>NC_064630.1:536707279-539207279 GCF_023864275.1 Schistocerca cancellata | reverse complement strand
AAACATATTTCAGGAATTCGGCCTTTACCTTAATTCCATAAATTCGTTAGCATCGAATCCGACAAACATGACAGAGGCAGCTATTACCGTATGGCATACCGACAGACAGACAGACAGACAGACACTAACTGTCTAGCAAATGCGGACGAGACAAACGAGCAAGCTGGGGATGAGAGACTGACCAACAACAGCCGCTTCAACGGACGCAGGAAGGAGCGCCGATCTCCCGTCTCACGGGGTCGCAGCTCACACCGGCCAGACCGATGTCGTGGGTTGACTCCTGTTGCTCTCGTGTCGGTCGCGAAGCCACTAAGCCTCGCTATACGGCGCGGCCACTGGACTCATATGGTGACCTCACATGCGCCGACGCTCCAGACGGACAAGTCATCTTATGTCCCAGTGTGCGACCGACCAACGAACAATCCAACCGCCAATGACTGTTGCCCGAGCAACTCGAGCAGACTGGTGGCTTAACGCGCAGACTCAGATGCAGGAACTCAGCCCCTACCGGGCGACCACTGGCTGAGTTCTGTTACTGGCGGAGTGGCAAGACTCATTTTCTGGCATTAAGATTTGATCCAAACGACAGACATACGAGCACTCCGACGACAGACACACACTAACTGCCGCACAAATGCCAGACCAGCAACTGGTGACACGAGACTGACTTAGCCGCACTCCGACTGACCGACCTACTAGACTTGTCGAGACTGTCAGGCTCCCCCTGGTGAGCTTATAGCGTCGCTTAAATGCAAGTGAACAGGCAACCTTTTCCCTTTTCCACCAGAGGGAGACACCAAAGCTGCGATTGCCACAGCGGCGCCACCGCCAGAAACGGAGGGCGACTGCTTCACACTACGCGCTGCGGCGCGCTCTTCAAAACAGCAAATTTTACTACGGCTCAGTATCCTGCCTTACTTAATCTTCGATTAATTGCCACGTTACCAACCGCAAAACAACCCCAAACTACGGCAGATCTTGCACCATGATTCACCGTTGGCGACACACGCTCACTCTTCATACCTCCTCCACAAAATCGAAGAACAAACATTCGACGGTGGCTTCCATACATTTCAAGCTTAGATTAGTCCATGAATAACATTTTGGACCATTACTGCACGCTCCAGTTTTGATTTTGCTTTGTCTAATGCCTCCTTTCACCTTGTTTGCTTAATAAAGGTTTTTTCAACGCGGTGCGCCCCATTAAATACTGGTGGTCTGATAGAGATTGGAGATTTTCGCATACTATTGACACCCCTGCGTATTACAGGGGCAGTACGAATCCTGTGACCTTTACACTGAAAACATATGACCCGATCTTCTCTGTATGATGTTACCCGAGGACTTCTGGGATCGTAAAACACTTGCATTTGCCCCGGTTTGCTCGCATCACCGTAAACCGGGTTACGCCAACTTTTATGCCTTTTGTCCTACTAGAATAGTCTTTCTGATGCGGTGCTAAAATTAAGCACGTTTTCCAAATCCAGTCTTCTGGTCCCATCCCATTAGGAGCTAATGTGTTATAAACCATTTTAGGTATAGTAGCACACTGCTAGTTGCAAAAAGCGTACTGAAAACGAATGTGAACTAATTGCTCTAAAGACAGATGAAGGGCTGACGCCTATTCGAACGGAACTGTCTTAGGTACAGGCGTATCACTGTTGTGGACGTCACCAGTGCCCCTCTATGAGAACAACGAGTCATATACACAAGAGACACTTATACTTGTTTAACAATCAGAAGGGGTATATAACGGAATATTCAAAACGAAATCCCTCTTTTAACCACAAATCCATACTTGGTAGGTGATAGTAAACTTCTGACCTATAGTGTATGCACAGCTGTTTATCGGTGCAGCAAGGGATCTCCAGAACTACACAGCACGGGCCATGTAGGAATACGTTGCTCTTGTAGCGGATCACACAAAGTGAATAAATAGACCTGTGTGAAATTATTAGTCATTGGTCAAGGAGTAATGTTTTCCCGAGGAGAAAAAAAGCAGCTCATCCACTGAGAGCGGATCATTGCACGCAAGAGTGAGTGCATATGCCTATTCTGGGAGACCTTTTAAGGCTGCCACGATAGTGGGAAATTCTATGCATAATGACGAGTAGTGGGTTGGTATCGCTCTCTTATGCATCTTTTCTAGGAGATTTTTCACGTCAGTGTCAAAATATTTTCGTATCTCTAGAAAGCGTACATTGACTCGTTCTTTCTGTGCTTCTGTGTGCCTTAATGTTTCAATTAAATGCAATTCCAGATATCGATCCAAAAATCAGTGCTGTCGAAATTTGTCTCCATAGGATTTCTCAATCAGCTGTCAATAAAACGTTTTATTTATCCTTGACGAACGTTGTACTGTTGTTTCTATTATTATGGGTCTGGGAGGCTGAATTGCTCTGTTCGAACGCAAGGCCACGAAAGTCTTCTATCTACCCACTTCCACGCATCGTATACTACTTTTATAAGAAACATGAGCAACGTTAGTTACAGTAATATCGTGCACAATTATTAAATGCAATCACATATCGTAAACCTATTACGGCTACAATGTATAATAATGACCTTACAATGTCCGGCCACGGTAGCTGAGTGGTCAGCGTGACGGAATGTCAATCCTAAGGTCCCGGGTTCGATTCCCGGCTGGGTCGGAGATTTTCTCCGCTCAGGGACTGGGTGTTGTGTTGTCCTAATCATCATCATTTCATTCCCATCGACGCGCAGGTCGCCGAAGTGGCGTCAACTCGAAAGACCTGCACCAGGCGAACGGTCTACCCGACGGGAGGCCCTAGCCACACGACATTCCATTCCATTCTAGCTTACAATAGCAAACCTACTAATGTTTCAACATGCCAAGCATGAGATGTGGAATAGGTCCCCATCGTAGCTGTCAGGCGTCTTTACACCTTCATTCTAAAACTATTTCCTCTTCTAGTTATACTGATGTGGCTCAAACGTTGAAAAATATAGAGACTTTGCTTCTCTTATAGATCCGTTGTTAGTACAGATTGAAGAACTTCATGTGACTTGACGCAGCTACAGTTCTGTCATTCTTTGAAGATATTCAATACATACTGTTTTTATAACTAACGTTACAAGTCGATGTGCAATCATACTCGTTGTATATACTGCCTCCTGGGCAGCTGATATACGTATGGAGGTGTAATACATCGATGCCCGCACCTTTTGACTGAGGATGAAGATATGTGCCTTTGATTTATTGATGGTAGCGAAAATTAATAAATATAGCTACAGATGAAAATATGGGAATTTTTATTCAGAGTGATCAATAATATTCTCAGAGTACTAATTATTATCGCAGGCTTCCTGTGTGTCACTTACCTATGAGTTTGAGGCATAGGGATCATTGGCTGATGGAAATTTAATGGGGGTGCTTCAGTGCATCTATTACCGGATGGTGAGTGATTGGTGTATGGCATCAAGCAATTCTACGTAGAGGTACACGATACATGGTACCTTCCGTCACGCACCATACAGTGGCCTGCGGAATATGTTTGTAGATGTAAATTCGTGGTTTAGATGTTTTATGCATGAGACGGCAGCACTTGTGAGTACTGGTTATTGCTCATAAGTGTCTGTGACAACGTCCATATAGACGAACTTTAACAAATGTTTCTGTGACTATCATCCCTAACGGTCGTGTTTTCCCAGTACAAGCCGGAATGTTTCACATGAGGGGTAGCAGAAAATTGTTCCCCAACGAGGAGTGTAATGGTATTCTGCAAAAATCGCCTTGTGTATGTCTTTACTGATGAGGACTAGGGACTAGTGCATGCGTTAATTCCTGTATTTAAATTTGTATCTTAACTAATATTAAGGAAATTATACGTTCTCTGAAAAATAAAAGCTCATCTGGTTTTGATGGCGTTTCCAACAGAGTACTAAAAATTTGTTACCCATTATAAGCCCAGTCTTATATGAAATATGTAACCAATCAGTAACTCAAGGCATTTTTCCAGAGAGACTGAAATATGCCATGGTTAAATCCCTCTTTAATAAAGGTGATAACAGAGATATCAATAACTAAAGACCTTTTTCACTGCTTACACCTTCTTTCAAAATATTTGAGAAGGTGATGCATTCTAGAATAGTATCTCACCTTAGCAAGAATACTATCCCTAGCAAATTACAGACTGAGTTCCAGAAGGATTGCTCTAGTGAGAATGCCATTTACACATTCATTTACTAGAACTGACAAGCATTACATAATAAAACAGCGTCGGTTGATATTTTCTGCGACCTCATTAAGGCCTTTGACTGTGTGAATCACAGTAGTCTCCCAGATAAATTGACGTTTTATGGGATTGATAGTATAACCAACCAATGGATCAGGTCATATCTAACAAAAAGAATGCAGAAAGTGGTACTTAGTAATTCAAGCAATATAGTCCAGGACATAATATAACTGTGGGAAAAAAAATCACTTGTGGGGTTCCCCAGGCTTTAATCTTAGGTCCACTACTGTCCCTCATATATGTAAATCTTCCATCTAGTATCAAAAAACAGAATGAGTTCGTTTTGCAGATGACACTAGTATTGTAATTAATCATCTTTAAGAAAGAAAGTCTTCACTGCGCAAAAACGTGCGGTAAGAATAATATGTGGTGATCACCCACTATCATCTTGTAGACATCTATTTAAAGAGTTTGGTACTCTGACTGCTGCTTCACAGTATATTTATTCCCTTGTGAATTTTGTTGTAAATACTCCACTACAGTCCAAAAGGAACAATGGGGTAATTAATTACAATACCAGAAGGAAAAATGGCGTTCTTTACTCCTCATTAAGGTTGTCTTCAGCGCAAAAAGGGGTGCAGAATGCTGCAACTAATATCTTTGATCATTTACCCCGTGATATAAAATATCTGACAGACAGCAAAGTAAAGTTTGATAACAAACTGAGAAAGTTTCTACTCTGTAGAAGAATTTCTATTACTGTATTACTGTAATGTGTGAAAGAGGTGATGGGTAGGAATTACTAACTCTCATCTGTATATCTTCTTTTATTTTTGTAAAGAAAAGAATATTAGAAGTATTCAGAATGTAACTGTATGTAATCTGCGATGTGAATTTAAGCTGTCTCGTTCCACATCATTACGATCTGTTGCGCAAAATGGTGCATGGAACATGTAACTAATTCACTAACTCCTCTGGAGTAGCTCTCAATATCCTAAATTTCCTCCAACCTATAGACAAACACTTGCCAAAAATTGTTCTTTTTAAAAGTACTGGTACCTCTCCCACCAGGTCGTAAAATTGTATGTCCTGTGTACTGCACTGTTCACTCCAAATCGGAAAGCCTGGAAGAATTTCCTGAAAAGCGTTCTTGAGAAATTGAACTGTTCTTCGGAATTTGAACAATTATCAGTATGTCTGGAAGCGTTGTTGCAGGTTTTTATTATTATTATTATTATTATTATTATTATTATTTAGAGATGATATGAATTAGTCATTTCACACTGGAGTCAAAACTTCACATCAACACAGAGAATTGTTGAAGGCTAAGAAGGACTGTAAAACATCGGAAACGGTGTCGGCGGAGTAAATGATGGTCGAAGGTTTTATATCAGGTTTACGGGATACTATCATATCTGGCTATTTGAAAGAGAGTAAAATGGTAATTCTTTTTAAGTTTCGTTATTTTACAGTCTGCATACATAGCTGACGCTCAAAGTGTTCTTCCTCCAGGTCATAGCACATCCTCACACATCAGCCTTGGTAATGGCAAAAGTGAATTACATGTAAATACCTTACCTTCTAAGCCCTAAATTTAGCACCTGTTGATTATTTTGTCTTTCCTAATTGTGAAATCTGTTTAAAGAAAGAAAGAAACATCGAATACAAAACCTACTTGTATTCTAATACAGTAAAGTTCAGAATTAAAAACAAATGTCTTTTCTCAGGGAAAAAAGGAATTACACTGAAAAAAGTGCTAGTTGTTCCATTGAACAATTATTTTAAGTATTCAGCGATTGGTTTGAATTTTCGTTAGATTTTCTGTCTCTCCAAGTGCTACCAGATCCTACAGAAACAAAAGTGTTTCCAAGAACTATATTCTTCATTATCCTTCTCAGCATGCTCTTCACCCAGTGGCCGATATATATGGGGACCCAGCGCCCCCCCCCCCCCCCCCCCCCCCCCGTTGCAAGGTCGACCGCATTGCCACCTGCGCCGTCCCCGCCAGTTGCAAAGTTACAAGTGTGAGAAATTCACTTGCCACTATTGAAGAAGAATTATCGTTCTTTAAATCGTCTAGCAAGCGGTTAGCAACATTAAAGAGTCACCTAAAACACTGGCAGCAGTCACATTGTCATACGAGAAGGGTTGAGCGACATGATGTTGTTATTCAATTCGCAGCTGATCTCGGAAGAATTTGGGAAGTCCTTAAAGAAATACAGTGTTTGAAGGATAGAACAGCGGCTGCCAAAGCCAATATTGTCCTTCTAGCTATCTCTAATGGCGAGTTCAAAGAAAATGGTTCAAACGGCTCTGAGCACTATGGGACTAAACATCTATGGTCATCAGTCCCCTAGAACTTATAACTACTTAAACCGAACTAACCTAAGGACATCACGGAACACCCAGTCACCAAGAGGCAGAGAAACTCCCTGACCCCGCCTGGAATCGAACCCGGGAACCCGGGCGCGGCAAGTGAGAACGCTACCGCAATGGCGAGTTCATTATCACTGTGTTTACACTGAGTGACATTGTGAGCATAACATATCCAGTAAGCAAAATCTTACAAGACCCTAGCTAGGACGTCGAGATGGCAAAAGCAAAATTAGATTCGAGGCTCAAGGTGTATGAGAGCTAATGCTGATTGCCACTTTGCTCGTATTGCTGAAGAGGCGAAGGCAGTTATGGAAGAGTTAGACGTGCAGATGAGTGTTCCTCGTCTTACAGGCAGACACAGGCACAGGGAAAACTGCGATCACAATGATGATGCTGTGACATATTGGAAAGAATTTTTTTTTATTCCAACACAGGACCATGTTACAACAGACATGAGAGAAAGTTTTGTGAGGAAAATATTTATCATTTAAAATTCAACATACTTTTGCCTTCACAACTACTGAAGCATGACGGTAATGATCTGCCACAGAAATTGAATCAGTGCTAAACTGAACTACCGTTCTTTGAAGAAGAATCACTCTTTGTGATTAAAAAGAGACTAATGGGAGAGATTCTTCAATACAAGGAAACGAGCATAAAAGCCCTTAATGATAGTGATCTGCTACGCAGTTATCCCTAGATCTGACTAACCTACCCTGCACACACTCTACTAAATATTTGCTTGTCTACCTGCATCTAGTGCTACAGTAGAAAGACTTTTTCAACATTGCGGCGTACAAAGAAATGGCTGAGGTCGACAGCGAAGGAGGATCGACTTAATGGCTTAGCTCTGTTGAATACTCACCCTGACATTAATTGTCCTATTGGCGATGTAATTAACCAATTTGCCAGGAAGAATAGGCGCATAAAATTCATCATTTAAGATAGAGAACCACAACTGCAAATTTTTATATCATAAGATGGCATTGTCCTGTATATGTATATAATCAGTGTAAATAAAACTTTCTTAAACTTTGCATGTGACTTTATTTTTTATTACGATAAAAGTAAAGGTAGCTCAAGATATCTTTAGCGCTCCCTCCTTGAGGTTTTTCTGTATCCGCCACTGAGCTCACCAAGTACACTTACGTTGTGATGTTTCAGTACCGATTATTTCCTCTTATTGATTTACCATTCTACACTCCTGGAAATTGAAATAAGAACACCGTGAATTCATTGTCCCAGGAAGGGGAAACTTTATTGACACATTCCTGGGGTCAGATACATCACATGATCACACTGACAGAACCACAGGCACATACACACAGGCAACAGAGCATGCACAATGTCGGCACTAGTACAGTGTATATCCACCTTTCGCAGCAATGCAGGCTGCTATTCTCCCATGGAGACGATCGTAGTGATGCTGGATGTAGTCCTGTGGAACGGCTTGCCATGCCATTTCCACCTGGCGCCTCAGTTGGACCAGCGTTCGTGCTGGACGTGCAGACCGCGTGAGACGACGCTTCATCCAGTCCCAAACATGCTCAATGGGGGACAGATCCGGAGATCTTGCTGGCCAGGGTAGTTGACTTACACCTTCTAGAGCACGTTGGGTGGCACGGGATACATGCGGACGTGCATTGTCCTGTTGGAACAGCAAGTTCCCTTGCCGGTCTAGGAATGGTAGAACGATGGGTTCGATGACGGTTTGGATGTACCGTGCACTATTCAGTGTCCCCTCGACGATCACCAGTGGTGTACGGCCAGTGTAGGAGATCGCTCCCCACACCATGATGCCGGGTGTTGGCCCTGTGTGCCTCGGTCGTATGCAGTCCTGATTGTGGCGCTCACCTGCACGGCGCCAAACACGCATACGACCATCATTGGCACCAAGGCAGAAGCGACTCTCATCGCTGAAGACGACACGTCTCCATTCGTCCCTCCATTCACGCCTGTCGCGACACCACTGGAGGCGGGCAGCACGATGTTGGGGCGTGAGCGGAAGACGGCCTAACGGTGTGCGGGACCGTAGCCCAGCTTCATGGAGACGGTTGCGAATGGTCCTCGCCGATACCCCAGAAGCAACAGTGTCCCTAATTTGCTGGGAAGTGGCGGTGCGGTCCCCTACGGCACTGCGTAGGATCCTACGGTCTTGGCGTGCATCCGTGCGTCGCTGCGGTCCGGTCCCAGATCGACGGGCACGTGCACCTTCCGCCGACCACTGGCGACAACATCGATGTACTGTGGAGACCTCACGCCCCACGTGTTGAGCAATTCGGCGGTACGTCCACCAGCCTCCCGCATGCCCACTATACGCCCTCGCTCAAAGTCCGTCAACTGCACATACGGTTCACGTCCACGCTGTCGCGGCATGCTACCAGTGTTAAAGACTGCGATGGAGCTCCGTATGCCACGGCAAACTGGCTGACACTGACGGCGGCGGTGCACAAATGCTGCGCAGCTAGCGCCATTCGACGGCCAACACCGCGGTTCCTGGTGTGTCCGCTGTGCCGTGCGTGTGATCATTGCTTGTACAGCCCTCTCGCAGTGTCCGGAGCAAGTATGGTGGGTCTGACACACCGGTGTCAATGTATTCTCTTTTCCATTTCCAGGCGTGTACTTGTTCTACTTAGTGGTACCTGTGTATCAATATCAGTGTATACCACAAGTATAAGAGGTCTTCTTCAGAGAGGACAAGCCGAAAACCATATAAAAATCTTCAGTCTTTGAGGCAGATTATGAAGTTGGTAATTTTCAGTTAATTTGGGAAAACAAGATTTTAATATCCATCCCGCGAAGAGGAGATTACTTAGTGAACGTATGTTCTGATTGGACAAGAATAGGATTGGGAGTAGCGTACTATGGTTTTAAGGGAATCATCCCAATATTTGTATTTGGTGTTCAGGATCAGAATGGAAGTTTGATTCTGAGATCCTTTTCGTTACGAATGCTAGACCTCCGTCTTCATCGTGGAGCAACGTCTTGTTTTTGCTAAGTGGGCCGATTGCTCACACTACTTATGAATTCGTTCTTGTGTAGAAGCTCCCTAACCATGAACGATTAAAACCTAACCTGCGGCCACGAATGTCTTTCTTCAGGGCTCTAAACACATGAAATCGCATGGAGAGAGATTAGGATTGTAAGGTGAATGTGTAAGGGCTTCTCAACGAAACTTCGGCAACGTAAAACTTCGGCAACGTACTCGTTACAAGCTATCAACAAGATTACCGTCCACACCTTGCGTAGGTTGTCTTAACTACACTCCAGAAGTTTCGCTTGGAAACTCTTACACATACTGCAAACACTCCCGATATCTTCGTACGCCGATTTCCATATTTTAGGAGCTCAAAAGGAAGACACTAATGGCCCTAGATTTTCTTCGGTAGAGGAGGTGCACGCCTGCGTGCAATCGTGGTTCTGCAGGCAGTAGCAGACGTTTTTCCAAGACCACCTTGTCTCACAGTGGTGTATATGTGTAACAGTTATGGCGAATACTTACTTTTACCTTCTGTCTTGTTACCATTTGACTGCCGCGCAGAAGTAGGTGCTACACACTGGCATTCAGCGGAAGAATATATGAGTCCTTTACTGAATTGTGGTGATCGATTTCGTCATGTAAACATTTGTGCTTGTTGGGGGCTTCTGATACACTCTGTACTCTAGTGTGACCTATTTACTTCCACGTCTTTGAATGGAATTAACCAGTGCTCCTCTACTTCGATAGTGAACTGGATATCCTTGAGCACCTTCTTCAAATATTCGTAAAATCAATGTAGTTCTGTCTCGCCATGGGAAAATACGGAGAACGTGTTGTTTACGTATCTAAAAAGGAGCATGCGTGCAGCCTAATGAGGCCAAACAAAGTGCCGTTACTTAGAAGGACTACGTTCAGCTGTGTGGGCTGCTATCGACCATGTTTTACGACGGGAGTTATAATCTTTGACTGAGAGCCACGACGGGAAAGCTAGAGGGCATGTGCAAAGCATTCAAGTGGTGTAAGAGGAGAATGTTCGGTCCGCCAGGGCAGTCGCGGACACACGGGTTGGCCAGGCGCCAGGAAGTGAGCAGCAATATGGAGGGCAAGCGCGGCGAGCCGGGAACAGTGTGACGTTGCTGCGGGATTGGATATTAGGCGCCTGGCCGTCGGGGACCGAATACAGATTCACATGTATGGTTATTGGGGTGTATGGGGCGGCCCTGGTCGTTGGAACGACTTTCTCTGGATTTCATGCACCTTGAAGTCAACTGCTGGTACTGGGCATGTGTTAATGCACCTGGGTGTCCTTCAACGCTTCATATGATTTTGTGAGAATTTATATTGTTTTTGTAACATGGCGCTGCAGCTGGTCGCTGGCGTGAGACTCAAATATGTCGTTATTGTTGTTGTGGGCTTCAGTCCTGAGACTGGTCTGATGCAGCTCTCCATGCAACTCTATCCTGTGCAAGCTTCTTCATCTCCCAGTACCTACTGCAACCTACATCCTTCTGAATCTGATTAGTGTATTCATCTCTTGGTCTCCCTCTACGATTTTTACCCTCCACGTTGCCCTCCAATACTAAATTGGTTATCCCTTGATGCCTCAGAACATGTCCTACCAACCGATCCCTTCTTCTAGTCAAGTTGTGCCACAAGCTCCTCTTCTCCTCAATTCTATTCAATACCTCCTCATTAGTTATGTGATCTACCCATCTAATCTTCAGCATTCTTCTGTAGCACATTTCGAAAGCTTCTATTCTCTTCTTGTCCAAACTATTTATCGTCCATGTTTCACTTCCATATATGACTACACTCCATACAAGTACTTTCAGAAACGACTTCCTGACATTTAAATCTATACTCGATGTTAACAAATTTTTCTTGTTCAGAAACACTTTCCTTGCCATTGCTAGTCTACATTTTATATCCTCTCTACTTCAACCATCATCAGTTATTTTGCTCCCCAAATAGCAAAACTCCTTTACTACTTTAAGTGTCTCATTTCCTAATCTAATTCCCTCAGCATCTCCAGACTTAATTCGACTACATTCCATTATCCTCGTTTTGCTTTTGTTGATGTTCATCTTATACCCTCCTTTCAAGACACTATCCATTCCGTTCAACAGCTCTTCCAAGTCCTTAGCTGTCTGTGACAGAATTACAATATCGTCGGAGATCGTCAAAGTTTTTATATCTTCTCCATGGATTTTAATAACTACTCCGAACTTTTCTTTTGTTTCCTTTACTGCTTGCTCAATATACAGATTGAATAACATAGGGGAGACTACAACGCTGTCTCACTCCCTTCCTAACCACTGCTTCCCTTTCATGCCCTTCGACTCTTATAACTGCCATCTGGTTTCTGTGCCAATTGTAAATAGCCTTTCGCTCCCTGTGTTTTACCCCTGCCACCTTTCGAATTTGAAAGAGAGTATTCCAGTCAACATTGTCAAAAGCTTTCTCTAAGTCTACAAATGCTACAAACATAGGTTGGCCTCTCCTTAATCTTTCTCAAATATAGATGCACTGTAACACCTGCAGTAGGAGGTTGCATTATAAGGAACACTACAATTTTAAATGGGGTTTCCTCCGCTCATGATTGTGTATGGAGAAGTTGTTCGCTTGCATGAATGGACCACAAGCCATACGCGTAGTAGCCTTTGAGGGTTTGGTATTTCGTAATAAACTTTTGAACGTGAACCGAGGACAAGCTGCTGAGCCAACCTTATAAGTGGTTGTCTCTCTGTTTCATTGTACTGGGTGGTTATTATTAAACTTTTCCTATTTAACACTTTATAACTCGACAACTAATTAACGTACGAGTACCAAACTTGGTAGCATTAATGCCAATGGAGAAAAGGAATAATGCAGAATCAGTTCAATTGAAACACTTTTAATGTGTTGCTACGGTAAATCATTCCGGAACTGGTCCTGCTTAAACGACGTCAGCCGATAGTTCGCTGACTAGGACCGCACCACGACAGGAGCGGCCTCTAGCCGAAGAGAATACAAACCCCGCTCCTGCCAGTTTCGGCCGTACAGTAGTAGACCAGCACTAACAGACCCGTACAGTAGAAGACAGACACGTGTACACACAGACCTAGAAGAGAGCATCCGTAGTGCTGTTACTTGTGATCCATATCCATTACTTGCACGGAAATTCCAAATAGGGAAGGAAATTGATTATTTGCATGTCGCCAATAGCTTGCAACACGACATTGTAAACCAAAGTTAAGTACTGTCAATCTACCTTATTGTAATAAAAACCATTAATGTGAGTTACTTGAACTGTGGTATAGCTATCCGAGAAAGCAGCATCCAATAGGCACCCCATAAGAGACGAGTGGGCAGGACACCACAGTTACCATTACTGCTACAAAAGGGGCTCGCTGTGGCGCCCATCAGTGTCCAGAGGAGTTCAAATGGCTCTGAGCACTATGGGACTTAAAATCTGAGGTCATCAGTCCCCTAGAACTTAGAACTACTTAAGCCTAACTAATCTAAGGACATCATACACGCCGCCCGGGTGGCCGAGCGGTTTTAGGCACTACAGTCTGGAACCGCGCGACCTCTACGGCCACGATGTCCTTAGGTTAGTTAGATTTAAGTAGTTTCTAGGGGACTGATGACCTCAGCAGTTAAGTCCCATAGTGCTCAGAGCCATTTGAACCATTCTTTTGAACATCACACACATCCATGCCCGAGGCAGGATTCGAACCTGCGACCGTAGCGGTGGGCGGTTCCAGACTGAAGCGCCTAGAACCGCTCGGCCACTCCGGGCGACTGTCCAGAGGAGTCTTAAAGCGCAAGATTGCATTCTTCACAGCAGAACGAAGCATGTCTGTAGGTATGCTGGCTACCTGTTTTGATATGCTGCGCTTCAGATCAGCCCTTTTGTGAATGCCGACTTAGTAAACCCTATCCTTCAGGTAGACCACAAACCAGAAATCACAGGTAGTGAGATCAGGTGATAGTGCCGGTCAGGCATAAGGATACGATCGGCTGATAATTCGATCGTTTCCAAATGGTTTTCGGAGAAGTAGGTGAACACGATCGATGTCGATGGGGCCCCATCTTGCATGAAAACTGCAGAGTTCAATGAGTCTCTCTCCAGTAGGGCGGGTATAACATGCTGGCGAAGCACGTCGCAGTAACGCTGGCCAGTCACACTATGGGTCTTTGGTCCTTGAGCGCCAACCTGTTCAAAAACGACTCCGTATGTCTATCTTTTTAGTGATGGTTGCGAGACTCTGCTGTTCGTTACAGGATGTCAAAGTAAACGCCTTTCAGCCGTCGATTTTCAACCTTATTTTATTGGGCTACCAGTTTCAGCGTTTTACTACGCCATATTCAGGTCCCTGACCGACGTGTAGGAATTTTCTACCTCGCTTGTGATCAAAACAGGGGCCACAAATACTGGTATTAGTAGATATTTGTTGGAGTGATCACTTCAACCATCACCTGCCTACAAGTCGGTAAGGGGCCTGAAGATGGCGTGGTAAAACGATGAAACAGGTTGCCCGATAAAATGAGGATGACAACTGACAGTTGAAAGGCGTTTCATTTGACATCCTGTTCAAAAATGAATGGGCCAATGATGAACCTAGCCGTGAAGCTACGGAATATAGTGAATTGTTCACCATACAGAGGAACTTCATGTCCAGTGACTTGAAGAGAGGATTCCCAAATTCCTCAATTCTGAGTGTTCACCTCACCCGTCAGAGGAAAATGGACTTCGTCTGTCCGTTGTCAACTTGAGTCCTTGCGACGGAATGGAGAGCGAAGTCTACACGTCGTTGTGCGTCCTGTGGTGCAAACTGCTGTACGTTGTGGATCTTCAACGAGTACCATTTGAGAATGGTTCGAAGCACCAAAATTATTAGTTCTGAATGTGATTTACGTATGTTTTAGAAAAGTTTTACAAGCAAAATTTACACAATTTAGTAGCATCTGCTACGTAGTTCTCACCAGCAAGCGACTTTATCATGATCATTGATGGTATGCTCCGTGTGACGTCTGTGATAACAAATGAGTCGCAGCTGTCAAAGCAGCGAAACACTTCAGCAACTGATTTCTTAAATGGTTTCATATGTTCCATGATTTTTCTTTCTGTGATTACATCTGTCAGTTTTGGTTAATATCAAACAGCTTCTGCACTCACGCCACTTACTCGGTTTCGTTATATATCTTTACCTACTTTATTTAATAAAGTTTATGAACATTGCGACCTCTGTTATTTTTATAAACTTTTTTTTATGTCAGTGTACTATTACATAGCGTCACCGGTTCGGATCCGGTCCAACTGACTCGGTGGGCAAGTGAGAGGAGACTCACAGCAACGGATGAATAACAGTCCAGCATACTTACTTACTTACTTACTCACTGGTCATACCGGACTCGAGAGTCCATTACCGCAGCAACGTATTTTCGCCATCTGTCCCTGTTTTGGGCTATTTCCTTCCATTCACCTTCAATACCTAGGCTCCTCAAATCAGCCTTCACATTGTCCTCCCATCTACGCCTCGGTCTCCCCACAGGACATTTTCCTTCTAGGTGCCCTACCAGTACTCTGCGTGCTGCCCTGCCCTCATCCATTCGAGCTACGTGACCCGCCCATCGCAGCCTACGTGATTTAATAATACTGATTATGTCAGGGCTTGAATAGAGTTCGTGAACCTCTTCGTTATCCAGTTTTCGCCAGTCTCCGCTAGTGTCATCCCTTTTTGCTTCGAAAATTTTCCTCAAAATTTTGTTTTCAAATACTCGAAACGGCTTTTCATTTTGCCCAGTGAGAGACCAAGTCTCCGACCCATACGGCATAACTGGTAGAATAACAGTTTTGTATTTTCTAATCTTTAAATTCCTAGACAATATCCGTGATGAAAATAATCTATTCGAAGATAAGTAGCACGCATTTCCCGCACGTAATCTCTTCTTCCGTTCGGATTCAATCTCATTTCTCAAAGTGATGTCCACGCCTAGATACTTAAATGTGTTCACTTTTTCAAACTGCATGTCTCCAACTCATAACATTTCCTGATCTACTGCTGTTGGCATTCTAGTAGTAACCAAGTATTTAGTTTTGTCTTCACTTATCCTTAGACCTACATCTTCACTAGCCTTGATTGACGCATTCGCATATGCTGCTACAGATTCTTTCCTATCGCTAATGATGTTTAGATCATCTGCATACCCTAATATCTTAATATTTCCATTTAACTCCACACCCTCAGAATTATTTGCTGCCATTCGTACAATATATTCTAGGGCTAAATTAAAAAGTAGCGGAGACAGTGCATCTCCCTGCTTAAGTGCGTTCTTTATTACAAATTCTTCTGACTCCAATTTCCCCAAGCGTACTCTTACCTTTTGTGTTTTTCAAACTCACTTCTATAAGTCTAACATACTTCTTTGGCATTCCAAGTTCCAAAAGAATTCTGTACAATTCTGATTGCAATACTGAATCATATGCTTTTGTAAAATCTATGAAAAGATAATGAACTGGTTTATTGTATTCCCATTTATTTTCCAAAATTTGACGCAGGGTGAATATTTGGTCTATAGTTGATCTGTTCCTCCGAAAGCCCGCTTGGTAATCCCCCTCAATTTCATCTGCATTAATTTTTGGAACATACTGCTAATAGCGATATCCCTCTGTAATTACTACAAACCATTTTGTCACCTTTCTTAAAAATTGGGATCAGTATCGACTCCTGCCACTCTTCAGGTATCATCTCTGAGTTCCATACTTTAGTTATCACTTTGTGAACTACTTCCACCAATTTTTGTCCTCTATTTTTATCTAATTCTGCAGTTATGCAATCTGATCCTGGTGCTTTATGGTATTTCAATTTGTTGATTGCATCTCTTACTTCCTTTAACGTTGGCTCGGGTATCTGGGGTTCTGCTGTATATATTTCCTACTCCTGCTCATTTCCTGCTTCCTGGTGTACATTTAATAGATACTCAAAATACGCCCTCCATTTACTTAATATAGCACTGGGGTCTGTCAGTATTCCCCCAGCATCCCCTCGAAGCCCTTCCTATACCCATTTATGTCTAGGTAATGTTCCCTGATGTTTTTTTTTTACTGTTTGTTTCCATTTTTATAATTTTATTGTTCAAATAATCCATCTTCTTTGCCCGTAGCCTACGACCTACTTCCCTTCTCAAGTTCACGAACTCCTCTCGTTTTCCGTATCCCATTCTATCCCAATCTAATCGCGCTCTTCTCCATTCCTCTACCAATTTCTTGCATTCCTCATCAAACCACAGTTTCCTCCAGTTCTTCTTAATTGTACCTATTGTGACCTTCGCTGCCTCTTTGATATTGTTCCTCACAGTGATCCACTGTTTATTTACATCCTCGTCTTGATCTTACTGTGTCCTGAGAGCACCAAACCTATTTGAAATTTCTATCATGCACCTTCTTCTATAGTTTTCATCATTTAGCTTGTCTGTGTCGAACCTAACAAGTGCTGCATTGTGACACCTTGATGTTGCTGTAGATAGCCGTTGGTGAACTTTGGCAACTACAAGAAAATGATGAGAATCGCAGACTGCTCCCCTGAAAGTCCTAACATTTTCTATACTAGGGTGCCATCTCCGATCTACAAGAACATGATCAATTTGGTTTGGGGTGTGTCCATCCGGAGAGACCCAAGTTGCTTTATGAATGTCATTCCTTTTGAAGTATGTGCTCTCAACAATCATGTCTTTTGAAACAGCAAAATTAACCACCCTTGTGCCATTATCATTCGAAATGTTATGCAAACTTTCTTTCCCAATTGTAGGCCGGAATGCTTCCTCCTTCCATATCTTCGTATTGAAATCAACTATGATTAATTTTGTATCGTACGAGGAGAACTCATCCCACAGTTGATCTAGTTCTTCATAAATGCCGTCTTTAACAACCTTTTCAGTGTCCTCAGTTGGTGTGTGTGTACATTAATTACTACTAGTCTTTTCCACCTGCCGCACAACACTGTGACTGATAGTGTGTCACTAATGAACCTTATATCTTTGATTGCGTGAAGCACTTTTCTCTGTACTGCAAAACCTGTTCCGAAACTGTGAGCTTCCGCACCTCCGTAGAAAAACGTATAGTTACCCCTCTTTATGCTACCCTCCCCCTGCCACCGAGTTTCTTGAATAGCTGCAATGTCTACATCGTATCTATCTAATTCGTCTAATAATGTCTGGAACGTTCCTGGCCTGTTCAAACTTTTAACGTTCCATGTTCCCAACCTGAAAGTTCCTTTCGTCCTGAATCTCTTCGAAGTAGGTTCCGCCCGGAGATCCGAATGGGAACCTAGTTTACCTCCGGAATATTTTACTTCAAAGGGACCCATGCCCATTAATGTTGCTGATTCTTGATGAATAGATTTGACAGTAAGAGAAGAAGAAACAGGGATGGTTCATCACGCCATCGCCTGCTCCCCACCGGCTGTCCGCGACTGCTTATTTTTTATATTCGCAGCTACCCTTCATATCTGAAGGCCGTATCCCCTATCCGCAACCTGGGGACGCGCTGTGCCGTGGTGGTAGGGGCCCACGAGAATGTGTGGCCATAAAGCTTTTAAATTCCATTTTGGTTTTCGACGTTGGGGATACAGATAAGCGAAGTTTGCATCACGTGTTCCAATCCAGCCCAGCTGACTAATGAGCAGGTAGAAGCGGATTAACAGCAAGTGTTGAATAACAGTCCAATCTGACATCGACAAAGAAACGGCAAAGCCTCGAAGTTCCATATTGTTCTTTGTTATACGCAGGGTTAGAACATTTCACCTGCGAGTTAAACGTTCGGATTCATATTGGATTCATGAGTAACCGCTTGTCCAGTCTGTTCAGCGGATATTGTTACCACGATAATTAATTTTGTTCCGTTGAAGCCACGAGACTAAGCTTTGTTCACGCTAAGCAGTGGTCGGTTAGCCCAAATCGCACTAATCCTGGAAAGTGGTGAGGCCGAAATGAACTGAGCTGAAGAAGAAGGTTTAGCGACTAGTATGGAGTTTAATATCGTGCATGATACAAGGGCACCAAATGTGTGTAAACTGGCGGTAAGCTTAACTTCTTTTTGGCCGAACAACTCGATCGCATGGTTACCGTACTAGAATCCAGTTTTCGCTACGCAGGAATTACGGCCGACTCGACAAAATTCGCCCTGGTCGTGAGCCTACCTGATCGTATCTACGCTGCAGAGGTACTACACTCTTGATCACTGCTCTGCCGCACTAAAATTCAGATGGAAAGCTAATCCTCAGTGTCAATGCATCACTCGAACAGCGACTCAGACATGTACTGACGCAAGAAGACACGGGTGACCGTAAGGTGTTGTAATATCTGCGGAGCAAAGTTGATACAGTTATTGTCCCGGACAACCTGCTATGCTCCCTGTCATGTAGCAGACTATTAGCACAAGTCAAAACGATAGTAGCATCGCAGATGGAAATAAAAGAGTTCTGAGGTGGTACCAACAGTCGCGTTCAAGGAATTGGATTCGCTGGTGACGAAAGTCTACACGTTGTGCACACATACTAACGCACTACTGTGCCACGGTGGTGCTTGGAACGGCAGAGTAGGTAACTGCCAGAGATCCAGAAGCCATACATCTCCCAATTCTGTATCGTCGAACGGGGAACTGCCTATATGGTGGTACCAACGTAGGTTCGGTGAACATGCGGGTAAATGTACAACACCGAGTTTTTACAAAAACAGACATAATTTCTGATGGGATAGGAGCAATCAGTGATTGTATAATATTACTTATAATCCGTCTCGATTGCAAAATTTTTTATTCATATGACCGGTTTCGGTTCATTCAGAACCATCTTCAGATCTGTAACGATAATGATACTATTTCACGAAAGCAAATCTTTTTTATCCTATCTAATCAATATCGAATGTACCAGAACGTACCTGACATTTCAGTTACAGGAGTAACCCGTCCAAATCCAGCAACTTTCACATGCTGCATCACATAAAATTGGTTGGCAGAATGCACGTCATTTATATTAATTATAACACTATTACCGACAGGTTGCATCTGGTACATTTGTTACATTCAATTTGCACATATTGTATTCAATAGATTGTTTTGATTAACTTTAATCTTCAAAATAATTAAAATCTGTAGATGTCAAGGTTAAAATCTGTACTCATCAAAATTAAAAAACAGTAAAATTATCATTTTTATACGATCTAAATAACATAGGGCGATTTCTATGGCGGTGATGTAGACTTGTTTTCCTCTACGGTCTGCTTCCGTGGTTCCCGCCATTTCGGTGTTGTGCCGCGATCCGCTCAGTTGTCTGATGTCCATCACCGTGTGCAAGAGGGCCGCGCAGGAGGGCCCCGTCAGCGACGCCAGGCGCTGTACGCATCTTCCGGCTTCTGCACCACGCACCATCTCTCATCCCTCGGCCTGGACCTCCACACGCAAGGGTTGTGATCTTAGTAAATCGTCATAAATGCTAAAATAGGCGTTATGATTGAACTCGCTTTGTTCGTTGAGGATTAAGATGCGTGCAGCGCCTGGCGTCGTTGGCAACAGTGTTAATATATCGAGGCCACATTGGTCGCTAGACATATAAACCAAGTCACCACAGTCATTAGAGCAACAATGCGTGTGTGCCCGTTTACGGCTGCACAAGTGATAAAGACGTAAACAAAGTCCGCCCAACAGGCGACTTAAAAAATGTTCAAATGTGTGTGAAATCTTATGGGACTTAACTGCTAAGGTCATCAGTCCCTAAGCTTACACACTACTTAAACTAAAATATCCTAAGGACAAACACACACACCCATGCCAAGGGAGGACTCGAACCTCCGCCGGGACCAGCCGCACAGTCCATAACTGTAGCGGCCTAGACCGCTCGGCTAATCCCGCGCGGCCCCGAGGGAGGACTCGAACCTCCGCCGGGACCAGCCGCACAGTCCATGACTGTAACGCCCTAGACCGCTCGGCTAATCCCGTGCGGCAACAGGTGACTTAAAAATGAATGTAAGATGTAAACTGGATTTCAAAGTTCAACAGTGTAGCATCATAGACCCAGCAATGAAAACCCGTCAGTAAGAAAAGCGTAACTTGTGATATACTCCTGACAGCCAAAAGTGACATGAAAAAGAAACATTTTTAATTATTTTGTACAGTTAGAAATTCATACTCCATTGGACTCGCAAAGATTGACCATTAGATTATTCTTAACTCAGATGGGAGTAATACAGAAATGTGCAAGTTTTAGGAAGCATTCCTCACACATAGAGGAATGAAAGGTGTTATATGGACGTGGATTTATGTGGACGTGGGAACAAATACGCTTTTATTTTCCATGTTAGTTCTCATTTTCTACTTCTCTTCATAATCACATTGATCCTGGGAACCACACAGGAAAAGAACATATACGCACAGTATGAAACATTTTCGTGTAGGATATGTTCAAAAAGACCTCCGTCAGAAAGGATACATGCAACATTCCTACGTCGCACTGAATCCCTGATATGCTTATGTGGCCCGCTGAGAAATACGTATTGAGAGTGAGATTTTTCACTCTGCAGTGGAGTGTGGGCTGATATGAAACTTCCTGGCAGATTAAAACTATGTGCCGGACCGAGACTCGAACTCGGGACCTTTGCCTTTCACGGGCAAGTGCTCTACCACCTTAAAACGTATTCATTTACAACCTTTTACACTAAGGGCACGAAGACAGTATATTTTATATCTGGGATTTCACCCACAAGAGCTTTGAAACGCCACCAAAAATAAAAGCTGGCGAGTAGTTCCGGAGAGTGTAGAGGCCAAGGAATTGGTCCACCTATACCTGTACATTCGTCACCGAATCTGTTCTTTAGAAGTCTACCTGTAAGGACATTGAAATGAGGAGGAGCTCCGTCGTGCATGAAGTACAAGTTTTCTCCCACTCGTGAAAGCACAAGTTATAACAGAACAGGTAGACTATTCTCTAAGAAAGCATTATTTCTCCGTTGAGCCTGAATGAAAGAACGTGAGGCCCTTACAGTCTCCAACAATGCCGGCCCATACATAGACAAAGTCTTTCTTGACGATGTGATTGCTTAATTTCGTGAGGATTCCCTACAGTCCATATATGCTGCTTGTGAAAATTTAGTCCCATCACACTGAAACAAAAGCTCATTCGTGAACAGCACATTTCCACTGAACTGAGTGTTAACACATTGTTGAATGAATCATTCGCTGAAGTGTACCCGTGTAGGAATATCAACTGCTGATAGTGTTCTTTTACAGTGTGTTTCCCATGATTTATATGACTATGAAAACAATTACAAAAAGAGCTCGAACGTGGACATAAAACGCTTACAGCCCGTACAACAAAGTTTATCGCTCTACTTGTAAAGAATGTTTCCAGAGATTTCGGTCGTACTACACTCCTGGAAATGGAAAAAAGAACACATTGACACCGGTGTGTCAGACCCACCATACTTGCTCCGGACACTGCGAGAGGGCTGTACAAGCAATGATCACACGCACGGCACAGCGGACACACCAGGAACCGCGGTGTTGGCCGTCGAATGGCGCTAGCTGCGCAGCATTTGTGCACCGCCGCCGTCAGTGTCAGCCAGTTTGCCGTGGCAAACGGAGCTCCATCGCAGTCTTTAACACTGGTAGCATGCCGCGACAGCGTGGACGTGAACCGTATGTGTAGTTGACGGACTTTGAGTGAGGGCGTATAGTGGGTATGCGGGAGGCCGGGTGGACGTACCGCCGAATTGCTCAACACGTGGGGCGTGAGGTCTCCACAGTACATCGATGTTGTCGCCAGTGGTCGGCGGAAGGTGCACGTGCCCGTCGACCTAGGACCGGACCGCAGCGACGCACGGATTCACGCCAAGACCGTAGGATCCTACGCAGTGCCGTAGGGGACCGCGCCGCCACTTCCCAGCAAATTAGGGACACTGTTGCTCCTGGGGTATCGGCGAGGACCATTCGCAACCGTCTCCATGAAGCTGGGCTACGGTCCCGCACACCGTAGGCCGTCTTCCGCTCACGCCCCAACATCGTGCAGCCCGCCTCCAGTGGTGTCGCGACAGGCGTGAATGGAGGGACGAATGGAGACGTGTCGTCTTCAGCGATGAGAGTCGCTTCTGCCTTGGTGCCAATGATGGTCGTTTGCGTGTTTGGCGCCGTGCAGGTGAGCGCCACAATCAGGACTGCATACGACCGAGGCACACAGGGCCAACACCCGGCATCACGGTGTGGGGAGCGATCTCCTACACTGGCCGTACACCACTGGTGATCGTCGAGGGGACACTGAATTGTGCACGGTACATCCAAACCGTCATCGAACCCATCGTTCTACCATTCCTAGACCGGCAAGGGAACTTGCTGTTCCAACAGGACAATGCACGTCGCATGTATCCCGTGCCACCCAACGTGCTCTAGAAGGTGTAAGTCAACTACCCTGGCCAGCAAGATCTCCGGACCTGTCCCCCATTGAGCATGTTTGGGACTGGATGAAGCGTCGTCTCACGCGGTCTGCACGTCCAGCACGAACGCTGGTCCAACTGAGGCGCCAGGTGGAAATGGCATGACAAGCCGTTCCACAGGACTACATCCAGCATCTCTACGATCGTCTCCATGGGAGAATAGCAGCCTGCATTGCTGCGAAAGGTGGATATACACTGTACTAGTGCCGACATTGTGCATGCTCTGTTGCCTGTGTCTATGTGCCTGTGGTTCTGTCAGTGTGATCATGTGATGTATCTGACCCCAGGAATGTGTCAATAAAGTTTCCCCTTCCTGGGACAATGAATTCACGGTGTTCTTATTTCAATTTCCAGGAGTGTATTTTGTAACACCCTGTATTTGTTTCACATTAAATTTCAGTCATATTGACACGCATAATTATTTTATGTTTCAACATTACCAATTTCTTTCTCGTTCAACGTCCAGTATTATCTTCTAAATATGCATCAGCGACCGAAGATAACAGTCATTACAATTCCACCATTTGTTCACATAATAATATCGTTTCTAAATATATGTTCCGTGGATAGGAGATTGCTCTGCGAAAAGTTTGAAATTTGCTCTTACATTTTATGCTCCCTGTTGGTGCTACTTGCAATCATAACGCCAGCGCTTGTTTCATTAAATGGTTTCTAAAGCGCACTTTAATGTACTGACGAAACCCTCTCTCAGCACTCGGCACAAGCGCCGTTCCATACTGAATAAACAGGAAAGGAAACTGTAAGTTCTTTTCTCATGCTTTCTCTTACATTTCCTGTAAATAACTTTACTTTGGTTTACTTTCGTATTCCATTGATAATTTTCTAAAGATATCCATTCCTTCACCTACCCACTCGTGACGAAACACACTCAAGCAAAGAAAAACAAAAGTTACATCCCCTTATTGGGGGGGGGGGGGGGGGGGGTTCTGAGCACTATGCGACTTAACTTCTGAGGTCACCAGTCGCCTACAACTTAGAACTAATTAAACGTAACTAACCTAAGGAAATCACACACATCCATGCTCGAGGCAAGATTCGAACCTGAGACCGTAGCGGTCGCTGGGTTCCAGACTGAAGCGCCTAGAACTGCTCGGTCACACCGGCCAGCTACATCCCCTTATTAAACATGCTGTATCACGTCAGGATATACCGCGATAAGCGTAAATCATTGATCAAAAAATGTTCAAATGAGTGTGAAATCTTAGGGGACTTAACTGCTCGGGTCATCAGTGCCTAAGATTGCACACTACTTGACCTAAATTATCCTATGGACAAACACACACACTCTTGCCCGAGGGAGAACTCGAACGACCGCCGGTACCAAAATCATTGATGAAGGAGTGATTAACTGCCTCATTTGATTTGAACTGGAGAAGTAAACCGGAAAACGATCATATTTATTAAGTACGTTTATTCTTTTAGATCGATAGTTAAAACTTACCCCCTTGTACAGAAAGAATGTAAGGAGGCATACCGTCAGTCTCATGACTGAAGTTTAAACCGTGTAACCTCCCCACAAAATTCGTTTACATTTAATCTACCCGCAAAATTCTTTCATATTTAGTCTATGCTCAAAATTCATTCACATTTAGCGTAACCTCACAATTAAATTTGTCGCTCGCTTATGACTTTTCAATAATTCACTGTGAATTTAACCTGGTAAATTTTGGACGACAGCAGTGCTGCGTCATGGCCCTGAAAGATCATTCTGAATGAAAAAGGGAAAAATTCTTACCTCAATGAAATCACCGGATATATCTGCTCTTACAATTAATTTTTCCAGCACAGCTCTGTGCAATGCTGGCTGACCTATCTGTCATTTATGAAAGGAAGCAACTGATTTTTCTATTGCAATAATCTGGATGATCATGGATGGGAAAAATTAGTAAATTCTTTAAATTGAAATGAATGGTTGTTAAAAGTTACTTTTTATGAGGAAGATTATTATTACGAGAGTTTTAAAACATTTACATGCGACTTGAGATAACAGTACTACATATGCGCGAGGCTGCTTTTTACCTTATACAATAATACTCAGGCTCCGGCATCGCTGCACCGCGACCGGGCCAGCCAACACGATACACCAGACCAGACCAGAGCAGACTCCAGACTAGCGCAGACTAGCAACAACTTACTGCTACAGCTACACAGTTCGTACTGCAGTCAACACTGCTCTCTGGTCAGCGATTCTCTTATACCTTGCATATCGCAGGCAGCGCATGAGCAATACATCGAAATTACATCTGCTCGGACCTCTTACATAAAATTACATCTGTTCGAACCTCTTACAACCGATACAAGAAAGGGCGTTCAATGGGCCAAAGAAAAATTATCCAGAGCGAAATACCTGCAGGTGAAACAACTGGAAACTGGTTTAAACGTGTTTTTGGTGATGACGATGATGATGCTGATAATCACAGTGTTGATCTATTTCATACAAAGACATCAGTTTTGCAGTAGTTTACTCCTAAAAACATTTTTCTCAGACCACGATGGAGCTTGTTATGGCCACCGTGCATGTACCCTGGCGGCTAGGCCATCGGCAATTCCTGACCAAAAACAGAATTCGCAATTCAAGATGCAGCCAGCATCAGTCAGGTCCCGTTTCGTTTTCCCTCCCTCCCCCCCCCCCCTCCCTTCCCTTCCCTGCGGCCTTCAATTACGAGCGGCGAGTAATGGCAGCAGCGACGGGGCCAACTAATCGTAATGGCGTTACCGGCAATCACCGGTGCGAAAACAGCGTCGCCGCGCTACGTGACGCGCAGGGCATTCTGGGAGCGGCGCCGCGTCTTGTCGCTTGCTCGGTTCCCGCTGGACACGGCCCCACCCCCACACCGGGCCCTCGCCGCCAATTACGCGCCACCGATTGGCTGCCTCAGCATTACGCGTCACGGACGCACTCTCTCGCATCGGCCCAGCAAACGAGCGGGCCCTCATCCACCAACAGACGCCAGTCCATTCCTCCTCCCCTGCACACACCAACGCAAACACACACACACACACACACACACACACACACACACACACACACGTGCACTGAGATACCTACACGCAGTTCCTGGCCAACGAGCCTCGTTTTTTCTCGTAGACCAATAATCTCTTTGATCGAAAAAAGGGAATAAGAGGAAAAACTCGCGGTAAAAAGCATCCCTGCGGTGCACGGAAGTGGCACGCTATTTTCATCTGGAACTCTCGTCGAGACTGGCATCCAGCTTGCGTGATTTCCTTCCAAAAATGGAAGTTTGCAGTATGCTGTAGAAAACTCAGTATCGACTGCACAGAGAATATGCTTGCCAGGCAATTCCGACGTATTTACAGTTTTCAGATCTTCACATCTATGGCGACAGGTCAAGCAACTGTCATAGGTGTCTCGTTGGCCATAAAGTCCTTGGTACTTGTAGCGACTTGTTTGTAAACGGTATCACCTTTGTTTCTATATGAACGGTGTCTGTTCTTTCGGACATCTGCAGAGCACTTTTCCCCCTGATTTAGTGCGGGACTTGGCGTGATGCCACGAGCAACGTGAGGAAAACGGGCTAGGGGAAGCTCCTTTGATAGTTTTGTGGCCGATGGCAATTTTGATGGAGGGGGAAGGCGTCCTTGAGTAGACTGTGCGCTTGTGTCTAACCGTGCTAATATGGCGAATCTGGTTACCGCATCTGCCTAGTAGGCAAGAGATTCGGTTTCGAATCCACAGTCTAGTTACAAATTTTTATTTGTTGTTAGTGAATTATTTCATTACTCAAATGCGGCAGAGATCGGAATTTCTCCTTTCTGAACATACCAGCGTTGTTAATGATATGGCGACATTTAAATAAGATCCATTTGCCTCTTTCTTTGCAGATTATCTTCCCTCGTACCTATAAAACAACTTGCCACTCTATAAGGACCACAACAACGTTATTTATTTTAAAGTTCTCATTTAATGATAAATCACCGACAAATTAGTGGCACATTTACATCTACATCTATACTCCGCAAGTCATGCTATTGTGTGTGTCTGAGAATACTTCGTGTGCCACTATCACTTTCCCTTTTTCTATTCCAGTACCGAACCGCGGGAAAATGATTGTGGTAAGCCTCTGTGTGAGTCAAAATTTTATCCCCGTGCTCGTCTTGAGACATATTCCTATGAAGAAGTAATATGTTGTTACACTCTTCTAGGAAAGGGCGCTCGCAGCTTTTAACAGTAAACCACGCCGTGGGGAAGAACGCGTCTTTTTAGCGCCTATGCCTGCGCATTTCTGTGACGCTTTCGCTCTTACTAAATGAACCTGACTAGGACCTTCCCTGTTTCATCTATCAAGACAGACTGGTACGGATCCCAGACTGACAAGAAGTTTCAGTTATTGATCGAACGAGGGTTCTGTACGCTATCTGCTTTGTCGGTGGAATACATTTCCTGTCCCACACATGTAATCACCCCACCATCACCAATATTGGTGTATAACTAAACATTAGAATAGAAAAGAACTACCTTCGAACAATTTAATTTTCAAAAGTGATAAGAGGTATTCTTTATTTTTTCGATGTGTTTTATTAAACAACGAACCAATTAGTCAACGATCCAACTGGTACTGCTCACGTTTAGGAAACGCTTTTAGTGATGATGAAGTAATTCTCCGTCTATCAACTACACCTCCTACTCTGAAACGAAGCCACCATCTGCGCACAATGAGGGCGGACACTTGCAAACTCTGTACTATGAGAGAACTGCATAAGACTCGCAGAAGGCACTTCCATGAGCTATTTAGCCATACGCGGTTCATAAGTCTGACTTTTACTGTCGTAGCTGCGTAGTACAAAGTACGAGTTACGTGTAGGCCCATACTGGATGGAGTATGGTGGTGGTGGTCGTGGTGGTTGTAAGTTCCTATGCGACCAAACTGCTGAGGTCATCGATACCTAGGCTTACACACTACTTAATCTAACTTAAACTAAGTTACACTAAGGACAACACACACAGACGAATACCTGAGGGAGGACTCGAGCGAGAACCGTGGCAAAGCGCCTGAGACCGCGCGGCTGCCCCACGCGGCAATGGAACATGTAAGGGGGTGGTGTTCCTTTATTCGGTTCACAAGCTGCAGCACTCACCACATTGAGTTACGAATTAAAGCTAGTATTAAATACTGGTGACCTATGTTAAGCATAACAATCTCAAGAAACAGTGTTATTAGGCATAATTTATTAAAAATAATTTGCTTTCGTAACGATACACAATTCCGAACTTTTGTTTTTAACTTCGTGAAAATTAAATTTTAGTCCTCAGGTGGCAATTAAAGCGGGCTGGGAACCATATCATGAGGTCATTTATAAATATTGTGAAAAACAAAGGTACAGTAACACTCCCTTGAGGTACACCCAAAGTTATTTTTACGTTGAAAGGCTTCTCTCAGTTAAGAATGAGATGCTGTGTTCTGTTTGCAAGAAACTCTTCAAACCAACCACAAGGCTGTTCTGATTATGCGTTCTGTGGGATTTTGTTCAGTAGGCGCCAGTGCGGAACACAAGGAGCGCTGTATCATCCTGGGCACCTGTGTCTGCTGTTTCCTGGATCTCGTGGTCTAACAAAGCGAGCTTGGTCAATGTTGCAAAATAGGAGCCTAAAATATGTTTCAAAATCCCACAACAGACCGACGTTATAGGCACTTCCGTGCTTTTGTTCAAAAGAATGGTTGAAATCGCTCTGAGCACTATGGGACTTAACAGCTATGGTCATCAGTCCCCTAGAACTTAGAACTACTTAAACCTAACTAACCTAAGGACATCACACAACACCCAGTCATCACAAGGCAGAGAAAATCCCTGACCCCGCCGGGAATCGAACCCGGGAACCCGGGCGTGGGAAGCGAGAACACTACCGCACGACCACGAGCTGCGGACCGTGCTTTTGTTCGACGACCCTTCTTGAAAAGGGGAATGACCTTCCCATTTGTGTCCTTTCATTAGGAACATTTAGTTCCTCTAGCGACCTACGTTACACTGCTAGCAGAAGAGGCACACACCCGTCTAGAACGGTGCTGATATCCCCGTGTTGGGCAGTTCAGTTGCTTTTCTATCCCACGGTCACTTATTTCGATGTTTTTCGTTTTGAAGTTGGGTGACGACTTTAAGGGTGGAGCTGCAGTGCAATCTTCCTCAGTGAAACAGTTCTGGAAAATGCGTTTAGAATTTACGTCTTACTTGTCCTCCATTACGATGCTATTATTGTCATAGAGATCTGGACAGATGGCTTCGCAACACATACTACATTAGAACATAGCTGAAATGTGTGAGATTCATATGGGGCTGTTCATAAAGAGAACATCCAGGATGAATAAACGGCGTTACTCTAGGAAGAATCTAGTAGAATTAGCACAACATGTGAACTAGCAGAATCTGGAAAGAAGAAGCAAGTGTCCAACAACTGCCATTCTACACTGAAGTGATGACAGTCACGCGATAGCGATATGCACATACACAAATTACAGTAGTATCTCGGACACAAGGTATAGAGGGACAGGCGGAACTATCATATTTACACAGGCGCTTCATGTGAAAGTTTTCCCACGTAATTATGGCCGCACGATGGGAATTAACAATGAACGCCACTAACACTTGGAGCCAGACACATGCGTCACTCCGTTTCGGAAATGGTTATCCCTAACCATTTCAGCATTAGTATCAAGAGTGTGTCTAAAATACCGCGGACAACGCAATGGCCGACGGCTTTCACGTAACGACCAAGAGCAGCGACGTTTGCATTGAGTTGACAGTGTTAACAGGCTAGCAACACTGCGTGAAATAACCACAGAAATCAATGTGGAATGTACGACGAGTGTATCCGTCAGGACAGCACGGCGAAATTTAGTTAATGCACTATGGGAGCAGACGACCGACGCGAGTGCCTTTGCTAACAACTGAGCTAGGTGGCGCATTGGTTAGCACACTGGACTCGTCGTATTCGGGAGGGCGACGGTTCGAACACGTGTCCGGCCATCATGATTTAGGTTTTCCGTGATTTCCCTAAATTGCTTCAGGCAAATGACGGGATGGTTCGTCTGAAGCGCCAGACTTCCTATCCTATCCTTCCCTATCCCGATGGGACCGATGACCTCATTGTTTTGTGCCCTCCACAAAATCAATTAACCAATCAATATTTGTTAGCAGCACAACATGGCCTGCATTGCCTCTCCTGGGCTTGTGACCATTTGGGTTCGACCCTAGACGACTGGACCTATTTCAGTAGACAAGGGCTGGCGGTAGGGTTCGAGTGTTGTACAGATCCTACGAAGCCATGGACCCCTTGTCCGCAGCTGGTGGTCGCGCGGTAGCGTTCTCGCTTACCGCGCCCGGGTTCCCGGGTTCGATTCCCGGCGGGGCCAGGGATTTTCTCTGCCTCGTGATGACTGGGTGTTGTGTGATGTCCCTAGGTTAGTTAGGTTTAAGTAGTTCTAAGTTCTAGGGGACTGATGACCGTAGATGTTAAGTCCCATAGTGCTCAGAGCCATTTGAAGCCATGGACCCAAGCTGTCGACAAGGCATTGTGCAAGCTAGTGGTGGCTCCACTATGGGGAGTTGGAGGTACGTTTACATGGAGTGGACTGGTTCTCTGGTTCAAGTAAATGCATCATTGACTAGAAATGGCTACGTTCGACTACTTAGAGAGACCATTCGCAGCTAGTCATGGACATCATGTTCCCAAACAACAATAGAATGTTTATAGATGACAATGGGCCATGTCACTATGCCACAGTTGTTCACCATTGCATTGTAAAACATTATGGATAGGTGGAGCGAATGATTTGTCTACCCACATCGCCCGACATTAATCCCATAGAACATTTAAGGAGCGTAATCAAGAGGTCAGTTAGTGCCCAAAATCCTGCACTGATAACAATTTGGCAGTGAAGTACGGCTACAGAGGCAGCATGAGTTAATATTTCTGCACGGAACTTGCAACGTCTAGTCTGTGCCACGTCGAATTCTACACGGGGCAAAAGGAGGTCCGACACGATATTATGTCTACCATGAATTTTATCACCTCAGTGTCTTCCGCAATGTCTCTCCAGTTCGCAGGCGATATGTGGGAAAAGTGTGCCCGGAGGTAATTAAATTTTTTATGTCCATCCTTTTGACAGGAATTTTTGGGGACGACGATCGTTTCCTATTGTGAGAAAATGAAACGCCTACGGCCGTCTTTATGATTTTATTTGTTTTGTAGCTACCAGTTTCGGCGCTTCAATGCGCCATCTTCAGGACACTCTAGAAATTATGTACCAGAAATGCCGAAAAATATGAACTAGCAGCACTTGAAAAAAGTAAGTAAGTGCGCTACAAAAAAATGGCTCTAAACATTATTGGACTTAACATCTGAGGTCATCAGTCCCCTAGGCTTAGAACTACTTAACCTAACAAATCCATGTCCGAGGCAGGATTCGAACCTGCGACCGTAGAGTGTGCTACAACCATCGATCTTATTCGCACAGTGTTTCCTGTTTACAGCCGATCAGTGGGAAATGTATGCCTAGAGATGGCGGCAATAATGTGCCTTGTGTTTCCCGGACGATTCTACAACAAAACGACACATTGGTTAGTTACGGAAACTGCAGCATAAACACGGGCCTTGTGTATCTGGTACAGCGCTGACGAAAGTGTCATTAATCCCTGGATAAGGCAAAGGGGCGCTAGCAGTTATTTTCAAACATCACTCTGCTATCTGGCGAGGGAGAAAAGTATTCTCTTACGTTTCTGGGGCTACAAAGACCAACTGTGTGCTGCTTACGTTTCAGAGGTAACCAGGCTTTCCTCGCGGATTCTCTGGAACTTCTAAAGGCACTCTCCAGGCCATTTCATTTGCGCACGAAGCATCTGCGGCAGATTTCGTACCGTGAGAACCTGAAATGAAAAGTTCTGCATACTCTCGCCCCCCTGTCTAGCTCTGCCACTGCTTCTCTGGTGTCTCCTTAATGAAACAAGTTCCTCGAATGCCTGTGATCGCGCTAGCTCTCAGACGCTCTTAGGCAACACCTATGCAAGTCGTCTGGAAGTTTAGTTCAACTTTCTCTGTTTCTTCCTCTCCACGAAAATCTTTGAATCAAAGTTCACCTTTCTTCCTTTTTTTTTTAGGTTGTGGTCTATTTTCACAAATGTGTTACACACTTGATGACTGTACAACAGTCCTTTCGGACAAACATATCTAGTCTATATCGTGTATCAGGTGCATATTTCTGTTCAACAGTTTCCGAACGTTTAATACTTAGATTAATAGACTGACTTTGATATGTTGCTAACGTGGTTAAAGTATTAACTGATTATGATGGGAAATATAACATAACATTATCCTCCTCTTTTCCATCAAGTGTTTCTGCATTAACTGCCTGTAACTCAGACAGAACATGTTTCTACCCAAACATGAATTACAACAGTCTACACTAGGCCAATTACTCTTTGGCCGGCCGCTGTGGTTGAGCGGTTCTAGGCGCTTCAGTCCGGAACCGCGCTGCTGCTACGGACACAGGTTCGAATCCTGCCTCGGGCGTGGATGTGTGTTACGTCCTTAGGTTAGTTAGGTTTAAGCAGTTCTAAGTCTAGGGGACTGATGACTTCAGATGTTAAGTCCCATAGGACTTAGAGCTATTTGATTCAATTACTCTTTCCAGTGACGTAAACCTCCTCTGTGAGCTCACTATCTGTTGCCTGCTTCATGTGCGTACGCTCAAAGTACTGTAAGTATTTCAATATACCTGCTACCACATCCTGAACACTTCAGTTTCGCACAATGTGACCTCACAGCTATAGCCAATATTTCTTCAATACGGACAGAACTAGACGTATGAAGTTGAAACATTACTAGTAAACTACTGGTGTCTGCAAAATACTCTGAAATAGCTAAGGAAAGAACTACTAAACGATCTGAAATGCAATTAAGTGATATCGTCGATGGAAGGAATTTGAACAGAAGATCCCACTTTGCTGTTGTGTAACTCTGATGCTAGTGTGACCTTCTCTACAGAATTATTACCTAACACAACAAGACGAAAATATATGGACATGTGTGACTGTGAACGTAGCAGGTCGTCATCCTACTGCTTCCATTATAAGTCTCATACTGGGGACATCGGGAAAGCTTAGGAGAGGTAGGTAACTTCCCTTGCTTAGTACATATACGAAGCACTGTCCCGTGGCCTGGTGGTACGTGTTACGTATTTAGACGCATCGATACCTATGGGATGTTGTAGGCTAACCTCAAAATTAGCGACATCGTTGAAACCGTGTTTACAGTATTCGACTCGCCGTAAAGCAGGTTTCAAATTACCGTCCTTCATTTTGTCTGGCGTGTTTTTGGCCGTTTCTTTAAAAAGAACATGAACATGAGTTATATAATGACCGCAGTGCCCACCCAACTATACACAATAAAACATTCTCTGGCCTCATTCATTCCAACAGAAGTAGTAGCATGTGTAGAAAGTGAAAACTGTGCAGTTCTTATTTTTAGAGGAATTCTGGCCTTAAAAGTAATTGTGCAAGTAGAGTAACAAATATAATTGACCTACCATTGTAAAGTTACAGCTCTACATTGAATGTACTATCAGCAACCTACGTGTTCTTAATCTTCTGGAATGCTTTAACTTCATCTCATGTGTCGTCACTAAAGCAATTACATAATTTTCAAGGCAGTTTCATGGCTATCAAGACTTTGTCTTCAGTATTTCGTCCCTACATGCCAGAACTAGACAGAATTACTTACTTGTCCAGTACAGTAATACTCAAATATCGTAACAACGGTATTTCAGCGGTTGATCACAGGATGTCACTGCAAAACTACATTGGTCTTGCGCTTTGATTTGAAAGACTACAGAGAGCTGCAGGTTTGCACTCTGACAGCAGTCCCTTTGAATTGCAAGTCTTCCACTTGTCCACCTGAATAAGCACCTGTTAAATAAAATCTGCCCTCCGACAGTGGCCGCTATTACTAAACTGCTCTTGATGTTATCGCTTTTATCAACATCTTAAATAATAAGTGAATGCCGAGTAAAATTAAAAAATCGTACACAATTAGTGATGCGTGATTAATGTACACGAACACGAACTTCATCTTTTATAGAAGTGGCAAAAGTTTATTAATCATCAAATAGGACAAACAAAACAAGTTAAGCGAGACGACAAATACATCACGAACACAAATACAAGCAACAAATAATTAACACTTCACGGCTGGCGTCTGGTTGGGATAGACTAAAGATATCTGTATGACCTATTTACCTTGGCTCAAAACACGGATAACACAATTTGAAATTATCTTGCGCTCAATAGACTTTGATGCGTTTATTCTACACAGAAGTGAAAGATGTTGGTCGAGACGAGAACAAGTACCGAGACTGTGATTCTGTTTGCCTAACAAGCCGGAGCAGCAATAGTGTACCTCTTTCTCGATGCTTGGAGCTGTCTCAGGTGAAGGCCATGGCGCAAGCGTCGGCACAGTAGCGATGTGCAGAGGCTATAATTCGTTCCCGCGAGCAACAAATTAGCAAAGCCGTTGGTAGGCGTTTTGTCAGGCGGATCTCAATTATTCTCTTGAGCCCTGAAGTATCGGCATATTCCATCGTGTGACTCCCGTTTGCCAGTCATACCATGGACCAATTTGACTCATTTATTCGGCAGAGTGCACAAAACCATCAAAAGTCAAGGCGGCGGATCTGATACTAATAACATTGTCCTCGCCAGAGAGAGCTGCCCCACATGATTGAAGTCCCAACTGTCGGTACAATTAAGACTTCAAATAAGGCTTCCCAATCAAGGCTGGTACTAATGAGAAGTCACGCTCAGGACAAGTGTCGTGCAACCCACTCACAACAAGAGTCGAGACCAGAATTCATTCCCCAGGGCGAAGTCTGAATTATAAGACGTTTTTCTCAATCACAACTCAGTAAACTCGCAAAGCGCACAAACACAACCACCCCAAACGGTTTTGTGCCGATCACAAGGCTCCACAAGCGCCACGTCTCCTCTCTAGCTCGTTCCCTCCAAACCAATCATAACCAAAGTTGACAACATATTTTCCGTGCTGGAGAATCAGCCAATCACAGGGACGAAAAGACTTTACGCTCCTGAGTTATGTTTTCCACGGCTATTTTAGGCAGCTATTTTTGAGAGTTTTCTCTTAGTCCTAAAGTGAACGACACTCTTAGCACAGAGATTTATATCTTGATGGGCCAAACGATTCAGCATGTCCGACCAGGTGTCTCCGCTATACTATGAGAAATGCTTTTGGGTCCGAGCGCAGACCATTTCCGAGCTGTCATAAATGTTGCGTTCTGTCCTAAAATTCCTACGGAGACCTGAGGCTCTCCAAAAATCTCGTCAGGTAGAGGGACGACACCAGCTGAGGGCTCTGTCTACAGCGTCTAGTCCAAGGTGGATATGGAAACTCACGGATTTTTGTGGACTCCAGCTCTGTACACAATGGGTGCTTACGACACTTTCGAAAAGCCTCAGCCGGGAAACCTACTTTCTCCTCTGTGTCCCTGTTCCTAGTGTGGCCAGAAACAAGTAGATCCCGGTAGGCTGTCTTTCGCATCTTCGACCAAAGGCTTTGTCAACACACCAGTGTAAGAAATTCTTGGGATCAACTTTCTTTCCCCAATAACTGTTCTGAGACGTTCCTCTGTCTAATAGCTTCATGTGATGTCCAGGCCCCCCGTGTCCACTGCATGATTTATTATTAAATAACTGTACCCTCTATTTGTTCTCAGCTCCAGAAAATACTATTCCTAGGAGAGCTACCACAATGATCTCGTATGCATTAACACTGTACATGCTTCCATCAGTGCCTACTCATACTGTTAACTTCCTGTCGCCTAATAAAATTGACATCTAGGGTGTAATATCAATCTTAAAGAATAGCCTTGAACGTAAAAATAAATGAGATTGCCCTCTCAAGAACCCCCACCTATGTCTCACTTCAAAATGGTAGTGTGGCACAGAACAGAGGAAATCATGAAACAGTATTGAGATCTTGTAAAGATAAGGTAACTCCGCCAAACAAGACTGCACACGAGAAAACTTCCTACCTTGGCCTCATTAAGCAAAGGAGTCACTCACTCACGCACAGCTGAATGCCTGCAAGAACAACATACGAACAGTGCCGTGTGTAGTTTGATTCAAGAGGACTCTAAGGTTATTTGCTACAGCACAGCCTTCGGGTGAACAATTGCAAAGCAGTTAAAAACGTCTTTCAGCAGTATTTTTACTCACTTACACAATTTCTGACATCAGAGGTGACTAATGCCCCTAATCAGATTATAAAACCGTCGAGTTCAGACCGTTCTCTGAATCAGTGATTTACCGCTGCTGAGTCATCCACAAAATATCAGTGGTCCCTAATACATGTATAGACAATAATTATAATTATGAGATATACTCATTCTCAAAATCTAAACAAACAAGTTATGTGTGTCATCTATTGTGTTTATTTCCTAGGGCATATTTTTTCTATTACCCACAAGACTTTTGCATTTTCAAATATAATTTGCGTATATATCTGACAAATTATCTGTACAAGTATAGCTGTACCAAGATTAAATCAGTTTCACGAGAAAATGTACAGAATTACATGAAATCAAGAGTTTCATGAAACATCTTATCGCTGCCTCGAGAAGGGTCCCTGGGGAATACATTCATAAAGTCGCACAGATGAAACATGGCACTAGACACATGAAAAACAAATTGTCTCTGGACTGGCTGGAGCATGAAGTTGCAGCGAGATTGCGCAAGAGCGAATCCTACCCATTACTCAGTGCCTGATGTAAGAACAGCAGCTGACAGCTCTGGTTCGCCTTCTTTTACCTGCTTGCATTTGGATGGCAGATGTGCTGTAGGCATCTTCTCGACCTGGCAGCATTTGGCAGTCTGGCGCACTGTTAGTTACGATGGACATTACATGTGTAGGAGGATATGAAACACCAGTGTTGATGGATGGCACCCAACGTCCGCAACTGATTAAGTGTTGTCTCCACCCTACGTTGTTTCTAGACCAGGTAGCTGAAGCAGTGCACAAGAGAACTGCATTTGGTGCACACCCTGTCTCTTAGTGATGAGTTCTTCGCTCTCGATGTTCCACTGGATAGTAAGTGATGTTTCCACAATTGCCAATGCTCGCCTGCATTTTAGTGCATGACTGAAGGAAGAAATTGTTCAGATAGTGGTCATCAAACACCCCATACTGTCTGTAGAGAGGTCTGTCCACCTGGAGGATTCCTCTGGGACTTCTTTAGGTGTATGTTAAAATGAACAGTCGGGAGCGGATTAATATTTTTTATTGACTGGTTTCGGCTTATAAACAGGCCATCTTCAGAATTTCTTGGCCCCCTATGGCTGCTGCTGATGGCCCCTCGGATTTCTCGTGGAAACATGATCGTACACTGTATCGGTTTCGGCTTATGTGCAAGCCATCTTCAGAATTTCTTAGCCCTCGATGGTTTGTGCTGATGGCCCCTCGGATTTCGCGTGGTACCACGATCGTACTGTTCATTTTAACGTAAGTATAACACCATGTCACAGCTCTCCAAAGACTATGTTGTCAAAATTTATTTTACGAGGGCAGTTCAATAAGTAATGCACATTTTTTTTCTGAAACAGGGGTTGTTTTATTCAGCATTGAAATACACCAGGTTATTCCCCAATCTTTTAGCTACACAACACTATTTTTCAACGTAATCTCCATTCAATGCTACGGCCTTACGCCACCTTGAAATGAGGGCCTGTATGCCTGCACGGTACCATTCCACTGGTCGATGTCGGAGCCAACGTCGTACTGCATCAATAACTTCTTCATCATCCGCGTAGTGCCTCCCACGGATTGCGTCCTTCATTGGGCCAAACATGGAAATCCGACGGTGCGAGATCGGGGCTGTAGGGTGCATGAGGAAGAACAGTCCACTGAAGTTTTGTGAGCTCCTCTCGGGTGCGAAGACTTGTGTGAGGTCTTGCGTTGACATGAAGAAGGAGAAGTTCGTTCAGATTTTTGTGCCTACGAACACGCTGATGTCGTTTCTTCAATTTCTGAAGAGTAGCACAATACACTTCATAGTTGATCGTTTGACCATGGGGAAGGACATCGAACAGAATAACCCCTTCAGCGTCCCAGAAGACTGTAACCATGACTTTATCGGCTGAGGGTATGGCTTTAAAGTTTTTCTTGGTAGGGGAGTGGGTGTGGCGCCACTCCATTGATTGCCGTTTTGTTTCAGGTTCGAAGTGATGAACCCATGTTTCATCGCCTGTAACAATCTTTGACAAGAAATTGTCACCCTCAGCCACATGACGAGCAAGCAATTCCGCACAGATGGTTCTCCTTTGCTCTTTATGGTGTTCGGTTAGACAACGAGGGACCCAGCGGGAACAAACCTTTGAATGTCCCAACTGGTGAACAATTGTGACAGCACTACCAACAGAGATGTCAAGTTGAGCACTGAGTTGTTTGATCTGTCGATCATCTCGAACGAATGTGTTCGCACGCTCCGCCATTGCAGGAGTCACAGCTGTGCACGGCCGGCCCGCACGCGGGAGATCAGACAGTCTTGCTTGACCTTGCGGCGATGATGACACACGCTTTGCCCAACGACTCACCGTGCTTTTGTCCACTGCCAGATCACCGTAGACATTCTGCAAGCGCCTATGAATATCTGAGATGCCATGGTTTTACTGCCAAAAGAAACTCGATCACTGCCCGTTGTTTGCAACGCACATCCGTTACAGACGCCATTTTAACAGCTCCGTACAGCGCTACAACCTGTCGGAAGTCAATGTAACTATACGAGACGAAGCGGGAATGTTTGAAAATATCCCACAAGAAATTTCCGGTTTTTTCAACCAAAATTGGCTGAGAAAAAAAATGTGTTGCATTACTTATTGAACTGCCCTCGTATTTAGGGTGTGGTGTGATGTCAGGGATGACCTCCTGTAGATTTGGTCCCATTCACAGCTGCACAGTGCGTGGTGCCGATAGCTGTCAGTTACGCAGTGGCGGCAGGGTGTCAGCAAGGTTCTCGATGGTGCGGTGTGACTTCAATGTTGGGCCACTCTTGTCCAGCGTGCCACCTCCATTCATAGCCGCCAGGGGTGGGTTGGTTTATTGCAGCCGTGGCGCTCCTCCTCTCTCTCGTTTGCTGTGAAGGCAGATGGCTGGCACACAGCTGTCCCGACATCCATTCAGCGCTGTTGACTGGCCCTCTGCTTGCTGGCATTCTGGGCCGCACTCGCCACAGGTGTTCTCCTCCAAGCTGCCTCAAGGGCATCACCACTGTCTGCAAGGTGTTGCCTCATGATACCCCCAGAATGTATCAAACAGGGCTTGACAGCTCCCAAGATCTGAACAGTCCTCTTAGTGCGGTTCATTGACAAATCTTTACATCAATTTTTGCAATTAGTTTCTTATCAGTAGCACAACAACACAAAAATGACCTGTTTGAATAAATACAGTATGAACCCATATATTATAATTTGAGCGATTGTAATAAAATGAAAATAAGTGTTCCTGTATTGACTAAGTATGACATCCTTAACAGTTACAAGTGTATTAAAAATGTGGCGTGAAGTGTCTCTGATCTGTATGTGAGTTGTTACCCCAACATTAGGCCACAACTGCATCCACTGATCATTGAAACATGTTCACTCCACACTTAGTATTAACTTATTTTCCTTACCCAACACGTGTCAACGTCACCTCTAAAACCTCTCTCCTCGCTACTCTTACATTAGGGCTGCACTACAAATGCTCCTCCTGTTCTTAGTACTTCTGGCGACCTTGTCACCTAATGCTGAGGCGGTCTGAAACTACGCTCCTGTCTCATGACAACTACTCCTGTATTCTGACATCTGAAACTTGTAAAAGTCACTAGTTCTCAAGTACACGTTGCTTAACATGTTACAAAAATGCCTCCAGTCTTCCTCTGGTTGGATTGCCACTGTAATAAATTACAAAAATGTAAATTTGTTCTCCAATGGAGGCTGATCATCCTCACCAATTGTCCTCTTCTAACAACTGCCTTCCTTTTCCTGTGTCTAAGGTACACCACACCACCGTGACTCCCACTATACGTGCTCACGCGTCATACCATATACGTCTCCCATGGCGCTCTCATGGAGCCAGAAAAATACAAAGCTCTAGAGAGGGCTCCGTCACATGACTGGCGATGGACCAGAATCGCAGCAGAATTAGCGTCTCCGGGCACCTAATTAGTGGGCAGCTAATAGCACTCATAAAATATCCAAAAATCAGTACAAACGTACGCTGTGGTATGGCTGCAATCCCGTCACTGCAGAACAGTGGACAGAAACGTACACTCGTCCCTTGGGAAGAGTACAAGATACTGCGAAAATGGACAGACGTAATCTCACAGACCGTACTCATACTATAGAAGACACTACTACGAGAACATCTAAATTAGATAGTCATAATGAGTTCTTTTCTTGACTAATATTCTTGCTATCCTTTTGGCGTGGTAATGGACAACGATAGTCCAAAGACATGTGGTCATTTGTAGCATAGGTAATATGCTGGTTGGACAAAGAGCATAGTTCATTTACGTGCATGGTTTGTCATGCTACTAGAGATCAGTTTACATGAGGAACTGTCACTTACGATGAATTACTATTCAATCCTGACTTTGATTTTCAAGCTGGAAGTGAAAGCGTTGATACGTTGATGTAACAACCAAGCAACTCATTTGACCACGTTGCACAAGGAGTCATACCATACGCTACTAAAGGACAGTTACAAATTCATCAAATACAGGAATTCAACAAACGGATAATCTAGACAGTGCTACGCAATATCACCTAGAATTTGCTAATCCATTGAGGTTCTATGTACAAATTGATTCTTTAATCTAACCTAAAGGAACTACCATAAACACCTTTTCCACAAGTGGTTTCACATGACAGACATGATGAATGCCAACAGGTTCCCTTAATTTCAAGGTCTAGAGTTCGTGTGTTGATGTGAGCAATCCTGCAGACTCAGCCAGGTCCACTACAGGTAGGACAGAATTTCTGGCACAGTTGTTTCTGTTCATTAGACAGACAGAATCTTTTAACCAACACCTTTTGACCAATGCTGAATTCTCTTATGCTTGCCTTTCTATCCCGTATATCTTTCCGTTTCACGCCAGCCTCGCGCGATCTCTTGAGTACCAGGTTAACAATTTGCTTGTGTTGCACTCGAATTTACTGGGGAATGTCTACGACTTCACAGACAGATCGCTAAGTTGTATGCTCCTGAGAACAGTCACTAGTGCTATCTTAGTGACTCCATGTTGCAACTCGTTCACCACGTCCTAGAAGTCGCGTGGGATAATATCCCATGTGTAATGCCATTTCGCGTAGTATATAGGGTGTTTCAAAAGTGATGGTGAATATTCAGGGATATGACAGGAATGATCATTCGAAACAAAAAGATCAAGAAAACATGGGCTCTGAAACGCGTACTTTAAGAGCTATGAGATATTCTTGACCTCCAATATTGTGAAACAAATATCTTCTACTGCAAGCTCTTTGGTTTCCATGTTTTTTGAAGTGGTAGTATGGACCAAAACAAGAAAAAAGTCCAGTAAACTTGTGCTCTAACATACATTACTCAAAAGCTATGAGGACTTGTTCATTAGAAGAGTTGTGGTCCAAAGTACCGAAGATGAATAGGTGCTCCTAGCTACACTCCTGGAAATGGAAAAAAGAACACATTGACACCGGTGTGTCAGACCCACCATACTTGCTCCGGACACTGCGAGAGGGCTGTACAAGCAATGATCACACGCACGGCACAGCGGACACACCAGGAACCGCGGTGTTGGCCGTCGAATGGCGCTAGCTGCGCAGCATTTGTACACCGCCGCCGTCAGTGTCAGCCAGTTTGCCGTGGCATACGGAGCTCCATCGCAGTCTTTAACACTGGTAGCATGCCGCGACAGCGTGGACGTGAACCGTATGTGCAGTTGACGGACTTTGAGCGAGGGCGTATAGTGGGCATGCGGGAGGCCGGGTGGACGTACCGCCGAATTGCTCAACACGTGGGGCGTGAGGTCTCCACAGTACATCGATGTTGTCGCCAGTGGTCGGCGGAAGGTGCACGTGCCCGTCGACCTGGGACCGGACCGCAGCGACGCACGGATGCACGCCAAGACCGTAGGATCCTACGCAGTGCCGTAGGGGACCGCACCGCCACTTCCCAGCAAATTAGGGACACTGTTGCTCCTGGGGTATCGGCGAGGACCATTCGCAACCGTCTCCATGAAGCTGGGATACGGTCCCGCACACCGTTAGGCCGTCTTCCGCTCACGCCCCAACATCGTGCAGCCCGCCTCCAGTGGTGTCGCGACAGGCGTGAATGGAGGGACGAATGGAGACGTGTCGTCTTCAGCGATGAGAGTTGCTTCTGCCTTGGTGCCAATGATGGTCGTATGCGTGTTTGGCGCCGTGCAGGTGAGCGCCACAATCAGGACTGCATACGACCGAGGCACACAGGGCCAACACCCGGCATCATGGTGTGGGGAGCGATCTCCTACACTGGCCGTACACCACTGGTGATCGTCGAGGGGACACTGAATAGTGCACGGTACATCCAAACCGTCATCGAACCCATCGTTCTACCATTCCTAGACCGGCAAGGGAACTTGCTGTTCCAACAGGACAATGCACGTCCGCATGTATCCCGTGCCACCCAACGTGCTCTAGAAGGTGTAAGTCAACTACCCTGGCCAGCAAGATCTCCGGATCTGTCCCCCATTGAGCATGTTTGGGACTGGATGAAGCGTCGTCTCACGCGGTCTGCACGTCCAGCACGAACGCTGGTCCAGCTGAGGCGCCAGGTGGAAATGGCATGGCAAGCCGTTCCACAGGACTACATCCAGCATCTCTACGATCGTCTCCATGGGAGAATAGCAGCCTGCATTGCTGCGAAAGGTGGATATACACTGTACTAGTGCCGACATTGTGCATGCTGTGTTGCCTGTGTCTATGTGCCTGTGGTTCTGTCAGTGTGATCATGTGATGTATCTGACCCCAGGAATGTGTCAATAAAGTTTCCCCTTCCTGGGACAATGAATTCACGGTGTTCTTATTTCAATTTCCAGGAGTGTATTAAGGTATGCATTTTAGAACACCTGTCTAGTGGTCATTTTTTTGTTATAGGTTTCTTATAGGTTTACACGTCTTTCCATTATCCTGTCTTCCAGGGACGATTGTGGATGCTGCATGAATGCGTATACTGGTTTAATCCTGTGTTTTCTTAACACTGCTTTCCATCTCTGTGACAGGAACTGCAGTCCATTGTCGGTGATAGTACTATCTACGTGACCTACTTTGGTCAGGAAATATTTACACAAGGCTCTGCTCACCGTCTGTGCAGCTGTCTTTTTCAAGGGGGTAAAGTGGCACATCCAGATGTCAGCCACACTACTACCAGGGTGTACCTACATCCTCTACCTATGCCCACAAGTGAGCCCAATAAATCACTTGCAGCGAGATGTTTTAGTTTAGATTGAATTATGAAACGAAGAGGTGCCTGCATTTTCACTGTAACATGCTTTGATTTCTGATACGCTGAACACACCGCCAAAACACTAACACGAATCGGTGACGTTTAAATCAATAATATCTGCCGAAAGTGAGCAATGCAGTGTATTTCCTGCAGTCTGGATGGAGTGTAATTCGTCAGAAACGGGACCGCAAGTGGAGGGACAAGAATACTGTTACGCCATGGAACTTTTGTAGGAGTTCCTCCAGCTTCTCAGATCGATCTTTTTCTGATTCTATGATGCTATCAACTTGGCATGAATCCAGCACCAAACTGATGGAGCTGTCGAATTTTTCTACTACTGTGGGAGGTTTGTTGTACATGGAGATTGCAGGTTCAGTGATGTCGTCCTTGATCTACAAGGAAACCTAGTGACGATAGGCGAGTGGAATCTGACAAGGTGGCATGAAGAGTTTTGTGTGCTCACTCAGTCGGAATGAGAATTCGAAATTTTGGATTGGTCCTGTTCTCGGCAGAAATACGTCAACATTTACTAGTATAGATGCGTTGGAATGTTTTCTAAGTTCCCTAACGTGTTGTCAGTACCATAGCTCATCTTCCGTCCAGTTTGTTCATTTTCTTGCACGGTGTGACTACACTCATGACGGCACGATTGATTTCTGTCTTCCGTTTTGTGGCTGAACTTAGGTTGAGACATTCAACAGGATATCGCGTTGTCAGTCAATGTAATTTGTATGACGCCATCTTTCTGCAGTGTGGGCTCTCATCGACCCACGTCCAATACGGCATGATGCTGGTTCAGGAAATCCATACCGAAAATTACTTCAATTGCCAGCGAAGGCACGACCAAAAGTTCGTTTCCAAGGTGTTCCCGTGGCTGCTGAAAATTAACTGGGTTTGTAGTTGCACTTCCGTGAGCTTTCATCTCCTGCACCAGTGATTTTCGTTTATTTCAGCGTGATTCCTGGTCATGGTTGATTTGCAATACATCTCTTGTACTAAGATTCCGACACCACCATAACGTGGCTTCCACTGTCCACAATCCCGGTCAGACTGATGTTGCCTACGGTGATGTGAACAATGAGATGTAATTCCGATCATGTCATGTCTTCTTCTTACTCACACAAAAGCTCTCTTGTGTCTTCATATTCTAAGACGTTGACGTTGCTGGATCTGAAAATTTCTCTGGGTTAGTTTAGACATGTGTACGCAGCAGCCGAGCGTCAGTTTCTGTTTAGACTACGTTTCCCCTGTGACAGGTTAGGTAGCCTAATCTGGATACGTTGACCTTGTTGGTTATTTTGTTGATAGTGACTGTTGTTCTCATCGTTGTTTCTTGCAGCTGTGGTTCTTCTGTATCCCGCCGGGACTGGTTTGAACTTTGTGGTTTTCTCTAGGTTCCTTTTTGCCATTTGTTGTTATTATTGTTGTAATTGCCTCTCCTACCTCTGTTCTTCCACGGAGGCTGGTTATTCCCTCTACAGTTAGTTGTTTCCCTGTGATCGATATTTTAGTCCATTTCGTCTGTCGTCGTTCCTTTCTGACAAGCCTTGCCAACTTCTGTCATTGTTTCTGTTCCTGCATTTTGTATTTCGTTGACATAGTCTAATTTGCTTAGCCCACTCTTGAGTGACTAAAAGGAATCTTTGCACCGTCCGATAAGGAGTTGTTGGAAATTCAGTGTACTTCGGTGTAACAGTGTCTCATAATTTCCCTAGGACTGTACAGCTCGTCCTAAAAGCCGATTCCTCTTAACTAGCGTCTCAAAGAATTTCACCGGACCATGGAATTCTGACGCTTTCGGGTATTCGCCCAACAAACCTCATGCTTGATTCTTTCCTGCGACCAAAACGCATTACGGAACGCGTCCTTGAACTCTTTGTACGAGCGACAACACTCCGAAACACTGGGCGTATGTTCTGCGGTCGACTTCTCTAAAAAACCCGCAGATAAATCCAGGCTTCCACTTCAGTGACCCCAGTTTTGGTAGGACTTTATCGTACTTAGCTATCCAACTTACTGGATGTAACGTATTGTTATTCTCTTTGCACACTTAGGCCGAGTGTGGTGCTGCAGTGGTTAGCACACTATTCGCATTCGGGAGGAAGGCAGTTCAAACCCGCGTCAGGCCATCCTGATTTACGGTTTCCGTGATTTACCTAAATCACTTCAGGCAAACTCCGAGATGATTCCTTTAAAAGGGCACGGCCGGCTTTCTGCCCTACCTTTCACTGAGCCGATTCGAGCGTTGACCCCTCTGTTGATCCCCTCCCCGAATCAACCAACCAATCTTTGCACACTTGGAAATTTTAAATGGGTAAGATTTGTTTGTGGCCGAATGGTTCGACATTTCCTTCAAACGATTTTTACCTCGTTGATACTGCACGCGCCGCCACAAATCGGTGTCCAAATGATCCTTGCGCACTGTTAAGACCTCCATTTGTGTCGTCAAATACACGGAGTAATGTTTCCGGTCACCGTAGACGTACGCAATTGCATTCTGGTTCGGTTTCTGCCATACTTTGCATCACCAATGGCGCACACTCTGTTGTTCACCCAATGGAAGCTGGTGTGTTCTTCCGCGGCATTCGCCTTTTGGCAGCTGATATAGCCTCATATCGCGTATCGAAATATCGTAACACGCGCTCTTCCTTCCAACAAAGATCACGAGGTAGTGCTGCCGTAGCAGACTGTCATTCTAATTGCGTGATTGCCGGACATCTTTTGCTAGCTTGTTCAGCTAGGAGGTGATCCAGGTCTATTCTTCTTTGACCTCTGATTTTTCTACCGGTTTGTTCTTGACCTGTTCAATGCCCTTCACGGTTTCGCTAATTCTTTCTGCGTTTTCTGGATGATCCTTCTTCGTTGTTTTTGGATCATATCAAGATCCTTTTTGGTTCCGCACATTTCGGTTTTGGCTTGTTTTATTTGCTCTTTAGCTAACAACGCCTCCTTGCGTGCACTTTAGCCTACTAATCTTGCCGCCCTGCTATCGCGTTTTGCCTCGTTCGCGACCACAGAAGTCTCTGTTGATGTTTTCAAGATTTTTCTACCTCTTCCGTAACACCCAAGATTTTCTTCTTAACCTGCTCTATATTTTCAACAAGCTTTTCAGCTACCATCTGTATCTCTTCCATCTCCTTAGTGACTAATTCCTTCATCTCTTTCATATCCTTTGACGTTAATTCTTTCATCTCCTTCGTGGCTATCTTCCCGCACTCTCCTCCCTCTTCCTCTCCGCTTCCTGTCTCTTCGTCTCCGGTTCGTGCATGAATCGCCTGGGCTCCTCAAATATTCTTCTGCTAATACCTCTAGGACTAGACGAATGCGATTCCACCGCTCTATGAGTCTGATATGCCGCTCTCACTAACGGTACATCTTGCAGTGCCTGCAGGCTCCATATGGCGCTCTGCTGCGGTTTCACATTCGTTCTCGTTGCCTGACAGAATTAATTCGTCATAAATAGAAAATTCTGCATTCGACATATCCGCAATGTCAGCTACTATATTCGACAGAGAGTTCTCCACAACTTTCTGTTGATCAACGCTGCTGGTCTGACGTTGATCGAGCTATGACGATATTTCAGTATTCTCACTACTTTGAAGCAAATGTACCTTATTTGTAGTAAGCATGCATTCTGATACCTAATACCGAGAGATTTCATTTGTTACTCATCGCAATTTCACACAATTCTATACTGAAATTTGCTCTAGTGAGCTACTTAAGTCTGACTACATGACAACACGTTTCAAATAAAAGCATCCCTAATCAACAATAACATACGTGACCCTCAAAATATTTATCCTCCAAAAAATTAACATAGCACCGATTTCTATCAAGAACAATCGACAAATGACACAGAAGTCACAACAACAAATGAATGAAAACACAAACGAACAAGATACAAAAATTTACAAATCATCAACGCATTTAGCTTCAGCTATCTAATTTGCCTTAGTGCACCAAACACAGGAAAACAGAAACCTTGCAATGAAAATCGGATATGTCAATGACAGAATGTGGCATCAATTCAGAATCCTGGCAGGGTTGTCAAACGCACCGGTCAAACTGTTCTTGCGGTTTGAGCTGAAAGACTACAGGTGACTAAAAGTTTACACCTTGACAGCAATAGTTTCAGCTTGCAGGCCTTCCACTTTTCTACCTGGCTAAGTTAAATCTGCCCACTGAAAGTGGCTGCTACTGCTAGTCTGCTTTCGAGGTTATCACTTATATCAGGATCATAAATAAGAAATTTAAAGCTGAGGAAATTTAATGAAAAGCTGGCCCTGTCATCATTGTACTCAATTAGTGATTAATGTATACCAACACGGGTTTAATACCTTAGAAAACTGGCAAGAGTGTATTAATCATAAAATGGGACAAACAACACAAGTTAAGCGAGATGAGAATAGTTAAAACCATATAAATGTTCCACAGTCAAGATGTATATATATCTCCCTTCACAAGAATACTTCTGTGGACAAATACAGGCAACAAATAATTCGCACTCCACTGGCTGTCGTCTGATTGGCTAAGCTAAGGATATCTGTATATCTATTTACCCTTGCTCAAAACATGGATAACGCCATCTGAAGTTACCTAGCTCTGAATAGAATTTGATGGGTTTATTCTAGACAGAAATTACATTACGAATAATATTGTCCTCTGCACAGCGAATTGCTCGAGATGATTGAAGTCCCAACTGTCGGTACAGCTAAGAGTTCAACACCGGACCAGTACTAGTACCAGTGCGAAGTCACTCTCAGTACAAGGGTCCCAAGAGCAACCAACTCATAACAAGAGTCAAGTCATGAATATCCACCCCAGGCTCTGTCTACAGCTTATGGTGAAATGTGAACATGGAAACTCATGGATGTTTATGCACGCCAGCTCTATACACAATGTGCGTTTGCGACAGTCAGAACTTCTCGAACAGGCGACCTACTTTGTTTCCTTAGCCCATGTCCCTGCCATGACCAAAATCATCTAGCAGGTAGATCAAGGCAGGCTGTTTCTCGCCTCTTTGACTGCAAGCATTGTCTGTACAAGAACACGAGAATTTATCGGGACCAATATTATTTCCCCAATGAGTGCTTTGAGATGTTCATCTCCATATTAGCTGCACATGGCTTCCAAGCCCCGAATGCCCACTGCAGAATTCACTACTAAATAACGAACCCCAGAAAATACTATTCTAACGAGGGCTGCCATAAAAATCCTGCATGCATTAACACTGTACATGCCCCTGACAACGCTCGTGTTAATAACTTCCTGTCGTCTCACTGAAAATGATGTCTAGGCAGTAATAACAATGTTAAAGAATAGCCTTGAAAATGTAATTAGAGTCTGAAAATAAGTGAGAGTAACTTGTCCTCTCTCATCACAAACCAAAAAATGGTACAGATGATAAAGGTCCCCGAACTCCTTGCTTTTGTATGAGAAAGTAATGGTCGAAGAGGAAAATTTAATTTGTTTAGTGACGTAGTCAGCTTACACCTTGCGCTAACAGCATTAGCTCTTGGACTTAAAATGTACATTCAGCATGACCTGTCACAGTTGTTGAAGACTATACCTCACGTTACTGGTGAGAGTGTATCTGTCAGTGGGGCGGTTGGCCATCCAGTTTTGGTGTTAATGCCCATGGGCCTCTGGGTAACAGATACCTTCATCAATAAATTGGAAAAGGGGGGAAATGGACTGTGCTGGATGACCTTCTGGTTGGATTACATGATGCTGATGAATAAAACCTATGCAGAGGCTGTAGGGCAACTGGTAGATAGGGTCTTATGTCGCTGTTTTATAGAGATGTCTGCGAGACTGTGATATAATTTTAGGCATAGTTGTAAAGCATCCGTTGATACTGAGCGATTGCCAGTTTTCACAGTTGCTGTTAGCGTCAGGAGCTGTTACAAGACAGAAGTTGTTCATGTTAATGGAAAGTAATGTTCATCTGTGAACATCACTGCATAGTTATAATATTCTCTATCTGATTTATCTCCCCACGGAGCAATTTTGATCATTCTGGTGTGGAACATGCAGTATTATTCTTAATTGTGTATGAGAAGACACATTTTGAGGACCTTTACGTACGACTCTTCCTCGTCTTATGAATCATTGTTAGTCAAGAGCAGCCAGCAACTAATTTCAAATGTCACAAGAAACATTCGTGGCAGAGAGATCACATTATTGTAAACTGTAAAAATTTTTGTATTCATCTGCTGAAAGATATTGACTTTTAGTTAATGTTGCATTGCGTTGTGAACAGTGTCTTTAATCTTCGCGAAATGATGAAGCTGAAAATGATGAAAATGAAGCTAATCAAATCCCAAAGGAAGTTATTGTGTACTCAGCGAAAACTATTTAATTGAAACTCACTAATGAAGTAAGTTGTGAAAGTTACATAATATGAAGTGGAATGTCTGACTTGAAATATCCACAAATTAAAATACTGTTCAACCTTCAGTGTCTACACTAAATTAACATTCTTGCACAGCACAACATTGAAAAATTACGACTACATACTGTTTACTCACAAGAATACAAAGTGAGATCTGCCCCGAAAGAAATGTAACTTATCTTTTGGTCAGCATGCTATTTTGTGTCCGGTGTACTAGTGTTCTCGAAAGCTGATTGAAATCAGTAAATGGAGCAGCTGAAGGAAAATAATATGCTAACAACTAAATTTTCCTTTCTTTGTCTGAAAAGCTCTGTGGCTATGTGTGACGTTAGGTGCAATGCACACACGACAAAATATTTTAACATTTACTCAATACAACGGAGGAGGATTTGTCTTTAAAGAAAAGCATTCTTGAAACATTAAACTCTGATAATTGTCAAGAAAGACTGCCCAGCATAAGATGACTCCAACAACTGCGAAATTCTCATCATCATCATCATTTAAGACTGATTATGCCTTTCAGCGTTCAGTCTGGAGCATAGCCCCCCTTATACAGTTCCTCCATGATCCCCTATTCAGTGCTAACATTGGTGCCTCTTCTGATGTTAAACCTATTACTTCAAAATCATTCTTAACCGAATCCAGGTACCTTCTCCTTGGTCTGCCCCGACTCCTCCTACCCTCTACTGCTGAATCCATGAGTCTCTTGGGTAACCTTGCTTCTCCAATGCGTGTAACATGACCCCACCATCTAAGCCTGTTCGCCCTGACTGCTACATCTATAGAGTTCATTCCCAGTTTTTCTTTGATTTCCTCATTGTGGACACCCTCCTGCCATTGTTCCCATCTACTAGTACCTGCAATCATCCTAGCTACTTTCATATCCGTAACCTCAACCTTGTTGATAAGGTAACCTGAATCCACCCAGCTTTCGCTTCCATACAACAAAGTTGGTCGAAAGATTGAACGGTGCACAGATAACTTAGTCTTGGTACTGACTTCCTTTTTGCAGAAGAGAGTAGATCGTAGCTGAGCGCTCACTGCGAAATTCTCCCGTTACAAAAATTACAGACATTTAAACCAGTTGTGTTATTTGTGACATAACAAAAACAAAAAATCTTGGTTTTGACTTATATTTCAAGATCCCTTACTATTCTACAGATTTTCCCTGACTAAGCGACCCAACAATAACAAATACAACCTACTGTGTTCCTAAGCTGCTCGTGTCACAGTGGCAGTGTTTTTGTCGTGCACAGACGCCAAATTCAGTAATCAGTTTCTTAAATATTCAGACACTGGAACGATTTTTTTGTGTGCGCTTGTATTTTTGGGAATTTGATTGGGGAGAATTTATATTGTATATGAAGATTTTGTTTCTATGCACGAAGCTTTTTTTGTGCACGGTCATTTAATTATTTCAAATTTCTTACGACAACAGTTTGGTACGTTGTAGATCTTTTTATTTCATCTTTTTAACCCTCGAGCAGTCACGTTAGGTTTTGTGACATCAGCAGTCGCCCTCTTTGCAGGCACGAAATGTGGTGTCTTTGTATGGTTGGTATTGAAAAAAATTAACTTTGTTATGCCTTCTGCATACATTAACATTTATTTTATTGTTTGAACATTATTTCTTCTTAATCTTTAGTTACAAGATCTCATAAAATTATCCATTTTTTATTTAACAACAATTTCTAACACAGTAATAATCTCACATGAGACGTGACCCAATTTTTTCACAGTGCGTATTACTTCTGCAGCACATATTCCATTATAATTGGGCTATTAATTAGATGTTATTGTTCGAATGTATACACAAATTTTACTCATTCTGTGCCTCCAGCTGATCCACACACAGATAATGGAAGAATTTTTTTTTTGCAGACAAAATTCTTTCAGTGAAAACAACGAATTGTGGTCACAATATTGTTTTTTCTGTCACAGACAAAGAAGCGATTCTTCTTTTTGTTTCGAACTCTCTTCCACTTGTCAAGTATCTTCCAAATTGTAATGTGCCGAAACATTTTGAGGTCATTTGGAAACGTAGGAATGTGAGATCTTGTAACTAAATGATCTTTCAAAAGGTGTTGAGACAACTCTCAAAAAAGTATCCTCCTTCGTTTACTTGGGTTTTATGCATTGGGTTGTCCATATTCTGGTTACATGAGCCGCAGAGTATTTCTGCACACTTGATCGACTGTGTCAACCCCTCCCTTAGTGTAAAGCTGTAGCCCAAGGTAATGTACGCTTTATTGGTTTTTCCATCAGTTTTGCCTTGAGTGAGCATGTTCTTAGGGAGATCAATACTTTTTTCCACTGTGATGTCTTTCTGGTAGCCAAATAATGAAGACACAATGTTCCTGGATTTCAGTGGGAGGAATTCAGAGTTCCAGTGCAAGTGATGTGTTTCTGCAAATGTGTAATGGCCAATGGTAACTAGTACACCAATTAGCAAAAGCAATATTCCTATTGCATTCATTCAGAGTGTCCACCAGTCGGTGCTCAACATCATATGATTTGTTTGACACATAGTAAAGGCGGTGTGGTTGTATTCCACAGTATAACTCAGCTGATGCTTTGTGGAAACTTTTGGCATCTTTAACAGCAAAGAGAGCACAGATCACTTCACTCGAAATCTTCTTTACATTTCTGTCTATAAAATAGTAGTTTTGTGATATTTTGTTTGTAATACGCAAGTTGGTGTATCCCAGAAGTGAATCGATCGCATCCGCATTTATAATATTGTTGAACGCAGCCACTTCGAGTGCAATAGCCTCAGCAGATCCTTGGGACTAGGAAGGAGTTTTATTTGAGAGCGTATTTGCTGTTTTGTCTACAACACTTTCCAAAGGCCACATATTTTACTACCTTTACCAAGAAAGTCCGCAGCTCGTGATCTCGCGATAGCGTTCTCGCTTTCCGAGCACGGGGTCCCGGGTTCGATTCCCAGTGGGCTCAGGGATTTTCACTTGCCTCGAGATGACTGGGTGTTGTTGTGTCATCATCATCATTCATCCCCATTACGGTCGGAGGAAGGCAATGGCAAACCACCTCCGCTAGGACCTTGCCTAGTACGGCGGTACAATGCATCGTTCCCCTACGCTCTATCACAGAGTATGTGACTTCATTATCAACATACCAAGAAAACATCCATTAACAGAAGCAAAATCGTTGTCACCAACATATTCTTCTTCATAATGTTGCATTTCCAGCTCTTCAAGAAGTAAAGTATCATTTGCCGGCCGGAGTGGCCGAGCGGTTAAAGGCGCTACAGCCTGGAACCGCACGACCGCTACGGTCGCAGGTTCGAATCCTGCCTCGGGCATGGATGTGTGTGATGTCCTTAGGTTAGTTAGGTTTAAGTAGTTCTAAGTTGTAGGGGACTTATGACCACAGCAGTTGAGTCCCATAGTGCTCAGAGCCATTTTTTTAAAGTATCATTTCCGTCTAAAGAACCCGTTTCTATTTCTGATTCACTTTGGCATCGCTATGTCGTATTTGGTTTTCCTCCTCGGACCAGTCAAACACAATACCATACTCGCTGTCGTCGTATACTCATTTACAAACTTTACGGTTCCTTCCACTGACAATCCTTTTTTGAAACGAGCACTAAAAGTACAAACAAAAATAAAACTCATTTGACAATGAAAGATTTTAAGCCATAAAAACAAAGACATAAATAACTAATACAGAAAATTTTTATTACTTTGCCGGTAGCGTGTTTGACTCAGTACACCAAACAGAGAGACAATAACGCCTTTTCACTACCACAACAATACAGGTGATAAACAGAAGTTGAACTTCAGCCTTGCAACAGTGGTAACACCGGTTTCCGTCAGATCACCGAAGTTAAGCGCTGGCGGGTTGGGTTAGCACTTGAAGAATGACCATCCGGTCTGCCGAGCGCTGTTTTTAGGCAAGCGGGGTGCACTCAGCCCTTGTGAGGCAAATTGAGGAGCTACTTGTTTGAGAAGCAGCGGCTCCGGTCTCGTAAACTGACGTACCGCCGGGAGAGCGGTGTGCTGGCCACATGCCCCTCCAATTCCGCATCCAATGACGCGTGTGCGATGAGGAAGACACAGCAGGCGATCGGTACCGTTGGGAGGAGTTTAACTTAGTTTTAAGACAGGTAGAATCGTCAGCAGTCCAACAATGAGTAATTAGCATTCAGAGCAAAAAAATGAATCCTGGTTGACTCAGTCTACCAACGCGACCGCTCGAGGGTTAAAATATGGGTAGGACTAGTCAGTATGAACTATAAAGGCGAAGAAAGTTTTTAGGCAGGAGGATTCAATGGAGTCGGAGAGAGTGGTGGCGGAATTTTCTGTGTGGGAGGCATCAGTAAGAGTTGCCTTGCCTGATGCCCAGGAATTTGTATCAACAACCAAACAGTAAAACTAGCGTGGTTTGCGAATTTCAGTCGATAGTGACACAAAGCAGCTCGAATTTCGTATTCGTGGAAGACATTCCATTCTGGGTGAAACAAATGGTATACAGGGCCGAATCAGAAAGAATAGAAGCACAGTAGGACACAAAGCAATTGAGGAAGGAGATAGCAGAGTTACATTGAAATCAGCTGATGAAAAGTTTGATAAGATTACCAAACAGTTGGAAACAGCGTCTTCAGGTTGCAACAAGCAGAATAGAATTTGAAGAAAGTAAGAAGAAGTACACTTCATTTCCTCAGAGAATACAGACTGAGGAAAAACTAATACCACAATATCTCAAAGAGTGCAGACTGTAGAGGAAACTAACACCTCAGCATCATGTTCTCTTGAATAGCGAAATGAACCGGTTGAGTTCTCAGAAACTGTGGAGTTTGCCTTCCTAAAACGAGATGTAAAGAAGTTACATGATCACACAGGTATGGATATCTGGGGTCCGATTATGAGGACAAACTGTTGGCCCCACTACATTCTCGTAGGCTTACATTTAGTGTCGAAATACGACATAGTGAAAATGCCAGGAGTTCAGTTTCTAAGGTGTTCACTGGAGACTTCCTAGGTATGGTGGGACATGTGAGACACGTGCTTTCAGACAAAGAGAAACCACTTGAAATATGTGGAAGAAAATGCTTTGGAGGAGGAAGATAAAGGCTACTTATACGGCCGGACGCGGGTTTGAATCGTCGCCCTCCAGAATACGAGTTCAGTGCGCTAATCACTATGCCACCTCGCTCGGTAATCTAGACGGAATGTGGATCAGTGCAACTAAGTAGGTACAAGTTAACGATTTCTGGTCAAACGAATATAAGTTAATATTAACAGGGGCATAAAATGATATAACGGATGTAGGATTCGTTATGAAAAGGGAAGCAGAGCAGAGTTTAAGGTACTGTCAACAGTTCAGTGATAGTGTTCTTATCATCAGATTCGACAGTAAAGGAGTCCCGTCAGTGATAGATCAGGCATTACCACTAACGTCGCATGCAGAGAATGAAGAAACAGAGCAAGAAACAGAACGGGTCGTTCTTCCAGAACAAAAGAATATTCTCTCCATAACTGACAAAGAGAATTCGTTTCTGCGCACGGACTAAGTAATGTTGCGCAAGCTCTACCATATTTTGATCTGGAGGTCAGGCACTGATGAAACAATAACGGTCACGTCCCTCGCTAGTCCCGATGAATGTATTGCGAGCGAAAGTGGGCAATATTGTTTTAATCTTTTACTTTCCAACATGGCATCCTCGAGATTTATGCCGCTATACTCGTATTGTACATGTAAACACGCGAGAATTGTAGTCACCTGACACATGCGGGATACTGTGTCAGTTTAGACAGAACAAGAATATCACGAACAATCACGACTACATATCCGTCGCTCAAATAACTGACGGAAAAATAACCTTTTCCAAGCCACACTGCGTTAGACGCAAAATGTTCAGTAAAAAACCCAGCAAGTTACGTTGATGCTTTCCAAGGAAAATTGCTGCATGTCTGTTAACATGAACTTGCTTAGCCTCCATCAGCTTCAGAGGAATGTAGCAATTCGTTAACCATTTCTCTGGGACGATTTTCTTCTAATAGGACAGAGGCTGCTAATATGATGGAGCTTAATGTCACAAAAGTCCTGCTTGATGAAATCTGACGACATCAAATCCATCAAACGCAGAACATTTCTGGCTAAATAAATAAAAAAGATGGCAAAGATACACCTTGGATTAGTGCGACCATTCTCGAGCGCTATGAAGTCAAAGACATCAGTGTGTTAACTTTTAGTCTATCAGCATCGTAGTCCTGTGTCGGTAGAATATGGTAGAACTTGGAAGGCTTCGACCGGTAGTTAATTGCATTTGGCTAGCAAACGTTACCCAGTTGACAGTACATTGGAAGGCAGCCATACTGTATTTCACTCTGTCCCGTAAGGTTTTCTTTCCTTGGGATAAGCGTACATAATTGTTGCAATTAAGACCTTTAATAAATATATCAGTACGTAACAAGGTTTCGTTTTCGATTATGGATGAAGCTTAAGCGATTTTAGCTCCGTGTGTGATTCCTGCTTTCGCGGAATCATGAAGCACGCGTGATTCGATCCCATACGGCTCTTCACCCCGTGGCAGGAGTCGGGTACTGGCTTACTTCTTCTGCTCCCCACAGCCTTCTCTGGTAATCTACAAGCTTACAGTTAGCGCAATGTAAATAACTTTGCTGGAAAAGTAACTGCAGAGAAATATACAGGGCGATTCCATGACAATACTACAAACTATCAATGATGGTGGAGAAGTGTAAATGTTTCAATTTCAGGTAACTGTCTCGGTCTGGAAACGACAGAGTTGAATGCTCTAAAATAGATATCTTAAAATCTATGATCACTGTTGATCTTCACAACTGTGACACAAATCTTTTCCACCGAACAAGTGCCGATAACTCGTCAGGTATGGATTTTAGAGCCCAGTTTTACCGGCTTTTTTTTTCTTTTTTGGTCCATAGCACTTGTCCAAAAATATGGAAACCAAAATGCATCAGCGGAAGAGGAGTTTTTCGAAACATCGAAGATGAAGAGGTGCTCATAGCTCTTAGGGTGTGCGTTTAAGAGCCCATGTTTACTAAACAATTGTTTCATGTTTTAATCTTCTAAAAGTTGCCTACTCTACAGTCTTTGCTAAAACAATTCCGGTAAAAGAGGTTCCAATGGCAGATGCATAAGAACGATTTTCGCTTATAGCCGGACCAGGATCCCTTACCTCAAACTGATACGTTTACCATTCTCCATCACCCATAAATGTTTGTAATACCGCCAAAGAAACATCCTGTATGGATAATCCTGCATTCGTTGGAAAGGCCATGTTTGAAGCCTACGTGATTCTCCGCAGTCGGGTGCTGACGAAAAATTTATGAAAATATCCAGTGAACCTCTGTTCATAAGTAAATGTTAGTGAACGTCGATCAATTTGGCGTTGAGACTGAAGGCAGAAAAAGAAAGCAGTTAATATTAGATTCGGCATTTAGCAATGAATGCACGTATGACGATCTACCATATTCTCGTTTGTCCATGCACAGACTCGCAAATTGAAGATACTGACGTAAGTAAATCCGATAACGAGAAACAAGAGTACCCGAAGCCAACAAGGCACCATGAACTGACGGGACTTTCTTTAGAATTTACAGTGCACGTGCTGTGGAATCAGTGTCTGTTCTACATAAGATTTACCGAGTGACAGCAAAAGAACGCATGACACTCGTCCTTTCCTCTTTATAGAAATGGTAAAATAACTGACGGAGCGAACTGATCACGGGCTCTAGCATCTGTCTGTTGAAGGACTCTAGAGAGAAAAAGCTTTTTCAGCTTTCCTAACAGCTTCAGCGCTGCTTCACTAAAATCCACTTGTGTGGAATACATCCTGCATTATTCGCACATAACTTACACTCAACAGATGCTGATGGACATATATAACCTGTGTTGCTAGATTCCTTAAAGACACTCGACACTCTACCATATTGTTGTGATAACTATGTTTCTGTCATACCGATTACCTTAAAATCTGTGTTCACCTCGATAGACATTTGACTAACAGAACCCATTGCATTATAGCGCACGTCGAACGCTCTAGGGAAACCAAGTAACACCGGGGAGAACCAAGAAAGCGAAGTAGAATCTCTAACGTTCTCAGAATACATCATCGATGTATCAGACATTATCAGTAGTACTGTCAGCCTGTTTCCTGACGCCTCTTTCTCCTAGTCAATAGTTCATGTAAGATCTTGATTACTGCAGAAGAAATACCGGATTACAGTACTGGTGATGAATATCTGGAGAATGTCACATTGCAGATGTATTTAATTTTAATTATTTCAAGTGGTGTAGCTCAGCAGCTTTGTGAACATTCAGTTCACAACAACGGCTGTTAGGCGTCGGCGTCTTAAGCCGTAGGTTCAAATGGTTCTGAGCACTATGGGACTTAACCTCTGAGGTCATCAGCCCCCTAAACTTAGAACTACTTTAACCTAATAACGTAAGGACACAACACACATCGAGGCCCGAGGCAGGATTCTAACCTGCGACCGTAGCAGCATAGCGGTTCCGGACTGAAGCGCCTAGAACCGCTCGGCCACTAAGCCGTAGCTGTTGAGACATTATGGAGAACCGGCTCCGCTGTTGTTTCCCGCTATAGCAGTATAGGAAGTTACTTTTTTGAGTCATCTGTCTTCTGACTGGTTGATGTGGCCTCCACAATGTCCTCTCCTGTGTCTGCCTTTCTATCTCAGAAGACCAATTGCAACCTACGCCCTCAACTATTTGCTGCATGTATTCCAGTCACTGTCTTCTTCTACAGTTTTACTCTCTATAGCCCTCTATGGTACCATGGAAGTTTATCCCTGATGCTGTGTCCTATCTTTCTGTCCCTTCTTCTCAATGTTTTCCATAAATGTCTTTCATCGCCGATTCTGCGGGGAACCTCCTGATGGCTTACTTTATTAATCCACCTAATTTCCAACTATTCTCTGTAGCAGCTAATCTCAAATGGTGCGATTTCCTTCTGTTCCTGTTTCCCACAGACCACGTTTCCACTAACATAGAATGCTGTACTCCAAACATATATTCTCAAAAATTTATTCCTCAAATCATTCGATAGTACTAGACATCTCTTGAACAGGAAAGCCCTTTTTTGCCAGTGCTAGTCTGCTCTGTCCGTCATGAGTTACTTTGCTGCCTAGATAGTAGAATTCCGTAACTTCGTCTACCCCAATACCGATGTCAAGTTTATCGCTGTTCCCATTTCTGTTACATCTCATTACTTTCGCCTTTGTTCGGTTTATTCTCAGTCTGTACTCTGAAATGAAATTTTGTGTGACGAAGGTCTCCTGGCGGGCAGACTTGATCGCCAGATGTAAGTCTTTTGGGGCGACGCCACTTCGGCCACTTGCGAGGCGATGAGGATGAAATGACGACAAAAAAGACGACACAAACCCACAGTCCCTGAGCGGAGAAAAATCTCCAACCCAGCCGGGAAACGAACCCGGTCCTCCCGGCATGACAAGCCGGCGCCCTGTCCACTCAGCTACCGTGGCGGACAATCTGTACTCTTTACTCACTAGACTGTTCATTCCATTCAGCATATCCTGTAATTTCTTTCACTTTCACTAAGGATAACAATGTTATCAGCAATTCTTCTCATTGATATCCTTTTATCTTGAACTTCAATGGCACTATTGAACATTTCTTCTATTTCCGTCATTACACTTTTTCCTATTCTTTACTTTCTTGCAAGTATTCTTCCGCTATTTATCCTTGCTTTTGTTGTAGCTGGCTGATGCCAGTTTTACAAGACGACTGACTACCTCTGTCTCCAGAGCCGTGTGCGCTGGAAGCTGTAGGAAGGGATCTCTAGTACCCCTGCTAGCGCAGAGTCAATAATACCAACTCAACAACAACTTTCTTTATTATTCGATGTTTCCATGCAGTACCTCGGCGACTCTGACCCAGGAGCCGACGGCAGCTGGAGAACAGCGAGTGACGTTTGCTGAGGCAGAGACGGAAATCGGCTGGTATTCGTCCTACTGACGCAGGTCAAGTTCCGACTGCACTGCGGAGCGAGGCTTGCCGGCTGCACGCGACCCTAGGCGGACAGCAGGAATGGCTGCGCACCCTGAGTTGAAAAGAGGAACCTCGGAGACAGTGGAACGTTAGGCATCACCAGGCCGGCCTGGCCTTGAAAAATCGGTTTAGATGTCCAGAACAATCAGGGCCAGCTGATGCCTCGTCAACAGCAGCTTCACGTAGTTGGTGACGCTGCTTGATGTTGCCGTGGTAGTTCCGTCGCACATTCGGCCGGCAACCGGTACGGAGACTGCGCCTGGCACGGTGCCGAAGGAATCCTGCTACCGGCTCAGCTGGGAGCATTTATACTGGCTCCGGGTGTGTGTGCCATGAGAGGAGCTAGGTTCCCGTCACGCAGACGGCTGTCGAAAGATGCCTGGTGCTGCAGCATGTAGCACTCCAGTCGACCGCCGACAGTAGAACGTTGCATTGCAGGGCGCTGAGCCAGCACTATTTCAGTCCCAAGCTGCAGAATTACGTTGGTGGCTGGCCCGCATATTACTTGGCTGGTTACAAAGGTTTGCCTGAGACTGATACCACAACACTTTGGTCACAAAACTGCGTTTACAACTCATTTGTAGAGGCTGAAATACACACCACTGACACCTGTTAAACATTACGATACAAACTGCGTAGTTTATGCCTAGTTTCAAAACATTTTAGCTTTTAACGTATCGCTACCCACAGAGTGTCACGACCATTATCAACTCTGATTATTGCATCATAAACATCTGTGCAGGAAAACCAAATAATAGTGTCAGCTGTTTAGTTTATCGTCAAACTGTATATTAATTTCTGTTACGTACACGTTATACGTTATTTTGTTAACTTTTGCTGTTACGGGCATTTCAGTGCGCAAAGATCTTTGCAAAGTAGTCTCTCCTACCTTGTGAATCATTAAGGTGGCGAGTGATGTTGCATTCTCCGCTTTCGGGGATTTTACTAAGATGTGATGCGGTCGTTCATTTTACGTGAAGATCAAAAGATGACAGCTAAATTTGTCGAAACCGGTTGATGAAAATAAAGAAATATTTATGCTATCTTGGCTATAGAAGGTCTTTTACCAACTAAACTGATTACTGACGTTATTCTTCGTCAAAATGAATTGACTGAAACACTTTTTTAAAAGATAAAATGAGCCCCGGTACATTCTATGAAGGAATACCCACGTGCGACTGATATATTCAGCTTAAAATCGTCGATTTTCGATCTTTCATCGCAGCGCCCTTATATAACTGAAGGGGCGCGATTCATCATTAAACTGAAGCAATTAGATTAGCTAGGCCTTCAGAAAAGTATTGTTCAGTAACCATATTCTTTAAATAGCCCATTTCTCTGATTTTACACAAGTACAGTATTAATCCCGCTGGAGATGGCATGAACACAACAGAATATATACACGACAGTTACATACGTAAAACTTTAATTATCTCAGGCAACGTAAATATAAGGGGTACTCAAGCGAAAATGAGACAGAGGGAGGAAAGTAATTAAACAGTTTATTTTTCTTCAGTTGAAACTTCCAGACTGAGAGGCCGTGGTCGATGTATAAAATTTTTACCTGACGTTTCGTCTCCATCTGCGGAAGACATCTTCTGAGGTCGTCCGGCTACTGCCACTGAGGTTCCCTAGCATTTATAGAGCGCATAGAGGGCACCACCATTCGTCACGTGATGCCGACGGTATGATTATCTTTGTAAGGCGTTATCATTCTCGATTAAGAGTAATCTATTGTCATTCTGCTGACGCAACGTCGACATCCATATTTTGTTTAATTTTAAACTTCCTCTTTGCCATTAAAATTGTTATGGTGTTTGTGAATCTCTATTGCTTCTCTATACATGCGCGCATGATAATGGGATGTTCGTGCTAGAACGCTTGTCTCATTATATTTAATTTCGTGGTTCCCATCTCGAAATACATGCTCAGCTACGGCCGATTTTTCGATGTGTCCTAAGGGACAGTTTCTTTTATGTTCAGCTAAGCGGGTGTTTACACTTCTTTTCGTTGTTCCAGTATATACTTGTCCACAACTGCATGGCATTTTGTAGACCCCAGGTGTCACTAGGAGGGGTCGGGCGTCTTTTGCAGTTCTTAAATATTCCTTAATCTTCTTGGTGGGCCTGAAGATTGTTTCGATCCCATACTTGCTCAGAACTTTCCCGATACAGTCCGTGACTTTATTAATGAACGGTAGGAAAACTTTTCCAGTAGGTGACCGTTGTTGCTCTGGACTTCTGGCTTCTTTTCTTCTTTGATGGAGGGGTCTATCAATTTCCTTGCTGGTACATCCGTTTTTCATGACGGCTGACCGTAAGTGACTTAGTTCATCTTGTAAGTAAGCCGTGTGACTGTTAATCGTCGGGTTAACTAGAATGTGTTGATTACTATGCTGCCTGTTGTTAGAATAATTAGTGTAATAATTACACAAGGAAGGGTAGTAAATAACGAATGTAAATTTGTTGTGGGTAAACAGTAAATCTAGAAAAACACAGTATTATTTTTGGAAGGGATTAAGGAGTACACAAACAAACACAACACCGTCCGAACACGCCTTGAAGGCCAGAAGCCACCGACTGACTGCCGTGTCCGATGCAGACATGGTGGGGCCTGTGGGGCCTGTGGTCAGCACACCGCTCTTCCGGCCGTTGTCACTTCGCGTCACCGGGGCCGCTACTGCTCAGTCAAGTAGCTCCTCACTTTGCCTCCCAAGGATTGACTCCACCACGCGTGCCAGCAGCACTCGGCAGACCGAATGGTCACTCACCCAAATGTTAGCCCAGCACGTCAGCGCCTAACTTCCATGATCAGAAGGGAACCGCTGTTACTACTGCGGCAACACCGTTGGCATCTTAGGGAGTACACAGATTGTAAAATTTAGTAGATGATGTGACTATTGCTGACAGCAAGAGCAGTTCTAACCCGCCTGGGCTTGGATAACGGATACGGGCACGTCACTTCATGCTTCTTACCGCTCTATGCTAGAATTAAACAATCGCGCAGTGGTTGGTGAGCGGTAGCACTCCAATGTCTCGCCAACCTTCGACCAGACATTTTCAGTGGGTAAGAAGCCTGAGGAAAACGTAAACCACGGCAACAGGGAATCGAGGTTGACCGGATAGTACGGTCTTGAATTATCTCGCTGAGAGATAACGTCGCGGAGACCACGTAAATATGACTTACCTAACTGCATTAAAAGTAATGTAAAGCATGCTGTTGAATTACATGCTTGGCGAGCCAGAACTGATCGTATTGTCTACCCAGTGGTAACCCATACTACTCTTCTTGGTGTTGAGTCCGTATTGCGATGACGAATGCCATTTGACGACATGTCTTCTTGGAGCCTCCCAACAATGACATGTGCGTCGTGGTGCTGTACTCAGACATGAGACACGTCTTAACCCTAGCAAGACTAAGACATTTTCCATAACGCAAACTAGCAAGACGAGGAGGGTGTAGTTTAGGCCCAAACGAAAAGAAAGTTAAAAGAAACAAAATTCGCATTTGTTGCTGAAATATATTAACAAGATAGTTTTTAAAAGAAGTACGGATACGTAAACAGGTCCCAGAACCTAAGAATACCTTTTAGCACACTACTAGTATGAACTCAATTTCGATAAGGTGCACTAGTAACCTTGTGACTACCACAAAAAATTTGACAAAACAAGTTTCGTTCATTGTGCTTGGCTTTTACTCTCAACATACTTCTAAGATGGTACTGTGGTGAAGGCCCTGAACTTGTGAATATTGAATACGTCATGCAATGGCGAAAGTGGCATCTACTGCCAGGACTTAAATTTTTTGATGAATCTTAACTGAAAAATTTAAATCATATGTGAGTTCTGGTAGAAGAATACATTTAAAATAATATTTTTTTCGAAACATTAAAATATAAAATAGCTGAATAATATGAAAAATATTCAAAATAAGTGTAAAAACTTCACCCTCCCCCCTCCTCCCCTGACGCCAAACTGGTAATCCGAGGATTGAAGGATGATGGGGTGCTACTCATATGTCTATTGTCATCGTTGAACACACCGCTGTTGGCAATCACGTCTCCGCAAAAGACATGTCTAACACAACAATGGTCCTCGTGCTGACAGTATGCCGTGCTCCAGACGTCGTCGCAGTGTCAGTGTGGATACGTGTCTTGCTGAAAACAAGCCATCCCATGACTCAAGTTGCTTGATATGGCTGTATGATCCAGCACGGTCGAGCGAATTAGACAGTGATTCCGTGATGACGTTATAAATTCAAGGATGAAGGGCAGGCAAATGTATCATGTGAGGTAAGGGGCTTTGGTCCGGAAACGACCGAGTCGAAAGTTATAAGCGAAAGTCGTTCTGTTAACTGTGACAGTGGACCTGTACTGCTGTAGACTCTTCGCTTTCCGTATTTTGGCAGGAGGGATGTTCAGAAAGTAAGTGTAATCTCACCACAACGGGCTACGGTTTTTTGTTTTTTGGTGTTTGGCAACATCGTGTGGTAGAGGGGGATCCCCTGACCACAGAGAACATCGCAGGAACACGGCAGTTTATAAACTCACGGTGTAATGTCCAACTGCGTGCAAGATGTCGTTAAGAACTACCGCCAAGTGCGAAACAAGTCAGAGACCCGCTTCCTACTCACGGAAAGAATAATACCTAACGAACTTTTTCGCGAATCAAACGGTTTACAGCGAAGGTGTTGTGAATAGAACGAGTGTGTTTAAGTGGTCTTAGGAGTTTACTCTAGGAGGAACAAATGTTAATGAACAACAGAGTTGTTGGACACCTCACATTTTGGTTGATCGTCGTTGTTATGGACTTCAGTCCAGAGAATGGTTTGATGCAGCTCTCCATGCTACTCTATCCTGTGCAAGCTTCTTCATCTGCAAGTATCTACTGCAACCTACATCCTTCTGAATCTGCTTAGTGTAATCATCTCTTGGTCTCCTTCTACTATTTTTACCCTGCATACTGTCCCCCAACACTAAATTTGTGACCCCTTGGTGCCTCAGAACATGTCCTACCAACTGATACCACCTCCTAGCCAAGTTATGCCACAAATTTCTCTTCTCCCCAATTCTACTCAGTACATCTTCATTAGTTAGGAGATCTACCCATTTAATCGGCAGCATTACTCTGTAACACCACATTTCGAAAGCTTCTATTCTCTTCTTGCCAAAATTATTTATCGTCCACGTTTCACTTCCATACAATGCTACACTCCATACAAATACTTTCTGAAACGACTTCCTGGCACTTATATCCATACAAAATGTTGACAAATTCCTCTCCTTCAGAAACGTTTTCCTTGCCATTGCCAGTCTACATTTTATATCCTCTCTACTTCGCCCATCATCAGTTATTTTGCTCCCCAAATAGCAAAACTCATCTACTACTTTCAGTGTCTCATTTCCCAACCTAATTCCCTCAGCATCACTACATGGACTACATTCCATTATCCTCGTTTTGCTTTTGTTGATGTTCATCTTATATCCTCCTTTCAAGACACTGTCCTTTCCATTCAACTGCTCTTGCAGGTCCTTTGCTGTCTGTGACAGAATTACAATGTCATCGGCCAACCTCAAAGTTTTTATTTCTACTCCATAGATTTTAATTATTGTTCCAAATTTTTCTTTTGTTTCCTTTACTGCTTGCTCAATATACAAATTGAATTACTTCGGGGATAGGCTACAACCCTGTCTCTCTCCCTTCCCAACCACTGCCTCCCTTTCATGCCCCTCAATTCTTATAACTGGTTTCTGTACAAATTTAAATAGCCTTTCGCTCCCTGTATTTGACCCCTGCCACCTCCAGAATTAGTAAGAGAGTATTCCTGTCAGTATCATCAAAAGCTTTCTCTGAGTTTACAAATGCTAGGAACGTAGGTTTGCCTTTCCTTAATCTATCTTCTAAGATAAGTCGTAGGGTCAGTATATCCTCACGTGCTCCAACACTTCTACAGAATCCAAACTGATCTTCCCCAAGATTGGCTTCTACCAATTTTTTCATTCGTCTGTAAATAATACGTGTTCGTATTTTACAGCTGTGATTTATTAAACTGATAGTTCGGTGATTTTCACATCTGTCAATACCTGTTTTCTTTCGCAATGGAATTATTATATTCTTCTTGAAGTCTGAGGGTATTTCGCCTGTCTCATACATCTTGCTCACCAGATGGTAAAGTTTTGTCAGGTCCAGCTCTCCCAGGGCTATCAGTAGTTCTAATGGAATGTTGTCTACTCCCGGGGCCTTGTTTCTACTTAGGTCTTTCAGTGCTCTGTAAAACTCTTCACGTAGCATCATATGTTCCATTTCATGTTCATTTACATCATCTTCCATTTCCATAACATTGTCCTCAAGTACATCGCTCTTGTATAGACCCTCCATATACTCCTTCCACCTTTCTGCTTTCCCTTCTTTGTTTAGAACTGGGTTCCCATGTGAGCTCTTCATATTCATACAAATGGCTTTCTTTTCTACAAAGGTCTCTTTAATTTTCCTGTAGGCAGTATCTACCTTATCCCTAGTGATATATGCCTCGACATCCTAACATTTATCCTCTAGCCATCCATGCTTAGCCATTTTTCACTTCCTGTCGATCTCGTTTTTGAGACGTTTGTATTCCTTTTTGCCTGCTTCATTAACTGCATTTCCCTATTTTCTCCTTTTATCAATTGAATTCAATACATCTTCTGTTACCTAAGGATTTCTACTAGCCCTCGTCTTTTTACCTACTTGATCCTCTGCTGCCTTCTCTATTCATCTCTCAAAGCTACCCATTCTTCTCCTACTGTTTTTCTTTCCCAATTTCTTGTCAATTGTTCCCTAATGTTCCCCCTGAAACACTCTACAACCTCTGGTTCTGTCAGCTTATCCAGGTCCCATTTCCTTAAATTCCCACCTTTTTACAGTTTCTTCAGTTTTCATATACAGTTCACAACCAATAGATTCTGGTCAGATGTTTTACTAATTAACACCTGGTTTTTATCTCTGTCTTACCATTATATAATTTATCTGAAATCTTCCAGTACCTCCATGCCTCTTCCAATTATACAACCTTCTTTCATGATTCTAGAACCAAGTGTTAGCTATGATTAAGTTATGCTCTGTGCAAAATTCTACCAGGCTGTTTCTACTTATTCTTTACCCCTATTCCATATTCACCTGCTACGTTTCCTTCTCTTACTTTTCCTACTATCTAATTCCAGTCAATCATGACTATTAAATTGTCGTCTCCCTTCACTATCTGAATAATTTCTTTTAACTCATTATACATTTTATCAGCCTCTTTGTCACCTACGTTGATTGTTGGCATATAATCTTGTACTACTGTTGTAGGCATGGGCTTCGTATCTATGTTGGCCACAAAAATGCGTTCACTATGCTGTTTGTAGTAGCTTACCCGCATTCCAATTTTTTTATTCATTATGAAACTGACTCCTGCATTACCCCTATCTGATTTTGTATTTATAACCCTGCATTCACCTGACCAGAAGTCTTGTTCCTCCTGCCCCAGAACTTCACTAATTCCCATTATCTAACTTAAACATATCCATTTCCATTTTTACATTTTCTAACCTACCTGCCCGATAAGGTATCTGACATTCCACGCTCCGATCCGTAGAACGCAAATTTTCTTTCTCCTGATAACGACGTTCTCCAGAGTAGTCCCCACGCGGAGTTCCGAATGGGGGACTATTTTACCTCCGGAATATTTTACTCGAGAGGACGTCATCATCATTTAACCATGCCCTCGGGAAAAATTACGGCCCTAGTTTCCCCTTGCTTTCAGCCGTTCGCAGTACCTGCACAGCGAGGCCGTTTTGGTTATTGTTACAAGGCCAGATCAGTCAATCATCCAGACTGTAGCCTCTGCAACTACTGAAAAGTCTGCTCCCCATCATCAGGAACCACACGTTTGTCTGGCCTCTCAACAGATACCCCTCCGTTGTGGTTGCGCCTACGGTACGGCCATCTGCATCGCTGAAGCACGCAAGCCTCCCCACTAATGGCAAGGTCCATGGTTCATGGGCGGAGGATTTTGGCTGATAAGATGGTGCAAACAATTGCGACAACTGTTCGTGTAGACTGTCGATTGACAGTGGATGAAATTTCTGCGATGTTTCCACAGCTTTCCAGAACTCTCTTACACGAGACACTCATAGAAACTCAGGGACACTGGAACCTGTGAACAGGATGATTCCCAGAACAGCTGACAGCAGCACAATAAAAATCGAATGAATAGCGGCCGCAAGTTTCTTGAGCGACTTGAATTGGAAACTGAGGATTTCCTTACGTCTGTTGTAACTGTAGATGTAACGTGGTTGGCTCAATGCACTCTTGATATAATAAGACAGTTGTCGCAGTGGCTACAAAGCAATTCCCCATCTAAATATGAAGATAGTAACTGTTCCCGAAAGAACACATTTTCAGTTGTCCCCATCGAGGTATATCAACAACACCAGTCGGCAGCTGAGGGTCTCAATTAATTATCATTTATTCTAGAGAAGCTACACGGTCATTAATGGTATCTGTTCTTTCGGGAACAGTTACTATCTTCATATATAGTTAAAGGCTACCCGGCCATTGACCTTCGTCTCTGCGAATGCGCACAAGTTGCCCAAACTCTTACGGGAATCGTCATCTTAGTTGGCGCGAGTAATGAGTGGATGGCCATATATCTATTAGGAACGTTATGTGTGAAGATTGTGGACAGTTAGAACGTGGGTCTCACGAGAAGCGTGCATGGGATAAGTCCCAGCAGTCGCACTGTTCATCTGTGTCCTCGATGGTTCAAATGGATAGAGCGTCTGCCATGTAAGCAGGTGGTCCCGGGTTCGAGTTCCGGTCGGGGCTGACATTTTCAGCTGTCCCCATCAAGGTATATGAACAACACCTGTCGGCAGCTGAGGGTTTCAATTAACTGTCATTAGTTCCCCATATGTCATAAAAAAAATTGGGAAGTTGTGGTAAGGACTATGGAACCAAACTTCGAAAGTCATCGGTCCCTACACTTAGACACTACTTAATCTAACTTAACCTAACTTACACCTAGGATAACACACACACACCTATGACCGAGGGACGACTCGAACATCCGACGAGGCAGTCACACGAACCGTGACAAGGCGCTTGAGACCGCGCGTCAGCCCCGAGTGTCTGGCGAAAAACTTCAAAACTACAATTTCGGGCCAAAAAAATACTAGCCTCGCCGTATTGAGAGCAAAAAGGCATCATTTTGGTCGAATTTCTGCCTTAGGGAAGAGGGGGGGGGGGGGGTGGGCATCAATGCACAGCAATGTTTTGAGATCTCAAAAGAAAACTCAAAAGGAGAATTCTAACCAAAAGGAAGGGCATACTGAGGAGACGATTGTGGTTGCTGCACGACAACACCCGTCCTGTCACAGTCTCAGCGATAATGCTCTCTTGGACTCATTTGATTTTTATGATTTGAAACACCACACATATTCCCCTGACTTGGCGACTTAAGATCATCATCTTCTCACACTGCCGAAGGCACACGTGAATGGAATTAATTTTTCAACTGACGAGCAGAAGCAGAAATAGGTTCTGCAGTGGGGGAAGGAGATGGCGAGAAACTTTTTCGGGAAGGCCATAATGTAGCTTGCGCCATGGCTCAACACACGTATTGAACGGGATGACGATCATGTGAAAAAATAATCATCAATATCCAGTTTTTTTTTTTCAAAAGCAGTTTCCGTGTAAAATACAAATATACAGGAACAAGAAATAAATGTTTGGTAAATAGGGTTCTAAAGCGCGTTTCTTACGAGCTATGAGGCTCTTGTTCATCTTTGCTACTGTGAAACACATCTCTTCTACTGAACACGTGCTCATAGCTCTTAAAGGAATGCATTCTGGAGCCCATGCATACAGATAGTCGTTCTTGTTTTGATCCATACAACATCCTATCAAAATATGGAAAGCAAAGAACTTGCACTAGGAGAGGTACACCGTCAGAGGTATTAGAAAGATTTTACGTTATAACTTTCGACTCGAACCAGTGATTCTTACCTCGAATCGATACATTTACCCTTCTCCATCCTCCCTGGAACATCATGGATGATGATATTGATGATGATGACGTCTGGTTTGTGGGGCGCTCAACTGCGCGGTTATCCAAATCTTTGCTCCGTCCAAACTCGCCACATTCATGAATGATGATAAAAGGATGAGGACAACACAAACAGCCAGTCATCTCGAGGCAGGTGAAAATCCCGGACGCCGCCGGGAATCGAACCCGGGCCCCCGTGCTTGGGAGGCGAGAACGCGACCGCGAGACCACAAGCTGCGGACGGAAAATCATGGAGTCATTCTGCATGTGTGTCCTATGAGGTGGAAGTCGCTTGGGGCAGTCGAGGTCCTGCATGGCTTTGCAGATTCACGTGACAGTTATGGTTTTGCGAACATCACGAGCAGTAGTAAAGTGAAACGGTAAGCCGCATTCTTGATAGGTCACTATCCTACCGCTGCAGAGTTCCGAAGTGTCCTAGTAGACTTTTCTTTTTGAACGAGGCTTAACACGACATCTCACAAATGAATAATATTCAAAAGCGATTCCCTTTGCGTGATCTTATATACAGGATGTAGGATGTGTTACCCTTACCTGTTGCGCTGAAGGCACTAGAGCACCTACACATCATGCCAGTTTGACGCATTCCGCATGCCGTGTCGTAAATGTTAATGGTCAAAAACGTAAGAACAAAAGACACCCTTTTTATCTAATGTATCGTTTCTCGAAGTTCGTCTTGGACATCGTGACATACCCTGCAAAACGTAGTGAGTCATCTATCTAATTAAAATTTCATACATGCTTTGACGTTTAATGATAATAACTATAATAAACTCCTTTCTGGACTTGTTATTTCATTGTATAATTACAGTGAATATCTTGTATAAGTTGCGTGAATTTCTTATGAGATATTAATGGTGTAGCTACTTCCAGAAATAGCGGTGTTCACCACACGATAGCGATATTCATGAATTAACAAACCTCTAGGCGCCTTGGGAACAGAGAATCTCCGTAACGACGTTGAGCGAGGTGCTCGCTGCTGCTTGTAAGGGCCACGACAGGGGCTAGAGGGGTGCGTGCATGTGATCCGCTTTGGGTGCCTTTCTTCCTCTGCCCCTCTAATGGAGCCGAGATGAAAGGCCCCCTGCAGTTCAATATTTTATCATCTCTCCTCGCAAACGGAGACCAGCCCCTCCGACGTACAGGCCGTGTTTCCCGGCCGCCAGTAACGAGAGCCTTGTGTGCTCTGAGCTGGAAGGAGAGTGACGTTTGAAGACAATGGCGGCTTGCGAAACCAGTGCAATGGTTAAACGTAGCTCCACTTGAAACGCCCGCTAAATCACGCAGAACTAACAGGTAATTAGGATTGTTGAAAGGGCCAAGGGAGTTGCAGTGTGATTCATTTCGCAATTGTAATTTATCATCATTTAGTTCACAAATACACTTTGGGAAGAATTAAATTTGCTTCGCGGCTGAAGGGCTCCAAACAGATGCTTTAGAATCAGTTCAATTTTGGAAAGACGTGGCACACAGTCAAAGTTGCGAATAACATAAATCGTATACATATATGAGATCTGCATGCGGAGCGGGTGAAGGCCGCCGGATTAAATCTCCAAAATTCCAAATATACTATGATGATTACTGAAGGCAGAAGGCCACAATGTTTTAAGATGCTAACACGGCTGATGGCCCCCAAGGTGCACAGAAAGAGATAAACAAACGCAATAAGATGGCTGAAATCCGCAAAGTTAAATTCTGCAAACTAAGGAAATATATATTGCAACAATCGGTGAAACAACATATTAAGTTTAAAAATTTTCATTTTGCAACACCAACGGCGAAAGGCCCACAATAACTTGTAAAATATTTCACAGTAATTTACAATAACCTTTCAAGAGAAGAAGGCGATAATGTTTGGACTTGAAGGAAACTCTGAGAACATGTTTCCAGGACTGAAGGCCCACAACCAACCTCGCCAAATTAAAAATATAAAATACAATAAAACTGCAACAACATTGACATGGTCAAAAGGATAATTAAGAGAATGTCACTCAGGAATCTCCGGTGGATCGGTCTGCCCTCGTTCACTTAGGCGAGACAGGAGGTGAGTCCAACTACACTTCATTCGTGTGAACCCAACTAAGGGACAGCCTCGGACAGACCGACTAATCGCTTGCTTGTCACGACGGTGTACACAAGAATTCAAGGCCCCAAAAAATTTACAAGTGTCACTATCCCCAAACAATCGTGTATGTGCACTGAGCTGTCCGAACTACACACCATGCTGGGCAGCAACAATAGGTGGGGAAAAGACACTGCCTAAAATTTACGTTAGCGGCCAGGGCAGGTAACCAGAACACTAACAGCCACAAGGCAGAAAATTCCGCTGGTGCACTTGACTATCGATAAATTAATTTGATCAATTCCACCTCACAGTGGCTATCTGGAACACTTCAATCGTTGTTGCTCACAAGAAAACCTCCACAACAGCAACGCCGGAACCAACAACGTAATGCTTAAAACCACTCAACCTTTACGTCCTGGGTCGGCGAGCGACGATCGTCGTACCGATGGAGAGTTCCAGACACACACTCCAACACTGAAGAGACCGCCAGCGGGTTCAGTCGACAACGACGCACGGAGATGTCCTCGGACCAACCGACCGACCAACAATCCACCAAAAGTCAGGCCCGGCTTAAGTGATGCGTGGCGGCAATGGTCGGGTGCGGCGATGCCAACGCAGGGCTCACTGCTGCTGCAAGTCGGCGACTGGCTGCCCCTGGCTTCGCTCCAGACGCGTTGCAACTGACTGTCAGGGCCCAACTCACGACCCGAACTGCGGCCTTGAACTCTCCTCCTCGCACGTTCCGACTGACTCCACGACAGATGACGACAACCGGGAAGTAATAGCAGCCGAGCAAAGATCCTGTCAAAGGGGATATATCGATACGCACTACTAGCGCCGATGACGGTCAGGCAAAACAGCAACTCAGTAATCCCAGTAATTTAAATCAACGTGGTGAGACGAAAATACGTTAAACAGGGTGTAGAATACCAAATGGTGTGACGACGACCAATGTACTCTTCAAAAACGGTTAATTTAAATGAGTGAGAGGTTGAATGATACAAAAATACTGGTCAGAGAATTTGTTACGATGCCCCAACAGCCATTTCCAAGAACGAATTTGCAACTGCGTCATATTCTTATAAAGTTGCAATAGTAACTGCATACTCTGTAGAGCGATAACAGTATAATCAAAGATTGGCACGCCAACTAAAAGCTAAATTTCTTAGACGCTGACTGAAAATCCAGTAATACACTTATGCATTGATATTAATGGTATCGTGTAACTCTACTTATTCTCAGATGGAACCAATTCTTACATCTTCTCTTTCCTTACTTCTTTCGAAAGTAGCAGAGCATGTGTGTGGGATGCGAAAATATGACCATCTTGAGGACATTATAGCTTGTTGAAACCAGTATTACTTATCCATAAAAGTAGCTACTGCTGCAAAAGTGAAGTTATGTCACGAAATATGTACAAAACTTTCCACCTGTAAGTTTTGCTGATGACATTCGACAACGTGAGAAGGGATGTACGTTAATCTCGCAAGGCCATAACGCATCGAAAAGTATCTGTAGGACTTCATTCCGCACTGAATATCAAATAGATGACGATGAACATAGCGATGGAGATAATTTTCGACACATATTTTTCCATTCATTGTCCCCATTTCTCTATTGTACAGGTCTATGATCTATTTAAATACAACTTCCGCACGTGTATTAAATGTGACTTTGTGTAATGAAAAATGGCAAAAGTCTTACAATACAGCTCATGCATATAAATTAAAAAATTAAAGCACATCAGGAATAAACATGAAATGTCTAACAGATATGGCACGGATATCTCCTTCGAGATTCGGCCGCCGTATTGCAAGACTTTTTAGTTGACGCCACAGAGAACAACATATAGCAAAATTTGCAAATCTGTCAAAGTATCATTATTAGGATAAGAAACACTGATTTGAATAATGCACGAACTTCTATCCCAAAAATATCATGTACTGCACATCCGTCTTAAGTGAGCGTATGAAGTGGAGTAAACTAAGCATAGTAAAATGTTCAATTATGCAGTGCAGCTTGTTATTATATCAAGAGAAAAATAATACAAATTCGAAAATTACATCTCAAGTATCGTGAATATATTCAGGCTCAAGGTGAACTGGTGTAGTTTGAGGCTGGTGGTGAAATAGCGTACAATAAGATCATCAGAGGGCCGTCAGCACAGAAATGGAACAGTAATTTGTCAATGAAGCTTAAATCGTAATTAAGATACTACACTGAGAGATCATCTTGAAAAGACTATGAACGGCAATGGAAGCAGACAACTTGACAACAAGTCGATGTTTCATTTCTCGCAGGAGAGGAAGGTGGTGAGAAAAGCATTTGCTTCTATTAACTGTCAAAGTGGGATCATGTACACAAGCACATTTATTAACAAAAACCTAACCACGTTGTAGTTCAAAGACAGACGATCTGAGTTTTCAGAAGGGTTTAGATAGCAAAGGAAGATAAAAAGCACATAAAAGTAACGATCCAAAATTATTATAAGTGTAAATTTGGTCACTAGAAAAAGTATTTTTGGGGGACGAAAGTTTGTGGTCACATTAGAGAGAAATATTTAGCCCAAAAATGTCTGCATGAAAACGTGAATCACTAAAGATTACGACGTACGAATGGAATTTGAACAGATTGAGTATACGAGTAAGGATTTTGCAGTATTGAAACATGAAGACCATAAATACAGTTGATACAACAGAACACTGTATATTTCAAGTGAATTTAAACTCTACATTTTGAGGTAGGCTATTAGAAGAAGAATAGTAATATTGTGTGGCGTAAATAAAAATGAATAAGGGGATTGATTGCTCCTAAATCCTTCAAACTGACCGCTGCAGCAATAAACTGACAAAATAACTTTTATGATAAAATAAAAGAATGTTGTCACATGTGCTGAGATACAGAAGAGTGGGAGAACGCCATCTTCCTTTTTTTGTTTTCGGACAGAAAAATGTTTGCACCCACTGGAAGTAAACTGATAGATCCTATTTCTTTCACAGTACACAAAGTTTCCTTGACAGGAAAGTTATTAAAACCGTTTCTTTTACAATTTAGCATTTCGTGATAGGTAATATGTTCACAGAAATAATCATAAAAAGAAACCACACGAAAATAAATGTCACGTACAGCGATCTACCAGAAGGCTTCCTGATGGTCTGTAATGAATCCATTTAAAATGATTTGTCACTGCTGAAAAATTTGCTCCGAGATACTATTGCTGCTTGTTGAGTTATAATTATTTGTAATTAATTCGGGTTTACAAGACTTGAAAGCTTACTTTGGCCTGTTATTATAATGGCTGATTCCTTTAATCAACTGCTCCTGTTATAAGTTTTGCCTATTAGAACCATTAGTTCGTATCTGCATAGTACCGTACACTGATAGCAAGACATATTACTGTATAAGCATTGGATATAATCCTTGATTACTAGGCTTCTTGCCGCACCAACCAAGTTGCAAGGGTTAGCACACTAGGCTCGGATTCGAGAGGCGACAGTTTATTTCCGTAAATCGATTAGCTAAACTCGAGTGCAACAAGAGAGTAATCTATTTCCTTCCCTATTCTGAGGCTGAGCTCAGTCGCTAATGATCTCTTTGTCGGCAGGATATCAAATTCTAATCTCCATTTCTTCTTTTGTTTTCGCCGCTGTTAACTAACTGGTGGCATATAAGTACACGTCTCACAAGAGGAAGATTTGGGAATAAACGCCTGGAAATTCAAGAGAGGTTAAGCACAACACTTTATAAGTATCATATGTTACTATAGACTACACACGAATATTTCCAATACATAAACACTAATTTGACAACTCTGTAATTTGCAGCGCCAAAACTAACGGTAGGACAGGATCTCGACTAAGGGAAATTTCAGTTTCTGGTTCAAATGGCTCTGAGCTCTATGGGACTTAACATCTTAGGCCATCAGACCCCTAGAACTACCTAAACCTAACCAACCTAAGGACATCACACACATCCAATCCCGAGGCAAGTATTTGAACCTGCGACCGTAGCGGTCACGTGGTTCCCAAGTGAAGCACCTATAACCACTCAGTCACATCAGTTTCTGGAAGTTCCATCACTCGTACATGTATATCTGTATATGTGCACATTATGCACACACAAAAAAATTAACTTACGTTAGTTAGGAAGCGGCACTGAATTTGAAACAAAGTGACTTTGCTGTTTACAATAAGAAAAATAGTCAATACAGACTATTTCGGATAAATCTAGTAATTAAGGATGCAAATCATTGAATGATTAAAATCACACAATTAATGAAGTGAGTAGTTGTAGTTCATCCTAAATTCTGAGTTTACAATTTAATTTGCATGAAAAATCACCGTATTGAACAATACTGAAAAATGATATGGGACGATTAAGGGGTCCGTTACAGAAAGTTGAAACGAAATGCAATTCTTTCTCATTTTGCACATTTAACCTATTGGAGTGACTCTGAATTTACACAGAGCTAATTATAGACTCTAAATCAACAGAAGACATTGCGATGTTTTACAGACGCGGAGGTGCTACAGCTTTTGCACCGTCTTCTTTCCTCACGAAATAAACTGTAATTGTTTTTCAAAATTCAGATTTTCTTTGATTTTTTTGACACGAAAATAGCCTAAGGTTTTACAACTACTGGTGAACCTACAGTAAAAAATCTCCATCTTCGAAAACAGTTTGATAGCTAGAATAATACAATATGTGCCAGTTTCCTATTGTTCCTTGTACAACCTCTTTGGTTTGTGTGAAAACATACAATCCATAAACATAAATTGGCACAGGTTCTCGTACAGAATGTTTGTCGTCTGAATTAACAAACTGTACCGTTAGTTTACTGATATTTAGGTTTGGTACAAAGATACACAGTTACTGCTGATGTAATCACAGGTATTACACATACATTCATTAGGTCAGAAAACTGACAGAATAAGGACCTGATAATATACAGGGCTATTACAAATGATTGAAGCGATTTCATAAATTCACTGTAGCTCCATTCATTGACATATGGTCACGACACACTACAGATACGCAGAAAAACTCATAAAATTTTGTTCGGCTGATGCCGTACTTCAGGTTTCTGCCGCCAGAGCGTTCGAGAGCGCAGTGAGACAAAATGGCGACAGGAGCCGAGAAAGCGCATGTCGTGCTTGATATGCACTCACATCAGTCAGTCATAACAGTGCAACGACACTTCAGGACGAAGTTCAACAAAGATGCACTAACTGCTGACTCCATTCGGCGATGGTATGCGCAGTTTAGAGCTTCTGGATGCCTCTGTAAGGGGAAATCAACGGGTCGGCCTGCAGTGAGCGAAGAAGCGGTTGAACGCGTGCGGGCAAGTTTCACGCGTAGCCCGCGGAAGTCGACGAATAAAGCAAGTAGGGAGCTAAACGTACTACAGCCGACGGTTTGGAAAATCTTACGGAAAAGGCTAAAGCAGAAGCCTTACCGTTTACAATTGCTACAAGCCCTGACACCCGATGACAAAGTCAAACGCTTTGAATTTTCGGCGCGGTTGCAACAGCTCATGGAAGAGGATGCGTTCAGTGCGAAACTTGTTTTCAGTGATGAAGCAACATTTTTTCTTAATGGTGAAGTGAACAGACACAATGTGCGAATCTGGGCGGTAGAGGATCCTCACGCATTCGTGCAGCAAATTCGCAATTCACCAAAAGTTAACGTGTCTTGTGCCATCTCACGGTTTAAAGTTTACGGCCCCTTTTTCTTCTTCGAAAAAAACGTTACAGGACACGTGTATCTGGACATGCTGGAAAATTGGCTCATGCCACAACTGGAGACCGGCAGCGCCGACTTCATCTTTCAACAGGATAGTGCTGTGCTCCACCGCACTTCCATCATGATGTTCGGCATTTCTTAAACAGGAGATTGGAAAACCGATGGATCGGTCGTGGTGGAGATCATGATCAGCAATTCATGTCATGGCCTCCACGCTCTTCCGACTTAACTCCATGCGTTTTCTTTCTGTGGGGTTATGTGAAAGATTCAGTGTTTAAACCTCCTCTACCAAGAAACGTGCCAGAACTGCGAGCTCGCATCAACGATGCTTTCGACCTCATTGATGGGGACATGCTGCGCCGAGTGTGGGAGGAACTTGATTATCGGCTTGATGTCTGCCGAATCACTAAAGGGGCACATATCGAACATTTGTGAATGCCTAAAAAAACTTTTTTAGTTTTTGTATGTGTGTGCAAAGCATTGTGAAAATATCTCAAATAATAAAGTTATTGTAGAGCTGTGAAATCGCTTCAATCATTTGTAATAACCCTGTACATATTAACTGTAAGTTTAGAAAGCAATGCTGCTTACGTATATATTCCTTGCTTCTGTAGCTGCATTATTAGGCTGCTACATTTTGAAATGGACAAAAGCAGTGACTACGATAAAGAAGTCTCTACTGCTCACTATTCATATTTCATTAACGACAACGAGCAACTGTGTTGGCACTCAAACGCCGAATATACATCTAGTGAAAGCGTAGTTTATGACCGGGAAGGAGATTTACGCTACCCTACGTTCCAACACGGCAAACAACATGTTTTGCAACGATGATTACAAACACTTACCGGGCATAAATTCAAAATGCTTAACTGTAATGCCTTTAAAGGAATATAGCCGATCTCATATTCTGATTTGTGACTGTTGATGAAATAACATAGTAAATTCACTGAAGTACGATATAAAACAGTAGAATAGGTGTTTCCCGAAGTCGTCAGAAAACTTTATAGGCGAGAAAGAAAACACAAGATGAAAAATTGTTAACGTACCGAACAATGTTTATAGCAGCGAAATCTTATCCCACCCGATGCACTGGCAAGAGAAACGTTTTGAAATGCGTATCTTCCATCCGAGAAAAGAGAAGTATGCGTCAGTGTAATACGCAACTACATAAAAGTAATGTGACATCGTACTCATATATAATTGTAAGCCACATACAGCTTCCTGTACAAAGCGTAGGTGGAAAAATTCCTTAATGAAGACTACATTTCCTGGATACATCACTGGTAAAGAGCATAGCAACATACAAATTTCAAGGATCACAAAACGAGAAAGTCTGTAGTAAGTCCAGCGACCGATCGCGATGATCGTGAAACTATATAGCAAAATGAAAGGGCAAATGAAACAAATTCGGTACACTTGAACACGTGATACAGTTATTAAAATGTAACAAGGAATTTAATGAAATCTGAAAATACATACATATTTATACAATATAATACCATTTTAATTGAGAACCCTTAAAGACTGAGCAGTGGCTTCATACTACTAACGGGTGTATTTGAAGATCAATCACTGTGGAACATCTAACAAATTATTTAAACGCAATACTCGTCTGGCACTTAAAATCCATTCCAGCACATATTTAAATTAGTGTGCAGTAGCTGAAAACATCGTCCGTTATACGAAATGTTACAGGCACAAACAAAAATACACTCATGTTAAAAAGAAAAAGGAAACAGAACCCCATGAACACCTAGAGGGAGGACTTTCATATTCACAGGAAGTATACATTAGTATGTTCTACAGAAACAATTAGCATTTGAAACATGATGACCCACGAGTTCAAGGTCAACATCGACACCGCGGCGCAGCATAACTTACCAGTAAAATGTGCTTGCGGTCATCGTTGTCGCTATAAACCGATGGTAATGGGCCAGTGTGATTCGAGTAGGATGCCTCACAGATGTATGTGCGACCGTACTTTCAAATCAGTGAGTTTGAAAGGGGGCGCATATTGACATGAGAAAATGTGATGCATCCATGCTGCTCACGTTGGATGAAGTGTTCCGGCAGTGCGACGGGAGTGCGCAGGATGGTTCAGGGAAGACAGTAGGACACGATGAAATTGGTCGGGTCGCACCACCCATACCACATATACATCTACGTGATTACTGAGCCATTCACAATAAAGTGCGTGGCAGAGGGTTCAATGAACCACCTTCAAGCTGTCTCTCTACCGTTCCACTGGCGAACGGCACGCGGGAAAAACGAGCACTTCAATTTTTCTGTGCGAGCCCTCATTTCTCTTATTTTATCGTGATGATCATTTCACCCTATGTAGGTGGGTTCCAACAGAATGTTTTCGCAATCGGAGAATAAATCTGTTGATTCAAATTTCATGAGAAGATCCCGTCGCAAAGAAAAACGCCTTTGTTTTAATGATTGCCACTCCAGTTCACGTATCATGTCTGTGGTACTATCTCCCCCATTTCGCGATAATACAAAAGGAGCTGCCCTTCTTTGTACTTTTTCGATATCATCCATCAGTCCCGCCTGATGCGGATCCACACTGCACAGCAATACTCCAGAATAGGGCGGACAAGCGTGGTGTAAGCAGTCTCTCTAGTAGATCTGTTGCACCTTCTAAGTGTTCTGCCAATGAATCGCAGTCTTTGGTTCGCTCTTCCCACAATATTACCTATGTGATCGTTCCAATTTAGGTTATTTGTAATTGTAATCTCTAAGTATTTAGTTGAATTTACAGCCTTCAGACCTGTGTGACTCATCGCGTAATCAAAATTTAGCTGTTTTCTTTTAGTACTCATGTGAATAACTTCACAGACTTCCTTATTGACGGTCAATTGCCACTTTTCGCCACATACAGATGTCTTATCTAAATCTTTTTGCAAGTCATTTTGATCATCTGATGACTTCACAAGACGATAAATGGCGGCATCATCTGCAAACAATCTAAGACGGCTACTCAGATTGTCAACCCACTAGAAGATCGACATCTCATCCGAAAGGCATTGCAGGACAGATCCACGTCCTCCTCGGCTCTGGCGCAACAGTGACATGGTGTAATATATCATTCACCGTCAGGGGTAACAGTCCGTTGCCGTTTATTACAGCATGGATTACGTGCGTGTTGTTCACTTCTCCGCCTAGGCTACCATTGTTGAATGTGCAGAGACATGCTAGAGGGTAAAAGTCTATGGAACGACGTCACTGGGGACAGGAATGGTATCAAATGGGTTTTCACACGAATCCAGGTTCTGTTAGTTTGAAAATGACGGCCGCATTTTGGTTCGCCACAGACAAGGGAAAGAGGCATCACTGTTACTGCATTCATACATAGCATAGTGCACTAACAAAAAACTGAATGGTGAAGGTGCTATTGGGTACAACCACAAATCACAAGTGATGCATGTCTAGGGCACTGTGATCACTTTGGCCTGCGTGAATAACATCCTACGACCTGTATCTATACGCTTTCTGCACAACAACAAAAAAAGTGTGTGAAATCTTATGGGACTTAACTGCTATGGTCATCAGTCCCTAAGCTTACACACTACTTAACCTAAATTATACTAAGGACAGACAGACACACACCCATGCCCGAGGGAGAACTCGAACCTCCACCGGGACGAGCCGCACAGTCCATCACTGCAACGCCTAAGACCGCTCGGCTAATCGCGCGCGGCTTTCTGCACAACGCCCCAGACGCCATTTTTCAGCAGGGCAATGCACAACCACACGTTGCTGTACGAAGACCGGCCTTTCTAGGTGTAATAGGATGTCAGGCTTTTGCATTGGCCCGACAGATCACTAGACTCGTCACCAATCAAAAATGTATGGGATATAGTGAAACGACAGGTGCAGTGCTGTGACCCAATGCCATCCACCACAAATGAACTTTGGAATTAGGGGAATGCAGCATGGATGATTATACCAGAAGACGTCATTCGGTCCTTATATGCGTCGATGCCATCACACATGAAACAAGTTATCGGGGCCCATTGCGGACCTTGTGCCTACAAGGCAGCGGGACACATGCCGAACCTAGGTGACTGCAACGCTATTCATTTCTGCAGAACATACTAATGTACATAATCTGTGAATATGAACGTCCTACCTGTAGTCGTTCAAGGTATTCTACTTTTTTGCCGCATTAGCCCTTTATGTTAGCTTAGGAGGTTCTACGCAGAATCGGAGAGGAAAGGAGTATGTGGAAAACACTGATAAGGAGAAGGGACAGGATGATAGGACATCTGTTAAGACATGGGGGAATGACTTCCATGGTACTAGATGGAGCTGTAGAGAGCTAAAACTGTAGAGGAAGACAGAGATTGGAATACGTCAAGCAAATAATTGAGGACGTAGGTTGCAAGTGCTACTCTGAGATGAAGAGGTTAGCACAGGAAAGGAATTCGTGGCGGGCCGCATCAAACCAGTCAGTAGACTGATGACCAAAAAAAAAAGTTTCGAGGCAGTGGTTGGCGCAGCAAAAAGAGTACTTAACGGCTATCCGACTGACGTGAGATCAAATCCCTGTGCGGAAACTTATTTTTGTTTCCAATTTCTGCGTACTTAACAGTGCAAGTAAACGGAAAAATGCTCTCTATATTGCATAATCATATTTCAGAAAAGTCATGAAAAGGAAAGGCAAAGGATAATTTGGGATTACAAATAAATTTCTGGGAAGAAGTGTAGGATGTACCAGATAACTTGTTTTGAAAAATGTATGTGAATTCATTATCATTTTTCAATTGATGATCTGCACGTGTAATGCTGATATTCATCGAGAACTTGGTCTGTAAACAGATTTTCCAGTTTATGATCTACACGTTCTGCGGTGATACTCATCGTAAAAACCTGGGAGCAGTAATTTTCTCAGCGTCTTGCACGTGTTATAAACGTCATATTATTGCAGTCACGTGGTTGTTCAAAAATGTTCAAATGTATGTGAATTCCTAAGGGGCCAAATTGCTTAGGTCATCGGTCCCTAGGCTTGCACGCTACTTAAACCAAGTTAAACTAACCTATGCTAAGAACAATGCACACACCCATGCCCGAGGGAGAACTCGAACCTCCGGCAAGAGGGGTCGCGCAGTCCGCGACATGACGCCTCAAACCGCGCAGCCTCAACGCGCGGCCCCACGTGGTTGTTTTAATGTTTCTATAGACAAATAAACAGTTTACATTCATAAAAGATTTTCTCTCGTCGCACAGTTTAGCAGCAAATCATCATTTCTCCGCCTCTCTTCTAGGTATATATAGACCGTTGCAAGTTATCCAGATAGTATTAAGGCATACTGAGCTGCATACAAGTGGGTTATTTTGTTCATATTGTATCGCTTCACGGAAACTACTTTTGACACTTGATGGTTCGGGTTCCGCTTATAAGCTGATTTGGTACCAGCAACCTGGAAATAGAACATACGAATTTAACTACACTCCTGGAAATGGAAAAAAGAACACATTGACACCGGTGTGTCAGACCCATCATACTTGCTCCGGACACTGCGAGAGGGCTGTACAAGCAATGATCACACGAACGGCACAGCGGACACACCAGGAACCGCGGTGTTGGCTGTCGAATGGCGCTAGCTGCGCAGCATTTGTGCACCGCCGCCGTCAGTGTCAGCCAGTTTGCCGTGGCATACGCAGCTCCATCGCAGTCTTTAACACTGGTAGCATGCCGCGACAGCGTGGACGTGAACCGTATGTGCAGTTGACGGACTTTGAGCGAGGGCGTATAGTGGGAATGCGGGAGGCCGGGTGGACGTACCGCCGAATTGCTCAACACGTGGGGCGTGAGGTCTCCACAGTACATCGATGTTGTCGCCAGTGGTCGGCGGAAGGTGCACGTGCCCGTCGACCTGGGACCGGACCGCAGCGACGCACGGATGCACGCCAAGACCGTAGGATCCTACGCAGTGCCGTAGGGGACCGCACCGCCACTTCCCAGCAAATTAGGGACACTGTTGCTCCTGGGGTATCGGCGAGGACCATTCGCAACCGTCTCCATGAAGCTGGGCTACGGTCCCGCACACCGTTAGGCCGTCTTCCGCTCACGCCCCAACATCGTGAAGCCCGCCTCCAGTGGTGTCGCGACGGGCGTGAATGGAGGGACGAATGGAGACGTGTCGTCTTCAGCGATGAGAGTCGCTTCTGCCTTGGTGCCAATGATGGTCGTATGCGTGTTTGGCGCCGTGCAGGTGAGCGCCACAATCAGGACTGCATACGACCGAGGCACACAGGGCCAACACCCGGCATCATGGTGTGGGGAGCGATCTCCTACACTGGCCGTACACCACTGGTGATCGTCGAGGGGACACTGAATAGTGTCAAACCGTCATTGAACCCATCGTTCTACCATTCCTAGACCGGCAAGGGAACTTGCTGTTCCAACAGGACAATGCACGTCCGCATGTATCCCGTGCCACCCAACGTGCTCTAGAAGGTGTAAGTCAACTACCCTGGCCAGCAAGATCTCCGGATCTGTCCCCCATTGAGCATGTTTGGGACTGGATGAAGCGTCGTCTCACGCGGTCTGCACGTCCAGCACGAACGCTGGTCCAACTGAGGCGCCAGGTGGAAATGGCATGGCAAGCCGTTCCGCAGGACTACATCCAGCATCTCTACGATCGTCTCCATGGGAGAATAGCAGCCTACATTGCTGCGAAAGGTGGATATACACTGTAATAGTGCCGACATTGTGCATGCTCTGTTGCCTGTGTCTATGTGCCTGTGGTTCTTTCAGTGTGATCATGTGATGTATCTGACCCCAGGAATGTGTCAATAAAGTTTCCCCTTCCTGGGACAATGAATTCACGGTGTTCTTATTTCAATTTCCAGGAGTGTATTTTATTACATGTGACGTTAAAAAGGATATTTTGATTGACGTCTACTAAAGAGAATTCTTGACTTACTTAATTAATTGGGCACTTTAATTACAATCGTTTCCTGGAAATTTATATGCACAGTCTTCAAGTACAATCCTCTCTTGGAAATTTATTCGCAATCTCAAATTTTCCTTTGACTTTAATTTTTCATGCATTCTGTGAAAATATTATTAAATGCAATATACAGAGCATTATTTGTGTTCATTTCCAGTATAAGCAATGTAAAAGTTCCAAATAAAAGAGTTTACGAAGGGGATGTCGGTCCTACTACACTCAGATTGCCGTTCTGTTCTCTTTCCGTTACGTCAGTTGTAAGTAGGCTGTTTAGGTTTTCTTATTGGCAACGTTACTTACCGCTCTGTATGAAAATCACTGGCTGTGCTATGTGCAGTCTGTGGCTAGTTTGCATTGTTGTCGGCCATTGTAGTGTTGGGCAGCTGGATGTGAACAGCGCGTAGCGTTGCGCAGTTGGAGGTGAGCCGCCAGCAGTGGTGGATGTGGGGAGAGAGATGGAGGAGTTTTGAAACTTGTAAGACTGGATGTCATGAACCGCTATATACATTATGACTTTTGAACACTATTGAGGTAAATACATTGTTTGTTCTCTATCAAAATCTTTCATTTGCTAACTATGCCTATCAGTAGTTAGTGCCTTCCGTAGTTTGAATCTTTTATTTAGCTGGCAGTAGTGGCGCTCGCTTTATTGCAGTAGTTCGAGTAACGAAGATTTTTGTGAGGTAAGTGATTTGTGATTGGTATAGGTTAATGTTAGTCGGGGCCATTCTTTTGTAGGGATTTTTGAAAGTCAGATTGCGTTGCGCTAAAAATATTGTGTGTCAGTTTAAGCACAGTCTTGTACAATTTTTCTAAGGGGACGTTTCACAGTCACTGCCAGGAAACCACGCCAATGTAAATGACGCGTACTCCGCCCGATCCGCGCCACTAATTCTATTTCTTCTAACCGCTAAGCATCTGGAGCTGCTGCTTCCGCCACTTTCATATCTGGCCAAGCCCTGCGTATACCACAAATCTGGACGAAATCGATAACGTCAAATAGATGTGGTCTCCCTTGTAAGATCGCGAAGGAAAAACAGAATCATGACCAATAAATTCATCAAAATACTCTAAAGCAATTAATATTGGGATGAAGTTCAGAAAGTCGACAATATTGTATTAACGATTTAGCTATAATCGTATTCCTCTGACATTGTTTGAATACTGAATTGAAACTAAGTTAACACTAAACCAAATGAAGGGCAAAGGATAGACAAATTATTTTATATGACGAAGGGAGAGCTCTAACATCTTCATATGATTCGCTGTAATATGGATTTGAATTTCTGTAACTACCAGTATATTATTTACTGCTACAGCGTCTATAAAAATTGCGGAACTGACATATAAAGTTGACCAATTGTGGCGTAAATAAAGAACAATCTGGACCATTAATAAACAAGTAATTCTTGATGCGTTCAGGTTATAGAAACTGATTTTCAAACAATATTTATGACACAGTGATGACATCTTGAAATTAGCGGTCACCGTATTCAATAAATACTTTTCCATCATGGAGAAAATGTGGTGTCACCGCCAGACACCACACTTGCTAGGTGGTAGCTTAAATCGGCCGCGGCCCATTAGTTCATGTCGGACCCGCGTGTCGCCACTGTCAGAACTTGCAGACCTAGCGCCACCACATGGTAGGTCTAGAAAGACGGACTAGCACTCGCCCCAGTTGTACTACGACATTGCTAGCGACTACACTGACGAAGCCTTACTCTCATTGCCGAGAGACAGTTAGAATAGCCTTCAGCTAAGTCCATGGCTACGACCTAGCAAGGCGCCATTACCCTTACAGTGATTGTAATTAACCGTATCTGGAGATAGTCTCACTTGTATCGTCAAGAGCGATGTACCACAAGGATGAATTAAAGTTAAGTATTCAAGGAGCTGCATACTTTTCTTATAGCATTAATTAAGTATCCTGTTCCAGAATTCACGCCAGCCGGCGTGTGTGTACGCGTGCCTTTCGGCTACCTCCGAGTGGCGTGGCTGTCTTGCTACGCCACAACAGAAAACGTTACACTCAGTAATAAACTAGCATAAGCTGACGCATTTGTGGTATTCTAACAGATACTGTCTTCTCCACCAACAACAGATAAAAAAAAAATCATAGAGATTACAAAGACGGCGATTACTCTGGAGTAGCTGTTTAAAGTTAAAACTCATGTGCAGACTTGTTACACGACTCATGAGCTATTTTTGTTGTTAATCAATAACTGGCAGGAATCAGATTTCGTGAAATACTTAAATGTACGTTAAATACATATTAGAAAATCCCTTCTAATTGAAGTTAATTACATTTTTTTTCACTTGCAGTGGATGTTTGCCCATGATTCACATTTTTTTATGGTTACATCACTATTTATAGTAATAATATAATGATCACCACACAGACCGTTAACACAAACGTGTGGCACCATTCGGGACATCTCGTGTGCAACCTGCGTTCACTGCAGAAATGAAACTGTTTTTCTGTTTGACAGGACGACTGTGCGCGAGCGAGCTGCAGTGTGTGTGCAGTGAGGGGAACAGTGTTTATTCTGTGTGGCGCACGGAAGAACGAGGATAATCGCACTGGCGCACTGCGGTGTATTTTTTCTTGTTTTGAAGACTTCAGCAGGCACCAGGCGGATTGAAACGCGAGAAAACGGAAGTCCGCTCGGGAGCCTATAATGTGTTTTGTTCGCTAAACTGCTTGTTTATATAACATATATCGACGAAATGCATTCCTGAGACTGGTGTCCGACAATGGCTTCAGCGACCCGCCACGCTTAATTGCAACCTATAAAATCGTGACGGCTCACAGCGAAAGAGAATAGTGCGTAATGTTTCTCCCAGACCCTGGGAATTGAATCATGTCACCGCCTTTTTTGCACAGTTTCAGCAGATTGCAGCCCTATTTCCACAACTAGCAAGAAAAGTAGATAGAATGTCTCATTGTTTTGACATTTATACTTCTGGCCAAATGAAGAACTAAAACAGCTCTCAAATCCCAGAGACGACGCACATTGGGCATAAATACTGCTCTCCACGCCCGAAATTCAGATTGCTTAAAAGCAAAAGCGAAACAGTCAGTCGAGCAGTGAGAGATGCAAACTCAGTCATTCCCATACAATAACCGATGACAGAAACAGACCGGCTGTCCAACGGAAAAACCTATGTGAAATTGGTATACGCAAAATAAAAGCTGCAGGTGATCCCATTGTCCCAGCCGAAACGATACATCACATTACCTACATCCACAGACGAAACAGAGATTCATTAATTACTTCATGTGAGTTAACGGCTGCAGCCACGAAAAATTCTCTCTAAAGCCTGTTACTTACAATACAATCAAAAAAACCAACATATATATCACATCAGCATCTACTGGACACGATGGCATCACAGTCCAATTGATGAAGTTTATTACTGAGCCACTACTGCGGACTATAACATGTATTTTCAACCACTCCTTAACATTAATTTTTCCCCTGTGGCCTGAAAGCGAACAAGTTAAGCCGCTACCAAAAATGGACGTCGCCACAGCTTCATCTGGTTGCCGATCGATTTGTGTTCTTCCTGCACAGTCCAAGGCCTTAGAATATATACTCCACGACTAGCCCACAAACGTTCTAACCACAAACAACCTACTACACGAATACCGATCATGTATCCGTCAACATCGCGGCCCGAATGTTCAAATGTGTGTGAATTCCTAAGGGACCAAACTCCTGAGGTCATCGGTTCCTAGACTTGCACACTACTTAAACTAACGTAACTAACTTATGCTAAGAACAACACACATACCCATGCCCGAAGGAGGACTCGAGCCTCCGGCGGGAGGGGCCGCGTAATCCGTGACATGGCGTCTCAAACCGCGTGGCCACTCCGCGCGGCTATCACAGCACAATTCTTGCCTTAATGAAGGTAACATATGACCTGAAGTTTACCATGGATGCTCAAGAGGCGGTTATCGTGTGCTTGTTAGACTTAAGCGAAGTCTTTGACACTGCCGAGTTCAACATTTTATTTGTGAAACTTAGCAGCTTAAAATGCCCGCCATCTGCTCTTCGATTGTTTTGTCCACACCTGACATCTTGACTGCAAAGCTGCGTGTCCGGCACCGTACAGTCACGTGGGGACAGGTAGTGTCAGGCGTCCCCCAGGCTTCGGTGCTACTTCTATACTCTTTTCGTTATGTGTCAGTGATGTGACATCATTTTGGTCCAACTGCAAATACTATGCGTATGCTTATTACCTCCAGCTGTGTCTAAGTGCAAAGCTAATAAACTTCAAGACAGTTATCGAGAATCTCTGCACCGACCAGCATGCACCACCAAAATTGGCGCTAGCTATAGGGTTAAAGCTCACGTCATTTTAAACCAAACGGTACTTGTTGAACATTCTGGGCGTATTAGCCCGGAATATTGGGAATACCTACCAACTTTAACCCTAAATGGGAAATACTTCAACTTCTGCCCATCAGCAAAGCGCCTACAAGTAACAGTAGGTGAAAACCTAAATTGGATTGAGCGTGTAACTTCAGTGTACAAGAAGACATCGGTATCTCTCCATGTCCTACAAAAATATAAAAAGCTTTTCACTCTTTACCTAAAAAAAGAAACGTAGAAACACTTGTACTTCCAATTACCGATTAAAGCGATGTTTTTCTGCAAGGAACTATTGTGAATGCCTGTGTTCGTTGTTCAAATATGGTCAATCGTCACAGGACGTTCGCCTCTTTGACCATAATTGAACAACATATGAGCAGCTACCCTCGTTGCGTGCAAACAAGCGCAGAGATTTCCGAATCCTCTATCGTCTCTACTGCCTTATCAACTGACTTGTGTACGACCTGTATCTTCCGGACCTTAACGCTCTTTTCTGAGAACATATGAGAAACGCTCATTCCCATAAGAGGAAATTCCTTTCTGTCCATCTTTCAGACACCTTCTCGATGTCGTTTTCAGTAGCGGGAACCCGACTCTGTAATAACTCCCAAATTATGTTAAAGAACTGAATAAGGTCTCCAGCTTCAGAAAACAGTTGATGACATAGCTACTGAAGCTACAAATATGTTTACCATTGTCGCTGTACTCACTCATTACTCTTGTATATCCTACCTTCCAATAGATCCTCATCATTTCCTCATTAGCTGATGCAGTCTCGTTAAGATTCCTTTCTCCAACACACGCTACTTCCGAAAAGAGCTGTCTCATACATCTACTCGTGCTTTTTATATCTGCCACTATCATTGTTATTATTATTATTATTGTTATTATTATACTATTAGTAACAGCAGCAGCAGCAGCAGTAGTACAAGTACGGCCAGTATTAACTGTATTGGTTCACAGTCACAGTGTAATCAGTTCACAGGTAATCAAACCATTTTGATACTATTTAGTTGTTATTTCTTAGGTAACTATGATGTAAAAGAGATACTGTTCTAATGTAAGAGAGGGCCTGATGGCCCTAAGAGATCAGGATCAATAAATAAACTTCAAAATGATATTTGTACCACATCTCTAACTACTCATTGTCCATGAGCAAAATTTGAACACATGTGTTACCTTCTACTCACATCTCTTATAAAGAAAACACGGTTTAAAATTAAAGAACCGAAAAAAACCGTCAACTGTTTTGCGAAATGATGTATCTGAAAGGAAGAAATAGATTAAAGAAACATTTGATGCATCTCTAAATGATACTCTAAATTATGTACAATAAAGTAATTAATTAATTAAATCACCAGTAAAGAAAATCAATAATTTCCGCAATACTTCGCAGGAAACACAATTCCGTGTTTGCAATCCTCTGCTCAATCGGAATCGTTTGATATACAGCACAATTGCATCCCTTTTTATATTAATTCTGACATTTTTCTACAGTTTTTGTAAATATTTTTTAGCCCTTTCCGCCCCTTTTCAATCTGGTTCACTCAAAACACTCTAGACACAGTGTCACTAGAATAGGCAGTTTCTGAGGAGTTGCGAGAATCATTTTGATGCACTGAACTGTAATATAACTAGTCACCATCATAACTTAAAATTTCACTGTACTTAAACAATCATAAGACTCGTAATTCTGACATAGGACTTTTCTGACACCAAGGTAATTATATCACAAGTCACTACAATGACAGGAGCTGTCTTAGCTGAAGAAGGCTCCTTTTGGCCATCACATTTGTGTGGATGTTGTGGCACACACTTTAGGAGACGACAGATGCAGATACTAACAACAAGGCACTTAAGCAGCTAATAAGAAGTGCACAATCGGTTTCGGACTTTACATTAGGCCATTATGGATTGTGAAACTGCCATTGTTTACGCATTATATCATGTTTATACAAAAAGTTTACATAATAGGAGATGAGAAAGGAAAAGATGTACAGCGTAAGTCCAGAAGGAATGTATAATATACATTGTGTTGTAGGGAAACAGTGTCACATATGATTTTTATTATTTCTATCACTATATCTATATTCCGGAGGTAAAATAGTCCCCCATTCGGATCTCCGGGCGGGGACTACTCAAGAGGATGTCATTATCAGGAGAAAGAAAACTGGCGTTCTACGGATCGGAGCGTGGAATGTCAGATCTCTTAATCGGGCAGGTAGGTTAGAAAATTTAAAAAGGGAAATGGATAGGTTAAAGTTAGATATAGTGGGAATTAGTGAGGTTCGGTGGCAGGAGGAACAAGACTTCTGGTCAGGTGACTACAGGGTTATAAACACAAAGTCAAATAGGGGTAATGCAGGAGTAGGTTTAATAATGGATAAGAAAATAGGATCGCGGGTAAGCTACTACAAACAGCATAGTGAACGCATTATTGTGGCCAAGATAGATACGAAGCCCACACCTACTACAATAGTACAAGTTTATATGCCAACTAGCTCTGCAGATGACGAAGAAATTGAAGAAATGTATGATGAAATAAAAGAAATTATTCAGATAGTGAAGGGAGACGAAAATTTCATAGTCATGGGTGATTGGAATTCGAGTGTCGGAAAAGGGAGAGAAGGAAACGTAGTAGGTGAATATGGATTGGGGCTAAGAAATGAAAGAGGAAGCCGCCTGGTAGAATTTTGCACAGAGCACAACTTAATCATAGCTAACACTTGGTTTAAGAATCATGATAGAAGGTTGTTTACATGGAAGAACCCTGGAGATACTAACAGGTATCAGATAGATTATATAATGGTAATACAGAGATTTAGGAACCAGGTTTTAAATTACAGACATTTCCAGGGGCAGATGTGGACTCTGACCACAATTTATTGGTTATGACCTGTAGATTAAAACTGAAGAAACTGCAAAAAGGTGGGAATTTAAGGAGATGGGACCTGGATAAACTGAAAGAACCAGAGGTTGTACAGAGTTTCAGGGAGAGCATAAGGGAACAATTGACAGGAATGGGGGAAAGAAATACAGCAGAAGAAGAGTGGGTAGCTTTGAGGGATGAAGTAGTGAAGGCAGCAGAGGATCAAGTAGGTAAAAAGGCGAGGACCAGTAGAAATCCTTGGGTAACAGAAGAAATATTGAATTTAATTGATGAAAGAAGAAAATATAAAAATGCAGTAAATGAAGCAGGCAAAAAGGAATAGAAACGTCTCAAAAATGAGATCGACAGGAAGTGCAAAATGGCTAAGCAGGGATGGCTAGAGGACAAATGCAAGGATGTAGAGGCTTATCTCACGAGGGGTAAGATAGATACTGCCTACAGGAAAATTAAAGAGACCTTTGGAGATAAGAGAACCACTTGTATGAACATCAAGAGCTCAGATGGAAACCCAGTTCTAAGCAAAGAAGGGAAAGCAGAAAGGTGGAAGGAGTATATAGAGGGTCTATACAAGGGCGATGTATTTGAGGACAATATTATGGAAATGGAAGAGGATGTAGATGAAGATGAAATGGGAGATACGATACTGCGTGAAGAGTTTGACAGAGCACTGAAAGACCTGAGTCGAAACAAGGCCCCCGGAGTAGAAAACATTCCATCGGAACTACTGACGGCCTTGGGAGACCCAGTCCTGACAAAACTCTACCATCTGGTGAGCAAGATGTATGAAACAGGCAAAATACCCTCAGACCTCAAGAAGAATATAATAATTCCAATCCCAAAGAAAGCAGGTGTTGAGAGATGTGAGAATTACCGAACAATCAGCTTAATAAGCCACAGCTGCAAAATACCAACACGAATTCTTTACAGACGATTGGAAAAACTGGTAGAAGCCGACCTCGGTGAAGATCAGTTTGGATTCCGTAGAAATACTGGAACACGTGAGGCAATACTGACCTTACGACTTATCTTAGAAGAAAGATTAAGGAAAGGCAAACCTACGTTCCTAGCATTTGTAGACTTAGAGAAAGCTTTTGACAATGTTGACTGGAATACTCTCTTTCAAATTCTAAAGGTGGCAGGGGTAAAATACAGGGAGCGAAAGGCTATTTACAATTTGTACAGAAACCAGATGGCAGTTATAAGAGTCGAGGGACATGAAAGGGAAGCAGTGGTTGGGAAGGGAGTAAGACAGGGTTGTAGCCTATTCCCAATGTTATTCAATCTGTATATTGAGCAAGCAGTAAAGGAAACAAAAGAAAAATTCGGTGTAGGTATTAAAATCCATGGAGAAGAAGTAAAAACTTTGAGGTTCGCCGATGACATTGTAATTCTGTCAGAGACAGCAAAGGACTTGGAAAAGCAGTTGAACGGAATGGATGATGTCTTGAAGGGAGGATATAAGATGAACATCAACAAAAGCAAAACGAGGATAATGGAATGCAGTCGAATTAAGTCGGGTGATGTTGAGGGTATTAAATTATGAAATGAGACACTTAAAGTAGTAAAGGAGTTTTGCTATTTGGGGAGCAAAATAACTGATGATGGTCGAAGTAGAGAGGATATAAAATGTAGACTGTCAATGGCAAGGAAAGCGTTTCTGAAGAAGAGAAATTTGTTAACATCGAGTATAGATTTAAGTGTCAGGAAGTCATTTCTGAAAGTATTTGTATGGAGTGTAGCCATGTATGGAAGTGAAACATGGACGATAAATAGTTTAGACAAGAAGAGAATAGAAGCTTTCGAAATGTGGTGCTACAGAAGAATGCTGAAGATTAGATGGGTAGATCACATAACTAATGAGGAGGTACTGAATAGAATTGGGGAGAAGAGGAGTTTGTGGCACAACTTGATCAGAAGAAGGGATCGTTTGGTAGGACATGTTCTGAGGCATCAAGGTATCACCAATTTAGTATTGGAGGGCAGCGTGGAGGGTAAAAATCGTAGGGGGAGACCAAGAGATGAATACACTAAGCAGATTCAGAAGGATGTAGGTTGCAGTAGGTACTGGGAGATGAAGAAGCTTGCACAGGATAGAGTAGCATGGAGAGCTGCATCAAACCAGTCTCAGGACTGAAGACCACAACAACAACAACAACACTGCTTCACTACAGCAAATGTAACTTATATATAGGGTGTGAGGGGTATATATGCGGTCCCTTAAAATGTACACAAGTCAGTGGTTTGTTTGTGTTTTTTTCTGTTGCCGGACAGTCTTCCCATACATGACATAATTTACTACCTGATGTTTTCGGCACGGTAATAACTACATCACTAAGTACATCGCCCCTGTCAATGTAGACTAACCATTTTCCATCCACACGTCAACACCTGACCTGCTGCCCAGGTGAAAATAACCATTAATTTCTAGTTCTTGCAACATGAGTTTGGAGGTACTACCCAACCCACAAACATACAACTTTCAGTAGCTATAATTATTAGTATTCATATGAGTAAAAACTGATGTAATGTTGAACAGTATAATATCCTCATTCACCAACAGGAATATCTGCAACACCCTGTATTTATAACCTAGAGACTATTCTGAAATAAATGAAACACTTCGAGAAGCCTCAGCAGCTGTTCAGTCCAGTACCATTACGAAGAAACAGAGTTTAATTAGGTTAAAACTATGTTTCGAATAATGCATTTATATTGTGTAAGTAATGACAAATTCAGTGAGTATAGACATGATCTTATAAGTCAACTAATTAAAAAGTTAGTGATATTTATCAGTTATTTTATGCTTTGGAAGCAATTTTCCCTGGCCAACTGAATCCACTGATGCTTCGCCTGAGTAGAGGACCATCAAATGATGTGGGGAGATTAGGTTTGATCCTCGCAAATCAATTAATCCAGAAAATTCACAAGATGGCGAACATCTGTAGAAGTTCCGTACCGTTACTTTCAAATTCAAATTCCAGTCAAGCCGATGCGTGAGGACCCTACTTCCATCAACGTTCGGAAAACTGGCGCCACTGCAGGTTCATCAACCTGAGTGCAAGCAGGCCGACCTACGCTGCCAGCCGACAGCTTCAAGAACTGTTCTGACTGCTACTCCAAATAGGATAAACGAATCTTTTTCTATCGTAGGTGTACACTGCTGTGCTACGTGTAGGCTTACAAAAACACAGAAAGACCATCTCTGGGCCCCATTCTGTCGCAGTTATTGATCGGTTTCACTTCGTTATTAGTAGTAGCGAGGGAGATGCCACAGTGTATTGTTCATGGGTTCCATCACTTTGGAAGCAACCAAGTGTGGACTTAAATAGCTTTACTTTACAGATTTCTCAACTTAGGTTGTGGTTATCATGCAGTTACACAGTTTCCACAGAGAACAACATGCATTGCGATTTCACTGTTGAAAACGCGGTAAGCTTTCTCTTGCTATCCCTGTCTATGTGTTCGTATTTTATTACACCTCATGGCTTACAACTTCATTTGTGATTTTTATTTTCCAGAATTTCTATATCTCTCCGACTTCTCTCTCTCTCTAGGGACTACACTACTTATTCTCATTACTTGTATATTACTTGTCCTACAACTGGACAACAGCTCACTACGTAACCCGAATTTGTCGCGTGGTTGAGTTCCATTCTGTATGACAAGACTGCGCCGTACTTAATGAGCTTTTATCGTGAATATGCTCGATTTATTTAAAAATCACTGTCTGTTAATGGTCTGCAGTTTTCCTCCAGTCCGTTTCATGAAGTGGGTTATTAATATGGACCCCAGAAACAGCAGCTCTATGAAAATAACGTTGATGTCTCCTCGGATCAGGGAGTAGAAGTCTATCAGGTGAGAGTGTTTTTATCTGCCGAGAGGGAAGCAGTGAGAATCAGCACATTTCATTTCCGTACAATCAATCAGTAATAAATCCCCAGTAACAGCTACATATTACTTAAGTTTTTCTTTTTTTCGTTTTTCTCTAAGTTTTTCTTCTCTTTTCACGTAAAATATTTATGTAACCATCACTATTGCGTCAAAAATTGCAGTTTCCGAACCCTCTTGGAAATTGCCCAATGTAAAGGCAGAAATCGGTCGTAGACTTAGTTCATAGTTAAATGCTCATTTCACACTACACCAGTGAGTCCATAGTAACAGTTACTTTTGAAAAAGGGGTTACATTACTGGTTTCAACGAACTACGTCGTCATTTTCAAATGTAAAACACCAGTTAGAGAATATACAATGGGCATGATGACCATACATCTGACAACAATTACGAGAAATAATGAGACCAGGCAACCGAGGCAATAGTGGCACTATCAGGTCACTATTGCCTCCGTGGCCTGGTCTCATTATTTCTCGTAATTTTTGTCAGATGTATGGTCATAATGCCCATTGTATATTCTCCAACTGATGTTTTACATTTGAAAATGACGACTAGTTCGTTGAAACTGGTAATGTAACTCCTTGTTAAAAGAAAAACATGTACATACTGTGACTATGGCTTCACTATTGTGGTATCAAATAAACATTTATGTCATGGTCACACTCCTTACGACAATTATGTTGGAATATAGAAATAGTTCTTACTAACAAATGGTGCGGCGCTTCATTCATTGAATATATAGTTGCAGAATTAGTACCCATCGCACATGCAGAAACTATCAGATGTACGTTTGTTTCTAATATGACGCTGTTTTGCAGTTACTTGGGGTGGAAGTGGCATCATTGTATCATTGAGACCGCGAGATATTGCCGTGCATCAATCTGATGTTGTTTCTACGTAGAGAACAATAATAAACCAAATTTAATCAAATTTTTGTTTTTCATTTACAAGCTTAAAAAATGACCTGAAACATACTTATGAAGTCGTGGACCTGCAAACCTGGAGAACAAATGACTACACAGTAAGTATATCGACGAGAGTTCTTCATTTGTGAGATGATAGTGCTGGATCGAATTAATGCCATTCAAAATAATCAATAAGTTGAGCACATCATCACTGACGCAAAGTGAACTCTGTGTCCCACCCTTTACTTAAATGAAACTTCTGTAGCAAATATTTTACTAACTTTCGCTAAAATCGTCATTACTTTTTTGTTATATATCCTAGAGGTTTGGCGCGACGGCATTCGTATGACATACAATCTGCACCAGAGTTTCGAGGACTTGAATGTAACACAGAGTAGTAGACTGTTAAATTTCGTTGAAAGGGTCGATATACGTTGGAAACCTTATTTTCTAAGTATTCTCCTAATCTCCCAAGGAATGACGTGTAGACAGCATACAGCTGTAGTCTCCTCTTCGTTGGCGTCTGTTCATTTTGCTTTAGCGGGGAAAATGTTCCTCAGAATTGCTTTTGACTGACGCTTAATAGGAGGTAGAGCTCGAGCTTCGCAAAAACACAATAGCATTAAATATAGTTGTAAATTTAGTGAACATAGTATATCGAGATAAATGCCATCCTTTTAATAAGATGGTATAGCTTATACAATAAATTCAATATTTATTTAACTACTTAAGAGATTCCACTATACAGAATACACAAAAATAAATGGTTGAAATGGCTCTGAGCACTATGGGACTTAACTTCTGAGGTCATCAGTCCCCTAGAACTTAGAACTACTTAAACCTAACTAACCTAAGGACATCACACACATCCATGCCCGAGGAAGGATTCGAACCTGCGACCTTAGCGGTCGCACCGTTCCAGACTTTAGCGCCTAGAATCGCTCGACCACTCCGGAAGGCAAAGAATACACGTAATGACACAAAAATCTAAGGGTGTGCTTCACCAAGTTGAAATAATCAGTCCTAAAATGCGACTAGAATCAGCATTAGGATAATTAATGCCAAATAAAAACATAAAACTCTCGCAACAGCACTTTACTGTAACTTACAACGTACCAAACCCATGAAATATTAAATATACAGCATTCTGCTAAGGTGAAGTCAATGTACCATACAAATTACATTCGTGTGCAAAACTTATGACGAAAGTAACTTGTGTATGGTATGTCAACGCCAAGTAGAAGCTCGATGAAACTTACACCATACGTAGAAAGAGCTGATACAGTATCACACAGAAGGTGACCGAAGGAAACGAGATAAACTGAAACGGCACTATTAATCTAAGAAATATTAACGCAGATGCCATAAACGTAAATGTGTCCATTTTTAACACAAGTTTTAAGATAAATCGTAGGGTCAGCATTGCCCTTCGCGCTCTTACAAACTGATCTTCCCCAAGATCGGCTTCAACGTCTGTTTCCATTACTATGTAAATTATTCGTCTCAGTACTCTGCAACCACGTTTTATTAAATAGATAATTCAGTAATATTCACATCTGTAGCCCCTGTTTTCTTTGGTACTGGAAGTCCGAGGGTATTTCATCTGTCTCGTGCATCATGCACGGCAGGTGGAATAGTTTTGTCATGGTTAGCTCTTCAAAGCAGATCAAGAGGTCTGAGGGGATGTCGTCTATTCGAAAGACCTTGTTTCGGCTTGGGGGTTTCAGTGCTCTGTCAAATTCTTTTCGGAGTATCATATCTTTCCCAATCTAATTTCTTCATCATCAATTGAATTAATTCGACTACATTGACCCCGTTTTGTTTTGTTGATGTTCATTTCATATCCTCCTCTCAAGACACTGTCCATTCCGTTCAACTGCTCTTCCAGGTCACAGGTCCATAGAACATACAAACTTTAATTTAAAGATATTCTGGTTTACTGTAAGTTCAACAGAACAAAGAGTAGCTCATTTATTTCAGTAACATACACCACCCGTCGAAATCGGAAGACAGTGGTCTGTCGGCAGCGAATGCTACCCACGCGCGGTCGGTGTGAGGTCAATGGAGCTGACAGATGACGGCCACATTCTCTCTAAATTAGGACATCAGCCAACAAACAGCCCCCGATGCCCGGGGCATTCAGCTAAACGGATTTGCGCGGCGAGCGGGCAGTCCCCATTTGCCGGATTTACCTCGGGAATAAATTGTACATATAACGTCGACCCTTCCGGTCATTGGAGCTCATCAGTAAAACCGGGCGCGCCCGACGCTAATCCCAGTGTCCTGTGCCGGGCCGCTTGACTATCACATTAGGCTGGCCCCTGGCCCGACCCGAATCAATCTCCTGCGGATCCAGCGATTACGTCCTACCTGGGGAATCCCGCGACCGTGCTGTCGATAAAACCGACAATCGCTTTTCAGTCCGACGGTGTTTCGTCACTCGGGTGGAAGATCGTTTGTCACTGACGGTGCTTTCCGCTTGCGTCCGGTGCGGCTATTTGAATTAGAATTTTACTGTGGTTCCCTCTTTTGTTCTAAAGTTTCATCTGCGTTGTGCATCGCGTAGGGCCTATTTAAATACCTGCTTGCATTGTTTCGGTTTATTATAATACGCATGAGCGCCCTCTTAACTCGAGACGTATCTGGCGCAAGCCGAAGTTTCCAGTGACAAATATTTTTCGTGTCAAAGGACATTAGACGGAGTGTCATCTGAGATAAAGCTCCCATTAGAAATCAATACTACGCTTGCTTTCAAAAATTCAAACCCTTTTTATGGCATTTCAAGATTTGGACTTATGGTCGAAGTACATAGATATTATTCAAACATGTTTTTATTCGTGACAGATACCGCTGTAATCGCTAAAAACTATTTGCGTTTTAATTTATTCTTACCAGAATAAACGGACACAAACAAAATACAAATCTCTTTGCCATAATACACGTGTATCAAAAAGAATCATCCGATTTGGCACGTCTATATTTCTGAAACCAATAAACATATACATTGACCTTTGTTTGTTGATGAAGGAGAAACTCAAAAATTTTTTTCCTACCTTCTCATAAGTGCTCAATAGGCCTCATTGAGTTGCACGGCATATGTGAATGCAAAATTTTGTACATGGCTGCACGTTCAGAGCCCGTGAATAGTTACAACTGAATGAAAAACATCCCTCGGTGACTATATTTAAACGAATTAACCGGGTTTCAACACTGTCTTCCTCAGAATTTAAATCGAAGAATGGTCTATATTCTATAACATGGTCACTGAATTATGACTGAAAACGTATGGTTGAGTATAACTACGGAATTATCGTACTTATATGTCATTTATAAAATAGTAAATATACCAAAAGGGCATTAGTCACAAAGATATTTAAGATAAAGAAAACTGTGATCGCGAGCCACTAAGCCACTAAGGGCTGCTCGTTACTTGCGTGGTGCAGGTTGCAAAACGGACTGCGGTATGCGGTATTCGAATTGTTCCCACACTGCAGCGAGCATGTCTTGAGTTACAGCTCCCACAACTGTTGTTTTGCGATATCTCAGTTCATTCATTTTTGCTGGTAACGGAAGCACGTAAACAGAGTCTTCTTTAAACCCCACAAGAAATAACAACGTAGTCAGGTCCGGTGGCCTAGGAGACGAGTAAGAGAAGGTTGAATTATTTGGTCCAGTGCAAACGACCCATCGTTCAGCAATCCTTTAATTTAAAAATTCCCGAACTTCCAGACGCCAGTGTGGCGGAGTCCCATCCTGTTGGTAAATGAAGGCGTTAGAAACAGTCTCCAACTGTGGGAAAAGATAGTTCTCAACCATATCGAGATATGTGCTTCCTGTCACAGTGTTCTCGGCAAAGAAAAATGGACCATACACCTTTCCCAGTGAACCTGCATAAAACACATTAAATTTTGGAGAGTCCCTCTCATGTTGTACAACTTCATATGGTCCTTCCGTATCCCATATTCTCACATTATGACGGTTCACTTTTCCATTTAAACGGAATGTTACTTCGTTACTAAACACTAGGCGTGGACGAAAACTGTCATCCTCCGTCTTCCCAAGAACGAAATTACAGAACTCTACACGTTGTTGTTTGTTACCTTCAAGAAGATCTTCAATAGCTGAATTTTGTATGGTTTTATCCACAAATGTCAACGCAACACACGCTAGACCGACATCGGTGGCATGTCGAGCTGTCGAACTGCACTACGAACAAATATCTGAGGATTCCTTGTGAAACTATGGCGGATGCATTCGACGTCTGTGTCCGACGCAAGGGAACGGCCCAGCAATTTGCGTTTGCACAAACAACCTTTTTCTCGGAATCGTTCATGCCATCGTCTAATGCTCTGAGCTGTAGGAGGATCCACCTCATACCTAGTGCGAAAGTCAAGTCGAACGGTTATTACTGACCCGCACTGTGCTAAACGTAGATCACAAAACGCTTTCTGCTGTCCCGACACCATTTTCACTAAAACTGAAGTGGGCTTACACTGCTGCTACCCAGCGGGAACTATACAAAACTCAACAGTTTCCTCTTTCCAACAGTCTTTCATTCAGGCACATATCTCAAATAACATAACAATTATGATTTTTTTTAATAGGATGATTCTTTTTGATACACCCTGTATAACAGGACCGTTGCGTTTTCGATATCTGGCGCCACGTTTCTGAAACACAATCTTTGGCGTGGAGGAGCCGTTGCACGTTTGCTGCGGGTCTCGTTGAGGCAGCGTGTGAAGCATCGCAGACAGGACGGATCTGCAGGGCAACGGAAAGGGTGTTTGTTCTACCACCCATGTGAGTTCCAAGTTCATCTGGCTGACAACGGACGCCACGACTTTGGGATCACGGAAACTTTGTACACCTTTAGTAGGCCTTTAGAGCAACATAATGCGCAAGTAGTAAGGTCCACTACTCTGGAAATTCCGAGAAAGTTTTCGCGTCTATTGTGTAACTGATGTATCTGTGCAAATCTGCCGGTTTTAAGAAGTTATTGCGGTCAAGTGGATAGCGTTGGAGCTGTGAAAAGGGCTCGTGTTCGAGACGGCGGTTCAGATCCTGCTGATACCTGTTTTCCAATCTATATTGTTTTCATTGGAAAATTACATCGTTTGTATGATATTTTAGGGGTAAGGTAATGAAAAAGACCCAAATTTATTTTTATGAAGTTTTAGTGAATTTCATTTGTTGTCTGACTGTTTAACCATTTACTATTCGTAATTAAATTTTCAAGGAGGAGGGACAGGCTTCAAAAGTTCAAGTCAAACCTCTATATTGAGCAAGCAGTAAAGGAAACAAAAGAAAAATTCGGAGTAGGTATTAAAATCCATGGAGAAGAAATAAAAACTTTGAGGTTCGCTGATGACATTGTAATTCTGTCAGAGACAGCAAAGTACTTGGAACAGCAGTTGAACGGAATGGATGGTGTCTTGAAGGGAGGATATAAGATGAACATCAACAAAAGCAAAACGAGGATAATGGAATGTAGTCGAATTAAGTCGGGTGATGCTGAGGGAATTAGATTAGGAAATGAGACACTAGTAGTAGAGGAGTTTTCCTATTTGGGGAGCAAAATAACTGATGATGGTCGAAGTAGAGAGGATATAAAATGTAGACTGGCAATGGCAAGGAAAGCGTTTCTGAAGAAGATAAATTTGTTAACATCGAGTATAGATTTAAGTGTCAAGAAGTCGTTTCTGAAAGTATTTGTATGGAGTGTAGCCATGTATGGAAGTGAAACATGGACGGTAAATAGTTTGGACAAGAAGAGAATAGAAGCTTTCGAAATGTGGTGCTACAGAAGAATGCTGAAGATTAGATGGGTAGATCACTTAACTAATGAGGAAGTATTGAATAGGATTGGGGAGAAGAGAAGTTTGTGGCACAACTTGACTAGAAGAAGGGATCGGTTGGTAGGACATGTCCTGAGGCATCAGAGGATCACCAATTTAGTATTGGAGGGCAGCGTGGAGGGTAAAAATCGTAGGGGGAGACCAAGAGATGAATACACTAAACAGATTCAGAAGGATGTAGGTTGCAGTAGGTACCGGGAGATGAAGAAGCTTGCACAGGATAGAGTAGCATGGAGAGCTGCATCAAACTAGTCTCAGGACTGAAGACCACAACAACAACAACAATTGTTTTCATCACTGGTCACATTACTTCGTTTATATGATATTTTAGGGGTAAGGTAATGAAAAAGACCCAAATTTATTTTTATGAAGTTTTAGTGAATTTCATTTGTTGTCTGACTGTTTAACCATTTACTATTCGTAATTAAATTTTCAAGGACGAGGGACAGGCTTCAAAAGTTCAAGTCAAACCTCGATAAATAATGATGCGTATAACATTATTCACAGTCAGTACTATAGTAAGTCACAATGTGCCAGAGCAAAAGAGTATTGTGCAGTTACTAGACTGATGTGCCTCCGACATCACACGTTGCAGGATGGTGTTCGTCAAACAAATACGGAAAACATAAACTAAAACTTCACGCAAACACTTCATGCAAGTACACGTTGTTTATTTTAATTATATTACCTCTCAAATGTCATATAAATTAAATAATACGACCAGTGGTGAAAAAAGGAGATTAGTAATTAAGTTTGAGCTGAAGTCGAACCGTCGCCTCACGCACATTCGTCTTATGAAGCTCGAACACTAATCACTTGACCACCATGAGCTGTAACATACGGCACTTACGCACAACTACATCAGTTACATAACAGACACGTAAAACTTTCCTTGCAATTTTCTCGGAATTTCTGAAGTATCTCACTACTTGCACGTTATGTTGCTTTAATGGCTTACTAAAGGTGTAGAAAGTTTGAAGAACATCACGGTCCCAACGCCATTGCCTCCCCTTGTTTCTTGTAGTTCCAGTACATGCCCTTGTTCAAATGGCTCTAAGCACTATGGGACTTAACATCTGAGGTCATCAGTCCCTAGACTTAGAACTACTGAAACCTAACTAACCCTAAGGACATCACACATATCCATGCCCGAGGCAGGATTCGTACCTGCGACGGTAGCAGCAACGCGGTTCCGGACTGAAGCGCCTAGAACCCCTCGGCCACAACGACCGACACAGCAAGAGTGTAAGATGTGCTTTGGAACTACCAGAGAATAGACAAAGACATAAGCACAGGTTCTATAGTGATGATTACAGAGGAAAGATTACATAATGTGAGAGTAATTACAGTCCCTAGTTCCATTCTAACCAACTAACGTCAACTGTCCTCATTCTTCCTTGAAATCACTCGTCCAATTTGTCTCGGAATTTAAAGTACTGCCCGACATTTCGGATAAAGGAACTTGGACACACTTTTATTACTTCTCCGGCCGAATTTGCGAGTCATGCCAACGAAGAGAAAGAATGATATCTGAATTTCCTCCCCAATCACTACGCATGATTCAAAATACAGACTTTCCTGTTAAATATGGGGATACTGGGTAGTGAAGTACCCAGCTCTTTCATGGCCGATTCGAGAATTATAAAGGAACGACGTTGGGAAAACATGTTTCATCCTTCCTCTAATGATGAAAGTTCGTCTGTTTCGAGGAGAAAAATAAAAGTTATACAGTTATTATTCCTGCAGTTTCCTGTCTACAAAGAGTGTTTCTCTACAGAAGATCTATTCGTTTATCGTTGTCAGCATTTGCCTGTATACTCCTCCGTCCGTTTGGCCATCAATGTCTTACTAGGAACTACGTACATCCTCTGACAGTTACGCAAATTTTTGTGTTCTACTGGTTTATTTTAGCGGTTGGTGAGCATCCTTGCTCGATTTTAAGGATTACTGTACCTTGCTCGTGATTTTGTCGTATTTCAGTAATATGCTGTCTTTCGTGATCTTGGCAGTACGACCAGTGAGACCCTTAATGAAGTGTACAAATCCCTTATTTTCCCACATGCCTGTATGAGTGGTAGTCAAATGAAAACGAGACGGTAGAAACCTGTTTTTTAATTTATCCCACTGTCGTAAAAATCGTTAATATCTTCATGGAGAAATGTTTTGCGGGTTGTCTAAGGAAAAACGATTCTAGCCATGGGTGCACCTCTGCGCCCGAGGAATTCGATGTCTACGAATGTCTTCCTTCAGGACTCCAAACATATGGAAGTCACACAGCGAAAGGTCGGGACCGTATAATTGATGTGCAAGGGCTTCCCAGCGAAACTTCCGCTGCGCACTCAAAACAACCTTGGCAACTTACGGGCGCGCCAAAATGTTTAGCTGGGTAGCTCTTACTCATGTGCCATACATTCCCGACCTCTCCCCTTGTGATTTCCATATGTATGGAGCCCTGCAGAAAGACATTAATGATCGTCGATTTTCCTTGGACAAAGAGGTGCACTTCCGGGTATCTTTCCACGAAGGCATTGACGTTCTTTTCTCCCACTGGGTTAAATAGAATTGCAGTAGGGAGATAGTGTTGAGTGGTAACTTACTGGGCAATAATTATATCAGCAAATACATGCGGTGGCTTTTTCTTTTGGACGCAAAGCAACTTGTGGCAGAATTTAAAAAACCTCTAAAATATTGTTGTTGTGGTCTTCAGTCCTGAGACTGGTTTGATGCAGCTCTCCATACTACTCTATCCTGTGCAAGCTGCTGCATCTCCCAGTACGTGCTGAAGCCTACATCCTTCTGAATCTGTTTAGTGTATTCAACTCTTGGTCTCCCTCTACGATTTTTACCCTCCACGCTGCACTCCAACAAAAAAATGGTTCAAATGGCTCTGAGCACTATGGGACTCAACTGCTGAGGTCATTAGTCCCCTAGAACATAGAACTAGTTAAACCTAACTAACCTAAGGACATCACAAACATCCATGCCCGAGGCAGGATTCGAACCCGCGACCGTAGCGGTCTTGCGGTTCCAGACTGCAGCGCCTTTAACCGCACGGCCACTTCGGCCGGCTGCACTCCAACACTAAATTAATTTCAAGAAAAGAATCTTAAGACAAATTTTCTGATATCTTGACATTTGAGCTTTACAAACCTACAGTATTGATTAACAAGCAATTAACATTCAATATCCACTGGCAAGTGATGTTCATGCAGACAAGGTGTCTGTGTAGGACCAAAAGAATTTCCTCGTTTTGTTTACGGTTAACAGACAGAGCAACCACTTTAGGATAAACCATTTCTTTTGCTCAAGATCCTTTTAGCCGAAGTCACAACATAAACCCGCACGTGTACTCAAGCTATCCTGTAATAAGTAAATTACTAGTTAAAGAGTTTTAAAAAAATTTAAGCACCATAAACACCGGAGAAAATTTGGAAAAAGCTAGTCACGCGCTGAAATCACGTTACACGCCAGGTAGCACGGCCAAATCCGCACATGAGGCTTCACAGCGCCAGTTTCATAGTCAAAAATACACAGTAAAATAACTTGGATATGATCACTTCAAAGGTGTACTAAATCTGTTTTACACTCGACGATGAATAATCAGGGTGGAAAGTAAGAGAGTAGCCATTTCCACACATAAACTATAATCGCTGAGACTGTAATTGAATGATTATCATAATTCCCAGGAAGTAGGAAGTTAAGTGAATAACCGCCCGATTAGTGGCTGCAATCGGATGAGCACATCCACCAGTCGCCCTTGTGTTTAGTCCTTTGGAACTGGCTGACAGGAAACCAACCTGGCACCACATTGGACGCAGGCTTTTTCAGGAATGATTCAAAACCCAGTGGAAGTAGGTGCCCAAGCAAAGCACGGAAATAACTTATACATGGGGCAGTCTTCACTGATACGACCGACACAGTATATCACGTAACCCGTTCTGACCAACATTTCAAATGGAGCAGCAAGCCAAGAATCTTATCGACCACGACGTCACGGCGCTTCCTACCCGCTGACGTCACATAAACCACCTGACACGTGGTTACTGACAGAGGACAACCGTCTCCATGGCCGCGCTAAAATCGACCTAATCTTCACTGCGCTTCGCTCTCTCTCTGCCACAGACACTGATGCTGCCAACAAGAGGGATCTGCTGATATTGAATCGCGACAGGATGTACCCGCATGGCTCATTAATGTAATGAAGTCATTTGTATGTCGGAGGACGAATGCTCAGACAAAGAGCTAATAAAGCCATTTCCATTTTAGAGATATTTCTCTTACTGTACTCTCCAAAGGCGGATAGCGATTCCAACTACGTATTAACACTCAATGGTTGTGGCGTTTCGATACATATTGCTGCCAAAGATGACACTTTCTTTCTAAAGTAACAAAGTAACAAATCTCCGATCAGTTACTTGCAGTTATCTTGCAACTATGTATAAGACCTTAATTGTCGTGTGCAAAATTTACCATAAGTTCGATAACCTTAATCACGACAGTTTATGTACCCTCCTTGATTGGACAGTAATGTTTAAACGTTTATTTATCGCAAATTTTGAGTGCTGTTACTGTGTGATACTCTGTCTTGGACCAATGATTTAAAAAGATCATTACAAGGAATTTAGTTTCCGATTAAGGCAACATGGCGTCGGCTCTTAACAGTACTCTCGAGCCGTGAGAAATCAGCACAATTATAACTCGAGACGGCCACGCAGTGGCCTCGTTATTCCTTTCACAGATAGCAGAGGAGCGAGCTGCGTAACTTGAATGGTACTTAATTGGCGTCATTAGAAGAGCCAACCCCAATCAGGGAGCTTGTCCCTCCCTCGCCGGCCCTAGTCGGAAGCCTTCCTTCTGTTTGTCGAAACAGAAAGAGGGAAAAAAAGCGACAGAAAAGGAGCTGCCGAAGAGCGAGCAAAGGGAACTGAAAGGGGTAAAGAAAGACGGAGAGAAATGAAGTAAGAACGACGCAGGATGGGATGAAAGAGCGCCCAGGGCACAGTCGAGTGTTTGATCTGCTGCCGGATTGGAACTGTTTGATCGCAGGAAATAATAAAAGGTCCCAAAGGGCTGTCGTTCTACCGCCGCCGCCGTACAGATTATTACATCAGCGCGATGTTGTTCGCTTGAAAAACAAATCTGAGGGGCAAGCGTTTTCTTTTGCCCTGGCAGTGAGCAGGAAATTTCCAGCCGAGCTGCCACAACTATTGAGGACAAACCTGAAGTGGCTTACGAAATTCCATATGGCCGTATTTCACTTCATCTTCTGAAGCGAGTAGCGAAGAAGGTTCTAATAACGTAGTTCTCGTTTATTTCTCTACCTTCACAGTCATTCAAAACCAGGAGAATTAAGTGTTGAGATTCTTAGGACTGTTATTTATAATATAATGAACGCTGTAACAGAGCATGCTCTTCAGTCGGGGTATCATGAAATGAAGTTTTCCAAAACCAAAATTTATGTACGTGACTGTTATCCACCGCAATCTAGAGAATCAGTTGAAATATACACACATTAGGATAGTTTCAATAGAGAAATGAAGAGGCTGTGAATCTTCATGTTGGACAGACAAATTACAGAATTAATAGATAAATTTTATCTTTGACAAACGACAGTTCGATTGTTAAGAGCCTGCCGCTGTGGAAGAGCGGTTCTAGGCACTTCAGTCTGGAACCGCGCGACCACTACGGTCGCAGGTTCAAATCCTGCCTCGGGCATGGATGTGTGTGAACTCCTTAGGTTGGTTAGGTTTAAGTAGTTCTAAGTCTAAGGGACTGATGACGTCCTCAGATGTTAACTCCATAGTGCTCTGAGCCGTTTGAAGCACTTTCGATTGTTAAGTCTAGTTTCTGACAAGTATCTCTACTGATCACTTATTTACTTCGACCAGGCGCCTTTTTTACAGTATTTAAGTCACTCTCCGACGTCCGACACGTCAGCTGGTAAGAATCAGTAGAACCGCGAGCACATGGGAAGATATTATGTTGAGTTTAAGTGACAACCAACAGCCGATAAGTAACTGAAACAATGTTGTTCATCATGAAACCTGTATGTCACGCATACACATACACGAGGTGTGTGATAACGTTAGAGCGACTGATTTTTAATTTAATAAGGTTTTTATTTTTATCAAACACCAACAACGTGTCCTTCAAAGAAGTTCCCTTCGGCAGCTATACATCGGTCGAGTCGTTCCTCCCAGTGTTGGTAGCAGCGCTAAATTGCTTCACCTGGTAGGGCCTTTCACAGGTCAGTCGTTTTCTTCTGAATGTTCTCGATAGTCCCAAAATGTCGTTTTAAGATATTTTCCAGTTTCGGGAAAAGAAAAAACGTCACAAGGACTCAGATCAGGTGAATATGGGGACTCTGAAACAACAGGAGTGCCTTTTGAGGTAAAAATATCCGTGACTGAAATAGCTGTGTGACATGGGGTGTTGTCATGATGCAACATCCACTTGTCTGCTATGGTTCCACGCGACCCGCGATTTTCCTGAGCCTTCCGAGGCAATATTTACATAACACTCGCTTGACAGTTTGCCCAGGAGGAAAAGTCTCACAAGAGCACCCACATGTTTGACGTTTTCGTCGGTTTTGAAGTTGTTCTCCCTGAAGGAGATCAAACTTTAACGTGTTCTCAGCCTTCCAGAAATGATTCGTACCAGAGAAAACCTTTTGTTCTTAATAAGGGATGTTCCAAAATGGTTCAAATAGGTCTGAGCGCTATGGGACTTAGCTTCTGAGGTCATCAGTCCCCTAGAACGTAGAACTACTTAAACCTAACTAACCTAAGGACATCACACACATCCATGCCCGAGGCAGGATTCGAACCTGCGACCGTAGTGGTCAAGCGGTTCCAGACCGAAGCACCTAGAGCCGCACGGCCACACCGGCCGGCATAAGGGATGTTCCCCATAAGGTTATCTCATCTTTTCAATGGCGGACTCGAGGATTCCCTAAATGTGCTACAAAACTTGATGGCATTAAGTTGTTCTAATTGCAGCTGTGCTATTTTCGGAACACACAATTGAGACGTGGCGCCTCCATGTCGATCTCTAGACAGTATTTCCGGTCGCTTGTCTTTGGTTTGGCACCATGGTGGTGTCCTCAGCGGTCGGTGACGGAGCTGTAGAGCGCGGCGGAAAGAGTGGGTTTTGGCCGGCTGATGTATACAGAGGAGAGCCCAGAAAAAAGCGACATCTACACGCACGGAGTCTGATGGGAGTTATCACGAACGCGTTTGTGGGACGTGTTGGCTGTTTGGGCACGTTGGCTGGACTTATTGTTCATAAAGACAGAGGATGTCAGGTGTACTGCGAGAGAATTCATGTGGACGCGTTCTCGTCTCCGTATCAATTTCTGTCTGCAATGGAGCTCTTAACAACAGGGTTTATTCTTGACATTGCTTAGTTATTTATCTGACAGTGTTCGCGCCCTATCTGGTAACAGCTGTGTACTTCGTTTGTACTGTGCCATTTCCTAAATTTCTTTTGCCAGGCGATTCAGAATTATGTCCGTTGATATTTTGTAAAGGTGGTGCCTGAAATTAATTATGACTTGTCGAGCCATATATGAACAACATTCTTGGGTGATGCTTTATTTCCTTGTTACTTAAATTTTTGCCTGTGGTTAGACTAAGGGGAAATTATGGGAACTCAAAAAAGTTTGGTGTAAAAATTACACGTGATTGGTAGCCCCGTAATTCAAGCTAACATAGCTGCTCTTACTAGCAAATATCTTTCGTAATTACTTATTTCCACAAGAAATATCATAACGTTGCCCTCAATAGGTAGTAAGCAGACAGACATTAGTGGTGTAATTTGAAACCGTCGAACAGTTTTTACATGTCAGTGGATGGATACGCCGTATTCGGCAAATACTTACTATTTACACGATATGTGAGAGAGAATTGTCAGAACATGTGCTTCGATAAGTGCCTAAGTGATAAGGAATGTCACTCAATCCTTGATATGAAGATTGCAGCGGTTCACTGACACCAATGGTCAACACTTCGAACACCTTTTGTACATGGGCGTTCAAGCCACCTTTGTGACCTTCAAAGACCTTACAGTTACACATCATTGGATTCGTCTCGATAGCCGCTATGAGAAAATAAGTACCAAACTATAGCATCCCATTAAAAAAACACTTTTCATATCTCTGAAGCGACCCCACCTAACAACAATAAAACCAACGTCAAATTATGGCCCCTGTTGTCCATTGCAACTTTTGTCCAACAAAATTTACAGCTCCTATCATACTTTCGGAGTTATTCTTGGGGCAACAGTTAGTGACACGCCGTATAACGATTGTTGTGTATTCTGGTAACTACTGCCCTGAGCTAACCAATGACATCTTGCAGGTTTTTGTTATTAACCTTCATGCAGTTATCATGTTTATACAGATTTACTCAGATATAATTTCTATTTTGTTTCAGATATAATAAAGGCTTTTTTACTCACCTGAACGCTAAATATTCTATTTGAAGGATTGTCTAGGTTTTATGAATGATAACTGGCTGTAAGTGCATCCGTCATATTAATACATATACTTAAAAATATTTCTGGTTGCGTAACGAGTCGGCCATTACGGCGCCCATTAGTCTGCTCTGTGCCAACTGCATAAGCAACGATGCTGCTCTTAGCAGTGATTGTGAAGCACTTTCGTTGGAAAGAAGATTCGTGGGGTAAAATTCACAAACAGAGCATCGTATTTCGACCTAAAAGATGTACTGTATTTGTACTTCAGAAACCAACCGTGTTTGCCGTTTCGTTTGATGCAATTATTAAAACTTAATTTCACGTAAGGGTTTCTTCATCGCAGACTTCACCAGTTAGTAAAAGCCATCAACACTTCTACGTGTATTCGATTTTGCGGTAGTGGAGTTGTGATGAAGGTATTTATCTCCTTCACACAACCAGTGAATGCCAGCAATCTCAAGATCCAAATTCGTCCTTACAGGTTGGTGTTGCTAAGTTCACGATGATCAAATCAACACTAGGTTCCACTCGAAAAGACCCGCCGAATCAAGGAAGCAGCTATTTCAGGCTAATCGAGATTGGCCGCATAATCTCCATCTACTAGTTTTGGGCGTAACGCCATGACGCCGAGACCGAGGAGCAAAGCACGACAATGCATTCACAATCGCCGAAAATTTCGAAAACCCATTCGTCAGTAGTCGAGGTGTTCCTCAACACGCTAACAGCAATCAAGCTCATTCTGGACAGGTTGAGAAATCATTTACCTCCTATGCTGTTTTCACTTTGAAGTAATTACTTCATGATGTAGCTGTTAACTCATTTTACCCCTAAGGCATTTTCAAACTATCTCTGTTACTTGCATCACAATAAAAGATTAAGACATGAGTAGGTCACACATCTTGCTTCATGGGCTACAAAATTTTGCCTACGCACTACACCGTATTCCCCTGATGTGGAACGCAATGATTTCTTCCTATTTCTCAGATGAAGTGACTTTCGAGTAGTAGCCACCAGAATGACAACGAGGTAAGAGCGAAAATGAAGGCTGTATTTAAGACATACATTGTTGCGAAAAATGTGTCGCATTTATGGGTGAATATTTACAGAAGAACTAACATAGTCACCAATTTTCACGATTGCAGCTCTGTGTTTTAAAGGCGATATATAAAATTTTATGCCTCCTGTCAATTGCCCAGAACGCTGCTTTCTGAACTCAGTTCTCTATAATACTGCCACCTCGTGCGGAAGATGAAGTAGTGGTCGTGTTTTACCCCGTCTCTGATAGCGGAGTTAGTTAATTATTCCCTCTTCAAACAGTTTTAGGGGGGAGATCAATTATCAATGTAGTCCTCTCCCCTTGATACACAACGGTATCACAACAGTAGCCCACCATTTCCCTGTGGAAAAAAATCCATGATTGCTTCCTAATTCTGTATTCAGTTTACCCGACAGACCTACTGTAGTATACTCCGAACAACACAGCTATGTCGTGTAGTAGGTGTGTACATCTGTACTTAAACCCAAACACGCCAATCGAAAAAACAAACTACGACTTTCGCTGATATACGAGAGGGAGGAAAGACAGAAATTTAATGCTCAGAAAAATGTGCAGGACTGAGACTTTCACCAGGTCCATGGATGCAAAACAGCTCCACATGCAATCACAGAGTTAAAAATTCTGCGTTCTAGTTGACGTGACAAATTGAAGATACGAGAATTATCTTGATGCAGTCTAGGCTACTACACTCCTGGAAATGGAAAAAAGAACACAGCGACACCGGTGTGTCAGACCCACCATACTTGCTCCGGACACTGCGAGAGGGCTGTACAAGCAATGATCACACGCACGGCACAGCGGACACACCAGGAACCGCGGTGTTGGCCGTCGAATGGCGCTAGCTGCGCAGCATTTGTGCACCGCCGCCGTCAGTGTCAGCCAGTGTGCCGTGGCATACGGAGCTCCATCGCAGTCTTTAACACTGGTAGCATGCCGCGACAGCGTGGACGTGAACCGTATGTGCAGTTGACGGACTTTGAGCGAGGGCGTATAGTGGGCATGCGGGAGGCCGGGTGGACGTACCGCCGAATTGCTCAACACGTGGGGCGTGAGGTCTCCACAGTACATCGATGTTGTCGCCAGTGGTCGACGGAAGGTGCACGTGCCCGTCGACCTGGGACCGGACCGCAGCGACGCACGGATGCACGCCAAGACCGTAGGATCCTACGCAGTGCCGTAGGGGACCGCACCGCCACTTCCCAGCAAATTAGGGACACTGTTGCTCCTGGGGTATCGGCGAGGACCATTCGCAACCGTCTCCATGAAGCTGGGCTACGGTCCCGCACACCGTTAGGCCGTCTTCCGCTCACGCCCCAACATCGTGCAGCCCGCCTCCAGTGGTGTCGCGACAGGCGTGAATGGAGGGACGAATGGAGACGTGTCGTCTTCAGCGATGAGAGTCGCTTCTGCCTTGGTGCCAATGATGGTCGTATGCGTGTTTGGCGCCGTGCAGGTGAGCGCCACAATCAGGACTGCATACGACCGAGGCACACAGGGCCAACACCCGGCATCATGGTGTGGGGAGCGATCTCCTACACTGGCCGTACACCACTGGTGATCGTCGAGGGGACACTGAATAGTGCACGGTACATCCAAACCGTCATCGAACCCATCGTTCTACCATTCCTAGACCGGCAAGGGAACTTGCTGTTCCAACAGGACAATGCACGTCCGCATGTATCCCGTGCCACCCAACGTGCTCTAGAAGGTGTAAGTCAACTACCCTGGCCAGCAAGATCTCCGGATCTGTCCCCCATTGAGCATGTTTGGGACTGGATGAAGCGTCGTCTCACGCGGTCTGCACGTCCAGCACGAACGCTGGTCCAACTGAGGCGCCAGGTGGAAATGGCATGGCAAGCCGTTCCACAGGACTACATCCAGCATCTCTACGATCGTCTCCATGGGAGAATAGCAGCCTGCATTGCTGCGAAAGGTGGATATACACTGTACTAGTGCCGACATTGTGCATGCTCTGTTGCCTGTGTCTATGTGCCTGTGGTTCTGTCAGTGTGATCATGTGATGTATCTGACCCCAGGAATGTGTCAATAAAGTTTCCCCTTCCTGGGACAATGAATTCACGGTGTTCTTATTTCAATTTCCGGGAGTGTAGAAGTTGATTCTACCTGCCAACATGAGGATAGTTTTTGGTGATTTCTAACGTTAATGTCACCATATAATGGCCATTGTCTACCTTTACGAGACCAAACTAAAAAAAATTTTGCTTTCAAAATACATTTCATTCTACTTCAGGTACGCCAGTCGACACTAAAATAATGTAGATCAAAAAAAGTAAGAGAAAAAATCTGTTAATATGAAGAGTTGTGAAGTTTTATAAGCACAAATGATGGCATAATGATGGCAGATATGCTAAATAATGTTCGAATTTGGGGAGCCTAGTGGCCAGCGGAAGTGATTAATCTCAGAAGTGTGTTCCACTCTGTAGCAGTTCTGGACTTGTGGGGTGTCGCATTGTCTTGCTGAAATTGCACAATAGACATGTACAATGGACGTGAATGGCTGAACGTAATCAGACAGGGTGCTTACGTATGTGTCACCTGTCTGTCGTATCTAGACGTATCAGGGGTGCCATATCACTAAATTGCACGCGCCCCATGCCATTACAGAGCTTCCACCAGCTTGAACCGTCCCCTTGAACCACGGTTTCATGAGTTTGTTTCCATGCACGTACGCGTCTATCCGCTCGATACAATTTGAAACGAGACTCGTCCGACCAGGCAACATTTCCCGGTCATCAATAGACCAATGCCGGTGTTGACGGGCCCAGGCGAGGCATAAAGCTTCGTGTCGTGCAGTCAGCAAGGTTACACGAGTAGGCCTTCGGCTCCGAAAGCCTATGTCGATGATGGTTCGCTTAAAGGTTCGTACGTTAGCACTTGTTGATGGCTCAGTATTGAATCAGCAGCAATTTACGGAAGGGCTGCACTTCTGTCACGTTGAACGATTCTTTACAGCCATCGTCGGTCCTACTCTTGCAGGATCTTTTCCCGGCTGCAGCGATGTCGGAGATTTGATGTTTTACAGGATTCCTGATATTCACGGAACACTCGTGAAAATCGCCACTTCATCGGTACCTCGGAGATGCTGTGTCCCATCGCTCGTGCGCCGACAGCAACACCACGTTGAAACTCACTTAAATCTTGATATCCTGCCATTGTAATAACAGTAATCGATCTAGCATTTGCGCCAGACACTTGTCCTATATAGGCTTTGCCGACCGCAGCGGCGTATTCTGCTTGTTTACATATCTTTGTATTTGAATATGCATGCCTATACCAGTTTCTTTAGCGCTTCAGTGTATTTTGTAAAGGGTGTTTCAAAAATGACCAGTATATTTGAAACGGCAATAAAAACTAAACGAGCAGCGATAGAAATACACCGTTTGTTGCAATATGCTTGGGACAACAGTACATTTTCAGGCAGACAAACTTTAGAAATTACAGTAGTTACAATTTTCAACAACAGACGGAGCTGCGGTCTGGGAAACTCTATAGTACGATATTTTCCACATATCCACCATGCGTAGCAATAATATGGCGTAGTCTCGGAATGAAATTACCCGAAACCTTTGACAACGTATCTGGCGGAATGGCTTCACATGCAGATGTACTGCTTCAGCTGTTCAATTGTTTCTGGATTCTGGCGGTACACCTGGTCTTTCAAGTGTCCCCACAGAAAGAAGTCACAGGGGTTCATGTCTCGCGAATAGGGAGGCCAATCCACGCCGCCTCCTGTATGTTTCGGATAGCCCAAAGCAATCACACGATCATCGAAATATTCATTCAGGAAATTAAAAGACGTCGGCCGTGCGATGTGGCCGGGCACCATCTTGCATAAACCATGGGGTGTTCGCAGTGTCGTCTAAGGCAGTTTGTACCGCCACAAATTCACGAAGAATGTCCAGATAGCGTGATGCAGTAATCGTTTCGGATGTGAAAAGTGGGCCAATGATTCCTTTGGAAGAAATGGCGGCCCAGACCAGTACTTTTTGAGGATGCAGGGACGATGGGATTGCAACATGGGGCTTTTCGGTTCCCCATATGCGCCAGTTCTGTTTATTGACGAAGCCGTCCAGGTAAAAATAAGCTTCGTCAGTAAACCAAATGCTGCCCACATGCATATCGCGGTCATCAATCCTGTGAACTATATCGTTAGCGAATGTCTCTCGTGCAGCAATGGTAGCGGCGCTGAGGGGTTGCCGCGTTTGAATTTTGTATGGACAGAGGAGTAAACTCTGGCGCATGAGACGATACGTGGACGTTGGCGTCATTTGGACCGCAGCTGCAACACGGCGAACGGAAACCCGAGGCCGTTGTTGGATCACCTGCTGCACTAGCTGCGCGTTGCCCTCTGTGGTTGCCGTACGCGGTCGCCCTACCTTTCCACCACGTTCATCCGTCACGTTCCCAGTCCGTTGAAATTTTTGAAACAGATCCTTTATTGTATCGCTTTTCGGTCCTTTGGTTACATTAAACCTCCGCTGAAAACTTCGTCTTGTTGCAACAACACTGTGTTCTAGGCGGTGGAATTCCAACACCAGAAAAATCCTCTATTCTAAGGAATAAACCATGTTGTCTACAGCACACGTGCACGTTGTGAACAGCACACGCTTACAGCAGAAAGACGACGTACAGAATGGCGCACCCACAGACTGCGTTGTCTTCTATATCTTTCACATCACTTGCAGCGCCATCTGTTGTTGAAAATTGTAACTACTGTAATTTCGAAAGTTTGTCCGCCTCAAAATGTTCTGTTGTCCCAAGCATATTGCAACAAATGGTGTATTTCTATCGCTGCTCGTTTAGTTTTTATTGTCGTTTCAAATATACCGGTCATTTTTGAAACACCCTGTATATGCTGTTGAAATACACTTACCATTTGGGAACAAATGTCAATATTCTTGTGACATTTAGTTCTTCGCGACCGATTCCTGTTCAAGCTCATAGTATCAGTTACACCAGAATACCCAATTTTGAAACTTCCAAAAACTTCTGCGGATGTCGACGATCACGATTATGTTATTTCTTTACTTCAGTCTCTGTTTACTGACTTAGTGTAGTTAACTAATGTTTGTCGGTTTACGGTGTGGTTACATAGTGTCTGAATCGAAATGAACACTCTGTGTAACAGAATAATGTATTTAAAGTGTCTAAAAAATAACAGTTTTTTGGAAAATGTTTTTGCTTGTAACGAAGGAAAGATTTGCATGGGCGACGACACAGCACTATATCCGCCTTTACCTCACGGCTGGCACAAATTACCCGTCGGCTAGAAGCAATTTAAAGGTGCAACACAGCCGTCATTAGTGCCCTCGAAGCTAATGCTAATTGGAGCTTTTCAGAGACAAGCTTCTGTCGCATCGACCCGAGAGCGGATGTAATTATTTGCCCTGTGCAAAGAACGCTTGTTAGCTGTCTACGGTTCAGTTGTCCGAGGAACGGTTGTTAACTGCCTAAAGGCACATCCGGATGGAAACAGGGGCGCCAGAGGATGCGACTAAAAATTACGGAGAAAGGACGCGGCGGGCACAAAGCTCTTGGAGTAGATGCTCAAATCGGGGTAACAGAGGCGTACAGACAAATGAGAAAACTGTAGCGTAAGCGAAGGGTACGTCCGTTGGCTCGGTTACAAGCACGATACTGTTAAACGTCTGACAGAACGGTCAAATTGAACGTAAAAGTAAAGATTTTATTTAAACAACTATTTCCTGTGATAATGTATTCTCCAGTTAGTATGTTCTCTAAAGTGACGAGGCGATGAACAAGAACTTAACGCCAGAGTCATGAGGCAGACCCTAACACTGGACGTTCGTTGAACTGAAAATTACGAATATAAGAGTTGGGGTCACGAACACTGCCTGTGAAACTACAGACGCAAACCGTTTACCACATCATTCCTAACGCAGAAAAACTTCAAAAGAAAAGTTATATTTCACAATGACCAAGAGAAAACACATTTAAATTCTTCTTCCTACAAAATTAAACATTACCGTGGCAGTAATTCTATTGTTCATAGATTTTTCTGTATTTCACTTTAATGATCTATTCATTCTGTCAGTTATTTCAAAAGTTTCCTTGTACGAGAGTAAGCTGAAATGTTGCCTGTCCAGCATGAATAAGCAGTTGACATCGATGATAATTTCCTTTCCTTAGGTTAGCAGTTGTTATACAGGGTGATTCAAAAAGAATACCACAACTTTAAAAATGTGTATTTAATGGAAGAAACATAATATAACCTTCTGTTATACATCATCACAAAGAGTATTTAAAAAGGTTTTATTTCACTCAAAAACAAGTTCAGAGATGTTCAATATGGCCCCCTACAGACACTCGAGCAATATCAACCCGATACTCCAACTCGTTCCACACTCTCTGTAGCATATCAGGCGTAACAGTTTGGATAGCTGCTGTTATTTCTCGTTTCAAATCATCAATGGTGGCTCGGAGAGGTGGCCGAAACACCATATCCTTAACATACCCCCCATAAGAAAAAATCGCAGGGGGTAAGATCAGGGCTTCTTGGAGGCCAGTGATGAAGTGCTCTGTCACGGGATGCCTGGCGGCCGATCCATCGCCTCGGGTAGTTGACGTTCAGGTAGTTACGGACAGATAAGTGCCAATGTGGTGGCGCTCCATCCTGCTGAAATATGAATTGTTGTGCTTCTTGTTCGAGCTGAGGGAACAGCCAATTCTCTAACATCTCCAGATACTGTAGTCCAGTTACAGTAGCACCTTCAAAGAAAAAGGGACCAAAAACTTTATTGGCTGAAATGGCACAGAAAACGTTCACCTTAGGCGAGTCACGTTCATACTGAGTTGTTTCCCGCGGATTCTCAGTGCCCCATATACAGACATTGTGACGGTTGACTTTCCCGTTAGTGTGGAAAGTTGCTTCATCACTAAACACAATCTTTGAAACGAAAGATTCATCTGTTTCCATTTGAGCAAGGATAAAATCACAGAAATCGATTCTTTTAATCTTATCAGCTGCAGACAGTGCTTGAACCAATTTCAGACGATAAGGTTTCATAACTAACCTTTTTCGTAGGACTCTCCATACAGTTGATTGTGGAATTTGCAGCTCTCTGCTAGCTCTGCGAGTCGATTTTCCTGGGCTGCGAACAAATGCTTGCTGGATGCGTGCTACATTTTCATCACTAGTTCTCGGCCGCCCAGAACTTTTCCCTTTGCACAAACACCCATTCTCTGTAAACTGTTTATACCAACGTTTAATACACCACCTATCAGGAGGTTTAACACCATACTTCGTTCGAAATGCACGCTGAACAACTGTCGTCGATTCACTTCTGCCGTACTCAATAACACAAAAAGCTTTCTGTTGAGCGGTCGCCATCTTAGCATCAACTGACGCTGACGCCTAGTCAACAGCGCCTCAAGCGAACAAATGTACAACTAAATGAAACTTTATAGCTCCCTTAATTCGCCGACAGATAGTGCTTAGCTCTGCCTTTTGTCGTTGCAGAGTTTTAAATACCTAAAGTTGTAGTATTCTTTTTGAATCACCCTGTAGATTGGTAGCTGTTACGAAATTTTGTGTGATGTCCTTAGGTTAGTTATGTTTAAGAAATTCAAAGTTCTAGGGGACTGATGGCCTTAGAAGTTAAGTCCCATAGGCTCAGAGCCTATGAAATTTGATGTTTTCTTTCTACAGGATTTTAATCGACTAATACAAAATGGACAATGTGGAATACTATGCCTGTCTTAAATTACACATTTCAGAGGGTTAACAAAAAACGGAAACTGATTAAGTTGGTGAAGGATTAGACGAAATTTATAACTTTTATTGTTTGTAACTCTCTCTCTGTGTGAGCGTGTGTGTGTGTGTGTGTGTGTGTGTGTGTGTGTGTGTGTGTGAGAGAGAGAGAGAGAGAGAGAGAGAGAGAGAGAGAGACAGAGAGAGAGAGATTTCTTAAGCCTTGTATTGCGCAGCCGTCGAATGAACAATAGTGTGTTGCATGAAGTCACAGTGGGTAATTCTCAACGACTGAGAATACGCCAAAATAAAACCCTTAAAAATAACGTATCAAATGAACTACTAAATGTTGTACGAATACATTGGCCAAATTACTTTAATAAACGTTCACTGTTGATTTACGCAGCTAGCTCGTGAAACAAAACTCAGAATACGGAAGATGTTTCACACATGAATACATCACACTGTTCACTGAAATGTTTTGTATAACAATAAAATAACTTCGAAACTAAATGTACGCTATCTGACATAACACTGATCAGTCGTGTGATGCCACTGTTCTGTACGTATGGTGTAACTGTAAGACTATCCCTGCACTTGCTTCGGTACAGTAAAAGTTTTATCTCAAAAGAAGAGCGCAGCAAGGAGCAAATTAAAATCGTAAGCTAGTAAAGATATTCGAAAGCGTGAGTAACGCCACGTGCAATACAGACACGAGCAACATAGAATTTCTTGCGTGGGAACAATTCTGGGTGATAATGCTCTACAAATGATTTTTATAAAACAATTTTACAGCAAAGAATTGCTTTATACCCTCACTTACGTGATCGTGAACGATATTAAGTTTATGCAAAACTGACTGATATTAAAAAACAGTTGTAATGATAGATTATTCAAAAATTTACTTCGCATAAAAGAGGAACCAACTCAACTGACTTTTATTTAAGAAAATGATGTGGGAGTGGAGAACTAAACTTCTGTAGCGGTGAGCAATCCATAATCCATGAGATAAATGCATCAACCAAATCTTGTGATGACAGTTAATTTCACAACAGAGTGCCAAGCAGGCACAAGTATGCAAAGCTGTAGATTCACCTTAAATCACAATTATTCATAAAATTATTTTCAAAATCACTAATTGCTCTCATCATCGCCTCATCACATCATTTCCAGTACATGTGTTGTCAATATTTAGTAACCCAATTCTAGATAAATATTTTCTGACCTTTCAAGTTCCTCGTCTGCTTCCCAGCACACCTACACTAAAATATGTCTATCTTTGAGCGCCGTCTGATAGAAACAGTGTAACAACACAACCGATGATCGTGGATCAACATGGCTTTCTCTCAGATCCGTGCATATTGATATATCAAAGTAAGAAGCTTAGACATCTGTATTAAACAAAATGACATACACGCCTCACTCGTTCTTTTCCAACTCTCAATAAATGGCCTGTTAAACTGAAACACGACCACGACTATCTCTCAAGACGATCCATGTGAACAAGTATGAAATAATATATATATATATATATATATATATATATATATATATATATATATATATATATATATATATTCGGTAAAGATATTACTAAATTTGCTGCACCATATATGCAGTGATTTCGTTGATATCTACGCAAATCATTTTTGCTAAGTCGATAGAGCGTGTGAAATAAAATAGGTTACGTGTTAACGTGATCTGTCGAAAAGTACTGTTTATGTGATTCTTGAAGTGGTTTAGTTGTGCGTGTTTCGTTCAAATGGGCAAAACTGGGCACGACGTTGCTATGAAATTCTTTCTATTTGACATTTGTGGCCAACAGAAATTCACTCAAGTGATATAAGTTTGTAAGCAATTAACAGATGAGGAATGAATGTCTTCATTCAAATGTACCACTCTTCTTTTGAGGTAATAGAAGAATGAAGGACACTTGCAACATTTCCCAGATCTGTGATCACGTAAGAAAAAATTCGGTTAAGTGCAAAACCAACTCGCTCTTTATCCGGAGAAAATCAGGATAGTCCTGCATATGCAAGGAAAAGGAAAACGTCTAGGCAAACTTGGTAGTTGCAGGAACCAAAGAGAGATGTAAACTACAAGTAATATTTGCAGTCAAGTAGCTCCTTTATTAGTATCGAATCATTTACAAAAATTGTAAATTGAAGTTGATTATGAGATCTTCTTTTAATATGTCTGACTTTCGTTTAATATGTCTGACATGTGCGTACACATTGATTTTGGCCCCTCGCTGAACTTATATGGTTTTCGCTCCTTAGCGACAGCTCCCCTCTAGTCCTACGAGGGGGCAGCCTTGCAACTCTTTGAAGACATTGAACTGCATGTGCGTATCTCAGTTGGGTCTTGTCTGCTGGCCGTCCCGGATCCGGACGCCGACAAGGGTCTCTCGCCAAGCTTGGAAGACGGAGGCCGTTTCTATGTAGGCGACCGTTTGCAAACGAACAGCGTGCGTACGCCACTTCAAAAATCACATATTCTCTGTATCATAGTGGCTGCGGGTTGTGTCTTACGAGATTTCAGAATTCCTTTTCTGCGCACTTCATTAGTGGATGTAGTTCTGCCGACATTCCTTATTTCACGAAGATCCGGTATAGATATAACTGCTGAATACCTTGTTTTGCAGATGATTAAGTGTTGGATGCTATTTGCGAGAGCCCCTGTTCTTTACTGGGCCTTTGTCACTGAAATATGTTTCGCCAGAGTTCAAAATGTTTCAAATGGCTCTAAGCACTATGGCACATAACACCTGAGGTCATCAGGCCCCTAGACTTTGAACTAATTAAACCTAACTAACCTAAGGACAGCGCACACATCCATGCCCGAGGCAGGCTTCGAACCTGCGACCGTAGCAGCAGCGCGGTTCCGGACTGAAGCGTCGCTCGACCAGAGCGGCCGGCTTTTTGCCATAGTCTTGTGAAGCTTATAATAGTGGCTGTTATTTTGGCCTAGGTTCACAATGAGCAAGACAGTCGTAAAAGGGCTCATACATCGAAGCGTTAAGGAAACTGTTACACGCATGCGTATCCAAATACAGACAAATGTGAACAGGCAGAATAATGCTCAGCAGTCGGCAACGCCTTTGTAAGACAACGACTCTCTGGCATTTGTTAGATCGGTTACTGCTGCTACAATGGCAGGTTAACCAGATTTATGTGAGTTTGAACGTGGTGTTATGGTCAGTAAACGAACGATGGGACACAGCATCTCAGGGGTAGCGATGAAGTCGGGAATTTCCCGTAAGAACATTTCACGAGTGTACCGTGAACATCAGAAATCCGGTAAAACAAAATCTCCGACATCATTGAGGCCAGAAAAAGATCCTGCAAGAACAGAAGCAACGGCGACTGAATAGAATTGTTTAACATGACAGAAGTGCAACCCTTCAGCAATTTGCTGCAGATTTCAGTGCTGGGCCATCAACAAATGTCAGCTTGGGAACCATTCAATGAAACATCATCGACACGGGCTTTAGGAGCCACAGGCCTCTCATGTACCCTTTATAAGAGGTCCATGACTAAGGAATTTATTGCTAGTGCACTTGAGCAGATGTAACTTCGATGGATTGCTCACGCGCTGCCTACGATATGTATGCTACAATAGAATCGAAGACCAGAGAGCAGCGTCGGCAGCAGTAGTAGGAATAGTAGTAGCTCGCAGTCGGGCGGGTGGGTCAGGTCGCTCGTAGAGAGCAGTTGTCTAGCTGTATAGCTCACACAGAGCACTTGTGGCCTGTCTGGGATTACCAGAACCGGACGTGGAGAGCGATGGCGGTGCCTGAGCGATGTAGTATAAGCTAAAAGCAAATTATTATTGTCTATTGCTGCATGTGTATGTAATTGGCAACAACTTCCTTTGTACGGTTGCTGTATCAAAGTTACCTGTAAATGATATTCAATAATTTTTCAATAATAATCTTTCTTATAAAGATAACTTTTGAAAGTCATTCATCTGAATTTAAATTTTTTACTAAATTCTCCTATCCGTAGTCATGCCAATTATCGTAAAAAGAAATCAGTTTTTTTCTTATACATAACGAAATCTAGAGGCCAGCATTGCACTCGGCTGTGCCAGAAAAATTTCTTATAGGAGCAGGTATATACACGTTAACTGGCAACTTAATTCAGGTAAAAATTTTCAGTTTATTCAGAATGACTTTTCAGGGCCATGACGCAGCATTGCTGAGGTGTAGATCTTCCAGTTTAGATTTACAGTCAGTTAATTATTGCAAGGTTATAGAGTTTATCTGTTGGAAGGTTACACTTGGCGACCCTGCCAGGATCGTATTTTTTGTGAATTTCTGAGAAGCAGTTATATATCTGCTCTTATGTACCTAATGTTAATTGTAGTTTGTATCTGGCACAACACATTTACTAATTTGTCACTCCTTCTTTCACAGATCATCGGCAATATAGTGCTCTTTGATATTATTGTATTTGTCCCATTGTTGCCTTGCCTTTGTTTGATTTTGTGCCCACTTTTGACTTGTGAAAGTGCCGTCAAAAACTTCCAACAGTACATCGTGGTGCATAATAAGCAAAAAGCTGACTTGAATAATTTGCTGATGATATTAGCGACACTCAGTGTCATAATGATAATCCTCCAATTACAGATAATCAGTGCCTGCCTAGCACCAGTAATGATTTTAATCTAGATGATGAGCAAACAAATTCAATTATGTCCACAGTAAATTTAACGACAACTGATGACGCAGCACGTTCAGCTACAATGAACTCTGCCCAGTTTGATTCATGTGATTTGCAATATTTACACAGTGAACAGATAAATATGTCTAATGAAGATGAACAATGTACTTAAAATACGTCAGATTTATATAATTCCGTTGTAGTGACCAACAGTGCACATCAAATTAGTAAACCTTTTCATGAATCGGACAATGACCAAATGGTTACACAAAACGTGACAAATACAGATACACCATCACTCAGCACACAGAATAGAGTCGCTAATTTTGGCAAGGATAAAGTTATGGCAGTATTGCTACAACTTAATGAATCGAACAAACAACTTAATGAAAATTTCAAACAGTCGAATGACAAACAAGACAACAAATGCAAAAAGCCGTTACCAAGCAATGTAATGAAACTAAAAAACAATTACAAGAGGAAATTAAGTCCTGTGCCAGGAATAGTAGTGAAGAGATACGCAATTCACATGCAGCTACAAAAAAATTACTTAGAAATGAAATCAGTGCAGTTGCTAAAAAATGTTCAGAAAACCCAACACAATAACACAATGAGTTTAAATTAATGTCAGCAGAACTTTCAAGCACTCTGGACGCGAAAGTTGACAAGAAATTTGAACAACGGAACAGCCAAATGGACGAACGTTTTAATCACTACCTACAAAAGAGTGAAACGCGTTACTGTAAATTCATACAGGAACAGAACAAAGTAAAGAAATAATTCATCGAAACAATTACTGCTCAGAGACAGAAAGACAAGCGTAAGTTGTTTACTAAAGCAAAAACATACGTAGACACCAACATTGCTACAGTACCTGACGAAATCAATATTATCAAACAGTTGAACACCGAAATGAATGGTGAAATCTCCGATCTAAAACCAAAAACAGACACTAATATTCAGACTTTGGAAAGTAAATACACAGTAGACTTTCAGACAGTGACCAGCAGACTTGAATAATTGGAATTAATACAGGATTTCGATGCCATTAAAGCAGACGTTAAGAAATTAAATGAAACCACACGTAAAACGCAAAAATAAATTAATGCTTGTGACAATAAAATGACGATCAGATAAAGCACTGACTGAAAAATTTACTGAATCGGCCAGTCGTATTGACGTTATTGAAAATAACAATGACACCAAATCAGACAATATGTCACCAATTTCGTTCAATAAAACACCCGAATTCCAAAACATACAGCAGACAATCAGTGAGATCGGTCCGCCCAATAATACATTACGTAGAAAATTGTCATTTTTACAGCAAGAAGTGACAGAAATGCAAAATGTTTCAGCCTCTAACACGTCACAGCATACGCCGCATTCTGATAACTTATCACACTCACACAACCAGTATAACTTAGGTAATTTACAGAGAGTACGTGACTTAGGTTCCGAACAGATACAGACAAATATATTGTGATACAATCCCGAACCAGCTCAGGCATTCAGAGACGATAATTTTGATTACAAGCACTTTCTATCCGCTGGGAAATTTAAAGTATTTAAAAACGACAGGACACAAATACACTCTTTGGATTGGATACAACAATTTAGTTTTGCTTTTCTACCAACTTGGCCCGTAACACACAAACTTGAATTTATTTGCAGTTATTTGGAAGGGGAACCGGCAACTCGTATGAGACCGATAGCGAGACAATGTTACTCGGTAGAAGAATTTCAGAATGCTTTTCTGTCATCGTATTGGTCGAAGACGACCCAGCTCGGAATCAAGAATCAGTTAATTAGCTGACCGAATTATAAGAACTCAAATTTTTCCACTGTCACGCAATTTTTTGAATACATGGCACATCAAAACCTATATTTATGTGAGCCATACAGTGAGTCAGCACTAAACCTATTATGTATTTCAGAATTACCATGATCGTTAAGTGTGTCACTTTTAACAGGACAGCAGGAAAAAAATATTTCGGCATTTAGAGATCTGCTACAGCTTTTGGAAGTTCAGCAATCAGATTATCCCTTCATAAACAAAAATTTTTCACAACATAACCAAGGCCAACAAGCATACAGTAATTACTATCAGCCACGCTATTTTAATAGCAAAGGTGATAGACGATCCACGAATGACAACCAGACAAAATTTTAATTATCAGTATCGACAAAATTATCAGCAACAGCAAAAACATTTTGGCAACAATAGAATATTTTCCCCAGAACAGCAACAAAACCAGCCGGTTAGCATACCTAGCCAACAATATAATGTGCAAAGTCAACCAAGCTTTAATGTTTCGCCGCCTACAAGTATAGCGTCGGCACCGCCAAAAGTAACGCACGGCAACAAGGAAATCACTACGTACAGAGGACACATCATTTCATCTCCTATCGCAACCCGCCTTATGGTAATGACTATCATGATAGACGTAAAAGTAATGAGCACAGTTTTCAGCGCACATATAATAACAGCAGGTTTTATCAGCAGCAGAATCATCCACAACAGATTGTCATGAATGAACCAGACAGCCGACATCATCCCCAACCTAATACATCAGGACTAAATAACAGAACGGTACAAATAGTCGAAATGTCACAGCGTCCTCCTGCAAATAACAGCACGTCAGAAAGGATTTGACTAGATACACTACAGGTTGCATCTTCCAGCAACGTAAGCAATACTTTTGTTACACAGAATCTCGTTCCCGAAAATGTTATTACTTTGACGACATCCGAGACACACTTTTACATGAAAAACCAGTTTTACAAAAAACCATATCCCACCCTGTTATTGAAGTAAAGTTTGGATCACTCACATTTTCAGCTGTAATCTATTCTGGATCACCTACGTCAATTACAAATGAAGAAACTTTCAACGAATGTAACAAGGAGAACCACTATCCTACGTTACCATTAGGCAAAACTAAAGTAAAAGGAGCAGTATCTGGTAAAGGAGTAGCTGTAAAATTACAGACACACTTATCATTTTGTATTGCAGGTCATACGTCCCACACAAATTTTTGGTTGTTCCCTTATTGACAACAGACGTTATTTTAGGTACGAATTATTTGGTACAACACGAGGCAATTATTGACTTTCAAAATTCCTATTTAATGTTAAAGAATGAAAAGGTACAACTGACATTAGAATTTCAGCACGCTTTATCTGCAGAAGCACAGGCAATTAATCGGACAGAGGTCATTTCTTCATCGCGTAACATAGATTGTCATTCCACATTGTTCACAGATAGGTATGTACACAGCTACAATACACCAGACGAAGCCTACCGTGACGTAATGCAAATGATTTCTGAGAAAGTGAAACAGAGCATTGCAAATACAGATGACGAACGTATTTAACTATGCAATATTCTTTTTCAGCAAGCTCCAGTTTTCGACAACATCCCTGGTACTATGTCCGATTTTATGTACGAATTTCAACTTAAACAGCATGACACATTTAAAGCCAAATATTATTCCAGTCCATATATCTACAGAGAACAAGTCAAGAAAGAATTGCAAGCTATGCTAGACGAAGGTATTAGTGAACTGGCAGTTTGTCCGTACATAAGACCGCTCCATATTGTAAAGAAAAACGACGGCTCACTCCGCCTCGTACTTGATTCCCGTCATGTCAACGGCATTATTATTAATGAAACAGATCGCCTGCAGACACTAGAAGAACTTCTACAGAAATTTCATGGTGCTGCTGTTTATTCCACATTTGATTTAAAATCTGGATTTTGGCATAGTCAGCTCCATCCAAACTGCAGAAAGTACTCAGCATTTCTCTGTCTTGGTGATTGTTTTCAATTTTGCTAATTACCGTTCGGTCTAACAATTTCTTCAGCAGCATTTATTCGCGGTTTGAATATTATACTTCCGACAGAACTTAAAGACAGAATCACAACGTATGTAGACGAAACCCTTATCGCAGAAGATAAATGGTCTGAACACAATTTGATGCTTGAACTACTGTTGCAAACTTTTCGTGCACAAGGACTCACAGTTAATCTTAGCAAATCGCACTTTGGCAAAACTTCCATAAAATTTCTTGGACATGTAATTTCAGCAGAAGGCACTGCGCCTGACCCGCAAAAACTTCAAACTTTACGTGACATTACTGTTCCAACGACCAAGAAACAACTACGCAGCTTTCTGGGGTTAGTTAACTTCTTCCATAAATTTATTCATTGCTCTGCTTTAGAAACCCCTAGATTATGCCAGTTGACGGGTAAAAAACGCTATTTGGTCCTGGGATACCCAAGCACAGTCTGAGTTTGTTAATCTGAAACATGCCTTATTGAACGCACCACTTTTATCACACCCTGATCCTACCAGAAATTTTTCCATTGCCACAGACGGTTCTGACATTGCTTTAGGCGTACACATTTTGTCAGGAAATTGAAGAAGACGGTGCTACAGTAATTAAAAACATCGCCTTTGCAAGTCGCATTCTGTCACGTGCTGTACGTAATTATTCTGTTACAGAACTTGAAACATTATGTGTTGTATGGGCATTTACCAGATTTAGGCATTTTTTTATGGAAGACATACTACTGTTTATACAGATCATAGAGCTATACAGTTTTTACTTTCCGCTAAATATACGCATGACAGGGTAATGTAACATCCACGAGATAAATTTTTGGCTACAGTGCGACTAGAGGAATTTATGCCTCTAACAGTTATAAACATTATGTATTCGACGTATGAAAAAACAATGAAAACTTATAAATATTAATTATCTATATAATATTCTATGATGTAATTAGACATATCGATGTGTATCATACAAAGACAATGATAACTGTAAATTCCTTTTAAGATCTGCGTTTGTCTTCCTTTGTTTTTACCTTCTGTTGGTTGGCTTATGTAAATTGCGGACGCATATCAAACTGAGGTCTGTTAAGAAATTGTAATTATTTGTTAATTATTACTTGAAAATCGAATTCATTATTATTATAAACATGAGTGAATAATTATTTGTAACTTTAATTCCTCTCTCAGTAAACATTATCTGTGTTAGTTATTTCTTTCCGCTGCAAGTGGCGCAGCCATTGATGATAGCGATTTGTATCGCGTTTTTGTCTGTGTTTTCCTTTGAAACAACTCAAATGTTTACCTGATGAAGTCTAAATAATGCACAATACGAAAATAGTGTTTATAGAGTTTAATAAGGATTTCACTTATTTGCTCTAACAATAGAAAGTCTCTATCAATTGTCTGCCGCCATCTTAACAATTATCTCAGCGGAAAATTCAAATTACGAAAACTCTACAGACATAAATGCCGAACGTAATACAAATGTGCAAAAATAAATGTGCACCGGTGGTTCCGAACTCATTTTAATGAAAATAATTCGAATCAGATTGGTTCTTTAAAAACAGTGGTCATAGCACGATCGTTATAACAAAACTTTTCTAGCTGATGTATGGAGCCGAAATTAATTACGCACGAGTTGCGAAGAATATTGTTTCAGGTAATATACGTCAGTGTTGTACGCGGCTGACATTCGATGGTTTTAACGATCATTTTGCTGAAGATAACTGCTTCCATCTCAATCAATAGTTGTAAGGAATCTGTTGTATGAACTGTGATTTAGTAACACTTACACAACTTACAACAACACTTTAACACGACGTTAACTTGGAGTTCTTTAGCAACTTGATCAAATCTTTAGCCGGGAGAAAAATTATTTAGTAATTACTCAATGTAATAAAATAAGAGTATCGTTTCCATTTACAAATTAGTTAAATACCAAACCACTGAATAACACAGCGAACGCCACAGTAAGCAGATGGAAGCTTTATTTAAAGGAATTTAATTTTACAATTGTTCACATTCCCGGTACACAAAATATTGTAGCAGACGCACTATCCCGTTCTCTCAGCAACAACCAGCAAGACATCGCAACCGAGTTCTGCCAAGCAAATTTTAGCTTCATGTATATTCAACAAGTTGCATTTGAAAATTTCATTTCGTCATCATTACGTGGCATAGCACAATAGCAGAGCAAAGACAACGTATGGAAAGAAGTTAAACACCGTTGGGAAGATAGGAATAACGTTACCATTAGCAACAATAAAACTGTATGCAACAACATGCTGTTTCGCCGCTCTCACCCTGACATCAACAACTGGTTGTTATGTTTTCCTGACGAACTTTTTAACAAATTAATTTTGTGTAGTCATTTAAGTTACGCACATTATGGAGCTGGAAAATGTTTTCCTATACTGAGACACAACTGGTATTTTGCTAACATTGAGAAACGTATTCGACGAGTTTAAACGTCATGTACACTACTGGCCGTTAAAATTGCTACACCACGAAGATGACGTGCTACAGACACGATTTTTTAACTGACAGGAAGAAGATGCTGTGATATGCAAATGATTAGCTTTTCTGAGCATACACACAAGGTTGGCCCCGGTGGCGACACCTACAACGTGCTGACAAGAAGAAAGTTTGCAACCGATTTCTCATACACAAACAGCAGTTGACCGGCGTTGCCTGGTGAAACGTCGTTGTGATGCCTCGTTTAAGGAGGAGAAAGCATACCGTCACGTTTCCGACTTGGATGAAGGTTGGATTTAGCCTATCGCGATTGCGGTTTATCGTATCCGTATCGCGTCACTGCTGCTCACTAGCAGTTGAGATGACAGGCATCTTATCCGCATGGCTGTAACGGATCGTGCAGCCACGTCTCGATCCCTGAGTCAACATATGGGGACGATTGTATGACCAACCATCTGCACGAACAGTTCGCGAACGTTTGCAGCAGCATGGACTATCAGCTCAGAGACTATGGCTGCGGTTACACTTGACGCTGCATCACAGACAGGAGCGCCTGCGATGGTGTACTCAACGACGAACCTGGGTGCACGAATGGCAAAACGTCAGTTTTTCTGATGAATCCAGGTTCTGTTTACAGCATCATGATGGTCTCATCCGTGTTTGGCGACATCGCGGTGAACGCACATTGGAAGCGTGTATTCGTCATCGCCGTACTGGAGTATCACCCGGCGTGATGGTATGGGGTGCCTTTGGTTACACGTCTCGGTCATCTCTTGTTCGCATTGACGGCACGTTGAACTGTGGGCGTTACATTTCAGATGTGTTACGACCCGTGGCCCTACCCTTCATTCGATCCCGGCGAAACCATACATTTCAGCAGGATAATGCACGACCACATGTTGCAGGCCCCGTATGGGCCTTCCTGGATACAGAAAATGTTCGGCTGCTGCCTGGCCACCACATTCTCCAGGTCTCTCACCAATTGAAAACGTGTGGTCAATGGTAGCCGAGCAACTGGCTCGTCACAATACGCCAGTCACTACTCCTGATGAACTGTGGTATCGTGTTGAATCTGCATGGGCAGCTGTACCTGTACACGCCATCCAAGCTCTGCTTGGTTCGGTGCCCAGGCGTATCAAGGCCGTTCCAAAGGTGGTGGTTTTGGGTACGGATTTCTCCGGATCTATGCACCCAAATTGCGTGAAAATGTAATCACATGCTAAATCTAGCATAATATATTTGTCCAATGAATACCCGTTTATCATCTGCATTTCTTCCCGGCGTAGCGACGTTAATGGCCAATAGTGTAAAATCAGACAGAAAGCTAAATCAGACACGACGCCACATATACCTCCGTTACATCCCATTGTACTCCTTAAATTGAGACAATGGCCGCTGTACACATTTTTGGACCGATTCCCAGATCTAATAGAGATTTTTGTTACATCTTTGTCGCTGTTGAACTCACTTCGAAATTTGTTACCTTCACTCCGTTACGCAAAGCTACTACTAGATTTGTTTCGAATGCATTTGTAAAACATTTTCTATTTCATGTAGGGCATGTATTGAAAGTAATTTCCGACAATGGACCACAGTTTCGATCTGCAATATGGACACGTATGTTACGAGCTAGGAACGTTTCTCCCATCTATATATCGAGGTATCATACTTCTTTGAATCCTTCTGAACGATTGATGAAAGAAATTGGTAAACTATGTTGAATATACTGCTACAAAAGATATATTGATTGGGACACACACATACTCATTCCAGGATGTGATTAATTCCATACCAAATGAATCTACTATGCTAACTACAACTGTTATATTGAAAAATGTTGAACCACCCAACAAAATTAAAGAGTTAGTATCCTTTCCTACATCTCGTCGACTACACCACCATGTAATAATTGACATTGCGCTCAACGACATCAAACGTGCTGCAGAACGCCGAAGAAAACAGCAAAAACAGGTTTGTACCCGCCGTGAATTTCGCATAGGACAGAAGATATTACTAAGCACACACAATTTATCCAGCAGAGTAGATGAAGTAAATTTGAGCTTCTATACGCAGGTCAATATAGAATTCTCAACATTACTCACCCCAATGTAGTATATGTCGAAACTTTGCGAACCGGAAAAACCAAGGGCAATCACCATATTTGCAATATTAAACCCTTTACTGAATAAACATACTTTATGACTTATCACACTGTAATACCATTTCAAGATATTTATGTGACTACTTATTGATGATGTTCATAATATTTCTTGGCAAGTGCCCGGCAAGGTAAGGTTAGCAGGTCGCTTTTCCTGTCGTTATATATCATACCGTGCACATTTTCCATTTTTTTATGTATATATGATTGTTTTCCTATCGAAAGTAGAATTTTCTCTGTATGAACTACGAAATCTTTAAGATATAACAAAAACCAGTTGACTTAGACATTTTGCTTTCTGATATCCCAATATCTTGACTATTCCACATTTTTTTGCTACTACAATTTGATGTTGTGTGAACATTTTAACACTTGAAAATTGTCTACGGTGTGTAAAGTGTGTAAACTTTTAGATGGCAGACCTCTCCCTAGTCCTGAATCGCTAGAAGTCGGTAAACGTCGGGAGGCTTCGGTAGGCATGCAGTTTCGACTACTGCCAATATTACGTAGCTGACTGTGTTGTACAAGGTAGCCATTGTCGTCTGCTTTGTTATTGTTTTGCGCTGTACTGTTCTGCGTGTTTTTATTGTGCAGTTGAGCTAAACATTATCAAAATGAGTGAAGAGGCAGTTGCTGGCCCATCTCGGGATTCGCCAACAACCCCTACCGGTAGGCCTACGGTTAGAAGGAAACCAGTATTACGTAGCGATGCTCGCAAAATTATATTACGTGTGAAATGCTGCGAAAGGGAAACGGAGCAGAAAAAATTGCTTCACCCTATTTACAAACACTTTTTTTTAACACGTTTGCGAAACGAGTTGCGAGTAGTGTTAGTAGTGAAGCAATAATAGAACAAAACGTCATGCCTGAAGCGGCACTTCTTCACGCGTCTCGATGTTTACCACGTCATATCTCCTGAATTACATGTCGCAAAGAGACATAAATTTGCCGGCGCATTTACTGATAAATGTGAATACTGTATGCGAAATATGTTGCGATTAGAGTTAATAGTAACGAAATAATACATTAAAACGTCATGCCTATTGCGGCAGATTTACATAATGTACTGAGAAAATGTAGTTAGCGACAACCTTTTTTTCCTTTCATTATTTTGTGGGAGGTGTCAACGAGAAAATTTTTCGTAAAGGTTTGACATTGCTAGTCGCTAAGTGCTCTCATTCTCAGATAGTGGATGCATAAATCTGGCTATTTTCCCCCGGTGGCATCTCATTGTTTATGTCATATTTCCTTAAGAATGTGTGTCATTTCTTTTTTTTCGTGTGCGTACGGAGAACAAATCATCAAAATTTCATCGCAATAGGATGAATGGTTTGGGAACGCACAGAGGGCAGACATACATACATTCATTTTTATATATAGAGATTTACAGTTACGTTATACTATATGACTTGTTTAAGTATCCTTAAATTTTATAGTTAATAGTTTAACATTGCGGGGAATGAAATAAAATGAAAAAAAAAAAAGATTGCTAGCTGTGGGAATCGAACCTGGGTCCACTGCATGACAAGCCTGAACCTAATTCTTTTTCTTTTTTTTTGTTTGATTTTTTCTTTTTTTTATTTAAGGAGAAAACAAATAAAAACCCCTTGTGTATGAAAATAAAAGACGACGTTCTTCATAAAACAACACAATAGCCTTTTAAAACGTAAAAAAGGTAGCTATATTTACGCAACGGCCTTCTTTCTTTATGTTTATATTTTATTTATTTATTTATTTTGTTAACATAAATGAGTATACAGTCTCACCATCAGCAGCAACCCAAATTTTTTAAGTCATTTTTTTTGGATGGGGGGGGGGGCACAGGAAAAAGAAAACAAATAGGCTGCAGATAGAGAGCTATGCATGAAAAGGATAAACATGTAAGGAAGAAAAAACTTAGAAGAGGAGGAGAAAAGAGAAGTGAAATAAAATAGGAATACTTTCCGCGCCATGTTCCACTTTGGCGCGCCATCAGAACAAAATGCATTCTATCATTGACTATTAAAGGGGAACGTGGGATCGTCCAGTCTTGGCTGGCACGGTTCGTTGAGATTCCTGCTTTGAGGCGGGTTGGTAAAAATATTCTGTAAATAGTTCGCGAAAATGGCCCGATAGTGTCGATGTCGGCGAAGGGTGTGGTGATATACTTGGAGGCGTGTCCAAAAGTCCGCCGGATCGACGATGTCGTCCCGGAAGAGATATTTGACAGCCATGCCACTGATCCATGTAATGGCGTGCCACTTAGCCGATGGAAAGTAGGTCGTGTCGGGATATATCATCATGGTAGGAGAAACGTGACGTGGTGGTACCTGGAGGTAGAAAGCCACAATCTTCTGTACGAGGGACCAGACAGCTGCTGCTGGCCCACACTCAAAACGATGTAAATCTGTATCTTCGACAATGCACTTTAGGCAAAGGGGTGAGTCCGCCAGTGCGATGCGATGCAGTTTTTGTCTTTTAGTATACCTGCCGTTGACGAGAAGGTACCACATAGAGGTGATGTCAGTGGCGTGTTATAGTTGGTGGATCGTTTTCCAAACTGTAGGCCATGAAACCTGGGGGTGACGTGTTTCGACGGGGTGGCGGGGTGGAGACTTTCGGAGAAGGCAATAGAGGTCGCGGGTGGTCGTCTTCCTGGTCCTGGGAAGCTCGGTGCATATGTAGCTGTACTCCAAAAAGAAACGGCCGATATGTGACATCGGAGGTGAGATGTGTGCCAGAGACGTAGGTGGGCGTCTAGAACCAGGTGCGAGCTCGGTGGTCAACATTCCAGTAAATCTAGCATTTTGGCTTTTCCATAACCGGAGCATAGTATTGGCGTAAAGTGCCGTAGTCCTGGCTCTCACATTAACCACGTCGAGGCCACCGTCCCGCTCCGGTAAGGTGAGAGCTTCATAGTGGACTTTGAAGATGTGCCCAGAACTAATAAAATAGCCGAAAGCCGCCTGTAACCTGGCCGCCATTGTCCCAGTGATGGGCATAATCTGCGCTATATGGGGTATCCGTGCTGCCAGATGGGTATTGACGAAGGGGACTCTCTGGCACATATTCAGCGGGCGTAGTATGTGATTTTTTATGTTGGTCCGGACGCGCTGCAGTAGCGCCCGAAAATTGATGGCCGAGGTGCGGCGAATGTCTCGCGTGTACACCATCCCGAGACAACGAAGGGTGTCCACCAGTTGAAATGGGACTACGCTGTCTGCGGGAAGCCCGCTGCCGATCTTCATGGCGCATGATTTTGCCACGTTCATAGCGCTTCCTGCCCCTGCACTATAACGGGTAATCCACTGCATCGCAGCTTGTACGTCGGCCGCTGAACGTACGACGAGGGCCAGGTCGTCCGCGTAAGCTCGGAAGCGGAACATATGATCCTGGAGTGGAATACCTGTCAAACGTCGCCATAATCCGCCAACGAGTGGTTCCATCGCAATGGCATAGAGCACCGTCGACAAAGGGCAACCCTGCCGTACTGAGCGTTCAATCCGTATAGGTTCTGTAAGTCTGCCGTTGACGAGAAGTCTGGACGTGGCTCCACGAAGGAGCCGCATAATCACTTGCGTGAACGTCGGGGGAACGGCCATTCGGTCCATCACTGCGTTGAGGATTGCATGATTGACGCGGTCAGACGATTGTTTGAAGTCGAAGGAGATTAAAGCGCCTGGCAGTCGTGAGTGTGTTGCCACAGCGATCACATCTCGATATTCGCCGCCTAAGGATGTTGTTCGTGGAAAACAACGTCTCGTAAGACATGTTTGAGTCTCACTGCTAGAAGGCGTGTGAAAATCTTGAAGTCGGAATTGAGTAACGTGATCGGCCGATAACTGTCGAGTCGTGTTCCTCCTGCGGGTTTCGGGACTGGTAAAAGTAAGCCTTCCATGAACATTGGTGGCGGGTTCACGGTGCCGGACAGGAGTTCCCAGTACATGTCCCTCCATCGTGGCAACATCAAATCTTGGAAGGTTCTGTAAAATTCGAGAGGTAAACCATCCGGGCTGGGAGATCGATTCAGAGACCCTTTGGCCACAGCGCCATGGACGTCGTCGGTGGTTACTTCAGAAGTCAGGAGGTTTGCAGCTGCTGCGTTTAGAGTACCAAGTGTCTCCTGGGCAACCTCAGCAATGGCCTCTGCACCGGCAGGTACTTCTTGATAGAAAAGTCTACAGTGCGTTGTGAATGCATCCGCAATGGTAGTTTGCGAAGTCAGCAGTCATCCATCAGGTAGGTCTAAAGTTGTCATTAAAGCCTGTCGGCGTCTACGAACATTTTGAACAATATGATGATGCGTAGAAGGTTCTTCACCGTGAATCCTATCTTGGCTGCGTGCCCGTACAATGGCCCCATCTAGACGGCATCTAGTCAAGGTTAAAATATTTGCCTTGATGCGTTGAGATTCTTTTAGACGATCCGGGGATGGAAGATGGTCCATGAGTTCACGTAGAGCACTATAGTAGAAATCAGTTGTGTGGTGATTCCACCTGGCTTTGGCTCTGCCATGGTGTGTCAATGTGCGTCGGATGGCCGGTTTTGCGCACACCAACCACCACTGCAGTGTGGTCTCGTAACGCAGAATGCGTTGAACACAGGTGTGCCACGTGTCGGTGACCTGTTGTCGACATTCAGGTTCCGGCAGTAGTGTGGCACTGAATTTCCAAGGTCCTGCACTAAGCCATATAGATTGTCGACGTAGGTTCATGGTACAGATGTAGATGTCATGATCCGAAAAGGCAGACGGCCAACGTTCCGCGTCGAGGACAATTGATTTTAGAGCGTCAGAGATGTATATTCTATCGAGGCGGCTGGCGGAGTGGCTCCTGATGTGTGTATACCCCGGGCGGTCACCGTGTACCACTAGCCAAGTTTCGAGGAGACGAAGGCGGCGGACGAGGAAGCGAAGTTCGGAACAAGTGGTGAAAGGGGTTATTGGTTGGTGCGCCGGAGAACACAGTTGAAATCTCCACCTACGATGAGATGATCGTATCGGCCGAGGAATAAAGGCGTGATATCTTCTGCGTAAAACTGGGAGCGATCCCTCCGTTTATCAGTGCCCGATGGGGCGTAGAGATTTATGATTTTGAGTCCTTCAACTGTTATGGCCACCCCTCGCACCGTTGGGAGGTATGCGACATCGGAAACGGCAATCCCTTCTCGTTGGAGGATGGCTGCGCCTGTGTGTTCCATAGCTGCAGGACGGCGTACGTCTCATATCCATAACACCCAGTCCAAGTTGCTGTCCTCAGTTCTTGTAACAGGGCGATGTCGTTGTCCGCTGCTCTTATCGTGTCACGGAGCAGTTGAAGTTTAACGTGGGAGCCGATATTATTAGTATTGAGAGTAGCTATTCGGTACGCCTGATGGGAGATCCGTGCTGCCGATAGGTTCGTAGCTGGTGAAGATTGTCGTGGTGGATGCTGGAAGTCCATAGAAGTCGCAGGAGTCGCCGTAGAAACTTCCCCCATTTTAGTGTTGGTCTAACGGAGGAACAGATCTCATTTCCGCATGAGATGGAGGTGGGAAATCCGTGTCATCCGCCCATGAAAAATGTCCGACAGGTTTGACATCGGCGAGAGGTGGTAGCGTTGGCCGAGTCGGCTCAATTGCGTCGGTGACAACAGGCGTGCTACGTTCCATGGCTTCTGGGCGCGGGGCTTGCGTCTCTGTTGGACGGTTCACCGTCTTGTGGATTACGCGTCTCCGTGGCAAAAGAGAAAGTGTTATCATGTTCTCCGTCAGAATGATGTGCCATCTCTTCGTCCTGAGGAGGGGGCTCAATGGTCGATTCTGATTTCTTGCGGCGTTTTTTTCGTCGTTTGGGCGACTTCTGCTTTCGGCAATGAGTTTCGGTGTCTGAGGAAGGAAGAGATCACGTCGTTCCGGCATAAAAGCCGCGGGTGCTATGATGCGGTCGTCATTCTCCAGAACAGTCACATTGGTATCCTTGTGATCTTCTAGCGTGGGTGTATCCGGCTGTAGGACATGTTCACGGGCGGCACCGCCGGTGTCAAGGTCCTGGGACGCCTCCGGGTGTATCGGACCAGAGAGACGCTCATGAACGGCGTCTTGTGAGGGCTGGACGTGCAGTGTCGCCGCATAGGTGACTGGAAGGGTGGTTGTGGTTCTGTCGGTGTTCGTATCGTCGTGTCTTAGTTGTGTGATGCGGCGTTGCAGGCATTCATTACGGACGTGGCCTTCTTTGCCACAACCGGAATATGTTCGAGGTTGTCCGTCGTAAATGACACCGCACGGCAGCCGCCGATAGAAATGTACGATGGAACGTGCCGTTTGAGATCGATTCGGACTTGTCTCACACCATTAAGCACCGGATACGTCGTAAACTGTGCCCATGTCTCGGCTACGTGGCTCTGGACTTTTCCGAACGGGCTTAGCGCCGCGATGACTTCTTCTTCATTCTCCTCGAAAGGCAGTTCGAATACACGGATCGTCCGAAGGCCAAGTCCTGCATGGTCGACATCCACAGGCCCGACGTTTCCGTCGGAGTGCCGAAATTTTAGTCCATGTCGCGTCCTTTGAATAATCTCGTTGCAGGCAGCTTCAGAAGTCATCTTAACATAAACGACGCTGCTAATGGTCGATAGGTGTATGCCGATGAGTTCGTCACGGGGGATCTTCACGTCTTAGCGTAGGAAGCGTTCGACGGCCAGTGTTTTGCGTCGTGCGTATTCAGTTGAGAAGGTGAACTTAAAAGAGTGTTCTTCCTGTAAGAGTTGGCCATTAGAACTTGTTCGACTGAGAAGAGCTGTGGCGAGGAAGTAAACAAAACACTCCGCGCCCGCAGCGGCGTGGACGGCCGAGCGCGGTGCGTACTGCTGCCCTGCCGAACGCAGACTCAAAATTGCGCTACGTATGCAACAGTGACCGAATTGTTGAAACATTGCTCATTATTCTTTTCGGGCGTTCTGAGAACAACTCACCAAAGTTTCATTGCATTCGGAGGAATGGTTTTTGAGCGCATAGGAGACAAACATACATACATTCATTTTTGTATGTATAGATTTTAATGTACATGACGTTTTCAGTTTCGTTTACGAATAACATTTAAAGCGAGTTTTGCTTCCAAGCCTTTCGTCTGCTTTCGTGTAAGCATGACGTGCAATTTGTAGTGCCAGCACTGCAACTGGTAGGCGTGCCTCGTCCTGCTCCCCCAACGGCTCCTCTCCCCAAGCCAGCCAATGCTTGCTTCCTCCACTCCCCGCACTCCCCTCACAACTCTGCCACCTAAAAGTTTACACACTGTAAACACCTTGAGTACTAGCTCCGATGTCTTACATTTTAAATATGTCTTATGTCACTTGCATGATATCATATATATTCACTAGCAGCATGTTTCTGCACGCAATAACTCGTGTTTTGAATGATAATTTCTGAATAACGCATACTAAATACTTTGTATCTAGCCAACTTGTGCCAATAATTATTGTAATGAGGTGACTTATGAATCATGTTTTGTAATAATCCATATTTGCTATGTCAATCATTACTGTAATGAGACGACCTATGAATAATTTATCGGAATACTCCACAAATACTATGCCAATGATTACTCCAATGAGATGACTTGCGAATAGTATTCTATAACACTGCATAAATGCTTTGTAGCTAGCCAACGAGTGCCAGTAATTACTGTAATGAGATCACTTATGAATAATGTTTTGTAATACTTCATAAATGCTATGTCAATAATTACTGCAAATAGATGACTTGTGAATATTGTTCTGTTAAACTCCATAAATGCTTTGTAACTGGCCAATGAGTGCCAATACTTATGAATTGAGATGACTTGTGAATAATGTTTTGTAATACTCCATACATGCTTTGTAACTAGCCAATGAGTGCCAATAATTGTTCAAATTGGATGACTCACTAGTGCAGTTCTAAATGTTGACTAGCATAAGACTTAATGTGTCCTTCACCTTCTGACCTAATTACCACCAATTACTGCGATATCCGTATGTCCTGTTCATCTTCATGATCATGGAGCACTCTATTTGGTTTTTGCACTAATTCTGCATTGATGTAAGAGTATGGATTCTACAATAATGTGGTGTTGACATCAAGCTGTCCACCATCTTGAACAACGGACATGTTATAATGGACCTACTGTTTAGTGTACCTAATGTAATACCAAAATGATAACATACAATATTAAAACAACATTTCAGTGTCTTAACTACACTGATAAATACTTCAGGGAAGAGAACTTCAAATGGTCTCAGTTGGTGTTGTGCTTCTGTAGAAAGATATGGACTTTTAGTGCAGCTATGTGCAACCCACTGTGCTACAACCTTGATGCTATCCTTCCCATTCCTTTCCCAGTTCTTATAAAATGTTTAATACTTTTACAGTGTGTATGCACTTTATCTCATCACTTAATGTGATTAGTTCATGTAAAGATGCTAAAGACTTATACGGTGTGTGTGCACTTTATTTAATTTCTCAATTTGTTCTATTCTTGTAAGAATTCTAGAGACATTTACAGTGCGTGTGGACTTTATTTCACTTCTTAATATGTTTAATTCTCGTAAAAATACTAAAGACTTTTAAAGTTCATGTGCACTTTCTTTCATTTCTCAATGTGTTCAGTTCTTGTAAAAATGCTAAAGATGTATACAGTGCGTGTGCACTCTATGTCATTTATTAATATTTACTGTACTCATTGCGTGTGCTGTGCACTTTATGTCATTTCTTGATATGTTCTGTACTCATTGGGTGTGCACTTTATATCATTTCTTAATATGTTCTGTACTCATTGCATATGCACTTTATGTCATTTCTTAATGTGTTCTGTAGTTATATTATTTATCAATAATGTTATATATATATACATATTTATTTATTTATTTATTTATTTATTTATTTATTTATATTCTGTGATTCTAGACTCGGTAAACTAAATAGGTTGTAGAAAAATTTGTTGCTCGTGGCAAGTCCAATTGACTCACCATCGCTGCCAAATTTTTACACCCCAGTGGAGGGTTATGTAAGAGGTCCATGACTAAGGAATTTATTGCTAGTGAACTCGAGCAGATGTAACTTCGATGGACTGCTCACGCACTGCCTGCGATATGTATGCTACAATAGAATCGAAGACCTCCTGTTTGGGATTACCAGGACCGGTCGTGGAGAGCGATGGCGGTGCCTGAACGATGCAGTATAAGGTAAAGAAAATTATTATTATTTATTGTCGCGTGCATATGTAATTTGCAACAACTCCTTTTGGACTATTGTTATATCAAAGTCACTTGCAAATGATTTTCAACAATTATTCAATAATAATCTTACTTATAAAGATAACTTTTTAAAGTCATTCATCTGAATTTAAATTTTTTACTAAATTCTCCTATCCATAGTCATGCCAGTTATCGTAAAAGGAAGTCAGTCTTTTTTCTTATACATAATGAAATCTAGAGGCCAGCACTGCACTGGGCTGTGCCAGAAAATTTCTTATAGGGGCAGATATATATGCGTTATCCGGCGACTTAATTCAGGTAAGAATTTTCAGTTTATTCAGAATGAATTTTCAGGGCCATGACGCAGCATTGCTGAGGTGTAGATTTTCCAGTTTAGATTCACAGTCAGTTAATTATTTTATTGAGAGGTTTGTCGCCCTTTTATTGCAAGGTTATGGAATAAGCTGTTGGTAGGCTACACCTTGATGACTGCACAACACAAAGCATTAGGCTCCTCCTGGCCCGTCAACACCGACATTGCAGTGTTGATGACTGGAAACATGTTTCCACCTCGAACGAGTCTCGTTTCAAATGGTATCGAGCGGATGGACGTGTACGGCTTATGGAGACAACTTCATGAATCCAAGGACCCTGCATGTTAGCAGGAGCCTGTTGAAGCTGGTGGAGGTTCTGTAATGGTGTGGAGCGTGTGCAGTTGGAGTGATATGGGACCCATGATGCCTCTAGATACGAGTCTGACAAGTGACACGTACGTAAGCATCCTGTCTGATCACCTGCATCCATTCATGTCCATTGTGCATTTCTACGGACTTTGGCAATTCCAGCAGGACAACGCGACACCGCACACGGCCAGAGCTGTAACAAAGTGTCTGTAGGAACTCCCTTCTGAATTTAAACACTTCCACTGGCCGCCAGACCAGCCAGACATGAACATTATTGACCATATCCGGGATGCCTTGCTACGTTAGTCGAGTACATGCCACGTCTTGTTGCGGCTCTTCTGTGTGTTCACGGGGGCCCAATACGATAGTAGACTGACGTACCACTTTCTTTAGTCCTTCAATATAGTTTGACCGATTCTAGTTCCATTATTACCAGATTTAGCACAGAGACTATTCGTGAAACTTGTATCTGCATCTTACACTGAGGTGATAAATGTAATGGGATAGAGATATAAAGATATACAAATGGCGATAGTATAGTGCACACAAGATATCAAAAGGAAGAGCATTGGCAGAGCTGTCATCTGTATTCAGGTTATACATGTGACAAGCTTTCGGACGCGACTATGACCGCATCACGGCAATTAACAGACTTTGAACACAGAACTGTACTTGGAGCTAGATGCATGGACATTCCGTGCCGGAAATCGTAAGGAAAACGTTATACCTGAATTCGGGTGTAACATTGGACATATAGACTAACTTGTCAATGAAAGTCCTTGGCGTCAACAGCCTGAATTTTTCTACAGAAGCTATTCGTACCTTTTGGCACAATATTGTATCAGTAGTTGTGGCTAATAGCGCTGTGCGTCGCTTGAGAATGGGCCTATCACCCTCGAAAACAGTAGCCACTCCAGCAATAATTGTATATTCATGTTACTAAGACGCACAAAATAAGAAAAATATGTGAAGTATGAATAATAATAAATCTGACAAACAGCAGGGACAGATTCCTGACAAACCGGAGGAAAAAAGGTCCTGCGAACACGTGTCCGGAAATGCGTCGCTGTCACGGTAGATTGAGTCCCCATTCGTCTCTCATTCGCTACTTTCCCTATCGCTTGACGTTCCGCAACATCACCTCGCGTTATTCAGAGTCGTAATGTTTTCGCTAACATGTAAGGGTCAGCTGAAACTGATCCCAAGAGTTCCATACATGATGGAATGGAATACGAGCTATAGAGAAAAGTTAATGCCTGGAAAAAAATAAGAGATTAAACTTGAAAAAAACAATTATGGAACTGGGAAGGAAGCAATAGAGGGATAATTGATTTTTGTCTCCCTTGTACTTTAGTTGTTTTGTAGACGTTATCTTCAAAGACAGGTTGAGGCTAGCTAAAACTACATTTATAGCACTTTTAGAGGCCGAAAAAAAGTGGGAAACGTTAATTGGAATACATTCTTTGAAATTCTGAAGGTAGTATGGACAAAATACGGGGAGCGAAATTTTATCTAGAACTGCTGCACAAAGCAGACTGCCGTTATGAGAATCAAAGGACACGGAACGAAAGCAGTGTATGAGAAAGGTGGTATACAGTCTGTACATTGAGCAAGGTATAAAGGAAATAAAGGAGAAAGTTTGAGAAAGAAATAAACTTCAGGCGCAGAAAACTTAGCGACTTGCCGGTGACATTGGGATTCTTTTAGTGGCCGGAAAGGACTTGGAAGAATAATTGAGCTGTTTGAATAACGTATTTAAAAGAGGTTATAAAAGGTGGTACAATGATAAACAAATTAAAGAAGTGGGACGCTAAAATTAGTCGACGAATTTAGTCATTTAGAGAATGCAGACTGGGAACAGCAGAAAAAAACATGTATGTAAAACGTAAATTTGCGAAATGTTTATTCGTGAAATGAAAGTATAGGAAATCACAGTTAATTTGGTATATTACTACTTGGTGCATCTTTGAATGCAAACATAATGAAAATTATATGCTTTTTAGTGATACTGCCACCTTGAATATCTTTGCATGCTGAACACCTGAGCGATATACAGTCTATGGTTTTCAGAGGCTGCATTAGTGAGAAAAGTGCGAGCAAGCTGGCAGTATCAATGGAGTCGAAACACAGCTTTGTGTAATAGTAGTTGTGGAGTCTTAGAGAGAGGTTGTTGGATCATTAAGCTCTCGCTTGACACCACTGAAGTCGCAAACGGTGGTGGTATGGGCTCAGTGCAATACACGCTACAGCGCGTCTGGCTCGGAGCAATCCTTGAATTAACCGATTTCTGACAGTTCCGTGTGTCACTGTGGTGTCAATTGCTGCTCGCATTGCTGCTGCAGATGCAGTTACGATGCACCAAAACCACACGCTGAATATGAAGGTCTCCCTCTCGGTAGTCCCACTTGGACATGAGGAGCTCGTCTCTTGCGACCATACATTCTCGTGACCTCCTCTGTCTGCAATCATGTACTGAACTAAATCCCTGCCAAGTCTTTCTGCAATATCGCAGAAGGAACATCCGGCTTTTCGTAGCTCTACTTCACGACCTCGTTCAATCTCAGTGAGATATTCATGTGTGCCGGCCGAAGTGGCCGTGCGGTTCTAGGCGCTGCAGCCTGGAACCGCGTGACCGCTACGGTCGCAGGTTCGAATCCTGCCTCGGGCATGGACGTGTGTGACGTCCTTAGATTAGTTAGGTTTAACTAGTTCTAAGTTCAAGGGGACTAATGACCTCAGAAGTTGAGTCCCATAGTGCTCAGAGCCATTTGAACCATATTCATGTGTCTTCCCTGCCTTAAAGGCATTCTTGACTAACATTAACCCACCACCTCCAACCTCAAAAGTAACAAACGTTCACGATCCTTACGGCGTGTATTTAAGGCAAACTTGATCTGCATCCCAATAATGGCGCTCCTAGCTCCACTCTTATACGACTGGTGAGAAACTTGAATAGACATGTAGAAACAAGTCTACCAGTTTTCGTTATGTTGCAGAACCCTTTCTTGATGCTGCATTTTTTTTTTTGTCAACGTATATTATACTAGGCAATAGGCTAACCAGCTTTCAACAATCACGAACAAGAAAAAAATGGGAAAAAGCAAACTATCATGCCAATATACTGCGAAAACTTTGAACAAATAAATAAAATTACAGATTTTAAGTTTAAATCATTAGTATATTGCGCGTATATTCTCCTACTTCTTTCGCCTATTTCTGTTTCTTCCAAGGAGTTGGACTGTTATAGGGGTTGAGGTAGTGTTATTAACAGTTGCTCTTTGTGATGTCACCACTCAGCCCTACATGGAATTTGTGTTCCCCATCTGTCTGCATCTACAGTGAATTTATGTTTTTAAGTATGAGAGTGGTTCCCGAAATGTTTGTGTAGCGTGTATATGGGGCGGGACGAGGGTACCAACCCTGTATTTACGTAACTGAAAGTGAGAAACCGCCAAAGAACCACATTCACGCTGGCCGGCTCACCAACTCCCGTCGTTAATCAGCAAAGCGGATTCGATCCGGGGCAGCCTCGTCTCTCCGCATCCCGAAAGAGCCGCTGTAACGTACTAGGTCATCCGGGTGGGCATCATGCTACAAGAATGTGAACCAGAAAATTTGCAAATATTTGAGTAAAATGCAATCTGTTTCAGCTGCTACGGTGGTATCAAAAAATTTATTGTGTTGAATAACGTGCTTTTAACTATATTCTCATGACGGCAGTGGAATAATACATCTGGATAAAATATTTAAACTTCACGAAAAGAAAACTGTAATTCCAAGATGATGTTATTAACTTTTCTTGTAGTGAAAGTAGTGGATGCAGACGTGAGTATGACAGTCACCGTTGCACCTACTTCTAGCTGTATTCGCGTGAACAGTCTGCTCTTAAACTTAAAACGAATATTCATATAAATCGGTCATTGCTCTCGCTCTTCAGATAATCCCGTACTTTATACAATGGCTGGGGTACGAGTATGACATTCACGACTACTTTTGTTGGATTACAGAGTCAAACAACAAAAAGAACGGCTGGTTAACCGACTGCCATGCATCCAGTATCAAATTGCAGAAGTCGTACATTTCGAAAGGAAATGAATAACAAAATGAATAACGTGAAACAGAGAACCTAGTACAGTAACTCTTTGTTGAATCATGTAGCAAAATGCTGAGTTTGAGACCCAGATCAAGTATGATGACAAGGGATTTATTTTGGTATCTTAATTAGTTAAGTTACGAAATCCACCAGCTAGCACTTTCGGACGATTCACGGAATTCACGTCTTGTTCCTCCTGCACATTCCAGGACATGAAGTTCATCACTTAATGTTTGCAGTTCTGTGTTCTCGTGAAAGATGAATACGTTTTGTTCCAAAATAGTAGTTCACTAATGTGGATAAAACTGATACGTATTTTGAGAAAGAAAACATGGTCCAAGTATGCTATATTCTTTTTATTATCTGTGCGATCTGCCAGTTTCAACCTTGGGCCATTTTCAAGCACGTATCTTAAGTTTCCAACTTCATTTTACTTGCGATACGTAGCTGATACATGTGGGCAGGAATACGTCATACTGGTGAGTGTACTCCTGTACACGTATACCAACGATGTATTAAAGTGTAAAAAAAAGCTGGAGGGTTAATATACTAGCCTGAAAATGAACTAGGATTGAAACTGGCTGATCACACATATAATAAAAGAATGTAGAGAACTTGCACCATGTTTTCATTCTCGAAACACATTGAGAGTGTGGATTCTCATAAATATAAAAAATAAAATTTAATAACTATTACGTGTACAACTCCTCCCATTAACCATGGACCTTGCCGTTGGTGGAGAGGCTTGTATGCTAGGTAACAAAATTAGGAGATTATTATAGCAAAATCAGTTTTTCACGACACAGTTCAATCACTACTTATTGACGTTGTTCTTTTCTTTCACACAATGAAATTAGCACTGGTGAGACGATTTACAGTTTTACTTTAATAATAATTTGTCTCCTAGCCCCTAGCCCCCCAAGCCTTCATGCGTTTTATTTCTGACCTAACAGCATCTTTGTCTGTTATGGCAATAGGATATGGCCTATCCTTAGCAGGCTCATGAGGCTTCACTCTGAGTGTATATTCAAAATTTACCACTCTCCCATTGTAACTCCTCAGGTAGTCTCCTCCTTAAAGTAGATTTTCTGTTAACACACCTAAAGGCTGATCCAGGTGTACTAATTTATTCAACTCATCCTGGCATAATTCCCTCATAGTTTTGCAACCTACACTCCTTATTTTTACTCCAGTATTTGTCCAGAAACAGTCGTTCAAATATTTAAAATGAAATGAACTGATCCTTAAATTTGTTAGCCAATGTCTGAGCTGAACCTCCCAGCATTCTCTTTACAAATTTAACTTTTGCCTCATCTGACGTCCCAGGCAGCAAACAGTCCTTGCAATTGACCAAAAAATCCATGGCATGATATCCATTTTCGCCTGAAAATGGTTTTCCACTAGGTGCCTCTATCCCTGGACACCCAGCATGACCCAAAACATTATACAATTCTATCTGGGTAATTTTGTCATTTACTTTTGAGGTGACAGTTGCCATTTCCTTTCTGAGATCATTAGCTGTGCTGTCTAATTTATTTATCAGCACAGCTTTTGTCTCATCATTACTAGCCACTATTTTCGCATTCACTTCAACCAATGATTGCCCTCTCGCCTCTTACCGGTCATCAAACATCTGCCTTCCCAAATCTATTTCACCCCTCAGCTCAGCCTCCACCGCTTCAACCTTGGAATGACAGCTCTCTTCTGTTTTTTTCTAATCTATTATCTAATTCGGTCACAAATTCTTGTTTCATTGACCCCAATTGACTATTTATTTCGCCCACATTAGCTTTCAGAGAACTTAATTTGGAATTTAATTTATTTTCAAAGTTAGTGTCTAACGCACTTAATTTATTATCCATATCAGTTTTAAATGAACCTATTTGGCTAATCATATTTTGGAGAAGAGCAATTAATTCTTTAGACATTACAGGGATACCGATTTCCTCCTGTCTCTGAGGACTTTGTAGTTCACTACCACTCCCTGATGACCCGCAATCACTAAGCGATTTTTTAATTTCGTGCTCCATTGCCCTGGCTAGCACAAGAACTGAAAACAAGGAAACCAAAAAAAAATTGCGCCCGCTGTGATCACTTGTCTTTCTGGAGGGGCTGCGTCGATCTCGGCGCTGCTGAAGAGGCTGCGTTGCGGAGCGTAATCACGGCCGCTTGTTGCAGATCCGCTGCTCCGTGGACACCCGGCCGCTGGCAGCCCGTCGCGCGGTTTGGAATAGGCGGCGTTTCGCACTCTGCTGGCGCTCGCTCCACTTCCGCTGAGCGCTCGACCCAGGCTGCGTGGAGTCGTCAGAGGGCGATAGTAGGCGCGCACGTGATTAACCGAAACACACGTTTCCGCGAATGTTCATGCTTCGCCTAGCTCCACTAGCCTTCGGGCCTAGTGGCCTACCGCAGGACGAGCCCCCAATTGCGACGGGGCGGTAAAAATAAAGATAGAAGTGCGGTTCCATAGAGTTCACACGAATGTGCATATACAAATGTTGGTTAAGGAATGTTATTGCAAATTTTGGATCTCACGTCTCAAGGGATGATTTCCACACTTGGTGCATTAGTACACTTCCATACCCGCGCATTTGTTATAGTTTTTGAATTAATTATTCGCTCAGACATACGTACAGTTTATGCTAGGGAACAAAATTAGGCGATTAATATAGCAAAATCAGTTTTTCACCACACAGTTCAATCACTATTTATTGATGTTCTTCTTTTCTTTCACACCATGAAATTAGCGCTGGTGAGACGATTTACAGATTTACTTTAATAATAATTTGACTCCGAGCCCTCAGTAGCAGTAATGTAGGCTTCTATAATCGAAAGTTACTCAATCAATTCTAACAGAACAACAAGTCCCACTGTCCTCTTTGTTCTAACACTTTTGGCGCGAAATCACAGTTCGCCACATGTTCACTTACGACGATGTATGTGTGCACTCACACAAATAATCGTAGCACTTCCAGTTCACCAAATATATGCTTCCACAGTTGCATTGTTAAACAATACTCTATGTCGAAATAAATCGGTGCGAAAAAGAATTCTGTAACGACCACATGGGCCACCCTCAAGTAGGGCTTGCTCGCCACCCACCCTCCAAAATGGCTGACCAACGACTGACCCCTGACCAATTTTTTTTTCCCTTTATTGTTATTTCACTCCTTACATAAGGTGGGCTGGCAGCAGCACAGTACGCTGCTCTTCAGCCACAGGTATTACAAAAGAAAAACAATGGAGACACAGAATATACTTAACATAGTGGGGGACAAAAAACAGACAAAGTAACAAAAAAAAAAAAAAAAACACGAAGCCGTTCAAACGCGAAGAAAACCAAAGAAACTGTTAGCACTGAACACGGACACTGATGATGGAGACGACTAGTGAACGATGGAGCGTGGGCGGCGAAAACACTGAGGCACAAACACGACGGCATACACACTAAACCAATGGCGATGATCTCCGATGCACGAATGTCCACTTAACGTGTGCAAGTCCGGGGTCCTGCCAAGAGGGGAAGAAGGTGGTGGGGGAGGGCATAGAGCAGAGATGTCAATGGCAGAGGACATGGGGGGAGGAATGAGTGCATGGTGGGTAGGGGTAGCCCGGGGGAAGAGGGGGGAGGAAGGGAGGAGGGACGGAAGAGAGAGAGAAGGGAGAGAGGGTGCCCTGAGGAAAAACACAGGAAGTGGGAGGGGAGGATCAAAGTTGATAGGAGGTGTAGATGGAGGGGAGGAGGGCATCATTAGGGAGGGGGAGCTGGCGGAAGCCACCTTGGGAGAGGGTAAGAAGAGTGCAGAGATGGAGAGCAGGTGGAATGTGGAAATAAAGGCGCGGCAGCGGGCGGGGGTGGAAGAGGATGGGAGAGACCAGCGGGCGAGGAGGATCGAGTTTACGGGAGGTGTATAGGATCCGTATCCATTCGAGGAAAAGGAGGAGGTTGGGGAATGGGATAAGGTCGTACAGGATCCGCGTGGGGGAGGGGAGACGGATGCGATAGGCGAGGCGAAGAGCATGGCGTTCGAGGATTTGAAGGGAGTTTTAAAAGGTAGGAGGGGCGGAGATAGAGGCAGGGTGGGCGTAGCAGAGGATAGAGTGGATGAGGGTTTTATAGATGTGGAGGTTGGTGGAGGGGTCCAGACCCCATGTACGGCCAGAAAGGAGCTTGAGGAGACGGGAGTCGTGAGCGTGCCTTGGCTTGGATTGTCCAGAGATGGGAGGTCCACGAGAGGCGATGCTCAAGGGTGACGCCAAGGTACTTAAGGGTGAGGGTGAGGGCGAAAGGACGGACGTTGATGGTGACATACAAGTCGAGGAGGCGGAAGGAAGGGGTGGTTTTGCCTACAATGATCGCCTGGGTTTTGGAAGGATTGACCTTAAGCAACCACTGGTTGCACCAAGTGGTGAACTGGTCAACGCTGGCCATGATGGCCACTCGCATATATAGGCTCGGTAGTCTATTCCCCTGGTTATGCAAGTACCAATCTCACCAGTTAAGGTTACAAATTTTGATGCATACATCCCTCGACAGAAATAAGCACACCATCGGAACCGTGCTAAAGAGTACATCTTATTTACTATGTTACATTAATTTCTAGGATTATTCTATTGCCTGTAAATCAAGTTTTAGTTTTTGCATAATTTCGCCACTTAGCGCAGATTTGTTTGTTGACATCTGTGCTGCGAAGTTTTAACATAGAACTGCATATAGCACCGTTTGTAGACGTAATCTATAGCGATCTACACATTGCGCTGCTCAAAATCTTCATATCTATAATAATTAATTAATTATGGGCGATAAATGTTAATAATAATTTGCAAACAATAAAAACTATTGCAAGTCAAGTGTATAGTATAACTTAACTAGTTTAAATTACGTGTGATGCCACCCAAAATATTATATAGTGCCGATCTTTACGTCATGAATTTTCTATTGAATTTTATAAACAATTTTCCCTCAAACTTTGTTTATTGTACTTCACGTGCTTCATTATATATGAATCTTAACACATGACTACGGCACTCGATCCGCTTTGACGAAACATTTTTAATGAGTGTTCGCTCATCCCTTTAAGTTGTTATTTACTATTTTTATCAATATTTCAGTGTTCGTGATATTTACCGATTTCGAGGTTACTATAACTTTTGCATCTCGTGACTTGAAATAAAGTTCGATCTTTCAGAAGGTGCATATTGCTGACCACAATCCTTTCCCGCATCGCTCTTCTTCACCGTAAGTTACATAGTTTTCGCGTAGTTCGCGAAAAACCAAACAATTCCCCAAACTGCAGGCCATGTGGTCCGCCCGGTCGCGGAGACCGACCGTTGGAAATGTCGCGCGGGTGCGGCACGCGCTTCCGCGAATCGCGCGCCGTGTAGCGCGTTCGCTCTCCACAAAGCAATCCTTGCATACTAGAAACATCCATCTAGCAACAGGGGTTAGTACCGTCACAGTGCCTCAGCGATAGAGATAGCCGTACCGTAGGTGCAACCACAACGGAGTGGTCTCTGGGGAGAGGCCAGACAATCGTGTGGTTCCTGAAGAGGGGCAGCAGCCTTTTCAGTAGTTGCAGGGCAACAGTCTGTATGATTGACTGATCTGGCCTTGTAAAACTAAACAAAACGGCCTTGCTGTGTTGGTACTGCCAACTGCTGGTAGCAAGGGGAAACTACAGGCGCTATTTTTCCCGAGGACATGCAGCTTTACTGTATGGTTAAATGATGATGGCGTCCTCTTGGGTAAAATATTCCGGTGGTACAACAGTCCCCCATTCGGAACTCTTGACGGGGACTACTGAGGAGGACGTTCCTATTAGGAGAAAGAAAACTGGCAGGATGAACAAGACTTCTGGTCAGGTGAATACAGGGTTATAAATACAAAATCAAATAGGGGTAACGCAGGAGTAGGTTTAATAATGAGTAGGATAATAGGAGTGCGGATAAGCTACTGCAAACAGCATGGTCAACGCATTATTGTGGCCAAGATAGATACGAAGTCCACGCCTACCACAGCAGTAAAAGAGTATATGCCAACTAGCACCGCAGATGTCGAAGAGATTGATGAAATGTGTGATGAGATAAAAGAAATTATTCAGGTAGTGAAGGGAGACGAAAATTTAATAGTCATGGGTGACTGGAACTCGCTAGTAGGAAAAGGAAGAGAAGTGAATGTCGTAGGTGAATATAGAATGGGAGTAAGGAATGAAAGAGGAAGCCGCTTGGTAGAATTTTGTACCGAGCATGACTTCATCATAGCTAACACTTGGTTCAAGAATCATGAAAGAACGTTGTATACATGGAAGAAGCCTGGACATACTAGAAGGTTTCAGACAGATTATATGATGGTTAGACAGAGATTCAGGAATCAGGTTTTAAATTGTAAGACATTTCCAGTGGCAGATGTGCACTCTGACCACAATCTATTGGTTATGATCTGTAGATTAAAACTGAAGAAAATGCAAAGAGGTGCTAATTTGTGGAGATGGGACCTGGATAAACTGAAAGAACTAGAGGTTGTAGAGAGCATCAGGGAGAGTATTAGGGAACGACTGACAAGAATGGGGGAAAGAAATACAGTAAAAGAGAATGGGTAGCTTTAAGAGATTAAATAGTGATTGCAGCAGAGGATCACGTAGGTAAAAAGACGAGGGCTAATAGAAATCCTTGAGTAACAGAAGAGATACTGAATTTAATTAATGAAAGGAGAAAACACAAAAATACAGTAAATGAAGCAGGCAGAAAGGAATACAAACGTCTCAAAAATGAGATCGACAGGAAGTGCAAAATGGCTAAGCGCGGATGGTTTGAGGACAAATGTAAGGAAGTGGAGGCGCGTATCACTAGAGGTAAGATAGATACTGCCTACAATAAAATTATAGACACCTTTGGAGAAAAGAGAACCACTTGTTTGAATATCAAAAGCTCAGATTGGAAACCAGTTCTAAGCAAAGTAGGGAAAGGAGAAAGGTGGAAAAAGTATATAGAGGGTCTATACAAGGGCGTTGTCCCTAAGTCAATATTATGGAAATGGAAGAGAATGTAAATGAAGATGAAATAGGAGATATGATACTGCGTGAAGAGTTTGACAGAGCACTGAAAGACCTACTGAACTACTGAAAGCCTTGGGAGAGCCAGGCCTATCAAAACTCTATCATCTGGTGAGCAAGATGTATGAGACATTGAAATACCCTCAGACTTCTAGAGGAATGCAATAATTCCAATCCGAAAGAAAGCAGCTGTTGACAGATGTTAAAATTACCGAGCTATCAGTTTAATAAGTCACAGCTGCAAAATACTTACGCGAATTCCTTACAGACGAATGGAAAAACTGGTAGAAGCCGACCTCTCGGAAGATCAGTTAGGGTACCGTAGAAATGTTGGAACACGTGAGGCAATACTATCCCTACGACTTATCTTAGAAATTATATTAAGGAAAGGCAAACCTACGTTTCTAACATTTGTAGACTTAGAGAAAGCTTTTGACAATGTTGACTGGGATACACTCTTTCAAATTCTGAAGGTAGCACGGGTAAAATACAGGGAGAGAAAGGCTATTTACAATTTGCTAAAAAAGAATGGTTCAAATGGCTCTGAGCACTATGGGACTTAACATCTATGGTTATCAGTCCCCCAGAACTTAGAACTACTTAAACCTAACTAACCTAAGGACAGAACACAACACCCAGTCAGCACGAGGCAGACAAAATCATTGACCCCACCGGGAACCGAACCCGGGAACCCGGGCGCGGAAAGCGAGAACGCTACCGCACGACCACGAGCAATTTACAAGTTGTACAGAAACCAGAAGGCAGTTATAAGATACGAGGGGCATGAATGGGAAGCAGTGATTTAGAAGGGAGTGAGACAAGGTTGTAGCGTATCCCCGATGTTATTCAATCTGTATATTGAGCAAGCAGTAAGGGAAAGAAAAGAGAAAATCGGAGTAGGAATTAAAATCAAAGGAGAAGAAATAAAAGCTTTGAGGTTCGCCGATGACATTGTAATTCTGTTAGAGATAGCAAAGGACCTGGAAGAGCAGCTGAACGGAATGGACAGTGTCTTGGAAGGAGGATATGAGATGAACATCAACAAAAGCAAAACGTGGACTATGGAATGTAGTCGAATTAAATCGGTGATGCTGAGGGAATTAGATTAATAAATGAGACGCTTAAAGTAGTAAATGCGTTTTGTTATTTGGGGATCAAAATAACTGATGAGGATATAAAATGTAGACTGGCAATGTCAAGGAAAGCGTTTCTGAAGAAATGAAATTTGTTAACATCAAGTATAGATTTAAGTGTCAGGAAGTCGTTTCTGAAAGTATTTGTATGGAGTGTTGCCTGTATGGAAGTGAAACGTGGACGATAAATAGTTTAGAGAATAAGAGAATACAAGCTTTCGAAATATGATGCTACAGAAGAATGCTGAAGATTAGATGAGTATATCACATAACTAATGAGGAGGTATTGAATATAATTGTAGAGAAGAGGAGTTTGTGGCACAACTTGACTAGAAGAAGGGATCGGTTGGTGGGGCATATACTGAGGCACCAATTCGGTGTTGGAGGGCAGCGTGGAGGGTAGAACTCGTAGAGGCAGACCTAGAGATGAATACACTAAACAGATTCAGAAGGACGTTGGTCGCAGTAGGTCCTGGGAGATGAAGAAGCTTGCACTTAATAGAGTAGCATGGAAAGCTGCATCAAACCAGTCTCTGGACTGAAGACCACAACAACAACACGTGTACAAGTAAGCAGGTATGTATGAGATCGTTATGCTGCTTCCATACGGCAAAGTTAATGACAGTGGGAGAGGTTCTGAACAGCTGGTGTGTGGGAGTGCAGACTTTACCGGGGAATTCCGTTGACGAAATCCTCCCAGGTCATCATCCGAGTCGCGGCACCGTGTTTTCTCAACGTTTCGACGACTTTCCTACTCGTCAACCTTTTACAACTGCTGAAGTTCAGATGCCTCTCTCGTGGTCACAACGTGGTAATCAGTCTCGAGCCTCCGGAAGAGATGTCGTGGCCGGTGTGGACGGTCAGGCCTTTGTCGGAAGGGGAATGAGGGACGGGGGAGACAAGCGACATACGGCGGGGTGAACGGTTCTGGACATCGAGTCCTATATTGCCGCCTAGGATAAGTTATTACTAGGCCTTCTGCATCATTCGACTTTGGTGCTATTGGGAGAAACCATGAAAACCGTAAATTTGGAAGTTCCAACCGTAATTTTGGTTTGTAGGGTTTCCAGAATTATAGCTTGTATGTAGAGTAAAACCTGTTTCTCTCTGCATCTTCCCCTTCACTATACGCACTGCAGCATTTTGAGTCAGTCAGAAGCCGGCCGGTGTGGCCGTGCGGTTCTAGGCGCTACAGTCTGGAACCGCGGGACCGCTACGGTCGCAGGTTCGAATCCTGCCTCGGGCATGGATGTGTGGGATGTCCTTAGGTTAGTTAGGTTTAAGTAGTTCTAAGTTCTAGGGGACTGATGACCAAAGCAGTTAAGTCCCATAGTCCTCAGAGCCATTTGAACCATTTTTTGAGTCAATCAGAAATATATTATACCTAACACGGGCCTTCTAAATACCGTAAAAAAATTAATCTGTGTGCTTCGCGGTATTCTGGGCCAACAAACCACTAATGACCATGTTCACACACATCGAACATTCACCTTTAAGAAGGAGGTGTTGAGACACATCGAAGAGGAACATATCACGGGCACTCGTCCAGGAGTTCGAATGGTTCAAACGGCTCTGAGCACTATGGGACTCAACTTCTGAGATCATTAGTCCCCTATAACTGAGAACTACTTAAACCTAGCTAACCTAAGGACATCACTCACATCCACGCGCGAGGCAGTTTTCGAACTTGCGACCGTAGTGGTCGCGCGGTTCCACACTGAAGCGCCTAGAACCGCTCAGCCACTTCAGTCGGCACTCGTCAAGGAGTGCAAGGGTTGTTATGCTAAGCGCACAGTGTTTTCCGCGAACACCTGCATCAGTAGCATACGCAGAAGTACTGACAATAACAGTGGAGGATACACACGACGAGAACAGACAGCGCAGTCGTATTTACGCTACTGCGTACCACAGTCACAATCGTCGTTCTGAAGTTGACTGGAAAATGCACGTTTGCCTGAGACAGCATTGTGAAATGACAAATACTCTGAACTGTGCAGACGAAAATCACTTACGCAAATGCTTAGAACACAATCAATTTGAAAGTATGGAGTGGGATAAACTGTAATTACCTCAGGAGGGTTAAGCTAGAGGCAAACATTCTTGCAGGATCTATCAGCGTATATTTGTGCACAAAACTTAAGGACGACGGTAAGTTTCTCACGTTGTGTCAATGCAAGTAACAGCACGCAGGAAGATGGCCCAAGCGTAAACAGAACTGCTACAGTAAAGCACAGAAGTTAAATGAAAGAAAAACACAATAAGACGAATAGAAATGGCACTTTCATTGAAGGGGGGTAGGACGTCAAACGGGACGACTTGGAGCAGGAGAGGCACCACAGGACATTTTAATTTCCACTGTCTATACTTTTACAAATAAATTCACAAAACTTTAACAACATGACCAGGAAGGATTCAGGATTCATACTCATAGCAGTGGAAGCTCTAAAACGTAACAGAACACATTTTTATATGAGAAATTTCATCATTTTTTCACTTACTACTCGCTGCATTTGTTGCTAGAGGAACACTTTTCTTACTAAGTAAGAGAGGTTCTCCGATGACTTTTGCACAGTATACAAACCATAATTACATGTGTATGAAACTCTAGAAGTTATTTAATTTATGAAAAAATGAATGAACTGTTACATTTTAAACTTCATCTTTAGAGAAAACTCAAGTTTTATAGTTAATTTTTTCCACAGTTTTTTAATAAATTTGGAAAATTCTAGAGTTTCATACACCTGTAACTACTGTTTGTATGCTATGGAAAATTCATCGAAGAATCTCTCTTACTTAGGAACAAAAGTGTACCTATAGCAACAAATGCAGCCAGTAATAAGTGAAAAAATGATGAAATTTCATATGTAAGAAAAGGTGTTTTGCTGCGTTTTTGAACTTCCACTGCGATGAAAGTGAGTCCTCAATCCTTCCTGGTCATGGTGACAAAGTGTGATCACCGCGGATGGCAAAGCATACTCTGCACCATACTACGATACTAGCGACCTGGTCGGCAGTTTTAGGGCGTTTCATTCCATCACCTGTGCAGTTGACAATTGTTGGATGCTCGTTGGCACATGTGGACGTACTTCCCAAAGCATTCCACTCGTGCTTGATGGGATTTAAGACGAGGCGAAGGTTCAGAATAATATCCTCATTTCCTAAGAGTTCCTCCACAGGCATTGTTCCATGCGGTCGTCCATAGTCACCCACAGACTTGAAGTCAAGGTCGAATGCTGCCCTGAAAAGGCGCACATTGGATAAAGAGTACAGTATCACAATAACACTGACCAGTGCGTTACCGTGTTCAAAGAGTAGGTCAGTACGCCAACGCAACATTGTGTGTTGCCACATCATAACACGTGGACTACAAAAACCAATGTTTCAGCGTCCGTTACGTATTTACATCCCCAACCATACGAGGGTACGTCCAGCAACCTGATACTGCGTCTATTGATTTTTTTTCACCACTAACTTAGGAGGGGCGAAGATAGTACCTCACTAGGAAAATATAATAGTTGATCTTTATCAGCAACCATTACAAGTGACTGAAATTAGCTAAGGTTAAGTAGCGAACAGGTCTGCTGCCATAGTGACTATGACTGTCTGAAAGTGTTATCAGCTGCAAAATAACATCAATGTCTAATAAAAACACCTCCCCCCCCCACACACACACACAAACACATCGATGTTGCATATTGTAATAGGCAATTATAAAACAATGAAAATTCGAGCAAAATAAAGTTGATTTATTTTCTTCGCAATTTGTAAGAGTTCACGCACTTTGCAGGAACAATGGACCTTCAAATTAAATATTTGCAAGTTTAAATTGATTGCGTTAGTTATTAAAGTGGGTGCAGCTTGCATATTGGCACTGCCTCTAAAAACTTCTACATCTACATCTACATCTACATGATTATTCTGCAATTCACATTTAAGTGCTTGGCCGAGGGATCATCGAACAACAATCATACTATCTCTCTACCATTCCACTCCCGAACAGCGCGCGGGAAAAACGAATACCTAAACCTTTCTGTTCGAGCTCTGATTTCTCTTATTTTATTTTGGTGATCATTCCTACCTATGTAGGTTGGGCTCAACAAAATATTTTCGCACTCGGAAGAGAAAGTTGGTGACTGAAATTTCGTAAATAGATCTCGCCGCGACGAAAAACGTCTTTGCTGTAATGACTTCCATCCCAATTCGCGTATCATATCTGCCACACTCTCTTCCCTACTACGTGATAATACAAAACGAGCTGCCCTTTTTTGCACCCGTTCGATGTCCTCCGTCAATCCCACCTGGTAAGGATCCCACACCGCGCAGCAATATTCTAACAGAGGACGAACGAGTGTAGTGTAAGCTGTCTCTTTAGTGGACTTGTTGCATCTTCTAAGTGTCCTGCCAATGAAACGCAACCTTTGGCTCGCCTTCCCCACAATATTATTTATGTGGTCTTTCCAAATGAAGTTGTTCGTAATTTTAACACCCAGGTACTTAGTTGAATTGACAGCCTTGAGAATTGTACTATTTATCGAGTAATCGAATTCCAACGGATTTCGTTTGGAACTCATGTGGATCACCTCACACTTTTCGTTATTTAGCGTCAACTGCCACCTGCCACACCATACAGCAATCTTTTCTAAATCGCTTTGCAACTGATCCTGATCTTCGGATGACCTTATTAGACGGTAAATTGCAACATCATCTGCGAACAACCTAAGAGAACTGCTCAGATTGTCACCCAGGTCATTTATATAGATCAGGAACAGCAGAGGTCCCAGGACGCTTCCCTGGGGAACAACTGATATCACTTCAGTTTTACTCGATGATTTGCCGTCTATTACTACGAACTGCGACAATCCTGACAGGAATCACGAATTCAGTCGCACAACTGAGACGATACCAAATAGGCCCGCAGCTTGATTAGAAGTCGCTTGTGAGGAACGGTGTCACAAGCTTTTTGGAAATCTAGAAATACGGAATCAACTTGAGATCCCCTGTCGATCGCGGCCATTACTTCGTGTGAATAAAGAGCTAGCTGCGTTGCACAACAACTACGTTTTCTGAAACCATGCTGATTACATATCAATAGATCGTCCCCTTCGAGGTGATTCATAATGTTTGAATACACTATATGCTCCAAAACCCCACTGCAAACCGATGTCAATGATATAGGCCTGTAGTTCGATGGATTACTCCTACTACTCTTCTTAAACACTGGTGTGACATGCGCAATTTTCCAATCTGTAGGTACAGATCTATCGGTGAGCGAGCGGTTGTATATGATTGCTAAGTAGGGAGCTATTGTATCAGCGTAACCTGAAAGGAACCTAATCGGTATAGAATCTGGACCTGAAGACTTGCCCGTATCAAGTGATTTGAGTTGCTTCGCAACCCCTAAGGTATCTACTTCTGAGACTCATGCTAGCAGCTGTTCGTGTTTCAAATTCTGGAATATTCCATTCGTCTTCCCTGGTGAAGGAATTTCAGAAAACTGCGTTCAATAACTCCGCTTTAGCGGCACAGTCGTCGGTAACAGTACCATCTGCACTGCACAGCGAAAGTATTGACTGCGTCTTGCCGCTTGTGTACTTTACATACGACCAGAATTTCTTCGGATTTTCTACCAAACTTCGAGACAATGTTTCGTTGTGGAACGTATTAAAGGCATTTCGCATTGAAGTATAGGTTAAGCGACTCTCGTTAATGGTTACAGTTTGGTAGTTGTACCACACTTTCCAATCTCTGGGATTTTGAATTAAATATTTATGAATCTAAGTTGTCTGCATAACTTATTAAAGTACGCAAAGCTCAGTAATTGGTACGACTTAAATAAATTATAGGTTAGCAACTCGCCGGAAGCTTGATCTATGTGCCACACATTAAATTCACGTAGAGCACTGCTGCAGATTTAACTTTCAGCCAATCGTACACCGACAGTTACCACTGTTACTCTTACGACCAAAACTCGTCTCTAAAACTGAAAGTTTGATATTCCTGTCACACTTTCGAAACAGAATTGACCTTCAAATTAAATTACTTCCGTATCTAAACTGTCTGTGTAAATCATGGAAATACACACAGCGCACTTACTGAAAACATTAAGTTAATCTAGAGCACTACTGCAGATCTTACAGCCTACAGTACACCGACAATTATCAAGTTGAACAATGACAACTCGCAAAAAGCAGTTCACCTCCCATCTTGATAATGCTAGCGTACGTTTGACGTAGCAATATTAACAGTGTGGTCACAAGTAACACAGTACGAAACGCTGTCACCTACTGCTGTTACACGGTGGAAATCTGTATTTCATCTGCCTTGTTAACCCAAGGATTATAGAGAGAGGAAATTTACTGTGTATGTAAATCTGAGGGATGTTGATGAGGCAGATGTGGGAGTATTGTATATAAATTTTTGATTGTGCTCAGACGTCGAAGTATGTGACTGGCAACTCTCTTCATACTATTAGGTGGAGAGAGTGACTGGCAATAGATATGTGATGAATATTTTGCAGAACATCAGGGAAATGTTTCCAGTTTAATAACAATTTTTTTTTCATCTTATCTGAATTCTGGATTTGTAAGACAGTAGTGATTATGTTGTTCATAATTTGCTTCTCGATTGTGAAGTGGACGGATATTCCACGACGTGAGGAAAAAGTTTCTCGAAGTGTTCGTTCGTCGGATGAGCTAGGTTGTAAGGAAGCTTTGCACTTAGGTAGGTCTTATTATTCAGCAGTGCGTTTTGTTTTTAATGCAGAAGGGACGACTGATGTGAAGAAGATTCTGTAATATAAACAAGCGCGGGCTCAATACGGCTTTTGATTTTAGAAGTGTCAGCATGCGTGGCAAAGCACTATGCTGACATCGACCATTTATGAACATAGGTTACCTACTTCCAAGCAAGCATTTATAAAGACCTTATAAAAGGAAAACAGATATACCTGGTAACTTTTATACTGAAACGAATAGAAAATGTTACGACCTAATTACGTAAGTCGACAAAGCTTTTTACGCTGTATAGCAGATCCGCCTCACCATATCAGTGTCAGCCCCGGTAGCTGAGTGGTCAGCGTGACAGACTGTCTATCCTAATTGCCCGGGTTCGATTCCCGGCTGGGTCGGAGATTTTCTCCGCTCAGGGACTGGGTGTTGTGTTGTCCTAATCATCATCATTTCACCCCTATCGATGCGCAGGTCGCCGAAGTGGCGTCAGATCGAAAGAGCTGCACCAGGCGAACGGTCTACCCGACGGGAGGTCCTAGCCACACGACATTTCCATTTACCATATCAGTTACAGCAAACTGCCTCACAGTTACTTAAGTTACGAATGCGGAAGCAAACAATTCTAATTATCACTGTAGTACAGCGCAGAACAACGATGCCGGCATCAAATTTATATAAATATAGATGCTTCAGCACTTCACTGCGACTTCAAGAAACTGCTCAAAAAAAAAATGTGTGTGAAATCTTATGGGACTTAACTGATAAGGTCATCAGTCCCTAAGCTTACACACTACTTAACCTAAATTATCCTAAGGACAAACACACACACCCATGCCCGAGGGAGGACTTGAATCTCCGCCGGGACCACCCGCACAGTCCATGACTGCAGCGCCTTAGAACGCTCGGAAGAAACTGCTGTACTTTGATAAAAACACGCAGTTGGTACTATCATTCGCCTTGCTCGTAATACCGTATCTGCCTCCTGCGCCTATCTGCAGCGGTTTATCACAAGTCATGTACAACATACAATGTGGGCGGTACTTCGTTAGCATTTTTAATCGCCCACTTCCCGTTCCATTTGCTACGGAAAAACGGCTGGATACGTACGTGCGTCCTCTTATCTCGTTCTCATGGCACTTACCGGGAAATATACGGCAGAGACAGTAGAATGGTATCTCAGTCCCCTGAAAAACAGGGGCACTAAATTTATACAACAGCTCTCCGAGAAGAGAACGTCTTTCCTACTTCAACTTTGCCCATTTACATGCCTCAGAATGTCCGCAATAATGTCGTGGGGTTTAATCTGGAAAGCTACAACCCTTAATTATAAGTCATTAAAATGTTTCCTATCGTCCTCATAACCGCTTTTGAAAGGGAAAATCTCTGAAATGGAAACTAATCTGTTTGAAATGAAATAAATGAATACCCGAAATGCAAAATAAATAGCTAAAACTGAATCTCTTAATTAAATTTCTTGAAATGATGCTTTGAAAAAAAAAATAAAAAGAATAACAAAAAACAGAACAGCGTTTAGTTTTTAAGTCTGTCACAGTCTATGGTGCACTCATTAATTGGCGCTGACAATTTGTGTTGAAAAGAATGTAATTAATGACCGCGCGCAGGTTCCTGTTATCAAACCCATGTCTATCACTTCCAAACGTGTACAGAGCTTAGAAATACGTCGAGAATAGATTTCACTCATTCGTGAAGTAAATAACATTATCTTTTTCCGCAAGAAACATGAGTTCTACTCCGAAAGTTCTTCAAACTAAGTTACAAATCTCATTGTTTCCGTGAATATTATCGCCATATCATCAATTAAAACTTTCTAGTTAACCTGAAATAGAAAATGGCGGTTTGTAACAATACCGCAATTACACCACAGACAATATCTATCCAAGACGTGTACTTTCCAAGTAACTATATATCGTAGATTAACAATTGATGTAGGTTCCATAGAAAGTAGGGCCAACGATGGGCATACTAGCGTTCGAACAGGCTAGAGATTCCCCGATACGCCGCAGTGTTCAGTGGACTATCGAGTTTTTTGAAACAATCGCCTTACATTTGACTTGCTCGGCTTGATTGCAAGGGGCACGCCAGAAACTACAAATCAGCCACAACAATAAGCTATGGCTCTGCTTAAAATTTGGCAGTTTCGTGAAACACTGACGAAAACAGCACTGCACAAATTTCTACTGCGTTTGATCGAAATTATAATACGAATCCTCATACAGAACTTTTATGTTTGGATGTCTACATATGAGTAAAAAACATTTATGCTAATTTTTAAGTAAAGGTAACAGACAAAGACGAAAAGTGTTGTCCTCTAAAACAATATTGCTTCACTAAACGCAGTATAGTATTTCATTTTTTGCAAGGTGCGGTAATGGTTATCAGATAGGTTGCAAGTGAGTAATTCAGTCCTTGTTCATATTTTACGATAATTGTAACTAAATCCCGAGACTAGCAAGAGCTCGAGAATGAGATAGAATCGCGATTGCGATCTTTTATTTATTCGTCAGCTCCTGTTGTTACCTTTATGTTTTTCACAGTAATTTTTATTCATGTAATCCTTAGAGCGTTGCAAACGCTTACATACACTACTGGCCATTATACTCGTAATTGCTACACCACGAAGATGACGTGCTACGGACGCGAAATTGAACCGACAGGAAGAAGATGCTGTGATATGCGAATGATTATCTTTTCAGAGCATTCACATATGATTGGCGCCGGTGGCGACACCTACAACGTGCAGACATGAGGAAAGTTTCCAACCGATTTCTCATACACAAACAGCAGTTGACCGACGTTGCCTGGTGAAACGTTGTAGTGATGCCACGTTAAGGAGGAGAAATGCGTACCATCACGTTTCCGACTTTGATAAAGGTCAGATTGTAGCCTATCGCGATTGCCGTTTATCGTATCGCGACATTGCTGCTCGCGTTGTTCGAGATCCAATGACTGTTAGCAGAATATGGAATCGGTGGGTTCAGGAGGGTAATAGGGAACGCCATGCTGAATCCCAACGGCCTCGTATCACTAGCAATCGAGATGACAGGCATCTTATCCGCATGGCTGTAACGGATCGTGCAGCCTCGTCTCGATCCCTGAGCCAACAGATGGGGACGTTTGCAAGACAACAATCATCTGCACGAGTAGTTCGACGACATTTACAGCAGCATGGATTATCATCTCGGAGACCATGGCTGCGGTTGCCCTTGACGCTGCATCACAGACAGGAGCGTCTGCGATGGTGTACTCAACGACGAACCTGGGTGCACGAATGGTAAAACGTCATTTTTTTTTATGAATCCAGGTTCTGTTTACAGCAACATGATGGTCGCATCCGTGTTTGGCGAAATCGCGATGAACGCACATTGGAAGCGTGTATTCGTCATCGCCATACTGGCGTATCACCTGCCGTGATGGTATGGGGTGCCATTGGTTGCACGTCTCGGTCATCTCTTGTTTGCATTGACGGCACATTGAACAGTGGATGTTACGACACGTGGATCTACCCTTCATTCGATCCCTGCGAAACCTTACATTTCAGCAGGATAATGCACGACCGCATGTTGCAGGTCCTGTACGGGCCTTTCTGGATACAGAAAATGTTCGACTACTGCCCTGGCCAGCGCATTCTCCAGATCTCTCACCAATTGAAAACGTCTGGTCAATGGTGGCCGAGCAACTGGCTCGTCACAATACGCCAGTCACTAATCTTGATGAACTGTGGTATCGTGTTGAAGCTGCATGGCAGCTGTAGCTGTACACGCCATCCAAGCTCTGTTTGACTCAATTCCCAGGCGTCTCAAGTCCGTTATGACGGCCAGAGATGGTTGTTCTGGGTACTGATTTCTCCGGATCTATGCACCAAAATTGCGTGAAAATGTAATCACATGTCAGTTCTAGTATAATATTTATCATCTGCATTTCTTCTTTGCGTAGCAATTTTAATGGCCAGTAGTGTATAAAACAAATCGTTCCGATAGTGCCTAGAAAAGTCACTAGAACGTAGGCCGATCAAAAGATTGAAAAGAAAGCGAGATTTCCAGAATTGTGACGTAAATCCTTCGAACAGTTCGAACTGTGTTCAAACACAGTCCTATCCAGAGAATAACACTGCGCGTCACAGAACGGAGAGCTCCCTCTCGCAGTCGGTAAGCATAAGTGTTGCTTTCATCAAACTGTCCTGCGACTGCCAGCCTTCCATAGGAATTACTACGCAATGCTTAGTGATGGACACGAGCAAATGAAGCAGTGTATTTATTCGCTTGTCATTCATTCATCCGTCTGATTGCAATCAATATATGGGGGCAATAAATTGGAAACACAGGTCAAATGACACAGCTTCAGTTACTTTACTGGTCTCATACAGATGGTTTTACAGATGAAATGACACAGCTTCAGTTACTTTTCTCGTCTCATACAGATATGTTTTTGCATACATAGACTGAAGCAGCGAGTAAAAGTTTGTACCGAGGCCGCGAAACGAACTTGGGTCTCCCGCTTAGTAGGCATGTGCGTTAGCCAATAAGCCGCCTCGGCACAGTGGTCAACCCAAGTGCACGCGTTACCATGCCAGGCTCCCTCCTCTATCCAAACTCCCATTGCAGCCCCAGCATATTTAAATTCCCCCTTACACACGAACAGAATTGCCGAGGCTGTCCATGTTATGGACTTGCACCCAAACATCGAACGTAAGTGGGGGATCCAGCCTGAAATAAAGGTGAAGGTTCTTATACAGATAAACTGACGTAACTTCAAGGACCGAGCTAAGGTCGCTTCGTATATACTGCATCTGCCTAGTAGGCGGAAGATCCAGGTGCGATTGCCAGTCTTGGTAAAACTTTTCACTCGCTGTTACAGTCTATGTACCTAAAATCATGTCTGCATGAGACCAGTAAAGTGTCTGAAGTTGTCATTTCACTTTTATAAGTGCCTTCGCCTGGGTTTCAGGCTGGAACCTCCATTTACGTTCGATGCTGAGCTGCTATTTCAGAAATAGCCTTGGTAATTTTGTTCGTGTGTAAGAGGAATTTTAAAGTAGACTGGGGCGGCAGTGAGAATTTCATCTAAGTGGAAGCGTGTGTAGTCGCTATAACCACTGTGGCTTAGTGGTGCCGGCACTGTAGCTCAGCGTGTTCGGTAACAGAGCTGGCTGCTCTGTGTAATAAAAGAACTGAGTGAGTGGATACATAACGAGCTTCAAAGGCTGTGTTAAGACGTCCGCTAACACCAAAAAATAACGAACAAAATGGAAAAAAAGAAAAACGTGGCTAACGCACATGATTAATAAGCAGGAGACAAGGGAATGTTTCGCGGTCTTGGTATAAATTTTCACTCGTCGCTTCAGTCCACGTACATAAAAAAATTTAAAATTTTTTTAATAGGAAACAGTCTGTAGTTTCTCTGTCGGTTGAACTATGTATCTCGTGTTTCAACTTGAACCACTGTTTAGTGTGTTAGGTGACTGACTTACACTCCTGGAAATGGAAAAAAGAACACATTGACACCGGTGTGTCAGACCCACCATACTTGCTCCGGACACTGCGAGAGGGCTGTACAAGCAATGATCACACGCACGGCACAGCGGACACACCAGGAACCGCGGTGTTGGCCGTCGAATGGCGCTAGCTGCGCAGCATTTGTGCACCGCCGCCGTCAGTGTCAGCCAGTTTGCCGTGGCATACGGAGCTCCATCGCAGTCTTTAAGACTGGTAGCATGCCGCGACAGCGTGGACGTGAACCGTATGTGCAGTTGACGGACTTTGAGCGAGGGCGTATAGTGGGCATGCGGGAGGCCGGGTGGACGTACCGCCGAATTGCTCAACACGTGGGGCGTGAGGTCTCCACAGTACATCGATGTTGTCGCCAGTGGTCGGCGGAAGGTGCACGTGCCCGTCGACCTGGGACCGGACCGCAGCGACGCACGGATGCACGCCAAGACCGTAGGATCCTACGCAGTGCCGTAGGGGACCGCACCGCCACTTCCCAGCAAATTAGGGACACTGTTGCTCCTGGGGTATCGGCGAGGACCATTCGCAACCGTCTCCATGAAGCTGGGCAACGGTCCCGCACACCGTTTGGCCGTCTTCCGCTCACGGCCCAACATCGTGCAGCCCGCCTCCAGTGGTGTCGCGACAGGCGTGAATGGAGGGACGAATGGAGACGTGTCGTCTTCAGCGATGAGAGTCGCTTCTGCCTTGGTGCCAATGATGGTCGTATGCGTGTTTGGCGCCGTGCAGGTGAGCGCCACAATCAGGACTGCATACGACCGAGGCACACAGGGCCAACACCCGGCATCATGGTGTGGGGAGCGATCTCCTACACTGGCCGTACACCACTGGTGATCGTCGAGGGGACACTGAATAGTGCACGGTACATCCAAACCGTCATCGAACCCATCGTTCTACCATTCCTAGACCGGCAAGGGAACTTGCTGTTCCAACAGGACAATGCACGTCCGCATGTATCCAGTGCCACCCAACGTGCTCTAGAAGGTGTAAGTCAACTACCCTGGCCAGCAAGATCTCCGGATCTGTCCCCCATTGAGCATGTTTGGGACTGGATGAAGCGTCGTCTCACGCGGTCTGCACGTCCAGCACGAACGCTGGTCCAACTGAGGCGCCAGGTGGAAATGGCATGGCAAGCCGTTCCACAGGACTACATCCAGCATCTCTACGATCGTCTCCATGGGAGAATAGCAGCCTGCATTGCTGCGAAAGGTGGATATACACTGTACTAGTGCCGACATTGTGCATGCTCTGTTGCCTGTGTCTATGTGCCTGTGGTTCTGTCAGTGTGATCATGTGATGTATCTGACCCCAGGAATGTGTCAATAAAGTTTCCCCTTCCTGGGACAATGAATTCACGGTGTTCTTATTTCAATTTCCAGGAGTGTATTTCTTCATTTTTCTCCGTCCCTCGTTCTTTCAGTAAATGAACTAAGGCAGTGGTAGACAACCAGGGTACACATACCCATAGACGGTAGCCCTACTCCCTGGATGCTTTAAGATATCACAAGGGGTACGCCGTAGTTAAAATATGCATTATACAGCCGGCCGCGGTGGTCTAGCGGTTCTGGGCGCGCAGTCCGGAACCGCACGACTGCTACGGTCGTAGGTTCGAATCCTGCCTCGGGCATGGATGTGTGTAATGTCCTTAGGTTAGTTAGGTTTAAGTAGTTCTAAGTTCTAGGGGACTGATGACCACAGATGTCAAGTCCCATAGTGCTCAGAACCATTTGGACCATTTTGCATTATACATATTCATTTAATTACGTACTAGATAGATTAATTATTCAGTTAATCATTTGAAGCTGATTGGTATACTGCTTTGGATTAATTTGCTCCAAATGCAGTTTGTATATTACCAACTGAACTGATACATCGTCTGGGGTACAGAGTTGACATTAAAGTTTTGTTACGAGTGAGAGAAGAAAAAAAGGGACATTACCAAATTTTGATGACAGTTTAAATCCTTTTTGATTAACTAGGAGTCGTTTGAATCTAATCGCGAAACTCTTGTTCAGCCACTTATTTGTGTGAGCAGAAAAATACTTACCGGTTACGTAAACAAGTTTGTTTTGTAGGTACCATTTGTACAATGGTGCTTCAGTTTCACATTTAGGCGTATCTCTAGCTACCAATAAACGCCATTTACTATTATCAAAATGCGCGGAAGTGTTTAATGCTACCTGACTATAGTAAATGGCGTAGATATATACTGCTGTTTCTACTGTACTGCATATCATGGCTACAGCTTTGAAAGTCGGACAGCCACAAACTACCCATGAAAATGACTGTAACACAAAGCAATTGTGGTTTACGGAACCAACATTTTACTTGAAAATAGCTACACAGGCGAAACGTCGTGGTATACAAAATAAAAATAAAACGAAAACAAATAGCCTACGCTAGAAAATCTTTTTTTTTTCCAAGACGTTTCTCAGGCAGTGTAGATATGTTGCAACTAAATTATTTGAAGTAGCTTTTAGCTCAGTTTTAGGTCCATGTTTATTAATAGGCTTTTACTTAATATTTAACTTTGTATATGAATCAAAATGCCGAAACGCTCAGTGCCGTGGGAATGGAAGAAATTCTGTAACTGGATTGAAGGTGATCCTGAAGATAAGTTCAGTGCGATGTACAGTGCTGCATGGATGATTGGTATATTGAAATAATATTAACGAATGATGACAAATACTTCTCGTGAAACCATATTTGTGACAATGGACAGTGTAAAAGAAAGTCACTGAGTAAACAAACAATAAAAGAGAATTGTGTCTTACCTGTTTTTTATTCGTGCCACTTCAGCATTTAGTGAAGGAGAAATATTGGTGATTGTTGCAAACCAGAGGGAATAAAATAAACTTAAACAAAAAAGTAATTGTCCATTTATTTATATGTAAATTTATAATGTAGCACCTCTTATTAACCATTTGGAACCAACCAAAAATCTGTGTTTGATATCGGTAGGACGAAAAATTCGTTTTTAAGTGAGTAAATACACGACTACTGGAAATGTTTCATTTTTAAAAGCACATTTCTAATTCGGCTCCCTTGAAATAAGTTACGTTATTTGTCTCTTGTTGTATAACTAAAAAGTCTCAAAAATTATGAAAACTAGATCACTCGGACCTGGAGACTGAGCAAAACCTTTTATATGACTGATGTTGTGACGGTTGTCTCACATTAAGCGAAACCGTTGAAACGCCAGGAGTGAGCGAAAATATTCCACACTGCGGGCGTGGCCGCAGATACTGTCATTTGGTTGTTACATTTGACTAAAAAAGTCGGCTGAACGAAAAAAACAGTCGGCTGGCTAATCGTTTGTTAAAACCATCGAGGTAAGAAGAAAAGGGAGGCGATACGAAACACTTATGCTGCACGTTGTTTTGAAGCCAGAATGGGCAGGGCCTGCCACTATCTCAAACAGCCCGAAACATTAGCAGACTACTATTTACGATTTCTTCTTCTTCATTATTTCTGTCCTGTACGCGCAGTGACTGTTTCATATATTAAAAATTATAGAGCTGACATGAATAACATAGTCTCAAGAAGGCAATTTCGAACTTTTTCTGTTCTTTAGTGCGTATTTGCTCTAGTAATACGACACATCGACCACGTTAATGTAACCTGTTTTTTGCTGGTATACTTCGGATAACCAAAAAACAGAAGGAAGTGATGTGAAAAGTATGCTTTCGTAAACCATTGAATTCCACTTTTACTGTATTTATATCGATAGCAAATGAATGTGGAATTTCGAAACCAATGCTTGTTTGCTTACTGGCGTTCTTTGCTAGTCCATAAACGTGCACAACGAGGAAAGAAGCAACACATGCTGTCGTATCTTGTATATGTCAACAAAGTGAATGATTATTGAAATTTCAAGGAAACAGAATTGCACAGAGATATACCTGCATGATGAATAGAGTTCTTGTTTTAATAGATTGTCAGTGCATTACCAGGTAGTTGCAGGGGCAACGGTCTGGATGAGTGACTGATCTGGCCTTGTAACAATAACCAAAACGGCCTTGCTGTGCTGGTACTGCGAACGGCTGAAAGCAAGGGGAAACTACGGCCGTAATTTTTCCCGAGGGCATGCAGCTTTACTGTATGATTAAATGATGATGGCGTCCTCTTGGGTAAAATATTCCGGAGGTAAAATAGTCCCCCATTCGGATCTCCGGGCGGGGACTACTCAGGAGGATGTCGTTATCAGGAGAAAGAAAACTGGCGTTCTACGGATCGGAGCGTGGAATGTCAGATCCCTTAATCGGGCAGGTAGGTTAGAAAATTTGAAAAGGGAAATGGATAGGTTAAAGTTAGATATAGTGGGAATTAGTGAAGTTCGGTGGCAGGAGGAACAAGACTTCTGGTCAGGTGACACAAAGTCAAATAGGGGTAATGCAGGAGTAGGTTTAATAATGAATAGGAAAATAGGAACGCGGGTAAGCTACTACAAACAGCATAGTGAACGCATTATTGTGGCCAAGATAGATACGAAGCCCACACCTACTACAGTAGGACAAGTTTATATGCCAACTAGCTCTGCAGATGACGAAGAAATTGAAGAAATATATGATGAAATAAACGAAATTATTCAGATAGTGAAGGGAGACGAAAATTTAATAGTCATGGGTGACTGGAATTCGAGTGTAGGAAAAGGGAGAGAAGGAAACGTAGTAGGTGAATATGGATTGGGGCTAAGAAATGAAAGAGGAAGTCGCCTGGTAGAATTTTGCACAGAGCACAACTTAATCATAGCTAACACTTGGTTTAAGAATCATGATAGAAGGTTGTATACATGGAAGAATCCTGGAGATACTAAAAGGTATCAGATAGATTATATAATGGTTAGACAGAGATTTAGGAACCAGGTTTTAAATTGTAATACATTTCCAGGGGCAGATGTGGACTCTGACCACAATTTATTGGTTATGACCTGTAGATTAAAACTGAAGAAACTGCAAAAAGGTGGGAATTTAAGGAGATGGGACCTGGATAAACTGAAAGAACCAGAGGTTGTACAGAGTTTTAGGGAGAGCATAAGGGAACAATTGACAGGAATGGGGGAAAGAAATACAGTAGAAGAAGAATGGGTAGCTTTGAGGGATGAAGTAGTGAAGGCAGCAGAGGATCAAGTAGGTAAAAAGACGAGGGCTAGTAGAAATCCTTGGGTGACAGAAGAAATATTGAATTTAATTGATGAAAGGAGAAAATATAAAAATGCAGTAAATGAAGCAGGCAAAAAGGAATACAAACGTCTCAAAAATGAGATCGACAGGAAGTGCAAAATGGCTAAGCAGGGATGGCTAGAGGACAAATGTAAGGATGTAGAGGCTTATCTCACTAGGGGTAAGATAGATACTGCCTACAGGAAAATTAAAGAGACCTTTGGAGATAAGAGAACCACTTGTATGAACATCAAGAGCTCAGATGGAAACCCAGTTCTAAGCAAAGAAGGGAAAGCAGAAAGATGGAAGGAGTATATAGAGGGTCTATACAAGGGCGATGTAGTTGAGGACAATATTATGGAAATGGAAGAGGATGTAGATGAAGATGAAATGGGAGATACGATACTGCGTGAAGAGTTTGACAGAGCAATGAAAGACCTGAGTCGAAACAAGGCCCCTGGAGTAGACAACATCCCATTGGAACTACTGACGGCCTTGGGAGAGCCAGTCCTGACAAAACTCTACCATCTGGTGAGCAAGATGTATGAAACAGGCGAAATACCCTCAGACTTCAAGAAGAATATAATAATTCCAATCCCAAAGAAAGCAGGTGTTGACAGATGTGAAAATTACCGAACAATCAGTTTAATAAGCCACAGCTGCAAAATACTAACACGAATTCTTTACAGACGAATAGAAAAACTAGTAGAAGCCGACCTCGGGGAAGATCAGTTTGGATTCCGTAGAAATACTGGAACACGTGAGGCAATACTGACCTTACGACTTATCTTAGAAGAAAGATTAAGGAAAGACAAACCTACGTTTCTAGCATTTGTAGACTTAGAGAAAGCTTTTGACAATGTTGACTGGAATACTCTCTTTCAAATTCTAAAGGTGGCAGGGGTAAAATACAGGGAGCGAAAGGCTATTTACAATTTGTACAGAAAGCAGATGGCAGTTATAAGAGTCGAGGGACATGAAAGGGAAGCAGTGGTTGGGAAGGGTGTAAGACAGGGTTGTAGCCTCTCCCCGATGTTATTCAATCTGTATATTGAGCAAGCAGTAAAGGAAACAAAAGAAAAATTCGGAGTAGGTAGTAAAATCCATGGAGAAGAAATAAAAACTTTGAGGTTTGCTGATGATATTTTGATTCTGTCAGAGACAGCAAAGGACTTGGAAGAGCAGTTGAACGGAATGGATGGTGTCTTGAAGGGAGGATATAAGATGAACATCAACAAAAGCAAAACGAGGATAATGGAATGTAGTCGAATTAAGTCGGGTGATGTTGAGGGTATTAGATTAGGAAATGAGACACTTAAAGTAGTAAAGGAGTTTTGCTATTTGGGGAGCAAAATAACTGATGATGGTCGAAGTAGAGAGGATATAAAATGTAGACTGGCAATGGCAAGGAAAGCGTTTCTGAAGAAGAGAAATTTGTTAACATCGAGTATAGATTTAAGTGTCAGGAAGACATTTCTGAAAGTATTTGTATGGAGTGTAGCCATGTATGGAAGTGAAACATGGACGATAAATAGTTTGGACAAGAAGAGAATAGAGGCATTCGAAATGTGGTGCTACAGAAGAATGCTGAAGATTAGATGGGTAGATCACATAACTAATGAGGAGGTACTGAATAGGATTGGGGAGAAGAGGAGTTTGTGGCACAAATTGACCAGAAGAAGGGATCGTTTGGTAGGACATGTTCTGAGGCATCAAGGGATCACCAATTTAGTATTGGAGGGCAGCGTGGAGGGTAAAAATCGTAGGGGGAGACCAAGAGATGAATACACTAAGCAGATTCAGAAGGATGTAGGTTGCAGTAGGTACTGGGAGATGAAGCAGCTTGCACAGGATAGAGTAGCATGGAGAGCTGCATCAAACCAGTCTCAGGACTGAAGACCACAACAACAACAACAATGTGGCGTAATGAATGCCACTTTTTTTACTGGTATTATAATTGCGTACATCATCGCCCGTGTTGAAGTGCAGTGGAATATTTACAACAAACTTCATGAAGGAATAACTATCAAACTGATATATTGCTACTCACACGCCGAGCACAATGCCGGCACGACGAAAAGAGTGTTCATCACGCATGACCGCTGTCTCCGGCTGCTCTAGCCAAAATTTTTTTTAAAGGGGAAGGAAATGTGAGAAATGAATAATAATTATCGGCGAGAGGAGTCTAGGGCATCAAATGCTGCCCCAGCCATCTGCGCGGCTATGCAGCCGTGTGTTGTGCGGGAACGAGACCGTTGAAAAAGTGTGGTTCGGATGTCAGAAGCGTTTGCCACTTCGAAGGCAATGAAAAACACAGGAATGAAGAGAAACAACGACAACTAGTAAAGTAAGGCAAACATAAAGTCAAACTAACATAAGTAAAACCATTATAATAAAAGCAAACAGTGCAACAGTAATTCATGTATACAAAAGAAGATATTGCTTGACTCGCTTCACTTAGGAACGCAATGTGGTCCCTTCAAGCTTTAGGTTAGGATCGGTTCTGTTAGTACACCAGTAAACAACGCAAGCTGGCATTTTTGATGAAACAACTACGTATCCACACAAAGCACACAACACGGTCGGAACAGGTCACGGGCCCAAAAGAGTAACTTCACGGGGAAGTATCGAAGCGGAGAACCGTGGAGATGGACATGCCGTAAACTTAACGTTTCGTGCTCGTTTAGACAGCGGACATCGGCTTGAGGTTTGTGAGATAACGTCACTTGCCTTTTATTTTACCTTCATGGTTACAAGCAGTCGCTTGTACCATTACTAGTGCCATTTTATGTCGTTGGAGCAACTTACTGTCAATAGTTAAACTTTTCTTATTTGAAGAAGCTTCATCAGTTCTGAGAAACAGCTACGTTTCTCTTTCTGGCAGAGTTAATTTTGCTTTTTTTGCCAAAACACAGTATAATTTGGACAATGCTCGCCTTGCAGTAGCTATTACGACACAATCGTGAGACCATGTCATATTAAGCAAGCAGTTGGCGACTAGAGATGTCAATAGTTTACAGAAAACCTTCTTGTTATGGGTTACAGAAGCATAAAAGAAAAAAAATTTGATATTTATCTTCATACTAGCAACCTCTCTTTTCAATGCCTGTCGAAGACTTAACAAAGTTACTATATTGGATTGAAAAAATAAAATAAAAACCATAGATTCTTCTATATCGCTGTAGATAAGAAAGTTCTCTTTGTTAACGATATAGCGAAATACTCTTCTCTTTGTGTCCGTCACTTGTCAAAATATCGTGTCGATATCTCAAATGGTTTAGGATATGTGAGGGATGTTATGAATATCTCACTGTTGTGTGTGTGAAGCCGGAAGTGAATGAGGTACATAAACTCCATTTTCTCGAGATAGAAGACAGATCCAGACCTCCTCCCAAGTCTAAAGCACAATTCAATATTTTAGCCAAATTTCGTTCATAGCAGCATATGGTGTAATGTGCACCAAAATCATAGCGACTTCTATTTTTCACTGCAAAATTCAAATTTTGTGCAGTGCCGTACTTTAATATAGCGCTAAATGTATCACCATTATCGCAATTTTGCGCACTTGAGCACTAGCTATGAGCACTAGGAAAATCTTTTTTTTTTAATTTTTCTTTACCGATTAGTACCTGTAATATGTTTGAGAAATATTTCCGAAAATAGGCCTCGTTTGTGTCATCAATGCCTGTCGCCAACAGGCACGCCGTAAACGAGCAAAAAATTTGTAGTTCATTCCGGCTCGCCGGCGGGCATGTAGCTGGGCCAGTCGACGCACTATTTATATTCCAGAGATCATTAGACGCCGGCCGGTGTGGCCGTGCGGTTCTAAGCGCATCAGTTTGGAACCGCGTGACCGCTACGGTCGCAGGTTCGAATCCTGCCTCGGGCATGGATGTGTGTGATGTCCTTAGGTTAGTTAGGTTTAAGTAGTTCTAAGTTCTAGGGGACTGATGACCTCAGTAGTTAAGTCCCATAGTGCTCAGAGCCATTTTTGATCATTAGACGCTTTAGCAGCATGCCAAAATTTGAAGCAGTAGGTCATTCAAATTAACTCTGTAGGCCACCATGGCCGAAGGCGAAAGAAAAGCTCGCGTAAGGTGACATACGGTACTCTGATGATTTCTCTGATAAATGGTTTCTTTGTACTGGATTCTTTGAATGAGACGTGTGATGAGCACTTCGCACAAAAAACTAAACATCCTTTAAACTGCCTTAGAGGAGCCAGTGTCAATAATTCAAGAAAGAAAAATACATTTTATCAGGTACAGAATTTATGGCCAATGTTTTCTGGAATGGAAAATGGCTTCCATTCACTGTTTATCTTGAAAATGGGAAAACAATAACTGTTCAGTACTATGTAGGTTTTCAGTACCAAATGGATGAAACACATACTTTAGAAGAATCCCCAATTTTAAGAGCATATTGTACAGAGAATAGTGCGTGCGTCTCTGGTCACTCATTACCACATTCCTCTTGTTGCAGGATAACAGCGCCTTTTTCAGCTAAAATTTTGAAGTACCGCAGCTAGAATTTAAGTTGCCATATTGTAAACGAGTTATGTAAAACTATAGAGCTAATATCATTAACGTGACATCTTTTCTGTTTACAAACTAGATAAAAGACGAACTTAAATTCGTCTCTGAATAAGCCATGCAGCGGTGGAACACGGAAGAGCGTGTGTGGCGGAAGGCTGACCTCATGAGCTTTAGTGCCTCATTACATTGTTTGTTACGCTTGGGCATGTCACAAGTGGGACAATCGGATTATTTGCGTGCCGTAACTAAATACATTCCGCTGGCGGAGTTATTGTATTTCCGCTGTACTAATGAACCGAAAAATGTTGGATTCAGCATCAATATGCATACTCCAAATAGCTGGATTAAGCATTGTCATGTTCCATTGAAATGCATTCGCAGGAATGTTAAATATAGGTGCATACAATGTTGCCAGTGTGCATTTTCCTCCCCATTAACAGAGATGGAGATTCATTGCCTTCATCCGGTCAGTGGTCAAAGAAATTAGTGCGAAACAGGCGGGAAAAATGATACTAGCACAATGTAAAATCGAGAAATTTCCAACAAGTGAACCGTACTATAGCAGCTTTTGCAATTCTACCATTACTTACTATACCGTTACCAGCTTATCTGCTTGTCTTTCGTTTTCTTTGTGCTCTGTTACGTCCAGTCTCCATAGTTCCAAGGGAATGACACAATAATTTACTTTACGTCCCTTATACTATAATAACTACGTCGTGTCTCTATTTAGTTTGAGCTACAGATACAGTTTTCTTGCTGCATTGTGAGTGTGATCCTGACATCGTAAAATCTCAGTTTCATTACCGTTACAGCTATTCTTATTAATCTTCTATATTTCTTCCAGGAAGCGGCCGAATACCTCTTGGGGCAACCACACAATTAGTTTTCTTGCATCAGGGCTAAGAATAAGGTCAAAACTTGTCGCTGATAATTTCGCAGGTGTCACGGAAGAACGTAGCGAAAATAATATGAGGGGCATCCAAAGAAAAGGAAATTATATATATGTCTAACTGGCATTATTTTTTTAAACGAAGTTAAATAAGGACAATGAATCGGCGTTGTAAGTGAGCCATCATCATTTATATAAAAAACATAGATATTCTTCTTAATTTCTACTCATCACTATCCGGGACGACATGTTGACTCAGTCGTTTTCTAATAAAAACACCACCACAACATTACCACACTCTAGTATCCACACTGAATCATTTTTCCTTGTCTCTTGTCACCAAGGGAGGCAGGCAGTTGCTTCCTATGAACCACTTTCGCTTCCAGAATGACTCTGTAACAAAACCATAAAAAGTATAGACACAGTATTTTGACATTAAATTAATGTGAACATAATCTTTGCTGTAATAGTACAGTCATCTGTTAGCCGTTCTTGCAGATTATTTCCATACGGAATACTTAATAATACACCAAGAAAGAGAGCGATGAGTAAAGCCGTTATTAAAGTTGTTCAGTATTCAATAAGGCACATGTGTAAAATCTTCCGGAAACCTGGTGGCTTAAATCGAATCGTCACGTAGGCACTGTCGTAGCCAAAGCTCGCAATTTATTAATTCATCAAAGTGCTGTAGAAGCCGGACAGTACTATCCTCATCCATCTTTGAGAACATGTGCTATAGCATAATTAACAGCGATTAAATTACATTAGGAAAATTATCAGCTTAGAAGTAAGCATGGAGCATGACCTAAATCACATGACCGTGGTTTTCTCCATGAGAAAAGACAAGAAACTATCATCATAATGGTGCACGTCGCCTTGAAACCCATTTATAAACGCGTTCAAAACTGTAAAACCCAAACCACTCATGTTATTTCATTCAAAATTTTCTAAAGAATCTTTTTTTTTTTGTGTGTGTGGGGGGTAGGGTAGCCGGGGGAGGGGGGGGGGGTCGTAAGTTTCCTGACTGGTTTAATGCGAACCGCCGGGAATTCCTCTCTTGAGCCAATTTCTTCATGACAAAGTAGCATTTGCGCCCTATATCCACATTTGTTTGATCGGTATATTCCAGTCTTTGACTTCCTCTACAGCTCCCTCTGACATCGTGAGATTTATGCTCTGATGTCGTAGCACGTGTCCCATTAACCTGTCCTTTCTACTTGTCAGCGTTATCCATGGACACCTTTCATCACCGATTCTATGGACAACTTCCTCCTTCTTTGTCAGACCACGTAATTTTCAACATCTTTCTATAGCGCCACACCCCAGAGTCTCTTCCTTCTCGGCTGTCCCACAGTCAATGGTTCACTGCCATACAATGCTTTGCCCCAAACATAAAAAATTTCGTCCTCAGATGGAGGCCGATATTTGATTCTAGCAGAATTCTCTTGGCCAGGAAGGTCATTTGTGCTCCTTCTAACCTCTGCTTCTTCTTCGGATTACTGTCAATTCACCGTCTTTACTCATTAGAGTAACCATTCCATTCAGTAGGCTCTGTAATTCTGCTTCAGTCTCACTGATAGGAATGCCATTAGCGAATTTTATCATTAAATCAGAGCGCTTCTGGGCCCCTTCTATTACCATCTTGTGGAACTTGGGCCTGACCTTTCCTGGTGCAGGGATGTCGTTTAGCCAGTGGGCGTGTTTCCTCTGCATGGTTGGGTCCGAGCCAGTATTTCCGCCGTCGTGTGTCTGGAAGTGAGTGTGAGAGGCACCAGCAGTGCAGTCACGACGGACCAGCAGGCAGTCGGTCGGTTACTGCGGACCAGGGAAGATACCTCCCCGCAGTGCGGTCGCTGGGTTCGCTGCCGGTCCCTGCGTAGTGTCGGAGCGTGTGTCGAGCTCTCCGATCGCTACGAGCTTCGCGGTTCGCCGACCCAGGACGTCCAAGTTGAGTGTGGTTTTAGGTACCAAAGCCTCGTGCATCCATGTTGTGGTTCGTTTCGGTGGTTCACTTTTGGGGAGGTTTTCCTGTGACCGACGCCGAGTGTTTCTTCATATTTGATTGTGGATAGTTACGTCCGTAACATTTTCTGTTTCAGTTCTCATGCACTGATTGATGGGAAGCAAGTAGTAGCGTCGGTCGGTCCGTGGCTGCCCCTGGTTGGGTTCCGACTGATCAAGTGTAGTTGACTCACCACCTGTCTCGCCTAAGTGAACGAGGGCAGACCGACCTCCCTGGAGGCTTCTGAGTGCCACCGGTGGTTAATTATCTGTTTTCAGCTGCTTACAATTTAAGGCTTATGGTTACTTTTTCTTTTCTTAAAAATATTGCAATATAAATTTTAAATTTATGTTTCAAGCTCATACATTGCGGCCTTTTGCCTTTAAAAGTTTGAGGTATTTTATTTTAAAAATTTGAAACTTAATTGTGGCCTTCAGCGATTGGTATTGCACCTAGCATATGTATGTTCTATCTGTTTAGTCTTAAGACTTTTCTACCCAGCCGTGATACGTTCTTTTATTTATTTGATTGGCCTCTCTTAATTGCATTTTAATCTTGTTGATTTTTAAGATTTCTTGTTGTTAAACATTCTGGCCTTCTCCCTTTAAAAATATTCTAAAATATTGAAATTTAATTGTGGCCCTCAGCCAATTGTATTGCACTTTGCTTGTGTTTGCTTTTTATAAATTATTTTATTGCTATCTTTATTGGATTTTTATCCTGCTGCTTTGTTAAGATGTCTTCTTTTGTTGCCTTCAGCCATGAAAGAGTGGCATTCGGTAAAGGTCCGGCTATGTGCCGCTTTGGTTGTAAAAGTTATTGTATTACAATAAATGCCAATTAGAAGGAGAAGCTGACCTCAACCTTTGGCCGTTTCCACAATCCTATTACCTGTTCTGCCCAGCGCGTTTAGAGGGCGTATCAAGCGTGTCCACGACGTCTTTGACGCTATTCGGAGAGAGGCCGGAACTGAAGAAAAAGTGGGGCAATCCACGATGCGACGGGTGAACGCGTTCACTGCGTCGCAAGGAGGCCACTTTGAACATTTGTTGTGACGTGAATCCGATGCAGTTCTGTATTGTGTTCCGGGACGATTTGTTGTCGTTGCACGCATACTGTCCGTTTCCGGACACATGTTCATAGAACCTTTGTTCCTCCATTTCCCTTCAGGAATCCGTCCCCGCTGATTGTAGGTTTTATTAATGGTTACCCAGTGTATTATGTTTACGAGGACCTTGGATGCATGAGCCGTTAATATGGCGATAGGACTCACACTTATATGCACTTGCTATAACTGGGATTGCGTGGATTATAATTTTCAGAAGGTCTCATGTCTCGGTACACATAGATTCTACTTACCATCTTACACAGTCACTTGGTTGCTACTTTCACCAATGATTTCAGTAATTGCGTAGCTGCCTTATTTGATCACAAATATCCTACCCTTGTAATAAACTGTGAGCATAGACTGTGAGTCTGTAATGGATCTTCTATGTCCGTATCGAGACTCATTTTATCCTCAACCATGTTTTCAGGTAACTCCTCGTAGAGAAAAGACTTCAATGTCCTCGCTGCCCCTATCCGCTATGAGTTTACAGCCGAATACGGCTGAACAGGAGAACTTTAAAAAGCAATTGTGGCAGTCCATGCGTCTTGTCGCTGGAAGAGAAGACGCGACTGAAAACACGATACGTTGGACAGCCGAGGAGGCGTGTCGGCCGTGCTAGGCTGCGCTAAGTGAGCAGCCAAGCAAGGCCGGTAGCGCTCGCCTGGAGGGGGTGTCACTTAGGTGAGCAGGTGGCGACGGATATCAGACTCCGCAATTGGTACACACTGAGAGCTTGAGATGTACACTGAAGAGGGAAGGAATATGCTACACCCGTCTAATATCGTGTAGGGCCCCCGCGAACGCGCAGAAGTTCAAAGAAATGGTTCAAATGGCTCTGAGCACTATGGGACTTAACTTCTGAGGTCATCAGTCCCCTAGAACTTAGAACTACTTAAACCTAACTAACCTAAGGACATCACACACATCCATGCCCGAGGCAGGATTCGAACTTCGACCGTAGCGGTCGCGCTGTTCCAGACTGTGGCGCCTAGAACCGCTCGGCCACCACGGCCGGCCGCGCAGAAGTGCCGCAACACGAGGTGGCACGGACTCGATTAATATCTGAAGTAGTGCTGGAGGGAATTGAGACAACGTATCCTGTAGGGCTGTCCATAAATCCGTAAGAGTACAAATGGGTGAGGGTCTTTCCTGAACAGCATGTTGCAAGGCATCCCAGACATGCTCAATTATGTTCATATCTGGGGAGTTTCATGGCCAGCGGAAGTGTTATAAGTCAGAACAGTATTTGTTCCTGAATCCACTCTGCAGCAATTCTGGACTTGTGGGGAACCGTATTGTCCTGCTGGAATTGACCAAGTACGTCGGAATGCTCAATGGACATGAACGGCTGCAGGTAATCAGACAGGGTGCTTACGTACGTGTCACCTGTCAGAGTCGAGTGTCGAGGGTCGAGGGTCCCATATCACTTCAGCTGCACACGCCCCACATCATTATAGAGCTTCCAACAGGTTGGAAAGTCCCCTGCTCACATGCAGGATCCATGGATTCACGAGGTTGACTCCATACCCGTACACGTCGATCCGCTCAATACAATCTGAAACGAGACTCGTCCGACCAGGCAACATGTTTCCAGTCATCATCAGTTCAACGTCGGTGTTGACGGGTCCGGCGAAACGTAAGACTTTTTGTCATACAGACATCAGGTGTGCACGAGTGGACCTTCGGCTCCGAAAGACAATATCGATGATGTTTAGTTGAATGGATCGCCCGCTAACAGTTGTTGACGGCCCAGCATTGCGATCTGCAGCAATTTGCTAAAGGGTTGCACTTCTGTCACTTTGAACGATTTTATTCAGTCGTCGTTGATTCATTTCTTGCAGAGTCTTTTTCCGGCCGCAGCGATGTCCAAGATTTGATGTTTTGGTTCAAATGGTTAAAATGGCTCTGAGCATTATGGGACTTAACATCTGGGATCATCAGTCCCCTAGAACTTAGAACTACTTAAACTTAACTAACCTAAGGACATCACACATACCCATGCCCGAGGCAGGATTCGAAACTGCGACCGTAGCGATCGCGCGGTTCCAGACATCTGATGTTTTACCGGATTCCTTATTTTCACGGTACACTCGTGAGATGCCTGTACGGGAAAATCACTTCATCGCCACATAGGAGATGCTGTGTCCCATCGTTCGTGCAGCGACTACAAGACCATGTTCAAACTCACTTAAATCTTGAATAACTGCCATTGCAGCAGCAGTAACCGGTCTAACAACTGTGACACTCGTTGTCTTATAACAGCGTTGCCGACCGCAGCACCATGTTCTGCCTGTTTCCATACCTCTGTATTTGAATATGCATACCTATTCTGGTTTCTTTGGCGCTTCAGTGTATAACAGACGCAGGAGGGCAGCAGGTAAGTCGGTGATCTGGTACGCGGTCTGCCAAAACCCGGGATGCGCTTGGCCGTTGGAGAGCAGCATAAAGGAACTAGCCGCCAGGGCGGAAATGAGTGATTACAGTAACAACTAAATAAACACCTGTAGAATAACAAAGCAAGTATTTAAAAAGAGCAAAATAAGACGAGAGTGTGTGTGGAAGTGCGCTCTCACTCAAACCGGTATTTCTTGAGTTATTATGCTCTAACGAAGTAATATGGAAATAAAATGAACTTTAAAAATTGATACCTTCCCATTAAAACGACTGGCAATTTTGATCAACTATGTATGTACAGGTAGAGCTTGTGAAGCTGGATCAGAACATACCATGAAAATTTTTATAAATGTTATGTATTTTAAACTGCATGGTGGAATATACAGGGTGATTCACGAAGATATGCAAATGTTTTAATATGTTTTTCTACAAGAAAAATTAAAGAAGAATGTTCGTATGAACATGGGTCCACAAATGCTTCGTTACGGAGTTACGGCTAATAAAAGATTTTGAGTGAAATTTAGCAACTTCGTTAATATGAAGCCATCGAAAAAGGGTACGACGTTAAAGTAAAGCACGATTTACATTTTTTTTGTTGTTTTTGGTTTGGTGAATCTAATAAAACATGTCCTAGACCTGTATCTGCAGTAGTTGGTTGGTTTGGGGAAGGAGACCAGACAGCGTGGTCATTCGTCTCATCGGGTTAAGGAAGGATTGGGAAGGAAGTCGTCCGAGCCCTTTCAGAAGAACCATCCCGGCATTTGCCTGGAGCGATTTAGGGAAATCACGGAAAACCTACATCAGGATGGCGGGACGCGGGATTGAACCGTCGTCTTCCCGAATGCGAGTCCAGTGTCTAACCACTGCGCCACCCCGATCGGTATATCTGCAGTAGTTTTCCAGAACATACAGAGAAGCAAATTTGTTTACTTTACATTAAGAATGTAGAAATTTTTATGTCATTGTTGGCAACCGTTAGTGAGTTGTTTGAGTCGTTTCCTAACCTTCAAACGAATTGGTTTTCTGTATTGTTCATTGAATGCACATAATAACAACAGTGTATTTAAGTGAAACTACATGGCAAGTTGTAGTTTGTAGATTATTTATGAAATAGGGATCTTTCAAATTTACGACAGTGGAATACGCCGATACGGTGTTTATTTATGGAAAATGTGATGGTAATGATAAGGCTGCAGTAAGGAATACCGCGTACGTTATCCAATTCTGAGGATTCTGAATGCACGAACCTTTAGTGGAGCATTGGAATTTTACGGGAGATAGGTTCTCTGGTTCTCTACCTAGCGTTCATAATCAGTATGAGCGCTCGATACATGAAGGCGAAGATATTATGGATGCTGTTAAACATTGTCCGGGTACCAGTACACGACGTATCTGTCAACCATTAGTCATTTCACATTGTAAGGTATGGCGGTCACTGAAGGACAAAAATCTGTATCATTACCATAAACAAAAGGTGCATCATTTACATCCGGGAGATACTGCCTTCGCTAGGAATTGTGCAACTGGTTAGATACTAATCGTCAGTTACTAAAAAAAAGGCATTTTATTTACTGATGAGGCATAACGTATCATCTAGCAAAAATAAAGTTACGTTAATAATTTTTGTTTGTTTCCAGACACATGGCACAGCCAACTGATAAACTGGAGCAGACAGCGCCATTTTGTTTTGCCTCCCCTAGTGGCGTGCTGTGGTACTGTGATGCGGAAATTTCATTGTTGAATCAGACTACCGACATCTGCCGGCAAGCGAGCAAACGTAATACATAACTTACCATTTTGTATAGGGTTCCCTGAACGAATTGTCGAGAGACAACTGCACTTACATATTTTTACCACTGTATCACGGAGCCTTTCGAAAGAAAACATTTTTAATAGAGGATGTAGTAAAACAAATAAAACTAAGATCAAGCCAAGATAGGGGATATCGAACTGAGCAAAATGTTTTCGGTAACCACAGGACGGAAATGCACTTTTTTGAGGCTGCAGTCGTAAAACGAGAACCGGACAAAGATGAGCGCCCAGAACATTGTGCTTAAGCGAGCGTGTTTGGATGTCGCTAGAGAGCGGTTTTGTTCCAGTAGGCGGCTGCACTGAATGAACTTACGCTTCATTGTAAATTGACTCCTACTCTGCCTACAATAATTAAAGAACGTAGCCGTTAGGTAATCTTTATTACTAACGTAGCACCTCAGAGTACCACATTTCCACTATGTTATCATACTACTTCTTCGACAGTTCAGCTTTTATCATTCACAACAATATCAGGCACAGCCAAAAGTTGAAAATAATGTCTACATTTACATCTACATCTACATGACTACTGTGTAGTTCGCAGTTAAGTGCCTGGTAAAGGGTTCTGCCAGTTACATTCACACTGTTTCTTAACCGTTCCACTCTCGAACAATGCATGGAGAAAATTAACAGTTCAATCTTTCTGTGCGAGCTCTGCCTTCTCTTATTTTGTTACGATGATCATTTCTCGATACGTATGTTGGTGACTAAAATATTTTCTTTCAGAGGAGAAAGCTGATCACTGAAATTTCGCGAATATATCTCGCTGCAATGACACACGCTTTTTCTTAATGATTACTATTCCATCTCGCTTAATATCGATGACGCTCTCTCCTCTTTTTCGCGATAATACAAAACGTACTGCCCTTCTTTGAACTTTTTCGATGTCATCCGTCAATCGTATCTGGTTAGGATTCTGTGCAACACAGAAATATTCTAGCAGATGGCGAACAAACGTAGTGCAGGTAGTATCTTTAGTAGATCTGTTGCAGTGTCTTAAGTCTTCTGCCATTAAAGCGTAGTTTGCCTTCCCCACAAGGCTATCGATCGTTCCATCTGAAGCTCTTTGTGACTGTAATTCCTAGAGATTCAGTCGAATTGACAGTCTTTATATATGTGTGATTTGTTGTGAAATCGAAATTTAACATATTTCTCTTTGCCCTCATTAGGATGAGCTCGGACGTTTCCTTATTGAGAGACAAACGGCCCTTTTCGCATCACTCAGATGTCGTGTCTAGGTCACTTTGCAATTGGTTTTGATCTTCTGATGACTTTACTAGACGCTAAATGACAGTATCATACGCTAATAATCTAAGGGGGCTGGTCAGATTATCTTTGAAATAATATATGTAGATTGGGGGCATCACAGGGCCTGTAACACTTCCTTGGAGAGCCGTGGATATCACTTCTGTTTTACTCTATAATTTTCAGTCTATTACTATGTACTGTGAATTTTCTGAGAGGAAATCTCGGATCCAGGTGCATAACTGAAGCTAAGACCGCCTCCGTAGCGCTGCGGGTTCCATTCCCGGCAGGGGACTGGGTGTTGTGTGTCTTTCACCATCATTGACACACAAGTCGCCGAAGTGGCGTCAACTAGAAAAGACCCGAAACCCGACGGGGATATTCCGGCCAATAAATGCCATACCATCATTTCATTTTTTACTGAAGCGATACACCATAGGTATGCAGTTTAATTAGAAGTCTTAAGAGTGATGTCACTCAAAGAAATTAATCTCATTACAGTACTTTTGGAATAGATGATTTATTAGTGAAGCTTTTCTGAGTAAACGTCGCAGTACATTCATTTCAAACGTAGCCAGTGTTGGGAAGGAAATTAAAGTTTGCCTCGTCTGGGACCTTCAGTATAATAGGTGCTCGCCGACGCAGGGTAGTTTAAATGCAGACACATCTGCATGCACGTCACTTATTGGTCGTCGTTTTTTAGCGACACTGCAATGATCATGCATCTGCAACCCGCGGTCAACTGGGAAAGTTTGCTAGATTCGCTTCCCATACATTGTTTTGATCATGAAGGGTTATTTTTTTCCGTCGGTTATACTGAGCGCAAAAAATATTTCTTTGTTGCTGTAGTTGACTACGTCACCTAAATCATCACTTCCGTGAATACGACCGTGATTGGTCGTTATAGGAAAGCATTAGAGTAGATCATGTGCTCACCAGTCGATATGAAAAAGTAGTTTCTCAGTTTCAAACCTTTCGCTAACAGATTAATACACTGAGTCTTGCCAGCTGTGTCCATCCTCCTTTCGCACTAACCATCCTATAGCGTTAATGCCAGTGGTCAACAGTAGTTCTTTGAGCTGTTTTCCAAACTTTCAGGTTTACGCATGTCTCTTCAGCTTGTAAGATATATTCAAAGTACATCTTGCTTGTTCCTTGCTTAGTTATAGTTGTTCTTCATTGCTTTGTGTCAATTTTCCTTGTGGTGGTTTTTTGTGTCAGTGATAATACGTGTCGTTTCCTGTAGATATCACACGCTTTATGATATAAAATACTCAGAGCAAAAGTCATTCGCAAATGTCATTAGGAAGAATGTAACCCTCTTATGGAGTGCCCAACAGTAGCAGCGGATGCATCCACAAGAGGTAATGCGTCTCTAGCGTAACTACAGAATGCAGTATCTCCCTGAGGAGAGACAGTAATTTCATCAGTTAAACACGATCAAGGGTAGTCGCACCGTTACATTGTACACGTCTGGACGGTTATAACCTCGCATAGTGCGTCACATCAGTTGCACAAACGTTAACAACTGCTTGATACTGGAGCAACGTGCAAAATTGTAAAGGGCAGACGGACAAACTGCACACATCCTATGTACAGAAGCTACGACCTACTTCGCAGGGAGAACAGATGATTTGTATGACGCACGCGAACAGCTCCAACTGCTATAATTGCACATAATCAGTAACGGTTCCCTCTTTGTGGCTTACGAGAATGTCTATTACCATTGAAACATGGTATTTGTCGCTGGCCATGTTCTCATGGGCTCCAATGGTCTCCAGGTGTCTCTTATCTCCATCCAGCCATCCGTATCAGTTTTGGTTTACCAAGGGATCTCGTATGTTGCGTCATCCCTTGAAGCACTGCTTCCCGTGATATGTCACAGCCATACAATTATTCTGCTCTTTATTACAGTTGTCACATTTGATTCATTAAACAGCCTGTGGATTTATGTGTATTTCTTTCTGTCAAAATTTACATTTTCTGACACAGGTACGATGATGTTTCTTAACAATTGGGTTTCGAAGGTCATAATTTTTCACTCCACCTTCTTGGTCAGTGTCCATGTTTCAGTCCTATACAGTAATAACAGACACAAATGGTTCAAATGGCTCTGAGCACTATGGGACTTAATATCTCAGGTCATCAGTGCCCTAGAACTCAGAACTACTTAAACCTAACTAACTTAAGGACATCACACACATCCATGCCCGAGGCAGGATTCGAACCGTAGCGGTCGCGCGGTTCCAGACTGAAGCGCCAGAACCGCTCGGCCACACTGGTCGACCTATAACAGACACACAATTGTCTTGTACATGAGGAGATTTGTTGCTCCTGTTAGTTGCTTGTCGATGAATAAATGCATTATTCATAACAGAAGCCTCTCTCCATATTTCATTTGGTTCATTATCTCTCCCTCCAGTGGCATAACTTCTTAGCCATTTCAAAGAAATTCAGTTGTTAAATTCCATATCTTGTGTATCCAGTAATCTCTGCGGTTCCTCCTCATTTTTTGTTTGTTTGTTACAAGCATACTCTCTGTTTATCTTCATCGATCTTGAGATCCACGATCGGTGTTTCTGCTACTACCATTTCTGTTTTTCTTTTTAAAGTTCAACACACATTTGCCGACATAGTACTGTCACGTCATGGCAACGTCACGCCAGAATGTATTCACACTGCCCGTCACGTCACGTCAATTCATGTATCATGATCTCAAATCACATGGCTGACCTCAATCCTCGACTGTTTTTTCACGGAAGTCACTCTTTCCGCGAGGTGATTTTCAACTGTTTTTACGCGCGAAGTGCACATACATAACACGGTAGCATTTGTACGTGAACGCTAGACTCCACATTTGTACGAAAATGACGTTACTCGGTCTCAAATGGTGCACGGATAGCTTCTACATACGAGAAGGAAGGTAGAATTGAGAAGCAACGCAAGAAAAAGAGAGTGCGTCCGAAAAACGCCATTACGTGGTACAGAAGCTGTATTTCACACACTCTACAACGAGATCGATGAAGAGGAATCTGCATTTCCTAAATATTTTAGAAAATTGAAGTAACAATTATTTTATTTCTTACTTCAAATTTCACCCAGAGTTACTAAAACAAGATGCCATCACACTGTGTGAAAAATTGGTTTCCTTAGGGTTAAGTTTAGTGGCCAGTTCAGAGAAAATTTTTTATGAAATAGTCTTCAAGACTTATAGGTTTTCCTTACATGTTATATCTGGTTTTTAATAATTCAATTGCCTTATTTGTACTTGGGTTAGCTAGTAAAACCACATAAATATTTTGCACTGATGCTTGCAAAACTGATTTACACATAATCCAGTTAGTTACTTGGTAGTAAATAGGCCTGCCACAAACACATATTTAAACAAAAAATTCTGATACATTACTTGATGTATTATTCAGGAATCAGCATTTTGTCATTGTTGCTGCGTCTAAAGATTTCATTAAATTTCCTTACCAAACATTACGATTGCCTGACATAGAAGCAAATTCCACTTAATAATCTATCTCATTGTATCCACAGTACTTTTACCAATTCAAGTTGCAGCCATACTATATTTCATTTCTTTGTAATATATTAAATACTGTACCGACATGTATAAATATCCACTTTATGCCTGTAGTAGAGGGCAAGTAATTCAGTACTCTCGTATCGTACAACTGAGACTGCTGCCTCACTGCTTCAATTAATATTTCATCATTGATTGTATCACTGTAAATTTTAACAAAAGAAATGATGGTAGTTAAGCGAAACAGTTTTCAACATATAAAAATGTAGCCAATAACAAAGAGTTAGAATAACAACTGATATCTGCTGTACTGAGCGGTACAGACCGCACTTCACAGTTCGAACGTTTATGCACTGAGCTCATCCTGTGTGTTTGACAGTTGAGTAACATTTTGACTTTGATAGTGATCACGGCTCGCCACGTTCTGAATAGACATTGTATTAAAGAGTGATAGATTCGTTAGTATTTTGTATCTGTATATATTTCTACATTCAGATCTTCCGTTAACAACTGATTCTGCAACTTTAGCAACGAAGTTATGAATCACTCTTACTGTTTGGTATTAGATATAAAGTTAATTAATATCTGAATTCCTGTTCATGAACGGCATCTGTTCCTCGCTCCTGTATACACTAAAGAAACACACAGGCGACATAACAATATCAAACACGAAAAGCATCACGAAAGAATGTATGGAGATGAGCGTATGGCTGTTTATAGGGAGGAAATGAGTTTCGCGATCACATGATCAACAACGGATGATGACGTCAGCCGTCAAAACTTTCTTCCCGAGAAACGTTGACTGTCGTGTGACGTGTGATGCTGCCAGAGGTGATGACGTCATTTCAAATGCATTGCGGAATATTTAGACGTGACGCGACGTGACGTGCCGTAACGACCTGTGCTAATTTACCTTCAAATATCATCGGTATACAGCTCATGCTAATAAATACGATAATGCACAAACCATATAAAGAATACAGGACGTGCTCTTAAATACGGGGTGGCGCACGAAATGTGTTACCAATAGTTTCTCTCACAATTTACGACGCACATTGTATATCCCGCTGGGATCTCTACAGCAGTCCCAGCAGAGCTTGGAAAAACAAATGAGTTACGAAATGACGTGTAATTCATGATACTGCCGCAAGGAGACTAGTAAGCAGCAATGGCTAACAATGGAAGACTGACGACACAGCAGCGATCGGCAGTTGTGTTACTTTTTCATGAAACGAAAAGCTTTGTTGTGACTCAGAGGCGTTTTCGACAACAGTTTAACACACGATGGGTCCATTGGAAAAAGACCATCCACAGGTTGTACGATAAATTTGTACAGGAAGGAACAGTATTGGAAGCCAAGCGACCTCGGCCTAAGCCTGTTTGTTCGCCGGAGAATACTGAAGCGGTACGAGTTGCTGTACAGAGAAGTCCCGGGAAATCGAGTAGAAATGCAGCAGTGCAACTGGGAATATCCAGACGCTCTCCGTTCAACGCATTCTGAAAAGTGACCTCCATACGTACCCATACAAGATGATCTGTGTACAGATGCTCAACGTTTGGTTTTCAGATGAGGCGCATTTTCATTTAGACGGTGCGGTTAACAAACAAGATGTACGCTTTTGGGCCACTGAAAACCCACCAGTGCTTCATGAACAACATTATGCTCCGAGGATTACAGCGTGGGCAGCGATTTCCAGTCACGGACTCATTGGACCCTTTTTCTCTGAAGAAACTGTGAACAGCGAGCACCATTTGAGCATGCTTCGCAATAGCTTCATTCCACAGCTTCTTGCAGCTAGCTCTGAGCACTATGGGACTGAACATCTGAGGTCATGAGTCCCCTAGAACTTAGATCTACTTAAAACTCACTAACCTAAGGATATCACACACAGCCATGCCCGAGGCAGAATTCGAACCTTCGACCGTAGCGGTTGCGCGGTTCCAGACTGTAGCGCCTAGAACCGCTCGGCCACCCCGGCCGACGCTTCTTGCTACTGCCTTGCCCTTCAACACGCTGTGGTTCATGCAAGCCGCAGCAAGGCCACATAACTGCAAATACTGTGTTGGAGTTTTTACACGAGCATTTCGACATGTGGATCATTTCACTCAGGTTTCCAGCTCGCTTCAATGACGGACAAAATTGCCCCCCCCCTCCCAATAGTCCAAATGGTTCAAATGGCTCTGAGCACTATGGGATTTAACTTCTGAGGTCATAAGTCCCCTAGAACTTAGAACTACTTAAACCTAACTAACCTAAGGACATCACACACATCCATGCCCGAGACAGGATTCGAACCTGCGACCGTAGCGGTCGCGCGGCTCCAGATTGAAGCGCCTAGAACCGCTCGGCCACATCGGCCGGCGCCCCAATAGTCCAGACCTCAATCCATGTAACTTTTCCTTGGGGAGTACCTGAAGGAAAAAATTTTCCCGAAACGTCCACGTGATTTAATGGAGCTCAGAAGACATTCTTGAAGCTTGCAGTGAAATTACGGAAGACATGTGCCGTAGGGTAATCACTAACTTCAGTGTTCCTTTGAAGGAAGTTAGGAAACGAAATGGTGGACATATTGAGCATGTGCTGAGTTAGAACAAATCTCCATGCACGGCTCTTCATTATAGTATATGTTCCTTTCAGATTGTATTGACAACAAAGTTTATATTCCAAAACAAAATGGTAATAGATTTCGTGCGCTACCCTGTAGAACAGTTATCGAAGAAAATTGGCGCTTCGTTTCGTTGCTCGTCGTGTTTGCCCTTCGTTTATTTCCGGCGAAATTTTGAAGACTTTCGGGACTGTGGTGGTTGTGTTACGCGCATATCTATGTTTACGGGTCATAAAGCAGGTACGGGGGGAACACGTACCAGACAGAGCAGACTAGACATGGGAGTGGCGCTGCGAAGCGGTATTGCAGTGCGTGAAGGTCGGAACCCATGACGTCAGTGCCTCCGCCGGCGGGACGGCAGTTATTGCACGGATCAGTTGGGCTGGCGGCGTAGCGCTCGAAAGTGGGAGCGTGGGACTTGGGGGGAGGGGGGGGGGGTGGCTGGGAAGGGTAGTTCCCGGCCCACACGAGCCACGAGCGGGCGATCCGTCTGCGGCGTCCGGGCCGGGCTCATAGCCCGCCGCAGCCCTCATAAGCCCCAAGTTTCCTCTGTTCGCGCGCTCCCGGAATACGTAACTGCGGGGTCCGCCTCGAGAAATGGTGGAGGCGCTGCCAGCGCGACGTGCGGTTCTGCTCCGTCAGAAATGGAATGCTTGCGGCGTTGAGATTCCATCTACCGGGCCTCCACTCGTGTATAATAAATTACTATTTCATTGGTGAAGACACTATTTCCCGTTGATTTTTCGTCTGCTTACTGTAAGAGCACAACGAGGTAATCTGAACCATTTCCACACACATCGTTCTGCATTTACGAGGTGCATTCAAGTTCTAAGGCCTCCGATTTTTTGTCTAATTAACTACTCACCCAAAATCGATGAAACTGGCGTTATTTCTCGACGTAATCGCCCTGCAGACGTACACATTTTTCACAACGCTGTCGAGATGATTCCATGGCAGCGGCGAAGGCTTCTTTAGGAGTCTGGTTTGATCACTGGAAAATCGCCGAGGCAATAACAGCACGGCTGGTCAATGTGCGGCCACGGAGAGTGTCTTTCATTGTTGGAAAAAGCCAAAAGTCACTAGGAGTCAGGTCAGGTGAGTAGGGAGCATGAGGAATCACTTCGAAGTTGTTTTCACGAAGAAACTGTTGCGTAACGTTAGCTCGATGTGCGGGTGCGTTGTCTTGGTGAAACAACACACACACAGCCCTTCCCGGACGTTTTTGTTGCAGTGCAGGAAGGAATTTGTTCTTTAAAACATTTTCGTAGGATGCACCTGTTACCGTAGTGCCCTTTGGAACGCAATGCGTAAGGATTACGCCCTCGCTGTCTCAGAACATGGATATCATCATTTTTTCAGCACTGGCGGTTACCCGAAATATTTTTAGTGGCGGTGAATCTGTGTGCTTCCATTGAGCTGACTGGCGCTTTGTTTCTGGATTGAAAAATGGCATCCACGTCTCATCCATTGTCACAACCGACGAAAAGAAAGTCCCATTCATGCTGTCGTTGTGCGTCAACATTGCTTGGCAACATGCCACACGGGCAGCCATGTGGTCGTCCGTCAGCATTCGTGGCACCCACCTGGATGACACTTTTCACATTTTCAGGTCGTCATGCAGGATTGTGTGCACAGAACCTGTAAGTAGGCTGCTTAGGTTCTTATATTAGTAACGCCGCCGACACGTAGCGCTCTCTGTATGAAAATCACTGGCTGTGCTGTGTGCAGTCTGTGGCTAGTTTGAATTGTTGTCTGCCATTGTAGTGTTGGGCAGCGGCAGCTGGATGTGAACAGCGCATAGCGTTGCGCAGTTGGAGGTGAGCTGCCAGCAGTGGTGGATGTGGGGAGAGAAATGGCGTAGTTTTGAAATTTGTAAAAATGGATGTCATGAGCTGCTGTATATATTATGACTTTTGATGACTATCAAGGTAAATACATTGTTTGTTCTCTATTAAAATCTTTCATTTGCTAACTATGCCTACTAGTAGTTAGTGCCTGCCGTACTTTGAATCTGTTATTTAGCTGGCAGTAGTGGCGCTCGCTGTATTGCTGTAGCTTGAGTAACGAAGATTTTTGTGAGGTAAGTGATTTGTGAAAGGTATAGGTTAATGTGAGTCAGGGCCATTCTTTTGTAGGGATTTTTGAAAGTCAGATTGCGTTGCGCTAATAAAAATATTGTGTGTCAGTTTAAGCACAGTCGGGTACAATTGTTTTAAGGGACGTTTCAAACCCACAGAAATGCCAACTCTGGAGGCGATCTGTTCAACAGTCATTCGGCGATCCCCCAAAACAATTCTCTCCACTTTCTCGATCATGTCGTCAGACCGGCTTGTGCGAGCCCGAGGTTGTTTCGGTTTGTTGTCACATGATGTTCTGCCTTCATTAAACTGTCGCACCCATGAACGCACTTCCGACACATCCATAACTCCATCACCACATCTCCTTCAACTGTCGATGAATTTCAATTGGTTTCACACCACGCATATTCAGAAAACGAATGATTGCACGCTGTTCAAGTAAGGATAACGTCGCCGTTTTAAGTATTTAAAACAGTTCTCATTCTCGCCGCTGGCGGTAAAATTCCATCTGCCGTACGGTGCTGTCATCTCTGGGACGTATTGACAATGAATGCGGCCTCATTTTAAAACAATGTGCATGTTTCTATCTCTTTCCAGTCCGGAGAAAAAAATCGGAGGACTTAGAACTTGAATGCACCTCGTATTTCAGCGACAAGGGCCCAGTAAAGAACAGGGGTTCTCGCAAATAGCATACTTCTGAAAATCAACGATAGTTGGTGACCACGACGGCAACATGAGATTCCTTTGCTGCTTTCTTTTCTTTTATTATTATTCATTATTTTTGTTTGGTTTCTCGACTACACAGCCTCCCACCATCACATCTACTATTTCTTGACGGATTCTTTATACAGGGGTTTCAAAAAGAACACATGTTCACTTTCACATGGATGCTTGAATTCCCCCATATTCAATTAAAAACGTCCATCGTCACTGATGTTATGGCGGTGCAGATACGGGACTTCAACTCTTCTAGGTTCTGTGGAGTGTCGGTGCATAACGTTGTCCGTAATGAAACGGCACAGGAAGAAATCACAGGGTGTCAGATTCGGTGTTCGTGGAGGCCAGTGGAGAACTACTAAGTCGCCGGCTGTTTGACAACCAATCCAACAGCTCGATGGATTTTCATTCAGATTTTCACGCTCTTGGAGACTCCAGTGAAAGGTTGCCCCGAATTGTTGAAAAATGTTGTTCTCGTTAACCCTAAGAGACAACCAGTTTTTCGGCCGCGCGGGGTAGCCGCGTGGTTTAGGGCGTCTTGTCAAGGTTAGCGCGGCTCCCCCCTTTCGGAAGTTCGAGTCCTCCATGTAGCATGTGTTTTGTCCTTAGCGTTAAGTTAGTTCTAGTTAGATTACGTAGTGTGTGCACGTCTAGGGACCGATGACCTGCCGGCCGAAGTGGCCGTGCGGTTCTAGGCGCTACAGTCAGGAGCCGAGCGACCGCAACGGTCGTAGGTTCGAATCCTGCCTCGGGCATGGATGTGTGTGCTGTCCTTAGGTTAGTTAGGTTTAATTAGTTCTAAGTTCTAGGCGACTGATGACCTCAGAAGTTAAGTCGCATAGTACTCAGAGACATTTTTTGAACCGATGACCTCAGCAGTTTGGTCCCATTGTACCTTTCCACAAGTATCCAACATCCAGTTTTGTAACATAGCAATATACTGCTGTCCGTTAACAGTATTTCCATCAAAGAAGAATGGGCCGAAAACAGGTGAGTGGGATATCGCACAGAACAATATTGTACGAGTTCAGTGTATGCGTGTGGGTTCTGTATGTCCTGAATTTGTACATTGTGTTTTACTTTCCCATTAAAGTGGAAAGTGGCTTCATCAACTATCGCGATCTGGTGTGCGAAAGTGTTTTCATTATCAATAGGATTCAGAAGCTCTCCAGAAAGTGCCACGTACTTGCATCTGTCGTCATGACATAGAGCTTGGGGGGACTGTAACTTGCATAGCTTCATAACCACCCGACGTCGCACAACAGGGCAAAAGGTTGTAGACGGTTTTAATTACCGACTGGCAAGACGAGTCGATTTTGGATACGTTGGAAACCGGTTTGATTTCGTGTGATAATTTTCGTCAGAACCACGATAACGAGCGGGACTCTTTCCTTTACATGCACATCCAGTGTCTACAAACTGTCGATACCATTTTCGAATAGTCTATTCATTCGGCATCAGTTTTGTACCTTAACTTGAAACGACTTTGCACTGTAATCATGGAATAACACTTCGTAAACTACAGAACGCAGAATGATTTCTGCTGCGGAGTAGCCATTTTGCAACATGTGAAGGTAACCAAGCAAACAATACAAACGACATTTGGCGGCGATGAATATAAACTATATAATGCATTAGTTCTTTCAATAACTGAACCGTAGCGCAGCGATCGGTAGTTGTGACAACGTAATACTTCACAGAAAGTATATTCTTTTTGAAACACTTTGCACACTAGGCATCCAGACAAAAATCTCATTACACGTTCCTAAAATTGTGCTAGAGAGTTCCAAGGGGTAGTCACAAAGTATTTTATTGTCAGCATCCAAAGAAAAATCTTTGTTTGACTGCAGTTTGACTGATCAATCCTGATCAATCAACAAAAAGCAGCGTAAGAGTATCCCCTCCAAAATTAAAATTAAAGAATATCATTGTAATTTCAGTAACGCTAGTTTTTCTTAAAAGCAATGACTAGGACCTATAGTTTGCTTTCTTTCTAGTTTTATTAATTGTATATATTGTAACCTTTCAAAGAAAAGACAAAAATTTCCGAAAGCACAGAAAGTAATTAAGTTTCATCTTTCTAAGAAAACAGTGATCTTTTTCTGTTTAATCACCTCCTGCAGACTTGTTCATGCGCATTTCCTAGTCTCTTCTGTCTTATCCTCCCTCCCCTCTTTGCTTTTTTGTCATCTATGTTCCATCTGTGTTCCTGTTAGTCTGAATCCACTTTAGTCAGGGCATTGAAGACTTTTTCCTATCGTAAAAATCTACGAAATCCTCAAATGCACATCAATATTACTAAACGATTATCCTGTAAGCAGAATTCTGCATCAGTTGCACGAGCATCAGATATTTTATTTTCAGTATTTCGCATTGTTATTAACAGTATTTACAAAATTTAAACGCTGCCATAATATATTCAATAGCATGTGTAGTCTTATGGTAAAAGTTGAACAAAATAAGCAAATTATCACAGTAAGAAATCGTGAGTCTATCATATATTGACGACATAACGACTTCTACGTTGTTATTTTTAAAGCTAATGGAAGCCATCAACAGCCTAGAGGAGAAGTTTCGCTTCACACCGCCTAGACGCTGTTGTAATGTGTCACAACAGAAGATGGCCACGAAAAGGCACGTCTTAGCAGAGGCAGCAAGCTCGATAGTTGCTCCTGAGAACTGTAGCGTTAGTGTGTTTACTCAGTTTAGAGTGCTACTACAGCAGTCCGCACTCATAAAAGGACTGACGGCAGGGCCAAACGACGTAAAACACTGTCGTTGCTGGCCATAACAGGAATGGGAATGACGTTCAGCTTTCAGCGGAACTCTGTTGCTTTGAAACTTGGAGTTCGTTTATGAAAACTCTTGAAGCATTCCTACCTACTGAGTGGATCTTCAGATTGGCTGAAGCTTGTTACGTGCTGGTGGATTGGTGGGTTAATTGTAGGAAGGCGAAATGGTGTGCCACCAAAATTCTTTAGAAACCGTTGCTTTTCCATACAGTGCGAGTTACCAGTCAGATTTTTGGGACGCAAACTACGTGCCACTAATGGCCTGCCTTGCAAACCTTTCTTCACTTGGAATGGTACTCTCAAGTTTGTACGCAACACGCTGCCAGTGTTCGGTACTTCTGTCAACGCTCACCTCCATGGATTCAGTCACTGCCTTCTATTGTGCAACCAACTGCCTCCTTTGCTTTTTCTAATGTTTGGAATTAGTCTTCAGAGCAGTAGTTGGTCTGATGGTTAAAAAATAGTGTCATCAGGCTCCTGAATTCCGTGACTCTCCTACTGCAAGCATGCCGTTGGGTCCCAAGATCCGTGCCTCACGTACGTGTCGTGCGACCACGCTCTGCGCTCAACCAAGTCATCAACCTGCCTTCACTGCAAATCTGTCTTTCTGCATTTGTTCCTCAGCGCAAGGAAATTGCAGAATTACTATCTTTCCTCTATCCTGAGTTAGCACATGGTAAGTCTTAAGGCAGTATAAGTATTGGCGCGCATATACTCAGACTTTATTTATCCAGTAATTGTGGATGACAGCAGAGATTTCTAACAAATTTTACACCTAATTTCATATCTTTGCGAAACTTTTTATCGCAGAAACCCCTCACAAAATGATGAAAGGAGAAAAGTTTATCACTTACTACATTTTTCACAGCTCACGTAACAAGACTCCAGCATCGAACATAACGTACTGATTTATTGTTTCTTTACTACTGACTCCCTCTGGAAAACAGTTCGCAGACAGTGTCTACGTGTACCAATGAATGTTCCTGAAAAATTATAGGATTGTGCGTCAAACAGATCAGGAGATGTGGCGCCATAAACATTGAGAATCGTGAAAAACTTATACTATGTGATCAAAAGCATCCGGACATGTGACTGAGACTGACTTACAGGTTCGTGGCGCCCTCCATCGGTAATGCTGGAGTTCAGTATGGTGTTGGCCCACCATCAAGGCATCCGCCTTGATAACAGCTTCCACTCTCGCAGGCATACGTTCAATCAGGTGCTGGAAGGTTTCTTAGGAAATGGCAGCCCATTCTTCACGGAGTGCTGCACCGAGGAGAGGTATCGATGTAAGTCGGTGAGGACTGGCACGAAGTCAGCGTTCCAAAACATCCGAAAGGTGTTTATAGTTTTCAAATCAGGACTCTGTGAAGGCCAGTCCATTACAGGAATGTTACTGTCTTGTAGTCACTCCGCCACAGGACGTGCGTTATGAACAGGTGCTCGATCGTGTTGGTAGAAGCTATCGGCATCCCTGTATTGCTCTTCAACAGTGGGAAGCAAGAAGATGCTTAAAACATCACTGTAGGCCTGTCCTGTGATAATCCCAAACAAAACCATAAGGGGTGCAAGCCTTCTTCATGAAAAACACGACTACACCATAACACCACCCCCTCCGAATTTTTCTGTTGGCAGTGCACACTGGCAGGTGACGTTCACCAGGCATCCGCCATACCCACACCCTGTCATCGGGTCGCCACATGTGTACCGTGATTCGTCACTCCACACAACGTTTTTCCACTGTTCAATCGTCCAAAGTTAACGCTCCTTACACCAAGCGAGGTGTTTCGCATTTACCGGCGTGGTGTGTGGCTTATGAGCAGCCGGTCGACCATGTAATTCAAGTTTTCTCACCTCCCGCTTGTCATAGTACTTGCAATGGAAGCTGATGCAGTTTGTAATTCTTGTTTGATGGTCTTGGTAGATGGCTGCCTATTATACATTACGACCCTCTCCAACTGTCGGTGGTCTCCATCAGTCAGCAGACGATGTCGCCCTGTACACTTTTTTGATGTACGTGTCCTTTCACGTTTCCACCTCCCTATCACATCGGATACGGTGGCTCTGGGGATGTTTAGGAGTGTGGAAATCTCGCTTTTCTACGTAAGACACAAGTGACACCAAATCACCTGAGCACGTTCTAAGTCCGTGAGTTCCGCGGAGTGCCCCATTCTGCTCTCTCACGATGTCTAATGACTACTGAGGTCACTGATATGGAGTACCTGGCAGTAGCTGGCAGCACAATGCACCTAATATGAAAAAAGTATGGTTTTGAGGGTGTCTGCATACTTTTGATCACATAGTGTAGTTGTGCCTAAAATACAGCACAAATTTCCCAGCCTATGATCACCCAGTGTTTCATAATGAGAGTACTTAGATGCTTCCAAGGAAGTCTATGCGTAATTTTAAAACTTGTTCTTGTTACATGCTTAAAATTAAATATTTAACTCATTAACTCATTATTTTCTGAAGTAATGAGTTTGAATCTGTTTTATACAAGAGAGTTCAATTCTTTAGAGAACCGGGAGTTTACTGGTTTTCTCCTAAAGCAGGAAGAACGGGCGCGGAATATTCTCCCATTCATTATGAGCCACAATCATTGCTCCCAATTTTTTTTTGTGGGGCTTCTTACCATCTTCAATGCTATTCATCACCAGCGCCACAAATATTTGCGCTATGAACCTTTAAAATTTTGGATTGCGGTTATTCCCTGATGAAGTGGTGATGCGTACTTGTCAAGAAGATGTAGGAATCGTCGCTTCCATGTGTTCATGTCTTAGTTCACGTTAAACAGACCGTCATTGAACAATTCTGTTGTCATCCTCACCATTTTGTTGGAGCGGTAGGAAGCAGGAATTGATGTGACGCCTTTGAAACATCTAGAGTTACAACTTTTGCTATAAACAGGTGTTAGTTTCTGAGACCAGCCCATGCTCACTACAAGCAACACCGTTACTTATCCTTCTGTGTTAGCAAGTTAGAGTGCAGTCCGGAAGATACTTGGAACAAGTCCCGTCTCGTCACTACTAGACCCGTCATGTGAATCTTAACTTGCTAGCAGACTTTGTATTTCGTTTTTCCATGTCTAACAAACTATGTCATCAACATTCGCATTTTCTCCACAAATTTCCTTAACACTAATGTTGCTATGTACGCTCACTCCGTCTGTGCGTTATGTTTTCAGTAATGCTATCTTTTTGATTCACATTTGTCCACAGTGTGGACAGCGGAATCTCGAAAGTTCCCGCTACGTTCTTTCACACGCCACGTTCTATAACCTCGACGACCACGATATTTTCTGCGAGAAACAATCACTTGTACTTCTCTTACGACATTTGTACAATTTATATTCTGTGTTACATGGGAGTTAGCAACGAGTTTAATGACGTAACAAATAATGAATAAATTCGAATTCCCATGTGCTAGGTAAACATTGACTTGAAATTATAGTGTTTGTGGGCGCTGTGTGAAGAAACCCGCTTAGATTTATAGTGTATTAAAAATGATTTTTCAGTTTATCGAAACCGTTATCAAGTAATTTCGATTTATCGAGATATTCTATCAGTGTTCACGCTGATGGGAGTTGACTGTACTTCTGTCACTGAGTGCTAGTTAACAGACTGTCCACGACAAGTCTACTCGTTTGTCCCTGTTCGTACGTGTAATAGTCCTTTTTAAACAAAGAACGGCCATTATACGGCCAAATCGTTACTGCGTCTCCTTCGCCCTGCAGCGGTACTCGCTGTAGACAGGCACTGAGAAGCATAAAATTTACTTTGATTATGATACAGCATTTTGACGCGTTTCATACAGTGTTCACTGCAAGAATATACATTCAAAAACCTAGTAGTAGTGGACTTTTTTCACTAGACAAATTTAATCATATCATTCTAATTTATTTTAGAAATTGTTTTACATACAGATATAATTGAATCCTAATGAATAATCAACACTACCTACTCTGACCAGTAGGCACTTACCTTACATTAATACCTCATTTTAACTCAGGGCGTCCATTTACACTCGTAGAAACATACACTTCTTAAGCTGTGCTGCGAGGTCGATAGCTCGTGTTCAGCGAGCTGAGCACAGTCTTTGCCAGTTCGAGGGTCTGTGGTCTCTGTCTGTCGTAAGCTGGAAGGAGGGGGTCGAAGCTGGCGATGGAGTGTAGGGTTGGTTGGGAAGGTAGGGGGCGGTGGTTGATAGTGGTGTCCGGCGGAGCATACGTGGTTCTTGAGGACCAGTTGGGCAGCATCGTTGGCGCACAGACTTTCTGGTGCGAGCGTCGTGAGCTGACGTCTACCGTAATGCGGTTTTTGACGTGACGAGCTTCACGAGGCTACACCTGTCCTGGCTGCGCTAGTTGTTATGGTTTCGCGGCTCCTCCTGCAGATGTTAGAACCTTTTGGCGAAGTCTACGTATCGTACCCCAGGCTGACCAGTCGCTCGAAATGCCTTCGTCATGGGATTTTGCCGGACACTGGGTCAACTCCTCCTTCTGCTCTAAGATAGGGCTACGTTTGTGGATGAGCGTCGTTTATAATGTTTCCCTGAAAGTTGTTTAGTTTTCCTGCAATTTGTTTGGAAGAGCCTGGCGCTTGTTGTCCGTGTCCAGTTGTGCTGTGTTCCCGTATTTTGCTATTTAATTTGTGATTATTTGAAGGAGCCATTGGTATGTACTCAACTCTCTCCCGTGTGGTATTTGGCTTCTCTGTTTACAGAATTTTTTTTAAAGCGTGTCCCTAGGCCTAAATTGTGGTTTCCTTTTGATTTTGATTTTCATGTCTTGCGGCGTGTACCCAACATCAACTTTAGATTTCATATTCCAGTGTGTTGAACTTGAAATGGGATCCCGTTTAATCAATGTGTAAAGGTACAGTGCCCTTAATAGCTGCACCTTTATATAGTTTCGATCATACGATCTATGCAGCTATCATATACTGAAGGATACACTGCAGTGCAGTGCAGTCAACAATGTGCGAGTAGGTGAGCGAGGAGTCGAGTGTTAAGAGTCCGTGAGTAGATGTCATGTGTGCGAGAGGCTAGAGATGGTTGCTCGGTAACGAGGCCGGAGATTCGTGGCAGAATATAGGCGTAATGGCACACGATATTTGATGTCTGTTGAGTGTTTATAAATGTTGGTTTACAAAAGGGTGTTTCATTTAATAAAGTCCAGTATTTGATAAAGGAGATGTTATCATATAGTATTTTCCTTACCTTTCAAAAGAACAGAAGGGCAAGACAATGTGTTTCATGAAAAAGAGCTATTACTTATTATGCTAAATTAATTAAATATAACTTCATCTTGAGCGTATGCGCATAATAAAGCTCGGTGCAAAAAAAAAAAAAATGGTTCAAATGGCTCTGAGCACTATGGGACTTAACATCCATGGTCATCAGTCCCCTAGAAGTGAGAACTACTTAAACCTAACTAACTTAAGGACAGCACACAACACCCAGCCATCACGAAGCAGAGAAAATCCCTGACCCCGCCGGGAATCGAACCCGGGAACCCGGGCGTGGAAAGCGAGAACGCTACCGCACGACCACGAGATTAGGGCTCGGTGCAAAACTGGGGGGAGGTTATAAGTGGCAGTGGCTTGGGCCTTGCAGCCAGCAGTGTATCTCCCTCCTTACTCTTTAGTGGAATAAGCGGAATGTTTTATATGATACACAAATACTTGTCTTACATTTAAATTTTAATGACCTTTGATTCTTTGATACTCTCGTTTACACCCGCTCTATGTGTGATATATTTCAGAGCTTGGCCAAAAGTTTTAGCTTTGTTTTACCCTTTGTCTATTGAAGAGAGTGTTTGCTATACATGTTTTAGCGATACACTTACCCTCGCTTGCTTTGTCGCCACGGGCTGTTGTGCCACCAGCGGCCTTATTTCCAGACCTCACGTCGGGCTGTTCAATTGTTAATTCATTAGTATATAATGTTCTGATCTTGTGTAATCCTTTTAAAATTGTGAAGCACCGTTTAACATATGGTATTTGGAATTTAATAATTTTTCTTAAAGCTGAGCCTTAATATATATTTTTTAAATAGAAAAGAATTCATTGATAGTAGTACTTTGTTACTGTTTTGGAAAGAATTTCTTGTTGTTTAATAAATTTTTGGAGGGGGTACTTAACAACAAATGATGCTCAATGGTTTTCGTCGGCGCTTCCTCTAGTACCTGACTCTTTGTGTTCTCTAAACACAGTTGCTGATTGTTCCACTTATGTATTGATGAAGTTATTTACCTGCATGAATCATGATAAGAAATACTTTGACTTCACCCTCTTTGATAGAATTGGCATTGTTGGAAGTAAACTCCCAATCTAGTATGCGGTTGACAACACTAGGTGAAACATATATGTCTGTATCGACGCGTAAAAGATAATAGAACACGACAATTTTTGGTAAAAGAGCCAAGTGAGAATATAACCAGCTTGCTATTCAAGATGTGTTGCTGCTACAGTTTTCGGCAAACCGCAAATCCTCGATCCTTTGTGTTTATAGTGCCATATGCGCTTTGCATTTCTCGCTTTCTAAATCCAAAGATATTGGTGTGAACGTGAACAAAGAAATGGTTCCGCTCTGGTAGTTAGAGTATGGTTACGACCTAGTCTAAACCTCTTTTTATTGAAAACGGGTTTTTGATGTCTGCGAGCTATGCGGACTCTACGTGCAGTGGTCACGCTCCACGTGGAAGTCAAGATGGGTTGTGCTAGGCAGAGTAGTGCAGAGCTTGCGGTTGCTCCTCTCTCCTGGTGGACTTAAGGTACTCCGGTCAGGAACGTATGTGGCGTTCTTGGCACACACTAGTCCCTCTCACGCGCCAATTTATTGCCTGCAAGCTCAGATTGCGCATTTGTCTAACCGAGTGGAGGACATGGGATCCGTAGCTTCTGGTGTTCCCTCTAGAGCAAAGGGGAGTGAATTACTGCCCGCGGTAACGCCGGTGCAAAGAAAGCTAAGTGCCTCAATATGGGACCGGAGATCCCGAGAGCATGAGGAGAGTGGTGTGACATTTTGAAGCGTCCGGGACAAACTCACAGTCCCGTTCCTTAGCGTGAGTAAGGGCATAGATTATCTTGCCACAGATACCGGTAATTAGGTGGGGAATTTTTTTTTTTGTAGTTCTTATTTTAACATAGAGAACAAAGCCCCTGTATTTAAAGGCACAAGGGATTTGGTACTTCATATTATGCCGGTAACCCTTGTGGAAGGGTTCTTCACCTGAAATGGGAAACAGTGTCCTCGTGCATGAGAGTCATCTGTGTGAGCTAAGCTCCATGATTCTTCAGAAAAGACTGCCTACTCCGGTCAGGAACTAGTTAATTAAGCAATATGTGCTTTGCGTACAGCATGTTGACGCATCCCTTAATGGTTACATGTGGGAGTTCCGTACTGCCGTCCTTGCGTTCGATGTGCAAACTTTCGGAGGCAGAGGTCGTCCGGGGCATCAATCAAGAGCATCGCTCCAGTGTTTTGTTTTCGGAGAGGCCTATCATGTATCAAGACCTAGAGCGTTTGGTTTCTGAGGCCACTGAGATTGGTCCAGCGGACACTAGACGTGAGCAAGTTAGGGTAGCTGGTCGTCCTCCGGATGATAGTTCACAGTTACTAGTGACGTCACTCGCAGTAAGGGATGAGTTTCCGTTGTGGGTAACCGGAGCATTTTTCCTACTCGTGTCACCAAAATCTAAATCGGCACAAAACAGCTGACGCCAGAGGACAAACAGCCTCCGAGACCCAGCCTTTGCTCCTCGCACTTGTGTACTCCCAAGTGCAGCTAGCTTGCGTTCTCTCTCTTATGCCTGCGTGGCTGTTAATCATGAACCTGTGTGTGGCCTTCAAGATTCTGGTAGTTTGCTGTCCTTGTTGAACTATGAATGGTACCTCAGATATCATGCTATTAGAACGCTTAGGCAGTTACAGAACGTTTTTATCGGTTCTCATACGGTTGGCGGGCAGCATCTCGCCACCTTTGGCTCATTGCGCGTTTATTGCAGGGGAGGGGGGGGCGGGGAGGCGATTTTTCCAGGACCCATCAAGTCATGGTCGTTAAAGTTCTGAGTGTCGATTTCCTGCTGGGCTGTGATTTTATTGGTAAGACCGGGCTTGTCTTGGATAACGGACAAGGGGACTTTCATTTTAAGTTTGCGCCGTCCATTAGACCCATGTTAGATCCGTCAACATGTGTGTGATTGGTCCAGAGCTTGTTCTGCCCTCTGGTGTCAAAATCGACGTAAGGACTGTATACCATATCACCCATCGATGTTGCGATGTGATGTTGTGCTCTCAAAGTCAACCAATCACAAATATAACGAACATCGTCAGCAGGGTTTACTCATGTGCTAGGCTTACAGTATTCCACTATCTACACAAAAATTAAACTGAAGCAGCAAGTGAACTGAAACAGGATGTACGCTACATTATTCCACATAAATTTTAGATCGGCTACCGAAAGACTTTGAAACTTTTATCATTCGCCAATGGTCTTAAGCACCCTAGAGTACTACTGCGTACGTTTTAATACTGTTTCTTTCCACTAATGCTGGTACGAAATAATGACTGACAGTTACTAACTGTCTCTGTCAATGACTCAAAATGCTACTTACACATCTGATATTGATTCGTCAAAATAAGTCAGATCTCAACAAATTCATAAGTTGAAGTAATATATGGCTCTGTTTCACTGCTGCCCTTATCGATAACAGACTAATTTGACACACATACACACAGTCACCTTTACAAAAAAGGCACAAAACTACAAAATTTCAGTAATATTTCTGAAACTATTTCCACAAGTGATTAGCGTCTCGATTGTGATGCATGAGCAGTGTAAAATTTTAAAAGTGTTATTAGTTTCTTGAATCTATTGATCAATCGCAACGTAGAAATGATGATTAGACAGAAGCCATAACTGAAAAATCTGTCATTTTCTAATACCGTGTATGGGTGCTTAGTCATTTTGTAAACAAACTAGTAAACTCTACAAATTTTCGCAACTGTATGGGAATTGTATATACACTCCTGGAAATGGAAAAAAGAACACATTGACACCGGTGTGTCAGACCCACCATACTTGCTCCGGACACTGCGAGAGGGCTGTACAAGCAATGATCACACGCACGGCACAGCGGGCACACCAGGAACCGCGGTGTTGGCCGTCGAATGGCGCTAGCTGCGCAGCATTTGTGCACCGCCGCCGTCACTGTCAGCCAGTTTGCCGTGGCATACGGAGCTCCATCGCAGTCTTTAACACTGGCAGCATGCCGCGACAGCGTGGACGTGAACCGTATGTGCAGTTGACGGACTTTGAGCGAGGGCGTATAGTGGGCATGCGGGAGGCCGGGTGGACGTACCGCCGAATTGCTCAACACGTGGGGCGTGAGGTCTCCACAGTACATCGATGTTGTCGCCAGTGGTCGGCGGAAGGTGCACGTGCCCGTCGACCTGGGACCGGACCGCAGTGACGCACGGATGCACGCCAAGACCGTAGGAGCCTACGCAGTGCCGTAGGGGACCGCACCGCCACTTCCCAGCAAATTAGGGACACTGTTGCTCCTGGGGTATCGGCGAGGACCATTCGCAACCGTCTCCATGAAGCTGGGCTACGGTCCCGCACACCGTTAGGCTGTCTTCCGCTCACGCCCCAACATCGTGCAGCCCGCCTCCAGTGGTGTCGCGACAGGCGTGAATGGAGGGACGAATGGAGACGTGTCGTCTTCAGCGATGATAGTCGCTTCCGCCTTGGTGCCAATGATGGTCGTATGCGTGTTTGGCGCCGTGCAGGTGAGCGCCACAATCAGGACTGCATACGACCGAGGCACACAGGGCCAACACCCGGCATCATGGTGTGGGGAGCGATCTCCTACACTGGCCGTACACCAATGGTGATCGTCGAGGGGACACTGAATAGTGCACGGTACATTCAAACCGTCATCGAACCCATCGTTCTACCATTCCTAGACCGGCAAGGGAACTTGCTGTTCCAACAGGACAATGCACGTCCGCATGTATCCCGTGCCACCCAACGTGCTCTAGAAGGTGTAAGTCAACTACCCTGGCCAGCAAGATCTCCGGATCTGTCCCCCATTGAGCATGTTTGGGACTGGATGAAGCGTCGTCTCACGCGGTCTGCACGTCCAGCATGAACGCTGTTCCAAATGAGGCGCCAGGTGGAAATGGCATGGCAAGCCGTTCCACAGGACTACATCCAGCATCTCTACGATCGTCTCCATGGGAGAATAGCAGCCTGCATTGCTGCGAAAGGTGGATATACACTGTACTAGTGCCGACATTGTGCATGCTCTGTTGCCTGTGTCTATGTGCCTGTGGTTCTGTCAGTGTGATCATGTGATGTATCTGACCCCAGGAATGTGTCAATAAAGTTTCCCCTTCCTGGGAAAATGAATTCACGGTGTTCTTATTTCAATTTCCAGGAGTGTACATGCGAATCTACTTCTCACTCCTCTCTCTCCATTCCTCCTTCTCTTTTCTTCCCCCTTTATGTGTTACATATTTACTTAAAATATGTTGCTTATGCCAATCCAGATATTTATTCAAGTATGCTGTAAAAATAAGAAACAAATCAATGAAGAGCTTTTCGAGATTTTTACTAGTAATGTTTCCACTTTTTGTATTACATTCGTATTTATGTACCATACATATTATAAATATGTACCCTATGTATGTCGGAGCTGTCATCAGATTACCGTGTAAAAATTTGAAGTAATTTGTTCAAGAACTATTTGATCTTATTTGTAACAACATACTATATGTATATCTGTGTACCACGCATACTAAAGAAATATGTTTCCTATGTCCGATCAGACGTGTAATACTGTATCATCTAAACATTTGAGTTAAAACGGTCAAGAACTTATCGAGAGTTTTGCTAACCTACGTTCCCTCCTTATTTATTATAAGTTATATATGTACTTATATACTATACTTACATATATTTACAGTCTATGTCCATCTGAATATTTATTAGAGCCTTGTGCAAGAATTTCAAACAAATTTGTGAAGAACTTTCAGTGATTTCTGCTAACAATGGTCCCTTTAATGTATTGCATAAGTATTCATATAAAATTTGTATTTAAAAAGTATGTAGCCTATGTCCGTCCGAAAATTTATTGAAGTATGGTACAAAAATACGAAAAAATCTAATCGGCCAAGTTTATTTCGAGCCATTTATTAATAACATTTCCTCTTTACGTATATATTACATTCATATTTATAAACCATACATATTAAAACATCTAGTCTATGTCCATATGAATGTCAATAAGAGTATCATGAAAAACTTGAAGTAAATTGGCCAAGTACCCTTCGAGATTATTGATAGCAAATTTAATCGATGGCTTATCTCATTACATTAAGTGTGCATATGTTTGTTAGAGCATTGTGAAAAGATTTGAAGTAAATCGACCAAGAACTTTTCGAGATTTTTGGCGACACCTTCAAACAATGACTTGTCTTACTATATGCATATTTTAGAGTATTGTGTAAAAATTTGAAGTAAATTGGTCAAGAACTTTCCAGAATTTTGGCTAGAAACCTTTCCCTTTCATATATGTACCCTATATATAAAAATGTGTAGCCCATTTCCGTCCAAACGTTTATTAGAGCCTCGCGTAAAAATCTGAAGTAAATTCGGCCTTTCCTAGATTTTTTATAACAATGTTAAACTACAGCTTGTTTTTATATAGTAGCATATAGAGGGTTCATATGAACTATTATATAGATAATATTATTCATGTAAGAGAAATTAATATTTCTTTGTTTTTTCTGCTACATGTGAAAATCATTATAGTACTTTGAGGAGTACGAAACCCGTTTATGTAAAGAGGAAGCAGACATGTAAAAGCAGCGCACATGAAAAAAAAAGCTTCAGATGGCTCTGAGCACTATGGGACTTAACCTACTTAAACCTGACTAACCTAAGGACATCACACAGATCCATGCCCGAGGCAGGATTCGAACCTGCGACTTTAGCGGTCACGCGATTCCAGACTGAAGCGCCTAGAACCGCCCGGACACTACGGGGTTGGGCAGGAAAACGAGCCCAAAAACCTGCTCATGCCCCTATTTAGAACAATTTTCTCAATAGCATCACTAACTATTACAGCAAAATCTAACATTACACGCTTAGAATAGGTTCTGCACACAAAAATGATATAGAGTTCATCTTATACAACTGAATGTTTTTGAATATATTACGCCGACGAAAGATGTCGATGCCGACGCCGACGAACGGTGGTGCCGTCGGATGTCGAAGAACGGTGAGAAGCTGGACGTAAACTGGAAAGGGATGTTGTCGTCCAAGGTGTGGTGTGATACTGGTATTGGAGGGTTGGCGGGACTGAGGACGGGATGGTATGACCTAAGCCTCACAGCGCTAAGCTGTACGTTTTCCCGCTATGTAACGGAAACGTGAATGAGAATGAAGAAATGACTCGCCCCAGCGCCCATCTCGAATGGAACTGGGTTAGCTTCGCATTCCGACTCCTTTCTGCCAACAAACAACTTCGGTGGTGTCGGTTTGCACACACTGTGTCAAAAAATAAATAAGTAAATAAATAAATAAATAAATAAATAAAGCAACACTTCGAGTCACGAGTCATGTAAACTGAAGAAAACTTCCCAACACAGGTACATTGTTCCGTAATCGACAGCTACATTCACTCTGACACAGTTTCTTCAGCGAAGAACGGTGCAAAATTCCTCATGTGAACTAGCAATTGATCAGAAATACACTGTCTATGTCTAGTAACACTAATTAAAATGAACAACACAAAAATCCAAGGAATTTTGCGACGCTACCCAAAGTCAACACTTAAACGGAAGATCATTGAAAAGACAATTAGTCACCTAACACAAAATAACAGGAACCTGGTTCACTGTCCATCTCGCAGAAGGCGATTAATATAATGCCGAAGGACATCGTACTTCACAGTCAGTAGCCAGGTTACATCAAACAATCATTCAATGATAATCGCATGACATAGTCCTCTCTGACACTTCTCTGACTTACTTTAGAAAACCTTTTTACGTGTCCAAGATAGCGTCAACCATATTTCTGTCTGTTTCTAGGAAAGTTTATCTCAAAGCTAGCACAAAGACAAAGATATTTTTATGATCTGAAGGATCGACAAAAATAAAGGAAAACCTCTGGACAAGAGTTGAAAGACAGGAAACAAAGAAAGATAGGTCTATCTTGATGAAGGAATCACAAAACAGACAACTAACACCTAATCAACAAACTGATACGAGATACAAGAGAAATCTGTAGTTAGTAACTTCATCACTTATATATACACAGGAGCAAGAACTAAAATATAATTGTTAATCTTCACAAAAGAAATTAACTTCCATCCTATAACTAGAGGTAAAAAACTTATACACTAGAGAATGAACAAAAATCTTCCACTCTGCATATGAGTGTCTTGTGAGTAGCGATTGGCTTAAACACACTTAATGTCCACTAATATCAATCAGTAGTTGTTGACATAGTCTTCACGCAATATATCAAAGAACACCTAAACTACTATTTACACATCAATTAATATTACAGATATGATATAAAAAAACAATAATGTTTCACTGTCTGTAGTAGTTTCTTCATGAATACTTCACGTATTACTCCACTATTTAAAAAATACTTCAATGTCCTTATGTGAGCACACACCCTTGACTTTCATCGAAGTTGCATGTCCTAGTTACGGGTGCCCCAAGATGTGGGATCTTCATGATGGTGTAAGGTCCTTGACATAAGGCCTGCAACTTTCTATTCGGCTTGGAAATCGACGACGGCTTCGTGTGCGACCTCAGAAGTATCAAATCGCCCACGGCGTAAGATTGTCATTTATCCTTTTTCTTCTTTCAGCTACTGCTGACATATTCAAGTAAGCATTTCTAATCTTCTGTCCCCAGTTTATCTTGTTTCCTCGGATTCTTGGTAACAATCTTGTGAACTCATTCATTTTCTTCTTCTTTATCAAACATTAGTTCCTTTGGTGTACATCCGGTTGTAGTATGCTGCAAATTATTCACATTAATCTGAGTAAAATCTTGAATGTATTCAATCCATTTGGTTTGCTAGTTGGAGCAATAGGTCCTCATAAAAGGGTTCAGTTCTCTAAAGACTCTTTCTATCGGACTGGTTTCAGGATGGTAACAGTTGGTTTTATATGTTTCATGCCTGCTGCTTGCATAGCATTCTTCAAGTGTAGCAGGTAAACATGAATGTATTTTCTGTAATAATTGCTTCTGGTTTTGCAGTGGATGGTATGAAGTCATTGAAAAGTTTCTTCGTGTAGCATTGCTGGTTGCTGCACGTACTGGATATAACTGACTGCACTTCGAAAAGGTATGAAGCATTCCAATAATGTATTTGCATCCTCCTCCTGCGCCAGATGCAGAACCACAACCGTACAGAGAAATTAATTGCAAGGGCTTTTCAGGAAGAATTGAATGTAAAATATCTGGACTGCCTTGGTTATTCGGCTTAGGTACTTGAGAAATCTTACATTTTCTTAACTCTTTACTCTTACTTAACTCCTTTCTCCTCAAGCTGGGAAAGCAGCAGTAAGTACCTATCGTCTTCGCACATTTCAGCACACCACAGTGCCCCCAAACGTGACGCGTATATAAAATCAGTCTTTCAGCATAATCTGCCGGGATGCTTACATACCATTCATCCGAAGATTTTTTTCTTCCATAAAATAATACATCATTCTCCGTTCGGAAAAACTTTTTTGATTGTGGCTGCTTGCTCTGTCTAAGGTTGGCTAGAACTGAAGACCATTGTGAATCCTTCCTTTGTAAACTTGGTAAATTCTTGCACATGGTTTCACAGTACCGCTGACTTTCCACATCTCTCATCAAAATAATAATATGCTGATTCTATTCTTGTTCCATGCTACCTTCAGACTGCAAACCTTCAAGAAGTCTGGAGAGTGTACCTGCAAGTTGGTTTTGTCCCTCTTGAATATAAATAACCCGGAAGTTATACTCCTGGAGCGCAAACGTCCAGCGTGACAACAGCCGAGCATGTAAAAAGCTTACATCGTTGGTAAAAAAAAAACGGGCTCGATACTGTTGTGCATGCATGATATAAGTAATAATGAACTTTCTTAGAAGCCCGTACGACTCCATGGGCGTCTAATTCAGATGTCGCATATGGTAGCTCACAACACGACTAAATTCTGCTCGCGAATACAATGGGACAGAATGTTGCTTTTCCATCTGTTTGTTTAACTGAGCCTAACCCAATGCTCAAAGAATCAGTCATTACTCCAAATTCCTGTGACATATCCAGGTGTTGTAAGATTTTTGCATTTGCTAAAGGATCTTTGACGTGCCAGAATGCCACATCACGTTCACTTGTCCACCGCCACTGCACTTTTTCACGTTGCAGTCGGCGAAGCTCTTCTGCATTCATAAGTGGTCGTCGAGAAATCTAAGAAATGACGTCATTCTGAAATAGGCCTTCAGCTGTTTCTTGGTGCTAAACTTCGGGAAGTTCTTTATGGCACTCACCTTGGAAGAATCTGGTAGAATTCCAATGACATTAATCAGGTGCCCAAGGAACTTGATCTTGTTCAGTGCAAAGTGCGACTTTTGTAAATTCGCAGTAATTCCAGGTTGTTGAAACGTTGAAATAACTCTTGACAATAGATTAATGTACTCATCCCACAATGATGTTGCTATTATTATACTGTCCACGACGAGCGTTAGCTGGCTCTGCAATTCAGGCTCGAGACTGCATCTAGGGCCTGAATGAAGACTCCTGAACTCATGTTCTGGTCGAATAGCAGGATTGGTAGATTCTGTCGCCGTAGACAAAATCTGTATATTTCCTAGATTTCTCTTCTAACTTCACTTGCCAGTACGAAGTGCGCAGGTCGAATGTGGTGAAGTACATCTTGCCGTGAAACCTTTGAATCAGTTCGTCATTAATTTCGAGGTGCGTTCTGACTGGAATGATAATCTGATTGATCTGATGGACATCCAAAACTAGGCAGACCTTAAAATCTGGCTTGGGTACAACCAGTAATGGACCGCAGTATGGACTAGATGAAATATCGATTCCACTCCATCATTCAATGAACTTCTTTGTCAACAGGTTGACGTACTCTCCATGGTGTTGGGTAGAAACTATGACAGTATGTGCCATCGGGATATACGTCCAAGGGACGCACATATCCTCTAATAATATCTGGCTTTTCATTGAAAATCACTACGTGGTCTGTCATAAGATTTGAAAGCTGAGAACTCTTTGACTATCACTCAGACAAGTAGATGATTTCTTCTGAGATACATGATCATCCAAGATGAAAATTCTCTTAATATCAGCTTATAGAATATTCTTATTTTTCTTCCTGTGATAACGAATCAGCTTGATGTTGGATCTATGAAAAAACCGGCCGTGTGTGCTCTCTTCCTGTATGGACTCCCCACAAATCCTCTCACCATCAACATTAAAATTGGCATATCATGCTGAGAAATCGAAGTGCACGTCCTTCTCGCGTATCATCTCCATTCCTACTATCCTACAACTTACTACTTACGAAGAACGCGCATAAAATCGCTGCATTTCCTAGTTGTAACTCCAATCGCGTCTGTGTACGAATATTCTGAGCCTTAACAGTTTGTTAAACAAAGATGCTGAAATAACATTAACGTTGACACCTGTGTCAGAAATTACCTTGACTGTTCTACCCAGAATCCCTAAAAAAATCATCGGCATAAAAACTGTCAGCCTTCTAGTGGCACAACTACATACGTCCTCAGTCAATTCATCCTTCAAAGTATGACCATCATTACATTTTAATATACTCATTCTCTCGTTGGAGCCCTTCTATGCACTGACGACCGTTCCTCCGGGACATGATCAGGTCTCGTTTAGTTTAACTATTGGTTGGTTGGTGGTCTTGACACCTGTTACATCGATAATTATCACCGGAATGTTTCTCCTGTTGGGATTGCTACTGGCAGTAGACTGGTTCGGATTTGATGGCTGCTGCCACTTGCCTTCATTTTGTTGTCTACTTTGTGTGTTGTTGCCCTGGTTGTTTGGATACATAGGGTCAAAACGCCTATCATACCTCCTGTTTTTGTTCCAGCAAGGTTGCAAATTCGGTGCATTTGCATTAAGTCGCTGAATGTTGTTCATTTGTTGACGTTCGGCGTGATTCGTGCTACCTGAATTGTTCAGCCTGTTATTGAGGTTCTGTCCATTGTGGTTTGCAAAATATTTATTAAATGAATTAGACGGACCACTATTTGAGTTTCTTTATCTTAAATCTTCTTGGAGAAGGTCAGCTCTGTCTACCACGGATAGAAATTTCTCAACATTGTCTTCTGGTGCGTACATTAACTTCTCACGTACCTCTACCGGAAGTTCGGCCTTAATAATTTTCATTATGCCCTTCTGCGGAATGGCTTCCACCCAATGTCTGGCCTTATTCAAATACTTTGGAGACTGCCTGATCTGAAGGCAAAGAGTTGTGGATTGTACACCTCTTTCTGCAAAGGCTTCTGAATTCCCTTGAACCAATACCGGTTGAGAAAAGCCTTTTCAAATTCGTCATACGTCTGCCGTGTCTCCATTACATCTGTACACCAAAGGCTTCCCTCCCTTTGTATGTAGCCTCCCACGAAGCTAACTTTTCTGGGCATCATATTATACCCTAGACAAGACTCCTCTAAATCCTCTAATAAAGACCACTAGATTAACCGATCGCTTCTCCGGTAGAAAGTCTGAAATTGTCGTTGCTTTAGTAGCTTCTCTTCCAAGAGCATCTGTATTCTCCATGACTTTCTTTCATTTGATAAGTTCGGCTTCGAGTTGCTGCTTTACATTAGTAAATTCTGTTTGTATTTGTGCAGTATCAGGTACTACGGATGCTGACAAATGTTGTGTTGCTTGCTGTAACAGTATAGCAACACAATGTGATACCTTAGTTTCAACCACTTGAACACAGCCCTAGGATACTTCCTCGACCTTGTCTGGTTACGTTGCTACCTTAGATTTACTATGTGAAATTTCAGATGGAATAGTTTGTTGAGAGATTTTTAGAGTAGCCATATCTTCCACTAAATCAATTTGTTGTGAGTTTATACGGTCAATATCAGATTTGAGATTGTCAAAATCTAACTTGGTCGGTACTGTGTTAACTTTAGCAATCAAATCTCTAACAATGGCAGATATCTTTCCCTGTTCGGCTACAGGGTTATCTTGTTTCTGGCCTAAACTATCGTGTTTTGCCGATAAGCTAGCATGTTTAATAGTAACGATATGCACTATGTGAGATATTTTTTCTTGTTCGGCTACCAGCTTGGATTCAGTCTGTTGTACGCATGACGAACCGGCGACTTCAGTTATTGGGACAGTTCTAGAATAGTATGGTTCATCCACAAAGGAGATCGCGTACAGAACACATGTGCGACCCATTTCTGAGTACAATTAGAGTGTTTGGGATTACACCAGCAAGGATCAAAAGGAAACATCAAAGGAATTCAGAGGCGTGTTCTTGTCTTGTTATCCGTAGGTCCGATCAACATGCAGGTATTGCGGGCATATTACGGGAACTCAATTTGAAATTCCTGATGGGAAGACGACATTCTCTTCACAAAATACTACTGAGAAAGTTTAGATAACCTGAACTTACAAAACGCTATACAACGTTCCTACAACCATGATCATACATCTCGCGTGACGACCGTGAAGCAAAGAGAAATCACGATTCGTATGGGAGTTTATATATAGTCGTTTTTCTCGGAGGAACGTGTGAAGCAATGTATACTGTTAAACATCTTAATAAAAAGTTTTTACTTAAATTGTAATAACTGGGAGAGGGTGAAACTTCTACATTGTTTGATTCTGAAACTGCTGAGTGAAACTGAACATGCTGAGTCAACTTTCTCTTCACTTACTCTTATCATCTCAAAACTGACACGCAGTATCCTGGCGCAACGCAATCTGACTGCTCAAAAATTATAATACAAAAATGATTAATACAAAAGAATGGTCCTGAATCATAAGAAATCCTAAAAATAATCCGTACATGTCGTAAATCACTTAACTCACAGAAAATCTTCATGACGCGAACTACAGCGATACAAGCGCCAATACTGCCAGCTAAATAAAAAATCCTAACTACTGAAGTCTCTAACTACTAATATGCATGTGGTTAGCAAAGGAAAGATTTTGTTGCAGAGCAAACAATGTATTTAACAGATTTTACCTTAATCAAGTGACAACCAGTAATATATATATATATATATATATATATATATATATATATATATAATCATCAGTAATAAATCTCCATGACGGATACACATTCAGACCGTCCAATTGCGCTAGTACTGCAAACCTCCAACACTCATAATTATTAACCTCTAAATCACTGCTGACTATTCACTCTCAACTTCCATCACTGCTGGATGTTCACCTCCAACTGCTATCACTGCTGACTATTCACCTCTAACAGCGAGTCTGACCAGCCACAGAGTCTTTTAGAGAGAGCGCACAGCGCTGTCAGAGTTATTAATGCAGAGGGCTACATAGCGCTGCCAACATACAAACACATAAACAGCCTACTTACTCGTAAAACTGCGCCTTGCACCATATGGTGGCTAGCGGGTTACGGACGTAGAAGCAGATGTAGAGCCCTTGTTATTGATTGAAACTTACAAACGAATTGCCCCTCCTCCGCTTTTCTTCCATTACTTTGAAAACTGAAAATTATCATGTAAGTTCATGCCCTTATTTCTGTAACCACGTGCCATCGTTTCGTTTCCGTTTTGGTTGGAGTTACGTAACGGAAATACCCAACGTTAAATTTCTCTGTTGGTGTACCTATTATTGTGAGAATTAATGGATTTTACTTTTTATGTGGACAACGTTTCTTTGGTCCATGACTTAGTTAGACCCTATATTTCTCGAAACATATAAGACTCGCGAAAGTCCCACCTAACTGAAAACAGTATCTGATATATAACAGTTACTTCATATCCTTTAATTTACGGCCTTGCTGATTGTAATACCTACTGGATAAAGGTTCAGTATAAAGAAGACTTACTTCTTAGCGCTGTGTCTACATCGAGCAAAAAATGTAATGCTCGAGTTTAGCGTCATAGCCACTAGAGCGTCATTGGAGATGAAGCACATGTCTGGTTGCACAAGAATGGAGAAGGAAATGGCCGTGGTAATGCTGAATAAAATAAAAGGTCGTTGTCTTCAAATTATTTAAGGAAACGGCTAAGAGTCTAAATCCGGGTGATTGGATTGTGACTTCATATAAGTTTCTACTGAATACGTTTTCAGTGTCACAAAAATGGAGCAACTCTTTCGGTGTCAGTATCTGTGTCGTTCTGTATAGGACACGACCTTCGTTAAAAATGAATGTGTGATGTATTGACGCAACGGTGTCAGTCGGAAGGGAACCTGATTACCGCTCATTCAATAACTAGTTCAGCGTGCACCTCACAAAAAACTGCAATGAACAAAATAGAGCCTACTTGGTGAATGGTGCACTACACATCTAAGTCATATTCGATTATTAGAATTTGGTAATAGGTGTCTTTATATGCTATTACGTTAATTCAAAAGGATGTGCAGAACAGCTGACGAAACAAGAGGAAATGTCGACAGAGTGTGGCAAATTCTTAGAGCTTCGCGTAGGAAAGGAGAGACAAATGAAGTGACGCTCTGTCGCCAATGCGTGGAACCACAGACTGGGAGTTAAACTTGTTCTCTGTAGTCTAGCAGAAGAAGTCGAAGTTCAGAAGTCAGGAACAAGGAGAAACAATTTCCTCTGTTCCGAGTTTCTGCGACGGAAATGACGCGCAACTTGTACCAGTGGTGGCTTCTGCTACTCGTGAATTCTCAGTTAGTTACAATCGAAAAGCATTGCACACTGTGGTCAGCTCTTTGTTCATTTTCTTTGGTTTAACTGTTAATAAAAGTGGCTTCCCTACCGGGCAGGCACTTTTACGGCTTTTCTCAATGAAACGCAAGGGCGTTTGTCATTTCCATTTGTGGAACGCAAGGCTTACTTCTTATAGTTTAGAGGCATTTAACCGTATCACTATGTCGTATTCGGTGGATCTTTTTGTTTCTTGCGACGGTATTTTGAACAAAACCGTACCACGCGTGTGTTACGTCAGATGTATGTATTCTGAGTGTTATGGTTTGTCCATACAGTCTCCCAGTCCTAGGCAACAGGATAGTGCGACAGAAAAACGGATGCACATGGAACAGAAGTGTATTTGGCTGGCGTGTGGTACGATACCCAAATCCAAATAATCTTGAGGGCCACAAACTGTTCACATCAACAGACACACCACGACGTTGTTTCTCGAGAGAGTAATAACACTGCTAAACGCGAGGACCGACAGTATCACAACAAAGCTTTTCCAAACCGTGAGCCCGATCGACGGAAGTCCCAGTCCGGTTGCTTGTATTCTATATTGTACGGTTTTGCCATCTACGATGAAAATCTCTTGTCGAGTGGTTCCTCTTTAGGAGACTACTGTCTGTGTAGCTTGCGGTAGAATTTCTTATATGTTTTAACTTTCATTAATTTTCCCTATGTCGATCGGAGGATGCATACTTGCTGGCCGCACTCCTTAGAAAAGATGTATCGTGATATTGTCTGCAATTTCGATTAGCAGTGTTGTTATTATCTTGAGGAACAAGGCCGTGGCTTTTCCGTTGATATAAACAAGATGTAGCCCGCCAGAGCATTGTGATTTGCTTAGCATTTCACACGCCATCCTGAATATGCTTCCGTTCCGTATGTGTCTGCTTTTTCATCGAATTATCGCGTTGCCTTGCAGTTTTGAAACTGGGAAGAACTGTGGGACATAGCATGTTTGGAGAATACTTAATAGCTTATGAATCAATTTTTTTCAGCTATGTTCACGGAGCACAATTATTATTCCCAGTTTCACCCTGCACTTTTTTTTGTGACAGGTCGTTTTCTGGCTGCCATTTTAAGAGGACACTTATCTAAGATGACTCCTAAAGTTTTATAACTATTACAATGGGTGCCCTCTGTATGTCTAGGTTCTCGAATCCCGCTATGTTCAGGATCCTATATTTTAGACAACTCGAACCTGAAGCTGCCATTGTCTCCTTTTGTAGGCGGTATCTCATCTTCATTTCTTACGAGGACAGCAACGTCATCAGCATCATGTGCTCTTATGACTAGCGTCTGATCATATACTGCGGTGATATAAGTCGTGAGGTACCTCCTAATACCGTGTCAAACCTCTCTGTGCCCCCCCTCCTCTCCCCCCTGCCTGTATGGCGTAGTGCTGCAGCTCGACATGTCATGGACCCAACAAGTCGTTGGAAGTCCCGTGCGGAAGTATTGAGCATTTCTGCCTCTATAGCCGTCCATAACTGCAAAAATTTGCCGGAACAGGATTTTGTGAAACAACTGACCCGTCGATATGTTCCATAAATGATCAATGGAATTCACGTCTATCAATCTGGTTGGCTACATAATTCATTCGAACTGTCCTGAATGTTTTGAAGAACAATCGCGAACAATTGAAAACCATTCCATCGTTTGGGACCATGAAATCACCAATGGCTGCAAATGGTCTTCAAGGAGGCGAACATAACCATTTCCAATCAATGATCCGTTCACTTGGACCAGAGGAGACAGTCTGTTGCTTGTAAACACAACCCACGTCATTACGGATCCACCACGAGCTTGCACAGTGCGTTGTTGATAACGAGGGTTGATGTCTTTGTGAGTTCTGCGCCGCGTTCTAGCCCAACCGCGTTCTAGCGATTGAAATCGGGACTCATCTGATTAGACCACGGGTTCCCACTCATTGAGGCTCAAGTTGATATAGTCAAGAGTCCAGGTTAGCGAAGACACTCGCGTTGGTCTTCTACTGCTGTAGCCTATTAGCGCCAAATCTCGACGCATAGTCTACATCTACATATATACTCCGCTAGCCACCAAGCGGTGTGTGGTGGAGGGCATATCCCCCCCCCCCCCCTCCTGTTCCACTCGTGGATCGCGCGAGGAAAAAACGACAGTCTGAACGCCTCAGTACGAGCTCTAATTACCCTTATCTTTGAATGGTGGTCATTGCGCGATTTGAAAGTTGGTGGTAATAATATATGCTCTACATCCTCGGCGAAGATCGGATTTCGGAATTTAGTGAGCAGTCCCTTCCGTTTAGCGCGCCGTCAATCTGCAAGTGTGTCCCATTTCAAACTTTCTATGAGATTTGTAATGCTCTCGTGGTGGCTAAATGTACCAGTCGCGAATCTTGCCGCTCTTCTTTGGACCTTCTCAGTCTCTTGAATCAGACCCAACTGGTAAGGCACCATACAGATGAAAAATACTCTTAAGACTAGACAAACTAACGTATTGTAAGCCATTTCCTTTGTTGAAGGACTGCACCGCTTCTGGAATCTACCAAAGAATGGGCATTAATTTTGTACTCGTACGTTAATGGGGATTTTTGCCTCGTAATACGCAATAGGTTACACTTACTAATATTGATGGATAACTGCCAGTCATTACACCACGTATTTATTTTCGGCAAATCCTCATTGATCTGCTCACAACTTTCGTGTGATACTACTTTCCTGTAGACTACAGCATCATCGGCAAACAGTCTGATGTCGCTGTCAATACCACCAACCAGATCGTTTATGTAAACCATAGCCGGCTGGTGTGGCCGAGCGGTTCTAGGTGCTACAGTCTGGAACCGCGCGATCGCTACGTTCACAGGTTCGAATCCTGCCTCAGGCATTTAGGGGGACTGATGACCTCAGAAGTTAAGTCCCATAGTGCTCCGAGCCATTTGAACCATTTTGTAAATCGTAAAAAGCAGCGGACCTATTACGCTGCCCTGGAGCACACCAGAAGTTACGCTTGTTTCTGTTGAAGTCACTCCATTCTGTTAGAAAACTTTATATCCAACCGCATATGTCATCGGATAGACCGTAAGCGCGCACATTTTGGAGAAAGCGACAGTGCGGAACTGAGTCGAACGCCATTCGAGAGTCGAGAAATATGGCATCAACCTGGGAGCCGGTATCTAGAGCCTGTTGTATATCATGCACAAAGAGGGCCAGCTGTGTGTCACTTGACCGCTGTTTCCTAAAACTGTGCTGGTTTCTGCAGAAGGGGGTCTCAGAGTATAGGTCATTATGTCGGAACACAAAGTATCTCCCATGATTCTACAACAAATCGATGCCAGTAAAATTGGCCGGTAATTAAGTGCATCCGATTTTCTGCCCTTCTTATAGATTTCTATGCATCCGATTTTCTGCCCTTCTTATAGATTTCTATGACCTGGGTCATCTTCCAGTCCCGTGAAACTTTCCGCTGTTCCATTGATGTCAGAGATATGATGGATAAGAATGGTGCTATATTTGTAGCACAGTCAACATATAATCTTACGGGGATACCGTCTGGACCAGATGCCTTCCTGGTGTCTAAGGATCTTAACCGTTTTACAATCCCAGATACACTAAACACTATGTCAGCTATCCTTGCGTTTGTTCGATAGTTCAAAGGGGAAGTGGTGCTGCAGTCCTCTATCGTAAACGAGTTTTTGAAAGCTAGGTTTACAATTTTGGCCTTCTGTTTATCATCATCCGTTACATTACCCTTACTGTCAGCAAGAGAAGGTTTAGAATTATTTGTAGCGTTCATAGATTTCACGTACGACCAGAGTTTTTTCGGGTTATTTTTAGAATCTGCAGATAAAATATTGCTTTAAAAGAATCTCACATTGACCTTTCAACAGCTGCTTTCATTTCGCAGCGGATACGTTTGTCGTACGTCCCACATCGATTTCTGCGGTTATTTCATGTAGTATTGCATGTCTGTTAGCGCTGACAATTCCACCCCACTCCACTCATCTCGGTCGTTGAGTTTCAAATAGTAGAAAATTTTTAAAAAATCCAACTTTAAGGTCGTTAATGGTTTATATCCAGCATCACGTTAACAATCAGCGTAACAGACATTGTCAACACTGTGCTATTAAAAAAAACGAAATTATTTGCTCGTTAAAACAAGTTCGTTGTTGTTGTGGTCATCAGTCCTGAGACTGGTTTCATGCAGCTCTCCATGCTACTCTATGCTGTGCAAGATTCTTCATCTCCCAGTACCTACTGCAGCCTACATCCTTCAGCATCTGATTAGTGTATTCATCTCTTGGTCTCCCTCTACGATTTTTACCCTCCACGCTGCCCTCCAGTACTAAATTGATGATCCCTTGATGCCTCAGAACATGTCCTACCAACCGATCCCTTCTTGTGGTCAAGTTGTGCCACAAACTCCTCTTCTCCCCAATTCTATTCAATACCTCCTCATTAGTTATGTGATCTACCCGTCTAATCTTCAGCATTCTTCTGTAGCACCACATTTCGAAAGCTTCTATTCTCTTCTTGTCTAAACTATTTATCGTCCATGTTTCACTTCCATACATGGCTACACTACATACAAATACTTTCAGAAACGACTTCCTGACACTTAAATCTATACTCGATGTTAACAAATTTCTCTTCTACAGAAACGCTTTCCTTGCCATTGCCAGTCTACATTTTATATCCTCTCTACTTCGACCATCATCAGTTATTTTGCTCCCCAAATAGCAAAACTCCTTTACTACTTTAAGTGTCTCATTTCCTAATCTAATTCCCTCAGCATCACCGGACTTACTTCGACTCCATTCCATTATCCTTGTTTTGCTTCGTTGATGTTCATCTTATACACTACTTTCAAGACACTGTCCATTCCGTTCAACTGCTCTTCCAAGTCCTATGCTGTCTCTGGCAGAATTACAATGTCATCGGCGATTCTCAAAGCTTTTATTTCTTCTCCATGGATTTTAATACCTACTCCGATCTTTTCTTTTGTTTCCTTTACTGCTTCCTCAATATAGAGATTGAATAGCGTCGGGGAGAGGCTAAAAACCTGTCTCACTCCCTTCCCAATCACTGTTTCCCTTTCATTTCCCTGGACTCTTATAACTGCCATCTGCTTTCTGTACAAATTGTAAATAGCCTTTCTCTCTCTGTATTTTACCCCTGCCACCTTCAGAATTTGAAAGAGAGTATTCCAGTCAACACTGTCAAAAGCTTTCTCTAAGTCTACAAATGATAGAAAAGTAGGTTTATGTTTCCTTAACCTTTCTTCTAAGATAAGTCGTAGGGTGAGTAATGCCTCACGTGTTCCAACATTTCTACGGAATCCAAACTGATATTCCCCGAGGTCGGCTTCTACCAGTATTTCCATTCGTCTGTAAAGAATTCGCGTTAGTATTTTACAGCTGTGACTTATTAAACTGATAGTTCGGTAATTTTCACATCTGTCAACACCTGCTTTTCTTGGAATTGGAATTATTATATTCTTCTTGAAGTGTGAGGGAAATTCGCCTGTCTCATACATTTTTCTCACCAGATGGTAGAGTTTTGTCAGGACTGGCTCTCCCAAGGCTGTCAGTAGTTCTCATGGAATGTTGTGTACTCCCGGAGCCTTGTTTCGACTTAGGTCTTTCAGTGTTCTGTCAAACTCTTCACGCAGTATCATATCTCCCATTTCATCTTCATCTACCTCCTCTTCCATTTCCATTATATTGTCCTCTAGAACATCGCCCCTGTATAGATCCTCTATGTAGTCCTTCCACCTTTCTGCTTTCCCTTCTTTGCTTAGGACTGGGTTGCCATCTAAACTTTTGATATTCATGCAAGTGGTTCTCTTTTCTCCAAAGGTCTCTCCAATTTTCCTGTAGGCAGTATATATCTTACCCCTAGTGAAATAAGCCTCTACATCCTTACATTTGTCCTCGAGCCATCCCTGCTTAGCCACTTTGCATTTCCAGTCGATCTCATTTTTGAGACGTTTGTATTCATTTTTGCCTGCTTCACTTACTGCATTTCTGTATTTTCTCCTTTCATCAATTAAATTCAGTATCTCTTCTGTTACCCAAGGATTTCTACTAGCCCTCGTCTTTTTACCTACTTGATCCTCTGCTGCCTTCACTATTTCATTCCACAAAACTACCCATTCTTCTTCTACTGTATTCCCCCCCCCCCCCTATTCTTGTCAACTGTTCCCTTATGATCTCCCTGAAACTCTGGAAACATCCCCCAGGCTGTGGCTAAGCCATGTCTCCGCAGTATCCTTTCTTTCAGGAGTGCTAGTTCTGCAAGTTCTGCAGGAAAGCTTCTGTAAAGTTTGGACGGTAGGAGACGAGATACTGGCAGAAGTAAAGCTGTGAGAAAGGCGCGTGGGTCGTGCTTCGGTAGCTCAGATGGGCAGTCGGCTTTCAGCCGTGATACCGTGCGGACGGGCTCGGCGCGCCGGGCAGTGCTCCGCAGGTGTTGTTGTTTACCCGCTAGCGCGCGGTCGCGTCGTTGTATTGCCGTATAGTACCTGTACCTACCCGACATGGCGTTCTCATATCGAAAAGCTACAGTCAAACTAACGTTCAACGCATCGTACACGAGACCGAAGGCCCATGAAATTGAACGGTTTCTACGAGACATCATGCACATAGAACCACAAGAACTGATATGAATTCATCTGTCTATTGTAACCAGCACAGTGTACCTCAAACTGATTGACGAAGCGGCCTGCGACAGATTACTCCAACGATCTGCAAACGGCTTTCGCTTCTGTCACGCAGACGGTAACGTGAGCGTGGTCGGAGTTGACCATGTTGGTCTAGGGGTGCGTACCGTGCGCATCTTTGAACTACCGTTCGAAGTTCCTGCCAACCTAGTCGTTGATGCGCTGCGGCCATACGGCACAGTTCTGAGCCACACAGAGGAGAAATGGAACACATTCGAAACGTACCCTGTCCTTCACGGGGTACGACAAGTGCGCATAGAACTTAAGAAGCACGTTCCATCATATGTTTTCGTTGGTGGCTGCCGCGCAATTGTTATCTATGATGGACAACCGAGGACCTGCTCGGGCTGCGGCCAGGAAGGCCATGTTAGAACTGAGTGTCTGCAGCGCCGCCTCGTTCAGGTGCCCCGCAATGAACTTCCCCAACGAGCCACTATGACCTCTCTCCCGCTCACATACGTGGAGGCGGCACGACATGATGTGATGGATGATCCAAACCTGCAGCCTCCTCAAGCCGCTGCCGGCTCCGTTGGAGAGTCAGCGCCGTCGACGACGCCGCAGCCCAACGGTGCAGAGGTTCCTACAGCCTCTGCCCACCGCAGCGTCGTGGGCACCCAGCCACCGTCACTATCGGAATCGGACACAGGGATTCCTAGCGACCGAGACTGTGTCGAGCCCCGTCCTCCAGTGGATGTCGAATCTCGGACCCGGAAGCAAAAATCACCCAAGCGACACAAGAAGAGGCGATTGTCAGCTGAAGAACAGGACAGGGATGTGAAGCCGGCGGAAGACATCGACTTCGTTGACTCGTCCACAATTGCAACGGCCTGCAGTGGCATCATTCACCAGAAGGTGCCTGAAGACAAGGAACACTCTCCTAAATCTGGTGGCCCAGAAAACGAGGCGCATTCCGTCGACTCCCTAAATGTGGGCTCCTGTGAAATCGACCTGCCCCCAATGACATCACAATCGTCTCTTGGTGATTGGGCAGACGATATGGAGGCAGATGATGCACAGCAAACATCGATATCTCCATCAGAGCCCATGGCTGACATTGAGCCCGGAGGGCTCTGCCAGTCAGGGCGTCATAAGGCACAGTAATGCACAGCATGCAGATGGATGGCTGTGTGGTGTGTGAGATCACTGTGGGCTTGCACCGGCATACTGCCTCCGCCACTTGATATGTCTCAGTCATACCGTGTGGGAACAGTCAATGTAAATGGTGTCCACTCCACTGTCAAGACCCGCATGTTACACGACATGATCAGAGCGGCAGACTTGGACATTGCCCTTCTCCAGGAGGTCCGTCCCGAGCTGCGTTTAGACCTATATGGCTACACCACCTACAGCCTACCCTTAGGTGATGGTGCAGGAGGAACGGCCATACTTCTCCGAGATGGCATAGACGCGACGGACGCGACGTACTTGCCGAACGGGCGAGGCATCGCACTCACGCTTGGTGCAGTCCGCCTCATTAACGTCTACGCTCCCTCCGGTAATTCGCACCGTGGTGACAGGCATGTCTTCTATTCGGAGGAGGTAGCCCCACTTTTGCAAGGAAATATGGACCATTACATAGTGGGCGGCGATTTTAACAGTGTTCTGCGGCCCGAGGACCAGATACCGCATTACGTCCCATGCCCGGCTCTCCAAGCATTGATACGTGACCTCGCGCTCCACGACACATGGCTCTTACATCATGGGACCCAGAGTGGATATACGCACTTTACCAGCCATTCTGCCAGTCGTCTGGACCGGATATACGTCTCGCGTGCCCCCCGCACAGCAACCCGTGATGCAGAACTCTGGCCGACGGCCTTCACGGACCATCTCGCGTACATCTGCACTGTCACCTTACCCCGACAACTCACAAGACGCAGCAGGGGCCCGTGGACGCTGAACGTCTCCCTCCTTCGCGAGGAAGCGTGTCGGCGAGCAGTCACTGACACGTGGCGTCGATGTATCAGGCGCCTGCCCATGTATGCTTCCACGTTGCTGTGGTGGCTGGGATGTGTCAAACCTGCACTCAGAAAGACCTTGATGGCCTACGGGCGTGACAGATCGAACTGGCAAAGGGCAACATCGGAATTTTACTATACAGCGTTACGTGAGCTGGCGACGCAGCCGCCGTCTCCTGAACGTCAGATGTCCGTACAACGCATCAAAGCTCGTCTACTTCGCATCAGGACCGAGCAGCTCGAAGGTGTCCGCATCCGTGCGCGAGTGCAAGACTGTATCCCCAACGAAACAGCGTCAGTGTATCACATGGTGCGCGAGAGGCGTCACCGCAAACGTCAGCTCATTACGGCGGTAAACACGGAGGAGGGCGGCCGCGCAGTGACACAAACGGACATCGCGCACACGTTCGCCAGACACTATGGGACCTTGTACATGGAAGATCCGCGAAATGTGCGTGATTATGACGAGCTGTTGCACGATTTTCCCGCCCCTCGGGACGTGGCACCCGATGATAGTCTGCTTTTGCCCATTACACCCGACGAGCTGACATCGGCCTTGGCTCGTGGAGCACCGAACAAGTCGCCTGGACCGGACGGTTTACCCCTGGAATTCTACCGCACTTTTTACCACCTTATGGGTGACAAGTGGCTCCAAATGTTTCAAGACCTGATCCGCCCGGATTTCACTGTCCCCACAGAATTCACTGAAGGCATCTTGATCCCAGTGCCGAAACCGAATGGTGGTTGTAGGTGGCAGGACTTTCGCCCACTCACACTCCTCAACAACGACTACAAGATCTTCGCCCGTATCCTCCGCTCGCGTCTCCACACCGCTATTGGGAAAGCCATCCACACCGATCAAACATGCTTAGGTGGTGTCAGCAACATTCATACGGCGTTAGGAGCATACCGCGACGTAATTGCTTTGACGGCGGCCTGCAAAATACGAGGCGCCCTTGTCGCCGTAGATTTTGACCACGCATTCGACCGCGTCGACCACGGCTTCTTACGCGCAGTTTTGCAACGCATGGGCCTCTCTCCGGAGTCTGCACAGGTGGTCCTTCGACTGGTCCACGGAGCGCGCTCCCGCATGATGGTCAACGGTTATCAGTCTGGTCACATTGTTGTTGGACGGTCAGTGCGACAAGGGTGCCCCCTGTCGGGTATAATATTTGCTGCAGCGCTTGAACCAGCTTTACATGGTCTACAACAGCGATTAACTGGTATCTCCTTGCGGGACGAGACCTTTCGTTGTGGTGCATTCGCCGATGACGTGGTGTTCCTGGCCAGATCAGAGGATGAAATGCATATGGCGCTACAGTGGCTACGCCAGTACGGGGCGGTCGCTGGGAGCGTCATCAACGTGAAGAAGACAAAATACATGAATGTCGGAGGGGGGCTTTCCCACACAACGGCGGTGCCCTTTGACAAGGTGCCTGTACTCAAGTGTTTAGGAGTGCAATTCTATAGCAATGTCCGCCGCACGGCGGCGGCTACGTACCGCCGGCTCCTACACCAGACACGTGCTCTGCTGCAGGACAACAAACTGCGTCGCTTGGATATGCTTCTCAGAACACGTTATGTCAACACCTATCTTGTCTCAAAACTGAACTATTTTACGCATATCCTTCCCTTGACGGCTACGATGGCCGACAGATTTCAAGCAGCATATGGCCATTTCGTAAGCACCGGTCTGGTTTTTAAAGTCCGATACGCCACCGTGACGCTGCCGCAGCGAGCGGGCGGTATCGGTTTAATTCATGTATATAATCGTGCGCGATCGCTTTATCTCAACACTATGCGTCGCAAGTGGACCTCTGCCCACGCCACTCTGACGGGCACCCTGATAGCGGAAGTGACACCACACTCTCTGCATCCCCCGGTTTCTGTAGGACACATTTCACCGGCACTCACCCACATCAGAGAGTTCTTGATTGACTTCAGCTACTTATGGTCAGAACTTCCGACGACACGGAAGCCCAGCACAAAAGACTATTATCGCCTCTATCAACAGCAGCAACCTGTAAATACGGTCACCCACAGACACCCTGAAGTTGCCTGGAACACGGTGTGGCGAGCGGTACACACGCCTTTTCTACCTACGACGGTGCGTTCATTGTGGTACGTGGTTGTGAATGGGAAGTTCGCTACTCGTCAGAGGCTACATGCCATACATCTGACGGACGACCCCTTGTGTCCGACATGCTCCGTCGCTGACTCGGATGCACACCGTCTGACTTGTGCCGCTACCAGCGAGTGCTGGCTACTGACACAGCGCATGCTGGCGTTACTCTTGCGGCGATTGCCGGAGTCTATCTCCCCTGATGAAGTATTGCGCCCCGACAGCGTATACTTTCCATCAACGAGAACGAACGCCGTTAACTGGCTTAAAGGCATGGCCGTTTACTACATGTTTTGCGATGCTCCCAAAGGCACACTCGACTTTTGGTCCCTATTGATGACGACACATGCAGCTTTCAGCCGCCACCCGAAGTACAGAACTCGTTTCGCAAATTATTTAGGTTCATTATTTGCGAATCCTCCTGCTCACTGAGGCGTTCCGGGTATGAGACGCTGAAAATGAAGAAGAATCCTGGAGCATATTGATCCTCTACGGACGGAATAGGGGGGAACCCCTCCCAACAGACGAGAAGACGACTCGGACGCACGGTTACGGCAGTTGTAGGATCTTTCTTTGTAATGAAACAAAACTAAATATATAAAAAAAATGTTATAAAAATTAAAGAAATAAATAAATAAAACAACATCGACAAACCCACTACATCCTCTTCCTGATCCTTCGATCCTCGAACTCGAACACGTTGCTTGGGCGTGGCGGCGGGACGGCCAGGCTTCGGGTGTCGACCCCTGCCCTACCCGTCGTCTTGCTCCTGCAGCGGTTCATTAGATAAAAAAAAAAAAAAAAAAAAAAACATGGTAGAGCACTTGCTCGCGAAAGGCAAGGGTCCCGAGTTCGAGTCTCGGTCGGTCACACAGTTTTAATCTGCCAGGAAGTTTCATATGAGCGCACACTTTGCTGCAGAGTGAAAATCTCATTCTGGATTATCAACAATGGCCACGATTTCTTTTAATCCATCTAGCCATATAAGGCTTCTCCCAGTTAGCTGGAGTATCGGGATCAGAATAGGCATTATGGAAACAATTCTATTGTTTCCTGTTATGAACAAATGAGTTCACATCGTGAGTCGATAAGCCGAAACCGAATTACACTGAAGACCCAAAAACACTGGTACACCTGTCGAGTATCGTGTAGAGCCCTCGCGAGCACGCAGAAGTCCGCAACTAGCTGTGGCATTGACTCGACTAATGTCTGAAGTAGTGCTCGAGGAAATTCACACGTTTCTTTGACGCTTCAGCGTATCAGTGGCCTACGTAAAAATGGACCGCCTGTCAGGACTACTGCAGTTTGAGAATTTGGATATAGGTAATACAAGATTTTGGCTGGGGTTTTTAACGAATAATCTCTTGAAGTACTGAAAATTGAACATGGGCGTTCTGCATTGCGACAAGACATGGAAACAGCTCAGCTGTAGAGGCTAGCGTTATGGAACATACACCACGAAAATAATTGCTGTTGAAACTGACTTTCAACTACATTCCAAACATGGTGTCATTCTGAAATATGTGACAATGCAATAATTAATATAGTAACTTATTTTGCAAAAGTCTTTTACCGTCATTTACTAGTTAGTTCCCGTCTCAAATTCATCGTCTTACGACGGACCCAAATAAATCTGACGATATTATTTGGTCTATCATGCTCTTCGAGTAACTTGTAATGACAATAATTATGTAGGTTCTTAGACTGGAGTAATTACAAGGACACAAAGAATTAGCTGGGATATTCAGGTTCATGAGTATTGGTGAATTCACAGAATCGTACCTGAAATGGTAGACGGACACTTAACTTCTGATTAATGTTCAAATATGTATGAATTCCTAAGGGACCAAACTGCTGAGGCTATCGGTCCCTAGACTTACGTACTACACACACACACACACACACACACACACACACACACACACACACACACACACACACACCCATTCCCGAGGTAACTACTGATTATCTAAAGGTTGTTGCCTGCAGATCCCACCATTTTCGCGATATTGTAAAGTAACGTACCTCAACCTATATCTAAATTCTGCAAATCACTGTCGATTGGATGGTTCAGCATTTCAAAGTACACTCGTTGGTTTCAGTAATCATAACTTTTTTTAATACGATGATAAAGAGACACTTAGCGAAAATTTTTATGGAATATTCCGTCGGTGGTTGGAGGAACGTAGACATATTAATAAGTTGAATACATGCTGTTTATGTTACAAGATAAAATTTAGTTTTCTCAAATTATGCAATGAACTGTAAAGAATCGACCAAGTTGCTACATAAATTTTCTTTATTACTTGATAACTAGTTTCGAGCTCAAGCTCATTATCAGATCATACACTAAGCTATACAACAACTTTCACAACTTAGTGAATGATTTGATAACGAGCTTAGGGTTGAAGCAAGTCGTGCAGTAATGAAGAAAAATTAAACTGCAAATTGTACGGTTCTCTGCAATTAACTGCATAATTCGGTAAACCATAAAGTTGTTGACGTCATACCTTCCAGAGTACTGGAAACTAATACATTTAGTTTTCTGCCTATTCATCACATTCAGCAGTTTGCATATATAACACAGTAATCCACCCCAATACTCACTTGTAAGAAGATTTTCTTGAAACATTCCTATATTTTTAATCTTTGTGTATAGAATAATACGAAATTTATTTGTCGAGAGTTTCTTTGGGTATTACATTATGGTTTTACTTTTATATCGATGTATACTCGTATAGTGCCATTTTTGTTTGGAAAATAATTTTTGTATAGCGATGCACTCTCGTTGAAGTTGTGTAACCTATCTATTTAGCACTACATTTTCTGACAATGGCCTAGGATGCCAAAAGCTGGTTTTTAACGAACTAGTAAATCAGTATTACTGTGGAAAATAAATAATGTATATTCAAGTTCGTAATAGTGAAAATTTATCGTCTTGCAGGAATTAAAGTTATAATTATTGAAATCATCTTAACGGCATCTTTATCAGTCACTGTACAAATAATCATCATACAGTTGCAGAATACAAACGTGGCTGATCCATTGCACAACATTTCGTAGCGAATAAAACAGAATTATCGCGTGTACTTCAGACAAGGTGCACCCACGATGTTCGATTAATTCTATGCCAATCAATGTAAAAGCTACATATGGAAAGCGTGTGTTCCCTTCGAATAAAATCTCCTTTGACTCCAGTATAGTTTTTCATTGAAAGCAATCAAAAAGCCCACTTTTAAAGTCGATGTCTTTGTTTGGAAATATGAAGAAGCCGGATGTGGAGCATGACAGCGATGGCTGCCTGCCCTGTAACGGCTCAAGCAGGTACGATTACGTACCCTGTGAAGATAGATACATTCGAATATGTTAATGAAATTTCTATAATTTGGCACCGTGTTGTCTTGAGAGTGTCGTTACCCTCCGAAACGTAAATGGGGAACAGTCCCGAGTTTGGTGAAAAATGATCTATTTTTCCTAATAATTTCTGATGTCCCAGCGGAACGACAGCTATCTTATTTAACTGTATAAATAAAAAGGCAGTCCAGATTCCGAAAAAATATTTAGTAATTTCTATAACCGATTTCGTTCTAAGTGACCATCTTCAGTGCAATAGCAACTTGTTGACGGTGGAGCCAGTTGTGAATATCAAAAATTACCAGTCAACAACTGCTGTTGCAGATCTCTTTACATTCTATCGTGTAAGTGAGGCAGCACAGAGGCCAAATAACATACTAAAAATTATGGGGAAGGCAGCAGAGGGGATGCACAAGGACTCTAGGGAGAGAAGGGAGCCAAAGAGAGTGTGGCCAGAACAAAAGCATGATTGAAGGGGGAGGGGGTGAAGTGGGAGCCTGGGAACAGGACAGAGGTCGGAAGGAGTACGTGAGGATCTGAGTTGATAGGGGGGGGGGGAATTAATGGAGTGAGAGAGGGAAGCAGCTGGGAGGGGGAGTTGACAGAAGCCACCTTGCGAAAGGAGATGTACGATGTACAGGTGGATGGTAGGTGGGACACAACAGTGAAGGCACAGCAGTGGGCGGGAGTTGAGAGGAGAGGATCAAGCAGGGGATGGGGAGGATCAATTCAGTGAGAGGTGTAGAAGACTCGGATATGTTCGAGGGAAATTAGCAGAGCGGGGAAAGGAATCATGTCCTCCTAACTTTTTTATTTTTATTTATTTATTTACTTATTTTTTTTTTTTTTTTTGTAGTTCAATGCCCCATATAGGGTTGGCTCACAGCAACATAGGTGCTGCTCTTCAGATGAGAAACATTACATAACAGGGAGACATTTAAAACAACATAAAGGAGGGAAATATAGCGAAAAATACATATAAAAGGCGAAACATAATGGAAGATAGCGTAAAGAGGAGGTGACTAAAAAAAAACGGCGATAATAATCTAAAAACTGTACACAAAAAAACCACACACTATGACGATTAAAAGTAATGCAAGGTGAAGTTCGGCCACAGCATAAAAGTTGCGTTGGGCAGCGTAGCACATAGCAATCACTGACTGCAACACTATGGATAAGTCCACCACACAATTAAAATCACGGCTCTTGACGTCACTGGAACAGCACCAGACACAACATTGACGTAGCACACCGACGACGAAGGACAAACTGAGAGGATCTGCCAGGTGTACGGAGATGAGGGGGATGGGAAGAGAGGGGGGGGGGGGGTGCGGGCGGTGCTAGAGGAAGGAGAGAAGGGGGTCATAACATAGTCAGACGTCAATATAACTTCATATATGTGCACACCGTCAGCGCGAAAGTAAATGAGTAGATATATGAATGCGTGGTGTCAGTTTTTCGGACGTGTTCGAAACAACAGACACCACACGTTCATGTAACCTATACATTTTGACAGGTGATGAATCCACCTTCTTCAATGCGGATGTGGAATTTCGTCTTAACGCCTGCGGAAATCTCCCAGCAGCGAGCATCGAGGACATAGACAAGGACTGCTAATAGATGGCGCTGGATGAGAGTGTGGATAGACCGAGAGGCATGCCGAGATAGTCCACGCACTTACAGTAAACACTGTGTCTGGGAGGAGCTGAGGTCAACGCAACTACCTGGGAAGCAGGAGATCGCGTGTTCGAATACCGGTCCCGCACACATTTTCACTCGTCGCTGCCGATTCCGCGTAAGATCCGGAAGCAACTGACGGCAATAGATCCTTCCCTTTCCTTTCCTTCCTCCTCTAGACTTGTAATTCTCTGTGACAGGAAGAACTATAACCAGTCGGCGTGACTGGAAGTATAATGGACGTGAACAACATAATACGTTGATTGACACTGATAAGCACTCAGAGATAACACGTGTTCATCTGAGAGAACTTTATCAGCACTTAACAGATCTGGAACGGTTCTCATTATGGGAATCCTTTTGCCCAGCAAGTCTAATGGTGCAATATTCACATTTGTGGGGCATTAGAACGTTACAGTAGCTCGGTTTTATACTGCATGAAGACAAGCATGTTGGTTGTGAAGGTTGTGATCGACCACCTCTGCTCACTTCTTTGTACTTATGCTCTCTATATTAGCACTGTCTAATGTACTTAACTGACTTAAGTAGTGAAGCTATTACTTTGACGTAAAAATAAAAAGCTGAAAATAAACAACTGCTGATAAAATCCGCCTCATAACCGTATGCTGCAGTATTCACCTCTTACAGGTAATCGCACTGTGTTCAAACAAGTCTTCCTATGTTACCTGCGTGGGCAGCCGTCGCCATGTAGCCGCCTCAATCAAGACACCTGGTCGGAGTAGCGCAGTGGGGGACGGAGTGCTCAGCAGGATGTCGGCACGGTAGCTCAGAGCTGCCCTCTGTAATAAAAAAAAACTGAGTTAATCGATGAACAACGCAGATGCAACGGACGAAGGTGAACAAAAATGAGAAAAGAAAAAAGCAGGCTCGGATGTGGCTGGGGAGCGCGAGCGCACTCCAGCAGTGCAAACTTGGCGAGGCCTGTCAAAGATGGTCTGGCATGGAACTAGTTGACCACACTGGAAGTCTATGCAGCACTTGACTGCTGTGACATGTGATGGTACATTGTCGCCACAGGCATTCACCAATTCGAATTTTAGCAGGAGGGATCGCCTTCGAATGCACAGAACAAATTGCCACAGGGTACTCCACATTATCGGTGCCTTATTTCAGCTTGTTTTAGTATATACATATTGCACATACGAATAAAAATAAGTCCACTACTGTACAATTACACTATTGGGGACAAATCTGTGGGATTCGTCACGGGATAATTAAGTTGGCGTGAGAGAGTAACAGAGACGTCACAGAGTGATGTATTTCTGGCAAGTGAGAGACTGTTTGTTTACTGTTAGGACAGTGTACCTTTCACATGTTGTATTGTACGTTCTGTGGCTATGAAATAAAGTGTTGTAGACTGCTAATCGCTGCTCTACTGTGATTAACGACAAGAGATGCCCAACAAACTCCTGTGGCAAACGCTGCAAGAGAGGCGGTGTGGAATATGGAGAGATTTACTAGTGAAATTTTGAGAGAAAACTTTCCAGGAAGAGTAGCACAATACATTACTTCCTCCCACATACGTATCGCGAAATGATTACGAACAGAGAATGCGAGAAATTACAACTAACACAGAAGCTTGCGACAATCGTTCTCCTCACGCGCTATTTACGAATGGAACAGGGAATGGGGGACCACTTAATGGTACCAGAAGTATCTTTCGGCACATCTCTTCAGGTGGCTTGCGGAGTACTGATGTTTATGCAGATGAACCTGTAGCGGAGTGACACCGCAGTCTGACGCAGGGATTTTAATGTATACGAAGACTGTATGCATGGAGCCTCAAATGAATTAAAAATTAGTTATGTAACTCTATACTTTCGAGATGATAATTAGAACTTAATAATAGTTACCGCAAATAGGGTGACGCACTCTCTAAGCGGATTTCTGTCGCTGACTATAAAAGACGAGCATTATAATTCCGTTACATATTCGAATAAAAGCTTAGCGTATTCCATGTAGCTCTGAGAATTTCCTCTGTCGACCCGCTTTTCATGCAGATATAGGTAATAATTCTCGTCTGCTGCCTGCTGCTGTACACGACATGCTTCGTTGACCGTAGACTTAATTTAAGTGGTGAGAATTCCGCAGAAACGGAGAAAACGCAGACGGTGCACAGGAGAAAGAGAGTTTAGAACACGCGTGCGCGCTTCTGTGGCCATGAATATGTAACTTCGTATGTTATGCATATGCGATGCTACACCGGAGAGTCGACTTTTGAAAACTACACGTGCTCTCGTTTCCGTGTGACAGCACGTACATTTCCACAGAAATTAAGAGATATGGCTTAACCACTTGTCTTTTCGCTGTCGGTGTACCACAGTTTATTTTGGCTATCAAGGCTCAGTCTTCCCTATTTTCCTTCTACGGAAATGAGGCTGTCATAAATATAGTCCTCTAATTTTGGTCTAGTTGTTATTGTGTGAACTGTTTCCTCTACATTAGTTTTCAGTTAACAGCGGAATACATATTTACTGTCGACTTAGTTTTTACGTTCTGCTCATATACAATGTGCATCTCGGAGTATCAATAAAAGAAAACACACAAATATACTCTCTCTCTCTCTCTCTCTCTCTCTCTCTCTCTCTCTCACACACACACACACACAGTGTTTGAGCGTGTATTTCTGTGGGGGGAGGGTTCTAAAAGAGAACTTATGGAACAACAGTGTGGTTATAACTGAAATGTTTATCCAAAACTGATCACCAGAGGCCCGAGCACGACTATCTCATTGTATCACGAGCCAATCGAAGTTCACAGAATTCCTGTACCAGTTACAAGAGCCAGTACTCCACTCTGTCCCACAATTCGTGGTCCAAGTAGAAGCTTGTAACCTCCCCACAAAATAAATTCCGTAACCTTCCAACAGTAAAAAGCCAATATAATTATTTATTTCATTCACATTCACCGTAACCTCCCTCAGATAAATTCTGTAATCTTGGAACAATAAAATGTGACTAATCTCCTAATAAAATTTCTACTCACTTATAACCTTTCAATAATGACTGTGAATTTAAACTGGTAAATTTAGGACGTCAGCAGTGTTGCGTCATGGCCCTGAAAAATCATTCTGAAAAAATTGAAAATTCTTACCTCAATAAGGTCGCCGGATAACGCATATATATCTGCTCCTATAAGGAATTATTCTGGCACAGCCGAGTGCAATGCTGGCCGATAGATTTGTCATGTATAAAACAACAACTGATTTTTCTTTGCAATAATCTGGATGACCAAGGATTGGAGAAATTAGTAAATTCTTTAAATTGAAATGAATTATTGTCAAAAGTTACTTTTTATGAGAAAGATTATTATTAATAGATTTTTTAAAAACATTTACATGGGACTTGATGTAACAATGCTACATATGCGCGAGGCTGCTTTTTACCTTACACTACAACGCTCAGGCACCGCCATCGCTCCCACGACCGGCCCAGCCAACTCCATACACCAGACTGCTCGCTAGCAACTACTTACCCCTACTGCTACACAGTTCCTACTGCAGTCAACACTGCTCTTTGGTCTCAGATTCTCTTATAGCTTACATATCGCAGGTAGTGCGTGAGCAATCCATCGAAATTACATCTGCTCGAGTGCGCTAGCAACAATTCCTTAATCATGGACCTCTTACAAGCGTTTTGCTTTAAGATGTTCCTTTAGCGGACCAAACACATGGAAGTCGCAGGGTGACATTTCTGAGCTGTAGCGCAGATGCTCTATCTGCTCTCACTTGAAGTTGGCCAGTACACTTTGTGTGACCTTGGAGATGTGTGGACACGCGTTGTCGTGGAGCAGATTCACTATCTGCGTGAGCATCCTTAGTTGTTTGCTGTTGATGGACTCGCGTAGGCTACGGAGTCTCACTGTTACTGTTAATGTTTTTTGTGTGCTTCTCAACCACTGCTTCCCTGTCATTCTCCTCTTATAACTGCCATCTGGTTTCTGTACAAGTTGTAAACAGCGTTTCACTCCCTGTCTCACAACTTTATCCCAAAGTGGCATACGCAAGTTTCATGCGATTTGCTTGTTTCAACGTTTCGTATCTATTCATTAGAACACTCCTCATAACTTTCTCTGGTACAATGGACGACATTTTCCCAGAAATAAATTCAGATACGTTCCCCTGGTTGTAAAATAAATGTTGTAACTGGTCATCTCCTGCATATTCACAACTGAGAACTCGTCTGGCCCAGGACCAGCTCACGTGGGAACTGGGTGAACATAACGTCTCCTCTACAAAGGGCTGGTCCTCAAGTAGCCGACTCTGTTCTTAGGAATAGAGATGGAATAAAAATTGAAGAGTTTCTCTTCAGCCTCCACGTTGTACAGTGATGTGCATAGCAACATACATCTACAAGCCATCAGCTTTACGCTATTACTCATATTCACTGTAATCATATAAAAGTGGTCCCTAGTATGAGGTTATTACCCCATGAGGGGTAAAATAGAATTTTCTGAGGGGTAATAAGAAAAGGTTTCGATTCGTTTCAATCACGATACTAAATTATTTTTAAAAGATCGTTACTATTATCACTGTTTCATAAGACTGTTGTACGGATTAATTTAGTTACAAACAATTACGTTTTTATAATAGTAGCAATAACGCATGTCAAACTGTGGTGGAGGATAGATTTGGGAAACGAATATACGAACTGTGGTGTCACCGCCAGACACCAGCTACCACTAGGTGGTAGCTTTAAATCGGCCGCGGTCCATTAGTACATATCGGACCCACGTGTCGCCACTGTCAGTAATTGCAGACCGAGGGCCACCACACGGCAGGTCTAGAGAGACGGACTAGCACTCGCCCCAGTTGTACGACGACTTAGCTAGCGACTACACTGACGAAGCCTTTCTCTCATTTGCCGAGAGATAGTTAGAATAGCCTTCAGCTAAGTCCATGGCTAAGACCTAGCAAGGCGCCATTAACCATTTCTAGAGAGAGTCTCACTTGTACCATCAAGAATGCTGTATACAAATGATGGATTAAAGTTAAGTATTCCAGCAGCTACGTACTTTTCTTTATAGCATTCATTACGTATCCTGTTTCAGACCTAGCACCACCTGCGTGAGTTGACGCGTGCATTTCGGCCTTCTCTTGCAACACAGTGTTGGCTCTTCTGCCAACACTACACGAACAATCCACGACGTGCGTATTTACTGTTTTGTTCTATGCATATGATCAACGGTGGATACACCGGTTCACGTGAGATCATCGAAGTTAAGCGCTGTCGGGCATGGCTGGCATTTGGATAGGTGACCATCTGGGCCACCATGCGCTGTTGCCATTGTTCGGGATGCACTCAGCCTGGTCATGCCAATTGAGGAGCTAAGCGACCGGATAGTAGCGGCTACGGTCACAGAGAACCATCATAACGGCCGAGAGAGTGGTGTGCTGACCATACGCCCCTCCTATCCGCATCTTCGGCTGAGGATGACATGGCGGTCGGATGGTCACGATGGGCCACTTGTGTCCTCAAGACGGAGTACTTACTTATTTACTTACTTACTATGCATATATCATAGTAAAATTGGTATATGTGTGTCAAATATATTTATATAGCTCATGAAAGTTCGTTCATCGATTACTGGGTAGATCCTGCAATGAACGATAAATTGCTTCATTATTCACTTTGGAATAGATATCCGACAGATTAACTGACACCACAATGCAATAGTAGGTATTTACCTGCTAATAAACCTCTAGGGCCTACACCAGGACCGGCCTTGCCGACCACATACTGGCCAAGGCTAGGCCTCAGCTTTGATCGTTTCTCATCCGAATGACTCGATACAGCGTGACATTTCCTCTAGAATGGCGGTGCGGCCTTTTTCGATGACACGACTCCCTTCAGTTCAGCAAGATCGTGATGTCAGCGCCCTTTAATCTTCCAATTTGTTCGTAATATGACGGACGTTTACAGGTCCAGTGACCGTTTTTACTAAAAGAAGCAGTCTAACGATCCATCGTCACAAACCTCTGAATGGGAATGATAGAGAGGAGGGATAAGAATTCTTAACATCTGTTATGCTGTTGCATAATCGACGAGTACAGCATATTTGTATTTAAACGAGATTCGAAAGAAACAACAGCTACTAAATTTGCAGGTAGGAACCACTTGACGAAATTGGTGGTTACGCATAGTGAAATTTCTGAAGTCACACGCATTATTCCACTGTGGGTTGTAACAGTTTTCAATGGAACTGAACGAAGCGTATGGAGACTTTATATGTTACTGCAAGATAAATTGATTAAGCCAAGAGGAATGCCAGGAACAATTTCTTGTTGAATTTATAAAGTGAAAAGGAGTACATGAACAAAAATTAGAACATCCGAAATGAATTGCAGATCTCGCATTTTAAGAGGGTTTGAATGCGCACTGGCCACGGTAAGACAGTGCAAGGTGAGAAATAACTGATTCCTGATTTTATGGAGATGTATTTAAAAAGAAAATTGCGTTCTAGAAGGGACAAATTCTGCCAAACAAGGTGCAGTTCCCTAAGCTCACTTCCGAAGTTGGAAGAATTCATTGTAGCCTAGAAAGAAATGCAAGTATTGTTTGCTAAACGTTTTAAGAAAACCGCCATCCTTACTTCTGTTTCCGAGCTGCTTTCAAGACCGTTTGCCGTTTCAGTTGAAAGCGACCCTGTGCGTAAGCAGATGTTAATGGTTGACCTGAAATACAGTTCCCAATTTAGGGCAAATATTTTTGCGTTAAAAATGTCCAGGACGTCTACATAATTTCCTTCAACTAGAGTTTCTTCGTCTGTTTAATGCGGTTGCAAAAGTAGTACAGTATTTCTATCAGCATATCTTTGTGAAAGACCTTTCTTTAATTATGAAACTAAATGCGTCACGATTACATGGCAACCACATTCCGAAAATCTGTGAATTTGCCTTTGTCTCTTCGTATGTAGAATGTTTGAACCCGATAAAAATTCAGCGGGAAAAATAGTTAAATACCAGTGAAAATTTGTTCTCTTTGCGGTATATTTTATTGATAAATGTGAGATATAAAACCATGTTATATGCAGTGCGACTGCATTATCATTTAATTGCGGTGCATTGGAAGTTCCTGCTCTTTCCCCTCCTCACATAGCCTGCTCTGGCGGTGAAAATGGGCAGCCAAATTGAGCTCTGTGACAGCCATGCCAAGGCACAGATCGTGAGCCGAATCTGGGTCGCTGGGCTATACAGTAATGTTATTATTATTAGGAGTGGCATTAGTCAGACGCGAATCATTGACAACCATAAGCCTTCCACGTTCTGTCACTTTAGAAGTAAGGAGTCCAGCAAATAGGTGATTTAGAAACAGCAGCGCACGTATGTGAAGTCGGTTACTATTAAATGGGAGCGGAAGGTATGTACGAAGCAAGTGTGGCTAAGAAGAGTAATCCTGCAGAAGTATATATCAACAAGTACCTATTCCAATGTTGATAATTGGCTTCTCTTTTCTGATTTGGTTGTAAGTTTCCATGGGACCAAACCGCTGAGGTCATCCGTTCCTAGGCTTACACACAATCTAACTTAAACTAATTTATGCTAAGGACAACACACACACGCACACACACACACACCCATGCCCGAGGGAGGACTCGAACCTCCGACGGGTGGAGCCGCTTGAATCGTGACAATGGACCACGCGGCTACCAAGAGCGGCCCCTTTTCTGAGAAGGATTTCTAAGTAGCACTTTGTAGGTGCCACTCAGGATGCACTGAGAACTCCTTCATCATTCTATAAACAATGATTGTTCTTAATAAGTAGGACCAGTTGACTCGTAAACTCATTTCATAGAAATTTCCAACGAAAATTCTTTTTCATTTTGGAGTTTAGTTCTGCGCTAATGTTGTGGATGCTAGTAGAAGCGGGGTGTATGTTAATATTTTACTGAAATCGGGAGTAATAGTCTCAGAAAGGTTGGTAACCACTAGACTAGAGTTTCATATATTTGCTGTGGCACCAGAAACAAAATAAAAATTACTCCCACCCTCGCTTTAGACCAGGGGTTCACAACATATGTGCTCGCGGAGCAAGCTGTGAGCAGCAAGGCGCGAGCACGGAGCAGCGCGAGCACGCTACCCCCACTACCGGACCAGAGTGGAGAGTGGGGAGAGTCGCGTGGGGCACACAACAGCTGCCGCCAGTCAATATAAATCCGCGGCCACCTGCAGGGATATCACTCATGAATTATTACTGTGACAAAAGAAACAAATAAAGGAGAATGTACACGTGCCACATAATTTTATTAGCTTAGTGTATGCCTCTACATTCGTATTAATTTGTGAACTGTTACACAATAAAAGGTGTGATTGAAGTGTGGGATTGTCTGTTATCTTGTACTTTTTGCCCTTTACAATTGCGTCTATGTTCGGAGTAATTGTTCTTGTGCATCGTAGGCGCAGCGTGCAGTTTAAATTTCGATCAGACAATGCGTTTCTCAGGCGCGTCTTGTTACATTTCATTGCAGAGAACAGTTATTCACAAACATACATGGAACCGAACATTGATATTATTGTAGCCGCCAGTTTGTGCAAATGAGGAAATCTATCCTGAGGGAAGAGTCTGTAAAATTCCAAAATATTTTTCTTGTTCTGAAATTTGTCTCTGTATTCTCTGTCACACTGCAGGTCAATAATTTGTAGTTGCAGCTCAGGACGAATCTCTTCAATATTCGCTGAATAGGGAGAGGAGAACAGATCAGAATCACTGTCTAGTGCTGTCAGATCTTGAAAGCTTTAATGAAATTCTTCCTTAAGGGCAACTAAACTATGTGAATAACGTTCACAGTCTTTGTGAACATCTTGCATGGATGATAAGTTAGGAAAATGAGCTAGATTTCCTGTTTCCAGCTGACTCACCCAAAGTGTCAATTTCATTTTAAAAGCTCGTATTCGATCTATGAAATGAGTAATTAGCAGATCTTTACCTTGTAGTGAAATGTTCAAAGCATACAGATGGCTAGTTAAATCTGCTAAGAACGCGAGATCACATTTCCATGAAGGCTCTTTCAGTTCAGGAACACACATGTTATTTATTTCCATGAACATATTTATCTCATCTAATAGGCAAAAATTCGATTTAATAATTCGCCACGACTAAGCCAGCGGACCTCGCTGTAATAAGGCAGGCTACCATACTGGCTTTCTACATTCTCAAGAAAGCTTTTAAATTGTCTGTGTTGTAGCCCATGCTTCCTTATATAATTGGTTGTACGAACAACAACACTCATCACATTTTTTAGAGTGATACTCTTTGCACATAAGTTTTCCTGGTGGATCACACAGTGAACACCCCTTATTTCATTCGGCACGTCAGTTTTTGAATTTTCTCCTTCAACAGCGCAACGAAACCTAATTTTTTCCCTGTCATCGCTGGTGCACCGTCTGTAGACACTGAAACTAAAGAATTCCACGATAATCCTATATTTTCAACACTTTCTTCAACACTACTTAATATATCACCTACAGTTGTAGTGTACTACATCGAGTAGCTACTTCCTCACCTGAAGATCTCTATTAACACCTCTAATAAATATGGAAAGCTGCGCTGTTCCAGTGATACCAACACTTCCGTCCAGAGCTAGAGAATACGCCATAAAATCTTTATAGATATTTGCAAGCTGGCTCTGGACGTCGTCTGCCATGTCCTGTATGCGATGCATAATGGTCATGTCAGATAATGGCACAATCCGAAACTGTTCAACTTGAGATGGACACAGATGTTCCGCTGCAACTACCAAACATCTTTTATTAAATCGCCATCAGTGAAGGGGCGCAGGGATTTTGCTAAAACCAAAGCAATATTGTAGCTCACTCTGAGAGCTGCCTCAGTTGATTTTTCTTCGTCATCCAGATCTTCTTCGGATAGCTTCCTTTTAAGTTTAATAACTTCGTGTGCACGATCTGGTCCGTCACATTTTCCGCTTCCGTAGTCTTTCGCGGGGTACGACATATAATGTCGCTGCAAATTGAATTTCCTAAAAGAATTCAGCGTTTTGTGATATACTAAACATTTTGCAACACCATCTTTTTCTGTAAACAGATACAATTCCTCCCAATGGGGGTTGAACTGCGAAAGCATGGTTGGGGTTACACAACGGCGACTTGACATGATTCTTAACCAGCGAAGTGACTGTTAGAGCTGATCGTAGTACTTTTAACGTTACACAGTCGGCGCGAATTCAATAGACACGCTGCGGTCCTATTCATACGTGCGCGCGCATTTCCCCTCCCTCCCCTCCCTCCCTACTTCGCGACCTTGCACCTGCTCGCGAGCACGTGCCTGAGCAGACGCGAGTACTCGCGCTCAAAGCCGGCCAGTTGTTAAGCCCTGCTTTAGACCAAAAAACATGTTCAAATGTGTGAAATTCCTAAGGAACCGAACTGCTGAGGTCTTCGGCCCTTAGACTTACACACTACTTAAACTAAGTTAAACTAAATTATGTTAAGAACAACAAAAAATGGTTCAAATGGCTCTGAGCACTATGGGACTTAACATCTGAGGTCATCAGTCCCCTAGAACTTAGAACTACTGAAACCTAAGGACATCATACACATCCATGCCCGAAGCAGGATTCAAACCTGCGACCGTAGCGGCCGCGCAGTGCCAGACTGAAGCGCCTAGAACCGCTCGGCCACCAGCGGCCGGCGTTAAGAACAACACACACACCCGTGTCCGAGGGAAGACTCGAACCTCCGGGGGGATGGGCCGCTCAATCCGTGACATGGCGCCTCCAACCACCTGGACACCCCGCGCGGCGCTTCAGAGGAAAATTTTGTGGTGGTTTCCCATGGGTGTTGTCGAAACTTAATATCTGCTTCTGGTTTCCTTTGGCCAGATGGCAAAGATCCCGACCAGGATATTAGAAAAAGGAGTTTTCTTTTTGTTAATTTAAGATCTTTCCAAAATAAGCATTAATTCTGTCCATTGACGTATTTATCTAAATTGACAGAAATTATGAAATTATCTCTGACACAGAAAATGAACTGTATGACGACGGTATATTACACATGCTACTAGTACGCCTTCCTAGAGAACACTCTGACATCAAAAGAGCCAGGAAAATATCCTAGAAGACAAAAGTACCACAATTCTGCCGATATTAGGATTCTACCACTGAACCGAACGAGTGGTCACAATAGTCATATAACTAGCCTTTGGACTGGGAGAAACTTGGTTCAAATCCCCGTTTACGTATTCAAATTTAGATTCTCTGGGATTCCCAAAATCGGCTAGGCCAAATGTTTGGATGAACCCTTTTGAGGTAGATAAGGCCGACTCTCTTTCTCTTTACTGTCTATGGTACCTCGTCGTTGGAACTTAAATCTCATTTTCTTATCTTTCTTAAACTTGTGCCGCAAAGGAAAGGGACTGTGAAACTACATTAGGCACAAAAAAAGGAACCTCACACATTAGCTTCCACGTTTATCGAGCGCTGTGCAACCAGCTAACCAGCGTGTGGAGAAAGGATGGGAAATGAAACCGCTCGGCGGCCTACACGGAGTGCACGGGGGGTTACTCAGGCAAACGCTTTAAAATCTTTCGCGAATAATAAATATCTCATATCTGGTTGTTTGTAACTTTGCTGTTTATTACGGTTAACGTTTTGTCGGTGATGAATACGACAATAACAATAACAACAATAATAATAATTACAAATGTTTTATTGATCCATAATATTCAAGAAGAGCTTCTTTCGTATTATGGTACTCAAGGAAGTACGTCACGACATAGCCAGTGATATAACTGCAGCTGAACAGAACTGTCTCCAACATGAAGTTGGTATAACGCGTAAAAATTTCCATTTGTAAGATTTACCGTACATGTCTCAACAGAACATCAAGGTATACATAAAGCTTTTGCATGACAGTTGTAGGCCGTCCACAGCTTGTGCCCTAGTGATCGCTGCCTGTCTATCGCAGGGTACCGGGCGCTATTCTAGCCGCGTAGGAAATTTTCTTCACCCGGAGAGTGAGCTATGTATCTTCATAAACGCGTAAGTCGCTGAAGTGCTGACAAATGAAAAGACTTGCACCAGGACGCCAAACAACCCCAAACAGAGTCTCTCAACCAGAAACGCCATAGGGTCATTTCAGCTGTAGGCCTCTGCTTAAGGATATTAATGGTATGAGACACTTACTGCACGTTTTATTGACTTCGTAGTTCACATGAAACACTGGACATCTTACCACCTTCGTTCAGTTAGTTAAAAGATCAAGGAAACACGGGTCTACCTTAATTTTACGTTTTAGAAAGCCTTGCTCCGAGTGATACACTCGCAGCAAATATGCTTACATTATATACGTTCAGAGATTTGGTCCTCAATTTGGTCCTTTGGAACTTGACGTGTAAATAAGTAAATTACTAAATAAAGTACACACGTTCGGATCAAAGAGCAAAGGTCCAAACACAAAAGCAGCAGAGTAATATTTGAAATGTGTTCTACGCAACAACTAACTCGTTATCAACCTGTGTCAACACGAAATTTTATTTTTCAAATGACCATTTCTGTGCACACAACAAAAGCGTTTGTGTATTTTCGTCACTCTTTGTCTGTAATTAGAACCTCTCATAAAAGTAGTTATATACCAACACATTGTACATCAGTTTCTTTTTAAGAACAGAAACGGTACTAGACAGGAGTTCTGTCATTGTATTTAGGTATGGAAGGTGGACTGAAGAAAAATTAATGCCGACTTGCAGCATGCTGGATTAATGGCAATACATCTTGTGTTAACCAGTTCGATATCGGAAGAGGCCAGGTTGCAATTAGTTGATAATTAGTTTAGCATTACTTGAAGGCACTTTTAAATCATCTGGATAGACAAAACGGTATTTCCCGGAATAACGAATAACGAAGTCAAGATTAACCTTGAATGGTGACAGAACAAATGTATCTTTGGTCTGTCACTAATCATGGTTAAACTTAACTGTTTTATCTGTACATGAGTAGTAGTATAAAGCCGTTGGTGGTGCAAATTTGACGTCAAATTAATATGCTAATTAATTAAATTGATCAATTAATCACCCCCACTCCCATCCATCGCCGCCCCCGACGACGCCAAACGCCACCCTCGGATGACGTCACGTTTCTTCTCAAATTCACGTACGCTCCTGCCTTCTCCTCCCCCTCACCCCTCCCCAACAACCCCTTCCCCACCAACCTACCCTACTGGTGGCAATTTCGAATTTTGGAGGGAATTTCTTTGTTCCAGGGCTGTGCTGACATCCCACCCCAATCCCCAACCGGAAAATGACGGAAAATTAAAATTGGTAATTCCCTTACTGGGACTCGAACCCTGGTCCTCCTGGGCAGAAAGCTCAAGTGCACCCCCCTAACACAATTAAACCACCAGAGGTGCTTAAAATTGACAGGGAATTAAAAATGGCGGTGAGCTTTCCGTTACTCGAACCCTGGTGCTCCAGGATGTAAAGCCCAAGAGCGCCCTCCTCCAAACACATGGAAACTGTCCAGATGCGGGAGAGGAATGTTAGGTTCGTCTACTTTATTTAGTTTGGTAGGTAAGATCGATTCTAACTACTTAATTAATCACAATGATCAGTCCTAATTACACCTATATACATAGCGCTACACAAGGACGGCATAAAAGCGCAATACACCGCAAAAACTGACGATACCACACAACTGGTTTTATCCTGCTGGGAAAAAATTTCGCAATACCACTCAAAACTGACACAATTATCGATACTAATTACATAATTAATCACACTGGGCTTAATTACACAATATATGCATAGCGCTATTCAAGGATTGCATAAAGGAGCAATACACTGCATAAACTGATGAAACCATACAACTGGAGTTAACCTGCTGGGAAAAAAATTCGCAATACTACCCTAAACTAGTGGCACACACGCTCAAACAAACCCTACCCTTTCAAGTTGGCGGGAAAAAGGCTGGGCTGTAAGGTACTATATTCTTTTTGTGGGAAATACGTTAACTGATAGGGTGCTTGTGTTAGACGGAGAAGAGTTTAAAAAATTTATTACCTGTAAGCATACAGTATCTATCGTTGTTTGACGTCAGAGTTTACTACAGATGCATGCACAAAAACCATCCTGCAGCCCAGGTGATCGAAGCTAATACACGCTACCGCAAGTGACGGGAAAGAAATGCGTCACAGTTATAATTACACTTAGAAATTGTCGTGAAATGCAGCACATGTACTGGGGAAAATGCTCGTCCTAAAAGACAGCAGAGAAGGCGGTAGCTGAATTTGTATTCAGCTGAATGTGCATTCTCCTCGATAGGCGTCCACATACTACCGAAAATCATATCATTGATATCAATTTGATACGTTAATTAATTAAAGTGATGATGAGAGTCACTTTGTACGACGAGTAATTTTTTTTTTTTTTCAGTAGGCGAATAACACTCGCCAAGTAGGACAACTGGGAAACCGTGGAGGGAACATGATGTTCTTTTCGAGGAACACTATTGAGAAATGACATCTGAAGCTGACCACAGAGAGATTCTACAACCAACAGGGTACATTTCACGATCATAACGCATATATTACCACCACCCTGCATAAAAAGTGGTCTTGAGTGTATATGCACAGATGGTCGCTGATAGTGTTACACTTTCAGGCAGAAAGGCTGTCCAAAATGCTGTCCACAATTTTTAATCAAGTCTATCCATTCAATCACATATTTGCGTTGGATCCCGTAGAGACGTCTTTTAATAATTACAGCCACTGGTGACTAATATTCGTGCCATTCTTGTATTTCTAAACGAGTCACCTTTTTTTTCTTCAAACCTATGTACTAAGGATTCCATGCAACAAGAATTCCAGCGCTCTCTTTAGGCAACCCCTATGCATTTCGTAACTGCTCCTAAGTCTCTGTCCCGCCCTCCCTGCAGCTTAGTCCATGTGATCATCCCGATTTAAGACTGACCTGTACGGAAGTCGGAGGGCGCTATATTTAAGACCTTCTGCATCCTGTGGGGAAAGAGGACGAGCTGAGTTAATGCGACAGGAGTGAGTGTTTACCACTCGGTGGAAATGGGAATATGGTGTCAAAACTCAGCCAACCGTGTACCGTGTGTAAGGCCAGCGTCTAACGAAGCTTTCCCCTGCAACTCGAGGTAGTAGAAGAGATATTACGAGCAGTTATGGTGGTGTTTCTTGTTGGGAAAATTAGCAAGTCTACACATCATACATGGCATGGAGGAAGGGCGAAGATTTTGCGGCAAATCTCTATACAGCATACAGGTAGCCCGAAGGAAATCTGTGTCTCTCACGGTGCATTCATGTCTATCACCCAAACATACGTGGCGATCCTATTAAATGTACAGGTATTGGTTCATTGGAGCAGGTGCTTCTCGATCAAACCCGCTTTCACACACTGGTGTAACGTTTCATCACCTGTACTGTTGGATGACCATATCCAACAGATTATCAATCACACGAGAGGTTTCCTGTATTGCTCCTTCATAAGCAGTTTAATCCATTGTTTTTTTTTCGATTTTAACATACACAATCAGGGTACACTTCGATTTCTCTACCATGTGTTGGAGACCCATGTCAGCTGCTGCTAATCCAACATTAACATGTTTCGATCCTCTGGCTCTCACAGAAAACTGAACGTTGCATGGCATAAACTATACAGCTACTATAACACAGGCTGGCAGAAATAAAACACAGTTAATTCCTCTAGGCGAACGAAGATTCATGCGAGGCACTCTATCCACCTGCCGCATCTTGGACATAAAATTGAGCCTCCAAATTCGTAACTACGGTGATTCTAAGTTAGCGACTGGTGTTTGTGAGGTACTACAATCTCCACATATACATCTGCTTGACAGATGTCCTGCTTACGGATTTAGTGGTGGCAGTACATGTAATTTCACATGCCAAACATAGTGGCGATGCGTTTGTCTCTTTTCTTGCAAAAGGCATACTCCGTCACTAAAGATAACTTTACCCAGGACGGATGTGAGCTTAGAATAATTTCTGAACCGTCATCTAACGTGAAGAATGGGAAGGTACATTGTACGTGCATCACAAGGAATCGATGTTTTAAGGAAGTAGTTTTTCATGTTACAGTTTGGTTCAAATGGCTCTGAGCACTATGGGACTCAACTGCTGCGGTCATCAGTCCCCTAGAACTTAGAACTACTTAAACCTAACTAACCTAAGGACATCACACACACACCCATGCCCGAGGCAGGATTCGAACCTGCGACCGTAGCAGCAGCGCGGCTCTGGACTGGAGCGCCTAGAACCGCGCGGCCATCACGGCCGTCTGTTACAGTTTATCACCATAGTTTACCACAGAGAAACCTGCAAGATAAACGTACGTCATGGGCTGGAAATATATTTCTTACATCGCGGTAGTAACAGTGTTGTATGCGATACGACTAATAGGTCGGAAACCGCAACGATCTACCATTATAGCATGTGTTAAGTGCGGAACATTGTAGCCCTAGGAGCAGATATGTTTATGTTGTCTCTTACCAATAAAATGGCTCTGAGCACTATGGGACTTAACTTCCAAGGTCATCAGTCCCCTAGAACTTAGAACTACTTAAACCTAACTAACCTAAGGACATCACACACATCCATGCCCGAGGCAGGATTCGAACCTGCGACCGTAGCGGCTACGCGGTTCCAGACTGGAGCGCCTTTAACCGCTTGGCCACCACGGACGGCTCTTACCAATACCCTCTTGGTAATGACCCCACACATGAGAACAATACTTTAGAATTGATAGCGGAGTTGACTTACGTAAAATACAACGAACTCCTACCGCCTGGAGCTCCATCATGCACAAAAACCACCCGTTTCTTGTTCTTAACCGTCTGTTAAATCTACTGTACACCAATATGGGGTGCTAACCTCCTCAAAATTCGCGCATCTGGAGAAATATTATGCTCTTGGATTGGTGTTGGACAGCAGTTACATCATCAGTTCGTGCTTTTCCTACGCGAAACGTGGAATGTGGCTGAGTGGTTCCGGGCAGTTGCATGGAGCGTTGTTCAAAGACAATGAGAGGAGATCTTTCGAACTTTATCCAAAGAATGCGAGAATGCCCTGTGACTGCCACCCACATAGAGAAATATCGTAAGTTATGCACTACGATCGAAGAGCTAGAGATATGTGGGTCGCTGTCTGGTATACTTTGGTGTATATGATCGAGAATTAACAATGAATGAACACACTGCACAGTCATCTTCTTACATTCGTGATGGTACTCGGAAAGTGGTGGAGGAGTTGTTTGCGATGATACAGAATTTGGTAAGCATGCTGCCGCGTTATTGGTTGTGTTGAAATGCTTATTATTACAGTACATCGAAGGTGTCTTTTCCCTCCCAACAGTCCACGTACACTGTTGATTACCGTGTAATGTGATTTACACTGTGCGATGTCTAAATTCATGGGGGAGCCAATGGACCAAAAGTGTTAATGTCAGTTTAGAATCTGACACAGACGTCTAAATTGTGATGGAAAAGAATTGTATGGCAATGTACAAAATGTGTTACACCTGAAAAAGCAGTGTAACAAACACCGAACAGGGTCCCTCTCCTATGACTGATAATATATGAGAGAAGGTTCTCGTACAGTACAGGTGAAGAAACCTTACATCAGTCCGCGCAAGCGATGTCGATCACTGGCCACCTGCTCCAATAGATAAATGCCTCTATATATAATAGGATCGCCCCATATGCTCGATGACGGCACGTAGACAGTATTAGTTTTCCATATATCGGAAGAAAAAGATGCGGTAAAAATATATCAGATGAAATTAATGGAGCTTTTATATTTCATACTTTTTCTCTGCTGGATGGTACAGAATAACGATGATAGATTGTTCGGGTGATAGACGTGAATGAGGGACACGGATCTGCTTCGATGTTGAGTCTTCCTAATTTTCCCAGCAAGAAACACCATTGTAACTCTTCGTCCTGTCGTCGTGTTGCAGGTTGAGGTTTCATTCGACGCTGACCTTACACACCGTAAACGGGTGGTGTAACTACGACAACATGTTCCCACTTCCACCCAGTGTTCAAAACACACTCCTATAGCATTAACTCAGCACGCTCTGTTTCTAAACTGGTTGCAGAATGTGGTGGACTGATAGTCTGTCGGATATGGTCATCCTACAGTACAGGTGATGAAACTTTACACCGGTCTGTGGAAGCGACTTTGATCATGAACCACCTTCTCCAATGAATCAATACCTGTGTATTTAATAGGATCGCCAGATATGTTTGGGCGATAGACATGAATGCACCCTGAGAGACACAGATTTCTTTCGGACTACCTGTATGTAGTTTGGCGATTTGTCGCAAAATCTTCGTCCTTCCTCCATGCCATGTATAATGTGTAAACTTCCTAATTTAGTCAACAAGAAAAACCACCGTAACTGCTCGTACAATCTCCTCTATTACCTCGTTTGTAGGGGAGAGCATCGTTTGGCGCAGGTCTTACACACTATAGACCAGCTATGACACCATATTCCCAATTCCACCAAGTGGTAAACACGCGCTCCTGTCGCATTAACTCAGCTCGTCCTTTTTCCCCACTGGATGCAGAAGGCCTTAAATAAAGCGCCCTCTGACTTCAATACAGGTAAGACTTAAATCGGGATGATCACATGGACTAAGCTGCAGGGAGGGCGGGACAGAGACTTATAAGCAGTTACGAGATGCAGAGGGACTGTCTAAAAACCGCGCTGGAGTTCTTCTTTTATGGCATCCTTAGCAGATAGGTTCGAAAAAAAAAGGTGACTCGTTCGAAATACAAGAGTGGCACGAATATGTTTCACCAGTGGCTGTAATCATTAAAATACGTCTCTACAGGATCTAACGCAAATACACTCCTGGAAATTGAAATAAGAACACCGTGAATTCATTGTCCCAGGAAGGGGAAACTTTATTGACACATTCCTGGGGTCAGATACATCACATGATCACACTGACAGAACCACAGGCACATAGACACAGGCAACAGAGCATGCACAATGTCGGCACTAGTACAGTGTATATCCGCCTTTCGCAGCAATGCAGGCTGCTATTCTCCCATGGAGACGATCGTAGAGATGCTGGATGTAGTCCTGTGGAACGGCTTGCCATGCCATTTCCACCTGGCGCCTCAGCTGGACCAGCGTTCGTGCTGGACGTGCAGACCGCGTGAGACGACGCTTCATCCAGTCCCAAACATGCTCAATGGGGGACAGATCCGGAGATCTTGCTGGCCAGGGTAGTTGACTTACACCTTCTAGAGCACGTTGGGTGGCACGGGATACATGCGGACGTGCATTGTCCTGTTGGAACAGCAAGTTCCCTTGCCGGTCTAGGAATGGTAGAACGATGGGTTCGATGACGGTTTGGATGTACCGTGCACTATTCAGTGTCCCCTCGACGATCACCAGTGGTGTACGGCCAGTGTAGGAGATCGCTCCCCACACCATGATGCCGGGTGTTGGCCCTGTGTGCCTCGGTCGTATGCAGTCCTGATTGTGGCGCTCACCTGCACGGCGCCAAACACGCATACGACCATCATTGGCACCAAGGCAGAAGCGACTCTCATCGCTGAAGACGACACGTCTTCATTCGTCCCTCCATTCACGCCTGTCGCGACACCACTGGAGGCGGGCTGCACGATGTTGGGGCGTGAGCGGAAGACGGCCTAACGGTGTGCGGGACCATAGCCCAGCTTCATGGAGACGGTTGCGAATGGTCCTCGCCGATACCCCAGGAGCAACAGTGTCCCTCATTTGCTGGGAAGTGGCGGTGCGGTCCCCTACGGCACTGCGTAGGATCCTATGGTCTTGGTGTGCATTCGTGCGTCGCTGCGGTCCGGTCCCAGGTCGACGGGCACGCGCACCTGCCGCCGACCACTGGCGACAACATCGATGTACTGTGGAGACCTCACGCCCCACGTGTTGAGTAATTCGGCGGTACGTCCACCCGGCCTCCCGCATGCCCACTATACGCCCTCGCTCAAAGTCCGTCAACTGCACATACGGTTCACGTCCACGCTGTCGCGGCATGCTACCAGTGTTAAAGACTGCGATGGAGCTCCGTATGCCACGGCAAACTGGCTGACACTGACGGCGGCGGTGCACAAATGCTGCGCAGCTAGCGTCATTCGACGGCCAACACCACGGTTCCTGGTGTGTCCGCTGTGCCGTGCGTGTGATCATTGCTTGTACAGCCCTCTCGCAGTGTCCGGAGCAAGTATGGTGGGTCTGACACACCGATGTCAATGTGTTCTTTTTTCCATTTCCAGGAGTGTATGTGGTTGAATGGATAGACTTGATTCCAAATTGCGGACAGCACTTCGGTCAGCCTTTCTGCCTGAAAGCGTAACACTATCAGCGACCTTGTGTGCATGTAGACTCAAGACCGCTTTTTATGCGGGGTGGTGATAAAGTAGGCGTTATGATCGTGTTGTTTTAATAGCGCGGTCCTTACGCCAAATGTATCTTATGGGTTGTAGAATCCATCTAACGTCAGCTTCAGATGTCATTTCTCAATAGTGTTTCTCTAAAAGTGATGGATTCCCAGATGTCGTACTTGGTGAGTGTTATCCGACTGCTGAAAAAAAAAATTGCTCGCCATACAAAGTGACTTTCGTCATTAAATTGATATCAATGACGTGCCGCCTGGAGGGTGGAAGAGAGTGATAGGGTACCACGGAATGATTCTTGACAAGCGTTTCTTTTCTTTATTTTCGTTGTGGTGATATCTTTTAACGAAATTTCAGTCTCCCACCTACACGGAGCGAGAAAGGCTCTTACGATTTGTTTCGTAAACGCTGGTGTAATATAGCATCGCACTGGTAAAAAAGCTCCTGTCGTAGTGTACAAAACCGCTACATTCTCTTGAATTATAGCTTCTTGTTGTCAAACGTAAAATGGATGTGTTTTCTATCCGACATGTGTGTCAATGGCGTGGTAGATACTCTGAAACGTTTCTAATACAGATGTGCATGACAGTTTATTTATAGACACTGAATGCGAGGGACGCTCTGATGTCGCGTAATTTGTTCAACAAGCTCGAAGAAATTGGTTAATAAAGATATTTTTCTGTTTGGATTTTAAATTCTCGCTTTTTCTTTACTCTGATGACGGTTTCGAAATAACGAGGACATTATGTGGTGAACGGTAGCTCGCGTATCAAAAGAGTCGAAGTTGTTTTTTCCTGATTTTGTACAGGGTGGGCATGTGTCTGCTGAACATTTGTGATCGGTTGCAGTACACTTAGCTGAACATCACAAAATAATGTGATGCGACTGCAGTCGAACGTAAAAACTATACCGATTTTGCTCATAAAACTAAAAGAAAACGGGCTTTACTTATTTTCGTGGAAAGAGGACATTTATTATGGTCGCAAATGTGTTTTGCTTTTTTTAATAATTTTAGACGAACGAATTGTCCTTGAAGCGGTCGTCCTTTTATCTCCTGTTGTTTAGTTGACTGTAGACGGTATATGTTGAAGTAGGAGCGTCGCCTTAGGGCGGCGGGCAGATGGTGGAAAGCCGAGTTTTGTGGACCAACTGGACCATTCTCTGGATGGGTGGGGTTATGCTACTTAATTTCCCTGTTCTAGGACCACCGCCTTAAGCGGCAGCCAGATGGTGGAAAGCCGAGTACAGCGACCGCCGGGGCACACGTGCAGCTGAGAAGACACGTGACGTCATCCACGGGTGGTGGGTGGGCGTGGTCGGGGTGTGCGGAGGTTGGCAGGGGTGGGCGTGATTAGTTGGTCAATTTATTTAATTTGCATATCAGTTTTATATCAAAATTGCACCACAAAGTCTTATTCTATTGCTTACATGATAATCTTGATATGGTTCATATGCGGTTTCGGAAAATATTGTTTTGAATGTCTGGGAGATCTGAAAATGGATTTACGTTACCCGAAAGCAGTTATCAATTAAGTAAAAAATGAACCTTGCAACTGGCTGCTTCTACATCAAATTGATAAAATCAATATGTTCACAACTGTTACGAAACTGTGGCTGAATTACAGACAGACGAATTATTTGTAACATTTACAGACCGCAGGTGGGAGTTACAGCTGAGGAAGGACAAGTTTGCCTAGAGAAGAGATGCACTTCATCGTCACAGCTAGTCATTTCTGATATCGAAAAATCAATAAGAAAAGTGATAGGAAAGTTTTAAATACAATTACAAAGGAAAGAGATACCGATTTTAAGGTACACAAAATGCTTTGCTCTTCTGTTCGAATGTAGGGCTTATAAGACGAGTTGACAGAACTGACAACAAACTTAGCATGAAAAATAAATGTTAAAGATGAATGAACCATTGACTACGATAATGAACAGACGCAGAAAGAAGAATAACGACTCACTTCACACAGGCGCAGTGTTGGAAGAAGTGAAAAAACTATTATGTAGGAAGATATTTTATACAGGATTACTGGCGCAAGGAAGACATCAGTACTATGCGACAGGCGAAAGAAGCTTTCTTTCTTAAAAAATATTGCGATTAGACACTGACATGAAAATGTAGAAGAAGATCCTGAGACAGTAATTACGTCCGGAGTACACCGCTGTATGAATGAGGGGACGCTGACAGAATTTGAAATGTAGTATTATAGAAGACATAAGAAGATTTAACAAATAATAAAAATAATAGATTAAGATACAAATCTGTCGAAGACACTAACCCTAAGAAGTGACATGTTAGTAGCACATTTTCTACAGCATACGGTAAGGACTTTAGACGGGGAGAATCAGTGCAGGGGAACAATAGCAAGAGCAGAGTCAACGTCTAGATAATGTTAATTATTTTATATAGGATGTTGTGAGTACCTGTTAGGTGGAGGTGAAAAGATTATCGTAAGATAGGAATAGTTTGAGGACATCAACAACCCGCTCAGAAGAGAGAGGACATAAAGACGCTTTCGGTTACTGCTCTATTTTCCGTTTCCGCTGAGTTCGCTAGTAGCACTGTGTGAGTAGAACGTCAGGCGCACGGAACGCCTGCCCGCACCACACCGGTCGCGACACCACTTAGAGCAGCGCGCTACCGTCCATCCTCGTGAAATGTGCAAACGACGTAACTACCTGCGACATCTGAATGCGTTCCATAAACACAATTCCACTCGCATCAGCCCCCGTGGACACAACAAATGGGTCGCGAGACTTCGCTTACTACTGCTTCCAGTCGCTTAACTCGCCGAGTCACGAAACAGAACACCAACAGTGACTCCAGTGGTGCAGCTCTACCGCCCTGCTCCCGTAAACACATACTAAAAGCGGCGTTTATACTGCGCAACATGCGGAAGTATCGTATGATCATCAGACATGTACAAGAGTCCGATTTGCATATCAGTTTCAGTGCTCATTTAATCAAGTAGCTTATCATTAGGCAGAAATGCTAAGTGCATGCCTTCACCAACTTTCAGCCGGCCCTCTACGTATTGAGTGTTTTGCGGATCTCGTCAGAGATGCTGACGTCAAAACTACAGCCTCATAGTTACTTCTGTAACGGTATAAACTATACTTTTGTAGGAAAATGTTGCCTACACTATACATTTATCGATGGCAGATTCCAAAATATCCGAAATGTTATAGAGAACTACACATTCTAACATGTAACGATGGTGTTACTGTGCGGTCGTACAATAACATATATTCACAAGTACTACTGCTTGACATTCGGGTTAACGAAACTAATACTACATTTCAACAAATATTTTGTGCCTTTTGTGCGTGAAATAATACAAATAGTGTGATCCATGATGCAGCATTTTCTCTGTAACAGCACCATTTACCTGCATGGAAATATTTACAAACTTATCGCTATATGATCGCTTTTAAAAGACGTAAACTGAAAGCTTTGTACACAATTTTTAGTTAGGCAAGTCTTACGGGATACATTTGGATAAATTGCCTTTCATATCGGAATGATTTAATGTTACACGATCAAATGCCGCCTGCAGTTTATCACAAGACATGCCTCCTTTGAGCCATTCCGAAGCACTATTCGTATGTGTGAGACACCAAGGTAATCGTCCGAAGAAATTCAGATGAATCGAAAATGAGCTGAAAGTTGCGTCTTACGTTTCTTATGTTGGCACGAGTAAGGTGAAAGAGCAAGTTACAAACGCAATGCGTGTTCAAGCTGTATCAAGAAACGTGTTATTTCTCTTACACCTTATGTAATGATCACGACGAAACACAATGCTGGACTTACGGAGGTCCGGCAACTTGAGGAGAACAGATGAAAGTGTAGTTATCAACTTTAACGTTGCTAATATTTCAGTTCCCCGCAAATTCGGAACAATAAGTTTAAGAAAAGTCTGCAACAAACTCCACACCGTTAAAATGAAACATCTGTTTTGTGACCCTTTGTTAGATGATCCTCCTGATACATAAGCCATCGTCTTTCGAAATAATTGACGGAGTTTTGGGTTTGTGAGTGACATAATGAATCAGGTAGAATACTTGATAGTGACGACATTCTGATGGTTTGGGTAGTGAACCTACAGATACTGAAATGTGCATCTGTCCGCAATAAGCGAGACCTGTGTTGTCATTTAGATATGTGCAGCTGTAATTTATTCACTATAACTGTGAGGTATATGAATACGATTTTGTTCAGTGAAGTCGGATATAATACGTACTGTTGTTATTTAGTAATAGAAATCACCATTATTGTGTGTGTATGTTATTACATTCGATGGTTTGCAATTACCATTTTGAATTTCACATTATTGTAATAAAATGGGCTATTTCGATGATACAGTTGGTCAACTGGATATTGTAAGACTAAAAATTATTACGATTAAAACTCATCTAAAGATTATTGTAAAATAGAAGCTGGATCACACTTATGTCTGTAAGTTGCACCCATTAACATTGTAATACGAACTGCAGTCAAACGTTTAATTGTATTCTTACTTTTTTATTTTTTTTTCCTTCAATTTAGATAAGAACATTGTCGAGCAAGGTACACTACAGCAAGGTGTAGCTAGACTCAAATGCATCAAGACGTGGCATATCGTATATCTTCTTTAAACAATTTTAGTATCACATATAACTCGCTTTCTGTTTAATTTTATACACAGAGAATTCCGCCTGTGGTTGTACGTAATATAGAAAGAACATCACTTTTCCTTAAGGCATATTTTATTTGCGTTTCCCTATATTAACCCATTTAATAAGCCACTTGCAATTTGTTAACTGTTATCCTGCCATTCCAAAATCACTACATTGTTTGTTTAACGGGCATAATTTTCTGCTTATGGCTATACAAGATTTAATTCCGCAATTGCAATTTTAGCATTACATGATGTCAAACTTAAGTGCTGGATGCCGTTTACGGCCCCAATAAGAGTTACACGTAACAAAATATTGATAGGGTAGTGTCCCACTTCATAGCCTGTTGATAAACTACAGCTACATACGGTACATGTAATACCACAGATTCATAAGCCGAGATCGTGAGAACAGAGTAAAACCTTCTACACCCATAAGCCGAAAATGGATTTTCAACGGTTCACACATGCGCCTGACATTACAAGAAACCTATTACGACGGTCTGCGAAAGTTTTCTTTTTAAGAGCCTGTGAACCAGACACAAACTTTGTACCAAAATAAATAACTATATAGATTTTCTGAATATATCCGCCTGCCTTCCACCTGTGGCGATTCTGCTAGTTCATGGAATGACTTGGATTAACGGCAAGAGTACAGTCACCAATTCCGAAAATTATAGTAGAATGTGCAAGTTTTCAGTTTTTACCGGTGAATCAGCCTATTAGGGGCCTAACGTAGAAACTCCCTAATATGATAAGTATTCCAGTAAAAAGGTTGTATGAGGCCCTAAAATATAAGAATTGTGTCCGTGTTTGAAAAAAAGGAAAAAAAGGGGGGCACTGTTGAACACAAATGTACCTCACGAGAACAAAACATTCACTTTTCCTTGCACTAGTCGACTACTAACTGAAATAAATAATAATCACTCAATATTTAATGCAATATTGTTCGTGTTTATCCTGGCCTAGCACAAATGAAATGTTTGTTTCCTGAAGAACAACACATTTCAAAGGCTGGTTTGAACATCGTTTGGTTAAGACCTTTTGGCACGGCAACATCTACAGACTCCGCGCTGTCTAGCATATTGGCCCTCGCCTGCACAGCTTACGTATTCTAGGCCCAAGTAGTGCTTTCTCTGGAGCGTGTATCAGCGAGTGAACTCGAATGTTTTTAACATCTTACAAGTAACAGTTAATACATCTGTGGGAAGCAAAGACTTCAGATTAAGACGTTTGCAGATACATCTTACCCTTTCTCTTATGTTTTGCAGTTCCTTGTTTACTCGAGTTCCTGTCATATCCGACTTACCTAAGCGCGTGAAGTAGAAAGATAAATCGATTATCGCTGATTCATTGAATAGTTACGGACAGGACTACAAATTCATGAGCCCTGGTATGCTGAAGACTGTAGAGATCCCAGAGAGCGTGGAAATAAAAAACTGACGTCACTTGAAAACGCCAAATGGGATCAGACGACGATGCAGTTGTTATACGGAGATTCGAGTCCTGCCTTGGGCATGGGTGTTTGTGTTTGTCCTTAGGATAATTTAGGTTAAGTAGTATGTAAGCTTAGGGACTGATGACATGAGCAGTTAAGTCCCATAAGATTTCAAACACATTTCAACTTTTTTTTTGTTATAGCACATGGCGAGACATGCTGAAACTATGACAGTTTGCTCTCGAGTGTACCGTATACTCTCACAGACGAATAAAAGTGTAGATCCCTCAATTTCTGCCGGAAAAACCAAACTTGTGGTACACGAACTTGGAATTCGTATTTGTGCAAAAGTGCGTCACCAGCGACCGCAAGAAGTTTGCTGTAGCAGTCAGCAGTTTAGATGCCCAGGCAGTAGCAATGTTCTCCGATATTACACTAAGGTGGCAAAAGTCATGAGATATCTTCTACTATCGTGCCAGACCTCCTTTTGCCCCGAGTAGTGCAGCAATTCGACTTGGCAGGGCCTCATCAAGTCGTTGGAAGTCCTATTCAGAACTGTCGAGCTGCGCTGCCTCTACAGCCGTCCATAATTGCGGAAGTGTTGCCGGTGCAAGATTTTGTACACTAACTGACCTCCCGATTATGTCACACAAACGTTTAAAGGGGTTCATGTCGTGCGATGTGTGTGGCCAAATCGTTCGTTCGAATTGTCCAGAATGCTCTTAAGACTACTCGCGAACAATTGTGCCCAGGTGACATGACGCATTGCATCCATAAAAATTCCACAGTTGTTTGTTTGGTAATACGGAGTCCATCAATGGCTGTAAAGGATCACCAATTAGCCTAATATGACCATTTCATCGGTTCAGTCGGACCAGAGGACCCAGTCCATTCCATGTAAATACAGACCACACCTTTAAGCAACCACCACCAGCTTGGAGAGTGCCTTCTTGAAAATTTGGGTCCATGGTTTCAGTGGGGTATGCGCCACACCCGAACCCTACCATCAGCTCTTACCAACTGAAATCGGGACTCATTTGACTAGGCGTTTAAGGTCAAGATGATATGGTCACAAGCCCAGGAGAGGCGCTACAGGCGATATCGTGATGTTAGCAAAGGCACTTGCATCGGTCGTCTGCTACCATAGCCTGTTATCGCCAAAATTCACTTCAGTATCCTAAAGGATACGTTCCCCGTAAGTCCCGCCTTGATTTGTGGAGATAATTCACGCAACGGAATTTGTCTGTTGGCACTGGCAACTCTACGCAAACTCGGCTGCTCTCGGTCATTAACCGAAGGCCGACAGCCACTGCGTTGCCCGTTGTGAGCAGTAATGCCTCAGATTTAAAAATTCTCGGCGCACTCTTGACACTGCGGCTCTCGGAATATTAACTTCCCTAACGAATTTCGAAATGGAATGTTCCGTGCATCTAGCTTCAGCTGTCATTCCGATATCAAAGTCTGTTAATTCCCGTCGTGTGGCCATAATCACGTGAGAAACATTTTCACATGAGTCACCTGAATAAAAATAACAGCTCCGTCAAAGCATATCCATTTTGTATCTTGTGTAGGAGATACTACCGTCATCTGCATATGCGCATATCGCTATCCCATGACGTTCGCCACCACTGGTGACACCCTCTAGGGAAACACTATCGCCATCTGAGGAGGACGGTAGTTAGCTGAATGTGAAAATCATTATACCGACCGCATGCGACAGATTTTACAGAGTGAGCGTATTGGCGACAAGACGTCGTCGGCAATTTTGCGTCATCTGATGGGCCTCACTGGGGAAAATGCAATACTTAAGATTGACGCTGCGTCATGTGTGACTGACGTAGCTACCATTACCAGTAAAAACAAGCGTAGCGGCTTGTAAGAAAAGCGATAACAATTATATGCTTGCACTGGTGGACGAAGTGTACTTCATGGCAGATCAGGCAAGCTCTTTCTGCTGCCGCACGTAACCAGCGACGTCAAACCAGGGCAGCTGCTACTCAGAAGTACCAGGACTGGGTGATGAAGAAGCTTGCACAGGATAGAGTAGCGTGGAGGGCAGCATCAAACCAGTCTCAGGACTGAAGACCACAACAACAACAACATAAAAAAACCAAGTCGTTAGTAGCTAACTGACTCCATTTCACGTAACCCACTACCGTTCAGTTACGATGGGAACTCATCAATAGCCATGCCTATCTATCATTCAGCATCCATTAATTCGCTGGCGAGTTCTTACGGTACTTGGAGGTGGAAGTGGACCCGGGGTTCAGAATGACTTTCACGTGGAAGTTTGTGTTCCCAAATGTGGTAGAACCGATGTTAGGAGCGGAATTTATTAGTCAAGAAGACTGGAGATTACTCTTAATATGGCACCGATTACGATGGATGGCGAAGTTATTGTAGGTACCTTAGGCAAGGATGCTGCCAATGTACCTCCTTGCTACATAGCTCGATTGTAAGGAGGCTAGACAAGAAGGTGACAGCGAAATAGGTAATGTGCAGCATACCATGGAGAGTCGTAGCTAAATGACACCTGGCCATCCTGTCTTTCAACGGCTGAGATTACTAGCGCCTAACTGTTTTATTGCAGCAAAATCAGTGTTCGAAGAATTGCTGCACGGTAGCACTATATATGCAGATCAAGCTAACTGCGGTCTCCACCAGCGCATTTGGAAAAAAAGGATGACAGTACCTGGTGGGCCAAGGCTTGCAATCAGATACAGGTAACAGAAGACGACATTCCCTAGAATGGAGCAGTAACACTGCTTGGTCTTTTGGAATATTTAAATATGATATTAGTGCTTTGTGTATGAGGTTCTAAGGGGACTGCATTTCCGTTTCGTTTGTTGTTTGAGGAACATCTCAGAGCAGTGTTCAAGTGGATATGCGGACATGGTCAATGAGCGAGGAAAATATGTTCTGAACCAGAAGCTGGTAACATTCCTCGGGCATACGGTTTTCACAGTTGGTATTTGTCCGTTAAAGGAAGAAATCAGGTCATTAAGAACATACCACCCACATTGGATTTCCAGCAGTTAAGAATATTGGGACTCTGAACTTCTGTTAGCGACACCTTCTGGAAGCGGCGAAGATTCTGGCACCACTGACAGCAGCAGTGTCATGCACTGTCGACGCAGCTCCCACCAGAATGTCGCAATCAATTGGAACCCCCTTGTGGTTTTTCTCCTATAAGCTGACGGACGCTCAGGTCAAGTGGAGCGCATGCAACCAAGAGCTGTGAGCGGCTTTTGCGCTCTTACGATGAGGTCACACGATCTGTAATTTGTACTGACCACAAGCCAATCTCGTTTACTTTTAGTAAGCTCAAGGATAGATGTTCTCCAACTAGAATCTACAAGCCAGTTTACAACAGACAAGTTGTCCTTCTGGTCTTCAGTGCAGAGACTAGTTTGATGCAGCTCTCCATGACACTCTTTCCTGTGCAAGCTTCTTCATCTCCCCGTACCTACTGCAACCTACATCCTTCTCAATCTGTTTAGTGTATTGATCTCCTGCTCTCCCTCAGCGATTTTTACCCTCCTCGCTGCAGTCCAATACTAAATTGGTGATCCCTTGATGCCTCAGAATACGCACTGCCAACCGATCCCTTCTTCTAGTCAAGTTGTGCAACAAACATCTCTTCCCCCCAGTCCTATTCAATACTGCCTTATTAGTTATGTGATCTACCCATCTAATTTTCAGCATTCTTCTGTAGCACCACATTTCGAAAGCTTCTATTCTCTTCTTGTCCAAACTATTTATCGTCCATGTTTCACTTCCATACATGGCCACACTCCATACTAATACTGTCAGAAACGACTTCCTGACACTTAAAACTATACTCGACGTTAACAAATATCTCTTCTTCAGAAATGCTTTCCTTGCCATTGCCAGTCTACATTTTATATCCTCTCTACTTCGACCATCATCAGTTATTATGCTCCCCAAATAGCAAAACTCCTTTATTACTTTAAGTCTCTCATTTCCTAATCTAATTCCCACAGCATCACCCGACTTAATTCGACTACATTCCATTATCCTTGTTTTGCTTTTGTTGATGTTCATCTTATATCCTCCTTGTAACACCATAGCTCTAATGCTCTGCTGTTTTAGTTTGCTTTTGTTTAATTTAATATTACATCGTTAAGCTCCTGTAAATGTTTTTGATTGAATAGATAACACAAAATTGCATACTCTTTCCTTTGTTAAAGCTTTGATGTCGTGGTTTGTTTCAATGCAAAGTAGTGTATCTTTCATTTAAACTCTTTGTCCCATTTGGAGGGAACAAAACTTACTGTATATAATTGTAATTTTGTGTGAATAATTTTTTTGTAGAGATGTCAATATGTGTAAATGTTTTGTTTTAATCAATGCATTTGGTTGCTGTTATGTAAATTGCTGATCCTCACTTAGGGTTCTTAGTTAGTTTGTAAGTAAATGGTGTAGTGGTTCCCCTCGGGAACGGAACTGTGTAGCGCGCGCAAATTGTGGTTGGCCTAGGTGGAAAAGGTGGAACTGATAGTCAGTCGGAGACGAGCTACGAGTCGGAGACGAGCTACGAGTCTGTGCACTGCCATGTAAAAGATGCATATTGTGCTGGTTCCGAGAGAGGCTTTTCCTGCCGCTTTCCAATGCCTCGGAAGAATGGTTAAATAGCTGGAAATATTCTGGGATTGGTATCGATCATCGCCACCAAGAAATTACAGAGTCCAGCAATTCTACCTGCAATTCCACCTACCAACATGCAGTTGCCACCACATTGCGCAATCATTACATCGGAATACTGCAATGATGTACAGTGGAGGATCAGCTTAATGGACGTGTTAGTGTGCTCAAATATAAGGTAATTTATATCTGAATTTATGTACCTACCCTGATTTTTCTCCTCATCATAACACCTCTCAGGTTCCTCTCCGTTTGAGCTAAAGTGATATCCGAGTGTCCTTACTAAAAGAACATTAAAGCCCAATATTTTGCTCATTAATGCCTCTTGAACATAGTAAAAAGAAAGTTAAAGTTAAGATGGCAAGAGAGTGAGTTAAAGTAAATGTTGTTTGCTGAAAATATTCCTATAAAATCTGCTTATTAAAGTGCTGTTGCTAACTTCAAAATTAAAAGTTCTTAAGACTGAGGCTTATAAAGTAAATGACACATTGTTGTCTGAAGTAAATTCTAAAAGGTGAGTCAGTTTCTTGCAATTTTGTCACCATTCTGTTTTGCAGTAGTAAAAGTGAGAAAGCTGCAGTTGTGAAACATTATATACTCATGTTTGCTAAGTGTTTGCCTCTCTTGTGTATTAGAAGTGCATATTAATAGTAATGTTATAAAGACTATTCACTTTGTGTAAGCCCTGAAAGTGATAGTGTGTTTCGGTATCTGTTATAATTTTGCAAATTGTTTCTGCTGCTCTGTTAGTTTCAATCTTACTGTAAACATATGTATGTGACAGAGTTCACTGCACTCGCGTGTGACAAAGTATAGGTTGTGTTGATCCGTTATAGTTACTTATACCTACTTTCTTAAACGAGAACATTAATCTTTCTCTTGCCTAATTAGGCTGGCGACCGTTTTCCTTATTCTATAATCAGTGCAGATAGGCAAAATTTTGTTTGCTACTGTTCAAATATTTACGTAATTCTCACTTTCACTTCCGATAAGCCACCTCCGTTAGGTACAACACGGTCAACATAACGAAATTCCTCTCAGGGGGTAACCCTGCTCTGTTGCTTTATACCATTATTACTCCAACAAAATAATTCTGTTTTGCAAATTGCCTCCAGTTTTGAGGTTATGGTATAGCAGTAGCAGACAGGAGTGTTATATCCTTTCAAGACACTATCCATTCCGTTCAACTGCTCTTCCAAGACCTTTGCTGTCTCTGACAGAATTACAATGTCAACGGCGAACCTCAAACTTTTTATTTCTTCTCCATGGATTTTAATACCAACACCGAAATTTTCTTTTGTTTCCTTCACTGCTTGCTCAATATACAGATTGAATAACACCGGGGAGAGGCTACAATCCTGTCTCACTCCCTTCCCCAACCACTGCTTCCCTTTGATTTCCTTCGACTCTTATAATTGCCATCTGGTTTCTGTACATATTGTAAATAGCTTTTCGTTCCCTTATTTTACCCTTGCCACCTTCAGAATTTGAAAGAGAGTATTCCAGTCAACAGTGTCAAAAGCTTTCTCTAAGTCTACAAATGCTAGAAAAGACGGTTTGCCTTTCCTTAATCTATTTTCTAAGATACTTTGGAGGTTCAGTGTTGCCTCACGTGTTCCAACACTTCTACGGGATCCAAACTGATCTTCCTCGAGGTCGGCTTCTACCGGTTTTTCCATTCGTCTGTAAAGAATTCGTGTTAGTATTTTGCAGCAGTGGCTTATTAAACTCATAGTTCGGTAATTTTCACATCTGTCAACACCTGCTTTCTTTGGAATTAGAATTATTATATTCTTCTTGAAGTCGGAGGGTATTTCGCCTGTTTCATACATCTTCCTCACCAGATTGTAGAGTTTTGTTAGGCCTGGCTCTTCCAAGGCTGTCAGTAGTTCTAATGGAGTTCTAATGGAATGTTGTCTACTCCCTGGGCCTTGTTTCGACTTAGGTCTTTCAGTGGTCTGTCCAACTCTTCACGCAGTTTCGTACTCCCATTTCATCTTCATCTACATCCTCTTCCATTTCTATAATATTGTCCTCAAGAACATCGCCCTAGAATAGACCCTCTATATACTTCTTACAACTTTGTGCTTTCTCTTCTTTGCTTAGAACTGGGTTTCCATCCTGCTTTCCATCTTGCTTCATGCAAGTGGTTCTCTTTTCTCCAAAGGTCTCTTTAATTTTCCTGTAGGCAGTGTCGATCTCATTTTTGAGACGTTTGTATTCCTTTTGCCTGCTTCACTTACTACATTTCCGTATTTTCTCCTTTCATCAATTAAACTCATTATCTGTTCAGTTACCCAAGGATTTCTATTATCCCTCGTCTATTTACCTACTTTATCCTCTGCCACCTTCACTATTTCGTCTCTCAAAGCTACCCATTCTTCTTCTACTCTATATCTTTCCCCCAGTCTTGTGAATCGTTTCTAATGCTCTCCGTGAAGCTCTCTACAACCTCTGGTTCTTTCAGTTTATCCAAGTCCCATCTCCCCTAATTCCCACCTTTTTGCAGTTTCTTCACTTTTAATCTACAGTTCATAACCAATAGATTTAGTTAAAATCTGGTTCCTGAATCTCTGTCTTACCATTATATAATCTATCGGAAACCTGTCAGTATCTTTGACATAAGGGACATAAAAAGGGGCAACAAACGTGGCAGCAGGTTTTTATGGGGAGAATTGGAGATATCTCGTGGACCATTAATTACAGACCACTCTGTACAGGGCAAGAGATCGATACTCAGCTATTAGAATATTTATGGAACAATTCAACTGCTTTGCAGATTAAGCGACTGTCATGTTTCCAGACCCAACTTCACATCTTTTATAATTGAAATGGTACGCAAAATAGATTTTTACAGTATCCGTAACTTCGCCTATCCGAGCACGAAAGGAGACATTAAGCTTACTGCCGTCAATGGGTAAGAATGTGCATAGTATGTCAGTGGTGCAAAGTAGGTAGATCATCTTTGGCCGATCCTGCACTTCTCAAAAAGTGTGTTCATGGCAAAACCCAAAATCCAAATGAGTCTCTAAATTCACTCAAACGGAAACGATGCCCTAAAAACACAATTGCATCTGCTGCAGGTGTCAGAATTTCAACTTACTATGCAGTTATTGTATTTAATTATGGTAACGTCAGGAGGATGAAGGTATTAGAAAGAATGGGCTTCAAGATAGAAAATTTTACTCAAGACATCCTGAGAAAAATAGATTTACAGCACGTCTCTACAGCTGAAAAGTCAGTTGAAGATTTGGTAAAGGAAAGAAGACAGACACCTAGAAACCAGAAGAGAAGCCTTGGAGGGAAAGACGACCCGGAGTACAAATGTGGTGCCTTCTGAAGAAGTGACATAAGGTAAAAAGTAAGGTTGAACTTTAAATTTCGTTTCCTGAAAAGTTAAATTTTTTTTAAGTTTATGTACCTTTTCCTCAGATTTTATGAATGCTAGAATTATGAAATTTTGTACAGATATTTCTGTAAACCTAGTAAACGTTGCCTCAGGAGCAAAATTTGAAATTATGATTGCAAGTTGAGATATGGGGCAAAGTGCTTGGAATTTTGCACGAATTTAAAATTGTACTTGTGGAATTATAATTCAAAAATTATGAAAATTCTCCTATTTGACCTATTCCCAAAACCTTATGAGAGAAGCTTACAACATATAAAGAGGTGAAACAGAGAATTTATCTAGAAATCTCTTGAATACTTTCTGAGAAAAAGGAACATAGATTATTTTTTGAAAATAAAACTTCAAATTTAATTTAAAATTTGAATATATATATAATACAAGTGTTTTATATGTAAATGTGTTACTTTCATGTAAAGCGTGGTACAAAATTTCATTGCCATATCTCCAAAACTGTGGATTTGGTGCATTTTTGAAATAGTGTGTATTTTTTATCAACGTCCACCCTTAAGTAAATGACATACCAGCAGAGGCGACAGGAAGACCTTTTAAACGGTATGGATACCCTGTTTTGGCTGTCCAGTTCACACCAGTAGAGATTAGCGACAGCAAATTGAGCCGCTTCCTTGAGATGTCCAAGTCGTGTGGCTTCCAACACCGTCATATGACCAGCATCAGCACAGCCAGCATTGGTATGGTAGAGCACTGGCATGGAACATGAAAAGGTGGGCCTATGTGCCATGGAAACAGTTCGACTTCCACGGCGCCATTGGTTTTACTGGTCCACTGCAAGCCGTATAAGCCAGACATCAACCAATACATCGACATCAGAAATGGTTTATGGAGACACGTTCACGCCTACCATCGGAGATTTTCCCAACGAAAGAGCTGCCAGTGGAGACAGAATGGTCGTATTTGATGCAAAATCTCCATACTACGACATAGACCAGCTTCACGCCAGGGGAAGGAGGAAGTTTTTGTACTCTCATGTAATGTTAAGAATCGATGCAGTGTGCCCAACATTGCAACTATCATGCTCTGGGCTGATCGAAGCTTTAATGCGTAATGAGCATACGATACAATTAGTGTATAACGATAAGTGGCTGATGATGTCATTTAAAAAAGTGAAACTGTCAGATTTATTAATTCAGGCACTCATGCAGAACATCAGGAAACTGACGACACTGTGTCAGCAATTTCAGCTCCAACTGTTGATGGTGGGGCAGGTGGACGGTCATCTTCACCACAGCAAGCCCGCAAGAAACATTGGAGGCGCTGGTAGTCTACACAAAGGCATAGCAGGTCGATGATCAGGCAAAGTCTGGGAGCTCTGCTCACCGCCAAAAGGCGGCGTGAAGGGGAGGGGGTTGTTTGGGAAGCACTGACTTCAGATTAAGCTGAAAAGTGTATTTTATTTTATCATTTGCAGACACATCTTAGCAGTGATATATTCACTCTTCGGTTTTATGTTTGGCAGCTCCCTTCTTCTAAAGGTCATTTAGCTAATAGTAAGATAGTTAACTCATTCAATTTGTATTACAGAATGGTGGTGCATGATTATGTTTAATATTAGTTCTAAATTTTTAATAAATACATTTCTGGGTAATAGAAACGAGAGGTGACACACCAATATCTCACTTTAACAAAATTGTCATTTATGATGACACTCATATGTTAGGACATGATCTCAGTGTACCCTAGAAGTTCATTTGCTATGTGTGGTTAATGATTTTTTCTATATGAGAAAATAGTGGGCATAATTTCTTGTAGCTGTATGTGAAACCTGTAGAGAGCTTGTACCTAGGGAGGGGAGGGGGGGGGAGGTCGTTGCGAGTGTGACAAAGAAGGAACAAGATGAATTGGGGACCATAAATTCTGAGGGCAGCGACCTGATCCGCAGCTCGTAGTCGTGCGGTAGCGTTCTCGCTTCCCGCGCCCGGGTTCTCGGGTTCGATTCCTGGCGGGGTCAGGGATTTTCTCTGCCTCGTGATGACTGGGTGTTGTGTGCTGTCCTTAGGTTAGTTAGGTTTAAGTAGTTCTAAGTTCTAGGGGACTGATGACCATAGATGTCAAGTCCCATAGTGCTCAGAGCCATTTGAACCATTTTGCAGCGACCTGGTCATGCGAGTGATTCTGGGAAACAGTGGTTCTGGCCGAAGCTCTCTCTTCCTCCTCCTGATTAGGGTAGGACAGTACTCTCGTGACCAGATGACTGATAGTGGGTGGAGGAAGCCATTTAATAGGACTGGTGTAGACTGAGCTTCTGTGCAAACGGTGCGGGAGGTCACAAAAATATGTGCATTCCCATTTTAGAAGTTGGGGTGATACGGGCAGAGTGGCTGTGTTCTTGTGAAAGTTGACGCCAGGAAGTCGGCAGGTTCTTTCAGTGAGCGGCAAAGAACATATTTTTCATCGGCACGACTGTCTGGCTAGCTTAACAGCCTTCTTTCAGAAACTGTAAGTAGTCGGCCTGGAAAGATTAGTACACTCTATAAAAGAGGGACTGTAGTCGCATCTAGGTAGAGGTTTTTTACGGAAACATGGTCAGTCCTGCAGTGAGAACGACGTCTCCCAAATCCAAAATCTTATTTTTGCATACAGGGGAGATTTGGAGTCGCTGATTGGCTCCTCTTACGATAAGCAAAGTAAGGCTTGCTCCCCGAGCGTGGGAAACCCGGTGCTGTGTTTGTATTGGCTACCAGGCCAACAGAACAGTGAAGAGGGGTGATCCAATGAGTAGAAGATAGTTCGATTGCTTTGCGCAATGTGGGGGCAGTTTCCTTTTTCTGATTCGACTCCCATACCAATTCTTGATGGAAAGTGGTGGTGTTTCGTCGAGAACGTTGCCTTCTGATGTTCTCATGGAGGAGGACTTCAGGCTTTTTCCTTAGTGCGTGAGACTTGTGATCTGTGTCTTTAGGTGAACTAAGGGACTGTGGCAGTATCCAAGTGTACCGGCAATGGAACTGCATGTCATCTCGGGAATATCGTGAATCACGAGGGTGAACTTATTCGTACTGCATCGGGTGTCTGACGTTAACAGTTCCAGCACGCGTTGTCGTGCCTATGAGTTAAATTGGTTTGGCCAGACCAGCGAACGGGTGCACCTCACACTGTAATCTGAACGAATTTCAGGGTTCTGATAGGTAACTTCTGATAATCGGAACGCCAGACCGCGTTGTCTGCGTATTTTCGTGGACGCATCAGAACATTACAGTTGCTGCAGCGACCGCTGCTGCCGCCTGAATCAAGGTGAAAGGATAAAGTGCTGCTGCATCAGCTTGGGGTTGTTAAATGACATTCACAGCTCCATGTTCTCAGGTGAACCGTAGTTTTTGGTATAGTTGGTCGTAGTTGATTCCATTTGAATAGAGTTGGACCTCACAGTCGATTTAAGCAAACAAAGTCTGATTAAACGATAAAATATGGTAGATTAATTCAGGAGAGAATTTATATAGCTTCCACACCAATCTATGCCTTGCCTACCACAACCCAATCGCTATCTAATCTGTGTCCGTCATTTTCTGTGTAAGATTTATCATCTAGATGTAGTTACTAGAGTTTTAATAAAACTTGTCACTATTTTGTAAACCTATAGGGTGACAATTATTGAACTACATGAAATAAAATCGTCATAACTTCTGAACGGTTTGCGTTAGGACGTCCAAACTGCACGGTTGGCCGCGGGGCATTATGGGAATTTCTATGCGCATATGCGAGCGCCTTCTTGATGTCGGCCGCTTCCATTTGGATGGGTTCGTCAATAAGAAAAATTGAGGCGTTTGGGGGACTGAGAATCCACATTAGATGATCGAGACGTCTCTCACCTTCTCTGGGCGACTGTAGGTCCGGAGTCACGAATAATCGGTGTGATATTCCATGGTGGCACAGTGATTACCGAAACGTACGTACGTGAAGGTTTTGGAAGATGATTTCATCCCCAAAATCCAAAATGACCCTGATTTCGACATCCGTATCCTGGCTCTGGGGTACCCAGAGCGTCGATTGGCCGCCATATTCTCCGGATCTGAACACATGCGACTCCTTTTTGTGGGTTTATATTAAAGACAAGATGTACAGCAGTAACCCCAAAACCACGGCTGAGCTGAAAACAGCCATTTAGAAGTTCATCGACAGCATAGATTTTCCTACACTTCAGCGGGTCATGCGGAATTTCGCTATTCGTCTGTGCCACATTATCGCCAATGATGGCAGGCATATCGAACTGTAGTGTAACGACGTGTATGACTCAACGATTTTTGTTTGACATATGACCATGTGCAGAATTCGTCACCTACGTCGGTTACAAAACACTTCAAAAAAATTATTTAAATTCTTTTAAAGTTCTCTATAAAAGATTCTTGAACAAAACTGTATTTAAAATACCTTCAGTTGAGTCGTTTGTGTAAAATTACGTCACTCAGTCCAACTGGTTTGCGCAAACTTTTGAAATTTAGATGTCGTTTGTTTCTTCTTGGAAATTATATTCTTATAAGTTATCTTACTTTTCCCATATTAAAATCAGACTGTAAAACCTTTCAGATTCAAAAATCGAAATCGAACTCTTCTGAAAAGTAATATCTTGGAAACATTCAGTAATAATTCTTCCTCATTATAACTCTTCATAAATAATTCTCGAACACGTATTTAAGCTTTATTATTGTTTTATTGTCTTCGTATATGCTACATGCTGATATGAACATCAGATTCGACAAAACAGAACTGAACAAAATACAACATGAACTAAACATTCTGTGACGTCATTACAATGGAAAACTACAAATTTTTATTTATTAGAATGTTGGAGGTTCGAAGCAACAACCCGGTCACAGGATCTTCTGCTGCTCTTTGGCCGTTGACCCACGACTTCTAGTGGCCAGCAATTTTCTTTCTGGTTCCGGCAGTGAAGATGCTGTTTCCACGAGTTGCGCTGCTCTCCCCAAACATGAAACATACAAAACAAAAATAGAAAACTTTAAATATTTTACAAACATAACAAAATATTACAAATACATAAACAAAACACTAAATTAAACTTATATTTACCTGAAAACTGAGCTGATCCTTGTGGATGGGTGACGTTTTAATTTGGCGTCCCATTACAGAACCTGTCACAACCCGAATCCGAATATCTGTTGTGACATTTACATGTTTAGTAAAGTGTGTGCACGCTGTAGTTTGTAACTAGTTTAGGTTTCTTTTCATGTATATCAATAATTGTCAGTGTTCTCATTCATACTTCCGCTATTATTTATTGGTTTTGTTTGATTGTGGTGTTACGTGAGTAGCTTAGCTCAGACACATATTTATGATTAAAGCGGGTGACGGCTTGCAGAAACGAAATGTAACTGAGCCATTACGGCCATTCCCATGTATCCAAATGAAAATTAAGCTTATAACACTTCCGGCAACTACGACATTAGCAATACACCGGTAACGCGTCTCCTGTGAAAGAATTTTTGTTTTGTGAGCGTAACTGTGTGTAATGGATAGGTATCGTATTGCTAGTCGTTTCTGGAAAGATTCCTTCTGAGAGGAAAACATAGCATAACAAATAGGAATCGAACCAAGATCCCCCTAATAATAAAGTAAAATGGAATTACGTAGGAGGAAATGGTCGCCAGCCTAATTAGGCAAAGTTGTACCATGTACCAGTATAGTTCGTGAAGAAAGTGAACTGTTGGGACTGACTTTACTTGATACTGAAATTCTGGTTTTCTAATAAGACACAAGACAGTAGAGTAATTTAGCAAGTAATGTGCAAGTGGTTTGACATGAACTATAAAGGAGGAGTATTAATACGTTTAAGCAACAACTGGCTCTTAGTAACACTTACTGTCTGTACATTACAGTAGAAATGTAATGATAATTATATGCAAATCAATATTAATGGCAGACCAGAAGTAACGTGGACAAGGGGTACTATTGTCAGTTTAATTATTGGAAATTATGACCTCTGAAATAGTTTTCAAGAAATTGTATCATATGGAATGATTTTTATTTTTATACTACTGTTTATTATTATACAATTTAACTCAGATGGGACACGTGATACCTGCTTCTAGTATAGTTTGAACAGCTGTGGCTATTTGTTTGCTGCTTAAGAGTTATAAGAAAGAAAGCTGTACTTCTTGGGTACTGTTACTTCAATATGAAACTTAACTGATGCTCAATTATTAGCATGTTGACCCAGAAACTTGTAAACTAGGATCAAAACTGAACATTTTAATCACAACACAATATTATAAATATTCTTGGCTAAATAACACATGAAATTATAAACCCTAGTATGTCGCTAAGAAGAATCTTCAAACTGATTTCCTTAAATCCTATCTTAGTAGTTGTATTTTGATGATACTTTTAACTATGCTTTAATGAAAAGTACGTGGAGTTCTTCAAAACTTATGTTCACTGAATAATTATGAAATGTAATACTGCACGATGTTTATCAACTGTAGTAAAAGTTCAATGAAATAGGATACTCGGAAATATTGTAGCACTTGGGTAGGACCCCTTCTAGGTAAACGACTCAGGATAAAAACTGGGAGCTCAACACAGAGTTTACAGAACAGAATCTTATTCCCGAGAAAGAAACTGTATAATTGTTCAATGCAGTTGTACAGCATTCAACCGATAATTTAATATGAAGGTGGTGGCAGCGTTGATCTTCCGTGTTATTCAAAAAAGGTTTCAAAAGTATCTATTGTTCTTGCTGTGTAACTGGCTCTGAAAATTCTGTTCTTAGAATCGGAGTTTCGTGGCACAGAGCCAGTCACTTTTTTCGTAGTATAGGACCAGCCACACTGTAGCATGAATAACAAGCCGAATTACATACGCATCTGAGGCTCTGTTATATCATTTTACAGTTCTTCTCCCGTCGTTCAGTTCACAAGATGCGTACTCTTTGGCTGTTAACCATCGACTGACTCATGCCACAATGGAGCTTCGCAGTTCGACCGCCAGGGCCACATTTTCTCTTCCTGACAAATCACTTTCGCATGCATGAATCAGTGTTGTAAGTAAAGTGTTAACATTTTCATTCTATTACACTGTGCTGCTTTTGAAATTACATTTATAGATTAATTACAATTACGTTAATTATCATACATAACGAATAAAACATTTATATGGATATTACATCAAAGAGCACAGTTATCCAGAAGTCATATTAAATAAAGACAGACAAAGAAGTTAAGTAAGAGCATTACAGGTAATATCGATAATCGTATTACAAGGTGAATTTGGAGCCTTTTGCAGATACGTTTTTGCGGCTGCCGTGCCTTTGGAGAAAAGTATTTTCAGCTACAAGCTGTACATAAATACCATTATCCTCAAGCGGTTTCAGTTTTAACAGCCATCAAGATCTATAACTATGAAATAAAGAAACAGTAGAACATATGAAGTATAGCTAGACAAACTTTGAGAATACGAAAACACATGTGAGAATTAACTTACAAAGCTGTACATTGATAAATCGAAAATACATTTAATTCAAACAGGCTAGAGCTGCATTTCCAGTACAATCTTCACTTGTAGTAGCATACATAATCTGAACAACTTCCTAAATATTATAAAACATAAAAAAATAATAGTACACACTAAAAAACTCTATCCTTTTAACAAGTACTACGTTGAGACTACGTTTAGAAAACATCAAAGCTGTGTGAACCTCATCATTACTCTCTGAAGTATTATGGAACAAAGTGCAGAGTGGCAAAACACGCTCTACCTTACTTTCATTGTCCCTGAAGAGGCTTTCGACTACGTCAATCGGAGTCATGTGGAATACACTTGAAAAATATGGCATTCCAACGAAGATTATTAACATCATCAAGGAAATATATGAAGACTATGAATGCCAAGCACTAAATAATGGAGACCTAATAGAGCCTTTCCAATTCGGGAGTACGACAAGGATATATTCTTTCGTCTACACTATTTCTTTTGGTGTTGGACAATGTGATGAATAGAATGATGGGGGGACGGAAGAGGGGTGTGCAATGAGAGATGCGGGATAGGCTAGAAGATACAGATTTCGCAGACTACATCTGCTCAATGGCACAACGATATCGAGACATCGAAGAGAAACTTGCCTGGTTAATGAGAGGGGCAGCAGTTGCAGGTCTCAAGATCAATGTTCGCAAAACGAAAGAAACAGGGATAAATTCGACCATGACGAATAGGCTGGCTATTAATGGAGAGGACGTAGAACAAGTTCAATCTTTCCTCTATCTCAGACGTACAGTCACGACTAAAGGAGGCGCTGAGGAGGATGTCCGTAGTAGCATCCAGAATGAATATGGTGTGTTTCTACAATTGTACCCTGTTTGGAGAAATAGGAACATCTCAAAGAAGACCAAACTCCGGCTTGTCAATAGCAATGTGAAGGCTGTTCTGTCGTACGGCTGCGAATTTTGGAAGGTGACTAACCTCATCAAAAACCAAGTTTGTGTCAACCGCTGTCTCCACCGTATTTTAAATTTGAGATGGCCATAAACAGTGACAAATGAAGATCTTTGGAGGGAGACAAATTAGCAACCAATCAATATACGAATTAAGGAAAGAAAATGGAACTGGATTGGGCATACATTGAGGAAACCAGATGGAGCTATTAAAAGGGTGGTGTTGGACTGGAACCCTCAAGGAGTTGGAAAACGTGATCGTCGCAAACAGATCTGGAAAAGGACGATCGAGAGAGAAGCTGCAGAGGATGGGAAAACCTGGAGTGAAGTGAAGAGACTTGCTAGAAATTGTGCCAGGTGGAGGAATTGTGTCATGGACCTATGTTGCAGAGGGACGACAGGAACTAAGTCAAGTCACGTTGAGACTCACACAAGTATATATTACAGATTAACTGTCAAAATAAATACTGCAAAGATTACAAAAACATATGAAGATCTACACTCAAAAAATAAGCAACGTATCTAAGTGATAAAAAGTTGTTACAAAAAACAGTATAAGTCCCGCGGCAGCCGTTAGTGAATTGCCTGTGACACTCAGCTGTAATGCTGCTCCAACCGAATCATCAGTTCGGAAGATGATCTGGAAATTTAAGAGCACTGGTTCTGTTTCACACGTTAAGAAAACAAGACGACCACGTTCCGTCGGAAACAAGCAGACATTGCTGTCGTGAGTGACAATGTCACCGTAATTCCCAGAAAATCGGTGCGCCGACAGGCTCAACAATAGAATTTTTCACCAGGTTCACTGCATGGAATCCTTTCAAAAGATCTGAAAAAGCATGCTTACAAGAATGAACGCATACAAGATCTGAATACTGCGAATCACGGAAAGAGACATCATTGGCTCAATGGGTCTTGGCTCGACAAGCGGAGAGTGAGAACTTCACAAAAAGAATAATTTTCTCGGATGAGGCGTACTTCCACCGGGATGGATACGTCAATTAGCAGAAGTGCAGAACTTGGGGAAACGAAAATCCGCGAATGGATGTGGAAGATGAGAATAATCCACAATGCACGACTGTGTGGTGTGGGTTGTGGCCAGAACGAGTGATTGGCTAGTACTTTTTTGAAACTGATGACGGAGCTGACGTCACTGTAAACGGCGACCGTTACCGAAATCTGTTTTATGATTGGGTTCCCCATCTTACTGATGAAAATTACGGTTCTTGCTTTCAACAAGATGGTGCGACATTCACACACCCCGTGAAAAGATTACTCTGCTGAATGAAAAGCTGCCTCAAAAAAATATGTCTTTGTGCGGCAACCAGGAATGGCCTGCCACATGAAGCGACTTGTGACTTTTTTTGTGGGTAACTGTAAAATCAAAAGTGTACGTGAACAGACCAAAAATGATAGACCACTTGAAGGATGAAATTAAAAGAGTTATTAACGGCATTCCACCAAACATATTTGAACGTGTCATCGAGAACTTCAGTGAACGCTTTGCTCGTTGCCGCACGGCCTTGGGTGGTAATATGAAGCGCATACGTTTTCAAACATAAATGGGAGAAGTTACTTACTGTGGTAGAAAAAGAAAAGAACATAACATTTCCAATATATTTTGTATGTCCTCTAGCACTTCAATATTTGCACTTATTTCGGACATAACTTCTAAATAGCTACATTATCTTTGGAACGTTGTACATCTCTTAGTTAGAAATGAATTTACATACCAACAGTTAGTCTGTTTGATAAGTAGTTTATGCACAATGTTTATCTCTGTTTTCTACGAAAATTTTCACTTTATTTACAGACACAGTCACCTATTGACTTTCTTCAGTTAATGGTGTTCTTATATAAAATAGAAATGTTCCACTATGTGTTACCTGAAATGTGGGTTATTACTTACATAAGGTCTAGTTTTGGTGAATAAGTCTGGTACGCTTTGTGTTTGGCCTTTTATTGAAAATTAGCCCTAAGTTGATAAGTTCGCTTTACAATTATGTATAGTCTATTTGTGGATCATATATATTTGTGAAGCCTGAGGCTTAAATCCTCTGTATTCTGATGTCTAGGTTTAATGTAGTCACGTAATTACGTTTAGTGTTTGATGATTATAACCCCTGTCCAGGTATACTGAATCTAAATAGTTCATGAGGTAATATATGCATACAGCCACATGACACTGTTATATTCTTAAGATGGTTTTTTTATTTGTACCTTGTGCATAAGGTTCATATTGCATTTTTGTGGCCTTCGTGTGACCTAACTTTTGTGAATTTTTAATGTAATCTTAATGACCAGCAGTGGTAACATATTTTTCATTATACACTTCTCACTATGTCCAGCTGCAACGCTCTAGATAATTAGTTTTAGACCATTGCATATAATTTTTGTTTTGAATACATTTACTTATAAAATTTGAGACTGAGCGAGCTGTAGCAAAATGTAAAATGCTCGCTATAGATTTACTCTTGCAGTGTGGGGGATTTGTGAGGAGCAGCTCATGTAATGGCGCGATACCCCAGTAGTTAAGAAAGAGCAGTAGCCAGATGGTTAAGAACTTAGTCTGGTAATTTATCTGTTCGTGTTCGATTCCTGGTGCCCCCATAATTTCTTCTTCATTCCACATTAATTGAATCCTCGCATTGTTGAAAGATTAATTATAAAATTTATATCTATTTAACAGTTCGCTCTATATATGTAAAATTTGTTATAATTACTACCCTTGTAGATTAAAGGCTACAAGCCACTACACTGTAGCACATTGTGAAATTTTCCACGAGCCGCCACTGAATGAGATGTTGCCACCTCACTGGATAGGCTGTGCAAATTGGGAGGCTACTTGGTGCCAGACTTGACGTCTTCTCACCTTCTTTTGTGCAATTACATCTACCAAGAAACCTTGAAGAATCCACTTCACATCAGTCATACTTATCGTCACTCCTGATATAGGCTGAATTGGACCACCCACGACATGGGTGCCATCTTTTTATAAATATTGTAAAATTGACTTTGAAAATTTGTCGCTATCTACGTTTTGAATGCTTGCATTTACAAACTTTTGGAGAAGAGATAGAGCAAAAACTCCTCATATACGAAGAAATGGAGATATGTTACAATCAAGATATGATTACCTAAGAAGCACGTCTGGCACTATATGAGTCCAATATTAATTATTAAGCACTCCGTCTTTAGGCCACGAGTGGCCTACCGGGACCATCCGACCGCCGTGTCATCCTCAGAATTGGATGCGGGTAGGAGGGGCGTGGGGTCAGCACACCGCTCTCCCGGTCGTTATGATGGTATTCTTGACCGAAGCCGCTACTATTCGCTGAAGTAGCTCCTCAATTGGCATCACGAGGCTGAGTGCACCCCAAAAAATGGCAACAGCACATGGCGGCCGGATGGTCACCCATCCAAGTGCCGGCCATCCCCAACAGCGCTCAACTTCGGTGATCTGACGGGAACCGGCGCATCCACTGCGGCAAGGTCGTTGCCCCCAATATTAATTATAGCGTCCTATAACAAACATAGGATCCTTGATCACCTTGTCGAGCATAAATATCAGCATGGATGCCGTGCTATATTCGGCAATAACATTAATGAGCTCTAGCCGCGCAGCTGACAAGGAATGCTGCGTTGTCAACTCGGCCGAAAGTGCATAGACAGCAACTACATATGTTCCTAAACCTTGGCAACGTTGCTGCCGGTTTGCCTAAATCTGCCTTACGTTTGAAGAAAGACGCACTTTAAAAATAACGTCCCTTATCTGTTTGTGAAAGACGTGGTGTCATCTAGATATTTCAACAGTTATGGGAAAGCTCACAGAACACATAAAATACCACATAAATCACTCAATGGTACTTTCGTGAACGTAGAACATTATAGAACGCTCAAATATGACAGAGGTTTACACACCCCGGCCCGGAGGCCATAAACGCTGTGGCGGACTGTAGAGGATATGGATATGGACTTAGAGAATCTCTTAAGGAAGAATAATTCTGTTTTACAGTGCGTGTAATCAACCATGCGAAAGAAATTACAGGAAATTTCTACTCTCTACCCCAGGCCAAATAACCCTTGTGTCTGAAAGAGGGAAGCTACAGTGTATGGAAGTCAAGTTCAACATTTCCAGCAAAATTTCATTAAATTTAATAGATACTGGTTACTGTAAAAATCTGCACAGTTCTGGCCACGAAGCCATGACGACGAATCCACGCATTTCACTGTGATTTAATCAAATTATACCACGATTCAAACCGAAAAAAGTTTCTGAGAATTTAACTGAGATAATACAGAGGTTCCCTACCAATAACCAACATTCAATGATATGTCGTGTGGCTATAGCCTCCCGTCGGGTAGACCTGTTGCTTGGTGCAAGCCGTTTGAGGTGACGCCACTCTGGCTGGCTACTTGCCTGTCGATGAGGATTATATGATAATGAAGAAAAATCAATACTCAGTTCCCGAGTGGAGGAAATATCCGACCCAGCCGGGAATCGAGCCAGGGGCCCATGCAAGGGATTCTGCCAGGTTGACCACTTCCGTTTCTTTATTTTTTAATCTCATTTTCTTCGTTATTGTCCGTTATATTTGTTCGGCTCGTACGTTCCATCGTTGAACCATTCACTCACTTCTTATTAGCAGCTAAACCTCTCACCGAACACGCTGAGCTACTGTGCTGGCTGCCACACATGTATGGAAGCTGACAATATTTAATGAACACTAAAACGTACATAAGAACTATGTTCCGAAGAACAGTGTTATTCACAGGTCAGCAGCAGGCGCGATGGAAACAGGGCATGTCCTTTTAGCGGAATGAAACAGGCCATGCTCTTTTAGCGGAATGGAGTCATATCCATTGCTTGGGCCCCTAGCCAACTGCATGAATTAAAAATGGGGAAAAACTCTGAATCGACAGAAAACTAGATTAATGTATATCCGTGGATTCCTAATGAAGTTGGTACTACCTTACTCTATGACAGAGAAAGTTATCTGGCCACTATCCACGTATTCAGATTCACTCATCCACGCATTCACACTTTACAGTAATTATTCATGGAAAGGTGGGAAAACGAAAGAGGTGATTCACGTAATGATGAGAGAAAAAAGTCGCTTATACGCATTCTTTTCCCTAGTACTCAACTGGACAACAGAGCAACATTTGTGAGACATTATACGAGTAACACTTCAACAAGACATACTAATACAGACAAATATGTTAGGAGTTTCTAATAGACCCCTTTCACCACGTCACTCCACTCAGCACATATCAGAGCCACCAACAATGACCAATTCCACAAAGGATCATAAGAACAGACACACTTTAAAAAGATCGCACCAAGGTCTTGATCAAATAATGTACTCCTCTCTACTACTGTATATACAGTATATTGCTCCAGCGGGTCTTGCACCTTACAGAATATTACAATGTATCATACAACTAATGGAAGCTGACGTGCTAAATTACTTACAAGATGTTCGTGGCTTATGGTCCATCCAAAAATTGGCATAGTTTCGAATACTCATTGCAATAAATATTTCTGCTAGTAACCAAAATGTCCAAAACAGATGTATATACAATTTGTACAGAACATAAGATCATCCAGTAGGATCGTTTAAATATTCTAATAGCTGATTCGACACCACCAAAAATTTTGTTATGTTTACCTGATACAAGCATTGATATTCAAAAGCTGAGCAAAACTTATCAAATATCATGTTATTATTTCGATACATGAATTCTTATTTGGCAGCATCATCTGATGAACAGACCACAACAACTCAGATTTTCATTTCCTCTGACCACCCTTTTCAGAATAGATCCTGAAAGGATTTTAAAAATCCAGTTGGTAAGTCACATACTGGATCATATCCAGCAAACGCATGTATAATTTCTCTACTTCCATCACAGTTCTCATTCCTTATGGATTGGCACACTGTATTATTACATTAGTACTGGCGTAGGGTATTTAAATGTCTATATAATATTATACTGCAAAAGTCTATGTTGCAATATTATTGTATTGGAGTCTTCACTTAATATAAAACGGTACCCAATAACAATGAAACGGCTATAAAATTTAAAGAAAGAAAATGGACACTTCGCTGTTACATCACTGTTACATCTGCATCAACACAGATACTCCGCAAGCCACCGTTGGTGCGCAGCGGAGTGTATCATAAACCACTACTAGTCATTCCCTCCCTTATCCCACTCGCAAACAGAGCGAGGGAAAAGCAGCCTCCGTATGAGTCCTTATTTCCCGTATCTCATTTTGCTCGGTCCTTAAGCGGAGTGTGTATTGGCGGCAGTAGAACTGCTTGGCAGTCAGCTTCAAATGCTGGTTCTCTACGTTATCTCAATAGTGTTCCTCGAAAAGAACGTCGGCTTCCCTCCAGGGATTTCCATTTGCATCTCCGTAACCCTTAAATGTTGCCTGAGTCTACCAGTAACAAACCTAGCAGCCCGTTTCTGATTTGTTTCGATGTCTTCCTTCAATCTAACACGATACGGACCACAAACACTCGAGATTACTCAAGAATAGGTCTCCTTTACATAGAACCACTATTTCCTAAAATTCTTCCTAAAAACCGAAGTCGACCGCTCGCTTTCCCTACCACAGTTCCCACGTGCTCGTTTCATTTCATGTCGCTTTGAACCGTTACGCCCACGTATTTAAACAATTTGACTTTATCAGGCAGGACATTACTAATAATGCGTCCCAACATTGCAGGTTTGTTCTTCCTACATATCAGCATTAACTTGCGTTTTTCCACATTTAGAGCTAGCTTCCATTCATCGTATTAATTAGGAATGTTGTCTCGTCGTCTTGTATTTTCCTACAGTCACTCAGCTTCGACATCTTACTGTAGATCGCGGCTTCATCGGCAAAAACCCGTAGATTGCTGCCCACCCTGTCCACGAGATCATTAGTGTGTATGGATAACAACAGATATCCTGACACACTTCTCTGGGACACTCCTGACGATATCCTTGTCTCTGATTAATACTCGCCATCGAGGGCAACATACTGAGTTCTATTACTTAAGATGTCTTCGAGCCACTCACATCTGTAAACTTACTCCATAGGCTCGTACCTTCGTTCTCAGCCTGTAATGGGGCATCGTGCCAAATGCTTTCCGAAATCCAGAAATTCTATTCTTCAACGTGAAACTTAAAACTTTACCTTTCGCTTTCCTCTCTTCAACTGCCACACTGAATGCCACACTGAATGGAAGCCTTAGACCACTTAGGGATTTTACACCGGAACAGAATTTTCTCGGGTTCTCTGGCAGATCTTTTGCTAAGATATGACTGTTATAGTTGTTGTACACTTCGCGCATAGATTTTTTCATGGGCGCACGAAGCTCTACTAACTTTTCCTTGTCGTTACCTGTTCCTTACCCCGAACTGTGAGTGTAATAGCCTCTGCTTCCTCAGCATCTTCCGAATCTCGTTATTAAGTCATGGTGTATCTTTTCCATCCTTTATCCACTTACTAGCTACATAACTATCCAGATCACGATTTACAATCTGCTTAATCTTTGGCCATAATTCCTGTACGTCCATATTAGTGGAACCAAGTGATGTTAAATCACTGTGTAAGTGGGATTCTAGTAACTGCTTATTGCTCTGTCTAGCAGTAACGCTCTCGTAGCCTTCTTGACTGATTTATTAACTTCCGTAACCGTAGCTGCTATAAAGATATCTTGATGGGTAATCCCGGTTTGTATACTGGCATTGTCGATAACGTCCAGCCTGTTAGTCGATAGAGTGTCTAAGATATTTTTATTGCGGGTGAGTTTTCAGAAAACGGGTTCAACAGTATTTTTCAAGACCATTTCTCTGTGTTCCCTGCAGTGAATAAAAAGACATCCCAGTCTATACTCGGTTGGTTACAGTCGAAACCAATTAGTATTGCATGATCTGGGTATTTACATGCTACTGACCCTAGATTAACTTTGAATGACTCTAGAACTGTCACAGCAGAATCAGATGGCCGGCAGAAACATTCAACAATTAACTAGGTTCCACCTTCACCTGTTATACGCGGCCAGATAATTTCAATGTCACACTCAACTTCGACCTCAATAGAGATAATATTTTTATCAACTGCAATCAACACCCCTCTCCTACGGCCTCTAATCTGTCCTTCCGATATACATTCAGCGACTCGCTTTATATCTCAGAGCTTTCCATTTCAGGTTTCAACCAGCTCACGGTCCAAAGAGTAACATTAATTTGAGCTCGAGACCTTCCCTGGAGGGCAGTAAATTCGGAACTTTATTCCGGTTACTTCGAAAGTTTACTGATAATATTTTGCCAGTCGAAGTGTCTTTATTCTGAACGCGGTCTGACTTCCCTTGTTGCATATCGACTGGTAACTATTCTTCAGTGGACCTCAAACTACCGTCTAACCTAAAAAAACGTCGTGTGCACTCCACAAGGACTCTGGTACCCGAGTAGCTGTTTCCCTAGTGTAGTGCGCCCGTGACCTATCAAGAGGAGTTCTACAGATCCCCACACGTTAATACATAGTTAGGAATCAGCAGCCACGACCGTCACATAGTGGACAAAGCCTTTGGTTGAGACCCTCCACTCGGCTCTAAACCAAAGGACACAATTATCTCTGGGAACAATGTCGCAAACTGCGAGCTCTGCTTGCACGCTGCGTGCGGGGCCAGCAGTCTTCACAAACTCTTCAAGCCACCGTATCGTTGGTGCCGACGTGAGCCACAAGTTGCCAACAGCTGCTCGTTGCACGCTCGATAGCCGCAGGCAAGGACGCCTGTACATCTTGGATGAGGCCCCCTCCAGTGACACCGAGCACAAATTGGCTTCTTTTCCAGGCCTGAACGCTATTTGCCTAAGAGTCTCCGGAACGCACTAACGTTGGAGTCTCCGTTAATAACTAGGAAGCCTCTTTCCCCCCCCCCCCCCCCTACCACCCTGTGCCTGCTCGGTCCCTGCTGAAGGAATGGCCACCTGTGTGCTCACAGGTTGAATGAGCGAGGCCAGGCGGTCAGCGTCCGCATTAGCCCTCCGCAGCGGGCGACGACAATGCGTTACCACCCGCCATTTACTCTGCTGTGAGAGCAGTTCCACCACGTCGGGTACACTAGGAATTGCCTGGGAAGCAGAGCCCCTGGGTGAAACAAGCGACGGCTGAGGTGTCCTATGCGACGCGCCAGATTCTCCGCCACCGCCCCACCCCGAGGCTGCAGCCTGAAGGTGACTGACCGTAGCCAAAAACACTTTCAGCTGCTTGTGGATCAAAGCCAGCTCCTCCTGTGTCCGCAGATGGTATGCTTACATCCTAACCATCCTACCAAGGCTAACTGAGGAAGTAAACTATAAAAGCAGACAGAATCCTGCAAATGCGAGTTGCTACTTTCCTGATGTATCAGCAACGGACACTGATCGTTTAATGAGCAACTTGGATTACAGACTGAGTGAATTTACCTTGATAAAAAATGCCAGGTTGAACCTTTTAAATAGAAAAACACGCGAGAAATTTAGTAAATGTACTACGAGGAAAACACAGAAAAAGTTAAACACTGAACTTGCCGCTCTGTTGATGTGAATCTGCTTAAAGCTGCTATCTGGCGGACTAGCTTACTAAAAGAACGGACGGTTCTCTTCAGAAAACAACAAATGAGCAACTAATGCGCTACAGACTGATTGAATTTAATCTGACAAGATTTGACTTGGTCTTATTTTGATTTTTTTATTTACAGTAGGATTGGTGTAGGGTGTTCTGAACACCATAGCGTATTATGTTTTTGGCAACTGAATAACAGTGATAACTGAAGTTTAATGTATCCCATTTTAATTGTTTACATAACTATTTGTAGAAAGCTGACACTTGGTTTTTATATTTATGAAAATTTAAATTAATCATGCAAACGGGTTTTTAATACGTGCTCTGTCCACAGTTTTCCATCCTAGCACTGCAGGTACACTTACTGAGGATTGAGTTGTTAACATGCGATGACAGTATGGAAAATAACTCCAAGAGTTTAATTTCACTTGGAAAACAGAATATCGGTACTAGACAACAGTGAATTCGACGACAGTGAAATGGGTCTACATTTTAAGAGACTGGTACTAAGTGTTACATTGATTTTTGTTACGTTAGCAGTAGCATGGTATGTCCTGAACACCACAGTGTATCGTTTTGGTAATTTTTCAGTTGAAGCAGTTGACTTTCGTCATTCAACAAATGGTACATCCTCTGTTCACCATCTCCCCTTGCCACTGCTGAATGGTCTGAGGATGTCTGCAAATAGAGTGAAACCAATTACCTTTTGTAATAGAAGTTTATAAGTGATGAACACTTTTAATTTTTATAATTAAATCGTTCACCTTCGTGATATAAGTTTTTATGCGATCAAATTGTCTTATTTTTTAAATTTAAAATATAAATTCCCGAGTAATGCAAATTTTGCATAAAAAACATCATACTGAAGCCCTCAAGCATGCGACATGACATTGTTTTATTGGTCAAAATTCCAACGATAGTTTAATTTCGCTGGTCTGCGTGTCTAAAACAGCAAAGAGAAGTACACCACAGTGGAAGAATAAACAACTCTCCACTTCATGTCACAATTACTAATAAAAAATAAACAACCAGTCTGTACTTGACTGAAAATAAGTCCTCACACTGCGACTCATATCCTGTCTCTGCGTAAAAGGAAACAGCGAACCGTATTCGAGTTCCTTGTTGTATAGTGCTGAAATTCGAACTGTTCTCTCTTCCAGAGAAAGATACAATAGCTGCACCTCATAAGATCTGACCACCCTACGTCCTTAAACGAGGATCAGTCAAGATTAAGTTCACTTTTCCTAGTATTACGGTAAGAGAATAATCGTTATTCGGAATCGAACACAAAACAAAGGCTGACTGATACATAGTTTGATTAACATTTTTCTTTGGCGAGGCCGCAGCAACTGTAGACCACATCCTTCTTTCCCTGGGGTATCCGTCTGCGTTGCGACTCAGTCTTTCTTAATGTCTATCAAATTTTCCAAAAGTAATTAATCCTTAGTTGCAGTTCTTATCCAGCCACACATCAAAGAATTTGAACACATGATTCTACTTCCACAGTTCAAATCAATATTTTTACGGGCAGCTCTATCATATATACATCTCCTGCCGGTAATAAGCAGATACAATAAGCCATTGTTGTCACGTTTTTAAGTAACTCTGCCGTAGCTGCAATAACGGTAGTATCTGGTTTCACACTGTCAGTGTCTCTAGCTAGCTTTGGAGTAAGATACAGTAAACTGGCAATCAGGGGTGTCCACCATACCAACAGTTTCTTCGTTAGTTAATTTATCTTGACGTCATTCAATTTCCTTACATACAGCGAGGCACAGATCGCAATGAAGCTATTGGAAGCATATTAGTTGTAATATCTGCAACCACATATTCACCATTTGTAGCAACTGACATCGCAACAAAGGTAACAGCCAGAGCAGCAGATACTGTATCACCTGAAGCCCCTGGAAATTATCATCTATTAGGGCTTGCGCGACCTTATCACTCCTTGCATAGCCAGCACATCCCCAACCCCATTTCTGGCAATCAGTTGTTACCAAGAAGAATGGCTTGCTGACGTGCCATGTCGTAGCCACTACCTAGCGATGCGACACGGAACAGATGCCGAACGTCACCATCACTGTTTCCTCGCTTGGTATTAGTCTCAAGGATTTTCAACAGCTACACAATCTGGCTCATCGCACGACAGCTAGACGGCCTTATCAATAAGCTCTCAGTATAGCAACATATCCATCATGTTAGAAAGATTACACTTCTTTCAGTATAGTAAACTGCTTGGCCAGTCGTATTTACAGTAGCACAGCTATAATATTTGTCCGCTCTGGCATTGGATGCTGTAAGTCGATAAAGAATCTCCCCCCCCCCTCCGGGTCAGACACCCCCCCCCCCCCCCGGCGTCCACCGGTACAAGATCTGCAGGGAGTTAGACGTATCATTTATAAGTTGTCTGTTTCTCGATGTACAAATGGTCATTATAAATTTATTTAACAAAACACTAAAGGCAGGTTGGCAGCGCTTTTCGGATTCACCACTTCATAGTTGTCGCAGTTCACCGTGGCCCAGGCCGCACCGTCATCATCGAAACTGTGTATTCGACTGTTATGAAGGTTCCCGTCACAATGTGCTGGTTATTTTAGCTTTTTTTTAATTTTGTTCGCACCAAAGTTAGATTTGAGCGTCTATTCGAAAGACTTGTTGCAAAGTTAGTTGACGTTCAGGCCTGTCTGGGGCCTCAGCTCATATCAGTGTTTTTGTTTGATCCGTTAAGTACCACCCGTGATTTGATTTGATAATATTCATAGACAATGATAGTAGGGCACGTGTATAGTTAAGATAGGTGTAGTGCTCTCCTTGTGCACAGCTACTGGCAAGCCAACTGTGCATCTGGGTCGCTCTAAATGGCGAGTCCTTCTGACTGCTCAGCCTTCATGGCTTGCTACGTGTTTAGCGATCCTGGAGGGGTGCTGATGAGCGTCGCCAGTCCTCCGTAACCACAAGCTCTGGGCATGCTTCAACAGTGATCGTGTATCTTGGCAGGGGATCGTTGATGGTAAGTAAAGAGGAGATCTTAGCTTACCAACCAGGATCGTACAGGTAACTCTCTAACTAAAAAAATTAAGAATGTAGAAAAATGAAAGAATTAAAACAATAAAAATAAGAAACTTTACTTCAAGACATACTGGGGAACGTGTAGCTATTCGAAAAACGATAGGAACATAAAAGTAACTGACACTATGATCCTATTCCCGGTTTTTACAATATTAAAAAGCTAAATCTTTCGTAGTTACACAATAAGCATTCTTACTAAAAACAGTACCTCTTTCTCTGTCACAACACTGTAGCCCAACTTGTATGTTGTGTTTTACAACAAAATTAAAAAAAATTTGATTCGTTTAAAAAGCCTGTAGTTTACTGAATGTCTTCTGCATGTACTGATGAATTTAATAACACAGTCTTAAAACATCTTATACATAACACACTTGTGAAAATTCCAGAATACTTCCTAGAATGACAAACATATTTCATTAAAGTCGATCAAGTCCGAAAACCGCAAGGGAAGATTGCTGTATTGCGCATGAGACACATTCTAACCCCATCAAATCCAAAACCACCACCCAAGATCAAGTAATGTATTCACTGCAACACTCTGTTCCATCCCGCACCATGGGTCGGAGAGCAGCAGCAGCCAGACTAGGGATTTAAAGACCCACTACACAAATGGATTAATTTTTAGTGGTGTCGCCACCAGAAAGCATGGGGTGCTGATGAGCGGTGTCGCACCGTGCTCGTCAGAACACTGTTGCAGAAGCAACGAAAAAAGCATGCCGAATTCGGAAGAACGCAAAATCCCCAAGACTGGCTAAGTTTCACGGAAGCTCGGAACTTAGTGCGGACATCAGTGCGAGATGCCTTTAATAGTTTCCACAATGAAACATTGTCTCAAAATTTAGTAGAAAACCCACAGAGACTCTGGTCGTATGTAAAGTACATTAGTGGCAAAAAACAGTCAATACCGTCACTGCGTGATAACGAAGGAAATGTTGCCAATGATGGTGCCACTAAAGCGGAGTTACTAAATATAGTTTACCGTAATTCCTTTACGAAAGAAATCGAAGTAAATATTGCAGAATTCTAAACCAGAACAGCTGTTAGCATGAGTGACATAAAAGGAGATATCTTAGGTGTTGTGAAACAACTCAAATCACTTAAGAAAGGCAAGTCTTCCGGTCCAGATAGTATACCAATCAGGTTCCTTTCAGAGTATGCAGACACAAATGCGCTTTTCTTACCAATCGTATACAACCGATCACTTGACATAATGTCTGTCCTAAAGACTGGAAAGTAGCACAGGTCACACCAATATTCAAGAAAGGAAATAGGACTAACCCATTGAATTACAGACTCATGTCACTGACCTCAATTTGCAGTAGGATTTTGGAGAATATGCTGTACTCGAACATTATGAATCACCTTGAAGAAATTAATTTATTGATATAAAACCAAAACGTTATGAATCACCTTGAGGAAATTGGTTTTTGATATAAAACCAACACGGATTCAGAAAATACCGTTCTTGTGCAACACAGCTAGCTCTTTATTCCCATGAAGTAATGAGTGCTGTCGACAAGGGATCTCAGAACGATTCCACATTCCTAGATTTCCAGAAAGGCTTTGATATCGTTCCTCATAAGCGACTCTTAATAAAATTGCGTGCATATGGAGATTCGTCTCAGTTACGTGACTGGATTCATGATTTCCTCTCAGAGAAGTCACAGTTCGTAGTGATAGACGGTAAATCATCGAGTAGAACAAAAGTGATATCTGGCGTTCCACAAGATAGTGTCATCGGCCCTCTGCTTGTCCTGATTTACATAAATGATTTAGATGGTAATCTGAGCTGTCCCCTTAGGTTCCTTGCAGATGACGCTGTAATTTACCGTGTAGTAAAATCACAGACGATCAATTCCAATTACGAAATGATCTGGAGAGAATTTCTGTATGGTGCGATAAGTGGTAATTGGCACTAAACAAAGAAAAGTGCGAAGGCATCCACCTGGGTACTAAAAGAAAGCCAATAAATTGTGTGTATACGACAAATCGCACAGATCCAAGGGCTATCAAATCGACTAAATACCTCGGAATTATAATTGGAAAGACCACATAGATAATATTGTGGGGAAGGCGAAACAAAGACTGCGCTTTGTTGAAAGAACACTCAGAAGATGCGACAAACCCACTACAGGGAGAGCCTACATTACACTTGTCCGTCCTCTGCTGGAAAATTGCTTCGCCTACCTTACCGGGTAGGATTGACGGAGGACACCGAAAAAGTGCAAAGTAGGGCAGCTCGTTCCGTGTTATCCCGCAATAGGGGTGAGAGTGTAACTGATATGATACACGAATTGGGGTGGCAGTCACTGAAACAAAGGCGGTTTTCTTTGCGGCGAGATCTATTTGCGAAATTTCAATCACCAACTTTCTCTTCCGAATGCGAAAATATTTTGTTGATACCCACCTACGTAGGGAGAAATGATCATCATAATAAAACAAAAGAAATCAGAGCACGAACGGAAATATTTAGGTGTTCCTTTTTCCCATGCGCCATTCGAGAGTGGAATGGTAGAGAAGTAGCATGAAAATGGTTCGATGAACCCTCTGCCAGACACTTAAGTGTGAATTACTGAGTAACCATGTAGATGTAGATGCAGATTTAGATGTAGATGTAGCGCCAGTACCCAATTTGAATAGTAGGTGGTGGCCGGTGACACCGTCCCTGCATCTCGTGGGCAATGTTGACCTGTGTTGATCATGTAGGTTTGGAGTCCACCATCTGGTGCTGTGACAGGCGGCAGCGATGTTTCCGATCCAACTGGAAGCTGTGCAAACAGCTGTGTGTTGGTAGCACTTGCGGCAGAAGCACTCGGTACTGGTGCGCGATTTTACTTTGACGCTGGTGATAGGAGCCCACTGTGGACAGTGAGGGTGGCTGCTGACTGAAGCTGTGAAGGAGACGGCTGTAGGATGCGACGTCAGAAGCTGGGCCTACGTGTTATTCCAGATGACCATGCGATGGGAAGATCTCTGCCTGGCAAGGACCGGGCAACCTTCAGGCATCGATCGGGATTTGCTGGTCGGATGTGTTTTGAACCACACAGTTTCCTACAAGGGTGTTTGCCGTAGAAATGAATTTACGCCGTCGACTAAAGCCTTAGAATCTGGTGGCCCGTTGTAAGTATTTCTTTCGCACACGGAAACAACCACTATTATCGAGACATCACGCACACTCGCCGGTCATAGTACCGAACTAGTTTATCAGTGAGCTCCTCCGCGGTGAAGGCAGAAGCCTCTAGCTTCGGAGGCGGATTTTTGTATCATTTGAAAAATTTATGATCCGCATCTTGCGAGCAAGTAATCCCAGTGACAAGTAGAGTAAGTAATGAGAACCATCAAGAGATGACGGTACAGGCATGCCGCATTTGAGCTCCTTTCCCCGTAGTCAATGTTGTACATAGGGAATAGCTAGTGAAGGCTGTACCATGGAGAATACTGATGTTGCTGCAAGTGATGGTGTTGATGTTGGAACGGGTGCTACTGTAACAGTATTGTACACAAGACGCTAGTAAATCGTCGTCGTCTTACTGTAACCACAGCATATAAATAACCACATTTACGGTTACATAATATGCTTGCCTGACATTAACACAACTTAAATCACCAGATACAGTATAGAGGAAAAATTAAAATTTCGCGAGAAAATAAGCGGAGTAGAAGAAATTGGCACTCGAAGTTCCACAACTTAGGCGTAGATCAATGGATGCAGTCAGTGACCTTCATAATAATGTGATTGGGTGCAGTGGTTACCACACGACGTACGCCATGATAATGCGGTTTTCATGAGGAAACGTTTCAGAGTCTATCACTTGTCGTCGAGGCTGCTGGCAGAGTCCCTTGGCAATCCAGCAGGGACAGCCGACCAAGTTCGGCATCGTAAATCAGAGTAGAGCGATGTACTCAGAGTCCAGGAGCAGTGGAGGTGCGAAGACCATGGCGTAGCGCAGCTGGTGATAATCTGCTGGAAGCGGCTGGCTGGAGAGCACTGTCCTCCCCCTGCCCTGCGGCCCGTTGTATTGGCATTCTCCAAGTTCCTCGGGCGCCCGACTAACGTTTCGTGTCGAAGTTACCGCCGCTTGTGGCGGAGCCAATAAACCTACGATATCTATGGTCCCTCCCACTGATACTTTGCCAGTCAATGACAAAGACGCATGATTTGGTGTGGCCGACTTAGATTTTATGTCGAGAGTGGAGCAGATCTCCACCTTCACTCAGAAAAAATCCTTTGATTATTTTAATTAGAAAAGTTTTGAGAAGTAATGCAGTCCACATTTAAGTTGTTTTACACTACTAGCCGTTAAAATTGCTACACCACGAAGATGACGTGCTACAGACGCGAAATTTAACCGACAGGAAGAAGATGCTCTGATATGCTAATGATTAGCTTTTCAGAGCATTCACACAAGGTCGGCGCCGGTGGCGACACCGACAACGTGCTGACATCAGGAAAGTTCCCAACCGATTTCTCATACACAAACAGCAGTTGACCGGTGTTGCCTCGTGAAACGTTGTTGTGATGCCTCGTGTCAGGAGGAGAAATGCGTATCATCACGTTCCCGACTTTGATAAAGGTCGGATTGCAGCCTATCGCGATTGCGGTTTATCGTATCGCGACATTGCTGCTCGCGTAGGTCGAGATCCAATGACTGTTAGCAGAATATGGAATTGGTGGGTTCAGGAGGGTAATACGGAACGCCGTGTTGTATCCCAACGGTCTCGTAACACTAGCAGTCGAGATCACAGGCATCTTATCAGCATGGCTGTAACGGATGGTGCAGCCACGTCTCGATCACTGAGTCAACAGATGCGGACGTTTCCAAGACAACAACCATCAGCACGAACAGTTCGACGACGTTTGCAGCTTGTAGCAGCATGGACTATCAACGCGGAGACGATGGCTGCAGTTACCCTTGACGCTGCATCACACGCAGGAGCGACTGCAATGGTGTACTCAACGACGAACCTGGTTGCACAAATGGCAAAACGTCATTTTTTAGGATGAATCCAGGTTCTGTTTACAGTATCATGATGGTCGCATCCGTGTTTGGCGACATCGCGGTGGAAGCGTGTATTCGTCATCGCCAGACTGGCGTATCAGCTGGCGTGATGGTATGGGGTGCCATTGGTTAGACATCTCGGTCACCTCTTGTTCGCATTGACGGCACTTTGAACAGTGGACGTTACATTTCAGATGTGTTACGACCCGTAGCACTACCCTTCATTTGATCCCTGCGAAACCCTACATTTCATCAGGATAATGCACGACCGCATGTTGCAGGTCCTGTACGGGTCTTTCTGGATACAGAAAATGTTCGATTGCTGCCCTGGCCAGCACATTCTTCAGATCTCTCACCAACGTGTGGTCAATGGTGGCCGAGCAACTGGCTCCTCACAATACGCCAGTCACTACTCTTGATGTACTGTGGTATCGTGTTGAAGCTGCATGGGCAGCTGTACCTGTACACGCCATCCAAGCTCTGTTTTGACTCAGTGCCCAGGCCCATCAAGGCCGTTATTACGGCCAGAGGTGGTTGTTCTGGGCACTGGTTTCTCAGGATCTATGCACCAAAATTGCGTGTAAATGTAATCACATGTCAGTTCTAGTATAATACATCTGTCCAATGAATACCCGTTTATCATCTGCATTTCTTCGTGGTGCAGCAATTTTAATGGCCAGTAGTGCATAACAGCTCAGATAGGATTCGTGGTTTTAAAGTACTATATTCTTAAAGCTCGAAGCGAGGCTGATGAATCGTGTTCCTCAACAGTTTATTGGGCATCCCTCTTCCAAAGTAACACACGTTATCCAATGGAGAACTACACAGATCGAGAAAGCATGTCCCGGCCCAGATGAGGCATCTTCTTATGATTCCACTCCCTTAATAGCATTCCAACAGGTTCATCCTGAGTATTATACTGGCTGCTGATAGTTCGCTACAGACGTCAAGAACTTACACTGCGGGCAGCAGACCTGTTATCACATTGAGTTTCACGTTTGAAGTCGTCCATAAACTATTCCCCCCGCTGTTGAGTTCGCAGAGTCGTTTCTATTAGCGTCTACGGTACAACGCAACGAGATAGATAATTTGCAAGTTTGAATACCTGTGCAAAGGAAGGCATCCTCAACAGGTATGAAATCAGATATAATCATCCGAGGGGGGAGGGAGATATTTTGGTGGCACGAGTCTACCTATCGAAACTCAACATTGGTGGCCTTAGTGAGGTCCTCCGCTCTGTTAAATACGGCACTATGTTATTATAAAGAGGATTCGAGAGCCATCTACGACGCTTTGCAACCGTCATCAAGCACCGTATCAGGTTAGATCTGTACCAGTAATTTGAAACCTGCTAGATGTGGAAACTTTTGAGGGTGCCATTTTATAGCTAGGAAAAAGACAGTAACTTTGCCTAATGGGATAGCCTTAGAGCTAGTCACTGCCATTCACATTTTAGGTGGTAGGATATCTTAACGACTTTCAGTTCAGAGTGTTCATACATATGTAGCCTACCTGGGTTCTGTCCCAAAAATTCTTCTCTGATCAGGGAATTAAATGTGGCAAGTGGGGTAAGGCATGTATGGGAATTTGCGTTGAGGAGGTAGGTGCGTTATGGTAGTCCGCGTAGTTGTACAAAAACACTGTGAAAGGGTGGCGTAGTGGTCAGCTCATAAGCTGTAAATAACCTTTTGCTCTCTGTATTTTTTCCCAGAAACCGTCGGAAGTCCAGTCAATATTGTTAAAAACTGTCTCCAGTTCATTGAGATATAGCGCGGTACAAGTCCTTTCACCATCACCACTATCATATAACCTCACTCAATGAGCGTAGAGCTTTGGGGTTCAAGTCATGGTACTGCAATGAAGTTCGATGATTAGTACACTTCCTGTAATACTGCTGACCAAACCAAGTCGGCGAAAATTTCCTGCCAACCGGCTATCCACGATCGTCGCAACAGTAAGGTGTGTTGGTGACCTTCTCCATGGATCTAGGAATGTGGACAATGCACTCTTAGTGTTAGACGAAACTTACTGGAATTTTGACAGTAGGTAGCCAAATGCGAGACAGTGGTGGTATAGAGGAAGGTGATTAGGAAGATGAAACATCCACTTCCAAGACCAGAATAACAATGGAAAGTTTTCTAAGCAATGGAGATGCCACATATAGATTACAGCACGCAGACAGCGCATTTTTCGCGTAAATAGTTTTCCTGGTTTCAAATATTTGGAGATCGTTGATGATAAACGTCTAAAATTCTGTACATTGTGCGTGGAGGTAAGTGCGACACTGAAGACACCGAATGTCAAAACAAGGAAGAAGAATGCACTATGATGCAGATGATATGTGATACAGCATAATAATGTTAAAACTCAAGTAGAGGAGAAATTTATCAAATTAAGATTTACCTGGAGAGAGTAGACGAGAAAAAAAAAGGGTTATCACAAAATTTTACTAGATAGGAGCGTTAAATTAACTTTAAAAATTTCAAGGGTCCTTGTCAAGGGTCATTGTCAGTTGTATCGTTGCATTTCGACTAAATTTGCATAACGCTGTTTGTTTAATTACCGCCGTTTCTAACTGGTGAGAAGGTTCTGTATGATCAGTGCATAAGATTTTTCGTTTAATATCCTCAGATTGTAATGTAGAAAGATTTCCTTGCCCAGCCTGATTAAGAGCAGCTTTACTTAGTTATCAAGATGCCATATACAGTTTATGAATTCCATAAATGTTGGTTCTTAGCCCAGCCCTTAGGCTATGTCTGTGACAAGTGTCTTGCGAAGGAAGATCACATCAGGCACGGGAGCACGTCCCCTCCCCATCGAACGCTTATAAGCCGTGTGGCTGTGGCACTCAGCAGGGCGCCCTGCGTGACGATGTTCACCAGTTGCGCATCATATGTAAGTGGTCCACCCCAAGGAGGACGGACAACGACATCCCGGGTTCGAGTCCCGGTCGGGGCAACATTTTCAACTGTCCCCGTTGATGTATATCAACGCCTGTCGACGGATTAGGGTTCTGATTTAATTGTCATTTCACTCGTTTAGATAAATGACTGGTGACTCTTTGGAAAGGTGCCACACTGCAATTAAGCACCTCACTATTCACTGACAGTGGGAGCTTCCTGTACAGCATGGTACGATGGCACTAGGAGAGGCGTGGCAAAACATACAACTTTCCCCAAATAGGAGTTCGGACACGTCTCATCTGAAGAGGTGGAATGTGAGACTGTCTTTGTAGTTCTAATACAAGTAGATTTTTGAGATAAACCGAATTCCTTCGACAAGTTGCCACCAAGCTGTGGGTGTCACAAACACACGCTACTTCCCTCATTTCATGACTTGTCCATTTGGTGGGAAAATAATTCAAGCTACGTGATTGGCTAGCGAACGAACGAACGCGCTTTCTTTGGTAGAGCCAAAGTGAATCTCAAAAAAGAAAATGGTCGTGGTCACTCGACTTTTAGTTTCGGAAGAAGATGTACCTCAGCATCGGGCGCTGCAGAGGTGAGACTCTAATATGAGAAACATGATTCTCACAATTAAACGTAGAAGATTTCAGGTACTGATGGGCGGCAATGCTGATTTCAGAGGGACCCCGACTACTTGGTGGTAAGCGTTACTCTGCGGGTGCATGGTACGAAAAAAATGGCTCTGAGCACTATGGGACTTAACATCTATGGTCGCCGTCCACGGTGGCCGAGCGGTTCTAGGCGCTCAGTCCGGAACCGCGCGACTGCTGCGGTCGCAGTTTCGAATCCTGCCTCGGGCGTGGATGTGTGTGATGTCCTTAGGTTAGTTAGGTTTAAGTAGTTCTAAGTTCTAGGGGACTGATGACCACATATGTTAAGTCCCATAGTGCTCAGAGCCATTTGAACCATTTTGAACCATCTATGGTCATCAATCCCCTAGAACTTAGAACTACTTAAACCTAACTAACCTAAGGACAGCACACAACACCCAGTCATCACGAGGCAGAGAAAATCCCTGACCCCGCCGGGAATCGAACCCGGGAACCCGGGCGTGGGAAGTAAGAACGCTACCGCAAGACCACGAGCTGCGGACATGCATGGTACGTTTGATTAGGTTTTGCTCACTTTGATAAATGAATCTTTCATGAGATAAATTTCAATACCTCGGTAAATTTCTGATTCATAGATCACAAATTAGTTGCGGATTAGCTTCGGCCGGCCGTTGTGGCCGAGCGGTTCTATGCGCTACATTCTGGAACCACGTGACCACTACAGTTGCAGGTTCGAATCCTGCGTCAGGCGTGGATGTGTGTGATGTCCTTAGGTTAGTTAGGTTTAATTAGTTCTATGTTCTAGGGGACTGATGACCTCAGAAGTTGAGTCCCATAGTGCTCAGAGCCATTTTTTTTATTAGCTTCTCGTATCCCGGCGCTTTTCTGCTGTGAAATGTACATACAAATGCTTGACAGATGGCTTTGACTTCGTTTTGACGTATTATAACCGCCTCAGTCATAATATAGCAAGCTATGCATTTTTTTATGATCTTATGTGATTATGTGAGCTGTGACCTTCAATTATTGGAAAGGAATGTATTTAAATTTCTTCTGCCTCTCCCGCTTACCCGTGGTACACGCATGCGAGAATTGTATAGTATCGATCCCATTCGGGAACGATAATCATTTGATGTTGAATTGTGCATAGGTCAATGTTAATTAAACTGTATTGGTACTTAGCAGCTTAAGAACTGCATTAAATGACTGTATGTGATGTAGATTAAGCATTTCTTTTCTGAAGTTACTACATTTGCGTTCCTGATCAATTAATATATCGCAAAAAGTACCAACTCTTGCAAAGGTATTGATATTTGAATAGTGGATACACTTCATTTCAGTTCAGAATGGAGATACGGATTTATATAACTCCTCCCCCTATTCTTATGAACTGACATCGCATAGCTAAAGAACAACGACGTGGAGAAGTTTCAGGGCGGACAAGGAGTGACTCAGTACCTACGCAGAGAGGAAACGATTCGCAAAGTGGAGTAGGAGGTGGAGGGTGTCACAAAATCTTCCGATAGGCTGTGTCTGTAAGAGAAAGGAAATGACCAGAAGAATTAGACATATAACTAAAATATAGTTAGACAACACAAGAAGCGAAGAAATGATAAACAATATGTAATTTCACCACAGGTAGGTAGACCTTACCTGAAAATCGAAACGCAGTACGATATAACAAAGCATGCGTAAAACAAATTTGAAGACTTGAAAAAGCACCTCCCCTTCATACATTCTGAAAACAACCTGGAGAAACATAGTTTTGGAGGAACAGCTGTAAGTATGTTTCCCCAGGATGAAATTCAGTGACCTCTCAAAGAAAAACAGACTTTCACGATCTCAAATGCGGTGGTAAATTTTACGAAGTGTTTGAGCTTAGCACACAAGCGATTGATTCCATCAATCAACTCTTCTGACATTTCAAACAGCAAAAACATTTAACGTGAATTGCGAATAATACACAATATTTTAGATGTGTGAGGCTCCACAATTTACCAAATGTACCGGTGAGAAAATGGAAATACAGTTGAAAATAATTTACGAAATTTAACGTTTCAGCCCACAGAACGGTAAGTATCGCAGCATATTTAACTTCTAACTAAAGGTACAAAATTATATTCTGTGTTACAATTTGTCTCTTACTGTATGTAAAAAAAAAAATCTTTGGTGAGAAACCAACTCGTTCTTTCTCAAAACGAATATCTCACGTTTACTAAAATGCACCTGACACTGAAGCGACAGACATAGAAATACGTGTTACAATAAATAATATTTTAATAATAATAAGTTTCCTATCGAGAGTTGTCGCGCGGGATAGCCTCTCGGTCTGGGGCGTCTTGCACGGTCCGCGCGGCTGCTCCCGTCGGAGGTTCGAGAGCTCCCTCGGACATGGGTGTGTGTGTGTGTCGTCTTTAGCGTAAGTAGTGTGTAAACTGAGGGACCAATAACCTCAGTAGTTTGGTCCCATAGGAACTTACCACAAATATCCAAATTTCCTTTCGAGGAGGGGGGGGGGGTTGCATTTTTATTTTTACTCAGAACATTTTCAAATAAGCTTTGGTTATTTGAATGTGAATTGCTATTCATTTATTTCACACAGTCATGGTTTCGGTATTACAGTCGTTCTCAAGTACAAATCGAAATGTCACAAAATGTCTGACATGCCTAAATGACATGTCATCGTCGAAGTAACAACAATATGTGTATTCTTATAAACCAGTCGTGTTATACTAGTTCATAAGACCAGATGACTCATCGTTTAGGCATTTCGGCCGTTTTGTAACATTTCGGCTTGCGCCTAAGAATGGCTATAAATCCGAAAATAAGTTTGTATGAAAAAAATTAAAAGTAATTTACATTGAATGAAACAAGAAGTTTATTTTTTATTTTAAATGAACACACCGCCATTTGACTATACTATTATCCATTTAATTACGACCCATGGTTTCCGCCTTTTATACTATTTTTCAAGTGACTGAGTTTATGTCATTAATATATACTGCAGGACATCAAACTCAAAATTGCCCATAAACTAAAAAAAAAATCGATCCCCACGAAATGCCAGATATAAAATCATCATCTTGTGAAAAGATCGGTAAATAATTGAGGGAGCACGGCTTATGTACTAATATTTGCTGATCTTTTTACAATATGATGATTTAACATCTGGCATTTCGTGCGGAGCGAATTATTAAAAAGTATTGTATGACGGTTGCTCAGCAACACCAAAAACAAGTTTACTGTTACCCGTCACTGTTTATTTGTACTCAGAATGCGATTCGAAGGCCATCATCAGGTGGATTTCCATGTGTTAGTACAACGTGTGTGTGTCGTGTTATGACTTTGTGATAACTTGTTGCGCTGTCTCCATAAGTTAAAGGTATGACAGTTTGCACGTGCTACATTACGACAGAGGAAGGAGCCTGTCACCACTGGAGACAGTGCCGTAGGTTACCCCAAAGGAGTAACACAACACACACATTTCTTACTAACACATGTAACTCCACCTGATGACGGAGTTTAAACATTCGAAAGGCGTAATGGATATAAATAAACACTGATTGGTAACAGTAAATTTATATTTTCATTTGATGTCAAAAAGAGCCACTGTAAGGCTAAGCTAAAATGTTTGTATTTAAATTAATAACAGTCTAATAGTGGAACTGTTGTTATGTCGTAATAGATGCTCATCCTTCAAGAGGCAATAACTATAGAAGTAACTGAAACTTATAATAAAATGAAAACACAACGTCTATGTTTCTCTCTCTTGCCCCGCAAAGTTCTCAGAACTAAAGCCAGGTGTGTAACACCAACGGATACACAGTTACAATAGGACGGATTCATAAGGCAGAACAGGCGTCGAGAAGGTAGATGCAAATGTTATCAGATTTAATCCGCATACACGCTGCAAATAAGCAGTAAAACCCCGTGCGAAAGATTACCGTGGTGAAGCAGACTACGGGGAGACTTGTTGGTCGAGCTGTTTTGGGTACAAGGGGGGGGGGGGGGGTAGGGTGGATGGCGAGGCTTAAAAGGAATACTTGATTAAGAAGATTGAGGGAGAATTAACGGGCAGCTGGATAAGGCAGCGTGAAACACGGCGGCGTCTAAAGCACGCGCTGTTTCCAGAGGCGTAAAACGCCAGCGGCGCGACGTCGCTTGGCGTGGGGGAGAATGCTTCTGCTCACAGCCTCCACGGACGATGCTGCGGCGTCGGCAGCCGAGCCCAGCCAGTGCGGCAGTGTGACGTCAGTGGGCACGTGTGCGCATGCGCGCCTGCCGTCGTGACGGACGGCGCCTGGAAGTCCGCCGGCGCACTAAGGAAAGTAATAAAGAACTCCGCGCCCCCTGGAATGTAATTAAAATGAAAATATCTCATTCTAATGTTTATTTGAGAGCGCCGCGTTCCGCTTTTTTCACGGCCTCGTCGTTCCTCGTGGAAGAGCAAGCACTGTGCTTGGAGCTAAGACAGCGCGCCCGCTTGTTATAGAATTCATTTCTGTGATGTTCCTCTAAGGTTCTTACGCAGCTTTCTTCGCCCTCTTCTTTGTTAGCGTTATTCAAGAGCACGCAAAAACACGAGAGAAATTTTTAAGTGGAAGAATGGAGCTCAGCACTTTCTCTCTTTTTTTTGTTTTAAAAAAAAGGGGAATTCATTGTGTTTCCTTTTTGTTTCAGACTTTTTCTTGAGGCTAAATGAGTAACGCTGATGAACCAATACAAAAGTTAGCTCCCTTCGTCTATAAAGCAGCAAATTATTTAACTTGCTCGGAAAACATAGAAAACTTGAAAGGATTTATCCCATTTAAAAACGATATTACTACTTACACCCTCTTACCTATTTAGCACATATTTTTCATTTTGGAGGATGATTTTCGTTCTTGAAATTTCGTCGTCTGTAAACGAGGATTTTCTTACAGATACCACTGTAAAGGACTGTGAAAGAACCATCAAACTGAGAAACTACATATGCACGGAAAAGTATTTTCCCTATTTGTAACGATACAGAACATACACTGTTCACAAATACCATGGGCTTGAATGGTTCAAATGGCTCTGAGCACTATGGGACTCAACTGCTGAGGTTATTAGTCCCCTAGAACTTAGAACTAGTTAAACCTAACTAACCTAAGGACATCACAAACATCCATGCCCGAGGCAGGATTCGAACCTGCGACCGTAGCGGTCTTGCGGTTCCAGACTGCAGCGCCTTTAACCGCACGGCCACTTCGGCCGGCACAAATACCATGAATAACTACCAAAAAGCCAATCTTTGATGAGATATTCATGTTCGTTAAATATACTTTTGTTACCGATTGTTTGCTAGCAAATCAAGAAATTGTTGGAACGTGGCTGACAATTCTGGGAACCACTAATTTATGATAACAGTTGACGTTCGTGGAGTTACAGCACGCTCTCCATTCACCACAACCGGCAACCATCATGGTATAAGGGTCTGAGAAATACTAATTTATCTCTGAACTTTGTATATTATGTGAAGACATCTTACGCACAAAAGTAATTAATAATTTCATGTGCTAATAAATGTAGAAATGAAGAAAGCGGTCTTTGTACAAAAATCCTTTAATGCCTAGATCACATTTACGTAAGACAGCTTAAATATGATAACTTTCGTTTGTTTCAGTTGTAAGAAACAACCGTCCTCAGATCGTGCATATGTTAAATTCAGGTTGAACTCAAACTCGATGTACCATTAATGACCTGTGGCCTGTACTAGTATGATGTACAACCTGGCCCAGTTGTGTTGTTGCTGTTAGCACCAAATTCTATATTCATGTTCCTTTGTAGACAAATGCATCTCACTCCCTGATGATTAGTACAAGTACACCAGTTTGTGTTTAACTTGCATCTAGTATATGTATGACCTGAAGATGGTTGTCACCTACGACAGAAACTACTAGTCATTCAATTTTATCTGTCTTGTATAAATGCGATCTAGGCATTAAAAGATTTTTGTACATGTTTTGTTTAAATTTAGCAAATAAATTCATTAACTGTAATTATAAGGTATTACAGCCTGTGACACAACTTTTTAAATTTTAAACAATAATTTCGGCGTCAGCAACGTAGTGTAGCGACCGAGTTAATATAGAGTTAGTTGTTACACGCACTACAAAGAGGCTTATTTGTTGTTACAGCTGCTACTAGTGCAACTGTGTATGGAATCCGTCGTTTTCACCATCTACTCTGTGTGTGGACGAAAGTAGGCGCTAAAGGCCAAAGTCAGCTACAGCCGATCGAACAGTATAGTTTCCCACTTTCACCATCGATGGCCTGGCCCACGTCACCGGGCATTATGGTTAGCAGAGGACTATGGGACTTAACATCTGAAGCCATCAGTCCCCTAGAACTTAGAACTACTTAAACCTAACTAACCTAAGGACATCACATACATCGATGCCCGAGACAGGATTCGAACCTGCGACCGTAGTGGTCGCGCGGTTCCAGACTGAAGCGCTTAGAACCACTCGGCCACAACGGCCGGATTATACGCGTCATAAAAACCTTTAAATACGCAGGCGAATATGCATGAGAAATGCTTAAAAATGCATTAAAAGTGTCGAAATAGGCAAGATCAAATACTAAAAAAAAAGACATGGTAGTTACTGCGTGCATTATATCTCAAAGTCGAACATGTGCATTTCAATTACGAGGAAGAGCGTCGGCCACGAGAAGAATTGGTACATTTAAAACGCTGATATCATTTTCTGAATAGTTTCTGGTAGAGGTTAGGAAGGGGTCCTTTCTGGGATCGTTTTCTAAAAATTTGCACAATGGGGACGCGTACCGTGTTTCAAGAATTGTTTTTACTTTGCTATTGTTGATGGTAACAGGGGAATACGTTGCGAAACAATCGATATGTACAGGAACAAGTTCGAGATATATCGCACGCGTAGGGGCACGCTCAAAAATGCCGTAATATTTTATTTAAAAAACAACACACTATCGTGAAACTTTTTGAACAGCATTAACTTTTAATTAATACCATCGGGCCAAAGCATCATTTACAATTCATTTTACATTTTCCTACTATTGTAAACATAAACGACCTAGTACTTTTCCAAATTTTTGGATGTAAGATTGTGTCTTTGATCACGCGAAACATTTTTATTAGCAGAAAAGGACCGTTCTACATCAACTGAGGTAGCTGGGCAATATTTAAATCTGGGTGCTTTGTTGTCACTTACTGTTTCTGGTAAAAATTCACCTGTCCCATTAATAAAACAATCAATTTTGCACAGGAGTTCAAAGCCTGGTTTATTGGTTAAAATGTTTTCAAACTTCTGTTTAAGTTTTCTTCTGAATACCTCCGACAATGAGGAGTTCACTAGAATAATTTTATTCATTAACTGAGTCGATTCATTCAACGCCAAACCTTGAGTTTCAAGCTTTTTGATACTTTCAGGTATATAGGAAAAATGAGTGCTAATCACAGGAAGGTCCACCGGAATCATTAAAAGCTTCCTTGCACTGACAAACTGCCAAAGCTTCTGCAGTATCGAAGTCGTTTACTACCCCTCTAATGGCCTCGAAACGTTCATTGTAAAACATGACATCTTCGACCCACGTACTCCATCGAGTTACCCCTAGTTCGAGAGGTAAAAGCACATTTGGTAGTATTTCTTTGTAGTACAAAATTGTTAATGCTTTTGTGGTCACTTGTTGACAAACTGCCTATTGGATTCTGTTTCGTTTTCCTCGGCCGACGTTCGCCTAATGATTTTACTGACGTTTCGCCAGCACGAGTGGCTGGCATTGTCAAAGCTTAGCCCTCCATTGCCAGTGGTGAACTGGAGCCGAGTTCGCGGCCGCAGAATATACACTCCTGGAAATTGAAATAAGAACACCGTGAATTCATTGTCCCAGGAAGGGGAAACTTTATTGACACATTCCTGGGGTCAGATACATCACATGATCACACTGACAGAACCACAGGCACATAGACACAGGCAACAGAGCATGCACAATGTCGGCACTAGTACAGTGTATATCCACCTTTCGCAGCAATGCAGGCTGCTATTCTCCCATGGAGACGATCGTAGAGATGCTGGATGTAGTCCTGTGGAACGGCTTGCCATGCCGTTTCCACCTGGCGCCTCAGTTGGACCAGCGTTCGTGCTGGACGTGCAGACCGCGTGAGACGACGCTTCATCCAGTCCCAAACATGTTCAATGGGGGACAGATCCGGCGATCTTGCTGGCCAGGGTAGTTGACTTACACCTTCTAGAGCACGTTGGGTGGCACGGGATACATGCGGACGTGCACTGTCCTGTTGGAACAGCAAGTTCCCTTGGCGGTCTAGGAATGGTAGAACGATGGGTTCGATGACGGTTTGGATGTACCGTGCACCATTCAGTGTCCCCTCGACGATCACCAGTGGTGTACGGCCAGTGTAGGAGATCGCTCCCCACACCATGATGCCGGGTGTTGGCCCTGTGTGCCTCGGTCGTATGCAGTCCTGATTGTGGCGCTCACCTGCACGGCGCCAAACACGCATACGACCATCATTGGCACCAAGGCAGAAGCGACTCTCATTTCTGAAGACGACACGTCTCCATTCGTCCCTCCATTCACGCCTGTCGCGACACCACTGGAGGCGGGCTGCACGATGTTGGGGCGTGAGCGGAAGACGGCCTAACGGTGTGCGGGACCGTAGCCCAGCTTCATGGAGACGGTTGCGAATGGTCCTCGCCGATACCCCAGGAGCAACAGTGTCCCTAATTTGCTGGGAAGTGGCGGTGCGGTCCCCTACGGCACTGCGTAGGATCCTACGGTCTTGGCGTGCATCCGTGCGTCACTGCGGTCCGGTCCCAGGTCGACGGGCACGTGCACCTTCCGCCGACCACTGGCGGCAACATCGATGTACTGTGGAGACCTCACGCCCCACGTGTTGAGCAATTCGGCGGTACGTCCACCCGGCCTCCCGCATGCACACTATATGCCCTCGCTCAAAGTCCGTCAACTGCACATACGGTTCACGTCCACGCTGTCGCGGCATGCTACCAGTGTTAAAGACTGCGATGGAGCTCCGTATGCCACGGCAAACTGGCTGACACTGACGGCGGCGGTGCACAAATGCTGCGCAGCTAGCGCCATTCGACGGCCAACACCGCGGTTCCTGGTGTGTCCGCTGTGCCGTGTGTGTGATCATTGCTTGTACAGCCCTCTCGCAGTGTCCGGAGCAAGTATGGTGGGTCTGACACACCGGTGTCAATGTGTTCTTTTTTCCATTTCCAGGAGTGTATATACCTGACATCCCAACGTCCGAGGGCTTCTCCGCGGTCATTTCCGGTGCGGTTCTCCTCTTGCTACCTCCGACGGTCGTTCGCTGCAGTAAAGGAAGCCAGGATCCGTTTACCTTAAGGCTTTACTCTTTCTTGTTGAAGCTATTCGCGTGTTTCTGTATTTCTACAGCTTCTCTGAACAAGCGGGTGTGATAGTGCTCCTCTACAGCCAGAACTTCCGTGTCGGTGAATTTTATTACGTGGCCGGTCTCACTCAGTGCTTGCTCTGCCACGTCCGATTTCTCCACCTGCCCCAGCCTGCAATGTCGCTTATGTTCTCTGATCCTGGTGTTGATTGTTCGTTCAGTCATTGCGACATGAACTTTTCCTCATGTGCATGATATGCGGTATATTACCGACATTGCAAGTGGGTCCCTTTTCTCCTTTGCCGATCTAAGGCGCTCTTAGATCTTCCTTGTCGGTTTGAAAATCGTCTTTATGCCGTGTTGCGCATTATACGGCGGGTTTTGCCCGCCACTCTGGGAATGTATGGGAGAAAGGCCGTACCCGACATTTCGTTTTTTGATTTCTTACTTCGCTGAGGGTTTGCCTCTGTTACACTTCTAATATAATTCGTGGAGTACCCATTGCTCCTCAAAACACTTTCCTGGTGTTGCATTTCCCATCTGAGGTGCTGCTGCTCATATATTCGTCCTGATCGCTTTACGAGCGTATTAGTCATGCCTCTTTTCTGGCTCAGGTGGTGGTTTGATAGTTTGTGCAGATATCGGTCCGTGAGTGTCGGTTTTCGAATCAAGTTGTGTCCCAGGTTTTTGCCATCCCTTGTGACCAGCACATCTAGAAACGACAGTTTTTTGTCCTTTTCTACTTCCATAGTAAATTTTATGTTGGCACGGAGGCTGTTCAAGTGTCTCAGGAAGTCACCGAGCTTTTTTTCACCATGGCTACACACAGCGAAAGTATCATCGACGTATCTGTACCACACCTTAGGTTTACAAGTCGCCAAGTCCAGTGCTTGTGCTTCGAAAAGTTTCATGAAGAACTTGGCCACCATTGGACTAAGAGAGCTACCCATGGCGACACCTTCCAACTGTTCGTAGTAATTGCCATTCCACATGAAATGGCTCGTGGTGAGACATGCATGGAAGAGCTTTGTGATGAAAATGGAACCGATGTGCTCCAGAGAGTCACGGAGAGGCACTTCCGTAAACAAAGAAGCAACATCAAAGCTGACTGGGATGTTGCTTGGTGCAAGTTTCAGTTTCTTCAGCTTCTCAATGAAATGTCCTGAGTCCTTTATGTATGTGTCGCCCTTCCCCAGTGCGGATGGAGCAGAGAGAAAGGCCAAGTGTTTTGTCAGTTTATACGCCGGTGAGCCAGGAGCGCTAACAATCGGTCCTATTGGAACTTTGCTCTTGTGGATCTTATGGAATTATCAAACTTGTGCTGGCGAAACGTCAGTAAAATCATCATACGAACGTCGGCCGAAGAACGCGAGACAGAAGCCAAAAAGCAGTTTTTCTTTGTAGGTCTTGATGCAAGCAGGAGCGCTTAGAAACATTTTCTTTGTGGATGAAATCTATTTATTTGCATTCAAAAATGTGGAACGTACTTCTTCAGCAAGGCGACGTACTCCATGATCAAAGTACGTCACACAAATGAACTTGGGATGAAACACTACGAGGGCTTTTCCTGCCTTGAAAAAATAGGGTGCAGCATCTGAAATAAACACAAACATCCTTTCATCTCAAAAGATTCTGGAAATATTTTTCTAATACCGTCATTCAGAAATGTGGCGATCGTAGAAGGACTTAGTTTTTCAAATTCTTTGCAAGCCGATAATAGGAAGAAGAAAGCTCTCCTTTTAAAGCACCAACAATTAAATTTGCAGTCTAATGGCCACAAGTATCTGTAGTTACGTCAACTGAAATCCAGATAATGCTGTCCTTGAGTTCATTGCGCATTTCTTTCAGAACATTTACGTACATTGTATATTCTGATTTAAGCAATATTTGCACAGGTAGCCCTTGAGATAGGATTTTGTAAATTTGTGAAGAGGAATATTGCTCGCTATGAATGCTTCACATAGATCCACGTTAAACCGACTTTGTTTGGTTACCTTTGGACAAATCCCTGCTACTGTAACTTGCTGTTGTCAGAAGTAGTTGTCGTGGTCCTTTCTTCTGCATTCCTGCGATATGAAGACTTGTCTTGACATGCTTACCTATTTGAAACTTTTTCTTTTGTACGAGACGTTTTCATCGCAAACTCGACAATACAGTATAAAACAATCCCGTCATATGTAAATATTCCAGGATGGTCAGATAACAAAAAAACGACGTTTCTTTTTTTGGACGGAATGGCGCACTACACGTTACCCTCTACATGTCGTAAACACGTTCAACTGTGTACAAGTAAATAGAATGCTAAACTGAAGCAACGGACGTGCGACGGAAAGCTTGCGTAGTTTGTCGCCGACGAGTACGGGATGGCAGCGGAGGGGATTAACAGGGGATGCGTGCGCAGGAGCATTGACTCTGCCTGTTACTGTTCCTCTTCTGTAACGATTTCGCTACGCAGTTGCCTCTCGGTTAGCCACTGAACGCAGTTCTAGGTAACGGTCAATCTGTAGACATCAAAACTAAATCGAGGTAGATACCACCCGTCTAAATTTTTTAAATATTGTAAACATAGAGCGAAAATATTCATCGTCACTAGTTTTTAGTTAAAATATGCAATGACCGGTGAAAAGGAGCCATATATGTAAGTGCATATGCACATGCAATTGCATATAATCCGGCCTCTAGTAATGAATTTCCTTTACCCAACACTACACCTTAAGCTTCAATGTGACGTAGCCAACTGCCATGTTTCCTTAGCCATGTGGAAGAGCCATGAGTCTTTCTGGTATCACTTGACGGTTGCTTGCTCTTGTGAACCTGACTGAGGAAATGGCTAGCCAAGTGCAACCAAGCTTATTTAAACAGACCAATGTCGAATTAACGCCATTCCTGCAGCTTCGCCTCACAGGTGTGGTTCTCTAGTGGTTAGTATCGTTATTATGTTCTTGACATTAGCTGAAATTGGTAGTTAGTGCAATACTGAGAAGTGAAACTCATTTTCACCAACTCATATGAAGATGACTGGAAGGTCCATGGTTGAAATATCATTTCCGGAGGTGGACAAGAATCAGCTGCACTCCCGAAACTTCATTTCAAACTTCTTAATAAAATTATTAATTGGACTGGAATAACTGAGAAGATGAAACTCCTTCATTTAATTCTGAAACTGCTGACTGAAATTGAATACAAGTGAACCTATTTAAACCGCTGATTGACTTTGACTAAACTGTCTCTTTGTTTGACTTTATCGTTTCAACACTGACCTACAGAATTTGCCCTGACAAACAGAAATCAAACTGAAACTTCCTGGCAGATTAAACCTGTGTGCCCGACCGAGACTCGAACTCGGGACCTTTGCCTTTCGCGGGCAAGTGCTCCACCATCTGAGCTACCGAAGCACGACTCACACCCGGTACCCACAGCTTTACTTCTGCCAGTACCTCGTCTCCTACGTTCCAAACCTTACAGAAGCTCTCCTGCGAATCTTGCAGAACTAATCACTCCTGCAGAGTGAAAATCTCATTCTGGAAACATCCCCCAGGCTGTGGCTAAGCCATGTCTCCGCAATATCCTTCCTTTCAGGAGTGACTATTTCTGCAAGGTTCGCAGGAGAGCTTCTGTAAAGTTTGGAAGGTAGGAGACGAGGTACTGGCAGAAGTAAAGCTGTGGGTACCGGGCGTGAGTCGTGCTTCGGTAGTTCAGATGGTAGAGCACTTGCCCGCGAAAGGCAAAGGGCCCGAGTTCGAATCACGGTCGGGCACACAGTTTTAATCTGCTAGGAAGTTTCATATCAGCGCACACTCCGCTGCAGAGTGGAAATCTCATTCTAGAAATCAAACTTTTCCTATTCATTAATTACTCACAATATTTAATGATAACGCGATCTGACTGCTTTAAAATTAACTCAAAAGAATGGCCCTGAATACGAGGGAATCCTAACAATTACCTATAAACTTCATGTCACTTACCTCACAAAAATCTTCATTACATGAACTACAGCTATGCAGCAAGCGCCAATAGAGACAGCTAAATAAAAGATTCTAACTACTGAAGGGTCTAGCTTCTAAGAGGCAAGTGGTTAGCACAGGAAAGATTTTGTTGCAGAGTAAACAATGTATTTACAAAATTTTTCCTCAATCAAGCGACCACCAGTTCAAAAAAAGGATATATAATCATCAGTAATAAATCTACGTGACGGATACACATTCAGACGGTCCGCTCGTGCTAATACTGCAATCCTCCAACACTGCTAATTATTAACCTCTAACCTCCATCGCTGCTGACCACTCGCTCCCAACTTCCTCCACTGCTGGCTATTCAGCTCCAACTGCGAGTCCGACCAGCCACAGAGTCTCTTTCAGAGTGCGTACAGCGATCAAAAATGGTTCAAACGGCTCGGAGCACTGTGGTACTGAACTGCTGAGGTCATCAGTCCCCTAGAACTCAGAACTACTTAAACCTTACTAACCTAAGGACATAACACACATCCAAGCCCGAGGCAGCATTCGAACCTGCGACCGTAGCGGTCGCGCGGTTCCAGACTGAAGCGCCTAGAACCGCTCGGCCACTCCGGCCGGCCGCACAGCGCTGTCAGAATTAGTAATGCAAAGCGCTACGTAGCGCTGCCGACATACAAACACATAAACAGCCTACTTACACATTTAATCAATTACTTAGTGTGCCGCTGGAGTGTTGAGAATTTCTTTGTACATTTCATCTGCCACTGCCCAGTGTGAGAACTTCCTCCGCTCTCTTTACAGTAAATGGATTAGTTTATAACATACTGCAGTCAGTAGTGATTAGTCAGGTTGATTACAGCAACATGGCTACAATATGGCGGTTGGATACAATTATGTGCTTTCGTCTCAAACGTTGCTCGAGGATATCGTTAAAGTGACGTCGGCATGAATTTTGAATATTGCGGAGGCATAGCTGAGCGAGCCAATGGCCTTGCCGCAATGGTAACACTAGTTCCCGTCAGATCACCGAAATTAAGCGCTGTCGGGCTGGGTTAGCACTTGGATGGGTGACCATCCAGTGTCCCTAGCGCTGTTGGTGGTGGGGTGCACTCAGCCCTTGTGAGGCTAACTGAGGAGCTACTTGATGGAGAAGTAGCGGCTCCGGTCTCGTAAACTGATATACGGCCAGGAGAGCGGTGTGCTGGCCACATGCCCTTCCGTATTCGCATTCAGTGACGCCTATGGGCTCAGGATGACACGGTGGCCGGTCGGTACCGTTGGGCCTTCGTGGCCTGTACGGGCGGAGTTTTTTAATTTTTTTACGTTTGAGCGACGCAGCTGAGCGACATAGAGGGCGCGGTTGTCCCTGCATGCTCAAGGTGGAAGGACACGCGCGGCTTCCGAGATCCAGGGCCCAACGAGTTTTACGGAACAGCAACCGCCAGTTCGGCGTTCCCGTGATTGCATTTCAGCGACGGGCACAGGATTTACTTGCTGACGTCTTGGAAGTGTTGTCGAATGTGATGACAGTACATGCCTTACTGATCGTTGTCAACAGTTATACAGTAGTTACGAGCACTGCCTCTACAGAAGGATTTTTCAGATATTTCTTTTGCTAGACTAACTATTACTGAAATCATAGTAGAAGTTTTTGTTTCGCGGTTCTAAATCGACAAGTAATTTGAAGAAATAATAAATATTCTATTCAATACATTATGCAAAACATAATGCACGTCACCACTCCACTACCATTCCATGACAGATAGGTATAATGAGTTCGAAATAAGAGAACAAACGCTCAGAATTCCTCTGAATCCTCTTAACAGCAATAATCTCATATCCTTTACGGACAAAAGAATATGTCGGGCCGGCCGCTGTGGTCGAGCGGTTATAAGCGCTTCAGTCCGGAACCACGCGGCTACTACGGTAGCACACTCGAATCCTACCTCGGGCGTGGATGTGTGTGATGTCTTTAGGTTAGTTAGGTTTAAGTAGTTTTAAGTCCCATAGTGCTTCGAGCCATTTGAATTTTTTTGAATACGCCAGGATTTACGCAACAAGAGTGGCGCATTGTCAAAAGGAAGTACATGTTCTGCGTTTCCTGAAGACACAGTTCTGCTGCGGTACGGATATCAAGTGCATCACCGAGTGGGAATGGAATGGTGCGGCAACAGGGGACGTACCCCAGAGTAGAAGAAGGCGAGACGGTACGATTCTAGAGGGCAAAACTAAATTTCATATGGATTCATGTGAAAGGCTGTCGCTCTATGGACCAAATACACTCATTTTCCGAGAAAACGGAACACCTTGAACGGACAGAGATGGGACCTATATATTCACAGTATATGTACATTAGCATGTTCTGAAAAATGATTAGCGTTTGTACCATGTCGGCCCTCGGCTTCAACATCGATATCGCACCCCAACGCCTCCTACCGGTAAAGTATGCTTGCGGCACTCGTTGTCGTCATAAACCGATAGTAATGGATCAGTGTGAGTTGCGCAGACGTGCAGGATGCCCCGCAGATGTATGCGGGAACTTGTAACGTCTTCGCTCTCGCGTATGTTAACTCTTTAAAGCCTGTACTATGGTAAGTTGACGGGCTTCACCTTATAAGAAAGGATTTTGGTAAATATATTGACCACGTGTACCTGAATGGAGGCAAAATCAGACTTACACCCACTCAGTAACAACAATGATACGCCAATCAAGTCTAAAGTGCAATTACACGTTTGGACGGACAAGAAACATACACAGCAGATGCTACCAATTATTAATAATACGGTCGCCAGCCTAATTAGGCATTAACTGAGTTCTTTCCCTGTACAAGTGGGTGTACGTGCAAGCATAACAACACGTAGTAATACTGCATTATATGGTAAATTTTGAACCAGAAAAATCTACTGAAGTAATATTTTCACTTTCTGTACTAATTTGGACAAGCTATAAATACACAACACTGCACTATAATGATTACTACAAACTGCGTTTTGTCTATTGATCCGACTGAAATCGGGCATAGGTTACCCTAGAAACAGCACTTTTGAAACACACATACAATTTCAATTTTAAGAAGGATAAAACACTGATAAATTTAGGTTTTATATTGACTTTAACTTTGCTGGTCAAAGCAGTTCAGTACACTTCAGGATGTAAATAAATAGAAAAGAAAGAAAGGGGGGGGGGAGACCCTGAAACTGTTATGATCACTGCATTGGAATTTTAATTATTGCAAGAATTAAGCATTCAAGATTTCCAAAATATGATTTATCACTCTTTTTTTGTCTTATTTCCTGCTCATTTAACTACCGTTATTTTTAAATAAACTTCATTACTAAACCAATTTCAATATTATCTTCCAACTTTGTCATACCTATATTATTCGTCCAGTATTCATTAACAACAAAGTTCATTAAATATCCTTTTAACAGTGATAAGTCTGCAGGTAATTATTATTAACATAAACTTTAAATCTTCATCTTAGGATACTCGGATTGCACAACATGAGGAAAGGACCCTATCTAGGTTAGTGATGAGGATAATTAAATGATAGGACAGTTCTGGTAAAAGTTAAGTTGTTATTGAACCGTCAGGAACAAAAGTAACACTGGTCCACACGAATACAGTACTGAAAGTTTCAACCTGTTCGTATCGATGAGGTGGTCGGCAGGCGGCGAGATGGCGAGGCACAAAGCACACGTGCAATTACAGCAATGGCTCATGAAATATCGGCACTTTACTTCTTCATGGCGTCGCAATGCTTTCCCATTTAGTGCCTATGGAATATTGCCATGCTGTATAGGCGTCGGAAACAGCGCATCCGAGGCTCAACGAAACCACTTTTTCCAGGAGTGCCTCCTCAATCCAGCACGTGTTTCTCAGATCGATGCCCAACTCCGACTACTACTGCTGAGCCCGTTATGCCGTACCGCGCCCGTGTGCATTTTCCTGCGCTCGCCTGCCTCCACCTTTTACCGCTCCCCTACAGACAGGGTATTCACCAAAGGTTTTGTATTCCACATATCCTAATACATTGCCTACGTATGGACCAGGCATACAATTACAACTTTCACATCTTACAATATTTCCAACATTAGTTACACTTCACTTTGATTACAACATTGCTTGAAATTTGACATAAATATTAAAATTTACATCGAAAATTGTTTATCACTTCTTTAACATAATGGCATGAAACAAAAAAGAAATGAAATCAGAACGTCGAATATACTAATTTATCGAAATTCAGAAGACAAAAATTTATTACATATACAGTAGTATAACGTTAGTGTTGTTACAAACTGACCGTAAAATCAGTGGGTTTGATAGACGGCGCATTACTGGTATGAGAGACTGTGATGCATCGGGAAATCTGCACAACTGGCGGGACGTAATTGCCTTACAGGCCAAATACATATGAATTTGATGAACAATGTACACGATTCATGACGTTCACGGCTAGTTCTTACCACTCAGCTATAAGTCTAAATCAGTGCGACCAAGTGGTAGCACACTGCAGCAGACTTTTGACATTCGCATGGCATAAATCCCGCTAGGCGCTAGCACACTGCACAGATAAAAAAGTTCATTCACTTTTAGTAAAATTAGATCGGACATGCGTGTATGTTATAGTTATACTGATAGAAAAACCTGTTTTGTGCAATTCTGTATGAGATATACTACATTAAGTTTAGGATTTCATCATATATTAATCTATTTGAGACGCTGTGAGCAATGAAGGTCATCATCGTCGATTGTGAGACTGTAGCATTTATTTGTGCTTCTAGGATCTGCTGATCTTAAGGTGGGTCAGGTTTACCTGTAGTGTAGGCCCACACTGTATGTATACCTGAACATGCACGAAAATCTATCTTACTGGTTTCTCTGATATTCATTTAAAAATGGATGTCGAAGACGGTGTGTTTTGGGTCCTTATAGCTCTCAGCGCCTCATCTGTATTGTAGTCAAGTGACCTTGTTGGAAGGTAGGACTACTTGAATTTCATAATTTCCGAGAACGGCAGTTTGTGCATGGAGTCGTTTACTGTGCACGAATCGGCTTTCCTGTGCAATGTCAACATGAACTGTTTTGAACCGGTTTTAAGCGCGAACAGAAAAGAAAATTACCTGGAAAAGTTAGCCGCATGGAAGTAGGGCCTCCCACACCAGATCCGTCATCTGAGAAAGTGAAGAAACCAAATGAGCGTGAATACAAGCGAACATTTAACAAAGAAGTTTATAATAAGCATACGTTGTTGTGTGGGTGCAATATAAGAATGCCGGGTTTTCAATCCTAAACTTAATTTGTTTACTAAACATGAATTAGGGATCCTGTACATTTGTCCAAAAAAATAAAAGAGGAAGAAAACGTCTCACTTACTTAAAATGTGAAACGGAAGTAGCGAAAGCTGAAACATTATTTCGTTGTTGTATTTAACTGTACTTAACTGCGTACAAAACAACAAAATTTCACAAAAACAATTCTCCCTTTTTCAGACAAGTTGATAAGGGTGATTGTTGTTGATAAGGGTAACTGTTAATCAACGTATGCTATTACTTTCACATTCTCACATGTACCTGAATTTAAAAATGTGTGAACACCCAGATGGACAGCTGTAGAGTTGGAATAGTCGTTAGCTTGTATCCTCTGACGAACTGTCACACCTCAGTTGTAGTATAAGGCATCTGGGGTCTTACCTGGACTGACCATTATATCCCCAGCTAGTCGTGGGCGAATACAATGCACAACACCGCTATTGGAACCATTCACAGCCACTCAACGTAAAAATACTTTTATTTTGTTTTCTGTCCGCCAAGAATTCCTCTTTTGTGCCAAACTCTGTATCTCAGAGTAGCACTTGCATCCTACGTCCTCAGTTATCTGCTGAATAAATTCCTATCCATTTATTCCTCTCTACATTTTTCTCTCTGTAGCTTTTTCTAGGAAGGTTATTCCCTGATGTCTTCACGTATGATATATCATCCAGTCCGTTCTTCTTGTCAGATTTTTCCATATTTTTCTTTCCACACTGAATCCGCAGTCGAAATCTTATTCTCTTGTCAATATTTTCAGCTATTTTCCTCAAATGCTAACTTCAATTATGTTTTATTACGTAGATAATAAAAATTCGGTCTTTTGCAACTCAATTATTTTGTTTGTATACGTTTCGCCTGTATCTGGTAGGCATCGTCAGTAATGTAAATATTAATAATTATACAGGTTGTCTCAAAAATACTCTTAGAAACTCTGGGTCAAGTTGCTTAGACTAAAACAAGATAAAATTTCTGATAAACCTGTGTCCAAAATGTCTGAAAATCCTTCGTTTCCGATTTATTAACGAAACTTTACAGTTAAGGTGATTAGAGCTCATCAACACCTGAACTCAAAATAAGGGCTCGAAGGGTTCTCCTCTTGCTTCGCAACACGCAAGCTGTCGCCGAACCGTGGACTGTCGCACACTTTCAAATATTCCCTTACGGTTTCGAATGTTTTCGCTGGCTTCCATGAGATGTCAATGAATAATTTCTGCATACGGGAGATCTCCTGGATAGACTACTTGCTAAGATGCCCCCAAGCGATATTTGAGAGGACTGAGGTTGAGGTAACGTGCGGGCCAGGAAACTGGTCCTCTTCCGTCTGTTCAGCTCTCATGCTGGATACCAGCCAGTGCATCTCGTACACTAGACTCAAATGTGCTGCAGCTCCATTATACATAAACGACGTGTTCCATCTTACCTACAGAGACACGTCTCCTTCTATGCCTTGGAGAATGTTCTGAATAAAGTTCTTGTTGACAATATATGTAAGATACGCGGTGAGAACGTATGGCCTCTCCAGACCGTCACGTAGAGTTCCACTTCTCGCTTTATTCGTAACATGATGCTAATCTCTAGCCTGTACTATAGCCTGAGCACTGCGGTCGGTCCATATGTGTTGTTTGTGCAAATTTGTTATTCCATCACTTCCAGCTACTGTTTTGTCTGTAAATAAAATTGAAGAAGCTAACAACGGATTGGCAGTCTGTTCAACAAACCGTCGGCAAAAGTTCTCCCTTACTATGTGACCGGAAGGCGTAAGATTATGCATACACTTTGAAGATGGTATAGATACATGCTCTGTTCGTTAAGTATCATCCATTCCATTCGTAACATGGCGATGTACCACATGCCAGGGCCTCTTGTCTTGCGCGATCTTCTTCTATATGAAATAAAACGTACTCTTCGTGGTCAAGTATATGTGCAGTACATAGTCTTCTCGGTTAATGTGTGTGGTGTAACGGATCCTGTCTCGGCAACTTGACGATACACGGTAGCAAAGAGTAGGTGCATGCGCTGTCTTCCGTTTGGAAATGTCGTCTCATAAAGCTGAGCAGCCAGACAGCACTTTTGTTATCTCACTACCTGTAGTATGTATATACAATGGACACGTTAAAGACAGACGAAGACGAATAACAAGTGTAAAGAAGTCTTGCTGGCGACAAAACGCCATCTAGGATACAACGCCATCTAGGATTCAGTGTGTCAGACGGGTACATAGATAAGTGAAGTTTCTGGGTTGTACATGGAAGCTGTTAAACGTCAACTGTCATAAATAACTCGAAATGAAAGACTTTTCAGACACATGTTTACTGAAATTCTTCTTGTTTTCATGTAAGGAATCTAGCTTCAAAGTTTGTAAAAATATTTTGAAACATTCTTTATAATTATGAACGTTTTGATATGAGATTTTTACTGATTGTTTGCAGCTTATTTAAATCTTGCTATTTGTATTTACAGTGTGATTGTGTTTCTTGCTTACATTAATTTTTGTCCTGTTTATGTATTTATTTGTTGCTCTGTATGCGCTAAATGCACATAGTACAGGTTCCTTCCAATAAACATTTCCTTGCATGTAACCTATACTATAGTGCACTGTATGTGCTTTAGAGCTGACTGAGGGGTCAACCGATTTGTAGAAGTGGAGAGTGGAGTAAGGTGTTGAGGTCTGAATGGACGAAGGAGGAAGGGTGGGTGGTGGGGCGCTGTGTGTGTGCGTCTGTGCTTGTACGTGCATGAGTATCTGATGATGATGATGATACTGATGATGATGATGATGATGATGATGTGTGTGCGTGTGTGTGTGTGTGTGTGTGTGTGTGTGTGTGTGTGTGTGTGTGTGCTTGTGCATGTGTGTGTGTGTTTATATCTGTGTATGTGTGTGTGTGTATGTGTGTGAGTGAGTGTGATATTCTGTATTTTTTACTTTAATTTATACTCGACTTCTGTTATTGCTATTTTGGTTATTTTTATTTGTGGCATTTCATATGAAATAATCTTATTATAGTGTGAGTATTCTTCTTATGGTGTGAGTATTCTCTTTCTTTGTTGTTACGCTATAAGATTGCTATTTCTATTTTTATCCCATTGTCATAATGATCCTCCTCTTATCAAATGTTCGACAAATGTGATGCGGGTACATCCACTCTTCAGTGCTCTTATAATTGATTTTAAAATTTCTTTCAGTCGTCCTAATATATTTAGAATTGCAGCTCTTACATATTCATTCACATATTCCTGAAATGTTGTATTTATCTTTCTCTTCCGTCAAAGTTCTTAGTTTCTTTTATATTGTTCTCTTTGTCTCAAAGGATGTAATAATTGTATGACTTTTGAATATGTTACTAAGTGTGAGTTGGTTGTGGTATGGCACAGTGTACCAATTTTTGTTAAGAGATGTGTGTTATTATGATATGTTTTTATAACCGAGTTTATTTTCCCTTTAATGGTTTGATGTAGTCTGTAAACTATGTTGCTAGTGTATCCATTGTTTTGTGCTACGCTAATTGTCATATTCAGTTCTTCTTGATAGTCCCCTGTGCTTAGAGGTATTCTTCACAGTCTGTCCATCATATGCCTGTTGGCTATTTTTTCAGAATATAGATGATTTGATTCCTGATGTAATACCATATCTGTAGCTGTTTCTCTTCTGAAAATGTTGAAGCTGCATCAGTAGTTAGATATGATGATTTTGAGGTCGAGGTAGTGTATTGCCTCTTTTGTTTCTGTTTCCATGGTGAACAGAATGTTGTCGTGTACGCTATTTACCTGCTCGTGAAAACTGTTTATGTATTCTTGTAGTTCACCTATGAGGCATTTGACGCCGTCTACAGATCTGTACCCGTATAATCCTTTCTATGTTTTTTTCTATTATTTATGCTGAAATTCTGTTTTCAATGTGACTCATCAGAATGTTTTAAGAGACTGCCTTCCCTTTGTCTGACCTTCCTTTTACAAGTTTATCGCTAATCTAATTTCTGCTACATCTCATTACTTCTGTCTTTCTTTGTTTTACTCTCAGAGGAACTCTGCGCTAATCTGACGTTTTCTGCTGAATACAGACAGCGATTCTCCTTCACTTTTACTGAGGACAGGAATGTCATCCACAAATCTTATCACTGATAACCTTTCAATCTGAATTTTACTTCCACTCCTGAACTTGCATTTATTTTCGTCATTACTCCTGCAATGTGTAATAGCGAAACACTGCTGAAGATGTAGGAAACTGATAGGGTGACTGGGAAGATACTGAGTCAATAACAGCATCTAAAATCTTAACAACAAATTATTGACGTTAAGAGTCACCAAATAAATAAATTGTAAACCACGTGGAAGCTCTTCTCGAGAAAGCGCCTTGCAAGGCAAAATAAATAAGAAGGCTACTAGAGTTCTCCACCGAGAAAGTAATTTAGAAAGACAGTTGGTTACTGCCCTTTTAGAACCAAGGACAAATAGGAAGGAACATAAAATTTCAAAATTTTAAAAATTATCAGTCATAGATGAATTAATAATAGTTTTATAGTCAGTGGGGCTCTTCAAAATTGAACTTAGCATTCACGGAACGCCACACTAGAATGTAGACGAGGACCACAGAGGATAAGAAAAATAATTTTAGGTCAATGCCCAATTACAAGTTGGGGACTGAAAACCGCCTGAAGATAGTAGTAGAAAAATTTCTTGAACCAAAGGGAACCGCCACGTAGAGTTAGGCTTTGAACAAACGTCTTAGTGCAATAATAAGCAAAAATGGAGCAGTAAATATTTGGTGCGAACCGGAATTTACAAGCTAGATATTTACGTAAAATGCCTTCTGGCACCAAATAAATAAATCAGGTAAAACGCCTTGCAAAAAATTTTTTGAAATAGAAAGAAATTCTTTATGAACAGTTTAACAAAAAAGATTAAAGGCTAACGCCATTGAGCGGACAGTGGCAATAAACACCAAATCCTTAAATTATATTTCGTCCACTGTGACAACAGAGGGGGCAGAACAACAAATAACGACAGAAAGTTATGCTAACACCATAAAGATTGGAGCTCGACAGTAGAAGCATACAATTTAGCTAACTGGGGCGATGTTTTAACAGAAGGAGACATATGTCTCTATTAGCCACTACTTTCATAAATTAATTAATACGGAAAGACGGCTCTTTGCTTTGTAAAGCACAGAAAACACACTTGAAAGTTGAGGTAAACTTAGGATACCTGTTTATCAGGTTCAATGACGGAGGTAGTTGCTCACCATAAAGAAATGCCAAGCCAGGTTTCCGTCCGTCAAATTGTTGTGCGACTGGGATCGAACTCAGACAGACACCTCAGCAGCGAAAGTCCTCAGGCGAGGCTGCCGTCTCTGCCCCAGTGATCAGCTCGTCGGGAAGGTAAACACGTACGCAGCAACATCAAACCCCGAGCAACACACTGTGCCTCCAGTAAGTCAACTCTCCTAACGTATGTCAGCTATGCCCACATATCGCCGCTCGACGCCGCAGGCTCAACCCCTGCAGAAGCGCCTCCACCAGGTACACAACAACCAGGTTAATATTGTACGCACGCGTCTCTGATGTGGATCGCGCACGGCTCAACTGCTTCCCCGTCTTATACCCAGTTTAATCCGAGCTCTTCGTTCTTGGTCTTCCAGTCTCACTTTCCTCTCTTATTTCTTGTACATATTGTGTATTACCCTCTTTCTCTATAGCTTTCTCTACCTTTTCCACGAATCTTCAAAATCGTGCTGCATTTTGCATTTTCGAACGCTTTTTCTACATCAACAGAGCCTGAGAACGTGTCTTGCTTTTTCTTCGTCTTGATTTCACGATCAATCACAGAGTAAGAACAGCCCGCCTGATGGCTTTTACTTCCAAGCGTACTATACCAACCGTCAACCAATAGATCTTTAATTTTTCTATTCCCTTCTTCTGAACATTTTTGTTTTTAGTATTTGGATGTATGTGCTATTAACTCGATTGTGCTATACTACTCGTACTTACCTGCTCTTCCAAGTTTTGGTACTGTGTGGATGATATTTTCGACTACATCCACATAGATTCTACGCACCTGCTTGAATATTCGTTTGGCAGCCATTCCCTTAGACCTTTTCAGAAATTCAAAACGAATGTTACCTGCATTGATCACAAACCAACGCTCTTTCGAATTCTCACTGGGTTCCCTGTGCCTATTTGAGTCACGTCATCACTCACCTTATCGTAGTCGTAGCGCCATCAATGTACTCTCCCCCTTATTAGCTGTATACTATGCATTTAACATTGGAATTCCTATCGCATTCTTAATGCTGAGGCCCTTACTTTTAATTGCACCTAAAGCTGTCTTATTTCTTCTGTATACTTGAATCAGTCCTTCCGATGAACGATTCTTCTTCGATTTGATCAGATTTTTCCTTCAACCATATCGCCTTCGCTTTCCTAAACTTTGTATTTATTTCATTCCTAAGTAATTTCCTGTTTCCGTTGATCCACTGAAATTTATCTCCAGTTATTCAAGAGTTCTTATCAGTTAGCCTCCTTGTGCCTATGTTTGCCTGTCCAGGTACAGCGATCAGCCGTTTCAGAGCTTTCCATACCTCTGAATAGCATCGTATGGCATTAATTATCGAACAATAGATTTCCTGTGAGAACTTCAGATGCATCTCGACATTTCTTTGTACTTCAGTATCCTACAACTTTCCAGTTGATTCTTACGCTCAATTCTTTTCAACTTCAGCCCATTCATCGTCTTTACTAAACACAGATCTGAGTCTATATCTAACCTTGGGTGTGCCTTACAATTCAGTATCTAATTTCAAAACTTCTGCTTGACCATCATGCAATAAAGCTGGAATTCTCCCGGCTGATAATGCGCCTTTTAGGGTTGCCCTGAAAATCAGTTTCTCCCCATGCCTTCTTTGGCAAGGCTACTGACAGTACAACGCCGGAATATTTCGGCCACCATTGTTGAAGATTCTTCTTCATAATTTAAAATGTGGCGGTCGTCGAACTCGAGACTCAGTGTGTTTTGTTTGGTAATCGAAACATTACCTCAATACTAAAGGTCCTCCTGATTGATTAAAACAAATCAATCTACTCAAGGAGTCGTCAATCTAAACGTGTTTCTAATGATTAAGTTGAAGGCGGGACGTTTCAGAAAGTGTTTCCTCTGTATGTTCATTGAAAGCTACGAACTGTACTGTTGATAGGGTTAAAGATTGGACGTCGTTGTTCAACTGCGTTCTTAACCAATCCGCAGAAAACGGAGGTTGCCATGATAAAGGCCAATTTTCCTTGCCGGCCGAGGTGGCCGTGCGGTTCTGGGCACTGCAGTCTGGAACCGAGAGACCGCTACGGTCGCAGGTTCGAATCCTGCTTCGGGCATGGATATGTGTGATGTCCTTAGGTTAGTTAGGTTTAACTAGTTCTAAGTTCTAGGGGACTAATTACCTCAGAAGTTGAGTCCCATAGTGCTCAGAGCCAAATAGGATGGCCTAACATATCCAAGATGCTGTCGTTATCTTGCAATGGCAGGAGAAGGAAATAAGTTTGTGTTCAACTCCAAGTGATATGTATATTCCAGCTAAGTGATGATTCTGTTGCCAAGGAGGCTTCCTTCAACTTCCTGTTTGCTGTTTAGTCTCTCCACATTCAGTCACTACTCACTTGATCTGGAACCCTGTAAGGTTCAACAGCTGGAAGAGAGGAGCAATAATCTGTGGTACGCGAAACTTGATGAACTTAAGAAGTGGCTCTTACAAAGCGAAGAATGGGAGACTGCTGATAGACGCATGGCTACTCCGGCAGGAGGACAAACCACCATGTTTTTAATTGATGACCTGAGAGCAGACCTGTGTCTCCCAGAGGACCTACCCTCTGTTACACCGCCGTAAAAATATGCAACATCTTCGAAGGCTGTATTCGGTGGCATATCTTTATAATATGTGCGTACAGAGGGTTTGTAGAGTTGGTAATTCGCTTGTGACGGACATCGGCGATCAGATGGCGGTCAGGAGGCCTGTACTGGCTCTGCAGACGTTGTTCACTATGGAGGTGAACAGCGCTTGCAGCAATAATTTGAGGATGAAACCATTCCCCACTGACGAGCATGTAGTCGTGTTGAAAAGAATAAGTTATTTACATAGTGTCACACTGTGGGCAAGAGAAGCTGGATTTATGTATCGAAGGATTGCAGCACATGTTTGGCATAGTGTATCGGTGGTTTCAACTGTGTTATGTAAAATTTTCCACACCTGTAGTCGAGGAGGTTCTGGACGTCCGGTAGTACAGACGCACGTCACGATCGACATGCTGTGCGACCATCAGTAGCCGATCTAACATCATCCAGGGATACGAACTCAGTACACATGCTGCACTTGCTTTACCAGCAGGAACAACAGGGAACGTCTCGCTGAAGCAGGTTCAAATGGTTCAAATGACTCTAAGCACTATGGGACCTAACAGTTGAGGTCATTGGTCCCCTAAACTTAGAACTACTTAAACCTAAGTAACCTAAGGACATCACACACATTCATGCCCGAGGCATGGCAGCGACCGTAGCAGCAGCGTGATTCCGGACTGTAGCGCCTAGAACCGCCGGGATACCGCGGCCGGCCCTGAAGCAGGATTAAGGTCATGTGTGCCCCTGCCCAGGCTACCAGCGACACTGCTGACCGTGGCTACTTTCGTCTCGTGAAATAGTTGACTGGAGCGTGGAACGACGTTCTCTTAAGTAATGGAAATTGATTCCGCCCGCATGATAGTGATGGAAATTCAAGTGTCTGGCGTAGACCTAGTCACCCGGCCTGTTCCATAATGCATTCGCCCACGACACACAGGTCCAAACCCACGTTTCAACGTGAGGGAGGCCATCAGTTAGAACTCGAGGTTTCTGCAGGGCAAAGTAACAAGTGTGCGCTGCATTGTACATTCTGTTATCCCCATGGCAATGCATTTTCTTCGACAGAAAGGTATGTGCTTTTCCCTCATGGCAATGTACGTCCACACACAGCTGCTACGACGATACGTGCTCTTCGTGGTGAACAACAGATGTCTCGCCAACTGAGAGATGATGATGTTGGAAGTTACCCAGACTTCAGAGCCTGCAAGAACCATTGCCGTATTGGAACAAATGGTGGAAGATGCTTGGGAAAAACTGTCGCAGGATGCCATTTAGCCCTGTTACGATCGTTTGCATGCGTGAAGATGTGCCTGCGTTGTTGTCAGTGGGTGAGGACTATTGTGTGTTTCTTTTGCTCTGAATTTGTTATCACATACTCGTTTATTTTGAACTACGTCACCTCTCTTATCAATAGAATGACTTTGTCATTGAAGGTGTTGCATTTTCTTCTCCGGCTGCGTATACTCTCTAAAAGAACAATAAAAAATCGACACACCATGGAGTAACTATCCCAATGGGATGGAAACCGGTAGATGTGACGTCTATGTACAGACCAAGAATGATTACAATTTCAGAAAAATGTTAGTGTTTATTCAAGAGAAAGAGTTTCACAACAAGCCATAATCGTATTGGTCCACCTCTAGCTCTTATGCAGTGAGTTATTCGGCTTTCATTGATTGACAGAGTTGTTAGATCTCCTCCTTAGGGATATCGTGGCAAAGTCTGTCCTATTGACGACTATGATCGTCAAGATCCTGAGCTGACTGGAGGCCCCTGCCCATAATGTTCCTAACGTTCTGAAATGGGTGAGAAATCCGGCCACCTTGCTGGCCAGTGTAGGGTTTCACCAGCACGAAGACAAGCAGAAGAAACCCTCGCCGTGTGCGGGCAGGCGTCATCTTGCTGAAACGTAAGCCCACAATAGCTTACCAGTATGGAAAAGGTAAGGGTGCCATGGATGTCAACCAAATGGTCCTGCTCTGAAATGAAATGACCCCTTAGATCAATACTCCTGGCTGTCGCGCCGTACGGCCAATGACAGTCAGGTTGGTATCCCACCACTACCTGGGGCGTCTGCAAACATGTCTGCGCTGATCATTGGGGCTCAGTTCGAAACGGAACTCAACACTGAGGATGATTCTACTCCTGTCATTGTGATTCCAAGCCCCATAACCAGCAAAGGCATGTGTGGGGACTGAGCCGTGTGTCGGCTCTCAACATATTTCGCTCTGTAAAGATTGTTCTGAGTCCTTCCATTCCATCGTTAATTGATTTTTTCATATTTATCGTTATGCTGCGTACGATTCTGTTGAGAATCCCCTCTGGTGGCGTGGCTGGTCTTATCGATCTCCGAGTCGTTGCTTCCTGTTAGCCTTGTGTAAGGGAATAAGATCTTTGGGGGGATGGCCGGTTGGTTGCCTAGCGGTGACGAGTCCGTCGATCGGTTTTTGAAATCGGGAATTAGAGAATGTCAGGCGATGAGACTGCGGCGTGGCGTGGCGGTGGAGAGTTGGCTGTTGTTCCGAGAAGCCGCGTGGTCCATCCTGGCGGTGCGAGACGAGTGGGACGGGTTGACGGGACAAGGCTGGAAGCTCTTGCTGTGAGCACCTGGGGGCCGCGGCTGTGGTTCCGAGTCACTACTTGGTGGGAGCGGCAACGGGTGTCTTTAAATTTTCCGTCTGGAGACGGGAATAATGGACTAGTAACTCGCCTAACGTGAGGAGTGGTATTTCGCCACCGTGGATGCAGAGAAGACGAGGGCTCCGGTGACAGAGCGCGTGGCTGCGTGACTGTGCCCAGTTGGGTACGCTGGCGACGTGTACACGGTCGGGAGTGAGGAACCTTTCCATCGGAGTACACCTGCTGTTTCTCTGATAAACTGCAAGCTATGTTGGTTAAAGGTTTAGATGTTAAATGAAGAATTTTGGTTTGTGCAACCAGCGTCTTTTCTGCCTTGCGGTCTCTTGCATTCGGGTTTCCTGCCCCTGTCACCGGTTTATTTATAGCCAGTGATCTTTTCCGCTTCTTATTAGTACTGCCCGGTAGGAAGTGTATTTTTGGGCAGTGATTATTGTTTTAGGTTACATTTTTTCTGCCTTTTGGTCTCCTGCGTTCGGATTTCCTGTCCCTGTCACCGGTGTAATTATAGACAGTGATCTTTTGGCTTCTTATTAGTACTGCCTGGGAGGAAGTGTATTTTTGGGCAGGGATTGTGGTTCCTGATTTGATTCCTCCTCCTCCCCTGGTGTCGCGTGAGATCGATGTGATTGCTGAATGTGAGGCGTTGTGGGTCTGTTAGTCCGCTTCTAACCTGAGCATACTTCGGGAGACAATTGTGGCCGCCCTTACACCCGGTCGGTTAATTATTTTTATCCCAGGGCATTTTGGTGGCAGGACATGGTATTAAAATTGTTAGTTACTGTAAAATGTTAAATGGTTGTATTTTACTTTGTTGTTTTGGCCACAGTTTAAAAAGGTTAAGTTGGCCTTTCATTGGTGGGTTTTTAAAATAACGTGGCTTTAAAATTGTTAGTTATTGTGAAAGGTGAATAACTTTAGCTTTACTTTGATTGTTTTAATCTACTTGGCATCCTTTGAAAATGCTAATTCTGCCTCCCTGTTAGCTAGGCCTTGTAATTTACGATCTTGTTGTGCCAAAGTTTAAAAGAAGTTGGCTCCATACATGATCGGTAGCGAAATTGTATGCAAATTGGTGGTTTTAGTTACATTACTTGGAATGTTTTAAATGCTTTATCAAAGTCTGTATGAAGTAAAATGGTTTGGCTATTAACGGTAAAGTAAAGTTTTTAATTTCGTTACTTGGAAAATTTTGATTTGTTCTCAAATGTTTTATCAAAGTCGGTTTTAAGTAAAATGGCTAGGCCGTTAACTGTAAAGTAAATTGTTTTGCAAAGGCACTCATGCCTACTAGCTATTGGATCTGTTCCTGGTCAAGTGATAAAGAAATGACTTTTAATGGTTGAAGCAATCCATAGAGAAATTGTAAAATGCAGCTTGACAGTAACGAACTAATTTTGGCCCCGTTTCCCAACTGGGGGTTTTCCTTGATTAATCGTAACACCCGTCTCAGAGACGCTCTAAAGAGCTGTGAGATATCAACCTGACTGTCACCAAGTATATGACCCGACAGCCAGGAGTGATAATCTGGGATGCCACTTCTATTCATAGCAGGAGTCCTTTGTTTGCCATCCGTGACAGCCTTACAGTGCAGCGGTACGCCAATGATATTCTACACCCCGTTTTGTTTCCCTTCCTGGCGAGCCAACCCCGGCTTGCATTACAGAACGTAATGCCCGCCAAGACATAGCCAGAGTTTCTACTGTTTGTGGTCGTACTAGCGAAGCTTACCTTGGGCAGCAAGTTCGCCGCAGATCTCCGCAACTGAAGACGTTAGGAGCATTATTAACAGTGCCTTCTAACCAGCTCGGAATCTGGTCGATCAAACACTTCAATTGGACAGAATTTGGAGCTATATTCCTCAGGAGGATATTCAACCACTCTGTAATGCTGTGCCAATACGAATAACTACTTGCATAATTTCCGGACGGAGACAAATGCTTTATTGACTTTCTCTATTTGTGAAGCTCTTACTCTTGAGTAACTCGTCCTATTTTTCTGAAACGGTAATTTTTTGTCTGTCTGCACATGTTCATTCCATCTTCCGATTTCAATTCCATTCGGATCACTTCTTCGCATGAAATAGGATTTTTTCCTTTTTCTTTGTTTTTTGCGTTACAGTGTATGAAAATGAGACGACTGTGGTATACATTTTTTCGGGTGTTGCCAGAGCCCCTTTCAGAAATAAAGGCTGTGAGATTTTGGTTTGTAACACGGCTGTCGAGTCACCCTGCCACAGACGTCTAGAACCTTTTAAATGTATCTGTCTTGGTGCCTGTATTTACTCTGCTGCGTCTCCCGGCAATGATCCGTATTTCGAGTCTCAGACCAGCCAGTTTTAATCAGTTAGGAAGATTCTGCTGTGTTTTTTCTGCATTTCAACGTCTGTCTTGTATATGTCAACATGGTATTGTATATTCTTGTTTATGTTGTTTGTTAGTACAGCGTGTTTTACAATTTCTTGTTACAAAAATTTCGACCAACCAACGAATTTCATGCAAGAGCAAGAGTCATAAAACAAATAACGCTAAGTAACCCTAACTGCACAGGCAAAAGCGTACAAAGTGATGGAATGCTAAGACACTGGCTTCCTGTTAGACGAAACATTACTTCAAATCCCCATCTATCTATCCAGAGTTAAGTTTGCTGTAATTCCCCAACATCGCTTATAGCGAATGCACGCGGTTCCTTCAAAAAGATCTGCCGATTCTGTTCACAACGTCACTCAACTCGAGATTGCAACAACCTCGTCGTCGAGAATACGTTAATCACTATTTTTCCGTCCTCGTCTGCATGCGTAGAGACAAGTTTAAACGCAGCGTTTGGAATTACCTGGTTTTCGACACAATGTTAAACGCTAATTTTCCTTGTCAAGCGCCAATGAAGCCTTGTTTGTATGAGTATTTGTGTGTGTGTGTTTTAATTGTGCTTACTCACCAACTGTTGCTGAAACAATTACAGCTGGAAAGGAGAACGACCAGTTGACCGTAAAGAGTCAATAGAGTTTGCCCATATAGCACTATTTTATCAGAACGACTTTTCCACATTCTTAAATATTAGGCCTTTCGGTAACAAATTAAAAAAAAACTTCTAGGAACGATGAGACAAGCTTGCCACAGTACGGGTAGTGTATCTCAGCTCCAGAGAGGACCCCACTGTGTTAGGAGTGAATGATGGACGTAATTCACACAGGTCGAACCGTGCATTCCCCGGCGGCGACAGAATTCAATTAGCAGCTGCCAGGGTTCAGATGCCACGCGCGCGCCTCGGCACCGCTCTGCTACCTGCTGTGACCTCACCCTGTGTGGCTTTTCGCGACACGTGTTGTGTGCTGAGCACCGTGCTTCCATGGCCTTCTACCTGGAATGCACACGTGCGTACATTGTCAACATTACGACTTGCCAACGTACATCGCTTTACTGACAAGTTTGCATCTGTATAGGAAACGTAAAATATATCAAACATTTGCTATAAATAAATAGACTTGTAACTTGTTATGTAGAGTGAATGCCAACTCTACCACAAAATTTCGAAGGTCGTTCATGGATATTTTCTGTGTAGGAACCGCTTGAGCGCAAGGTCGGTAGTCAAATCTGTAGTAAGGCTCATTAGAATGTTTTGTGTTAACAATTTGGCAGCAAAAGTATTAGCTGCTAGTGACTCACCACGTGAGTCAGGCGGGCGATAGAAAATGAGTGTCCAGGAGGTGCAGATAAAATGTTCTAATGTGTGTGAAATCTTATGGGACTTAACTGCTAAGGTCATCAGTCCCTAAGCTTACACAATACTTAACCTAAATTATCCTAAGGACAAACACACACACCCATGCCCGAGGGAGGACTCGAACCTGCGCCGGGACCAACCGCACAGTCCATGACTGCAGCGCCGAGACCGCTCGGCTAATCCCGCGCGGCGGATGTGTAGAGATCAACCTTCTATGATATATATATATATATATATACATTAAAAAAAAGTTTTTCATCACCTCGGTGCCGGCCACTGTAGCCGAGCGGTTCTAGGCTATTAACTCCGGAACCGCGCTGCTGCTATGGTCGCAGGTTCGAATCCTATCTCAAGCATGGATGTGTGTGATGTCCTTAGGTTAGTTAGGTTTAAGTAGTTCTACGTGTAGGGGACTGATGACCTCGAATGTTACGTCCAATAGTGCTTAGAAACATTTGAACCAACACCTCGGTTCCGAGAGTTCCACAAAATTTACATAAAATTGGAATAGAGATCAACATAAAATCATCTCCACCCTTCTTGTTGCTCATGAAAACCAAACACTGTATGTTGTACCGCCATACAGCGAGACCTTCAGAGGTGGTGGTTCAGGTTGCTATACACATCGGTACCTCTAATATCCAGTAGCACGTCCTCTTGCACTGATGCATGCTTGTATTCGTCGTGGCATTCAACGAGTGTTGGAACTTTAATATTGGCAACTATTTATTTACAGCTCGTACTAAATAGATACATGTTTCAAAGGTTTACTGACCTTCAAAGTAGTCACCAACATTGTGTATAACCCGTTTCCAGTGATGTGGTAGTCGTAGGATACTCTTAGCAGTGCCAGATGTGTCGACAGTTCGAGCGGCGCGGTCTATTGCCCGACGAATTTGTAGCATTTCTGAAGCTAATTCCGTGAAGTTTATCCTTCTCTTTAGAAATTGAGTTGAACTCACGAGGGCTTATGTCAGGGGAGTGCAGTAGGTGATATAGCTCTTAGCAGCCCCATTAGTCAAACAAATAAGTAACAGCTTGCACTGTAAATGCTTGAGTATTGTCCTGTAAAATGATGTGTCAGGTCCTGCTTCTAAGCTGGTCGTAGATTGAGTTGTAAAATTGAACAGCATAGAGACAGAAGTGATCACACTTTCTGCATGACCTGACCATCAATTTGCAATACAATGCTCAAGCACGTACAGTGCAAACTGTTACTTATTTGTTTGACTGATGGGGCTTCTAAGTGCTGTACCACCTACTGCACTCCCCTGACTTAAGCCCTCGTGAGTTCAACTCGATTTCTAAACTGAAGTAAACACTTGACGGCATTCCCTTCAGAATTGCTACAAATACGTCGGGCAATAGGCCGCACCGCTCGAACTGTCAACACAACTGGCACTGCTAAGAATATCCTACAACTTCCACATCGCTGGCAACGGGTTATACACAGTGCTGGTGACTACTTTGGAAGTCTGTAAAACTTTGAAACATGTACCTGTCTTGTACGAGCTGTAAATAAACAGTTGCCACTACTAAAATTCCAACCCTCTTACGTTGCTCATATCTGTTAATTATAACCTTTGCTCTTAATGTCAGCATGTTGCCATTAAGGAGAGTAATTAATGTATTGAAGTTTTGCATCTGCAAGCAGTAGGGAAAATAAGTTTTACTAGATTCAGAAACGTAAATAAATTGTCATAATTACTTTTAACTGTGCATAATCCGTCCTTTCTATACTGCGACTAAATTGATGCTGGTTAACTTTCACTGAAATATTTAATATCTGACTCTAAAGTAATTTAAGAAACTCAGGTAACAAATTTACAACATAACTAAGATTTAAAAACAGTAGTACTTTGATATTATCTATGATAGTAAAAAAGACACTTTTCTAGGTGTTAATTCTTAATGAGTCTGGTTCATATGAGATTTTGGCAACCGTTGTCGGAGTCTCAGCTCGGAAAGTCCGAAATGTCTTTATAGCTCGAAGAACCTCAAGATTTATCGCAAAGAGCTGCTGATAGCATTTGGCGTGGACCAACATCAAGTTCAAATTTCATTGTCAATCATAATGTGTATCAAACAGTACATTGCTTCTTGCTATATATATAGCCAGCACTAACGCTACGAAAGAAAGAATTCTACCGGTACCTACAGCGCCTGTACTGGATACTTGATGCTGTAACACATCTCCCGGTTAAGCACCTATTTCGCCTAGATCTATTTCGAATTTCATACTACCATATGTTTTAGGTTTTGAGTCAAAGACGTTGAGGATCAGTTTCGTAAATTTGTAATGATTCATTCTACTTACATGGCTAGAAAAACCGAACTGTTCGTTAGCGTATTGTGTCCGTAATTTTTTTTGTTATATTTAATGTTTGTTATTTGTATTTTATTACGAAGATACTGTTTTTATCATTTAGACCCAGTACACTATCGGAGATCATTCTGTCTTTGCTCTTGTAATCCTCTCTTAGAGAGATTAAGGCACTAGCTTGCAAAAGACACAAATGTTTTATGGCAAAGATGTAATGATGAATGTTGATAATGAAAAGTCTTTGGTTGTAAATATTTCGCGTGGATTTGGAAACCATTTCCTTTTTCCTCGCACTTAGTTTCAAGGCTACTTCACCTAGCTTACCGGCTGAAATCCATTCGCCTTGGTATTTAAAGCTATTCACGTGTTTTATTGGTTTGTATCTGGTGTTAACTGTGTTGTATTGTCGTTGATATCTGACTGTGCTTATTTTATTTTTCAAAAGATATTCGGAAGCCAGTTTGTTCTGCTGTTTCATTCAAAACAATAATTTGTTTCGTTGCTGATTCGAAGCATTCTGTCGTAACGGCTATATCACCTGCAAAAGGTAAACAGCCTGTTTCATAATTTGAGCCACATTTTTATTCGCTTTTACTGTTATTATTATTACTGTCTGCTTCTAACAACATGGCTATTTAAATCACGTTTTAAAACTGAACGTCTAAGAATACAATATGTGATTTATTTACGTGAAACAGTATACAGATTAACGTGGGGCGAAGAGGATTTAATTGAATGAGCTGTGCGGATTTATTGCGAATCGTTCGGTCGCATTGAAATTACGGCGTTTGTCTTCATTGAAGGTTTGGATTTACAATGCGTAGCCTCCGTGCGGCATTCCGCTAGCCCGGGCGCGGCGGAATGCGACAGCTGTCGGGCGCAGTAAAACACACGAGGCGGCTGCCAGGGCGGCGCGACGCGGAGGGCGCTTAATTCCATTTTATTTCACCTGCCGTCGGCCGGACGACGGTCCGTTTACGGGTGCAGTTTAGCGCCCAGTTTTTAACGTAATGTCTCATAAATCTGCCCATTAGTTTTCACGCACTGTCCGTAACGGCTGCAGGAAAGCCCAAACGAGCCACGCGTTTATCTTTCGCGTCAGTGAGGTAGCAGCCTAACAGGGACCCCTGTCTCGCCATGCATTAACGATAGGCACGGCTGCGCAAATCTACTGGTTTATGCTGTGCAGCTGATGACTGAAATTTTGATCATCGGTGCAGAATTATTTGTGAGGGATAATACAGTTTTCAGGAGCTGATTACATGGTTAACTTCTCGTTACAAATAGTTCGTGGAATATGTACTTATGATTCAGCTGATACATACAAATAGGAGATTGCATAATTAATGCAGTGCTTCCGGGTGTTCTTCCAAGCTATTTCTGTTTTACGGAAAATATTTCGACGACCAACTCAAGTCTCTTCTTTACAGGTGCTGCGAGTTTTGCTGTCCTTTGTACTCGCTTCCTGTACTGTGAACTATTTTGGTCTCGGGCTGAGTTCGTTTACTGAAGACCTATATGCCACTTATTGCTCATTTGTCTCTCAGCGTCTGCACTGGCGGTTTAAACTCTAACCATCGTAAGATAAAATTCATGACAGAACTTGAAGAAGAGTGCCAACTACTTTTCCACGATGTGTTAGTTAAGAGAAGAGTGCATGGATCCCTAGGCCCAGAAATGTTGAGACAGATTAGAAGTGTAGTAGACGGTGTCTTGACGAACAGATCGAGGATAAGGATCACATTTCTGGAAACGTGATCCAAGTAACCTACAAATCGTCAAAAATATAGTCTCCAGCGCCTACCATATGGCCACTCCTTCGGCATAAAATGTGACTTGTATACGCTGAAGGATTGTTCGGTAGACGGAAGGTTTCACAGCGGTGTTTCTCATTCATTGCTCGCAACAGGCTGGCACCACTGCCAGTGAAAAAGATGGAGCTACCTGCTTCATAAACAGGCCTCGTCTCCTATGAGTGCGATGCTCTATTGCCTTGGTGGATGATGATTTCGAACAGAGGTTCCTATCTGCAGTTTCTTTCCTCCGGTATACCGAAGAACAATGCTGGTTCAGGTCTCTGCACAATAAAAGAGTATACATGTAGTAATTTAAGGGTGTACAAATCGAGTTTACAAGAAGTGACAGGTAAACATAATACCACTTTAGCTTACAAATGATGAAAGTAATGGCGTTAAGTGAAATCTATGTGTACATCCGGCACAATAGACTAAAACATGTGTATATATTTGTTAGTAGCAATAAACCAAACCTCTACCTATATGAAACTTCCTGGCAGATTAAAACTGTGTGCCGGACCGACACTCGAACTCGGGACCTTGCCTTTCCCGGGCAAGTGCTCTACCAACTTTTTTTTTTAATTTATATACATACCAATGAGAGAACAGTCATAGATAATCAAGCCTGGAAAACTAACACAGAATGAAGACACCATCGAAGATAGTAAACATAAATAACATGAAAATAACGCTACCACTTCGTAGTTAGGCCTGCTCAACCACTGCGCCCGCTGATAAAAATTGTTCAATATATGATCGTTTGCAGTTCGTTCTGACCTCATCTACCACTGCCTGGAACATTCCAGCTACACGGCAGGCTGTGAAAGGCACTCCATAGGTAGTTTGCGAAGCATTGTCGATATCTGGTATGCCCGGAAATAGCATGATGTCTTGCTTGCAAATAGAGCCAGAAGTCAAGAAAATTATTTGTCCGTCACGACAGAGGTAATGGACCGCATGTCCACCTATCCAGGTGACGGAGTTGGTTCGAGTATTGGGGTAAAATGTCTCATCCGGAAACAATAACGTGCGTGCCGATACATGCTCCGGCCTAACTCGCACGAGATAAACCAGCATTTGCCGCACTAGGTGCCAAACCGGTTCCGCCTCTCCACAGCTGAGGCGGTGCTTGTCAGAATCTACTGTATTACAATCCACACAATTGGGAGGTTCTGCCATGTGGATATTGTAGAGACGTTCTTGCGTCACCAGCTTCCCATTAACGACTGTGTACCATTGGGAAACAACATCGGAATCAAGCATGGCATCGTTTAGTCTTCCACACCACGCGCCACCGTACTTCAGGATATTTTAGTTCGACCACATTTAGGGGGCGGCGTTGAAGCATGTCGTGATATAGGCGTCGAGTTGTAGCCGTTCGTGGTGTCGTGAGCGCTACATTGCAATAACTTTGTTCTAAATAGTAACGTCCTACATAAAAGAGGGGCGCGCTGGGATGTCCTGTAGTGGCACCGGCGCTCTTAGTGAAGCATGTCGTAGCGCCATCAGAAGCAGACTCGTGAGGCTCGTAGGACAACGGCGCAGCAGACATAAATGTGAGCTAACATAGAGGGCAATGGCCCTATCATGGACGTTAACTAGGCCGAGACCACCTTTTTCCTTGGGGAAGGTAAGAGATACGTATCTGATCTTCAGTAACATACCAGCGGTAACGAAGTATCCCAGCGCTGCCATAATGCTACGAGCCAAGGGTTTCGGAATGGGTAGCGTTTGGGCAACATGCAGTATGCGGGACGCAAAGTGTACATTGGCATAATACGCCCGCTGAACGATGTTGAGGGATCGCAAGCGCTGATTTGCAATTCCTGCCCTAATTTGGTTAAGAAGGCGTCGATAATTGAGCGTCGTCGTGCGTCGCATGTCGTTCATGAAATCTAAGCCCAAGCAGCGGACAGTATCACTGAAGCGTAAGGGGGCAATGTGTTCCTGCGGTAGCCCAATCCCGATGCTCAAGGCGGCGGACTTGTCAACGTTGATTTGGCTACCAGAAGCTGTAACGTAGGTTACAATCCAGTCCAAAGCCGCGGCCATATTGTCAGCTCCACGTATGACGATCGTCAAATCATCCACATATGCGGTGCAGCGATAGATGGAGCCGCCGAACTGTATCACAGTGAGCCTGTCTCGGAGACCAAACAGCAAAGGTTCTAAGGCCAATGCAAGTAACAATGCTGATAATGGACAACCCTGTCTTACTGATCGGCGGATCGGCATGGGTGCCGCCAGTCTTCCATTAACAAGAACTCGAGAAGTAGTACCATGCAGAAGGCGTGTCAACACTGTGATGAAGGGGGCGGGGTATTCCATGCACTGTAGAACGGCCGTGAGGAAAGTGTGACCCACACGGTCAAAAGCATGGCTAAAGTCGACAGATGCCAAAGCTTCCGGCAAACGTCTCACCCGTGCAAGGGAGATGAGATCTCTGTAACAACATAACGCAGTTCTCATGTTGTTGGTTCCTCCCAAGGACGTCTGATCGCTGGACAGGAGGTGCAATAGTGTGCCGCGAATACGTTCTGATAGCAGCCGCGAAAAGATCTTGAAGTCGCTGTTCAATAACGTTAAGGGGCGATAATCGCGGACATGATTCCGTCCCTTCGACTTATGGATGGGGACAATCAGTCATTCCAAGAACGGTGCAGGCAACGGTATACCCGGGGACATAAATTCCTGACAAATTTCAACCCAACACGGTACCAACAGTTATCTAAAGGCTCGATAGAACTCTAATGGTAATCGATCGATTGCTGGTGATTTATGGGGAGCACCTTTACCAATGGCGTCGAGCACTTCCTCTTCTGTAACTTCTCCCAGTAAAGTCGGTACCATGTCTGGTGGAACTGTACCGTGGAAATGTGCTGAAACGGTGTCTACCGTCGCCGTCAGGGAGCACTGCTCAATAAAGTTGAGCGTAATTCCCACAGAAGGTTTCTGCTATATCTGCTTGTTCTACCACATGTCGACCGTCGTCCGTTATCATGTCGGTTACCAGTGCCCTACGGCGCCTCCTGCGTTCTAGGAGCACGTGTTGCATAGATGGCCTTTCTGATTGTATCATGTCTGGGGCACGCGACCGTATAACAGCGCCCTGTAAATGACGGCGTGCTAAGGAGACGAGCTGCGCTTTCGCCCGACTGACTATGATCTGCCTGTCAGGTGAGGGCTCCATAGCAAGACATTCCCGTAGGACGGTGTAATAAAAGTTTTGCGTGCTCCTCCTCCATGCCTCCGTTTCCCGGCCGTAAGCCATGAAGGTGCGCCTGAGAGCAGGCTTCGCACATTCAATCCACCAACTGAGGGTCGATCGGTAATGACCACGCCGCTGTAAGGACGCGTTCCACGACTCTTCGATAGCGCCTTTACATGCCGGCTCGTCCAGATGGGCGACGTTCAGTTTTCGGGGGGGGGGGGGGGGGCTACTGCGCCACACACGTGCAGGCTGGAGGGCAATGGTGCAAATATAGGCTGTGTGGTCGGTGAATGCAGTGGGCCAGAGCTCTGCTCCTCTCGTCGCCGTCGAAAGGGTGCTTGTGAGGTAAATCCTGTCTAAATGACTTGATGAATGACTTGTGTAATGGGTATAACCAGGAGCTGGGCCACGTGTCGATCACGTGGAGGTCACGCACTAGCATTTCCAATTTCGCACACGGGACGTGATGCGGCTGCTGGTCAGACGGAGATAATGTACAGTTAAAATCTCCTCTGATCACCATATCGTCTATGCGGCCCATAAATAGCCTCACAGCTGTGAGGTCGGGTCCTGAGTCGTGCTTGGGTAGCTCAGGGTAGCTCAGTTGGAATCGGTCAGACGGTTTAGCTACCCTCTGTAATAAAAAAAAAACTGAGTGAACGAATCAACGAACAACCTGAACGAATGTCATCGGACGTCCGCCACGAAAAAAAAAAAAAAAAAAAAAGAGAGAAAGTTGGTAGAGCACTTGCCCGCGAAAGGCAAAGGTCCCGAGTTCGAGTCTCGGTCCGGCACACATTTTTAATCTGCTAGGAAGTTTCATATCAGCGCACACTCCGCTACAGAGTGAAAATCTCATTCTGGCTCTATCTATATCCTGCACAATAGACCAAAATGTGTACATATTTGTTAGGCATAAATCTATGTAACATCACAGATTCACTAAAAATCAGCACTAGACAGGTTATAACCAAGATATGCTTATTTACTGCCTAGGCAATAGTGCGGATGGTAAGACAAGTGGTTGTCACAGCATCAAAAATAATTTGACGCAAAACTAAACGGCAGCTGACAAATTAAGAGAAAACAGCACGCATAGCGAACACTAAGAATATTTCCAAGTATCTTGTGGGTTAGGTTGTAACAAAAAATGGCTCTGAGCAGCCCGTATCTCGTGGTCGTGCGGTAGCGTTCTCGCTTCCCACGCCCGGGTTCCCGGGTTTGATTCCCGGCGGGGTCAGGGATTTTCTCTGCCTCATGATGGCTGGATGTTGTGTACTGTCCTTAGGTTAGTCAGGTTTAAGTAGTTCTAAGTTCTAGGGGACTGATGACCATAGATGTTAAGTCCCATAGTGCTCAGAGCCATTTGAACCATTTTTTGGCTCTGAGCACAATGGAACTTAACATCGGAGGTCATTAGTGCCCTAGAACTTAGAACTACTTAAACCTAACTAACCTAAGGACATCACACACATCCATGCTCGAGGCAGGATTCGAACCTGCGACTGTAGCGGTTGCGCGGTTCCAGACTGAAGCGCCTAGAACCGCTCGTCCACTCCGGCTGGCTAACCGACCTACAAAGGATCAAAAGAAAGATAATAGTTCATGCACGACCTACTACTGCTATAAAGGGTGATTCAGTTGCCCCTGCCTATAGGTCGTATGCAAACCGCAACACCTGCATCTTTTTTTCAGTATCAGAGAAATGTTGTTCTTACAGCAAAAATGAACAGGACCTTTTTGTAGAAATTTCATGTAGATAAATTTTGTAATGGGATACGTTTTCACAAGAAGCTGTAGTTTTGGAATTAATGAAGAGGTACTTACAAATTGATCTTCCAAAAGTCAAATACTTTGGCCTCCGGCGAAAACATACCCCACGGCAAAATTTAACTGCATTAAATATCCAACGGAAAGATCCTGTTCTTTTTCCTGTAGCACTAATAGTTTGTGACAACGGCCTTGCCGCAGTGGATACACCTTTTCCCATCAGATAACCGAAGTTAAGCGATGTTGGGCGTGGCCAGCACTTGGATGAGTGATAATCTGGGCCGTCATGCGCTGTTGCCATTTTTCGGGGTGCACTCAACCTCGTGATGCCAACTGAGGAGCTACTTGACCGAATAGTAGCGGCTCCGGTCAAAGACAACCATCACAACGACCGGGAGAGTGGTGTGTTGACCACACGCCCCTCCCCTCAAAATCCTCAGCTGAGGGTGACATGGCGGTCGGATGGCCCCAATGGGCCACCTGTGGCCTGAAGACGGAGCACTTTTTTTATTAACAGTTTGTGCGTTGTAATCAGGATAATATGAAAATCTCGCAGCTGGTCTTGGAAGTTGTTTAGGTTGCATAAAACCCCTCGGTAGGAGCAACTGAATCTCTCTGTATAACCCTGGGAGGGCTCTACACTCATTACCACCACTGAGCTCTCACATCCTCAAAGACAGTGCTTGACCACTGCACACAACGAGAAATTGTCACAATGAAGCTAGCAACCTAGAAGTTTCACTGTCTTTATTTACTATTTAGTGTCGCCTAACCACATGGATTGAATGTAAGTCAGAGGGCACTTAACACTGAGCAGTACAGAGCCATGATCTGAAAATTGCGGAAAAATAAAATAAAATTAATTTAAGCTCTATGTAAACAACTTTTAGCTGGAAGACTGCAGGAAGAAAAGATCTCTATAAGACTCGCAAAACAAGAGAAATGAGACAAATAAGCTACAGAGATAACTGAGCGTTGAAGGTACATAACCAAATTAGTGGAATACGGGGTGCGCTACTGCCTGAGCGAAACTTACCACGTACAGCGAGAGGGCGCAAGACAGCACCAGACGAGAGCAGGGAATCGAATCTTACGAACCCAGTTATCTACAAAACCACCACAATTTTCAAGTTTCATTTAGAGAGGAGATTGAGTGCTGCTTTTTATCTAACGGACGAGCCTGTTTCTTTCCTACATAAAAACAAGGGAAAGCAACAGAAACTTCTTACTTAAACATTGTACAAAGCATAATTATCATTCATCACATTGAACAGTCACCCACTGTTGATCAGCATAGACTGAACCGCGTGTGGTGGCAGTATTACCGTGGGTCGAACAGTCCATAATTTTGGACGGGAGCCACGAACTCTCTCCCATGCCAGAGACCAGCCGATAGGTGCCCACCTCTTTGATGTGCAAATAGAAGGGCTGACCACCCACAGACAACCTCAAGATAACCTGTGACGACCGGCGACATCTGTGCCTGTCGAAAGCGGATTAGCAGAAGGAACTGTTTACAAAGTATTTCGAGGAACAAGACCTCCGATAAAACTATCCGTCACCTAGGAACTGCTCCGTCTGAGACATCGAGAAAAGTCTTCTGGCGACCTTATGGGCCTTTCGACCCCTTCATATGCACTCCCTACTTCGTATCCATACATTTACTTATCGCGTAATCGTGACAGAGATTGTCCGCAGCTCGTGGTCGTGCGGTAGCGTTCTCGCTTCCCACGCCCGGGTTCCCGGGTTCGATTCCGGACGGGGTCAGGGATTTTCTCTGCCTCGTGATGACTGGTTGTTGTGTGATGTCCTTAGGTTAGTTAGGTTTAAGTAGTTCTAAGTTCTAGGGAACTGATGACCATAGCTGTTAAGTCCCATAGTGCTCAGAGCCATTTTTTGTGACAGAGATTATCAAAATAGCACAGCGGTATGTGGCAGTCATATCACACTAGGCGGCACTCAATTTATCAAAATCCGACCGTTCGTCAACTCTACTAGGGCTGGAAAACACTAAAAGACTTTGTGTGTCAGTGAAATATCACTGCGACCTCTGAAAAAGCATGAAATGTCATAGTGCATACCGGTATTCTAACTCGGCAATAAATAGCGGCGCGAGGCCAGCAGTAATTTACTGTTTCGTTCGAATCCAGACAGCGAGTACTCATTACGTCAAGACAACACAGCACCTGCAAAGTAACATTGTGGCGATTGTCGAAATATTGTACATATAATGAAAATAACAACTCAGCAGAACATTAGGAAGCGCGCCATTTATCACGCCGAGAAAATCTGAGAAAGCACGTAGCAGCTTCCAGTTTATGCGTAAGACCTTTTGGACTGTCTATACATTATTTATTATCTTAGCTGTGCCCATCTATAAAACAAAAGTATTCGCAAAGCCGTTCTCTTTTGCTGCTGTTCGCCTCTGGCTCAAGCTAACCCTACACACTGAGCACAGTTCAAAACTTTGATGTACTTGCAAATAAAAAAAAAATAAAAAAATAAAAAAAAACCAACTGAGGCAGTTCTTTCTGCAAACCTCATAATTCTTCCGTAAATAATACAACCTATACAGCTACTTTCCTTATGTCAGTCATGCAAATTCTCCGCTCTTCCACCACGTACTAGTCTTTCTCTTTCTCGTGTCTCGGTCAATTACGTCACTTGTTACATTTCTTGTTTCCCTCTCTCTTCCTCCTCTGTTGTAATGTCAATTACTGCTGGCGGTCGTATTTTAAATTTACTTGCTTGTAATTTCTCATTCTAGTTCTACTTTTCACGAACTGTGAGATGTATTTTGCCACATTGACGTCAGCATAATTATCTGCTGGGTAAGAGGGGCAGCCTATAAGTAAAAGACACCACTCACAATTAATTAACAAAATTTGATAAGCATGTGTTTTAAAGGATTAGTTTACGCACCAATTATTATGAAACTATTTCCATCGTGGTCATAAAGCTTCTCCAAAAAACATAAAATCAGGTTTTGAGCAAGAATCTATAGTCAGCCGCCATCGGCGACAGCCATAGTACGGCGGACTCAGTCGCCATTGTAGGACCCACAGACACGACTACAAGGACAGTGAAAATCAAATCACTATAGGAAACTAAAAATTAAAATTACGTTTCAAATGTTAACATAGTTTCAAATATAAACAGAGACCCAACCAATTCCTTTTTTGAACCAAATCTAAAACACCTTAAAATCTTAAACCAATGAATATTAGATTCATGATGTAAATCTTAAATAGTTTTGGATACTGAGCTTGGCTCAACATAAAGAACCACAAATAACTTTCAGCCTCTAAATATTCAATCCCTCTAAGGGATGCTTGCAGAAGGCTCCTGGTTTAAAAAGCACTGATCGTAACAATGTATTACTATTAATAGAGAAGAGTTAATTTAAGAACAAATATCTGCTTCATGCTTAATAACTATGAGAATCTCACGACGGCAACGGCCAGCTGTGCAGTAAAATTTGAATCTATTTGGTTAGTCACAATGTAATAAAAAGAATCGCAACATAACAGCCCTTCAGAGGCAACGTTCTTCTGCGTTGCGTAGGACCTGTGGTAGTAATCGAAGTCGCCAGGTCAGCTAAGGACTGCCTGCATTCCATCATACTTATCCTACCTGCCGAGAATGTCGTCTTTCAGCAGCATAATTGTTCGTGTTTAGAAGCCAGAATCGTGCTACAGTGGTTTGTGGAGAATAGTAGTGCAATCATGGTAATGACACGGCAACCATATTCGCCTGATATGAGACTAATGAGTCCCAACTGGGTCGCTATCGAGCGTCATCATCACATCACAAATCAGCGCCCAGTTGTTTGGAGGAATTACATGACTTATGCGTAGACACCTGTGAGCCCTATGCGGCTCGCGTTCATGCTGTTTGTTCTTTGGCATTTTGTCACGTCGAGGTGCGTCTTGTTTCTACCTTACTTACTGGTGTAACGAAGTTGCTGGCTTGCTTCCTTCAGTGGCAGCAGCAGCGCTTATCGATACTAGTACTGTCGTACTATCTTTGGTGCGACCGCTAGTATTTCCGGATGGTGGTGGTGTGAGTAGTGGTTGATCGGTGGGGACGGAGCAGCGAGGAACTGTCCACGGCGTGCGCCCAGGCCGGGTCCACTGGCGACGTGCATGAGCAGTCGGATCATGAGACGCCAGCTGCGAGAGCGACAAAGTTCGTTGCCCACCGAACCTGGACGCTGAAGTTGAGTGATCAGTTAACCTGTTATGAAGCCTCAACTAATGTGACATCTCTTTGTTGATTTGCGACTTGTTGCTCCCTGGGCTGTTCGGGCTAGCACCGACATATGATCTGTTGGGGTTGGCAAAATATTGCATCCGTTTTCCTATATTGTGATTAATTATTAAATTGACTGTTACTTACCAGTGAAGTGAAGTGCACCAGCAGTATTTTCTGCTGTATGGCAGTGTGCCTTTCCTCGTCGTGTTGATGCTATCCAGCACGGTGTGTAGTTCAACAGCCTTTTAAGTTGTTTGGTACATATTTGCTTAGAGTGGTTATTATTCCTTTGGCTGTTTCTAAACGGGAATATCTGAAGACATAGTGCTGTTCGTATCCTCGTCCTCAGCAAATATTTTCCATCATTCTGCCGTTGGTGGGACTGAAGGGAATTAGTTAAATTGTTGGTCGGTCCTTAGGCCATCCCTAGTTTGGGTTTCCATCCGATTATTTAACTTCACCTCTTCGCTGCCTGCCTCACCTCATTTACGTTTGAGCTACCTTCCCAGGCTGACACTTGGAACATTTCTGAGCACCACTTGTTGTTTGTTTTAGATAGTGATTTTCTTTCTAGTTTGAAGTAATCTACGAGGCCTTCAGCCGTGTATTAATTGAGTTCTTTTTAAATTTTCATAAAGACCTTCAGCTGTGTTAAATTAAAATTTTGAAGATTGATTTTATTTTTTAAAAAGTTCTTAAAACTGGTTCTATCTGAAACTGTTTTTAATCCAAGCCCTAAGCCATTATTTGTTCAATGTGTTATGTGTGGCTTTCAGCCGAGGACTTATATGAACCCCTTTTAATAGGGCCTTCACCTGTGTGTGTTTTTAAAGGAAATTTTTTTTTAAGAAGGAAAGGGTTTATTTTAATTTGTTTGTCTGACTTGTTGTTCAGGTCTTCAGCCATTGTTTCAAATTTGTTTGCGGCCCTCAGCCGTGCAGTACGTTAATATTTCTTTAATTAGGCTTTTGGGCATTCTATTGTAACTTTAAAAGGAAATTTCTTGGTTGGAAAGATTGTTTATTAATGTGTTTTAATTATATATGACCCTCAGATTTGTAGCGTAGGCCTCCAACTGCTAATTGTTTTCAATTTCATTTTTTTATTTACTTCTATTTTTAATTGCTTTTGATTTCTAAGCCAGGCCTTCAGCCATTCTTGTTTTTAATGTGGTTTCAGGCCTTCACCCCAGAAAGCATCACAAGTTCTTTAACTAAGCCTTCAGCCGTATTGTTTAGTTGTGATCTTTTAAAGCAATATGTAAATGAGTGGTTCTTCGAAAAATAAAGTCGTCTATTTGATTGTGCAACTCACAGTAACTGTTTTCCGCCCCATCCACAATCATAACCTTATCCGGTGCACTCCCTGAGAACCTACCAATCTGGTTTCAAATGGTATCAGAGCGTGGTTACGATTGTGATATTGCCAGTACAGTTACTGTTGGTTACAATTGCATTTCTGTTAGTGTTGCACCATATTGTCTTGGTTGTTGATTCTTTCAGGTGAACTATTTCAATGGCAGTTAGGCAGTGCCTGGGGACTGGCCTGCTGAGGAAGGACCACCTTGTTTATGAGTTGGTGCTAAGGAGCCAGTTTATTGATATCAGTGTTCCGGACTTAGTGGCATGTTTGTGTGCTACTGTTCTTCACCCGGTTGACGTAACGCCGGATGTGGTGAGTGAGACAGAATCTGCCATTGAATTATTTTTAATGGTATTAGGGGCCTCAAGGACACCATTTGTGTTTTGGAAGACACTCAAGCTAGTGGCAGTCAGACAGGGTGCGGGCACGGTTAGCGCATCTAACCAATCGGATAGCGGATTTAGGCATGTTAGGCTAGGAGGATCATCATAAAAATTTAACCGCCGAATTGGCGTCTTTGGTTAATGCATTGCAGTTTAAGCTTACATGTTTAGAACTGGATGGGAAGAGGATTGAAGAGTGGGACTTGCTATATCGAGGGGGAACCGGAATGCAGACCGGGAGTGATTTTGTTATATCATCTGAGAAGTTAGACGCAGCGTTTGCCGAACTGCCTAATCCTCTGGCGTATTTCTTTCGAGATGTTACTGAATTAGTTGTATATCAACCTGAGCAGACTGAAAACTTATTATGGTTGTTGGTTCGTCTTGAGCAACATGCTGCTGCATTTCGCGTTCCGTACCAAGTATTTATGTCATTATTGTACCTGCTAGCTAGAGTGAGGAGCCTCGTATCCCGAGCCATGACAGAAGGGTTTACCTTGCAGCAGTTGAGAGAGCTTGCCACTGACCAGAGATTGACCGCCGGAGTTCGGAAACAGCTTGAGTGTCATTACATTTGGGAGATGTAGCAGGATAAAGAGGAGTTACATCAGTATGTGGACAGAGTTCAGACGGCCTGCTTGGCCTTGTTGATCGAGTTACCAGACCGGGAATTGGTGTCTATTGATCTCAGGGGGATGCGAACGCCGGATAAGTCGCACTTTGTTTTTCGTGATCGTCCTTCAAACTGGGAAGAGCTTCGTTCCGTTGTTGTAGCGGTATCTGCGTTGCCGTTTGCGGACGATTTATGTCATGAAGTTAAGGGTCAGCTCACGGGCGTTTATCCTCTGCGCTCGCTGAGTACCTACCAACCTGGTTACAACCTGGTGCCACATAACTCCACAAATGTACTAACGAGCTGTACAAACGATGACGATATGCAGAATTAGAAAATTCGCGCCCAGATACCTACAGCCTTGTCCTGTAGATGCCTCAAAGGAGCACGTTATCATATTCTTTCCCATGGCCCTCCTAAGATTCCTATATGCTTTGTATATATGATGGGCCAGCTACAGGTATTTTTGGGATGAGGAAATTGAAACCTTACACTTACAGAGACCTCAAGCGTCACCAGTCATTTTCTACCGAGAGCGTAGTGCCGTAAATACCTGTAGCTTTCACAGAGCCTGCATCGTGTCTGCCAGTACAAGGCTATTACAAATGATTGAAGCGATTTCATAAATTCACTGTAGCTCCATTCATTGACATATGGTCACGACACACTACAGATACGTAGAAAAACTCATAAAGTTTTGTTCGGCTGAAGCCGCACTTCAGGTTTCTGCCGCCAGAGCGCTCGAGAGCGCAGTGAGACAAAATGGCGACAGGAGCCGAGAAAGCGTATGTCGTGCTTGAAATGCACTCACATCAGTCAGTCATAACAGTGCAACGACACTTTAGGACGAAGTTCAGCAAAGATCCACCAACTGCTAACACCATTCGGCGATGGTATGCGCAATTCTGGATGCCTCTGTAAGGGGAAATCAACGGGTCGGCCTGCAGTGAGCGAAGAAACGGTTGAACGCGTGCGGGCAAGTTTCACGCGCAGCCCGCGGAAAATTGGCTCATGCCACAACTGGAGACCGACAGCGCCGACTTCATCTTTCAACAGGATGGTGCTCCACCGCACTTCCATCATGATGTTCGGCATTTCGTAAACAGGAGATTGGAAAACCGATGGATCGGTCGTGGTGGAGATCATGATCAGCAATTCATGTCATGGCCTCCACGCTCTCCCGACTTAACCCCATGCGATTTCTTTCTGTGGGGTTATGTGAAAGATTCCTCTACCAAGAAACATGCCAGAACTGCGAGCTCGCATCAACGATGCTTTCGAACTCATTGATGGGCACATGCTGCGCCGAGTGTGGGAGGAACTTGATTATCGGCTTAATGTCTGCCGAATCAATAAAGGGGCACGTATCGAACATTTGTGAATGCCTAAAAAAACTTTTTTAGTTTTTGCATGTGTGTGCAAAGCACTGTGAAAATATCTCAAATAATAAAGTTATTGTAGAGCTGTGAAATCGCTTCAATCATTTGTAATAACCCTGTATATTGCTCTCCTATCGGCAGACTTGAGTCATCATCTCTGAATTCTCCGCCCAAGGCTCATTGTTGCGCGCCTTCAGGAACCTTTACAGTATTATGCAAAGCCTCCTTTAGGAATGTGGGAGCGGCAGAAATCTCATGCAAAATTCCATCGACTCCTGCGTATCCATCGGGATTGTTTCGGCTCGCGACGAGCGCCCGTCGTCCTGTCCAGCACACAGAACAGCCTTCTACGAATACTGTCATACCTGGCGTTGGCGTCACCTTTTACAACCTGTTTTAAGTTAATAGTGCCCCTCGACCGACTTTTATCTGCAGCCTGTATGTGAAACACGAGCCCAGCCAAACGTAGTTCTAAAGAGATAATACGCCTATAATTACTGCATGTATTGGCAGTCACCGTCGGACAATCTTTAATAAAATAACTGAATGCACCCTATACTGGTAATGTGAAAGCCTATGGAACCGTCAGTTTTGCCGTCTCTCATAGAGGGCATTGAGTGGGATTTGAGCGCGTGCCTCACGCTTTCTAGTTACATGCTCATATGACTTTCCTACCTGGGCACAGTGGTCATCGCTACTGCACAGACTTCCCTAGCACGCCTCCCATCAGACCCAAATTCTCAGTTCATCCACACATTACTGATGTAGTACTTCCTGCCCATCATCCTCGTTACTCGAGGGGTTTGGCCGATTCCCATATGTGTTAAAGTGTCACCTGCAACTTCTGAAGGGATCATTGGCCAGTCTCACAATAATTATAAATGTTCTTTCTGTTCTTCTGCACACGTCCGAAAGAACAAATACCATTTTTATTCTGCAGCCATTTTCAGTCAAGACACAAAGGTATTCCGACTTATAGCTGCTAGTGGGCATTGATCTACATGAACGGGGAATGTTGAAAACTATTGCCGAATCAGGATTCATACCCAGGTCTCCTGTTTACTAGGCTGTAGTATCAACATGGTGTTTGTTCTTTCGGACATATCCAGATGAACAGACACCACATACACAATTAAGGCGAGACTGGCCAACGATCACTTCAGTACAGATGCACACCACACTCCAACTCTTACGGGAAACAAATAAATTCGCAATTGCGAATAAGGACAACCATCAGCTGTAGAATGGATTGATGACAATGAAAATTTGTGCCAGACCTGGACTCGATCCGGGATTTCCCGCTTATCGCACGCGGTCGCTATACCATTTGGCTAGCCGCGTGCGTTTCACGCCTAGACCCAAACTTCCATATATCGTCAACCATGCATCTACGACCTGTACTCGTTCATCCATTATGTGCATTCCCGTACAGGTGAGACGTCGTACATGAAAGTTACTTTTCCTGTAACGGCAGATAACTACAATATTGCAGTGCCTGTGTCATTCTGATTACGATAGAAAGTTTCTTTGGACAAGGATGAATCCATTTCGTCAACCAAGCGTCTATGACCTGTGTTCGTACATCCATTATGTACATTCCCGTACAGCTGTAGAATGGAATGACGACAATGAAAATTTTTACCAGACAGCGACGCGATCCCATGCACGAAATTTGGACGTTTGGGTCTGGCCATGAGTCGTGCCCAGATAGCCAAATGGTAAGTCAACCGCTCGTGATAAGCAGGAGCTCCGTGTTCGAGTCCCACTACGACACAAATTTTCTTGGTCGCCATTCCATTCTACAGCTGATGGTTGTCCTTATTCGCAGCTGCCAATTCATTTGATATATTTCAAAGCGGCTGTAATTGGCGCAGTGCCTGGTACCTTTGGACATGCATGCAAGTCCAAAGGAATTTTGCATCATAAAATAACACAAGAATTTCAGTATCGTATCTATGAGAACCGGAAAAACGCCGTGAGTAATGAGGATAATGGGCAGGGCCACTACGTTAGTAGCAGAGAATATGGATCAGACAGGAAGAATACTGTGGCAGTCCTGGCAGTTATGATGGCAACTGTGTCCGGAGCATCTGCCTGGTAAGCAGGAGATCAGGGTTCAAATCCCGGGCCACCACACATTTTCAACTTTTCCCATTGGTACAGAGGTTGCCCATGAGCAGCTACATGTTGCAATTGCTTTGTGTTGTAGCGGCACTACTGTTTAAGATAGGAAAAAGTTAGATTCGATGTAATATTATGAGCGCACAAGTCACAGCCAGGTGCGGGCTTGTTGACAGTAAGTTACGCTTACCAGCAGTTGCGATGTAGAATGGAGGCCACAGGGCCGTAGAACCGCTGAAAACAGTAAGCAAAGTGGTTTGCATGGCGCAAGTTACAGGCAGAAGAGTCCCACTGGCCTAACGTAGGTGTTTTGAGTACGTGACTCGGAGTGGCTAGTTAGCAAAGCAGAGGTGCACAGCCGCGTATAAATAGGTACTGGTTTTCTAACGAGGGGACTCAAGTGTTTCTGCTCTCCTGGACAGCGGGGCTTGTCACGCCACCGGCTAAATGCGGCAGGAAATAGAGCGCCAGTGATCCAGTCCACAGCAGGTCACTGATTCGACACTGAGGCCAACGCATGAGATTCAAGTGTGGCAGCTCTCCTCGACAGCGAGGCGTGTCACACCACTAGCTACACGAAGCAGCAGGTGGGGCGCCAGCGCTCTAGTCCACGGCAGGTCGTTGGTTCAAACCTCTGAGGCCGATGCTGGGTCCACAGCCAGCCAGCGGCAGGCCACTCGATGGCTCGCTACTGCGGGCAGTCTTGTTGGCTCCCAACACACACCAGAGGCATCCCGAGGCGAGGGTCGCGGATCTGGACGTCGGATTGCAGGCTCTTGTTGTCACCGCGATCGTAACCACAACGGCGAAGAAGACGCAGCGGGCCGACATGCGGCTCCTCGTCAGCGGTGCTGAGTCAATGGGGAAAGAGGTCACTGAGTTGGCTGCCAGTGCATCCTGACATCATCAAAACTCCGCGGCTGTAAACGGCCGGCGCGCAGCAGTACAATGCACGGGTCGCTGAGGTAGCCCATCTGCACCAAGCTGTTTTGCAGACAGTGAAGTGGCGTCCTCGGCATCACGGGACCCAGTGACGTAGACAGAGAGGAATGCAGTACTGTAGCTGGGAATAATAAAACACTTGAAGATCATGGCCTAATTTTAATATGGCGCATCCTGACAGTTTCCATCCAAGTCCTACGTTCCTCCACTGCACGCCAACATCTACATTTGGCAGTGATGGCTACAGTATCTTGAGTAATGTTCATAAAAGCGCTCTACGGGTAAGAGGATGTGCACTGGTCTCAGGCGCTCTGGGATTTTCCTCAAACCAGTCTTGGTAACCCTCGATGACCTTTGCAGCAAAATATAGAGTTCGTAATGCGTGTTTTATATAACAGTGAACTGTAATGTGTAGACTGGAAATGGTCAATGTTATACATATGAAGAAAGTCCCTTGTCAGAGCTTAGTCACTGTTGTCATAAGACGGTCAACATAAGTGAAATTCTGACTGTAACTGAGGCTGTAGCACCAGTTGTGGACCGTGTAATTAGCCTTAAAACAAAGAGTAAATCCGAAATTTCTAGTAACGAACTTTCGGAAACACACTAACTCGGTAACTATATACAGAGCTTGGCAATGTAGGTATCTATTCTAGCGTCTAGCCAAGATTTTGTGATAAATGCTGATGTTTCTAGAGACATATCAAAGAACCCATTGAACAAAGTCAGTGTGAACTGCGGCAATACGTTCACGAACATATCAAACAAGTTAAGTAAATTACCATATATAAAAGAAAACGAATTGTGATGAGAGTTTCAGAGTGTGTTGCAAAGTAAAGGTACTAAAATCGAAACATAGCTTTCTGATTAAGAGACAATAGCTCAGAAATTAATTAATAACGTACGATAGATAGCCTTGTAAAACAGCATGTTGTTGAACTCATAGTGATTGCTTGAGACAAAGCTGATCTTAAACTACTCTCTGGTGTTTATTAATTATGCAGAAGTCTGAAATTCCCATGAAAAAATTACAGAAGAATGTTACCGAACTTGAAACCTTTAGAGAACCATTACGTGAAAATTTTTCGTCCGCCCTGAAAAATATACATTATCAATTTTCGTTTTTGATTCCAAGCTTAATTATAAGTAAAGGAAAAACGTCCAGCATTTCAGGATTTCCATCCTGTAACAAAAATTCAAGCAGTTTCTAAATACATTGTGCACACGATGACTGGAGCGCCAAACGATCAATGTTTGTGAGGACTGCACTCAGGAGGATGGGAACTCAAAGCAAATATGTATCACGAAGTGTTTTCTCACTTACAAAAAAATTTGAAATAACTCTCCTGATTAAATATTGGTCACACGAGCGGAATCGGACAATAAAGTCAACCATATTCATGCGAAAAAATTATACCAGAAATGACGCTCCCGTCTGAGAATTTTACAAAGATATTTAGATAGTGATACTTACATCGATGATCCAGTCAAGGAGACCGTTACTGTATTCTTTCAAATATTACCGTTGACTGTGCGGAAAATGTTTCCTCCAACCAAGCACAAATCTAATGAGGAAGTTTATCGAGTCTCAACCAACTCGAGGCTCTAGAAAAGGGACAGCGACAACAGGAAACAGGCAGTATGGTAATTCCAGACCAATATTCCCCAATTTCAAACAAACTCAATCAACATTATCATTATCATCGTAGACCAAATACAAATCGTCAGTGTCTTAAAGCAAGTGCAAAATGAACAAGAGGTGACGCTCGTACAGAGCCACCTCGTAAATCGGGAAACTGAAACATCTTTTGGACCAGACCCATATTGAAACTAATGCCATGAAAAGTTGTGTACATGTAACACCAGTTAATCAGATTCAGTATAAAGCGGAATCTGACATTAAAACAATTAGTACACTATCCTGAAACAGCCAAGAAGGCAAAATAGATGCCTCTCACATGGATGTAAATATTTTTGGAGCAAGTATCGGTACTTTATTAGATTCAGGGAGAGAGTTGACGACTATTTCAAATAATTTGTTAATGCTGTTTTAACGACGAGACAATACTTCGATTGTTCCTACGAACGGAATTTGTGTGTTCAGCACTGTTGACAATTAAAAATGAAACAGGTATATGACATTCTTTATTTTAGTTCAGAACTTATACAGAAGGTCGGCAGGGGTGGCCGAGCGATTCTAGGCGCTACAGTCTGGAACCGCACGACCGCTGCCTTCAAAAATGGTTCAAATGGCTCTGGGCACTATGGGACTTAACATCTATGGTCATCAGTCCCCTAGAACTTAGAACAACTTAAACCTAACTAATCTAAGGACAGCATACAACACCCAGCCATCACGAGGCAGAGGAAATCCCTGACCCCGCCGGGAATCGAACCCGGGAACCCGGGCGTGGGAAGCAAGAACGCTACCGACGACCGCTGCGGTCGCAGGTTCGAATCCTGCCTCGGACATGGATGTGTGTGATGTTCTTAGGTTAATTAGGTTTATGTAGTTCTAAGTTCTAGGGGACTGATGACCTCAGAACTTAGGTCTCATAGTACTCAGAGCCATTTGAACCATTTATACAAAAGAAAAAAAATGTTTTTGTTGCCACTGTTAATATATGTGACCGATTTTAGGAACCTAATTGTTGACAGAAGTGATTTGAAAGCTGAAGTTTCGTAATAAATTGATCTTAATACCGGATGATAGATCTATTAATAATGGAATGAGAATATGCCACATAGGTTACTTGGCGGTAGTGTGGGCACTGAATTAGAGAATGCGATGATGCTGGAAATGTTCCAAGAGGAAGTAACCTAGAAGAGTATGGAATCGGGATTAATTATTAAAAGGTTTTATTATTGGGATCAGTTTGGAAACTAAATATTTGGTATTACTGGCTGCGTCTCTAAATGGAATAACTTCATGAGGTATTAATATATCATCTGCACTTTCAAAAGCAGAAATTAACTTATGTCGACTAAAAGCAAAGCAGTTGTTGATGATGTTCGTTGTACGGCAACGTATGTCATGATAAAGCGATCTAATAAAAAAATAATCCTTCCATCAGAGTTGTTGTTGATGCACGTGCTTTAAACCACATCATTTTCCCACAAACAAGACAACCAAAAACTATGGAGAGAACATTTGCAAAATTCAAGGGCATCAAATATTTAAGAAATTGTGTTCTAGCAATTCAGTTACTGGCAGTTTCAGTCGTATCTGAAAAGCATAAACTACACAGTAGATTACCTTTCGGATTAAACATTTTGTCAGCAGCATTGTCATGTGCATTATGTCAGAATATGGAAACGAAATTACAGCATACGTGACAACTTACATTAGGGACGTTCTGCTTAATTTAAAGTCATCGGAAGAATAGAATTCTGAAAGTCGACATGTATTAAGATTTTCAAGTAATGAAGTTAAATATCTAGGACACTTAACCTCACCAAAACAAGTTGCAATGGAAAAGGAACTTGGAAATGGAAGTAACCAAAAAAATTTTCGCTATAGACTAAAATCGACCTAAAGACACTTTTTGGTTTCATACAACTTTTATGCGCGGTTAAGCAGATGCCATTGTTTGTCATCTCCAGCTGAAGATGGCTGCTTTATGGACTCACAATATTCAACAATGGATAATTATTGATAAAACTGAATCATAACTTTTAGAAGTGCCAACGTTGTGTAATGTTGACCTTACGCAAGCTATTTAGCTTAGTAGTGCTTGTAGTGAACGAAGGATTGGAATGCAACTCAATTAAACTTATGACGTCAGTAGAGTTACGGAACACTGTACCGCCACTTTTGTAAATAGAGCATTCTCCGTTTAGGAAAGAATACAGGGAGAGTAAGTGAGAAGCACTCACGATAACATGGAAAAAATGATCTTTCTGGACAAGATGAAGACACCAGTAATTCTTTTATGGTATTATCACATAAACGTATATCTGTCAACGTTAGAAATATGTTCAACATCTCCAACTTGACATGGTCATATTTTTTTGGTTTAGTGACGAATTTTACTATCAGAATACGGTCTCAGAACCGGAAACTGCTAAGGTTATTGTGAACCTGGTTGAAAACCATCTAGAATAACGAAGTAGCAAGACACATAATTTGTCATTGTTGACGTGTCCATGACTTCACTGTGCTTTGTAAACGTAATGCAACGCTTATTGAACTAATAACGCTTAGGTTGACTGAAATACATATATAATTATAATTTATGACGGAACTCAGATCAGAACAAAAGATTTATTTCTTAGCTTCAGCTATTTCAAAAGTAGAAAAACGTTCGTTTGCAATTGATACTGTAAACACAAAAATAAAAGGATGGAAATTAGCTTGCTTGCTTCTGTACAATGATACTTGCGTAAAAGTCTACAAGTTATTTTACATGGGGCGAAAGTCAAGAAGTAATTTTACAGTTTTCACCATGCTACTTTCGCCAGTAATTATGACCCAAAATCATACTAATCATAACTAATAAAATAAACAATGGACCCACGGGTAAGTCGCAGCGATATGAAGTCAATGAGAAAAAAGAGATTTTGTTACAGTGACAAAGAGCAGACCACTACAAGATGAAACAGAGTATACGTCACGGAGGAAAATCAAGTGGATTACAATTAGAACTACGGCGTTGTATTGCACCTAGGACAGATAAGCTCTCAACAATAAGAGTTTACAAAATTACGTGTCAAGACTGAAGGAAAGACTACATATGACAAACTGGTGGGGCATACAAACCTCATTTCAAGAAATAAACGTACAAGAACAAAAAATTAGCATTGGGGCTTCACCCTATGATGCAGAAAAGTAGCATAGTTAATACATATGAAAGTTTAAAAATCGTTTGCAGAACTGGTGAAGGAAAGGAACTGGATGCCGTTGAGCAATTACAGATGTACATTGCTACACAAAAGGGTGAGGATTGTATTTTAAATGAGCACAATCAGTTTCCAGACTGAATTTTTTTGACGACGTGCTATAGACCCATTTCATTCCACTTGACGTCTGGAGCTGCATATAAACACAGGAGTACGAGACGTGCACACTTCGCCCACTGCACGACACATCCTCTTGCGGCTGGAGCAACAGCACAGAGGAGCGGAATACTGCCAACAGGCAGATGAATACACGGAGCACTTAGGTACACGCCTGACATTTTAAATTCCCTCTTACATGCAAAAAATTAAATCATTTGCAACGTGTTAGTAGAAGCTTTTAATGGTACTGAATGTGGATGTGAAATCTCTAGTCATACTGCTTATATAAAAAGACTCTTTTTCTACAGTATGAACAGTATGAATCGTTTAAAAAAAATTGTGAACTTAATTGTGTACAGGTGTACAATTTGTACATAACGTCTGTTCTCATCTCAGATGTATAGCACTTACCAATGCATGCTAACTTACTTCCAATGCTGTTTAATAAATTATATTTGAACACCATTTTAAATTTAGTGTATTATATAGCTATATGTTGACTAGCAGATTGAATAGTTAGTTTCATGCCCATCAAGCGAGTAGTCTGATTTCAATTTATTGACGCTATTTTCTCCTCAATGTGATTTGGAATAAGGTATTGTTTCCTTTAATGTTGTGAAATAGTGAATTGTACATCTTTTATCATACAGAGCATATTTTCAATTTTTAACTTTTAAACTAATTTTTATTGCTGTCTGTCTTCCATATCTCAAGATGGCTGCTGACGATTGTAATGAATTATTTCTTATTGACATTAAATGTGATTGCATCTGCCTATAAAACTTAAATCCAAATGTTTGTGATGACACAACGTGGTGTATTCCTATACATTTTGTACCATCTAAAGTTCGCTCTAGCACCACGAAGGTTATTCCCTTATGCCTTAAGACATGTGCTCTTACCCTGCTGCATCTTATTGGCAGTTTTTTCCATATTTTCCTTTCTTCACTCATTCTGAGGAGGACCTTCTCATTCCGTATTTTGTTTGTCGATCAAATTTTCAACATTATTCTGTAGCGCTTCATCTCATCACTTCTGTTCTCTTCTACCATTGTCCCTGATTTACCACTACAAATTGCTGTGCTCCATTCTCAGAAATTTATTCCCCCAATCTGATACGAGTAAACGTCTGTTGGCTTGGAGTGCACTCTGTCTGTGCTAGTTTGATTTTTATGTCTTATTTCAGTACACACAGTGGTTATCGCATTTGAGTTCACTAATTTCTATTTTCAAATGATTTTTTTTCGGTCTTCTAAGTGATCACCTTGAGATATTACACTAAGGAATGTAAGATTTGAAGATGATCTCTTAGCAGGTCGAAACCGGTCATCTGAAAATAAAAATAAAAAATCTGAATGCGATCGCGACTGTGTGTATTGCAATAAGTTATAATATTATGAAGATAGGTGTTCTTCCTCTAACAATGTTCCAAAAAATGATTTCTATGTGCTCCTTGCATCTTCCATCATGAATTATTTTGCTTCCATCATAGCAGAATTCCTTAACTTCCACTACTTTACGATGATCAGTCTAGAAGTTAAGTTTCTCGCCTTTTTCATTTCTGCTAGTTCTCATTACTTTTGTCTTTCTCCTGTTCACTCTCAGTCCTTATTCTGTCCTCCTTACACTGTACATTACATTCAACGAATCCTGTAATTCTTCTTCACTTTTACTCAGCATACCGATGTAGCAACTATATGAGCGAATCTTGTCATTGATATCGTTCCACCGTGAATTTCATTCCACTCTTGAATCTTTCTTGTATTTAGATTATTTTGAAGTATAGACGGAACGATAAGGGTGAGAGACTGAAAGCCTGTATTACACCCTTTTTAATCCGAGCGCTTCACTCTTGGCCTTCCGATCTTATTAGTCCGTGTTGGTGGTTTGGAAATTGCTGTTACAAACGTTTAGAACTTTCCGAGCGGAGTGAGAACACAATATATTGAACAGGAACCCATGTCCAGAAATGCACCGTTTCCATTCTTCATCGGTTACATTTTAGATGTTTAGTTCATCCACTTCTGATTGAGGAACCGAATTAGGTGTAACGCAGTACAGATATTGCGTAACAGTTCGAATGGAAACATAACGAAACATCCATTTCTCACTTAAACACACTTGTTTGATTTAACACTTAAGTATTACGTGTTTACATTACTCTAAGACAAAAAGAAAACACAGTACACTGTATGTTCAGAACAATACTGATGCACAACAGGAGCCGCTCGTTGTGGCGACCACCAACGTTGTTACCGACACTATACCATGAGTTTCTAGTGCAGTGACGGCAACTAGTGCCAGCAAATCTTCGTCTCTATAGGATTATCGCGAACCAGACTTAACATACAACCGTACAAGAAGTTTTTCATAGCAGTTAAATCCGGCGCTCTCAGCGACCGCGTGGCTGTACCAACTCAGCCTATCCATGTTTCACCATATCGTCTGCTGAGATGTCTCCAAACGGCACGTGAGAAGTTAGGTGGTGTACCGTCATACTGAAGGGCAGACGTTAAGTGACATCAGGTGTGTCCGCAGCTCGTGGTCGTGCGGTAGCGTTCTCGCTTCCCACGCCCGGGTTCCCGGGTTCGATTCCCGGCGGGGTCAGGGATTTTCTCTGCCTCGTGATGACTGGGTGTTGTCTGCTGTCCTTAGGTTAGTTAGGTTTAAGTAGTTCTAAGTTCTAGGGGACTGATGACCATAGATGTTAAGTCCCATAGCGCTCAGAGCCATTTGAACCATTTGACATCAGATGACATCTGACGCAGTACGCGTCATCCTGTTTACCGTACTGCGTACCAGGGAAGGCTCTCTCAAAGACTCTTCCCCCAGCAGACAATGACGTGTTGCACAATCGCCGTACGGTTTTCTGGTATTATCTACTTACCGCCTCTACAAATCCTAGACGTTTGTAACTAGAAATGCCCAACAACCTGTATGTCACCTATCTTTCTTAGGAGCTTACACATTTTCCATCAAATTTGGAACATGTAGCGCCACTTCACGTTAAGGGGGTAGGACGTCAAACGGGCCTACTTGGAGCAGGAGAGGCACCGCAGGACATTTTAATTTCTGCTGTCTATACTTTTACAAATAAATTCATGAAAACGTTAACGGCATGACCAGGAAGAATTCAGGATTCATACTCATGGAAGTGGAAGCTCAAAAACTTAAAAAACACATTCTTTTTACATGTGAAATCTAATCATTTTTTCACTTACTACTGGCTGCATTTGTTGCTATAGGTACACTTTTCTTCCTAAGTAAGGGAGATTCTTCGATGACTTTTGCACAGCATACAAACCATAGTTAAAGGTGTATGAAACTCTAGAAGTTATTTAATTTTTGAAAAAAATGAATGAACTGTTACATTTTAAACTTCATGTTTTGAAAAAATTCAAGTTTTATAGTTAATTATCTCAATTTTTTGCTCAGTTTTTTAACACATTTGGAAAATTCTAGAGTATCATACACCTGTAACTACTGTTTGTATGCTATGCAAAATTCATCGAAGAATCTCTCTTACTTAGGAAAAAAAGTGTACCTATAGCAACAAATGCAGCCATTAATAAGTGAAAAAATGATGAAATGTCACATGTAAAAAAAATATATTTTGCTACGTTTTTGAACTTCCACTGTGATAAGAGTGAGTTCTCAATCCTCTCAATCCCTCCCGGTCATGGTGACAAAGTTTTATGTATTTATTTGTAAAAGCATAGACAGTAGAAATTAAAATGTCCTCTGGTGACTCTCCTGCTCCAAGTCGGCCCGCTTAACGTCCAACCCCCCCTTAACAAATGTTCCTTCCAGATTGACCAATTCTATAAGCGTATCTGGATTTTACTTCATTCTCGCTTCAATTATGAAGTGCAACTGCCTGTCTGTTGATTTTACCTTTCCGAAAGCCAAATTGATCGACGTCTAATAAATCCTTCTCTGTCCCATTCTTCTGTAAATTATTCTTGTTAGCAGCTTGCATGCTTGGGATGTTAAGCTGGTGGTGCAATTGTTTTCGCACCTATGTGCCCTTGCTGTCTAAGGAATTGTGTGGATAACATTTTCCCGTGTGTATGATGGTACCCAGCCAGTCACATAGAATCTCAACACCAACTTTAATAACTGAATGGTTGCCATTTCTCCCATTGATCTCAGAAATCCCGGTGGAATATTATCTATCTCTTCTGCCTTACCTGATCTGAAGTCTTCCAGAACACCTTTAGAATATGACTCTAATACTGGAACTCATATGTCTCCTATTTCAACCACAGCTTTTTCTTCTATCAACTCATCAGCAAGCCTTCCCCCTCATAGAGGCCTACAATGTACTCGTTCCACCCATCCTTTCTCTGTTTAACAGAGGAATTGCTGTTGCGCTCTTGATGTTGCCACCCCTGCTTTCAGTTGCATCGAAAGGTATTTTCATTTTTCTATATGCCGAGACAGTCCTTCCGACGTTCATATCACGTTCGACTTATTCACATTGTTCCTGTAACGATTTCGTCTTGACTGCCTTGCCCTTCCTATTTACTTCATTCCTAATTGATTTATATTTATGTACTCCTTTCTTTCCCCGAACATTTTTATTCTTCCTCTTTTTGTCGACCAATGGAAATATTTCTTCCGTGACTCAAGGTGGATCTGTGTGTGGGTTTGGACTTTATGGGCGCTCAACGGTGAGGATATCAGTGCTCTTACCATCATTAAAACAAAAGTATATAGTTAAAACCTCGAACATTTCTCCACATTCTAGGACTCGAATCGACAACGCCATCACTTTATCTCACATGCGCTAAAACAACAGAGAAAGAGTAAAAGGAGCTATAGGTGGTATTAAAACACAAGTAAAATAACTAAGGAGCTAAATGAATGGCACATGAAAATGTCACCGGTTAACTACTTACAAAATATATGGGTGAACCAGTCACCCTGTTACGCCACGTCTGCGTTGTGGGCTTTACTAGACGGAGCTTACTGTCCGTCACTTCCAGCCACACGCTCTCCCACCAACGCAAGGCTCTGGAGCTCAACAGCGAGGCCATACCTTGTAGAGGATGGCACACTGACATAGCTGAGGATCACGACACGCCTGCTTGGCTGATAGATTCACTCTTTCATTCCGCGCAATACCAATGTGAGACGTGGTACACAACAGAAAAACACCTCCTTCCCCAGTCGCTGCAGTTGGAGGAGGGCATCCTGGATATTCTCGACTACTTTATCTGCTGGGTATAAACATTTCAGAGAGTGAATGGGACTCAGGGAATCGGAACAGGCAAAAAGACAGAAGGAATTTATCACTGAGACGTCTCATCTGCTCAAGTGCCCACAATATCCGATATAATTGTGTGTCGAAGACAGTGAAGTGTTCAGGCAGTCAGACCTTCAGGACACGGTCTGGGAAAACGGTAGAGCAATCAACTGAGACTCCTGTTTAGACCTATCAGTAAAGACAGCTACATAGTTATGGTGCTCGTATAAAATGTCAGAAAATATCACATTAAAAACAAAGTGTAAACTCTCTTGTACTGCCCCAAATATAAATTTACTCCGAGCCACGGCAATAACCAGGGCGGCAGATGGTAAAAACCCTGGATTTGGCGTTGTACTTGCTCTACATCAAGTGACTCTAGACCATGCTGCACGCGGATCCCGAACGGCATTGTGGCTCCTGGATGATTGGAGAGAAGCATTCCCGAGGCAAATGAGCAACAGTATGTAATAAAATGGCGCACCTACAGCCGTCCTTCCGATGTTATTTATTCTGTAGTTTATTCACTATGGTAACCGGGTTAAGTCGGAGCTGAGAGGAATTTACATGTCTGATGCACCTTGCGGAGCTGCCGCCTGATGGTGAGCCAGATGGTGAGTGGCGGTTCCCCAGCCTCAGCATAGAGACTGGGTATGAGACAAGTCCTATAAACGCTAGTGGTTAGCCGAATCCCCTCATGGCGGACAGTGTCAATGATCTTCAAATAAGAAGACCTCGCTGATCCGTATACCATGAACCCATAATCCAACTGAAAACACACAAAATCCCTATGAAACCGGAGAAGACGTGCCCTGTCCATTGCTCAAGACCTGTGGCTAAGGCACTTTACGATGTTTGATGCCTTGAGCGTTGTAGCTTTCAGGTCTCTCAGATGTGGCAGTCACGACGATTTGGAGTCGAAAATGAGGCCCAGTAAGAATGAGGCCCAGTAACCTCATCGAGTCTCTAAAATATAGGATGGTGTCCCTCATATAAAGGACGTAGCCAGGATTTTGTCAAAGGGAGAGGGGCTTCGATCTGCTAAAGAGGACCTTAAAAAAACTCATGTTTTTTCATTTATTTTTAAAATTTCTGTAGAGGACGGCAAACCATTTTATTCCACAATGATCTCGGAGTTTCACCAAGGGGAGATATAATCGCCTTGTGTATTGTGTGTGCATTGAAACCGGGAACCTAGAATCGACGGATAGGCTTCGTACCGCCGTAGCTCTTAGTGGTTTACAACCCCACAACAGGCTACAGTAGTCCACCCGCCCTACCGACACCAGTGCCCTACCCCCCGCCCCCCCCCCCCTCCCTCCTGGAACTTCTCAAACCAGACAATTGTAACCCCAAATGTGATAGAGTAACGATGGTGTACGCGTATGTACTTGGAGACAGTGTTTGCGCAGCAGTCGCCGACATACTGTTAACTGAGGCGGAATAAGGGGAACCAGCCGGCATTCGCCGAGGCAGATGGAAAACGGCCTTAAAAAACCATCCACAGGCTGGCCGGCACACTGGGCCTCGACACTAATCCGCCGGGAGGATTCGTGCCGGGGACCGGCACGCCTTCCCGCTCAGGAAGTAGCACGTTGGACCGCGCGGCTAGCCAGGCCGGCTATAATCTCCTTACTTTGGAAAGCTGTATTTTGGCAAATCACTAAAAAGCAGTCATGCTCCAATCTCCCTTCATCCGCCGAGGTTCTTGTGTACCTTTCAGTTTAGATTTGAGACGAGGAAGTGACCAGGAATGGACAAGCGCAAATTTTTTGGGACCAATATTGTTACCGACGGGCCTTTGAAATAAAGAGATCTCTGTTCAACAGAGACGCTGAAAACAGTTTTGGTGACCAAAATGCAAAGGATCCGGAATTATTCAACCTTACACTTTCTCCAATTTCCTCATTTAAATATCCGTCTCTCACTTCTTCCAGCGTATTTGTGTGATGCATAGACTCCATAGATTCTTTTTTTCATCACCAGCGCCCCATTTCGCGGAGTGGGGATGGGGTTGGGTGTAGAGGGCACTTTTAACCATACAGTGAACAATGTATTCAGTCTAATTACAACGAAAACTAAAAGAGAGGAAAACAAAAAAACAGGAAGATGAAACATTTACAATGAATTTAAAACTTTTTACAGGTGAAAATAAAATGGAAGTTTTATGTATATAAGAGATATGATTCTTATGCTTTTAGTTAAAAGCAGTAATATTAAAAGGTAAAACAAAACAATGTAAGAACACATTTAAAACCTGATGTCAGAAGATTGATATTAGAAAAAAAGCACTTTTCTGTAACCAAAACTTGAAGAACATGCCCTGGGATAGGGAGCCTGTTGTTGAATTTACATCTACATCTACATCCATACTCCGCAAGCCACCTGACGGTGTGTGGCGGAGGGTACACTCAGTACCTCTATCGGTTCTGCCTTCTATTCCAGTCTAGTATTGTTCGTGGAAAGAAGGATTGTCGGTATGCCTCTGTGTGGACTCTAATCTCTCTGATTTTATCCTCATGGTCTCTTCGCGAGATATACGTAGGAGGGAGCAATATACTGCTTGACTCTTCGGTGAAGGTATGTTCTCGAAACTTTAACAAAAGCCCGTACCGAGCTACTGAGCGTCTCTCCTGCAGAGTCTTCCACTGGAGTTTATCTATCATCTCCGTAACGCTTCCGCGATTACTAAATGATCCTGTAACGAAGCGCGCTGCTCTCCGTTGGATCTTCTCTATCTCTTCTATCAACCCTATCTGGTACGGATCCCACACTGCTGAACAGTATTCAAGCAGTGGGCGAACAAGCGTACTTTACCTACTTCCTTTGTTTTCGGATTGCATTTCCTTAGGATTCTTCCAATGAATCTCAGTCTGACATCTGCTTTACCGACGAACAACATTATATGATCATTCCATTTTAAATCACTCCTAATGCGTACTCCCAGATAATTTATGGTATTAACTGCTTCCAGTTGCTGACCTGCTATTTTGTAGCCAAATGATAAAGGATCTATCTTTCTGTGTATTCGCTGCACATTACACTTGTCTACATTGAGATTCAACTACCATTCCCTGCACCATGCGTCAATTCGCTGCAGATCCTCCTGCATTTCAGTACAATTTTCCATTGTTACAAACTCTCGATGCACCACAGCATCATCTGTAAAAAGCCTCAGAGAACTTCCGATGTCATCCACCAGGTCATTTATGTATATTGTAAATAGTAACGGTCCTATGACACTCCCCTGCGGCACACCTGAAATCACTCTTATATCGGAAGACTTCTCTCCATTGAGAATGACTGTGGTGTTACCGCCAGACACCGCACTTGCTAGGTGGTAGCGTTTAAATCGGCCGCGGTCCGCTATTATACGTCGGACCCGCGTGTCGCCACTGTCAGTGATTGCAGACGGAGCGCCGCCACACGGCAGGTCTAGAGAGATGTCCTAGCACTCGCCCCAGTTGTACAGCCGACTTAGCGAGCAATGGTTCACTGACAAATACGCTCTCATTTGCCGAGACGATAGTTAGCATAGCCTTCAGCTACGTCATTTGCTACGACCTAGCAAGGCGACATTACCAGTTTATATTGAGATTGTAATTTGTACCATCAAGTGCGATGTTCTCCAATTATGGATTAAAGTTAAGTATTCCAGAAGCTATGTACTATTTTTGGCTACTATAATTCTTTGTCATTTTCCAGACCTCACGCCAGGCTGCGTGAGCTTAAACGCGTGCCTTTCGGCTTCCTCCAAACTCCGTGAATTGGCTCCTGCCAATTCACAACAATGACATGCTGCGTCCTGTTATCTAGGAACTCCTCAATCCAATCACACAATTTGTTTGATAGTCCATATGCTCTTACTTTGTTCATTAAACGACTGTGGGGAACTGTATCGAACGCCTTGCGGAAGTCAAGAAACAAGGCATCTACCTGTGAACCCGTGCCTATGGTCCTCTAAATCTCGTGGACGAATAGCGCGAGCTGAGTTTCACATGACCGTCTTTTTCGAAACCCATGCTGATTCCTACAGAGTAGATTTCTAGTCTCCAGAAAAGTCATTATACTCGAACACAATACGTGTTCCAAAATTCTACAACTGATCGACGTTAGAAATATAGGTCTATAGTTCTGCACATCTGTTCGACGTCCCTCCTTGAAAACGGCGATGACCTGTGCCCTTTTCCAATCCTTTGGAATGCTACGCTCTTCTAGAGACCTACGGTACACCGCTGCAAGAAGGTGGGCAAGTTCCTTCGCGTACTCTGTGTAAAATCAAACTGGTATCCCATCAGGTCCTGAGGCCTTTCCTCTTTTGAGCGATTTTGTTTCTCTATCCCTCTGTCGTCTATTTCGATATCTACCATTCTGTCATCTGTGCGACAATCTAGACAAGGAACTACAGTGCAGTCTTCCTCTGTGAAACAACTTTGTAAAAAGACATTTAGTATTTCGGCCTTAAATGGGAGGAGGTAGGCCGTTGAGGAGGCTAGGAATGAGATGGTACAAGGATGGAGGACTGGTGCATAGTATCAGTGGAGTAGCACACATCTTACTTTTGGTGCTGACAGATTGACATCCAGGTAACTATAACGTGGATGCTTGCTGGGTATGTACCGCCACCTGAACTGACATCACTTATCTGATATGATCGAACGGGCCACGTAATACCACAGAGCAGGTGAAACATCTTTTGGTATCTACACTTGCTGATAATGCCATGACAAAGAAAGTCGCGGAACACACGGTGCTGGCAACTGGTCATGGCGATCGCCGACAGGGCCCACTGTCGCCTTGTGTGTTGCAAGGAGACTCTGACTTCATGACTTCTGTGGGAAGAAGTTAAGGAGCCCCCCCCCCCCCCCCGCATGACTCAAGTAATTTGTGTGTTTTCTACCTTAGAGGACTGCACTGCTGATAATCTGCCACACTTCAACATTTGGTTTTGGTTTCTAAGGGGCATCTCTTTTTCGGGTAGCTGTCTTGTCATTTTAGGTGTGCTGTTGATGTTTCTGGCTTTTTTGCAGCTTTGATACGTCTAGCACTTCGGAAGTGTACTTACGCTTTTGGTAAGTTGTGGGTGTCTTTGCAACGAGGAGTGTAGTCAGTGTGAAACTAGAAAGCTGAGCAATTAAATTTTTTTGTTAGTGAAGCTAAATTACGGCGACTACTGTGCCTTGCTTTTGTTATTGAATCTTGATCTCTCTGTACAATTTTCTTATTCAGTAACCTTCTGTAAATAATAGTTTTGAAACTGCTATATTTCGTACAAATAGCAATAACAGTGTGTGCTATTAAGTACAACAGATTTGTCTTCGTTATATATGGTATTAGTAATCAGAGATACAGGTGCTTTTGGTTCACTCACACTGGCATGTTTCGCTAGGTTTGCTAATTGTAATAAAGTTCTTTCTTTTGAATTACTATGAATATATTAAAAAGGAATGTACATATACATAATACGCTTTATATGAAGTGCAAGGGTCTTCCTTTATTGATACTAGAAGATTCCAGTGGCGTTTGGTTTCGTATTATGGTTTTCACTTGTTCTCAGCTTTACATATAAGTTTGTTAGCAGACTTACACTTTTATTTGTTGTATGAGATCCTTACATCTTGCTAAATGACTGGTATTTTTATACATATACTACACTTTGTTAACAATTGTGCAAATACTGTTGTTTAGTGCATATTCGTGACCAAGATATTTGAAAACATTTTTATCTCGTTTAATTTATTTTTGTGTAAATGATGCAGTTACCGTTCTTTTGCCTTATACAACAATACTACAGACGTTAAGCTTTCATCTGACAATGAGTTCAAAGCTATTGCTTTCCGATGATTTACATACTCTTTAACTATATGCAATACGTCTACATGTAGGGTACCGTTCTTGAGTGCTGTACATAATCATTACATTTTAATTTTAATTTTTTTAACAAACTCTTACAACTTTCAGTAATGGCTTTTATTTTCGCTGAGTTTTCGATAGTTCAAATGAAGTACATCCTGTGTAAAATGTTTGTATTTTGTTTGCTGTAGATTTTATGCTGATTATAAACAATGATTGTTGCATGGTACTAAGGCAAATTTTGACATTTTCACGTTTTTTACTCTAACAAATTTGTTAAACTAGAGGAGGCATCAGTGATCGTAAAGCTGTTACTCCATCATTAACTACAGATGCCTGAATAAATGTTTAGCAAGGAACGAAAATATTATTGTGACTCTTCAATTTCTCCAGGCGTATTTCATGACGAAGTACATCTCGGATGAACAGCCTGGTGTGAGTGTACGAAGAACGCAATGTGTCGGCAGTCGACTTTGTTGCCATTATCAGGTGTGCCAAGATCAGCACACTTGATGATGGCAACAACGTCGATTGCTGAAATATTGTGTCCTTCGTACGCTCACTCCAGGCTGTTCCCCCCGAGATTTAATTTGAAAATATTATTGTTGAATATGACTTGCAGGAAACAGACCGCAGAGGTTCTCAGCAGCCGACAGTGGGTACCAAACGTTTGAAAAGATGAGTCATTCACTTTTTCAAGTTAGATCATCGGTTGGATATATACAGATGTATGCCTATATCGCTGACGTCGGTCTGTTTCAGAACTGTGGAACATGCCTTTTGCTCACGTATTACGAGCAATACAGAGCAAGAGAATGTCTCTATTAAAATCAACATGCACTGTGCAAACTGTTCGCTCTCTTCTTTCATGAGATACACAACAGCACCTAGGAAGATGCTGTGTTTTTCTGATTTCCGGAAATCATTCGATCTAGCTGTTCGTAAGAGTTTGGTGTGGAAAATAGGACGTTACGAAGTATCAGACCAGATTTGTTTCTGAATACAGGATTTCATAAAAGATAGAGCTTTTAACGCTATAGGAATATTGCTGCTTACAACCCATTAATTGACCTTTTGGTTGACGCCGAAAGCTCCATGAAACTGTTTGTTGACGGTATCGTTGTCTTCTTGTATTTTGCAAAGGCAGAAGACTGCAGCGAAATTCAGGATGAGTGGCTGTGAGTCAACGATTCCTGCCTGTCATGATGTTACCCCACACGTAGGTAAATGCAACGTATGACATGTGAATAGCCGTGGAGGTCGTCCACGTTTAGAGTCCTCTGTTGGTGATAAATCGCTGGAACAATAAAAACCATAGAACACCTTTAAGTAACCATCTGGGTTGACCTAAAATGGAATGACCATATGAAACTATTGTTAAGAAAACCAAATGTCAGGATGAGGTCCGTTGGAAGAATATTTAGGATAAGCAATTTATTTACTTAAGAAATAAAAAAAAATTGGACTGATTCTTTAGTATATCTCGTCAGGCTGGGACACTTACCATGTTGGATTAATACACTAGACGGACAAGATCCAACGAAGAGCATCGCATTGAGTTACGCGAACTTCAGTCGGCGCTGGAGCGTTACGGCTCCTCTCATCAAACTCCAGTGGCAAAGATTTGGTGTTAAAGTTCCGGGACCGCACACTGCAAGAAGAGTGAGACAACGTTTTACTTCTACCTACGTCTCTGTTGCTAAATGTCTACTAAATTCGATAAGAATCGAAGTTGAAATATTGAACTGAAATTTGTGCCAACTCCGTGACTTGAACTCGACTACTGCTTACTAGGCGGGCTGTGCTATTCACTACGCCACCTTTCCAGTGTGGATAACACAGCTACGTGGGTTACTCTAGTCCAATTCCTTGGCAACGTAAACTTCAAATTCATGTATGAGATTATATCTTCAGTCCCACAGATTGTACAAGCCTTCTAGAATATTCATTTGGTTGCTACTTCCCCTAATGATTTTAGGTATTTCTAGATATATAATGCCATCCACATTATTTGATCTTAAGGCTCGGTTAAACTTTGGTTCTAACTCTCGAGCCTTCATATCTTCCTAATCTACGCCCATTTCCTTTTCTGTCACATCATGAGACGGTTGCTCCCTCTTATAAAGCCCTTCAGTGAATTCTTTCCCCATATCTACTCAGTACTACGCATTTGACAGTGGAATACCTCCTAATTTTTCCTGCTACCACCTCCCTTTAGCTTCGCTGCACTACTTACTTCATTAGCAAATGAGTTATATTGTTCTATCCGTGTCTTTGCCTCGAAATTTTTGTACCTGCTTCTTTCGTCAATTAGTTGAAATATTTCTTCTTTTATCAACGTTTCTTCGCCGTTACCGTCCTGACATTTGTGTTTGTGACACCAGTTTCTGTGATTGTCGTTTCTGGAGATGTACATTCCTATTCAAATGAACCACCTACTGTGGTATTCATTATCTCAGTGTCTACAGCGTCAGAGAACTTAAACTGCCTCTGCTCATTCCTCAGTACTTCAGTATCCCACTTAATTACATACTGATTTTTCCAGATGAACCTCTTAAATTTAAGTCTACTCTTGGTTATTAGCAAATAATTACTGTGTTCTAAATCTGTACCTGTTCCTGAGTACGCCTCGGAATTCGCTGCCTAGTTTCGAAATGTCCCTCTCACCATAATATAATCCAACTGGTATCTTGGCGAGTCCCCGGATCTTTTCCAAATATGTCATTTCCTCTTGTTATTTTTGAGCAGTCTATTCACTACTCGTAGCTGAAAATTGTAGCAGAATACATTCCTACAACTGCGCCCTTATTCTCCCGTAACACTCTCTGTCCCCTCAACAGCGGTACAGTCACCCAAGATTATTAAATTATCTTCCTTGCACTCTGTACTACCAGTTAAATGGTTTCATACAGTTTCCCTGTCTCTTGAGCCTCTGCTTGGAACATTGTCTGTACATAAGAACTAGAGTGGTTGGGGTTGGATTGCTGCCACTTTTGATAAGAATAATGCTGTCACTGAACTGTTCACAGTAACTCACTCTCTGCCCTGCCTTCCTATTCATGACGAATTTTATTCCCACTACGGCTGTTCATATGACATACTCGTCTGACCAGATATCCTTATCTTCTTTTCATTTTACTTCACTGGACTCCCACTGTATCTAGATTGAGCATTTAATGCTTTTTTTTACATTTGTTACACTGGAGTGCATATACAATTTAGACGCTGACTTGCATAATAAAACCGTATCCATACAGACTCACCACAAGTTCTACACTGTGTGACGTATGAAAGATGACATTACGTAAATGTAAACGATTGCTATTAATTATGAATGTTCAGCCGTTTGTTCTTGACTACTAGGCTATTATGATTCCTTTTTAGATGAATCATTACTAGCTAAATTATTTTCCGGGTTGGTTCTTTGCTATCTTTTAAAGGACGAGGGTGGTAGGAACGTCTCACATAACTATTTCCCCCTGGTGCTGTTCTCACTAACAGGACTACGAGAACACATTCTGTTACCATTTTCTGTGTTTAAACAACCAAGTAACAAGAAACAGTGCTAAACACTACTCATGACTATCCTTTGTCTACCAGTCTTGGTTGTTACAACGACCCAGTTCTTCCTCGGCTTTGCCGCATAATACACGCCTCCCGGCGTTTCCGACTCAGCATTTTGAGATAGCTTGCAATATCTGAACAAACTGGATGCCAAGAACCAGGTCTTTATGAAACTAAACCCTTCTTTATGGGCTGTTAGTTTTCTCGAGGCTGTTATGTCAGTAACCTCCATAATTAGGCTGGCAGGAACATAGTAGCAAAAGCTGCAAAGTGCTCTATTTTAATCTACTGACCCAATTATCTCGATGTTCTACACATTAAAAATGAAGAACTTTCTTCGATTCCTAAATAGGTCAATAAACGAAATGGCTAGATCAACGTAAAACTTACTGTTTATTTATCATATAATATCTCATGGGTAAGTACTACGAGTTTCATGAATGTCACTCTTAATACTGATAATCCGATCGCTCAATAAATCCAATACATATATTTTTAAATTTATCTCTTCGTTACCTCTTCGGTGACTCTCAAGCTTTTACATGATCTTATTATATCATGAATGACTAAAGTAACTTTACATAATACTGTAGATGTATTTAGAATTAGATTTTCCCTCGTCAGCGGAGAGTGCGCTGATATTAAATGTCTTGCCAGATAAACCTGCGTGCTTTACAAAGACTCGAATTCGGGACCTTTGTCTTTCGCAGATAAGTAGATGTATTTGTTTATTAATCACTTCGAAATAAAAACAGAAACGGTTCCACTGACAGAGAATCTCATTTGTAGTATGGCTCAAGTCAATGTTTCCAGTATAAAATTTGTATCACGTAACTACGCTGAGATGAAGACGAGTAGCATGCATCTTTCACATCGTGTCTTAAGCTTCCAATAACCGTCTTCAGTGAGGTATCAGATTCATGTGTTGCATGGTGTCAGTGTTAGAGCACCAGGCAGGCCACAAATCACAATGACGAACTGGCTAAGATGGTGTAAAGGGCGAATCCTGTGGAGGCGAGTGGTTTGGAGCTATTAATCACGCTAAACTGTGGCTTGAGCGAATGCCTGCGAAACATTATCTTCTATTATATGGAGCTTCAACAGTGAATTACGGGGGAGTTAGCTTCGCGGTATGGGGGTGTGTTTCTTGGTCAGAGTGTTTTCCTCTTATTGCCCTCAAGAAAAGGCCAAATTTTGACGGATATTAACACATTTTACAGCATTGTATTCGTGGCGTTCACGAAAACAATTTTGTGTTTTTACGCACATTAATTATACTTATTATTAATATTAATTTTCTATGAGTTAATTTCTTTACACAAGTTACCGAAACAGTTTGAGTTATTAGTTTTGGATCAACATAAATCCGGAGTACAGCTGGTTTTCCTCCGATACATACCTTTTGGTGCTTGGAAGCAATTAGTATTTAGATAAAAATTTGTATCCTCCACTGGAAACAATATTCGCGGACGTGCAACATGTTACTTTTAAAAAAATTATAAATATTCAATCAGATGCACATAATTTCTGGATTAAAAATGTAATGGAATTAAGTTGCTCAGAACAAATAAGAATTCTGATAAAATGAATTTTTCCCTTTTTCGTATAAATTTTCCTTTCTGTTTGCGTTATCTGTGCAATATAATAGTGCCTGTACTTCCGTTGAAACGGGAGTACTGGGGCACACATGTATGTGGCACCAGATTAAGATAAGAAAATTAATAAATTAAAATGAAACTAGTATACTATAAACGATGAATGTCTCTGATGGGGTCAATAATGCGGATCGCTGACTGTGCGCGACCTCGGAGCCAGTGTTACTGTAATTCTAGTGTAGGGAAAAGAGCGCTTGGCGCACAGTCGTAGGCAGCTGCCTGTGAGGGAAAGACGATGGAGTAGGCAGTCTTTAGGGTGCGCTGTGTGAAGTCACCAAGAGTTAGATTAATGTAGGTATGTCAGTATTGTTGAACATGGAAGCAGAAGTCTTCAGGCAAATAACGTAAAGATGTTCAATGATTACGATTTCTGTTTTCGCCAGCGTGATAGTATAGATGAGTTCGCTGATAACCCCAGAATGCCCGTAAACAATTTTCATGAAGAGGATAGTAATGCCTTTAAGCCGGCCGGTGTGGCCGTGCGGTTCTAAGCGCTTCAGTTTGGAACCGCGTGACCGCTACGGTCGCAGGTTCGAATCCTGCCTTGGGCATGGATGTGTGTGATGTCCTTAGGTTAGTTAGGTTTAAGTACTTCTAAGTTCTAGGGGACTGATGACCTCAGAAGTTAAGTCCCGTAGTGCTCAGAGCCATTTGAACCATTTAATGCCTTTAAGATTTATTAAAAGAGTTATGTGTAATTCGATTATTTGCAATTATGTTGGATTAATGAAGTTGGATAATATTGATGTTTAAATCTGATTGTTTCTGAATCAATTGTCAGTAATGTAACTTCAACTCTCAACCGTTTTTGAAAAGGCCAACTTAACGTACGACATAAATTTTGCTTAAAAAAAACAGTGTTAGTAATTCACCATAATCAGTACCGCCTCCCAGTCCAGGTCACATAATTATTGAAGAAGTTGAATTTTCTTAAACGTTTTATTTTATCAGCCAAAAGACTTTCATGTGCATTTCAACTATTGTGGCCAGTATTGCACACTGCTGAGCCTGTAGCTAGCATTCATATTTTTTGTGAGAGACCAGAGTATATCGCGTTACTCCGTTGCTGCTTTAGGGGTAAAAGAATTTAATTTATTTGCTATCTGCACAGGGACCAAAGTTATAAGTTTTGAACAGGGTCAGATGATTCAGTGCCTAAGGGACTGAATTTATTTTGCAGTGACTGTATTCCTTTATTGTTATTGGCTGTTGCATTGTCCAATCGATTCGTGTAAAGTTTTGCCAAAAATAACACAGAGTAAGCACACCACTTGCAGTTACAACACGCCACACGACAATTAGAGTTTTGTATCCATTCCACAACTCAGACTTCATTTAACATAATCGTAAAGTTTATTATTTCCTTTTTTTAAAAGATAGTTACACTGTTCTCGTATATATGATATGTGTATATTGACAGATATCGAGCTCTATGTTCAGATGCCGTAAAACAGATCCAGTTCAGAGGAAGACACAAGACAGCAGACAGATGCGAAAATCGCTTACCAGGAACATCTGATAAGCGAAATTAGATCAGAGATATTTTTGTTTACTATCCTGCTGCTGGATATTATGGAAACTATCTATTTATCTATTTAGCTTTTACTATTACATTTGTGGCTTTCGCTACTGATATTGTATGTACGGTGTACAGCAGAGGAATAGTTCGGAGACGATGGATGCTTGTGCCAGCATTACAATGCAACCTGTTATAAAGCAGCATCTGCGAAGCAATAGTCAGTGGACAGCTATATCCGCAAAACGGACCGACGTGCCCAGAGCCCCAGAATGAAGCCAATGGAGCACTTTTACATGAATTAGAACGACGACTTCGCTGCTGACTCTAGCATCCAATATCGCAATCTTCTCTGGTTGCCATTGTTCAGAAAGAATGGGCTTTAAGACGTTTTCCTGAAATGTGTTTAAAACGAAGTGGCTCAATGCTTTCGTATCATATGTTTTCTATAATAGGTTCCCTGAACCTTCCCGTCACAAAACCTGTTATCTCAGTGTGAGTAAAGAATTTTCCTGGCTATAAATAAGCGTAAGTAACGTTAGGCACAATTTATACAAAGAAAATCCAAAGTAAATTCTTAGATCATTAGTGACAACTACTTCCATAAATGTTAAGTGACTGACACGAAAAAAAGGAGAAAATCTTTGCTATTAACGGCTTTTACCTGATTAAGACTGCATAAAAGCTGCGACTGTTGTGTTGATGCCCTGAAAATATTTCTCATTTTTATACACGTCAGTCACGAATTTACAAACAACGTAAAAGCTCCACGGAATGTGTGAAGAGGCCTTTATTATGTGATAATGTAAGATAAATGTATGTCCAAGTTCTTCAACCGTCTTTATGCAATCTTTAAGCAAGACTGCGTCATGTCGTATAGAAATAACGCGTAGAATACAGATGGGACTGATCTTTGTACGGCCTAACGCCGGACAATAAAGGAATGAATTGGAGAAGAGTAAAGTCTGGAAATTTAGATGGCTGCAGCACGTGTCAAGAAGTTCTCTTAACTCACGGCTTACCTCAACTGGATTACAATCATCTGCAAAACTAATAAATATTTCACCCGCGGTTGGCAGTTTATCGTGGAATGGATTCTGCTGAATGCAGATCGTTTATGGACTTGTTGAGATTTGAAAAGGCCTCCGGAACCATACAGTTTCATTCGTTTATATTTAATTTTACTATAATCCGCTAATACTCAGAAAAAAGATATTCGTTTATATTTAGTTTTACTATCATCCGCTATTACTCAGAAAAAAGATGCTAAACGAACACATGTGCCACTGTAATAATTTGTAAACTTAAAAATAATTTCAGGAGACAATAACGCGTCAGTGATTTTAAGTTTATTTCAAATACTATTCAAAATTAACATCGAAATACTTGAATAATTGATAGAAGTATCCACAATCAGACCAGGTGCTTGTGCAAATACCGCACATTCACAAAAGCAGAAGGAATTCAGTATACTTTCAAATCGCGGTATCGCTATAAAGTGAGTGCGAAAGTTACGTGGAATCCGACCTGTATCCACGGATGACTCCATGACAGGCCGACATTGATTCTTCCTTATTCAGACAAAGCCTCGATCGGAATAAAGAAACTTAACTTTGCGCACATGGATACACAACTGCACTTGAAAAACCATGCAAAATATAATTACACAAATGCAGCGCAAGCATGCAACATTCTCACCAAAATTCCTGTAAGGTGCAGTAGAGACCATACGAAATCAGTCATAAGACAACACCTCCGCTCTTTTACTGTCGAGGGTACCGCGCCTACTCATCACCACAGATTTCGTATATGAGGGCTTGGGCAGAAATGAAAGTCATGCAGGTGGCACCTACCAATCGTCAAGCTATTAGAAAAAAGAGCTCTTTTGACACGGGTCGTGAGAGGCATGACCTATGTATGCTAGCGTAGTTTCCAAGCAACGAGTGATAGAGCGGAAAGAGTTCAAAACTATTTTCCGTGGGTCAGGGAGACGAGTCCTCGTGTGGAAACCTTTTTATTTTCAGTATTTGCGTTACTTACATTGAAAATAATCGGAAATAATGCTCATTATATTGTATATACGTATTACCGGCCAAACCCGATTTTAGGATGAACTAGTTTCGCCTAGGTCAAACTTGTTCATCCTGTTACCGATAGGATAAAACAGTTTAGCTTAGGTCGAATCGGTTTATCCTAGTTAGAATTTACATGCTTTAGGATTAACTGGTACGTCCTAGTCTGAACTAATTTTACCTAGTCGGAATGCATGTCGATGCCTGTACGAGCGGGGAATCCCCGAATCATCTCCATTTCGCCCCTCGCACCTCTCAACCGCTCGTCGCTCGCACTGTTCTTCGTTTCGAAAGATATTTTGCATCGACGAGTACGCGTGTTAAGTTGCTGGTTGCGTTTAAAACATTTCTTTATGATCCTAGAATAATCATTGTTAGGCCTTTCATCATGGATGAGCCTTCGTGTAGTAGACAAGCCAAACAAAAGCTGAGAAGAGGAAAGTATCTGGAGGAAATTTTGCGGAGTGAAAATAAAAAGTCTTCTCATTATAATGTGTTATCAGTAGACGAATATGCGGATTTGGTTAAACAAGTAGAAGAAGAGAAAAAGTTGGAGGAAAGAACATCATTACAAAAAAAGTCTGAAACGATTAGCTGTTTTGAAAATTGGTGGTGTGAAAAAACTCATTGCACGGTGTGAAGGGAATATAAAATACTTAGCTGATGAACTTCATGATGTGACTGACGAAGCTCATGTATCTGTGGTTCATGGTGGTCGCGATAGGATGTTAGCCGAGACTTCAAAAAAATATGCCAATATCACAAAGAAAATGATATGCCTCTATTTATCAATGTGTGATGTTTGTGAACAAAAAAAGACAAAAAAGAAAAGAGGGCTAGCTTCAAAGCCAATTCTCCACTCGGAAATGAATAGCAGATGCCATTCGATTAGGTAGATTCCCAGACACAACTAGATGGGAATTTAAAATTCATTCTATTTTACCAAGACCTTCTCACAAAATTTGTTCTCCTTCTTGCGTTAACATCAAAGAGGGCAGACTAAGTGGCTTATCATTTGAATGGCATATTCCTAACTGTAGGGGCGCCTGCATTCTTCAGTCTGATAATGGCAGAGAATTTGTCAATAATGTTATAAGTGAACACGCAAATCTTTGGTCAGAACTGAAAATTGTGCACGGAAAACCAAGGCACAGCCAATGTCAGTGTTCTGTTGAACGTGCCAACCAAGACATTGAAAATATGAAAAGTTCTTGATTAAACAGAATTAAAAGAACAATTCGACGAAGTGGTCGGAAGGATTAAGGTATGTCCAATTGATGAAAAATCGAGCTTACCACTCTGGCATAACACAATCACCTTACAAAGCATTATTCGGAATCGAACCTAGAGTAGGACTTTCTACTACCTCGTTGCCTCGAGAAATCTTAAATAATATTCAGGACGAAGATGACCTAATGAAGGCCATCGAAGAAGACAGAAATACTGAACGGTACGAAGACAGTGATGAAGATAACATTGTGAAAATTTAAAAAAAAGTGTCATTCAAAATGCTAGAAAAATGGCGACAGAAAATTAAAAAAAAAACAAGCTAATAGAATAAAAGCTTCCTATGACAAATTCCATCCACCAGCTGACACAGGAGACAACGTAACCATACCTATTCCAGATGTAGATAAAGGCAGAGGTGACCGTCGAAACATAATTGGAGTAATACTTCAAAAGACTGATGAGGACCTCTACAAAGTTGGCACCAAACATGGCGTACTTCAAAAACATTATTGCAGGTCTAATTTTATAAAATTTGTTCATATTTTCTGTAATAAAATATTAATGAATATTTGTTTGAACTTCTTTTTCGAACTGATTTCGACGTTTGCATTCAGAAGTTTTTAGATGTGGGAGATATTAACCAGGATAATGAAATATCTTTAAGGACTGCAGCCACAAAACATTTTGTTGGATCAGGGCAAGGCTTCGTGAAATGCAGTTGAATTAAAAACTGTACAGCAAACAAATGCAATTGTAAGAAAAACGAAGTATTCTGCAATTCTAAGTGCCACCAAAGTAAACCTTGCAAAAATAAGTAAATATGCAAACTGCAGATAAGGTTATTTCTGTGGGTGGATATATGTAAGTTGATCTAGTGACAGATGCGAAATTACTGATTAGTTAATAAATAACTTTAATGAATCATATTGATTATTTTATTTCTATACTTTTATTCAGTTTACTTTGAAAAGCTTATAGAAAACGCAAACTAGGTGAAATTAGTTCAGACTAGGACATACCACTTTATCCTAAAGCATGCAAATTGTAAGTAGGATAAACCGATCCGACCTAGGCGAAACTGTTTTATCCTATCGGTAACAGAATGAACGAGTATGAACTACGCGAAAATAGTTCATCCTAAAATCAGGTTTTGCCGGTAACATATATGAATAGTTTCAAAAGAGTTATGGAAAGGCAAGGCAAAGGATAATCTGGAATTGAAAATAAATTTCCAAGAGGTGATTGTAAGGCGTATACGAGAACTTCGTAAATAAAATTAGATATTTTTATAATTTTACAGTTGACGATATTTACGTTCTGGGGGATTATCCATCGTAAAACCACTATAGGATCAATTTTATGGACATCGTCAACCCTTTATAAACGTCATAGATTTACAAGTAATTGATCATTTTAAGGGTTCTGTAAAAAAATAAGTTTGGTATATATCAATAAAAGCTTCTCCATCATTGCACAGTTTGCAGCAAATGCGACATTTCGTCCTATATTGGTGAGGATAGACGGTGATGAATAGTGGAATGTATTCTGATGCATTCTTCACGGGATGTGATTTCATATTCTCTCTCGAAAAGATAATAGGAGTCTTGAAGCTTTTTAATAAAATTCTGTACTGGCGAAAAAAGAAAACAGACGTACCAGGTTTGCACTAGCGGAGTACATTAGGAGGAGTACTTTGAAACAGCACGGTGGCAGTCCTTCTTCACCTTTAAAAATCTAGACGCATAGTTGTGAGTTGCTCGTCCATACCACGAGTCAGTTAATAGAGGAAATATGTTCTACTTCATGTAGGGCTTCATCACACCAGTGAGAATGATTTCGTATAAGGCAGTTGTAAGTAATGACGACGTTCCTATATTTTGCCACATATTAATCACTTTTGTTTTGAATCCTCTGTGCAAACGAGCCACCACTCTCTTCTAGGCTAACGTAGACTGTTGGCAATAATTTCCCACTGAGGTTATATCTCACTATGCTCTACACGAGTAGTTACCGTTATGTATATCCTGTCGTTTCAATTGAACTACTTTTGAATCTTGGTAGTTCAGAGATGGGCTATAAGTCGACTGGAAAGAGATCTGGAAAGAGAACGTACGAATGTAAATATCTTATTGTACGTGACGTTAAAAAGAGTATTGACGTAGACGAATGAGAATTCTGGACCTCCTTGTGTGATCGGACTCTTTAATTAGAATCCCTTCTTCGAAAATTATTCGCAAAGAGCTAGTGGACACAGTAAATGCATTCCCCTTACGCGAATTTTCCTTTGCGTTTTCTTTCCAGCGTTTCATGGAAATGTTAGTAAATACAGTATACTTAGCGTTATTTTGGTTCATTTGTAGTGTGACTTAAAACTGCAAATTGAAAAGGTTTTCACAGGAGGTTTCGACCCCACGACATTCGGATTATCATTCTCCACTCTTTCCGTTTCTCAAACCGCTGCCTGCAAACTACGATAATATAAATGGCTGAAGGTGAGCACGACTAGCGCTAAAAATACTATTGTTTTCTGAACGCGCTGCCCATTTGGAACTCTAACTCCTGTCACTTTCATTTGTGGCCAAGCCGACAGTAAACGAAATCTATGACGACTAGTAGGCGTGCGCACGATGTAAAAACCATCTCCAGTTCCGGGTGCAGCGCGCAAGGAAGAGAGCGTTTGAGCCCTTTGTCTGCGTAGATGCGGGCCATGCGAACTGCAATCTAACCGCCTAGCGACCTGACTGCTTGACAGGCTCTTGCTGCAAACTGTTATTTGCAGATATACTGCAAAACCAAAGTTGAGACGTGCCTGCAGACGCAAATATGAAGAAGCTAGTTGTTGCATCATGCGAGTGACTCACAAAATGCGGAGTGATACATTGCATGAAAGCCGTTCCTAACTAAAAGTTTTCAGAGGAAACCGGTAATTACAAGCAATCTTGTGTTTGAAAGTGTATGTTGTGTTACATTAGAACCACCCTTAAATATGTTGAACATTTGGGTTACAGAATTAAAGAGCTCTTACTCAGAAGCAATCAATCGATTACTGATAAATTAACTCATGTAGATAAGTGAATTTTAAGAGCGATGGATTGTTTATAATCAGGCTACAACATATACGATTTAATAATGAGCAAGCATGGACAAGGTAGTCTTTGCATCATGGGAACGACTCACAACGTGCAGTGTGATACATTGTATGAAAGAGTTTTCTAACAGACAGCTTTCGGGGGAAAAAAGCAGTTACAAGCCAACTTGTGTTCTAATTGAAAGTATATTTTGTTCTACAACAGAACCACACTAAAATATGTAGGAGTTTAGGTTACACAATTAACGGGATATTACTCAGAAGCAATCGATCAGTTCCTGATCGAGTGATTGAAACGACAAGTGAATGTTCAGAATGGTGGACTGTCTACAGTTAGAATATACCATATATCGCTATAATAACAACAGTATTGTCAATGTGATACGTTATAAGACCCCATATTCAAGGACTGTTAAACTAATCTCATTAATTTAACTTGATGGTATAATTTTGTGATAATTATCCAATAATTTCGGTGTCAGAGACTTGCGTCATGCAACAGTTGTGTAAAAGTTCACGACACCTTAGTTTAAGTATCTGATCTGCCTATAGGTACCTTGCGCTTCATGAAACGCTTCTTTTTGGCAATAATAGTAAAGAACGTTGAACCTTTACTTGTCAGTAACACTGTACTAATTAAAATAGGTACAGAACTCATTCTCATTAAGGCATCCATAAACATCTCATGTTTTCACTCATTTCGTCTATAAATGAAGAATCTAATGATCAGATTTATTCTGATACATTTACTGTATATGAGTCATTAAAATATTCCAGCTGTATGACTTCATCTAAAAGAGTAGACAAAACAACCATCATAGCTGTCCACTAGCTGAAAGAAATACATAATTTCTTTGTACGTTAAAGTCCACTGACTAATAGCCAGAATGTAATGTAAGGAAATATCCTCTATGTGCTGGCTGTCATCAAATCAACGTGCACATACAGTCACTGATCTGGTTTGCATTAGGAAAAGACGACACGTTCATAACGTTAACAACACTTGGTCGAAATATAATTGACTTATATTTGGATATGAATACTGTCTCGTTTTTTTTGTTTTTTTTTTCTGCAACCATAGACGACAAGAAACTTGAGCGCATTGAATAAGCTACAATATGCTTAAAATTCAACTGTCGTGTTTTCTTCTTTTGTGTATTGTTTCAGGAATACAAAATATCTTCACTGACAAGAAGTCTTGGGCATGTAGTAGAGGGCCATGCCTTAAGTACATGTCTAGTGGCTATTTTTGCGAAGGCACCTGGTTTAAGAGAAAATCGATGTTGAAGTTCTATTCCTACCCTCTATATCTGTATAACGTTAGAAATGTTTCGACAAAGCGAGTCTAGCGCATTGGTTGCAGGTCATAAATACCACACTGGTAGTAGGTGTTCAGATTCTTCATGTATACAGAATATCATTAAATAGTATTTGTCATGCAAAATTATTCAAAAACAGTAATTTCGTCTTAATAATTTCATTAATAAAAGAATCTCTATGACAAATGTGTATTTAGATGGTTACAGAACAGATTACAGAACCGCTATTATCGTTTGCTGTGCTAGAACAAGTTTCGGACTGTATACCTCGTAGCAACAAACAAAATCGTAGATGTCTTGAAGGAATACGGATTTTTCAGAAGCGGTGCAGGAAAGCAGAGTTTTTTTTAAATAGAAGTGTTTGTGTCTTCAGTCAGTTTTGATGTGAACCGCACGTATTTGATCATTTCTGTAAAAGCCCGTGCATTAATTTGATGAAGACTATATTTTTGTGGAATTTTCATTCGAAAAAATTTCTCTGTCAGCTTTTAGCAAGTAGGGGAACATTTTGAATTTTTTCCGTGAAAATTTTAACGTTCCTAGCAAAGTAAACATCACAGGGTTGCCAAGTGTGTACAGCCAGCGCGGTAGCCGTGAACTTGGACCGCTGTCCTACGCTTGCTTGGTCACAGTATAAGTAACATTACGGATATAGGAGATACGCGTAAAATTTCAGTGTACGTAAGGCTCATCGAAATCCGTGACTAACAGGTCGGATAGTCCCCTTGTGAGATACAAATGGCCCTATAAATGTTATACTTGTATCAGTCACATACAAAAGAACACTTCCAGGTGAAAATAAACGATCCTGATGAAAACCTGGAGGGTATGCAGTGCGGACAAAGTGATCCAATTCATTTTTGCCCAGTTTCACTTTCGAAGTGTAAAACACACAGAAATGTTACTTGCCAGGCTAGCTTTAGAAGGAATTCCTTCGAAACCCTAGTATATAAAAATGTGTTTCATATCCGTTTGAAATGCAATTAACGTTCTTGAAAGTTGTATAATCAAGTTTTGTAATAATTTAAAGTTTGGCGGAATACCCCAGTACCATTCATTAATCCTCAAAAATATTTTCTTACAACGTAAGTGAAAAACGTTTTCAGGCAGTATCTGACCATGTGTAATGAAGCCGGTTTCTTAAGCACATTTTTTGAAAATAAGCTGTGCACCATGTGCCGTGAGAGTATTTTCAACAGACCTAATTAATATATCTACACAGTCGTTGATATTCTAATAATTGTTTATTACTTTGTAAGTGACATGCTTCTGTGTTGGCAGCGCTGTGTAGCGCTTTGCATTGGACCTCTGACTGTACTTTGGAAGGGACTCTGTCACTCGTCGGACTCTTTGTTGGAAGTTAATCGCCAGTACTGTTGGGCAGTTGGAAATTAGTCGCCAGCAGTAATGGAAGTACTGTTAGGCACTTGTAGGTGAACAGCCAGCAGTGATGGATGTTAGAAGTGAGAAGTTAGCATTAATGGAGGGTAGAGGTCTGAAGTGTTAGCGTAGGCTAACGATCCGCACATGTTTGGCTTGGAGCTTGAATATTATTCATGGTTATATGCCTTTGTACTAGATGTCAATGATGATTTATATTCGTGTCTGAACTGGATGTCACATCATTAAGGTAAAAAAAAATACGTTACTTTGTTTGCAACAAGATCTTTCCTTTGCTCATTACATGCCTATTAGTAGTTAGTGGCTTTAGTAGCTAGAATGTTTTCTTTAGCTGGCAGTATTGGCGCTCGCTGTATTGTGGTAGTTCGCGTAATGAAGAGTTTTACTAAGTAAGTGCATTATGAAATGTATAGGCTATTGCTAGGATTTCGTTTTAGTCAGGGCCATGATTTTGAATTAATTATTTGAAATCAGATTGTATGTTTTTTTTAGCAGTCAGATTGCGTTGCGCTAGAATATTGTGGGCCAGTGTTGACATTATAAGAAAAAGTGAAGAGAAAGTGGGCTCAGTACGTTCAGTTTTACTCAGCTGTTTCAGAATTAAATATCGTAGAAGTTTCATCTTCTCAGTGATTCTGCGATTTAAGTACAGACACACTCATTTAAATAAAGAGGTTTCAACTTATTACTGCTTTATGCCTTAAATTGTTATTTGATGTTTATTGTTAGTTTACTGTTTCTCCTAGATATATTTTGTTAATTGAAAATAATAAGTAAGTCATTATTATCATACAAAACCATTACAATAATGATGACTATAAAGAAACGCTGAAAACATAAGGTTTTTTCACGCTGTGCGTATAAAATGAACTAAATTTTTCCACGGATCACACACGCTGGACAAGACAATAAAAAAACAAATTTCAGCAAGATTTACAAATTGTGGCGATCGATCCTCTAAACATCCTCATTTCTATAAGGTGTATTTTAGTATATTGGAAAACCTTGACTAAGAGAATTGATTATTAAACAATGACTGCAGCTTCTTTAAGCTGTTTCTCAATTGGAGATTGACATAATGATCATTCACGAGAACTAGATATAAACATTTTTTCTCAAAGCTCTTCCAACACTGAAAACATTGTATGTCCAGTGTCTGTATCTGTCCCGCCGAGACTTTTGGGATCATCGCTCGAACAAGTTCCTTGTTCTCAGATACGACGCTCAAAACGGTTGTTTTCCGGTAACCAGCCCCCTCTTCATAGTTTTAAAAGAAAGTAATGGAGCTGTTGGAATGATAATTCTAAAATCCCCTTTTTGTAGCCCCAAGTGTTCTTGTGACGGCATCGATATGTTGTTAACTAATGTCTGACCACATCAAAAGGTATTTGATAGAAGTCTTCTTCCCTCAGTGTGAGAGAAGAACCTGTATTACTGTTAGATTCGCGGTGTGGTTAATACCGAAGAACCGTTTTGAGCGTCATACGTGAAAACAGCAGCTGCATATAAATGGAATTAGATTTTCGATGAGCTATGTAAGAAAATCTTCAGACGTTATCTTTTAGGCATTCTCTTAGAGGTAATCATTATTGTAGTCATTCTGTATCATAATAATGAGCTACTTATTACGTCTGGTTAAGAAAATAAACTGATGTCTATGGTTATCTAAAGAAGCAAAGTAAACATCAATTTAAGACGTAATCTAACAAACTAACATATAAGACAAAAATAAGTAAAGTAATTAGAATATAAAGAATGTTTATTTTAGTAGGTATGTTGAAAATACTCTGACAGCACATTGTGTACAGCTTATTTTGCAAAAATTATGTTTGAGATGCAAGTCTTGTTACACAGAACATTAACTACATTTCAGTTTTTACATGAAACACATTTTTTTGTATAATGGTTTTGAAGATATTCTCTCCAAACCGAATATGCCAAATTACCTTTCTTAAAAGTGAATTGGGGAAAAAAGGAAAGAAAAAGTATTGAGTCATGTTGACACCTCTACGTTCAGCCAAATTTCTTCAAGATCTTTTATTTACAACTGAGATGTTCCCCTGGAATGTTGAAGAATTTTTCTCGCTCGAATTCGTAGTACCCCAACCTTCTATGGCAACTGAGATACAGTGTGCAACAGATATATCTCTACATCTACATCTGTACCCTGAAAACCACTGTGAAGTGCATGGCAGAGCGTACTTCGCCTTTCAGTATTAGGGCTTCTTCCCATTCGGTTCGCAAATCGAATGGGATTAGAATGCTTGGTTAGATGCCTCTGTCATCACTGTCTAATTGGTCTAGTTTACTGTCTTGGCTCCCTACAGGAGCAATGCGGGAGATGTATATACCAAAATTTCTCACTTAATTCTGGCTCTTGTAACTTTTTAAACAGGTTTTTGTGGTTGGGTGCGTCTGCCACTTCACGTATTTCAGCTTCCCCGTGATGCTCTTCCAGGGTCTAACAAGTGTTGTACTTGACTTATTTGGATACGTTCAGTATCTCCTGGTAAGTCTACATATCCTACAAACCTTAATGGTATTGTAGAGAGGCTCACATGAGTTTTTCGTAAGCAATCTCCTTAGACGATCGACTGCGTTTTTCCCAGTATCCAACCAGTGAATCAAAGTCTGCAATCAGGCTATACCAATGACTCCGCCTTTGTTATATTTCCATTTGATATTGCTGCGTATTATTATACCGAAATATTTGTATGAGTTTACTGATATGGTAGTAATAGACGCAAGGTTTTGAAGTTTTGTGAAGAGTGAAGAGTTACATTTAGCAGTATTCAAGATGTCTTGTCAATAATTGAACCATTTTGAAATGTTATTAAGGTCTGAATGTTTGTGCAGGTTTCATCAGACAGAATCTCATTATAGAACACATAAGAAAAGTTTATATTGATATTGATATTGGTTGCAAGTCTTTAATATAGAAGGCGATCAGCAAGAGTACCAACGTAATTCCCTGAGGCTTTTACATCTGTCAGTATGACTATACAATATTACTATATAGCCGAAGCTACTCCCTTACTGACATGCATAGAGGGGGGGACACCTGCCTTCCACATCGACCAAGATTGGTTAATGGTAAGACAATGGAGTCTGAATTGAGAAAATTCTGGGTCAAATCCCCGTCTGGCCATCCTAGGGATCGATTCTTTGAAAGCGTTCCTAACCTTACCTGTGCTGGTGCCCATCCCTAATAAACTTAGAGTCGACGAGACAGCCACTTTCCTTTTTCACTACATTTTTGTTCGATACCAGTCTTGTGTGTCTGTCTACTCAGTAGAAATTTGGAACTGATTTTAAAATATCTTCTCGATATAATGGAGACTTGAAATTTTAAACAAAACTCAGAACTGGGTGACCATGCAATATTAACTTGCTTTCTTGGCGGTCTTGTTGGTGAGAGTTGTGGTGGAGGAGAAAAGGTTTTGTAACGTCTGTCGTCTCTGCTGCCCTATAGGACTGGGGTGCTGTATAGGTAGTATGGGAATGCATTCTAGGAAATTTGCAACTGGAAGGGCATGGCAAAGGTATAGAAATCACTTTCTTCTCTCTCTCTCTCTCTCTCTCTCTCTCTCTCTGTGTGTGTGTGTGTGTGTGTGTGTGTGTGTGTGTGTGTGTGTGTGTGTGTGTATGTATCTGTGTTCGGCCAGATTGTCAGTTGGTTTTAAACTATGTCTTAGATGAGCTAGAGACATGAAATTGTAAACATAGTTCAGAATTGTCTGATAGTGCAATGTTAACTCGCTTTCTTGTATGGTATGTAGCCGAAGATACTGTCATTTGCCGATATCTACAGACATAAAAGCTCAGGACTGGATAACAGTGCAATGCTAATTAGTTTTCTTGTCTGATATGTAGCACAGTTTAGTTTGTGCGCCACTGCCTATTCCCTTTTTTTCCTGTTCCAACGGCGAATCTTTTGTAGAAAAGAACTATTTCTAGTAAGGCTCTGGTGAGTTCAGATTTATCTGATTCTTAATTTCACGATTTTTTCGCAACATATACTTTGTAGGAAGCAATATATTGGCTACATTAGGTGAAGGTAAATTTAAGTAAACCTTAAACTTACCACATGCGTTTTTGTAATTTGATCAAAATGTTTGAAATCGATTAAAAAATTTCACACACACAGAACTAAAAACTAGAAAATAATTATTTGGAAAAACGAATTTTTGTAATATCACGATTTTAAATCGGACTAAACAGTATCAATCTATTCCGGCTAACTACATACTGATTCCTAACGCGATACAGAGAGTCTGGAATCTTTGTGCTTGTGAAATTTTTGTAGTTGTGAAAGTACTTGTAAAATCTTAAACGAAATTCATGGGTCACAAGTAATAAATAACTGATGCATGAATAGATATGGTGGAAGTTTAACGTGTGTACCTCTTGAGAAATTGACAATGGTAATCGAAGTACCCTCTTTACCGCTGCACTGCTTACTAATTCACGAGGGTACAGGTCATCTCCTTACTATTATCAACTGCACAGGTTGTAGGTTTTTTGGCTTTAAATAACACAAGTATTTTGATACCTATTCAAAATTCACTATTACAGATTTTCAGAAATATGTGCGCGGGATTAGAAATCCATTTACGGTTAGGAGAAATTATTTCATACCTTTTAGCCCGATTTAAAAGCCTGACACATTAAAAATTAATTTTTATTTAAACAGCTATTGCCATCCGTGACAGGTACAGGCAGTCGTGTCGCATCGCGTGCGAACGTCGCAATTGCTAATATCTCCCCAAGTTCGTCGTTAATGCCGAAGCGTTAATGGTCGTCCAGGGGTTTATTAGGTACGTTGTTCAGGCAGAAACTGTGTTCCCTCTGGGGTATTATACATTGTCTATTGCTGGTGTACCATTTACTGTTCATTTTCCAAGGAGTTGAGCATGTACAACACAGGTAAGTGTGCCTTCACCCTAACAAGGAAATTTTGTGACCTCGAACGCTCAGAACCCCACTAAATTGTACGTGGAATGTAAATCGTTCGTAGGGAAAAAAAAGTGGTATGATCGATTCACATGGAAAACAACGCGTATTACCACGAGAGACATCTGAATGATTGCCTATTCAAGGTCTAAGAGAGGAACTTTCGCAATGCGACTACTCGTGTAATAACACAACCAAAAACACACATATTTCAATGCCGTGACTTTTTGTTCCGTTTTAGTTTGTTTAAAATTATTACACAACCAAAACAACAAACTTTTTCTGCTGACTGATGATGTTGCATAGCTAATCAGTCCTCGAATTGCAGGTGTGGAATTTCACAGAACTGCTCGGAGCTGTGTGGAGCAGTGCAATATGCACATCTCACTAAATCCGTCTTTCCTGATTCGTGATGACCCCTGTACTAAGAAAGTCCAATATCAAACGCCATACTATTTACATTTTTAAGCGATGATACTGGTATGTCTGTCTTTAGCCAAACATTTTGTAACATATGCAGGAAGTTGCTTACGTAGCATATGCCGAAGTCTGAGGATGAAATGATGATTCTGCCGGTTTTCTTGAAATTTTTCATATTGTGCTCTTGCAATCTGTCTTATCAGTCACTCTTTATCTACGTACATCGAAAATGTACAGGTGGAAAAATAATGCACTAGTAGACCGAAAAGTATAAGAGAAATTAAGACCAGTATAATATTGATGACGCCAGAATTTATCAGGTGAAACAATTTTACCGAGAAGTCGGCAGTGTAATCACAGAGGACAACAGTGAAGGGAAGGACTGCATTGGTAAAACAGGCATTTTCGGGTAAGAAAGACAAGTTTAGCCATGAAACATACGAACATATACGTCATAAAATGCTTACAAATCCTTTGTATGGAATACACACCTCTATGACAGTGAAAGTATGACTCTGGGTAGCCCTCAGTGGCTCATCATTCGTTTTCTGGGTACGGGCTTGGCGAACCTGAGGTTCCTGAGTTAGGGACTGGTAACTGCCGCTATTTCTTTGTCATCGTAATCTCTGCGCTTGATTCAGGGAACACCGAGAGATGCTGTGGTAGAACGTTGTGTGTCACAGGGACCAGTGATCTTGGTTTTACCACCCGGATCAGGGGATGGGACAAAACCCAATAAAAAAACCTCAATCTCAAGGTGTGCTGCGTGCATATGGGATGCATGGCTGTTGAGGCAGAAGAGTCATGAGCGAACAACCGTTGGGAAAACTGCGGCACCTTAGTTTATAAGATTTACTCTGGCAACAGGGGTTCTGTCTGAGTGGAAGCTTATACCTGTATCTCTAGCTGCTCGTGGGACCGAGATGTAACCGTTGAAATTTTCTCCTCCTTCTTGCAGCGGAACGGTGGGCCGCTGATAGGTAGTAACACTAACAAGAGGACTCGTGTAAACAGTCCTCCAGACTCAGGAATATTTCAGAGTTTTAGCGTACAAAATGACAATGCATGGTACAAGTGAGAATGTTTTTTGTGAGTTAAAAAACCGCCTCATCTTTTCATATTCGTAAGAGGTTAAGAGAGTATCGCAGAATCAATCATATCTGTCAAGCGACTGCGCAGTTGAACGTTATTGGTCGAAACCCTAGTTCCCAACAAGCGACGAACCTACAGAAAGCGAGAAGTGTTGCGGAATATACCACTGGAACTGGGCTAGACGATACCTAGAACTACATTAAAGTGCTGAGACTTACCGGGATCTGGTGGATATTTCCAATTAAGAACTAAAAGCTGAGTTGACCCAAGAAGGCACTGTTGACGTGCAAAACATCATGAAAAGTTTTGGTGCCGAATTGGTCAAATCAGACTCGTTTGCACTGACTTTCAACAGCACCAAACTTACAAAGCACGTTAAGGCAGTTTTCCTTCACTTCAACGTGAGACCTTAGGCCCCAACCCAATGTGCTGTTTTAAATGAACATTGATATGTTCAGGCCACATGTGGAGGAAATTCTACCACAGGGACGCCTCATGTGCTTATGTTAGTAGAAAACGCATATTAAAGCAGCTAATGCCCCTGTACTACTTCGATATGTACTCCACTGAATTGGATAATCTGACTGGGAAAGGGGACAAGGCAGGTATCGCTGTGTTTGTCAATAACACGTAAGACAATCTCTTCTCTCCCCCCCCCCCCCCCCGCCCCCTTAGCACTGTTCTGCAAGCGATTGCAGTTGAAATTCGTCTGAGTCAGAAGCTCTTTGTTTGCACACTGTATTTACTTCCGCATAAAGCGATAGGCACTGAAGCCCAAACACAACATTGTCCCCGACGATATCTATTACTGGAAGACTGCAGCGCTCATCGTGTATTGTGGTGCTTGACCTCTATTTTCTTCGGGATTTGGGTCTGGGGACCCTCCCGACGTCTCACCAGTTGTGCGCCCTCTTCACACACACCCACTCATTTCTGTGCTGCTACTGGGTCACCCTCAGCCATCTACCTCTTTATGCCCACGAATGGTGTTCCTCAGGACCGTGTTTTAACTCTTACCCTATTTGCTGTAGCTATCTTAAGAAGACCTGTACAATGTTCCTTATTTGTAGACGATTTAGCATTTTTCCATTCCTTCTCCAGTATTGCGACAGCGACTTGTCAGTTGCATTGTACAGTGTACAGAGCGAAGGTTCGAGGAATGAATTGTGAAGATGGTTTTTCAGTCTTTTGCTCGTAAATGTGTGTGCGTTAATTTTAATCCTTCTCCCCCGTATTTTCAATTTACCTAACTTGCTTATGTGCGACACCAATTTCCCTTTTAAACTTTTTGACCTCATTTTTGACTCCAAATTGTCGTAATAAAAAGAAACAATTGCAGTCGTCGTTTTGATTTTATTATATTGCAACCATTTTCGATGTCCCCATAGACTCCAATCGTATACATGATCCCATCAGTGACAAACATTGATGAACTGGACTCTGTAAAATACTGTAAAAGCGATGTTGTGTCTGTAACCGTCAGGTGTTTGGTTTCGTTACCTAAGTGAACGGTTGTTGTCCCGCAAACCATCTACTACAAGGATGAAAATACAAAAAATGAGAATTTTTGAAAGTTTGTACATGTCTGGAGTATCAACGTAAAATGAAATCCTCTTGCAAAAATTGTAAACAGCCAATCAGTTACAAATTGCAAGGTTCATTGAAAACATTTTACCATAGTTTCTACGCAATGAAATATAGGTAACAGGATTACATTTTGGGTAAATGTATTTTGAAATACAGGGTGTTACAAACAGGTACGACCAAACTTCCAGGAAAAATTCCTCACACACAAATAAAGAAAAGATGTTATGTGGACATGTGTCAGGAAACGCTTAATTTGCATGTTAGAGCTCATTTTAGTTTCTTCCACCTACGCTCAATGGAGCACGTTATCATGATTTCACACGGGATACTCTACCTGTGCTGCTAGAACATGTGCCTTTACAAGTATGACACAACATGTGGTTCATGCACATTTCAGTCGAAGTGTTCGTACGCTTCTCAACAACAGATTCGGTGACCGATGGGTTGGTAGAGGCGGACCAATTCCATGGCCTCCACGCTCTCTTGACCTCAACCCTCTTGACGTTCATTTATGGGGGCATTTGAAAGCTCTTGTCTACGCAACCCCGGTACCAAATGTAGAGACTCTTCGTGCTCGTATTGTGGACGGCTGTGATACAATACGCCATTCTCCAGGGCTGCATCAGCGCATCAGGGACTCCAAGCGACGGAAGGTGGATGCACGTATCCTCGCTAACGAAGGACATTTTGAACATTTCCTGTAACAAATTGTTTGAAGTCACGCTGGTACGTTCTGTTGCTGTGAGTTTCCATTCCATGATTAATGTGATTTGAAGAGAAGTAATAAAATGAGCTCAAACATGGAAAGTAAGCGTTTCCGGACACATGTCCACATAACATCTATTCTTTCTTTGTGTGTGAGGAATGTTCCTGAAAGTTTGGCCGTACCTTTTTGTAACACCCTGTATAGTCGAAAGGCTTCAGTGAAATATAAAATTTCCTTCCGAAGAAGAAGTATTTATAAACGTTGAAACCATGGTAAAGTGGTTTTAAGAAAGCTTCCAATTTCCAACTGACTGGCTGTTTACGATTTATACAAGAAGGAAATAAAAACTGTCGTGGTTAGCACACCTAAAGGACATGAAGGCAATGGTCCATAAGGCACTGAGCATCATGAAGTGTCTTATCCACAGGTCCTGGGTAGCAGACAGGGCGCGTGTTTTCCAGGTTTATAGGACTTTCATGCGAGAGCGGCTGGACTGTCGTTCCACGTTGTATGAATGCGTGATGCCATCTTGTCTGATGACTAATGATGCTGTCCACCATGAGGGGGTGATGCTGGCAACGGGCGCTTACAAAACCAGGGCCATATCCGATCTCTGTTGTGCTGAGTCTCGGGAATCGCCACTTATCATTCGGCGGCAAAAATCCTCGCGGTGCGTAATGCATGTAAGTTCCTCAACTTCCAGTTCACCAGCGTACCTTACCGATGTTCATCCAGCTACGGAACGCTTCTTTACTAATCGCTCACGGGCTTCGAGGCCGTTTGCTATCCTCGCGGACTATGCACTGGTATCACTTGATGTACAGCGTTTTAACTGCCTGCTGCCTTGGTTACTGCAGAGGTCCAGAGCGATCATAGATTCAGTGCAGTGCGGGAGAGGCGGCACTCCTACATATGTCTGTAATACAGTTTTATGACTTCTGAACTGAGCACCACAACTCTGTAACTATATTTACAAATGGAACTAAACAGGGAGACCCAGTTGGTTGCGCTGTGGTTTTCCCTGATCGTGTCCTCAAATTCCGTTTGCCTCACGCGTTTACTGTAGTCGACGCGGAATTATATGCGATTTTGTGGGATTGTGGCAGGTGAGATGTGTTATCGGTGCCAAATGTCTTGCGTGTTCGGATTCCCTAAGTGCCCTTAAATCTCTATAACGCTTATACCCAGTATAAGAATATCCCGGACGCCCTCCGCCGATTGCAAAAGCTGGAGGAAGAGGCGTCTTTCTGCTAGGTGCCAGGGTACATGGGTATTGTGGGGAGTGAAAAGGCGGACGTAGCAGCGAAGGAGGCCCGCGAGGTACTCAGCTAGTTCAGTATGCAATCCCCATGCGTGCTATGGCCACTTTGTTGAGATATAGAGCCTTGTGTCAATGGGAGGGAGAGTGGCTAGAGATGGGAGACATATGAGGCACTTATAGTGAAGTGCACAATGCAGCCGTCATCTACGTTCGTCCAGCTACGCAGGCAGATGAGGTCCTCCTTCCTCGCCTTCGCTTAGGCCACCGCCCTATGACGCAAGGCTTCTGGCACCTGTGATAGGGCACTCCAATTAGAATGAGTTTCATTTTCAGACTAGAGAGCAGCGGCAGATTTTCTGACAGGTCTGTTCTCTATTCTGATTGACGTTCAAGGGAATGTGGTGGGAGTTTTCAGATTTTATGGTACGTCCAACTTGTTTCCTAAAATTACAGGGAGACGTACTCAAGTGTTATCAGGGTTACTGGCTCATCCATGTTTTTTGTAAGTGGTCTTTCAGTCACATTTCTTCGCACCGATATTTTAAATCGTATGTCGTTTTAGTCATGTTTTGATCCTGGGTGTAGCAACTTTCACCCTTCCTTCGTTGTCTTAAGACGTGTGGGGTAGCGCCCGCATCTCGTGGTCGTGCGGCAGCGTTCTCGCTTCCCACGCCCGGGTTCCCGGGTTCGATTCCCGGCGGGGTCAGGGATTTTCTCTGCTTCGTGATGGCTGGGTGTTGTGTGCTGTCCTTAGTTTAGTTAGGTTTAAGTAGTTCTAAGTTCTAGGGGACTGATCACCATAGATGTTAAGTCCCATAGTGCTCAGAGCCATTTGAACGTGTGGGGTAGAGTGATTGTGTGGATCAACACAGGTGAGGCAGCAGTGAGGAATGAGTGTCATTTTCTAGCTTTACTCGTAACTGTATGATAATAATTCTAGCCATTTATCCAGATCTGTATGTAAGGGAGTTTACAACCTCGCCTTTGAGCGCCTGTAAACTCCAAACTCTTAAACATAACTCTGGGCAAAATGGGCGGAAAGCGATTTGAAGCTGATGAAATGCGCATATGGCTGAAATATCAATAGCCAACTGGACGGGAAGGAAAGCCTACCTGGAAGTCTTAAGCGAAGTCAAGAGAGAAGATTATTGAAAGAAATGGAAAAGACAGAAATTAAATGTCTTGCACCTGTCATCCGAGAACACTTTCGTTATTATTCTCCAAGGGAAATTGCACGGAAGGAAAAGAAGAGGACAGATTACGATGAATCGAGAAGAAGATAGGATGTGAGAATTGCATGAAACTGATACGGTGAGAAAATGACAGAAGAGAGTAGTTGCACCGACAAGGCAATAGTCTGTGGGATACCTATGTCGTCTTGCAATATGAACGATCTTTTTCATGTGACGCTTACAGAGCTTAAAGAAGCACACATCAGGAAGTTTTCAATAGCTTGTCGCCTCCAGCGTGTTTTTTGACTGCTATATCTATATTTTCTTTCTTCGCGTTATTAACATTCCACTCTGAGGCCATTGACAGATGATCAATAAAATGTCTCTCGTTATAAGACACTTAGGTTTGCATGCCACCGGTGTATAGCACCGTTTTTGGAACGAGCAATTTATGTTCCCAGTACATTTTCGAGCGATTCTGATCGTTCCAGGTCACGCGCCTGCCTTGTAAGATAATTTGGTGACCCTTCAGGAGGAAAAGGAACCTAGCTTAACAGCTAACGACCACGCTTTGTTACGAATGGATACGCTATTACTTACGAGACAGTCATAGCAGATATGTTTTAAGGTTCCAGACTACTCCTTTCACTTGTGTCTCGAATACGTAGGGTCCTTTCCAACATGAGAACTAAGTACAGAATGGTAAATAACATAGGTACATTTCAAATGTCATATGACGAACTAAGTTATCAAACCCATAATTAATGTCTCTTACAGTGCATCGCCCTCCATATCTTCTAGCCCTCCCAGAATTTATGATCATTTTGTTGAATAGGCGGGATTGTGCAAAAAATATCTCTACAGGCTTTAGACACCAATGTTTTTGTCCGCGCTAGATAGTTATTTTTCGTCGGAGCGAGAGAGAAAAAGTTTTTAGTGCAAAAAATGACTGGTATTCTCAATTAGCAAATTGCTCCACGTGGAATTACAACCAACTTTTTGCGTTAATTAGGAAGCAGTACTCGACCCTATTTGAGAGACAGGTTAACAGTCACGAGTATAAATATGTATGTAATCATTATCGATTTTTGAAAGTAGTTCGCTTGAGATAATTTTTACTGCTTTATTGATCTGGTTTGAAGAGAGCCTCTGCTGGTTCGAGACACGATAAGAAAGTCAATATTATACGCAGTCGTTCATCTCACACATCACAAATGTCAACCACGTCCTCTGTTCTGATATGAGGCTGCTGTAGCCAGGCCAGAGGAACGGATTATTTGATTATTACTCTAATGGTGTTTCTGAAAACTGAGACACCACAATACAGTATTCCAGCTTTGAAAGATAGAAGGCTTAAACTTTTGAAATGCAAGTAAAACGGAATCGCGACAATACAACATTCTGGTATCCTGTCATCTGAAATTTCACATGACTGTAAGCCATCCTTTAATCAGTAAAATTAATCTGTGAACATAAACAAATAATTTAACTAAGCTACAAAGGAACTACAGATAGTGGCGGCGAGCGGGCATTGAATGAAATCAGTGGGCAAAGTTGGAAATCTGTGCCAGACAAGGATTCGAATCCGGATCTCCTTCTTACTAGGCAGATGCTCTGAGCACTGCTGCGAAACGAAGGGGAAAATCGAAAATGTTTCGCACGAAGTTTGCATTATTCGTAAGGGGACGTAAGAGAGTGAACATAACTCCACCCTTAAGTGCAATTATCAGTGTTTTTTCAGGGTCAAATAACTTTTTTTCAAAGGGGATGATGTATTTTCTTTTACGTAAATGGAAATGTCATTCACTATTGAGTACGTTGTAGTACATTTATCCTCTAGGGGTGGTAGTGACGGGATGTTCGACAAATAAGACTGCAGATGGTTTTCACTTACTTTGACTTTACTAGTGTCTATTTACATATAATACGTACAGTACTTGTACACTGCATAACCACAATTAATGTTAATAACACAAAGAAATCCAGTTTAGTTAATGCTCAAAGTTGCGGCTATTACGTTCGATGCATTCCCGAAAACGCACTTCATTAGTCAGTTGAACACGCCTCAACATTTCTTAGGTGATTTCTGCCAAGACATTCATAATTTGTTGACATAGATTTTCGAGTGTGGTTGGCATTTCTTAATAAGCTTTGTCCTTCATGACTCCACAAGAAAAACTCTGGGGGTCTGAGATCCGGGGAGCAAGCAGGCCAATGGACAGGCCCTCTACGTCCCATCGATCCATCGGGATACTGTCTGTTACCATTTCTCGAGCTATAGCTGAGTAGTGAGATGGGAAACCATTGTGTTGATACCAAATGGCACCCCGTTCCACAAGGGGCACGTCTTCAAACACCGCTGTAAGTTCTTGGTCGAAAAAATTGCTGTATTTAAGGCCATTTAGTTTATCTTTAATGGAGTATGGTCCAATGATGGGTAAGCTCGGAATTGCCCACCAAACATTCACGCTGCACTGCCTTTGATGCTCAACTTCCCGTAATCACCTTGGATTTTCCACTGACCAATAATACATATTACGTCGGTACACTTGAGCATAGTTGGTCATTGTCGTCTCATCAGAAAATAAAATGTGTTGCGATGTATCATCTTCATTTTATACTAGAGCTCATTGGCAAAATTCAACACGCTTCTGGAAAGTATCCTCATGATGAGCTTGATGAAGACCAGTGTGATATGAATGGAATTTTGCGATATTCCTGTATCACGTTCCAATTGACGAGAACAAACGTGACGATTAGCGGCAACTGCAGCTAATACAGCGACTTCCGAATTTTCTCCAATAGCTGTTCTTCTTCTGTTATGTTTTTTTGGTGCGACACGCCCCCGTACAGAGAACATGATCGCAACAATTTCTTATAAATGGCTGTCTGCTTTCAGGTGACTGTTCTCCGTATAAGTTGCAAGCTGCTTTAGCTTTCTTACGAGTCTCACCACACCATAAACGTAAATCACGAAGATTCTCTCATTAATCGTGTACTGAACAACCTTGATTATAAAACGATCTGGAGCACACTTAAAATAGTAGGTAACGTTCTTATGTGGTTTAAATTGGCTCTGGATACACTCATACTGATGTCAACAAACCTGTAAACAAATGAGTATCGTAAAGAGAATACAAATAAAAGACCAACAAATCAGTTCACGTAAACAAATGAATTTCCTTCACTGAACAACTATAACAAAAAACATAGTAAGAGAGAAGTCTTAGTGAGCGAAAACTATTTGCTGTGTTATTTATCCAATATCACATACCCTATCTCCCATCACACCCAGCGAATAAATTCACTACAACATTTATACTCGAAAGCTGAATGCCCTCTCCATTTCCATAGAAAATACACCATCCAATTAAAAAAAGTAATTTTACCATGAACTAAAATTGAGAATGGCACTTAAAGGATAAGATACGTTGACTATCTTACGTCCCGTTACGAACACCGCAAATTTTCTCCGAAAAATTTTCGATTTTCCCCTTCGTTTCAGATCAAAAAGGCCACGACACTATCAATGGCTCACCGTTTGTGAAACACAAATAATTTGTTGATACACATTGATTCTCCGAGTAAAATGAATCTTATTTCTGTTTGTCAATAACATCCACACAAGATGAGGCTCCATGACATAAATTTGTATTTCATGTTTGTATTTATATACAGAATCTTTCTAGGTTTCCTTTACCACAGAAAAGTTGACCAGTAATTTACCTATGCAGATACAAACTATCTACAAATATACCCATTCACTGGTGCAGATAATTACAACCTCACAAATACTCATCTTCGTCTTCACACTATATGGAAAGTGACCTATTACACTGATCTATTTTATGAAATGTTAGCTATATTTATTTATAAACTAGTATACTCAAAGTATCTACTTATGAAACACGTCAGGAGAATTTTAATGTACAGGTTTGGGTACATACCCTTAATTCCATGATGCACTAGCAAATAAGCTCCAGCATCAGTGTTAATTTCAATTCCAAATCGTCCATTATACAGCATTTGGACGGCGCAATGATCTTCCATTCCAACATTTTCCTTATCTCCCAAGTAATAAGAGGTCTTATCGACCAAGGGATGAAGTAGGAGGTATATCAGATTGTATGGTGCAGTGTGACATTCAGGCGACGCTGTTATCCCTGAATTATACCGAGTCTTTCCTCAAACACATTTGCATAACTCAGCAAAATGCTGGTTAAGTCACTGCATTGTTCACTGGTGAGGTATGTAGACCCTTTAATGACTATCTGTTCTGTGATATTGGTCACAGGAATCGACTTGGTTTATTGCCTATCCATGTAGTTAATCCCACAGCATATGATATGCATTTTTAAACCTTGGCATTTATTACGGCCTAAGTTGGTTTTCATCAATTATATCACTACCTAGACAGTGTCAAACTGGCATCTCCTAGGCGAAAGGTCGAAGGCATGTTTCACAGACCAACTACATTCATAGAATGCAATCCATCATTGATAAATCCACTTCTAGGAATGAGCATAGAATTACTACATTTCCAAGATGAAATGGTACGCTGACTTGCCATTTCGCTTTATTAGACCTGGTGCCTGTCACTCCAGTATCTTGCAGTTGCTAAAGGGCAAGGTTGGCTTATACAAATTCTCAAATGCCATTCTATACAAGTCATGAAGATAATGATTACTGCTCCCATATACAGTGCCACTGACGTTAAAATTTTTCCTACATACGTATTCACAACGGACTACAACAGGGTAATATGTCGAGTGCCACCCTTAGTGTCAACAGAATGTTATTCGTCCCTAATGTCACATCCCTTCTCATATCGTATCAGGTGTGTCGATTGATCTGTGTCCCTACTCCAGCCCTCAACCATCGTTTTGGGGCCAAAACATGGTCATGAGTAATTTTCTGCACTGGATGTTGACGGACGACGTATATTGCCTGCCACTTGCCGGTTCGGAACTGAACTACTGCAGTTCTCATTACTTCTTCAGCCTGTGGTGGTTGTTGCCGTTGGTTATGCCTGCTGTGGTTTAGGTATGCTGGATTATACCGGTATCATGTCTCTCTTACTTTCGCCTGTTAAAGCGATTGTTGTAATTTTGTCGCTGATTGTTATTTCTATTGTGCCTATCTCCTAGTACATTTTTAGACCATTGTGACTGGGGCTGCCAACTTTTTTTTTTGGCAAATAAAGTGTTATTTACATTGCTCAGTTATATCGTACACAAATGTATTGCTATTGCTTGTACCTATATTCAACTAATAATTCCAGAGGTTGAAAATGCGACACCTGAAGATGGGCCTATAAAAGCCCGAAACCGGTCGTACGGTAATAAAAGAACTTTTCTATAATGCTCAGTTGCGGATGTTCCTGCAACAGGATTGTTTATAACCAGTAATTGTCCTAATAAACAGATCCAAACCATCGTTGCAGTACATATTTCAATTGTTGTTCTTCAGTCCAGAGACTGGTTTGATGCAGTTCTCCATGCTACTCTATCCTGTGCAAGCTTTTTCATCTCACAGTACCTACTGCAACCTACATCCTTCTGTATCTGTTGGCCCTCCAATACTAAATTGGTGGTCCCTTGATGCCTCAGAACATGTCCTACCAACCGATCCCTTCTTCTAGTGAAGTTGTGCCACAAACTTCTCTTCTCCCCAATCCTATTCAATACTTCCTCATTAGTTATGTGATCTACGCATCTAATCTTCAGCATTCTTCTGTAGTACCACATTTTAAAAGCTTCTATTCTCTTCTTGTCCAAACTATTTATCGTCCATGTTTCACTTCCATACATAGCTACACTCCATACAAATTCTTTCAGAAACGACTTCCTCACGCTTAAATCTATACTCGATGTTAACAAATTTCTCTTCTTCAGAAAAGCTTTCCTTGCCATTGCCAGTCTGCATTTTAACATCATCTGTTATTTTGCTCCCCAAATAGCAAAACTCATTTACTACTTTAAGCGTCTCATTTCCTAATTAATTCCCTCAGCATCACCCGATTTAATTCGACTACATTCCATTATCCTCGCTTTGTTTTTGTTGATGTTCATTCCGTTCAGCTGCTCTTCCAGGTGCTTTGCTGTCTACGACAGAATTACAATGTCATCGGCGAACCTCAAAGTGCCGGCCGGAGTGGCCGAGCGGTTAAAGGCGCTACAGTCTGGAACCGCACGACCGCTACGGTCGCAGATTCGAATCCTGCCTCGGGCGTGGATGTGTGTGATGTCCTTAGGTTAGTTAGGTTTAAGTAGTTCTAAGTTCTATGGGACTTATGACCACAGTAGTTGAGTCACATAGTGCTCAGAGCCATTTGAACCATTTTTTTTTGAACCTCAAAGTATTTATTTATTCTCCATGGATTTTAATTTCTACCCCGAATTTTTCTTTTGTTTCCTTTACTGCTTGCTGAATATACAGATTGAATAACATCGGGGATAGGCTACAACCATGTCTCACCGTCTTCCCAACCACTGCTTCCCATTCATGCCCCTCGACTCTTATAACTGCCATCTGGTTTCTGTAGAAATTGTAAATAGCCTTTCGCTCCCTGTATTTGACCCCTGCCGCCTTCAGAATTTGAAAGAGAGTATTCCAGTCAACACTGTCAAAAACTTTTTATTAAATTCATGAATATTTTGTTTCTTTCATCTCAGGAATTAACATCCAACACAGAAAAACGACCTCTATGAATGGTGAAATGACAGGAATCGACAATAGAAGTGACGTCAGTTGTGGAAACCGGTAAAATCTGTGTTTGTTTTATTAAATACTTATTGTGATCTTTGTACAGTGAGTAATTCTGCAAAAACTTCTGGATTATGTATATACGTACATCTATTTCGATTAATAATGCAGCTTCTCCATAAAGATCATCCCTATTTGAGCCTAAGAAGCTTTAAATTTTCAGCTCCATTAACAAAATGATGCTGTTTAATAATAATTTTGAAATTTATATGGCATATTACTTTATGTAAATAACTAGTTTGTTTCACTCAAATCAAACACTTTATTTAGCAAAGCTAAAGCCTTGTCAATAAATCATAAAAAAATTCTCTGAATTTTAGTAGTCATTTCAGGTGAGGACCACAGTTCAATTTTATTCCTTGTTTTGTATTCAAAGAGAAGACCATGTTTTCCTTTTGTTACTCCATTTTTAAGATCATCCATGTTATTATACAAATCCAAAATAGTCACGCACTTTTATTGATCAAATGTAAAACATGGCGACAAAAATTTTTGTCAGTGTTAAGCATCAAAAATTTCAGAGAATCATTAGACTATTTTCTCCTAAGCTTCCAGCATAGCCTCTGACTGCTTGCCAGTTTAATACTAATTTACAGGGTGAAATCACTGAATCATATGAAATAAAGTAGTCATAACTTATGAACGGTTTACCTTAGGACGTTCAAACTACACTATCGGCCGGAGGGCATGATGGGAATTAGTCCCCTTTCATTTGGATGGGGTCTTAAATAAGCAAAATTTCGTGATCAAGAAGTCTCTTAACTGTCAACAGATGGCTGTGTGGTGTGCAGTGTCCAGTCTTGCGATAATCGTTGCGATATTCCTAGATGGCATAGTAACTACCTAACAGTACGTGAAGGTTTTGGAAGATGATTTCATCCCCATTATCCAAAGTGACCCAGATTTCGACAGATGTGGTTCATGCAAGACGGAACTCAACCCAATCGAAGCAGGAGAATGTTTGATGTCATGCACGAGCACTTTGGAGAGAGCATTCTTGCTCTGGTGTAACCAGAGGCCACTGGCATGAGCCTCGATTGGCCGCCACATTCTCCGGATCTCAACAAATGCAACTCCTTTTTGTGGAGCTATATTAAAGGCAATATATTATATTATATTAAAGACAGTAACCAAACCAGCTATTCAGATCATCGACAGCATCAATGTTTCTACACCTCAGTGGCTCATGCAGATTTTCGCTATTCATCTGAGCTACATCATCACTAATGATGGCAGGCATATCGAACATGTCATACTCTAAATCTGAATATCTTTAGTGTTCCGAAACTTCAGTAGGTCGTGCAGAATTTCGCTATTCGTCTGGGCCACATCATAGCTAATGATGGCAGGAATATCGAACATGTCATAACCTAAATCCGAATATCTGTAGTGACGTTTACATATGCGTGCACACCATAGTTTATAACTAATTTACGGTTTTTTCGTAGAGTTCAATAATTGTCACCCTGTAAGTATGCAGGCTAAAAGAGAGAGCAATTTTGTTCCTACGTGGCATTCCTCTTCATGTAAGTATTCATCCACTGATTCTGTAATTATTTTCAATTGGTATCTTTTTACAGCTGAGAGAGAAATGTGAACATATATTTTCTAAAATACAGTCTCTATGTTATATGATGAAAATCATATGGCATGTCTCGCACACTTCAATGAAATATGGAACCGAATCTGTTATATTTATAAATAAAGAATGATTTAATCCAAATTTAGTATTTGAGTTGTCAGTACGCATCTCAGATATATTATCAGAAGATAGTTCGTATTTTTCCAATGAGTTTTCACTTGCTTTAACATGCCATCAGCAGCCTCATCACTATGTCCATAAAAATCAATTTACCTACTTTGAATGCCATTTTTTGCTTAAAACATTTTACCGGGATGGAAAACAATTTTATATTTTCTTGTTTGAAGGATCATTTTATAAGCAGCAAAATAAATTGTTTGTGTTTAAATCATATATCATGTTTTCAACAGCGTGATCATATATCGTGTTTTCAACAGACTATGGCCCCAACACCTCTATAAGCAGAGGTTCAAACCAGAGAAATACCTGAAGCCATACTTGAATTAATGTAAATAATATTATTCAGTTTTACAGTACAGTCCATAATGCAGCAGATCAAATTCCGTTTTGCAGTGTGATATGTTACGGGTAGTTCAGCTCCGATAACATTTACATGATCAACACCAGACGGAATTTAGAAGTGGAAACAAATGAAGAGTCCAGAAATTTTTCAAGCGGTCCACATGCTATTATAATTTCTTATTCAGGTTTGTGATGTGTTGTTCGCAGGTGTTGCTTGACCTGAAAAGAACAAGAATAAACCGGTCACTTCACCCGCAACATATTACTGGTCGATCCAACCATAATAAAGATAGTAAAACATAAACGAACACACAACATACACATGCACACAATATTTTTCCACTCACTTGTGCATTTTATTCGAAGCAATTGTAAATGTAACTCAGATTACTTTATTTTTCTTTTTCGTTATTGGTATCAGTCTCCTCACTGGTTTTATGTAGCTCATCATTAATTCTTTTGCTGGATGTATTCCAATATCTGTCATCCCCTATATCTTCCAACTTCTACAGTACGCTCTGATACGTAGGAGATTATTCCACTATACCTTAACACGTTCTAAACCCTATCCATTCTTCTTGTCAGTGATTTGCATATGTTTTTTTCTTCGCCGATTCAACAGTGAACATCCTCATTACTCATTATCAGTTCGCCTTATTTTCAGCCTAATTATTCTGTAGATCTCTTCTCAAATCCTTTAATCTCATATATTCCGGTTTTCCCATTGTCCAAGATTTACTACTACGCAGTACTGTGCTCCAAATATATATTCTCAGAAATGTCTTCATCCTGTTAGGGGTGTTGTCCAGGAGTGTCCTTTTTGCATGTGCTAAACTATTTTTTGTGTTCTCCTTGCCTCGTCGGTCAGGGATCATTTTGCTTCATAGGTAGCAAAACGACTCACTTCGTCTACATCGTGATCTTAATCTTTTTGTTACTCTCATTTCTGTTACTTCTAATTACTTTTGACTTTTTCCGAATTATTCTCAGTCTATATTATTTACTCATTTGAATGTTAATTATCTTCAACTGATCCTGAAATTCGTCTTCACTTTCGCACAGGATAGCAATGTCTTCGGTGAATGTTATCACTGATATACTTGCACCCTGAATTATAATTGCATTTTTTAACTTCTATTTTCTTTATCACCCATTCGATATATAGACTGAACTGTAGGAGCGACAGACTGTATTTGTGTCTTCCACACTTCTTAATCCGAGCACTTAGTTCTTGCTCTCCCAGTTTTATTTTTCCCTCTTGCTTCTTGTACATACTGTATATCACCCATCTGTCCCCGTAGCTTACTCATATTTCACTCAGAATTTCGAATACACTGCACCATTTTATTTTTATAGATCGACAGATTCTATGAGCGGATCTTCATTTTTCTTATACCTTGCTTCATTTATCAAGCGCAGCTGTCTCTCTGGTATCTTTACCTTTTATAAAGCCTAATTGATAATCATCTAACAAATCCTCAATTGTAATGTCCATTCTTCTGTATACCATTCCTTTTAGCAGCTTGGCTACATGAGATGTCAAGTAGACGGTACGAAAGTTTACGCACCTACCTGCCCTTGATAATACCGGAATTGTGGGTGAGATATTTTTTTCGAAAGTGTAATGATACGTCACCAGTGTCGTAGGTTCAGCACACCAACTTGAATATTCGTTTTGTTGCCACTTGATCCAATGATTTTATAAACGCCCATGGACGATTGTCTATCCCTTCTGATCTTTTAAATTTTGACTCTAACTTAGGACCCCTATGTCTTACATATCAACTATAATATTTTCGTATATCACATTATCGGGCAAGTCCTACACCTCATAGATGTCTTCGTTATACTTTTTCCACGAACCTGTTCTCTTCTCTGCGTTTAACACTGGTATTCTCATTGCACTCTTAATGCTACCACCCTTGCCTTTGGTTTCACTGAAGGACGTTTAGACGTATCTGCATGTTGCAACAGTTCTCCCGACGATCGTTCCTTTTTCGATTCCTTCACATTCATTTCACCTTGGCTTCCTTGCACTTCCTATTTACTTCAGACCTACACATTTTATGTTTCTGTATTCCTATCTTCCTTGAACATACACTCCTGGAAATGGAAAAAAGAACACATTGACACCGGTGTGTCAGACCCACTATACTTGCTCCGGACACTGCGAGAGGGCTGTACAAGCAATGATCACACGCACGGCACAGCGGACACACCAGGAACCGCGGTGTTGGCCGTCGAATGGCGCTAGCTGCGCAGCATTTGTGCACCGCCGCCGTCAGTGTCAGCCATTTTGCCGTGGCATACGGAGCTCCATCGCAGTCTTTAACACTGGTAGCATGCCGCGACAGCGTGGACGTCAACCGTATGTGCAGTTGACGGACTTTGAGCGAGGGCGTATAGTGGGCATGCGGGAGGCCGGGTGGACGTACCGCCGAATTGCTCAACACGTGGGGCGTGAGGTCTCCACAGTACATCGATGTTGTCGCCAGTGGTCGGCGGGAGGTGCACGTGCCCGTCGACCTGGGACCGAACCGCAGCGACGCACGGATGCACGCCAAGACCATAGGATCCTACGCAGTGCCGTAGGGGACCGCACCGCCACTTCCCAGCGAATTAGGGACACTGTTGCTCCTGGGGTATCGGCGAGGACCATTCGCAACCGTCTCCATGAAGCTGGGCTACGGTCCCGCACACCGTTAGGCCGTCTTCCGCTCACGCCCCAACATCGTGCAGCCCGCCTCCAGTGGTGTCGCGACAGGCGTGAATGGAGGGACGAATGGAGACGTGTCGTCTTCAGCGATGAGAGTCGCTTCTGCCTTGGTGCCAATGATGGTCGTATGCGTGTTTGGCGCCGTGCAGGTGAGCGCCACAATCAGGACTGCAACTACCCTGGCCAGCTAGATCTCCGGATCTGTCCCCCATTGAGCACGTTTGGGACTGGATGAAGCGTCGTCTCACGCGGTCTGCACGTCCAGCACAAACGCTGGTCCAACTGAGGCGCCAGGTGGAAATGGCATGGCAAGCCGTTCCACAGGACTACATCCAGCATCTCTACGATCGTCTCCATGGGAGAATAGCAGCCTGCATTGCTGCGAAAGGTGGATATACACTGTACTAGTGCCGACATTGTGCATGCTCTGTTGCCTGTGTCTATGTGCCTGTGGTTCTGTCAGTGTGAACATGTGATGTATCTGACCCCAGGAATGTGTCAAGAAAGTTTCCCCTTCCTGGGACAATGAATTCACGGTGTTCTTATTTCAATTTCCAGGAGTGTACGAGGAGCAAAAGACTATTTACAGCTTGTATAGAAGCTTGATGACAGTTATACGAGTAGAGAGGCATGAAAGGGAAGCAGTGGTTGGGAAGGGAGTGAGACAGGGTTGTTGCCTCTCCCCGATGTTATTCAATCTGTACAGGGTTATTACAAATGATTGAAGCGATTTCACAACTCTACAATAAATTTATTATTTGAGATATTTTCACAATGCTTTGCACACACATAGAAAAACTCAAAAATTTATTTTAGGCATTCACAAATGTTCGATATGTATCCCTTTAGTGAATCGGCAGACATCAAGCCGATTTTCAAGTTCCTCTCACACTCGGCGCAGCATTTCCCAATCAATGAGTTCGAAAGCATTGTTGATGCGAGCTCGCAGTTCTGGCACGTTTCTTGGTAGAGGAGGTTTAAACACTGAATCTTTCACACCACTATGCGTGAAACTTGCCCGCACGCGTTCAACCGTTTCTTCGCTCACTGCAGGCCGCCCCGTTGATTTCCCCTTACAGAGGCATCCAGAAGCTTTAAACTGCGCATACCATCGCCGAATGGAGTTAGCAGTTGGTGGATCTTAGTCTAACTTCGTCCTGAAGTGACGTTGCACTGTTATGACTGACTGATGTGAGTGCATTTAAAGGACGACATACGCTTTCTCGGCTACTGCGCCATTTTGTCTCACTGCGCTCTCGAGCGCTCTGGCGGCAGAAACCTGAAGTGCGGCTTCAGTCGAACAAAACTTTATGAGTTTTTCTACGTATCTGTAGTGTGTCGTGACCATATGTCAATGAATGGAGCTACAGTGAATTTATGAAATCGCTTCAATCATTTGTAATAGCCCTGTATATTGAGCAAGCAGTAATGGAAATAAACTAAAAATTTGGAGTAGGAATTAAAATCCACGGAGAAGACATAAATACTTTGAGGTTTGCTGATGACATTGTAATTCTGTCAGAGACAGAAAAGGACCTCTAAGAGCAGTTGAATGGAATGGAGAGAGTCTTGAATGGAGGATATAACTGCAAAACGAGGATAATGGAATATAGTCGAATTAAATCAGATGAAGTTGTGGGAATACGATTAGGAACTCAGACACTTAAAGTAGCAGATGCGTTTTTAGATTTTGGGAGCAAAATAACTGATTATGGTCGAAGTACAGAGGATATAAAATGTAGACTGGTAATGGCAAGGAAAGCGTTTCTTAAAAAGAGCAATTTGTTGACATCGAGTGCAGATTTAAGTGTGTGGGAGACTTTTCTTAAAGTGGAGTGGAAGTGAAACATGGACGATAAATAGTTTAGACAAGAAGAGAATAGAAATTTTCCAAATGTGGTGCTACAAAGGAATTCTGAAGATTAGATGGGTACATCACATAACTAATGAGAACGTACTGAACAGAATTGGGGAGAAGAAATATTTGTTGCACAACTTGACTAAAAGATGGATACGGTTGATAGGAAATGTTCTGAGGCATCAAGGGATCACCAGTGTAGTATTGAAGGGCACCGTGGAGGCTAAAAATCGTAGAGGGAGACCAAGAGATGAGTACACTAAGCAGATTCAGAAGGATGTATGTTGCAGTACGTACTTGCAGATGAAGAAGCTTGCACACGATAGAATAGCATGGAGAGCTGCATCAAACCAGTCTCTGGACTGAAGACCACAACAACAACGATATATCCTGTACTAATTTTTCGGTTCCATTACGCAAATCACATTGTCTGCTGAAATCGGTATAATCTTTCATCACTTCATTCGAATTTTTTCCAGTGGTTTCCTGTACTTTGGTTACTAGTGATTGTGCTATTTGGGTGTCGTTTTCGAGTGACCAAACCATGAGATTTGCTGTAAACTGGTTTCCTTGTGTCTAAAATTGTTCGTGGTGTGCCCTTTCCTGCTCTGCAGCAATACTACCCATTCTGTCCATGATTAACAGGCTCACAGAGCATGGTAGTTCTATAACCTTGTCCGCTAGTTTCTACAACACGTCCAGTATACTGGCAGACGCTACTTTCAATGTTGATATTTCAGTGGAAAACTCCTTCATCAACGAATTTTGTCTTTCCGAAAGTTCGGCAAGTCTGGACGTTAACCCGTCCGGTTTCTCCACGATTTCTGATTGCCATAACATGTTGCATCTTTGAATTTTCCCAAATTCGTCAGGGATAGCAAATTTTTTAAAATTCGTTCACCGCAGGAAACAACAATTCAAATAGCGTAGAAATTTCTCTTAAGGGATTCATCGGTCGTACTTCGGAGTGGAAGTTTCTTCCACTCATGACTTGACTCGACATTGCTAACCTGTCCAGGGTCTATGGTTGTCTGCTTGGTAATCTTTAGCATTACCTAGATCTCATCAAAAGTTCAAAAGCAAATCCTCGTTTCGATGCTAGAAAAATTAATATTATGATGTACTGCATGATTCATTATACTACAACAATTGTAGTAAGTTCATATAAAAGTAGTATTCTAAAGGCACCCAGATTTATTGTTGCGGCTAGTGCCAATCTAATTCACAAACTCCAGAACATTAATTAGTATATAAAATTGCAGTAAAAATTGCTAAAAACCGACAGATCAGTGCTTTGAACTATTGCAAGTGGTATTCAAGCTGGCCGGTACGAAAATATTTTTAATTTTAACTTGCAAGTGCTACTCCACTGACAAAAACATCTCTTCCGTCAATGTGCAATAGTTCTTTATTCTCTTTAGTTTGCTCTCTGCTCATGTTCGTGAAGCATAATAAATAAATAAAATTTGTTTATATCACTGAATTCACATTTTACGCACCTCTTACAAACCTTTTCCAACTATGACCTGTCGCGTTATGCACTTAAAAATGTAGGTAGATATTCAACAAGCAATGATAACAGATATTATAAGTGCGTGTCTTACCTGGTGGCAGAAGGCTAAAATGTAAAATGATTTTTCCGTGAGTTATTGTGAGAAAGATAGCGGATCTAGTAATTATCTCTACATTTAGGAACGCGAATACACAGCATAAGATAAATCGACTACGTATCTTACTCTTTCCTGGGATGAAATTTACTTTCATATGATAAATATGTGTAATGGCGTGAAGCTATTTAATGAATGACACTGCGCGAAGACAATATTTAAAACCTACTCACATTTGTTATATAATAAATGCATGTATACCTCCATTGTCCGTCATCTAAGGGAGAAAGCAAGAGCAGTATGCCCATTATAAGCTTTATGATACCTGTTACCGGCCAGAGAATTGTATTGTAAGACGACACCGATTCGAATGTTTTGCACGTCAGGCGGCTATACAAAGTTACGTAATTTCTAACAAATATAAAATATATCAAAAGTTAGTGAAATTTTGCTCAGATGCTGGTTTCTCTGTTTGACGCTGGAGCAGTGAGGAAGAAGTACAGTGTCACACCTTCGTTCGTTAGTGTAAAGCAATATTTCAGGGGGTCGTGCCGTTCCTGAGACAGAAAGTACTGATTAAAGTTTGTGAGGGGTTGAGGTCTAGATAACGAGCCTTATATTAAGAAAGCGGCTGGTCATTTGTGTAAATACTAAACAACAGCTGACTCAGCACGCTTCAAAAAATATTGTTCAAATGGCTCTGAGCACTATGGGACTTAACATCTGTGGTCATCAGACCCATAGAACTTAGAACTACTTAAACCTAACCAACCTAAGGACATCACACACATCCATGCCCGAGGCAGGATTCGAACCTGCGACCGTAGCGGTCGCGCGGTCGCCTAGAACCGCTCGGCCACACTGGCCGGCTAGCACGCTTCGTTGCGGCAATCAGTATTTCTGAAATGGATTCTCCATTTACTATGCAGCACTAGAAAATTAACAAGAAACTCACGATTCTGCAACTGTATTGATGTAAGCCTGCTAAGTTATGGGCCCTTGATGAGAGTAAATACTTTTTGTAATGAATACGATGATTAATTGTATCGTATAACGCACTAAGATCGGTGAAGACTACTCCTGTGATGTGTCAATTTACAAAAGCGTCTTCAGTATGTTGAGTTAGGCTGTCGCGGGATGAGTTGTTGGACAATAGCCCGAATGAGTTGGATGAGTAGCATTATTTCGAATGTCTTGTATAACTGAGACGGGAGAGATATCGTTCTACATTTCCTCGGATTATTGCTGAGGTTTCCAGGCTTCAAAATGACATTACGCATTCATTACGCCATAATTTTCAAATATCGGACCACCTTAGGATAACTTTAAAATGTCGTATCTACCACTCCTTAGTGGCGAGACCGAAGTTCATTCTTTGTTCTGCTGTGATGTCATCCAAACCAGCAGCTTTCCCTGACTTGCGGTGGTTTACTGTGGCGTTAAAATCTAGTGTAAATTCAGAGATTTCGTCACTCCTCTTTGGAGATAGGTTGCATACAGGTCTCTTAGTTTTATTCTGATGTTTTGTTTAAAATTCAGTAAAAGTTTTTGAGCAATCTCATCATCTGTTACATCCGAATAGGTGTTGGTTTTACATTTGTGTTTAGTTTCTTCAAGATTCTGTAGACTCCCTGGCTACTCTCTGATGTGTCTAGTTCTCCAAATAGTTTTCTCAACTTTCTCTCTTCGAGGAGAGTGTTAAAGGAAGTAGGGTGTTCTTGTCTCATGGTTTCCTCGCCCATTTGGTTCTGTTACAATAACCTGTGCTAGTCCTCTAGGTGTGGTATTACATCTGGATTCAGATCATCATTGTAGGTGTTACAGCATACGCGAGGGATAGCTTAACAGAAACTCTTATTAACAGCACTGATGAACTGGTCATATGGTTCTGGAACTGGCTTCAAGTTCTATTTCAGTGACCAGAATAACAGAAAATTTTGCCTAGACCGCTTTGCTTGAGAGAATTGGTATGTGACACTTTATCCCCAAACTGCCACGCAACACATATTATGTTTTATCGACATCCCGATGATCAATGCCGTCCATCCTTTAATGCTGAAACACTACTGTAGACAACATTCAGTAATACTGCCATTGACGGCTCTGCTAATTACGCCGTTGCATCACCAAACGAACTGCCACCAACTTAGCTAAAACGGCTAAAAAACTATTTTCTTGCCTCAATTAATGTAAAGGGAACAGCAGGTTAATTAGTTTGCTGAAAAATACAGTTTTTAATTAAACACAACGTCATTATTCATAATAATCATACGATACGGTGAACTTACATCTGTAGCATTCAGCGTCCAGGAAAGACAGATAGAGTAGTTGAAAACAATCCTGCAACACTTGCTCTCTTTTTCTAAGCAGATAATCATATTTGAAATGACTTTAACGTAATGACGCTGTAATTTATGTACTTCACTTTCTTACTAGTGGTTAAAATAAGTGGCTTTACTTACTTTACCATAATAAAGACATCACATCACGAAAACTTCCGTAATAATCACAACACAGCAGTTCACAAATGGAAATTTGTTTACTAGTACTGTTCTGACTCTTGTGAGGGTGATGGACGAAAGAGAAGGCGTTTGGTCTAGCGCGTCAGAGAATGAAAAATCTACTTGCAGATACTTAGGATGTAATACAACAGCCGAGGCTGGGAAAAACTTTTAAGTGTTTCTGCGCACAAAAGAGTGGATAAACGTGACACTGCAATTACCAAATAAGATATCGACGCCAGTGAAGATGCTTTTCGCTGCGAAAAGTGGAACTAAGAATGAAACCAAGACAGGGAAACGTGTGTTATAAACATTAGAAGGTCCGGCGCCTCAGTTGGTAGAAAGAGGGCAGAAAGGAGTTGAAATATTAACCACCGATGACGAAGACGGCCCATGGGGCACGTTGTTCGACATAAAAGATGAATATGGACGTTACGCTATGGGAGTAGGATACATTAGATATTTGTTAATAATAGGAATTTGGACATGTATGTATAAGCATAAAATAAACGTTTGCAATGTAATATAAGACGCCATGAAAACCGCAGAGTGCAACGGGGAGAAGCAAGTTTGTTTGTGACAATGTAGTGGTACTGAAGACCAGAAAGAAATCTTCCTGGCAGATTAGGTCCCGAGTTAGAGTCTCGGTCGGGCACACAGTTTTAATCTGCCAGTAAGTTTCATATCAGCGCACACTCCGCTGCAGAGTGAAAATCTCATTCTGGAAACATCCCCCAGGCTGTGGCTAAGCCATGTCTCCGCAATATCCTTCCTTTCAGGAGTGCTAGTTCTGCAAGGTTCGCAGGAGAGCTTCTGTAAAGTTTGGAAGGTAGGAGCCGAGGTACTGGCAGAAGTAAAGCTGTGAGTACTGGGCGTGAGTCGTGCTTCGGTGGCTCAGATGGTAGAGCACTTGCCCGCGAAAGGCAAAGGTCCCGAGTTCGAGTCTCGGTCGGGCACACAGTTTTAATCTGCCAGGAAGTTTTTTATACGCAATAGCTTTGTCGAGATTGAGACCCTCAGGAGAAGCAACTGAAAAGGTCGGAGACACATTTCGTTCCTCAACAAATTAGTTGCCGAGATGTTACAGAGAACCAAGAGCTGCTCTCCTAGCTGTGGGTACTTGTACAAAGAAGTAATTTTGTTGTGAACTATGAATGGATGACTCCCTGGCAAGGTTTAAACCATTGAGGCAGTACTGGAATATAATAATAATGAGAGCATTGGACGAGACGATGGATAAGTAGGGGCGATTTCCGTGTTATACTTTCTGTGTTTGATTTCAGAATCCGGAAGCGAATGCACTGAGGGGCAATTACCGGTAGCTATTATGCACCAGCGTTGTTGTGTTTCGCTGTGCGTGATGGAGTAGCGAGTGTATGATAATACGTTTTTCTTTTATTTCTACAGTGAGAGCCATCATCATTTCTGCAGCCTTGAAGAGCTGGTTCAAGGTAATGGAAGCTTACATAAAAGACGCACAGAGCCATAAACATGTCAGGAGCTGAAAGGTATCGTCCACACTATGTAAAAGATGCAGTATTCGCTTCGTCTCATCTCAGGTCTGCAGGCAGTTCAGAGGCAATGCTGTCTGCCGCAACACTCAGTAGTGTGAATGACGTGAAGGAATCCTTTTGGAAAGGTAACATGTGAAGCCATGCGTAGTCGGCAATGTGGGAGAAGCTTGAGATCCGTAATTTCTCCGCAGTCAAGCCATGAAATATTGTTCTTTTAAAATCCTTGTAACGGTCACTCGTTCTGGATCACAAAGATTATTTCTGTGGAATACGCACTTTCCCACGCATTTCTACGCGTAATCCAGTCGACAGACCAGGACTACAAACCTGTCATGCAGTGGGGGAGATTTTCTGCCTCTCTCCCCATGCCAGACCATCACTGACAGAATACTCAAGACTTTGACTTACTTGCAAAATTATGATTGGTAGAAACTCGTAAGGTCTGCTATAACTGACTGCTGAGATTCCTACACTGGCACAAACGGCCAAGATTCAGAGAGTTACGGCAGAGGGCTCTTTCTTCCAGGCGACTAATGAGACGATACTTGCGCCGAGAGACATACGGCTCTCCTCCCAGTTCTTTCTGTGGCACTTTTTGTTGTGTATAGTATTCCGTATTTTCCGCTCGTGTCGTTGCGCTTCCCTCGTAGCATTATTTCTCTGACGTATTTTCTATTCTTGTTTCATGTGCCCCATTGCTCCATACTTTTGTTACACTGGGGTACACTAATCCAGTCCCGGGGGGGGGGGGGGGGGGGAGTATGGTGTGGCGGCAGGAAGGGTATCCGGCCACCCCTTAAAATTAACCATGCCAATTCCATACTCAACCCTGCCGACCCTGCGCACAGTGCGGGATAAAGGCAGTAGCGAAAGAAAGAAAGATCAGAGAAGACATTTACAGACGCCCCAGCCAGCTATGGAGTTGTATAGAAGAATCTGTCTTTATTACAACTGAGCATAGAGGTCAAGTGCTCTCAGAAATTCCAGTCATTACTACAATATTCATTTTCATTACATGGAAACCTGCACCCATGGCATATGGGTAGGCTCTTTTAGTAACAGTCAGAACGTTCCGTGTCCCAGATTCGTACCTCGCTACTGCTTAAATTTTGAATAAGAATAATCAGCAATGGTGGACAAGGATTTACGGCATCAAAAGTCACTCTCATTCCGCCAACGGCTTCGTCAAAGTGTGTGGAGAAGCGGACATATGTTCAGGGCACGCTCCTGCCCTTGTCATGGGTAAGTGCCACTAAAAAGCCAGAATACTCAGCAATGATCAACGGAACGAGGATGCAGAAGGCAATGGAAATAATTGCATTAAAGTCACATAATATATATCCACAGGACACATGGCCCGTAAATGAAAAAGTGTCGTGTTGATCTTTCGATTGCCAAAAGATTCCGGACTAGCCCACATTGTGATCTCTGGGAGGGGAATGCCAAAGAGGGGAAGGGGGGGGGTGACCTATAGAAGAAGAGTCAATAACGAATGCAAGGATAAAGTTCTACAAGTAGGAACAAGGAAGCTAAAATATCTGAAAAAGGGAAATGATAAAGTTCAATCTAGAAATAGCAAGAGTTAGTGAGAGGAAATGAAAAGAAGACAGTGATTTCTGGTCAGACGATTATAGGGTAACATCAACACTGATGAACTTCGTACAGATAGTATTTTTCGCGGACGACGACCCTTTCAATACTCATGAAGATTCAGCCCAACAACGAAGGCTGACGTGACGAAACTCTGTACAGCATGCTCGTATTGGATACTGTTCAACGCTTCTCTATCAACTTCTGGTCCAGAATTGTAGAGGCTCAAGTGACATATTTCATGCTGGCACCCTGCTTGAATTAAGCGCGTCATTGGCGTTCATTCTAGGAATGCTAACATGGAGATTGCAGACTACACTTCTTATTGTTGGCGATGGGATTGGTTTCCACATGATGGAGGATCATCTCACAGCGCTATTAATGACTGTGACTATCTCATAAACAGATATCTCCGTCTTTGGATTGAAACAATAAATATTCCACGCCCTGAAGCGTTCTCACATCTAATTCCAAGTCAGTGGAATGTGCCTCCCCAGTAGAGACTAAACTGTCAGACGGGATCTTAGCTTCCTACTTCGTTTAGCAACATTAAACAGTGATATTCTGTGTCGTGCGGCGTTGAAATTCGCGTGCTGGAATTAGTTACAATGAGCACTTTCTATGACTGTAAGTCGCTACGTTAAGCTATATAATACTGACGTCAGCAAGCAATTATTTCCGATCATTACTGTCATATTTCAGACTATTCAGTCTAGTAGCTTTTGCCGTTTAGATAACAGTGATCCGACACCCTATATATATCTAAACATCTTTTTTGAGGTTTTTCTTGTTTTTCGCCATTGTAAATATACAGTACTTGTAAATATGACAGTTTCGCCGTAATAGAACAAAGTTGTACGAAACTTTTCGTGAATTTCACAGAATTCTTCCTAAATTTTTCAACAAGTCAGTCCAGCATGTCGTTCCTGAGACTTATGCACATAAAATTTCTCAGCAGGGGCAGGACTGCCTGTACCCATCACACCCGAAATTAATATTTTTTTGCACAGCGAAAGGGGGGAAACTTTTATTAAGCAGAGAGGCTTATTAAATCGCTCTCTGGAGATAAACGTTAATTGGAAACGGCATTGCACTTTAGGGACCGGGCCATATAATTAACGCAGGAAGACGGTCGCTACTGCGACGACGTAAGCGGATTATAAGGACCTGAAATTTAATTTAAAGCTAATCGTTGTCGTCTGGGCTCTGTTCCATTAATTTTATGGGTATGAATTCCCAGCAGGATTATGTTAGCTTTTTTCGTGTGCCACAGTCGTGGTCGACACTCAAAAAGCTGTTGCCATATTGGTGTTTTATTTTCATGATAGCTCTGTAACAAATATGTTCATTTTCTTGGCATTAAAGTTAACGGCAACAATTTTAGGAGAACGTACGTGAAAATAATTGACTTATAGACGTTTCAGTTCCACTTCCTCAATTACATCAATGCCAGGGGTTGGTAAAATAATCTGTGAACTGGAAAAATGTATCTATTTAATTTGAGGAACATGTGAGGGAAAAAAAGGTACAGTGCAAATTAGGGATCATTACCAGGGATGTTATAAGAATCAGTATAGTCATCTTTTGTTAGTTAGAGCAATTAAACAAGCATACTGCAAGAAAGAAGCCCTGCTCAACATCCTCCCTACATCAAAGTTATTAGAGACAGAAACCATGATACAACTGGACGAGACTAGGGCCTGTTATAAGTCGTCACCTTTCCCAAGAACCCAATCCTACGTTGATCATAACTGGCGTATTGAAATGAAGTTCAGTTGCTGTGCACAACATACTGACTGGTTATTCTCCCTAAGAGGAACATAGGGCCCTTAATTTGAAGGAATACTTATTAACTGTAATCCCAAGAACAACATCGACAACTGACACCTCAATCCTGAGCAACGTAAATTCTATTAAACAGATTTTGAAAGACGCATTCGGCGAGGAAAATGCAAAATCATAACTGATATTAAAACTGAAAATATTATTTCGAAAATGATGCACACGGTTCAGATAATTAGTTACGTCTACGGATATACCGGGTGATCAAAAACTCAGTGTAAATTTGAAAACTGAATAAATCACGGAATAATGTAGATAGAGAGGTACAAATTGACACACATGCTTGGAATGACATGAGGTTTTATTAGAACCAAAAAAATACAAAAGTTCACAAAATGTCTGCTAGATGGCGCTTCATCTGATCCGAATAGCAATAATTAACATAACAAAGTAAGACAAAGCAAAGATGATGTTCTTTACAGGAAATGCTCAATATGTCCACCATCATTTCTCAACAATAGCTGTAGTCGAGTAATAATGTTGCGAACAGCACCGTAAAGCATGTCCGGAATTGATGGTGAGGCACTGGCGTCGGATGTTGTCTTTCAGCATCCCTAGAGATGTCGGTCGATCACGATACACTTGCGACTTCAGGTAACCCCAAAGCCAATAATCTGGGGACCTGGGAGGCCAGCATGACGAAAGTGGCGGCTGAGCACACGATCATCACAAAACGACGCGTGCAAGAGATTTTTCACGCGTCTAGAAATTTTTTGGTTCCAATAAAACCCCATGTCATTCCAAGCATGTGTGGCAATTTTTACCTCTGTATCTACATTATTCCGTGGTTTATTAAGTTTTCAAATTTGTACTGACTTTTTTATCACCCGGTATATACATGACACGTTGAACGTAAAACAGCATTGTCTATAAAGGCAGCAATACGCCAATGGTTGTACAAATAATTACCCATACTTTCCACTAATGAAACTTCCCACAAAATATTAGAAAAGCCAAAAATTTCACCGAACATTCGACCTTGTTTAATAGTAGCACCACCTTACACAAGATTGGGAATACAATGTAGAGCCTATGTGCGTACGTAGAGCTCCGTCCCTCTTCTTCCCTTCCCCCTCTCTCCTCTCCTTGTCTCTCTCTGTCTCTCTCTCACTCTCACTCTCTCTGTCTCTCTCTCTGTCCGCCGCTCGTGGTCTCGCGGTAGCGTTCTCGCTTCCCGAGCACGGGGTCCCGGGTTCGATTCCCGGCGGGGTCAGGGATTTTCACCTGCCTCGAGATGACTGGGTGTTTGTGTTGTCCTCATCATTTCATCATCATCTAGGAAAGTGGCGAAATTGGGCTGAGCAAAGATTGGGTAATTGTACGGGCGCTGATAACCACGCAGTTGAGCGCCCCACAAACCAAACATCATCATCATCATCATCTGTCTCTCTCTCTCTCTCTCTCTCTCTCTCTCTCTCTCTCTCACACACACACACACACACACACCAACACTCCGCCGTAATATGACTGTACGCTCTCCACAATAAATAGTATAACCAGAGTCTGCTGTCGACTGGCCATTTAACTTACTTTAATGGCTCAAGTCACCACACTGCGTGTACTCTCATAACCGGATATTTTGTCACATTTTATCTATTCCTATGAGTTTACAGCGTCCTTGTTCGAAGCTGTTTATAATGCCGACATTTTTGTAATAAATCAGAAATCCGCTCCAACATTAGTTGCATGGCCTAGTACAGAGCTCTCCGGAACTTTTTATGAGTATGTTATGCTGGATACATGAAACACTATCATTTAATACTCAGTGAGGTTTGTAATCTGTTTGTATATAGGGTATATTAGAATCACCTCTACAGAATTTAGGGTTGGATTCCTCACACTAAAAAAAAAAAAAAGTCTACAGAATGAAAATCCTTTATTTGTGCGTTATTAACAGAACTGTGCTTCAGAGCACTCTCCAATCATAACCTGATAGCAAATATACCCCTGTACTACTCACATCGTTGATCCCTGTACACTGACTAACTGCATTAGAAGCTGTAGAATGATTTCGCGAACTTCCGCAACAAGATGATGTAGTGTCTCGACATTAGGAAAGCCTACCAAAAAACTCTACGTTTTAAATGGCCCCAACCCGAAAGATTCTCAGGGGATGCAAGTGAAGGGTATGGAACAATTCTTCCTCTAACTATCGGCATCTCATAATAGATATGATTCAGTGATCTCGATCAGTGTGATTGGAATGTGATCGTGTGGTTACGTACTCGTATAAACCACATCCTTTCTTTTATTTGCTGGTGCACATCTGCATCTAGAGCCCGCAAGCAACCTTACCGTGTGTGACGTAGTGAAATTCGGTAAATGATAGATGCTGCGGAAACATACAGATTAAGTACACACATTAATTTTGAACTGTACAGGGGCTGGACTAAAATCTGGAAACACGACGAGAAATGCATGCTTGCATATAAACGTAGATGCTAGCCAAGGCTGCAAGATGCTTTGTTGTATTTGACTACGAAAGGCAGCTGTACAATGCTCTCAGTATGTTGCAAAGTGTCAGTCGTGGTAAGAACAGCGTTCTGTGTAGTTGTGAATGCCTTATAATGAAGCCAAGTGAGTTCGAAGGTGTGCCAATTGATGGTGCTCGTACGGTGAGGTTTCCGTAACCAAGGTAGCCGAAGTGGTCGGTGTTTAAGGTGGCATGACATCGAATATTTTTAAATCACGTCGGGGAAATGGAAGAACATCATTCGCTAAATCACATCGCGGACGAAAATGTGTGTTGAGGGATCCTGAAAAACGGTCACTGAAGAGGATTACGACGACAGATAATATGAAAGCTGCAAAAGCACTGCAGAACTGCATGTCACATTAGTGAACTCTATCAGCACCAAAACAATACGATCGGAGCTCCAGAAGCACAGAATTGCAGTCCGAACTGGAATTCCAAAACCAGTCATGGGGGACTGGAATGCACTTGTAGGGGAAGGAGTAGAAGAAAAGATTATAGGAGAATATGGGCTTGAGACTAGGAATGAGAGAGGAGGAAGATTAATTGAGTTCTGTAATAAACTTCAGCTACTAATATCGAATACTCTGTTCAGGAATCACAAGAGGAGGAGGTATACTTGGAAAAGGCCGAGTGACACGGGACGACTTCAGTTAGATTACATCATGGTCAGACAGAGACAGATACAGGATTGTAAGGTGTACCCAGGAGCAGATATAGACTCAGATCACAATATAGTAGTGATGAAGAGCAGGCTGAAGTTTAAAACTTAGTCAGGAGGAATCAATACGCAAAGAAGTGGGGTACAGAAGCACCAAGGAATGACGAGATGAGCCTGAAGTTCTCTAAGGCTATAGGTACAGCAATAAGGAATAGTTTACTTTAGTAGGTACTACAGCTGAAGAGGAATGGACATCCCTAAAAAGGGCGATAACAGAAGTTGGAAAGGAAACATGGGTACAAAGGAGGTTACTGCAAAGAAACCATGGGTAACAGAAGAACAACTGATCGATGAAAGGAGGAAGTACAAAAAAGTTCCGGGAGACTCTGGAATACAGAAATATAACTCGCTGAGCAATGAAATAGGAAGTGCAGGGAAGCTAAGACGAAATGGCTGCATGAAAAATGTGGAGAAATCGAAAAAGATATGATTGTCACTAGGACTGACTCAGCATACCAGAAAGTGAAAACAACCTTCGGTGACATTAAAAGCAAGGATGATAACATTAAGAGAGCAATGGGAATTCCACTGTTAAATGCAGATGAGAGAGTGGATAGGTGGAAATAATACATTGAAAGACTCTATGAGGGGGAAGATTTGTCTGATGTGGTAGAAGAAGAAACAGAAGTCGATTTAGAAGAGATAGGGAACCCGATATTAGTTTCAGAATTTAAAAGAGCTTTGGAGGACTTAAGATAAAATAAAGCAGAAGGGATAGATAACAATTCATCAGAATTTCTAAAATCATTGGGGGAAGTGGCAATGCTGGGGACATCTTCAGAGGATATAAACATTCAGAATCTCAAACAAGCTCAGCAAGTCCAACTGTTTACGAGGTGTGGCTAGAAAAAAACCGGACTAGTACTGGTGAAACAATAAAACGAATACAATAAGGCTGAAAGTCGCGTGGCCTGTCACGTGACTCTCGCTCCGCCTACTGCTCGAGTTTCATCTGCCTCCTGCACTCAGTCTGCCCGTGGCGTCCGTTTTAAGTAGTTGACGTTTTGTCTGTGCGTCGGAAAATGTTGAGTGTACAGAAAGAACAGTGTGTTAACATCAAATTTTGTTTCAAACTAGGAAAATCTGCAAGTGAAACGTTTGTAATGTTACAACAAGTGTACAGCGATGATTGTTTATTGCGAACACAAGTGTTTGAGTGGTTTAAATGATTTAAAGATGGCCGCGAAGACACCAGTGATGACACTCGCACTGGCAGACCATTGTCAGCAAAAACTGATGCAAACATTGAAAAAATCGGTAAACTTGTTCGACAAGATCGCTGCTCTGCTCTGATTGTTAAACGGTGATCTTGTCGAACAAATTTACCGATTTTTTCAATGTTTGCATCAGTTTTTGCTGACAATGGTCTGCCAGTGCGAGTGTCATCACTGGTGTCTTCGCGGCCATCTTTAAATCGTTTAAACCACTCAAACACTTGTGTTCGCGATAAACAATCATCGCCGTACACTTGTTGTAACATTACAAACGTTTCACTTGCAGATTTTCCTAGTTTGAAACAAAATTTGATGTTAACACGCTGTTCTTTCTGTACACTCAACATTTTCCGACACACAGACAAAACGTCAACTACTTAAAAAGGACGCCACGGGCAGACTGAGTGCAGGAGGCAGATGAAACTCGAGCAGTAGGCAGAGCGAGAGTCACGTGACAGGCCACGCGACTTTCAGCCTTATTGCATTCGTCTTATTGTTTCACCAGTACTAGTCCGGTTTTTTTCTAGCCACACCTCGTATACGTATCCATTCAACGGTCAGTCAGTGTAGTCCTCCGACCAATACCTAATATCGCAGAATCGTGCAGGCGTGTGTTCGATACTTTATTTGGTGCTAAGCGCCGCAACTTCTCTAATTCCACTCCTGTTTCTGTTTCTGTGTTTTTGAATTTCTGTGGCTTCTCTTTACTAATGAATCGGTACCGATAAAAAATTTCACAGTAATGAACTCTGTGCTTCTCTGGTTCCCGTGCATGTTTTTCTACCGTCGATTTAACTTAGTTGACTAGCGCGACATTTGCTCTTGTGTTCTTTAACATGAGTGTAATATTAATTTATCTGTGAAATAGTTGAGTTTTGCGTGTGTTGGTAGAAGTTACTGCGAGGTGCACAATATGAATATAATAGAAATATCACACCATTTCCGAAATATTACGCGTTCCTTTTTCAAAATTATTACCCTGAATTTTCTTTAGTACTTAAAAATTTAATTAATATTTCTCTTTTCTATTTTTGAAACTGACTCCGTCGGTTGCGTATGCGAACTATGTGGTCAGTCCACGTTACTTCAATCAAATTACGGAACATGTTTCTGATCAATGATCTGACTTCGTTCAAGTGGACTGGTGACCGAATTTAAAAATAACTTCATTGGTTTGTTGTGGGCCACTGTAATTTCGTTATACTCTTCTTTGTCTTCGTTGTGTGTGACTGGCCCTATTTTGTAAATATCATTCAAAATTTACTTAAGAATGAGTTGGAGTGAGTCATTTATAGAAATATTCTTGCGCGCTTTCCTCACTAATTGTTGTTACTTACGAAGCAACTGCGTTAATTTTCTGATCCGAGTAGGCTAGTGTGATCACCTTCACTTGTACAGCAGAGAATGGAAACACTAGAAAACGCGTAAATGTAAATTACGACATGGCAGCATACAAGATCAAGGACAACAATTTTTGTCGTAGCAGTGAAAGACTGTGCTTTTAGGTATAAATGCACATATTTTTCGCTGTTACCCCCACGTAGGTCAACTCACTTTCGCTTACGGTCTTTGGCGAGTAGTTTTCTATCTAGACGGGTGGTTCTTGAATTATTGCAACAGTGCGCATCTACTGCTCACAAAATATTTACACTAGATACATTACGTCTAAGCGCAAAAAAAAAAAAATTGTTTTCTCATATGACCGCATGTGGAAGTACATGGATGCTAAATCTGGTCAGTAGAGGGGATTTCCCAACAATTCATACAGGAAATTCTTCACTTTTACTTTTTCTGAAGTTCGTTTCAGGGAGATTATTTTCATATAGGATAATGATTTTTAATTTGCAACCCAGATCTCTTCCCATGTATTTCTCATTCACTGGTTTTCAAGCCATGCTTAGTGTTTAATATTTTAATGCGCTACCTTTTTTCAAACATTATCATTACATACATTAGCGTAGACATGCTAAAGTCAGCTATACAGGGTCATAAACAGTCTGAAAAGTTTGTAAAATATTTCATGGTAGGCTGTGCTGAGAAATAATTGTTAAAAAAATTCGTAACATTGCCCCGTTTCCGAGTTATTCACCATTTAATTAAGCCAATCAGTTTGTTGTACGCACACATTTAAGTTCTTGCACGGGCTAAAACGCCATAATGCATGGACACCTGTGAGTCCGTGGGTTACCACTTGTTAAAATGCTCATTTCCAGTTGAAATGTGCCTTTTCGGAAGTGCTATGTTTAAGCTAGGTGAACAAGAGCTGCCCTTATGGGTTTGGAGAAACAAAACGAGCAAAACGTTTGTCGACACTGTCTATGGCAGGCTGCTCGAATTTGCGCTCGCGACGACTTCACTGGTTAAGTTCAGTGCTAAATAACTCGGTAAGGGTACAGCGCATCGTTTTTTCTCCCTTAACAATATTTCTCAGCACAACGTCCCCTGCAACGATCTTATGAGTTTTTTAGACTATTACTGACCATCCTGTAGACACAGAATTTCAATGCCAATCCACAGTGTAAATACTGTGTTAAAATTTAAAATATTGTTTCCACAAAAATCTTTCAAAGCCCAGATCATATTTACATCGTTGTTGTTGTTATGGTCTTCAGTTCTGAGACTGGTTTGATGCAGCTCTCCATGCTACTCTATCCTGTGCAAGCTTCTTCATCTCCCAGTACCTACTGCAACCTACATCCTTCTGAATCTGCTTAGTGTATTCGTCTCTTGGTCTCCCCCTACGATTTTTACCCTCCACGCTGCCCTCCAATACTAAATTGGTGATCCCTTGATGCCTCAGAACATGTCCTACCAACCGATCCCTTCTTCTGGTCAAGTTGTGCCACAAACTTCTCTTCTCCCCAATCCTATTCAATACTTCCTCATTAGTTATGTGATCTACCCATCTAATCTTCAGCATTCTTCTGTAGCACCACATTTCGAAAGCTTCTATTCTCTTCTTGTCCAAACTATTTACCGTCCATGTTTCACTTCCATACATGGCTACACTCCATACAAATACTTTCAGAAATGACTTCCTGACACTTAAATCTATACTCGATGTTAACAAATTTCTCTTCATCAGAAACGCTTTCCTTGCCATTGCCAGTCTACATTTTATATCCTCTCTACTTCGACCATCATCAGTTATTTTGCTCCCCAAATAGCAAAACTCCTTTACTACTTTAAGTGTCTCATTTCCTAATCTAATTCCCTCAGCATCACCCGACTTAATTCGACTACATTCCATTATCCTCGTTTTGCTTTTGTTGATGTTCATCTTATATCCTCCTTTCAAGACACCATCCATTCCGTTCAACTGCTCTTCCAAGTCCTTTGCTGTCTCTGACAGAATTACAATGTCATCGGCGAACCTCAACGTTTTTATTTCTTCTCCATGGACTTTAATATCTACTCCGAATTTTTCTTTTGTTTCCTTTACTGCTTGCTCAATATACAGATTGAATAACATTGGGGAGAGGCTACAACCCTGTCTTACTCCCTTCTTAACCACTGCTTCCCTTTCATGTCCCTCGACTCTTATAACTGCCATCTGGTTTCTGTACAAATTGTAAATAGCCTTTCGCTCCCTGTATTTTAGCCCTGTCACCTTCAGGATTTGAAAGAGAGTATTCCAGTCAACATTGTCAAAAGCTTTCTCTAAGTCTACAAGTGCTAGAAACGTAGGTTTGCCTTTTCTTAATCTTTCTTCTAAGATAAGTCGTAAGGTCAGTATCGCCTCACGTGTTCCAGTATTTCTACGGAATCCAAACTGATCTTACCCGAGGTCGGCTTCTACCAGTTTTTCCATTCGTCTGTAAATAATTCGTGTTAGTATTTTGCAGCTGTGGCTTATTAAACTGATTGTTCGGTAATTTTCACATCTTTCAACACCTGCTTTCTTTGGGATTGGAATTATTATATTCTTCTTAAAGTCTGAGGGTATTTCGCCTGTTTCATACATCTTGCTCACCAGATGGTAGAGTTTTGTCAGGACTGGCTCTCCCAAGGCCGTCAGTAGTTCCAATGGAATGTTGTCTACTCCGGGGGCCTTGTTTCGACTCAGGTCTTTCAGTGCTCTGTCAAACTCTTCACGCAGTATCGTATCTCCCATTTCATCTTCATCTACATCCTCTTCCATTTCCATAATATTGTCCTCAAGTTCATCGCCCTTGTATAGACCCTCTATATACTCCTTCCACCTTTCTGCTTTCCCTTCTTTGCTTAGAACTGGGTTTCCATCTGAGCTCTTGATGTTCATACAAGTCGTTCTCTTATCTCCAAAGGTCTCTTTAATTTTCCTGTAGGCAGTATCTATCTTACCCCTAGTGAGAGAAGCCTCTACATCCTTACATTTGTCCTCTAGCCATCCCGGCTTAGCCATTTTGCACTTCCTGTCGATCTCATTTTTCAGACGTTTGTATTCCTTTTTGCCTACTTCACTTACTGCATTTTTATATTTTCTCCTTTCACCAATTAAATTCAATATTTCTTCTGTTACCCAAGGATTTCTACTAGCCCTCGTCTTTTTACCTACTTGATCCTCTTCTGCCTTCACTACTTCATCCCTCAAAGCTACCCATTCTTCTTCTACTGTATTTCTTTCCCCCATTCCTGTCAATTGTTCCCTTATGCTCTCCCTGAAACTCTGTACAACCTCTGGTTCTTTCAGTTTACCCAGGTCCCATCTCCTTAAATTCCCACCTTTTTGCAGTTTCTTCAGTTTTAATCTACAGGTCATAACCAATAGATTGTGGTCAGAGTCCACATCTGCCCCTGGAAATGTCTTACAATTTAAAACCTGGTTCCTAAATCTCTGTCTTACCATTATATAATCTATCTGATACCTTTTAGTATCTCCAGGGTTCTTCCATGTATACAACCTTCTATCATGATTCTTAAACCAAGTGTTAGCTATGATTAAGTTGTGCTCTGTGCAAAATTCTACCAGGCGGCTCCCTCTTTCATTTCTTATCCCCAATCCATATTCACCTACTACGTTTCCTTCTCTCCCTTTTCCTACACTCGAATTCCAGTCACCCATGACTATTAAATTTTCTTCTCGATTCACTATCTGAATAATTTCTTTTATTTCATCATACATTTCTTCAATTTCTTCGTCATCTGCAGAGCTAGTTGGCATATAAACTTGTACTACTGTAGTAGGTGTGGGCTTCGTATCTATCTTGGCCACAATAATGCGTTCACTATGCTGTTTGTAGTAGCTTACCCGCACTCCTATTTTCCTATTCATTATTAAACCTACTCCTGCATTACCCCTATTTGACTTTGTGTTTATAACCCTGTATTCACCTGACCAGAAGTCTTGTTCCTCCTGCCACCGAACTTCACTAATTCCCACTATATCTAACTTTAACCTATCCATTTCTTTTTTTAAATTTTCTAACCTACCTGCCCGATTGAGGGATTTGACATTCCACGCTCCGATCCGTAGGACGCCAGTTTTATTTCTCCTGATAACGACATCCTCTTGAGTAGTCCCCGCCCGGAGATCCGAATGGGGGACTATTTTACCTCCGGAATAATTTACCCAAGAGGACACCATCATCATTTAATCATACAGTAAAGCTGCATGTCCTCGGGAAAAATTACGGCCGTAGTTTCCCCTTCCTTTCAGCCGTTCGCAGTACCAGCACAGCAAGGCCGTTTTGGTTATTGTTACAAGGCCAGATCAGTCAATCATCCAGACTGTTGCCCTTGCAACTACTGAAAAAGCTGCTGCCCCTCTTCAGGAACCACACGTTTGTCTGGCCTCTCAACAGATACCCCTCCGTTGTGGTTGTACCTACGGTACGGCTATCTGTATCGCTGAGGCACGCAAGCCTCCCCACCAACGGCAAGGTCCATGGTTCATGGGGGGGGGGATATTTACATCAGACAGTTAAAATACGATGACTATCTGGATTCTGTTGTTAGTGACAACCACCTTCAGATCAGCAAATAAGCAAAATACACTAAACCGCCATAGAAAGCTTCTTTGCTGGGTATTATTCAAGGCTGAGATGTCTGAGGAAAGCATCAAATACAATGAATAAACATTCAACTCTGGTATAAATGGCAGTACATATAATATTGGATAAAAGAAAAGTCATCATATATAGGAAATGAACACGCATAACAGTTAACTTTACAGTGTTAAAATATTACACTTGTTGTGTAAATTACCACACGGATTGAAATCAGAGTGGATGTGCCAGTAATAATATCATGCGGTGAAGTTCATTTGTGTATAAAGTAAAACGGATAAGAAATTTGGAGCTAAGAGCAACAACAAAACTCAACCAGGCTGAATACCTGTAGGAAAACACATCAGCAAAAATATACGTTAGAAACATTTTTTCGTACAAGATCCATTAACTGAAGGAGTTATCATTACGAAACATGTCATTTGAAAATCATCGCAGAAGTTTTAAATCGATAATTTAAAAAAACGCCACACTTGTACGAGATACAGGCTGAACAGACTGGTTTTTCAGTGGAAGTAAATCGCATCAATCATTAACTTGCACGGGTAAGAAAGCCAAGCTCATCGAAAAAAGTTTTATAATAATAACTTTATTGCGGCCAAATATCCATACAGATTCATTGTAAAATGATCATAATAAACGAAATTAGAAATTTAGCATATTGTGTTTTGCATAATCACTTACTGAACGTGTCCTTTTCGTACAGAGTTCTATATGGTAACGTTTCCTTACTTGATGACGGAGTTTACACTCACATATTGCGTTTGGTTCGCGATATGACGTTTTATTGCAAATAAGGTCGTCGAGACCATGGACTGCCATTGTGGTGACCACGACTCGTTTCCAAGTTTTTCTTCGTCCATCGTGGCGCCTGTACCGTAAAATTCTGGAGGTACGTCTTCCCTGTTTTCCTTCAATGTTTTAAGTAGAGTTTCCAAAGCGCAGCTGTTGGGTTGCGTCAGGTTTGTCGTAGGTCTTCCATAAGGAAGGGTTCCCTCGCCATCAGGAATACGGTGCGTGTTGTTTTCGACACTCCTATTGCTTTCACCCTTTCTAGTGTCGTTAAGTTTTTCTCTGTAAGGTTTGGTCCGATCATTTACATTCTGTACATCAGTACTTGGAAGGTTTTGTCTCTAATTAATGCTATTGCTGTATCTAGGTTATCATGGACTTGCATTGCTTTCACTGTTACATGGTTAGTGAAACATTTTGCAGTTGTTTGTATTGTGACCCCTAGGTACTTGAAGACTGGTACAATCTTCAGTTTTTTCTCCCGTACGAAGATCTCAGCTGATGCAGGTGCTCTTCCTCCATTTCTGAGAACCATAATTTCTGTTTTCGCAACATTTATTTCGAAGCTGTGTTCTACACAGCAATCTTAAATATCCTTATTATAATATTGTTTGCATATACATACATATGAGAATACACCCTCCAGTTGGGGTATTCTTACAATTTCTTTCGCTGCAAGGATAAATAATAGAGGACTCAGTGGGTCTCCTTGAAGTACTCCGTTCGACTGGAGTATCGGCCTCGAAAGGGAGAGGCTGTCTGAGATCCTTATTTCGTTCCATCGCACTATTGTGCTTATGATTCGTGTCCATATATTGTTTTTTCTAGTTTTTTGGTCATTAATTTTCTGTTTACAAAGTCAAAGGCTTTTGTGAAGTCTATAAATATCACATGAAACTTTTCTCTGTCTTCAAGGGCTTCCAGTACGCTCTTTAGCAGGAGTTCTATTGCAGTCAGAGTTGATCTTCTCTTCCTGAATCCAATTTGGCTTTCGGGGAGATGTTCGTCGATTGTTTTCTTTATTCCTTCTGTTTTTATTCTTGGGAACACTTTGAAAGATAAGTTTTATAGGGCCCTTGGGGTCTCCTTTCCCTTTATATAGCACTTCCACTATTGACCGTCTCCACTGTTCTGGAATGCTGGCTGTGTCTATGCTCTTATTGTAGAGTTTTGTCCACATTGGCGTTAGTATTTGTGGAGTGTCTTTTAAATATTCGCTATAAAGTCTGTCGGGGCCTACAGATTGTTTGTTCTTGGTGCTGTTAATAGCATTTCTGATCTCTTCTGTGTCCAATAGGACCCACTCCATGGTCGTTGGTGGCACTGTATCCTCTCCGCCCTCTGGTCTCCCTCTCAGACCTCCCATTTTCATTATGTTGTCGAAGGGCGTCTCCCATATTTTCATGTCGATGCAATGTATTTCATCTCGTTTTCTGGGATGTAGTGCAATATAGGGGCCTTTTGAAACTTCCTCCACTAGGTTCTTTCCTTCTCTTGCCCAGAATGTTTTCTTCTTATCTTTTAGAGTTTTCTTATATATATTTCGTTTTTCGGCGCAAGTCATGAGGAGTATAGGGTTCTCTGCGCACTGTTCTAGTTGGTGCAGACTTCCTAACACATCTTTTCTTAGATTGTGCAGAACCATTTTTCGCTCTTCTTTTGTACGTTGGTTCCCTTACCGCTTCTGTTGCTTCCTCTAGTGGTGAATTGTCTTTCAACTTTACGATTTGTTCTATGTCGACTAATTTTTCCTCTACTTTCCCGACGTCTGTTGTTCTCGAAAGTACTTCTTTCTCTTTTTCTTGCGCTTTTCACAATGCTACTTGTATATTTATTTCCACAGGGATATATTTCCGAAATGGTGTGTGGTCTTCAGTCCAGACAGGTGATATATTACCCTTTGTTGGTCCCCCTATGAATGCAATGTCTATTGTACTTTTACCATTGTGGGAAATGTATGTAGGTATGCTGAGATTGTTTAATAGGATAACGCCTTCTTCCTGCAATTCTTCCACTATTACTTTTGCTGTGTAATTTTGTGTAACCAGTCCGCGGTTTAAGTCTCCAGCAATAATTAGTGGCCGTCCCGGTTGCCGAGCGGTTCTAGGCGCTACAGTCTGGAAACGCGCGAGCGCTACGGTGGCAGGTTCGAATCCTGCCTCGGGCATGGATGTGTGTGATGTCCTTCGGTTAGTTAGGTTTAAGTAGTTCTACGTTCTAGGGGACTGATGACTTCAGAAGTTAAGTACCATAGTGCTCAGAGCCATTGGTATTTATGTTTACTCTGAGTGATCAGCTGGCCTATTTCATTTATTATATCAGTGGCTGTTTTGTTCGGTTGAAATTATGCTGATATTATTGTAATGTGTTCCATTTCTGTCAGTAGTGTGTGTTCCTGTTTGATAGTTTCAGTTATGGGCGTTAATTCTGGTTTCATGAGAACAGTTGTTCTTCCACTGGGTCCTCCTGTGTCACCTGGTTTTGCTTGGAGATGAGTGCAGTAAAATTCTGCGTGTTACCAATTTTCGTTTAAAAATGTTTCTGTTAGGACTGCTATGTCAGATCCCTGTAGAAAGTCTCTTGAATCTGTGTTCATTTCACATTTTAGACATTCTATATTCCACAGGAGGATCGTTAAAGTTCCTATATCTCCTATTTCTTTGCATTTTTTTGGACGGTGTTCTTGTGTCTTATGGAAGAGACGCCCCTAAGTTTACTCGAAAAAAAAAAAACGGGGAAAAAGAAAGCGTCTGACAGTGATTTCTGCTGTCCAGTATTCAGCTTTATTAGCCAAATCTAAGTCTGAAAGGTGATTCCTACTTTAAAGAATTTCGTATTTTTGTTGTTTGCCAGTTCTTCACATTTTAAGGTTTCTTTGCTTCCTTTTTTTTATTGAGGAATTGTTTTATTGACTCCGGTATTGTCTCAAGTTTGAGCCGTCAAACATAAAGCCAGGCGGTATTATCAGCGGCATGTAGATTTTCGTCTCGTGGTCCAGCACCAGTCAGTGTCTCATGTTGCTTAGTTGGGCCTTCCTTTCTCCTATGGGTAACTTCAGTCCAGTGTTCTTCGTCTGCATTTCTTTCCGTTTCTTGGTACTGTGGCATGTCTCGCGTTCTAGGTGTTTCGTCTTCTTTCATGTGAAACGCATTTTCGGTCTCCCTCTTGGTGGTGTTGGGTATTTGCTGCGTTTTTTGCGTGTTTTGTCTTGTACTCGCAATTTCTTCCTTCATCATAGTCTTCACATTGTTTGTGAAAGCCTCCATTATGAGGCTTATCTTTTGCGTAAATTTAGCAACGGTTTTTGCCTCTACTATTGTGTCGTGGTCAAGGGGCTGATTGTCGTAATTACAAGAGGTCCCGTTAGCTGACGATATGTGACGGTTGCCGCTCTCGGTTTCTTCTGTTGGTCAACAGATGGTGCCACTTGTTGCAAAATGCTGCGGTCCTCTCCGTCTGTCTGTGGGTTGCTGCCCTCACTTTAAGAGAACACGTTGTTTCTATTTTTAGCGTTTTCCACGCTCACGTCCAAGTTCATTACACTGAAACATTCTCTCAGGTACTCACCGCCTTCATCTTTCATTTCTTTCTTCAGGTACCCTCCGATTACCACCATATTTATCAAACTTTGTGCAGCACATTTAACACGTTTGTCTACTACATTCGCCATCTTTATGATTTATAAAACGGCACAAAAATTGAGAAGGGTTCTACACCTGTAGTAAACGAACTAGAGAATTTATAGTGGACTGTAGGAAATGAAACTTAAAGTTAAAAGCAATAACAAATCTAAAATAATGTAAAGTAAAATCGTTGTTAACAATGAAATCTAAAATGACCATCGTTACATTACGTAACTCGGCGACAACGACATAAAATGCTTGCATGTGTAGCCAGCTTGGTCTGGCCACCCCTTTCAGAGTCAAAATACAACTAAACTGTGCATGCACTCGTGCTGGCCTGACAGAAATACACAGAAGGATCGATGGATGGCGCATAGAATGACACATACAGTATGACATAAACTGGTGTTCAAAATTAAGCAACAAACTGATATTTCCCCGTCCTGTGTCTAAATCACGACATAATCATAAAAATTGTCAACAGATGTGCGTATGATAGTGTTTCGCACGGAAGATGGCTTTCCGGTCAATGGACAACTGTGCCAAAGATGACGTCAGGGCACGTATCACAAAATGTACCGTTTGCTGTATAGTCCACATTCACAATGGTTGTGTACACATTCACAGAGAAGACCCCCACCGGACTCTCTGAGATGGAGGGCCAAAGGAAGAATGGGCTATGGTTCAAATGGCTCTGAGCACTGTGGAACTACGAAGTTCATCAGTCCCCTAGAACTTATAACTACTTAAACATAACTAACCTAAGGACATCTCACACATCCATGCCCGAGGCAAGAATAGAACCAGGATAGGACAGACCACGTGTGACATCAGAAGGAGAACACAGTTATTCGACAGTAAGGGCATGATGCGTCCGCCTTCGTACTGCACGGTAACTGTCATCTTATCTCGCAGCACACACTGGACATGTTGCATTGGGGCAAACGTTATGCAGAAGGCTTTGGCAACGTGGACATTATTGTAGGAGATCTGCTGTACGTGTTCCTCAGACACATCTTCACAGAAGGGAACGTCTTGAGTGGAGTCGTGAGCATTTCACTTGGAGAGTCGTAAAGTGGGCCAATGTTCTTTTCATAGATGAGTCCCGATTTGGCTCTGAGCACTATGGGACTCAACTGCTGAGGTCATTAGTTCCCTAGAACTTAGAACTAGTTAAACCTAACTAACCTAAGGACATCACAAACATCCATGCCCGAGGCAGGATTCGAACCTGCGACCGTGGCGGTCTTGCGGATCCAGACTGCAGCGCCTTTAACCGCACGGCCACTTCGAGTCCCGATTTCGTCTGGCCGAAACGTTGTGGGAAGGTCCCTAACGGTGCAGAAAGGGGTGACGTTGATTAACTGAACACATCTTCATGAATTGTACTCCTCAATCGGCAAGGTTTAACTGGTGTCAAGCGTCGTGACGATATCTTTGGACTTCATGTGCGGTCGGCGCGAGGTGCTGTGGGCCAGACTTTGTATTGGTGGGCGATAATGCTCGACCTCATAGGGCACTGGTGGTTGACGTTTTCTTGAAAACTGAAGATACTGCAAGCATGGCGCGGCCTTGTCCTTGTCCCGATTTGAATCCCATAGAACAACTTTGGGATGCACGAGGTAGAAGGGCTGCATCACGTCAGCATCCACAAACCACTCTCCAAGGCTTGAGAGCAGCTCTGCAGGAAGAATGGACATTATTGCCTCAACATGAGGCTGACGTCATTCACAGCTAGCCCCTTCGTTGTCAGGCTTGTATTGCTGCCAGAGGTTGTCACACCCCATACTGAGTACATTAACCAGTTGTTAGAATGGGTGTCCAAATCCGTTAAGTTGGAAGAAATGAAGAACATTTTTGTCTATATTTTGTATGTAGCAGTTGTTTATGTTCTGTATTCTTTTGTCACATAAACTGCAACAAATGAATCCAACAGTTTCGCAGTCGCTCACTTTCCCCTGTGCTCTGTCAAAACATATGATTCAAATTTTTCCGTGTGTAGACCGTCAAATCCTGCCTATGTCCAAGCAAATCTGAACATGTCCTGGAATTTTGGAGAGCGAAGGTGATTATGTGTGAGTGCCTGAACTTTGATCATTGTCTGAAAATAAAAAATTAAACTTTTCGCTCGAAGGGGGACTTGAACCTAGAACCTCTCGTTCCGCAGCTGCTCACGCTAACCACGGGACCACGGCGCTCCCGAGTTCGATCCATCCTTGATGTTGCTTATCTTGCACATGGACTATTCGGTTTGTATATTTTGCTTATTTTTTCATAGTTCCACACAACTTCTTCCTGTTTTCTCGATTGATCTGTGTTCAGTTTTTCAAGGCCTATCCACTGTGCCAACTTATAACTAAATCTGACGGGGGGGGGGGGGGGGGGGTGCGATGGGGAGGTTCCCTTGTGAGATGAAAGCGTAGGCACAGGAGAGGCAATTGGGGTGGGCTGCAGTTAGCGTCAGACGACTGATGGATGACAAAAAAGAAAACTTATTGTCTCATCCTTTGACCAGTCAACTTTTCTCACATTGAGTCATTCTGTACTGTTATCGTACGTTATTTAGGCGTCATTACTCACATTCAACAAGAAGATAATAGCAAAAATGGTTAATGTTAAGAAGACTAAGGTAAAGATCCAAGCTTCAGCTGGTAACGTCATAGCGACGGTCTTCTGGGAATCTTCTGTTTGATGTTCTCCCTCACGGTGCAACGTTCAACTCTGAAGTGTATTGTGCTACCCCCCGGAAAGTGAAGAAACGACTTGAGCACGTTCGTCGCCACAAAAATGCACGAACTTCCTCCATGACAACGCAAGGCCTTTCACAAGTCAGCGTACCCGAGAGGAGGTCACAAAACTTCATTGGACTCTTCTTCCTCATCCTCCCAACAGTCCAGATCTCGCGTCTTCGGACTTCCATCTGATTATCGTTAAGAAGGATTCGCTCTGCAGGAAGAAGTACGTGGATGACGGAAACGTTAGTGATGCATCAAACGTTGAGGCTCTGAGCACTATGGGACTTACCTTCTGTGGTAATCAGTCCCCTTGAACTTAGAACTACTTAAACCTAACTAACCTAAGGACATTACACACATCCATGCCCGAGGCAGGATTCGAACCTGCGTCCGTAGCTGTCGCGCGGTTCCAGACTATAGCGCCTATAACCGCTCGGCCACTTCGGCCGGCCATCAAGACGTTGACTCCGACGTCGACCAGCGGAATGGCACCATGCGGGCAAAGAGGCCCTCCCAGTAAGGTTATGCAAGTTCGTCAGACTGAATGAAGATTATTCTGAAAAATAGGATTTTATTGTCAAAAGCATGGGGAATAATACGGCGTACTGGAAACCTGAATAGAACCAATCTGCTTTCAGTATAAAAATAAATAAATAAGTATAGCAATACTTACTGAATGCCCCTCATACGGTTGAACTGTCATGACACTGTGTAACTTACTTTTCGGTGTTCCCTCGAATTTTTTCAGGTGACGCTGTATGAACTTATGAACTAAATGAAGTTCTCTGCCTGCTGTGTATCCGACGTTCACAAAATGAGGCCACTTCGCTCCACTAGCAGAGGGTAAAGTTGTCGCAACATGAGTGTTTGCGGGAGGAGGCACTTTGGCAGCTTCTGGCGCAGCGATCGCCGATAGAGGCGAACAAGCGGCGCCTGCAGCTGCGCCTGCCCTGCGGCGAACCACTGAGCGCGCGCACTGGGTGGGCGGCGCGGGCCGCCGCGAGCGGCGCGCCAGCGAGATAAGCCCGGCTGACAAATAGCCCGGCGGCCGCCTTTATTCACCGCAGATTGGCCTGCTCCATCACGGCCGCACTATCGCCGCATCACTCACTCGCCGCCCAGATAAATTCCTCCCCTCTCTGCGGCACTCTGCGGGCCGGCCAAAGGAAACGGACGTCCCGCCCACAATACACGCGCCACCACAAAAGATGCCCCGCTACAATAGCGCTCCCAGATTCTATTACAGCCTCCGTCTGTTCCGCGGACCATCTGCACTGTGTGCTATTGAAAAAAAGGGATTGTAGCAGTAACTCAGACAGCAACGGCGTAGACGAGAACCGGATTTGTCTACCTACATAGCTCTTACCACTGGGCGGGTGTTTTACAGCAACTGTGCCACGTGTCGTCTCGTATTACGGATGAAATCACAGGCGGCTCTGGATATAGCGAAGACTTAGTTGAGCAGTTTCTAACCACTTCCTCCTACTTATATTTTCCCTTAAATAACAAAAATTTGAAAGAAAAATGAATTATGGTCTCGTGCTAGTATGTGTCTAAACAAAAAATTTCCAACGTTTAAATTTCAAAACAAAAATCAGCATCCTCCCTTGTAACTCTAACCGCAGAATTGAAGTTCTTCTGAGATTCTATTTTTCTTTACATACAGAGTAAGACAAGAAACGACGCACTAGTAGGAATTGTTAGAATGTGGTGTATATCGTTAGATGTCATGTACACGTATAGACAAACCAATGATTACTGTTACAGATGAACTCGGTGATGTATTTAAGAGAAAGAGCTTCAAAAAGTGAACAAGGTCAGCAATGGGTTGGTCCACCTCTGGGCCTTATTCAAGCAGTCATTCGGCTTGGCAATGATTGAAAGAGTTGTTGGATGTTCACCCCTCACGGAATTATGACAAATTCTGTCCACTTGGTGCGTCAGATACTGAAAATCGAGAGAGGATTGGATGGCCACACCATAATGCTGCAAGCATTGTCAATTGGGCAAAGAAACGGTGACACTGATGGTCAAGGTAGAGTTCGGCAAGCACGAAGAGAAGCAGTAGAAACTCTCGCCGTGAGTGGGCGGCCGTTATCTTGTTGAATTGTAACACAGAATGGCTTGCCGTGAAGGATAACAAAACGGCGCCTAGAATATAATCGACGTGCCGCTTTGCAGTTTGGGTATCTCGGATGACAGCTAAAGAGGTCCTGGTACGAAAAGAAATTGCACAGCTGTCTCACTCTTGATCGTCAGGCCTTATGGCTATGCCGTCTAACACTTGTGTCTGGGGCGTCTTCAGACATGTCTTCGCTTGGTCATCGAGTCTCAATTGGAAGCAGGACTCGTCACTGTAGACAATTCTACTCCAATCAATGGGATTACAGGCCGAAGACGTGTATGTAGACGCTCCGGCCAGTGGTAGGATAGCAACGTGACTTGCACCAGGAGTGATGGTCTGGGCTGCCGTTCCTTTTCACAGCAGGAACACATTGGTTGCCACCTGTGACACACTTACAGCACTGCGATGTCGACGATAGTCTTCGCCCCGTCTTGTTGACCTTCAACAACCTTTGAGAAAGGTAGTGCCCAACCACCCACGTCCAGAATTCCTACTGTTTGTCTTCGTGCTTTGGATAAAAAAGTTGCCGGATCTCTCTCAAATTGAGAACGTTTGGAGTATTTGGGTTAGACCCTCCAGCCAGATCGGGATATTATTTACCGCGCCCATTGGACATAATTTGCCACGATATTACTCAGGAGGACATCCAGCAACACTAACAATGTCAAGCAGAATAGCTGCTAGCATAAGGGCCAAAGGTTGACCAATGCTTTGTCTTGAACAAATCATCCAATTTTTCTGATACTATTATCATTTGTTCGTCTGTAAATGTACGTCACATCTACCAATGTCAGCCCAGTTCGGATAAATCCTACCTCGTGCGTCTTTTCTTTTTTTCTCCTTACACTGTTTAAGTAAATGATTGACGTTGACACAGGTCTAGATGTCTATATATTTATGGTTTCCGTGATAATTTTTCTTTTGTTTGTCTATCATTATCACCATCATCATCATCTCCAAGAGTTAAGCCATATCTGGTTTCTTCTGCCCTCAAACAGTTTCCTCTCATAATCAACCTTCCATCTTTCTTTCTTTGTCTGATAATTCAGATGCATCATCGGTGTTCTCCCTTTCCTCACATTTTGTCTAAATGTGGTACCACTATCATCCGCTGGTCTGATGGGGCTGGTTTCTGTTTGCTGTTTTAATGCCTTCACAGCATAATGCCATTGGATTTATGAGTCCCTTTTCACCGTACGTCACTGATACTTGAATCTTCAGGGGCGTTTACAATTTCTTCTATTCACTTTCTAAAAGCATTTGTCTCAGTATCACACCTGCGCTTAGTATCAAAACTATGATTGCATGAGACATAAAGTGAAATTTGTGACTGAACTGAAAATTTCATGATATGGAGGATGCAGCGCGCTATATCGGATGGAGGGTCGTCGACAGATATAGGCGTACCATAAGAGTGGCCCCTTACTGCTCATATTGTACATTAATAGTCATTCAGACAATATTAATATTTGCCTCACATCTTTCGTAGGTGGCGCACGTCCCTCTGAAGAAAGGTGCAGAAATATTCAGTTAGACCTTGATAAGATTTCAAATTGATGCAAAAGTGTGGAATTTCCATAAGATGTTCAGAGATTTAAAGCAGTAAACTCCACAAACCGAATAACCTAAATATTCTATGAGGGCAGTATAAATTTGGAATCGGTCAACTGGCACAAATACCTGAGTGTAACAATATGTACGAATATTTATTTTATTTATTTATGCATTTATTTTACCTGGCAACGGAAGATCACATACACTGTCGGATACAAGCATCTGGACAACCGTTAGCGGACACTAAAACGAGGTGTCGCACACTTCTCCTTTACAACGGCTTGAACTCTACTGGAGACAATGTATCTGCCGATTGTTTCTCAGGCACCAAAATCAGAGAAAGAATAATTTTGGTCTTTGGGTTCTGGAGTGAAGACGACGCCCTTACTCGTACTAAAGGTGTTCTATTGGGTTTAGTTAAGCACTCTGGGCAGGCCAGCCCATTTTGATTTAATGATTTTGTTTCTTTATCTCACAACGGTTGGACAGATACATCGTTACATCGAGAGAAACGCATGCTTCAACATAAAAGAGGATGCTAGTCAGGCGTGCGGCTTGCGCTTTTGTAATTGACCACAAACAGCACCTATGCTGTGTCCTCAGTACATTTAAGATGCAGTCGTGGTCGGAAGAGTGTTCTGTGTAGTTGTGACGGCATTATGTTAGAGTTAAGTGATTTTGAACATGGTGGTCATATGGTGGGTGCTTCCACAACCAAAGCAGGTGAAGTGTTTGGTGTTTCAAGAAACAGCTTATCGAAGTTTTATACCGCATACAGGTAAATCTGAAAAATATGATCCACTAGGTTACAACGCTGAAGAAACTGTGTTAAGTGATCCTGACAGACGGTCACTGAAGAGAATTGCGACGATAAATAAAAGAACGACAGCTGCGAAAGTCACAGCATAACTGAACGTCGCACTCACGAATCCTGTCAGCAGCAACACAGCTCGAAGGGAGCTCCGGAAGTAGGGGATTGCATGGTGAGCTGTAATTCCAGAACCACTCATCAGTTACACAAATGTACATTACGGAAAACATGGTGCCGAAACCATAAAACGTGAACTGTGGAGCAGTGGAAGAAAGTCATTTGGTCAGATGAGTCTTGTTGTTCGCTGTTCACAACTTCTGGCCTAGTTTGCGTCCCTATGAGTGAAACATGGTTCAAGTGGCTCTGAGCACTATGGGACTTAACAGCTGAGGTCATCAGTCCCCTAGAACTCAGAACTACTTAAACCTAACTTACCTAAGGACATCACAAACATCCATGCCCAAGGAAGGATTCGAACCTGCGACCGTGGCGGTCGCGCGGTTCCAGACTGAAGCGCCTAGAACCGCTCGGCCACCCCGGCCGGCAGTAAAACATGGCAAGGGTTCGATGACAAGTTGGTCAACCGTATTGTAATTCATGCGCCCCTTGGGTACACTGCAAGGTCGCATTAGTGCCAAAGATTTTGTAACCGTTTTGGTTGCTAAAGTCCATCCCACGGTACAATTTCGCAAGGAGGAAGCTGCGTTCGAAGACGGCAAAGTACCTGTTCACACAACTCGCTTCGTCAAGTATTGGTTCTGTGAGCACGAGGAAGAATCGTCGCATCTGCCCCAGCTACCACAGAAACCAAATAACAATATTAATTAGCCTTTCTGGTCTGGTTACGTGAACGCTACCTATCTTCGTTACCTAAGCATTTCATGTTTTGCAGGAAGAATAGTATAAGATTCCCTTGAAATCTATCCAGAACCTATATTTATATATTCTGAGACGATCGCAAGCTGTTTTGAATGCCAACAGGTTTCCTACTCCGGAATAGGCATGAAACTGTGTTGTGATTTTGGTGTTTTCATACTTTGGTCGAGCGCCTATAGAGGGTGGCTCGTGTGCTGTTGGTTGCTTCGGAATGTGAAAATCGCTGCATCATCTGGAACTTGGGTTAGATGGCAGCGAGGATCAAGTGGTATGTCATTAAAGGTGAAGTAGTCAATATTACGGGGTTTTATGATGTTCTGGCTTTGTTCTAGAAATGATTGCGTTCGTTCTTTGGGCTCCCGAAAAGTACCAGGTATTTTTCCATGTGGAATTATTTTGTGCTCTGCATATTACTGCCATATTTTGTAATGGGATAACTGAACGCCTTTGGACTCGTAAGGTTTAAGTTTTTTGCTATATATTCGTTATACGGAGAAAATATTTCGGCCAAGGTTTTTACAAACACGAAGATTTTGCTAGGTCAGCGCCACTATGTATCAAGTATTGTAATCTTGGTTGTTTCTGTGTTTGCGATGCTCCATTCCGATTTTGTTTAAAGTATAAAATAGTCAATTTTTTGTCTTCCCACTGTTCCGCTTCCCAGGTTGTGAGGCGTTAATGAATTCTCTTCGGGTTTCGGTCGGTATAACTACCATCTTTTCCGGTATCGATGCTTTTGATATTTATTTTCATGTAACATAGGTAGGAGATCATTTAACTATCGTAGGTCTCACTATATTCTGGTGCTTGAAATCTTTGTACTTGTTTGTATTTTGTGTGCTAGATGGTCCACTCGTCTGATGACTTTTTATGTTGTGGTAAGGACGAGGTCTGCCCTTCCATTATTTAAAATTCTAACAAATTTACCCCGGACAGTATAATAAGATACGTCGTTGTTTTCGTATAGTCGTGTCGTTTGATGTACTCACGTGCAGTTCTTAGGGAAACGTTTATTGAGACGTTTTATAAAATACACTCCTGGAAATGGAAAAAAGAACACATTGACACCGGTGTGTCAGACCCACCATACTTGCTCCGGACACTGCGAGAGGGCTGTACAAGCAATGATCACATGCACGGCACAGCGGACACACCAGGAACCGCGGTGTTGGCCGTCGAATGGCGCTAGCTGCGCAGCATTTGTGCACCGCCGCCGTCAGTGTCAGCCAGTTTGCCGTGGCATACGGAGCTCCATCGCAGTCTTTAACACTGGTAGCATGCCGCGACAGCGTGGACGTCAACCGTATGTGCAGTTGACGGACTTTGAGCGAGGGCGTATAGTGGGCATGCGGGAGGCACGTGGGGCGTGAGGTCCCCACAGTACATCGATGTTGTCGCCAGTGGTCGGCGGAAGGTGCACGTGCCCGTCGACCTGGGACCGGACCGCAGTGACGCACGGATGCACGCCAAGACCGTAGGATCCTACGCAGGGCCGTAGGGGACCGCACCGCCACTTCCCAGCAAATTAGGGACACTGTTGCTCCTGGGGTATCGGCGAGGACCATTCGCAACCGTCTCCATGAAGCTGGGCTACGGTCCTGCACACCGTTAGGCCGTCTTCCGCTCACGCCCCAACATCGTGCAGCCCGCCTCCAGTGGTGTCGCGACAGGCGTGAATGGAGGGACGAATGGAGGCGTCTTCAGCGATGAGAGTCGCTTCTGCCTTGGTGCCAATGATGGTCGTATGCGTGTTTGGCGCCGTGCAGGTGAGCGCCACGATCAGGACTGCATACGACCGAGGCACACAGGGCCAACACCCGGCGTCATGGTGTGGGGAGCGATCTCCTACACTGGCCGTACACCACTGGTGATCGTCGAGGGGACACTGAATAGTGCACGGTACATCCAAACCGTCATCGAACCCATCGTTCTACCATTCCTAGACCGGCAAGGGAACTTGCTGTTCCAACAGGACAATGCACGTCCGCATGTATCCCGTGCCACCCAACGTGCTCTAGAAGGTGTAAGTCAACTACCCTGGCCAGCAAGATCTCCGGATCTGTCCCCCATTGAGCATGTTTGGGACTGGATGAAGCGTCGTCTCACGCGGTCTGCACGTCCAGCACGAACGCTGGTCCAACTGAGGCGCCAGGTGGAAATGGCATGGCAAGCCGTTCCACAGGACTACATCCAGCATCTCTACGATCGTCTCCATGGGAGAATAGCAGCCTGCATTGCTGCGAAAGGTGGATATACACTGTACTAGTGCCGACATTGTGCATGCTCTGTTGCCTGTGTCTATGTGCCTGTGGTTCTGTCAGTGTGATAATGTGATGTATCTGACCCCAGGAATGTGTCAATAAAGTTTCCCCTTCCTAGGACAATGAATTCACGGTGTTCATATTTCAATTTCCAGGAGTGTAGCTATGTCTAGAACACGCGGGTAGAAATTCGGATGTTCTGATATACACGTGAGCTTCTGAGGTCTATAGGCCGATATAGTCAGTTTGTTCTCTAGTTCGGATAAATTTCTACCTTTTGGGTTTAGTCCAAGCTGGATTTTACTGTGTTTCAGTTATCTGCAACAATAATTTCCGCGAAGGAGCTTAAGTTTCCGTAGGTTTTCGTTGGTTTGGCCTGAAATCGGCAGCAAAGAAAGTAATTATGTCATAACGGGTACTGATGCTAATGTTTCAATGTGTTCGGTGGGTTGTATCTTGCTGGCCGGTATGGCCGAGCGGTTCAAGGCGCTACTGTCTGGAACCGCGCGACCGCTATGGTCGCAGGTTCGAATCCTGCCTCAGGCATGGATGTGTGTGATGTCCTTACGTAAGTTAGGTTTAAGCAGTTCTAAGTTCTAGGGGACTAATGACCTCAGAAGTTGAGTCCCATAGTGCTCAGAGCCATTTGAAGCATTTGATTGTAACTTGGCTGTTGCTAACCGATTTCCAGACGAAGATAATCGAACTTTAAGCAGATCTTTGCCTTCTATTAGTGCGGAGTCCAGTCATGTTTCGGAATATGAAGTATTCGTTGAGTTTTCGACGGATTTCAGTGACTAGTAGGATGCTGACGTTATGTTCTTTGATGAAGATATTTAGCTCAGTTTGCATAAGATTTACCCATCTTGCATAAAAATGGCAAACGGTGGTATCTCATGGCTTTTAGTATTTTCCTAGGAGTTACTGAGGCATTATTCGAGAATTTCACTAAACCCTTCAACCAGAACTATGATGTTCTATAAGCCGTCTTCCAACCGAGGGATTTTGTGAAGGACTTATTTTATGATCGTTCTGATGTACTGTGAACAACGCTGTAACTTTTGGGATGTCTGGTTTTCTTCCACGTCGTTTCTATAAAAAAAACTTGACAGCTGCATTGGTGATGTTGTTGAGGGGTGGTTGTTGAGGTTGTTAAGACTGAAGATGTCGTAGGTGTTCTTGGATTTCTTGCCCTGGCGATCTCGACATAGTAGGTCTTGTGGTTAGTAGTTACACAATCATTTTAACAGCAGGAAAACGACTTGCCAAGAACTCGTGTGAAAGAACGAGCGGATTACCCATCTTGCTTAAAAATGCAAACGGTAGTATATCTTGTTATTAGGTTTCTTCCATACAGCCAGGATTGCTCTCTGCTGAAGTAGCATTACCTTTGGATGTAATCTTCAAAGGATGTCTCTACGGCAAACTTCGAATGTTGGCTCTAACCACTTAACCATATTGATTGACGAGCAGACGTGAGTTCGATAGGGCCTTTGACTCGACCTTTGGTTGGACATACAGACTCTCGAGGTGCATTTTCATGTTTTCGCGGCTTAATGACAGCTCCATTACATTTCGGGCGCGCAGCCGCATAAATTTATTTCAGCCGTAAACTTTCCAGCCATCTGCAGGGTCACCCTAGGGACTGACACTACAACTTTATTCCTTTTTGTCCTTAACAGCTATTTTATCCCCCTCGCCCATTATGGAGGGGAATTGACTTCAGCTGTACAAAATTCCACTCTGCACCCGAGAGGTTTGAAAATACAACAAAGGCGAGAACAAATAGTACCAAAATATGAAAATTAACTATAAAAAGGATGAATTTTGCTGATGTGCATAAAACATTAGGACTGTTGTATTTTTTAAGGAAAGTCAAAGGGATAAATAAACGAAAATGTTTTCTTTTTAAAACAAATCGTCGAGAAGGTGACATTTTTCTAATTACCAGCTCTGAAATTTCTCTTACACGCTAAATGACGTACACTGGGAGAAAAAAATTTACAAATAATGATGAAAGTATAAATCTTTTTTATGTATTTAATTACATGAAGTGTTTGCTACGAGTGTCACAGTTGCATTACGTATAGTCGGGAACTAAATTCGAATGGCCTGGTTCATTCTTAAGCCCGACCTACTGGGGCTGCAATGATAGTGCCTGACCTTAAGAAACATCCAAAACTGGCAATACATGCTTTACACAGTGACGGTAGACAAATGTCCAATATACATTGCTCACTACAAGTGAGAATCAAACTCTAACTTGTATAGTAAGCACGTTTATCTACAGTCACTGTGTGATGCATGTATTGCCAAATTTGGATGGTGTCTTAAGACCAAGCACTTTCTTTGCAGCCCCAGCTGCTCAGGCTTGAGAATGTACCTGGCGATTCGAAACTCTTCGTAAAAATGTAGTTACTGTAAGTGTGAAAGATTTGTAATAAACACTACATGGAAGGAATTTGGGGAAAATCGAATGTATGCTACTGGGCTGAGGGGTGTAGTGGGAAAATGTAGGGATCCGATAGGTAGGAAACTATGAAGATGAAGGTAAACGTTCGGGTGAACTCTGGGAAGACAGAGTGCTAGAAGGTGTTTGGCTTGCGGGCAGGGCAGTGGTATTAAGAGGGAAGGGATGGAGAGAGATTGAGAGAGGAGCCCTGGTGTAGAGTGAATAAGAGTTATAGTTGGTAGGACGGGAAAGTATCGGGATCTCAGAGTGCCGGCCGAGGTGGCCGTGCGGTTCTAGGCGCTTCAGTCCGGAACCGCGAGACTGCTACGGTCGCAGGATCGAATGCTGTCTCGGGCATGGATGTGTGTGATGTCCTTAGGTTAATTAGGTTTATGTAGTTCTAAGTTCTAGGGGACTGATGACCTCAGATGTTAAGTCCCATAGTGCTCAGAGCCATTTGAACCATTTGAACCATCTGAACCATTTTTGATCTCATTGTCTGGGAGAGATTTTCGGTAGAAGTTGCTTTGGGATACGGTTCACTTCTAATATAGAGGTAGTACCTTTAGTTATCAATCAAAATGCCCTCGGTCCCGGGTTTGAAATCCACCATTGCTTAAATTTTGATTAATAATCAGCATTGGCGGCCGAAGATTTCCGGCGTGAGAAGTCACCTTTATTTTTGCCACGGCATTACCAAAAGGGAAGGAGGAGCGAACAGAGGTCCAGAGCATTCTATTGTCCTTGGGGTGGGAAATTGTCCCTAAAGGAGGAGGAATCGGCAGTGATCAGCAGCATGAGGATCTGGAAGGCGATGGAAACAACTGCATTAAGGACACGTAAGTTTTATCCAAACGACATGTGGCATGTAATTGAAAAAGTGTCACATGATCTCTCTATTAGAAAAAGATTCCGGAAGAGTGCCCCATTCGGATCTCTGGGAGGGGGGGGGGGACTATCAAGAGGAGATGATCATGAGAAAAAAAGAAATTATAATGCTCTACGAGTCAGGAAGGTAAGAAGCTTGAACGTAGTATGGAGGCTAGATAATCTGGAAAGGGAGAGTCTCAGTCTAGATATAAGGGCGGGGTGCATGTAGTGAAGTGAAATGGAAAGAAGACAAGGATTTCCGATCAGACGTATATACAGTGACATTAGCGGCAGCAGAAAATAATACAGATGGAGTAGGATTCGTTACAGAGATTGTGATACAGTGAACAGTTCAGTGATTTGCTGTCGACTCTGACAAGAATCGACATAAAACCATCACCGACAACGATAGTATACAAGCCGATGTCGCAAGCTGAAGATGATGGATCAGAGAAAGTATATAAGGATATTGAAAGGATAATACAGTACGTGAAGAGAGAATCATGAGGAACTGGAACGCAGTTGTAGGGGAAGGAGTTGAAGAAAAGGTTACCGGAGGATTTGGGCTTGCGACAAGGAATGGGAGAGGAGAAAGAAAAATTGAGTTCTGTAATAAATTTCAACTAGTAATAGCGAATATTCTGCTCAAGAATCACAATAGGATAAGGTATACTTGGAAAAGTCCGGATATTATAGGAAAATTATATTACATCATGGTCAGGCAGAGATTCCGAAATCAGAGACTGGATTGCAAGGCGTACTCAGATCACAATGGTAGTAGTGATGAAGAGTAGGTTGAAGTTTAAGAGGTTAGTCAGGAAGAATCAATACGCATTAAAGTGGGATACAGAAGTATTAAGGAATGGCGATATACGTCTGAAGTTCTCTAAGGATAAAGATACATCAATAAGGAATATCTCAGTAGGCAGTACAGTTGAAAAGGAACGGACGTTCCTACAATGGCAGTCCGACAAGTCGGACATAAAAACGTCGGTACAAAGAAGTAGCTGCGATGAAAACATGTGAAACAGAAGAAATACTTCAGTTAATCGATGAACGAAGAAAGTACAAAAGTGTTTAGGGAAATTGAGGAATACAGAAATACAAGTCTCTGAGAAAATTAAGACGAACTGGTTGAACGAAAAATGTGAAGAAATCGAAAAAGAGATGATTCTCGGAAGGACAAAATCAGCATATAGGAAAGTCGAAACCACTTTCGGTGAAATTAAAAGCAAGCGTTGTAACATTAAGAGTGCAAAGAAAATTCCACTGGTAAATGCAGAGGAGAGAGCAGGCAAGCGGGGAAAGTTCATTGAAGGCCTCTGAGGGGGAAAATTAGTCTGATGTTACAGAAAAAGAAACAGCAGTCCATTTGGAGGAGACAGGGAATCTGGTATTAGAATCAGAATTTAAGACATCTTTGAAAGATTTAAGATCAAATAAGACAGAAGTGTTAAATAACATTCCATCAGAATTTCTAAAATCATTGTCGAAAGGGGCAACAGATGACTATTTACGCTGATGTGATGAATGTATCAGTCTGGCCACATTTCATCTGACTTTCGGAAAAATATCATCCACACAATTCCGAAGACCGCAGGAGTTAACAAGTGCAAGAATTATCGCACACTCAACTTAACAGTTCATGCATCCAATTTGGTGACAAGAATAATATACAGCATACGGGAAAAGAAAACTGAGGATGTGTTAGATGGCGATCCGTTTGGCTTCAGAAAAAGTAAAGGCACCAGAGAGCTAATTCTGATGTTGCATTTGATAATGAAAGTAGGACTAAAGAAAATTCAAGACACGTTCATGGGATTTGCCGATCTGGAAAAAGTGTTCGACAATGTAAAATGGTACAAGATGTTCGAAATCCTGAGAAAAATAGGGGTAAGCTATAGGAAGAGACGGGTAATAAACAATATGTACAAGAGCCATGAGGGAATAATAAGAGTGGGCGACCAAGAACGAAGTGCCCGTATTAAAAAGGATGTAAGACAGGGATGTAGTATTTTGAACCTACAGTTCAATCTGTACATCGAAGAAGCAGTGATGGAAATAAGAGAAAGGTTCAGCAGTGGAATTAAAATTCAAGGTGAAAGGATACCAGTGATACCAGTCGTTGATGACATTGCTATCCTGAGCGAAAATGAAGGAAGTTACATGATCTGTTAAACGGATTGAACCATCTAGTGAGTACAGAATATGAATTGAGAGTAAATCGAAGAAAAACGAAAGTAATTAGAAGTAGCAGAAATGAGCACTACGAGAAACTGAACATCAGGATTGATGGTCATGAAGTGAAGGAATTCTGCTACCTAGGTAGTAAAATAACCAATGACGGACGGAGCAAGGACATTGAATGCAGACCAGAAATGGTAGAAAGGGCATTCCTGGCTAAGGGATGTGTGCTAGTATCGAACAAAGGCCTTAATTTGAGGAAAAAAATTCTGAGAATGTACATCTGGAGTACAGCTTTGTATGGTAGTGGAACGTGGACTTTAGGAAGACCCGAACACAAGAGCATCGAAGCATTTGAGATGCGGTGCCACAGAAGGATGTTGAAGATTAGGTGGACTGATAAGGTAAGGAATCGATAAAGAGAAGGGACTGGATAACAGGACTGTTAAGACATGAGGGAATGACTTCCATGTTACTAGAGGGAGCTGTAGAGGGCAAAAACTGTAGAGGAAGACAGAGATTGGAATACATCCAGCAGATAATAGAGGACGCAAGTTGCTACACTGAGATGAAGAGTTTGGTACAAGAAAGAAATTCGTAGTGGGCCGCATCAAACTATTCAGAAGAATGGCGACTCAGAAAAAATAGGTAAATGCGCGACATCACGCTGAGATTTATCGGAGGAGAAACAGTAGCACTGTTGGAATCTGGTTGCAGATAGTATAGAATATGTGAAGCTTTTCGATTTGTGTGGGGTATAGTGAGAATTTGATGAGATGATAAAGACTCTAAGTGGAAGAATCAGAAGGACGCTGAAAGCGATGCCGAATGAATGACATACAAACAGTTTAGGCGGGGTGGATATCCGTAAACATTTGCATAACAGAGGGCAATGTCGTGTTAGTTACCGGTAGAGGGTTATCCCAAGGTATTTTAGCAAGTTTTCATTAGATCGATTTCTTATCTGTTTGTCTGCTCGGCACGATTTTGTAATTGATTTTAAACCAACCTCTCAGTGAACTAGACCTCTAGAAACTTTCAACATAACTTAGAAGTACATGAAAATGCATAGCGATGCGCACAAAATACAAAATACCTTTCTTTACGTAATCGTGTCAATACAAATATATATTAGAGACGTGCTGGCAATCACACTATGTTGAACAAACAAAACGGTAAACAGAGTAACCAAATCGAAGTAGGTGAGCGCAGTGGTGCCCAAAAATAAGAGCTGTAGAGTGCAATAACACACGATTGTGATGTACATATTGAACCATCAAACACTGCAAGCAACTTAGATGTAGGCTTTCGTGGCTCGTATGTGCGTTATTGCTCATATTTGTTTTATTGACGTAGGCTCGTGGACCAAAGCGTAATCCTCTACTGAACATTTCGTCTTCCAGTGCTGGGGACGTCATCGGTGTCTTTAGTGATTCAGAAAGCAGCTCACCATGGCGAACTTTGTGTATGTATCCATGCAATCGTCGGTACATGACATAATGAAATCGCTAAGATTTGGGAATCGCACGCGATGTATGTTACGGGGCTTGCAGTGGGTATGAGCTGATCTTGTTCGCTTTATTTATCGTTGAAGGCCACAACTTGACTAACTAAAATCCTTCTTCTTTTATGTTAAAATTTTTTTTGTGTTTTTGAATTTCAACAGCTTTCTGTACATCCCAGTATAGTAACAAATAGACCTCGTCCAAAAAACAGTGTGAAGCAAATTAATTTTCTGGTTTCCTGGTTCTAATGCGTGATCTGCTTCTGCTGATATTTCGGTATTGCTCATTCGTCATTTACTCTTGTGTTCTTTATGACGCGTATTAATGCTTCTACCTGTAGTTCCCATGTACAGTTGACCAGAAGAGCAAGGGATTTTATACAGTCCTCCTGAGGGAAGCGGTGGTCATACGTCCTCTGAGGTATTCTAATATTAGTGAACGTCTCTTGGTTTGAGGACCTCCGCCGGCCGCTTGCCACAGCAGGAGTATATAAAATCTACCCGTTACTGTGGTGGGTTGATGGCTCTGAGCACTATGGGACTTAACTTCTAAGGTCATCAGTCCCCTAGAACTCAGAACTACTTAAACCTATCTAACCTAAGGACATCACACACATCCATGCCCGAGGCAGGATTCGAACCTGCGACCGTAGCGGCCACGCGGTTCCAGACTGTAGCGCCTTTAACCGCTTGGCCACATACTGTGGTGGGATTTACAGACAGAACAGAGAAATGCAAAAACAGAAAAGCGACATTAACAAAAGGGAAAAAGATTGCAACTGGAGAAGTTGTGTACCTTAGCGCTAAATAAAACGAATAGGGCCAGCTCTTCCCTACTACTGGCTCCATAACATACGTCGACGCGACTGCTTGATCTTAGATAGCGGCCTGATGATGTCAAGACCCAACTGTTCCGTGGATAAATACAGGGTGAGTCACTAACTGTTGCCACCCAGAATAACTCCGAAAAAATGCTAGAAGCTGAAAAGTTTGTGGGACAAAAGTTGCTTCGGACAACGAGGGCCATAATGTGACGTTGTTTTTTTGTTGCTAGGTGGGGTGGCTTCACAGATATGAAGGTCAACTTCCTTTTTTAAAACGTGATTCTATAGTTGTTTACTTATTATCCAATACCGGCTATCGAGACGAATCCAATGATGTGTAACAGTAAGGTCTCTGAAGGTCAGCGAACATCAGAAAGGTGGCCTGAACGTCCATTTACAGAAGGTGTTCGAAGTGATGACCTGCAATCTTCTTATCATGGATCGAAACTTATCGAAGCACATGCTCTGACATTTCTCTCTCGCATATCTTCAGGTGCAGTTGGAACGTTTTTATAAACAATGTCTTTTAGGAATCCCCACAAGAAAATATTCAGAGGCGTCAAGTTTGGCGAAATAGCCGGTCACGACACATCTCTTTCGCGACCAATCCAACCATTTGGGAATTGTCTCTGCAACTCATTTCTAGCCATAACGGAAAATGTGCCGAGCACACATCGTGTTGATACCACATTCTGTTCTTTGTTCATAAAGGCATTTTTTCCAATAACAGACCTAATGTTTCTTTCAGGAATGTGGTGTACTTTATAGGATTAAGATTCCCTTCAATGAAGTAGGTGCCTATAATTCTGTTCTCCAGAATTCCTCACCATACATTCACCGACCACGGTTTTTGGTGTGAAACTTGTCGCAGCCAACATGGATTTTCAGTTTCTCAATAATGCATGTTATGTAAATTAATATTTCCATGGTTCGTGAATGTAGCCTCGCCAGTAAATAAAATCAAATTAATAAATGTGTCATCCCTCTGAATTTGAAGTCGACGTGAACTAACACAAGGATCTCGAACCACAGTGGCAAGAGTACGAATTTCTTTTTCCTCGTTAGTAACTTTCCTTTGCAGGATATGTTCCCGATGCGTTAAAGATCCAGTTGTTCTCAATTTATCATACACGTATTTAAATGTGCGACGTGTAGGTTGAGTACATTGAGGATATCTTGCAGCGAATAAGTCTCTACGTCTCACTGCATTTCGTTGTCATTCTACGTAAATGAGAAGCATATCGAAGGAATACGTTATTCACATTCGCTTGATTCGACGATACTAGTCTTACCGTTCCTATTAGTGTTGTATTGCGAAACAGTCGAATGGTATTTACATGTCACTGGTACGTTAGATGGATACGCCGTATTCGGCGAATATTTACTATTTGCACGATATACGAGAGAGAATTGTCAGAGCATGTGCTTCGATAAGTGTCGAAGTGATAAGGAATACCACTCAAGCCATGATACAGCACTGCAATGATTCCGATGGTTCATCACTTCGAACACCTTCTGTAAATGGACGTTCACGCCCCCTTTTTGACCCTCGTTGACCTTGAAAGACCTTACTGTTAAACATCACTGGATTCGTCTTGATAGCCGCTATCAGGAAGTAAGTACGAAACTATAGCACTCCATGAATAAAACAATGTTGAACTTCATATCTGTGAAGCTACCCCACTTATATAAAAAAAGAGCATCATATTATGGACCCCATTGTCCCATGCAGCAGTTGTCCCACAAACTTTTCATCTACTGTCATACTTTCGGAGTTATTCTAGGTGGCAATAGTTATTGACTCACCCTGTATAAACACTTCCGTTCGCAAAGCCTGTTTTAAAGTGTTACTGTTTTCTCTGTCGTTAAAGCTTGCAAGACGAAACGTTAGGCAGAGAATTATGCCATGGTCCTTGGCCTTACGCACATAAAAGAAATATCATCAATAATGTAAGAATACTTTAATATAGCATTATCCGTCGGACTAACAGTCCGCTTTTCGTGGTCTTGCGGTAGAGTTGTCGCTTCCCACGCACAGGGTCCTCGGTTCGATTCCCGACGTGTTCAGGGATTTTCTGTGCCTCGAGGTGACTGGGTGTTGTTATGTCGTCTTCATCATCATCATTAATCCTCATTACGGTCGGAGGAAGGCAATGGCAAACCACCTCCGCTAGGACCTTGCCTGCGGTGCAGGTCTCCCGCATCGTCCCCTACACTCCTCGGAGTATGGGACTACATCATCATTAGACTAACAATGTAACCGTGAGAACAATAATCACTCATACTTTTTTTTTCATTACTCTGCTCTGTAATGCCGAATTACAGACTGCTTCACTGTTGTTAAGGTATTTTCCCGTATATACAGATATTTCAGCTGAGATACTGAATAAATCATGATTACATCATTGCTTTGTAACGAGCTACCAGAGTCCACGAGCCCTCATACCAAAATACTCAAAAAATATTCCTAAACATCTTCCGAAATTGTGTCGGTGGTGTTCTGGATCGCCCTGTTATACTTAGCGAAGAATTTTTATACAACAGCTTCCGTTTTTTTCCGTCCCATTGCAGTTTAAAATTACAGGGATATGAGTGAGCCCTTGAGAATGTCACATCGCCGAAACCAGCCGATAGTGTGATCATAATATAACTCATCTGAAAGTGGAATTTATATTTTTATTTTATTTTATTTGCTGCAATTTACAACGGACCTGCCACCTACTGGCTAAGACAGGTGGTGTTTTCTAAATATTACAAAATGGTTCAAATGGCTCTGAGCACTATGGGACTCAACATCTATGGTTATCAGTCCCCTAGAACTTAGAACTACTTAAACCTAACTAACCTAAGGACATCACACACATCCATGCCCGAGGCAGGATTCGAACCCGCGACCGTAGCAGTCGCGCGGCTCCGGACTGAGCGCCTAGAACCGCTAGACCACCGCGGCCGGCTCAAAATATTACATTTCCCACATACAATACGTAACATGAAGCGTAGATTATTTATTAATTCTTCTTTCTTCATTCCGGTTTGGCCATCTGAGGACTACATTAATTTGCGTCAGTTTCGTTTTCTGGTCTGTCTCCTTGTAGAATATTCTTTCATTCTGATACTTTGCAACGTTCTTCGCTTTTGCTCTGGGTCTAGTTCTATCCTCAAAAACCCTTTCAAAGCCTCCCTTTTTGATATGCAAACCCACCTGTTGTTTATCTATCGTTCCTATATTCACATTCCTTCTGTCCTTTGTACTTCCTGGATCCAGCGTACTGTGGTTCTCTTGTGCAACGAAAGCTGTATTATTTGCTGTGTTACTCGACTCTGGTAAATTCTAAGGATGTGTCCGAATAAGAAGCTTCATCTTTTGCTGATGATGTCCAAGATTCTCTATCTCTCGGAGTACACTTCTTGGTTCACTAGATTTCAAAACTGACGGTCTTCTGTTTCTTGTGATTCCATTATCCTCCTGAGAACTTTTCGTTCAGCCAGTTCTAGTCTCTAAAGTACTTTATCAATGTCTGGTAGTTCAGCATTGATTAAAACATTCTTCTTATCTTAAATAGCCGCATTCCGTTTGTATTCTAAATGCATTTTGTTAATGCTCGCTCCCATTGCTTCTTTTTCTGCGAGTCCATTTTCTGCACGCTTCTAGGTATCTAAATCTCAAAACCTTATGCATTTTTCCTCCTTTTGTTGTCATCCTTCTAGGGACCGCCTTGATTTTTGTCATATACTGCGTCTTCTCCATAGAGATCTGTATACCTGCCTTAGTGACTTGTCTCTGTAGTCGTATGGTTTGATTAGTCTCCTCTTCTAATGATTCCGGCTCTTTTTTCTTGCACCCCAGTCGTATTCTACCCACTTCTTCCCTTTGTCGTCGTCACTCCCTGATCACCACATCCTGCACACAGTTAAAGAGCAAAGAGGAGAGTCTATCTTCCTGTCGCGCCCCACTTTTCATCTGCAAGACCTCTGAAACCTTCCCTTTGCACTTGACCTTGGATGTTGTATTGATTAACGTCTGTTTAATCAGTTCATTTTATTTTCTAGCCACACTCATCTCCTTTAACGTCTGTAACAGCGTTCGTCTACCTACTACTTCATAACCAATCTTAAATACTGAAAAATTGCACACGAAATTTGACTCCCGTGTTTTTACCAAATTGAATGCGTTTCAGATTCAAAATTAGTTCGGCACATGATCTCCGCTTTTTGAAGACTCTTTCGAACTTATCAATTTGTAGATTTAGTAGTTGTTCCACTCTGTTAAGCAAAGCTTTCAAAAATCATTATACACTCCTGGAAATGGAAAAAAGAACACATTGACACCGGTGTGTCAGACCCACCATACTTGCTCCGGACACTGCGAAAGGGCTGTACAAGCAATGATCACACGCACGGCACAGCGGACACACCAGGAACCGCGGTGTTGGCCGTCGAATGGCGCTAGCTGCGCAGCATTTGTGCACCGCCGCCGTCAGTGTCAGCCAGTTTGCCGTGGCATACGGAGCTCCATCGCAGTCTTTAACACTGGTAGCATGCCGCGACAGCGTGGACGTGAACCGTATGTGCAGTTGACGGACTTTGAGCGAGGGCGTATAGTGGGCATGCGGGAGGCCGGATGGACGTACCGCCGAATTGCTCAACACGTGGGGCGTGAGGTCTCCACAGTACATCGATGTTGTCGCCAGTGGTCGGCGGAAGGTGCACGTGCCCGTCGACCTGGGACTGGACCGCAGCGACGCACGGATGCACGCCAAGACCGTAGGATCCTACGCAGTGCCGTAGGGGACCGCACCGCCACTTCCCAGCAAATTAGGGACACTGTTGCTCCTGGGGTATCGGCGAAGACCATTCGCAACCGTCTCCATGAAGCTGGGCTACGGTCCCGCACACCGTTAGGCCGTCTTCCGCTCACGCCCCAACATCTTGCAGCCCGCCTCCAGTGGTGTCGCGACAAGCGTGAATGGAGGGACGAATGGAGACGTGTCGTCTTCAGCGATGAGAGTCGCTTCTGCCTTGGTGCCAATGATGGTCGTATGCGTGTTTGGCGCCGTGCAGGTGAGCGCCACAATCAGGACTGCATACGACTGAGGCACACAGGGCCAACACCCGGCATCATGGTGTGGGGAGCGTTCTCCTACACTGGCCGTACACCACTGGTGATCGTCGAGGGGACACTGAATAGTGCATGGTACATCCAAACCATCATCGAACCCATCGTTCTACCATTCCTAGACCGGCAAGGGAACTTGCTGTTCCAACAGGACAATGCACGTCCGCATGTATCCCGTGCCACCCAACGTGCTCTAGAAGGTGTAAGTCAACTACCCTGGCCAGCAAGATCTCCGGATCTGTCCCCCATTGAGCATGTTTGGGACTGGATGAAGCGTCGTCTCACGCGGTCTGCACGTCCAGCACGAACGCTGGTCCAACTGAGGCGCCAGGTGGAAATGGCATGGCAAGCCGTTCCACAGGACTACATCCAGCATCTCTACGATCGTCTCCATGGGAGAATAGCAGCCAGCATTGCTGCGAAAGGTGGATATACACTGTACTAGTGCCGACATTGTGCATGCTCTGTTGCCTGTGTCTATGTGCCTGTGGTTCTGTCAGTGTGATCATGTGATGTATCTGACCCCAGGAATGTGTCAATAAAGTTTCCCCTTCCTGGGACAATGAATTCACGGTGTTCTTATTTCAATTTCCAGGAGTGTAGGTCACTGTATTAACGACATCTCACTGTATTTCACATGCACCTATTCATCTCCTTTTTGTGGAAGGGATGTATTAGCGCCGACGTACATCCATCTGGAAGCTGCTCTTTTACCTACACTTTACTTGTGATATGTATCAGTTGGGTGAAAGTATTGTCGTCCCCATACTTCGAGAGATCTGCAAATGATCTCATTTTCCCCAAGAGCGTTATTATTATTCGAAGAATTCCTAATCTCTTCTACAGTTGGTGGTTCTGAGTCGGGGTTTGGTTCTTCCTCGTCGTAGCTGAATGTCTCAGATGGTGCTTCACAACTTAGGAGCTCTCCAAAGTACTTGGCTAAGATCAGATTGTTTTCCAAGTCTCCATATACTATCTTGTCTCCTTTGTTCTTAAAGCTGTGATTTGGGGGATCATATCTCCAAAAAATGGTTCAAATGGCTCTGAGCACTATGGGACTTAACTTCTGTGGTCATCAGTCCCCTAGAACTTAGAACTACTTAAACCTAACTAACCTAAGGACATCACACACATCCATGCCCGAGGCAGGATTCGAACCTCCGACCGTAGCAGTCCCGCGATCATATCTCCTTCAGTTAGTCTAGAACGTTCTGTAAAAATCTCGTGTATTGTTTTTCCGGTCTTCTATTTGAGTTATACTGTTATCGATATTACCTATAAATATCTTATGTAACTTCTCTGTCTGTTTTTACTTAAAGCGACTCCCGAAAAACCATGCTCTTTGATGTACCATCCAGGTAAACACTTTATTCATTGTTTATGATAATTTATGTAACTGCAGTTAACATATGAATGTAATTTCGAAAGCAATATACTATAAGAAAATGAAAATGTTAAAATTTTACTTGTAATAGTGGTTCATGTATAGGGAAAGTGGATTTGTAACCATGTAAAACTCGGAGAGAAGGCCCTTGGAACTGCCTAAGATGGAATGGGGAAGGTGCATCTGACGGTCGAAGAGCAAGGCTCCTGTATGGCATGAGTCAGTATGTGGCTAGCAGGCAAAGAGTGCGCATCTTGTGAATTGAAAGAGGTGAGTAGAACTGCAGGATTATATAATGCAGCCTCGGATGCGGAAGTAATTCGACCTATTATCCATGGAATACTTTGGCTGGTTCTGTGCTACTAAAACCCAACGTTAAGAAGGGCATTTTAAGATCTAGTTACCCAGAAAGAACCATGGATACTCTGTCGCCCTTTTGAATAACACAGTTGATCGACACTGCCACTACCTTCATCTAAAATCATCAGCTAGGTACTGTATAACTGCGTAGACCAGTTATGTGCTTTCTTTTTCAATAATAAGTGTGTGTGCCGTAAACACTGTGTTGGGCCTCCGTATTTTATTTTTAGTCGTTTACCTATATAGGGTCCTATCCCAAGTGTTACGATAATTCCGGGTATCCTATTTTACTGAACTGAAAGGCAGTTATCTTCCTCAAAGAAACTTAATAAACTTTGTGAAGTTGTAAAGAATGTAATTATTTAGTGAGCATTGGAGTATTTCAAAATTTATGCTCACTTTTACTTTTTAAGTACTCCAAGTAATTTTCTTAAAAGGGTAGTTAAAGTTTCTTCAAAGTGCAGTTGCTAAAACAAGGTTCCATGAATTCACTTTAAACATTCTTGTTATTGAGACAATGGTGTTTATTATCTCACGTGCTATACTGTTAACAGTGTTTCTAATATTGTGCTGAGCTAAAAACGTTCAGCCTAGGTCTAACGATGGACTAGTTTCTCGGTTCCCGTGCTACTGTTTCAGCCAGACTGCAATTTGATATTATAAAAACAGTACTCCACAAGTACAATTTTCATTCTTATAACTTGTGTGTAATATAGCAAGCAAATAGCTACAAGTATTTAGGCTATACTAGATTCAGGTGTCGAGCTAAATAATACAAGGAAATTCAAAATTTTCAAATTCTAAAGGTGGCAGGGGTAAAATACATGGAGCGAAAGGCTATTTACAATTTGCACAGAAACCAGATGGCAGTTATAAGAGTCGAGGGGCATGAAAGGGAAGCAGCGGTTGGGAAGGGAGTGAGACAGGGTTGTAGCCTGTCCCCGATGTTATTCAATCTGTATATTAAGCAAAGAGTTAAGGAAACAAAAGAAAAATTCGGAGTAGGTATTAAAGTCCATGGAGAAGAAATAAAAACGTTGAGGTTCGCCGATGACATTGTGATTCTGTCAGAGACAGTTAAGGACTTGGAAGAGCAGTTGAATGGGATGGATAGTGTCTTGAAAGGAGGATACAAGACGAACATCAACAAAAGTATAAACGAGGATAATGGAATGTAGTCGAATTAAGTCGGGTGATGCTGAGGGAATTAGATTAGGAAATGGGACACTTAAAGTAGTAAAGGAGTTTTGCTATTTGGGGAGCAAAATAACTGATGATGGTCGAAGTAGAGAGGATATAAAATGTAGACTGGCAATGGCAAGGAAAGTGTTTCTGAAGAAGAGAAATTTGTTAACATCGAGTATTGATTTAAGTGTCAGGAAGTCGTTTCTGAAAGTATTGTATGGAGTGTAGAATGTATGGAAGTGAAACATGGACGATAAATAGTTTGGACAAGAAGAGAATAGAAGCTTTCGGAATGTGGTGCTACAGATGAATGCTGAAGATTAGATGGGTAGATCACATAACTAATGAGGAGGTATTAAATAGAATTGGGGAGAAGAGGAGTTTGTGACACAACTTGACAAGAAGAAGGGACGGATTGGTAGGACATGTTCTGAGGCATCAAGGGATCACAAATTTAGCATTGGAGGGTAAAAATCGTAGAGGGAGACCAAGAGATGAATACACTAAGCAGATTCAGAAGGATGTAGGTTGCAGTAAGTACTGGAAGATGAAGAAGATTGCACAGGATAGAGTAGCATGGAGAGCTGCATCAAACCAGTCTCAGGACTGAAGACAACTACAACAACAATATAAGGAAGTAAATGTTCTTTGAGAATGCAAATAATAATCAGTAGAAAAGGTACAATTACTTCATAGCAATTTCAATAGTAGTAATTTACTATAGTTAAACTAAGAACCGAACCTCTTGTCCAAATGAAAAGTGCTACACCTTAAGTAGTCATTTACCTATGATGATTATCTGTAAATACAGGTAGTAAGGATTATTGTGAGATGGTTGTTTTCTAAGGTGTATTAATGCTAATCACGTGTAGTTCCAGTCAGATCATTGGTACATTACTTGAGAAAGTGTCCTACTGTCTCATATTTTATCAGCAAAACAGAATTACAGTATCAGTTAAAGTCGAACCCAACTGTGGCATTACAGAGTCACACTGAGCGCTGGTGTCTGAACTTACCACCGCGGCCGGCAGCTGGAAAGAGCACGCAGTCGAAGAACAGCATTTCCGCCAGCGGCGAAAGAGGATAACGGGAGGTGGCTCGGCGTTCGAAGAGGAGGAGTGGATTGGAATTCCGGTCGTCGTCCACGAAGGAATAAACGGGCCCTGCACACTGACGTGAGGCGGGCGAAGGATGTGTGCGGTCCGGGTCGTGGACAGCAGATGACAAATGGTACAGGGGATAGGGCAGAATGACGTTGGAGTTAATTGGAGTGAAAAGTGTTATTTGTCGCAGTGTTCTGCTAGCTTGGGATGAAATACTGTGTCTGCTGTAAGCACTCTGCCTTGAGTACTAAATTTCAAACTGTGTTTGAAATTTTTGTATTAGGCGTTGAGGGTCTTGTGAACATGGTGTATATTGAAGAACTTGTCTGCTGCGGTAGTTCAGGTGTTCTGAACTTGCGCGGATTTCTTGCCGCTGGTGTTGAGTGGTGCCTCTGTTTCTACGAGAGTGGGAAAAGGAACCTTGGATTAGACTGAAAATAAAAGTGAAGCCTTTAGGTTACTTGTCAGATGTGCCGAAGCAGTGACCTGATGGACGGAAATTTTCCACAGATGTGTTAACTGGTGAGGTAGTCATTCTAATTGAGCTTTCTAGTTAAGTTATCGAGGTGTTGTGGTCTTTGGATGTGTCAATCACTGACTACTTATAGCTGTTTATTCCTTGGACTATGCCTGTCCATTTCTTAATGTCCTTGGTGGTTGGGTGAAGTTAAAGAAGTTAACCTGGATGACTATCATTGGTATAACTTGCGCGCGGGAGAGATCTGATTAAGGAAATTGTGATTTTGCGTGCTCCTAACACATGCCTTGGATTAAGTTGTTAGGATTTATTTGATGTGTTTGTGGTTCGGTCAATCAGAGGGTAAGGTCGCTGTTTTGGCGTCGAATGAAATTCAGACAAAATCACTACCGTCGGCTAGTCGTTGGTAACCCATTTTTGCTTACTAATTTTGGTAACAGCGCAAGAGCTGAAGATCTGAACTGTGGAATGTATATCTGTAATGACCCTTTTTTGTCATTAGTAGCCATTTGTGACAGGCTTCCGAAAAATGTGTAAAGTTTTAAAGATATGTTGAAGTTGTTCAAAGGAAAGCTATTTGGTACCAAATAGTATGGTGCAGGTGTAATACTTTGACGATTGATGCCTGAAGCTAAATTGTAGCGCCTGTTAGTTTTTAAGAAGGAAAACAAGTGACTGATATTTGATATTCCGGAAGGCCATGTACATTCTTACTGCTTATTTTTAAATTATTGCAACTATTTCAATTTTGATACCAGCAGTAGTGTATTCTGTGTCTCAGGCCTATCTGTTGTCTGAGCATGTATTCTCCTATCAACCTAGCACCACCCACACCCACTGGAAGCCTGTTCTTGCTACATGAGTAGCTTAACTTTCTTGATGAATCACGCTAGTTCTGATACTACTGGGTAAAACTTTGCGTAATTAGGATAGCAACCGTTTCTTTTACGTAATTACAGTTTACTTTATTGCTATTAGAGCCTTCCGTCGGTTCCCGCTTGTCTTCTTATTTGTTCCTTTCAATAGAAATATAGGGAAACAAAATTAGTCAGATTCCTTTCCATTAAGCATGATAAGTGTATTTTCACAGGAATAACATCATAGACGTGCTGCTAACTTAATAGTGGCCGTTAGTGTTATATTCCTCGTAGTTTCTCTTGATATTTCTGATTTGGCGGTGTTTTTCTCTACGTCTTGGAAGTTCTTTACGTTAACGGGAGTTTCCCTCTTCGATTTCCGTATCTCCTTCTGTGACGACCATGTATGCCTCCTCCTCTTCTTCAGGCGAACTGTTTCCTTCGCAATATCAATTGGTTAATCTCTTAACTGCTTCCATCATCGGTAGTCCTTCCGATTCCTCATCGTAAAATCTTTTCTAGTTCTAAGTTTCCCTGAATGAAACTCCACGATACTGCTAGCGTTTTCAATTTGATGGGCTCGTGGTGGAATTTTGAGCTTAATTTTGGAAAGGGGGAGATCTGTATCTAAGTTTGCACCCCTGAGGACACTGAAATTTTGAATTTCCTTTTCTGCACGTCTCATTATTCCTACATGATGGATCTCGAAATCTCTTAGTAGAGAAGTGGGAAATACGGACATTTCCTGTTTTCTTGAAAGGTCTTTAAGCGCTGTCTATTTGTTTATTTTGTCAAAACTCTTCGAAATTTCCACTAGTCATTCGCCATTTCGTTTAGTCCTGTTGTGGGTGGGACAGTTCCAACTACTGTTCGTGGATTGTCTTCCTTTCCCGAGTTAAGCGTTGAAGTTTCCAAGGAGTAGTATATATTCTTGCCCGAAAACTTAGATAATGTCTCCTCCAGGTACCCCCAAATTTCTTTTACTTTCCCTGTATATGTGCTACTATTCTCATGTGAGAGAGCATGTGCCGCCCTAAAACTAGGGAGAGTCTACTGTTTTAGAACATCGATGGCTTCCAGGGTTTGTTTATTGATTAGAAAACCTGTGCCGAGTTGCGGTACATTCTTCGTTACTCTCTTGCTAGGCTTTCCCTTCGGAATACGAAATAGTGCCGATTCCAATGTTGCTTAATCTGAGTATGTAATCTCTTATAATTACACTCCTGGAAATGGAAAAAAGAACACATTGACACCGGTGTGTCAGACCCACCATACTTGCTCCGGACACTGCAAGAGGGCTGTACAAGCAATGATCACACGCACGGCACAGCGGACACACCAGGAACCGCGGTGTTGGCCGTCGAATGGCGCTAGCTGCGCAGCATTTGTGCACCGCCGCCGTCAGTGTCAGCCAGTTTGCCGTGGCATACGGAGCTCCATCGCAGTCTTTAACACTGGTAGCATGCCGCGACAGCGTGGACGTGAACCGTATGTGCAGTTGACGGACTTTGAGCGAGGGCGTATAGTGGGTATGCGGGAGGCCGGGTGGACGTACCGCCGAATTGCTCAACACGTGGGGCATGAGGTCTCCACAGTACATCGATGTTGTCGCCAGTGGTCGGCGGAAGGTGCACGTGCCCGTCGACCTGGGACCGGACCGCAGCGACGCACGGATGCACGCCAAGACCGTAGGATCCTACGCAGTGCCGTAGGGGACCGCACCGCCACTTCCCAGCAAATTAGGGACACTGTTGCTCCTGGGGTATCGGCGAGGACCATTCGCAACCGTCTCCATGAAGCTGGGCTACGGTACCGCACACCGTTAGGCCGTCTTCCGCTCACGCCCCAACATCGTGCAGCCCGCCTCCGGTGGTGTCGCGACAGGCGTGAATGGAGGGACGAATGGAGACGTGTCGTCTTCAGCGATGAGAGTCGCTTCTGCCTTGGTGCCAATGATGGTCGTATGCGTGTTTGGCGCCGTGCAGGTGAGCGCCACAACCAGGACTGCATACGACCGAGTCACACAGGGCCAACACCCGGCATCATGGTGTGGGGAGCGATCTCCTACACTGGCCGTACACCACTGGTGATCGTCGAGGGGATACTGAATAGTGCACGGTACATCCAAACCGTCATCGAACCCATCGCTATACCATTCCTAGACCGGCAAGGGAACTTGCTGTTCCAACAGGACAATGCACGTCCGCATGTATCCCGTGCCACCCAACGTGCTCTAGAAGGTGTAAGTCAACTACCCTGGCCAGCAAGATCTCCGGATCTGTCCCCCATTGAGCATGCTTGGGACTGGATGAAGCGTCGTCTCACGTGGTCTGCACGTCCAGCACGAACGCTGGTCCAACTGAGGCGCCAGGTGGAAATGGCATGGCAAGCCGTTCCACAGGACTACATCCAGCATCTCTACGATCGTCTCCATGGGAGAATAGCAGCCTGCATTGCTGCGAAAGGTGGATACACACTGTACTAGTGCCGACATTGTGCATGCTCTGTTGCCTGTGTCTATGTGCCTGTGGTTCTGTCAGTGTGATCATGTGATGTATCTGACCCCAGGAATGTGTCAATAAAGTTTCCCCTTCCTGGGACAATGAATTCACGGTGTTCTTATTTCAATTTCCAGGAGTGTATGTTATAATGATTTCTTAATGTTTTAACACTCTCTTAAAAAAGATGCAGATTTAATACTTAGAAACTTAAAACTGAAATGCTTAAAATTAACAACTTCTGTGTAGGAAAGTAGGAAGACTGGAAAGAGATTAAATTTGCACAATGCCACCAACGATGTTGTAAAAAAAAAAAAAAGGAGTAGTTCATAAAGACAATGAAGCTCTCGCTCCCTTGCAGTCACTGTTGTATCTACTGCTATTCGCCTTCAGAGGGCAAATACGTCAGCAATAGTCGAGCCTCTCGGCCCCATATAGTGTGATCCTACATCTAGCTTAGGGTGCTCTACACCAGAGGTGACCAAGATTTCGCCGTGCAGGCCGTGCGCGGGCCCGAGTACAAAAGTGCTTAGCCTCGATTCACAATTTCTCCACCGCCACGCCGCCATATCTGAGTGCTACGAGGGCCTCATTTAAACGATAGTATGGTCGTACTGCATAAGACTTGGTCTTAATTTCACATTTCTCAACAACATTGACCACAAAAAAATAATTTTCCAGTATTTCTTATTTTTTGGTCGCTGAAGACATAATTTTTATCTGGTTCAAAATGTCGGTATACGGATAGATGCAGACGGTTTTACAGTTTCGCTCTCAGATTGCCACGTAATCGTGGCTTATTTAGTTTCTTTCTCACAAATATGTCGATCGAAATGATGGAGCAATTTTGCAATGTCATTATGGAGACTTGGAACATCTGTGTAAGAAAATAAATGTAGACTTCCTGGATAGTTTATAAGTAAAAAAAAAGTATTTGAAACTGGAAATACTTTGCAAGTCAGTCGTTACATCTTGATATGCACAGTGTCGCTCTCAACTGAAATGGCAAACGGTCTCTAAAACCGCTCTAAAGCAGATGGACGTTTGACACTGTCCTCAAAACCTCTATAAAAGTATTTAACTCTTGCAAGACCACAATGATATCTTCAAACCTCGTGCTTTCTTTAGTGCCAGTGAGAATAGGGAATGGTTCCTTTGTTGGTGTGTGACCCTTCTACAACGCGATTTTCTTCTTAAATGCAGTCCAACCAAATCAGAAAGAAGTTACCTTGCAAAGTCTTACTGTGAGCAGTGAGCAGTCAAGTTCACTTAAATTGCAGTATGCAAACCATTCTGGATGTTGTAATTTTTGTTCGTGCACTCCTTTTACCTACATAAAATCAACAATAATGTGGTTTAATTTGAAAAATCATTCCAGACATGCCCCTTCACTTAACCAGCGTACGTTGCAGTACCACGAGGTCTCCATAATATTTGTCCATCTCCACTGAAAAATGTTGCAAATGAAAATATAATAGGTGGGGAATTTTTACTATTCGTACCCCGAATTTCTTAAATTGCTCCACGGCTGCAAGCTTAGCACAAAGTGCGTATTGTTTATACAGATCAATGAATACTTTCTGTAGATCATTGTAGTTTTGGTTCCTTCAGTGTCAGATAAGAGTTTAAATTCATTCAAAAACCATTTCAAAACCATTTATAATGGATCAAATCAGATAAATTCTTTCTGTATGGTACTTTAATGTCGTTTCGTAGCAAATAAGCAATAACTCTCACTTATGCGAATTAAGAATTCCCATCTCTCTTCTGTCATTGCATTTATTTCAAAGAATTTTGAAGATAGACTGCTAAAGTGCCACCTTTTGTGCAAAGAGCCACTGGATTTGTGGACATCTTTCATACTTCAAACAAATAACGAAGGTTAAACAGTGTTGACACCACAATTCTTCCGAACTCAGAGAATTGTGCCGACCGCAAAATGCCGTACCGCAATGCTAAATGAACCGAGCAAAACTGAGGGATAGGCAGGGCCTTGGCTGGCATGCAACCCGTACACGCTGCACGAGTGAAATTCTGCACGCCGTCACCGGGCATGCTGTACACGGAAAGCGGTTGTCCTCTGTTTCTACATTTCCCTTACCATATAATTTTACGGTGTCGTGAACATTTATTTTCTGACACTCCAGTGACTGTATATTTATTTATTTTCCTGGCACTCCACTGACTGTATATTTATTCCTTATTCTATGTTTGACCGTCTTTGCGTGTGCCACTGTCAGATGATATGGTGTCGTCTGTTTCGCTAATATATGTGGAGTTAATAGTCGTCTATGGTCGTTGTCTGCAAGTACTCTTTAAACTGCACTCTCGATATTGTCTGCGTAGTCGTTGAGATCGTTGGAAAATGTAACTATATTTTTAATTGATTTGTGGCTGTGGTTTCTGGTACGAAACTGCTTATTTATATTTGAACTCTAGTATAAAAACCGTGGTGAAGGTGGCGTAGACTGTGGTAGCGCCGTTGCCGCTTCCACTATGGACAACAGGCAGGAGATTTCTGGAAGCATCTGTGCACGTGTGCATACAGCTTCCCATCAGCCATCGACCTGCTGTAGCCATTGGCTATTTATAGTTTGCGGAACGGAACGACATGGTCCTCGAGTAACTGTACGAGGACCGGAGAGCGGACACAGCCATTGCTGCCGCTTTCTGCTTGTCCAGGACTGCCACTCGCACATCTCCTTCAAAAAATAAAGGCCTTAACTAGTGGCCCATCGGCATCATGGCAGGGCCAGCTGGGCTGTTATGGTGCATCATTGGTGTATTGGAATATTAGATGCCTCCTCTCTGCCCGAGACTGGCTGCCGTGGCTGGCTGGTTCCTGCCCTTCGTTCGGCAGCATCGCTGCAGGCAGTCCGGTTAAGGTGTCGCCTCACCAGCGCGTGAGTTTCGTGCCTCTCTCCGAAGTCAATACTGTACCCAAGTCTCCCGCCCGGCTTGCTGCCTCGTATTTCCGACCGTCATGTATGTTTGAACATTTTCATCAACGTCTCGAGCGCCTTGCCCAAACTGCTTTACTGCCTTTTAAGTACTATTTTAGGCCTACGAGAAAGATAGGCCACGATGCGTAAGTAACAGCACGTTACACTACAGGCCTTTCGAGCGCCAGCAGGCTTCTTCGAAGGGGAGCGACTAAATACACCGACGGAAGAAAAAATCGCTCAAAAATGGCTCAAATGACTCTGAGCACTTTGAGACTTAACATCTGAGGTCAACAGTCCCCTAGAACTTAGAACTACTTAAACCTAACTAACCTAAGGACATCACATACATCCATGCCCGAGGCAGGATTCGAACCTGCGGCAGTAGTGGTCGCGCGGTTCCAGACTGAAGCGCCTAGAACCCTCGGCCACTACGCAACATTGGGGAGTTGAGAGACATGAACGGAAATTGGCAGGCGTGTTTCTACATCATCCTATTCAAAGTTCGTGCCAGTCACATAACAGTAGCACTAGTAGCACCACTGTGAGGATGTAAATCAGGTTTTCTTCACATACACGCTTAACGTGCATTTCCGTTAGTTACCTCTGAGACTGGACGTAGTGAACTGAGAGTTACCCAAGAATGCCTTTAACGCAACGAAGAGGCCATTATCAACACCTCACTGAGTATGAACGAGGCCGTGTAACAGCGTACAGTATCTTGATGTTCCTTCTGAGATATATTAGGAATGTAGTAACTGTATATGATTGATGGCACCTGTGGTCATGGAATGGGCGGTTACACAAGTAAAGCGAGCTCCGAACGGCCACGTGGCACTATCGTCAGGGAAGACCATTATTTTCGACTTAACGCTGTGACGCATCTTACTGCATCTGCAGCAGCAACCTGAGCAGCAGTTCACAGCACAGTGGCACAATGAACTGTTACAAATCGGCTACTTCAAGGATAGCTCAGAGCCAGACGCCCTGTACCACGTATCACACTGAACCCAGACCACCGCCATTTGAGACTTCAGTGGTGTCAAGTGAGAGCTCATCTGAGCGCGAGGTGGAGGCCTATTGTGTATTTTGAAGAAAGCTGGTTCTGCCTCGGTGCCATTGTTGGTTAGAAGGATGCTGGTTGAGAGTCTGCAACCAGCCTAAGTGCGTGCGGGACGCACTGGAGCTACCTCTGGAGCTATCGTCTGGAGTGCGATTTCGTGTGACACCAGGTGTACTCTCATGGTTGTCCCATGTACTCTGACCGCTGTACGTCAATCTGTTGATTCGACCTATTGGTCTGCTATTCATGAACAGCAGTCCAGGGGGTATTTTCCAAAAGGATAACGCTCGTCCATATACCTTTGTTGTAACCCAACACGTTCTATAGTGTGTCAACATGTTTCTTTGGCCTACTAGATCACCAGATTTGCCTCCAATCGGGCGCATGTGGGACACCATCGGACAACAACTACAGAGTCATTCACAAACAGCATTAACTGTCCCTGTTTTGACTGACCAAGTGCAACAAGCGTGGAAACCCATACCACAAACTGACATCAGACACATGAAGAACATAATGGATGCACCTTCGCTGACTTGCAGTCAACATTCTGGCGGTTACCCTGGTTATTAATATACCAACATCTCACATCTGCAATGGCTTATCTCGCGCTTGCATTAACCCGTGATCTTGCAGTGTAACTCACTTGAATGAGTTACCTAGACAAATGTATTCCCGCAATGTCGTTACTCTACACTTATTACTTTTTGGTGTTACGTTTCTTTTTCGTCAGTGTATGTCAGACAAGTTTAATAATTATTAACTGCGACTTTAAATGCATGCAAGCTCTCGACAGCACAGGGCAAAATTACGATCGTAGTGGGCACCTTTTTATTGACATGTCGATATACCGTTGACCCTGCAAGAAGCCGCTTGTTCGCGAAGTACGGCGGCCAAGGAAACGAGTGTGACTTCACACGGGGCCCGTATTCTCGTGGGCCACGTCTGTAAGAAGCTTACGTCGTAAACTGCACAGGACGGCGAGTGCGGAGCGTGGCGAGAGACAGTGAGTAATTATCGCGAAGGAAAGGTTTAGGTGTCCTACCTGCGCCGACGCGAAGCAGAGTCACGCATTCTTCGCAGTAGAAGCTACAGTATGCAAGCGAAACTGCTGTAGTTAATTTTCACGTCGGACAAGTAACACCTTTAACTTTTATTGCCCTTCGTCGTCAGATGCATTTTATAATATTTTTGCTAGTTATTTTCGTTCGTCTAATTACAGCGGAAGAAACGGAACTTTTCATGCCAAAAGCGGTTCACATTTATTATTTTGCAGAGTGTCTTCAGAGACCTGAAATATTGACATACGTGTAATAATAAAATTTTGTTTTACATACTGCACATTATACTTTCATTATACTTTCTGATTTTATGTGGCGTGATAGTACTTTATATTTCTGCTTACAAGTTGGGCAGCAGCTGCTCTGCATGTATTCTTTTCCCCGTTTTACAGCTGCTCTTCCTATGATTGTTGCCATTTCATTTACACGGCACTAGGAAAAGAACTCACATTTACTTGTTACGTTTTAGACGTTGCCGCCTATTGTTAGATGTTATTGCCAAGTAACGAATGGGTGTTCGTGTTATCGGTCATCTCTCTGTCTGAGTGTATGTATGAATTGGTGTGTGATTTAATATGATTAGGTGCGTATATGTAGAAATTTATTTGTTTTGTGTGTGTTTGTGTGTGTGTTTGAAAGAATTCATTTGATTTAATATGGTTAGGTGTGTATGTGGATACTTGTTACACATACACGCATCCAATCATAGTAAAAAAACATTCCACAGTTGACAACAATATCCAGAACAAAGGCATCAAGTAAATGAGCGCTCGTTCTCTAGTGCTGTGTCAACGAAATTTCATATGGCATAAAGCGTAAGAGGAACAGCAGAAAAACGGGAAAAAGAACAAAGTAGAGCAGCACATACGCAGTCTAAAAGTAGAAACTTAGAGTATTATTACGTTATAAAAGATAAAAACTGCCATGACTGACTAAAACCTCAATTTGCAATGCGAAAAATGTTAAACAAAACAGCACAAATAAAAGTATGTACAGATTCCAGGCAATGAAGATGCCCTGCAGACAATAATGGCTAAAAGCATATGACTCGATAAATTCGTTCTATTTTGCTGCAGTTATACGGCTCCAAATTAGTAACTATCGACCTAATGGGACAAAATAATTATTTCGGTTCAAGGTTGTAGAACACGTAGTTCACGGTTACTGTGACTATCTTCCAGTTGCCGGCCGGTGTGGTAGAGCGCTTCTAGGCGCTTCAGTCTGGAAGCGCGCAACCGCTACGGTGACAGGTTCGAATCCTGCCTCGGGCATGGATGTGTGTGATGTCCTTAGGTTAGTTAGGTTTAAGTAGTTCTAATTTCTAGGGGACTGATGACCTCAGATATTAAGTCCCATAGTGCTCAAAGCCATTTGTACAATTTATCTTCCAGTTGTGCCTTGATGTTTGTAAGGGTTTTACGGGGACTTTTTTCAGTTTATGTCTCCCTGTGAGCGAAAGTAGGGTGCTGGGTAGTGCAAGAGATGAAAGAAAGACGTTAATTTTTAATTTATATTGGAATGATCTTCTTCGTACTTATTCATTTACTCCTTGTGTTCTAAGGAACTCTGTGTTACTGCTGTATTCCAGAGTGTCACTAATACAAAAGACACTTATGTTAACTGCATTTACTGTTGTCGATCTTTCGGCGTTGATGTTCCTGCATTTCGCCGATCCCGTGAACAGAAGAACTGAATTTCACTGCGTGCGGTCACTCAGGAAATGCCCGCCTCCATGCGTGAACTACGTCCATTCTCGTTAACAAAGTACTGCGGGCTAATTAAATTTCATTTGCTTGCTCCACGTATCAGTTACGCTTACTACTGTTCCGTATCACGTATCACAGGGACTTCACACTCGCACTTTAACATGCAAGCAAATCAGTACGCTCAGCAATGAATAGGCGTTATGCTTTGTATCCCCGCTAATATCTCTTCGGAAAATTACCCCTTGTCACTTCTGCCATTGTTTTACGAAATTACATGCTGCGAAATACTCTCGCCTCGAGCTCCTCATTACTCCATCTGCTGCAGCATATAATAAAACCAAATCACGCTATCCAGATCACAATTTATAAAGAAGTCTATGAAGAACACAACACGTTACCTTAAAACGATGCGTTCTTTGTAGTGACCACGTAATGATAAGAGCAGCATTACACTACACACAAAAGTATTTCCATGTTCATTTCCCTACAATATAATATATTTGTACGATCGACTAACTTTAACGATTTGTAATGGACTCTGATATTTACAATTTATTTTAGCTGGCAATGTTACGACCTTGTTCTGGTAAGCAAAGAGCCTAATAGAACCTGCTTGTAGTTAACATTACAGTGAGGACAGTACATTAGCTCTTCATAATTTTTTCACAAATAATAGTAATGAATACGGATAAGAGTATTCCAGTAACGTCGATCTTTACATGTACCTGTCTTGTCGAGCAGTGGTAGTGACACAGGAATAACTGGCAGCAGTTAAGAGGCCCAACTAAGAACATTATAAATGGGATGGTGTTAGCAGGTGAGATGAAGAAAAAATCAGAATTGACAGTATGACAGATACCGGTTCCGTGTTGCACAGGACGAAGGAAGCTGTGATACGTCGAGAGTGGAGCTATGCCCTTTTTTGAATATAAAATCTTAATGTCACCTCGAATGCATTGTGGTTTTCGACAAGACACAAGATGCTGGAGGCCCATACAGTAAAGGCAGAAGGAAACGACAAAGATTCAGAGTGTTGCGTAATTAGGGCCAATATGCTGGAAGTATCAGACGATACAGTGCTGATACGAAATGATAAAATAACGTTTGTATCTGATATACGAGTAGAGGTTCTGAGGAAAAATCGTGAAGAAACTTCTGAGACATCGACCATCATGGCTATCTCGTCGTCTGAAATGTTTCTCGTTTTTGCTGTATTGTGAACTAAACTAATTTCGGTGAAAATGCAGTGCTATGCTTGCCATAAAAACTGATATACCAAGAAGGATAGCCAGACACCAACTTCTAACTATTATGCGTACACAGTGTAGTGGGAAGAATTGAGGATTATCTTTCTAGTCTGTTTTGAGTCAACATTCTTTTGACTGGTTTTATACAGCACGCAACGAATTCCTCTCCTGTGCCTACTTTTTCATCTCAGAGTACCACTTGAGACATACGTCCTCAATTGTTTGCTGTATTTATTCCAGTCTCTGTCTTTCTCTACAGTTGACCCTCTACAGCTCCCTACTATCTACATCTACATGAATACTCTGCTATTCACAATAAAGTGCCTGGCAGAGGGTTCAATGAACCACCTTCAAGCTGTCTCTCCACCATTCCATTCTCGAATCGCACGCGGGAAAAACGAGCACTTAAATTTTTCTGTGCGAGCCCTGATTTCTCTTATTTTATCGTGATGATCACTTCTCCCTCCGTAGGAGGGTGACTTGTAAGTTATTCCCTGTTGTCTTAACAGATGTCCTGCTATACTGCCCCTTATTTCTGTCAGCGGTTTCCATAAATTCCTTTCCTCGCCAATTCTGTGGGACTCTCCTCTTTTCTTCCCATGTCAGTCCACCTAATTTCTAACATTCCACACCTCAGTCCATGATCCACTATCATACATTGCTGTGCTCCGAACGTACGTTCTCAGAGCATACTGCCTCAAATTAATACCTATGTTTGATGCTGATTCTCTTGGCCGGGAATGACCTCTTTACCAGTGCCAGTCTGCTTTTTACGTCCTCCTTGCACCGTCCATCATGGTTTATTTTGGTGACTAGTCAACAGAATTCCTTAACCTCATGTACTTAGTGATCACCAGTTCTGATGTTTAGTTTCTCGCTGTTCTCTTTTCTGCTGCTTCTCATTACTTTGGTTTTTCTTCGGTTTACTCTCGATTCATATTATGTACTCATGAGATTTCATTCAATCCAACAGATTTTTGTTCACTACTGTACCGTTAGTGAATCTCATCTTTTACAACGTTTCACCCTTAATTTTGAACCTACTCTTGAATGTTTGTTTTATTCCAGTCGTTGGGTTCTTCGATGTATGGATTGCTCAGCAGGGGTGAAAGACTGCATTCCTGTCTCACATCCAATTCAATCGGAGCATTTCTTTCTTGGTCTTCCACTTTCATTGTTCTCTCTTCGTCCCTTTACATATTAAATATTGCCCGTCGTTCCCCATGGCTTACCCTTACATTATTCAGAATTTCGATCTTGCTCCATTTAACGTTGTCGAACGCTTTTTCCAGGTCAACAGATCCTAGGAATGCGTCTTGATTTTTCTTTAGTCTTGCTTCCATCATCAGCCGCAACGTCAGAACTGCCTCTCTGGTGCCTTTACCTTTTCTAAATTCAAGCTCATCGTCACACATGGCACAAAATTTAGCACTTAGAGCTGCCAATTCTGGCAGAAGGGCGCTAACGTAACTGGGCATTTCTTCGAACTAAGCTTGGATGTAAAACTTTGGTATAATACAGAAATAATGATTCATCTGTACGCCAGAGTCCATACTTTGTAGTGGCTAGAGAATGGTGGTGTGGCACTCTGTCAGCAACCCATGGAAATACTTTTTTCGATGGCTGAGAGATACGGAGAACATTCTGGCCAGGCCTACAGTCTCTATATAGCCAGGCAAGTCAGGACAGCTGGGGAAACATACGGTCTTACTTTATCTTACTCGAAGATAACGTCACAGAACCCCGATGACAGGGCACTGACACCAGCTTTGTTGTTGTTGTTGTTGTGGTCTTCAGTACAGAGACTGGTTCGATGCAACTCTGCATGCTGCTCTATCGTGTGCAAGCTTCTTCATCTCCCCGTACCTACTGCAACCTACATCCTTCTCAATCTGTTTAGTATATTCATCTCTTGGTCTCCCTGTACCATTTTTCCTTCCACGCTGCCCTCCAATACTAAATTGTTGGTACCTTGATGCCTCAGAGCATGTCCTGCCAACCGGTCCCTTCTTCTTGTCAAGTTGTGTCACAAACTCCTCCCCAGTTCTATTCAATACCTCCTCATTAGTTATGTGATCTACCCATCTAATCTTCAGCATTCTTCTGTAGCACCACATTTCGAAAGCTTATATTCTCTTCTTGTCTAAACTATTTATCGTCCATGTTTCACTTACATACATAGCTACACTCCACACAAATACTTTCAGAAACGAATTCCTGACACTTAAATCTATACTTGACATTAACAAAGTTCACTTCTTCAGAAACGCTTTCCTTGCCATTGCCAATCTACATATTATATCCTATCTACTTCGACCATCATCAGTTATTTTGCTCCCCAAATAGTAAAACTCATTTACTACTTTGAGCGTCTCATTTCCTAATCTAATTCCCGCAGAATCACCCGATTTAATTCGACTACATTACATTATCTTCGTTTTGCTTTTGTTGATGTTCATCTTATATCCTCCTTCCATGACACTGTCCATTCCGTTCAAATGCTCTTCCAGGTTCTTTGCTGTCTCTGGCAGAATTACAATGTCATCGGCAATACTGAAAGTCAGTAGTTCTAATGGAAGTTGTCTACTCCCGGGGCCTTGTTTCGACTTAGGTCTTTCAGTGCTCTGTCAAACTCTTCACGCAGTATCATATCTCCTATTTCGCCTTCATCTACATTCTCTTCCATTTCTCTAATATTGTCCTCAAGAACTTCGCCCTCGTATAGACCCTCTATATACACCCTCCACCTTTGCTTAGAACTGGGTTTCCGTCTGAGCTCTTGATATTCATAAAAGTGGTTCTCTGTTTTCCAAAGGTCTCTTTAATTTTCCTGTAAGCAGTACCTATCTCACCCCTAGTGATATGCGCCTCTACAACCTTACATTTGTCCTCTGTCCGTCCCTGCTTACCCATTTTGCACTTCCTGGCGATCTCATTTTTGAGACGTTTGTATTCATTTTTGTCTGCTTCATTTACTGCATTTTTATATTTTCTCCTTTCATCAATTAAATTCAATATCTCTTCTGTTACCCAAGGATTTTTGTTAGTCCTCGTCTTTTTACCTACTTGATACTGTGCTACCTTCACTATTTCACATTTCAAAGCACCAGCCTTACCACGGGAAAAATATCACCTGGATTCCAAATTACCGGCCGGGCGAACCAGAGTTGATCATGATGTGTACCGATAACAACGAATACCATCACGTTATGTGCTCGGTTCGTAAGGCGTGGACTAGTACAGTCTAAGATCGTATGCTCTCCTCGGAAACTCCAAGTACGGATAAGGCCGTTGTTGCGCTGTACGCCGAAACGGAACTCGTCGCAAGCCGACGTGGTGCCATTCCTACGTCCAAAGTCGTCGCTGGGCGCGCCACTATATTCTCGCCCGTATCTACTGGCACGTCTGAGGTAGCCGCAACAGTGGTTACCGTGCTAACAGCGCTTAAGTCTCCAGAAGTCATCTCACTGTTCTTTCAGATACTTGTCTCGCTGTAGCCGGCCGCTGTGATCGAGCGTTTCTAGGCCCTTCAGTCCGGAACCACGCTGCTGCTACGGTCGCCGGTTCGAATCCTGCCTCGTGCATGGATTGTGTGATGCCCTTAGGTTAGTTGGGTTCACGTAGTTCTAAGTCTAGGGAACCGATGACCTCAGATGTTAAGTTCCATAGTGCTTAGAGCCATATGAACCATATTGTCTCGCTGTAAACGAGCCTATTTCCTAAATATACGTTCGTGAAATGGCTATACAATCCTTGTAACACCGAAAACGCAGGAAAAATACCTTCTGCGACCATCCAAATGTTTTCGCCGTTTAATACCTGTTGGTAACTAGTACTGCACTTCTAATTCTACATCTGTAATCTTCATTATAGAAACTATATTTAATACAAATGGATGTAATAATATATTTATTTTTGACTATATATTATTGATTGTAAATTGCTGGGTAGTATCCAAGGGAACTTTATTTAAATGTAGTGATAGCAACGACGAATTGTCCGTAGCTGTGCAGCCTTTTTGTCTTTGCGTGTGGAGTCTCTGTCGCATTGCGAAGAGAGAGGAAGCAGAGCAGCTTGTGGTGAAAGCGTGCGGAATTGTTCGTTGGACGCTCCCGTTGGACGCAGTGTGTAGCTATGGTCGCACCAGTGTAGGAGTACCTACTATGTTAGTCCGCGAGTATTGATAGCACGGTAGGACTGGACAGGCGGAGGAAGCTGCAGTTCTAACTATCTCCTGTCCCATTACTGTCCGTGGCTCTGGAAATGAATCGCGGTTCGCAAACAGGCGCAGCAACAGCTCCGCATTGTCGTCGGTTACATTTTCCTTCGTCCGCACAGCTACAACGTCGTAATGCTGTTCACTGACAGAGTATTACTAATATTGTACAACCATTACCCAATGACATCTTTCAAAAAGTTTGACTAATCTTCATAAATAATAACCTGCAATAGTTAAAACTTGTAGGGCACCTGTGTTGTCATTGTCGCAAGACATTATTACCAAACAGGGTCCCTTTCCTTTCCCTGCAATCACCGACTGATTAACTAACTACTGCCAGTTTTGTTTGTTTACCAATAACTAGTTTCATTCTAAATTTTGCTGCTTCAGTAACTTCATTCTCCTGCTGTATAACAAAAGCTTAACGAATTTGCAATGTTGTGTATTAACTTTACTCACTTAAAGTAACGTGAAATTTCACTGGCAAAGTTAATAACTAGAGATACAGCACAGATTAAGAATGCACAATTTAATTCATTCTGTGTTTAGCTTAGCGAGTGACTTCTGCTGGTTTGGTACGTACTTTATAGCCCTAGTAAATTAGTTGCTCATTTGCTTAAAGTAAATTCAGTTCAGTCATTCAATAACCAAAAGTATATGGCCTGACTTTTTCTGAATTTGGCATTACGTTACCCTGAGATTACTGAAAGTCATGTTTTAAGTAACAAAATTTCAGTTGCAGCCAGCCATTTATTTAACCATGAACTTCATTCAGCTTTACTTTCAAAATTTAATATTTCAGAATAGGTAACTGCAATCTCGGTTCTATCTGGTTCATTTACTTTCCCGCGAACTGTTGTGTTATGGAAAAGAATGACAAGCTTCTGCTGCAACGCCAATGATTGTTTGCTTAATTTTCTTTACTATTACCTTTCTTAGGATTTTGGATGTTCATTGCCCAGGTAGGCTGGACACCGTTTAATTATATATATATTTTTTTTTAATCAGAATTTTTTGTGTTAAATATTACGTGGTGCCCTTTTGCCGCCTGTGTGGTTCGTGAGCGATTGAAATATATTCGACCTTTTCCAAATTATCAGTATTTAGAGTAGGTTGAGAGTAGATTCTTCCTTCATATGAGTCTGTTATACACTTTCCTCCTAGTAACCGGCGTTATTTTCCTTCGGTAACGATAGCCTGTCTCACTGTAAAATGTCATTAGGCATACGTGATCACGGTCATTTATATCGCAGTCCAGTAGACTCATTAGGAAGAGGGAGTTTACAGCCTGCATGGCTGAGTCAACAACATATGATGTACATATGCAGACTGGCGCGACGAATGAAAATTTGTACCATGGCCGGGAATCGAACCCGTGTCTCCTGCTCACAAACTAGATGCGCCTACCACTACGACATCCTAACACACTGGCTTTGTGCAACTGCACGGGGGAGAATGCCAAGTGGGCTGGAGCGTGAATGAGAATTTGGAGGGAGGCGTGCTACAGCAATCTGTGCAGCTGTGCAAAGCTATTGTACCAAGATGTCGAAGCGGTTAGGGCATCTGCTTAGTGATCAGGTGACACAAGTTCGAATCCTGGCCGGGTACAAATATTCGTTCGTTCCTTCTGTCTGCATACGTATATCATATACGTTTGAGGCTTGTAAAGGTCTCTGGAACCAAATAGTTTCATTTGGTTGAACAACATATCTATCCACTCGGACGCTACTCGCCCTGGGTCGCTGAGATTCTGAGTGTAGCCCTCCTGAATCTACGAGTTCCATATTTCGAATAACAGTAGTGGGATTCCGACTAACACTGTCTCTGCAGATCGCCATCCACCTGCTATCGAATTCCGATACGTGCTGGAAGATGTTTCGCTTTCTAATAAGTTTCATTACGCGATAATCTAACAAAAAACGTAGATACAATTAATCTTTTTGCTGGAGTAACCTGTTGCGTAATTTTTCATTACATGAAGAATTTAGATGGTGTTGCTCCTACTACCACATGCGGTTGCACTGCACTGCTAACCGTTTATATAACGAAGCATGTAGTACGCTTCTTGGTAATCTGACGTTTGCTTCACGCCGCTTTCATAGTTTTTCAATTTTCATGACGGACGGTGTATCAGTTCTATGACAAGGGCTTTTACTGTAGTCAGTAGACTAAGCGAGTAGTACCAGGGAGTATGGGAGAATGTGTTTCAGGAAAATTTTCATAAAATTTTCGGTGCTTGTAACTTCTTAGTGTCGACTCTACCATACAAGTTTTGTGGCCGTCGTAATAACAAATATCATAATGCTTACCCGATATGGAGGAAGCAATGCTTTTTAGGACTAGCACTTATAGCTGGGCTTCTTCAGCACAAAAGTGTTAGTTACATACAATGAGATGAACAATTTGCTAAGCACTTAATACTGAAGAAGTCCTGAGAGTACAGTGTCACATGAGGACTTCTCCAACTGACACGACTCACTGATATCCGTTTAATACGTAGATGTTCAACAACTGTATCTCGTTGTTCAGAAAATGTAAGATAACGAAATTTGGAAATTTGTGGTAAGGTCTTATGGGACCGAACTGCTGAGGTCATCGGTCCCTAAGCTTACACACTACTTAATCTAACTTAAACACACACACCGATGCCCGAGGGAGCACTCGAACCTCCGACGGGGGCAGCCGCGCGAACCATGACAAGGCGCCTAAGACCGCTCGGCTGCCCCACACGGCTAACGTAACGAGATTAGCAGTTTCGAGCCTCACTGAAATGAACAATAGCGCCTGTGTCTAGCATAGTTCTCGATGAAAAATGTAGTAGATTACTGTTTCCTAATCAATGAGGAACATCAAGGCAAATCGTGACCAAAGGACTGATGATCTCAAAATATATTAAAGTCACAGTATTGAAACTTGAATGAATGTGCTAGTAATTTTGAACATTTCATTCGGAAATTCTTACCAGTTAATGAAAACAATTAATTGTTTTTATTGGACTCTTGAATGTGACATAATGACGCATCTGTATTTCAGGAGCAAGACAAAAAGGCAGTTGATCCATTGAGAATTTCCCCCGAAAATTAACATTACTCGATCGTTTGATAAAGAGATTTTTTGACAATGGAAAGCAGTTTTTAAAAAATAGCTGAACTTAATAGTTTTCGATAGGTGTCATTCCAGATATATCAGCGGAGGGACATTCCTAGGCGGGACTATCTGTTATTCCTTTTTTATTTCATGGATTTTTCAGTAATAAGTCTTGACTGATTTGATGGAGTCCACCACGAATTCCTCCTAGTGTCAAGTTCTTTGTCTGAGAGTGGCATTTGCAAACCACGTCCTCAGTTACTTGCCGGATGTATGTCATTCTCTGTTTTCCTCTACAGTTTTTACCCTCTACAGTCTCCTCTAATGCTACGGAAGTTATGCCCTGGTATCTTACCATATGTTTTACCATCCTGTCCACTCTTCTTGTCAGTGTTTTCCATATATTCATTTTCTCGCCGATTCTGGGGAGAATCTCCTCATTACATACATGATCAGTCCATATAATTTTCAAAATTCTTCTGTAGGTTCACATACCAAATGCTTCGCTCCCCATCTGTCCCGGTTTCCAGTAGACCATATTTCACTACTACAAAATACTGTTCGACAGATGTAAGTACATTCTCAGGAATTTCTTCCTCAAATTAAAACCTAGGTTGATACTAGCAGACTTCTCTTGACCAAGAATGCCAATTTTGCCAGTACTAGTCTGCCTTTTGTGTCCTCCTTGGTGCCTCCGTCACGGGTTATTTTACTACCCAGGTTCACAATTACTTAACTTCACCTACTCCGTGGTAATCAAACCTCATTTTAAGTTTCTCGCAGCCCTTATTTCTATTATTTCACACTATTTTTATCTTTATTCGATTTACTGTCCGTCTATATTCTGTACACTATACGCTGTTCAGTTTATTCAAAAGATTCTGTAATTCTTCCTCACTTTAATTAAGGATAACAATGTCATCAGCGAATTGTATCATTGATATCCTTTCGTCTTGAATTTTAATCTTACTTTTGAAGGTTCCTTTTATTTCGCCGTTGCTTCTTCGATGTTACGATTGAACAGTAGGGGCAAAAGATTACATCACTGCCTTACATCCTTTTTAATCCGAGCACTTCGGTCATGGTCTTCCATTTCAGTTATTCCCTCTTGGTTCTTGTACGTGTTGTATATTACCCGTCGTTCATATTATCCAGAATTTCGAACGCCTTGCTCCATTCCTTGTTGAACGCTTTCTCCAGGTAGAAAACTTCTATTAACATGTCTTGATTTTTCTTCAGTCTTGCTTCCATTATCAACCGCAATGGGAGAACTGCTTCTGTGGTGCCATTACCTTTCCTAAAGCCGAAGTAATAACCATCTAAGAGATTCTCAATGTTATTTTCCATTCTTCTGTATATTATCCTTGTCAGAAAATTGGGTGTTTGGGTTGAAAGCTGATAGTGCGATCATTCTCGTACTTGTCAGTTCTTGAAGTCTTCGGAACTGTGTGGATAATGTTTTTAAGAAATTCTGATGGTGTATCACTAGTCACATTCACTCTACATCCCTACGTAAATAATAGTTTTTTGCCTCTTCCCCAAGGTATTTTAGAAATTCTGATGGAATTTTATCTATACCTTCTGCCTTATTTAATCTTAAGACTTCCAAAGCTCTTTTAAATTCCTATTCCAATGCTGGCTTCGCTATCCATTCTATATCAACTCATGTTTCTTCCCTTTCGACATCAGACAAGTCGTTCACCTCATAGACCCTTCAATGTCCTCTTTCCACTAGCGCTCTCTCCTCTGTATTTAACAATGAAATTTCCAGTGCACTCATAATGTTACCACTCTCGCTTTTAATTTCATCAAAACTTGCTTTGACTTTTCCACATGCTGAGTCAGTCCTTCCGATAATCAATCCTTTTTCTATTTCTTCACATTATTCACGCAGGCATTCGCCTTTGCTTCTCTGCGCTTCCTGTTTATTTTATTCTTAAATGACTTGTATTCCTGTATTCCTGAATGTCCAGGAACATTTTTGTACCTCCATCTTGCTTCTTGTGTCGATCAGCTGATGTATGTCTTCTGTTACCCATGGTTTCTTCGCAGTTCTTTGTACCTACGTGTTTCTTTCCATCTTCTGTGATTTCCCTTTTTAGGTGTATCCTTTCGTCTTTAACTGAACTGCCTACTGAGCTGTTCCTTATCGCAGTATCTGTAGCTTCAGGGAAATTTGTGCATATCTCTTCATTCATTTGTACCTCCGTATCCCACCTCTTTCATCATTGATTCTTCCTGACTAGTCTCTTAAACTTGAGCCTACTCTTGATCATTAGTAAATTCTGATCTAATTCTGTAACTGCTTGTTACGTCTTACAATCCAATAACTAGTTTCGAGGTCTCTGTCTGACAATGATGTAATTTAAGTAAAATCGTCCCGTGTCTTTTCCAAGTATACCTCCTCGTCTTGTGAATCTTCAACTGAGCATTCGCTATCACTAACTGAAATTTACTTCAGAACCCAATGGGTCTTTCCATTCCCTCATTTCTAGAACCAAGTCCATATTCTCCTGTAACCCTTTCTTCTACTCTATTCTTGCTACCGCATTCCCCAAGACTATTCGATTTTCGTCTCCGTTTTCTTACTGAATTACCCGTTCAATATCCTCATATACCTGCTCCACCTATTCATCTTCCGTTTGCGATGTCTGGATGTACCATCCAGATAACTATGAGGAATAGCAAACTGTTTGATTTTAAGTTATACACTATTCAAATACTATCAGAAGAAACAGTGCTACAAGAATTGTTATGAAATGTAACTATGTGTACTACTCTGCCTCAGCAAGATAGTTTCTTGAAGATCTGACGTAAAAAATTTATAAGTTGATAAGTGTTTTGATTTGTGCTCCCTGGAGGTCACCTAAATAAGCATTACATCTAGAAAAATTCAGTTGTCTATATGAACCGGAAGTTATCAAAAGAATTAATGTTACGCGGTATTCACAGTGTGGCATAAGTGGCTTACATCCCTGTGCGATTCCCACGATCCGCCTGACGCTACACTCTCTTGTGTCATGGCTCCCTCTGCTCATTCAGCGATTGGCTATTTACGCAGGTAGGGCTGTGGCATTGGGGTAGCGCCTTTGATTCATAATCAAAACGTCCCCGGTCCGAATAACACCGCTACTAAAATTTTGATTAATACTCAGCTTTGGCGGCCGAAGACTTCCGGCGTAAGAAGTCACCCTCATTCTCCGAGCGGCCTTGTGAAATAGAGCGGCGGACCAGGCAAAGGTTGAGGGCACTCTCTTGTCCTAGAGTTGGGATTCTGCCCCTGAAGGCGGAAGAATCAACGGCATGAGGATGCAGAAGGCAATGGCAACCACTGAATTAAAGACACGTAACGTGTATCCACAGGACAAGTGGTCATTAATTGATGAAGTGTAATGATGATCTCTTCGTTGGCAAAAGATACTGGAATACTCGCCCATTCGGATCCCCGGGACGGGACTGCCCAGGGGGAGGTTACATGAGAAAAAGATTGAACAATCAAGGAAATAATAACATTCTACGAGTTGAGGCTTGGAATGTCAGAAGCTTGTGCGTGGTAGAGAAACTAGAAAATTTGAAAAGGGAAATGCAAAGTCTCAATCTAGATATAGTAGGGGTTAGGAAAGTGAAATGGAAAGGAGAAAAGGATTTCTGATCAGATGAGTGTAGGGTAACATCAACAACAGCAGAAAATGGTATAATGGGAGTAGGATTCGTTATGAATAGGAACGTAGGGCAGAGAGTGTGTTACTAGGAACAGTTGTGTGATAGGGTTATTTTTATCAGAATCGACAGCAAACCAACACCGACAACGATAGTTCACTTATGTATGCCGACGTCGCAAGCTGAAGATGAAGATATAGAGAAAGTGTATGAGGATATTGAAAGAGTAATATAATATGTAAATGGATATGTAAATCTAATAGTCATAGGGGACTGGAATTCAGTTGTAGTGGAAGAGTAGAAGAAAGGGTTACAGGAGAATATGGGCTTGGGACAAGGAATGAGAGAGGACAAAGACTAGTTGAGTTCTGTGAAAGTTACAGCTAGTAATAGCGAATACTCTGTTCCAGAATCACAAGGGGAGGAGGTATACTTGGAAAAGGCCGGATGATACTGAAAGATTTCAGTCAGAGATTCCTAAATCAGATATTGCATTGTATGGTGTACCTCTGAGCAGATAAAGGCTCAGATCACAATTTAGTAGTGATGATGAGTAGGCTGAAGTTTAAGAGATTAGTCAGGGAGAATCAATAGCCAAAGAAGTGGTATACGGAAGTACTAAGGAATGGCGAGATACGCTTAAAGTTCTCTAATGCTACAGATCATCCACACAATTCCGAAGACCGCAAGAGTGACAAGTGCGAGAATTATCGAACAATCACCTAAACAGCTTATGCATGCAAGTTTCTGACAAGAATAACATACATAAGAAGAAAATTAAGGATGCGCTAGATGACTATTAGTTTGGCTCTAGGAAAGGTAAAAGCAGGAGAGAGGCGATTCGGACGTTGCGGTTAGTAGTGGGAGCAAGACTAAAGAAAAATGAAGACACGTTCATAGGGTTTGCCGACCTGGAAAAAGCGTTGGACAATGTAAAATGGTGCAACACGTTCGAAATTCTGAGAAACATACGGGTAAGCTATAGGAAGAGACGGATCATATGCAGCATGTACAAGAGTTAAGAGGGAATAATAAGAGTGGACGACCAAGAACGAAGTGCTCGTATTAGAAATGGTGTAAGACAAGGATGTAGTCTTTCGCCCCTACTGTTCAATATGTACATCGAGGCCGGTCGGAATGGCCGAACGGTTCTAGGCACTACAGTCTGGACCCGAGAAATCGCTACGGTCGCAGGTTCGAATCCTGCTTCGGGCATGGATGTGTGTGATGTTCTTAGCTTAGTTAGGTTTAAGTAGTTCTATGTTCTAGGCGACTGATGACCTCAGAAGTTAAGTCGCATAGTGCTCAGAGCCATTTGAACCATTTTTGTACATCGAGGAAGCAATGTTAGAAATAAAAGAACTGTTCTGGAGTGGAATTAAAATTCAAGGCGAAAGGATATCAATGATACGATTCGCTGATATTGCTATCCTGAGTGAGAGTGAGGAAGAATTGCATGATCTGCTTAAGCTACAGTCTGGAACCGATCGACCGCTACCGTCGTAGGTTCGAGTCCTGCCAGGGGCATGGATGTGTGTGATGTCCTTAGGTTAGTTAGGTTTAATTAGTTCTATGTTCTAGACGACTGATGACCTCAGAAGTTAAGTCGCATAGTGCTCAGAGCCATTTGAACCATTTAGAGCCATGATCTGCTTAAAAAAGTGAACAGTCTTATGAGTACAGAGTATGGATTGAGGGTAAATCGAAGAAAAACGATGGTAATGAGAAGTAGAAGAAATGAGAACAGTGTGAAACTTAATATCAGGATTGAGGTTAACGAAGTAGATGAAGTGTAGGAGTTCTGCTACCTAGGCAATAAAATAACGAGTAACGGACGGACCAATAATGACATCAAAGGCAGACTAGCAATGGCAAAACAGAAGTCTACTAATATCGAACATCGGCCTTGATTTGAGGAAGATATTTCTGAAAATGTACGTCTGGAGTACAGCATTGTATGGAGGTGAAACGTGGACTGTGGCAAATCGGAAAAGAATCGAAGCATTTGTGACGTGGTGCTACAGACGAATGTGGTGGACTGGTAAGGTAAGGATTGAGGAAGTTCCTTGCAGAATCGGAGAGGAATGGAATATGTAGAAAACAGAAAGGAGAACGGACAGGATAATAGTACATCTGTTGAGACATGAGCGGATGACTTCAATGGTACTAGAGGGAGATGTACAGGACAAAAACTGGAGAGGAAGACAGAGATTGGACTATTCCTAGCAAATAACAGAGGACATAGATTGCTAGTCCTACTCTGAGATGAAGAGGTTAGCACGGGACAGGAAGTCGTGGCCGTTCATATAAAACCAGTCAGAACCAGTCAGAGGTCTGATGACAAAAGAAAAAAAAAATGGCTTGTAAAAATTGCTGTTAAAAGCGGTTCTGTATGTGATCAGAAGGAGAAACTTCATCGTTAAAAAAAAACAAAGACACTTGCAATTGATATTCGCAGCAAATGTTTTAGCACTGATGTTCCTTCAGTGTATTCAGTGTATTCTTCCATTAATAAAGTTTCATGGTGGGTTTCGACGTGTCAGATGTGTCAGATAGGAGCATTGCGTTTTTCGATCACTGTTGATTAATTTCATACACACAACGTTTGCTTATCAATACCATAAAATGAGTTTGGGTGTAGGTAATTCTACATGGACGTTCATGTACACCCATCAAGCTAAAAATAGAAATATAAAGCAATCATGACATAAAATCCTAAATCAGACGATAATCAGCTGCAGATATTGTTACAGAATTTTTTTACAACTACATATCACTGGTTCAACGAAAAACAGAGAAAAACCAATCTCTTGTGAAATTAAAGTTTCGCAGCATGGCTATCTTCCCACTTGCCCTTAGGGCGTTAGTGCGCGGGTGAGGCACTATACTCGCACCAGTGGGCACTATTGATGGCGTGTGGTCTGCAGCAGCTCTACTGAGAGTCTTCCGGCGGCAGCGCTTCAGAACGGCAGCGAAATTTTATCATCATCTGGAGGTCCGCACTCTGGCCACTGAGAAAGCGGCCAGCAATTCTGTGGCGTACTGCTAAGAGCGAAGCAATGGCATGACACCCGAGGTTTTCTGCTGGCACGCTGGCCCTGAGTGTGCCAGTCAAAGGTATAAGGCAGATACAGTGACAACAACATGAGTTGCCGCCGAATGCCATGTTGGCAAGCAGCTGAGAAGTTATGGACTGACACCGGCTTGCATTGGGGACTCGGCTGTTCCTCATCATTGCTGGTACAAGTGATCGCCGCTGTCCATATCTGGAGGAATAAGGGATACGTTGATCACCAGGAAGAGAGATGGAAAGAGGAAGAGGCATAATTGTACGTATAGAGACGTTACCTATACACAAATGTAGTTCACAATGGTGAACCGTGTGCCGTGGTTTCAGGTACCATGTGGACGATCGTAAGTGTCAATTGGTGGTGTTGCGGAGCTGAAAGTGGACATCACATACCTGGTCCACATGATGTCTGTTCTCAGTACCCAGAACAAGACAGCAGCTCATTGCTGGAGACGGTGCAGTGTGAAGCAGTGTTGTTTGTATGGCCCCCATCTGTTGAAGGAAGGGTGACAGGTTTTGTCACAGTGAACTTGGTGTGTGGAACTATCAAATGCTGGGAATTAAGCTGGTGTTTTTTGTGGTCCCTTCGAATGTGGTGCGGCGTTAGAAGTTATGAAGTCCACAGTGTCCTTCTGGTACCTCCTTCTGAAGATGTTTGGGCTGATATTCTGATATCTGTTCTTCGTTGTTGCTCCACTTGTACGTTATTAAGGCCAGGTAGAGTTATTGTTGTAAGATTTTGTGTCTGCTAAGAAGAAGTTTCTGTTATTATTATTATTTTGAGCTGTGCCTGTTATAGAGAATTCTCAGGAGGAATTTTGACAGTTGCCTAGCCTGTGTGTGTGTGATTATAATTTGATGCTTACCATATGATGAACTCATGTGAATTATCTGTGAGGGTGTATTTCATTCTGTGTTGTTTATTTTTGTATTTTGTAGTTTATTTTATCTACTTAGTTTCATAGCCATTCTTCAGGGCTTTTCATTTTGTTAAGTTTTCCCATGTTGTGGTATTTGTTCACGTGTGTCCTGTTTAGGTATAGTACATATCCGAAGTTGGCTTGTTTATATGTTACAGGATGATTGGTTTGATTGTGGATAATTGTGCTAGTCATTTTGGGTTTCAGAATATTGTGAACTCACATTTCTTATTCCTTTTATGTATAATCAAAACAAAGAAATTACGTCTTCCATGTGCTTGTGTCTCAATAGTGAACTGCAGTTGTGGATAGGTAACGTTTATATATGATTATACACCTCTTCTATGAATGTGTGGCTTATCCACTAGACAAATTACACCATTTCCATATTAGTACCTACATATTTTATGCTGCTTCAGTTTTATAGTTTTTATATGTAATGTGTGTGTATGTATATAACAGAAGGCCGCTGATTGGTAATCACATATGTAGTTCTTTTTGTCAATAGTAGAACTTATTATTGAAGCCACAGTATTTTGGTTTCTAAGAATGAATAATATACATTGTATGTTGCATATAATTTCATTTATATTTTACTGTTAGATCACTTCAGTTTTTTAGGCTTCTGATTTTTGTGTATTTTTGTATTGCCTGGTCCATCTGGCTACATGGTAGGTTGATCCATTGATGAGCGTAACCGAATGTCTTTAAGGGATGTTTGGGTTGAATTTTTTGTAATGTTTGAGAGTGGAAGTTTTGAAATGTTTCTGTACCATCCTTTTAATCTGTGCTTTTATGAATACTGCTTTATGTTTATCAATGCTCTCTGTAAGTTTGTTTGGCATCGGTTCGGTCAGTCACTTGTTAGTTATTGAATATTGTTGCTCTCCAAGAATTGTAAATTTTTTAGGTTTGCCTCTTACTCTTTCATAACAATTGTGTTACCCTTTTTGATCATCATATAACGATATTTTCATGTTTTAATTTTTTATATAGTTTTCTGTATGTCTTTTTTCAGTTGTTTATTTTGATTTTGTTTTTACAGATTGTTTAGTTCTTCTATGTCTTTTACTCTGCATACGTTTACATTGAATTCAGGTGTATTCACCCTTTGTTTTTCCTTTCTTATATATTCAGTTTCTGTTATGATGGTTTTATTTTATATGGGACACCATTGTTTTTCTGTTTTCGTCTGTGATCCTTTTCAAGTAGGTTGTTTCTGTTTTTAGATAATCATAAGTTCAATGTGTGTTTATTCTATTGGTATTTCATATGGTTAGGCTTTGTGCAATTTAACATTCTGGAAGTTTCTTTCGTCGACTGTTCTGCTACATTTTTATTACTGCATCTACATATGTTCCAATTTTTTTCAATACACAGGCCAGATTTCCTACTTTATGCTGATGAGTTCGGCTTTAAGTGTCTGTCTTGCTGCAGATGAAATGTTATGTACAATAATAATTACTTAGCAGCAGATAGTTTTTACATTACTTTGTTAGATTTTATATTAAGTATTTTGTTCTCAGGTTTGATTGTTATATTTCCCTAATTTCTTGAAGGGCTTGCTTGGCACTGAATTGATCATATTTTGAATGCTGTAGCTCTTCTAACTTTCTGTACTTTCAAAGAAAGACTGAAGAGAGATTCTGCCACACAAAAGAGCCCATTTAATTAGTTCTAGTCTAGCCAAACATTCTTCAGCACTTTCTGTGCCATCTTCAGTGGATCCTATTTATTACTCAACATGAAAATGACAGAGCGGAAACGATGACCTGTCATTACCTATGACTCTTTTACGCCTTTAGAATGAAGGCACTGAGGAAACTTAGATAGATATAGTCTTATATGTAGACAAGAAAATGTCCCTATGTAAGTCTGTTACCTCCATCTTGAGTAAAATTTTCGAAAGGAGGTACAACTTCATAGCCACATAACCCCTCAGGGGGCTCACTACCCTTTAGCGGGTTGGTGCTTGGCAACCATGGGGCCCTAGCCTTTGCAGCATTTTAGCCAGCCGCTGTGGGCGAGCGGTTCCAGGTGCTTCAGTCCGGAACTGTGCTGCTGCTGTGGTCGCAGGTTCGAATCCTTCCTCGGGCATGGATGTGTCTGATGCTCTCAGGTTAGTTCGGTTTTAGTAGTTCTAAGTCTAGGGGCCTGATGTCCCATAGTGCTTAGAGCCAATTTGCAGCATTTTCTCCCTTCTGTTCTGCATGTCTATCCTCTTGCTATTCTTTTTCCCCTACGTTGGGGAATATCTCTGGGGTGTTATTGGAAATGTTCTGCATTCTGTCCCTTTTCCTTTCCTTGTTTGCCTTGTCCGCTCGTTCCTCCACTTCAGCGCTTAAGTGTCCTCTTTTTCTTCTTCCTCCCTGTGCACTCCTGAAGACCGGCCCGCTCGTCTAACCCATAACAGGTGACTGTGTAACGCATAATACGCATCCCCGGGTCGACAGGTGGGGTTTGTACATACCACCCAGGCACTTGTTCGGGAGGTGTGACCTGATGTGTGAACAATCACCTAAGGCGGATGCGTCTCTTTTTGAAGGGGGCCCTCAGTTGGAAGAGGCACGCCATTGGAAATGCTGACAATCATGGGCGATTTGCTCGAGGTAAGTCAATCATCTTCCGATTCAGCGTCTACAAAACGTAAACTATCTTTCACCATGGTAAATCCGTTTATTATTCAGAAAGGTGTTGATGCAATTGCCAGCCCTGTGAAATCCTGCACTCGTTTACTAATGGCACTTTGCTTTTGGAGACTACTTTTGATTCTCAAGCACAACTTCTGCTTCCTGCCTCGCTTCTCCATGGCTACCCTGTTCGTATCGAGGCCCATAGAACTTTGAATTCTTCCCGTGTTGTTATTTACACCAAGCTGCTCGACGGTCTAACCGAAGCCGAAATCCAGTCTTACCTCTCCGATCAGGGTGTCATTGACGTTCATCGTGTAATGAAGAAGGTGGATTCCCCTTAGTGCCCACCCGCACTCTATTTCTCACGTTTGATAGGGTGGTACTTCCGTCCAAGGAAAAATCAGGCTATGAAATTATAACAGTCCGGCCGTACATTCCGAACCTGATGCACTACTCCCAGTGTCATTGTTTCAACCACACTAGAACGTCTTGTTGACACACAAGGGCGATCGTCCGCCTCCTTCTCCCCGCTGTATCAACTGCAATGGCGGCCATGCCGCCTCCTGTCGGGATTGTCCCGTGTACCCTGATGAGCGAACAGTCCAAGAGATTCGGGTACAGCAAAAAGTGCTTTACCCAGTAGCTCGCTAGTTACTGGCTAGTCGCAATCCCTGTGTTTTCCCGTCTGGCACCTATAGTTCTGTTTTTGTTACCCCTCGCTCCGTGAGGGACTTGGCTATGCAGACCTGCGAACTCAAATTCAGTTCTGAGGTTGTGAAATCGCCCAGTGTCGAAGTAGCTTCGCCATCCCCCATCCTGATGTGCAACAAACCGTCAAACTATCACCTCCAGGGGCGAAACCACCAGCTACACAACCAGTAGGCAGGAAAGGACAGAAGGAGTACTCCTGTGAAGACTTCCTCTGCCCCTCCAGCCAAACAACTCCTGAGTCTTCCTCTACGAGAAAGGGAAGCGGTCTTCTCGTTTGCCAAATCGAAGATCCCGTTCGACGGCGTCGCCATGTGGTACCTTAGCCTGGCCGGCCTCTGTCTCGCCAGTGTGCACCACCAACCGTTTTTCAGTGTTAGAATCCACCGACCGCACAAGCAAGCCGATGCTTCTGTGGACCCCATGGAGAAGGATCTTCCTGCTCCTGTTCCCTGTAGTAGCGACTCTACAACGGCTGCCACTCGGCAGCTGCCACGTTGAGCCCCTACATCTCTTCCTCCTCATAACTCTCCTCAAATGGAACGTTCGCGGCCTTCGGTTCCACGAAGTATGATTTATGGCTGCTTTCACCATGCAGCATCTCCTTATACTCTGCATTGAGGAAACGAACTGCTCATACGGGATGACCTTTATGGTGAACCTAACTCCCTGACTACCCGTCTTCAAGCTGTTGCAGTTCAGCTTTCCCTTCCCCACCTGACTTTTTCCCTCTATACCATTCCTCCTTAGTGCCCATCCGCAGTCATTCGATGTCACTAGGGCAGACTTCCCTCAGGTATTGGGCAACTACCTCCCCCATTTTTGTTACTCGGTGACTTTAATGTGCATCACCCCCTTTGGGGTTCTCCCAGGACCTCTCAGAGAGGTGCCCTCTTGGCTGACCTTCTTAACCTACTTAACCTCTTCTGCCTTGACACATTGGAGCACCCACTTTCCTTCCGGATTCCTCGCACATCTATTCTTATTTGGACCTATCCTTTTGCACTGTTCAGCTTTCACATCGTCTTGAATGGTCCGTTCTTCCTGACACGTACTGACCTGTCTGCTCGCCGTTTGCTGACTCCTGCATCTTCCGCGTAGACACCCAAATGACAGCTCACTAAGACTGACTGTTTACTTTACTCCTCCTTAGGGACATTCGAAGAACAAGTTTACCCCAGTTGTGATGACCAGGTGGACTATCTCAACAACATTATCCTTACTGCTGCAGAGAGTTCCATTCCTCGCACTTCCTCTTAACCACGCCGTGTCCCTGTCCCTTGGCGGACTGAGACATGCCGCGTTGCAGTTCGCGCATGAAGACGCGCTCTCCGCGTTTTTAACCGTCATCCTACTGTGGCAAACTATATCCATTATAAACAGATGCGTGTAACGTGCCGTCGCGTTCTTCGGGATAGCAAACGAGCTAGCTGGATTTCATTCACTAGTTTTAACAGTTCCACCCCTTCCTCTGTCGTGTGGGCTAACCGCCGAAGGCCCTCTGGAACCAAGATCCATTCGCCAATTTTCGGCTTCACAGTAGCAGACGATGTTATTGTGGACCCTATTGCTATCTCCAACGCCTTGGGCCACCGTTTTGCAGAAGTTTCGAGCTCTTCCCATTATCACTCTGCCGTCCTCAATTGGAAACGAGCGGAGGAGGCTCGGGCGAATCGTGAGTGCCAGCACGCCACCTTTACTATGAGGGAGCTCGATCATGCTCTCATTTCATCCCGATCCTCCGCCCCAGGGCAGGACGCCATCAACATTCACATGTTGCAGCACCTTGATCTTGCGGGAAACACTTTCTGCTTAACACATACAACTGCATCTGCGTAGAGGGCACATTTCCCGGACGCTGGCGTGAAGCTACCGTCCTACCCATACCTAAACCCTGTAAGGACCAGAACTTTCCTTCTAGCTACCGCTCCATTTCTCTTACCAGTTACGTATGCAAGGTGATGGAACGTACGATTCATGCCCGGCTGGTATGGTGGCTCGAGTCTCGCGATTTGCTGACGAACGCGCAGTGTGGATTTCGAGCATGGTGTTCTGCAGTTGACCACCGCGTCAGTTTGTCCACCCATGCATGAATGGTTTTCTGCAGAAATCCCAGACTGTGCCCGTGTTTTTCGGTTTCAAATGGTTCAAATGGCTCTGAGCACTATGGGACTTAACGTCTGAGGTCATCAGTCCCCTAGAACTTAGAACTACTTAAACCTAACTAACCTAAGGACATCACGGGCATCCATGCCCAAGGCAGGATTCGAACCTGCGACCGTAGCAGTCGCGCGGTTCCGGACTGAAGAGCCTAGAACCACTCGGCTCCCGCCGCCGGCTTTTTCGGTTTGGAGAAAGCCTACGACACCTGCTTGAGAACTGGTATTTGTACTTTTTACACGTAGGACTTCTGTGGCCGCCTGCCGTTTCCTTCAGGCATTTTTACAGGATCGAGTTTTCAAGGTGCGTTTGTGTTTTGCCTTGCCGGACACCTTTATTCAGGAAAACGGTGTGCCTCAGTTGTTCCGTCCCGAGCGTCGTCCTCTTTGCTATCGCCATTATCCCTATCATGACCGGTCTCCCAACGGGCATCTCCGGCACCATTCTTGTTGATGATTTTGCCACCTATTGCAGTTCTCCACAGACCTTTCTCACAAAGCGGCGTCCTCAGCGGTATCTTGATCGTCTTTACTCCTGGAGCATCGACAGTGGCTTTCGCTTTTCCACTGACAAAACCGTCTGTATGAATTTCTGGCGACGCAAGTGCTTTCTTCCAACAGCTTTACATCTTGGGCCTTTATCCCTTCCGTTCGTTGAAACTACAAAATTCCTGGGACTCATGCTCGATAGGAAACTCGCTTGGTCCTCCCATGTATCTCACCTGGCAGTCCACTGTACGCCGTTCTTCAATGTCATACGTGTCCTCAATGGTACTTCCTCGGATGCCGATCGAGCCACCCTCCTCCGTTTGTACCAGTCTCTTGTCCGTTCGACACTTGACTATGGGTGCTTTCTTTATTCTTCTGGATGCCCATCCCTATTACGCCGCCTCAACAGTATCCACCATTGGCCATAGGCGCCTTTTACACCAGCCTGGTTGAGAATCTGCCTGCTGAAGCTGCTGAACTACCGCTGACCTACCACCGTGACTTTCTCCTCAGCAGGTATGCATGGCGTTTGTCTGCCATCCGTGGCCACCCATCCTATGCCTCCTTCTTTGATGATTCCTTTGATCGTCAGTACGGGGCTCGTCCTTCACTGTTACCTCCCAAGTCCGCTTTCGGCACTTGCTACAGCAGTTTAACTTCACGCTCCCTGCACTTTTCCTGGTGGATGTGAGCCTTTCACCACCTTGGCTACGTGAAGCGGCGAATATTGACCTTGGACTTCATTCGCTTCCTAAGGACACTACTCCAACCCCGGTCTATGCCTTCAGTTTTACGACCTTCGCATTGAACTTCGCGATAGTTCCTTTGTATACACTGATGGCTCTCCGACTGATCGTGGGGTCGGGTGTGACTTCGTCATTGGCACCCATGTCTTTCGATATCGGCTTCCGGCACACTCCTCAGTATTTAAAGCCGAGCTCTTCGCCTCGTATCAGGCCACAGAGTACATCCGGTAACACAGCCTTACCAATTGTGTCCTCACCTCAGACTTACTCAGCGCACTTCAAAGTCTGTGTGTGCTGTACACCGCCCATCCCTTAGTGCAGCGGGTCCAGTAACTATCAACTGCTCACTCTTGGTGAAGACAGTTTTGTGTTTCTGTGGGTTCCTGGTCATGTCGGTCTGCCACGAAACGAGGCTGCTGACGCTGCTGCCAAAGCTGCAGTCCTCGTGCCTCAGCCCGCGAGTATCTATATTCCCTCCGATGATCTCTGTCAGGAGGTGGTGTCACTTTGGCATCACCAATGGTCCTCCCTTCACGGGAATAAGCTCCGGCTTGTTAAGCCTCTCCCAGCGGCTTGGACGACCTCCTCTCGGCCCTCCCGCCGGGAGGAGGTTATTTTAACTCAGCTGCGTACTGGGCACTGCCTTTTTAGCAGTCTTCATTTTCTAAGTGGCGCTACCTCACCACTTTGTCCACATTGCACTCAAGTTTTAACTGTCCGCCACTTCATGATGGAATGTCCATTTATTAACCGTTTACGTTCCGGTTTGCATTTGCCGTCTGAGTTATCGACCGTTTTAGCAAATGACGCACGAGCGTCGACCGCGTCTTACTTTTTATCCGCCGAGTCAAAATGGCGGAGGCCATTTAATTTTTAGTTTTGGACCTCCGTTTCTCTATGATGTCTTTTTAGCCCTTTTTCCACGTGCCCGTTTTTAGTTGCCTTCTATTATGTCAACTGAGACTGAATTATAGTCGTTTTTTAACTGCTCTGTCTTCGTGTTCTATAGTATTGACTTGGACGCGTATGGTCTCAGTTGTTTTTGCGCCATAAAACAAAACAAAACTAAAACCAAACAGCCACATCAGTCCGTTCTGCCGCTGAGGAAACATCAAAAGGCGGTTTCTAAGGAACGCGACAGTTCCTCGATTTCTGTGAAATCTTGGAAATTTGCTGGAACTTCGTTCCTAATATCTTAAATAAAATTTGAAAATACTGCAATGTCTATTTCAAAATTTTTTTGTATTGAAGAATTATTAGAAAGTAAATAAATTCTTGATTTTAAATGTCTTTTTCAAAGATATCCTGTCCGCGAAGGAAAGAAGACACACTTTATTTGTATCAGATTTCCTTGTTGCTTGTTAAGGAGTGCATTTAAACATTTCAGAATGTTTTTCAGGAAATCCGCACCTAGCATATTTGGTTGGTTTGCTAGAAACTACAGATAAAACTGTCATTTCACAACAAAGTTTCATAAAGTCGCGTTGAACTTTCATTTGACCTACTAGCACAAAAAGTGTGTTAGTAAGAATATGCCTTATCTGATTGCAAAGAGGCTTAATGGGCTTCCAGAGTCAGAGATCGATTTACAGAATTTCGTGTATCCTTAAATATTATTCATGTGCTGCATTAGGGCGTACAGAGCTATTATCAGGGTCAACATAAAATGCTGTGCCAGCCTGCGAGTTTGTTCCTTTCCACCCACGGGCTTGAACCTTCATGCTCTACACAGTATATCAAATATGTATTTAATCGATCTATTAACCATTAAAAACTCAAATCACTCCTGCAGTTATCTGTAAAATACTGTTAAAAATGGACAGGTGCGAACAGCACTCGCGCACTAAGGGATCCTTACAAACGTTTGTGTGTAGACTGTTTGTCCATTGCGGGAAGCGGTAAAATTGACGATGTTTGCCTTTTATCGAGTTTGATACTGGAAAGATATCGGTTCCAGGGATTCCAAGACCTTCTAGAACACTTTAGTTTCACGTTGGAGTCGAATAATAAATGACAAAATTATTAACTTTACTTGTGATGTAATTACAAACTGACAGTTTTGGATTATTTTCCTCTACTTGTACTGTGAAGTCTTGCTTCCTTTCAAATTTCATGATTCTAGGTGAATGCTAAATATCCTAAAGGTATTGACGAAAGAGTTTTCGAATACCAAAATGTGTGACATAAATGGCCGTAATTATAGCACACGAAAAAAAATAGTTCTTTCGTCGTTTGTTATACAACTTAAAAATTAAAACGTTCTCGAACGTCTTGGAATTTCCGAGACCTGCATCTCGCCAATATCAGCGTCGATAACAGGCAAGAATCGTCTAGATTCTCCATTCCCGGAATGGATGAACTTTCTATGTACGCAATTCAAAAAAATGTTCAAGTGTGTGTGAATTCCTAAGGGACAAAACTGCTGAGATCATCGGTCCCTAGACTTACACACTACTTAAACTAACTTATGGTAACGACAACACATACACCCATGACCGATACATAATTCATTTGGTGAGTAACTCTCCGTGTGCGAGTCCTACATTACCAGTTTTGAAATACAACAAACCTTTCGTTTCACACTGGACTAAAGTATTCACTAGTGCAAGAAATATTGTATTCGCTGTAGGTGCGGCCGAAAAATTTTACACAAGCCTCTCAAGACATAAGTAAACCAGTCATTAACGGAGGATGGATGTAACCTCTATGCAACTTATGGCGTAATGAACAAGAGACGGTAAGCAGTAGCTTGCTACTACACTGGAACTGAAGTAACTTAGGATACCACCGTCACGTCGTTCTTTAGAGAAACCCTTAGAACTAGCTAGCCTTACCCGCTGGAGGAGGTTAACCGTTCACCTAGAAGAATCATGTGGGGGTCAATGTCCCACATGCCCAAATTGCTGCCAGAGATGAAATTACATCCAAGTGGAGAGCACAGCCGTAAAGAGTTGCTCGGTTTTGTTCTGCTGAATTAGAAACCTGGTATTACTGCTCCTTACATTTTAACGACAAATGAAGTTAACCACAACCACTGAGCTTACTACTGTCAACCGTTGGTATGGTACACTGAAAAATCACATTCACGGCATTAGAAATTTTGGTAATGGTAGGGAAATTTTTTTTATTGTATTCAGTGTCGTAGTTTTCAATTTCAGTTGATAATGGACAGGGTGACGTACGTGTGACCACAGTTCTTTGGAATAATTTCATTAATTATTACACTAGATGTACTTCAGTGTATGTTGAAATGTTGACTCACTTTAAATGATTTTTCGGATTTCAGAAATGTAGCTTTTACTCTAATTAGACAATGGCCAAATTTCATTTGTCATTAACATGTACATGCAACAAAGTTGAGTGTGCGGAAATAAATTACATAGGCTACAAAAGAACGTTCCTAATACCTCAAGGTGCAGAATGTTCTTTTATATGCGAAACAGCAATAGAACGGTTAGAAAACATTCAATCGTTACAGTTTATTGGTCTCCTCGATTTCAGTTCAGATAGTTGCGTAAATAAAACTGCAGTGAACCATGTGTCAAACATTGACAGTACAATTTGCATGCCAACACAAAGTGAAACCGGAAGGAATTTCTAAAAATCAAATATAACTGTCAATATCTTAAGAAGAGGATAAGGTTCAAATGGTTCAAATGGCTCTGAGCACTATGGGACTCAACTGCTGTGGTCATCAGTCCCCTAGAACATAGAACTACTTAAACCTAACTAACCTATGGACATCACAAACACCCATGCCCGAGGCAGGATTCGAACCTGCGACCGGAGCAGCAGCGCGGCTCCGGACTGGAGCGCCTAGAACCGCACGGCCACCGCGGCCGGCAGAGGATAAGGCACAGCTTACTCTCTAAGAGGAGTAAAATAATAACTGAACTGGACATCACGCACCTGTGACATACATATGGTTCGTAAATTAACAAAATCTACAAGTAGTAGCCTACATGTACAAAATTGGAAGAAGTGGTATTAACAACAAGAAAGAAACTGCTGGAAGTGGATCATTTCACGAAGGCGATGGAGAATGAATCTAATTAGGAACATGAATAGGAAACTTTCTGTTACGACGGGGCTGAGCAGATGTTTCTTACATTTCGCAAACTAGATGGAGGGACCAGTTACCTGATCAAATAAAAGAACTCATACCTGATACAGCGAAGTGGAGTGGATCGTCTGCAAGAAAATTAAAATCAAATACAGAGCTGTTAGAAGAGAAAGAATGTCACAGTGGGGAGCGAATAATAAGACAAGTTTCCTGTCCTCTCAAGAGAAGCAGATTCTTTCCAACTAACGTCAATTAAGAATCTCTGGATGCATTGTAACGTAAACGAGCATGTCTGTTTTTGGGAAAAATGTTAAAAATTAAGATAAATCCTATTCTCACATTTCAGTGCCTTGTAGATATCCTTTGAGAAGCTGCATGCTACTACAAAGAAATTCGCGGAGAGAAAATATTCCCCAGCAATATTAATTAAGAGCTGCTTTTAGTTACATGTTGTATAAATTGAGAATAGTGCTTTCGCATATGCAAGTATATAAGCGTGTGCTTACGCCAGAGCTTGTGAGCGTGGCAGTACACATCTACTTGTGCACAATACTGCTAACGCAAACATACGTTTCAATGTTAAGAGATGGAATCATCATTCAAGAGAATATTTTTGGTGAGGCAGTATTATAAGCACATTTCTGAAGTACTGTGCCTGTTAATTTCACCATTTGAGCAGTCACAGATAACAGATGGGAGGACTAACATTTAAATATCTGGTTCGTACGATTTATATAGTAGATCCCGCAGCACATTTACACACTATCACAGCACTGGCACTATTAATGGCAAAAATCCATAAAAGAGTGTATTTTATTTAGCGTATGGTTCATAACATCACAGTAAAAATTACAGAAACAACACGATTAAAAAAAAATTACATATGTATAAACAGAGCAATAAATAACAGTTTGTATATAAGGACACCGCCAATTGTAAAGTTACACTCACAGAAGACCAGTCACAAGCAGACGTCCAGCTTAGATAGTAAATAGTCGATTGCCTCTTGGGTCGCCATTAGGAAATCTTGTGGGTCACCCTCGTATGCCCTTAGTGGGCATTCCTGCACGATGTGTTTGACCGTCTGTCTCTCAGCGCCACAGTCGCAAGCGGCCGAAGGAAGTTTACCCCATCTGTGTAAGGAGTCGGCACATCTCCCACAGTTGGTTCTGATGCGATTAAGAGTTGACCAAACTTTGCGAGGGCAATCAAATCCTTTTGGTTTACTAAAGATGCATGGCATACTGTGGCAGTTTACTACTGTTCTGCTCTCCCATTCCTCTTTCCATCGGTCATTTATTTTGAAGTTGGTTTGGTGCAGAGCCTGTGCGGTCTTTAGTGGAGGATGCCTAGACCGGAGTCGGTTTCCTTGGATGTCGTGAGTATCTTCATGGATTTGTAATTGAGGGTTGGTCATGATTTTTTGAAATTCTCTAACCAGAGCGTGTTCACGGCGCAGGTTAGGAGGGGCTATGTTACTGAGAACGGGCAGCCACACTGTAGGAGTTGGCCTGATTGTGCCTGATATAATACGCATTGTTGCATTAAGTTGGCTATCTACCATGTGTGTGTGTTTGCTGTTGAGCCACACTGGGGCACAGTATTCTGCCACTGGATACACCAAGCCAAGTGCGGATGTTCTTAAGGTAGATGCTGTGGAGCCCCAAGTGGTGCCACAGAGCTTCTGCAATATGTTGTTGCGTGTTTTAAGTTTCGCTGCAGTTTTCGTCAGGTGTTCTTTGAATGTTAGTGTCCTATCTAGGGTAACCCCAAGGTACTTTGGGTGTTTGTTGTGATTTAGTAATTTCCCGTCTAGATAGACTTGTAGTTCTCTGTTGGCCATTTTGTTGTTCAAATGGAAGGCAGATACTTCCGTCTTTGTAGCACTAGGTTGTAGCCTCCATTTTTTAAAGTACTCGCTGAGAATCCCTAGGTCACTCGTAAGGATATCTTCGGCAGTTTCTATATTTCTGTGGGCTGTTGCTAGAGCCCAGTCATCAGCATAACCAAATTTGCGCGATCTGGTTGCAGGCATGTCAGCGATGTAAAGGCTGAAAAGAAGGGGCGCAAGGACAGAGCCTTGTGGGAGTCCATTATTGAGTTTCATCTGTTTACTTCTGTCATTCCCCATTATTACTTGGAAGGTTCTATTTGACAACATATCATCAATGAGGTTGGTTATCTTCTTGCAGGGGACGGCACAGATTAATTTGTACATGAGCCCCTGTTTCCAAACTGTATCATAGGCTGCTGTTAGGTCTATGAATGCTGCAGCTACTTTATTTTTCTTCTGGAACCCCGCCTCTATATATGTTGTCAGTGATAGGACTTGATCTGTACAACAGCGATATGGACGGAATCCTGCTTGTTCGATAGGGATTTTTTTGAGTATAGTCTGGCCTATTCTGTTGAGGAGCAGTCTTTCTAGTAATTTATATACCATACTGAGAAGGGCAATGGGGCGGTAACTCTCTGGTCTATCGCCTGGTTTACCAGGTTTCAGGACTGCGATGATCTTTGCTCGTTTAAGTGAGTGAGGAATGTTACCCACTTGGAGAATGTCCGTAAAGAACTTAGCCAGCCATTGTTTTGTGTAGGCTCCAACATGTATAAGGAACTCAGGGTGGATACCATCGAAACCCGGAGCTTTGCCTGATTTAACCTTCTTCAGGGCATTGGTAACCTCCTCGATGCGAATATCTGATGAATATTCTGAATCCATTGCACGGGTCCTTTTTAATGTTTTTAAGTCTTTCTTCACTTTTGTTGTGTGCTTTCTATTTCGTGGGGCTCTAGACGCAGAAACTATGCGGGATGCAACCTTGTTGGAAGATATTTCGTCCTTTCTACGTTCAGGTGGGTTTGCGTCTCCAATTTTACGTAGTAGGGACCAGGCTTGTCGGCTTGACTTTGAGAAGTCTAGATTTTCAACAGTATTCTCCCATTTTTGCCGTCTAATAAAGTCGATGTTATGTAATAGTTCACCCGCTATTTCCCGGTCCCCATTCTTGAGGAACTCCGCGTACAGGTCATCGCATATCCCTGTCCAACCGGGAATGTATTTTTTGCGGTACCGATGTATTGCAGCATAATATTGAATGAAACATATAATATTAAAATGTGCTTGCTGAAGTAAAAAAAAAAATCACAGAAGAAACTAGGCCTCGTGTCTCACAGTGTCCAAGAGAGAGACGTCCGATTCGATGGAGTATAAGTTTAATAGAAATGAAGACTGGCATCCCTGCACGTCAAACAAGCTCCCTTATTTCGAACTGAGTGTTTTTCAAGCCGTTCGGACGCAGTGCAAGGGATTTATAGAATACGTTTTCGTGCTGAAGCTCGCATACGAAGCGTTGTACATGAAAGAGCAGGAAGAGAGATGAGCGACCTGACTCCATACCCAATCGAGAAGACGCCGATCACTTGTCTCAACGGCGACCTGTTGGGAATCACAATGTGGCAGTGATTGTGGTTTTAGTTTCAGCCTGCAAATGAGTTTAGTTGTTTTCCTTTATCGTTATTTAAAAAATTATAAAGGGGCAGCTTGGCAGCGGCTACTATGTTTGAGCTTGCATGATTCACAATAGTTTGTCTTTCTTTTCTTTTACAATCAGTCAGTTACAGGTATTCACATAAGTTTTTTATATGACTAAAAGGGTGTACGTGAAAGCAGTAACAATTACTTATAACAGTTTCTTAATTTCCAAATTGCGCAATTAAATTATATACTTATGGAAAAGAAGATACTGTATTCTTGAACAGGTATGGTGGAATCGCAGCAAATAACAAAGTAAGAATCCAGTGACACGAAGTGGGAATCAAGTTCCTCACGACAACAGAGCTACATTTTCTCCCCGTTCGTTAAAGGACGTAGGAGACATGCGCGTAGAGTGCATGAAACTGCAACACCGAGAGAAATTAACAAGCTATCACTTACTGTGCTTATAGTAGGCAGATTAGTTGGTTAAGTCGGTAGATGATTTGGAGGTTTAAAGAGAACGAAATTTAGCCGCATCCGTGGCCTTTAACCTTGCTTAGCAACGTGTCAAAGTGAAATTACGTGCCAGATCAGATACGTGCTTCGGTTGTATGCCTGATATCATCAAGTATAGTGGTTGGAGAGAGGTAGCGTGCCAGTGTCTGCGGAGCCCACGATGAAATGTCTTCAGGAGGTGACAAGTCTGGAGAACTTGTTGGCTGGGGCTATAATCGAAAATCCTTTGCAGGACAGCATGGACCACATGCAGACTTGCGTTGGAGTATTGAAAGGTAACGTCAAACATGCGGATATGGGTTATCACATTGAGTGATTACGTCACGGATACTTCTGACAAGGCCGATCCCTAGCGGTGGTACTGACTTTTTGAAACCGTTATGCGGTGATGTAGGATGAGGTCAAAGGTATCATAACCCGCAGGTATTCACCATGGTGGGCCGCAGCCTTCTCAACGATAACACGGTATTTTTGTGATGCCCTACAGCTTTAAAAATAGTAATGCTAATCAGACTGTTGCTCTAACATAATCGTTATATTGCGACTCTCCTGCGTCTACTGTTGTGCGTTTGAATCTCCTCAGGTGCTTTGAATTTTAAGTTTTTATCTTTATTGAGATGACTTTGATCATTATTTTCATTCAGTTAGCTAGTTAAATGTAATTTATTATTTCTATTCATTTGTTACGTCATTTTAATCAGCATATTAAATGTTTCAATTGCTCTCAGTTTTTCTTCCTATCATTCTTTCTTCACTTCGACTCTTTGCGCATGCGAAGTTCATTGTTGTTATTTATTCATTTCTATTTAATTTCCTCCCTTTTATCATGTTATTTTCGTCCATGTTATTGTCTTTATTACCTATTCCTCATTTTGCTGGAATTTAGTTTCACTAATAATCCCTTCTTTTGATCAAATCTTCATCTGTGTTATTTTGTGCGTGGTGCAATAATAGTTTGTTTTAAATGTTTATACGACAATTGTCATCCAAAATATTGTATTTCTTGTAACTAAAAGTACATTTTTGACACCGTCGCCATCAATATGAAGAGATTATGTCGTCCTTTTTTTACCGGTAAATCGGAGTTTTCAAATGTTGAAATGTCATGATAGGTAAATAAGAATAATGAGATTCATATGGATGAAGATTCCAAGAGGAAAAACTATGATGATAAGAAGAAATGAGATCGACTGAGAAAGTTAACAGGCCTTATTAAAATGATGTGACAAGGGAATAGAAATAAAAATATTACTTTTAACCAGGTAACTAAATAAAAACAACGATCATAGGCATATCTAAACAGATTTAAAAATAATATATTGCATGGAAACTGACGGGACTAGAAAAGTCTTTCACATTTGAGGACCAAGCGATAACTGTCACAGTACAGCAACGATCTGATTAACGTTGTTATTTTTAGTAGCTGTGGAGCTTTGTGAGTAATTCAATTTTTTTTCCATTGATTCTTCTCAAACCAGTGCCTACCGGGGTGAATGGCTGCAGAGCGTGATACCTTCGACCATAACCAACCTCACAGCATAAATGGTTTCAAAATATCAGTCCCACCGCTCGGGTCCTATTATTGTGTGGTTGGTACGGATAACAGCCTCGACAGGTAAGATATGTAACGGAAGCCGTCGAAATTACTGGTTATGTGAAATAAAGGTGATAGTGTAGTGTACTCAGTGGCGCTCTATAGAATCAAGAGCTGAAAAATACAATGCAGCAACATTCGTTGACCTTAGAACATCCCCATAGAAATAATTTCGCGAAGCTGACCACATAACCAGAAACACGACTGGGTGGCACTCCTGTGAGCACTGCTGTTATTAGGTGCATCGCAGACTTTCTTTGCTGCCACATGAAGAGAAGCCGAAACAATGATCTCCTTGCTGAAAAATCTAAGAAAAAATGTATTGAGACAAAAGTAGCGTATTTCTAGTAGAAATTATACATTAAGAGAAAAAATTAATTACATAATAGAATTATCGTTTGTTTCAAGAAAAAAACTCATCATTACCACCGAGAAACAGTAAATCAATGTGATTTAAATCTTTTAGGAACACTTTTGGCACAATAGTCGTGGAAATTTCGTGGGGCAACATTGCATAGCCTAGGCACCTGACCACAATCTCAGGGTCGGAAACTTTTTCCAAAAACCAGCAATACACTCCATTCCAGCCACTCCAGTCTGCTTATCAAAATTAGGCTTAAGGTTATTCTGCTTGGACAGCTGAAACGTTCTGCATCGTAAATCCTTAATCTTCACGCTGAAACATCTTGTCGCATACAACAAAAGGTGGTCGTAAATTTCCTTTTCTTTTTTTTTTTTGAGGTAAAAATGGCTTAATAAGAAAAAGGATGTTTTTATTCAGAGAATAGATATAGACGTATGGACATCCTACACCAACAGCATACGCGGAAGGGTGCTGTCTTTGACGCCATTCTGGAAAAAAAATTTCTAGTTGGCGACACGGGAATTTTTCGCTAAGAAACCACTCTTTCCACGGAATTATGTTACAAAAAGCTAACTTGTTATGTGAATTTGTAAAAATTACATAAAGTGAGAACGTACCTTAGATCAGAGGTTCTCGAAACCATACAAATCGTGTCTGCCAGACAAAGCCATATGTACACGTCATGTGTAACTGAGTCCTTCGAGTGACAAGGTAAATCTTTTATTTCTTTTTAAACTGCGTTATGACTAGTAGGGTCTGCCATTGTGTTACTTATGTTGGCCGTAATGCTCCATACAATCCTCTTACCCAGTACCCACAGCCACTACTGTGCAGCAGATTACGCTACCCAGTTGAGGCACCGGGCGCTGTTGCCCACGCAGCTCCACGTGGAGTTGGGGCCAAGTCGAGTTCTTTCGACAGATCTTTTGTATTATCTTTTATTTACTTAGAGCTATTATACTTAGATTTTAAGCAAAAATAAGTGTATTTGGAGATAAGAAATTATAAATTCATCGCATATTTTAGGAAGATCATAAAAAGAATACGGGAAAGAATAGACATCGATGATGTTCCTTCATGTTCCTTCACCAATACCATCTATGGAAGATGCTTCGTATTAAACTTCAAATCGAGCATCTCCGTGTGGTGCTACCCATGTTTGTAGTATTCGCAAAATCATCATTCCTAAGGGAAGCTCGGATTGTTCAGTCCATGCACCTGTAATGTGCACTGAGGTTACAAAAGTCATGGGATACCGAAATCCACATATGCAGATGGGGGTAGCATTGCATACTCTAGGTACAAGGAGGCAGTGAATTGGCGGAGCTGTCATTTGTATTCAGGTGATTAATGCGAAAAGACTTACGACGTGATTATTGTCGCACGACCGGATTGGTCCAAATGGTTCAAATGGCTCTAAGCACTACGAGACTTAACATCTGAGATCATCAGTCTCCTAGAACTTAGAACTACTTTAATCTAACTAACCTAAGGACATCACACACATCCATGTCCGAGGCAGGATTCGGACCTGCGACCGTAGCAACAGCAATGAAGCTCCTACAACCGCTCGGTGACAGGGGCCGGCACGACGGGATTAATAGAATTTGTATGCAGAATGATAGTTGGAGCTATCCTACAGGGACATTCCATTTCGGAAATCGTTAGGCAATTCAATACTCTGAGGTCCACAGAGCCAAGAGTGCGCCGAGAACACAGAGTTTCAAGCATTGCCTCCCACAACAGACAACACAGTGGCCGACCGCTTTCACTTAACGACCTAGAGCACACGCGTTTGTGCAGCGTCGAGAGTGCTAACAGAGAAGCAACACTGCGTGAAATAATGGCAGAAATCAGTGTGGCATGTGCGACGGACGTATCCGTTAGGTCAGTGCTACGAAATTTGGCATTAATGGGCCGTGGCAACGGACGACCGGCGCGAGTGCCTTTGCAAACAGCACGACATCGCCTATAGCGCCTCTCCTTGATCATATCGGTGGGACTCTAAGACAAAAGTAAAACTGTGGCCGAGTTATATGAGTCTCGATTTCAAGTTTGCAAGAGCTGATGGTATGGTTGGAGTGTAGCACACACCTCACGGAGCAAAAGACCCAAGTTGTCAACAAGGCACTGTGGCTCCATAAAGGTATGGGCAGTGTTTACAGGGACTGGACTGGGTCCTCTGGTGTAACTGAACCGATCATAGAGTGGAAATGGTTATATTCAGCCACTTGGAGTCAATGTGCGCGATTGGCCTGAAGAACATTCTGTACAATTCGAGCGAATGATGTAGCAACCCAGATAACCCGACAATTGCTCCACTCAACATTTATGGGACATAACCGTGAGGTCAGTTTATGCACAACATCATGCACTTCACTCTAGCAATTATGGACGGCTGTGGAGGCAGCATGGCTTAATATTTCTGCAGGGGACTTCAAACGACTTCAGTCCAAGTCACGTCGAGTTGCTGCGATACGCCGGGCAGAAGGAAGTCCGACACGAAATCAGGAGGTATCCCATGACTTTTGTCATCTCAGTGTAAGTTGGCGTTGTTTGTTGGCGTCCTGTGTGAGTTAATGTTTGTTACATTACAAAATATCTATTACTGCTAGGTTAGTAAGTGAACAAATTTTGCGTGACTTTGAAACAATGTCTTGTCGCGATGTAACATAATTAAGTTACTTATAGATCTTTTTGTGGCTGTAGAAAAAAATAACAAGTAACAGCAAAACTAAGTATTAATATTGTGAAAACCTATTTCAGTTACAAAATTAGTGTTTCTGAGTAGTGTATTTTCTACTTTTGTTTACATTACGTAATATCCGTTATGCGTCACTGTTGTATTTTAACACTGTTAGAATTACTGTTTACATACTTCATATTCCATTTTTATTACGTTTATAACGATGTGTTGATTTATGTTATCACTGAATATTGAAGTTTACTGATTTAAGGTTTATTCTGTAACAGTATCTCTACGCGGAAACCTTAATGCTGTTTCCGCTTAAGTTGCCAGTAATTTCTTAATCTGACTAGTGAATCTGGGGTCGTCGTGCCCAGGTGGTTACTCATCTCACGCTCCCATGTGTTTGTTTGACGTAGGTGTGAACCGCCTCCCCTCCCCACAAGTGACTGACCCGAACACCTTAGATTTATCCAGAATGAGATTTTCACTCTGCAGCGGAGTGTGCGCTTATATGAAACTTCCTGGCAGATTAAAACTGTGTCCCCGACCGAGACTCGAACTCGGGACCTTTGCCTTTCGCGGGCAAGTGTTCTACAAACTGAGCTACCGAAGCACGACTCACGCCCGGTCCTCACAGCTTTACTTCTGCCAGTACTTCGTCTCCTACCTTCCAAACTTTACAGAAGCTCTCCTGCGAACCTGCGAACCTGCAGGAGAGCTTCTGTAAAGTTTGGAAGGTAGGAGACGAGATACTGGCAGAAGTAAAGCTGTGAGGACCGGGCGTGAGTCGTGCTTCGGTCGCTCAGTTTGTAGAGCACTTGCCCACGAAGCTACGAGCCTGCCTCTATCGAATTGAGACACGTGTTGGTAGGCGTTTCTATGTCTCACACGAGGCGTAATACCATATTCTCACGAACGAACAGCGATAAAATACGATTTGTGAAGCAGAAACGAGTTGGGTGATATCAATTCGTATGCAGATCGTGGATTGCGTTACTCCTGCCTACTTTGTGATGTTGCGCTTAAGTCTAAATATGCAGTATCGGCACACTACATGTCAATTTGTCGTTTGTAGCATACTGCCTTTATGCGGTTCGGATTTCGATGGACAGCACTGCAGAAATTGCATAGTGGCCTGCATCCATGATCCACAGTAAACCACGATTCTTGGATTCGGGTAGACAGTTTTATTGTTGCGGTTATCCCTGGTATTGCAGGTAGTGGGAAGGGCCAAAGCTGCCTTCCACCGCGGTGTCATCCACCCGCGCGAAAGACATCAGTGGCAGGGGCAACGGCCACGCTTTTGTCCCGGCGATGAGCGTTAATTCAGCGCGATGACTAAGTGATGAGGCGCCCTCGGGCGGCTGCGTTATTCACCTGCAGCGCCCCCTGGGGGATGGCTGCACCGGGCCCCTGCGCCCCCTCCCACGCCCCACCTCCACCCACGCAGCCGCCTCATGCAATGTTTAGTGCAGCGGCCCGCGCGGGGATTACGCCGCCTCCGCAGCCTCCAAATCGCTGCCACCGCGCAGCGTACCGGTCACCGGCTGCGGCTACCCTACTCTGACCGTGACACGCAGCGCTGAGCGGGATTGTGGCGTACCTCTACCACTCTGCATCAATTCGGAAATGACGCTCGTGGCCAATGCAGGCTTTCGTTGCGGGATGCACTTATTGTGTGATACAACACGTAGGTTTCTTTTGCGATACACTATTTATTTCATTTCGACGGAATCCCAGTTATGATAGGTTGCATTCGTTGACCCACTAATTGTGATAACGAGTACATCTACAGTACTTAATTAAGCATATCACTGTACCACATTTGCACACCTCGGATACAAGTTTCCTGAAAGCATCTGAATCTGTCGTGCTCATGACATGTAACACGTTGTACTTACTAGAATTAACGCGGAAGGGAGGACCCACCAATATAACTTTCTTTTCACACAACCTGTCTGTTTAACAATATATAAACCCTTATGCGATCTGAAGTTTTCCCGGCGTATTTCCAATTTGAACAATTCTCGGGTATCCGACCGGGTAGCGTCGTAATTTCTCCACAATATTACGGCAGACGTACACGCTGCCATCTTCAGGTGGTTCCTGACAAATGCTGTGCTTTTCCTCTCGGCGCCCAATGTGTACTAGACGCTACCCCCCTCCACCGCTCCTCTCCTGGTGTCTTTGGTGCGGCCGGCACGGCGGCTACTGGAGGTGGTGGGGGAAGCGGCGCCTGCGTCTGAACTGGGGTCTGCAGACTCCCTGCTGCCGCCGTCGGGGGCGGTCCTCCATCACTGGGACCGCATCTTTATCTCCAGGCTGAGTGCAGGGTTCAAAGCCTGACTAAGTTGAAGACCGCTGTCTTTATTAATTAGATCGTCCTGCAGTCGGATTTCGATGGCGTCTTTAGTAACGCAGTCCCAAAAGTAGGAGGATTGACAGTATTTTTGTTTTTTCATAGTCCATAGTATGGCCAGTCTTTATACAATGGTCAGCCACGGCTGATTTAGTGGCCTGGCGTAACTCAGTATGACGCTTGCGTTCCCGGCACCTCTCTTCTACAGTGCGGACTGTCTCCCCAATGTATGATTTTCCGCACTGACAGGGAATTTGATAAATGCCTGGTTTCCGAAGGCCTAGGTCATCTTTCACTGAACCCAGTAGAGTCAAGGTTTTTTGCAAGGGGTCGGAATACACATTTCACATTGTGTTTCCCCAGGATTCTGCCGATTTTTCTTGAGGTGTTTTCGACAAACGGAATGCACGCCAACGACTTGTGTTGTTCTGTTTACCCCACCACCTCTAGTAGCCGCCGCGCCGGCCGCACCAAAGACACCAGGAGAGGAACGGTGGAAGGGGTAATGGCTAGTATATATAGGGCGCCGAGAGGAACAGCACAGCATTCGTCAGGAACCACCTGAAGATGCCATCGTGTACGTCTGCCGAAATATTGTGGATAAATTATGACGCTACCCGGTCGGATACCCGAGAACTGTTTAAACATACAAACTGTGTTTTACAGATAATCTAACCATTTAACCATAAAATTTTCTTTAACAAAATAAACATATTTGCAAAAATCTTTTGACCTTAAACCTTAAGCTGAACAAGCTTTTAATCTCTGCAAAAGAAATCTGAAGCGCTGTATTGCAAAACAGCAGACAATACGAGGTGCATTCAAGTTGTAAGGCCTCCGATTTTTTTTCTAATTAACTACTCACCTGAAATCAATGAAACTGGCGTTACTTCTCGACGTAATCGCCCTGCAGACGTACACATTTTTGACAACGCTGACGCCATGACTCCATGGCAGCGGCGAAGGCTTCTTTAGGAGTCTGTTTCGACCACTGGAAAATCGCTGAGGCAATAGCAGCACGGCTGGTGAATGTGCGGCCTCGGAGAGTGTCTTTCATTGTCGGAAAAAGCCAAAAGTCACTAGGAGCCACGTCAGGTGAGTAGGGAGCATGAGGATTCACTTCAAAGTTGTTATCACGAAAAACTGTTGCGTAACGTTAGCTCGATGTGCGGGTGCGTTGTCTCGGTGAAACAGCACATGCGCAGCCCTTCCCGGACGTTTTTGTTGCAGTGCAGGAAGGAATTTGTTCTTCAAAACATTTTCGTAGGATGCACCTGTTACCGTAGTGCCCTTTGGAACGCAGTGGGTAAGGATTACGCCCTCGCTGTCCCAGAACATGGACACCATCATTTTTTCAGCACTGGCGGTTACCCGAAATTTTTTTGGTGGCGGTGAATCTGTGTGCTTCCATTGAGCTGACTGACGCTTTGTTTCTGGATTGAAAAATGGCATCCACGTCTCATCCATTGTCACAACCGATGAAAAGAAAGTCCCATTCATGCTGTCGTTGCGCGTCAATATTGCTTGGCAATATGCCACACGGGCAGCCATGTGGTCGTCCGTCAGCATTCGTGGCACCAACCTGGATGACACTTTTCGCATTTTCAGGTCGTCATGCAGGATTGTATGCACAGAACCCACAGAAATGCCAACTCTGGAGGCGATCTGTTCAATAGTCATTCGGCCATCCCCCAAAACAGTTCTCTCCACTTTCTCGATTGTGTCGTCAGACCGGCTTGTGTGAGCCCGATGTTATTTCGGTTTGTTGTCACACGATGTTCTGCCTTCATTAAACTGTCGCACCCACGAACGCACTTTCGACACATCCATAACTCCATCACCACATGTCTCCTTCAACTGTCGATGAATTTCAAATGGTTTCACACCACGCAAATTCAGAAAACGAATGATTGCACGCTGTTCAAGTAAGGAAAACGTCGCCATTTTAAGTATTTAAAACAGTTCTCATTCTCGCCGCTGGCGGTAAAATTCCATCTGCCGTACGGTGCTGCCATCTCTGGGTCGTATTGACAATGAACGCGGCCTCATTTTAAAACAATGTGCATGTTTCTATCTCTTTCCAGTCCGGAGAAAAAAAATCGGAGGCCTTAGAACTTGAATGCACCTTGTATGACAATGATTAGAAGACGGCTGGACCTGCAGCCCGCCAGTTATCTGGTGAAACAGCGGTGTTTACTACCACGCTGGACAGAGTGTATCTTATTGAATGTCCTTCTGCAACACATGAAAACTACACTCATGCTCACAAATGAAGAATAATTGCAGAACATGGTGCCACACGACGTGACACCACACAAAACTGGCGCTAATAGCTTAGGCACATAGGGAACACATATGACACAAATCTGTAAGTCCACGGTATTGGTGATAAGTTGAGAAAAGCATCCAGAAACACATGTGCTACAAAACGCCACTGTTTCCTGCGCATGTACCCCGACATCAATAAGGGATGTGATCACTATGCAGACGTGCATAGGCCGCACAACGGGTTGGCATACTCTGGATCAGGTGGTCGAGCAGCTGCTGGGGTAAAGCCTCCCATTCTTGCAACAGTGACGGTCGGAGCTTCCGAAGTGTCCTGGGGGTTTGAAGACGTGCAGCGATACTTTGACCGAGAGCATCCAAGACGTGCTCGATGGGGTTTAGGTCTGGAGAACAGGCAGGCCACTCCATTCGCCTGCTATCTTCTGTTTCACGGTACTCCTCCACGGTGGCAGCTCCGACGGGCCGTGTGTTATCATCCATCAGGATGAAGGGTGGACCCACTGCACCCCTGAGAAGGCAGACATACCGGTCCAAACGACGTTCCGATACACCTCACCTGTTACAGTTCCTCTGTCAAAGACATGCAGGGGTGTACGTGCACCAATCATAATCCCACCCCTCACCATCAAACTACAGCCTCCATACAGGTCCCTTTCAATTCAAGGACATTAAGGGGTTGGTATCTGGTTCCCGGTTCACGCCAGATAAAACCACTGTTCAGACTATACCTGGACTGGTCCGTGAACACAACCTGGGACCACTGTTCCGGTGACCATGTACTGTGTTCTTGACACCAGGCTTTACGGGCTCTCCTGTGACCAGGGGTCAGTGAAATGCACCTTGCAGGTCTCTAGGCAAATACACTATGTCCGTTCAGTCGTCTGTAGACTGTGTGTCTAGAGACAACTCTTCCAGTGGCTGCGGCAAGGTATGGAGCAAGGCTACCTGTAGTACTCTGTGGCCGTCTGTGGGCACTGATGGTGAGATATCGGTCTTCTTGTGGTAGCGCTTAGACATGTCTCCTGTCTGCTGGAATCGTTGCCATAATCTTGAGATCACACTTTGTGGCACACAGAGGCCCCGTGCTACGACCTGCTGTGTTTCACCAGCCTCCAGTCGCCCTAGTATTCTGCCGCTCCTGACGTCATCAATATGTATTCTGTGAGCCATTTTCAACACACAGTCCCCATTAGTACGTCTGGAAACTTCTGCACACTTACTGCTGCACACCTTACCCTGACATCCACCAACACATCTCTGCGTATGTGGACTGCTGCCAGCGCCACCGTGCCACTACCGCAAGTCAAATGCACCGCATGGTCATACTCTGAGGTCATTTAAACCCGAAAACCGCCACCAGAGCATTGTTTCACCATTTATCAGCATAATCCTTAATTTTTGAGCATGAGTGTATATGATCACCATTCATGACAAGTGTGATTTGATTACTCAAAACAGATGACTTAACTCTTAGTGCTGTATGTCGAAAGGTTCGGGGTTACAATGCGCATCTGTGCTTAAAGGTTAAACAGATTAGCAAACAATATGACAATGATAAGGCTTACATCAAAGCAACCAACCCCTTAATTTCAATCGCCAACCAAGGTGCGACTGGATCCCAACCCCTCCCTTCTGACAATTTTGTTTTGACTGTAGCCCTGGTGACAGTTTGCTGTTAATATTTTCAATTGTCAGTTATTAAGACCGCTCCGAAGGAACGTCTTAAAACATTACTTGTGAACACTCATTACAAGAGAACTCACTCAACGGAACCACAAGATCCAGCTGAAATACGCCAATAATGACCCGATCTTTCAAACACAGAAACGAACAGCTTAGTACAACAGTTTGTTTAGATTATAACTAATGACTGACACATGCAAACACAAACAAAGAATTGAACGGCTTAAGAGCTAACTCCAACCACAAGAGCCGGCCGCGGTGGTCTAGCGGTTCTGGCGCTGCAGTCCGGAACCGCGGGACTGCTACGGTCGCAGGTTCGAATCCTGCATCGGGCATGGGTGTGTGTGATGTCCTTAGGTTAGTTAGGTTTAAGTAGTTCTAAGTTGTAGGGGACTTATGACCTAAGATGTTGAGTCCCATAGTGCTCAGAGCCATTTGAACCATCCAACCACAAGATCCCTCTTTTGTCTAACGGCAGCCGGCCGCTGTGGCCGAGTGGTTCTAGGCGCTTCAGTCCGGAACCGCGCTGCTGCCACGGTCGTAGGTTCGAATCCTGCCACGGTCGTAGGTTGGAATCCTGCCTCGGGCAAAGAGGTGTGTGATGTCCTTAGGTTAGTTAGGTTTAAATAGTTCTAAGTGTAGAGTACTGTTGACCTCAGATGTTAAGTCCCATAGTGCTTAGAGTCATTTGAACAATGCTGTTGTTTACCGGCAACCTGTACCTTAGTACAATTGTTCCGGCTGTATTTGCGACCAAGAGCCGATTAATTAGAACATTAATGATCGGGTGCAAACCATAAAGGAAAGTCCATATAACAGCGGGACAAGTTTTCAAACGACAGTTAGTGTCTTAGTACAATACTACGGCCTGTATTTACGACCACAAAGCCGACCGATTAAAACTCCCAGGGTCGAGTACAAACCAGAAAATAATAAGGACAGCAGGTAGACAAAGAAGCAGATCAACACGAGGACAGCAGAATGTTACTCCCCTTTATCAGCAAACAGTTCCATGGATTCACGGTGAGTCGCAGCTGCTACTGAATTGTGCCAATGAAAGCCAGGTAGAAGAGGGCAGCCAGGCCACGAGCGGTCGTCCGACACGAATGTTGCCAACCTACCGACGCGATGTCGGCGTGCTGCTTGCAGTGTTTTGGTATCTGTACAACAAAAGTTTTTGGGACGTTCGTCAAGTAACAAATGACTTGTGATAAATGTCCTGCTCCTCTCCCATGTCCGTTTAATTGTTTCCTTATCCTGAGGCGTCGACTAATATATCAGGTCGGTCTGGTCCTTCCGAGAGCAACTCTTTTTATGACGAGCAGTATATTAGTTACTTTTCATATGTATTAAATGCTTGCTTGAATTGTGTTAAATTCATTAAACACCTCCTCGGTGTTCTACTTTGCTTGAAGTTCTAAAACACTAAAATATCTGTCGTTTCCATCTGTATTGAATGTATGTATAGTATTCTGCCTTATGGCAGGTCTTGTCATGGGTTAAGCCTCTTCCACTTTCGTCTGTCCATAGCCAGTCTTTTCATTTCTGAATATTTCCTCCTTTGACAGTGTCCACCATTTGATGTCTTCTTTTTCCTCTTCCCCTTTTTCCCTCCACCATTCTTTCTATTCCTTCCTTCAATAAACAATACCTCCTCAAACAATGTCCAAACCAGTTCCGTCCGTTTTCTCTTTCTGATGACTTTCAGCATGTTTCTTTCTTCTCCAACTCTTCTTAATACTTCCTTATTCCTTACTCGGTCTTCCCATTTCACTTTTTCCATTCTTCTCCAAATCCCCATCTCCAGTGCCTCCAATCTTCTTTCATCTTCCTTCCTCAATGTCCAGGTCTCCGCACCATAAAGTGCAATGCTCCAGTTGTAAGATTTGGCAAGTCTTTTCCTCAGACGTTTGTTTAGTGGTCCACAAAGTAATTTGTGTTTCCTCTTGAATCCTTCTTTCGCCATTGCAATTCTTTTCCTAATTTCTGTTGAGCAATACATAACATCCATTATTACACTTCCCAAGTAATTCAAGTTATTCACATGCTCTATTGGCTCTCTCCCTATTTTCATACGGCATTTTCTCCCCTTTCCTCCAATTGACATGCTTTTCATTTTCTCCTTGTTAATCTTCATTCCATATTCTTCTAATTTTGCGTTTAGATCATTTAACATTTGTTCCATCTCTCTTGCACTCTCTGCCATCACAACCATGTTGTCTGCAAATCTTATATACTCCACTGTCCATCCCCCTATACAAACTCCTCTCCTTCCATCAAAACTTTCACTAATACCTTCCTTCAGATATACATTGAATAGTGTTGGTGATAAACAGCAACCTTGTCTTACACCTCTTCCCAGTTCAATTTCTTCACTCATCACACCTCCTATTCTTACTCCTGCTCTCAGGTTCTAAAATAAATTTCTAATTAGCCGTCTATCCCTTCAGTCAACTTCATGTTTCCTTAGGATTTCCATCAGTTTGTTCCATCTGACACAGTCAAAATCCTTGTCTAGATCAATGAACACAACATACACCTTCCTTTTCTTCTCCATGTACCTCTCCCCTATCACTCTCAGTAGCCCAATGGCATCTCTAGTTCCCACTCCTCGCCTGAAACCAAATTGTTCATCTTCTACTAGGTAATTCAGCTTTCCATATAGCCTTCTGTTGAGCATCTTCAGACAGACTTTGGCTGCATGCAATATCAGGCTGACTGTTCTATGTTCCTCACACTTTTTGCTGTTCTTTTTCTTTTCTATAGGTATTAAGATACTTTCTGTAAAGTCGTTTGGCCATTTTCCTGTCATGTATATTTGATTACACAATTCAATCAACTCCCTTTTCCCTTCTTTCTCCAATGACTTTAAGAGTTCCGCAGGAATCTCTTCAATTTACATTGCCTTTCCGTTTTTCCTCTCCTTCATAGATTCTTCAATCTCACTAGATAGTATTGCATTTCCTTTGTCATCATCTGCAACTTTATCTTCTTCTTCTATGCCTAGCTCTTCTTCACTTGGTCGACTGTCTGCGGCGTATATCCATCCTATATATTTTTCCCATCTTCTAATTATTTCTTGGGATTCACTCACCATTTTACCGTCTGCTGCCGCTACTTCCTTTAGTGCAGTGTTCTTTTCCCTGAATGTCATATCTATTGCTTCTTTGTACATCAAATCATATTTTCCTTCTTTCTCTAATTTCTCTATCTTGTCACCGTTTTCTGTCAGCCATTTCTCCTTTGCTTTTTCTGTTTCCCTTTTTAATTCATTATTTAACCTCCTGTAGTTGCGCTTCCCTTCTTCTGGGTTTACAGTTTTCCATTTCCTGCGAACATCCATTTTGGTTATCATATGTGGTGTTACCCATTCGGGCCAGCCGGGCTGGCCGAGCGGTTCTAGACTCTAGTCTGGAACCGCGCGACGGCTACGGTCTCAGGTTCGAATCCTGCCTCGGGCATGAATGTGTGTGATGTCCTTAGGTTAGTTACGTTTAAGTAGTTCTAAGTTCTAGCGGACTGATTACCTCAGCGGTTAAGTCCCATAGTGTTCAGAGCCATTTTGTTACCCATTCTTTCTTTACATTTTTCCTTTCCTTGACTCCCAGCGTTTCCTTAGCTGCCTTTTTGACACCATTTTTAAAACTATCCCATCTTCCTTCTATGCAATCTGTTTCCTTTCCTTTCATCATGCTTTCACAATATGCATTCTCTAATCTTTCACAATTGCCTTGGTCTTCCAGTTTGTCAAAGTTAATGTGCTCTGTTCTGTCTTTTTCAGGTTCTTTTCAATTTAACTAGAACCTCAGCTATTACTGATATATGATCTGAATTAATATCTGCCCATGGGTAGCTTTTGACACTCTTAAGGCGATTTAGGTATCTTCGTATCATTATGTAATCAACTGATATCTTTTGTTGTCAAATCGAGATATCCAGGTATACCGTCGTCTTTTGTGGTTATCAAACAGTGTGTTTGCAACTGCCATGAAATTTTCATTTCAGTACTCCAACAATCTTTGCCCTGTCTCATGTATTGTAAGGTGGAACATTTTAATGGCAAGACGTTACATAGTTTTACATCAAACTTCATCGTCACTAAGCATTAGCAGGTGAGCAATCTGCAAGGCAAAACTATAGCAATGTGTTGTGCACGTAGTTCCGCGTAGTCAGCGCGTACACAACTTTCCCACTAGAGCGCGCCCTGCTAAGGACAACAGCGCAGACGCAGCGCTCGTCCATCTCCGCACTACGAGATGGCGCTGTCTTAGAGACGGACCAAATTCTGCTTCCGCCGATCCGCGTATTAATATGTAACGCAGCCAATGAGATCGCTGCTAACGTAAAACCTTTTCTCCTCGCGGATCATACTCGCGCAGTGATACCTGAACGCGCGAGTTATTATAACGAGTGTACAGTCCTCTGATTAATCAGTCTGCATTAGTCTGCATTAGTCTGTAGTCAAGTTTCAGTCTGCGCCTAATAAGATTATCATATTCCTGTACATAGTCATGAAGAGAAATGTATAGACACTTTGTCAAGTGTCAGAGAGATGTGAGAATAAGATTAACATACCAAGACCAAAGGAACTTCAGATTGTAAACAGCATCCAGAATCAAGTTACACAATGCCTACGCTTTTTATTATTTTAATAAATGTGTGTGAAAATTAATCAAGTTCTGTTTAAAGTTGGTCACCGTCAACCTGCTACTGCAAGTGGCATTTGTATCGTCTGACCTAAGGGCAGTTGGCCGGAGTGGCCGTGCGGTTCTAGGTGCTACAGTCTGGAGCCGAGCGACCGCTACGGTCGCAGGTTCGAATCCTGCCTCGGGCATGGATGTGTGTGATGTCCTAAGGTTAGTTAGGTTTAATTAGTTCTAAGTTCTAGGCGACTGATGACCTCAGAAGTCGCCTAGAGCTCAGAGCCATTTGAACCATTTTTGAACCTAAGGGCAGAAGATAAACACGCCACAATAAGACCACGAGACATATTGCTGACACTCGCCTACTTCATTAGAGCGACAAGTCAAATAATCTGATGGTGTGTGTACCGAAGGTCTTACAGTACGCACACCACACAATGATAAAACTAAGAAAACTGGTAAGTAATGTAATATCACTGAATTATAAGCGAGCAGCCGCCGTTTTCTCCCTCGGTTACAGGATATGCAGTTACCTAGCCTTACCGTGAGCTGTTCTTCCAAAGACAAAAAGAGCAGGTAGCTTCGGAATCGTTACTGCCTGTTACGGCCGCCCGCCGCGGCTGAGCCAGCAGGTTTAGTGCCGGGGGACAGGGACAGGGGCAGGGAAAATCGGGCACAGCCGCGCCGCCGCAGCTGGCGCTCGCGGCAGCCAATTACAGGCGCGTCACGGGCCGGCTAACACGGCGGCGGCAGGGCGCGCCCGCCGCGGAGCGGAGCACATCTGTCACACCGCGGGCCGGAGTGCCGCAGGGGGCGGCGGCAAGGGATGCGCCGCCGCAGATGCATCCGTCTCACCAGCACAGCCCACCACTGCACGTCCTGCGCGCCGGAGCTGCAGCCGTAAACGAGGCTGTTACTAACAGTCCGAACGGATTACAACACATTTTCACTATCACTCGACGTAACCGAACTATCTTACCACAGACCGTGAACAGGTTACACTGAGATTTATCTTTGGTATTTGGTATCAAGTCCGCAGCTCGTGGTCTTGAGGTAGCGTTCTCGCTTCCCGCGCGCCGTGCCCCTGGTTCGATTCCCGGCGGTTTCAGGGATTTTTCCCTACCTCGAGACGACTGGGTGCTGTTGTGTCGTCGTCATCATCATCGTCATCCCTATTACAGTCGGAGGAAGGCAATGACAAACCACCTCCGCTAGGACCTTGCCCTAGTACGGCGGCGCGGGTCTCCCGCATCGTCCCCTCCGCTACTCGGAGTATGAGGCCTCACCATCATCATTAGGTATCATGCGACATCTAGCAAGATTCGCGTGTGTTGGTTGTTAGACTGGAGACAGTGAGTTCGATACCTGCTTATCGTAGGTTGTTTCTACATGAATAAGCTAGAAGAGCCACTGTTGTCGGCACTAGACAGGTATTAAGAGTGCAACTGGAAGTCGACCTTCTGTGATCCCTGCTGGTACGAACAATTTTTCTGCTTAACCCGGTAATGGTGCTAGAGGTGTGGTACACTCATTATGATGAATTTGTATAGGTAATAAATTTTCTTTATTTCACGTCGATGGTCAAAAATGTTTAAGTTCAATTGGCTCTAAGAGCACTATCGGACTTAACATCTGAGGTTATCAGTTCCCTAGAACGTAGAACTACTTAAATCTAACTAACCTAAGGACATCACACACATCTATCCCCGAGGCGGAATTCGAACCTGCGACCGTAGCAGCAGCGCGGTTCCGGACTGAAGCGCCTAGAACCGCTCGGTCACAGCGGCCGGCAAATGTTTAAATCCTTGGACTACCGGTTTCGGTCAGCAATGATCATCTTCAGATCTGCAGAAAAATATGGCAATAACACAACTACTACTAGCATACTGTCTACAGCTTAAAACAGTAAAATAAACCGTAATGAAAACCGTTACTGACAGACCTGTGTATTTGTGTGCTTTAAATATGACGAGGCATGCCTGTTTTATAAAACATGTCCTAATATACTGGAACCATAGTGGTATCGTCAAATGCTAAACATAAAGTCAGCTCGAGAATCGTCAAACATATATAAATAATAGTACACGCAAGAGTCATCTCGTCAGCAGCACTACTGTTCAAAACAAACTGCCGTACAGTACCTACAAAATGTTTGTGTTGGAAGTTAGCCAGATATTGCTACTGTAGACGTACACATATTCTTCAATGATAATTGTACGATGTAAAATAAAAAGCGGGATACAATCGGTAGTGGGGTTATAAGGTGTAAAAGGCATTACAACAATAAAAAGCAATGAAATAAAACACGACAGAAGTTAGATTGTTAAAAAGGATTGTATAGGTATTTGCTAGATGGTATGTCACCCTACCTTATGTTTCCTGGTAGCTGCTAAGAGCTCTCAGTAGAGTGAGACAAGTGTGTTTTTGTAGTTCGTTTGAGAACAGAACCATGTGCGATGCTGCTGAAACAAGTTTCAGCATGCTGGGGTTAATGAAACCCCAACACACCACTCTCGTCCCATAAGAATGAAAAGTTAAGGTAACTAGTTCATGGCACTTTTGGGTGTATTTTGCATAATACACGATATGTGATAGTATAATTACTGCCAAAATTTGTTAAATATAGACTGTTGCAGGCCAGAAGGGAAGAAAGCGCAATCATCGGTTAATCACGTATTTGATGAGGCTCAATCTGGTTCCGATAATGGAGATGAAGACGATGCTGTTATCGTCAGTTATCACGCGCCATCAGTGCAGGAAGGAGAAGAAAACCATGAAGTTGAGATCAGTGATAGTTTTTATGTGGGAAAAGATGGAACGACCTAAAGTTAGAACAAGGTTGCACAATATTACTATCTTCCAGGCGTCGTTGGTAATGTCAAACAACGTGCTATGCCTCTGGAATGTTTCAGACTCTTTATATTTCCTCATTTTACTGAACAAATTTGTTTGTTTACAATAGAGAGTCCGAAAGGAGGTATTCACCGGAAAACCTACTAAAACGTAAAAACCGAAGGACGGAATAATGGCAGTTAGCTCCTGTAATTAGCAGGGACATACAAAGAGAGCAGACTGAATTAGGAATGCATTTGGGCATCTGATGTTACTGGGATAAAGACCTTTTGTGCTACTGTAACCTTCCAAAAACTGAGATTACTTTTGCGCTGCCCTCGTTTTGATGAAGTAGAAACACTGGCTGTAATCAGAGACGTCCTAGACCAGTTTGCGAGTAAGTGTGAGACGCTTTCCTGTGTCAGTAAATATTTCACATTAGGTGAGAAATAAATAGAGTAAATCAGTAGAGTGTATATGACTTATAATTAATAGATAATATTCCTTTTTATTATTCTCACTTTACATTAATAAAAGACAATAATATTAATCCATATGAGTAATTTACATTGATTAAACCACTAATTTCAATTCTGAAATATTCAAAATACATAAAGAACTAGGCTGGGTGTACTACACCCCACACACGACTAACGTTTCAGTTCAGATCACACCACTGCCGTGTTACGGTGGCTTCTTCAAGAGGCATGCGTAGCGAATCCCAGTATAATTACAGGGTGTTACAAAAAGGTACGGCCAAACTTTCAGGAAACACTCCACACACACAAAGAAAGAAAATATGTTATGTGGACATGTGTCCGGAAACGCGTACTTTCCATGTTAGAGCTCATTTTATTACTTCTCTTCAAATCACATTAATCATGGAATGGAAACACACTACAACAGAACGTACCAGCGTGACTTCAAGCACTTTGTTACAGGAAATGTTCCAAATGTCCTCCGTTAGCGAGGATACATGGATCCACTCTCCGTCGCATGGAATCCCTGACGCTCTGATGCAGCCCTGGAGAATGGCGTATTGTATCACAGCCGTCCACAATACGAGCACGAAGAGTCTCTACATTTGGTACCGAGGTTACGTAGATAAGAGCTTTCAAATGCCTCCATAAATGAAAGTCAAGAGGGTTGAGGTCAGGAGAGCGTGGAGGCCATGGAATTCGTCCGCCTCTACCAATCCATCGGTCACCGAATCTGTTGTTGAGAAGCGTACGAACACTTCGACTGAAATGTGCAGGAGCTCCATCGTGCGTGAAGCAGATGTTGTGTCGTACTTGTAAAGGCACCTGTTCTAGCAGCACAGGTAGAGTATCCCGTATGAAATCATGGCGGTGAATCCAGGAAGTACAGTACATACTGACGAAACTAAAATGAGCTCTAACATGGAAATTAAGCGTTTCTGGACACATGTCCGCATAGCATCTTTTCTTTATTTGTGTTTGAGGAATGTTTCCTGAAAGTTTGGCCGTACCTTTTTGTAACACCCTGTATACATGAAGTCGGAGCAATTGGTCGAGGGCTGCTATGGTGTCATACTGTTCAAACATGCCATCGTTCTACATACTAACATTAAGAGGAGGACATTGCTGCTGGGCTGCCATAGTTAGTTTATACCATGCAGGGACAACAGTTCAAGTTCACATGTGGAGGAGGCCCTGCCAGCGGCGATAGAGAGCACTGGGTGCACCCGACAGCAAATTGTTGCTCATGTAGGCACCAAAGACACCTGCCGTCTGGGTTCAGAGGTCATCCTCAGTTCATACAGGCGGTTGACGGAGTTGGTGAATGCGGAAAGCCTCGCTCGCGGGGTGGAATCTGAGCTAACTATTTGTAGTATCGTTCTCAGAACCGACCACGGTCCTCTGGTTTGGAGCCGAGTGGAAGGCTTAAACCAGAGGCTAAGACGATTCTGCGGAGATCTGGGGTGCAAATTTCTCGACCTCCGCTATCGGGTGGAGAAATGTAGGGCCCCCTGAATAGGCCAGGCGTGCACTACACGCAGGAAGCGGCTACAAGGGTAGCGGAGTACGAGTGGAGTGCACATGTGGGTTTTTTAGGTTAGAGAATTCCCTCCCTAGGCCCGACAAGACGCCTCCTGAGACGCGACAAAGTAGTAGTAGGCAAAACGCGAGTAACAATATTAATGTGGTAATAGTAAACTGCAGGAGCGTCTATAGAAAGATCCCAGAACTGCTCTCATTAATAAACGGTCACAATGCCCACATTGTACTAGGGACACACAGTTGGCTGAAACCAGATGTAAACAGTAATGAAATTCTAAACTCAGATTGGAATGTATACCGCAGAGACAGGATGGACAGTGGAGGGGGAGGCGTGTTTATAGCGATAAAAAGTGCAATAGTATCGAAGGAAATTGACGGAGATCCGAAATGTGAAATAATTTGGGTGAAGGTCACGGTTAAAGCAGGCTCAGACATGGTAATTGGATGTCTGTATAGGCCCCCTGGCTCAGCAGCTGTTGTAGCAGAGCACCTGAAGGAAAATTTACAAAATATTTCGAGTAGATTTCCCCACCATTTTATAGTTCTGGGTGGAGATTTTAAGTTGCCAGATATAGACTGGGAAACGCAAACGTTTATAACGGGTGGCAGGGACAAAGAATCCAGTGAATTTTTTTAAGTGCATTATCTGAAAACTACCTTGAGCAGTTAAACAGAGAACCGATTCGTGGCGATAACATATTAGACCTTCTGGTGACAAACTGACCGAACTATTTGAAACAGTTATCGCAAAACAGGGAATCAGCGATCATAAACCGGTTACTGCATCGATGATTTCAACAGTAAATAGAAATATTAAAAAAGGTAGGAAAATTTTTCTGTTTAGAAAAAGTGACAAAAAGCAGATTTCAGAGTACTTGACGGGTCAACACAAAAGTTTTGTCTCAAGTACAGATAGTGTTGAGGATCAGTGGACAAATTTCAAAACCTTCGTGCAATATGGATTAGATGAGTATGTGCCAAGCAAGATCGTAAGAGATGGAAAGGAGCCACCGTGGTACAACAACCGAGTTAGAAAACTGCTGCGGTACAAATGGCTCTGAGCACTATGAGACTTAACATCTGAGGTCATCAGTCCCCTAGAACTTAGAACTACTTAAACCTAACTAACTTAAGGACGTCACACACATCCATGCCCGAGGCAGGATTCGAATCTGCGACCGTAGCGGTCGCGCGGTTCCAGAATGTAGCGCCTAGAACCGCACGGCCTCCGAGGCCAGCGATAAAATTTTAAACAAACTGGCAATGCCCACCCATAATACAGAAAGGATAACACATCAAATCACTGACTGTGGTTGCTATAAAGCCCTTAAAAATTTATAAACCTTAATAAAATCCCTTAAGGAATAAAATACGCAATCTCCCAAAATATAGAGAAGCTGGGAAGACATACATTTAAATGTCACTCCCTGCTGGTGCACAACAGCAGAAATATTGACAATGATCCTTGAATAAATATGCAGTCCCTCAAAATACAAGATAAGCTGGGAAGACATGCATTTTAAATGTGACTCCGAATTGGTACACACCAGTATAAAAATTAACAATGACTCTTAAATAACTATGCAATCCCCCAAGTTACAAGAGAAGGTGCAAATTACAGCAGACGGCTGTCACAGCCAACAGGGAACAAGCAACCTAGGCTCACAATGAATGGAGTTAGCTAATGAGTGTGGATCAAGAGAAAGATTCGACAGTTTAAATACCTACCAAGCTCCAGAAATAGCAATAAGGGTGCAAGGTTTAAACAAGGAGTTGAAGAGCAGATGTAGTGACAAAGAACTTCAGACTTGCAGAACACACTTTAAACCTTACGTGCTTGCTGAATTCACAATATTAAATAGATCAAGAGTTCCGGAATTAACTGGCCACACTCCGCCGTGGCACATATCAAACGATCAAATTTACTTAACTTGAACCAACACGAGGCCGGTAATAGAGACGCCAGATTTCGGGGCAACCAAGACAGCGCACGACGACAGAGATGCTGCGGCAGCAGAACGGAAACACGTCTCTGCTCATGTCCCGAGAAACAGGAACGCGTCGTCCACTGCCAGAACTACCCTGCCAACACACATAAGAAGGAAACAGTAATCTGCCAAAATAAAGCTACGACGATAACGTGTAGAATGTAGGTAATATTAACTTATTCCGGGTGTGACTACACATACGAGGGTCACTCCAAAAAAATGCACACTATTATTTTTTAAATCCATCTTTTATTCTACATGTTTGAAAGTTTTACGGTGCGTAGATACATCCTTTAGGAACAATATTTTCATTTCTCCACATAATTTCTATCCCTCTCAACTGCCTTACGCCATCTTGGAACCAGCGCCTGTGTACACGCACGGTAAAATTCTATTCCAACCTGTTGGAGCCACTGTTTGGCAACGTGCACAAAGAAGTCATCATCTTCAAACCTTGTTCCTCGAAGAGAGTCTTTTAGTTTCCCAAAGAGATGATAGTCACATGGAGCGAGGTCAGGACTGTAAGGCGGGTGTTTCGGTGTTGTCCATCCGAGTTATGTGATCGCTTCCATGGTTTTTTGACTGCCATATGGCCGTGCATTGTCGTGCAACAGAAACATCCTGCTTTTGCCGATGTGGTCGAACACGACTGAGTCGAGCTTGAAGTTTCTTCAGTGTCGGCGCATATGCATCAGAATTTAAGGTGGTTCCTCTTGACATGATGTCCAGAAGCAAGAGTCCTTCGGAATCGAAGAACACCGTAGTCATAACTTTTCCAGCAGAAGGCGTGGTTTTGAATTTTTATTTCTTGGGTGAATTTGCATGATGCCACTCCATTGATTGCCTCTTCGTCTCTGGTGAAAAATGATGGAGCCATGTCTCATCACCTGTCACATTCTTCCAAGAAATTCATCTCCACCATTCTCGTACTGTTCCAAAAGTTCGCTGCATACCGTTTTTCTTTTTTCTTTGTGAGCCACTGCCAACATCATGGAAACCCACCTGGCACAAACCTTTTTTGACGCCAACACTTTCAGTATTCTGCAAACACTTTCTTCCCCTATCCCAACGCAGCGTGACAATTCGTTCACCGTGATGCGTCTGTCAGCAGTCACCAATTCGTTAACTCTCTGTACATTGTCTGGAGTGGGGCAGTACGAGGCCTGCCACTGCGAGGACAATACTCAATATTGCCGTGCCCGCTTTCATCATGTAACCTGCTTGCCCACCGACTGCGATCGACAGCAGCATCTCCATACACCTTTTTCAACCTCTTGTGGATGTTTCCCACTGTCTCGTTTTCACAGCACAGGAATTCTGTGACAGCACGTTGCTTTTGACGAACAAGTGTAGCAGCCATCTAGAAGACATGCTGAGACAGCTCCACTCACGGGAACAGGTTGAACTAAGATTGAAAACAAGAGGGAAGGATGTACCTACACACTGTAAAACTTTCACACGTGCAGAATGAAAACTGTGTTTCTACAAAAATAGCGTGCGTTTCTTTTGGAGTGACCCTCGTACAAGTTAAAAGCTTAACAATCCCTTAAAATGTTTGAAAATGATCAAGGTAAAATATCGGTGCCTGCAAAACTAATTTCTGGGGCATACTCATTTATAAAAAGTGTCTTGCCTTCGAAACAGACTACGTTGCAATTTCAAATTTTATCACTCCAGTTTACAACAGAGAATGCTCATGTACGGAATATGGCCTGAAACAATAAATTATTGTCAATTAGACTGACTGATGACCACCCACACAATCACTCGGAGGCGCCTTAGTATGACAGGTCTAGTTCCACATTAACACAGACGTAGCTTCACGACAACAAATACCAATAGAAAATAGCACTTACCTCCACTCAGGTGTGAAGGAGCCGTGACTTCCCATATTGCAAGCAGGGGTGTTATTGACTCGCCGCTGTCAATCCTTAATGCAACCGGTAAGGCTTGCCCCCATCCGATTTAACTACTCGATGATTCTCGAGGCCCGTACCGGACAGCGAGATTCCCCAAAATTCAACAACTTGGACGCCACATGCCCTACAGCTCTCAGCCATCAGTAGCAGTAAACTGAATCTCGTTAATAATTATTGCAAAAATATTACTATTAATTCTAGAATCTGCAGTAAAAAGCACCAGGGACGGCCAAAATACAACACACCCCCTGGACCAAAGATCCTAGTCCGCTGCATAAGATCAGGATCGATAGCGGCAGCCCAAGCAGTTAGTGGCCCCAGCCCAGTGTCATGTCCGCCCAAATTAAAACCGCCACGGCTCACCCATATTACGTTAAGTATTCTGCCTTACTTGATTTCGACTGAAACAGGTCACAGTTAAATCGTTAACTGTAACAGTGCAATCGCTATGTCTTACGTAGTCACTAATTTCTTCTTCTATCATGTTGACACATTTTTCCCGCTCTAGATGTCTTCAAAGTACTCTATCCACCTATCCTATCTTTCTCTCCTCGGCGATTAATAGAGAAACCTCTTGTGCTCTCTTAATGTTGACGCCTTCGATTTTAATTGCGCCGGTTAGTTTTGACTTCTATATTTCGCGAATTCTTCGGATTTTTACTGCTGCTAGTTCGCCTGGGTTTCACTGTAGTTCCCATTTACTTCATTCCTAAAAGACTTACATATAGCTAATCACATTAATGTGACCACGGATTATGTTCGACGTCAACATACAATAACCACTCACAGACGACATTTGGCAGCACCTGCATGGAGGGTATATAAAAAGTGCAGAAATGGAGCAATGAGAGTGTTATGGTCTGAGGTCTGAGGTATTCTCTGGGTGAACTAGTCATTCTGACATGCGCAATGGATCAATACATGAACGTATCTGTGATTGTGGACCATATCCACCTCTGCAGCAGTCTGTTTTTCCTCGTCACGATGTCTTCTACCAGCAGGACAATGTAACGTTCGTGGTTCGAAGAGCACCAGGTTGAGTTTACTCAAAAAAAAAAAAAATGGTTCAAATGGCTCTGAGCACTATGGGACTCAACTGCTGTGGTCATCAGTCCCTTAGAACTTAGAACTACTTAAAGCTATCGAACCTAAGGACATCACACACACCCATGCCCGAGGCAGGATTCGAACCTGCGACCGCAGCGCCAGCGCGGCTCCGGACTGGAGCACCTAGAACCGCACGGCCACCGCGGCCGGCGAGTTTACTGAACTCCCTTGGCCATAGAACTTCTCTGTTTTAATCCAATCGAGAATCTTTGGGATTATCTCAATTGAGCTGTTCGCATCATCGATACTCAAATGAGAAACCTAGCGCAGGTGGCCACGTGGCAGGAAGATCACTAATGCTCCACGCCCCAGTCGGTACCCTTCAGTACCTCATTGATTCTCCTCCTGCACGCCTGGCAGCGGTCCGCGCTGCATAAAGTAGTTATTCACGCCTCTGACAAATGTTCACATTAATGTGACTGGGTGGTGTATTACTGTATACCAGTCATGTCCTAAGAATTTCTGTACCTCACCCTTAAGTTACTCAGGATTTCTTCTCAACTACCTTCTTTGTACCTATGTTTTTCAGTCCAACATCTATGACTGCCCTTTTTAAACACATCCATTCGTCTTAACTGATCTTCGTATTACAGTTTTAGTTATAGTAGTGCCCACAGTCTCAGAGAACTGCCTACCATCTCGTGGTTCCACAATACTTCCGTACCCCACTTCTCTCCACGTTTGTCCTTCTGGCTACCGTCCTGAAATTCACTCAACTATTTATCAGTACAAAAGAAAAACCTGATTCTATCAACTGCTGCGTACGCTTTACAATCTCTTTCTGACGAAATAAAATTCAGGTCGCTTCCTGCGGCGTCGTCAGGCCCTTTCCACGCCATCTCTTCTTGTTACTTTTGAACCGTGTATTCGCGTTTACTTTCTGAAATTTATTGCAGAATTTAATTACTCTTTCCCTCTTTTATTCCCTCTACTGAGGTGATGTTTTCCAGTTCAATTGGCATCTACTTCTTCCCTACAACAACGTTCCAGTCACATGTGATTATAAGATTTTCATCTCCGTTTTGCATTCTGAATTACATGTTGATTATTCTCATACACTCAGGTTCAGAAAAAAGCAGAACATCTTGAACGACTTCTTTATTCACAGGATAATTCTGTAGAAACGATTAGCATCTGAACAATGTTGGCCCACGGGTTCGAGGTCAATATAGACATCGCGGTGCAACACCACCTACTCGTAAATGTAACTACGTCTCTCTTTCTTACTATAAACCAAAGGTAATGAATCAGTACGACTTGAGCAGACATGCAGGATACCTTGCAGAAGTATACGCGAACCGTACCGTCAAATTAGTGTGTCTGAAAGAGGGCGCATAATTGGCATGAGAGAATGTGATTTATCTATCCGGAAAACTGCTGCTTGTGTGGGGCGAAGTGTTTCGGCAGTGCAACGAGTATGTGCAGAATCGTCCATGGAAGACCGTAGAACACGACGAGATCGGTCAGTCCAGCCGCCCAGATAATCGGCACTCCATGCCAATGGCACTGCAGAAAAGATCTGCGTCCTACTCAGGTCAATGCGCAACAGTGTAACACTTCGCACACTATTATTCGTGACAGTCCGTCGCCGTTTATTACGGTATGGGTCCACTTCTCCGCCTATCTTTGACGAAATGTGCATAAATATGCTAGACGGCAATGGCATATGGAATGACGTCACTGGGAGCGGGAATTGCATCAGACTGTGTTTTTGGACGAATCCAGGTTCTGTTTTTTTTTTTTTTTTAAATGATGGCCGCGTTTTGGTTCACCGCAGATAGGGGGAGCGGCATCACAGTGGCTGCATTCGCACAGGACATACAGCGCCAATTAAAGGCCTTACGGCGTTGGGTGCTGCTAGGTACAACCACAAATCTCAGTTGGTGCGTGTCCAGAGCACTGTGACCAGCGTGACCTATGTGACTGACACCCTGTGACCAGTAGCTATATCCTTTCTGCACAACATACCAGATGCCATTTATCAGCAAGAAATTGGACGACCACACGTGGCTGCACGAACAGGTGCCTTCTTGGCGTAAAAGGATGTCAGTCTTTTGCCCTGGCCCCGCAGATCAAAAGACTTGTTTCCAATGGAAAACGTGTGGGATATGGTGAAACGGCATGTGCTGCCCTGTGACTCAATGCTAGCCACCACAGATGAACTTAGGAATCAGGTGAATGCAGTATGGATGGCTATACCACAGGATGCCATTCGCGCCTTATGTTCGTCGATGGCATTAGGCATGGAACAAGTTATCAAGGCAAAAGGCGAACGCTGTGGCTACCAGGCAACATGTCAAATGCTGAAGTGAGATGACTGAAATGCTAATCATTCCTGCAGAACATACTAATATGTACATGTCCTGCGAATATGAACCTTCTATCTCTAGTCGTACAAGATGTTCTTTTTCTTGCTGATAATTGATGTAGTTTCACTATATTCTGCTTGTGACTTCAGCATTTGTACCTGAACTATTTTTGTTGGCATTGGTTCACATTTAATTCTGATTACAACGCCTTTTCACTGGACACTCTATTTCCCTCTTTACAGAGATGGTTACGAGACTTGGCTGTTCGGTATAGCATGTCAACCCACACACAATTCAGCCGTCTAATTTCCAAACCGTTATTTTCTTTGGCAAATCAAGTAACAGTTTGAAAATTATACGGGTGATACTGACCTCCACTACATCTAGACTGAGCCTTTGTACTTGCCTTTTCAGATTTTCTAGCTTCCCTACCTTATTCACACTTCTGACAACCCACGCTCAAACATGTTAGATGGTACCTTGTCGTTGGGTGTCAGTGTCTTCCTTACGTACCCCTCACCAGTCCCCTCTCCCATACCCCCGTCCCCCAGAAATCCGCACTGGCGACTAATTCGAAATCTTTTGACAGCGAATAAACCATCGCAACAGTTTTTCAATTATAGTCTCCATGCCCTGTAGATACGATATGTGTTTTTAACGCAGTAATTTCCATTTGCTTCTGAATGCCGCCAGTAGCTGCAGATGCTTACACCTTTTAGGGCTGTTTCGTACCTCAAGGACAAAATGTTGCGGTAAAATTCTGTCCTCTTGTCCACCCTCTTTGAAACGGGCGTTAGCAGAACGAGAGTGACTCCTTATACCGGAGTTCTTCAGCCACCATTGCTGACGACAAAATTTAAACTAAGGTTGATGCCGAACCCTCAACCCAAGACGTCTGATTACCGCTCAAAATTGCTAACCTGACACCATGAGAGTCAAACCTAGTAACTCAAATCAAATGTTCAAATGTGTGTGAAATCTTACGGGACTTAACTGCTAAAGTCATCTGTCACTAAGCTTACACACTACGTAACCTAAATTATCCTAAGGACAAAGACACACACCCATGCCCGAGGGAGGACTCGAACCTCCGCCGGGACCAGCAGCACAGTCCATGCTGGTAACTCACTGCACGTACTTTTAAGTGGATAAAACTTCTGCAGTCCGCAGTTTATTAGTTCACAATGTATTGATTATGTACTTCTAAGCATGGACTTTCATCCTTCGAAGATTATTTGCCGGCCGCTGTGGCAGAGCGTTTCTAGGCGCTTCAGTCCGGAACCGCGCAACTGCTGCGGTCGGAGGTTCGAGTCCTGCCTTGGGCATGGATGTGTGTGATGTGCTTAGGTTAGTTAGGTTTAAGTAGTTCTAAGTTCTTGGAGACTGATGACGTCAGATAGTGCTCAGAGTGCTCATAGTGCTCAGAGTCATTTGAAGATTTCTGAATTTACGTGTCGACTGTGTTTGTTGAACGACATGAATAACTGCTAATCTGACTAAAAATGAAATCCGTAAGCGAGTGCAGAAACAATATTTGTGAATAATATGGCTGACAAATTATCGGAAGAGCCGACCAGTGCCAGAGCGGAGACAAGGCAAAAGTTAATGTATGAACCGACTCAGAACTAGATCATTACAAGAAAAGGCTAATGTTCGTGATCATCCTTTCAGTCATTTCAAGTGGTCGCGGAAGAGACAACGTGGTGGAGTCCGACGACGTTTATGCAGCAATCTTTACTTTTTAAACAAAAAGCTGGTGGAATGAAGGCTATGTTAATACTTCATAAAATTTTAGTGCTGATTTACAGCCTGAGATTAGGAACCCAGAAAACCCTAAACTGGGAAAGCTGTTTTCCGGAGGTAAAAATTATGTTTTCTTTTCTTCTGTTATTACAAAATTAGAAAATATTCGGAAGAAATTTTGCATCGGTAGTACTTACGTATTCTCTGGTAATAATCTAGCACATTTTCCATAGTTTAAATACAGCTAATTTACTGGTAACGTTAAATTTAAGAACAATGCCCGATAAAAGGGTACTTTCCCCTATGCCACTCCTGCCTGAATAAATTCCTTGGGTCAAGTACGGAAACATACAGGGTATTGGAGCTATAGGAACTGATATTTTAATGAGTGGTACGTTAATTAGTATCACCTTCATTATGTTAGCTGTTTTTGTCTGGGTCTAATAGTATCCCTGCAAACACCTCAGAATTTATTACCTGATGTTTTCTGCACGGCGTAACTGCAGCACAAAGAGGACTACACCTGTCAGTATAGATTATTCGATTTGCGTCCAAGCGCCCACACTTCGATGCCTGTCCTGCTGCTGAGGGGAAAATAAACATTAATGGCTTCCTTGCGCACATGTACTCGGATGTATTAATTATCTAAAAACATACTACTAACCTAAAAAATACTACTCGTATTAGTAATAAGTATTAATGTGCATATGAAGTAAATATTGATGTATTGTTGTTCAGCACACTGGCCTCAGCTATAAAGAGAGGTATCTTCACTTATATCCCTAAAGCCTTGTACAATTTAGGGTAAAAAGAGAGTTTTTGAGACTTAGGTGACCCAAAAGAAGCTCAGACGATATTAGCAAGTCAATGAAGCTTAGAAATCACTTGTAATAAAGCAATGAGGTCACACACGTAAACATTCGCTAGAAATAAACAGTAAACTGGGCTTCGCACCGTGAAACTGCTTAGAATTAGGACCTCGACCCGGAGATACGTTTATATACAAAACAACGTGCAAAAAAGAAAAACAACAAAAAAAGATGGCTTTTCTAGTAAGCGCTATTCGTCACCATTAGTATACAAGTGTCGTTCAATAAATAATTCCCCATATTAGTACCTTTATTCTTAAGAGTTAGAACCAGGTGATAATTTGAGCCATTACCACATTTTATTTCCGCAGGATATTCAATAGAAATGACTAAATGATAATTTTGGCCATAGCAGCATTAATTTGTGATTATTATTAAAAAGTTTGTGGACGTATGTATGACAGAAAATTTAATGAACTGTGATAGCCGCTACCTGTTGGATAATTCTTCGGTTCGTTACAGGCATAGAAGACACAGTACGCTTATGACGGAACGAGTGACAGTCCTGAAGACAGCCGAGTTCCTCAGATCCATCACCCAGAGCGCTGCCGGCTGGGTAGCGTGGTCAGTCAGCTCTCGCTGCCTTGATGCATGTGCGGAATACACACAACGTTCTAATAAACTGTGGGACTCTTTAAGTTTTCTTCAGTCATCGATGGGTCGGCTCAATATGACTGGCACAAGCACATTCGAAATACAGTGGATTGTGGTCAACCACGATCGGCAGCACTCTCCAAACCGCTTCGAATATTATTCAAAATTTCTTTTACATGTACTGTTTTTCTAGCATAGTCTCCATCCATCTCTTGATGCCTCGTGTCACAGCCTGTATTTCCTGTCGGTGAAAGCTCTTGTCTGGCACTCGTAGCCATGATTTCACTCCATGAATTACGCTGTCATCATGTTGAAAGTGTACCCTTAAGCGGCCCAAACAGATGGAAGTCTGAGGATCCTAGGTCTGGGTTCAATGATGTCCAACCCAATTTTTAATGCATTCCCAAGTTTTGAGACTTGTGTTCATGTGAATTCTTTTGGAGTTTTGTCAAATCGAACACGTCAAAAACCGTTCAAGAGTTCGTTCTATTCCTTCGATTTAATAGTCGACCTTTTCCCACGAGAATGCCAACGTTACTATCCCGAAGGATTATCAGCAAAACTTTTCCAGCAGAAAGGGCAGCCTTGAATGTCTTCTTTATTGGTGATTGTGAATGATGTCACTCCAGTGATTCATCTTTCGTTTCTGGCTCAAGTGAGTCATCTAAGATTCATTGTCTGTAAGAATGCCCGACACAAAGCTCTCACTATTGTTATCAAACAGCTCCAACAGTTCAGACGAAAGTGCTTTCCTTCGAATCGTGTGGTCCGTTGCGAGCACTCATGGGACATATCATCAGCAAACCTTTGAATATTCATGGGTTGAGTTGTGACGCAGCAGTCTGAGCGTTTAATGTCATCCGTACGGCCGGCCAGGATGGCCGAGCGGTTCTAGGCGCTACAGTCTGGAACTGTGTGACCGCTCGAAGGTTCGAATCCTGCCTCGGGCATTGATGCGTGTGATGTCCATAGGTTAGTTACGTTTAAGTAGTTCAAAGTTCTAGGTGACTGATGACCTCAGAAGTTAAGTCCCATAGTGCTCAGAGCCATTTTTTTCATCCGTAGGATTCACCATTACGGGACAGGCGGCAGTGACAGGACGTCCCGAACGTAGCCGGTGCCTACTTTCTGCTCTTACTGGCTCTTCAACTTCGTTCACCCACATTCCAACAGTACTCGTTTCAGGTTGATCATTACCATTCACAGCACACAAAATCTTGTGAATGTCCAACACAGGTCGTTATTCTGCAACCAATAACTGCTCTGCTATATGCAGAAATTGTTATAAACTTCACACACGTGTAGAATAACCATAAAATTTTCATTACTTAAAACGCCATATTGGCAACGTCCTTGCCGCAGTGGATACACTGATTCCCGTCTGATCACCGAAGGTAAACGCTGTCGGGCGTGGCCGCCATGCGCTGTTGCCATTTTTCGGGGTGCACTCAGCCTCGTGATGCCAATTGACAAGCTGGCGGACCGAATAGTAGCTTCTCCGGTCAAAGGAACCCATAATAACGACCGAGAGAGCGGTTGGCTGACTACACGCCCCTCCTATCCGCGTCCTCAGCTGAGAACGACACGGCGGTCAGACGGTTATGATGGGCCGCTTGTGGCCTGACGGCAGCGTGCCAAAAGGATATATTATATATAATGCGAAGAAAATATGCCACACTTGGAAGTCGTAAGCTATTTCTCATCCAGATTCATGACAAAAGTTTATCTAGCAAAAACACATCGTGTGAATTTTGAAACCATGTGTGAAAACGAGGAAATGCCAACATCGTGCAAGGCATGGGAATGTACAGAGGAAGGTGTATCCTCCCGCACTACTGTGTCAGGTGGCGTAACTCACTGAGAAAACTGCTGGGACATCAAACCCACATACACATGGCGGTGTGGTTTGAATCCCTGTCAAGTTCCTTTTTTTTATTTTTAAGACGTCTGTCCCCTATTTTTCGTCGTTTATAAGCAAGACATTATTTTGTCCCACGGCAATAGCCTGTCGCGTGACGGTGGGAACCATTTAAGTGTATGGAGGTGTCTATTAACTGCGCAGAATACAACAATAACTGGTCCTGTCGCGTTCATGTAGGGTGGTTTCCCGGAGTACAGAAACGCTGAATTTGTCGATATGCTTTGGGTGCTGGGTGCTTCCGCTAACCAAGCTGCTGCTGCTGCTGCATGTGCAGACTCTGCAAAGTACTCTCAAAGGCGCTATCCCTATAAGAATGTTTCTCTACGCCTGGAGCAACGGCTTCCGGGAACCGGTAACCTTTGTCCACATGTTATGGTCATAAGTCGTCCAAGGATTCGACGTACTCCACAAACAGGTGCGGTGGTTCTTCAAACCATTCACCAGTCACTTCGGCAAAGTACCAGTGATATTGCATGGCAGTTCCGGATATCCGAAAGAATGGCTGTTGAAGTGTTGTACGATGAGGAACTAAAGCCACATAATTACACGTTAACTCAACACCAGTGGCCAGAAGACTGTATTCAACGAGTACCGTTTTCCAAATGGCTTTCGCACCAAGTGGACGATATCCAACATTTTATAAATAAAGCGATAACGACCGACGAATCTAGCTTCATTGTGAAGATACTTTCAACCTCCACAATAGCGACTATTGGTCGTAACACAACCCAAATATCACCCGTGAAGGTGGTTTTCGGGCAAGCTTTGGCATAAACCTGTGGACCGGAATCATGGGAGGAGTGCTTGTGGGTTGCCGGACAAGCTGAATACGACCTTTTATTGTAGGTTTTTTTTGCAGTACTTTGCCCGACACATTAGAAAAGGTTTCCCTTGAACTTCAGTAACAGTTATGGTGCACCATCACTCTTTGGAATGAATGTAATTTATTATTTAAATGAAGTGTCTTCAGGGAAACTGACTGGTCGTCGAGGCCCAATGTTCTGGTCTACACGTTCTCCGATCCTTAATCCGCTAGATTTAGTTTCTGTGGACACATAAAGAAACAAGATTATAGTACTCCGCAAGAGTCCAGCAAAGTATGATCCTGTGAGCGGCGAAATATTCTGCAGTTGCAAGGCGGTCGTTTCGAAGATCTTCTGTAAAATGAACGTTGCTTGTAAGTGTATGTACCGGATCTGTGTAGATAACCTTTGATGTCAAACGTACGGGATGGAAATACTGTGTGTAGAATGATGTGCAGTCTAGAGTAGCCTACCTATTGTGTTTGGCACCTCATTGGATACAGCTGATTTTACTGCCTCCACTACAGTTTTATGTTGACTTTATTTCTGTCTTAGACGAAACAGAGTCGTTGTTTACGTCTGTAATAAGTACATTTTGTGCCTTAATGTTTGAATAAAGATATCAGTACCAGGAAGAAATACGCCAAGATACCACATTGTGGAGGTGTAAACTGAACAGCATTTGATGCTTTTGTGAAAAAAAATTTTTTTTGTGTGAACGCGTCTCAAACACTGGTAAGCCTGCACATACTTCCCCACAGTATTTCCTCGTTTCATAAAGGTAATGGGACAGCTCTGGCCCAGGGCAGAGTTCATGTCACCTTTTCTTGGTCATGCTGAAAGTAGTTACAGCGTTCACAGAGCGTCGTTTTTTTAAACCAACAACTGTTGGTGGGACTTGGTTTTGCTGGATACGGTTTTGTCTTCAGTTGGGATGAGGAATCGCCTGGTGATCAGCCAATGCAGCACTTCTTCTTCACCCCTTATATTACTGGCTGTAAAGAAATTGGCGCAACATTTGTCGACGACCGTCGCAGAACAGTATTTTTAGGTGGAAAGCAAGTAGCTGATTGCCTAGGATTTAGACAGTCCACAGCTTAAGTTGTGTGAACGGGTAACCGCTTTATTGGGCGTACCCTAAAACAGCGGACTCCCAAGGCTGGCAAGGTATGGCGATTAAGTGAATCGTTTCATGGGCTATTGCTGTCGTAACTGTGAAGTTGCTGAGCATTGGCAGTGCGATATGAACTTAAATCATCGTTTGGCATTACGTTAGGTGGGCAGCTATGTGGTGGAGAAACAAAAACCAATGAGCAAGCGTCTCTCTCATCGTAATGAGACAAGTAATGTGTCAACTTTGCATGATCGATACGTGGAATAGTTTGCGATAAGACGAGCAATGTGCTCTTTAAATGTTACAGGCGATTGCGCGAGTACGCCTCAGTTGACGCTTCATTTAACTGTCCTCGGTAGAACACAGAACACAATGTAACGTGTTGACTCTGACCAACTTACAGCATTCGAGGAATCGCTATTTATCTATACGCATTGTGTCCTAAAATGTGAAGCATTTCCTGATCATAAAGTCTGTGCGAACATAATCATCAACCAATGCTGCATGTAGTCTTATCTCCTGTACGTCCAACCAATTTATAGTCAGTGCTTTAAAGGTCAAACTAGGTGAGTCTGAAGTTCTTATCTGAAGTTCTTACGACGTTGCTTTGATCACCGACAAAGCATCCTTCACAGTTTACAGGACAAGACATTTCCTAAGATATAAATCACTTCCACCTCCTTTTTTTTTCAGAATGCTTTGGCGAGTATTACTAGAAGATGTTCGAGCCACGAGGCCTGCTAAACGGCCAACATATCCTCGTGTTTCTATCAACGCTTTTTGAATAACTAGTCGCACTTACTGCAATGTATGTAACTGGATATAGAGTATCATAAATAAGATCACGAATGTAACATTTGTCTTTCCAGTGTCACCTAAAATCAGTCTTGGAGTTTGGTATTTTAATAATACACTTTCCTAGCATCTGTCACTGTTATTTTAGTACGTATTTGACCTAAGACAATATTATGTAAAAGACCAATGAATAATAATGTAACTAAATGTTGCACTCACCTTTTAAGCAGTCAATTATTCAGACTCTCTATGACCCAAAAAGTGTGATAAGCATGAAAACATTGTATCAAATATGTCTTACCAAATAATTTTCTGTTTGAATCAACAGACTCCTGACTGGTTTGATGAATACATGTCCTGTGCCAGCATCTTCATCACAGAGTAGCAATTGCACCCTATCTTCTTAATTACTTGCTGGATGTATTCCAATCTCTGTCGTTCTTAGAGGTTTTACCCTCTAAATCTCCCTCTTGTATAATGGAAGTTGCCCCCGATGTCTTAACAGAAGTCCTATCATCCTGTTCCCTCTTCTTGTCAGTGTCTTCCATATATTACTCTCGTCTCTCATTCTGCATAGAACCCCATCATTCCTTACTTTATGAGGCCAGTTTATTTCCAACATTCGTCTTTACCACCACATCGCAAAGGCGTTGATTCTCTTCTGTTCCAGGTTTCCCACAGTCCATGTTTCACTGCCTTACAATACTGTGCCCCTAACATACATTCTCCGAAATTTCCTTCACAAATTGAGGCCTATTGTAAGAGGTCCATGATTAAGGAATTTGTTGCTAGCGCACTCGAGCAGACGTAATTTCGATGGATTCCTCAAGTGTTGCGTGCGATATGTAAGCTATAAGAGAATCTCAGGCCAGAGAGCAGTCTTGTCAGCAGTAGGAACTGTGTAGCAGTTGTAGTAGTAGTAGCGGTTTATTATTGTTATTGTTAAGAGATTTCTTTTTAAAAGCATTTACATGGGACTTGATATAACAATACTACATATTCGCGAGGCTGCTTTTACCTTATACTACAACGCTCATGCACCGCCATCGCTCCACACGACCGGCCCAGCCAACTCCAGACTGCCCGCTACTACTACTACAACTGCTGACAGCACTGCTCTCTGGTCTGAGATTCTCTCATAGCTTACATATCTCAGGCAGCACGTGAGCAATCCATCGAAATTACGTCTGCTCGAGTGCGCTAGCAACAAATTCCTTAATCATGGACCTCTTACACTATGTTTGATGCTAACAGACTTCAGTTGGCTAGATATTCCACTTCTGCAAGTGCTGTTCTGCTTTTATGTCCTCCTTGCTCCATCTGTCATGAGTTATTTTGCTGCCTAAGTACCAGAATTTCTTAACTTCGCCTAGTTCGTGATCCCCAGTTGCAATGTTAAGTTTCCCGATGTTTTCATTGCTGCTACTTCTCATTACTTTCGTCTTTCCTCGACCTACCCTCAATTCATATTCAACATTCATTAGATTGTTCATTACATTCAGTACATCCTGCAATTCTTCTCCCCTTTCACTGAGGATAGCAATGTCATCAGCGAATCTTATCATTGTTACCCTTCCACCCCGAAGTTTGGTCCAGTCCAGAGCATTTCTTTTATTTTCCTCGTTGTTCTTCCATGTATAGATTGAATAATAGGGCGAAAGAGACCTGAAGTGAAGAACCCTCACGGCACTGAACATTTTGATGAGCCGTAGTCACATAGAGAGCTTTTGGAGGGTGTCAGCTATTCAGCTACGTTACAGATGCACGGTTTATTTATCAGGAACATCTACTTACCTCAAGAACATTGAAGCTATCCGCCAATCGGACTGGTTATATGTGTCTACAGGACCAACCCTATCCCTAGCCTCTTTCCTGAGGCTGGAAATATTGCCCTTGCCTCCCCTTTCCTTGCTGATGGTGCCTCAGGCCTACAGGTTCTTCGCTGTTACAGAATCACCTACGTGCTAAAACGTAACGCTCGCTTTTATCAAAGCAATTGTCAGAAATTTTCTGTGAACTCCCGAGTAACATGGCCGTTTGCGATTCGTACAAAGCACGACCTGATGCCACAAGATCTAACATCGGGCTGGAGCTAGCTTCAACTTGAATACTAAATTTAGGATTTAGTTTTTTAGAAAAGGAATATTACAGCTACCTCACTAGGATTTGTGTAAGATATTTGCATAAAAGCTGCGACTACAGAGTCGATGTTGTTATTCGTATCATCTATGTGAGAAAAGAAGGCAGATCTTTCACATTTTTTGAGAGCTAAGGGAGCTAGCTCAGAGGCTTGGTTGTTCGCACACGTCTTTTTGCCTTCAGCCTCTGAAATGTAAGCACCGTGGGATGTAACTAGTAATTTTCACTGTACTCACTTATTTTGAGATATAATTTGGTGTTTTTTATGACCAATTAACCTCTCCAATTGTTAATTCTTTATTCACTGTATTACGAGTTTTGTTTTTTAGCATTTCTATCAGGGAAGGCGGAAAACTCTGATGTGGCTCCAATCCGCCATTGGTGTGATTTCATTACTAATTCGCAGTGTCCATTCTTACTTATTGTACACTCATGTTCAGAAAAAAATAATCTTGAACGACTAGAGGCGGGAGGTCCATGTTCACAAGTCATGTACATGATTACATTCTGCAGAAATGATTAGCATTTCAATCATCTCGGTTCAGCATGTGTCTTGTTGCCTAGTAGGCACAGGATCCGCCATGGGCCCAGGTAACTTGTTCAATGCGTAATGGCATCGACGCGTATAAGGCGCTAATGGCAGCTTGTGGTGTAGCCATCCACGCTGCATTTAACTGGTTGCAAAGTTTATCTGTGGTGGTTGGCATTGGGTCACCGCGCTGCAACCGTAGTTTCACCATATCCCACACATTTTGGATTGGCGTCAACTCTGGTGATCGGCGGGCCAGGGCAAAAGGCTCACATCCTGTCACACCAAGAAGGCACTCTTTCGTGCAGAGACATGTGGTCGTGCATTGTCTTGCTGAAAAATATCGTCTGGGGTGTTGTACAGAAAGGCTATGGCTACCGTTCGCAGGATGGCATTCACGTAGGTAACACTGGTGAGAGTGCCTGGACTCGCACCAACTGTGATTTGCGGTTGTACCCAATAGCACCTTACACCATAAGGCCTTGAGATGACGCTGCAAGTCTTGTGCGAATGCGGTCACTCTGATGCCGCTCCGCCTCCCCCTGTCTGCTGCGAACGAAAAGTTGGCCGTTATTTTAAAACAAAAAGACCTTGGATTCGACTTAAAACACTATCTAATGTATGTACACGTTCGTCAAAGGTATAGATATGGATGATGCGCACGTAACCCGTGCTGCAATAAACGGCGACGGCTTCACCCCTGATAGTGTACGATGTGTTACATAGTTTTGGGCCAGGGCTGATGAGGGCGCAGATCTGTCCTATAATGCCTGTAATGCCATCCATTCGGATGAGGTGTCGATCTTCCCGGGGGAGAGGGCGTTGGGGGGGGGGGGGGGGGGGAAGGTCTGGGTGGTGGGACCTAACCCACCTCGTCGTGTTTTATGACCTTCCGCGATCTATTCTGCTCACAACCGTTGCAATGTCGAAACACTTGGTTCCACACCAGCGGCAATATCCAGAATGAACTTTCTCTGATGCCAATAATGCACCCTTTTTCAAACTCATGGATTTGACGGTTACGGTTGCATATACGTCTGCGAGGTATCCTGCACGTCTGCTCAAGTTACGGTGGTCCATTATCTTCGGTTTATAGCTACAAAGAGAGCCGCAGGTCCAATTTAGCAGCAAGTGGTGCTGCGCCGCCATATCTCGATATGCAACCTTACAGTTCTTAAAATTCATTCGGTCCACATCCTCTGTTGCGACACTCTCAATATCAGTCTGGTACCCCAATCTTCATTCTGCATTCTGTTAACGAAATTCTAAAATATTTTACGTTTTTAATCTGATCCGCAATGAAAACTGAAATCAGCGCTACAACGATACAATGTGTAACAGAATGACGTTTTAAAATTTTAGGAGACTTAGCAGTATGAAATTAGGAACGTTTTGATGTAAAGAATCTATAGCCGGAAATGTGAAGTGAAATTTCTACAGCACTATGCACTTTGTGTGCTCACAGAATGTTAAATGAGACACCAGATTCTGTAATTTGGATAAATGGTTCAAATGGCTCTGAGCACTATGGGACTTAATTTCTAAGGTCATCACTCCCCTAGAACTTAGAACTACTTAAACCTAATTAACTTAAGGACATGACACACATCCATGCCCGAGGTAGGATTCGAACCAGTGACCGTAGCGGTCGCACGGCTCCAGACTGTGGCGCCTAGAACCGCTCGGCCACCACGGTCGGCGTAATTTGGATAACTTTTAATGATAAAACAGAAGAGTTCAATCAAATACTGTAAATCGAAACAGTTGTTACACTATTTTACATGTTCAGTGTGTCTACTACCAGCTTCGTTAGACGATGCTTTTTTCTGATTATCTGTAAGACCCCACGCTCCCCTCTTATGGTATCAAAGACATGCTCAGTAAGTTCAAATATTGTTCCTCCTGGTATTGAGTGCGCGTAGGCCTCTGGATAACTCCCACAGAAAAACACATTTTACGAATCATCAGGTACACCAGAATAGAAAAAACTGAGATTGGAGGAAAAATTAAACTTCTTGACCGGTGTGCCAGTGAAACAAGCATGTAACTTCTATGCTGTTTAGATACCAAGTATACGAAATGGTTAAAAACACTCAAGAGAATAGAGCTCACAGTACGCAGAGTACCATCATTCAAACCGTTCACAACTAAATATAGACATTATTGGACGTCACTATGACTGTCTAACTAAATTAAAACGCCCTTAAAAGGAAAATTTGACAAAACACGAGGGGCGGAATGAAGGAGAGAGCCGTAATAAATGCCTAAAGTTCTAGAATGGAACGTGAAGGATTGTGTGGTAAAACTATGTCAACTGGACCAAGGAATGGATAAAGCTCTTAAAAGGAAAATAACCATATTTTTAATCATATTATGCCATGAAATGGACAGTACTATAGAAGTACTAAATCGTATGAATTGTAGTGAAATTCATAAGCCCGTACTGAAAGGAAGACAGGCGGAAAATAAAAAAAATGGCAAGAAAATCGAAGTAAATAGGACGTTAAGAAAATCCTGGGTTTTACAGAGTGCAGACGTATCACGTCAAGAACAAGCAAGAGCTGATACTAGCTGATTAGTTAGGGCACGGACAAGTGTGAAGTGTATTTGATATATGACCTTTATTTTGACCAAGCAAAATTTTTAAATTTTTTGAGAAGTGGGTAATTCTGTGTCCGTGTTCACGAAGATGTAGCGATCTCGAGTTCGTTAAACTGAAGTGCTCACGAAACTTGATCTAAAAATTCCTACCAATCTGAATAATGTATTCCATTTACCGAATCCGATGGAATACACTCCAGTAGTTGAACATTTGGTGCTTTCGATACTGTCTTAGTTCAAATGGCTCTGAGCACTAAGGGACTTAACATCTGAGGTCATCAGTCCCCTAGAACTTAGAACTACTTAAACCTAACTAACCTAAGGACATCACACACATCCATGCCCGAGGCAGGATTCGAATCTGCGACCGTAGCGGTCACGCGGTGCCAGACTGTAGCGCCTAGAACCGCTCGGCCACCGAGGCCGGCCCGGTATTCTCTCTTTGCATGTACTTTTCTCCGATATTATTAGCGATGAAGTAACCTGGTTTTATACATTTTCCATTTCAATGTGGAACCAGTCTTATCGAAAATATTGCTCAAGTACAGAACTCTGTGGTCTTGATGTCTTCGGCTGCACACGGTAAGACCAAGGAAGTTTGATCCTGTTTATTTTGCCACGTTCTCTATCTTCCGCCAGTAGTTCTTTCGCTATGGGTTCATGCAGTTCACTGCAGTTTATACCATCTAGCACTTTCATAGTAATGTCCACTGTATGCCCTACTCGTTATTATGATTATTTTCCCGCAGGCGGGTATGATAAAACAGACGTATGAGTTTTATCCATCACTTTGTCCAGATGATATGCTTTTGCTCTATTCTCCTCCAAGTTTCATTCCAGAACTTGAAGCATTTACGATGACCGTCTCCCTCACACCACCGCCAGGATTTTGACTACAGTTCCTTTTAAGGACTTTTTAATACAAATTGCCTGAAAGTGATGGGGGCCTCTAGGTTTTGCTTTAAATTATTTTAATGTGAGTATTCTGTTTATTTTGTACGATGCTCTGGACGGTTTTGGTCCATTTCGCATATCTAGTGTCTAAATAACATATCACTGAAGTTATATATTGATTGCTTTGGATATCTTCTCAAAAATTTAAATTTTTCCTTCGATTTCCGTTTTTTTTTCTATTCTGATGAGGCAACATATGGTTGCGAAACCTGTTGTACGAACCAAGGATTATTCAACAGATACCACGCCAGAGGACTCGACATCCCATTGTTGTATACTCTGCCTGAAATTGTCTGCCCTGGCCCCGACGATCAATGTGCGCTTGGCTCACCATAGTTCTGAAACCACCAGTTACCGCACAATTCCAAGAGAACATCCTCCAGAATTTCACACAAGGCATTCTCCAGAATTTCAAACAGCGTGTACTATTCAAACGTGTTATAAGAGTTGTGATCCAGTAAGATGATCCCCAAGAATTTCAGCTCACATGTTCACTAATAATCTCACTTGATAACTTTTTGAAAAAGCAATTTGTAGATTTTCATCATCTCTCTAATGTACATATGGCGTTGGCGTTGGATCTTTGGGACATGTCACAAAGAACAGCACCACATATCTATCATTACGGCGAAAACGGTCAACGATACCTTGCGTGCAGATGCACATGAAGCTCAAACTCTTACAGGAATCGGAGAGATGCCGCGAGTCATGAGGGTAATGAGCTGGGGCGTTACACTGGTAATGTGTGGTGTAAGTTGAAAATTTCGGTCTGACGGGAGGCGTGCTAGGGTAGTCCGCGCGAGTACGGTGAGCACTGTGTCCGGATGGCTTAGCAGCAAAGCGCATCTGCCTAGGTATCAGGACACCCGGTTTCGAATCCTGGTCCAGTTCAAATTTTCACTTTGCCCCATTGATATAAATCAATGTCCACTAGCAGCTAATGTGTTTAATTGCTTTGTGTATTAGCCCAGTGCTGGCTGTAGAAACTTTACTTCATTTTCCGGCTGTAGGTTCCACGTGTCTATACTTTCCAAATATCATCTGCTACTACCTCACGTTTTTAAAACGGTATTCTGTTATACTTTGTTTAAGGGCATTTAGAGCGGGATCTAATAGGGTATTTTCTGGACTATATAGATTCGGAGTTCTGTAACGCCGGTGAACGACGTATTTCGTCATAGTTTTCTATACACAGTTTGTACCTCAAGACACCCACTGCGACACCTCGAAGTATGCCGGTGTATTATCTCACACGTTATATAAATTTGAAACCAATAACATATGTCAGGCTCATCCAAGAATTGCGACCGGCGGCCGCCAGGCAGTGTAGTTCAGCGCCCCGTCCGCGACCGTGTGTTGCTAGTGTCGCCATAGGAGCGAGAGAGAGAGAGAGAGAGAGAGAGAGAGAGAGAGAGAGAGAAGAGAGAGCTGCGGAGCGAGTGAGACCGCGCAGCACTGTTCTGCGCTGGACTGTCCCGCTGTCAGATCCAACGTAAACAAAATATTCTATTTTAGAAATAAATTTCATGTAAGGGATATAGTGTCTCATTCTTACTGTTAGTAGTTACAAGTAAATATTATTTGTTATACTTCGTGCTACAGCTTTTTGTATCCCTTTTCAGAGTTTAGAAATACGATCCTTAGTATGCTGTTTTGTACGTAATAATTTTAAATGACCAAGTTTGAAAACTTATTAAAATTGAAATAAGTTTATAAAGCTCTTTAATTCTTACAGTCAACATTGTTAAAGAAGACAATTAATATTTTACACGTTTTTCTTTTTCGAGGAGACTATTTTGTCTAGGTTTGGTACAATATTCCGTGAGATTGCTAGCCTCAAATAGTAGTCAAATTTTTATCGCCAAGTAATGAACGGTTCTTAGTTTCAGCAAGCTTTAAAAGAGAGAAAAAGCGGTCACAAATATACGTAGAACCAAACATTGAGAGAAATTTGGCCGCGTGCTTGTGCAAAAGAGGATATTTCTCTCGTGGAAGACATATGTAATAGTAAAAAAAAAGGTTCAAATGGCTCGGAGCACTATGGGACTTAACTTCTGAGGTCATCAGTCCCCTAGAACTTAGAACTACTTAAACCTAACTAACCTAAGGACATCACACACATCCATGCCCGAAGCAGGATTCGAACCTGCGACCGTAGCGTGTAATAGTCATCCAAAATTTTTCACATAAGAAAGCGCTTCTTCAGGCGGATATCGTACTGCAGGTCAATCAGCTCTAGTTGAAGTACATGTGAGACGTCCTCTGCCGTAAGGGAAAACGGGCGAACAAACACACACACACACATATATATATATATATATATATATATATATATATATATATATATATATATATATATATAATGCCGGTTGAAGCTCACGTATCTCCAAAAATCTGTTTTCAAACGGTTCTTGTAATTCGCAAATGATTTGAACATAATCTGAAAAATCCACATCTTCTTTAATACTGTCTAGTGCAGGAAAGTGTCCACAATTCTTCTCGCGCAACTGTTTTCCCCACAAAATAAGTTTCCTTTAAATGCTTGAATCGCCTGCACTAAATCAGCAACAGCGTGATTTTCGCCTTGGAGGGAAATGTTCAAAGTATTTAAATGACCAGTAAGGTCACTCAAAAAAGCCAAATTCGCCACCCTCTTAGGATCACAAAGTAATTCTTCTGGACGTCCTTTCTTTTCGAAAAGGTATTTTATTCACCCCTCAAAGAGAAAAACCGATAAAGCATTTTTCCTCTGCTCAGCCATCTTACTTCGGTGTGGTAGGGGATGTTCGGGTATTCCGCTTCGATATCAGCCAGAAATTCTTTAAATTGGAGATGTGTGAGTCCATGCGATCGAAGATAATTAACCGTTCGAAGAACTGTGTCCATAACCTTTTTTTACGTTGACAATCTTCGTACAGAGTGCCTCCTGGTGTATCAGACAATGGACTGCCGCGAATAAGGAACAGCCGACTTCAGCCCTTTTTGACCTCACGTAACCCAGGAATCCAGTGTGTATCCCTCGTAGCTCAGGAGCTCCATCCGTTGTTACACTGGTCAGGCGTTCCCATTTTAAACCCATTGACTCTAACACGTTTTCACGGCTAGAAAAATATACAAACCCGTGGTTGTGTCTTATAATGGTATAAGGTCGAGAGACGTGGCGGGTTGTCGGGCGGTCCGCACGGCTAGCTAAGCGGCATAGCTCGGCCACTGCGACAACATACGAATTCGCCCGGAGCGCTGGCCGCGGGCGATCGTGGGCGCTAGCGCCCCAGGGGCACAGTTTGGACGAGCCTGACATATGTTAATATGAACATCACAAGTAAAGACAACATAGTAAAACGTCCCTATTTTGTTTATTGTATCCTGTATACCTTGACAGCATGAAATACATACGAAAATCATTGATAATTGGGGCCGGAATATCAGTCGTAAGTTATTAATAACTACAGCAAACTGAGAAATAAGGTGATAGTTTCCGAACTGGGAAGATGGATGACACAAAAAAGTTAAACTAACAAAACTGGAACACTACACTAAATTAAAGCGAACGAGGAGTAACTTTCTTACAAGTGTGAAGGAGATAAAATATAAAAAATACGAGAAATTTCTCGAGACAGGGGCATTAAAGAAAACTAGATAAGGTTAAGATATGACGAAAGGGAAAAATATACATGGAAAGTTGACCTCAGTTCCATTCTTAGCGAGTATGGAAGATTGGTATGAAGAATGTAATTGGTACACAACTTCTTAGAACAGAGGAAATTATCAAAAATCTCTGAGTGGAAAAAACTGTAGAAGACCACGATCGAAGAGAGTCATATAGTTAGTATACATGAAATAGGTTGCAGTCCGAGTTAGACAGATGAATGACAGATTTCTCAGTGGAGCAAGTGAGGTTAATTTTAAGCACCTGAAATCAATGGGACTTCTGAGAGCTGGAAGAACTTTTGTCTCAATAGTATATTTTCAGCATTTTTTCCTCATACTGTCAGAAAAAAAATGGTTGAAATGGCTCTGAGCACTATGGGACTTAACATCTATGGTCATCAGTCCCCTAGAACTTAGAACTACTTAAACCTAACTAACCTAAAGACAGCACACAACACCCAGCCATCACGAGGCAGAGAAAATCCCTGACCCGCCGGGAATCGAACCCGGGAACCCAGGCGTGGGAAGCGAGAACGCTACCGCACGACCACGAGATGCGGGCCATACTGTCAGAGAAAGACGAACAGGTAAAGGCAAGATCTGTAGTGTGATCACCATGTTGCACCTTTAAATAGGTAGCTAGACCAATAAACACAGCACAAAAAGGCGAAAGACCGAAGAGGCATGACTTCAGAGATGACAAAGCCTTGAACAATTCAGTTCAGACATTATTGTTTTTAATAGAGGGTATAACTAAAGATTGGCCAACGGCCTTGCAGCTGTGGTAACACCGGTTTCCGTCAGATTTCAGAAGTTAAGCGCTGTCAGGCTGGGCTACCACTTGGATGGGTGACCGTCCGATCTGCCGAGCGCTGTTGGCAAGCGGGGTGCACTCAGCTCTTGTGAGGCAAGCTGAGGAGCTACCTCATTGAGAACTAGCGGCTCTGGTATCGTAAACTGACATACGGCCGGGAGAGCGGTGTGCTGAGCTCGTGCCCCTTCCATATCTGCATCCAGTGACGCCTGTGGGTGGAGGGTGACGCGGCGGCCGGTCGGTAACGTTTGGCCTTCCAAGGCCCGTTCAGACGGAGTCCAGCTGTTGATAAACAAAGATTAAAGCCACATAAACAGGAAAGGATTTGCGTGCTGAAACATTCCTTAAATGACTTGGTCAGCTCTTCTAAGAAATATTGCTGCTTACTTTAGTTTCATAACTACATTATTTCGTACAGTACTGTTATAACTGAAATACAGTTTGTCTTTAATAGCAAATTTTATCTTAATATAACTAAACGACAGTGCAGGAGAACCAAAGTTCTTCTTAAGACTACTGAGATAATGACAGTACGGCATATTAAAAATATTAGGAGATCTTCAGCACTTTTTTTTCAGCCTCAATTATAATATAAGAAAAAGAAGTTATAGCATTTATAAGATATTGAGACATGTAGTACTATACATATTGTTGTGTTGATCATTATGATAACAGTATATTTATGTTTTTTAAGTACTTTTATATTATTTGAAATGTTCAAGAGAAAATACATACGACCGACAACATTTTATCTTAACTTACTAATTTTTATTTTTACAGGAAATACTAGAAATTCTGCATTTGCCTCCCGTTTTAACGTAGCTGATATTTTTTCCTCCTTTTTCTTTGCCTTTGTGTCGACAACACTGCTCTGTTGTTTTCTGCGCCTGTTCCATTTCTCTTTTCAAAAGCAACGCTCGAAGCGTTAAATTCGTAACAAAGTTCGGGCAGAGCCGAGAACACGGCATGTGCGCCACGACCAGGGTGCTTGTTACGACCAAAGAAAACGGTCTCGCTTCATTTTCCAGAAGAAAAAGGCAAACATTGTGCCGAGTTGTAAGAAAAACAGTGTCCTTATCCCTTTACTTCTTTCATAAAGCACTCCGTGAATCCGCCACGACGGATAATGAACCTTTTTCATCAGCTGTAGGGACTAATCAGAGACAGGCTTGGATTATGCTGTTATACAACGAAGCACGCCTATTTCCAAACTTTCTTTTTCGCCTTCAGACACCTGATTTTTTAATCTATACCATCATCTGAATCTTGGCATGGGCAGAGCGGCGACTACTGCATTAGAACTATTCCTCATAGTGACGTGAGATGTTAAATGGACGAGTAGGAGGAATACCTCCTTCTGTGTGAACAAAGAGTCTACGTGAGCCGTGAAAGGATATTATCTATGTCCCACAAAGAATTTTTTTACAGTTCAACCACTTCTTAGAGTTGAGTTTATAATTTTTAGGTTGGTAACATAGGCAAAAGATTCCATTTCTTGAGGTTTTGAACCCAACCTTTCGTTTTATCGTAATCTTAGTGGTACACAAGTCTTCAGAATAGTTTATCACTTGCTATATAACGCACTGTGGGTCGTGAGTAACTAGTAATACGTTTCAGTGTTTCAGATAATGACTTATCAGTCTACGTTTCGATCTTGCCTAGCGTTTCCATGGCATAATGAGAAAGTAATTTAAATTTGTCACTTTTTATATTTCTGTTGCCTTTTGCTGCTGCGAGCGCTACATCTAGATAACAAGAAGTGTACAGTTGTCAGACCCATTTTGAAAGCAGGCTGTACGGAGACAAGAAATGATTTTCTACCTTAGTGTCTGCTAACTTCAACGATGAATATCCCAGATGGGCAAACTGAATTTGCTTCAATGTCTCCGAAATGAAACAAACGGATATTTTTTTCTGTACACTCCTCGTTGTTTCCAGTACACTGAATGACGTGACTAATGTTTCACTAAGTCTGTCACTCGCTGGTTGCGCTTCGCAGCTCATTGTTTCATTATTTTCTTCTTTTAAATACCTTGTCATGTAGGAAGTGCGTTTGTTTTAATCTGTTATGAAACAGTAGGCTGGAAGTGCTTCTTTGATGTCACTTATCAAATACATGTTCTGTTGTAGTTGACGCTGTCTAATTGTACATTCCGCACGCAGTATGGTAAAAGGATGGCTGCCACTAAAAACTGACGAAACGATGGTTGTTCTATGGAGAAAATGATTGTACCACTTAAGCACGAATATCTGTTCGACTAACCATTTATGAACCAATTGCCGAAATTTCAGCAATCAACATAATAAATCTGAAGCCGAGCGGAATTAGCCGAGCGGTCTCGGGCGCTGCAGTCATGGACTGTGCGGCTGGTCCCGGCGGAGGTTCGAGTCCTCCTTCGGGCGTGGATATGTGTGTTTGTCCTTAGGATAATTTAGCTTAAGTAGTGTGTAAGCTTAGGGACTGACGACCTTAGCAGTTAAGTCCCATAAGATTTCACACACATTTGAACAATAAATCTGATTCCTATGATTACTTGATGGAACCAGCAATCAATGCGATGAACATCATCATCAGCCACATTTTAAAATGAGCTGCCTAAAGTCCTTCCCAGACTTTTCAACACTTTTTTATCCTTCAACTATACACATCAACATTTGCTCTTACATCTTCTCTAATGTCATCTGCCGATATTACATTAAGACGTCGTTTAGGCTTTTCTTATTTTTTAGAATACAACAAAGAACTTACTTCATCCATCTGCTACCCATCCACCTGGACATGGATCCTGCCCAAGTCCATTACATGTTAATTACAGATGGGTCGTCCTCACCGATGTCTTGTCGGATCCATTTGTTCGCTTTCCTGACTGTCCACTGGTTGCTGAGCCATAATCATATCTGGATGATTTTTCATTCAAAAATCGTATCTCACTGTTGTACATGAAAATGAATAGTCATTCTGAGTAAACTTCGGAAGATATAACCAACACCATTCGTGTAAACAGTGGTGTCAGAATACAATTCTATGTGTAACCGTTCACCCTGAACTTATGAAGTTTGTCTACACGTGAGTCTGTAGAGAATGGGAATCCCACTAACAGTGTTCAAGTCACCTTCGCTGGGATTTTTAAACTGAATTCGTTCTTACGTATAATTAGCTAGTTCATGTTTATGAGAAGCTGTACTATATCAGTCATTGTGAAACGCGACGTGCCAGATATGTTTTGCTTAAATTTCTTAGTAGCTTATATCAAAATGCAATAGAAAAATTTACGTGAATTTACTCTACGACGAGATGCTAAAATGTGCTCAAATTAATTCTTATGAAACTGAAACCTCACGTTTATTTAAGTACTGTGGAGACCACTGTGTACTCACACTACAGTTGCTGAAGAGATGAGTTTAAGCTTCACAGGGGTAGGTAAATAGTTTTACGTGTTGGTCGGCAAATTGTGCATGGCTCGGGTTTGTAGCAGTATTTTAGAGAGCAGCCTGTGGCATATAATATGACCCTATGACAAGGCTTTTGCCGGCCGGTGTGGGTGAGCGGTTCTAGGCGCTACGGTCGCAGGTTCGAATCCTGCCTGGGGCATGGATGTGTGTGATGTCCATAAGGTAGTTAGGTTTAAGTAGTTCTAAGTTCTAGAGGACTGATGGCCTCAGATGTTAAGTCCCAAAGTGCTTAGAGCCATTTGCACCATTTTTTGACAAGGCGTAAATAAATATTAAACAACTCTCAGTATCTCAGATTTCTTTGGGTAAAGCTCGGCTGGTAATACAAGAACAGCTGTTACCTGGACCTGATCCATTCTCGTAACTGCTACATCAGCAGGGTGGTTCATCAGGGCAAATGATTGTTAGGTAATTAATGTTATCAGACGGCAGGTTAAGAGTAAACTTACAGGCCTATATCCACTCGGGATAGAAATGGAAACAAGTTCTCATACGATGAGACAGTTAAGATTCAAGCCATGTATTGAACTGAATTGGTAATTGTAGTTTTTGTAGCCGGATCGAAAAGAAATGTGAGAGTACAGGGGCTGGGAAGTCATTTTAGTACAAGATGAAATTTTTTGGACAGAATTTGAGGTGGAAACTAAGATTAGGTCACTTATACTATTCAACGTGGCTGTTAACGTAGAATGTTCGACCTTGCTGCAGCGGCTGCACGGGCTAAGGTGCGAAGCTTGCAGAATAACCAAATGTAAGGGAACCGTCCTACGATCTTGAGTTTTATGGGCAACACATGACGGATCACCTGCATTGTTCATAATCGTCCACTGGTTTTCGCATAGCTACAATGGAAGGGAGTCCAACTTCACGGTATCCACACGTGTTGCCAGCGCAATCGCTTTAGCCACTGTCTCCCTGCGTGAATTTCTGGTCAGCCGGTCCTGCGCTGATCTGCGGCCTTCTGAAGTGCTCCAGAACGAGAATGCTATAAGTATGATTTTAGGCGACAGCCCATAGCGTGAGTATACTCATATTTCAGAAAATTCATGTTTACTTTGCTGTACTGAATTTTACCAGATTTCGGTCTTCAGCCATCATCCAGGTAAAAGTAAAAACCAATACGACTTCTACATTTCATGTTTCCGACGAATACCACACTACAGAGAATATGATATACATTACTGGTCGTTATAATTGCTACACCAAGAAAAAATGCACATGATAAACGGGTAATCATTGGACAAATATATTATACTAGAACTGACATGTGATTACGTTTTCACGCAATTTGGGTGTATAGATCATGAGAAATCAGTACCCAGATCAACCATCTCTGGCCATAATAACAGCCTTGATACGTCTGGGCATTGAGTCAAACAGAGCTTGGATGGCGTGTGCAGGTACAGCTGCCCATGCAGCTTCAACACGATACCACAGTTCATTAAGAGTTGTGACTGGCGTATTGTGACGAGTTAGTTGCTCGGCCACCATTGACCAGAAGTTTTCAATTGGTGAGAGATCTGGAGAATGTGCTGGCCAGGCCAGCAGTCGAACATTACCTGTATCCAGAAAGGCCCGTACAGGACCTGCAATACGAGGTTGTGCATTACCCTGCTGAAATGTAGGATTTCGCAGGGATCGGTGCCGTCAATGCGAACAAGAGGTGACCGAGACGGGTAACCAATGGCACCCCATACCATCACGCCAGGTCATACGCCAGTATGGCGATGACGAATACACGCTTCCAATGTGCGATGTCGCCAAACACGGATGCGACCATCATGATGCTGTAAACAGAACCTGGATTCATCCGAAAAAATGCCGTTTTGCCATTCGTGCACCCAGGTTCGTCGTTGAGTACATCATCGCAGGCGCTCCTGTCTGTGATGCAGCGTCAAGGGTAACCGCAGCCATGGTCTCCGAGCTGATAGTCCATGCTGCTGCAAACGTCGTCGAACTGTTCGTGCACATGGTTGTTGTCTTGCAAACGTCCCCATCTGTTGACTCAGGGATGGAGACGTGTCTGCACGATCCGTTACAGTCATGCAGATAAGATGCCTGTCATCTCAACTTCTAGTGATACGAGGCCGTTGGGATCCAGCATGGCGTTCCGTATTACCCTCCTGAACCCACAGATTCCATATTCTGCTAAAAGTCGTTGGATCTCGACCAACGCGAGCAGCAGTGTCTTGATACGATGAACCACAATCGCGATAGGCTACAATCCGACCTTTATCAAAGTCGGAAACGTGATGGTACGCATTTATTCTCCTTACACGAGGCATCACAACAACGTTTCACCAAGGGAACGCCGGTCAACTGCTGGTTGTGTATGAGAAATCGGTTGGAAACTTTCCTCATGTCAGCACGTTGTATGTGTCGGCACCGGCGCCAACCTTGTGTGAATGCTCTGAAAAGCTAATCATTTGCATACCACAGCATCTTCTTCCTGTCGGTTAAATTTCGCATCTGTAGGACGTCATCTTCGTGGTGCAGCAATTTTAATGGCCAGTAGTGTATATCAACAGTTACCAGTGAAATATTGTGAGTCATTCAAGTTAGTTAAAATCTAAGTTGAATGAGTCACAGTGTTTCACTGATAACTACCGACGTGTATCATAATATGCCCTGTAGTACGGTATTTGCTTGTAGCATTATATATGAAACATGAACGGCGCATTTCTTTTCGTCTTTCCCTGGACGACGCTTGTAAACCGAAACCGATCGAGAGAAATGTGTAAAATTCAATACTGCAAAGTTAGCATGTATTTTCTAAATATTTTAGAAGGGACAGCTCTTGAAATAAAAATGGATAAAAGACGTGAAAAAAGGGCTACGGGGTTCCGTAAAGATCTACAACGAATAAGGGGAGAGGATATTTCAGTCATTGAACAGACCCTTCATTATACGCTCGTTCCTGGAACACTGACAACAGACTAGGGGCGTTCTGTAAATAAACACTTTTCTCCTGAAAAGAGGTTTATTTCATTCAGGATTCCCCTTTTTTTTCATCAAACTGGTTTGATGCGGACCGCTACGAATTCCTCACTTGTGGTAACCTCAATTTTAGAGTAGCACCTTTAACCTACGTCCTCAATTATTTGCTGGATGTACTCCAATCTGTGTCTTCCTCTACAGTTTTTGCCCTTTACAGCTCCCTCTAGTACCATCGAAGTCATTCCGTGATGTCTTAACAGATATCCTATCATCCTGTCCTTTCTCCTTGTCAATGTTTCCCACATATCATATTGCTACTAGACTTCTCTTGGCCCTTTCTCTTCGTGACCGTCAATCCCTTTGTTAAGTTTCTTGTGTTCTCATTTCTGCTGCTTCTCATTACTTTCGTCTTTCTTTGATTTACTCTCAGGCCATATTGTGTACTCATTATGCTGTTCATTCCGTTCAGCGGATCATGTAAATCTTCTTCGCTTTCAATGAGGATAGCAATGTCATCAGCTAAAACTTTCACTAACATGCTTTTAATCCCACTCCTGAACCTTTCTTTTATTTCCATTATTGATTCTTCGATGTACGGATTGAACACTAGCGGTGAAAAACTACATCTCTGTCTTACATCTTTTTCAGTGAGAGCGCTTCGGTCCTGGTCTTCCACTCTTAGTATTCCCTCTTGGCTCTTGTACATATTGTGTATTACCCGTCTCTCCCTAGAGCTTAAATCATATTTTTCTCAGAATTTCGAACATACATGTTGTATATTACCCGTCTCCCCCTACAGCTCACCCCTGTTTTTCTCAGAATCTCGAACATCTTTTGTCAACAAATAGCTATTTTTCAACATAATCTCCGTTCAAGGAGACGACTTTACACCACATTACTTGGGAGGGCCTTTATACCCGTCTTGTACCACTCCACATCAATAACGTTCCCATTATGCATGTACTGCTTACTGCAGAATGCATCCCTCATTGGTCCAAACAGGTGCATGTTGGAGGATACGAGATCCGAGGGGTAGGTGGCAGAGAGGGAGCAGTTCAACGAAGTTCTATGAGCTCCTCTCGTTTGTTAATAATTGGCTACCAATGCTGTACAATCGCAATAAAGTCATGAGATGTTCAATTGACTCTTTTATTAGAACATGTTACGCATTTCGCTATTACAACAATCTTCAGACGATAAACGTATACGCTCTGCTTCAAAACTGCTTACTCTTCAAAGACTGCTTAATCTTCATATATTCGCCTCTATGTCTAGATACCACTCAACATAGACTGGTTGATATGGAATTTTTAAATCGGGCACAAGAAAAAAATTTCTAAAGAGTAAGTTGCAGGTCATTTTTAGGTTTACATATCTCAGTCGATAAAAATGGAACCCTTAGGATCACTTTGTTGGCCGTCTGTCTGTTTGTCTGTCTCTCTCTCTCTCTCTCTCTCTCTCTCTCTCTCTCTCTCTCTCTCTGCCTGTTAAAAACCCATTTTTTCCTTTTCTCCGAAATGGGTAGACGCATCAAGCTGAAATATATGTCACATGCAAACTCACACGTTTCCTTGGTGGTGTAAAATACTGAAGTTTCTAAGTCGGTGCAGTCTAAAGATACGGCCATTTATGTTACACATTTTAACATTCGCAAACTCACTCTTCGAAATATATAGGGTACTTCTCTTTGGCTTACACTCATGAAATTTGGCAAGAAGTAAGGCTGCACAGTACAAGTAAAGGGAAATATCTGAAAATTGTTAATTTGTTATTATACCACAGGAAAAATATTCAATTTTTAATTGTCCTCAATTATTTGCTGGTCGTATTCCAATCTCTGTCATCCTCTACAGTTTTTGCTCTCGACAGCTCCCTCTAATACCATGGAACCCATTCCCTGATGTCTTAAAAAATGTATTCTCATCCTGTCCCTTCCCCTAGTCAGTGTTTTCCATATTTTATTTCCTCTCCGATTGTGCGCAGAACTTCCTAATTTATTACCTTATCAGCTCACCTTATTTTCAACATTCGTTTGTAGCAACACATCTCAAATGCTTGGATTCTCTCACGTTCCTGTTGTCCCACAGCCCTTGTTTCACTACCCTCAGGAATTTCTTCTTCAAACTTAGGTCTATGTTTGATACTAGTAGACTTTTCTTGGCCAGTAATGCCCTTTTTGCCAGTGCTAGTCTATTTTTGAAGTCCTTCTTCCAACGTCCACCATTTGTTATTTTGCTGCCTACTTTGTGACCATCAGTCCTGATGTTAAGTTTCTCGCTGTACTCATTTCTGCCACTTCTTACTACCTCTGTCTTTCTTCGATTTACTCTCAGGCCATATTCTGTACTCATTAGAATGTTCGTTCTATTCAGCAGATCATGTAATTCTTATTCATCTTCACTTAGGATTACAATGTCATCAGCGAATCATATTGTTCATATCCTTTCACCTTGAATTTTAATACAACTCCTGAAACTTTCTTTTATTTCCGTCATTGCTTTTTCGATGTACAGATTGGTACAGAGGGGCGAAAGACTGCATCCCTGTCTTACACCATTTCTAATTGGAACACTTCGTTCTTGGTCTTCCACTCTTATTATTCCCTCTTGACTGTTGTACATATTGTATATTACCCGTCTTTCCCTGCAGCTTATCCCTACTTTTCACAGAATTTCGAACATCCTGTACCATTTTACATTGGCTAAATCTTTTTCGGGATCGAAAAATCCTACGAACGTGTCCTGATTTTACTTTTGTCTTGCTTCCATTATCAACCGCAACGTTAGAATTGCCTCTCTGGTGGTTTTACCTTTCCTCAAGCCATACTGATCGTCGCCTAACACCTCCTTAATTTTCTTTTCCATTCTTCTGTATATCATTCTTGATAGAAACATGAATGCGTGAGCTGTTAAGCTTACTGTCCAGTACTTTTGACACTTGTCAGTTCTTGCAGTCTTCGGTATTGTGTGTACGACATTTTTCCGAAAGTCACATGGTTCTCGCCAAATTCATACATTCTGCACACCAACGTGAATAGTCGTTTTGTTGCCCCTATGATTTTATAAATTCTGGTGGAATGTTACCTACTCCTTTTGCCTTATTTGATCTCAAGTCCTCCAAAGCTCTCTTAAATGCTGATTCTAGTACTGGATCCCGTATCTCTTCTATATCTACTCCTGTTTCTCCTAGTATCATATCAGACAAATCTTCCTCCTCATAAAGTTTTCACTGTACGCTTTCCTCATATCCACCATCTCCTCTGCATTTAACAGTGGAATTCTCTCTGCAGACTTAATGCTACCACACTTTCTTTTAATTACACCGAAGGTTATTTTGACTTTCCTATATGCTGAGTTAGTCCTTCCAACAATCATTTCTTTTTCGATTCCTTCACTTTTTCATGCAGCCATTTCGTGATAGCTTCCCTGCACTTCCTATTTGCTTCATTATTCAGCGACTTGTATTTCTATATTCCTGAATTTCCCTGAAAATTTCTGTACTTCCTCCTTTCATCGAACAATTGAAGGGTTTCTTCTGTTACCTATGGATTCTTCGCAATTATTTTCTTTGTATCTATGTTTGTCTTTCCAACATCTGTGGTTGCCCCGTTTCATAGCTCTCCATTCCGCTTCAACTGTACTGCCTACTAGGCTATTCCTCGTTACTGTACCTATAGCCTTGGAGAACTTCAGGCGTATCTCTTCATTCCTTAATATTTCCGTATCTCACTTCTTTGTGTATTGATTCTCCCTAACTAATCTCTTAAACTTCAGCCTACTCTTTATCATTAATTCATTGTGATCTGAGTCTATATGTTACGAAATTAGAATTATATTAATACCGTCAGCTGTGCAAGGGCGTTGATATATATCAACGGGAACAGGTGAAAATGTATGCCCCGACCGGGACCCGAACCCGGGATCTCCTACTTACATGGCAGACACTCTATCCATCATGGTGTGACTGCAGGGACTATCTCGCGCACGCCTCCCGCGAGACTCCACATTCTCACCTCGTATGTCCACACACACTCATTACTCTTTCGGACATGTCCGAAAGAACAGACACCATGTCCATATAAGTACTCGTATATAGTTCTGGCGATACCGGCCATGACCTTCTTCTTCTGTGCGGATGCACACATATTCCCCGAACTCTTACGGGACTCGGAAGAACGTCTTTCACGAGTAATGAGTGTGTGGGGATGGGACAGAAAGAACAGACAGCATGTCCTTGTAAGTATGGAATCTATATGTGGTCCTGGGTACTCCTTACAGTCCAGTATCTGAGTAAGAAATATATGCTGACCATGATGTAATCTTCCCTAATCACCCGGCCTTTTTCAAGTATACCTCCTCTTCCTGTGATTCTTGAACAGAGTATTCGCTATTACTAGCAGAAATTTATTGCAGAACTCAATTAGTCTTTTCCCTCTCTCACTCCTTGTTCCAAGCCCCTTCCAAGCCCAAGCCCGTGTAACATTTTCTTCTAGTCCTTGCCCTACAACTGCATTCCAGTTCCCCATTACTATTCAGTTTTCATCTCCCTTTACGTGCTGCATTACCAGTTCGGTATCCTCATATACTTTCCCTATCTCATCATCTTCAGCTAGTGACGTCGACATATGTACCTGAATTATCTTTGTTGGTGTTGGTTTGCTGGCGTTTCTGATAAGAACAACCCTATCACTGAACTGTACGCAGTAACACACTATCTGCCAGACCGTTAGCAGACATCGGACAATGCCTTTTTTCATACCATTGAGAGTCCGGAACTTTCGCAGGGCTACTAGCGCAGTCACCGTTCTTGAAAATAGCTTTCACAGCAGCAGGCGATCGCTCATGGAGGCAGTCATGCTAAGCGCCTCGGACGGAAATTGAACAGGCATGTGCCCGCGCTTCTGCTGGTGAGCATTTTCTTTCTGACGCTTATAGCACCATATATTGGTCAAATTTTCGTTGTTTTTTCCTCTTTTTGTTCCGTGACATTTTACACTGCGTCGATAATATGTTGTTCGAATTTCACATCATTCTGAACAGTGGTTCTCTTTCTACAGCGTCTTGAAATTGGAGAAATTATTGGGGCATACGAATATTACCATAATTTAATATACTTAAATTAACAATAGGAGTGAAACCGCCATTTTATAAATACGTAGAATTTTGGATTTATATTAACTGTATCAATTCAGTAACAAGAGGAATGCGAAATAAAAATGGGTTTATTGATGTGAAAGCTCATGTGTAAATTAAAACTGCGGCAGCTATTCAGCATCGTGTATCTGCTCGCCAGAGCGCACTTTCTCTGGCCATATATCCTTTTTTGTATTTCTAAGAAAATGTGTGTGCTGTTTCTTCACTCTAAATACTCTCGACAGTAAAGTGAGTATGTTGTTTACCTTTTCGTCATCGTTACAAAGACCATCGTATAAAATATGTGTCCCGTAACCTACAGCAACTTCGCTTGATATTTTTCGTTATTTAGTCTACAAGAAAGAAACGTATATCCATAGAGAGAAGGTACTCGATTTAATGACTCGCTAAACTGTATTTCTGATAACAAGACCTCCTTCATTACACCTACAGGATAGCAAATCGCCAAACATTGCAGTACCCACAAGTTGCGTCTGTGGCCAGAGAGTATGAACTCGGAACTTCTGACTTGTGGCGACCTGTCCGTGAGAGTTCGCCAATTACTTGTGGCCGTGTAACAGCTCTCCCTCCTCCAGAACGTACAAACACTTTCACTGTAGGAGCTCCGTTCGTATTGAATCAACGGCGCAAGTTAAACTGAGTTAATGCTCTCACGTTGAGGGCTGCTGTAAAGTAGATTCTCAAACTACTCCTCAGTTTCAAATTACTGACTTCCGTATCGGTAGTCTACAGTACTAAATGTCCCACAATTTGGTAATTTCAGGGGGATTCTTCTTCCACTATGTGCTAAAATCAACGATAAAAGAAGTAAGACTTGTGGGGTTCTGCGATAACATAGTTAAATGTACTAGGAAGCTGATGTACGACAGTTCACATAAACACCGAAGTTTTACACCGTACAGGGGAGCATACGAGTGAAGTCTCTAGATTTTAACTGGCAATAAATGCGAAGACTAGTTTGAAAGGCTTAATTATTTCTACGAAAAAATAGTTTTTTTCTTTGTTTAGGCACATGTCTGCTCTTCTGGTATACACTGATATACCAGCGTCACACTACCGTAGCACACTATAGAAACCAAGTCAAAATGGCGCAGTCCACTGGTTATGTCAAGTATCGTTCGGTAACATGTTCTCTGTACTAATGCTGAGTTGGTGGAAGCTTACCACGAAGAGAGACGTGGCTGACCATCTGTTTGTGAAGAACTGACATCCGCTAGAGAAATGGACGCGCTGGGGCTCCCATATTGGCGTATGAAGCACACCGGACAAAATATACGATGGTGCGTAAGTTCGTAGCGTTTTTGTTTTGCGTGTTGGAATTCGGATTGATATCGGTTTAATTATCGCTTGTCTCCTTTTTTGTAGTTTACTGTTGCTATATGAGTTTACATATTGTCAGTTTGTCGTTTAGAAGCACTGGGTGGAGACGTGGACGCTAGAAAAATGCGATACCAAGTAGGGAAATCGGAACATCTCGGACATATTCTTCTGTTGGAGTTCAGTATTGGGGGGGGGGGGGGGGGGGATGGCATCAGTGAAGCAGGCAGAAACAGTCGCGCCGCCCGAGATAATGCCACTGGCCAGAGCACGGCAAGAAAATTGTTTTCTCGTTTTAGGAGGGGGGGGGGGGATCGTTTTAACAACAGTGACACTCCACATTGTGGAAGAGCATCAGGGTTTGACGAAGATCGTTCAAACGCATTGATCCACAATGATCCACGTCAGTCTACTAGAGAACTGACAAATGTGATGAGCTATGATCATTCCATCGTCATTCGACATTTGCATGCAGTGGAGATGGCACAGAAATCGGCCGTATGGTTACCGTTTGCTCTAAGACAATATCATAAAAAGTCAGCGGGTGGCCATGTTTGTACATCAGTATGTTATACAAGGGCGTGCTGCAATGCAATGCCTCCGAATTTTTAATATGAAACTCTTAAAACTTTTGAAATTGAACGGACGTTATTAACATTAACCCCCTCTCTGGTTTCGAGCGGCTGACAGAAATGGTGAAAGCTGCCACTCTTGCTTGCAAGATGGAAGCAGAGCTCATCATCTGCAGCATAGTCGACAAGACTGATTGCGTACGGTCCGAATCAGAGGCTCAGACCGTTCTGCAACCTTGCAGGCTGCACATTCCCCGACTTGCTCCTCAGGGTGGTTGGGTTCAAAAATGGCTCTGAGCACTATGGGATTCAACATCTTAGGTCATAAGTCCCCTAGAACTTAGAACTACTTAAACCTAACTAACCTAAGGACACCACACACACCCATGCCCGAGGCAGGATTCGAACCTGCGACCGCAGCAGTCCCGCGGTTCCGGACTGGGTTTCGGGTTCCACCGAATAGGTCAGTATCGCGGTTCTGGGCACTGGGAGTTTTGTTAAATTCTATATATGCAGTGATTAATAATAAAAAAACCTGAATACTGCAATATTATTTACTCTGTTAAATATTGTGGGCTAGCATGAGACTCTGAAATAACCCAATACCACGATAACATACGTACGGACATCCTCTATTCCGAAGTAGGCACGAAATAATGTTTTATACACAGCGCGCGACTCACCGCCTTCTCCCAGATAGTTCGCACCAGCGCTGCAACTACGGAGAGAAAATATGCTTCTACGCAAACTGCTTTTACGCAAACTGTAATGATTAATTTGGTTCTCAGGGGCTACTCGTCATTTATGTACAAACTTTCACAAAGAAACTGAGATATATATTTTTTATGCTTGTTAAGCGGAATATTTTTCTATATTTACTATTCGTTATGTGCAAGGCAAAAACTGAGGAGAATCTCATCTGGCGTTAAGCTGCCAATATTAAACTAGGCACTACAATTACGAACAACTTAAATTGGAAAGAACACATAGAAAATGTTGTTGGGAAGGGAAACCAAAGACTGCGTTTTCATGGCAGAAAACTTAGAAAATGCAACAGATCTACTAAATACCGTAGAGTGCCTACACTATGCTTGTCCCTCTTCTTTCGGAGTACTGCTGCGCAGTCTGGGATACTTACCAGATAGGATTAAAGAACTATATCGAGAAAGTTCAAAGACGAGCAGCACGTTTCGTATTATCGCGAAATAGGAGAGAGAGTGTCACTGACATGATACAGGATTTGGGATGGCCATCATTCAAACAAATACGCTTTTCGATGCGGCAGAATCTTCTCACAAAAGTTCACTTACTAACTTTCTCCTACGAGTGCAGTAATATTTTGTTGGTGCAGACCTACGTAGGGAGAAACGGTAATCACAATAAATAGGGGTAATCAGAGCTCGCACGGAAAGATATAAGTTTCCGTTTTTCTCTGCGTGCGGTTCGAGACTGGAATATTAGAGAATTATTGTAAAGGTGGTTTGATGAACCCTCTACGAGGTGCTTAAGTGTGATTTTTAGAGTAGCCATGGAGGTGTAGATGTAGTTTCGACGTGCATTTTCTTCATGTCTACGTAGTTGCCGCCCTCTGCCGCTAGAGGGTACCGAATTATTGCAGCTAACATGGAGGTGAGTAACGTAACTATGTCGGTGCGTGAGAAAGTGTAATCTAGTTTCGAATTCGATGAGTTCCCCACACTTGGAGCACTGTCTCTTTCAGCATGGAAATGTCAGAACATACAAGAGCGCTGCGACATCTGCAGTAATCCGATGTCCAGGGTTCATTGTCATCCATCATCGTATAATCCCGACTTTGCCCGATCTGATTTTTCATCTAAAACTAAGAAAACACCTTCGAGGACCTCACGTTGATAGTGATGAAACAATACAAGCACAGGGAGGTTGTGACTCCGTTAACAAACATTCTATTATGGTGACATCCGCAAAACTGTCTTCTGTTTGGGAGAACTGTGTTCACTGCCAGGGTGACTGTGTTGACATATAAATATGGAAATTAAAGGTCTATATTGTTAATAACATTTGTTTCACATAAAGGGTTCGGAGGCATTACTTTTAAGCACACCCTGGTAAAATGATAGAAAGTTAATGTGCATTACGCTGAATACTTTTTATCAATTCAAGATCAGAAGTCATTTACTAATTGTGACTCGTAATATGAGAATCATAGAGAAACGCTACTCGAGTACAATATTTATTGTTTTCAAGCGTTACTAGTTGAATACGACCTGGGTCAGTAGTCAGCAGTAGAGGGAACAGGCAACGCTGAATGTGCTAAAGCCAAGAATCACGCAACATAGGGAATACATAACATTATAAAAGACTGTTGAAGTAAATATAGTTTAGCAAGGCAAACTGATGAAAGTGATTCATGCGTTTCTTTTCCAAAAGGTAACGAAAGTAGCTAAATTTGCTGAAATTAATCAACATCCTCAGTTAAACTTAGATTCACTTTTCACTGAGCTAACAGAAATTAAGATTTATAGAACAGCTGATTCGTGTGTTTAAAATGCTAGTCTTCTAATTAGTGTGATACCTGTTTATTACAATGATGGAACAGAGTCCTTCTGTTGGTAGCGATTTCTTGGGGTAACTATTAGCACTGTATAATAATGAAGTTATCAAAACGCCTCTAATGTTCAATAGCTGCTTTTTGTGCATTGGCAAGTCTGTTACAATTACAAACTTCCGAAATGACACGGGCTTACTTTGAAGTGGAGTTCATTTAGGCGTGGCGTGACGATTTGATAAAGACAGTTTTTAGGCACAGGTTCTTCTTGCCATTAGCGAGCAGCATTAAATACGCCCAGCCACCCAGTACTTTTGTCCAATTAATATTCTCTCTTCTGATATAATTACTGTACTGTGGCCCATATTATCACTCGTTCTTCATTCTGCTTTGCTCAACGTTTGATCACCAAGAAGATTATTCAAGGAGTGTTGTGCGCACTTTCGCCATTACTCATATCCTATACCTCTCACTGTCAATTTGCAACACTCGCGTACCAACGATGTTTAGTGGTTCAAATGGTTCAAATGGCTCTGAGCAAAATGGAACTTAACATCTGAGGTCATCAGTCCTCTAGACGTAGAACTACTTAAATCTAACTAACCTAAGGACATCACACACATCCATGCCCGAGACAGGATTCTAACCTGCAACCGTACCTGTCACTCGGTTCCAGACTGAAGCGCCTAGAACCACTCGGCTACGCCGGCAGGCCATGTCTATTGCCACACGAAGGTTATCCTTGATTAGAGAATGTTATTATACATGGCAAAACCATGACACTGGCAACATGTTTGCTAAATTTCTATGCAACATTACTTTTAATGACATGCAGTAAATTTTCGTTTCAATACTCCATACAATTACAATTGACAATAAAATGACAAAATGTGTCCACTTGGAATCTGATACTAATTTCAATATTACAAAAAGGAAAAAAAATTTGAAAAATATAAAGAAATGAGTTGTAGTGCAAGTATAAAGGACGATCAAAAAGTTGCAAAAGGTGCATTGGATTCGCGCTGGGTTGCACTCAAACAGCAACCTTTTGATCGCCTAATATCTAGGATGCATCCAGAAAGAATTTTACACCTTTGAAAACTCATATTGATTGATTCATTCAGCCTACAGACCTAGGTTCAGTGTCATTTTACCGCTAGACACATCTACGTATTTCTTAACCATATAAACAGATAAAATGTGACTTCCATTGGTTATCTGACACACATCCCATCTGAAATCGATTTCTTGCCAGACTCGCTGCAGCATGTTTGGCATTAATTGCGAGGTAGAGTGTAGCTCTGAGATCTGGGAGAGAAGCTGGTAAGGGTGGAACAAATAAGATAAATTTCCCGAAAGTTAAATTCGAGAGGTGTCAGGATCAATTAACGTATGTACCTTGCAATTGGCGCGCCTCGGCCCATTCACTTCATGGGAAGCGGACATTTAGGATATCCCAGAAGTCTTACCAAACGTTCAAAGAGTATTTCACATACCAGACACTGCGGGTGCTATGAGAATGATGTACATGTGTAACCAGTAGATATACCTACCGCAGGATACAATGGGTGATGTGCAGTGACCAGTTTTCGTCCAAAGCGCTGGTCGAGTTCATTAGTTTGTTCGTAAGGTGAGGCCAATAAGTGTTTCCACCTTTCTGTCGGTCAGCGATGACTGAATTGAGGTACGTACCCTGCAGTTTTTCTCAAGCGATTTTACAGAAACTATTAGGTAAAAAAAATCGTTTTTGCTTTACTTGCAGCTGTATATATGTCGGGTTCATTATGATGTGCCCATCATTTCGTTAATGGTAATCATTTCGTGATATTTACATGAAAGGAAGATACTGCGAGAAACCCGTAAAGGTATGCAATGAAAAATAGACGTCGCTGTGATTTGTCGTATGGTGCATATTACATAAAATGTTGGATATGAAATTTAGCTAACATACTGAATTTTTCTTTAGAGTTGGGTAGACATATCTGTCTATAGTCTTGAGAAAATTTATATGATGTGGCATATTCATGTAGGATTGCTTCGCGCCAGCGGTAAAGCCAGGGTGAAATATCCACAATATTCCCCATATTTCACAAACAGTTTCAGATATCGAAATGAGATTTTCGCAAATGATAGCATGAAAAGAGGAGAGTATTTTACCATACCGTTAATATCTAAAACTTCATTATCTGTTGTGTTATTCCAATAACTACATTATTTTTCGGCGAAAGATATAATTTTTAAGAGGCATAGATATCTGGTGAAACGAGAAATGCTATGGGTTTTGGAACAACAAATGTGAAGTCACTACACGTCTTTATTTGTATAGAGGATGTGCTACTGACTTTAGTTTTCCTCAATTTCTCACTCAATAAACCACTGTTTCAGAAATCTCTCACTATTGTGTCTGCAGAACGTGTTTGTGAGGTGAAACAGTGTAAATTCCGCTGTGTTTTGGCAAAAGCAGTAAGTTTTGACATGGTAGCCAGAGAAATGAGTAGGTTTTATTCTAGATTCGCCACTCATGACACTCCATTGAAACTTCAGCGGAATTCATTTCAGATACTAACGAAAGCAGAGTGACAGTAGATCTTTTTGAATGGACACCATGCAAGTGTGGCCTTGGTGGGGCCCACTTATTGTCCCTCTTCAAACGATAAGTTGATTTTTGAAACACAACGTGCGGCGAAATACAACACTGTCAACACTAACGTGAAAGGTATGATAGAGTTCCTGCAGTTTAACTGCTCACAAATATTCAGCGCTACGGTTGCTACACTAAAGAGTAAACATATATCGTCTCATTGCTTGCATTGAGACATGTCTCTAAGCACGTTATGTACCCTGTGAAGAGTGCAAGCTAGCTGAATATTGACATCGTCGTAACTTTCCTCCAAAAATTACTAGTGGAAGTCTGAAATGACATGTATTTGAGCTTTCCAGTACATCACTTTTTAGTGATTAACAGATCACAGAAGTAGAAATGCTTCCCGTGTTCCATGTACAGTCGTGGACAAAACGAGCGAGACCCCTCGCCTTTTCGTTATGCTGATGCGCACATCTTTAGTCTGCTACACAGCATAACAGGCAAAGCGACGAAGTGCTACACAGGTGTGAAATTGAAAAACTATCTGAACATTTTCAGACTGTTTTCAATCATGTGTGAGACTATATTAGTCGGCCGGAGTGGCCGAGCGGTTCTAGGCCCTACAGTGTGGAACCGTGCGACCGCTACGGTCGCAGGTTTGAATTCTGTCTCGGGCATGGATGTGTGTGATGTTCTTAGGTTAGTTCGGTTTAAGTAGTTCTAAGTTCTAGGGGACTGATGACCTCAGAAGTTAAGTCCCATAGTGCTCAGAGCCATTTGAGCCATTTTTTGACTATATTAATGCTGATTAGTGTGTTAAACACAACACGTAAATATAAGATATAAATGAAAGAAGAAACGCTAATTAGCATGAACTGTAGTAATAAAAGTGAATTTCAGCTTATCGCGATAACGTTACTGTTTTAGTAAGACAAAGTACCCCAGATCGTTACGAATTAGCAAAATATTATGCGCATTCGGCCGCGAAACGGTCTGTGTCAACGTTCAGACCAGTCATACTGGATTACCGTTGCTGACCTGTCATGAAAGTGTGGAAATTTAGCAATGCGTTAAGATTCATAACGAAATTCAGCTACAAATCATTCAGTGTCACATTTAAGTCAATTCAATTATTGACTGAAGCGGAAAAAGTAGGCAGTAACAAGTATGAAATTCTACAAGAGTTTCATATTGATATCCACAGGGCGCCAGTACGGAATAAAGGTAACAATAAAAAGTATTGAAGGCGCGAGAATTTCTTAAAATTGCTTTACTGATAGTCTCTCTGCCTCAATCGAGATTAGAACCGAAAACAAACCGGACTTTTTAGGGTGTAAGAATTCAATTGAAGCGGTGGCTCAGCTGCTAAAAGGTATCTACACTATAGCAACAGCGCATTGAAAACTTTCACCGTCGTTTTCTCAGAAGCGGTCGAGTGTTTGCAGATTAGCCGAGACACGTGTTCGCTTATTTTTGTCCCCTCTTTCACTGAGCGAAGCTTCAGCAACATCGGGGTATGACACTTGGTGGGTCTCTTCGCAAGTGGCGTGCGTTGCGATACAGTAGACAGAATGCGTCCACTTTCCTCGACTACTCATTGACACGTCAGCAAACTTTCGTTCTAGTAGTGGCAGTTTGTATTATGAGGGCTGGTTTTCCTGATAACGATCTACTAGTGGACTTAGCTCCTAATTTACGTAACTGTGTGGTAGACCTACTGCAACTACTTAAACCGGAAATGTTTGTTTGTTTGGATAGTCCGCTTCGTAGTTGCCATAATTCGCTATAATATTTTCCTTTGTTTCAAAACGGCAAGTTTAGATGACCACTGCAACTTGGTGACATCAGTTACAATTAAATACTTTGAAACAGTTACGTGTGGTGTACGAAGAGTGTACTCTGTTGAATGAGGAATACATTGAACACATTGCTGCGTCCAGTAACAATAATTAACTTTCGGTTACATGACAAAACCCAAGTCGAAATACTGTATATTCATCTCAGTACCCAGTAAAACTTAAACTGGAACGATCGCAGACATAGTTTTGTGGGGAAGGCAAACGAAAAGCTGCGTTCTATTGGACGCACGCTAAGAATACTCAACAGGTCTAGTGAAAACACTGCCTACACTACATTTGTCCGTCCACTGCTATAGTATTCCCGCGCTGTATGGGATCCTTGACAGACGTGATTGACGGTGCACGGCAAAACGTCCAAGGAACCGTAGCACGATTTGTAATGTCACGAAATAGGGGAGAGAGAGTCCCAGATTTGATATGCGAGTTGGGGTGACATTCATGAAAACAAAAGCGTTTTTCGTTGCCACGAGATCTTTGCACGAAATTTCAATCACCAAGATGTGTTCTGAATGCAAAAACATTATTTCCTCGAACTCACACAGAAAGAAATGACCATAGTAATAATGTAATTCAGGGCTCGTAAGAAAAGATTTAAGTGGTCCTTTTTTCCGCACGCTGTTAAAGAGTGGGACGGTAGAGAAATAGTCCGAAGGTGGTTCGATGAACCTTCTGCCAGGCACGTAAGTCTGGATTGCAAAGAAATCCTGTAGATGTAACAACGAAATTATGTTGTAATATGCTACATGTGAGTTACATTTGATTTGAACATCGAAGTTGTTTGTTGTTTATTTATTTTTTGTTCATTATTTTCAGCCATAGACAACACCTAGGTGCGTCAAATTGATACTGAAATAAATTGTCATGCTTGTACCAATAACAATAAATTAATTACTACTTGTTGCGGTACTGCAGTATCTGCCAGCGCCTTCTTTTTGAGTGGATATCTCATACGATGTTCCTAGGGTATTTATAAGTGGATATTGCAGACCACTTCGAACAAAATTTGAATGTAGCAACGTAAAAGTTCCGTGATCAAAAAATCTGCGTTGCTGGCGAATACAGTTTATCCTCACTAAAGAGTATATATTATCATTATACATGAGGTGAAAAGGGTTTCGCCGTGTGCTGTGGCCGAGAGGTTCTAGGCTTGTCAGTCACGAATCTCGCAGCTGCTTCAGTCGCACGTTGGAATCCTACCTCGGGCATGGGTGTGTGTGAGGTCCTTAGTTTAGGTAGGTTTAAGCAGTTCTAGGTCTAGGAGACTGATGACCTAAGTAGTTTGGTCACGTAGTTCTTAGAGCATTTTTGTTTTTTACCTTTCGCTTAAATTTTCTTTACATAAACGGCCGTATCATTAGATTGCGTTGACATAGAAGCTCGCACTTTTTTACACCACCAAGGGACCGTATACTGCAGGAAGTGCGAAACATTTCCGCTTATTATGTCTACCCGTACTCGAGGTAAACGGGTCGGGTAGACGGATAGGTGGTCAACAAAGTGAGACTAGTAGGGTTCCATTTTTACCAATTTAGGTGACGAAATCCTAATAACTAAAATAGCTACGACAGTTACTGAAGTTGAGGGACGCACAAATAATTCCCCCTACTCTTTATTCCAGTGTTCTACTTACGGTCGATACATCAGCATATTAATCGTAGCTACGCTTTCGATCCAAATCACGTTTACAGGAATGCAAACAAAATCCATTTGCCTATACACGCGGTAATTCAGATCCCGGTATTAATGCCATCCCGTTTTAGAAGTGCGATCATTCCCATTGCTAGCTAGCTAGCTTAAGAAACACTTCGGCTAATGAACGTGTTCTGGCTGTGGCGAGTCTAATGGAGAATTCGAAATATTGTAGAATACGTTTGGAAGCTATGTCACCGTTTATTTCCTGGAGTGGTGCAGAATTATCCTACTAAATTTACTCGCTAATAACAGTATTTTGTTATTTCGATAAACATCCCGAATGATTGTCACATAAGCGGTGACATAAAGGTAGGAAATTCATGGTTTTGAGTCCAGAAAGCTCTATGCAACAGAAACTACAGATTATGTTCCCATTTTCATTGTGAAATTGCCGGCTTATTCATATCTGGGGTAATAATACAGGGGTGTTTGCCTGGGTTGTCCGCTAGCGTAGTGAAAGGTGTTTGCTACTGCAAGGGAGGTCTGGTTTGTTTTCGGTTTTAATCTCGATGGAGGCAGACAGACTCTCGGTAAAGCAATTTTAAGAAATTCTCGCAGCCCCAATACGTTTTACTGCTACCTTTATTCTGTACTGGTGCCCTGTGGATGTCGATATGAAACTCTTGTAGTATTTCATACTTGTTACTGCCTACTTTTCCGCTTCAGTCAATAACTGAATTGACTTAAGTGTGACACTGAATGATTTTTAGCTGAATTTCGTTATGAATCTTCACGCATTGCTAAATTTCCACACTTTCATGATAGGTCAGTAACGGTAATCCAGTATGACTGGTCTGAACGTTGACACAGACCGTTTCGTGGCAGAATGCACGTAATACTTTGCTAATTCGTAACGATCTGGGGTACTCTGTCTTACTAAAACAGTTATGTTATGTCGATAAGCTGAAATTAATTCTTATTAGTAAGTTAAGCTAATTAGCGTTTCTTCTTCCATTTATACCTTACATTTACGTGTTGTGTTTAACACACTGATCTGTATTAATATAGTCTTACACAAGATGGAAAACTGTATGACAAAGTTCGGATAGTTTTTCAGTTTCACACCTGTGCGTAGTATGTTGGTAGCACTTCGTCGCCTTGCCTGTTATGCTGTGTAGCAGACTTTACAGTTTTGCGGATCAGCATAACGAAAAGGCGAGGGGACTCGCTCGTTTTGTCCACGACTGTACATTTAAACATGTTCGTAAAGATTAGACATGATCTACTCCTGTCAAGATAGGCTTTGAAATTGTTCACTCCCCGAACTCTGACTGAATGGACAAAAAATTCTGGTTAATAATGCTACAATATGCAACTACAACAACGTCAAGCCATTATAATATACACTAGTATTTACTTAATCAAATTTAGACAGACGTAATTGGAGGGCTACTGCAGCAATTGTTACAACTGACACAACATAATATATTTTTACAAAGAAATAAATACTTGACAGCTACAGTCCACACATTTGTAAAATCAACTACTTAACAAATGGTTCACATGGTTCTGAGCACTATGGGACTTAACATCTATGGTCATCAGTCCCCTAGAACTTAGAACTACTTAAACCTAAGTAACCTAAGGACATCACACAACACCCAGTCATTACGAGGCAGAGAAAATCCCTGACCCCGCCGGGAATCGAACTCGGGAACCCGGGCGCGGGAAGCGAGAACGCTACCGCACGACCACGAGCTGCGGACAACTACTTTACACTACGAGATGCTAATATTTTACTGAATGATGTGATGTAAATAATTGAACTGCAAGAAGTACTGTTACTACTTTCCTCATTAACGCTCCTTCAACAACGTGCGATAACACCAGGATATTTAATGAACAGCACGTTATTGTCGTACTGTCGTCTGTGAACAGCTTACCACGGAATATTATTCCTGTAAAACCGGCTGCTTCTTTGCCTGTGATACAGTGAAATGAGATGGAACAGTCTGCAATGCAACTAGATGATGTCAGCTCGTCTTGTAAGCTAAGCTGCCATGCAAATACTTTCACCCGCATATTAATTATAGTTGTGGGTATCTGCATTCGCGTAGAAGTAATCTGACTGCCTTTAAGCAACCTTTAAGCTTTGTCAAGGATTAGTTGCCATTACTTTTTAACTGGAATTGAAGTAAATAGTTGTCTGTTCTGAAAACAATATCTATCAAATCTTGAAAGGAAACAATATGCTTACACAACCCATATCGGAAGCTTTCGGTGATTATTACAGACGAAATAGACGATTCAAACGCAGGTAGGACCAGAGGAAATTCTTTTTGGAGCATCTAACGTTTACCAACCTATCAGTAAATAGTTGCAGGAATACACGGAATTGTTACTCGATGTCATGTAAGTAAACGAAAAATGTGTGCCAATAATGACACTTAACAATATACCCCATATTCACAAATGTAGCGGCAGATATTCTCAGCCGCACAGCCTCTTACTTTTAATTAGTTATGACTGTCAATATTTTCGAAAATGGAAGCAAAGTCTCAGAATGTTAAACATTAAAGTTTATTACTGGTGAAATTAAAATCATGATATTAAACATTAAGAATTCAACTTCCTAACGCAGAGGAGTGAGTCGATCGAAAGACTACAGAGAAGATCCCTTCGACCTGAAAAAATTGTGTTGACGTGATAAAGAAGGAATGAATGTCGACTTGGAAGACATAGGAGAGCCAGTGTTATAGAGTTAGGCAGAGCTAAGGGACACTTGCAGACGCACAATTCATAGCAGATAGATAATATTCCTTTGGAATTTCTACAATCATTGTGGAGCTTGGCTACCGAGTGATTATAAACCATAGTTCATAGAATCCATCATAACTGAGGCCTAGCATTTGACGTCTGGGTGAATATCATCCACTAAATTCCGGTCATATCAAAGGCAGATAAATGTGAGAACAATTGATCAAACTACTTAGTAGATATTGCTGCTTTTGGAAAATCGTTAGACTTTGTTGCTATTTTTCGTCGTAATAGAAGTGTTCGACAATGTGAAATCGTAAAACATGTGCCGGAAGCTTAAATGTATGGCAAACTTTTCGCTGTGTCTGTCTGCGACTCAACGTATCCTCTCTATCTTTGTTGTTCCATTTTGGACGTGGAGTAGCGGCTGGTCAAATATTTAACAAGGAAAATCGCCAAATGGCCGTGAAATTTGAGAAGTTATTTTACTTTCACAACCAGTTTCAGCAATTCAATATGGCGTCTTTATGCTCCATAAGCACCTCATGTATAGACACCCAAAACTATTGGTTTTGGCCTACTGGAGCCATCCACTTCTGGAAGTCGTGAATTCGTATTTCAAGTGCTTCCTTCGAATTCGTCACAACAATTCTAGAATTCCAGAAATAGAGGGGTGCAGCACGCCAATATCGATATGTTTGAGTGTCTATGCATGAGATGCATATGGGGCCTGAAGATGGCGTTCTGGATAGCCGAAAGATTGTGAAAATAAAATAACTTCTAAAATTTCACGACTGTTTTCGATATTAAAAATCTCTATATGCTGATTAGCAGTCCATGCTATTCCAGATATTTTCGTTATTTCATCGTGGCCTTTACATTGCTTTTTTTGCAAGGTGTTAGAAATTCTGTGAGAAACTAGAAGCAGATTTAGGGAGAGACTTCTACTCGTAGTTTACAACACAACAAGAACCCAGAGAGAACCAGCAGAACAGAAAACCGATAGATAAGTGGTCGGATTAAGAAGGGCGTAAAGTAGGGATGCAGGTTTTTTTCTCCTACTACTGTACCTGCACATCGAAAATGCAGTGATATAAATAAAAGGAAGTTTTAGGAGTGGGTTTAAAATCAGGGTGAAAGGGTTTCAATTATAAGGTTAAATGAAATTGCAGTCATCATTGACAGAGGAAGAATTACACGACCTCTTTAACGGAATGATCAGTATTATGACCGCAGAATATTGACAGAGTAAACCAAAGAAGGAAAAATATCATGTGCAGCAGAATTGAGATCTGATTCTTGAAGTGTTCCCGTCGTAATGGGATTTCAGGATAGCAACTTCACGACGACGTTTTACTATCTTGAAATGAGTTTCGCGTTGCAAAATCTCAGCCGAATACGTGTTCCGGGTCGCAGCTGAACTATCGCTGCAAGATGTCGGCGCCTTTGGACTGCATTCATGAAAAACAAACTTTACATTAAAATAGGAGACCCGTAAGAAAGCGAAGTGACCCTAGTACCTTGGAAGCAAAATACGATGCGATGAACGCAGCAAGAAGCATATGAGACGGCAGAGGGAACATTGCTCGGTAAGGGAAATATACAGCAATTAAACATAACAATCAATGTAAAGAAGATTACAGAGGACAGCACTGTATGGAAATGAAATACGAGTGGTAGGAAAGCCGAAAACCAAGAAAATCGTAGCGTTTTAGAAGAATGCTAAAACATAGGTGGAGTGATAGCATAATAAATGAGGAGATCCTCCGCGGAGTTGGCGAGGAAAGGAAAGGAAAATGTGGAATACATTGACTAGAGAATGCGACGTGGTGATACGGTATGCGTTGAGATATCAAGGAATAACTTCCACAGTACTAGAGGGAGCCTCGTGGGTTAATTTCTGTATCAGAAGACAGAGATTAGACTATAACCAACAAATTATTGAAAACGTTCGGTGTAAGTCGTACTCGGAAATGAAGAGGTTCGAACGGGGAAATCATGGTCGGCATCAAACCAGTCAACAAGACTGACGAGCCGGAAATATGTTTGCTCGGAAATATCTGTACTCGTGCGGAACCCCACCATTGTCTTTATTCAGTTTTTAGTCTCAGGTAATGTATATTTTTATAATTTACACTTTATTAGTTGATCGCTCTGAAAACCTTATGCACCAGAACTTATTACGAATATAAGACGATATACGACAGTAAGACAGTCTGCGTAAAACATTATTTCACACTTTACTTGCCGAAACTGTCGATCTTTGCCAGAGCAAATGGTCGCGGATGTGAGAAGTGCGTTTCTATCCTACGTCTTGCCATTGTTCTTGTTGTCTGTCAGTACGATTTCACTTTACACTCAAAGCTTCCTACCTTCTTTTTTAATCCTGTATTCGGGAGCACCTGTTACCCCACTCCTGCGCTTTGATGTACGTAGTTTTTTAGGCAGCAGACTGCAAGGATTTCACTGCACGGTTCTATTTCTGGAATGGTTTCACATTCCACGACACGCCCCAATATCACGTTACTACAGCGGAACGTGGGTGTGCTGCCCGCCGGGCGCTACGGGTATTCAGGTCGTGCGTTAATATTTGAGTCGCTGTCCCGTCCCAGAGACGCCCCAGGGAGCGAGTCGTGTTCGCCGCCCCCACGTATGTCTCCAGACACGGAACGGGGTCAGTAGATCTCGTACATACTCTACGCCCCTTCCCTTCCTTAGTCCTGTTTCGACAGCTAAATGAAATTGTTCGTCATGCAACAACCAAAAACCTGAAGGTGATGTCCACATGGTTGCCTGACATTAGTTTTACGCTATTTTTAAATTTATTGATAGCAAAAATGCAGGAGCCGCAGCCAAAATATCAAGTAATAACTATAACTTCGATTTGCATTTGGTCCTAATGACGTCAGCTGGTTACAATATCGGGAGAGTCATGTAAATTTCAAATTTGACATTTACAAATTTGATAAAGATTAAAAAGTAGTGTGTAAAATACAAAAAATTTCACCTTTATACTTCTTCCTAAAAGAGATACATAGTTCCTCGGTGTGGTTAATGTGGCTTTGGAGATGAAAGTTGGTTTTCCGAGACAATAAATTTAATTCAGCTGCTGGAAACAAGCAATTAAGTGACTATGGAGTAAAGACTCATCTGTATGAGGAACTACCAAGAAGTATTAATGAAGATCATTCCACTACATATTTGAACAGTACTCAGCCAGTTGAGCTATGGACCTTTCCGGAGTGAGCAGTTTCGTAGCAGATTGAAATACCCGCTAGCGAACCGATTTTATAAAAATGCAGGAAAAATGATTGTAGACAATAATAGCCAGTTTATTTGCTACCACTGTCGTAGAAAGTTTTTGACAAAGAAATGTGCAAGATAGTGATGGTACATCTCAGTACACATAAATTTCTGTCGTACTTGCCGGTGATTTCAGAAAAGAATTATTAAAAAAATGCAATTTATTGCTTTGTGAGTGAGAAATTAGCAAGGCTACACATGAGTTCGAAGACAGTAGCTGGTTTCTGTGAGTGAAGCGAAGCATTTTATTGTGTGAACCATGTTATATTACGCGTGAAACTATGATTACAAATACCGTTTCAAACCAATGATATGTACATATTATTGAGGTTCGAGACTTGAAAGGGTATCTGGAGTCACAGTTTCACCTATAATATGACATATGGCACACTGAAGTGACGAATGAAAATTTGTACTGAGGTTGGGATTCGAGCCCACGTATCCTGCTCATTTGGGAGATGTGCTAACCACTATGCCACCCTGGCACAGTGGTTTACCACAACTGCACTGACAACTCTAGCACGCCTCTCTCCTCAATACGAATTCCAATTCATGCCTCACTCCACTCGGAACTCCCCCTAAGCTCGAAATCATTGCTCTCCAACTGTATTGGAAAATTACCTCAGTTGAATCTCGTTATGCATACCCTTGCAGACCTATGTATGAAAATTGCACCCAGTGCAATTTGCAACCAACCGGAAATCTGTGAAATTTGCACCCAGTATACCTGGAAACTACCTGCTGATTACGTCACATCGTACCTGCGTCCCGAGTTCTCGCTCCCTATGCCACAGTGGGGAAATATGCGGCCCCATCCGAGCCGGGTCCACGCCCGCCATGCAAATGAAGAACGTAAACAAAATGTCCTACCGCCGGAAGAACAGCAAGCGTGCCACCAGTTGTCAACATAACGTTCTGCGTTCTTCCCTCTGATATACGCATGTGACATTGGTTCTACTTGTTTTACCATTTATAACCTACCTTACTTTCTTTTATGATGCATATCAATATCTTCGGCCATATGAGTACTCTATCACTACGACCCCATTTCTCAACTGCTTCAATCTCTAATAGCGCGCACAAAATTCATTCTGAGTGACCTCTGACTTTTCTTCTTTTACTTCGATGATCATTTATCACTATATAAGTGGGCATCAACAAATTTTTTCATAGCCGGGGGAAAGTTGGAGATCGATATTTTGTGAAAAGATCTCGTCCCAAAGAAGAATGCCTTTGTTTTAATGATTGCCACCCCTAGTCGCGTATCATCTTCGTGTCTCTCTCTCCCTCTCTCTTTCCTGTTTTGCAGTAATACAAAGCAAGTTGCCGTTCTTTGAACTTTTCGCTGCCAACAAAACGCAGTCTTTCGTTCATCTTTGCCACAACATTCTCTATGTGATCGTTCCAATTAAAGTTGTTTGCAACTCTTATCCCTTTATATTTAGTTGACTTGATAGCTTTTAGATTTGTGTACTTTATTGTGCAACCGAAATTTATCAGATGTTTTTAGCACTCTTGTGGGTGGCCGACACTTCATGACTTAGGGTCACAACTGAAACTTTTCGCGCCGTACGGATATTTGGTGTAAATGATTTTGCAATTTGTTTTCATCTCCTGACTTTACTAGCCGGTAAATGACAGCACAATCAGCAAACAGTCGAACGGGGCTGCTCACAATGTCTTCTAAACCATTTACATCGATTAGGAACAGCTGAGGGTCTATATGACTTAGTTGGAAAACGCCACGTATCACTTCTGTTGGATGACTCTCCATCATCTACAACCAACTATGACCTTTCTGACAGGAAATCACGAATCCAGTCACACAACTGGGTCGGTACTCGATACCCACGGAATCTGGAAGTCGCTAGTGAGGAAAGGTACTATAGTCCTTCTGGAAATTTATAAATATGGACCCAATCAGATCCCCTGTCGATAACAGTCATTAGAAATAAAGAGCTGATTGTGGTTCACAGGAACCATTATTCTGAGTCCAAGCTGACTGCGTGTAAATATGTTTTCCTGGTGGCAGTTAACAATATTAGAATAAGGTAGACTTTTCCAAATCGTACTGAAAATCGAAGTCAGTGATATGGGTTCTTAATTCAGCAGATTACTTTTATTTCCCTTCTTGAGTATTACTATAACCTGTGCAAGTTTCCATCTTTAGGTACGGATGTTTCGCCGAGCGAGTGGTTGTGAATGGTTGCTAAATAAAGAGCTATTGCATCGGCATACTTTGCAAGCAGTCTAACTGGTGTACAATCAGGACCGGAAGTCTTGCCTTTATTAAGTGACTGAGGTGTTTAGCTACATCGACGCTACATACTTTACAGTTATTCACGTTGGTATCAGTTCTTGATTCAAATCCTATATTATTTACTTCTTTCCACGTACCATTGGATATTCAAGGGCCATTGACTAGTATGTCTTAAATTACGATATTGTATCCATTTCTATTCCTTTGATTACAGAGCCATCTGTGGCAAAACGAAGAAAATGCTTCAGGCAAAAAGTAGGAAAATATTGCCGTAGAATCATAATTTGCAATAAAAAACGTGGGTTCCAATTGAAGATTTAAAATTTGCCCTCCATCACTCACGCACGGGGTGGAATGGCGGGTAGAGTGTAGTATCGTCAAATGTCCCTCTCCAAGACAAACTCCAATTATTAGCTTTTTTTGATCCGATGTGCAGTTTTCGAGATATATGTTAAAATGTCAGTTAAAATAAACTCTCGGTACAGGATGCTCACGGGTAGCGCTATGAGTGGGAGAAGCTATGTACAGCTCATGTCACCTACGCATTATAAACCAGAACTCCAACCACAAAATTTCGGAGTTTGTTCGGGGATATTTAAAGAGTAGTTTGGCATAAGGACCCATCGTTTCAGTGGCTCGTTACAAAGTAATAATGTAATTTTGGCTTAGTTTCCTTGTTGCCAGAATTATCCTAGTTGCTGTGAAAATGCTTTCACAACGATAAAAAACACTCATCACGCAATAACCGATCAAATTACCATAAAATTATAACAATTAAAAGTTTCAAAATGTTAAATATGGCTGAAGCAGCAACTGTTGAAAATCTTCACGGTAAATTATAACAGCCAAACAGTGGCAAGATAAAGATTTATTGATATCCTTGACCACGGTTTCGGTATATCTAAATATACCTCCATCAGAAGCAAAAATACACTAAAATCACATCCTGCAGTGGAGATGCATGAAACAATCGCGCCAAAGACGTCCTCAGTAGTTAAAATTAAAATATCACCTCCAACTGTACGGCAAATTATGAACGTGAAAGTGATATTTTAATTTTAACTATTGACGACACCTTTGGAACAATTGTTTTATATATCTCCACTGCAGGAAGTGATTTTAGGCTATTTTTGCATCTGATGAGGGTATATTTAGATATACCGAAACCGTGGTCAAGGATTTCAATAAATCTTTATGCTGCAACTGTTTGGCTGTTATCATTTACCGTGAAGAACAATTAAAAATGAAGAGGGAGGAGGTGATTTCAAAAGCCGTGTAGGTGTATAAAGGTGCTTTATTCGCAACTACCGGCTTCGCATTAGTGTAAACGCGTCTTCAAGTTTATAATTGTTACATTTTCACAATTTCGATGGACAGTTATTGAGTCCCAGCATTTCTAAGTTATCAATGTTAAGAGTCAAACCACATTGGTGAGAGTGTGTCTTATTGTTATTCCTCTAAGCTGTGGTTGCATGCCACAGAAAGTCGTTTTTACCTTCACAACAGTGAAAATACCTGTAATATGCAATCACCAAAACGTAGTAACATGAAAGAATTCGGTTAATCTTGGGTGTGTATACAGATGTAAAACTGCTATTATGTAGATGCTATTGTTCCAGAAACGGCTGAGCATATCGCTGTCCTGCCCTTTTTGCACTGCATCCAGTGAACCAATAGACAAGATGCATTTTGGTCCAGTGTTCATCACTAAACCTTCTGTGTATCTCTCTTATGTACAACTATCATTGCTGGAAAAACCAACCTGAGAGTGGACCAGGCAAACTGAATGCGAGCTGGGAGATAAAAAATAAACTAGGCCTTACTGTTATCAACAGCAAGTACCGTGAGGGAGTGACACAAGTTTGACTCCAAAGAAGGCAAACAGAGCATACCGTCGGTACTTTTACTGTCGTGCAGATAGTTTCATTGCAGTAGCAATATAAGGACTAAGAAATCGAACGAAGCGTAATTACCTTGTAAAGAGCCACCAGACACCAAGAGTCCCTTATTCCAAAACACTCGAAAAATACTCCTGGACAGCCTTCAGAATTTGGTAGGTGCAGTTCTGGTTTCCCTTGTATGCACACAACATGACCTATTCTTTAAAATGACAACGCATCTTACATACATTACTTGTACCACGTGCTGATCAGGCTGCCTGACATGTCGCAGGATACAAATTTCACAGGGTCAGGGTACTGACGTCACCGGATGCACTTTGCACGCCACATTCCAGACGAACCGCTCACGAATTTTAATCATAGTTTTTTAAATGTTCTGCCAGCGGAAGCATTTAAATACACTTGCACTAACTCCAGTGGTCAAACGACCTTGACGCCTTTGCGACCTCTCACGGTGCAATGTAAGAGATTGTCCGTTATACTATGAGGCTTGACAGTCACCCCCTTCCTCAGCCATTTATTAATGTGTGCCAACTCAGTATCCTTATCTTGCTGTTGGGTGATGTCCCGAAAACTGAAGGGTAGTCCAGTCAGAATAAAACATAACACTTCATTGGGTTCAATACCAATGGCCTGCACTAAGTCACTGGCACCCGCATCTCTCTCATGATCATCGCCAGACATGTGGCTATGGCTGCCTGTAGCTACGTTCTCAATTCTAATATGTTTTGCCTTGAACTGAAAGGCGGATATCCTTATGGGTCACAGGGTGATGTGACCTGTGCGCCTCAGCCGCACAAGATACAGCTGACTGCTTATCTATCTCTAATTGTAAGATTCTGTGTTCCACATACATTTAAAATTTTTCTACAGCAAAAACAACTGTTAAAGCTTCAAGTTCTTAAATCGAGTACTTACCTTCCATTTGTGGAAGGCTATGAGATTCATATGTCACCAGCCTCCATCCTTTATGATATTCTTGGTACAAAAAGGTAGCCACCTTAGAGACAAAAGTGACTGTCTGGATAATAAATTTCTAGTCAAAATCCAGTATTGTAAATACTAGCGAACTTGTCAGTGCAGTCTTGAGAAGTTCGAAAGCTTGTTGAGAGGGGCCGCTAGTTGCACAAAATTTAGGGACAGATTTTCAAAAAAATTAGCCATGAATACAAAACAGGTGACCCCTTTGACGTTTTGCTGCGATTTGATTTCATACATTGTGACGAAACGGTGGGCAGCAGTTTATGGTCTTGTTTGCGTGCTGTAGGGTAAGAAATACGGTAAGCTTTACCTGCGTTCAAACGAACAGGGTGCCGACATAGACGACTGCAGTAAAAGCACGGCATTGTTGGGCCGCCAAAACGCGTTTTTTCTGGAGAACAGTGAGGAGACATTTCCATAAGGCCGTGTGCCGTGGTCGCATTGTGCAGAAACACACTAAGCTTGGTGCAGAATAGGGGGCAGACGTCCAGGTATACAGCCTGGCGCCGAAAAGTCGCCGACAGCGCATTGTAGGCCTTGTTAGCAAGCAAGCCACAAAAACAAATGTAAACGTTCTGCAAATGTCCATGGGACAGAAAAACTGGCACCCAGATGTCAAGACTCTGTTTCAAAACATGTTTTGTCAAAGCGAGTTTATGGCCATTCTTTGCAAACTTTTAAATGGACGCAACAGGGGAGATAACAAGCTGTTTATGGAGGGCTGTGCTTCCACCCTGTACTGTGTTAGCAAAAGACATGGCAAACGTGTGAGAAAGATGCTGCGAAGCTGAATTTTTTTCCGTTTTCTGCCAATTAACTTTAGAGGCACTGATTGGTCCAATAGGTTTGCAGTGCAAAGACCATTCTCTGAGCTTAGAATGCTGGGAACCAGCTCGTGATTGGCTTGTGCTAAATTGGGGGAAGTAAAAAAAGAGAAATGTGCTTTTGGGACCGAGCTGAGGAGCAAACGGGGAGAAAGAAAGAAGGCACTCTTGTACAGGTCTCTTCTACTGGCACTTCGCTAGTAAAGAACTGCAGGTCTCTACCTAAATGGTGAGACTTGTGACCTTTGCTAGTGTGCTTCTTAGAGCCTGTGCCAGTCACCTTCTGAACTGTCAGAGGTACTGCTTGTATCATCACGGTCACTACGAGCTATGCGTGCGTGTACTTATTTGTCTTGAGTCGGCCGTCTAAACATTTGGCGTATTCCGACATGCACACTCATGGCACAGAGTGAAATTGGTTTGGCAGACCAGCAAACAGGTCCACCTGCACACTGGAATCCATTGGGGTTTCAGAGGCTCTTAGGGAAGTATCTGTGTTCTGAATTAACTGAACACGAGACCATGTACTTGCATTTTTTGGGAACTCGCATTTAATAACAGATTGCCGCCTTCCATGACTTCAGTCGCCGAACGCATCGTGGTGTGCTGCCTTGACCAGTAGGAACGTAAAGTATTTGCTACTGCGACATACAGCTATAATATCTATTTCTCAGCACCCTGTTCTTCGGAACCATATTATTCCTTTTTTTGTACGGTAGAATATAGATGCTTGGTGGTGGCGTAGTTTGATGCCATAACCTGGATTCACGTGTATGATGTGAGATAGAGCGAGTAGTGTTCTGGTTAGTGCCGTGTGTCACTCCCCAGAAGATCACTTTGTCCACCTTAGATCGCATTTTAGTAAGGCTTCCGTTAAATAAATATTTTTTGTATGGTGTTTCTTTAATAATTTTGTTGTCTTGTCATGTTTATGATCCATAAATCGATTGTCAATTACACTACAACTTCTCCCTGAGTTCTGATTAATAATTACATTGCACTTTTTATGGCAGTCTGGATCTGAAACATAAGGAGTAGCTTTTTCACTTAGTGTCCACTGCGTGGATCTTTTACGTCAATAATAATAACCAACTTTCAAACTTCAAAAAAAGTATTGCCCAGAATAAACGACGACACCGCTATCTCCATGAACAAGCCAGATGGTACACGATTGTACTCCTACAAACTCCAGCTGGTTACAAAATCTGTAACTGGCTTACATTCGTCAGCAAGAGCCATCTGGATATTGGCTTGGTTAAGATCTATTAACTTTTCTTTAAAAAAATTCTCTAAATAAATGATATAAATAAAATCTTCAAACCAATACAGAAAATAAAAAAATTAAAGATAAGGGTAAAAACCTCTCCCAATCTAAATACACTTTTAAAGACCGTGGCCATCTGCATCTACGCAGAACTGGAATGCAGACGTGGCAAAGGAATGGATTGTAAAACAATCTTCTTATTAAACCCTGTATGAAAACCAGAAGAGAAGAGAATCGAAGCAGTTGAGATATGGTGCTATAGAAAAATGTTGAAAACTCGATGAACTGGTGAGGTAAGGAATGAGGAGATTCTTCGCAGAATTGGCGAGGAAAGGAATATATGGAAAACACTGGCAAGAAGAGGGACAGGACGGCAGGGCATCCGGTAAGATATTAGGGAATACTTTCCACAGCACTAGAGGGAACTGTAGAGCGTAAAAACTGTAGAGAAAGAAAGACTAGCATACGTCCAACAAATAATTAAAGATGTAGGTTGCAAGTGCTACTCAGAGATGAAGAGTTTGGCACAGGAGAGGAATCCGTGGCCAGCCGCTTAAACCAATCAGATGACTCATGATCACCGGTTTAACTCGGCCCTATGGCTTTGGAACTACGAAAATAGGCAAAGCATATGGTGACTGAGAACGTCTGATTATACTATCGTTCACCAATTGCTCGACCGCCGCCCTCAATTCTTTGACGCTCGGTGGGGAGAGGCGGTATGGGTAGTAAGTAACTTTGACGCTGCCAGTTAGTTCTATTTTATATGCCCACTACCAGCACTAAACAGTCATAGGAAAATCACGAAATACTTGGCGTAGCTATTCTAACTACTGTCGTTGCTGTGGATAAAATGACTCAGTTCAAAGCACAGTACAGTACTATATCAGGCTGTCAACCACCATGTTCGTACCGAACTACAACCCATGTTTACAAAATTCAGGGACTGAACGTGGCTGAAAATAAATCGATAACTTCTTATAGCGGCAATCCGGCACCTACCCCACAAGAGTAACAAATTGTGCTCCCAAAATCATATTAATAGATACATCTTAAGCTACCTTAATATGACAGGACCACGTTAACCGCTGAATGGCAACCTTACATGCCACTCTACCAATAACAATATTTCACTGAAATTAGCTAACTTGCTCACTTGCTTCTTCTCTGCTAGTGAGCAAATTTTATAAATATCCTTATTTGTGTCATAAAATTCCTTACAGATCAACTTCGAAGAACTGGCTATATCCAAAAGAGCATAGATTGCTTCTCCATTAATCTGGGCGTAGAGAAAAGGCAGTCGAGTTGCTACGTGTCACCTCCCTAACCACAGCAACCTGTGTTAGGAGTTGCTTCAACTGAACAAAATTACTCAGACAGACGCTAAACATCACTCACGCCCTGTCCTTTGGGTACATATCCTCTAAAATACCGTTCACAATCTCTTTTTCAGAAACAAACACAGACAGAGCACCTCTTTTTATCCTACACACATTCTCCTGTAAAGTCTTCCCGGAGCACTGTACTTCCAAGCATAATTTAGCCTTTCATTCTTGACGTATGCTGTTAGAGAATAGCTGATTGTAGATACGTTGACAAAATCCAAAACCGTCGATATCAACAAACTGATAAGACTAAAACTCGTTCAAGCCCATTGCCTCTTCTTGTTCTTGCAGATCTACTAGAACTGTGAGGTAGTTTCCATTTTCTAGCTATCCTGAATGGACAAAATGTCACCCTCGCACAGTAATCCAGTCAGAGAGTACACCAACTTAGCGAAAAATTCAGACATGCACTCACCTTATCCTGAGCCTGCAAAATTCGTATTACTTACCTCGCCACCAAAATGACTTTCATTACCACAACCAACAGGAATTTTACTCAACAACACTTGAAATCTATCTTGTAAACAATTCAGTTGACCCCGCAATGGACCAATGGATTTATCAAATCCCTCTATACCCTTGGCGCTGTAAATATCCATGATCTAGTTCATACTCCATAACATTTGATCACTCACTTCAGATACTCATATCACCAAAGCTAGTTCAGCTACAACAGCCTGAATCGTGAAGATGGTGTCTCTCACCTCTGTCATCTGCTTGTATTGTGGGTCATAGGTCGGTTGACCACCTCATAAAAACAAGGGTCCACATCAGCTGCGCTTCCACCAGCCTCTGCTCCTCTAATTTGCAATTCATCCTGTAATTGAGCCTTGTGCAAATCCATCACTCCAGTCACCACTCTTGTGGACATTTGGAAACAGAATGGTAACCAAATAATATTTGCCACAGCAAGGACCCACACAAAAATACTAAAGCACAAGCAAAAGTCTTATTTTCACCACTCTCAGGTCGTTGTACGCATAATACGCTTCTTTCCTTTCCTTTCCTTTGGGCCTTTGTCCCGCTTCAAGGTGGTGTCGGCTGTGTTTCTATGAATTTCGCAGTGTTAGTTGTAGAGGGTGGCCGGATGCCTTCCTGTCGCCACGCCGAACCGCCTGGTACGGAATTAGTGTAACCCAGCTGTCTGCGTCAACTGTAAGCCATGAAATAGTGCGAACGTTGTCAAATGTCTGCGAGTCGTGGAACTGAGGCAGAACGTGGGAACCTGCCAGCTATTCACCTAGCAGGATGTGGAAAACCACCTAAAAACCACATCCAGGTTGGCTAGCTTACCAGCCCTCGTCGTTAATCTGCTGGGCGGATTCTATCCAGGCCCGGTGGGCCTACCCGAGTCCAAGAAGCAGCGCATTAGTTCTCTCGACTACCCTGGCGACTGTACACATAATCACACCCTGATACCAAAATCTGCTGCTAGAGGCACTGGTAGGACAGGGTTGAGCTGTGAGTGGTCTTTGTTACTTGTCAAAATAATTTTTATTATTTTATTTAAACAACGTGTAAACATTTGTTTGCTAATGCATACAGTAAATTTAAGTTAATTTTAACTCAATTTACACTTGTCAAAAGGGTAACTAGTTCACCACTAAATAACAACCCACCTCTGTTCCGGATTGAAAGAAATATCGAACCCTGGGAGAAACGGGCAAGGAATCAAAATGTTTACTAATAGAGCCTTTGCGCTAGACAACCCTCCAAAAAATTCAGGTGAAGGCTAGCAGTTAAGAGAGGGTGTGGTTTACAGAAAACATGAGTGAAAGCTCAAATGATATCAAACTGAAAGGGGGCCAAACGAACTGGCAACTGACGAACTTGGGAGCTGCATCTGCACAGTTGCTTCAGTCCGGAACCGCGCTGCTGTTACGGTCGCAGGTTCCAATCCTGTCTCGTGCATGGATGTGTGTGATGTCCTTAGGTTAGTTAGGTTTAAGTAGTGCTAAGTCTAGGGGACTGATGTCCTCAGATGTCCCATAATACTTAGAGCCATTTGAACCGATTGAACGATCTCCATAGTTTAGACAAGTGGATGCAAATCAAACAGTGAATGATGGTAATATACTACAGTGTGTGCTGAATTAAACTCAACATGTACAGCAGCTGGAAACTGACTTATTCTGGACTCGCATTCGGGAAGACGACGGTTCAAACCCGCGTCCTGGCATCCTGATTTAGGTTTACCGTTGTTTCCCTAAACCAATTCAGGCAAATACCGGGATGGTTCCTTTGAAAGGGCGTGGCCGACTTCCTTCCCCATCCTTCCCTAATTCGATGGGACTGATTACTTTGCTGTTTGGTCCCCTCCCCAAGTCAAACAACCAACGAACCAGCCAACCAACTGATTTATTATAAACTCATGGACGCCCTACCAGTAGAGAATAGCTTCGTCTTATAAGACACTCACAATGGCAAATTCGCTATCTGCTGGTTTTGTTTGCGGAAAAGATCAACCAACAAACCTTGAAGCTAACCCTGCCCAGCGTCGCTGTGTAGTTAGTAATTTTCGTCCAGCTAGCTCCTTCTTGTTGAAGCAGTACCACTACGGCAGCCACGATGTGGAGTCAATCCAGCGGCTGTTTCCCTGCTTGCGTCTACCCACTGCTTGTTGTCCGTTCCCTCTCCATCCCCAGACTCCATCTCCCTCTCTCTCCACCTGTCCTAGCAATGGCATCTATGTCGCGCCACAGCGCCGCCAAGGAGTTACCGTAGTCCGCCATCAATGCTGCGCCGTTGGCGCATATATGAAACAGCCGAAGCTGTGTGACGTTTCACTGTGGTAAATTTTTCTTGCTCAATATCAGTGATCTGCCACTATCATCACGAATGATCCAAAAATAATTTCTCTTTGCGGATGACAAAATACTAAGTACGTTGTGGAGCGCAAATTAAATGATTTAGCCAATATGGTAGTCGTTAATACGAGACTCTGGTTTTCAAAAGAGCAGGTTAACACTTAACCGCATCGAAACACGATTCATGCAGTTTCTGACATGGAATGCTTATAAAAGCAACGTTCATTGCCTCAGCATATTCAAACAATCAGGAAGTCTACAAATTTAAATTCTTAGGAATCAGGATAGGTGGAAAGCTTTGTACTAACGACCACTTTCTAGATCTTGTGCAAAAATTCGATACTGCTATCGTTACTATAAAGACGAAGCCTTATTTACTTTGGGTACTTCGCATGTTTGGGCAAATCTGGGCACTTACAAGGAATTTTCTTAGCGCAGAAAAAAGGTTGCTCGAAGTGAAACAGGATGCCAGTTATTGAACTTCATGTGTGCCATTGTTCAGGTCTCTCGGAATTCTGACTCTGCAATCTCTGTACGTATCCTCCATCTTCGGATTAGTATTTGTCAACATTCAATCATTCAGAAAAACTATATTCGATCCGTGAACACTATACGGAAAACCAATTTGGTCTTGGATAACATTCCTTTAGTACTGTGCAGAAATATGCGAACTGCTCACCAGATTAAATTTTCCACAGCGTTCGAGAAGAAATGAAATAGAGAGATAAACCCTCAGTCTTCAAATCTATGAGGGTTACCCAGTAAGTAATGAATAATTCTTTATTGAACTTAATGAGAATTACGGACACGAAAGAATAGTGTTTTATCTACTCCCCCTTATTTTTCCACGTAATCTCCATCCCGTTCTATGGTCTTCCTCCAGTGCCAAACAAGGGCGTGTTTGCCCTGTCGGTACAAATCCTTGTCCCGGTGGCGGAGCCAGTGCTTCACTGTGTGAACTTCCTTTGCTGATCGACATATACAGCGCCAACTGCCGAGTCGTAATGCGTCTGACCTCGCGAATGACATAAGCTCGCTGCAACATGTCTGGTGTGAAAGCCATGGATGGTCTCCCCGATCGCTGCAAATCGTGGAGCTCCGCCGAACCGCCTTCTGATGATCTCACCCTCCATGCCCAGCGACCAACTGTACTTCTGTCCACTCAGACGCTCCATAGACTTTGCACAAGCGTTTGTGAATATTCCCTAAAGTTTCTTTCTCTGCAGTGACGTACATCACCTACAGAAGCCATTTAGAAACTGTCCTGCAGCCACGCTGTATGTCGGAAGTGAAGGAAACTTCGCGCTCACTGAGGAGAGTTCAGATAATACGTATGTAATGTTTGGCATTCGTAGCAGTGTTTTCGGACGAGAAAAAGATGCGGTGCATTACTTTCCGACCAACCCTCGTAAGCTGAAACACTCCTTCCGTAAGGTATACGTGGAATGCTCAGTCATTAATGCAACACATTCTTTTCCTCCGAAAATTGCGAATGAAAAACAATTTGTTGTGGGTCATCTTGGAATATTCCCGCTTAAGCCTCTACAGTTTCATTAAGTTCCGCTGGGTGGCAGCTCTATACGTGGTATCCAAAATGGCGTCTGCCACAGATGTGCTCCCCAAGCAGAGAACTGTCATTGACCTTCTTTTGACGAAAAACCAGAGCATGTCAGATATTGATAGGTTCATGCAGGTAAGTATGGAAACCTGTCAGTGAACAAAAGCACGGTGAGACGGTGAGACGGTTGGCTAGAGGCCTGCCATCATTGCAATAATCTCTCCCAAACTTGTCCGATATCCTGCGTGGCGGATGGACACATACAAATGTGGAGCATGCAGTGCTGGAACATGCGGACACTCTCATTCGAGGTGACTGACGCATAACAAACAAACACGTCGCTGCTCAACTGGGTGCCTCTGTTGGCTGTGCTGACACTCTCGTCCACCAGTTACGGTAATCAAAGGTCTGTGTCCACTGTCTTCCACACCGTTTAAGAGAACATACAAAGCAACGAAGGGCCATTCAAATGAATGTTGCCCACCGCGAGAAGCAGTACGCGGGTGATGGGGAAGTTACTGATGCAGCAAGACTTTGGCTCCGACGTCGACCAGTAGAGTGGTATCATGCGGGCATACAGGCAGACAGAGATTATGCGGAAAAATAGGCTTTGTAGCGAAATGACTGGGGAATAATGTGTTGTATCGGAATACTGAACAAAACAACATGCATCCAGAAAAAAATATTTGCAGAATTTATTCAATACCCTTCGTATGAATTTCTTGCGGTAGCTGAAAACTTTTGTAAGTAGTGTATTATTTATTTGTACCTACATACATAACTTTTGCCTCCTTTTATATTTCTTTGGTTTTTTTTTGTTTACAAAATTTCTAACCAGATTTCTGTATAGTAGTAAGTTATGTATTATCCGCTTGCAGTCTTCCAATGAGAGCGCATCATAAACATTAGGTCGGTTGGTCCTGTGTGGCAGCTTTTTACTTTACTGTTTTCAGCTTTCTGTCTGCCACGTTGTGTCTAATGTGGCACTTCTCGCTCACGGCCGCACAGTGCAAACTGGGACTGCGCCCCTGCGTAAAGCCAACAGTGACGTCACACGTCCAACACGTAACCACGGCTGCCGCAGCTGACTATACAGCCGGCGCACCATGCGCCTGCATGGGAGAGTGTCTTTGGCGTCGCAGCACTTCAATCATCGTAGCATCAAACTGAATCAAGTATGTTTTACTTTGCAATAGAGTTTTCCTATCCATACCTATACTTGAGTATTGCTCATCAGTGTGGGATCCGTACCAGTTCGGGTTGACGGAGGAGATAGAGAAGATCCAAAGAAGAGCGGCGCGTTTCGTCACAGGGTTATTTGGTAACCGTGATAGCGTTACGGAGATGTTTAACAAACTCAAGTGGCAGACTCTGCAAGAGAGGCGCTCTGCATCGCGGTGTAGCTTGCTCGCCAGGTTTCGAGAGGGTGCGTTTCTGGATGAGGTATCGAATATATTGCTTCCCCCTACTTATACCTCCCGAGGAGATCACGAATGTAAAATTAGAGAGATTAGAGCGCGCACAGAGGCTTTCAGACAGTCGTTCTTCCCGCGAACCATACGCGACTGGAACAAGAAAGGGAGGTAATGACAGTGGCACGTAAAGTGCCCTCCGCCAAACACCGTTGGGTGGCTTGCGGAGTATAAATGTAGATGTAGATGTAGATCACTGACCAGCAACACAACGCCACTCCAATACGTTTAAGTCCCACGCACACGAATACTCTGGCCATCCTGCCAGCCCCTATCTCCGCCGCAACCATTAAAGCAGCTCAGCCTGCCGCAGCGGACAAACAAGCACAGTGGTTAAAGCATGGCAGCTTGGATCTCCGCAAGCCTGGCAAGCTCAAGGTAACCCGTCCAGCCTGCTGCTCTGAGAACAGGATGCGATACCAATCCAACGTATATATGTTTGGGGGGTAGGTAACTTTATTGCATACCATTTATCCTAACTGTGGTAGGAGCAGTGAACAAACTATGCCGCTGTAGGGAGTGGTGGGATTGGTTTGAGCTGTGAGTGGTCCTTGCTCCTCCCTAAAATATCTTTTTCAAAAAATTTCTAAACAGTATTTTCTCACAAAAATAGTGCAACCAAGAAATATAAAAGACAATTACTTTTTCCAAACGAAAACTATTACAGCATGATCAAAAAAATCAGCAAGAAAAATTTACTCAGCACCAAAATGCTCACGTTACAGTATGAAATTCCACTACAGTGAAAACACTCGAAGTATCTGTGCTGCTTCGTAATAAAAGACTGATAGACAGGGTGGTCCATTGATAGTGACCGGGCCAATATCTCCTGAAATAAGCATCAAACAAAAAAACTACAAAGAACGAAACTCGTCTAGCTTGAAATGGGAAACCAGATGATTCTATGGTTGGCCCGCTAGGTGGCACTGCCATAGGTCAAACGGATATCAACTGCGTTTTTTTAAAATAGGAACATCCATTTTTTATTAACATATTCGTGTAGTACGTAAAGAAATATGAATGTTTCAGTGGACCGCTTTTTTCGCTTTTTCGCTACAATAGTCACAAACATGTAAGCACGTGATACCACGTAACATTCCGCCAGTGTGGACGGTAATTGCTTCGTGATACGTTATCCGTGTTAAAATGGACAGTTTACCAATTGCGGAAAAGGTCGATATCGTGTTGATGTATGGCTATTGCGATCAAAATGCCCAACGGGCGTGTGCTATGTATTCTGCTCCGTATCCTGAACGACATCATCCAAGTGTCCGGACCGTCTGCCGGATAGTTACGTTATTTAAGGAAACAGGAAGTGTTCAGCCACATGTGAAACGTCAATCACGACCTGCAACAAATGATGATGCCCAAGTAGGCGTTTTAACTGCTGTCGCGGCTAGTCCCCAGATCAGTAGCAGACAAATTGCGCTACAATCGGGAATCTCAAAAACGTCAGTGTTGAGAATGCTACATCAACATCGATTGCACCCGCACCATATTTCTATGCTCCATGAATTGCATGGCGACGACTCTGAACGTCGTGTACAGTTCTGCCACTGGGCACAAGAGAAATTATGGGACGATGACAGATTTTTTGCATGCGTTCTATTTAGCGACGAAGTGTCATTCACCGCAGCGGTAACGTAAACCGGCGTAATATGCACTATTGGGCAACGGAAAATCCACGATGGCTGCGACAAGTGGAACATTAGCGACCTTGGCGGGTTAATGTATGGTGGGGCATTATGGGAGGAAGGATAATTGGCCCCATTTTATCGATGGCAATCTAAATGGTGCAATGTATGCTGATTTCCGACGTAACGTTAAACCAAATTTACTACAAGATGTTTCACTGCATGACAGAATGGCGATGTACTTCCAACATGATGGATGTCCGGCACATAGCTCGCGTGCGGTTGAAGCGGTATTGAATAGCATATTTCATGACAGGTGGATTGGTCGTCGAAGCACCATACCATGGCCCACACGTTCGCCGGATCTGACGTCCCCGCATTTCTTTCTGTAGGGAAAGTTGAAGGATATTTTCTATCGTGATCCACCGACAACGCTTGACAACATGCGTCAGCGCATTGTGAATGCATGTGTGAACATTACGGAAGGCGAACTACTCGTTGTTGAGAGGAATATCGTTACACGAATTGCCAAATGCCTGGAGGTTTACGGACATCATTTTGACCATTTATTGCCTTAATGTGGTATTTACAGGTAATCACGCTGTAACATCTTGAGTTCTCAGAAATGTACATTAAGACATGTTTATAACTTCCTGTTTGCTAAAATGTATTTGGGGACTATGGAATGAAAAACAAGAGAGACAAAAGAGAATATCTGAATGTGTCTGAGAATAATCAGACTGATTTAAACAAGAGATTCAATCTATTTAGAGGGTAAATGCTTTCGTCTTGTGGCGATAACCCCCAACCCAACAAAGGTAACTGTGTCAGGTTACAAAGCCTGAGAGTTAATGTTCCATGCTTACTGGTGGCATTTCTTGTTACGAGCACGATCGTAAATATGAAAACCAAATCTTTGAAGCCAGTAGTAATGCCCCAATAGGGAACATTACGAAAATAAAACAGGCATTTAGAGGCATTAGAGGCATTTTTCCCTCGCTCAGTACGCGTATGGAACAGGAAAGAAAATTTAAAGTACACATAAGATTTGCCCTCCTCCATGCGCTGTACAGCGACGTACAAGTTGTTTTTGTAGGAGAGGACGTAGATCTGAACGTGAGGTACTTTATTGAACCATTTAAAAGCTTAGAAAGGACAGTAAAGCTGTAGGGCCTTTTAGTTATGGCTTAATGTGCATAAAACTGTTTTGCTACATCTTCATGGTATATAGATTGGGTTAACTAACAACCAGGGCAAAAACGGGTAATCAGTTATCTTAATAATGATTACAAATTAACGTATTTTGCAAACTGTATGCGACTCCAAAAGGAAGAACTTGAAAGACTGCGTTTCGTTTTTGCGTCGTGGCTGAGGTCCGTGGCAATTTTATATTTTAGAAACAAAATCAGTTTTATATCCTAGATTTTCACTTGTACATTTAAAAGTATATTCATAAATAATGCAACTATTTTGCTATAAAGTTCGTCACACACTTCTGTACCTGTAGTAACTTACGCAGACACTTGTGCCGTTGTTAAGACTCTTAACTAGTTCTGCAGAAGTCTCAGTATCCGTGTGCCACTGACATGCAACTCTGCTACAGAATCTGTTTGCTGCTATACAGGGAGAAGAAAAATTCTCGCACTCGGACCTTGCTGCCTGATACCTCTGTCACCATACAGTAGTAACTCTGTGAACTTGGTACTGGGGATGGCGTTCTGCTCTGGGGTGCAGGAGGTCGAAAGTTCCATTCTGCGACAAGGCGTATTTGTTTTTGTTCGCCAATTTCATTCTACCATATAATACCGTAGCACACGTAAGCCGTTTCTTAAGCCACACGTATCCAATATTTATACAGTATAGTGATTTGAAACGGTGAACATAACGAAAACGTGGTCAGACAAGTTACCTATCATAGGACCTTGGATGTGACACATTAAAAAACCAGTGACACTAATAATTTCTGTATAAATAACCTATGACGTTTATACATTGTCCTCAGAGCAGATGCTCAAAGCGACCCAGCTTCACGCCCAAACATTGCACGATCCGCTGGATCATACAGCTCAGCATTCTTTTGAATATGGCTGCATCCATAGATACATGAGCACCATGAACACGAGTTATCAGTTCTTCAACATGTGTCGGCGGAGTAGAATACATGTACTCCTTCAAGTGTCCTCAATGGAAGAAATCCGAGGGGTTTAGGTTAGGTGAACGGGAAAGCCGTACAACCGGACCTCCATCTTCACTGGAAATGTTCCTTATAAATACCATCACACATGAATTCGAAAGTATAGAGGTGCACCATCATGTTAGAACCATAATCTCTGCCGAACATGAAGTGGAACATCTTCCAGTGCGTAAGGAAAGAGTTTGAGAGTAATGCATGATATCCAGAATGAGATTTTCACTCTGCAGCGGAGTGTGCTCTGATATGAAACTTACTGGCAGATTAAAACAGTGTGCCGGACCGAGACTCGAACTCAGGACGTTTGCCTTTCGCGGGCAAGTGCTCTACCACTTGCCCGCGAAAGGCAAACGTCCCGAGTTCGAGTCTCGGTCCGGCACACAGTTTTAATCTGCCAGAAAGTTTCAATGCATGATATGTTCGGTCACGCAACAATTAGGGATCTAATATGCTGTCACCCAAAAAAAAGACGCTTTACATAGGGGGGACGATTGATTTTACGTTGCCACCAATGTGAGGGGTGAAATTGGAAATTGGAAATTTGCGGTAAGTTCCTATGAGATCAAACGGCTGAGGTCATCGGTCCCTAGGCTTACACACTACTTAATCTAACTTAAACCATATGACACATACCCATGCCCAATGGAAGAGTCGAACCTAAAACCTCCAATGGGTGGAGCCGCGCTAACTGTGGCAAGGCGCCTAAGACCGCGCGGCTACCTCGTGCGGCCGGTGACAATTGTAGCGAAGTTCATCAAAAAGTAGAAGAGAGCACGTGTAACGTCCTTCCTTTTACATAAAAGATGCATATTTTATTTTGAACACGAAACTGGTACTGGGCGGAGGGAGTGTCGCCACAATTGGTCCGCCTGACGCAACAAGAACACCGTCTAGAATTTACCCAACAGAATTTCGTGACAGCTACACCTTCTTCCAAGGATTTTTTTTTACGTTCTCCAAGAACTTCTTTTACAGTTCCGTGTGAGCTATACCAACCTGTTACGATTCTAGCAACGCCTGTCAGAATTCTTTCGGTGTCTCTTTTCATGTCTATTTGACGATATTCTAGAATTGATCACACTAGCTTCTACATCTACATCTACATTTATACTCCGCAAGCCACCCAACGGTGTGTGGCGGAGGGCACTTTACGTGCCACTGTCATTACCTCCCTTTCCTGTTCCAGTCGCGTATGGTTCGCGGGAAGAACGACTGTCTGAAAGCCTCTGTGCGCGCTCTAATCTCTCTAATTTTACATTCGTGATCTCCTCGGGAGGTATAAGTAGGGGGAAGCAATATATTCGATACCTCATCCAGAAACGCACCCTCTCGAAACCTGGCGAGCAAGCTACACCGCGAAGCAGAGCGCCTCTCTTGCAGAGTCCGCCACTTGAGTTTGTTAAACATCTGCGTAACGCTATCACGGTTACCAAATAACCCTGTGACGAAACGCGCCGCTCTTCTTTGAGTCTTCTCTATCTCCTCCGTCAACCCGATCTGGTACGGATCCCAAACTGATGAGCAATACTCAAGTATAGGTCGAACGAGTGTTTTGTAAGCCACCTCCTTTGTTGATGGACTACATTTTCTAAGGACTCTCCCAATGAATCTCAACCTGGTACCCGCCTTACCAACAATTAATTTTATATGATCATTCCACTTCAAATCGTTCCGCACGCATACTCCCAGATATTTTACAGAAGTAACTGCTACCAGTGTTTGTTCCGCTATCATATAATCATACAATAAAGGATCCTTCTTTCTATGTATTCGCAATACATTACATTTGTCTATGTTAAGGGTCAGTTGCCACTCCCTGCACCAAGTGCCTATCCGCTGCAGATCTTCCTGCATTTCGCTACAATTTTCTAATGCTGCAACTTCTCTGTATACTACAGCATCATCCGCGAAAAGCCGCATGGAACTTCCGACACTATCTACTAGGTCATTTATATATATTGTGAAAAGCAATGGTCCCATAACACTCCCCTGTGGCACACCAGAGGTTACTTTAACGTCTGTAGACGTCTCTCCGTTGATAACAACATGCTGCGTTCTGTTTGCTAAAAACTCTTCAATCCAGCCACACAGCTGGTCTGATATTCCGTAGGCTCTTACTTTGTTTATCAGGCGACAGTGCGGAACTGTATCGAACGCCTTCCGGAAGTCAAGAAAAATAGCATCTACCTGGGAGCCTGTATCTAATATTTTCTGGGTCTCATGTACAAATAAAGCGAGTTGGGTCTCACACGATCGCTGTTTCCGGAATCCATGTTGATTCCTACATAGTAGATTCTGAGTTTCCAAAAACGACATGATATTCGAGCAAAAAACATGTTCTAAAATTCTACAACAGATCGACGTCAGAGATATAGGTCTATAGTTTTGCGCATCTGCTCGACGACCCTTCTTGAAGACTGGGACTACCTGTGCTCTTTTCCAATCATTTGGAACCTTCCGTTCCTCTAGAGACTTGCGGTACACGGCTGTTAGAAGGGGGGCAAGTTCTTTCGCGTACTCTGTGTAGAATCGAATTGGTATCCCGTCAGGTCCAGTGGACTTTCCTCTGTTGAGTGATTCCAGTTGCTTTTCTATTCCTTGGACATTTATTTCGATGTCAGCCATTTTTTCGTTTGTGCGAGGATTTAGAGAAGGAACTGCAGTGCGGTCTTCCTCTGTGAAACAGCTTTGGAAAAAGGTGTTTAGTATTTCATCTTTACGCTTGTCATCCTCTGTTTCAGTGCCATCATCATCCCGGAGTGTCTGGATATGCTGTTTCGAGCCACTTACTGATTTAACGTAAGACCAGAACTTCCTAGGATTTTCTGTCAAGTCGGTACATAGAATTTTACTTTCGAATTCACCGAACGCTTCACGCATAGCCCTCCTTACGCTAACTTTGACATCGTTTAGCTTCTGTTTGTCTGAGAGGTTTTGGCTGCGTTTAAACTTGCAGTGAAGCTCTCTTTGCTTTCGCAGTAGCTTCCTAACTTTGTTGTTGTACCACGGTGGGTTTTTCCCGTCCCTCACAGTTTTACTCGGCACGTACCTGTCTAAAACGCATTTTACGATTGCCTTGAACTTTTTCCATAAACACTCAACATTGTCAGTGTCGGAACAGAAATTTTCGTTTTGATCTGTTAGGTAGTCTGAAATCTGCCTTCTATTACTCTTGCTAAACAGATAAACCTTCCGCCCTTTTTTTATATTCCTATTAACTTCCAAATTCAGGGATGCTGCAACGGCCTTATGATCACTGATTCCCTGTTCTGCACTTACAGAGTCGAAAAGTTCGGGTCTGTTTGTTACCAGTAGGTCCAAGATGTTATCTCTACGAGTCGGTTCTCTGTTTAATTGCTCGAGGTAATTTTCGGATAGTGCACTCAGTATAATGTCACTCGATGCTCTGTCCCTACCACCCGTCCTAAACATCTGAGTGTCCCAGTCTATATCTGGTAAATTGAAATCTCCACCTAAGACTATAACATGCTGAGAAAATTTATGTGAAATGTATTCCAAATTTTCTCTCAGTTGTTCTGCCACTAATGCTGCTGAGTCGGGGGGTCGGTAAAAGGAGCCAATTATTAACCTAGCTCGGTTGTTGAGTGTAACCTCCACCCATAATAATTCACAGGAACTATCCACTTCTACTTCACTACAGGATAAACTACTACTAACAGCGACGAACACTCCACCACCGGTTGCATGCAATCTATCCTTTCTAAACACCGTCTGTACCTTTGTAAAAATTTCGGCAGAATTTATCTCTGGCTTCAGCCAGCTTTCTGTACCTATAACGATTTCAGCTTCAGTGCTTTCTATCAGCGCTTGAAGTTCCGGTACTTTACCAACGCAGCTTCGACAGTTTACAACTACAATACCGATTGCTGCTTGGTCCCCGCATGTTCTGACTTTGCCCCGCACCCGTTGAGGCTGTTGCCCTTTCTGTACTTGCCCGAGGCCATCTAACCTAAAAAACCGCCCAGCCCACGCCACACAACCCCTGCTACCCGTGTAGCCGCTTGTTGCGTGTAGTGGACTCCTGACCTATCCAGCGGAACCCGAAACCCCACCACCCTATGGCGCAAGTCGAGGAATCTGCAGCCCACAAGGTCGCAGAACCGTCTCAGCCTCTGATTCAGACCCTCCACTCGGCTCTGTACCAAAGGTCCGCAGTCAGTCCTGTCGACGATGCTGCAGATGGTGAGCTCAGCTTTCATCCCGTTAGCGAGACTGGCAGTCTTCACCAAATCAGATAGCCGCCGGAAGCCAGAGAGGATTTCCTCCGATCCATAGCGACACACATCATTGGTGCCGACATGAGCGACCACCTGCAGATGGGTGCACCCTGTACCCTTCATGGCATCCGGAAGGACCCTTTCCACATCTGGAATGACTCCCCCCGGTATGCACACGGAGTGCACTTTGGTCTTCTTCCCCTCCCTTGCTGCCATATCCCTAAGGGGCCCCATTACGCGCCTGACGTTGGAGCTCCCAACTACCAGTAAGCCCACCCTCTGCGACCGCCCGGATCTTTCAGACTGAGGGGCAACCTCTGGAACAGGACAGGCAGCCATGTCAGGCCGAAGATCAGTATCAGCCTGAGTATCAGCCAGAGACAGAGCCTGAAACCGGTTCGTCAGACAAACTGGAGAGGCCTTCCGTTCAGCCCTCCGGAATGTCTTTCGCCCCCTGCCACACCTTGAGACGACCTCCCACTCTACCACAGGTGAGGGATCAGCCTCAATGCGGGCAGTATCCCGGGCAACCACAGTCGTAGCCCGATCGGGGGATGCGTGGGACGAGCTGGCCGTCCCCGACAAACTCCCATCCGGACCCCCACAGTGATGCCCATTGGCAACAGCCTCAAGCTGTGTGACCGAAGCCAACACTGCCTGAAGCTGGGAGCGAAGGGATGCCAACTCAGCCTGCATCCGAACACAGCAGTTGCAGTCCCTATCCATGCTAAAAACTTGTGCAAAGAACGTCTGACCTAATCTACACAGAGCGCAAACAAATCGACACAAAATTTAAACGGTTATTAAAATACGAGATTGCCTAGTAAATGCAGTAACTTGTGCACTGCTGACACACTGCTCGGCGGCGGAAGGAGACTACGCGAATTTACACTATTCAGGTACTAAAACGCGATGCTACAACTCTCAAATACTATAATACGCACGAAATTTATGAATTTAACAATGCAAGTACCAAAAACACGCAAATAAATTAAGAATTAAACTATGTAACAAATGAGTGAGCTAGGAGTATACGAGTTGCTGCTGCAGCTGCTTATCCAACGGCGGCAGGGAGCACACTGACTGTGACCAACCGACACTGGCCGTTCAAAACAAAAACATAAGACAGACGACTACGCGAATTTACACTATTCAGGTACTAAAACGCGATGCTACAACTCTCAAATACTATAATACGCACGAAATTTATGATTTAAACAATTCAAGTAACAAAAACACGCAAAGAAATTAAGAATTAAACTATGTAACAAATGAATGAGCTAGGAGTATACGAGTTGCTGCTGCAGCTGCTTATCCAACGGCGGCAGGGAGCACACTCTTGTCATTTCCTTTAATGATGCATCACGTTTTCCCGGCTGCCTTCCAACAAATCTATGCCTTCCATTCGTTTTCCCTAATACTGATTTTACATGGATGATCTAATTTTATATCACTTCTTAGTGGCACTCTTAAATTCTTATAAATCAAAATACTCCGCAAAGCAGCGTGCTTAGCGGAGAATACCTTGTATCACACCACTCACTTCCTCTCCTATTCTATCCACAAATACAGCGCAGGAAGCCTAATTCATGCATCTCATCTTCACGGTCCTTATGCAAAATGTACGTTGGCGGCAGCAGAATCGTTCTCCAGTCGGGTTCAAATGGCGGTTCTTAAATTTGCGCTGTAGTGCTTTGCGGAAAGTGCACCGTATTTCCTCCATGGTTTCCCATTTCAATTAACGAAGCTTCTCCGTAATACCTGCATGCTGGTCGATCCTACCGATAAGAAATCTAGTAGCCCTCCTCTGACCAACTGCGATGTCCTCCTTTAATCTGCACTGATCGGAATCCCAAACACTGGAACAATATTAAAGAATGGGTCACTCTGGCGTTCTACACGCAGTCTCCTATGGATGAGCTACACTTTCCCAAAATTCTCCCAATATATTGGATTCGACCATTCACCTTCCCTAACACCAACCTGACGTTGGTATATTGCTGCTGCTCTCCATCCATCGTCTGTAGCATATAATAAAAGAGCAAGCTGAGTTTCACGCGAGCGATGCTTTCTAAATCCGTCCTGATTTGTGCACAGAAATTTTTCTATCTCAAGGGAATATATTATAACTGAGAGTGTGTTCAAGAATTCTGCAGGAAACCGATCTTAAGGATACTTATCTGTAATTTTGCGGATCCGTTCTTTTGCCCTTCTTATAAACAGGATTCACTTGGTCTTTTTTCCAGTCTCCTGGGAATTTTCGCTGGGCGAAAGAGTCCTGATAAATGCAAGCTAAGTAAAGGGACAATGCTGAAAATGAATTGCGACTCCATCTGAAAATGGTGTCTTATTTGTTTTCAACCATTTCAGTTGCTTCCCTATGCCACAGATACCAATTTCTATGGTATGTTCACAACTAATCATCTAATGAGACACCGTGAAGTTCTTTCTCATTGTTGTAGGAATAACCGTACATTTATTCACATTTAAAGAAAGTTGCCTTTCATTACACCAAAGGAAATGTTGCTCAAGTCTTTCTGCGATTCTTTATACTCTTCCAACGACGACACTTCCTTGTACACTATTGTAACGTCAGCAAAGAATATTAAAATTCTGCTGATCCTATCTGATGCATTGTGTAAATTCGTACTCTGCTGTTATACACTGAATTAAACCCAGCCAATGGCCAGCTTATAAATCTAGGACAACGGAACTCTCCCCAGTTCATAAAACCCAATCGTAGTAATGTAAGACGAGCAAGTGCAGTGCTCATTGCTGCCACAAAATAATAAGTAATTTTAACGTTGTACTTGGCCACTGTGGACAACGACAGCGTCGACACAGTGAAGGTTACAAACTGATGTATTACAGTTTATATACATTTTACTTAATGGATCGCCTAACCACTAAAAGTTGTAGGACAAGTTAAAAGGCCTTTAAATTTAAGTCAAGACTTATTTACTCTCTGCGTTTCGTTAAGTTAATAACAAACTGGCAGAGAGAAAATTTATCTAACCATTCAATAAAAATGAACAGGGAAGATTCAGACACTGTTGGAAGTACCAAAAGTCACCTGGAATACTGCATGAAAGCACCAAGTTCACACGCATAGTGTATTTTGCCATTTCACAGCTAAACAATCGAAAACTACAGTTTACAATAAATTAGATTGGCAATAGATGTTGCGTATTAGAAACACCGAAGTAAGCGAGGTGTTCAGAATATGGATCACACTACTGCAGATTGCAAACATACATTTCGTCTAGAACAGAAAAATGGGCTGAAGAGCAAGCACCAACGGCCCCTAGAACGGAACCCTCCCAAATTACCTCGCTGTACGACGATTAAGATGCAAGATACCGTACCAAGCAGACTACATTTAGCAAATAAAAGAAACACGCCTCGATCCAGAATCGAACCCTCGACCTCCTGCATGCTAATTAGGGTGACCACTTCTGTAAGAGGAGGATGAGGACAAGCGGCCAAAAAAGAGAGTTTCGATATTTTGAGGGACACACTACAGCATGAAATTCTCTTATTCAGGGAAAAATTGTTTCCAAAAATACGATTTAAACTTACGTAACATAAAAATTAGTATTGAAATTACTGTAAGATTAAAAACTATAATTATATTTTATGTGATTTTTTTAGAAACACACATATTATATTATTTCTTGCAAACTGAATTCATACACGTAACACACATTATTCCTGTTTAAAACACTATTTCCTGTTGCTTCTTGCACGTGCTAAAATTGTCTTACAATTTATTGCCTTATTGAGGGAGTCTTTGCGCTCTGAGTACAAATTTATTTTCGCTTGAAGCTCTATTTTGAGTGGGTCCATATGAAGCCTATTTCTAATATCTGTCACAACCTTAGTCCCTGGGTGAAAATTCTTGCAAACAAATGCATTTGTTGGTGGAACAGAGAATAAAAACTCTACCAACTTAACAAGACTGCCATTGTTTTTTTTTTATACCAGAAGGATTTTCGAACTGATACCCATATACTCACACAAGATTCTTTACTTTTGCTATTTACTGTTATGCTAATTATGTACTTTACTGGTAATAAATCTTCATGAAATTCATCGAAATCTTTTCTATTTTCCAAATTTAATTCCTGAACCATTTTCAGAACATAGTAGAAATCAGTTTCCTTTTCCTGAGACATGACAATAATTTTACGAATGCATTATTTACTGAGAAATCAGACCTAGATATTAAATACTCCAATGCTGATTCATGATACTGTATAAACCTTAACTCCATTGATTACATAATTTCTGCTGGCAGAAGGTTAAGATAGATCATACTTTAGTACCCAAGAAACTTATCTGATATTCGTTGTTCTAACCCTTTCTTAAGGGATTCCTTTACAGAAAACTCTTCAACAGCCAATAAGTTATCTCCATCTAAGGACTCTTCAGTCACATGAAACATTTTTGGGAAATTATGAAAAAATAACAACTAACAATGTGTTCTAGACAAATCATTATCATCATCGTGAACATCCTCGAAAAACTTTTCTGTGGCTACTGTACAGTTTTCCCCCTCTGAAACAAAAAAATGTGTTATGACTGGAAAACATTGTAATAGCCTATCAATTCATTGAGTATCACAAAATTTAAAAATCCCCTTCAGACGCACTATTCTTTTAGAAATTCAAGAGAAATAGTTATAAATTGTTGTAACATAACCTTCTAAATCACAAAACTGAAATTTACCAATTGCAGCCTTAGATGCGTTATGAATTTTATGAACTGAGAAACTTGCTGGGATTAAAAAATTATTTTCATTTCTTAAGAGAGTAAATAACGCATGTTTATTTGCAAAGTTGGCATCTGCACTTTCATCAGAGTGCGAAGACATGATATTGGCTAAAATTTGCCTTGTTAATGAGACTTTAACACTATCGAAAATAGCATTTACAGACTCGTGATTGTCACTTTAATAGCCTAACAGCACATGTACTGCACCTTTCTTAAAACCGAAATAAGTAATGATAACTGGAAAAATTTTAGTGTGTACACGATTAAGGCATCATTTGCTACTGAGTAAAACATATTTCTGTCAATAAGGTCTTTAATATGTTGAGTTATTGAGAAGATGCTGGCGTGTTGATAACTACAGATGTTGCTTTTGTTGTTCCCAAAGAAATGTTCCTATCAGTTTCTGAATCTGAAAATATCATAGGAACCAGTTTTCAGTCACATTATCAGGGTAAGGCACATTGTGTAGAACATTGTGATACATCTTTGTCAATTCATAAGCTGTAACTGTATTGTGATGAATGCTGTTTTCAGAATTTGACCCAAAAATGAAGTTATTAATTTGCTATGACGGAGTGCCTCACGTTACTTTTGTGTTCTTCCCCCCTCACACGTTTAATAATACCATTAAAGCCTCCATAACCAACACAAAATGTCTTATTACACTTTGTAAACACGGATTGGAACCGGTTACTAGCATGTGTTACCAAGAATGGTGCATTCAATTCCCACTTCCAATTGTACACATAAACGCTTTTTAGTTCTGGAGATACTTCCCGATTCAGTCCTCTTCTTTTTGCCACTATTTTCATGTGAATCATCTTCACTTTCTGAAACTTCCATTTTCACTTACAACGACAGATTAAAACTTTAAATTAACGTGTGTACCGTAGCCTACAAATACAGTAACTGAACCAACAACCGGAAAGCTGAGACGACTAACGCAAGACATCGATTATCTTGAAGCATCCCCTGAAATGAAATGTCGGGTAGACCGTTCGCCTGGTGCAGGTCTTTGAAGTTGACGGCCACTTCGGCGACCTGCGCGTCGATGGGGATGATTAGGACAACACAACACCCAGTCCCTGAGCGGAGAAAATCTCCGACCCAGCCGGGAATCGTACCCTGGACCTTAGGATTGACATTCCGTCACGCTGACCACTCAGCTACCTGGGCCGGACAAGCATCCTCTTAGGAAAATGAAGAATGACTGTGCTGGAAAACTTCTACGTTATTTGATTTTCAAACACCTAATAAAAACTGAAAGTACTCAGACATTTCTGTATTTACTTATTCTGATCATCACTAAGCTGACACACAATATTTTTAGCGCAACGCGATCCGACTTTCAGTAATCCCTACAAAAGAATGGCCCTGAGTAACAATAACCTATACCTTTCATGAATCACTTACCTCACAAAAATCTTAGTAACTCGAACTACAGCAATACAGCGAGCGCCAATACTGCCAGCAAAATAAAAAATTCTATCTACTGAAGGCACAAACTACTGATAGACACAGTTTACAAATGAAAGATGTATTTACCTTAATGGCGTTGAAAAGTCATAAAATACATATAATTCTGTGACATCCAATTAAACAAATTTCCTTTCTCTGACGGACACACGTCCAGATTGTCCGCTCAAAACTCTGGCATCTCTCTCCCCACATCCACCACTGCTGACAGCTCACCTCACTGCCCAACGCTACGGGCTGTTCACATCCAACTGGCCGAACACTACACAAGTGAATATTCTAACAATGAGTCCAACCGGCCACAGACGGCATACAGCGCAGTCAGCGATTTTCATACAGAGCACTACGTGGCGTTACCAACATAAAAACGTAAACAGCCTACATACAATCTGAATACATGCCCGTTAAAAAAAGAAGAAAAGAAAAAAGCCTAAAACACATTGTACAGGTCAAACCCGATCACGCTAAGGATAATTTAAATTGGAAAAATGTGGGACTGTCCTCCGAAATTCTGGAGGGGTGGTCACGCTAATGCTAAAACAAATTGCTGTCCACTGCACCACCGACACGGCACTACCACCACATGAAGGCAGAGCTGATTACCGTACATGTGTTTACAGTGTTGCCAGACTGCCGGTACTTAAAGTCCACTTACTGCCGGATATACACCCAGGACGGAATTTTTTGGCAGACATTTTTGTAATGCTAGTATGGGAGGAATCGCGCTGCGACGGCCAAATGCGTGAATTTTTCTTCACCGTTTATTTCTCCAGCGTTTCTCAGAGCAGAACCTTCCGTTGGCTTCTGGAAAGTGTGTTCTTAGCAACTGAATCGAAGTGCGACGGTGCTAAGCATATTTTTCTTTATTTTGTTTTTCAGTTTCTCCGCGAGTTTTTCGGTACGCACTGGGCCCAGAAGCAGTAGCGCGGACGAGGAGTGCCGGTAGCCAGGCTGCAGCGCCGACATTTGCATGCAGCATGAATAATGAATTTTCGGCACTTGCTTCGTTTCCTCTTGTGTATTCTTCGCTCGCTCTGCTGTCTGTCTCCGCGTGCGTGTGTGAGCAGCCCAAGTCGGGTAGCGCGGGGTGAAAGAGAGAGAGTTGTTCGTCCTCACCCGACGGGCGAAGAAATGTCAGCGCAGTGTCCTTGCGGTCGGCATCCTTATCTCTGCGGAAGTCTGCATTTAGAGCCCCAAAATCACCCCTTGAACTTCTCGTCTTACGTGAACGTGTGATCTCCCTTAATTAGAATTCCATAGAGGTGACGAGGATTTAATTCTCGAGGTGTTCCTTCGCCGCTGTCTTACTTCGAGATATCTCTGAGGTCTCACTGGTTCTTATACCTCTCCCATGCAGATTGCTATTTCTCCGAAGTGGTAATGTGCTTCAGTGGCCAAGTAAGATACGGGCGGGGAGCACCGTTATTAAAGCGCAGTCAGAATTCTGCGTTAAATCCGCTCATCGTCGGTGTTCCCTCATAAAAGCCAAAAGCAATAAAGAGCCAGCGTTGATAGGTATGACGCCGGAAATATGTTCCACATCGTTGCCTCAATTTCCCATTTAGCCAGTGGTTTAAATCTCAGAGAATAGGAGACGTTATTTGTTCTATTTATGTATTTCACCAACCTAGATTTCCGTCTGTGGACGACAGAAAATGACAACAGTATTATATAAAAAGCACCTTCAATAAATTAAGAAAAATATTGTTCACTTGATTACACACCATCTCTCGGTTTAACACGGCATCGACAGATGAAAAAGTGAATTTCGCAACGACAAATAAAATAAGGTGCACCCTATACACACATACTACGGATACAGATAGGGAGAGTATGTACCGTGGTGATATAGTAAGAAAAGTTGTCATGAATGTCACGAAGTCACATTAATTCGACGACACAGTAAAAACAAATATTCGACAAATAACTACTGAGATAAATTGTACTTATACTGATATAATTTGAATGAAGGAACTCTGATCCAGGCAACATGATAGTTCCTTACGAATGTCAATACGGTAATACAGTTTATAGCAAGCTAGAAGGTTCTGGCTATGGTGTAAATTGACTTAACTGCAAAAGTTTCTATCGCAATTGAGCAACCAGATTAATAACCAAAGAACCTGTAGCTTCTAGAGAAAAGCATAACAACTAATACCAGATGATCATTACATAAAAAATGCACTAGTCTCAAAGGCGTAAACACAAAATAGCACACTGTTGACGATTACCGTTCAACATCGGCGTGCGTCTGAATTTCGCGCCCGAGACTCGAACGGAAACAACCAGCACGGTCTGTATATTGACAACAGCTTCTGTAACACACGCAAAACCAACATTAACGCCACGCTTACACCACACTTATCCGCATTATTCTGGAGTATTGCTGTGCGGTATGGAATCCTCATTAGATGGAACTGACGGATGTTATGAGAAAAGTACAAAGGATGGCAGCTCTTTTTGAATTATCGCGAAGTAGGGGAGATAGTGCTACTGACATGATACGTGAATTGGAGTGGCAATCATTAAAACAAAGGCGTTTTTCGTTGCGACGGGATCTTATCAAGAAATTTCAATCACCAGTTTTCAGCTCCGATTGTGAAAATATTCTGTTGGCACCCACCTACATAGGGAGAAATGCTTATTACGATAAAATAAGAGAAATCACGGCTCGCACAGAAACAATTAAGTGCTCGTTTCTCCCGCGCGCCGTTCTATAGTGGAACGGTAAAGAGACAGCTTGAAGGTGGTTCATTCAACCCTCTGCCAGGCATTTTATTGTGAAAAGCAGAGTAATCACGTATGAGTAGATGCAGATGTAACATTCTGTTCACAAACTACCAGGATCATCATCGTAGAAAACTAATGGAGATAAATCAGGGCTCGCACAGAAACAATTAAGTGCTCGTTTCTCCCGCGTGCCGTTCTAGAGTGGAACGGTAAAGAGACAGCTTGAAGGTGGTTCATTGAATCCTCTGCCAGGCACTTTATTATGAAAAGCAGAGTAATCACGTATGTGTAGATGCAGATGTAACATTCTGTTCACAAACTACCAGGATCATCATCGTAGAAAACTAATGCAGATAAGATTCAGCTCACGTTTCTTAGATTCGGTATTGCGCAATATACAGCATCTACAGTTCATGCCATTAAGACAGCTTAAATCAAATTAAAGTTCATTAAAGGGAATCAGTATAGCCACTCTGGAGTTTCACATTGTAAGGAACGAAAACTTGCGTGGAATTTTAACTACTAAGAATACTGACCTTTGACGACACGAGGCTAACAACAAATCACAGCCGCCCACAGGAAGAAGGTGGCACTCCAGCTAAAGTTGAAAGTTATTCTTTAGCATCCAGGAGAGGAATTTATTGACAAATCGTAAAAGTAGCAATTCACTCAGATAAGTTATAAATTCGCCGAATATCGGCCACAACTGATGGTAATTAAGAACTGATAGCAAAATCAACCAGGGCACAAGTCAGTTAATTCCACTCGCGATTAACAGTGATGCAAACGCAGGACTCAAGCGATTTAGTGAAAGCCCCTCGAAGAAATAGCGTGACCACACGAAGCAGTCACGGTCTGAAAATGGCCTACCAGACAAATAGCTCACTATTTGGAAAAGAATCCACGGAGATGTACAAGCCAGGCCAAACTCAGTGAGTCTCGTCACAGCCCGAGGGCGGAACAAAGTCTTGAACAGGGCCTATATTTATTGATATTACACTTAAATCCACACCATTAGCTGCTGACGGGCGTTGATATACATCAACGGCGACAGTTAAGAATGTGTACCCCGACCGGGACTCGAGCCCTGGATCTCCTGCTTACATGGCAGACGCTCTATCCAGCTGAGCCACCGAGGGCACAGAGGATAGTGCGGCTGCAGGGAATTGTCGACGTCACGCTCCCCGTGAGACCCACATTCTCAACTTATACCACATTCGTAGTGCTCCTGCCATTATACCCATTACTCGCGGGAGATAATCCATCGAATCCCGTAACAGTTCAGGCAATTCGTGTGCATCCGCACTGAAGAAGGTCATCAGCCGGTTAGCCTTAACGATATGAAGATGGCATCTGTTCTTTCGGACCTATATTTATTGGTCACTGGAGCCACACTCCAGTTCCGTTAGCCAACAGCCTCGAGCGCCGCAATAACAACACCAGTGCGGCACAGCAGTATACCACGGCCCAACTGATCCACTGTGATGTCGCCGGCCGGGGTGGCCAAGCGGTTAAAGGCGCTACAGTCTGGAACCGCGCGACCGCTGCGGTCGCAGGTTCGAATCCTGCCTCGGACATGGATGTGTGTGATGACCTTAGGTTAGTTAGGTTTAAGTAGTTCTAAGTTCTAGGGGACTGATGGCCATAGAAGTTAAGTCCCATAGTGCTCAGAGCCATTTGAACCATTTGAACCACTGTGATGTCCCGAGCAGAGTTGCTCCATACTTCTTACCCCCTGCAGAGCGCCGGGCCCCACATATCAGGGATTGGATTGGATTGTTTGGGGGAAGAGACCAAACAGCGAGGTCATCGGTCTCATCGGATTAGTGAAGGACGGGGAAGGAATTCGACCATGCCCTTTCAAAGGAACCATACTGGCATTTGCCTGGAGCGATTTAGGGAAATCACAGGAAACCTAAATCAGGATGGCCAGACGCGGGATTGAACCGTCGTCCTCCCGAATGCATATCAGGGGGGCGCTAGCCAACCAGCGCGGCGCAAAGTATATCGTTTGGACAGAGAAAACTTCGCGAAAGGGAGAGCATAGCAGGAGATCACGGGACATCAACGTCCGTTATTTCATCCTGATTACTATCTGAAATATGAACCAGTCATTTTTCATTCGTAAGTGGAACCGTTCAAACGATTTTTTTCTTTTATATACACGAATTTTGCTTGTCCTCATTACTTTCCCTCTAGTGATTTTATTTCTGTCTTTAGAACAGCAGCCCAGTCCTAGAAGCTCTCTGGGTGAAATGTATGAGGAGAAAATATTGAAAACCGAGCAAACGTAGAAAAATTGATACTCGTTATTTTGGAAAGATGACATAGACCGAACATTAGTTTCGTGTGTCCGTAATTACGGCAAATGCTGCTTTATGATACTACCCTTATCACATTACATACTTCTCTTTTCGTTTATTCGAAACGTAGAATGTAGAACAAAAACAAAGTTACATTAACGACGTTCAATGCGTCGCATCAGTGGATCAAATACGCATTTAAGAACGAAACAACGCCTGACACTATGTAATTCACGAAATCAAAGTAAATTTTATTACTTCAAACTATTGCTGCAGATGAACGGGCCCGCATCTCGTGGTCGTGCGGTAGCGTTCTCGCTTCCCACGCCCGGGTTCGATTCCCGGCGGGGTCAGGGATTTTCTCTGCCTCGTGATGGCTGGGTGTTGTGTGCTGTCCTTAGGTTAGTTAGGTTTAAGTAGTTCTAAGTTCTAGGGGACTGATGACCATAGATGTTAAGTCCCATAGTGCTCAGAACCATGTGAACCATTTGTTAAGTAGTTGATTTTACAAATGTGTGGACTGTAGCTGTCAAGTATTTATTTCTTTGTAAAAATATATTATGTTGTGTCAGTTGTAACAATTGCTGCAGTAGCCCTCCAATTACGTCTGTCTAAATTTGATTAAGTAAATACTAGTGTATATTATAATGGCTTGACGTTGTTGTAGTTGCATATTGTAGCATTATTAACCAGAATTTTTTGTCCATTCAGTCAGAGTTCGGGGAGTGAACAATTTCAAAGCCTATCTTGACAGGAGTAGATCATGTCTAATCTTTACGAACATGTTTAAATGTACAGTCGTGGACAAAACGAGCGACACCCCTCGCCTTTTCGTTATGCTGATCCGCAAAGCTGTAAAGTCTGCTACACAGCATAACAGGCAAGGCGACGAAGTGCTACCAACATACTACGCACAGGTGTGAAACTGTTCTAGGGGACCGATGACCATGGATGTTAAGTCCCATAGTGCTCAGAGCCATTTGAACCATTTTGAGCAGATGAACGACGTATAGTACAAACAAGAAGCAATCCTAAACACTATGCTGCTAATGTTTTGGGCTATGCGCCGGCTGCGAAGTAACACAGAGCGTCAGTCTGTAGCGCAATCTCTCATTATACTTCGATGATGTACAGGATAGTCAGAAACCATCTGAAAAGCTTGTAAGGATGTTGCGCGGTAGGTGGTACAGTGTTAAGAAAAAAATTCGATATTCTGCGCCTTTTCCGCGTTAATTACGCTTTAATTTAGCCAACCAGGACGCTGAGGTCGCCGATTCAAGTGACCCGCCTGATGCAATAACCACATTTGTTAGATGGTAGCCCACGAGACTCCTCTTGAGTCGGGCTCGATATTTTCTAACGTCACATATCGAAATCTTGTACCGCTCTCGTGTTAGGTTTTAGGAAACCTAACGAGGTACACGTTGGGCGTCACCGTCACTGGCAGGCGGCTTGTATTTAGGAGCGCAACAGCCTGATTAGCTAACTTCAGCGCTAATTATCTCGGAAACGATGCGATGTATAGAACTTCTTTCTTAATTACTTATTTCTTAATTACTCATCACAACCTAGGCTGCGACACTTTCACAAGATATTCAGCTTGTTTCTGACTTTCATGTATACACATAACAGGAACACTTATGGAGTAACAACTCAGATGCGCAGAGTGGTTTTTGTGAGTGACATGTATCTACTCCAAATGTCAGGTGCGTATGGGGTGTAAGGTTATCCGTAAGCGCATTGGAGACTGTGAATGCAATTAGGCGGATATTACAGAGACATAATGTTGAAAGTACTATGAGGGTTCTGTACATGCGTTTCACAGTAGTATTAATTATTTTCATTCAGTATCTGGAATGAACGTGGTTAAGCTTTTGAGAGTTGATTGCAACAGCATTCCTCTTGTTTGCATGAAATTGTTCAGCTCAGATATCCCTAATTTTTCCTGTAGGTAAAGATGCGATAGCCACCCCTGTCTTTTAGTTTCAGTCGTGTTCTTCACTCCACTGGCCAGTCCTCGTTTTAATAAATTATGCAGCGACGCGATGTAAAATCTCCTAGTACCACAAAGTGAAAGCGTCCTGAAAAACATCGAATTTGGGCTATTACTATCAGAAAATTATATTTAGGGATGAAATTCTTCCGTTTTATACATTTTGGTGCTTTATGCTTAACCTTCGGGTGTCTTTATGGAAACGAAACTGTGTACACATGTTTACGTCGTCAGTAGTAGTGCTACTGTTTCCTGTTCCGACTGGTGAATAAATTTAAGAGATTGTCTGCCAGGAAACTCCCGCAGTACCTACGCACGTCATTGTAGTTGCAGTTTAGAACTCAGGTGGTATTCCTTACGCTGATTTCATGCGATTTTTTACAGCCACCCTCACCAATATTCGAAGGTTCCGGTCGGTCAGTACATCAGGTCTGCCTGCTCTTTGTTTGGCTGTAGTTTTCCCTTCATGTTTCCACTTCACAGACACATTACCAATAACTGCATCTGGTTGCATTAGGAGGGTTAACGTGTTTAGCCCGCGTTCGGAGTCACTGAGCACTCTTGACCAACCTGGAAATGATCGTATGGCATTCTTGGCCGGGAGGTACCATTCGGGGGAGTTCGGCCGCCGTACTACAAGTCCATTTTTTATTTGACCCTTCGTCGGAGACTTGAGTGTCAATGATGATGTAGGACACACGACACCCACGGGCCCCGCTATCACGCAGAAGTGCAGCAGCACAACGTGTCATGGACTCAACTAAGTCTATAGTAGTGCTAGAGGGAACTGACACCTTAAATCCTTCAGGGCTGCCCATAAATCCCAAAGAGTACGAGAGGGATCTTCTGAACAGCTCGTTCCAAGGCATCCAAGTTATGCACAATAATGTTCATTTCTGGGGAGTTTGGTGGCCACCGGAAGCGTTTAAACTCAGAAGAGTATTCCTGGAACAGCTCTGTAGGAATTTGGGATGTGTGGGGTGTCGCATTGTCCTTCTGGAATTGCCCAAGTTCGTCGGAATGCACAATGTACGTGAATGGATGCAGGTGATCAGACAGGACGCTTACGTACGTGTCACCTGTCAGTCATGTCTAGACGTATCAGGGGTCCCATATCACTCCAACATCACATGCTCCAGACAATTATGGAGCCACCACCAGCTAGAACAGTCCCGTGCTGACATGCAGGGTCCATGGATTCATGAGGTTGTCTCCATCCCTACGCGTCCATCCGCTCAATACAATTTGAAACGAGACTCGTCCGACCACACAACGTATTTTCAGTCATGAACAGTCTAGTGTCGGTGTTGATTGGCCCGGGCGAGGTATAAATTTTTGTGTCGTGCAGTCATCAAGGGTACACGAACGGGCCTTCGACTTCGAAAGTCCATGTCGATCATGTTTCGTTGACAGGTTCGCACGCTGAGCATTCAGATCTGCAGAAATTTCCGGAAGGATTGCACTTCTGTAACGTTGAACGATTCTCTTCAGTGGTAGTTGGTCCCGTACTTGCAGGATCTTTTCCCGGCCGCCGTGATTTCGAAGATTTGATGTTTTACCGGATTCCTGATATTCACAGTACCGTCGTGAAATTGTTGTAAGGGAAAATCTCTAATTCATTGCCACTTCGGAGATGCTGTGTCCCGTCGCTCTTGCACCGATCATAACACCACGTTCAAACTCACATAAATCTTGATAACTTGCCACTGAAGCAACGGTAATCGATCTAACAACTACGCCTGATACTTTTTGTCTTATATAGGCGTTGCCACTCGCAGCGCCGTTTCGGGCTGTTCGCATGTCTCTTTATTTGAGTAGGCATGCCTACATCAGTTTCTTTCGAACTTCAGTGTATAACAATTCGACGAAACGGCAACGCAATCCCTGGTGAACCGGCGACGATATGCCGTGCGCACACAAACACAGTAACCGGGATTGACTAGACGACAGTGACATCAGCAAAGATTCCCGCCTTCGGAAGAATAGGATGAAAGTTAATTTATCGGCAGGAAGGTCAACAGATCATGTTAGTGGGAAGTTTAGAGCACCTGTTAAAGTGCATGGATTGGTGCTCTAATTGACGAGCAGTCACCAGTGGCTAGTTTTTCAGAAGTAAAGCAGAAACTCATTTGCTTCGTGACTGTCGCGTCACTATAAATCTCCTACCGCAGCAAATTTCTGAAAGAAGTTTGCTTATCCGATCATCCGGGAAATACTAGTAATTTTCAGGGGCGTGCATCGATGGTATCCATTCCGGGGTGTTCCTGTTACGAGGTCAGGCGACTTCATCCAGCAGATGTCGTTAGCGACCGAGCGAAGTGGTTCATTTGGGGGGGGGGGGGGGGGACGGTTCAAAAAAACATCCAGTTATCGCGATTTAAGTTTTTCCATGATTTCCCTAAATCGTTCGTGGCAAATGCCGTGATGGTTCCTCTGAAATTTCCTTCCTCACTCTTGACACAATTCGAGCTTGTGTTACGTCTCTAACGACATCGATGTAGACGGGACGTTCAACCCAATCCATCTTTCTTGTTTTTGTCTTCAGTGAAACGTCCATATACGGTAATTGGTCGGTAACTTGCATAGCTGCGGGTTGTGGTCTTCAGACCTATAGTTAGACCTCCCAAAGTAACAACTCAGGGTATTTTACATACAACTTCATCCTTATAGGCAGCAGCTGGTTACAGTAGCCAATTTACGATCCCTTAACTCAATTCGTCGTTTAATTAGCATCTTTTCGCAGAGTATGTTTCACTAATTAAGATGGGATCTCTTGAATCGATTTTGCATTAAAGCATCACGCTCTCATTATTTACATTCGACACGGGTCTTCACTGAGACGAATCTTTGGCTAATTTCCAAGTTGTATAAAACATCTCAGATTATCTGTGTTTGTATTCCAAATGATTTTCGTATTATTCAGAATAAATGATTTTTGAACTGGGCGTGGGTAACCTATTGGATCCGTGACTCAGTATCTTGTGTTTGTAAGACTTGTACAAATTAAATGTGTTGCATGCACAATATCACAACTAAATAAAGAGCTATCGGGAATATTTAAATACCGAGGGATAAATGATAAGTGTTACTATGCGTTATGGATAGAAGCGTAATCATAGTTTGGAAATTTGTGGTAAGATCCTATGGGACCAAGCTGCTGAAGTCATCGGTCCCTAAGCTTACACCTACTTAATCTAACTTAAACTAATTTACGCTAAGGGCAACACACACACGTATGCCCGAGGGAGGACACAAATATCCGACGGGGGGAACCTCATTAACTGTGACAAGCCGCCGGAGACCGTGCAGCTACCCCGCGCTGCGTAATTTTAGTCAATTGATTGTGACAGACATACTGTACATTATGTATGTAGATTATCTCTGACTTCAGGATTCCAGTGAGGGGTTGAGGCCGCTGCGTGCAGAGCTTTTGTATGTCACTACATGTAGGTCCCTCCACATGCTTCTCCTCCGGTGCTCAAACCAGTGGCTGACGGAGGACTGCAGTGATTTTACTTGATATTTTAGACCGGTAGCAGTTAAACGATTGACCAGGCCAGGGAAGCAGTGTTACCCACCGGTCTTTGACGATGATGTGTTGATTCCACTCCATGTGGGGCTAGATTATTCTGCTTAAATATAACGTGTGGAGTTCTCAGGACGAAGGGCGATACCTTGAGCTCTAAGGACCTCCCTGATATGGCGATTGGTTTTGAGGTTGTTCCGTATGCTTAGAAATGGAAAGAGTCGTTGAAAAATGGTGTCTGGCCGATTTCGGTTGCCATGATAATGTCCAACATACATCAGGTCCTGAGGTAGAGTATCTGTCGTGAGACTGCTCCGAAAACACTCCGAGTTGTTCTCCCAGGACCTTTGAACGAGAGCGGAAAGGACTGCGCGTGTACTAATAGGATTGTTCCGACAGTTTGCCAACGCTGTAAAGGATGGTGAACAGTCGATAACAGTCATGGTGAGAACGTGGTTTTCATCCGCTGATGCGGTTGCATTCCGTGGATCTCTGCTCACTCGCTGTTACGTTTCGCTCCAAGTCCTCTTATCCACTGGTAAACGCACACCTCGCTGTCGCAGTAGCATACCTTGAACGAAAATAAATGTTTTTCTCGGACTAGAAACATCCCAGTTCCAAATTCGGTGCATTCCTATCGATACCAGTACTTCTACCTATACTTGAACCTGTACCTGCAATACCAGAGAAAATTATCGACTGTTTATTTATGACTTCTAAAGTGTTTCTTTGATACAAAGGGACAAAAAAGACGGAACAGAAAGTATGCCATGTTTATATGAACCACTGATTCATTGGTGCACAGTCCTGTCTGTGTCCCTTACTTTCAGCTCGAGCGAGAACTGGGGACTGCTGATTCTCCCCTTGATCTAATATGCCAAGTGGCCACTGATCAAGAAAGACTTTGTCTGTAATATCTGCATATAGATTCAGATTACAGATTATCAGTCTTTAGTACGTCAGGGAAGGAAAACATTCTCGAAATATATGAATCTTCTGAGTCACAAACCCTTCTAAACTACGGGGTGCCGAACTCGAGGTCCTTATAATGAAGAACTCGACATTTTATTTTTTTTTTAGTAAATACGCAATCGACAGAGACACTCGCCAAGATGTGGTTCTCACGATTTCATGTACAGCGCTGAGTTGCGTGGTGTATGCGCATGGTGACACGGAAAAGCTGCCTCGATATGTAGGCGAAATATGCAGTTCCATAGATGACTCTGGACATCATTTTATAATTTTCCGTAAGAGTGGTGACCCCCCCCCCCTTCCTATCATGTGGATGTTATCGCATTTCTCCAGGGCACGTTTCCCGAGCAGTGGATCGGAAAGATGCTGGTGGAGGAACGATGGCGGAGGGGGGGGGGGGTCATCCCATTACCTTGGCCCCACAGTCTCCGGATTATATTCCTGAATTTTAGTGCACGGGGGGGGGGGGGTATGTCAAGGACATTATTTACAGAAAAAATGTTCGGTATCTGGTAGATTTGTGACAATGGATCTACGCCGCAGTAGTGGCCATAACACCTGTCATGCTTATGAACATTTGGCGAGAAGTGGAGTACCGTTTCGGTATCTGTCGAGCTACAAACGGTGCCACATTGAACTGTACCAAGATCAACAAAAATGTTCGAGCTCCAGTGTACGATTTTGGACAAATAAAGTTATAAAGTGAAATACAAACACCCTGTGTATTCCTGAAATGGATGAAAGGTGACGATCTGTAGTATAATGAAGTCCGGGATACTGCAACCAACCAAGACCGTTACTAAAATAAAGTGCAAGGTGTCCGTAAATTATCTTTACAACTTAAGACTTTATTAACTTTAAAACTACACTAGATATTAACAAATGGTTTCCTCATGGGTTAATGTAGTGGTATGCAGTCCGAAGATGGTTTGATGCAGCTCTCTATGTTACTCTATCATGTGCGAGTCTCTTGATCTGCGAATAACTACGGCAACCTACAACTTTCAAATCTTCCTGTTGTATTCAGTTCTTGGTCTTCATCTACGATTTTTACCTTTTTACCCCCCACCCAACCCCAGTTTCCCTCCAATACTAAACAAGCGATCCCTTGATGTCTCAGAAATTATCAACCGGTCCCTTTTTTTTTTTTTTTGTTTAGTTGTGCCACAAATTTCTTGTCTCCCCAAGTGGGTTCGGTACTTTATTATTAGTTACGTGATTAACCTATATAATTTTCAGCATTACCGGCTGGTGTGGCCGAGCGGTGCTAGGCGCTTTAATCTGGAAGCGTGCGATCGCTACGGTCGCAGGTTCGAATCCTGCCTCGGGCATGTATGTGTGTGATGTCCTTAGGTTTAACTAGTTCTAAGTTCTAGGGGACTGATGACCTCAGATGTTAAGTCCCATAGTGCTCAGAGCCATTTGAACCAATCCTGCCTCGGGCATGGATGTGTGTGATGTCCTTGGGTTAGTTAGATTTAAGTAGTTCTAAGTTCTCGGGAAATGATGACCTCTGATGTTAAATCCCATAGTGCTCAGAGCCATTTCAACCATTTTAAACCATCTTCATCATTCTTGTGTAGCAGCACATTTCGCAAGCTTCTATTCTCTTTTTATCAAAACTGTTTATTGTCCATGTTTCGCTTCCATACATGACTACACTCCAGACAAATACCTTCAGAAGCGACTTCCTCACACCTAAATCTATATTCAATGTTAACAAATTCCTCGTCCTCAGAAACGCTTTTCTAGCCATTGCCAGTCTTTATTTTGTATCCTCTCTCCTTCTGCCGCTTTCAGTTATTTTGTTGCCCAAATAGCAAAACTCATCTGCTTCTTTAAGTGTCTTGTTACATAATCTTATTCACTTAGCCTCACGTGATTTAATCTGAGTACATACCATTTTAATTTTTTTGTTTTGTTTATGTTCGCCTTATGTCGTTCTTTCAACACACCGTACATTCCGTTCACTTCTTGCAAGTCCTTTGTTGTTTCTGACAGAACTACAATGTCATCTTGTCCCCGGTATTTAATACCTACTTCAAATATTTCTTTGGCTTTCTTTACAGCTTTCCCAGTACACAGATTGAATAACATTGGAGATAGGCTACAACCCCGTTTCACACCCTTTTCAACGACTGCCCCCATTCATTCCCCTCGACTCTTATAATTGCTATCTGGTTTCTATGTAAGTTTTAAATAGCCTTTCGCTTCCTGTATTTTACCCCTGCTGCCTTCAGAATATAAAAGAGACTATTCCAGACAACAGTGCCAAAAGCTTTGTCTACAAACACCATAAATGTGGGCTTGCCTTTCCTTAACTTATCTTCTAAGTCATATGGTTCGTATTATTTCGCTTGTTCCTACATTCTATCAGAATCCAAACTAATCTTCTCTGAGGTTCTTTCTTATTATCCAGGTCAAATATCCTTAATTTCCTACTTTTTAGCAGTTTCTTCTGTCTTAAGCTACGACCAATAAATTGTGGTAAGATTCCATATGTGCCTCTGCAAATATAATAACAAAATACACTCCTGGAAATGGAAAAAAGAACACATTGACACCGGTGTGTCAGACCCACCATACTTGCTCCGGACACTGCGAGAGGGCTGTACAAGCAATGATCACACGCATGGCACAGCGGACACACCAGGAACCGCGGTGTTGGCCGTCGAATGGCGCTAGCTGCGCAGCATTTGTGCACCGCCGCCGTCAGTGTCAGCCAGTTTACCGTGGCATACGGAGCTCCATTGCAGTCTTTAACACTGGTAGCATGCCGCGACAGCGTGGACGTGAACCGTATGTGCAGCTGACGGACTTTGAGCGAGGGTGTATAGTGGGCATGCGGGAGGCCGGGTGGACGTACCGCCGAATTGCTCAACACGTGGGGCGTGAGGTCTCCACAGTACATCGATGTTGTCGCCAGTGGTCGGCGGAAGGTGCACGTGCCCGTCGACCTGGGACCGGACCGCAGCGACGCACGGATGCACGCCAAGACTGTAGGATCCTACGCAGTGCCGTAGGGGACCGCACCGCCACTACCCAGCAAATTAGGGACACTGTTGCTCCTGGGGTATCGGCGAGGACCATTCGCAACCGTCTCCATGAAGCTGGGCTACGGTCCCGCACACCGTTAGGCCGTCTTCCGCTCACGCCCCAACATCGTGCAGCCCGCCTCCAGTGGTGTCGCGACAGGCGTGAATGGAGGGACGAATGGAGACGTGTCGCCTTCTACGATGAGAGTCGCTTCTGCCTTGGTGCCTATGATGGTCGTATGCGTGTTTGGCGCCGTGCAGGTGAGCGCCACAATCAGGACTGCATACGACCGAGGCACACAGGGCCAACACCCGGCATCATGGTGTGGGGAGCGATCTCCTACACTGGCCGTACACCACTGGTGATCGTCGAGGGGACACTGAATAGTGCACGGTACATCCAAACCGTCATCGAACCCATCGTTCTACCATTCCTAGACCGGCAAGGGAACTTGCTGTTCCAACAGGACAATGCACGTCCGCATGTATCCCGTGCCACCCAACGTGCTCTAGAAGGTGTAAGTCAACTACCCTGGCCAGCAAGATCTCCGGATCTGTCCCCCATTGAGCATGTTTGGGACTGGATGAAGCGTCGTCTCACGCGGTCTGCACGTCCAGCACGAACGCTGGTCCAACTGAGGCGCCAGGTGGAAATGGCATGGCAAGCCGTTCCACAGGACTACATCCAGCATCTCTACGATCGTCTCCATGGGAGAATAGCAGCCTGCATTGCTGCGAAAGGTGGATATACACTGTACTAGTGCCGACATTGTGCATCCTCTGTTGCCTGTGTCTATGTGCCTGTGGTTCTGTCAGTGTGATCATGTGATGTATCTGACCCCATGAATGTGTCAATAAAGTTTCCCCTTCCTGGGACAATGAATTCACGGTGTTCTTATTTCAATTTCCAGGAGTGTATGTTTCCCAAATCTCTAAACATTACACAATCAATTTGAAACCTTCCTATGTCTCCAGGTCTCTTACTCGCATACAACCTTCTTTTGTGATTCGTAAAACAAGTGTTAGCGATGATTAAATTATGCTCTGTGCCAAATTCTACCAGTTTTCCTCTTTCATTCCATTCCTCCACTCAATATTCACCCACTATTTTTTCTTCTCTTCCTTTTCCGACTAGCGAATTTAACCGCTGGTACGTAAATGCCCATCAGTTCCTGGATATAAGTTTTCGAATGGGTGGACTGAACAATATCGTCCAACTCTATGGACGCCACGATTCCCTCACCTCAGACGAGGATACTTCTTCCTGTGGGGTGTTGTAATGGATCTGGTGTACTAAAACAAGGTTAGAGACGTACAGGACTTGAAGGCACATATTGGCAATGCATTGAAATATGTCTCCGTGAAGTTCTGGAGTCACACTTGGAGAGAAATGGAATTCCAACTAGAGACTATCCGTGCCATTAAAAGTGCACACACTGAGACATATGAACGAGGAAACAAAAGTTTACTAGTTATCTTATCACATTTTGAAAACTATTTGTTAATATCTAGTATTGGTTTAAAGGTATTAAAGTCTTATGTTGTCATCATAGTTTGGGACTACCTGTAATTATTTAGATGAGTGGTTTCGGTAAGATTATTTTACCATCTTGAGATCTTCGACTTTACAATTCATGCAATCTCCGGAATATGACAAGCTACAAAGCTCAAAAGACAGAGATTGCATGACTTGTTAAGTTGAAGGTTCGAAGACAGTCATCAAAATCGGTCGTCTAAATAAATACTTTACTAGCAACCTTGACTGTTTGGAGTTTTCCTGGAGTTTGCCTGCTTACAGCCATATTTATCTTTTAACGTACATTTGAGCACTGTGGCGATTGCCTTCTGATTAACAAAAACGAAAGTGGAGAAACCCTCATTAGATGGCTTAAATTCACAAGGGCTACATCATTTGTTTTTACAGTTTTCCGGCCGAGGTGGCCGAGCGGTTCTAGGCGCGTCAGTCTGGAACCACGCGACCGCTACGTCGTAGTTTCGAATCCTGCCTCGGGCATGGATGTGTGTGATGTCGTTAGTAGAATGAAGGCTTTCACGACCGGTTGACATGGCTGTTGATATACTTTCCGGGATGTGACGTCGTGGTCCAAGAACTTTTCTGCTCCTTACGTTTCGTCCAGGACTGCGCTGGACTTCCTCAGAGGCGCTGCTCCGCTGAGTCTTGCCGACTGACTGGTCGGGTGTCTGAGAGCGACTTATATATTGTGAGCCCGCATCTCGTGGTCGTGCGGTAGCGTTCACGCTTCCCACGCACGGGTTCCCGGGTTCGATTCCCGGCGGGGTCGGGGATTTTCTCTGCCTCGTGATGGCTGGGTGTTGTGTGCTGTCCTTAGGTTAGTTAGGTTTAAGTAGTTCTAAGTTCTAGGGGACTGATGACCATAGATGTTAAGTCCCATAGTGCTCAGAGCCATATATTGTGAGAAAGGGGGCGTGGTTCAGGTGACACGTGATGAACAGTGATAATCCATAGCAAAGATAAGGTTGACTATCGATTACCACCTTGTCAAAGATAAAAATTGTTAGCAATTTTGTAGAGCCACTGTCCATATATCGCTAAGTTTCATAGCCTCCTCTTTCCTATTAAAATTATCGTTATGTTTATAAATTTCGATAGCTTCTCTATAAAGCCGTGGATAGTAATTTAACGTTGTAGATAAAACTTCGGTATCCGAAAACTTCACTTGGTGGTTGCCTGGTTGAAGAGCATGTTCCGCTACAGCTGACTTTTCTATTTTTCCAAGTCGACAAAGACTTTTATGCTCTTTCAGTCGCGTGTTTACGCTTCTTTTGGTTGTACCAATGTAAACTTTACCACAGGTACATGGAATTTTATACACACCACATGTAGACAGGGGAGGGCGTTTATCCTTCACAAATCGTAGTACTTGACTTATTTTCTTTGTTGGTTTAAAGATCGGTTTTATGTCATGTTTTCGTAAAATCTTACCGATCCGATCTGTTACTTTTTTAATAAAAGGGAGAACTACTGTATTTTTCAGTCGTTGTGGTTCATTCTTATCTTTTGGGTTTCTGTTTCTTGGACGCAAAATTCTATTTATCTCTTTTCTCGAGTAGCCGTTTTTTTTTTTTTCAAAAGCCTGCTTCAGATGTTTCACTTCAGCATCCAAATGTTCAGGTGTACATATCCGTTCCGCTCGATCGACGAGACTTTATATGACACCTCTTTACCTGTGGTAAAGATTACATTGGTACTACCAAAGGAAGCGTAAACACGCGACTGAAAGAGCATAAAAGTCTTTGTCGACTTGGAAAAATAGAAAAGTCAGCTGTAGCGGAACATGCTCTTCAACCAGGCAATCACCAAGTGAAGTTTTCGGATGCCGAAGTTTTATCTACAACGTTAAATTACTATCCACAGCTTTATAGAGAAGCTATCGAAATTTATAAACATAACAATAATTTTAATAGGAAAGAGGAGGCTATGAAACTTAGCGATATATGGACGGTGGCTCTACAAAATTGCTAACAATTTTTATCTTTGACAAGGTGGTAATCGATAGTCAACCTTATCTTTGCTATGGATTATCACTGCTCATCACGTGTCACCTGAACCACGCCCCCTTTCTCACAATATATAAGTCGCTCTCAGACACCCGACCAGTCAGTCGGCAAGACTCAGCGGAGCAGCGCCTCTGAGGAAGTCCAGCGCAGTCCTGGACGAAACGTAAGGAGCAGAAAAGTTCTTGGACCACAACCTCACATCCCGGAAAGTATATCAACAGTGATGTCGTTAGGCTAGTTAGGTTTAAGTAGTTCTAAGTTCTAGGGGACTGATGACCTCAGAAGTTAAGCCCCATAGTGCTCAGAGCCATTTGAACCATTTTTTTTACAGTTTGGCTCGGATGAATTGCTGCGTTAACATGCCAAATAAAATTCGTTGGAGCCATGGCGAATTTAATTTTTTTTTTTAATGTAGTATGATTCCTGAACTGCACCTGGTGTACAGCAGCGGATAAAACAAATTTAAAACTGCGTCGTGTTAACACACCCTTCTGTCGGAAGACAATAGAAACGAACACAAGGTAAATAGCTTTTCTTTTATGGCCTAAAAATTGAGCAGGGCGTGTAGGAGACAAGGGATTTTTATTATAGATTCACTTTTAATTTGTTCTTTTACACGAAATCGTTGAAAATAAAAATTAAAAAGTTGTGTCACGATCTAAAAATTGAAGCGAACGTGTCTTACATTAGAAATTAATACGTAGTTTTACAGAGATGCGTTCAAAATTAAAATTAAACTCTTGTTTTACGGTGTAATGACATGAGCACAAAGATTTTTCCTTTAAACACGGAACGACGAACTGACGAAGTCGGATTACTCAGCGTAACTGTGCTATGAAAGAATGACAATGCAGAATAATTTAATTTCAGTATCGCCTGTTTGTCTGTTGTCAGTAAACAGTAGAAGCACACCTGCCGGATGAAATTCATATGTAAAGAAAATGGGACAGTCCCTTCTCTTTTTTTTTTTTTTTGCGTCTGTTTCCGTGTCGCTGAAATTTTAGCTGGGACGCAAATATGTTTTGAATATTCGTGACATTGTCTTTCTAATTTAAAAATCAAATACTTTAAGCAGTTTGTTGGAGTGAAGTGTGCTGCATCTACTCTTATCCCACTTATTCTTTTAACACATTAGAAGTTTCTTTGGGCAGTGAAGACAAACTACAAAGTTTAAGTAATCTTGTTGGCAGTTGATGTTGTCTGCAGTCATTTGTGTGAACACTGCTGTTATATCTACTCTCAAATGCACCTTTTGTTCCAACATAAAATAAAAGTAGCCTTTCCTCGACGAAAAAAAGCTTAGTTAAGAAGTTAAATATAATATATTCAATGCCACCTACTATTCAGTGGCACAGAGTGAAAACTTTGATATCGTGTAGGCTGCAGCACAGTAAATGAGACAAACGAAAGTTGGTTTGTTCTTCCTTTTTCGCCAAAAAATGTAACTAAGTAAATAAATAAATAAAATTTTTAAACAGTTTTGAATGTATTTCACACATAATTAGATGTTTTGTCAAATGGGTGTCATTAAATCAAAGCTCAGATATCAAAGACCACAGAGCTTTCACATTAATTACAGTAATGGGGGGTTGACTTGATACTTCCCCATGATTCCTACAAGAAATTTAAGTAGAGTCCGGTTTTACATACTGAGGCCCACACATGTTACAGTATTTAAGAAACTGCTGATTAGTTTATCACAGCTTTTCAGAGGTCCCGGTATTTTCACAGGTAAAGTATGGTGGGGCTAAGTAGCAGCCGACAACATTCTCGGAATAATAACGTTTCAAACAATGTATTGTAGATTGCCGCCCTGACAGCTTTCTCCAAAATCTTAAGTCTTTCATAGTTACGACAACTAAAAGTTATTACAGCATCAGACACTGTTGACTTTGGAGTCATAAGGCACACGGTACCACACAACATTACTGAAGGACTCGGTCTTCCCATTTAACACTTCTTTAGTAGCTCAGGATCTGCCAAATCTCTGTCAATTGGTTTGATTGCCTCCATTACCGCCAAAGGAAGAAAATATTTATGTGTAAATTCATGCAGGGTACCAGAAAATTCAGCTTGCCAAATTCAACACAGTGCAGAAAACATTACCAGCCCTTGCACCTTCACCAATGGATCTAAGACCATAGAACGGTCTCACATTAGTTTCATACAATTCATTTCCTGAACGTTTTGATGAAGTATGAAATGTTTTCTCGTTTTTGCACTTCTGTCATTTAATAACTAATTTAGACTCAACACATATTCTATCTCCAATATCCTCATAAAGTTTTTGCAATAAATGATCCGTTTTGTAAAAAAGTACTGATGGTACAGACATGAAATTCTCACAGCATGCAAAGTGTGAGATTCAACACATATGGAACTAGAATAATTATAATATCCTGAGTTGTTTTGTTTTATGTTCATTTAGTTACAAAATTCTGTCAAAAAATTGAATGTTTGAAAAAAAAGGTAACATATCTCACAATAAAATTTTAGTAATAATTCTAGTTCAGTGTATCTAGAAAGGCGCATTCAGTAATTGGTGACTTAAAAAGTTTCCCAGATAATGGGTCACAAAATTCGATATTTTAACATTGGCAGCATAGGACATAAAATATCAGCGTGATGCTACGTGTAACGTATTACACATACTGTCTGTAAATCTGAAGAAATAATATTAAATGTTAATCGATCTTTTTCATACTTAATGTACCAAATTTTGTGGATAACAGAGCCATAGTGCTACAATTTCGAAACAGTAACTTCAACACTTGTGGAGACATAAATTTTTACTTAAAACACATAATAACTATGTTGCCATTGTGAACCAGAGTTAGGTTCTCTAATGGATTCACCTACAGTATCAATTGAAACTACGACCAAGAGTATACGTTCATACAATCTAATTTTCTTCAGTTTCAGTGTCACAAATTAAGGAAGTAAGTAGCAGTACATTGGATAATTATTATTTCATTGTATTTTGGTTGCTTCAATGTTTTGGAGAGACCGAGAGATTGAATGGAGGAGATACATAAAGTGAGAATGTGATATTTTATTTAAACTATGTAAATGTAAGCGTGAGAGAGTTGTTGTGTAATAAAGGAATTTGTGACGTATATACAATAGAACTGTATTTTGTGAAGGGCAGCCCGAAGGGGGGTTGACTATTAAATTTATTAGTAACGTATTTTGTGGAAAGGGATTTTATTTAGTTTTCATTAAATTTTGTCTTGTTTCGGAATTACGAAATTTGTAGTCTAAATTACGTGTGGTAATTTGGTTGGCTTAAATTAGAAATACCACTCCTATAGAAGTATTCGAGTGGATCTGATTTGTTGGTTAACATACTAGCCAATAGGAATTCAGTATTTCCCCTCGACTTCGAGTAGGGATTGGTGCCTCAAATCTACGTGTCGGTAGAGTCGGTCGGGAGCGGACATAGCATCACGATGATCAAATTTGAACTAAAATTAGAAAAGCGCATACAGTGTTGAACAATTTGGAAAAGTTTGAGCTTTGTGAGTGGTTTACTTTAGGAGATTTCGCGTGTGAAAATTTCAAGCCGTAAATAAAATTCGCGTAGCGTGTTTCGTGAAAATTACATTATGGCGAGAACTTCTGTACAAGAAGACTACTGAACAACTGACTGTGTTGACTCGCAAACAGCCGTTGTTGAGTGACTGTTCAGGACGCTTAAAATACCAGGTCGGTATAAATATCTTATGGCTGCTTTGGGTGTCTCTGTAAAGAGACCGTGAGTAACATTGTATAATTAGTGTATGAGTATTAAATACGTTCTTGGTAGCCATTTCCTTGTTTTAGTCATAATAAACCAACTAAATGGTAATTATAGACATTTTTTCAAACATGTCCTGCAAGAATGACGAACACTAGATAGTTCAACTAACTTTCACCTAATGCCCATGGACTGTAGTTATGTGGTCTTTGGGTGGTGGGCGTTTAGTCGAATTTTTATGAACGCTGGTTTTGTCAGCTAACCCAGTGTCTACCATCGCAGAGTGAAGGGACAGGCAACCTGAAGACTATCCAGGTATGTGGTAAGGTAGGAGAGGAAGACCCTCATCCTACTACAAATCACAGTAGGGCGCAGCAGACTACTTGCAAAGTAATTCAGTGTAGGTCAGTACCAAAAGAGGGTCGTAAGAAAGAGTCTTACTTCTAGGTAGTAGTCATGGGAGGGATGTAGGCCAGACGGTAAAGGACAAATAGGGTACGAGGTCACAAGTACCGAGAAGCAAAGTTCTGCACTTAGCCAGGTGACAGAGGGCGTAGGGAATTTGTCCAAAGGTTTTGGCAAAGAGCATGAGGTTATTGTAGTTGGTGGAGGAGGGAATAGCCTGGCTAAGGACAATGATTACAGCAGTAGAGGTGACCTGGATGTAATAAGAGTAGCGACCACTAACAAATGTTAGTTTTATGCAGGGGCTGTAGGGCCATGACAGTCCTAGCTAGACACTGCTGTGAGCCATGTCATACCTGAGTAGGCTGCTACTCACTGAAATGATATCTTATATGAGTGCAGTACCGGTTGCAACAACTGGGAGATCGGAATATACCATATATGGGTTTACACCTGAATAGGATGGGGACAGATTGGCTGAGCTTCTTGCTGGTTTTACACGGGGGACCACCATCACACATAGCAGGATCCCAGTGGTTACTGGTGTCAGAGGTGTTTAGATTAGAATCAGGGTTCAGGCTTTCTGTTTTTAAAGAAGTGAATATAACACAAGAACCTCCCAAAATGCTTAATAATGCAAAAAAGTTAGGTTACCTTATTTCCTTAAAATATTGGAGGAATAAGTACTAATGCAGAAGAGCTTCTTGTCTGTTGGGAAAATTTAGAGCTCTGAAAAGACAGACATCCTTTGCCTGTAGGAGAACAACATAACCACAGGGTTAGATATGTTACACATAAAAAAGTGCACTATTGCAACTTACTTATGCAGAACTAATATGGGAAAAGGAGGATATGTTACAGATATTACAACGGAATACAAATTAAAAAACATTAAGACAAATAGATTTTGTGGTGATCAGCACATAGAAATACGTGCTTGTGAATTAATACTGAAAAATAATTCACCTTTAATTCTAACTTTATATGGCTCTCTCTGGGGAAATATGAACTGTTTATGAGTAATCTGGATTCCTTACTGTGCTATCTGTCAGAGAGCAACAATCAGTTAATGGTCTGTGGTAACTTCAATGTAGAGCTTGTAAAGGGTTATGGTAAGATAAATGATCAGGAAACCTTATTTGGATCCTACAATTTGATTTCAGTAATTAACTTCCCAACACAGGTGGATAAAGACAGTAGGACCCAAAATGATATTTTTTCTTTGATGAAGTTCAAAGCAAGAAATTAACTGGAATGAGACTTTCACTCTGCAGCGGAGTGTGTGATGGTATGAAACTTCCTGGCACATTAAAACTGTGTGCCGGACCGAGACTCGAACTCGGGACCTTTACCTTTCGCGGGCATGTGTTCTACCAACTGAGCTACCCAAGCACGACTCACACCACGTCCTCACAGTTGTACTTCTGCCACTATCTCGCCTCCTACCTTCCAAACTTTACAGAAGCTCCCCTGCGAACCTGGCAGAACTAGCACTCCTGAAAGAAAGGATATTGCGGAAACATGGCTTAGCCACAGCCTGGGGGATATTTCCAGAGCTGTAAAGTTTGGAAGGTAGGAGGCGAGATACTGGCAGAAGTACAGCTGTGAGGACGGGGTGTGAGTCGTGCTTGGGTAGCTCAGTTGGTAGAGCTGTTGCCCGCGAAAGGCAAAGGTCCCGAGTTCGAGTCTCGGTCCGGCACACAGTTTTAATCTGCCAGGAAGTTTCAAGAAATTAACTGTTTACCCAGTAACAAAGTCTCTCTCTGATTGTGATGTACAGTTAGTTAGCGTAAGTAACAGGGCACCATACAGCAAGGATACTCCTCAGTGAAAATCAGAATAATTAACGACTCAAGGACAAATGTGGTAAGAATATTTTACAGTTGAACATTAGGAAAACTACTCCAAATTACTAAGAAAAGGGATATGCACATAATATCAGAAGTCTGTAGTTCTGACAACAGACTTAAGGCTATTTGAAATGTATTTAAACGAGGGACAGGACAACCAGTCACAGAACAAAGCAACATCACTACTTGACTGAACGGAAGGGATATGAATAATAAGTAACAGGCAGAAAATGCATTTAACAATCATTCCTTAAATGTAGTAGAAATCATATGAACAAACAGTTCAACGGCAGTACATTGAAAATGTAACTCGAATAAAATTTAATTATATGAATGTACCACCAACTTCTCCTTTAGCAATTAAGAAAGATGCTTATTTCCTCAAAAATAAAAGCTAGTTTGGTTTTGATGGTGTTTCCAATAGAGTAGTAAAGAATTGTTCCCATGTTATAAGCTCAGTCTTACCTGAAACATGTAATGGTTCACTAACTCCGGACATTATTCCACAAAGACTGAAATATGCCATTGCTAACCACTCTTGAAGAACTGTGGTAAGAGATATGTGAAAAATTACCAACCTGCTTCAGTCCTAACACCACTGTCCAAAATTTTTGAGAGGATGATTTATTCTAGAATAATATCTTACCTTAGCAACAATAGTTTCCTTGGAAAATCTCAGTGTGGGTTTCAGAAGAGCTACTCTACTGAGAATACCAATTACATGTCCACTAACCAGATTTTACAAGCATTAAATAATAAAGTAGCGCCGGCTGGTATTTTCTGCGACCTCTCTAAGGTATTTGACTGTATGCTAGCAGTATTCTCCTAGATAAATTGACGTTTTTGGGATAGATGGTGTAGGCAACCAACGACTGATTCATATCTAACAGAAAGAACACCGAAAGTAGTACTTAGTAATTCAATCAATATAGTCCAGGGACATTACTCTGACTGGGAAGAAATCACGTATAGAGTTCTCCAAGATTCAGTCTTAGGACCACAACTGTTCCTCATGTATGTAGACGATCTTCTGTCTAATATACAACAAGCAGGATTAGCTCTTTTGCATATGACATTAGTTCTGTAATCAATCAAAGCATACATACAGACGCAGAAGAACTAGTCAACAAAGTTCTTAAAAGTATCATTGACAGGTTTTCTGCGAATGGTCTCACTCTCAGTTTTAAAAAGATACAAAATATTGAGTTCTACACACCTGGCGGTACGACACCAAAGATAAGTGTAACATATGGTGATGAAATAACAAACAGACTGGAAAGTTCTAAATTCTTATGGGTCCATATAGATGAGAATTTAAATTGAAAAAAAAAAGACATTTAGCAACTCCTAAAACGACTTAGTTGAGGCAGATTTGCATTTAGAATCGCTAAAAAATCTTGAAGAAAGACAAATCAGTTCCTCGATATTTTTGGATATTTGCATTCAATTATGTCATATGGAATAATGTTCTGGGATAAGTCATCTTTAAGAAAGAGAGTCTTCATTACTCATAACCGTGCTGTAAGGGTAACATGTGGCACTGACACGCGATCTTCTTGTAGACATCTGTTTCATAAGTAGAGCATTCTAACTACTGCTTCACAGTTTGTTTATTCCATCTTGAAGTTTGTCGTAAATAATCCATTACAGTTCAAAAGGAACAATGATGTACATAATTACAACAGCAGAAGGAAAAATTATTCCACAATAAGGTTATCTTTAGCACAAAACAGAGTGCACAACGCTGCGACAAAAAATTTTGATCACTTACCCAGTGATATAAAATGTCTGACAGACAGCAATGCAAAATTTGAAAATAAACTGAGAACCTTTCTCCTTGACAATCCCTCCATTTTGTAGAAGAATATCTAAACTGTAATTTGTAAAAGGTGGTAACTAGGAATTACTAACTGACATCTCTATACCTTTTTCCTTAAGTAAGAAAATAAAATAAATAAATAACTAAAATAATATTGAAACGTTCAGAATGTAACTGTATGCACAGATTGCAAAGTGAATGTAAAAATTCTCTTGTACATCAATACGACCTATCGTGCAAAATCATCCACGGAACATGGAACTAACTAGCGAAATAACTAAGTATCCACATGTATCACTGGATGTGCCTGAAAAAATTACGTTGTTGCACGAGATATAGCTCAAGACATACGTCATAAACACTGCGCAAATCGATAGGAGCCCAGTCCAATCTGTGACCCTTTTTTTTCAGCTTGGACGACAATCTGAAACTACAGAGATTCCCCTTCATTGATTTCCCAGTGCTGTATACAGGAAGTGCAGAGTGAAATTCACTAGCGATACTGCTGAAATAAGTGTATAGATATGAGTCAAATATGTGAAATACATGAGACATATCCGTACATGTGGAAAGCCACGGGTATAAAGCCCCTTCCAATACCTTGAATCGACTTCAGTCAAACTTAGTACACATGCTACTTTTCTTTTTGCGTCATCAGGTTTCTGACTGAGTTGATGGGGCCTGCACCGAATTTCGTTCCTATTGCAGCCTCTTCATCTCAGAGTAGCACTAGCAACCTACGTCCTCAATTACTTGCTGGATGTATTCCAATCTCGGTCTTCCTATACGCTTTTTGCCCTCTACAACTCCCTCTAGTATCAGTGAAGTCATTCCCTGATGTCTTAACAAATGTCCTGCCATCCTGTCCCTTCTCCTTGACAGTGTTCTCTACATATTCCTTGTCCGCCCCCGGTAGCTGAGTGGTCAGCGCGACAGAATGTCAATCCTATGGGCCCAGTTTCGATTCCCGGATGGGTCGGAGATTTTCTCCACTCAGGGACTCGCTGTTGTGTTGTCCTAATCATCGTCATTTCATCCTCATCGACGCGCAAGTCGCCAAAGTGGCGTCAAATCGAGACTTGCACCCGGCGAACGGTTTACCCGACGGAAGGCCCTAGTCACACGACGACATATTCCTTTCCTCTCCGATTCTGCGCAGAACTTCCACTTTCATTACCTGATCAGTCCACTTAATTATTAACACTTGTCTGTAGCATTACATCTCAAATGCTTCTATTCCTTTCTGTTCCGATTTTCCCGCAGTCCATGTTTCACTACCATACAACGCTGTGCTACAAACGTAAATTCTCAGAAATTTCTTCCTCAAATTATGGCCTATGTTTGACACTAGTAGACATTTCTTGACCAGCAATGCCCTTTTCGCCAGTCTTAGTCTGCTTTTGATGTCTTCCTTGCTCCTTCCGTTGTTGGTCATTTTGCTGCCTAGTGTGACGTCCCCCCTCCCCTTTTGTTGTGGCTGCTGATATTGAGTTGCTGATGTTGAGCCGCTACTGCTACAGCTCGGGCGGTGGAATGGAGACGCGACGCGCAGTGATGGTTGTCCCCGTCGGATAAAATGGGACCTCACCTGAAAGTCTCTAAAGAAAATTGTTCCTCGCGTAATGTATAAGAGTCCGTTTGCTAATCCGCACCGTCTTCTCAGCGATGCGCACTGCTGATTTGAATTGCCTGTTATGGTTTTATGATGCTTTGTTGTGCCCGGTTAGTTAGTTATTGCAGTACTGTGTGAATCATTCATACCGGCGTCGTTTCACACCACTGAAGCGACGAAAAATTCGTTTGCTGTTCAGTATCAGTAGTTGTTGTTACATTGCTAGGCAGAAATGTTCACTGCGGCACGACGCAAATCCAAAGATAATCTATAATGCTATCTTGCTTTCGTGCATCGTGATATTATTTCGGCGAAACACTCCTTTCAATGCTCCATGTTCATCAAGTCACTCTTTCAATCAAAATGTTCACAGTTAATTAATTTTGATCATCAACTATCACACAGTTCAATTAATGATGGAGTCAACACGTGAGATTTCTATTACTGACGAACAGTTTTATTGATTCTTCTTAGAAGTTAGTTTATAATCATCACACCACACGCACACCGATGAATCAGATCAATTACGATTCTTTTCAGTTCGGTGATCGTGACAGTTACGACAACTTTTACAATTGGCGTATTTGTATTATCTTCGTGTGGGCGTCTTAATGTTTCCTACTCCAGGCTAATCAGTTATTGCAGTCTTCGATACTATGTCCATTCTTCGTTGTAACTGTTCACTTTGATGAAGGTTGAGTCCAACAATAATATCTCCAATAATTAAAGTTCATTAACTCGTCGTACACTATCAGAATATCACTTCAGTTCAAGTTCTCAAGTCTTAGTTACTGAGTACAAAGTCCGCGCATCTCTATCACACAATATTACTTTTTTTTTTTTTGAACAGAAACAATCTCGTAGCGTTCCGTTTGTAGTACCATAACAAACGGTGCTCTCTCAGGCAAGCTAGCAAGCGACTAACATTTCCGTGACCGAGTACTGTAGACGCATTGAATTTCCTTTTCGCCGCGTTTACAACTCTCTTTCACAATAAATGTTATCTCTGACCGACATATTACTTTGGAATTAACTTCCGTTGTACTGATTTGCAGTTATTATTAAGATGTTTGATAGCTATTTAAAATAAAGTTTCTTTCTTTCTAGCTTTATATCATGACATACTCATTAATTATTGAAATTGGTGGTCATGAAAACTTTAAGGTGTTATATTATTGTCAAAGTTGTCGTACCTGTCAGGATAATACTGTTCCCTACTTTAATTTATCATGACATTCTTATTTGGGTTTTCGGGTTACTTGGGGTGTTACACTAGATAGTAGAATTCCTGAACTTCATCTACTTCGAGACTGTCAATGTTAATTTTTTTAGACATCTTCAGGGCAATTTACACTGTAAAGTTATAATATTAGTAAGTAATCATGTACGTAATCTACAAGCAATTAGTCGAAGTTACATTAATAAGCAGATTTTTATACCCATTTGGTCGCTCGGTGGAGTCATCACGCTGCCTGTACACGGTTAGTAACTATGCCTCGTTGGCTCCCAGTATGAGCTTAAAAATGGCTCTGAGCACTATGGGACTTAACTTCTGAGGTCATCAGTCCCCTAGAACTTAGAACCACTTAAACCTAACTAACCTAAGGACATCACACACATCCATGCCTGAGGCAGGATTCGAACCTGCGAGCGTAGCGGTCGCGAGGTTCCAGACTGTAGAGCCCAGAACCGCTCGGCCACCCGGGCCGGCCTCATGAGTTTAAATGACGGCCAACAACACGTGGGCAGACGATAACGGCCTCCACGGTGAGCAACGGTAGTTACGTGCTTGAGCAAGAAACCGTAAATTTTAAAGTATGTTCCTGTTGTAATATAAAACATAATAAATAATAAGTAATAAATATAACTAAATAATTGTAAATTTCTCGAGGTTTAATTAGTTATATTTATTTGCTTATTATTTATTATGTTTTATATTACAACTGGAACAAACTTTAAAATTTACGATTTCTTGCCTGAGCATGTAACTACCGTTGGTCAGCGTGGATGGCGTTACCGTCTGCCCACGAGTTGTTGGCCGTTATTTAAGCTCATGCAGAGAACCAACCATGCATAGTTACCAACCGTGCACAGGCAGGGTGACGACTCCAGCGAGCGACCAAATGGCTATAAAAATCTGTTTATTTATGTAACTTTGACTAATTGCTTGTAGATTTCTTACATGATTACCTAGTAATATTATAACTTTACAGTGTAAATTGCCCTGAAGATGACCCCGTCGCGGGTTGAAACCGGTTGGCGGCAAAATAAATAATGCGATTGTGACTGTCATTTTGAATAATTGATTATCAATGTTAAGTTTCTCGCTGTTCTCATTTCTTCTTCTTCTCATTACTTTCGTCTTTCTTCGATTTTCTCTCACTCCATGCTCTACACTCATTGGAGTGTTCATTCCATTCAGGAGATCCTATAGTGTTTCTTCACTTTCACTCAGGATAGTAATGTCAATTTTGTGAGCAGACCTCATATATAATATTATTCTCATAACGCAAGAAACTCATAAAGTTTTTGTTCACAGTCACCAACACTATTTCCTAAGGTTTAAAAAGACAGTATGTAGAGTATTATTCGCACTTCTTGACAGCTTAGGATTCATTAACAACGTTTCAGTCTCCTCTTACAGTCTAAGAACGACGCAGAATTTATAATATGAATCCGGAGGTTGTTCTTCAGTGGGTCTAAAATGAGACATTTCAATGATATTAGAATCACGGTAGTTCATTATTATAATAATACTTTATAAAGGAAGTCCGGCAGTTGTCAAATAAAAGGATATTTTAAAACTTCGTAAAATTTTGGTTTACTGCGGAAGTAGTTAAGTATTTATGCAGTCTAAAGTTAGGTATAAAGAATGATATTTTCTCATTGGCAGAAATATTAGTTACGACTTTAAAGTAGACATCTTTAAAGTAGCTTGAACAAAGTCACACTATGAATTGCACAGAGGCGATTTAATATTAAACTTCAGTATTTCAAAAGCGGGCTATTTTTTCAGGGTTAGTAGTACCTCTTTTTCACTGATTTGAAGAATTATAGCATTAGTTACGTTCACAGCTTTTTATAATAGACTTGATTTCGGACATCGTCACCAATGTAACAGAATTTCCAGGAGTCGTGCCAGAAAACAGCAGAGGGCAACGCGCTGACAAAAAGCAATATCGTCGCAAAGTAAATAAAACTTCGAAATGGTCCTGCGTGCCGTATATAACGTATATATCTTTGGAGCACAGGCGATATTTGTTTATGTACAAACACAAACATGGATAAAGGTAATGGAGAGTCACCAAACCAACAAGCAATATCATACAAATGCAAGCAATTCTAGTGAAGTACAGAACAATAGCTGATAGTAACTGAAAAACGAGAGAACTAATGGTTCCAAGATTTGAAACTTCCGCAACAGATTTACATTTACATTTATAACACGAGTATGATAACCATGTTGATATTTGAAAGAAGTGAGGTGAACACGATTGGCTAAACTGGGCAAGCAAAGATTCTAGAAAAGACTACAGCTGGATCTGTAAAGCGTAGCGACGAATGCCGTTGACGGAGTTGTTTAGAGATTCGGTCTTCACTTGTTGTCCCCATAATAGAACAACGACCACATGGAAATCGTTAGACACTGTTGATAAAATAAATTCCTATTGATAAGATTTACGTCATTTAAAAAAAAAAACGCACTAGTCGGAACGCTTTGACGAAGATGTGGATATTATTTACAGAAATTCATGCTTATTAATTCGACCTTGTGAAATGAGAGTATGCAGGGACAGCAGCCCATCCAGCCTTTTTCAGTATTTCACACTAATACAAACAACGCCAACTTGTGTCAAACTTTTATTCTTCTTTGCCAAACGTATAATAATAGCTTCATCTGTAGGATTAAGGTCATGAGTATTCGAGGATATTCAGTTGCTTGAAATTTGTAATTTTTGTGGTCATATGTTCTGGGACTTGGACAAAGATTTGGTTTCTCCTTTTTTCTATGACTCTTCCAGAAAAGTGCTTAAATTATCTGTGTTTCCACATGCGAAGAACAACTGAATAATGTAAGACACAGCAGATATCCTACGCAGAAACGGCGTAAACTTCTTATATCATGCCTTTTATTAAATGGTTGGAATTCTTTAGCTGTTGATACAACAGCGTCGTTAATATAACGCCATCCTCGAAGTTTTCAAAGGGAACAGGTTTTAGTCACGTGCTCAAGCTTCCTTTCTAAGTATTAGGCGTTGAGACACGCGGCTAGCATCTAGTTATTGATGAATGTGGGAAAGAGTTGAAGAAAGAACCGGCTCGGTATTTCAAAATAAATTATTGAGTTTTCCACGACCTCTGTTTCCGCTGTTAACAATAAAACTACTGTTTGCCGGGATTGCCGCTGAACGCTACTATTATACGTGAGGCAGTAGTGCCACGAGCCTTCCAGGAGAAGGCCGAAGTGATGCACACCTGGAAGATGGAACTTAACACCATCCAGCAGCGATTTCAGTGGCGTGTGCGGCTGACGGTACATTTGAAACTGACGCTTCAGTCTCATGTAAATAACTGCGTACCATCGCAGTTTTGATTTCGTATATTTCAGAAATTGGAATAGAAAAGCTCGATTTAAGGCTTAATGTTCACACACGTCTAAGGTTTTAGTAGCCGTTTAACAGACTTCATTGCGTGTGCCATCTGTAGCACACTGCATACCTAACTGACACTCCAACTCATACCATGTCCAGCCTAGCATGTCAATTAACGCGTGAAGTTGCTGCTGTATTCCGAGCTTGCAGTTCCTGCAGGTGCTGCACCAGAGTCTACTAGATAGTAACATTCTAATTATGTTATGTCTGAAGGCCATGCGGGCTACGAAGTGGGTATCCCTCTGCCAATCCAGCGATGTGGATATACACCAATGAAACTGGTATAGACATGCATATTCAAATAAAGAGATATATAAACAGGCCGAATACGACGCTGCGGTCGGCAACGCCTATATAAGACAACAAGTGTCTGGCGCAGTTGTTAGATAGGTTGCTACTGCTACAACTGCAGGTTATTAGGATTTAAGTGAGTTTGAACATGGTGTTACAGTTGGCGCACGAGCGATGGGACACAGCATCTCCGAGGTAACGATGAAGTGGGGATTTTCCCGCACTACCATTTCACGAGTCTACCGTGAGTATCAGGAATCCGGTAAAACATTACGACATCGCTGCGGCCGGAAAAAGATCCACCAAGAACGGGACCACCGACGACTGAAGAGAATCGTTCAGGGTCACAGACGTCCAACACTCCCGCAAATTGCTGCAAATTTCAACACTGGCCCATCAACAAGTGTCAGCCTGCGAACCATTCAACGAAACATCGTCGATATGGGCTTTGGGAGCCGAAGGCCCACTCGTGTACCTCTGATGACTGCACAACACAAAGCTTTACGCCTCGCCTTGGCACGTCAACTCCGACATTGGACTGGTGATGACTGAAAACCTGTTGCTTGGTCGGACGAGTCTCGTTTCAAATTGTGTCGAGCGGATGGGCGTGTACGGTTGTGGAGACAACCTCATGAATTCATATACCATGCATATCGTCAGGGAACTGTTCAAGCCGGTGCAGGCTCTGTAATGGTGTGGGGCGTGTGCAGTTGGAGCGATGTGGGACCCCTGATAGGCCTAGATACGAATCTGACAGGTGACACGTACGTAAGCGTCCTGTCTGATCACCTGCATCCATTCATGTCCAATATGTATTACGACTGACGCGGGCAGTTTCAGCAGGACCATGCGACACCCCACACGTCTAGCATTGCTGCAGAATGGCTCCATGAGCACTCTTCTGAATTTAAACACTTCCCCTGACCACCAAACACCCCAGACATGATCACTGTGAGCATATCCGGGATGCCTTGCAGCGTGCTGTACAGAAGAGATCTCCATCTCCGCGTACTCCTACGGATTTATGGACAGCTCTGCATGATTCATGGTGTAACTACACTTCAGCACTACTTCAGACGTTAGTCGAGTCCATGCCACGTCGTGTTGCGGCACTTCCGCGTTATCGCGGGGGCTCTAGACGATATTACGCAGGTGTATCAGTTTCTTCGGCTCTTCACTGTGTATCTTACAAATCTTCCCTAATAATCGAGGTAAAGTGAGGAAGAGCATCATCTTGCTGAAGGTACAACGTGTGGATATCAACGTACCCAACAGCTAACTATTTCAGAAACCGTTGTATCTGTTTGTGGGGAAACGTATTCCTCACATCCGCAGCTGAGAGGACTTCTCGCACCGTCTCAAGGAACAAAATATCAGGGTGTTTGTTCTAATTATCAGTTTTTATGCGGTATCCCTGATCACTACGAACCATTAAAAGACTAAAATATTACTCAAAGACTGCAACTGACAAGTATAACGGAATCTAGTACTCTCGCCTCACCAAGGGTATGCTTTCGTTAAATCGTCACAAATACAGAACGTCCCAGAGCCGAACGTGGCCACAACTAAGCCTTTCATATCAACATTAATTCAAACTGCCATACTCATCTGATAGATTCAGCTTAATACACAGTGCTTTAGATTTGAATTTAATATAGCTATGACATTGTCTCGTGGCTAGCTTTCCTTTTATGTCTGTCTGGTATGGGCCACGCAACAAAATCACTCTCACTTACAGTCTCACAAATAAGAAAATAAATTTATAACTACATATATATAAATACATATATAACATAGTCTATTGTAATGATAATTACTGAGAAGTTAACTGTTTGCTACTGGAATTGCTATGAGCTCAAGTGTGACACGTTTACTGTACAATAATGCAAAGAGAAATTGAACAGATACACGCTACTGATGTGTATCAGCTGCTCAATGTGGCTTGAGATATTCAAATAGAAGTTTATAACCGAGTACCGATTGTTGCAACGGTTCGTATTAATGTGCTAAGCAGCGGAATTAGTTTATCACAATATAAAATAACAATTAATACAGTAAACCACATAAACATTTACCAAATGATACTGAAACTGAATGCGATGCAAAAGTAAAATACCGTTACGCGCCACGTGAAGCACTGTCTTTAAACACAGTTCCATTTATATTGCACGAGTACCAATTCTAACTGTGAGTTGTAGTTCTGTGTGCTTATGTAATTGAGACATAATTAAACCCAGCTAATTATTTTTGCTTAAGGAAGGCCAACGCAGTTCTTCTGAATTTGTCCATGTTCACGTAGTAGCAGGTTAAAGATTCTGTTCTTCACACGATGTAAGACACAAAATGGTGGCTGGCCAATAATATCTGAAACAATGACTAGCGCTGTAACACAGTGAAAGGAGCTCTTTGCTGCCGTCACAATGCTGCTATTCCTCAAAGGTTACTGGACAAATTTTAGACTGCTTATTAAGACTTGGAGGCGGGATTGGAATATATCGAGATATTAAGAAATGCAGATGCAGATTTGCACTCTGAACAATGACGCCTGCACGACCATAAGTTTTAAAGTAGATCGTCAGTTCGTTAATCATTTAAAATTATCTCTAGCTTTGGCCCTTACACAGATCAAGCAAACTTTCAACAAAGTTCTCGAATTTGACAAACAAAATGATAACTGTCAGTCTCCACTCGCATGCGGGATATATATCCAAACTACCGCCGCCGGTGTTGGTTTGCTCTCGATTCTGATAAGAACAACCCTATCACTGAAGTATTCACAACAGCACACTCTCTGCCCCTTTCTACTCAACGAATGCTAGCCCTGTAATACCATTTCTGGTGATGTTGATGTTACCCTATACTCATCTGACCAGAAATCCTTGTCTTCTTTCCATTTCACTTCACTAACCCCTGCTGTATGTAGATTGAGCCTTTGCATTTCCCTTTTGTGATTTTCTAGCTTCCCTACCACGTTCAACCTTCTGACATTCCACACCCCGTCTCGTAGAACGTTACCCTTTCCTTTCGTTGATTATTTAATCTTTGGCTACCCCCTCCCCCCCCCGGGTCTGGAATTTGTTGCCACTGGAGAGATCATCATGACACTTTTTCAATTACAGGTCATATGTCCCGTGAATAAACGTTATGTGTCCTTAATGCAGTGGTTTCCATTGCCTTCTGCATCCTCATACCGTTCATCATTGCGGATTCTTTCGCCTACAGCGACAGTCTCCACCCCAAGGACATGAGAGCCCCGTGAACCTCTGTCCGCTCCTCAGCCGTCGGCGGAATGAGGGTAACTCGATACGCTGGAAGTCTTCGGCCACCAATGTTGATTATTAATCAAAATTTACGCGGTGGTGGGTTTTGAACCCAGGACCAAGGACGTTGTGATTACTATCAAAGACGCTACTCAAATATCACAAGTGCTACCTCTATCCATCTCAAAAGTTCCGAGCCCCGCCATAGGCTACCACACATCAGCTGGTACTTTCATGCTGACATTCCTATATTTTTCATACATAGACCTTTTCCTACCAGGCTAAGGATCCCAAAGATGCATAGAAGTTATTTACATTGAAAGAATAACGTTATCAATTTACATAACAAATTTATACAAGATGCATCTTTATCTATTCATATACATAAAGCCATGAAACAAACGAAGGAAATAAAAAAAAGTAGATACAATTTTATCTCACATTCCTGTGACATATTTAATTGCTGTGAAGATGTCGTGTATTCGTAGTTTAGGGTGATAGTGAGTCAATTACATCCTCACACCTTCTGATGTCATCCGTTTTTGCAGATGGCATGCATTACATCGGACTTCTTCTGGAAGATTTCAGACACTGTTGCATAGGAGATATTTACGGAACACTGGCAACAAGTAGTTTTCATCCTGATGACAACGGTGAAGACTGCTGTCGAATTCTCTAGAATCTTAAGAGAACTGTAGCACGTTGACTAGTGAGGGTAATTTAATATGGTATGACGGGGCGAAAGACTCCTAGGAAGAGATACATAGGACACAAAAGATGGACAGTCTGCACTAAACAAGCACGTGGCGAATTCGTGGGCCCACATGACGAGAACATATGAAGGGGATGACCATTCTTAATTGACATTTCCCTCTCCTGTAGGGTAATATCAACAACAGACGGAAACGTTACCACTCAAGTATACTTTGTTATGAATAACGAGGTAGGGAACAGAGTGTGTTTCTGTGAACAGTTCAATGACAGGATTATCTCATCAGCTATGATGGAATTTCTGTTGGAGTTTCCTGGTTTCTACACTTCTGAACTAGCCATACCTCAAGCCAGATAAGAGAGCTCTTGGAGTGATGTAAATGACAGGCGGTGTATGAGATGCTTTCTGTAACGGCACTGTTTCCCAGACACTAGCTGTTGTCGAAGTGAAGCTTGTGACTCAAGGATACCGTGTGTCCCAAGCCATCGAATTCACCACCCGGTAGTATAATTCATTTCTTCATGTAAGCAAAACCTTCCATGCCAGTTAACTCAATTTATCTTGAGACGCTAAAAAATTATGGCTTAGTAAAGTCAACCCATAGAGCATACATCGATCGGCATTAATTTTACCAAAAACTAATTTACTATGAAATGATTAAGATTCTTGATGTAAAGGTGTCTGCTTAGGATTTTAGTGTGCTGAATTACTTAAACGAATTATCTTTTACTAGTAACCCAGAGTCAACGGCTCATGGGAAATAAAAGTAGGAAGACTGCATTTATATTTCATTCAAGTAGCTGGAGTGCCTCACCCTTTCTTTATATAAATGTTTGCGATTGATTAACACCAATGTAAACATTTACTTAAGTGTTACTTAATGCTTCATCCGAGGATCTTTAAAGCAGCACATAATGAATTACCTGTTGGTAGCTGAATTCTGGTCTAGATTACGTAAATAAACTGACAACTGAAATGTGGAAGTGGGGAGACTATTGGTGCTGAAAAAATCTGGGTTATATTTTACATATCCTGGAATAATAACGTACGGCATGTATGTTGAAATGAAGAAACCGATAAATATAAAGAAATGGTAATCAGGGTAAAAATGTCGGGAGATGGCATGCCACTCTTCAGTTCGTCTGCTGAAAGGCATCTGTAAATTAAATTCTGGACACAGGTGTTCAACAAACGAAATATGTGCAACTTCCCCCATAATCTTTTATAGTGTTACGTGGTCTATGGTCACATTTCCCTTCTTTCATTTTAGTATCTGCAAGTGATGGGCAATTACCTAATTAAATGATAGCATTAGGACTCTTGTCTGTGGCTTACATGGTTATTGGAAGCACAAAAATGTTGCTCATTCTGTTTCAGCTTAAAATTATTAGCGCTTCATGAGCCACTGAAAAAGCGACTATGCCGGTACATCGTGATTCATCCATTGGACTAACAGCATGAGACCGTTAAGCTAATGCCCTTTCTAACAAGCGCTATGAACATTAACTAAGTGAGACGTGTTAATGTTTCTTACTTCTAGTCGTTAGCAAAGCTTTTACTACGACGTATTCGTTTATTCTCAAAATGTAACCGGAAGGTTATTAATGTCTGAATCTCGATTCGGAATTACACGATAGAAAATCTCTTCCTTTTTTAGTTCGTTAAGAATTTTATACTGTTACTTTTGTTGCTAAGGGTTTATTTATCGTCTTTTTTATTTATAGTTCCCTGTTGCTATTTGAATTTACATACTGTCATTTAGTCTTCTGGAGATATTGATTGTAGCTGTGGACGTTAGTAAATGGCGTTCCAAGTGGATAAATGAGAACATTTCCGATATATTGTTCTTTACGAGTTCAGTAGTGGGGTGACAGCAGTGGAGCCTGCCAGAAACATTTGGTACCACATGGGACCGCATGCTCTATACCAAAACCACAAATATAGCGGGTGTTCTTATGTGCATCTCTGCTTGTTCGTCATCAATTCGCTCGTGAACGACACCTACCGTTCCTGTCCTGTATCGTTACTGCTAATGAGAAATGGCGTCTTAATGCTAACTTAAGGAAAAGAAAGGAATGGTTGAGCCCAAACAAGCAGCAATTCTCCGTAAAAAGATCTGCACACATCCACAAAAGATAATGTTACGCATCTGGTGGAACAGCGACGGTGTGGTGTACTAATAATTGCTTCTCCGAGATGTAACCACCACTGCTGACATTTATCGTCAACAACAGATACCTGTTGCAGGCGCAGTCCAAGAACAATGACCACGAAGATTGCCCACAGTCATGGTACTCCACGACAAGGGCCCCATCTGTCTGCTAGACTAACAGAAAACACTGTACAGCAGTTGGATTGATAAGTTTTACCTCACTCACATTATTGACCCGACTTTACACCCTCAGTTTTTCAGTTTTGCCACTCTCCATCAAGCAAGTGGCAAGGAATTCCCTTTCCGGATGAAAATGCGCTCCGAATGTTGCTCGACAAGTTCTTTGCCCTGAAACCACGTCACTTCTGTTGTTGTTGTTGTTGTTGTTGTTGTTGTGGTCTTCAGTCCGAAGACTGATTTGAAAAAATGGTTCAAATGGTTCTGAGCACTATGGGACTTAACATCTGAGGTCAGCAGTCCCCTAGACTTAGAACTACTTAAACCTAAGGACATCACACACGTCCATGCCCGAGGCAGGATTCGAACCTGCGACCGTAGCAGTCGTGCGGTTCCGAACTGAAGTGCTTAGAACCGCTCGACCACAGCGGCCGGCCCAGACTGATTTGATGCAGCTCTCATTGCTACTCTGTCATGAGCGAGCAACTTATATCCTTCTGACTCTCCTTACCATTTTATGCCCATACATACCTCCAGTACTAAATTGGTGATCCCTTCATGTCTCAGAATGCTACCTATCAAACGATCCCTTCCTTTGCTCAAGTTGTGCCACAAATTTCATGTCTCCCAAATTCTGTTGAGTACCTCCTCATTACTCGCGTGATCGACCCATCAACATTTTTCTTTAGCATCACATTTGGAAAGCTTCTATTCTCTTCTTGTTTAAACTGTTTATCGTCCATGTTTCACTTCCATACATGGCAACAAGCCATACAATACCTTCAGAAAAGACTTACTAACACCAAAATCTATATTCGATGTTAAGAAATTTCTCTTCCTCAGAAATGCTTTTCGTGCCATTACCAGTCTACATTTTATATCCGCACTATTTGGGCCATCGTCGGTTATTTTGCAGCCAAAATAATAAAACGTACCTACTGCTTCAAAGTGTCTTGTTACCTGATGTAATTACCTTAGCATTCCTAATTTAATTTGACTACATCACTTCTACAGTCGTGGATTCGAGAAGTTACCCCTCTTTTGGCAGACTGTTGTAAATAGTGATGGAGCATATATTACTGTTGGTTAAAGTCTCTGTTATACGTATCTGTTGTGTATATCAAAGTAACGGAGAAACGCTACGAACTTACTCATCAATTCAGTAATTATCGAGACATGCTTAGCTTACTTCGCTGTGTGTTTCTGAATTTTAGAGTAGGTCTCGATATTTTATTTCGGGAAAGTGCTTTTGTTTTTATTCCTTCAGTGTTAATTCTGGGAACCTTGCCGTTTACAATATTTATATTGAGCGCACGTTCGGTTTGGGTATCATTTCCTGCTGTACAAGAATGAAATCGAAATTTTTGTTCAGCTGTGGCTCGATTTACGTTTATATTCACGTTACGTTTCTTGTTCTTTTTTATCTGTTGATGCAATCTTGGTTCTAAATGAAATATTCACATATTAGGATGTTTTTAAACATAAAATATAAAGAACGGCTGCCAGGGATTACATGGAAACTACGGGTAGGGGAGGGTATTGTACCTTGAGGACAGTTTATATGGGAAAACTTGATGTCTCCCGGTCTGTGTTTCAGTATAGTGACCGATTTTAAATATAAAGTGACGGAATGTGCACTAGATACCTTCATAAGCAGGTTCCGGCATTTTCTACTGTTTTTGTTGTCGTCAATTATGAGGTCGTGTTTTGTGTATAATTTGTAAATATTGTAAGTTATACACTTTTAAGTGCTGTATAATGTAATGAAGCTGTTTTGAAGCTGATTGTTCAAGTACAGAACTTCCTAGTGAGTCGAAATTCTATTTTTTTTAACTGATTTTATTACGAATGGAAGTTTGAGCCGTAATGCATCGGTCGTGCACCATCTTGTACGTCGAAACGGATGAAGGTTTTTTGTTGGTTTCTAGTAGCTTTTACTTCATAATATATTTACCTTGTAACTGATTTTTGATAATACTTCTTTCTCTTAATGATTATTCGTGTGCTCTATAGTAACAATGTAACACACGGGAAAAAGGCTACAGCACAGAAAAAGTGAATGACATCAAATAAAATTTGTATAGGAAACGATATTAATCTTGTATTACAGGGTTAAGGAATGGCAAAAGCCTGAAAATCGTTTCAACGTGCAACTCTATACCGTATATCAGCCCACTATACCATATGGGTTCCAAGTACCATACTTTCATCTTCAGTAAGTCATTCGATTACCTTGCTGATATCAGCAGGTTCTAAGAGCAGCTAAGCTTAAGAATTAATGATTAGTTATATGATAAATTTTAACAAAGTTGAAGAAGGTGCTGGAAACGAATTATGCCCTGTTCAGTCAGACAGACCAGTGGCAATTATGTTATCGGAACAAAAGAGACTGTAGAGAACACACTCAATCTTTACATAACGTATTCCAACAGAAAAACACAATTCTGTGGACAAACATGCTCTACGCAAATATCACGCACAAATTATTTACAGAAGAATGAATAAAAAGAAGGAACTGGTAAAGCCGATCTCGGGGAGCAACACTTTGGCTTCTGGAGGGACCTAGAACCGCGTTAAGGTGTATTGACCCTACGACTTAACTTAGAAGATATCGTGAAGAAATGCAAATCGATATTTAGCGCATTCGTAGATTTAGAGAAAGTTCTTGACAATACTGACTGGAATGTACAGTTTGGAAATATGAAGGTAGCAGTGAGTAAATACGGAAAGCGAAAATTTATCCACAATTTGCACAGACGTCAAACTGCAGACACGGAAAGTCTAAGGATGTGGAAACGGAAGAAGTTGATAGTGGGGAAAGGCAGTATTCTAACCTTTCCCCGGTGTTATTTAATCAGCACACTGAGCAAGCGGTAAAGATATCTAGAATAAATTTGGAATTTAAAGTTCACGGTTTTCCGGTGATACTGAAATTATGTCAGAGATGGTAAATGACTTTCATCATTTTAACGCAAATTAAAATGCTTTCTGAAGAGGGTATGTAAGGAATATCCGCAAAAGTAAAGCAAGTGATTAGTCGATACATTTTGCTATTTTATTAGCCAAATGACTGACGATAGTCGAATCTTGCTCCTCCCGACTGCGTGTTGCTAGGTACTGTATCACATTGCTCTGTGCCTTTTTAGGCCTACTCATACCAAGCGAAAACCCATCACAGGTTTCATATTCTCCTACATTGTATTCTAGTATAGGTGTTATTTGCCATGAAACTTTTACAGCACGCAGTAATAACGTTGTCATTAATTTCGACTGTGTGAAGCTCCATCTTTGCAAGTTCTGATCGATATGAGAGAGAACTAATCAACTTCTGAAGTAGGAGCACGGATAGCTTGAACTTTTTCCAGCAGGCAATTATCCAGTTCCTCTGATCTCGTTAGACTTTTTTTGTACCGATAACATGAAACTGCGAGGAGTAACGTTTGAAATGTTTTGAAGGGAAGCAACTCCTACGCAGCGCAGTACAAACTCGATGCCTCTTAATCAGAGGTTCTGGTCCTGACAGAGGAATTACCATCAACAAGACACGAAATACAAGGTACACACAGTCTCCGGAAACATGCACCGGTTTGGTATTTGATTAAACGTATTGTGTGTAATACTGAATAGCTGTAACAGTTTCACTGTTTTAACTATGTTAGTAGATGAGAGTATATAATAAATATTTCAGTATTGTACACTCATAAATAAGAAATACGGTCTATATTATTTTGCATCTAAAATACTTTATCTGAGGCAGCCCCCAATACAAAGAATACTGGTTTGTAGGTCTTACGTTAGAGATGTCGGTCAGATCTCAGGGAATGAAAGCATGAGAGGGACGATGAGAAAAAGAAAACTCTCTCTAGCATTGGTTAAGTCCACTAACGGATATTATACAGGTAAGTGTACTGTTAATTGGGAGAAACTTCTCTGTTAGCCTGTAAAGGGCGATGTTAGTATAGATTTACTCAGTGGCGGATTTAAAAAGTTTTCGCCCCCCCCTCCCCAAAAAAAACATGTTTTAAATAATAACTATCATTCGATCACTTCAGAATTGCTGTTTTGGATGAGAGCGCTGTGAGCTGTTTCCGTACTCTGCTATTCGTTGATCTGAAGGACGCGTCAGCGGTTTAGTCACGCTAAATCAAAAAGTAATATGGTTCCTGAACTGTACTTGGTGTAAGGCAGCGGATAAAACAAGTTTGATACTGTATTGTGATAACACATTCTTCTGTCGCAAGACATCAGCAACGAACATAAGGAAAATAACTTTTTTATGGCCTAAAATTTCAGCAGAGTGTGAGGGAGACAACGAATTTTTGTTATACATTCACCTGCTCGAAGGCAGCAATATCGTCAGGTGAACTGTTCTCAAGGTTACTGGAAACTGTGAAAGAGACAAACAGTGTTCTATAACTTTACTTCCTCCTCACTAATTCAGTGTACAATTTGCCGAGTACTGGGAGAAATATTTCGACTCTAAATTTTTCCCTTCTAGTCAGAAATATTTCTTCCGAGTCCGCTTATTCGTCATCATTAAGTTTGCGTTTTCGTGATCTTTTTAGGTTCATTCATAGTCTATATCACTCACAATCTCCATCGATTTATTTTCATAATAGTCGATTATGCCACGAATAGATGCAACAAATCCTACATATAATTTGTGCACTATTGTAGTATCAATATTTACACTTTGCTACTTCAGATTTACACTGTTAAATCTCTGGAGTATGTCCTCATAAACTCTAATCATGAATACTGTTTTTAGTCTGCTGAGTTGATTCAATGAGATGAAGCCTCATTTCGCACAAGTGGTTTTTCAAACATATTATTGGCAGTATGTGTGAGAGCATTTATAACGCCCTCCCAGACTTACAGACGCTTCTTCTCTTGCGGAACAAGTGTTTTTGATAAAAAAATTTACCGTCTTGCTTCCTGGTTTCACGAAAGAAAGAAGTTATCCCAGCGCTATGTAGAAGCAGAGAAAAATTATAAAGACTTAGCACTACATTGAAAAATGAACATGCTTCCCGACAACAGCTTGCACCATTAGTGCCGACTAAATTCAAAGAATGTGCTGCACAAGGCACATAATACGCTTTCGGATTTCGTTCTTTAATGCGTGCCTTCAAACCGGTGTATGTTTCTGACATATTGCTTGCGCTGTTATATGACTGGCCTCTACAGTCAGTAACGTCAATGGGATTTGTGCGCAGGACTTTAAGTACGGCCTCAGCTAATTTTTAGGACTCGAGTCCCGGGTTTGCTAAAACAGAAGGAAACGTTCAACAGGTTCACCATTCTCTTTCACATATCTTAATATGAAAGATAATTGATAAAAATGTGAAATGTCCGCAGTACAATCTACTATTATAGAGAAATATTTGTCCTGTTTTATTTCACTTATGGTAATTCTTTACATTCGTTCGGAAAGAAGCTCTATTATTTCATCACACAGTGTTGAAGAAAGATAACTTGTATGTCCCTGCCCTGGATTTCAATATCGTTCAATGTTCTCTGCGAGAAAAGGATCAGACTCGGCTATAAGTTAAAGAGACATCATAAATGGACTATTGTGTGATAAATGGAATATTTGAACGTGTCCACCTAGGGGAAGTCCACAACTTGTTAGCTTCTTCACTAGTGCAAAAATCCTTTTCAACACACTGTGCCACTACATTTTTTCTGTCTCAACATATGATTCGAAATGGCTATGTATCGTCGAAGTCACTTTTTTCTTGTTAAGAGTGATAACCTCAGAATTTTTGTGTTCTAGTGAATTCTCTTGATGAGATAAAATATTAGAAATATTTTTTTCCAATCTGCAATACCATTAGTAGCAATCGTTGCCTTACCTCCAAACAATTTAAGTGGGGCGCAAGAAACAGCACTGGTGCCACAGGAGTATACTAGAAAATCACGCAAAGTTGATTCACCATTTAAAAATTTACGATAGATTACATTTTTGTTCAGGTATCTGGTTTTATCGCCTATTGATCTTTTTGAATTAGAAGAAGCACTGTTAAAATTTTGATGAATGTCACGTTGTAAGGGATTGTTGATTGTTGATTCAGTGACACACCATTCTGCAGGATCATCACTAACGAACTTACTTCTGTTTGTAATGTCTGACTCGACACTTAGTTTTCCGTGAAACTCGAAATCAGAAACAATTTGCTTTTCTTCATTTTTAACTTTTGTTTCGTCTGTATTTACTTCTTTTACGACAGCTGCAATGCCAGAAATATCATCCATACTACTTGAACTCTAAGTCGAACCAGCAACATTTTTTGCGAAAAATTTATCTACCCTGCCAAGCGTTTTTATAACATTGGCTTCTCGTTCTCGTATTCCCTTCTATAATTTCCGAAATGACGCTTCACTTAATTTTGCACGTTTGCTTTCATCACTGTTATTCATGTTAAGGCACTTAAAAAATCGTCAAACAACAGTCAAAACAAAAGGAAAAATATTGTAAAAGGAAAGAAAGAAAGACTGTATCCAGTTCCAATAGTACCACACCACACATGAGCACAAAGCTTTTTATTTTAAACACGGCACACGAGCATAAAGATTTTTCCTTTAAACACAGAGCGATGAACTAACCATCTTGGATTACTCGACGTAACTGTGGTATGAAAGAACGACAATGCAGATTAGTTTCATTGTCGCCTGTTCCTCTGTTGTCAGTGAACAGTACAAACACGCCTGCAGGCTGGAATTCGTCTCGTAAAGAAAATGGGAGAGTCCGTTTTTTGGCTTCTGTTTCCCGCGTCGCCGGAATTTTAAGTGGGACGCAGGTATGTTCTGAATATTCTTGAAACCGTCTTTCTGATTTAAAAAGGAAATAATTTTTGCAATTTCTTGCTATGAAGTGTGCTGCATCGTCTCTTACCCACTTATTCTTATAAAATTTTAGCGATTTCTCTGGGCAGGGTAGACAGACTACGAATGTTAAGTAGTCTTGTTGGCATTTGATGCGGTGTGTTGTTATTTGTGTGAACACTGTTGTTATGTCTACAAGCAAATGCACCTTTTGTTACAACATAAAATAAAAATAATCTTTACTCTAAGGAAAAAAGCTTAGTTAATAAGTTAAATATAAAATTTCCAATGCCACCTTGATATCTTGTAGGCTGCAGCACCATAAATGAGACAAACGAAAGTTGGTTTCTCCTTCTTTTTCGCCAAAAAAAGTAACGGAATAAATAAATAAATAAAATTTTTAAACTCTTGTGAAGTGTATTTCACACATTATTAGGTATTCTCCCTATGTTCTTTTCGTAGAACCTTCCCAGTATCAACATGTTATACGGTTGTCATTAAATAAAAGCTCAGATATCGGAGACCACAAAGCTTTCACATTATTTACAGTATGGGTGGTTGACTTAATACTTCCCCATAATTTCTACAAGAAATTTAAGTAGAGTCCGGTTTTACACACTGAGGTCCACACATGTTAGAGTATTTAAGAAACTGCTGATTAGCTTATCACAGCTTTTATGGGGTGGCGGTATTTTCACGGGGATAATACGGTAGGGTTAAGTAGAAGCCCACAACATTCTCGGAATAATAACGTTTCAAACATTGTATTGTAGAGTGCCGTCCTGACAGCTTACTTCAACATATTTTGAACAATCATGAAGATGATACCAGACAGAAACCCAGTGATAAATTTCCATTCAGTCACCAAGTAAACTACGTGTATTTCCAAGCTTGTATTGTCTAATTTCGTTCTTAAGGCTTATTTAAACTAACGAGTTGTTTAACAATATTAAAAAATTTTGTCGTTTGTAAGCGCAGTTATTTCAAAACGTAAAAGATTAAAATGAGTACAGAGCAAAAACTGCCGCCCCCAGGTCCGTGCCTAGTGGGCCTATGTGTAAATTCGCTAGTGGATTTACTTAATTGGTTTCTGAAAAGCTGCCCTTTTCTGCGCCTTTGACGTATCGTATAAAGCGTTAAATACATTGAGTATCTCTGACACAGCGATTTTTGTTTTGTCCTTATAGCTGATAATGTAATCCTAAATATAAGATTATCTGCAGCGTAGCTTAACAAAATAAGTCACTGTGTACATTGATTACCATATTTCCACTGTCCCGTCCAGCTCGTTGAACAAGTTTCCAGTTTTGATGTTATTACCAAATTAGACGACAACTTTAGTGAATCTAAGGCTCTTGTAAGGATATTAATGAATTCTATGAAAGGTGCGAGTCTTCTGATGACTTCAGATAAAATAGATACTTCATCTTAGCTTTCTAAGCACCAAATAATAATACACTGGAAGTTACTAAGACACCTTTTGCTAAGATCAATGAATTTAATTGTCTTGGCACCATCCTAACCTCTGATAACTACTAAAGCTGAAGTCAATCACGAATTTAGAAGAATAACAGGTTTTATTAAGGTCTTATAACATTTATCAAAGATAGTTACTTTGTGGGAAATTTTACTATCATTAATTGTAACGGTTTTAGCCTATGTACCTATAGTTTTTTCTCTCGTAAAGAAGGTAAATTCAGTATATTTCAAAGAAAAATCTTATAGAAAATATTTTGACCCAAGAGAGACAGAATAATTACGAACGTCCAGCGTGCTAGAGTAACTTAGGTCAGCAACTTGTCTTCATCAATAGAACGAAAAGCCAGTCCAAGATTGAAATATTTTATTTTTCATTCGATGTCTGGTTTCGGGCTGACACGCATTTGAAATCAACCTACAGGGCAGAAAACCAATTTTACGGTCGAGCATAATGCAGTTATTCATAAATTCTTAAGCATATGCCAAAGATACAGAACATATTGAAAGTGGCATTTTCCAAGATGTCAACAAATTGTCTAACGTACTTTCACAGCGCATACAGATAAAGGGCAGTTTACTTCTTGTTCTGTTGCAAGGAAACATCAGGAAGGGGGCCCATATCGGGATACAAGAAACATTTTTATTTATTGAAACGTTCTCCAACCATCAAGAATACAGTAATACATACAATAACCGTACAGTTCCACAATAAAATTAGTACTGTTTTTAATTCTTTACCAAAGATAATCAAATACTTAAAAACACTGATCAGTAGTACGCAGCAGCGCCACACACGGCACGTATTAAAAAATTATCTGCCATGTTGGCACGTAAAGGTCATTAAATGAAAAACCGTACAAGTCAACAATAAAATAATCAAATTTTTAAAGCCTCTACCAAAAACACTCAACTATTTAAAACCACTGCACAGTAAAAGGAAACAGCACCACATGCGGTGCGTATTACAATGCTGTACGCTATGTAGGCACATAAAAGTCATTAAATGGGAACAGCAACCATGGTATTAAAAAATTAGGAGAACTTTTTAAAACTTTACCAAAACGAGTCAAATACCTAAAATTACTAATCAGAAATACACAGCAGCGCCTGCATATCCTACAACTTCGTAATACGCACTGTATATAGTGCTGTTGTATTTACTGTAGAGTTGTTTTAAATAGTTGACTGTTTTCAGTAGAGGCTTAAGAAAGTTAGTAATTTTATTGTTGACTTGCACAGTTTTTCATTTAACGACCTTTACGTGCCAACAAGGCATAACATTTTTTAATACGTGCCGTGTGTGGCGCTGCTGCATACTAGTGGTCATTTTTTAAGTATTTGACTCAATGTTAAAGATTTAAAAACAGTATTCATTTTATTGTGGACTTGTACGGTTATTGCATTAATTACTGTATTCTTGATGTTGGGAGAACATTTTAATAATTAAAAAGGTTTCCTGTATCCCGATAGGAGCCTCCTTCCCGAGGTTTCCTTGTAACAGAAGAAGGAGTACACTGCCAGTTATCTGTATGAACTGTGAATGTGCTTTACACAATATGCTGACATCTTCAGAAATGTCTTTTTCGACTTCGTTACGTAAGTTTAAAACGGTATGTTCTGTATCTTGAGCGTATGCTTAAGAATTTGATATTAACTGTGTTTTGCTTGAGTGTAAATTTGGTTTTCTGCCCTGTAGGCTGTTTTCAAAATGGGTGTCGGCCCAAAATTAGTCATCGAATGAAAAATAAAATATTTGAAATTTGGACTGGCTTTTCGTTCTGTTGAGAATAATAACAATTGAAGACTACTAAATTATGATAAACTTTATAATTCGTTCAGAGAATCAAATAAGGCATTAAAATTAAGGCAAAAATATTGCAACGTGCTGGGAACGGCATTAGGGCACTACAGTACCGAAGGAGACCGTCAAGAGAGCAGGCTTCCAACCAGAGGATGACTTCTTCGCACAGTACTAAGATACCCCACTCCCAATCGGTAAGACTGCCGTTCAGATCTCTGCCTGGACAGCCATAGTTAGTTTTTTTCTGTCATTTTCTAAAGCCACTTAAGTATTGGGATGGTTCCTTTGAACAGAACACATCTGATTTCCTTCCCACTTCCACCCTCGGTCTTAAACGATCCCGTTTAAGCCCCAGCTATTCTTTAAATTCCTCTCATCATCTTGCAAAAAAAGGTACCCTGCTGATATTCAAAGTGATCTGTAAAATTTAGGACAGGACAGGGACTGGAATATTATTTGGGATGACAGGCCAACGTATCTCAATATTGGTTTCATGGCTTGTAATAATTCATATCTATAAGTAATGTATCGTATTTTATTTTTCTCCCAGTAAACAGGACGCTGCAACTGGTCGAAATGTCGTACTTCGAAAAACTGGGCGATGCGTTACAATATTTTTAGCGAAGCGGTACCAACACAAGATTAGGACGTATGAAGGTCTTTCATCGCCAGTTCATTTCAGTTTGGCCTTTGTGTGGACAAGTGGCACTCCATGTGCGATTCTACTGGTCAACGACAAGCATTTATGCCAGGCACAGAGCAGACTTGTGATGGGACAAGTGAATTACGTGCTGGGAAGGTGAAGAAGAATGGCAGGATCTGTTGATTGGATTCGACTGTCTAATAAGTACAGAATATTAATTGATAGTAAACCGAAGAAAGACTGAAGTTGAGAATGCTACAAGAAGTCGCACAGGAAGTGTGGAACTATATTATATAATTGGAAAAGTACTGCACAAATGATGGTTAGGTCATTTAGTAAAACTTCAAACTTCGTCATCTGGTGAATGAATGACTTTAACAGTACGTCTTTCGGGATAACCCAACACATCAGTTACATTGACTTGTACAGATGTACTGAAGTTGTATATTACATATGTAACCGCTAGAGGCAGACTGTTAGTCCCCGTCTTCCTCTGCCCACTTGCCTCTTTATTTTGCTGTCGTGCATAAGTTGATTCGACTCGCTCAGAACGAAGAGCGAATACACGAGTTTGCAAGTATAACTGTGGATTCCTGGCATTCTAGCAACTTACGCAACAGTTTTGAAAGAAATTTCCGCCATGTAACTGTAAATTACTATTCATTTACACTGAACCACTAAAGAAACTGATGTAGGCACGCGTATTTATATTATTATATATATTGGCAGCAAACGGCGCTGCGGTCGGCAACTCATACCTAAGACAGGTGTCTGGCCCAGTTGTTAGATAGGTTACTGCTGCTACAGTGACCGGTTATCGGGATATAAGTGAGTTTGAAGGTGGTGTTATGATCGGCGCACGGGCGAAGTGACACAGCATCCCCGAGGTAGCGATGAAATGGGTACTTTCCCGTACGACCATTTCACGAGTGTACCGTGAATATCTGGAATCCGGTAAAATATCAGATCCATGACATTGCTGCGTCAGGAAAAAGATCCTACAATAACGGGACCGACGACGACTGAAGAGAGTCGTTCAACGTGACAGAAGAGCCACCCATTCGCAAATTACTGCAGATTTCAACGCTGGGCCATCAACAAGTGTCAGCGTGCGAACCATTCAACGAAACATAATCGATACGCACTTTCGGAGGCGAAGGCTCTCTCATGTACCTTTGATGACTGCACGACACCATGTTTTACGTCTCTCCTGGGCCCGTCAGCACTGACATTGGACTGTTAATGACTGGAAACATGTTGCCTGGTCGGGCGAGTCTCGCTTCAAATTGTATCAGGCAGATGGACGTGTACAGATCTGGAGACAACCTCATAAGTCGAAGGACCCTGCATGTCAGCAAGGGGACTGTTCAAGCTGGTGGAAGCTCTGTAATGATGTGGGGCGTGTGCCGCTGAAGTGATATGGGACCCCGTCTAGATACGTGTCTGGCAGTTGACACGTACGAAAGCATCCTGTCTGATCACCTGCATCCATTCACGTCATTGTGCATTCCGACTGACTTGGGCAATTCCAGTAGGACAATGCGACAACCCACACGTCCAGAATTGCTACAGAGTGGCTCCAGGAACACTCTTCTTAGTTTAAACACTTCCGTTGGCCTCCAGACTCCCAAGATAAGAATATTATTGAGCATATCTGGATCCCAACCCCTCGTAAGCTTACGGATTTATGGACAGCCCTTCAGGATTCATGGTGTCAGTTCCCTCCAACACTACTTCAGACATTAGTCGAGGCCATGCCACGTCATGTTGCGGCACTGCTGCGTGCTCGCAGGGGCCCTTAATGATAGTAGGCAGATGTGCCAGTCTCTTTGCCTCTTCAGTGTATTTCACAGTCATGATTTCCGCGTTATAGCCATTCTGAAGTCTGAGTTCTTTTTATACGTACTGTAAGCTGGTTTTGGTTGCGCAGTATCTTTGCCAGCTGCTGCGTTTTGGCAGAGTCGAGCACATGACACGGAGCTGCTACATTGTGCTGTCAGTAGCTCTACATGTGAAAGGCAAGTGTTGCTACAAGTGCTCATACCGTGAAGTAATGAGATATGGAAGTGGTTTCAGTGAAAAGAGCATAAAGAAGTAATTAAATATGAGCAGTGCCATCGATGACGTCTTTGAGTATCCGCCCTTTTGCGTGTCGTACAATACATCAATCATCCGCTCCGTGTTCGGCCTCTCAGAATGAAATAATGTCAATCATAATACTATTTACCACAAAAGAGAGCATTCAAGTGCCAGTATTTTGTAGCGAGCATGAGAACGTGAGTTCGTTCATCGCGTTCCGCATCATAAAAAATCAGCCGCGCCGTGACGGTTACGCGCACGCTCGTAGAAGTGGGAACTGAAAATTTAACTTTATGAACAGTGTTATATTATTACTAGCGTCACGGAGGATTGGTACCAGATATCTGTGTATGCGTGACGAGGGTAAGAACTTTCGTTCGATCATTCGGCTTCCGCATCATCAAAGAGTCATCCATATCGTGTCGGTTACGCGTGCCCACGTCCGAGTGATATTGTGGTCAGATAATCATCAAGAATGTTAATTGGCATAAACACTTACGACTTAGAATGTGAACAGTGCAGCCTGCTATTTTTAATCGTCGCAGAATATAGTTCTTCATACCAGATGTAGGACAGTGATGTGTTTGATGTTGAGTGGCTCCCCTAAATCGCTTGCGTATTTAGACACATAATTTAAGGTAAGTAAGCAGCAAAGCGGAGCACACCAATACGACCGCTGCGGGAGTATCAGGAACGCGGTGTGGACAAGGCGCACGGTCAAGAAGTGACCCCTGGGCGTGTTACAATACAAGGATTTATACATAAATACAAATATACGTACATTTGTATACACACACCAAAAAAGATTAGCATCACTTTGGTTCCGAGAATCCCGGAACCTGTACATCATTTCCGCCCTTCTTATTGCTCATGAAAACCACACATTGCATATTGTACCACCATACAGCGAGATTTTCAGAGGTGGTGGTCCAGACTGCTGTACACACCGATACCTCCAATACCCAGAAGCAAGTCCTCTTGCATTGACGCATACCTGTATTCGCCGTGGCATACTATCCACATGTTCATCAAGGCACTGTTGGTCCAGATTGTTCCACTCCTCAAGGGCTGATTTTGCGTATATCTCTCAGAGTGGTTGGTAGGTCACGTCTTCCATAAACAGCCCTTTTCAATCAATATCAGGCGTGTTCGATAGGGTTCATGTCTGGAGAAAATGCTGACCACTCTAGTCGAGCGATGTCGTTATCCTGGAGGAAGTCATTCACAAGATGTGCATAAGATGGTGACGCGAATTGACGTCCCTGAAGACGAATGCCTTGCCAATATGCTGCCGATATGGTTGCACTACCAGTTGGAGGATGGCATTCAAGTATCGTACAGCCGTTACGGCGCGTTCCATGACCACCAGCGGCGTACGTCGGCCCCACGTAATGCCACCCCTAAACAGCAGGGAACCCCCACTTGGCTGCTTTCGCTGGACCATGTGACTAAGGCGTTCAGCCTCATCAGGTTGCCTCCAAACACGTCTCCGACGATTTTCTAGTTGAAGGCATATGTGGCACTCATCGGAGAAGAAAACGTGATGCTAATCCTGAGCGGTCCATTCGGCATGTTGTTGGGCCCATCTGTACCGCGCTGCATGGTGTCGTGGTTGCAAAGATGGACCTCGCCATGGACGTCGGGAGTGAAGTTGTGCATCATGCAGCCAATTGTGCAGAGTTTGAGTCGTAACACGACGTCCTGTAGTAGCCCTTGGGCGGCCTGAACGAGGCATGTCATCGACAGTTCCTGTCTCTCTGTATCTCCTCCATGACGCCTGGACACTTCCCTTGTTGAGAGCTCTTCCTCACACAAAGTAATAATGCGGACGCGAACGAACCGCGGTTTTCACCGTCTAAGCATGGTTGAACTACAGACAACACGAGCTGTGTACCTCCTTCCTGGTGGAATGATTGGAACTGATCGGCTGTTGGCCCCCCTCCGTCTAATAGGCGCTGCTGATGCGTGGTTCTTTACATCTTTGGGCATGTTTAGTGACATCCTTGAATAGTCAAAGGTATTATGTTTGTGATACAATATTCATAGTCAACGTCTATCTTCAGGAGTTCTGGGAACCGGGATGACGCAAAACACTTTTTGATGTATGTAGATACATATACAAAGTTTTCCGAAGACTGCCTTAAATTTTGTTTAATATGTAATATCATCTGAATGAATTTCTAACAACTACGATGATATTTACACACTTTTCAGACATTACAAATCTGTAAAGACAGAAGTAGAAAACATAAAATTAGGATGAAGCATCATCTCTAAGTGGTATTACTTATTAAAATGAATTACAAAAATGAGTGATAAGCTACACAACTCGCTGTTTGCGCATAATCGAAAGTTACTGTGTTCAAATCAATACAGGAAGTGTGTGCTTTTTTGTCAGGGGTACAAGAGTGACTCTCTGTACCCAGTTTCCGTCTGACGTAGTATATACGTTTCCTCATATAGGAGGTGGACTAATCAAGAACAGCAAATAAACAATGTTTTCAGCCTTCAGTTGCAAGGTAATTTTATTCGTTTACCTAGGTTTCGATTCCAGTAATGGAATCTTCTTCAGAACAACAATGAAATTATTTTGTGAGCCAAACACTGGCCATGTCACAGATTAAAAATTAAAACATTAAAGACGCATAATCATAAGATTATGTCAGTCAAAATTAAAACCATTAGGGCGAACGTAGACGGAGCTGCGCCGGCCATAAATCAGGACCACACGTAAGCTTACGTGTGGTCCTGATTTATGGCCGGCGCAGCTCCGTCTACGTTCGCCCTAATGGTTTTAATTTTGACTGACATAATCTTATGATTATGCGTCTTTAATGTTTTAATTTTTAATCTGTGACATGGCCAGTGTTTGGCTCACAAAATAATTTCATTGTTGTTCTGAAGAAGATTCCATTACTGGAATCGAAACCTAGGTAAACGAATAAAATTACCTTGCAACTGAAGGCTGAAAACATTGTTTATTTGCTGTACATTTCACAGTTGCTGACACGCTGCAATATGTTAAAGATTTGTAATCAAGAACACAATTATTTTGTTTGCGCAGGACGAAATTTGTATGTTTTTTTCGTCTGAAGCGTGTACTACAGAGTGAAACTTATGTCTGTCAAGAAAATTACTCGTATTGTATACGATCTGACAACCTGGCGTTGTCCGGCTATGTACTTATTTCATTTCTGTTAGTCAGTCTCGTCTTTCTCCTCTCTCTCTGTGTGTATCTCCTCTCGCTTCAAACGAGAAACCTAGCGCAGATGGCCTCAACACTGGAGTCGACATGGCTTCAATCCCTGTCGGTACCTTCCAGAAGTGCACTGACTCCCTTCCTGCACATCTCACAGCGATCTGCGCCTCAAAAGGTAGTTCTTCTACATTCTTTGGACAAGCGGTCACATTAATGTGAATGGACAGCGCGCATTTCTGTAAAATTATTATATGTATATGGTAGACATGGTGCTTCCTTAGCACCTTCTTGTAGCCAACTTCACTTAAGACCATACGCAGCCTCAGGAATTAGTTTGCACTTCTTTGTTGACCACAACAGGTAAGTAGGTACTATATACCCGTATGTATACCATATGCAAACAACTTAAATATGAAGTTTTTTATATGCGGTGCAATATCTCTGTATACGTTTCAGTTCTATTGTGGATTCAATGTAATAATTCGTTTTACTGTTAACACTATGTATATATCCATTTAGCCAATGAGAATGATGTATAACTGAAACGAGTAAGGTAGTTCTAATCGACAAGCAGTTTGATTTGAGGCGGTGGTAGGGACACACGTTCAGACAAAGTGCACCCTCTTCCATGCCACTTACTGTGCACACGATGAACTGTAACTAAAATCTGCCATCGATAATATTGTGTGTGATGTAGAGACGTGCACTGACTAACAGCAAATTGTAAGATTCATCATTGTTATTTATTGCGTTGCAGAACGAGTTCCCGTGCTGTCGTCCCCATACTCGCACACTACAGGCATAGCCATGTGCGTGTAAGTTTCCAGATCCATTTAAATCACAGATCAGCCAGTGAGTTAATAAAGTTATTTTAGAGAATTCAAAATTACCTGAAGCCTCAGTTTCATAACTTCCCATTAAAAGCTACATCCTGAACATTATTATGAGTTTGTAAATAGAGCATAGGATAAATCAAACTAAATGATTTGTTACAAAGTAGTTAGTTAAAAGGTATTTTGTTTAGAACAGTGCAAGTTAAATAATGTTTCCAGTTCTCAAAAAGTAATTACTCTTTTTAAATCTCTGCCATGGCTGGAGACAGCGACTGTACTATGAAATCTCCGTGTGGAAAAGTTGAAAAACAACCATGTCAGTTGCAATAGTAAAAAGGTTCATTACACTCCCTTCACCTAGGTTCCGTTTCACCTTTTTCTCAGGAAGTAACTACTATTTTCAGTTGCTTGTCATAATTATTTTCAATATTCTGTCAGAATGAGTAACGATGGATTGCAGCATCCATGTAGCGTATGGATTTTCCAGTTTGTTAATAATTAATGATGAGTGAGGGTGCGAATTATATTGTGTTATCGAGCCATAAATCACATTCATGGCATGAAGTGCTTATTGTAAAGTTTCCAGTTTAAGAAGTTTAGAAACATAAACTTTACCTTGGTCCTTGAGACAAGAAAGACGGGGCTGACTTGATATCATCTGGTTTTCGAAAGACACGATGTATGTGAAACAATTAAATAAAATTTGGAGTTGGTGGTGGGTAAACGAAGAAATTTACCGTACATTGTGTGAAAAGCCATGAAGCTGTTTGGCTACATTACACTGAGGTACAATTAATTTTATATGATCATTCCACGAGTATCATGTCGTTTTTGGAAACTCAGAATCTACTATGTAGGAATCAACATGGATTCCGGAAGCAGCGATCGTGTGAGACCCAACTCGCTTTATTTGTTCATGAGTCCCAGAAAATATTAGATACAGGCTCCCAGGTAGATGCTATTTTTCTTGACTTCCGGAAGGCGTTCGATACAGTTCCGCACTGTCGCCTGACAAACAAAGTAAGAGCATACGGAATATCAGACCAGCTGTGTGGCTGGATTGAAGAGTTTTTAGCAAACAGAACACAGCATGTTGTTATCAACGGAGAGACGTCTACAGACGTTAAAGTAACCTCTGGCGAGCCAGAGGGAGTGTTATGGGACCATTGCTTTTAACAATATATATAAATGACCTAGTAGATAGTGTCGGAAGTTCCATGCGGCTTTTCGCGGATGATGCTGTAGTATACAGAGAAGTTGCAGCATTAGAAAATTGCAGCAAAATGCAGGAAGATCTGCAGCGGATAGGCACTTGGTGCAGGGAGTGGCAACTGACCCTTAACATAGACAAATGTAATGTATTGCGAAAACATAGAAAGAAGGATCCTTTATTGTATGATTATATGATAGCGGAACAAACACTGGTAGCAGTTACTTCCGTAAAATATCTGGGAGTATGCGTGCGGAATGATTTGAAGTGGAATGATCGTATAAAATTAATTGTTGGTAAGGCGGGTACCAGGTTGAGATTCATTGGGAGAGTCCTTAGAAAATGTAGTCCATCAACAAAGGAGGTGGCTTACAAAACACTCGTTCGACCTATACTTGAGTATTGCTCATCAGTGTGGGATCCGTGCCAGATGGGGTTGACGGAGGAGATAGAGAAGATCCAAAGAAGAGCGGCGCGTTTCGTCACAGGGTTATTTGGTAACCGTGATAGCGTTACGGAGATGTTTAACAAACTCAAGTGGCAGACTCTGCAAGAGAGGCGCTCTGCATCGCGGTGTAGCTTGCTCGCCAGGTTTCGACAGGGTGCGTTTCTGGATGAGGTATCGAATATATTGCTTCCCCCTACTTATACCTCCCGAGGAGATCACGAATGTAAAATTAGAGAGATCAGAGCGCGCACAGAGGCTTTCAGACAGTCGCTCTTCCCGCGAACCATAACGACTGGAACAGGAAAGGGAGTTAATGACAGTGGCACGTAAAGTGCCCTCCGCCACACACCGTTGGGTGGCTTGCGGAGTATAAATGTAGATGTAGATGAGGTGACGTAAGTCACTGGATAGCAATATGTGCATATACAGACGGCTGTAGTATCGTGTGCGCAAGGTATAAAAGAGCAATGCATTGTCGAAGCTGTCATTTACACTCGGGTGATTCGTGCGAAAAGGTTTCCGATGTGATTATGGCCCCATGATGGGAATTAAGATACTTTTAACCTTGAATGATAGTTGGAGCTAGATACACGTAACGTTCCCTTTCTGAAATCATCAGGGTATTCAATATTTCGAGATCCCCAGTGTCAAGAGTGTGTCAAGAACACCACATTTCAGGTAATATCTCTTACCGCGGACAACGCAGTGACCGATGGCCTTCACTCAACGACCGAGAGCTGCGGTATTCTGTAACACCGAAAATGCAGGATGCATGGTACCTACTACCGATATATAATTTTTTCTGAATTGTATATAAATATTTGTAATTTAAATGCTTTCCCTTAATAAATAAGGACATTTGCTCCACTGTGTGTGTAAATTTAGGTAGAAGTCTGTTGACGTTTCATTGTATTTATCTGTGTCTTACTGTGAAACCTGTAAGCTCAGGGAAAAGGCCAAAGGTTCAAATGGTTCAAATGGCTCTGAGCACTATGGGACTTAACATCCATGGTCATCAGACCCCGAGAACTTAGAACTACTTAAACCTAACTAACCTAAGGACAGCACACAACACCCAGCCATCACGAGGCAGAGAAAATCCCTGACCCCGCCGGGAATCGAACCCGGGAACCCGGGCGTGGGAAGCGAGAACGCTACCGCACGACCACGAGATGCGGGCAAAAGGCCAAAGGAATTGTTATTTGCATCGACCAGCAACGTTAATACCAGTCCTTGTGCGCTGTAAAATCTTTCGGTAGGGAGTTGCTGCGCGAAGCGTGCGGAGAGAGAGAGACGGGCTCCAGCGCTTGTAGTGTGCGGCAGTGTGGTGTTAACGCTCTCGCAGTAGAGAGTACTATTTTCGGCGGTATCATGTACGCGCGCCGGCCAGATGTCTATTAGCAGGAGTACGGACAGTTGACGGGCGGAAGAGGCTGTATTAATTACGATTGCCCATTCCTGTAATTAGCTGTGGCTCCACAAGATGCTACCGTCTTCAAAAACAGCAGCAGTTCCAGCAACATAGTTCCGTCGTCCGCTCCGAGCTTCGTCGTATGCACAGCACTGTAGTAAGACTGTTCATTGGTAGAAAGTATTAACTGCTAACCCAGCACCACAACTGAATGTGATATGATTGATGAAATTTATTTAAATAATAATCAGTTAAACGCAGGGTGACTATGCCCTCATTGTCCCCAGACACTGTTACCAAGCAGGATCTTTGTTCCTTTTTTTCCTTATATGCTAACTGATTGTCATAAGAAACAAATTGAATAGTTACAGCCAGTTTATTAACGAATAATTTTACTTTTAAGGATTTTAGCCTCAGTCTACTTTCACTTAACTGTTGTAAAACAGTGGTTCCAGTATATGGCGAAAGTAAAGCAATTTCATTTTTCAAGTATGAGAATCAATCACTGGAAAAAATCCAAAAAAACAGCGACGTACTATAAACACAAGGTCACTGAAGCGAGTTATCCTCCGGCATTTAGTTCATGATTTATCCCGTCATAGTTAATATGCCAGTTATCTTACGTCTTTGGGTTAACGGACGTGTAGAAAACTTACTGTATGAACATTCCAAACAATAAACAAATTACCAATACGTCAAATACGCTAAAGCTTGTGTCGCATTAACGCGGTTTCGAAACAACGAATGAAATAACTCACTGATGTGGTCCCTTCGTCATTTTGTAAGCGTTGCACATATAAATACAAATCATACTATTCTCTTCCCTCATATCAAATATTCAGTATGTCGGTTTCTCAGTGTCAGATGATTATGGTTTACCACACACGGTGCAGTTTCCTAACATTCATTACGGAATACAACTAGAAAAATTTAGTGTGGAAAAGTATGCCAGCAAAGCCAAATTTCTTTCTGAGAAAATAATAAATTTACCTTCTATCTAGCTCTCATAAAAGTTTTCTACAAAATTACAGCGGGATCATCTATTAACAGAAAAATCTTTGTTGGAAGTTCCAAACTTACATATGCATACCTACGGTAAATTCGGTGTTTATTTGTGGTGTTCTAACATTCTGCGTGGTGTCTGTCTGTTCTATATCGTGTCTCCCTACCACTTTCGCGCAACGACGCTCTGAGCGTGTTTTTCAGGTAATTGACTAGTTTGAACCTGGGACCTGTTGCTGGTAAGGAGACGCCAGACCACACATGACATGTAGAATTCAGAAGAGTGCAGTGAGACTAGCGATGATATAACCAAATACTTAATGATTTCAGCGTCAGCTCCACTGCACTCCCTGTAAAAGAATCTTAATACTAACTAAATTTGGTGGAAGGGGTTCAAGGCTTACCTAGTTTTAGTTATCTGGTAAAATAACGTCGAAAAAGCAGTTAAATTTACCATTGGAAATTTTATTCTACTCACAAAACATTGTTTATAAATTGCACTATTGATAAAAGGAAATGTTTTAATACAGGATGGTAAAAACCAACTGCGTTCAACAAAAATGTGAACGAATATTCCCTTAATGGGTTTCCAAGTTCTACAACGGATCGAAGGATGACCTATGCCATATCACCTCTATAATCTAGGTTTAAATTAAGTTTCACAAGAGAGAAAACTATCAAAATGGTCTACATCATCATCATCATCATCATCATTTAAGACTGATTATGCCTTTCAGCGTTCAGTCTGGAGCATAGCCCCCCTTACATAGTTCCTCCATGATCCCCTATTCAGTGCTATCGTTGGTGCCTCTTCTGATGTTAAACCTATTACTTCAAAATCATTCTTAACCGAATCCAGGTACCTTCTCCTCGGACTGCCCCGACTCCTCCTCCCCTCTACTGCTGAATCCATGAGTCTCTTGGGTAACCTTGCTTCTCCCATGCGTGTAACATGACTCCACCATCTAAGCCTGTTCGCCCTGACTGCTACATCTATAGAGTTCATTCCCAGTTTTTCTTTGATTTCCTCATTGTGGACACCCTCCTGCCATTGTTCCCATCTACTAGTACCTGCAATCATCCTAGCTACTTTCATATCCGTAACCTTAACCCTGTTGATAAGGTACCCTGAATCCACCCAGCTTTCGCCGCCATACAACAAAGTTGGTCGAAAGATTGAACGGTGCACAGATAACTTAGTCTTGGTACTGACTTCCTTCTTGCAGAAGAGAGTAGATCGTAGCTGAGCGCTCACTGCATTAGCTTTGCTACACCTCGCTTCCAGTTCTTTCACTATGTTGCCATCCTGTGAGAATATGCATCCTAAGTACTTGAAACCGTCCACCTGTTCTAACTTTGTTCCTCCTATTTGGCACTCAATCCGTTTATATTTCTTTCCCACTGACATTACTTTCGTTTTGGAGATGCTAATCTTCATACCATAGTCCTTACATTTCTGATCTAGCTCTGAAATATTACTTTGCAAACTTTCAATCGAATCTGCCATCACAACTAAGTCATCCGCATATGCAAGACTGCTTATTTTGTGTTCACATATCTTAATCTCACCCAGCCAGTCTACTGTTTTCAACATATGATCCATAAATAATATGAACAACAGTGGAGACAGGTTGCACCCTTGTCTTACCCCTGAAACTACTCTGAACCATGAACTCAATTTACCATCAACTCTAACTGCTGCCTGACTATCCATGTAAAGACCTTTAATTGCTTGCAAAAGTTTGCCTCCTATTCCATAATCTTGTAGAACAGACAATAACTTCCTCCTAGGAACCCGGTCATATGCCTTTTCTAGATCTATAACGCATAGATACAATTCTCTGTTCCACTCATAACACTTCTCCATTATTTGCCGTAAGCTAAAGATCTGGTCCTGACAACCTCTAAGAGGCCTAAACCCACACTGATTTTCATCCAATTGGTCCTCAACTAATACTCGCACTTTCCTTTCAACAATACCTGAGAAGATTTTACCCACAACGCTGATTAAAGAGATACCTCTGTAGTTGTTACAATCTTTTCTGTTTCCATGTTTAAAGATTGGTGTGATTACTGCTTTTGTCCAGTCTGATGGAACCTGTCCCGACTCCCAGGCCATTTCAATTATCCTGTGTAGCCATTTAAGACCTGACATTCCACCGTATTTGATGAGTTCCGACTTAATTTCATCCACTCCAGCCGCTTTATTGCACTGCAATCTATTGACCATTTTTTCCACTTCCTCAAATGTGAGGTCTACAGTGACCCTCAATTATCTTTAATTACTTATCTAACTTGTCGTAAATTACAGTGGCTGATGTGGCTTCTCAATAACTATATAACAGAAAAATCATCGCGTTTCAAATTTTTACTTCAAGTGGCAAATGTGAACACCATGAGCTTTAATTGACGATCGACACTAGTATTACGCAAAAAGGGGGTGTAACAGATGAGACTTCTGCAGTTCTCAGTGAAGCTTTATGCCCTGTTATGTGGCATCGCCTGCGTTCATTACCTTGTTGGTGTTCGTCAGGGGGCGGCGGCCAGCACAGCTCCGCTCACCTCGCCGTCTCGGAAGCAACTCTCAATTAACTTTTCCTTACTACAGTTTACCGAAGTTGGTTTAAAAAAAATTATCTGGCTGTGTTTTCATCTGACCAATCAGGGTCTCAAAGTTAACCTTAAGCTCCGCCTACACAAATTCTGTCCATTCAATGAGAAACGTTATACTTTTTGTGGTGGGGCAATGTTTTTAAAGTTTGCAACGTAACAGAGACGCGAAAAAGTCTCACGCTAATACTTGCAGCTGGTGTGGTCCTTTTAGTGTTATCGTTAGATCTATGCTGTTCTTCTCGAGGGCTCTATCTTTTAACATGGGCTGGGGGGGTGGTCCTGACGTAACAGAGACGCAAAAAAGTCTCACGCTAAAATTTGCGGCTGGGGTCGTCCTAGCGGTAGCTGGCGACGTGGGTGTTCGTCCCTTCTCGTAGGGCCTTCCAGCTTAACACGGTTCTGCTCTCGGCTTCTCGTTTCTCCCCTCGGAACTGCGTCTGTCTCACGTGGGAGGGTATGACATGCATTTACCATTCTTGTGTTAGTCTGTGGTATTCCATTTGCTCACTCGTTACTCGTATTACTTTGGTTAATTTAATGTCACGATTTATTCGGAGCTATGTGACATACTACTGGATTTGCTTATTATGTCAGGGTTTTCATGGAAGGTGTTGGATTTGCCTGACACCTTACAGTGTATGTCACTCCCTTACAAGCATGCTGTAAAGCTCGTTTAGGAAAATAAGATTTGTTTTCTTGGAATCGTTACAGTTTTCTTCTAAATTATTTGCAAAAGAAACAAAAATATTTTCACACCGAGACTCCGTCTACAATGATTTTTCAAAGCATTTCACACCTCTAAGATATGTATAAAGTTTAATGGGTTAATAATCCGATAAAGTAGGAAATGATGGAGCAAGTAGCGTACATGTATTTTACTATAGCGCCCGAGTCCCGCGTTCGAAAGGAGCAACACAACTTACACGAATATTGTTACAAGACCGGTGACTTTTGTCACAGACATTGCCAATATAACACTTGTTTTTACTTCCACACTTTTCTTATTTTCATTCATGGACAAACTTCAGTCACAGGTAAGCGGCCTTGCTTTTTTTATCACTATCCTTTTTGGTTGTTACTGGGGGCGTTGAGGGATATACTGATAAATTATGTAATATACCAATACGTATCAAGTATGTTGCTACCTGTATGTGTTAAAATGATAAGAGGATAGATAAATGGCTTGAGGGGCAAGAGAACAGAGAGATATGATGTTATGATCTCAGCCAATACAATACCTGCAGAATGAAGTTACAGCCTATCGCTTTGGAGTTAGTAAACATTGTGTTAAAGTTTACACAAAGTTTAATGATGCAAACCAGAGAAATAGGTAGCACTTTATCTGCATTATCACTGGTGCCTTTCAGGTTATCTGAGAAGTAGAACAAATGAGCAAAATCTTTGCCCAACAGAATCCAAAAACCATTTCTGTGGTTAAGCACTGCCACACGGTCTAGAAATAATAACTTTTAAATCATTCACTTAAAGTGTTACGTCACGCTGAACAGGGACTCTGTGAGTGCACGAGTGGAATATGAGTCGGAGACAATGCGGTCCGTGGAAAAGAATTTCCACTATTCCATGTAAGCACTGATTGGCAAATGCTGAGATATAACGAAGAAATGGTAAAAAACTGTTTTGTGGAAATGCAACTAAGGAAGGAAGAGGCAAATGGCTGCATATATTATCAGATATGACGACTTACTATTTACTGTGTCGGAAGCTGCAATGCAAGTGATGATTGTAAAGAGTCTATGCTAGAGAAAACTCTTCGTCCAAGCCAACTTGTTGACTTCTAATTCGTACAGACATACATGGAAAACATACCGGCCACAGTGAACTGTACGTGTGCAGGGAGGGGGGAGAAAATCGTTGTATCCGGCTACCGATGACAATCTAAAGAAATGCACATATTAAGAGTGTGGCAGTTTTATTTGTTTAACATATAGCTTAGAGCACATGCCTGTTTGGTTTGGTACGTATTCTAGTGTTTAATTCTGTTAAAGTTAGTAAACAAAAGGCTCAGTTGTTGAGACAATAATACGAAATCCAATTTGCGAAATAAGTAATGGCAAAGAAAAAGGGCTTAGTTTTTTTCTAAGTTTCTTTGATGAAGTTATGTTGAGGTCACTGACAGTCACTGTTCACGTAACGAAGTTCAATACTAACATACAGTTTAATTGCATATTTTCAAATCATTACTCGATTGCATTTTTCAAAATATAATGCCAAATATAATGTAAGAGTGACTTCTCAGTTTTCTTTATCATTACATACTCACTTAAAATTTGTGTCAAAAAACGTGGCAACCTCCAGTTGACAACAACACTTTGTGCTAGGTACTTGTTAGGACTGAGTAAAAAAATGGTTCAAATGGCTCTGAGCACTATGGGATTTAACTTTGAGGTCATCAGTCTCCTAGAACTTGGAACTACTTAAACCTAATTAACATAAGGACATCACAGACATCCATGCCCGAGGCAGGATTCCAACCTGCGACCGTAGCAGTCGCACGGTTCCGGACTGAAGCGCCTAGAACTGTTCGGCCACCGTGGCCGGCGGACTGAGTCAGAAGCACTAAGTGCAAGACCATAAAGCACAGAAGAATTTAACCTGCTGATACCGGCCGGGGGGGAAGGGAGGTAGCTGTACAGAAGGGGGATCCACCCCTTACTTACATTACTTCGGAAGGAAGGGATTTAGGGATCGCCAACTCCCTCACTTACGTTCTACACCTTCCCGTACTGTTATTCTGCCTGTAATTCTTGCCAGACAGTACCTGACCATCTTGCTGCTACAGAGATGTCTTATAAGGCGAATAGTGTCTGATGTGCTACTGTTCCAATGCACATCGCACCCAATAGCGATTGTTGTATGCCTCCAGTCTACATCTTCTTAATCGGACACAGAAGAACGTTGGAGTAGCTTCCTCAGTCGTTCTGTTCCACTCCCGATGAACTCTGGAAGACCATCTATTTACCTTTATAATACTGTTGCCTGGTAGGTACCACTGTATACACTTATGTACGAATTTTAGATATTCAGAACACAGCATAAAAATTGGTTCAAATTTCTCTGAGCACCATGGGACTTAACTTCTGAGGTCATCAGTCCCATAGAACTTAGAACTACTTAAACCTAACTAACCTAAAGACATCACACACATCCATGCCCGAGGCAGGATTCGAACCTGCGTCCGTAGTGGTCGCGCGGTTCCATACTGTAGCGCCTAGAACCGTTCGGCCACGACGGCCGGCCAGAACACAGCATAAATTAGAATTCATAATTACTTTGACCATTTTCTTATGAAATTACTTGTAAGTGGCAGAACATACCATATGAAAAATCCAGTTGTGATTTCAACTTCCCTGATTTTTCACAGTTGGACATTGGATTTAAAGGTAAAAAAAAAAAAAAGTACATGGAGGGTGTTGACCTCGCAACACTTTTCAAACTTATGCCTGTAGCCAGCCCCGTACGAGAAGTTCAGTATAATTTTTTATTCAATTTAGAAATGATGGCATTCGCTTTATGTATTCTATGGTATTTTTCTGAAATTACAAAAGTTACTCTGGGAAAGCAAGGTTTTACCAAATGTGAGAAACTGTTCCGAGGTACGAAATGGTCGTATTCTATTCAAATTTAGAAATCTACCAATCTAGACAGGATTGTGAGTATTGTGTTTAACAGTCTATGTGATACATTGTTAGTCTGCTATGCACTAATAATCAGTAATAAGAAATTAGATTTAGAAGTATGTTCAGAGAGCAACTACAAGTTAAAAACATTTTGAAGTAGATAATGTTGGCAACGAAAACAATATTCATTTCCAAGGCAGAGAAACTGTTGAAGCCATTAAAGAAACTTTCTTCATTTGCAAGTTCCATGTGTTTTATGGTAGAAGACCTTCCATTTAAAGAAACAGGATGGTGTTTGCCTGATAAAGATGGCTTAATTTTTCACACGTTATGTAACTAGTTTTAAAAATATGCACAATTTTACAAGTCATAAAATACTGTAACTGCAGATCAAACAATATCCTCCAAATAATTATAATATATGATACAGCACTTAAATATTTAGAACTCGTAATATTTACAAAAGATACATTAAACAGAATCTCATCTCACACAACAGGAACAGTATAAAATACCAATTACTTATATGGCTTTACTGTGTCTTCCTTCTTTGCATTTCAGACTGTAAGGTTTTTGTTTTTTTGTTCACTCTGAAACGGCCTAACAAGTGTATGTTTGCTTTGTTCCAAGAAACTGGTGACCTTGTCAAGATAGCTATACAGGGTGAAAAGTATTTAAACCGACAAACTCTGGGAGGTTGCAGCGGACATCAAAACAAATATTTCTCCCTAATGTCATTTTTTCCTACGAGGATTATTTAAACCAGTGGAGGGCGTATTACGCTCTTCAGTTGTTAGAGGCCGTATTACGATCTTCAGGTGTTAGAGCGCGTATTACGCTTTTCAGTTGTAGGCAACTGCTGTCCACCAATGTAGTAGTGCATTGTCTCTGTTCACTAATGGAGCGATACACCTGGAGTGAGTACACTGATATGGTTGGTGCGTACAGCGTAGCGCACCACAACGGACGAGCTGCACAGCGGGTTTATCAAAAACAATATCCTAATCGCCGTATCCCGCATCATACGACCTTTGCTGCTGTGTACCAACGTCTGCTTGAGACCGGATCATTTAGCTGATTACCTGGACAGAGACACCGTCGCACGGTAAGAACGCTGCAATTTGAAGAAGCTGTCTTGCAGCATGTGGAGCGGGATCTTTCAATCAGCACTCGTGCAACTGCAGCACGTAACATGGGGACGAATCAGATGAATGTAGAAACAGTCCTTCGAGAGCTATTGTTACGTCCATTTCACTTACAGTGTGTCCACAACCTGGAACCAGTTGATTATCCACCCAGAGCACAGTTCCTCTACCGGTTGAATACTCCTCATAGGAAAAAATGACATTAGGGAAAATATTTGTTTTTATGTCCCCTACAACCTCCCAGAGTTTGTCGGTTTAAATACTTTTCATCCTGTACAAAGCCATCTGCTATTTTTTTCTTCAAACGGTAAAATATTGCCGGATCTCATTGACGCAAATCAAAAATTAGGGTTCCGCATTTATATTAAGAACTCACCGACTTGTTCAGAGGTAAAGGTACAACTCGGAATATGCCGTGCAATGCGTCCAGAAAACGAAAGAGCACTTTCTCGCCCCCCGTCAGACAAAAGAAGTAAAGGGAAGCACAGATACAAATGCTCAATGGTGGCAGCTTATCGCAATACGATCATCGTGAAACAACCTAATCTCCCGCGATACTAATCGGAAAGTCTACTGTCACTGATTCCATAAGGAAACAATTGTAGGAAGAGAAATATAACATATGAAAGAGATTATGGACGAAGTTCGCTGATTTCTGTATGTTAGATTAGAACGTGTGTTACAGGCACGAACTGATCGAAAGACTGAAGGAGATAAAGGAGGACTGTAGTCCATGAATAGCTCTCACCAGAATGAAACGAAGTGTGGAGTAAGACTACCTCCCTCCATCACTCGTCTACAGAGATAATCCAGATGTTCTAAAATTAGATTTGACATAAGGCGACAGGGCATCTCTAGGTCACGCATGTACGTTGAACGTATTTTCATGGGTTTTGAATTTCGTTCCGTATCGGCTACAGGGAGCGAAAAAAATCGCTTCCCAGCAGCAGACAGTGCCGAAATCCCTGAGACGCGAGCTTCATGCATTTATTCATCGGCCGCCGCAACGCCAGCGGGGCGCGTCCCGCGCGCCGCTAGAATGGCGCCAGTTCTCCATCTGCCGCGCTCCGACACCGCTGACAACTGCCACCCAACGGTATTAACTCTTCCGAAGCAGCGAGTGCCAGCGGACAAACGCATGCATACATTGGCGCTAATATGCTTTAGAACATCCGCATCCAGTTCTCCTCTATTCCCCCCCCCCCCCCCCCCCCCCCCGACAGCAATCGTTATTGTCGCTGCCGCTTCAATTATATCCACGCATATAACAATCCGCTGTTCCCGAAAGGGTATGTATAATAGCAGATACACGTTTTGTTTTGCACCCGTGCGCCGTGCATGTAAAATTACAGATAATGGAAAAAAGTTGGTTCATTAATGCAGCCGAGAGTTGCGTCAATCAGTTAATTAACGGATACCGGAGAAGGACGCTCAGTTTCCGCTCCATGCAGCGCTTAAATCAGTAAAGCAATTTAAGTTACTGCGTTATTTAAGCCCATTCGCAAACGACTGTCGTTCGTCGTTTTGAGGGACAAAAATGAACGTTAGTCAGCTAACAAAAACGCTTTTGTGAGTAAGTAATAAACACAATATACGTTCTTATCTATCATACATGAATATGTATTTTGATAGTTAGCTGCCTTTTAAAACAGAAATTTGTTATATATGTTGCCGAGACATATTTCACCTGTTGATGTCGCACGTCTTAAGTGGCTATTCTGCTCGTTGGAGTACATGTTTCTTCCACTAGATGACCTGTGTATCACACTGGCACCATTGCTTGTTGCTAGTAGTAAATATGAAAACGTGAAGAAAGTAACAAATTCGTATTTTAAATCATTACTCATAGCTAATAGATATAGTAGTGGAAAACAAGACAAAACTATTCTGCCTCGTGTGTAAGATATATTGTAACGGGACATCCTCCTCTGGCATTACTATCCCTCAACAGTAGTTGTCGATACCAGTAATATTTTTCGTATTTTGGGCAGGTCAGTATTATCTCAGTTGCTCTTCCGAAAACTTTCATGTAATTTTATACACAGTATATTATATTTCAGCTGAAATGAGTGAAAATGAATAACTTTATAAAATGTTTTAGTCTCGATGTTATAATCGGTAAGTACTAGTTCTGAATGTACAGTTAAAATTATTTTTTTACAAACATTTGAAATTACGAACTTTTGGCACATTTAAAATTTCTGCTCCTTTGGCGGTTCGAGTCCTCACTCGGGCATTGATGTGTGCGTTGTCCGTAGTTAGATTAAGTAGTGTTTAGGCTTAGGGAGCGATGATCTCAGCAGTTTTGTCCCATAAGACCTTACCACAAATTTCCAGTTTCTATTATTAATTGCGCAACACTGTACTGTTTAGAATGTTTATTTCTGGATTTATTTATGAAATAATAATCGAAAGTAACAATGAAACAGAAACTAGCATAAATTCATTAGTTAGGAAAAATTGTGAACACTTTAGAATATGGTTATTTCCGCCGTGCGTAGGAGAGATAAGCGTGCCTCTAATGTGATCTGACGTATGTTTGTATTTTTGTGCGAACAATGTAATTTCGGCTTTGTTAGTGTGAAAAATCAAAAGACTGTATGATATACTAAAAGGTAAAAAAAAATTTACGTAAAAACAAAACTTCTGCAATAACGATCTTCAAATTTATTCACATCAATTCCACCGTGAGGACCTAAAATGTGACTTTTCAGCTTCAAGAATCAGACCAGTAGACTAGTAGAACTGGAGACAACTTACATGACGAACTAAGTAAATTAGAAAGTTAATTGTTTAATCTTCGCTCCTCTCATATTTTTCATAAAAGATTTTGTTTATTGTGGACAATAGCTGCAGGTAGGAAGGAGGGGGTCAGAGTACAATTTGAGGAAGGGGAAAGAGCCTCGGACTTCAAGTGTAGTCTCAATTCAGAAGCTGTCAGTACCCGATTTCCAAAGAAGTCGGTTGCTAACAACTGAAAGTATTACCCAGCCATTGGTTTCATATGCCATTGTTGCAACATTTTGGTGCGGATTGTGTTACATCAGACTGAGCTGTGGATACGTCTGAAGAAACGTTTTTAATCCGTACTCTGCAATTTTTGTCAGTTGGAACTTCTTAAGTTGATTCATCGGTCCACAAGAGTTTATAAGTACATTTCACACTGTGTGTCTATAGTGGCTCCACATAACTGTCTGTTACATTTCCCACACGTAGGTTGATAATGTGTGTGTGTGTGTGTGTGTGTGTGTGTGTGTGTGTGTGTGTGTTTGTGTGTGTTGTAGGCAACTCGTCGTTCTCGGAACGTTGCCATGAAAACATGGGAAGATCCGACTATAAGGAAAAAGACTGAGAGGTTCCAATTCAACGTCTCATCGACGATCGTATTAGAAAAAGAGAGATGAAGCTCGGATTGTGGAATAATGAGGATAGAAACTGACCATTTCCTTCTGAACATCCCGACATGTGCCTTTAGCTATTTATGGCATACACGGAAAACCTACCTAAAAATCTGGTCGGCGTACGGGAGTTTCAAGTGCTGCCGTACGGAATGTATGTCCAGTGTCTTATTACTGCGCCCGTTCTATCGGTAAGATCCAAGTAAGATGTGTGGTCCTATTATTAAGCGCGATCGTGTCACAGAGATGGTCATAGACCTCCAGTGGCCAGAGATATTTACTGTTCTCTTAAAATTAACATGCTCTGAAAATTGGAAACATGTGATTTCTTTCTCCCTTCTCATGATTCGTGAATGATTGTGGCCACATGGGTCGATGGTACAGCTCGTAAACATTCGCTGTGAAATCTTTCACGCTTCCGTTTCACACTTTCCACTCACCGGTATCAAAGCCTGCGTGCAACCGTTTCATCATGTGTTTCTGCAAATGCAATTCCGGCTGCCACTCGCTTTGTAAGATACTGAACAGTACAAGGAACTGTCATTACATAATCGATCCTTTGCGTCGCAATCAGCATTCAACAAATGTAGTTCAACACCAACGTTTTGTTAGTAGTCTCTAACATAATATTTACTGGCAGTTTAAGCCTATTATCTAACGTATAATTATCTTTTTATTTGCCTCTCATTCATTTTATATTGTTTTATAATGTTATCTGGGGTTAGCTCACTCGCTTGATTCTGTATACAAGCGTCATTAATTAACTCCATCAGCCTGTAGTTTAAATTACCCCGTAGACTATGTGCATTTTGCAGTGTGTCCTGTTATGTAGCTCATTAACTTAGGTACGTAATTTTTCCAACTCTTAGCAGTCAGATATCATATAATTTAAACAGAGATTTAAATTTATTTTTTCTTAGTCTTTTCCGGACTTCTTAGTTCTCAGATTCTGATTTGGTGTCACCTCATTCTGAGTAGGCTTTTGTAGCATATGTCTTGTACTTTACATAAATTTATGACCGTGTTGTAATGGTTTGTGTTTTCGTAAATTTCGTAGATTTCCGAAGATAATAGATTAATGTGTCGAAACCGGTTACGTGCGATGAAATATTTCAGTACTGCAACTGACGGCTAATTAATTTTGTAAGATTTTATTCCAAAATTGTTGCAAAAGATAGCTATAAGCAACACAGATTCGTGAATTGAACAGGCAATGGGGCGAAGCAGTTGTGAAACATGAATTACCTCCCTCTCCCTTTTCCCAACACACACGATAAAAAGGTCTGCTTTGTGGCGATATAGATAACAGTTCCTTGTCTTCTTTCCTGGGGATGTCGTTGCTTATTTAGTGTATCAGTTTGTCATTTAACTTACGAGGCTAACTGTATCTACTTCAATAAATCATTACATAGAAAATGATGATTCCTACAACAAATCTAATAGAGCGAAGTACTATAAACATAAGGTCACTGAAGTGGGTTGTCCCTCTGCAGGTAATTCAGGATTTATCCCGTCATGGTTAAAATGACAGTTATCTTCCGTCTTTGGGTTAGCGGACGTGTAGAAAACTTACTGTATGAACATTCCAAACAGTAACCAAATAACCAATAGATCAAATATGCTAAAACTTGTGTTGCATTTACGCTGTTTCGAAAGGGCGAGTTGACATCGAATGAAATAGCTCATTGATGTGGTCCCTTGGTCATTTTGTAAGTTTTGCACACATAAATACAAATGATACTATTTTCTTCGCTCATATGAAATATTCAGTATGTCGGTTCTTCCGTGTCAGATGATTATGGTTTACCACACACGGTGCAGTTTCCTAACATACATTACGGAATATTGCTCGAAAAATTTAGCGTAGAAAGGATGCCAGTAAAGCCTAATTTCTTTCACAGAAACTAAAAAATTTACTTTATATCTAGCTCTCATAAAACGTTTCTACAAAATTACAGTGGGATCATTTATTAACAGAAAAATCTTTGTTGGAAGTTTGGAACATAATACACACACCTTATTTGTGGTGTATGTCATTCCCTTACAAGCCTGTTGTAAAGCTCTTTTAGGGAAATAAGATTTGATTTATAGAATTCGTTACAGTTTTCTTCTAAGTTATTTGCAAAAGAAATATCCCGAGACTTCATCTACAATGATTCTTCAAAGCATTTTTCACCTCTATGATGAATTAAGACATGTATAAAGTTTAATAATCCGATAAACTAGGAAATGACTTAGCAAGTATCCTACATGTATTTTAAGATAGGGCCCGACTCTCGCGTTCTAAAGGAGCAACACAACTTATAAGACCGGTGACATTTGTCACAGAAATTGCCAAAATAACACTTGTTTTTATTTCCACACTTTTCTTGTTTTCATTCATGGACAAACTTCAGTCAGAGATAAGAGAATGTCCCTCAAAGCCTTGCTTTGGCTATAATATATTTCAGCAATACGTGATATCGGCTATTTTTATCGCTATCCATTTTGGTTGTTAATGAGGCGTTGAGGGATACACTGATAAATCATGTAATGCACCAATAAGTATCAAGTATGTAGCTACCTGTATGTGTTGAAATGATAAGAGGATAGTTAGATGGCTTGCAGGACAAGAGAACAGAGAGATATGATGTTATGATTTCAGCAAATAAAATATCTGGAAAATGAAGTTATAGCCTATATCTTTGAAGTTAGTAAACATTGTGTTAAAGTATATAAAGTTTAATGATGTAAACCAGCGAAATGGGTAACACTGTATCTGCATTATCACTGGTGCCTTTCAGGTTATTTGAGAAGTAGAACAAATGTGCTAAATCTTTGTCCAACAGAATGCAGAAACCATTTCTATGGTTAAGCACTGCCACACGGTGGGAGAAATGATAGCTTTTAAAACATTCATTTGAAGTGTTACGTCACGCTAAACAGGGACTCCATGAATGCACGAATGGAATATGCGGCAGTGAGGGTGCGGGAAGACGAAAAGAATTTCCACAATTTCATGGAAGCACTGTTTGGCAAATGCTTAGATATAAGGAAGAACCCGTTTTGTGGAAAGACAGCTAAGTAATAAAGAGGAAAATGGGTGCCTCTTGACATGACAGACATGACGACCTACTATTTACAGTTTCGGAAGCTGCAACTCTTCGCCCAAGCCAACTTGTTGAATGCTAATTCGTAGTGACATATATGGAAAACAAACAGGCCATAGAGAACTGTACATGAGCGGGGAGGGGGAAGAAAATTGTTGCATCTGGCGACCGATGACAATGTACAGGAGGTGGAGCGGTCACGACCTGTGAGTGGACCGAGTGAGGTCGCACAGTGATTAACAAGCTGGACTCGTATTCGGCAGGAGGTCCTGATTTAGTTCTTCCGTGATTTGCCTACATCGCTTCGGGCAAATTTCGGGATGGTTCCTTTCTAAAGGCACGGACGACTTCCTTCCTCATCCTACCATAATGCGATGGGACCGACGACCTCGCTGTATGGACGCCTCCCTCAAATCAACCACCACCCAACCACCACCATCTTTTGACTGGGCATCTAGAGACGCCGTTACATGGTAGAGCAGAAAGTTCCAGGTAAGGAATACGAGGGGCGCACTTAGGAAGTTACAAGGTTTAGGCCAGTCTAGGAGGAAGAACAATTAAATAAGTAGGCAACAGAAGGGGAGGCTGTTCATGTAATGTTAGCGGCCGGTCAAGTAACGCAGGCAGAGTCGGAGGCTCTGTTCCCAAGAAAGACGTCTGTTCTGCTCGAGATCTGGATCAAAAGACATTGAAGCAACTGTGATGCACTGCAGATTCCTATAGCGCCCACATCCGTGACCTGTATCCGATACAAGCTGTTGGCTAAAGTCGACGGCGTGAATTCCCGAGCGATTTTAGCACGGGGCTCAAGGCGTCTCTTATTAGCAGTTTTAACTGGACAGAACTGCCTCGGTTCTCAAAGGCGGGGAACTTGCGTCACACAAGCACACCTGAAGTTGCTCCGGGGGAAACCTGGTAAAGATTTGGCTTTATCCTTTGAAATAAAATGTTCTTAACCAACAGCCTAAAATATTCCTTGACTGGCTGCCACCCAGTACGTATAATCTGTGACAGGTTTATTTCTGACGTAATAAAACGTGACACTCAGCACGAAGTTACAGTGAGGGAAATGTCCGATGGCAACACTAGGAGTTACTCGTCGTTGCGTAGCTGTCAGGAAGCGGCACGGGATTTTCGCATTTATGCACGAGTCATCCGCTTCCGTCTGCCTCTCTGCGCCGTCACTAATTATTCAGCTGTCCAGCCTCGCTCCCGTCCGGCACTTCAGAGCACCATGTCGGGCAACGCAGCGGAAAAGCCGCCATGACAGTCACCCGTGACGAAGTTAGGCGTCGTCTGTGTACGCAGACTGGTGCCCGTTCTTCTGAAGTGTCGCAGCCAGCAATTTTCCCTTGAATATTAATCACTCAAAACATTGTCGCCGTGGGTCAGTTAGCCGGGAATAGAGGCCGAAATTTATGACCATGCTTTTTATCGGATGCTATACGGAAAATACAGCTGGACTTCGTTCCGTGTTGAATTTGCCAAAAGAGTAGCACTATTTCAACTGTTGAACTATCCACAATTAGTATCTCGATAACACTGTGCCATAGATACATACCTCCCCATGCTGGTTCCTATTTATGTTTACATACGTATACTTCAGTGGGATGTGTCGGTAGTTGAGATGGCCAATAAAGACAGTCAGATTCTAGAAAAGGTTAACACAGTCATAAGTTTACATGAAATATGTGCACCTGATAACTGAGATTTAGCCGGCCGGGGTGGCCGAGCGGGTCTAGGCGCTACAGTCTGGAACCGCACGACCACTACGGTCGCAGGTTCGAATCCTGCCTCAGTCATGGATGTGTGTGATGTCCTTAGGTTAGTTAGGTTTAAGTAGTTCTAAGTTCTAGGGGACTGTTGACCTCACAAGTTAAGTCCCATTTACATAACTTGGAAGTGTTGTAGGTCCTTCACTGGTGCCGAGTTATCTTTACTAATAACGAATCTGTAAAACTGTCGTGTCTGTCTGTTGTCTTTGAAGATGCTAATCTCTTTAACTACTTGACGAATTTTTATGGGGTTTTCACTGGTAACTTGAGCGTGGTTTTGGTCACAGAATAGTCTTTAGTTCATCGAAATAGGATCATGGAAGAATATGTCGTGATTTGAACTTGTACTTAAACCTTCTTGTCTGTATGTCTGCCTGTCTTAACATGCTAATACGAAAACTATTACATAGATTTTTATAGAATTTCCGCGTAGCTAGGGGCACGGTATAGGCTACATTTAATCAAAATCGGATCATGGAATTAAAAGAAACTCAAACGTATTACAAAAATGTCCGGCTATTTTCCACATCTCTTCCAAAACCACTGGATCTATTTCCACCAAACTCGGTACACATATCACCTACTCTCGGGAAACGATCGTTGATGGGGTCCCACCTGTCAAAGGGGTAAGTGTGTGTTGAAAAATAAGTGTAGCCCACAACGCGCGAATAAACAGGATCCATTCATCCCGTGTTTGAGAAAGCACTTAGTAGATACAACAGCCTGTACATAATTTCACGAGACTTTTTCCTGCTCAGCCAAACCCCCTCCAAACATGATGACTAAAGGAAGAAAAGTTTATGGCGTACTACGTTTTTGCAGTTTTCGTATCAGGCTTGATCTTCTAATTTATAACTTCTTTATTCGCAACACATTTTACAGACAGAGTTCACATGTACCATGAAATGTAACTGCAAAATTATAACATTCTACGACATCGTTTAGGATATATGACGTCGCACACATTGAGATGCGTGAAAAATTCCACATCATACGTGAGTGAACCGATTTCAGTGAAATTTGGGAAGTAGATAACTTGAACTCTGAGAATGAACATAGGCCACTTTGGAAAACCTTTAGTACTGGATTGATTTAAAGACTATTACGCGAATTAGGGAAAAGCATTTACTCCTAGGGAACGCCTTTTACTCTTTGAGTTTTGAACTTTATCATATTTGTTAAAACAATTTTCTTGGTTGATACGTGCTACGTGATACGATTCAAAGAAATAAATACAATGCGTATACAACCTTCAATGCGTTTGAGCCATACTTGCACACTATTTGTTGCATAATGTGCACACTGTAGAGCGAGACCACTTAGTGACTTGCAACAAACATGATTTCAATTCCTTACGACATGCCGGCCGCGGTGGCCGTGTGGTTCTAGGCGCTCCAGTCCGGAGCCGCGCTGCTGCTACGGTCGCAGGTTCGAATCCTGCCTCGGGCATGGATGTGTGTGATGTCCTTAGGTTAGTTAGGTTTAAGTAGTTCTAAGTTCTAGGGGACTGATGACCACAGCAGTTGAGTCCCATAGTGCTCAGAGCCATGATGAAAGGAAAAATAACTTTATCGCTTACTACATTTTTCCTGTTTATGCAGTAAAACTGTCGCATGAGGCATAACATTTTTGCTTAAACTTCTTTGCTATTAACTGTACACACGACACGTTTTGCAGACAGTGTTCGCATATAGCAAAATTATGTCACTATGCGGCATATAATTCAGGAGATATGACGTCATAAGGCCGAGCGGTTCTAGGCTCTTCAGTATGGACCCGCGCGACCGCTACGTTCGCAGGTTCGAATCCTGCCTTGGGCATGGATGTGTGTGATGTCCTTAGGTTAGTTAGGGATAAGTAGTTCTAAGTTCTAGGGTACTGATGACCTCAGATGTTAAGTCCCATAGTGCTCAGAGCGATTTTGACGTCATAAACACTGATATGCGTGATAAAACTGCCACATGGTTTGTGACGTGTAAGTATTTTATTTCTTTGATACTAACTCTGTTCGCAATACATTCAACGGACAGCATCCACACTTGCCGCTGAATGTAATTTGCACATTTATATCACTGTACGGCAAAGAGGAGGCGATAGACAGGAAAAGGGAAGAGAATGAGACGGACAGAGAGAGGGGGAAGAGGAGATAGTCATAGAAAGGAAAGAGGAGGAGAGGAAATAGACAGAAAGAGCGGGGAGGAGGAGTAGGATAGAGCAAAGGGGGAGGGGGAGTAGCAAATGGACAGGAAGTGGGGCACGAGAAGATTGACAGAGTGTGCAGGATGGAGGAGGTAAACAGAAAGAAGGAGGGGAAGGAGATGGACTGAGATGGGGACAGAGGAGATACACAGAGAGAGGAGAAACGATTGTCTAATAGAACTGAAATTCTCCGCACACCTGTGTGCAGCGTATGATGCACTGGGTGCGGTGGACGAAGATACCGTTGGTTCAACACAGTTCTGACGTTTGGAGGTTTCTTGAACAACAATAGAAGAACAGAGTTGTGCTCTGGCAACAGAGGGCGCTGTCTAAACAGAATCATAACTGACATATATATGAGGTGCGTTCTATAAGTAATACCACACGTTTCTTTTGTCGGTCCATTTCGTCTCAAACAATGCGAAATTCGTTGTGTGATATCGTGGAATATTCCCGCTTCAGCACCTATAGTTTCATGAAGTTCCGGCAAGTGGCGGTGCTTTACGTAGCCTTGAAAGTGGCGTTTTTTTTTTTTTTTTTTGCGGAAAACCAGGGCTTCGCAGATATTTATAGGCGTTTGCTGAATATCTAGAAGACCTAGCAGTGAACAAAAGCGTGGTGAAGCTCTGAGCTAGGCGTTTGTCATCATCACAACTAAGTTGTACAAACCACCCGATCTCCCGCGAGCTGGCGGGTCCCACACAGTTGTGACTTGTATTGTTGGAACGTGCATACACTCTCATTCGAGGTGATCGACGGATCGCACTCAAACACCTCACGTCCCAACTAGGCGTCTCTGGTGGTTGTGCTGAAAAACTGAACCACTGGTTCGCGCACTCAGAGGTGTGTGCACACTGGATTCCTTGCCGCCTAACCCAAGACCATAAAGAGCAACGTAGGACTATGCGGAATTGCTTGCGCTTTGCGAAGCTGATCGTGACAATTTTTTGTCGAACATCTTCACAAGCGATGAAACATGCGTTCATTACTTCGAACCGGAAACAAAACAGCCATCTATGGGGTGGCGCCACACCACCTCCACTCTGAAGGCAAAGTTCAAAGCCGCTCCGTCGGCCGGTGAAGTTATGGCGACCGTTTTCTGGAACTATTAAGGGGTTATTCTGTTTGATGTCCTCCCTCGTTCTCCAACCATCAACTCTGAAGTTTGTTGTACTCCCCTCAGTAAAATGAAGAATCGACTTCAGCGTATTTCTCGCCACAATAATGCAAATGAACGTCTCCTTGACACAAGTCTTCGCACCCGAGAGGAGCTCACAGAACTTCATAGAACTGTTCTTCGTCATCCACCCTACAGCCCAGATCTCGCACTTTCCGATTTTTATCTGTTTGGCCCAACGAAGGATGCACTCCGCGGGAAGCAGTATGTCGATGATCGGCAGGTTACTGACGCACGAAGACGCTGGATCCGACGTCAACCAGTAGAGTGGTGTAATTCGGGCGTACGGGCCCCCCGAGTACGGTGGCGTGTGCCGGCCGTGGTGGCCGAACGGTTCTAGGCGCTTCACTCTGGAACCGCGCGACCGCTGCGGTCGCAGATTCGAATCCTGCCTCGGGCATGGATGTGTGTGACGTCCTTAGGTTAGTTAGGTTTAAGTAGTTCTAAGTTCTAAGGGACTGGTGACCTCAGATGTTAAGTCCCATAATGCTCAGAGCCATTTGAACCATTTGAACGGTATAAGGTCATCGGTCCCTAGACCTACATACTACTTAAACTAACTTATTCTAAGAACAACACACACAACCATGCCCGAAGGAGGACTCGAAACTCCGGCGGGAGCACACGCGCAATCCGTGACATGGCGCCTCAAACCGCATGGCCACTCCGCGCGGCAAGACAGAAGGAGATTGGTTTACTAACTGCCTTTTATTTTAGCCGGCAGTTAGACCAATTTGGTACCACTTACAATTCTGTGAGGTATCTTATTTGCTCCCTAAACTTTTAAGAGAAAGTTTCGGTCTTATTTTGGTTTCTGGACAGCGATGAGCCGTCCACACTCTCCTGAGTTGCTGTTTAGCTTTTTTTCTATCATTCAGTCAGAATTTTAACAACATGCTTTATTGATATTGATTTAGTTGCAAAATGTACGTTCTTCATGACGGATGTGACTAAGTAGGTGAATGTGCATGACAATGGGAGAGAGTGGTGGCCTTTTTAAATAACAGTATAATTTAGGTACTTTTAGTTTTAACTGTTTCAACCACATACGTGCGAAAGATGATTGCCAGTGAGTCTCTGTCTTAGCTCTAATTTCTCGCATTCTCTCGTTGTGGTCACTACGTAAGATGTTTGTAGGCGGAGGCAACACGTTGCCCGACTCTCCAGGAATGTGCTCACTCAAAATATCAATCAGCGAGCAAGATGAGGCAGAGGTAAGCGCACTAAACTCGCATTCAGAAGGACGACGGTACGAACCCGCGTCCTGATTTATGATTTTGGTGATATCCATAAATCGCTTCAGACAAATGCATGGATGACTGCTCCTTTGAAAGGGCACGACCGACTTCCTCCCACATCCTTCCCTAATCCGAGCTTGTGCTCGCTCCGTTCCGTCCCTAATGACCTCGTTACGTCAACACACTGATCTCTCTCCCTGAAATATCAATAGTAAACCTCCATGTGATGCACAACGTCTTTCTCGTAACGTCTGCCAGCAGGGATTGTTGAGTATCGCTGTTACGCTCTCGCACCGATTACGGAGATGCTAAACAACTCCACCGGCAGACGTTACAAGAGAGGCGTTGAGCATCACGGGGAGATGTACTATTGATGTTTCGGGACAGCACTTTTTAGGAGGAGACGGGAAACATATTACTTCCCCCTACATACATCTCGAGTATTGACCACGAGGAGAAATTTCGAGAAAATAGAGGCAATACAGAGGCTTACCAACAATGATTATTCCCACCCACTACTCGCGAGTGGAACAGGGTTGGAGGGATCAGATAGTGATACGGAAAGTACCCTCCGCCATGCTGCATTAGGTGACTTGCGGAGTATGATGTGGATGCAGATGCAAACGAACAGCGCGGCTATTCGTTGGATTTTCTCTCTTCTATCAGTTCTGCCTGGTAAGGATGCAAGATGGCTGAACAGTATTCAAAAATCGATCGAACAATCACTAGTAAACCACGGTCTTTGTTGACAAGCTACGTTTGCTTAATATTTTGCTATAAATCTCGGTCTGTCATCTGCTTTCCCTACTTTTTGTTTTATGTGGTCATTCCACTAAGATCGCTCTGGGTAGATTATCCCAGGTATTTTACAACTTATAAAGTTTACAGAAATTTGTCATCAACAGTGCAGTTGTACAGTTGCGGATATCTTTTCCTAGGTTTGCGCTTATGATTAATTTGTTTACCATCATGGTTAACTGCCAGAGCCTGCACCGATCATCAGTCCTCTGTAGGTCGTCGATAATGACATTTTTGTTCCCTTATAGACAACCGCAGTCTTAAAGAGCTTCCGATTCTATCCATTAGCTCATTTATATACACTGGAAACAGTAATGGTCCTATCATACTTCACGGGGGTACTCGGGTATAACACTACTGGCTATTAAAATTGCTACACCAGGAAGATGGCGTGCTACAGACGCGAAATTCAACCGACAGGAATAAGATGCTGTGATATGCAAATGATTAGCTTTTCAGAGTATTCACACAAGGTTGGCGCCGGTGGCGACACCTACTACGTGTTGACATGAGAAAGTTTCCAACCGATTTCTCATACACAAACAGCAGTTCACCGACGTTGCCTGGTGAAACGTTATTGTGTTGCCTCGTGTAAGGAGGAGAAATGCGTACCATCACTTTTCCGACTTTGATAAAGGTCGGATTGTAGCATATAGCGATTGCAGTTTATCAAAAATGGTTATAATGGCTCTGAGCACTATGGGACAACTTCTGAGGTCATCAGTCCATTACAACTTAGAACTACTCAAACCTAACTAACCTAAGGAAATCACAAACATCCGTGCCCGAGGCAGGATTCGAACCTGCGACCGTAGCGCTCGCGCGGTTCCAGAGTGTAGCGCCTAGAACCGCTCGGCCACCGCGGTCGGCTTCGGTTTATCGTATCGCGACATTGCTGCTCGCGTTGGTCGAGATCCAATGATTGTTAGTAGAATATGGAATCTGTGGGTTCAAGAGGGTAATACGGAACGCCGTGCTGGATCCCAACGGCCTCGTATCACTAGCAGTCGAGATGACAGGCATCTTATCCGCATGGCTGTAACGGATCGTGCAGCCACGTCTCGATCCCTGAGTCAACGGATGGGGACGTTTGCAAGACAACAACCATCTGCACCAACAGTTCGACGACGTTTGCAGCAGAATGGACTATCAGCTCGGAGACCATGGCTTCGGTTACCCTTGACGCTGCATCACAGACAGGAGCGCCTGCGATGGTGTACTCAACGACGAACCTGGGTGCACGAATGGCAAAACGTCATTTTTTCGGATGAATCCAGGTTCTGTTTACAGCATCATGATGGTCGCATCCGTGTTTGGCGACAGCACGATGAACGCACATTGCAAGCGTGTTTTCGTCATCGCCATACTGGCGTATCACCCGGCGTGATGGTATGGGGTGCCATTCGTTACACGTCTCGCTCACCTCTTGTTCGCATTGACGGCACTTTGAACAGCGGACGTTACGTTTCAGATGTGTTACGATCCGTGGCTCTACCCTTCATTCGATCCCTGCGGGACCCTACATTTCAGCAGGATAATACACGACCGCATGTTGCAGGTGATGTACGGGCCTTTCTAGATACAGAAAATGTTCGACTGCTGCTCTCGCCAGCACATTCTCCAGATCTCTCACCAACTGAAAACGTCAGGTCAATGGTGGCCGAGCAACTGGCTCATCACAAGACGCCAGTCACTACTATTGATGAACTGTGGTATCGTGTTGAAGCTGCATGGGCAGCTGTACCTGTACACGCCATCCAAGCACTGTTTGACTCAATGCCCAGGTGTGTCAAGGCCGTTATTACGGCCAGAGGTGGTTGTTCTGGGTTCTGATTTCTCAGGATCTATGCATCCAAATCGCGTGAAAATATAATCACATGTCAGTTCTAGTGTAATATATTTGCCCAATGAATACCCGTTTATCATCTGCATTTCTTCGTGCTGTACTAATTGTAATGGCGAGTAGTGTACATTGGTGTCTGGTTTGTTCGGCTAAGAGCGACGTGTTCTATCAGCAAGAAAGTCTTGAATCCAGTCGAAAATTTGGCACGATACTGGGTAAGCTCTTATATTTTCCCTGACCTCAGTGTGGGACGGAGTCAAATGCCTTCTTGAAGTCAAAGAACAAAGTTTCGACCTGAGCGCCCTTGTATACAGCTTTATGTAACTCACGAGCTCTAAGTATCCCGTGGAGGAACAGAGCGACCTGAGATTCACAAGCTCTCCCTATGCGGAATTCATGTGATTTTTTTGGGGGAGATATTCGATGTCGAAAAAAGTCGTAATTCTTCAGCGAAAATATGTATCATATTTCTGCAACAGATTGACGTGAACCATATAGGCCTATTTTTACTGTCCTTCGATTCTTTTTGGTAACGAGAATGACCTAAGCGTTTTTCCAGCCGTTAGGAGCTCTTCGTCGCTCCAGCGATCTAAGATAAACTGCTGTTAAAAGAGGAGAGAGTTCTTTCGGATAATCTTTGTGGAATCTTATAGCTATCCAGCTTGGTTGTTATTCCTTTCTATGACTAAGCGATTGTAGTCGGTTTTCCGTTCGGCCATTTGTTATCTCAATATCAGCCACTTCGATGATCGTACGATGGCTGAATGTAGGGACTATGTTACGATCTTCCTCAGTGTACCAATTTCGGAGTATCAATTTCAGTATTTCGGCCTTCTCCCTGTTATCTCCCGTTTTGGTGCCAGTGGGGTCACTGCATGAACGAACAGAGGATTTCAACCATTTACGAATTTTACCTAAGACTAAAACCTTTTAGGGTTTTTTCTCAATCGGTTGACTAAATTTTTCTTTCAGAGTCTTTGGACGTTGTTCTCATTGCTCTCCTTACGCTCATATTTCTCCTTTCAGCTTGGTTTTGACTTGTCTTGAATCTGTGATGAAGCTCTCTTTGTTTAAGCAGCAGTTCCCAAACACGGCTGTAAAATCACAGCAGGTATTTCTTATCCCTTAAGGCCTTACTCGAAGAGTACTTGTCTAAGGCACCTTGAACGACGCTTTCGGATTTTTTCCATTCCAGTTCCACAACTTCGTCCTCACTGCTAAATATTTGATGCTGACAACTTAAATATTCTGCGACATGTATCCTGTCACTCTTGCTCTAAACAAATATATTTTCCTACCTTTATAACACTCCTTGTAAAGCCCGTAGTCATAGTTGCTATCATTGCCTTACACTGTTACCTTACTGTATGCTAACTGCTGTTAACTGATTCGATAAGTTCAGGTCTTAATATACGAGGGCTATCCACAAAGTACATTACATTTTCGTTTGTGTCCGTTAGGGGCGGTGCTACCGCGGCCATCTTGGTGTCATGGCATTCCGCCGCTCAGTCGGCATCCTGCCGTGCTAGCGAGAGGTTCGTGCTGTACTCTATTGAGTTACTGTGACAGTTTGAAATGTCAGCGTTAATTGAAAATGCCGCGAAGTTTGAAGTGCGTGCTGTAATAAGGTTTCTGACTGCAAAAAAGTGTACACCGATAGAAATCTATCGGTAGCTTTGTGAAATGTATGGGGACAACATAATCACTGAAGTTGGAGTGAGTCAATGGGTCATAAAATTTAAAAATGGCCGAACTTACGTTCACGACGAAGAGCGAATTGGAAGACCCAACATAGTGACTGTCGAACTTGTCGAAAAAGTCGATGCCGCGGTCCGTGAAAACCGTAATTTCACAATAACGGAACTCTCTATGAGTTTTCCACAGATTTCACGAAGCTTATTGCACGATATCATTACCGAAAAGCTTGATTACCACAAGTTTTGTGCAAGATGGATACCAAAATTCTTGACAGAGATTCACAAAAATCTGCGAATGGCTGCAGCGTTAAAGTTTTTGGACGCTTACGAGAAAGATGGCGACTCATTACTCGATCGCATCGTTACTGGTGACGAAACATGGGTTAAGCATGTGAACTGCGTGACAAAATTGCAGTCAATGCCGTGGGGCACACAAATTCCCCTCAAAAACCCAAGAAATGCGTGCAGACAATGTCGGCAATGAAGGTGATGGCGACTGTCTTTTGGGACAGAAAAGGTGTGATTTTTGTTGATTTCCTGGAAAGAGGCACTACAATAAACTTTCAAAGGTATTGCCAAACTCTGCACAACCTCATAAGAGCAATACAAAATGAGCGCAGGGGAAAGTTGGGCTCAAAGATCTTGCTGATTCACGACAACGCCCGGGCCCACACGACAAATGCCACTCGTGAAGTTCTCGAATCTTTTAAGTGGGAGTTGTTTCCTCATCCGCCGTACAGTCCCGACCTGGCACCGAGCGACTTCCACTTACTCCCAGCAATGAAGAAGTGGAAGGCTATGCAGCGTTTTGATGACGACGCACAGCTTCAAGAAGAGGTAACCACGTGGTGGAAGGGCGCAGACGGTCTAATTTTACGACGAAGGAATTTCCAAGCTCCTCCATCGCTACGATAAGTGCCTTAATTTAAATGGCAACTATGTACAAGAGTAGTATTTAAGTGTGGCTTTCATCTGTATATAATAAAAAAATTCCAATACTTTATTTATATTTAATTCCAAAATGTAATGTACTTTGTGGATAGCCCTCGTAGAATAAAAACAGCCAACCGGTTGCAAAATTATTATTTTAATTAATGCAATAAAATTTGTGCAATAGGTTGGCTGTTTTTCTCCTTCATTAAAACTTGAATCCAGTTGCTGAATGTTAACCGAGCCCAAGATTGTAAGTTCAGGTCTTTCTGTTGCTAGATATCTAAGACGGTGGTAGTTGGTTCTCTAATTATCTGCTCGAAGTAATATTTGGGCAAGATATTCAGATTAATGACATACGAATTCCTGTCTGTGGTGCTAGTTTTTATTGAATCTTAATAATCCCTACTTTACTCTAGGCCACAGGCGACGTGGGGATACCCCGTCTACCATGGAGTGGGAAAGGGTTAAACGTCTGCAGAAAAGGCGCTTAGGGAGTCTACAGTATCGGCTCATGAAGCGGAACATGTGAAACGGAGTGCGGCTGCCGTTGATGCGAACAGCGGCGCGAGTTATTTATGTTATGATCATTATCGTACAATTTGAAACAGTATTCACTATGTGATCAAAAGTATCCTGATACCTGGCTGAAAATGACTTACAAGTTCGTGGCGTCCACCACCGATAATTCAGGAATTCAGTATGGTTTTGGCGCATCCTTAGCCGGCCACTGTGGCCGAGCGGCTCTAGGCGCTTCAATCCGGAACCGCGCTGCTGCTACGGTCGCAGGTTCGAATCCTGCCTTGGGCATGGATGTGTGTGATGTCCCTAGGTTAGTTAGGTTTAAGTAGAGGACTGATGACCTCATATGTTAAGTCCCATAGTGCTTAGAGCCATTTGAAGCATTTGAAGCCCATCCTTAGCCTTGATGACAGCTTCCACTCTCACAGGCATACGTTCAGTCAGGTGCTGCAGGGTTTGTCGGGGAATGGCAGCCCATTATCGACGGAGTGCTGCGCTGAGTAGAGGTATCGATGTCAGTCGGTGCGGCCTGGAACGAACTCGGCGTTCCAAAACGCCCCAAAGGTGTTCTGTAGGATTCAGGTCAGGACTCCTTGTAGGGCAGTGCATTACAGGAATGTTATTGTCGTGTAACCACCTCTCCACAGGCTGAGCATTATGAGCAGGTGCTCTCTTCTACAGTGAGAAGCATAAAGGTGCTTAAAACGTCAATGTAGGCCTGTGCTGTGATTTTTTTTGGTCATCAGTCTACTGACTGGTTTGATGCGGCCCGCCACGAATTCCTTTCCTGTGCTAACCTCTTCATCTCAGAGTAGCACTTGCAACCTACATCCTCAATTATTTGCTTGACGTATTCCAATCTCTGTGTTCCTCTACAGTTTTTGCCCTCTACAGCTCCCTCTAGAACCATGGAAGTCATTCCCTCATGTCTTAGCAGATGTCCAATCATCCTGTCCCTTCTCCTTATCAGTTTTTTCCACATATTCCTTTCCTCTCCGATTCTGCGTAGAACCTCCTCATTCCTTACCTTATCAGTCCACCTAATTTTCAACATTCGTCTATAGCACCACATCTCAAATGCTTCGATTCTCTTCTGTTCCGGTTTTCCCACAATCCATGTTTCACTACCATACAATGCTGTACTTCAGACGTACATCCTCAGAAATTTCTTCCTCACATTAAGGCCGGTATTTGATATTAGTAGACTTCTCTTGACCAGAAATGCCTTTTTTGCCATAGCGAGTCTGCTTTTGATGTCCTCCTTGCTCCGTCCGTCATTGGTTATTTTACTGCCTAGGTAGCAGAATTCCTTAACTTCCTTGACTTCGTGACCATCAATCCTGATGTTAAGTTTCTCGCTGTTCTCATTTCTACTACTTCTCATTACCTTCGTCCTTCTCCGATTTACTCTCAAACCATACTGTGTACTCATTAGACTGTTCATTCCGTTCAGCAGATCATTTAATTCTTCTTCACTTTCACTCAGGATAGCAATGTCATCAGTGAATCGTATCATTGTTACCCTTTCAACTTGTATTTTAATTCTACTCCTGAACCTTTCTTTTATTTCCATCATTGCTTCCTCGATGTACAGATTGAAGAGTAGGGGCGAAAGGCTACAGCCTTGTCTTACACCCTTCTTAATGCGAGCACTTCGTTCTTGATCGTCCACTCTTATTATTCCCTCTTGGATGTTGTACATATTGTATAAGACCCGTCTCTCCCTATAGCTTACCCCTACTTTCTTCAGAAGCTCGAACAGCTTGCACCATTCTATATTGTCGAACGCTTTTTCCAGGTCGACAAATCCTATGAAAGTGTCTTGATTTTACTTTAGCCTTGCTTCCATTATTAGCCGTAACATCAGAATTGCCTCTCTCGTCCCTTTACTTTTCCTAAAGCCAAACTGATCGTCCCCTAGCGCATTCTCAATTTTCTTTTCCATTCTTCTGTATATTATTCTTGTAAGCAGCTTCGATGCATGAGCTGTTAATCTGATTGTGCGATAATTCTCGCACTTGTCAGCTCTTGCCGTCTTCGGAATTGTGTGGATGATGCTTTTCCGAAAGTCAGATGGTATATAGCCAAACTCATATATTCTACACACCAACGTGAATAGTCGTTTTGTTGCCACTTCCCCCAATGATTTTAGAAATTCTGATGGAATGTTATCTATCCCTTCTGCCTTATTTGACCGTAAGTCCTCCAAAGCTGTTTTAAATTCCGATTCTAATACTGGATCCCCTATCTCTTCTAAATCGACTCCTGTTTCTTCTTCTATCACATCAGACAAATCTTCACCCTCATAGAGGCTTTCAATGTATTCTTTCGACCTATCTGCTCTCTCGTCTGCATTTAACAGTGGTACTCCCGTTGCACTCTTAATGTTACCACCGTTGCTTTTAATGTCACCAAAGGTTGTTTTGACTTTCCTGTATGCTGAGTCTGTCCTTCCGACAATCATATCTTTTTCGAAGTCTTCACATTTTTCCTGCAGCCATTTCGTCTTAGCTTCCCTGCACTTCCTATTTATTTCATTCCTCAGTGACTTGTATTTCTGTATTCCTGATTTTCCCGGAACATGTTTGTACTTCCTCCTTTCATCAATCAACTGAACTATTTCTTCTGTTACCCATGGTTTCTTCGCAGCTACCTTCTTTGTACCTATGTTTTCCTTCCCAACTTTCCTTTTTAGAGATGTCCATTCTTCTTCAACTGTACTGCCTACTGCGCTATTCCTTATTGCTGTATCTATAGCGTTAGAGAACTTCAAACGTATCTCGTCATTCCTTAGCACTTCCGTATCCCACTTCTTTGCGTATTGATTTTTCCTGACTGATGTCTTGAACTTCAGCCAACTCTTCATCACTACTATATTGTGATCTGAGTCTATATCTGCTCCTGGGTACGCCTTACAATTCAGTATCTGATTTCGGAATCTCTGTCTGACCATGATATAATCTAATTGAAATCTTCCCGTATCTCCCGGCCTTTTCCAAGTATACCTCCTCCTCTTGTGATTCTTGAACAGGGTATTCGCTATTACTAGCTGAAACTTGTTACAGAACTCAATTAGTCTTTCTCCTCTTTCATTCCTTGTCCCAAGCCCATATTCTCCTGTATCCTTTTCTTCTACTCCTTCCCCTACAACTGCATTCCAGTCGCCCATGACTATTAGATTTTCGTCCCCCTTTACATACTGCATTACCCTTTCAATATCCTCATACACTTTCTCTATCTTTTCATCTTCAGCTTGCGACGTCGGCATGTATACCTGAACTATCGTTGTCGGTGTTGGTCTACTGTCGATTCTGATTAGAACAACCCGGTCACTGAACTGTTCACAGTAACACACCCTCTGCCCTACCTTCCTATTCATAACGAATCCTACACCTGTTATACCATTTTCTGCTGCTGTTGATATTACCCGATACTCATCTGACCAGAAATCCTTGTCTTCCTTCCACTTCACTTCACTGACCCCTACTATATCTACATTGAGCCTTTGCATTTCCCTTTTCAGATTTTCTACTTTCCCTACCACGTTCAAGCTTCTGACATTCCACGCCCCGACTCGTATAACGTTATCCTTCCGGCGATTATTCCATCTTTTTCTCATGGTAACCTTCCCCTTGGCAGTCCCCTCCCGGAGATCCAAATGGGGGACTATTCCGGAATCTTTTGCCAATGGAGAGATCATCATGACACTTCTTCAATTACAGGCCACATGTCCTGTGGATACACGCTACGTGCTATAATGCAGTGGTTTCCATTGCCTTCTGCATCCTCATGTCGTTGATCATTGCTGATTCTTCCGCCTTTAGGGGCAATTTCCCGCCCCTAGGACAAGAGAGTGCCCTGAACCTCAATCCGCTCCTCCGCCCTCTTTGACAAGGCCGTTGGCAGAATGTGCTGTGATAGTGCCACGCAAAACAACGAGGGGTGCAAGCCCCCCTCCATGTAAAACACGACCACATCATAACACCACCGACTCCGAATTTTACTGTCGGCACTACATACGCTGGCAGATGACGTTCACGTGCATTCACCACATCCACACCCTGCCATCGGATCGCCACAATGTGCACCGTGATTCGTCACTCCACACAATATCTTTCCACTATTCAATCGTCCATTGTTAACGCTCCTTACAGCAATCGAGGCGTCGTTTGGCATCTACCGGCATGATGTGTGGCTTACGAGCAGCCGCTATGTCATGAAATTAAAAATTTGTCACCTCCCGCCTAACTGTCATAGTACCTGCAGTGGATCATGATGCAGTTCGGAATTCCTGTGTGCTGGCTCGGATAAATGTCTGCCTATTACACATTACGTCCCTCTTCAACTGTCGGCGGTCTCTGTCAGTCAACAGACGAGGTCGGTTTGTATGCTTTTGTGCTCTACGTGTCCCCTCACTTTTCTACTTCACTATCAGATTGGAAACAGCGAACCTAGGGATGTTTAGAAGTGTGGAAATCTCGTGCACGGACGTGTGACATAAGTGGCACGCAATCACCTGGCCAAGGATCGAAGTCCGTGAGTTCTGCAGAGGGCCTCTTTCTGCTCTCTCACGGTGTCTAATAACCACCCAAAGTATCCCAACAGCTATTGGAAAACAACTTTCACCGGTATGAATGTAGGGCTGGTGCCCATGAATGTACACTCCTGGAAATTGAAATAAGAACACCGTGAATTCATTGTCACAGGAAGGGGAAACTTTATTGACACATTCCTGGGGTCAGATACATCACATGATCACACTGACAGAACCACAGGCACATAGGCACAGGCAACAGAGCATGCACAATGTCGGCACTAGTACAGTGTATATCCACCTTTCGCAGCAATGCAGGCTGCTATTCTCCCATGGAGACGATCGTAGAGATGCTGGATGTAGTCCTGTGGAACGGCTTGCCATGCCATTTCCACCTGGCGCCTCAGTTGGACCAGCGTTCGTGCTGGACGTACAGACCGCGTGAGACGACGCTTCATCCAGTCCCAAACATGCTCAATGAGGGACAGATCCGGAGATCTTGCTGGCCAGGGTAGTTGACTTACACCTTCTAGAGCACGTTGGGTGGCACGGGATACATGCGGACGTGCATTGTCCTGTTGGAACAGCAAGTTCCCTTGCCGGTCTAGGAATGGTAGAACGATGGGTTCGATGACGGTTTGGATGTACCGTGCACTATTCAGTGTCCCCTCGACGATCACCAGTGGTGTACGCCCAGTGTAGGAGATCGCTCCCCACACCATGATGCCGGGTGTTGGCCCTGTGTGCCTCGGTCGTATGCAGTCCTGATTGTGGCGCTCACCTGCACGGCGCCAAACACGCATACGACCATCATTGGCACCAAGGCAGAAGCGACTCTCATCGCTGAAGACGACACGTCTCCATTCGTCCCTCCATTCACGCTTGTCGCGACACCACTGGAGGCGGGCTGCACGATGTTGGGGCGTGAGCGGAAGACGGCCTAACGGTGTGCGGGACCGTAGCCCAGCTTCATGGAGACGGTTGCGAATGGTCCTCGCCGATACCCCAGGAGCAACAGTGTCCCTAATTTGCTGGGAAGTGGCGGTGCGGTCCCCTACGGCACTGCGTAGGATCCTACGGTCTTGGCGTGCATCCGTGCGTCGCTGCGGTCCGGTCCCAGGTCGACGGGCACGTGCACCTTCCGCCGACCACTGGCGACAACATCGATGTATTGTGGAGACCTCACGCCCCACGTGTTGAGCAATTCGGCGGTACGTCCACCCGGCCTCCCGCATGCCCACTATACGCCCTCGCTCAAAGTCCGTCAACTGCACATACGGTTCACGTCCACGCTGTCGCGGCATGCTACCAGTGTTAAAGACTGCGATGGAGCTCCGTATGCCACGGCAATCTGGCTGACACTGACGGCGGCGGTGCACAAATGCTGCGCAGCTAGCGCCATTCGACGGCCAACACCGCGGTTCCTGGTGTGTCCGCTGTGCCGTGCGTGTGATCATTGCTTGTACAGCCCTCTCGCAGTGTCCGGAGCAAGTATGGTGGGTCTGACACACCGGTGTCAATGTGTTCTTTTTTCCATTTCCAGGAGTGTACATATTTGGAAACATTCTAAAACGAAAGCATATGTGTTTTTTAACACAAACTTATGTTTTTTTTAAATGGACCTCCAATATTTTTTCCGCGGCAATCCATAGCATGACAAAGCACATACACAATGGCGTTGATTGCGTCGCTATATTCCCATTACATCCCGAGATATTGAGACGCGAAGTTGACGCTTGAAACACCCGACATGCGGTGCTAGCGCACGTCCTGAGGCTCAGGCGTGAACCCCATGCAGCTCGTAATCGCGATGTGATTGACATGAGTAATCACACCTCCATACTTATCAAGAGGTCCAAAACGAATAATACTGTCTGCTGCCATCAACTCTCATAAGCACATAATGGTTTCCCTCTTTCACGTATTACGTATCTACGTACACAATATGAACCAGTACCGATCGATGTACACCCGTCAGGTTGTCTTATTTATCGTGCACACCCAAAATAAGGTTTATATAATGCGTTATATGACCCATTGTGCCTGTCGCGCAGGGTCTGGCTCTACTTAGTCAAGTGTCCAACGTAGTTCCACTACAGCCACAGTTACCACTTCGCCTGATTTATGATTTGCGACCCATGCAAACTGCTGTACTCCACCACCCTCCGAGCATCCCATTTGTTGTTGCTTAGGCGTGCAGTACACTGCTGGCCAGTGTAGTCGTGCATCAGAGTAATCTAGTGACGGCACGGAGGTAGTACACATTGTGAATAAACGTTGTGTTGTGGAACTTATACTGTACAGTATAATGTACACACATGAAGATATGGTAGAAATGCTGCTGATCTATGGAGAATGTACGTTGACGGGAAATACGTTATGAGATTGCTTGTTTGTTGATAGTACTGTTAGCGAACATTATGATTATTAAGTTAATATATCTGTTTTCTACCCTACTCTACATACCTGTACTGTACCCTGTTGTAGGTGGACGAAATGCTGTTCGGGCAGAACGACTGTACAGAAGACGATTCCCTGAGAAGCCATCGCCTTCGCGCCGGATGTTTGGTCGTCTCACATCTCGTCTACGTGAAACGGAAAACTTAAATCCAAGACCTCGACATCGTCCTAGAACACGCACAGATGAACGTGCTGAAGTTGCTGTGCTCGCTACCATAGCTGTAAATCCTCAAATCAGCACACGTCAAATTGACCGTGAAGTTGGTGTGTCGAAATCAAGTGCACAGCGTATTCTTAAACGTCATAAATTTCATCCTTACCATGTTCATTTACACCAGGATCTTCATGGAAATGACTTCCGCAATAGGGTACCATTTTGTCGGTTGGCTCAGCAAAAACTTCTGACTAATCCAAATTTTTTTGCAGATGTTCTCTTTTCCGACGAGGCATCATTCACCAACAAAGGAATTGTCAATATGAGGAATATGCATTATTGGTCGGCAGACAATCCAAAATGACTCCGCCAGGTAGAGCATCAACGTCCGTGGAAAGTTAATGTTTGGTGTGGGAGTATTGGAGATACCATTATCGGACCTTTCTTTCTAAATGGCATCCAAAATGGCAGACAATATTCCAGATTTATACGACACAATCTTCCTGTTCTCTTGGACACCGTACCTCTGAACCGGAGAATGGTCATGTGGTATCAGCATGACGGATGCCCTGCACAACGACTTCTGAACCGTAAGTCCTCTGGTAGGTGGATTGGACGAGGTGGCCCAGTTAGGTGGCCTGCCCGATCTCCGGACCTTACACCTCTGGATTATTTTCTTTGGGGAGCAGTGAAGGATGCTGTTTATCAACATGAACCAACAACACCAGAGGACATGAAGCAACGCATTATTGATGCTTGTACAGCCATCAAAGAGGAACCAGTAGCACGAAGTAGGGCATCCTTCATCTGCAGAGTGACCCTATGTATGCAAGCCAATGGGCATCACTTTGAGCATGAGATGTTGTAAGTTTGCTGTTTATGTTTTTATGTAAGTAGGCTGTTTATGTTTTCTTTATGTAAGTTTGCTGTTTATGTTTTTATGTAAGTAGGCTGTTTATGTTTTCTTTATGTAAGTTTGCTGTTTATGTTTTTTTATTGGCAACGTTACGTAGCACTCTCTATATGAAAAGTTTGAATTGTTGTCTGCCATTGTTATCATGAACTGCTATAGCTGGATGCGAACAGCGCGTAGCGCTGGGCAGTTGGAGGTGAGCCGCCAGCAGTGGTGGACGTGGGGAGAGAGATGGCCGAGTTTTGATAATCTGTAAGACTGGATGTCAATTATGAATATTAAGGTAAATACATTGTTTGTTCTCTAATAATATCTTTCATTTGCTAACTATCCCTATCAGTAGTTAGTGCCTCCAGTAGTTTGAATCTTTTATTTAGCTGGCAGTAGTGGCACTCGCTGTATTGCAGTAGTTCGAGCAGCGAAGATTTTTGTGAGGTAAGTGATTTGTAAAAGGTATAGGTTAAAGTTAGTCAGGGCCATTGTTTTGTAGGGGTTATTGAAAGTCAGATTGCGTTGCGCTAAAAATTATTGTGTGCCAGGTTAAGCACAGTCTTGTATAAATTGTTCTAAGGGGACGTTTCATATGTCGACCCTTAGCCTAGGATACCTCACTGGAATCTTCTGATTTTTTCTTGTAGTTTGTGTATTTAGTGTAGCTTTTGTTTATTGCTAGCGCGTAATTGTAGAGAGAATCTCCTTTGTAGTTGCAGTCTTTCATTGTTGTAATGTAAAACAGTTGTGGCATGCATGTAGATTTGCAACAAGTATTTCGCAGCTGCGCTTGTAATTAACTACATATTATTTTCAGTGCTATGTTAATGTGTTCTCTTATTTTTGCTCTTCAAATTGTGTTTTCGTGTGTTATCGTGTGAAATATTGTCTCAATAATGGCGTGTGAAAAACGTAACACTCGGCTCCAAAGTAAACTAAGAAACGACAGTGAAGACGAAAGCAATGTGTTAGCGCCACTGTGTAATGAGTTAACTAATGTTCAAAGTAGTAATTTGGTAACTGTGCATAGGGAAATGGAGCGGGCGTCAAACAATGGCGTAGACAGTCAAACAGGTAGTGAACAGGGAAGCATTATCGATCGATCGGTCGGCAACAGCTCGCCTCAGGAATCCGAAATGATAGGACACAATTTTGCAAATACTGTAGATTCAGGTTTTGGGTCCTCACCTTTTTCTCAAATGAGTCAAGACACATTTTCTGCTTGTCAAAATGTGAATGCGGCCGGTGAAAACGCACTGTCAAAAAGCATAGAGAAACAGATTCCAGACACTAATACATTATTATTGCAATTAATGCAACAAATGGAACAAAATCAGAGACAGATGGGACAAAATCTTCAAAAGTTAGACACAATGGAACAAAATCTTAAAAAGTTAGACACAGTGGAACAAAATCTTCAAAAGTTAGACACAATGGAACAAAATCTTAAAAAGTTAGACACAGTGGAACAAAATCTTCAAAAGTTAGACACAATGGAACAACACCAGAGACAAACACAGCAAAAGTTAGACACAATGGAACAAAATCTTCGGAAGTTAGACACCACACTTGAACAAACACGTGAAGATTTAACTACTGAATTACATAACATTGAATCGAAATGTCAAAAAGTCTGTAATGACGTAAAAACACAAATTTGTGAGCATTTTCAGCCTATTTTTTCGCGGCATGAAAATGCATTACAGAATCACGAAGCAGCCATAAAAGAGCTGCAAACCATTGTTCATGAAAATCATGAGACCTTGTGGGCTAAAATTGACTCAGTTGCATCTACCGATTCGGTTACGCAACTGGCAAAAACTCAGGACAACTTAAAGAACACAGTAGATTCGATTTCAACACAAATGGACACTCTGAAACTTGGTTCAGAAAAACACACTGAGGAAATGTGTTCACTATCGGAGAAAGTAGCTGAACTTTCGGATCAGGTCACTAACTTATCTACAAAGGTAGATGATGATCTGAATGACACAAGACCCGTAGCCTTCACTGACACAGAAGAGTATGAACAAATAAGAAAATTCAAACAAAATCAGAATCAAATTAATACGCAATACAAAAGAGAAATGCGGGAAGTACAAGATCAGCTGACACAGGTAATACAAGAATTACGTATTTCAGAGGACACTCGCGCCCCAATAAGGGAAGAGGGACATATAAATACGGAAAAGCCACAAAATAATAACACAGAGCATTTCGGTAATTATGAAAGGAACTGGCAAGGTGCACCGAATTTTGAGATGGAACCGCCGACACGACGTAACAATGACCGATATGCTACTCGCCGACACGACGATTTTGATTATAAGCTGTTCATTACTACACGTAAATTCAAAACATTTAAGAATTCTGGCAACGACATTCATCCACAAGCATGGCTCCATCAATTCTCTCATTGTTTTCCTCCCAACTGGTCATTAGAACACAGATTAGAATTTATGTGTGGCTACTTGGAGAATGAACCAGCTGTAAGAATGCGATCGGTCATTCACGATTGTCACAGTGAAGGAGAATTTTACCATGCGTTCCTCTCAGCATATTGGTCACAAGCTACACAAGATCGCGTGAAACATAGCATCATGATGATGAAACACTTTGAACAATCTGAATTTTCCAGTCTTGTCAAATATTTTGAAGACATGTTGCACAAGAATCAGTACCTGTCAAACCCATACAGCCCCTCAGAACTCATCCGCATTTGCTTAATCAAACTGCCTGAACATTTGAGACATATTATTTTAGCAGGACGTTGCAAAGATGACATTGAAGCTTTTCAGGGACTGTTACAAGAACTGGAAATTGACACAGACAGTCGCGGAATGCGAAAACAGGAAAACAATCACTACAGGTCACATCCGTCTCAATTCCGTGACGACAGAAACAATAAATGGCCACGACAAACCTATTCTTACAACGTAAATCGTGACCAAAACAGACACCACCCATATGATAACCACTGGCAGAGTAATAGTTACAGGGAAAGATCACCTTTCCGCGGTAATGACTATCACAGAGACAATCAGAGAAACAGACAATATGGGACCCAAAATAACTATTATCAAGGGAGACAGAATAACTTTAGACGCAACGGTCCAGCGCGTAGTTACGATTCAAGGAGAAATTCTCCACCATGTGACCGACAAGAAAGAAACTATGGAAACTACCGACATGACGACAGACGATATGATCGTAACGACAGACCTGAATTGCATCAGAACTGGCGAGATTTAAACAGAGCTGGGCCCTCTGGGCAAGGCGAATTTGTGGAAGTTAGGCCTCCTAATCCCAGTAACGGCGCGCGCCAACAAAGAAACAGACAATGACTCGCACCGCAGGCAGCTGCGTGCGCCGGCTGGCTCCGAGAAAAATAACATTGACGCTAACCTTGAGCAAAATTCCAGTATTCTTTACGGACGAATACCGCATGATACTTGCATTCAAGTTGAAACTCTGCGTACTGAGAAGAGCAAAGAGTAAAGGTTTACACCACATTTCTCATGTAAAACCATTTATTGACAGATAATCTGCTTTTTAACTTAGTCTTTGCAATTTTCACTTCACGCTACTTGTACAATTTGTCACACTGAGAAACTGTTAACACGCAACATTTTGGTTTGCTTACGAGTGGATTCTGGATTTGAGGTGCTTTATGTGAAATGCCAGATGACACAGTGGTTAGTTTATGTGACAGCTACACGATTATATCACGATGTTACTAATGAGTGACAATTTACAATGTTGCTTTTGCGGTGTATCTGTTTTATATCTGCACAGTTTTTTCTGAATTCTTCTATAAAGTGAGACATGTTTTAGTGGTGACTTTTGTGCTATTGCTACAAGGAGACAGCTTTTTCCGTAGGACAACAATACGTTACAGCACAGTACTTTCCTCATCACGGCAATAAGCGTAATAACTAAGAAATCTATACGCAAAGCATTTCACTTTTGTGTATCATGAGGTAAGTACATTGACTTCTGCAGAACTTAGCTTTCGGAGGACAATAACTACGACACTTCCCAGAGATTATCTTACAGCAAGACGCATATTTAGCGCTACAGGACACGTATTTGAGTGATTAATTTTGTACTTAAAACATTTATTTTTAAAGAGTTTTGAATTACAAAGAAAGTTTTTCGTGATACATTTAATTCCATTGCTGTAATCTGTAACACCTGAGGGTATAATTACAATAAACCTCAGGGGGGTACACGCCTACTTTGTGTACCATGTGTTTGGCAAGCACAAGGAGCCCTAGCTAATATGGTATTTGCTTATACAATTTAACACATCGGTACCATATTTCTCTAACACATAAATTACACAGCTATCTGATCATTTAACAGAGAAACAAACATCCTTTTACTACGTCAGTGACACATTTTTACGCAATTACAGAGTTGGATTACTTCACACTTAAGAAATTGTACTTTGTCTGTACTTTGTGAACTGTTCATATTTTTTTGGTACCATTGTGATACTATGAGAGCTTTGAATGATGTATTTGGTATGAGATCATGATTTTTTAAAGTACGTTTGAGGTAGATGACACTACTGAAATGAGCATAGAATTTTCTTTAGGTTTTGAAATCATTGGAGGAAGCTACGACGTTTTTGACATTTGACTGAGGTGTTATGATGTTATTTTTACGACGACGATGTGTATTATGCTGTTGAGGTATGTTTATGTCAATAAAATTCTTGACCTGTGAAATGTTTTTATATGAGACTGGCACTGTAGCGGAAAGTACTGTCGTTAATATTTCCGTAAGAAAGTTAAGTGACCACCTGCACATAATGTGACGTGGGCACCCAGGTGTGTCAGACACCTGGAGAACAAGCCTTTTCAGACGCTCAGGTAGAAAAGAAAGCCATTAGGATGTGCTTTTCATCGCTAATGCGACACGCTCGTTACTTGAAAACATATGATTTTTGTAATGCGTTGTGGGCACACAGCTGTGTCAAACACCTGGAGAATAAGCCATTAGGATGTGCCTTTCATCGCTAATGCGACACCCTCGTTACTTAAAAACATATGATTACTCGCACTTTGTGCTAATTATTGAAATGCTTATGAATTGATGGGAAATATTCGTACATCTGCTCACCTGATTATGACAAGTGTCTTTCTACGAGAGTTGAGAGCCATTAACTTATGAAACGAAATGCCACATGACTATTGAATGATATTTTTATGCTTTGGTTTGCGTAATTGCTTATTTCATTTGATATCTGGTTTCCAGCTGTGTTGCAGCATTGCTTTTATAAAATGAAATGCATTTGCTAATGTGAACTCTTTCTGTCAACAGATCTATTAAATAATTATTTTATGATCCACATTCTTTAAGAAAGGAGCACTTGGAAAGGAAAGAACAATAAGAAGAAACTAGCAACAGTAACACATAATTTTCTTTTCTAGTACATGGTAATATTTTTTTTTACAATCAGTTGTTATGGTGCACCACTTTAATTACATAGACATTAAGATGTGAATATGCATTTCCCTTGTCTGCATTGTTGTTTTTACTGTAATATTTTTTTTGCTTGAGCTATGTCATGTCTAGGTATAAGTTGCTGCTGTTTGTCAGGCATAGTGTTACTGAATTTGACTTTGTGTTACTCTTCTAAGCTAGTTTTTCTTGTTTCCTGCATTGCCTTATATTAGTTGTAATATTGCACTTGCTTTGCTAATTTATGCTGCTTGCTTTGCCATTTCTATATTTTGTCATTGATGTTTGTGTTAATTATTTTTTTTTGCTGCATTGCCTCGTCCCTTGGTATATATATCTGAGCTCAGTAGATTTAAGTTAGCTTAAGAGGGGGTAGACTATATAAGAAACTGACTATGGAGAATAGGTAAAGAATGCATTGCGAAGAAAGATTTGGGCCCCAATGAGTATTGTACAATCAGAAATAATTATTTTGAAAGAAATATGAATAGAATACAGGAACGAGGTATAGGTAGGATTTTCTTGTAAATAAATGATGGGGTAAGCAATATGTGAACATATAAATACAGAAAGCATGCTTAGATAGGATTTTTTTGGTGGAAGCAAAGGTTGAAATAAGACGAACGATCTATGGAATGAAGGGAGATCTCCAAACAAAATACTGCAGTAAAACAAACCCTGTCCTTTCCTCTTTGCTGTTTTTTCCCAATATGTAATTGTGTGTTGTCCTTTCCTTTTGGTGTTATCCCACTATGTGTTTGGGTACCCGTGTGTATTTGTGTTTTTCCTGTCTTTATGTGTTTAGCTGATGAGAGCTATGTTGTAGAATTTTTCTAATACTCTGTTATTTTCTTTGTAAAGATGCTTAGACTTTATTTATTCTGCTTTGTTTTAATGCTCATGTGTGAAGTTGACGTTTCAAAAGTTATTCTGATCTTTTATGTATGTACTCATGTCATCATTCCTGTAACACTGATGTATATGTTTATTTCTATTCTTTTGTAAAGCCCCTATTACTACAAATATTATCTGTATTGTTATGTTTTTAATGATGTATTTTGTATCTTTGTAATTGTATTCTTATGTTATATAATTGTAATTGACACCAGTTCATCATATTATTAACTTGTAAGCATTCATTTCACTGCACACATTCTGTTGGTCATAGTATATGGACAATATGTGAGAAGTAGGGACTGTTAGTGTTTGCACGTGTGTTACTAATTCAGCAAGGGACTGGATAACAGCATTGCTGGTTCTAAGGACAATTCCCAAAAACTTTGTGCGTGCACAAGTGGTGGTTTATGGACTTGCTATCTTCTCTGCAAGACTCTTCGATGGTGATTGTGCACCTGCACAGTCGCAGCAGATGGCTGCTGGCCATCTCTACCAGGACTACAGTGGGTCTACACCTTTGCTGACTCACCAGTACCACAGTTTCTACAAGGACTGCAGTGGGTCTGCACCTCTGGTGGCCCACCAATACCATACTCTCTACCAGGACTGCAGTTGGTCTGCTCTGTGATGACCTATCTACCAATATTCGTCAGAACTTCGAATGACTCTGCTGTGGGTTTGCTCCATTGTGGCCCATTACCTGTCAGCATTTCAAGAGTCAGCACTGTCTTTCCGTTGGAAGGACAACACTACTTCTTCAATACTACATGGAAATCCACTACTTCTGTGTGCAATTTCTTTTACTAATGAGAAACTGTAATTACTATTATGATGAACAATCTGGACTGTCTTTATGGACTGTGAGAAAATTTTAGCTGTTGACCAACATTGTATTAATAAGTGTGTGCATTTGATATCTTTGTGATTGTAATTATGAAAAATTTTTTCAAATCTGTATTGGCCAGTGCCCAACACCATTTGTAAAAAATTTTTGTGGGGAGCATGGGGGCTATGTAAGTTTGCTGTTTATGTTTTTATGTAAGTAGGCTGTTTATGTTTTCTTTATGTAAGTTTGCTGTTTATGTTTTTATGTAAGTAGGCTGTTTATGTTTTCTTTATGTAAGTTTGCTGTTTATGTTTTTTTATTGGCAACGTTACGTAGCACTCTCTATATGAAAAGTTTGAATTGTTGTCTGCCATTGTTATCATGAACTGCTATAGCTGGATGCGAACAGCGCGTAGCGCTGGGCAGTTGGAGGTGAGCCGCCAGCAGTGGTGGACGTGGGGAGAGAGATGGCCGAGTTTTGATAATCTGTAAGACTGGATGTCAATTATGAATATTAAGGTAAATACATTGTTTGTTCTCTAATAATATCTTTCATTTGCTAACTATCCCTATCAGTAGTTAGTGCCTCCAGTAGTTTGAATCTTTTATTTAGCTGGCAGTAGTGGCACTCGCTGTATTGCAGTAGTTCGAGCAGCGAAGATTTTTGTGAGGTAAGTGATTTGTAAAAGGTATAGGTTAAAGTTAGTCAGGGCCATTGTTTTGTAGGGGTTATTGAAAGTCAGATTGCGTTGCGCTAAAAATTATTGTGTGCCAGGTTAAGCACAGTCTTGTATAAATTGTTCTAAGGGGACGTTTCATAATGTGAACGCTATGTTTAGTATGTAGTGCTGGTATCACAGTGGAAGTTTCTACAAAGGGCCATTTTACCCAGTGATGTTCAGAAACATTTCTTTCCAACACCACGCCCGGGTTCCCGGGTTCGATTCCCGGCGGGGTCAGGGATTTTCTCTGCCTCGTGATGACTGGGTGTTGTGTGATGTCCTTAGCTTAGTTAGGTTTCAGTAGTTCTAAGTTCTAGGGGACTGATGACCATAGATGTTAAGTCCCATAGTGCTCAGAGCCATTTCTTTCCAACAGTTTGTCATTTAACGCATTAGATAAACATAACATTGATAATTATGTGATAATAAAACTAATTGATTAAACATGTTTACATTCATCTTCTATGTCCTACCTGAACTTCCCAAATCAAAACATTTTTACCTAAACAACGGTAAAACTTTTAGTCCACTTGCTTGTTTCACTAAAACCATCAACATGAATTTTACTATTACGAGTGAATGATTAACTGTCACTTGCGCTAGATCTACAGTAAAGTAAAGTTTTAACATTGAACGGCATTACCTTTTCAGTAAAGGATTAACGATAAGCGAAGTTAACTTTGTGACTAACGTTGCGATACACAGATATGTTACAGAACCGCATCACCCCCAGCCTGTGGGATAAATACCTGCTGGAATGTACGACGTTAATGCAGGATGGCAGCAGACCGTATTATTCGTTTCGGACCTCTTGATAAGTATGGAAGTGTGATGACGCATGTCAATCACATCGCGATTACGGGCAGCATGGGGTTTACGCCTGAGCCTCAGGACGTGCGCTAGCAGCGCATGTCGGATATTTCAAGCGTCAACTTCACGTCTTAATATCTCGGGATGTAATGGGAATATTGCGATGCAATCAACGCCATTGTGTATGTGCTTTGTCATGCTATGGATTGCTGAAGGAAAAATATTGGAGGTCCATTTCAAAAAACATAAGTTTGTGTTAAAAAACACATATTCTTTCGTTTTAGAATGTTTCCAAATATGTACATTCATGGGCCCCAGCCCTACATTGATACCGGTGAAAGTCGTTTTCCAATAGCTGTTATTGTTCCAGAGATATTTTGGGTGGACAAGATAGGTGGGACTACCTGTATAGTACCTGACAATAGGTGGCAGCACAATGCACCTAATATGAAAAACGTATGTTTTTCGGGGTGGCCGAATACTTTTGATCACATAGTATGTTTAATATGCGGCGACCGAAAGGATATCCTAAATGGCTAATTCTAGTGAAAATGTCAATAGTGTGTTAATGTAATCTGAGCGAACATTCGACTGATAACGGTACTTTTCTCATGACTCGAAGAAATAATAAACGCAGTGTTAATCACAATTTTTTAATAGGAATATCACTTTTTCATCACTATATATTTACTGAGTTACCTACGTTGAAAGTGAAAGTAGTAGATTGAAAGGACAAGTGTCAACTAGGCATACGGTTAAGGAAGTTATCCTGCCTACAACAGTTCGTTCGGTGCTGAATCACTACAATAGTGAACAAAAAGTCAAGCAAACTTACGATGTGAGACTTCAAACTAAATACCCAAGAAGTAACAAATACTGCATCGTTGGTGCCCGAAAACAAGTTGAAGGTAGGAACTTAACGTGTAGCTTCCGTCCCCGTGGACTTTATTGAATATGAATTTCAAGTTAAATCATAAAACAGTGTGACTAGAAACAGGATGAGATGAATTTGGATATCCATTGAAGCATCTGTCTGGATTGGTTTAGGTAATCAACCAAAGACATGAGATAGTGTGCAGTCAGCCTCGCGGGATAGCCGCGCGGTCTTGGGCGCCCTGCTACGTTGTCGCGCTGCTGCCCCCGTCGAATGTTCGAGTTCTCCCTCGGGCATGGTTGTGTGTGTTCTGCTTAGCGTAAGTTAGTTTAAGTCAGATTAAGTAGTGTGTGAGGCTAGAGACCTATGACCTCAGCAGTTTGGCTCATATGGCTCTGAACACTATGGGACTCAACATCTTAGGTCATAAGTCCCCTAGAACCCTAACTAACCTGAGGACATCACACACACCCATGCCCGAGGCAGGATTCGAACCTGCAAACGTATCAGTCCCGCGGTTCCGGACTGCAGCGCAAGAACCGCTAGACCACCGCGGCCGGCCTCAGCAGTTTGGTCCCATAGAAACTTACCACAAATTTCCAAAAGAGTATGCAGTCCTTAATCCACTTCTGCGCAATACCCAATCCATACTACGCATTAACACTACTAAATTAGAGTAATGAGAAGAAGTACTGCAAACAGGCACAGTTTCATGCATTGAACAACCTATTTTTGCGAGACTAGAATCTACGTCCGTTACCACATCGTTGACCTCATTCCCTATGCAAATTATTCATCGTGTAGAGAAATTACTCTTTACCTAAAATACTACAGAGAACCTGTAATAATGATTAATTTCTTTTCTCTACGAGAAATTAGTTACATGTTTATAAAAGTAAAATTTCCTGTCTTAAAAAGAACGTGGAACTTGTTACGGAGGGACGTGCTGCTCATTGATATAATGCTTGTGACCTTTTCTTTCGATCGCTTATTTCCATACAGTCGAGGTGTTCCGAAACAGTCGTCAATACAATAAAAACAATAATTTTTTGCTGCTTTTCTCCCCCGCTTCTTTATCATTTAAATACACCCAGGTAACAGTTCTAACAGATACGATATGGTACGAAAACGCTTTCTCTGTATTAGGGAAGACGAATGAAAGAGTCAAATTTCTAAGAAAGTATTACACTTTCGACGCTCTTAAAAAAATTGTACACCATAGGAGGACACTGTAACTTTACTATATGAATCAAAAAGATACATCAGTATGTCAGAATCGCATAGGAGATCAGTTATCAATATATTTGGTAAGCTTGACAACGAAATATCGATCTTAAATCCCACAAAAGGCGCCAGTGCGATGTATTACAGTGCTTGGAGTCGTTATCGAGTGAGCATGACAACAGACATGGAAGGAATACAAAACCACGTCCCTAGGATCATAGGAGTTCCGAATAGTTGGATCGCCCGTACTTGAGTTTAACGGTGATTATGTTCGCCTCGATAGCTAAGGGGTCAGTGCGGTGGAATGCTGTTCAATGGGGCCCGGGTTCGATTCCCGGCTGGGTCGGAGATTTTCTCCGCTCAGGGACTAGGTGTTGTCTTCATCATCATCACATCATCCCCATAGAGGTGCAAGTCACCGAAGTGGCGTCAACTAAAAAAAATATTTGCACCAGGCGACCGGTCTACCCGACGGGAGGTCCTCGCCACACGACATTTCACGGTGATTATGAAGGAACTTGAATGTGTGTCTTTGGAACAAGCCGTTGGTTGTTTTCAAGAAACCATGTTACACAAATTTAAAAAATCGTTACTCGACGTAGACTGTGCAACTATTTCATTGCCTTTGTCACATATAACGCTTAGGGATGGCTAGAATTAGACAGGTAAGGCGGATAAGGCGGCAGGCAGCTCCATGTTCCTCTACTCTCTGAATGGATCAGATCAAATATACACGCAGTATATTCGAAATGAAGTGTAATTTCATATACAGACTGAGTCACGTAAGACGTAACAGCCATTTTATTTCCTGAATGGGTCCACATATCGAAACGATCTTTTACTCTGTTGATAGTATGCTGAAAAGCACGTGATGTTTTGTATCGATATAGCTCTGAATTCTGATATCAATCGAGGTATTGAAAGAGGTGTTTCTTTTTATGGAACAATACACTTTCTACAACTGCGTTCAATAGGTCTTCGAAAGACAATTACAGTGATGTAGCACTTGTTAGTACTGACGATGAAACCTTTCGCCAAATATTCCGAGAAATTTACTAAACTTAGAAAACAGTGCGGTGTAAACGGCGCCAAACAGAGCTCTCGCACCACGTTCATATGGTTCTGAGCACTATGGGACTTGACATCTGAGGTCATCAGTCCCCTAGAACTTAGAACTACGTAAACCTAACTAACCTAAGGACATCAAACATATCCATGCCCGATGCAGGATTCGAACCTGCGACCGTAGTGGTCGCGCGGTTCCAGACTGAAGCGCCTAGAACCGCCAAACCGGCCGGCTCTCGCGCCACGTTGCGACGTTACGTACAACAAGATAGGCCTACGCTACTGAGAAAAAACCTCAATATGCATACAAGAGATGTTGAAGCAAAAATGACTTACTGGTAGACAACACAGGTCCTGCAGTGCAGAAGGGTAAACAGTTGAAAAGGCTTGATGCAACGACGTAGCCTGTTATGAGCTTGTTTACAGCGCTCGACTTGCTTTTCAACTTTAGAATATTTCTTGGATTCTTTTGCAAAGAGTTTTCATCCTCAAAAATAGCAAGTATGATATGACTGCACTTGTCTTTTCAAGCGCTTTCTGATGCAGTTTAAAAGGGATATCATTCTAATTAAAGAATAAAAGTTGCTTCAGTACCCCGATCGCTACAAGAGTTAAGATTCCTTATCACATACCGAAGTACGTGCCTGTTAGCGTCCTGTCGTTTGCCGAAAAGCTCATTTTGATATCTGCAACAGTCCATGAAGAAAAGGTGTGTTGTGTCTGACATGTTCCACCCTGTATGTTACATTGTTACAAGTATGAAGCAGTGCGCTTTCTTGAGAGACAATAAGTGAAATGTAAATTTCACAGTAATTTAATATGAATGTCAACAAACGCTGGCGAAACTATAGTTGTTTCGACAAAAAGCCTGGAAACTTACATACATTTGAATTGAATTGATTTTGGGGGAGAGGAGCTTCCTTTACTACCTGTGCTCGTCCTGTCCGCCTCTCCCCCACCCTCACCTACGTTGGACACACCATTGACTGTCACCTCACCAGGATCCCTCATCTCTGCTCTATCCAATCCAAAGCCGACAACCACCTCTGTCTCCTTAAACTCCTCTCTGGCTAGTCATGGGGGTTGAACCCCTCTACCATCCTCCACACATACAAATCTTTAATCCATCCTATCTCTGTTATGCCAGTCCTACATGGACATCCACCCCCTACCCTCCCACAAATTCTACATGTCCGTCCAGATCCTCGAGCGCCATGGACTCTGCCTTGCCTTCCATATACACCTTCCGTCTCTCACGTGGATACTCTATGACCTGATTCCTTTCCTCCATCTGCTCCTTTTCCTCGAACATATCTGCATCCTCTGCACCTCCTGCCGACTTGATCTCCCTCATCCCCTGTTTGCTCCTCTCCTCTCCAACCTCTGTCCTCTGCCGCACCTTCACTGTTGTGTCCCCCCTTCCCTCCACCTCTACACCCTTCATCTCCTTTCCCAAAGTGGCTTCCATCAACTCCCCCTCCCAGATGATGCCCTCTGTCCCTCCATTTACCCCTCCTGTCAACTCTGATCCTCACATCACCCTCCCTCCCTCTGTCCTTTTTCTGGGCTCTCTTCCCCTCTTCCATCCCAGTTTATCCCCACCTGCCCTCTCTTTGAGTCCCTTCCCTCCCCTGAGTCCTTTAGCTTTCCCCTCCACTGCCTTCCCCAATCCTTCCTGCGTCCGCCCTGCCCCTCCCCCCTTTCTTTCCGTGTCCACTCCCTACATCGGCTTCCCCCTTTTCCTCACCTCTCCCCTTTTCCCCCCCTCATCGTTCCGGGTCCTCCCCCCCCCACCCCCATCTGCCTGCGTGTTGCGTCTATAGTGTTGTTTAAAGTGAATGTTCAGTATTGTGCATCCCCTGTATGTGTTGAAAGCGGCCACCATACTGTCGCTGGTTGTGTTTTTTATCTTGTGCGAACACAAACCAGACTGTCACCGTGTTTTTTTAATTGTGCCTGTCTGCTTACTGTGTGTCTTCATCCGCATCCTCAACTCCGTGTTTTTATATTTTAAATTCCACAAATTTCCGCCATTTTACAGCTATTTTTACGATATCACCGTTTTGCCACCTGTTTTTATTGTTTGTTTATATTCTCATTACTTTTTTCAACTTTTCTGTAGGCTGTAGAGCAGCCTATTACGCTGCTGCCAGCCACCAATTAAGAAAACAAAAAGGGGGAGAGGAGCAAGGAGCAAGGCCATTAGTCTCATCGGATTAGGAAAAGACTGGGAAGGAAGTCAGCCGTGCTCTTTCAAAGGAACCATTCGTTAGGATTCGTCGTGACCAAGTGGTTAGCGTTTGAACTGTGAAATAGGACCGTGTATGATGTGATGTTTCGGCTTCTGGTCAAACTTAAGATCTAATTTAAATTCTTTTTTGATAACTGGTCATATTGTTTAATTTATATGACATTTGAGAGGTAACATAATTGAAAACGACCACGTGTGTTTGGATGAAGTGTTATTGAATTTCAAGTTATTTGACTACTTAAAATTTTTAATTAAATTTAAGTTTCAGATCAAACATATTTAAAACTATCGACAAGTAAATGAGGAAACGGAAAGAGCGTTCCTGAAAATGTATACCTGTCCTGATTTGCAAAATCCCTTGTACAAGCAGTCTGAAGAGGTACCTGGAACTACTTTGCACCTCGACGTTTTGGGTTGCAGACACAAAGGCTGGCCCAACTTGGCAATCAACCCGCGTAGCGGTGAGACGTTGTTAATGCAGCAAGAACGGATAGTGTAGGTGCAAATTTTTTGAACAGCACACAATTTACACTTGTACTACAAAAATTAAGGTTTGAGTGTGAATCGGATCGCCGTCTCATACGCATCGGCCTCCTGATGCTCTATCGCTAACCAGTTGACCACCATGAACGCGTAAATTCCCGCCTCTAAGGACAGAAACATCAGTTCCGTAACAGACGCGTAAAACTTCTCTTGCGATTTTCTCGGGACTGTCAGAGTATTAGAGCTTGCTACCCTACTTTAAACATTATGTTTTTTCAATGGCTTACTAAAGGAGTACAACGTTTGAAGCAAATCCGTGGTCTCAATGTCGTGGCCTCCCTTTTCAGAATAAGAGTTACATCCGACGTCCGCAAATATTTGTTGGATACACTTTTCGTCCACTGTAGCTGTCTGATTTATCTTGGAAGTTATTGCTTGATGTCTTTAACACATGGCGGGTCATTCTGTCCCTTCTTCTTATCAATTTTTTCACATGTTACTCTGCTCGTCAATTCTGCGTAGCTCTTTTCTTAACATTCCACCTGATGTTTAACGTCCTTCTGTTGCACCACATCTCTTCCTTTCCGCTATTCCAACAGTCAATGGCTCATTTCCATACAATTCTGTGATCCAAAAGTACTATTCAAATTTAGGCCCACGTTTGATACTAGTATACATCTTTGAGCTAGGAATTCCATCTTTCCCGTGTATCCATTGCTAGTGGGCTTTATACGTGCTTCTTGCTTCGTCTCTCATGTTTTCTTTTTTCCCCTCTAGGTAGCAGAATTCCTTCACTTCGTCATCTCCAATTCTATTTAAGTACATCGCGAATCTGAAACTCATTATTGCCATGTCTCTTCATTTCTTTCAAAGGACATTTTGTCTTCATTACTATGTTCATTCCAGGTGGTGGGTCCTCAAATTCATCTTTACTTTCACCGAGAATAGCAGTGCCTTCAGCCAGTCTTACGACTGATATCCTTTCACCCTGGATTTTAATCGAACTCCTGAACATTGCTTGCACCATAACATCTGCTAATGTAGACACGGCCGGTTCAGTTAATAACGGGTAATAATCCTGCATGTAAGAACTAAGTCCTGTGGATGTATTTAGTTTAAGCTTAATTTCCTTGTCCAAACAAATTTCCCAAGGGAAGACGACGGAACGAACGAAATTTTTGCAAAGAACTGGTACCGTTATGAAGTGGATACCCTTTACAGCTAGCTACATCTCACCCATGCAACATGTATTATAGGTTAATACGCTAATGGCAGGTAGAACTTGAGAACAAAACTTAGGATCATAAGGTTCTATACGGCACTGATTGCAGGGGCAGGACTAAGTATCTATGCTTGCTGTTTCTCTGCTGAGCTTCTGTATGTGGAGATGTAAAAGGTGGACGCTGGGCAGCTCGGGGCAGACGAGAACGAGGCAGCGAGGGACTCGAAAACAGATGCTCTGCATCTCTGGAACGATTGCTTTAACTGCGTCGGCCATCCGAGCGTGCCGCCCGTCCAGCCCAAATTCCCACATGCCGCACACTACACACTGTATGTGGTGTCCTCCGCCCATTATCCGCTATTTACTCGCAGCTATTCAACTGAATCCCGTGAGGGTTCGGACGAGTCAGTGTATCCGCACAGAATGTATCATTTGGCTCTCAAGGCGCATTTATGTACAAATTTATACGTTTTGAATCCGTTCTCTCAGTCATGTCCGAGAGACAACAGACACCATTTGTATGAATCTTTTATTTTATTTTATTTTATTTTTATTTTTTTCAATCAGCAGTCCTCTGACTGGTTTGATGCGGCCCACACGGATTCTTCTCCTGCGACGATGTCTTCATCTCAGTAGCAATTGTAACCTGCGTGCTCACTTATTTGCTGGGTGTCTTCCAATCTCTGTTTTCATATACAATTTTTACCTTCTGCAACTTCCTCCAGTATCGTGGAAGTTATTCCATGACGTCTTAACCGATGTCCTGTCATCATGTTCCTTCTTCTTGTCAGTGTTTTCCATATATTCCTTTCCTCGCCGATTCTCCGGAGAACCTCCTCATTCCTTACGTTATCAGTAAACAAGTTTCAACAATCTTCTTAACACCACATCTCAAATGCTTTGATTCTCTTCTCTTCTGGTTTTCTCAGGGTCCATGTTTCACTGTCACACAATGCTCCAAACGAACACTCTCAGAAATTTCTTCCTCAAATTAAAGTCTATGTTTGATAGTAATAGACGTCTCTTGGCCAGGAATTCCGTATTTGCCAGTGCTAGTCTGCTTTTTAAGTCGTCCTTACTTCGACCGCCGTGGCTTAGTTTGCTGCCAAGGCAGCAGCATTTCTTAACCTCATCTACTTTGTGATTGGCTGCAGCTGTTCAGCTGTGTCCCGAAGAGTTCGGACAGTTGTGTGCATACGTACAGATGATATCGCTTCACTGTCAGGGCACATACATGTATATACTTAAATTTGTAGTGTTTGCCTTTTTGGACGTAGGCAACTATAAGATTATTTTAGGCTTTAAAGAAACGGGACGTTTTGGTACTTGTACAACTCAATTTTAACTTCTTAACTGATACCGTATCGCGATACATGTATAGCAGTTGGCTGAATTAAAATTTAATAATTGTCGTCGTCCATTGTTGCCAATACTGCTTGCAGAGTATGAAATACTGTACACTGCTGTATTAAAACTGATTAATTACTTTTGTGACTCAGAGAACCGGATCAATGAACGCAGGATAAACGTGGTGCACTGCATTAATAAGCAGCTCATAGAATCACGTACTAGTAATTTAGGTCTAAATTCTGTACCTGAAATAAAGTCATTACTAACATATGTTCACTTTTTTCACCATTGACAGAAAACCACAACGTATTGTAAAGGCAAAGTGCAAGTTTCGCAAATAATATTTTACTCAAACTGATGACCTTCATCGTAATTCTTGCGTTTTCAATGTATGTTTCGTCTTACACTATGACAATGGTAACAGCGCAACTTCATAGCAACTTTTGTTTTGCGTCATCAGTCCTCTGAGTGGTTCGACCTGGCATATCATGACTTCCCCCTTGTTGCAACCTTTTCATCTCAGAGTAGCAGTTACTCCCAACCTCAATTGTTTGTTGGGTATATTGCAGTCCTTGTCTTCCCCTACACTTTTTATTCTCGCTCACTATATTATGATGGAAGTTACTCCTTGATGACTTAATGGATGTCCTACCACAGTGTCCCTTCTTCTTGTCCATATGTTCGTCATTCCTTTCCTTGTGCGTTCTGCGGAGAACATGATAATTTCTTATATTACCATTCCACCCAGTTTTTAAGATCCCTCTGTAGCAGCACATCTCAAACACATCAACTCCCTTCTATTTTGGTTTACCCACAGTCCATGATTCACTTCGACGGTGTGCTCCAGATGAATATTCCCAGATTTTTTTCCCAAAATTAGGCCATTCTTATACTACAGGACGTCTTTGCCCATGAAAGCCCTCTTTCTCTGTGCATTTTATGAGCCCACTGCTTCGTCCGTCTTACTTTCAAGGTATCAAAATTCTTTCATATGTTCCACAGTCCCCCGTTACGCTGTAAAGTTTCTTACTAATCTCGTTTCTGCAACAACACGTTACTTTTGTCTTTCTTCAGATTAATCTAAATCTGTACTCTGCTCTCAGTAAAACGTCTATTCCAGTGAGTATGTCCTGTAATACTTCTTCATTTCCACTGAGGATAGTGATGCCATCGACTGATTTTGGTATTCCTTCAAACTGAATTTTAATCCCACTGCTGAATCTATCTTTTGATTCCGCCATTGCTCCTGCAATGTGTAGATCGAACAGTAAGGCTGAGAGACTGTATCCCTGTCTTACAACCGTTTAAGCCGAGCAATTCGTTGTTGGTCACTTCTTCTGTTTCTTACTGGTTCCTATACATATTGTATATTAATCATTCTCGCTACAGCTTCAAGCTATTTTTCTAAGATGTTCGAACATCTTGCCTCTTTCTAGAACGTCCATTGCTTTCTCTAGATCGCAAATCCTAAAAATAAGTCTTGATTTTTCTTAACCCTTGCTGCCATTATTGGGTGCAATGTCAGAACCGGCTCTCTGATGCTATTATCTTTCCGAAAGCCGAACTAGTCGTCGTCTAACAGATCCTTAACTTTATTTCCGTTCTTCTGTATATTATTCCTGCCAGCAACTTGGACGCCTCGGTTGTTAGTCTGAATGTGCGATAATTGTTGCACTTACCTGCCACTACCTGCTCTTCAGAATTGTGTGGATGATATTTTTCCGACGGTCTAGTGGTTCATTTCCGGACTCATAGATTCTACATCACTACTTGAATAGATGTTTCCTCCAATGACTTTGGAAATTGCGACATAATTTATCCATGCCTTCTTCCTCATTTGACAGCAAGTCTTCCAAAGCTCTGTCTTAATTTGACTGTAATACTGGATCCAATACGTCTTCCAAGTCTATTCCATTTCTTCTTCTATCAGATCGCAGATAGTTTTTCCCCTAGGAACGCTTTCAGCGCATTCTGTCTGCAGTATTATCAGGAGTATATTTTACTTATTAGAAGCATATGAATACTAAGAAGCACCTTTTACTAACAACCAGTCTGCTTGCTCATCTATGTTTAACAGTAGCATTCTGCCAATGTTCTTAAAGTTGCACCTTTGCTTCAATTTCATTCTAGATTATTGCAGATGTAGTCTGTATCTGTCTTTTGACGAGCAAGTCTTTCTCGATTTCACATTTCTGCAGCACTTTCTATTTTGCTTTCCAGTACTTGCTGATTATTTTATGGTAATTTAAATTCCTGTTTTCCTTTCCAACTTCCCCTACTTCCAACTTTCCTCGATAACTTGAAGCTATTCTCCTATTATCCATGATGTCTTCACCGTTACCTTCTCGTACCTAAATTCGTCTGTTCAACTTCTGTCCCCTTCGAAAGCTATGCCCGAGCGTTCAAAAAAATTTATGAGCGAGATTTAGGCCCTGAAATGAACCCCCCTTAAAACGCGATCGGTCCTTCAAATAGCAACAGGAGATGGAAAAATGCATAGCTCAACGAAAGAGGGTGTGGGGGAGTGAGACGATAGTTACTCAGAAGTAGGAGAAGCAAGACAACTGAATATTAAACTTGAACGTGAAATGCAAACTTCATATTACACTGCCTCAAAGTGCAATAAACCGTACCTCATAACACCGATTTTCCCCAGACCAAACTTTTTGTCGTCTGTTTCTACACTACCTAATAACCTGAACATGGATTTTGTGTGGTGAAAAAAATAACTGACAATTACTTAATCTTTGTGCTGTATATATCGAAGAGCTGTTTCAGCTGAAATTTCTTACTTAGATACGAAAAAGCGTGGCATGAGTGTGCAGTGTAGTCCCTGAACAAGAGGGAGAGTAAGTGAATGGATAACGTTTTGCAGAAACCAATATTAAGTATACACACACGGAAGCAAAACATACATGCTAGAACTGGTAAATAATGGAAAAGTGGGACAGTGAATTCGCGAAGTCCAGATATACTCGTATACAAATAATGCAGTATAATGCAAAGGGAGATCATTTGTTGAATTTATCCGTTGTGGCTACGAACAGACACCGAGTCAGAACATTTAACATCCCTTCTGGACGTCACATCACGGAATCACAAAATAATAACTTTACAAATTGTTTAGAAAGTGACTCGAGTGCGAAGCAGTGTATACGTCAACTGAATTCGCAGATGGTTAACACAAAGATTACGCTCACAAAGTGTTCTGCAGCAATTTCAAACCAAAACAAGAGCTCATTGCGCACGGCAGGTCCACATACAAAACATAGCGCGAGAAGGAGTGTTTTTATCCAGCTTCAATATTACCACTGTTCCTGATCATTTGAGTGCACCTGTAATGCTCCTTTGCCAATGTTTTCTCGCCATTGTGCTGAAAGCTGCTGGTCGAAGGCGGCTACTTCAAATACACAAGACAAACGTCTGAACACTTCTGCTACAGCGTGCTGATGATAGTGAAGGATAAAGCCAGAGTGCCTTTGTATTTCGAACCAATGGAGCAATACACATCTAATCCCCTGATAGACCAGCTCCAGCCAAAGCCTTAGCCTTGTAGCAACTACCTGCACTTCCTGCTTTTGTCAACGACGCTTCACTCTCGCGCACAGAGACGAATATTGAATTTCTGTGAATCAGCAAACGACTTACGCCTAGTGCATTTCTACTATGTTTGAAAGAGTTCCATGCAAAGCTACAACCTTTCACTGTGACAGCGATTGCTCTATGACAGGTGTACATCACTGTGATTGTGCTTTGTAGAGATGTGCATTTCTCTTCAAGAGAATTTCCTGTTAAGGTAGCCATCACCGAGTTTCTACAGCTTCAGACAACTTCAAACGGGCATAGTCATTCGTTAGTACTTTGCCGGCCGCTGTGGCATAGCGGTTCTAGGCGCTTTAGTCCGGAAGCACGCGGCTCCTACGGTCCATGTTCAAATACTGTCTTGGGCATGGATGTGTGTGATGTCATTAGGTTAGTTAGGTTTAAGTAGTTCTAAGTCTAGGGGACTGATGACCTCCGATGTTAAGTCCGATAGTCCTTAGATCCATTTGAACCATTTTTCGTTAGTACTTTGATACCCCAGTTTTCCACCTTTATTCTTCCTAATAATTTTCTTGAATTTCAGAGTAGTCTTCATCATCACTAAATTGTGGTCTGAGTCTGTATCTTCTCGTAAGCACAAAGTATATTCCAGTGCCTGATTTCTGGATCCACCATGACGTAACGCAGCTATGACCTACTCGTAACTTCAGGTCTTTTCCATCGTCTCGTCTTGTGACTTTTTAATAGTGTATCCGCTGTTACCAGTTGGAATTCAGTATAAAACTCAGTGTTCCTCCTTTTCCATACCTAGGAGCAACATGAGAGTTTCCAGAAACTTCATCTTCTATTCCTACTCCTGTTAATGCGTTCCAGTCTCCCATATTCCTTTACATTCTGAATTCCCGTACAGTATCCTCAAATGCACTGAGGCGACAAAAGTAATGGGATAATGATACATACGTATACAGAACGTGGTAGTATCGCGTACAAAAGGTTTAGAAGGGCAGCGTATTGTCACAGCTGTCATTTGTACTCAGGGGATTGATGTGAAAAGATTTCAGACGTGATTATGGCAGTAAGACGTGAATTAACAGACTCTGAACGCAGAATGGCAGTTAGAGATAAACGTACGGGTCATTTCATTTCGGAAATCGTAAGAGAATTCAGTATTCCGAGATCCGCAGTGTCAAGAGTGTGCCGAGAATAGCAAATTTCGGGCATTATCTCCCACAACAGACAATGTCATCGCTGTCAGCCTTCGCTTAACCACAGAAATCAAAGTGGGACGTACGACTAACGCATCCGTTAGGACAGTGCGGCGGAATTTGGCATTAATGGGCTGTGGCAGCAGACGAGCGACGCGAGTGCCTTTGCTAATAGCACATGACCTCCAGCGGCTCTCCTGAGCTCGTGAGCACATCGGTTGGACCCTAGACGACTGGAACGTAGTGGCCTGGTCATACGAGTCCTAACTTCAGTTGATAAGAGCAAGTGGTAGGGTTCGAGTGAAGCGCAGACCCCACAAAACCAAGGACGCAAGGTGTCAACAAGGCCCTGCGCAACATTGTGGTGGCCCCATTATCGTGTGGGTTGTGTTTCTATGGAAGGCATACTATTTGGGAACCATATGCAGCCATTCATAGACTTCACACTTCCCAACAACGACTGAAATCTTTGAATGACAATATGTCATGTCACTGGAGCCGTTGTTGTTTGCAATTGGTTCAAATGGTTCAAATGGCTGGGACTTAACACCTGAGGTCTTCAGTCCCCTACAACTTAGAACTACTTAAACCTAACTAACCTAAGGACATCACACACATCCATGCCCGAGGCAGGATTCGAACCTGCGACCGTAGCGGTAGGGCGGTTCCAGACTGAAGCTCCTAGAACCACTCGGCCACACCTGCCGGCGTTTCTAATTGGTTTGAAGGACATTCTTGACATTTCGCGCCAGTGATTTCGCCACCCAGATCGCCCGACACGAACACATCGAACATTTATGAGACATAATAGAGAGGCCAGTTCGTGCACCAACTCCCTCATTGGCAACACTGTCGTAATTACGGGCTGATATAGAGGCAGCAACGCTCACTATTTCCGCAAGGGACTTTCAACGACGTGTTGAGTCCATGCCACGTCGAGTTCCTGCACAACGCCAAGCAAAAAGGAGGTCCGTCTCGATATTAGGAGGTATCCCATGACTTTTATCACCTGACTGTGCTTCCTTTATGTCTTACTCCTCTACCTTTGTCGTCGGTTTGGGTCTGGTGAGAACAACCCTATCACTGAACTGCCCACAATAACTCTCTCTCGTGGCTCTCTCTACCCTATCTTCTTATTCATAACGATTCCTACTCTCACTTTACCATTTTCTGCTGCTGTTGATGTTACGTTAGATTCGCCTGACCAGAAACCCTTACCTTCTTCAGATTTCACTTCACTACATGGAGAGTGAATCTATTCAGGTTTCTTTTCAGATTTTCTAGCTTCCCTACCGCTTTCAGACTTCCAACATTCTACGTTCCGATTCTTATAATGTTATCCTTTCATTCCTTATCCCATCTTTTTCGCAAGGTTACCTCCCTCTTGGTCCTCTGTTTGGAAGCAACTATTCCAACTCAAAATCTATTTTGCTGCAGTCAGGTTCCTAAATATTTTTTTTACATTTGAAAGATAAAGCGGTTGGAAATCAATTGTTGACTACGAACTACAATTCTAGTCAGAATAGAATATATATACCTAATCTCCAGAGCCCTTACTGTCTTGGCCAGCCGGTGTGGCCGTGCGGTTCAAGGCGCTTCAGTCTGGAACCGCGTGACCGCTACGGTCGCAGGTTCGTATCCTGCCTCGGGCATGGATGTGTGTGATGTCCTTAGGTTAGTTAGGTTTAAGTAGTTCTAAGTTCTAGGGGACTGATGACCACAGATGTTAAGTCCCATAGTGCTCAGAGTTATTTGAGCCATTTTGAACCTTATTGTCTTGCTCTGGTCATCAATCCGATTACTTGACTGGCGCCAAGGAGGCAGTGTAATTAATGGAAAACTTGTTTGCGATCCACGTCCTTTGTCTGTTTCTTACTTTTATACATTTGTTTGTGTCTGTATTTTTGTATGACGAAATGGGATTTGGTATGCCTCAAGCCATACTCAATATGTAGAATTTTGAAGCTGATTCAATTCCAACGTGAAAATAAATGTATTTGGCAAGACAACTGTTTTAATCACTTTAAATGTTGCAGAAGAGCAGACAGTAATCTGAACTGGTTACGGTCGTGTCCCGGCGCGGTAATCTCCTAGTCTCACAGAAAGGGATTACACGTACCCATTTGGCGCCCTCAGACATACCCCTGCTCCTCTGCCTGAGCCCTGACTTGAACTTTTAATTAATTTTAAAAGTAATTAAAACAAATTTGCACACTCAACAAGGCTTTAAGGACGAAGCTTTCATTTACACCTTCAACAGTAGGCCTAATGTGCGAGAGGAAGACCAAACAGAAATTTCGGTACGGAATTAAACCATTCATTGACAGTGAAAGGGGATTAAGCCGAAAAGTTTGCGGCTCCCGGGCCGACATCCTGGCCGGAATTAAATGTTTCAGCGCCGCCGCCCTGCAGGCAGCAGCTGCTAGCCGGCGAAAAATCCAGTTTCCAGCGCGCCGCGTCCGACTTGCCAGTGTTTCTGCACTGCGGGCGCTAATGAATTCACTGTGTCCGCACAATGGCGGGCGGCAGCTGCCCGCTCCCATCGTCCCCTAGTTCTAGCACTATATATTTTAAAAAGCCATTGCGGCTTCCATTTAGACGAAATTGGATAAACGGTAGTGACTGAGCGAATACGGATTCACTGTTATTAAATTTCAGATTCCAATTCTCAAAACAACATTCTTCCAAGTGATATGAATCGGGGGCAATTTCATTTATTAATTTTGTTATTATGGGTTTTTTTCAACCTTCACATAACAGACCGCATAAATCTGTGGTACCGATAAAGAATAAACGGTGCATTTCGAGTAACGTTTATCATCTCGGGAGCACTGTTGATGAAGCAATCAAATCCATTCTTTTACAATACACTCACCCGTTTCAGTGGAGACCTGCCCGGATAGCCCCGAGTGTTAACTTGCCGTTTCTAGGATTTGGGGAGCGTTCAAATGGCTCAAATGGCTCTGAGCACTATGGGACTTAACTTCTGAGGTCATCATTCCCCTAGATCTTAGAACTAATTAAACCTATCTAAGCTAAGGACATCACACACATCAATGTCCGAGGCAGGATTCGAACCTGCGACCGTAGCGGTCGCGTGGTTCCTGACTGTAGCGCCTAGAAACGCTCGGCCACTCCCGCCGGCTTTGGGGAGGGGCACCGGTGCTGGATTGAATACACCCGAGAGATTAAGGAGAAGTCCGATTAGCCAGGTAGTTTTTAGGAAGTTTCCTACATGCGACTAGGTGAATACTGGGCCGATACGCGTGTCCGGCCTCCGTTACTCGAGTCTGAGACATTTGGGAAACGTTAGCATTATTTCACACTAGACGCGGACAGTCGAGGTAGACAATGTCCGCCTCAGGGGGGAAGGGTCTCCGATTGGAAGGGCATCTGGTGAACCTTTACTGCTACCATTGCCAAATCCAATAATGAACGTGACAATCTATGAAGATATGGGATGAGGACAAATCGAAAAACGAGGATATTCATCTATTTCAGTGCGTTCTGAATCAACAGTATTCTCGTGAGAGATCCTCATTTCCTGCCTGCTACTTTCTTTCTCGATTATTAAATTTTAATACTTACTTTTTGAGTATTTTTATCTTCGTGTGAAACGAAATACACAACTATAGACAAACATTTGTATGTGTAATTTCGTCTGTGAAAAGCAGGTAAAATCAATTATGGAGATGTTTGAGGACAATGTTTCAATATGTGGGAATGTGGGGATTAATTTATGTGACGTATGCTTCAACTCTACAAATTACCACATGAAATTACAACGTGCTATACCTGTTACTTCCCACAGCGAGGTCGATAAACTGTTATATATATGCTGCTAAAGGCTTTATACAGCTACAGACAAATTATTCTACGCGTTATTTCGTCTGTGAAAGCAGGTAACATTAGTTATGGAGATGCTTGGAGACGATGTTGCATTATATAGGAATATGGGTGACACTTTATGTGATGTATGCTTCAAATGTAAAAATCACCACATGGAATTGTAATGTTATCTATCTGCGGCCTCACACAGCGAGATCCGTAAACTGTGATGTATGCTGCCAAAGACTTTACCTACACCCAGTAAGAGGAGACCACAAATATTTACATGAGCCTGATCACTGACGTCATGCTGGAAACAAAACTTGGTGGAATCAGCTGTATCCTGTTGTGCTCCAACATTTACCTCGCTGACTCTATTCATCCGTGGCAGAGCTGCTTTTGGATCACACTTGGAATAGTCTTTACATTGCAAATGCATGGATATTTCGGGAATAGAGTGATAACAGCCCATGTGCATTTTTCTTTAGGTACCCGTCTACAACAATATAACGATCCAGAGCTGACTCGTTTTGTGAACTGTCAAATGAAAATTGTGTGCCAAAGAGTTTTCGTTGCGCTTAAGCAAGGATAATGTTGGCGGCGAGAATAAGATTCAAACAGCATGTGTGTTACGGCGATAGATGTTATCATGGTTCCGGAACTCATGAAACTGTGGCAGCAACAACTTCAGCTTCAGATGCAACAGCAGTGCCAACGAGAACAACTACAAAAGCAAATCCTGGAAAAATAAGTACCGCAGCAAACTCAAATTGTGGAACAGCAGCAGCTGACACTAACAGCAACTCACCAAGTAAGGTTGCCAACTTCGGGGGTGCCCCCTTTCCCAATGTTTAGTGGAAATACATCTTTCACAGGTGAATGTAGTAGGGGGGGGGGGGTTAGGGGGATTTTTTGGGGAAATGTTAAATATTGACGATTTTAATGTGAGTTCTTGTTAAACGTTTATTGTTCCTTTAATACGGGAAAAGAAATGAAACACCCATTGTAGTGTAGTTTTTCCATGTTGTCACTGTCTCAAATTGCTTACGGTACTGTAATGAGTTCATAGGAAGCGAATCGTGGGCAAGGATATGACAGCGATGCACGTGCAAGAGGAAATGTTCTAGATTCTGTACGACTTAATCTAGTGGCCTGGAATTCACCATGTCCATTGCATTAACATATACGATGAGCACTTTGATTCATTAGTGATCGTCATGTTGATGTACGGCCTCTTAGGTTTTGAAATCTGAATGTTCCGTTTCAAATTAGCGCTACATTCTAGAAAGGCATGGTTTTTAAGGGACGTGATGAAACTGTGATTCGTGTTGTAAAATATTCTATTAATTTTTCAAAGCTAAGCATTAACACATTTTAAAATACATCGGACTTAATCAAAGAAAATATTGTGAATGTTCAACCACAAGAAAGTAAAGTTATACAAAATGTCTGAACATTTCTGATTATATAAACGTTTGTAAAAGCTAATTTACTTTTTCACACATTTTCAGATTGGTTATCCCCTGATCCTGATCCTACGCGATCAGTAGGTACTGTCCTACTACTCTCAACATCCAGAACAAGGATTCAATCGCGCATGCAAAAACAAAGGCGGCGAGAAAGTGAAAATGAAAAGAATTGCTAAACCTTGACAAAAGATTCAGCAGTGGAAAATAAGTAACAGTGTGAGAAATGCTTAACTCAAAGGCGCAGTTTATTTTACTAAACACAACTGTTGGCTATTTGGGGTAACTTTTGCCAAAGTTTGGTTCTTCAACTTTGTTCCAAAATTTAAAGGTCCACAGCACCAAGCGCACAATGTTAATTCATCGCTTCCAGGTTGTAAGAAAAATTGATTTTTAAAAAAGAAAACAATTCTTGTTCTTTAATTATCGATGAATGTACTGATCTCACGATTACTAAACAGCTGTATATTATGATGGCGTATTTCTCCATATGCAAAAGTGATTGTTTGATAACACTTTATAGTCTGTTAGAGACAATCAAAAATAAACTGAAAACTGTCAGTCTCAAACTCGAAAATTTGATACGAATTGGGGTGGGCGGAGCAAGTGTAATGGTTGGCGTACAAAACTTTTTATCAGTTATGTTTCAAAATGGCCATCCTGATATCATTATAATGAAATGTGTCATTTCCTTCATGGCTTTGCTGAAACGTCCTCCGAAATTCTACTACGCCGACTGGAGTTCCTTATAAAAGTAATACATAACAGGTCTTCCTGCAGCCCCAAGAGGTTTGCTCTGTACAGAGTATTGGACAGAACCGTTAATGAAAACTGTACAACAGGAAATTCAAGGCATTTGCGGCACACGTTGGCTTGCAGGATTAACAGCTATCGTGACAATTATTGAACAATGGGATGATGTGAAACTTCTCTTTTCCATACCAAAAAATGAAGATAAATGTTACGTGACTGATTAACTGTATAACATAATGGACTGCACATATCAAGAAGCCTTCTTAATTTTGCTACGAAATAAACTACAGTACATTTTCAGAGTGAATGTCTCTTTCCAAAGGACGGTACTGAGCCACTTAAAGTTCTGTAATATCTATTTCTCTTATTCAGTTGTGTGCTTACAAAATTTTTGGCCCTTCTCAATTAGATCAACAATAAGATTCTGATCTCGCTCGTTTTAACTTCCCAATCTACGTAAAACATGCTTCCGTCATTGTGTTCTGACTTTGAATGTTATACCAAGAGTTTTTAAAGCCGGAAGAGTCTCCTAATGTATGTGAACGACGCAAGAAATCTTTAATACTGTTGTATAGTGTGTTGCATAAACGCATAGAAAAAAATATTATAGTTTGAAGATAACTGATTTTCATCCTTCTTCTGCAACACAACAGCAGAAACCAGATATCTTTCTGATCATCTCAAGTTTCAATAGAAAACAGCTATAGACGCTGTGTCGGAATTTAATAACCTGGAAAATAAGCTGTGGAAAAACGCACAGGAAATCATATCATTTTGGGTTGAAGTTCTGAGTGATAAAGTTGCAGCTGGGAATGGTCGTTTTCGTAACGCTCAAAACTATTCCAAAGTAATATTATCACCTGCTACATTAAATTCCACTGTGGAAGGTGCCTTCTCTATTTTTAACGTCATAACAAATATACTTAGAAACTGACTGACAGATAGTTTGTTAACGATGAGACACTATTTGAAAGTACAGAACAAATGCTGCACAACCTTTCAGTTGCTAGATAATGAGTTAAGATAATTTAATGTATCTATGTACGAGTTTAAGACGACTCAACTCTCACACAGGGAATCGACTCGTCGGAAGTATTTAGGAGGTCACGAAGCGGCTTGTTCTGTAGACTTGTAAGTTAAGTTGAGGTAGTTACATACGTAAGTTGAAGTAAGGATCCCATAAAAGTTCATACTAGTTTTTAAATTTATTAAAATTATATTTACACACACACACACACACACACACACACACACACACACACACACACACACTTAACATCTGAAACACTTAAGATAAGGATGTTTCCTTGTACAACAGTCACCATAATTTACCACCCTCAAACGTCAGAAATTCCACTTCATTAATTTTTATGAGAAGATTACTCCCTTACATTGATTACAGATGAGCAGGTGTCTACAGTACTCCATCGCCTACCCAGTGGTCACAGGCAGTATACAGACAAAGACCTGATGTACTGCCATCGACTAGAGTGCATTGTCACACCTCACCACCACCGCCCTCACGTAAGTTCATTTCCACTGACAGGCAACCTGGCCACCACAGCTGATATTATCGTGCTGGCCCTGCAACAGGTGTGTGCTTGTCTGCTGCCCCCAACATAAATATATGTGATACAGATCACAGATTTTATGCAATTTTTTATCTGTGCCACCCATCTCACACTAAAGATGTAGCTATTGGATATGTAACAAATCCAACAACACATATTTATGAAAACCAACACTGTGTCCCAATTAGAGGCATTCGGTGCAAGGCATATTCTCTCTAAGGAACAAATAAGGAGCTGAACATAAAAATACACATCACTGATAGCTGCTGGCTATATGTTACTAGTTTTTCTTATGAAGTCACTCTGTGTCATCAGATATCGTATGAAGGAAGGACAGATGGGATCAATGACGATATTTTGTTAATGTCAAACACAGCTGCTCACAAGTACAACCACTGCTAGCTTGTGGGGATAGCCGCCACCCCACACGTGTCTGCTGTGAGACACCAAATGTGGCACGGCCACTAACTTCTGCTGGACTATGAGTGTGCTATTCCCTCACACCTATACAAAAACCACCTCAATGCTGCTGCCAGCCACACAGTGGCTTTGATCCCCACACTAACTTTATTCCTGCAGAAGCTGCCAACAACCTGTCAGAATGCCCTAAACATCTGTCATTGGAATGCAGTGCTAACAGCATAACTGATGACCCTGCGGTATCATAGACTGATACCACCACAAAGGCGTCTGACAATTGGTAATGGCAGTGCAAGTTTCCATCAAACATTGACAGTGGTCATGTGGGATCTGGCAGACTCAGTCGAGCACAACTGCTAAGCCATGCCTCCTGTGGCTCATTACCAAAAGTGTCCTTTGCCACCATGACAAGAGATTGTTGACAGCAGCCACACGGCCCCTTCACAATGAGGTACAGACAAGTAACAACCAAGTCACAGCTGTGATGCAGACCAGTCATAGCCCTGCCACTATCACTTGTGTATTAGTTGAGAGAGTCTCACCCTATTATGCTCTTGTTGCTTTGTTGTAGCTGGACTTTATTGCTACATGTTCATTTGCAAAGAGTATTTGCACCCTTGGAGGAAGCTAGAAGTTAAGTAAATTTTCTATTTACCATATATACTTGTTTGATAATCCTTTCTGTTCGTGTCCAGCTTTCTTATGATGACAGCTGCTCCACGATTCCTTATTATTTTGCTTGTGACACACCGAATTATAGCTATACAAAGATCTCAAGTCATATAGCAAAAATGTACTGCTCCCAAAGGTCAAATTCCCCAGATTAAGCCGACAGGGGTGGCCGAGCGGTTCCAGGCGCCACAGTCAGGAACCGCGCGACCGCTACGGTCGCAGGTTCGAATCCTGCCTCGGGCATGGATGTATGTGATGTCCTTAGGTTAGTTAGGTTTAAGTAGTTCTAAGTTCTAGGGGACTTATGACCTCAGAAGTTAAGTCCCGTAGTCCTCAGGGCCATTTGAACCATTTGAACCACAGATTAACGAATTTTCTGAGAAATATGTTTTGCCCACGCCTACTGCCCCACACTGACAGAGGTCTACAGCTCAGTGGGCAGAACTAAGAGATGATTTGCATGCCGCCAGATTCCAGCTCCCCTAACACTATAGATGTGTTCCAGATTTGTCCGAGCAACTTTTGTTTTATTTGAGAATACATTGGTATTTCTATGGCAGGAAAAGACACTGCCAAGCATATACCGATGGCAGATTGCTGTCTGCAAAACTTCGAGCCATGGAGGGATACAGAATTATACAGCACTTTATCGGTCACATAACATTTACAACTTCAAAATTATTCCAGAGTAGCGAGGAAAATTACACATGCTTCTCTTGGCACCATTCTACGAGTCGTATTGTCATGTTATACAGTGCTTTGGAGGTTACACGACAAGTGTAATTCCAAAAAAGAAAAACTATTGGAAAGAAGAAAGAATGAAAGATTATAGCTAACTGTTCCAGCAACACAGAAGTCATTAAAGACAGAGTACAAGTTTGGAGTGCTTTTGGATGAGCAAGGAAACTTCCCAGTGCTCCAACCATTGCACCACCTCAGTTGCTAATATGACCATTATATGTAATATATACATTTAACTGTCACAAATAATAATAATAATAATAATAATACTCTAGTCTTTACATGTGCCACAAATATGATTGCAGCGCTGCCAGATTAACTCTTTTTGACGACTTTTTCTACCAAAAATATGCACAAGATGAAATTCTCTAAGACATTTTTACTCTGTTAGTATGCATGGAATAGTGCTGCAGTGCTTGAGTTTGGGAATATCTGTAGATGTTATGTAGCAAAGGAGCTCAGCACTTGTTCAAGTCAGTTAGCAGAGAGGTTGTAGAATACAATATTCACAAGTCAGCTAATTGATTATGGCACAGAAATGCTAGATAGTGACATAACAAATTACAGTGAATAGTAACAAGTTTGATGACAGGCAACTGCAGTCAGCAATACAACAGCTAAAGACTGTGATATTTTTTCAGATATGGCTCCTATACGTATTTGGAAATAGCAGCGATCATGCACTACCTTTTCTCAGGAATCTACACAGGCTGATCATCAAGCATAATCCCAATTGCTGACGTCACAGCACCCAGCACCTGCAGTCCAAACATCTTAGGACCTTATCAGATGCAGTACAGACTGGACAGAAGTCTGAAGACCTCTCCTTTCACCTGACTGATCAATATACAGATCCCCACCGTTCCATACAGGTGTGCTTCCGTTCACCTGATTCGCCAATACATTTCACAGTTGCATGCTTCATACCACATTTTTTAAATGCATAGGACAGGTCTTAACACAAGTAGGTTGCTGTTGACTGAAGTCATGTTTTTAACCACCCCATGGAAGACATACACATTGACAGAATGGTGGTATTGTGTCTCAGGGTAGGCATGCTAACTTACTAATGAAGACTTTTGCAGCACAACCACAAAAAGTTCCTCTTGCACTAACAATGATCACCCTGTTAACAAAATTTCTTGTTCATAATGATTCTCCTATTCTTAACATAAATGAGGAAAACTATGTACAGATTAGTTCTCCACACCTTCACCCAAAATTACAAAGAATATAGTCCTATGCCATGCAATGTACAGTTTGTGTGTTAAGAGCACAGTGACGAAGTTATACAAGAAAAGTAATTGTACAGTTCCTTTGTTACTTAAGCCTCAGGCGCAGAACAGTTTTGGGATGGGTACTTTTTCTACTTTGGTGTTAAAATAGCATCATTTCAAGATATAAAGTCTATAAATTGGTCTGCAAGCATGTTATGGCACTTCATTTGTTATGGATCGTCTTGATCACATAAATTGAACATTTAACAACTACTTGTTTTGAACATCGCTGTTTTCAGATCTGTTACATACTGTGTTGTAACCAACTACGTTCAGTTAGCTGAAGCAAACTCTACACAAGGCCTAGTGATGCACAATAAGAGCAATAACATGGTTAACAGCCATTCACACCATTCTTACATACCATAAAAATATTCTGATGCAGGTATCAGCACAAGATGCTTGTAGTTACATGGTACTTGCTAATTATGTCATGGATATGTACACTATTTATGCAAAGCACTGAGGCCAGAAGACGGCATTAATGTTAGGGTACGTGGGTACCCAGTATCATAAATTAAATAGTTATGATACAATAAGCTTAGTCATTAATTAAAAGTACTACATATGGCAAAATAAGCATCTACCAATAAAACATTAACATGTGGCAATAAAATCCATACATAAAATCCTCATAAAGCATGTAAAGATGAATCAATGACACATGAGTGTAAATGCTATATAGTTAACAAGGCAGTGATTATTAGTCAAAATCTCGGTAGTCTGTGACAAATTCGGCATAGAATCTTAGTGGCACTGCATCGTCGCTTCTCTGCAAAATTTATTTTCCTGTCCTAGAGTTACCAGAAGAAGGCATAGTCTTCTCGGCGCTGGTGGGTAGCGCGCACTACAGCACAACAAGCTGCTGTGCACTAGAAGCTGCTCAAACTAGTAGGTTTCTGAATACATCAAAATTATCATTCAGCTCATTCAGTTTATTCAGCAGTGATCTCACTTGCCATTTACTATGTATGTAAATTTCCATTTCTTCAAGTAGGTTCTATTATAGTCCTTTTTGTGCCTATGTAACACTTCCATATTATCCTCTGAATTTCCTGATCCACTTTTTTACAAATATATATGGAGTGTGATATTACTTTGGCTATATGTATGCTCAGTAATATGAGTCTTGAAATTCCTTCCTCTCTAACAAATATTTCAAATGAAAGATATGGTTGGTTCTAGGCTATGCCATAAGGTTGGCTACAATAACAACAAATATTTAAAAATCTAGTGTCTACCAGATCAACTTGTAAGGCTGTGAAAAGTTGTGTTATTCAGACTGGAAGAAATTACAGGAATTCGCAATACTGTTTACACATTTACCACAGCATCAGTGCCCTGTACTTATGCTGTGGTATACTGTAAATCACGTAATTCTTTTAGATATTCTAAATCTACTTCAGATGTATAAACATTTTCCCAATTGTTTGACATTTTACTTATTTTTGTACAATTGAAGTTATTTGGTTCATCCCATTGAAATCCACCATATGGTAAATATTGGCTCATAACATAACCATATAAGAAGTTTGCATCAAGACACATTATATAATTTGATATTTCTTTCTTATTAGAATCTTTTAAATATTTTTATTTGCTTTTACATACCTTTTACAACATTGTGAAATTCCACCTGTTATTCCTTTTTCAACCATTAGAAGCATATCTTAATCATATAATAAATCAAGTTCTTGTTCAGTAATTTTTAACATTGCATCCCATTATAAACCTGGTGCAGTAAAATACCAAGAAGGATCTAAATTACATACATTTATACCTGTTTCTCTAAAATTTTCAAATACATCACTTAACAATAATACATCAGTTTTAAGATATGAATCATGATATTCACCAAGATTTTTTATATTGAATTTTTTCCAAACGAATTTTGTATGTTTATAATCTTCTTCAGTTATATCACAATCATTCAATTTAAAATAAAATTTATCTTTTGTAGGTAATTTAGTTTCTTCAAATTTATTCCAAGAATCCATATAATCATATGGATAAAACTCTTTTTAATTGCTAGGTTAAATAATTCTGTAGAAAAATACTATCTGACATTTTTAATTGATTTTCTTAAATTTGTTGAAAGTTTATCAAGTGAAGAAGCCATAAACTGAAATGTATTAACAAATCTCATTTTTAAATCTTATATATGTTTAGCAAAACTAATATATTTATTTTCATTATTTGGTATTAATTCTATATCTTTATTATCATAAACAAGTTATAGTACAAAAATATGTGAATCCTAAACAGATAAATTCTGTAAATAGATAGGTAGAAAATCAGTTCGTTTTATTTTTAAATTACAATTATTACATAATGGAGCGATAAATTTACCCATTAAATGATCGAAGTGACTAACTTCTTTATTAATTTTTTGTATAATTACATTTATGTAATGTACAATATTTAGAATTATTATGTATTTTAATTTCTTCATTTGTAAGTGGTTTCATTCCTTCAATTTCAGAATATATTTTTCCAATTTCTAAACTTCTTGTTTTATAAACTGTATAAATTTTTTTTGGCTATTTGGCCCTCTATAAGCAAGAGGATCTTTGTAATTTCCATATATATATCTAATGTAATAACAAAATACACTTGGTTCATGTTTTTTATATTTCATTGTATATAGTTTTTCTGGACTGGGTTCACAATTATCTATTTTTAAAAGTAAACTTTCAGAATCAGCATAAATAACAAAAGGAACTTTTTTTAAAATTAATGTATTCTCGTTCGCTTGGCATTTCAACTTGTAATGATGTTGTAGTTATACAATTTGGAATATGGTTATCTACTTTTTCTTTACTATTAAAATATTGTAGACATAAATGAAAAATAAACTTTAAAAATTAAACTTTGGAATATGATCAACTAGTACAGGAAATTCAATATTTTCAAGTTTTTTATCAAGATCAAGACCAACATCTTTATATTTTGTTATTCTCTCTTAATTCTTATCCACAGGAAACAAAGCTGCTTTTCTAGACCATCCAAAACATTTTGCATCATTATTTTTTACATTAATAGAAGCTTTTTTGTTTTTTAATACTTGAGGTAAATCAATATAAAATGAACCTTTTAATGGAAAATATTTATTTGTTGCAAGTTGTAAACCAATAATTCTATTTAATGCCCATCCTGACCTTTGTGCTTGAAAAGAAGAAATTTTTTCTAAAATATGTCTTTTACCATGTTTAAATTTTTTATTCTATCTTTTATTCTTTTAAAATAGTATAGTTGGGTGTCTGTTGTCCAAAATGTGAACTTTTCATTTATTTCATCTTTTTTTAGTATATATTCACAATATGAATTAAAATTTGTCTTTACAATATGATATACTTTCAAATATTCTTTAACAATATTAAAAATTTCTGTTTTTACTGTAATTAAGAAACGTTTAGGATCAAGTATATCTATACTATTTTCAAGATTTTTAGTATGTAATCTATTTTAAAATGCTTATTCTACTAAGTAAACTATAATTGTTTTTCTACCTCTTGATTTGACAAATATATTTGTAGAAAATGGAAATATTCCTATTAATGGTTTATCTTATTTAGTCAGAAAAACATCATAAGTATCATAAAATGGTAACTCTTTCCAAAGATTTTCACTTACTTCTGCTATACAGAGTGAAAAGTAATTGAACCGACAAACTCTGGGAGGTTGTAGGGGACATCAAAACAAATATTTTTCCCTTAAGTTATTTTTTCCTATGAGGAGTATTTAAACTGGTCGATGAAGATTTATTTGGTGGCAAAGTAAACCAACAAACACTTTTCTATATTTTTATGACCAAGAGACTACACATTAACAACCCAAGATCAATTACATTAGATTTTCAAAACTGCCTCCATTGACATGTAAACAAAAGTTACAACATTGGATCATGTTCTATCTGACACGGGCAAAAACCTCAAGAGTAATCTGAATCGTTCCTGCTGCTGCTGCTATCTGGGCTCATCTCTCCCCACACAAAAAAGTCCAGATGGGACATATCTGGGGTTCGAGCAGGCCATGGTATAGAACCACCTCTGCAAATCCACGTTACTGGGAACTGTTAGTCGAGAAATCGACACACACAACGACTGAAATGTGCCGGCGCCCCATCATGTTGGTACCACATGTTTTGTCTTGTAGGGAGCGGGACGTCTTCCAGCAATTCTGGCAATGCTCAGGCGAGAAAATTGTAATAATGCCTGCCATTTAATGACCTAGGTAGAAGATGCAGCCCAATTAAACAGTGCCCAACAACACTGACTGACATATTAAAGAAGAACCGCATTTGATGAGCGCTAGTAACTGTAGCATGTGGGTTATCCTCACTCCAAACATGCGAATTGTGCGTGTTGAAGAATCCATCCCACCCAAGCGTTGCTTCAGCAGTAAACAACACAGAGGATGGAAATCTAGTATGCATTTCACACTGTTCCAGGTATCACTGTGAAAACTGTGCTCTGAGTCGATAATCAACTGGTTCCAGGTTGTGGACACATTGTAAGTGAAATGGACATAACAATTGCTCTCGAAGGACTGTTCTTACATTCAGCTGATTCATCCCCATGTTATGTGCCATTGCACAAGTGCTGGTTGAAGGATCATGCTCCACATGCTGCAAGACAGCTTCCTCAAATTGCAGCATTCTTACCATGTGATGACATCCCTGTCCAGGTAATCTGCTAAATGAGCTGGTCTCCCGCAGACGTTGGTACACACCAGCAAAGGTCGTGTGATCTGGGATACAGCGATTAGGATATTGTTGTTGATAAACCTGCTGTACAGCTCATCCATTGTGGTGTGCTACATAGTATGCACCAACCATATCAGTGTACTCACTCCAAGTGTATCGACCCATTAGTAAACAGAGACAATGCACTACTACACTGGTGGACAGAAGTTGCCTACAACTGAAGAGCATAATACGCCCTCTAACAACTGAAGATCGTAATATGGCCTCTAACAACTGAAGACCATAACACGGCCTCAACTGGATTAAATAATCCTCATAGGAAAAATTGACATTACGGAAAAATATTTATTTTGATGTCCCCTACAATCTCCCAGAGTTTGTCAATTTAAGTACTTTTCACCCTGTATAATTTTTAACACTATTTATATTACCTTGTTCAGGTATATAAATATTAACCATATTTTTATAATTTTTACATAATTCAATTAGATAATTTTTATAATTTTCACTTACTTCAAATTTATTATTATTATTATTATTGTCATTTGTATTATTTTTACTTGCTACAGTTTTATTATTTCTAACAATATATTTATATTATTAAGAATATTTGCTAATAATAAATGTACTTAAATCAGCTTTACTAAAATTTGAATATCCTCATAAACTTTGTATTTAACATAACTCATGAAGTGATGCAGTACTGAATTGTTGTAGTTGAGCAGCAATGTAACTTTCCATTTTGCTCTTCTATTTGTTACAAAAAAAGAATCATTACATTTGTAAATTTTTTTTAAAAAATATGATTATTACTTAACAGATGGATAAGGATTATTATTTAATAAATAATTAATCAAAAGACAATTAGTTTATAGTTTAGTCTAGCAGTTAATTATCTTAACATTTAAATAGTTTAACAATTAATTAGTTCACTATTTAATATAACAATCAATTGGTTTTTAAAGAATTACCTAGTTTTTAAACAATTAATTTATTATTTAGTTTTTAAACAATTAGTTTACTATTTAGTTTAACAATAAATTAGTTTGCTCTTCTATTTACTATAAAAAAAATTCATTAGAATTTTAAAAATTATTTTTTAATGAAATGATAATTATTTAATAGATGGATATGAATTATTATTTAATAAATAATTAAACAAAAGAAAATTAGTTTATTATTTAGTTTTATAATTAATTAGTTTTTAAACAATTTGTTTGGAAATAAATTTCTTTTAATAATTTATTTAATTAACCATAAAGGTTTACTATTTAATAAATAATAAATCAAAAAGTTAAGGCTTTCTTATTCTTAATATATTGTAAAGTACATTTCTCACATATATTATTATTTTTATCTTTATGTGCTGGGTTTATATAAAAACAATTCAAATCTTTAATTTTTTGACAAATTTTACATTTCTTTGTAGATACAGATTTTTCTTCAATTACAACTTCTTCATTATTTATTGTTAATAATATTGTGTATGTTCTTCACTTGGATTTCGTCGTATCTGTTCTTTGAAATATTGTTAGCAACACGTTCTCCTCATACACACGAAATTCGATTTTTATTGTAATTTGTACATGATATTTTTATACTTGGCCTACATATAGTTCTATAACCATTTTTCACACAACAATCTAGTAGAACTTGATGCAGTCTTAAGCCTGCTTCAGGTAGTGCTTGCTCCACTTATATAGAAGAAAATTTATTAGGTTTGTGAAAAAGTAAATTTTTATATTTTCTATAATTTTTATAATTGTTTAAATTTTAATTTTAAATTATTCAGTTACATTATTTTAAAAATAATCACCACCAATAATCATCAGAATCATCATCAGATTCATAATGCTGATTTCTAAAATTTGTATGTTCAAAAGATCCATCTATAACTGGTATAGAAACAAATGCAGCTAATTTATCTTGTAATGTTGGTTCTTTATTTTTAATAATACTTCTACAAAGTGGACAATTTTCTTTTCCCTTAACAAACTATCAATACATTCTTTATGAAAAAATTGATTGCAATTTGATTTAGCTAATTGATTATTATTTTTATCACTTGAAGAATTAGGACAATCAATATCTTTCCACTACCTCAATTATTTGATAAGTATCTTTGTCTTTAGCTTGCATTTCTTCTTCTTCTCCATTTATAAGAAATAATTTTTATTAGAATTATAAGAAATAAAAATGAATCATTTAGCTATAAGTGCAAAAATACACTTTTTAAAAAAATATTTAATACAAACTATAAATTTATTTTTGTAAAACTAAGAAAAATATTTTCTATATAAATGGAATCTACTTTAATCAAGAAACTAAATATTTTAAATATTTCTAAAGAAATTAGGAGTATAAATGAGCTAGAGATAAATGTTTTATGTAATATTACGAACTGTGAATATTTAAACACTAGATTTGGAGAAAAACTTTGTCTAGAACTCAATAATGATTTTAAAGTTATTTTACCAAATAATTAATTGACGATTTTGATTTCGAAATAATTAAAAAAGGACAAATGAAATTAAAATACAAAGGAGTGAAGAAACTTAAAAATAGAAGTACTGAATTTCATGATATGGAGTTTACAATGTAAAATGTTTCAAATAATGTTCCTTTGTTAGTTAATAAATTTTTATTATTTACATAAGTTCACAAGGTAAAATTTAAAAAAATATTCTTCTCAGAAATTTTACTTTATTTGAATAGATAACTTTAGGCCACAATTAAGACAGTGTAGTGAATGTATGATTAATAAAAGCATTGAAGAATTTAATAAAGGTAAATATCGAACAGGTGGACATAAATATGTATGTAAACAATGATGTAAGGAACATAGTAAAATTAAAGTTACTTGTGAATGCAGTAGAAATATAAACAAAAATAATCTTAAAAACATTTACAAACAACAAATCATAATAATCTTATGGCTGCTAAAGCAGAAAGTAAATAATTTTATATATTTCATTTATTATATATTATATATAGTATATATTTATTACATTCACCTATGGGAAATGTATGTAAAATAAGTGTTTTTAATTATACTTATTATTATATTATTATATATTATATTATTATATTATAATTAGATAAAGTTATAGTAGGATGATTTTGTTGGTTCTGGATAACTAGGTCAATTTTGAGGAAAGTAACGGAATTATGAGTGTTAATGAGGAATTTTTTATTTCTTATAAAATTGAGCTAGTAAGCCAGTACTTACAAAATCATCATACTTTTATTTACCAATGTTATGGGTTTTAATATAGAGTAACTTCATTCTACCACCAGCCTTGATTTTATGGTGTCAATATGATATGCATCCTGTCCAGCTGAAGTAGATTGTGATGCACTCTGTACCATCTTCTTCAAACAAGTATTCTCGAAAGTTATTGAACATGGCTTAGCAAGAAGTACATTGTTTTACTTCCACAGAATAAGGTTTACTAACCACACACATTTTGAGTGGCGCAACCGCTGACCTATCTTACAGCTTAAAGCCCACTTCTCAGCGAGAATTCTTTGATCTTTGCAGCAAGGTAGAGCAATGTAGAACCCTTTATAATGCACTGATAAGAAACCAACCAGGGAAATGCGTATATGATTGTTAAAATGACTTTCAGGCTGACATGTATACCTGTCAAATGTTCCCAAATCCGGATCACATGTCTCAGCTTTGTTAAACCTCCCATCTTCCTGTCACAAAACATGAAGAGCTGGAGGACACTGCAAGTAGCTAGAAAGGAAGCAGCTTTATCGCTGCTGGAGTATTGGTTGTCCTTTGTGTTTCGATGCCCCTGTTGATATATATTGAGTTAATTAATAAAGCACTGGACTATTTTGGGACTGTTCCTTTAAACGTCATTTTCGTCGTAATGTGGAAGAAACAGAGATTTTCTATCGTCACTGGGTATTGCATGAAAGACGTGATGAGAAGGATCTGTTTGAGCCGATGGTGTTGCTACACATTGCACCATCGGAAATCTGAAACACCTGAGAAAATGCCGCTGACGACTGTTAGGAGGGACACTCTGTACCTCTTACCCCATTATGGAACCTCAAAGAGGGAAAGCCGAGTGACACAAAAATATGTACTGCAGAGAGCCTTCTCCTTATAATATCGGAATAAGCCATTACCCACACTATTGTTTACACAGCATTGCTACCTTGCCACTGGATAAAAATGAAAATTGAAAGTTCCAGAAGAGAAACCTATGGTATAATGTTCGAATATTCGACGAATCAGGGTCATGCTGCTAGTCCAACAGCCTTTGAGAAACCCCTTCTGGTATGAAAAAAGAGAGATGAGGCACAGCTGTCTGCAGAGAATGGAGCCCTTTCACATAGTGCTGTCGTGCCCAGTGAGGATCATTCACAAGAGGGTATCAACTGTGGATGTCTTCAAGGTCAAATCTGGCTGGGAGCATTCATGAGAGAGTGTCCACAGGAGCGCATGGTGCTGTACCTAGCACGGCTATCGGATCTCAGCTGCGTGCTAGGGGTCTGCGAAGGCAGCACAGCGCCTGAGGTTAAGGTGAGTTAGTGTGGTGCGGTAATGCATGGAAGCCTTACTGGCAGTGAACGTTTTGAGGCGGTCTGAAGAGCTGCTCCTGGATTTTGGTTGTTTTAAATAAAGACACAAGTGCTTATCCCTTACATTACCATCTTAGACCATAGTGTCTTACTCGGAATTTTTTATTTCACGTCATTTTAAGTGTAGTACATCGCTAATGATGTCTCCATTGTGATTTTTAACGTAAAGCAGCTACACACGTGACAGAAACTTACCTATATAAATCACCTTTGTCATTTTTTCTTTTATTTACCTACTTACCATAGTGCAGCCTTTGTCTGAAGTGTGTTTTTAACGTAATACTGCTACATACATATCAAGAAGGTTTTCAAATAATTTTGAGAATGCTATCATACTCGAATTATCTTAAATTTTTGAATGTGATGTTATGCAACACTTTATATAACCCACATCTTGGTGCACTTCAGCCACTTTTTTCGTAAATTATCTTCATTAGGTAATAAAAAGTAGTGATATAGATAAGGGTGACATAAATAGTAGTGCTTACTGTCTTGGGTAACAGATTGTAGCATTAAGGGTCCTAGGGAAATCTGGCAACCATGTAGGCTGAGCCAGTATTTCCAGCATGTAGGACAATGCATGATCCACCATTTTTTAATTTCTCACCGTTTATACACAAGCCAACTGGTCTAGAAGGTAAGAGGAGAAGGGAGAATGAGGGTTACAGGGTGAGCTTCACCTTGAACTCGAAGGGGATCTGGATACAATGCACACTCTGGTAGTACTTCCTTTTCAACCCTACTTAGCTCATCTTAAACCTCCTTCAGTTATTCCTTTGTTATTAGCCATTTCAAATAAATGTCTCTTGGTATTCACAACCAAATGAAGAAACAAACATTATTATCATTTCAAGTATTGAGATGTAATTCTTTTAAAAATGGTTGAAGTAAGATAATTACTGTTACATAACGTATGATTCTGATAGAATCCCACTTAACGTTAGCAATATCTTTGGAGCCTCTTACACGATTCAAAGATCTAGGTAAATTTGTTACAAAAAGGCACGATGTGAAATAAACATATGAATGATATCAGTAGTTGACTAGAAGTAGCTAGAGTGACAAATCTTGATTACTACAGATGAATTCACAGATGTGTTTCTAGGATCACAAACGTCAGTACAGTCTATTCAAGTATCTAACAAAGATGCTTAGAGACCGGTTATGATAGCCTCTGGCTGAAAGTACACATTATTCTTGTGTAATCACTGACAGTAAGTTACAAGAGGAAACTATGGCTACATTTACATTCACATTCCGCAAGATAACTTATGCTGTATGGGGGACAGTACTTATGTCATTGCTTTCCATTATTATTTTTTGTGAATTGTACCAAGGAAGCTTCCTTAAGATCTCCAACTTCTCTGTTTCCTTGCCGCGTGGATTCCGTAAGATGTGTCCAGGCGGGAGAAATATGGCGTCCGATTCTTCCTGGAACTTAGGGTCTCTGCATTTTGACAAAAAACTTCTCTGTGATGCTCAACTCCTCTCTCGGAGCGTTTGCCGTTGAACTGATCTCGCATTTACTGATAAAACTAATGACGAACCGCACAACTATTGTGTGACCTTCTCAATCTTTTCCTTTAATCCAACCTGATACGAGTAATAAACTGACGAGTAACACTCAAAGATTGATCCATAGATTGTTTTGTAAGCAACTTCCTAGGTAAATAAATTACGTTTGCGGACGATCAAATAATGGTTCAAGTAAATAAGTCACTGTTATATACACTATGTAAATTTCATAATTTTAAAATCTCAGTTAGTAAATCGAAAGTTACCACTTTTAGAGGAAACCATCCAGATTTAAAGGACGTACACCGATGACTTTCAAAGAATGGGAAATGCCACACTGCCAGAGGTGGTGTTGCATTCCACAAGGGGGGTAAGGAGAGACCGAGAACGACCTAGGCCATGAAAGAGACAATTGTGAAGCCGGAACGGGAAAGACAGCGTAACCCATTAAGCGAAAAAAAATGTTTCCTTGTGATTCCTTCAGTGAATCTCTATCTGTTTTTCTTACAGCATCTTTCATAAAGTCATTCAACTCTACGTCGCTACGACCGATTGCTTCTAGTATTTGAAGGCTGTTATTGGTCGCAGAGAGTTATTTCCAAAGCCAACAGTGTAATCGAACTGCAACAGATATGTCCGCAGCCCGTGGTTTATTGGTTACCGTTGCCGTCTCTGGATCACGGGGCCCTGGTTCGATTCCTTACCGGGTCGGGTATTTTCTTCGCCCAGAAACTGGACTCGGTATTTTGTTGTCCTCAGCATTTGATCATCATTCAGGAAAATGGCAAGACTCTACTGTGAAAAAATAAACCCGTCGATAAGCGCCCCACAAACCAAACATAGTAATCATCATGCAATAGATTTCTCCGCTTATTTGTCCAAAATGTAATATATTAAGTTAAATCGCTGCCGGTCGCTTGTTTCATCGTTGAACCTAAGAAGGTCTTTCTGCATTTCTTAATAGCCTTTTGGTGTTACAACCTCCCTAAAGAAACCAACATTGCCCGTAGAAAGCCACACAGAGCTGTATAATGTTTGTCACCCATCTCTCGCTCAGTAAACTAATTCAATAGTACAAAAAGTTACTGACAATGCTAACAGTAAACCTCCACTATTCACTGGTTCAAATGGTTCTGAGCACTATGGGACTTAACATCTCTGGTCAGCAGTCCCCTAGAACTTAGAACTACTTAAACCTAGCTAACCTAAGGACATCACACAAATCCATGCCCGAGGCAGGATTCGAACCTGCGACCGTAGCGGTCACGTAGTTCGAGACTGAAGCGCCTAGAACCGCACGGCCGCACCGGCCTGCGCTATGCACTGGTCAATTGCTAGTAGAATACGCACTTTGAAACAAAACGGAAAGAACAAACTTTGAAAGGGTTTAGAGGTTGTCTTGTGGAGCAAACTGAATATAGATGCCGTCTATGAAAAATTCATCCAACAACACTGCAGAGCGTCAAGATTGTAGATTAAAACGGCTATCGACAGACCACCATTTTAGTGGTAAACTTGATTTTATATGCGGAACTTCTCGGAAGCAGTCTGACAGAACTTATGGTACTAAATTTTGGTGAAGGCATCCACGTCTGACATGAAATTATGCCGGCGGTCTGTCTACGCACAATCTCACGGTTTCTGCCGAAGGGATGGCCTTACATCTCGCATTGTCTCCCTTAACTTTCAAAGTAAGTGGCGTGGTTGGATGATGTTTTGCGGATATGGACTCCTACCAATAATTGTTCAAATGTATGTGAATTCGTAAGGGACCAAACGGCTGAGACCGTCGGTCCCTAGACACTACTTAAACTACGCTAAGAACAACACACACACCTATGCCCGAGGGAGGACTCGAACATCCGGAGGGAGGGGGCCGCGCAATACGTGACATGGCGCCTCAAACAGCGCGGCCACTCAGCGTGGCTGACTGCTACCCTCAATTCGTCCCCGAAGGTATTCTTTAAAATCCCTTCGCGTACGTTTTATTACAGCAGTTATACGTAGACACTCCTCCTTGAGTAGACTTCAACACCTTTCATCTGCTTTAGTGCGTTTTTTCCTTTTCATTTCAAGTTTCACTGCCGTAGGGCAAGGCAGTCACATTCTTTATTTTGTAAGACTTTAATTTGGCGTCTTTCCACCGACTCGTTCTGTAAGGTTTTATTTGTACTTCGATATCTGTGCTGAAATTCACTCTGAACGTCATTATCTTTATATAAGTTGATATCACTTGAAACGCGTATGTATTTAGTACAGCGATGGCGAGCCATGACAGAATCTCTGACCAGAGAGTTATTTATCGTGCTAGTCAGTGCTAGTAGCGCGCGAGAGACAGTCGCAGTTGTGTGTGAGGAGTCGGCGGGCGTCGACATGGCTCTATGGTCGGGATTCAGGACGAGGTATATTGTTAAATAAGGTAATGAAGCAGCATTGCGCTCATCTGATAATGTAATGGATCTTAAGTGTAATTAATTTTTTCAAGAATCGCCCCAATAATAATTCTGTTTTCAAACCAAGCATTTTAACCAAACCAAACATTTTATTGAAAGAAAATTTCCCATGCATTTCCTTAAAGAAAAAATTTACTTAAGTTCAAAGAATTTTTGCGATGCATTTCCTCCAAGCTATGGCGAAAAAATAAGAGCAGATGCAATTTTACTGAGGTAAGAACAGGGCCTAAGATCGACATTTCGCTCTATTTGCGTTTTCATTGTCACTGAGATTTCATTTTTTTTATTGAATTGACTTTCATTTTTGTGGGAGCTTACACATGGGTCAGATTGCTAATTCTCATTTAATTGTCATTGTCAATAGATTATTTTATTTGCTGGTAGGTTACAATAGGTTCTATTCTCGTTAACATTTAAATATTGTCTTTCAAAATTCTCCGGGGAGGTTACACTTGGCTCCATTTATATTAAATAATTTGTCTTTAAAATTTTGTGGGGAGGTTACACTTGGCGACATCCGGACCAGGATCGTATTTCGTTGAGAATCTTCCGAAAAGTAGTCAGATATCTGGTCTTATTTGCTTTAATATAATTAGCATTTGGCGCAACGCTTTTACTAATTTTGTGACTTTCTTTCCTCAGATCATAGCAATTTGTTGCAATCTGTTGTATTTTTGTTTGTTGCTTTTTGTATTGTCTTTGTTTCATTTGTGAATAATTGTGACTTGTATAAAAATGCCGCGAAAGACTATTAATAGTGCATTGCGAGGTATAGTGAGTGAAATAACCGAATTAAATAACTTCACCGATAGTACTTATGACACGCAATATAATGAAGATAATTCACCGTTTACTGACAATCATCCTAATGATGAACAAGCGAACTCAATTGTGTCCTATGTTAATTTGACGACAATAGATGACGCGTGGCGCTCTGTTGCAATGAGTGCTGGCCAGCTTGACACACCCGGTTTGCAGGATTTACGTGACGAACAGATAAATTTTTCTAATGAAAATGAACAGAGTAATCAGAGTACGACGGATTTATTCAGTTGCGGTGTAGTGACTAACGGTGTACATTCGATTGATAAACCTTTTTGTAAATCTCAGAATAACCAAATGGTTACAGAAAGCGAGACAATTCTAGATCCACCATTAAACAGCACGGAGAATAGAGCCGGTAATTTTGGCTTGGATCAAGTTATGGCATTTTTACGACAAATGGATGAAAAACAGAGTGAAAAACAAGACAAACTTAGTGAAAAATTAGACAACAATTCCAGACAGCTTAGTGAACAGATTAAAGCCGTTGCCGCGCAATGTCATGATACTAAGGAACAGTTACGCGAAGAAATTGAGGCGTGTTCAAAGAAAAGTAGCGAAGAAATTAGATCTGTTGCTCAAGAATTAAGGGAAATGCAAACAGCTACAACAGAAACACTTAGAGACGAAATTAGCGGAGTCGCCAAACAATGCTCTGAAAAAGCTACACAATTACGCGACGAATTTAAATTAATGACAGCAGAACTTTTGCGCACAATGGATGCAAAGATTGACGCGAAATTCGAACAACAGAACACTGAAATTGACGAACGCTTTAATCTTCACATACAAAACAGTGATACGCGTTTCCGCAAATTTATTCAGGGTCAAAACAAAGTAAAACGACAAGTAATGGAAACAATCACAGCACAAAGACAAGAAGACAAACGTAAATTGTTCGCGAAAGCAAAAACATACGTGGACAGCAATATTGCTGCAGTGTCCGATGAAATTAGTACCATCAAACAGTCGAATACAGAATTACGTGACGAAATTTCCGATCTTAAATCGAAAACAGACACATACACAACAGATTTTCAAACAGTGACCGACAGACTCGAACAATCAGAACTAACACAGGATTCCGATGTCGTCAAAGCTGACGTTAAAACATTGAACGAAACTACACGTAAATTGCAAAAACAAATTAATGCCTCTGACACTAAAACCGATGATCAGGTAAAATTACTGACTGAAAAATATGATGAATTGGCCAGTCGTATTGATGTTATTGAAAGTACTAATGTCAATAAATCAGACGATACTTCACCGGTTTCATTTAACCAAACACCTGAATTCCAAAATCTACAACAGACAATCAATGAAATCGATTCATCTAATAACATATTGCATAGAAAATTGTCGAGTTTACAGCAAGAGGTAGCAGAGATAAAAAATATTTCAGCTAATAACACACACAGCAGACGCCACTTTGCGAACATTTGTCTGATTCACGCGGTGCGTATAATTTAGGTAATCTACAGAGAGTACGGGACTTAGATTCCGAACAGACACAGACAAATAGATTCTCTTACAATCATGAACCTGTTCCATCATACAGAGACGATAATTTTGATTATAAACATTTTCTGTCAGTGAGAAAATTTAAAGTGTTTAAAAATGACAGAACACAGATTCATCCGCTAGATTGGATACAACAATTTAGCTTTGCTTTTCCACCGACTTGGCCCGTAACACACAAACTTGAATTTATTTGTAGTTTTTTGGAAGGCGAACCGGCAACTCGTATGAGACCGATCGCGAGACAATGCTATTCAGTAGAAGAATTTCAGAATGCTTTTCTGTCAGCGTATTGGTCGAAGACGACACAGCGCGGAATTAAAGATCAGTTAATTAGCTTACCAAATTATGAGAATACAAATTTTCCCAGTGTCACGCAATTTTTTGAGCATACGGTCCAACAAAACCAGTACCTACGTGAACCGTACAGTGAATCTGCACTTATACAATTATGCATTTCTAAATTACCACGATCATTAAGAGTGTCACTTCTAACGGGTCAACAAAAAGAAAACATTTCGGCATTCAGAGATCTGTTACAGTTCTTGGAAGTACAACAATCTGATTATTCTTTTGTAAACAAAAATTTTTCATATAATAATCATGGCCAACAAACTTACAGTAATTACGATCAGTCACGTAATTTCAATAGCAAAGGTAATAGACGCTTCAGGAATGACAACCACCAGAACTTTAATGACAGTCAAAATTCTAATTATCACTATCGTCAAAATTTTCAGCAACAGGAACCACATTTTAGTAACAATAGACGTTTTCCACCACAACAGCATGAAAATCAGCCGGTTAGCATACCTAACCAACAATGGAATGCACAAGGTCAACCAGGCTTTAATGTTTCGCCGCGTGCACGTACAGTCCCAGGTACAACAAATAGTAACGCACGGCAGCAAAGGAACATCTATGTACAGAAAACACAGTATTTCAATTCCTATCGCAATGTACCGTATAGGAATGACTATTACGACAGACGTAAAAACGATGAGCACAGTTATCAGCGTACATATAATAACAGTCGGTCTTACCAACAGCAAAATCATCCGGAAGAACATGTTCTCATGAATGAACCCGACAGTAGATTTCATCCAGAGCGTAATACGTCTCGAAGAAGTAATAGAACAGTTCAAATAGCAGAAATGCCACAGAATCGTCCTGACAATAATATCACGTCAGATAGAATCAGACTAGATATTGTACAGGCCGCATCTCCCAGTAACACAAGCACTACTTTAGACACGCAGAATGTTGTTCACGAAAATGTAATTACTTTTGACGACATCCGAGACACTCTTTTGCAGGAAAGACCAGTTGTTCAAAAAAACATTTCACACCCTGTTATCGAAATTAAAATTGGTTCATCAAAATTTTCAGCAGTAATTGATTCTGGCTCACCTATGTCAGTAATAAATGAAGAAACTTTTAACGAGTGTAACAAAGAGAATACCTATCCTACATTACCATTAGGCAAAACGAAAGTGAAAGGAGCAGTGTCGAGTAAAGGAGTAGACGTTAAATTACAGACACATTTATCATTTTGTATTGCAGGTCACACATTTCACTCAAATTTTTGGATTGTTCCTTTATTGACAACAGACGTTATTTTAGGTACGAACTTTCTGATACAACACGACGCAGTTATTGATTTTCAAAATTCCTATTTAATGCTAAAGGATGAAAATGTGCAATTGGCTTTAGAATTTCAGCACTCACTATCTGCGGAAGAACAAACAATTAATCGCACAGAGGTCATTTCCGTATCACGTGGCATAGACTGTAATTCCACATTGTTCACGGATACGTACGTACATAACTATAACACTCCAAACGAAGCTGACTACGACGTAATACAGACGATTTCAGATAAAGTTAAACAAAGCAGTGCAAATACAGACGACGAACGCACGCAACTACATAAAATTCTTTTACAGCAAGCTCCAGTTTTCGACAACATTCCTGGTACTATGTCCGGTTTTATGTATGAATTTCAAGTGAAACAGCATGATACATTTAAAGCTAAGCATTATCCCATTCCATATATACACAGAGAACCAGTTAAAAAAGAATAGCAGGATATGCTTGACCAAGGAATTATTGAACCAGCAGTTAGTCCGTACATAAACCCGCTCCATATTGTTAAGAAAAAGGATGGCTCACTTCGCCTTGTACTTGATTCGCGTCACATTAATGACATTATTATTAATGAAACAGATCGACCACAGACACTAGAAGAACTACTACAGAAATTTCATGGTACGGCTATTTTTTCTACACTAGATTTGAAATCGGGATTTTGGTAAATTCAGCTTCATCCGAATTGCAGTAAGTATACAGCTTTTCTCTGTTTTGGCGACTGTTATCAATTTTGTAAATTACCGTTCGGCTTAACTATTTCTTCTGCAGCTTTTATTCGCGGTTTGAACACAATACTTCCGACAGAACTTAAGGACAGAATTACGACGTACGTAGATGACATTCTTATCGCAGAAGCTAACTGGACTGAACACAATCTGACTCTAGAACAACTGTTGCAAGCTTTTCATGCTCAAGGACTCACAGTTAACCTCAGTAAATCGCACTTTGGCAAAACTTCTATAAAGTTTCTTGGACACGTAATTTTAGCAGAAGGCATTGCGCCTGATCCGGAAAAACTTCAAGCTCTACGTGACATTACTGTTCCTACGACGAAGAAACAATTACGCAGCTTTTTGGGCTTAATTAACTTTTTTCGTAAATTTATTCATCACTCTGCTTTAGGCACACCTAGATTATGCCAATTGACAGGTAAAAACACGATTTGGCCCTGGGATAAGCAAGCACATTCTGAATTTGTGAACCTGAGAGAAGCTTTATTAAATGCACCACTTTTATCGCACCCAGATCTTACCAAAAATTTTTACATTGCCACCGACAGTTCTAACACAGCTTTAGGCGTACATATTTTTCAGGAAATTGAAAAAGATAGTTCTACAGTAATTAAAAACATCGCATTTGCAAGCCACATTTTGTCACCTGCTGAACGAAATTACTCCGTTACTGAACTACGCTCCTGGAAATGGAAAAAAGAACACATTGACACCGGTGTGTCAGACCCACCATACTTGCTCTGGACACTGCGAGAGGGCTGTACAAGCAATGATCACACGCACGGCACAGCGTACACACCAGGAACCGCGGTGTTGGCCGTCGAATGGCGCTAGCTGCGCAGCATTTGTGCAACGCCGCCGTCAGTGTCAGCCAGTTTGCCGTGGCATACGGAGCTCCATCGCAGTCTTTAACACTGGTAGCATGCCGCGACAGCGTGGACGTGAACCGTATGTGCAGTTGACGGACTTTGAGCGAGGGCGTATAGTGGGCATGCGGGAGGCCGGGTGGACGTACCGCCGAATCGCTCAACACGTGGGGCGTGAGGTCTCCACAGTACATCGATGTTGTCGCCAGTGGTCGGCGGAAGGTGCACGTGCCCGTCGACCTGGGACCGGACCGCAGCGACGCACGGATGCACGCCAAGACCGTAGGATCCTACGCAATGCCGTAGGGGACCGCACCGCCACTTCCCAGCAAATTAAGGACACTGTTGCTCCTGGGGTATCGGCGAGGACCATTCGCAACCGTCTCCATGAAGCTGGGCTACGGTCCCGCACACCGTTAGGCCGTCTTCCGCTCACGCCCCAACATCGTGCAGCCCGCCTCCAGTGGTGTCGCGACAGGCGTGAATGGAGGGACGAATGGAGACGTGTCGTCTTCAGCGATGAGAGTCGCTTCTGCCTTGGTGCCAATGATGGTCGTATGCGTGTTTGGCACCGTGCAGGTGAGCGCCACAATCAGGACTGCATACGACCGAGGCACACAGGGCCAACACCAGGCATCATGGTGTGGGGATCGATCTCCTACACTGGCCGTACACCACTGGTGATCGTCGAGGGGACACTGAACAGTGCACGGTACATCCAAACCGTCATCGAACCCATCGTTCTACCATTCCTAGACCGGCAAGGGAACTTGCTGTTCCAACAGGACAATGCACGTCCGCATGTATCCCGTGCCACCCAACATGCTCTAGAAGGTGTAAGTCAACTACCCTGGCCAGCAAGATCTCCGGATCTGTCCCCCATTGAGCATGTTTGGGACTGGATGAAGCGTCGTCTCACGCGGTCTGCACGTCCAGCACGAACGCTGGTCCAACTGGGGCGCCAGGTGGAAATGGCATGGCAAGCCGTTCCACAGGACTACATCCAGCATCTCTACGATCGTCTCCATGGGAGAATAGCATCCTGCATTGCTGCGAAAGGTGGATATACACTGTACTAGTGCCGACATTGTGCATGCTCTGTTGCCTGTGTCTATGTGCCTGTGGTTCTGTCAGTGTGATCATGTGATGTATCTGACCCCAGGAATGTGTCAATAAAGTTTCCCCTTCCTGGGACAATGAATTCACGGTGTTCTTATTTCAATTTCCAGGAGTGTAGAAACATTATGTGTTGTATGGGTTTTTACGAGATTTCGGCACTTTCTTTATGGAAGACATACCACCGTCTATACAGATCACAGAGCGATACAATTTTTACTTTCGGCTAAATTCACTCACGACAGATTAAGCAGATGGAAGCTGTATTTACAGGAATTTCATTTTACAATAGTTCACATTCCCGGCACACAAAATGTTGTAGCAGACGCACTATTTCGTTCTCTCAGCAACAATGAGCAAGAGGTCGCAACCAACTTCTGCAAAACAAATTCCAGCGTCATGTACATTCAGCAAGTTGCATTTGAGAATTTTATTTCGTCGTCATTACAGGACATAGCACAAGAGCAAAGCAAAGACAATGTGTGGAAAGAAATTAAACACCTTTGGCAAGATAAGAATAATGTTACGATTAGACACCATTACACTCTACGCATTAACATTCTGTTTCGCCGCTCTCATCCTGACAGCAACAATTGGTTATTATGCATTCCTGACGAACTGGTTAACAAATTAATCTGGTATACTCATTTACGCTACGCACATTACGGAGCAAGAAAATGTTTTCTTATACTGAGACAGAACTGTTATTTTAACAACATGGAGAAACGTATACGACGAGTTTTAGCGTCATGCAAAATTTGCCAGAAAGCTAAGTCAGACACCACTTCACATATTCCTCCATTATATCCCATTGTACCTGTTAAATTAAGACACATGTCCGCAGTAGACATTTTTGGTCCAATTCCAAGAACTAACAGGGGTTTTTGCTACATCTTTGTCGCTGTTGAACTCACTTCAAAATTTGTTACCTTCACTCCGTTACGCAAAGCTACTGCCAAAACTGTTTCGAAAGCATTTGTAAAGCATTTTCTATTTCATGTAGGGCATGTGATGAAAGTAATTTCTGACAATGGATCACAATTTCGTTCTGCTATATGGACACGCATGTTACGAGCTAGAAACATTTCCCCGATCTATATATCCAAGTACCATGCTTCATCGAACCCTTGTGAACGATTAATGAAAGAAATTGGTAAACTGTGTAGGATATACTGCCACAAAAGACATATTGATTGGGACACACACATATTCTCATTCCAAGATGTAATTAATTCCATTCCAAATGAATCCACTATGCTATCTCCGTCTGTTATACTGAAAAATGTTGAGCCACCTAACAAAATTACAGAATTAGTAAACTTTCCTACATCTCGTCGACTACGACACCGTGAAATAATTGACATTGCACTGAACAACATCAAACGTGCCGCAGAGCGCCGGAGAAGACAGCTAAAACAGGTTTGTACACGCCGTGACTTTCACATTGGACAGAAGATATTAGTACGTACACACTATTTATCCAACAAAATAAAAGGTAAGTGCAGTAAATTTGAACTTCTATACGCAGGTCCATATTGGATTCGCAGCATTCCTCACCCTAATGTTGTACACGTCGAAACTTTGAGAATCAGGAAAAGTAAGGGGAACCATCATGTGTCAAACATTAAACCCTTTATTGAATGAAACCACTTTACGATGTAACATTCTATGAGGCCATTTACACATTTTATGACCACTTATGCAATTATATTCACATGACTAATTACTGATGATTAACGTATTTTTTCTTGGCAAGTGCCCGGCAAGGTAAGGTTAGCAGGTCGCTTTTCTTGTCGTTACACATCAGACCGTGCACATTTTCCATTTTTTTTGTGTATGATTGTTTTCCTGTTTTGTTTGTATGCACTATGAATTAATTAAGATATAACACACACCAGTTGACTTTGACATTTTTGCTTTATGATATCTCAACATCGTGACTGTTTTACATTTTTCTTTTTTTTGCTGCTGCATTGTGATATTCTGTGTACATTTTTGCCTTTGAACACTGTCTATGCTTTTGACATATTACGTTTTCTGTCATGTTATGCTGTATGCTTAATTATGTCACCATAAACCAGTCATTATTTAATGGGTATATGATTTAAATGCAAGACATTAATCTTTGTCATTAATTTCAGAAAGAAATGATACGTGTAAAGGAAATAAATTAAACAGAAATGGGAATTTCACCTACGGAATAAACGAAAGAAGATGCAAAAACTTTATGAGGAAGAGTAAATGGATCAGGATTAACAAGCATTAACAAGAATATACAATATACATCGAAGAATAGCAGTCTTAACTAATTTTTTCTTTCAGAATACGAGGCGATTGATGCAGGCTGTCAGACAGAACTACACATCTTAGTTTTAGTGATGAAATATGCTAGAGATAAGGAATAGTTGTGTAATGAGTAATGAAGTGATTTTTTTTGGAGATGATAATGAATGCTGATGAAGGGTAATGATGAAGAATATGCTACTATGAATAATGAAGTTTTTCTTTAAAGGTGATGATAATAATGAAGTTATGATAATATGGATAATGAAGTTTTTTCTTTACAGCTGAGGATGTTGTTGAAGTTTATGTATTTATGCTATGTAGTTATTTAAGTATTTGTTGCAGTTTGTTTTGACAGTATGTTTTATATCGTATGGTATGATGACTGAAGGTTTTGGAAAGGACAGCTATGGAACACATTTTTTATACACAATTCACTACCTGTTAATTCGAAGTTCACTACCTTTCAGCATAGTATGCTTTTCTTCTTTCAGCTCAATAATCCATTTTGTATTTTTTCCAGCAGAAGCTTTTCATGATACTTACTAAACCTGTTACTTATTATACCTGTTCTAGTACTTGCATTTTTATTTTCTTACCCATTTGTGTGTGTCATTCATGAATGTGATCACATATACTCTATTTGTTTCACAATCTTGATACAGCTGACTCATGATGAATGACGTTACACATTTTTCATTTACAGGAACAACCTAGAAGCAATTTTTTTTCTTTTTCTCTTCTTGCTTTCCCTTATAATTACCCAAAGCAATGCATTGCTAGCACAAAAAAAAATGTATCACCAGTTCCAAATAATGCTACCCATTTAAGAGAGTTCTGAGTAATACTGAAAAATGTTTTCTAGTCACAGACCTTGAATAATAGTTACAGTATGTTACATTTTGAATATGTTCCATGTGACTTGAATAATTAGTTCTGAAAAATACTGAATAATGTCTTCTAACCACAGACCTTGAGTAATAGTTACAATATGTTACATTTTCACTATGTCATATGTTACTTGAATGATGGAAAGTGTTTTGTAATATTCAATACTTGCTATACGTTTAGTAACTGGCCAATGAGTGCCAATAATTACCGAAAGCAGATGAGTTATGAAAAGTGTTTTGTAATATTCAGTACTTGCTGGCCAATGAATGCCACAGTTTCTTATATTTTAAATTTGTATTATGTCACTTTTATGCTATATATATGAATACTAGTAGCTTGATGCTACACTCATTAGCTCTTGTTTTGAATAATGACTTCTGTTGGTTTGTAACCGGCCATTGATTGCCACTCTTGTCTGTAAATCAATTAATGAACATTTTTCTGTAATACTATATACATGGTACAGAAATGTTCAATAACTAGACTATGAATGCCGCAAACTACTAATGTAATTCCTAATGAAGACTAGTATGTGACTTAATGTCCTTCACCTTCTGACCTCACTACCCTGAATTACTGCAATATCCATTGGTCCTGTACATCCTCCTAATCATGGAGCACTATATTTGGTTTTTGCACTAATTCTACGTTGGTGTGCCTTGTAAGAGCGTGGTGTTGACACGACATGCTGTCCACCACCATGAGCGATGGAGACGTTATTATGGTCCCACTGTTTGGTGTACCTGATGTACTGCCAGAATGATAACATGGAATATTACTACGACATTTCAGTGTCTTGACTACGATGATAAGCACTTATGGCAAAAGAACTCCAGATTGTCTCATTCGTTGTTGTACTTCTGTGGAAGTATATGGACTTTCAGTGCAGCTGCGTGCAATCTAAGTGCTACAACCATGACGCAATCCCTCCTATTCCTTCTCTAATTCCTGTAAAATGACAAAGTCATATACAGTGCGTGTGCACTTCCTTTCATTTGTTAATAAGATCAGTTATCCTGAAATTACTAAAGACTTCTATAGTGCATGTGCACTTTATTACACTCCTTGATTTGTTTGTTTGTTGTAGAAAAATACTAGAGAGTACAACAGTGCGTGTGCACTTTTGTCATTTGTCAATATCATTTATACTCATTAGGTTTATTTGTCGTAAAAATATTAGAGAGGTTTTCAGTGCGTGTGCACTTTATGCCATTTGTACTCATTACGTATATATTTTGTGGTTTTCTAATATGTTCTGTACTACAGTGCGTATGCACTTTTGCCATTTATTAATACATTTTGTGATTTGCTGATATATTCTCAACTGCAGTGCATGTGCACTTATGTCACTTGTCAACATGATTTTTTTACCATTGCGTTTATTTGTTATGAAAATGCTAAAGAGTTTTTCAGTGCATGTACCTTATGTCATGTGTTAATATGTTTTGTGCTGAATGTCAGTAACTGTGCACTTATGTCATTTATCGATACGATTTGTATATACCTTTTTTTGTTATTTGCTCTGTACTCATTGTATATATTTTTGTCTTTGCCTGAAATGTCTTGTACTCGGTGCATGTGCACCACATTTAATTCATGTACTACATCTGAATATTCTGTAAATTGTAAATTAATTAAGAAAAAATTTGTTGCTCATGGCAAGTCCAAATGACTCACCATCGCTGCCAAATTTTTGCCCCCCCCCCCCCCCCCCAGTGGAGGGTTATGAAACGCGTATGTATTTAGTACAGCGATGGCGAGCCATGACAGAATCTCTGACCAGAGAGTTATTTATCGTGCTAGTCAGTGCTAGTAGCGCGCGAGAGACAGTCGCAGTTGTGTGTGAGGAGTCGGCGGGCGTCGACATGGCTCTATGGTCGGGATTTAGGACGAGGTATATTGTTAAATAAGGTAATGAAGCAGCATTGCGCTCATCTGATAATGTAATGGATCTTAAGTGTAATTAATATGTTCAAGAATCGCCCCAATAATAATTCTGTTTTCAAACCAAGCATTTTAACAAAAACAAACATTTTATTGAAAGAAAATTTCCCATGCATTTCCTTAAAGAAAAAATTTACTTAAGTTCAAAGAATTTTTGCGATGCATTTCCTCCAAGCTATGGCGAAAAAATAAGAGCAGATGCAGTTTTACTGAGGTAAGAACAGGGCCTAAGATCGAAATTTCGCTCTATTTGCGTTTTCATTGTCACTGAGATTTCATTTTTTTATTGAATTGACTTTCATTTTTGTGGGAGCTTACACATGGGTCAGATTGCTAATTCTCATTATCAATAGATTATTTTATTTGCTGGTAGGTTACAATAGGTTCTATTCTCGTTAACATTTAAATATTGTCTTTCAAAATTCTCCGGGGAGGTTACACTTGGCTCCATTTATATTAAATAATTGTCTTTAAAATTTTGTGGGGAGGTTACACACTCCCTGAATACTTAAATCTGAGGACATATTCCAAAAATTTTCCATACAACTGTGTGTTATCAATACTGAGCCATAACTTTAGCTATGACGGTAGATATATTAAAACTGTGGTGTTGTCTTCCTACTTCATATAATTTACACACGAAATATCGTAAATTCCTTATTCTGGATTAGATTAAATCGTCTGCATATGCCGTAATCTACAGAAGATAGTCTCTTTTCAGTTGTATACCTCCGTGCATTTCCTTCTTCCATTTCCTGGCCTGACGCCTTCGTTTACTATTGTATCGTCTGTTTTGAGTTTCCCTCGGTCATGATTATTCTGAATCATTCAGAAGTTTTTAGTTGTCTAAAAGATGCATGAGGTATTCTTTTTTTCCTCCGTTGTCGTAGTCCGTTTCTAATGCCCCAGTCAAAAGCTTTTTCGAAGTCTGTAAAAGCAACATGTGTTTCGAAATTGATTCCCATCGTATTTCCAAAATTACTTTAATGCTGAAAATGCAAGGTTGTTATAATTAAACTAACGCTACTTGATCCAGTGTAGACGGAAAACTATTTACCGTACTGGTACCCAACTGTATAGGAATGATGTTCAGGCTGTGCGCTGCAGGATTTGCATCGATAATAGCGTTAGTTATGGCTTACCGTTAGGCGCCGGTACAGATACTGCTACGTAGGGTTGAAACTCAAGCATCAGTGTTCATTACAGCGGCAGACAGTCAACATAGGTCTTGACAAGGTCAGCAGGGCTTTACTCGTAAAGCTGTGTTATCAAAACAACAGGTACAGTTCTGCAGTTCTTCGCGACTATCGACGCAGTAAAGGAATACGGAGCGGTCGTTTCCACACCGGGATTGAAGGACATGACGCGGAAGTCCCAATTAACTGGCGATCACCGACGTCCAACTGCTCCACAACTCGCATAATGTGCGATATTCTAGCAGTGCACGGTCTATCCCGAGAGTTGAACATCCTGTGGTCCACCGTCGTTTCGGGCTGCTGTAGAGCAGTCTCTAGTGCGGTTCCAGAATGTCGTCGATACAGATGGTCGCCATAATGAACAACGTTTTTAACCTAGACAATAAACGTGGTAACTAGTTAACAAATATTACCCGCTCACGTGAAAATAAAAATGTTTCTTTCAGTTGCTGATTCGTTATTCCTGTTCCATCATTTCTTTAAAAGTATTTCCACAAAGTTTCAGTGCCCCAATACCGATAGTTTATCATGGGGTTCCACTGCGGTAGTGGGAGTTTAATTACAACCTCTCTCTATAATCAATCAAATCAATCGTTCGAGGTGTGTTACTTCGTAAATGCAATTGCTCATCGCCCAGGAAAGCATTGGCTACGGTTCTCAAGCGATTATTTAACATTTTTGACTAAACTTTATAAACTGCATAGAAAAGACTCAATCTCCGCAGACGTCACGTATAGTTCTTAGCCCTGTTTTAAAACAGTAGTTAACTTCACAGTCTTCAAACAAGCAGGGACTTTATAACGTCGCCAGCATTCGTTGAAAAACTGTAAAAGACTATCAGACATTAACTCAGATGGCGTCCCTCTTTACTAAATAAGGTAATTATTCATTCCATTTCGGCACACACTTTACGATTTTTTAGGCCCTCGGGAAAATGGAACTTCCAATGAATAAGAAAAAGATAGCCTGAAATATATGAAGTAAAATCGCGTGCGTTGCCCAAACCTTGACGTTAAGAGGAAGAAGAAGAACAAAAGAAGGTAGAATATGTACATTTCGCCTCACGAACAAAAGACCGTGGTGTGCCTCTATGAAAAGCTTTAACGTAGGTAATACATAAAAAAAGCATCTTTAGGTTTCCACCCTAATATACGGTTCCCAGAATGAAGCAGTAGCCTTTTTTGTAGTCGTTGGAGCTACGTTCTAGATTTTTGACACTGGAATCGTCTGAAGTCAAAGGGGTAACGACTGCCGTTTTATTTCCTATGGATGTGCAGCAATACTGTGTTCAATGAGGTGAGAAAACTCTTGGGATACCAGCTAAATTCAGGTTGGAACTCCTTTTAGCTGGCGTAGTGCAGGAACTAAATGTGACATGGATTCAGCAAGTCGTTAGGACTCCGGGTGGAGTCATTCCTGATGTGGAAAGGGTCCTTCCGGATGCCATGAACAGCACAAGGAGCAGCCAGCTGCAGGTGGTGGCACATGTCGGTACTAATGACGTGTGTCGCTTTGGATCTGAGGAAATTCTCTCTGGATTCCAGCGGCTATCTGATTTGGTGAAGGCTGCCGGTCTTTCTTACGAGATGAAGGCAGAGCTCACCATCTGCAGCATCGTTGACAGAACCTACTGCGGACCTTTGGTGCAGAGCCGGGTGGAGGGTCTGAATCAGAGGCTCAGATGGTTTTGCTGCCGAGTTGGCTGCAGATTCCTTGACTTGCGCCATAGGATGGTGGGGTTTTGGGTTCCGCTGAATAGGTCATGAGTTCACTACACTCAGCTGGCGGCTACACGGGTAGCGGAGACTGTGAGCGTGGACTGTGCGGTTTTTTAGGTTAGAAGGCCTCGGGAATGTACGGGGTGGGCTGCAATCTCAAAGGGTGCATGGAAAATACAGGACGTGCTTGGATCAAGGAACAGTCGGAATTGTAGTTGTAAATTGTTGTAGTTGTGCTGGGAAAGTCCCTGAGCTTCAAGCGCTAATAGAAAGCACAGAAGCTGCAATTGTTATAGGTACAGAAAGCTGGCTAAAACCTGAAATAAGTTCTGCAGAAATTTTTACGAAGTCTCAGACGGTGTTCAGGAAAGATAGATTGGACAGAATTGGTGGGGAAGTGTTTGTGTCTGTCAGTAGTGGTTTATCTTGTAGTGAAGTCGAAGTAGATACTCCGTGCGAACTGGTGTGGGTGGAGGTTATACTTAACAGCCGAACTAAGTTAGTAATTGGCTCCTTCTACCGACTCCCAGACTCCGATGATATAGTTGCTGAACAGTTCAGAGAAAATTTGAGTCTCGTAACAAATAAATACCCCACCCATACGGTTATAGTTGGCAGGGACTTCAACCTTCCCTCGATATGTTGGCAAAAATACTTGTTCAAAACCGGTGGTAGGCAGAAAACATCTTCCGAGATTGTCCTAAATGCTTTCCCCGAAAATTATTTCGAGCAGTTAGTCCACGAACCCACGCGAATTGTAAATAGTTGCGAAAATACACTTGATCTCTTAGCCACAAACAATCCACAGCTAATAGAGAGCATCATGACTGATACAGGGTTTAGTGATCACAAGGTCGTTGTAGCTAAGCTCAATACCGTTTCTTCCAAATCCACCAGAAACAAACGCAAAATAATTTTATTTAAAAAAGCGGATGAAGTGTCACTAGAAGCATTCCTAAGAGACAATCTCCATTCCTTCCGAACTGACTATGCAAATGTAGACGAGATGTGGCTCAAATTCAATGATATAGTAGCAACAGCAATTGAGAGATTGATACCTCATAAATTGGTAAGAGATGGAACTGATCCCCCATGGTACACAAAACAGGTCCGAACGCTGTTGCAAGGCAACGGAAAAAGCATGCGAAGTTCAGAAGAACGCGAAATCCCGAAGATTGGCTAAAAATTACAGACGCGCGAAATTTGGCAGGGAATTCAGTGCGAGATGCCTTTAATAGGTTCCACAACGAAACATTGTCTCGAAATTTGGTAGAAAATCCGAAGAAATTCTGGTCGTACGTAAAGTACACAAGCGGCAAGGCGCAGTCAATACCTTCGCTGCGCAGTGCTGATGTTACTGTTACCGACGACTGTGCCGCTAAAGCGGAGTTATATAACGCAGTTTTCCGAAATTCCTTCACCAGTCAAGACGAAGGGAATATTCCAGAATTTGAAACACGAACAGCTGCTAGCATGATTTTCTTAGAAGTAGATACCTTAGGGGTTGCGAAGCAACTCCTATCGCTTGATACGGGCAAGTCTTCAGGTCCAGATTGTATACCGATTAGGCTCCTTTCAGATTACGCTGATACAATAGCTCCCTACTTAGCAATCATATACAACCGCTCGCTCACCGATAGATCTGTACCCACAGATTGGAAAATTGTGCAGGTCGCACCAGTGCAGCTAGCTCTTTATTCGCACAAAGTAATGGCCGGGATCTCAAGTTGATTCCTTATTTCTAGATTTCCGGAAAGCTTTTGACACCGTTCCTCACAAGCGACTTCTAATCAAGCTGCGTGCCTATGGGGTATCGTCTCAGTTGTGCGACTGGATTCGTAATTTCCTGCCAGGAAGGTCGCAGTTCGTAGTAATAGATGGCATCGAGTCAAACTGAAGTGATATCAGGTGTTCCCCAGGGAAGCGTCCTGGGACCTCTGCTGTTCCTGATCTATATAAATGAGCTGGGTGACAATCTAAGCAGTTCTCTTAGGTTGTTCGCAGATGATGCTGTAATTTACCGTCTAGTAAGGTCATCTGAAGACCAGTACCAGTTGCAAAGCGATTTAGAAAATATTGCTGTATGGTGTGGCAGGTGGCAGTTGACGCTAAACAACGAAAAGTGTGAGGTGATCCACATGAGTTCAAAAAGAGATCCGTTGGAATTCGATTACTCGATAAATAGTACAATTCTCAAGGCTGTCAATTCAACTAAGTACCTGGGTGTTAAAATTACGAGCAACTTCAGTTGGAAAGACCACATAGATAATATTGTAGGGAAGGCCAGCCAAAGATTACGTTTCATTGGCAGGACACTTAGAAGATGCAAAAATTCCACTAAAGAGACAGCTTACACTACACTCGTTCGTCCTCTGTTAGAATATTGCTGCGCGGTGTGGTATCCTTACCAGGTGGGATTGACGGAGGACATCGAAAGAGTGCAAAAAAGGGCAGCTCGTTTTGTATTATCACGTAACAGGGGAGAGAGTGTGGCAGATATGATACGCGAGTTGGGATGGAAGTCATTAAAGCAAAGTTGTTTTTCTTCGCGGCGAGATCTATTTACGATATTTCAGTCACAAACTTTCTCTTCCGAATGCGAAAATATTTTGCTGAGCCCAACCTACATAGGTAGGAATAATCATCAAAATAAAATAAGAGAAATCAGAGCTCGAACAGAAAGGTTTAGGTGTTCGCTTTTCCCGCGCACTGTTCGGGAGTGGAATGGTAGAGAGATAGTATGATTGTTGTTCGATGAACCCTCTGCCAAGCACTTAAATGTGAATTTCAGAGTAATCATGTAGATGTAGATGTCGTACAGAAGTATTGAGCCCCTCTAACTCCTAGCCGTACACAGTTGAGAAAGTATTGCCCTGTATTTGTGCACATCGGTACCCAAAGACTTTTGTCACCTCAGTGCAAAACTGTAAAGGGAGACCAAAGCATGACGACATTAAGTCATTTCGAATGGATGTAGGCTGCAACAGTTATGCAGTGTTAGAAGAGGACTGTACTGCTCAGAGTAGCGGGGAAACCTGCACTAAACCAGTTTTCGGACCGAGAAAGGAAGCGCAATGTTTAGCACACTGAACTCGCATTCGAGAGGACGACGGTTCAAACCCGCGTCCGGCCATCCTGATTTGGGTTTTCCGTGATTTTCCTAAATCGCTTCAGGCAAATACCGGAACTGTTCGTTTGAAAGGGCATGGCCGATTTCTTTCTCCATCCTTCCCTAACGCGATAGGACCAGCCAACCAACCAGTCTTCAGACAGAGCCGGCCGGTGTGGCCGAGCAGTTCTAGGGGCTACAGTCTGGAACCGCGCAACCACTACGGTCGCAGGTTTGAATCCCGCCTCGGGCATGGATGTGTGTGATGTGCTTAGGTTACTTAGGTTTAAGTAGTTCTAAGTTCTAGGGGACTGATGACCTCAGAAGTTTAGTCCCATAGTGCTCACAGCCATTTGAACAAATTTGAATCTTCAGACTGAGGGCCATAACAGCAACCTTTGGACATGGCTACAACTCTACTTACAATATCTTAGGAATATTCTCCAGCTCAGAGAGGGAATATGTATGTGTGTACCCTTGACAACATCCCTTACAGATTATTTCATTCAAATATTCAAATCTATGTGAATACCTAAGGGACCAAACTGCTGAGGTCATCGGTCCCAAGACTTACACACTACTTAAACTAACTTATGCTAAGGACAACGCACACAACCATGCCCAAGGGACGACTCGAGCCTCCGGCGGTAGGAGCCGCGCAGTCCGTGATATGGCGCCTCAAACCGCGCGGCCATTCCATGCGGCGATTATTTTATTCATGTCTGTTGTTCTTTAATTTTTTCTACTATCCCCATCGCTTTTTCTTTCATTATGTCTCCATCCCACTTTTACCTATTGCAAATAGACGACAGATAGGTTCTTCGTCATCCAACGCTGCTCACAATCTTTATCTGATTCTCGCTGTGAACAAAGAGTTGCAATATTTATGGTACACACAAGAATCATGATTAAGACCATTGACATATGTGACAGTGGAAAAATTTGGCGAATCACGTCCGAGGGAGTAGCGAATAAAAAAGACAGACCACACGTTGTCAAGACAAGCGTAAAGGAACAAGCCTTGTCGTGAGATCCATGCGAATATGGACGTATCGTAAGTGCAAACAACGAACGTTCTGCTGACGTAAGCTACTGAGGAAATGAAAGGAAATAAGACGGTGCATGCCCATTTTATAGGGATTCATTTTGGAAAATACCACAATAACCGTAAAATCGCTACAACGAAATCTCGACGTCAACGGAATTCATTACTAGCTTGTCGGGCAAACAGCGTTTGTGCAACTGGAAAGGTTCGCCGGGATCCGTTCTACCGGTCAGCACATACCGCCTGATAGCCAATTGACACGGGTACGCGATGAGCAACAAGATCAAAGGGCCGGCAGTGCTTGGTTACCGTATTGGCTGCGTCTAGCAGCGACCGCCGGAGCCGCCGCGCCACGGGCTGCTATTGGAGGCGGCGCGGCCAGCGGTGGCGGCCATTCGTCTGCGCACCGCACCGCAGGACACCACACACTAAATACGCCCAGCCGCGTCGTAAATTGCGGCTGAGGCAGCGCGGCAATTACCGGAGGGCGGTGGGTGGGCAGGGCGGTAGACGGAGGAGGGGGGGGGGGGAGGGTCGGGGGATGAGGCAAGCGGTTCGTTCAGAGCGCGCACACGTCGCTCACCTAGCTCTAAGTCCACTGTGCGGAGTCCACTGCTGCCTATCGAACCATTCTGCTGCGTAGGGATACAGAAATACTGTAATGTTACGATTATCAGAAGTAATTGGGGGACATGGGTGTTCGGAAAACTGGTTTGTTCGGTTAATCGAACTGTACATGTTTATTTGCCAAAAAGAAGTACTGTACAGTAAATTTATTCACAAAAACAGGCATCTCTTTTAGTATTACAAAGTAACATACAAAGGCAACTTCAGTAGGAATATATAGTATGTGCCACAGTTTATTAAACAAAAATATATACATATTGCATATGCATTTTGCATGAACAATACACACAGTATACAAAATTAACGTTTAAAAAATTCCTTTATTTTGGTCTGTCTAAGCAAGCCTACATGCTTACGAGCAGCTAAGTCACGTACTTTTTTCATTACAGATATCTGAAACTGGTCACTTTCATCTTGGGCTTCAAACCATCGCAAGGCAGTATCTAAACAAGTGAACGCCTCAAAAGTTGTTGGTATACTTTCATCTTCACTTTCTGGAGCTCTGATTGATGAGATGCTGGCGGCGTCATCTTTATCAGTGACGACGTTTACAATCTCGCTGTCCTGCATGATTTGGTATCCTGGATCTGTATCATCGATATTCATCCATTCGTGAACGTCATCTTGATCACATTCGTGGCAATCTACTTCTTTTAGCATACCGAGAATTTCGGACATATCATTCTGTTCGACATTTTCAATCGTACCTTGTGAATTTTCTTCTGTGTCCAAAATTTTATTCCAAGCTTTCTTCAAATTCTCTTCCTTTACACTATTCCATGATGCGCTGATCAGCCGGCCGCGGTGGTCTAGCGGTTCTGGCGCTGCAGTCCGGAACCACGGGACTGCTACGGTCGCAGGTTCGAATCCTGCCTCGGGCATGGGTGTGTGTGATGTCCTTAGGTTAGTTAGGTTTAAGTAGTTCTAAGTTCTAGGGGACTTATGACCTAAGATGTTGAGTCCCATAGTGCTCAGAGCCATTTGAACCATTTTGATGAGCTGATCACGTAGGACGCGTCTTTCAAGTCAATATTCTTATGATTTCTTAAGAGACTTTCTTCTCCATCCCCTTCTCTTTCTAACAATAACTTACGCAACAATTCTTCCCTGTAATATCGTTTGAAAGTCTCAATAACGCCTTGATTCATGGGCTGTAATAAGGAGGTTACGTTAGGTGGAAGAAATATTACCTTTATGAACTCGTCTTTTTCGTTTAAAATATCACATGACGGATGAGTTGGTGCATTGTCAAGGAGAAGTAGTGTTTTCTCCCTCTTCCCATTCTTTAGCTGGTGAGCTGTTACAGAGGGTACGAAAACGTCCAGTAACCACTTCATAAAAATCGTGGGAGAGTAACAGGTGCGAGCGAGTACACAGTTCGGTTAAGCGGTCGTTCGGTTGACCGACGTTCGGATAATCGACGCTCTACTGTATATGGAGCCACAGAGTTACAGGCCATTATGCTCTAAATAAGTCCGCTGCAGAATTAGTGAGAATATTCTAAACTCGGGACAGAGAAACACTTATTTATACAAATCAACATGGATTTAGATATCATCACTTACGCATAATGCAGCTTGTCCTCCTCTCACACAGTAACCTGAGAATCATGGGTGAAGGGTAACAGGCAGATCTCATATTCCCAGATATCTAGAAAGAAGTTCTGCAAGGTTCGCAGAAGAGCTTCTGTAAAGTTTGGAAAGTAGGAGACGAGGTACTGGCAGAAGTAAAGCTCTGAGGACGTGGCGTGAGTCGTGCTTGGGCAGCTCAGTTGGTAGAGCCCTTGCCCGCGAAAGGCAAAGGTCCCGAGATCGAGTCTCGGTCCGGCACACAGTTTTAATCTGCCAGGAAGTTTCATCTAGAAAGAAATTTCCGTAGTGCCACAGGTCCGGCCGCTTTGGTCTTGCTACATTCGACGCCACATTGGGCGACCTGCGTGCCGGATGAGGATGAAATGATGATGAAGACAACACAACAACCAGTGCTTGAGCGGAGAAAATTCCCAACCCAGCCGGGAATCGAATCCGGGTCCCTTAGGACGGCAGTCCGTCACGCTAGCCATTCAGATATCGGGGCCGACAGTTTTTACTCTAGAATCGATACAATGAATTTTATTTTTTGAATAATATGTCGAAGAAAAATATAAATGTGAGTGATTAGTGTTAAAACGCAAGTGGGGTTACTTTGATACCCCCAAACTTTTTCACGGAAAAAGGAAGTAACCCCTTCAAGCGACACATTTCTTAAAGAATGAAAAAAATCGTTTAGGTGCCAAAAAATTTATAAAATTTTTAAGAGTTTGGGAGTGACACTGATGAAGGTAATAAAAATACTTTTTTTATAAAATTCACCTTTTATTATTCTGTCTTACAGACTATTAAAAATTACAGAAACATTAAACAAAAACCAGAAAATCAATAGCTCCCTTGAGATCTGAGACATTAACTGCAAAAATATAATTAAGAAGTAATATCGTTATCCTTTTTTTCTAAAAAGCTATAGTATCGTAGTGGTGTATTTCAGAAATATTCTTTTAAATTCAGAAAATTTCCTTTTCGTTCCAGGTGACATGAAATCTTCAGTAAGTAAGGGATCTGTTTCAGTAATTTGGAAAACATATTTTAAGTCCTTTTTGCTATGTGTCGAAAAGAGTTTCACCGATGACAATCTTCTTAAAGTGCACTCTGTCTCCTCGTCTTTATATTCTGCCACATCTCAGTAAGGGTAGTTTTCATTCAACTGTCTATCCGCGAAATCCTCACTGTATATACCTGCAGTCCCCACTTGAGATGAAACCGATTCAACAAATGTTTGTGTTTATATTTCTGGATGATCAAAATCTGCGCTGCCGTTCTGTTCGTTTCTCTGATTATTACTTTGCTGGTTTTCAGATTGGGACGTTTCCTCTTGCGATGCAATATGTTTTTTCTGGGAGCTACATCCAAACGTTTCCTCTTTGGTGCAGGTTGGTTTGAAGTGCTTACAGATCTTGATTCCCTCAAGAAATCTGTAAGAGTGTTTCCACGTTCCTGTTTTTCAGGAAGGCGATTAAGCATATTTTGCTTCTTAAAAGGATGAGTGCTAGTTGTACAAAACCCGCTCAATTTTGTTGAGCTTGATCCATTTTATCCGGAAATGTGTCTGTAGGAACACTTGCCAAGTTAGCGTTTTTGTTCTTCCAATTTCAAAAAAATGGTTCAAATGGCTCTGAGCACTATGGGACTTAACATCTACGGTCATCAGTCCCCTAGAACTTAGAACTACTTAAACCTAACTAACCTAAGGACATCACACAACACCCAGTCATCATGAGGCAGAGAAAATCCCTGACCCCGCCGGGAATCGAACCCGGGAACCCGGGAGCGGGAATCTTCCAATTTGTCAGTACTTGCAGCCAGGTTGCTTTTATTGGGTCGAGGAATTCTACACGCATAGGTGCGTCGAATATTTCGTCAAACATTCAAAATCCGCGTTATTTTCGCCACAAAGTTTCATGACCTCTTCATCTAAATGAGAGGAAAGATTATCTCCAATAATGACTTTACCTCCAGCCAATATTTTCGCATGAGGCAACAAACCAATTACAAACCAAACTCTAAATGTTGGGGCGTACTCTTAAAAATCGTGATCCTGTTGAGCAACAAGGCTGATTCCAACATGGTGGATCGCATGGAGCTCTTCCTTCCCAGGTGTGATAAAGGTGTAGAATTTTGATGTGATGTAGTGTGACAAAAGCACACCATCAGCTGAGCCACGAATCATTATCGATTTGACACTTTTAGAAAACTTCATTGACATGGTTTTTAACCCATCTGCGATACATCCCTATCTCCTTCCCTGTATCAACTCCCAGGTTAGACTCTCCATAATTTGAAGTATTTAAGTCAGGGACATCATCTAAAGTTTCTTCCAAGGTTGTCGAAATATTCCTCGATACTTACAGAGGCTCAAGCTCGTTTAATGTTAGTAGCAACCCGTTTAGAATACTAGTTTCTGTCGCGCTTCAGTAATGAGCATGCCCAGTTTTTAAATTTAGAAACTGTTCTGTATTGTCTGTCTAAAACAGTTACAGCAAACATGTGCAAATCCAAGACTCTATGGGTATATTCCTACTCCGGACATTTTTCGTGACCTTTCACTGACACTTTCTCTTAATTTTCGGAAAATAAAATTTTTTTAACGGTATGTGTTGTAAACCTTCATAAGTTTCACGCAAGGACATATGACCTTCTGCTGCAGCTGTTATTGCTCGCTCCAACACCTCTTTAATACAACTTCGACACACGCGCTATGTATAGGTTTTTGACATAGGGCTGAATAAAAAAAAAATAAAAAATAAAAAAAATAAAAAAACGCTGCCATCATTACAAAAAGGCGAAAACACCAAAATAGATAGGTCTGTGATTGAGATTGATCGCGATGAAAGAAACCCCATGCCTAATCTCAGTGACACCCCTTCAAAACAGAGAAAGCGTTAGTGAATGGAATTTTTGAGGTTATAATACAAAACAAGACTTCTCTCTCCAGTTAATTGGACACACAGCAACACAAATTATCATTTTTCTAGCACCTTTCATATCTATTCTGGTAACCTTAACATTCTTTGAGCCATTGAAATAGTTAAAATATAATACCCACAACTTATTTTAATGAAAATCTCTGATATCGATCCGTTTGTAGTTGCAGCGCTTGGGCAGTGACAAGAGTGAAGTTCGGTGCTGTCAACGCAAAGAAACTAAATCGTACGATTGCGTTCAGAAATGAATCGACTCCCCTCTTTAAAATTTATTTTTTATCAGACTCACCCCGTGAATCAAAGTAACCCTATTCCACGGTACATCGCCGACCGCTGTGGCCGAGCGGTTCTAGGGGTTTCAGTTTGGAGCCGCACGACAGCTACGGTCGCAGGTTCGACTCCTGCCTCGGTCATGGACGTGTGTGATGTCCTTAGGTTAGTTAGATTTAAGTGGTTTTAAGTTTAGGGGACTGATAACCTCAGATGTTAAGTCCCTGAGATCATCAGTCCCCTAGAACTTAGAACTACTTAAACCTAACTAGCCTAAGGACATCAAACACATCCATGCCCGAGGCAGGATTCGAACCTGCGAGCGTAGCGGTAGCACGGTTCCAGACTGAAGCACCTAGAACCGCTCTGCCACACCGGCCTGCTTTAGGAAATATATTCACAAATTTGAAAACAGACAAAAAATTTATGTATACCTTATAAACTAATGCTTTTGTTCCTATATCTTTCGTCATAACTGTTTTTCTTCTGCAGTTCGTCATCTGCAAGCATAAAATGTAAAAAGTTATTTGCGTCGAAAATTTGTGACTGAGTATGTTGAACTATTGTATGTTTGTGTCTGTGTGTGCAATAAGTGGAGGCATGTTACACACACACACACAATGGTTAACATTCTCAGTCGTAAATTTTCGAACTAAACATCGTTCTACATTAAGTTATCGATGGTTGCAGATGACAAACTATGAAGCAGCTATAAAGCAAAACACAGGAAGTCACAATAATCACAAGAAATGTTCACAAGATATAAATAAAAAAACTGTCTCTTTTCAAATTTATGAAGACATTTCTTAAAAAGTGAAATTTTTCATGTATAGATAGTAAAGAACAATTTTCCTAATGAAGGTTTCTCGGGTCTCCAGCCGGGTGGTAGCGTTTACATATCGCGACGTTTCGGGAAGCGTCATACTACCCATCTTCTGACTTCGCCAGAAGGTATATTAAATCTACCACCCGGCTAGACACCCGAGAAAACTTCATCAGCAGTACGCCAGTAAAGCCTACAGTCACATAAAAAATTTTCCTGTTATTTAATACAAGTAAAAACGAAGAGAGGCTGATGATGCAACAGCAGCGAAACATATCTGACTTAAAAGAAGAACACATTTTTTTTGTCCAAGGCGGAACCTGTCCAAGAATAAATACATATGACTACTGATGGAATGTTTGTGACCCACAGCAGGCTACATTAAATGACGACATAGCAGCAATTCAACAGCGTGCGGCTAGATTTGTTGCTGGTAGGCTCTATTAGTATGCGAGTATTATTCAAATGCTACTTGAAGTGAAACGGGAAAGGGGGATGAAGAACACTACTGAGAAAGCTCTGAGAACTTGCATTTATGACAAACTGCTGAGCTGTATTACTGCCATCAACATACATCTCGCATAAGTACCATGAACAAAACGTAAAAGAAATAACAGCTCGTACAGTGGCGTATAATCAGTCACTCTTCTGTCGCTCCATTTGCTAACGGAACAGAAAAGGAAATGACTGGGAATAATACAAGATACCCTCCGCCATGCAACTTATGTTAGCTTGAGGAATTTGTAAGTAGAGGTAGTTGTAGTTTAAATAAAGAAGCAGTGGCTTCGGAGAGGGAGCGACTGACACTGCGAACCAACGCTTCAACGACATCGAGAATTAAAAATCAGTTTTCACAAACGTAAAGAAATCATCGTTTTGCCACTCTAATAAAGACCGCAAGCATGCTGCGAAGTAGAATGCATTCGTTTACTCAAAATAGAAGAAATGGAGAAAATTCAGAATAAATCGACAAAACCTCCGAAAACTTTTAGTGTCGAGAAACAGATGAAAGTTGAAAATATATATCAGGAGAACAGAGCACAGTACAGGAGACTTCAAAACTTTTCGCATACAATTCAGAGAAAAAGTGCCTCATTCTTTGGCTATACGAAGTTGTTATAAGTACAGGTACTGCGACAGTTGGTACCTTAGTATGTGCCCACTTCAGAGTGTTAGTTGTTTTTGCTCTTCTTCTGACAGTCTTTCCATGAACACATTACATAATTCACTACCTAATGTTTTCTGCATGGTCGTAACTGTGTCGCGAGGAGTACTACGATTATCAGTACAGGCTTTCTGTTTTGCTTCCATGCATCTACACTTAAATGCCTTTCCTGCTGCCCAAGTAAAAAGAAAATGAGCTTATGGCATCGTTGGTCGCGAGGCACCATCCGGGGAAGTTCGGGCGCCAAGTGCAAGTCTTATTTCAGTCTACGCCAAATTGCGCGACTCACGCGACGGTTATGAGGATGAAATGATGATGAGGACAACACAACATCCAATCCGCGAACGGAGAGAATCTTCAGCCAGGCCGGGAATCGAACCTAACCCGCCGCATGGGAGGCGAGCAGGTTACCATCCAGCTAAGCAGGCGGACAACACTAATGGTTTGCCTGTGCCACTCGCACTTGGAGATTGTTGACAACTTAATAGCGCACTATTCGTAATACCGATGATTACTAGTCTGCAAAGAAGTAAATACTGGTGTAATACTGTTCAGTACACTGTCATTAGTCTGCAAAAGAGATATTAGCACACGTAATCCTAACACACTGCATAAAAATAATGGAGGAAAGCAGAGTCACTATACAATGCTTCGACAACAAAGAGAAGACTGAAGCAGTGAATCACAAATATACCGAGAGCAGGTTACGTGAATGATTATGAAGGAGATGTCCAAAACTTGGAAAACTTCAAAACCTAAACTAACTACCTCTAAAGTCTTCAAGACAAAGAAACATGTAACTTAAAAGTATTCTCGTCAAAGTAGTAACTAAACAGCAGAGTGAAAGGTAATGGAAAGAATGAAAATACTGGAGAGAAGAAGAAGCACATCCTGTGACAACTCATAACTAGTTGTTTCGTGTGGTCGGTGATTGACTGAATTCGTTGCAATAAAATGTTAAACGCGAGTCATGTTGTATGTACCCAGTATTTCGTATTCGTAAGTCAACTGATTAAAATAATCTGCCTGTTGTAATTTTAGCACAAGTGGCTGACACCTCTGACGCGACAACAGCTGTAGCCGGCTGGAGGATTACTGGTACTTAATTTGGGGGACAAATATGGAAAACAAATTCCATGCTGCTTCAATTCTATTAAGAGTTTATCAACTGTAAAGTTTGACTAGTGATGGTGTGCTAGTCTTTCAGATGGATTAAAAGTTGTCAGTGGGTGAGACCTCTAGAAAATTTCCTTGCCAGGGCAACGGCTGAAAATCTTCTGTTTCTGGATTGATCAGGACAGCACAGAAACATGTAGTATTGAGTTGTTTTCTAGAAGTAATACGTCTCGAAAACCTTGAAGTAAGGTACGGCTACCAGGTGTAAAATGTCATAAATTAAACTGCTGTTGTTCAAATTAAAGGCTATCTGAGCCAGAGGTGATCATATTTTGTACACCTTTGCACATCTTGTTGTTATGCCACGGTAAAAGTCAGTATGACTATGTCCAACACAGTCTGTCAACCTTCGTTACCCTAAGAGTCTTCTTGCTAGGATGTGCCCATCATAGTACTACACGCAGAGCCAGAACGCGTCTTAAAACACGTCGACGTGCCGATAAAATGCCAACGCTGTCGCTGAGCACGTTAGTTTTGGCACACCTCTCCCTGGTTGCATGTGGAGGGAAGACGCAACAATGATCATAGTGCTGACAGTCCTTGGCGATCCATACGCGGTGACACTGTCTGTTTGGATAACTGTCTTGGTGCCAACATGCCTATATCCTGATTGAAAATATGTGAACTGGATGTGTGACTCGGCAAGCAAGAGCGAGCAATGTTTTGCCCTCTCGGCCGTTAGTCACATAGAGCCGTTATGATCTCCCATGGCGTTGAGTACGGTCGTCCACAATGTATCGGTTTCATATTAACACGACTGTCTTGTGGTGCCATGTGGTGTACTGCGAGCAGCAATATCGCCCAACTACGATGGCGTGCTAAAATTAACGCCTCCGAATTTTTTATGTGAGGTCTTTTAAAGCATTTTAAATAAAATGTATGTTGTTAACATTCTTTATCTTTATTGTTCATAAACACATATTTGCAGCCCACTGTAGCTATAACACTCCAAACAGTAGGGTGTAACATTGTGATGTGTAACCTAACAAAGTCCGTACTTGAGAAATAATCTGCAGTATATTTCAAGGAGCCACACACGAGCGCTGCGACATCGGCAGTAATCCAACGCCTTTGGTTCACTGTCCCGGCAACTGGTACCGAAGTCATACGCCCTACAGGGGAATCAGCCTCTATACATCAGAGGCCGCCTCTTCGCACACCATTCTTCGCAATTTCTTGTAGTGTAGGCACTATTTGCTAGTCACCCAGCCAGTTACAGTGATCTCCATTCCAAAGACGATTTGTTGCAGATCTGCACACTAGTTTGTTCCATGCAAGTCTCTACAGCACTACGCAGCTATAGCAGTATCCATCCATTTCAACCAGTTTACTGTATTGAGCCCTTGTATTCTAACCGTAATTTACACCCCTCTCTCTGCCATCATCTCCGTTTCCAAATTAGCTATTCCCTGACGTCCTGTGGTATTTCTAATTACTCTATTTTTTCTTTTAGTCAGGTTCTGCCATTCATTTCTTTCTTCCTCACTCAACACCTTTTTGTCACTAATTGCTTTATTAATATAACTTCTAATTATCAACATTATTTTCTGTCAGCACATTTTTGAGTCTTCCATTATCCTCTAACGTATCGTTTGTCGTCAACAATTGAAATACATATGATGCTACATTTCTGCTAGCGCGTAAGTTTATATTGAGTACTAACATACTTCTATATTTCAGACAAGCTTTTCTTGCTTTTTGCAGTCTACATTTTTTGTCCTCGTTCTGCTATCATCAAATACTTTACTGCTTAAACAGCTCATCTTCCACTTTCAGCGTCTAATGTCTTAACCTAGTTCACTCAGCGTCGCCTGACTTAATAGCACTCCACTCCACTACTTTTCTTTTACTTTTATTGCTGTTTATCTTACAACACTTTTTCAAGGCACTATCTGTTCTTTTCAGTTGATATAGCAATCACATTACCGCCCCTGCCAATATCACAATGTTACTGTAAAATGAAATCACCAGGCATTTCACTTAATACAATTAATATTTGTCGAAGACTGTATTTTGGCATGGCGTGCAGGAGCCATTTTTTGTGAGAGGGTGAGGAAACAGAGCCGGCCTGGGTGACCGAGCGGTTCTAGGCGCTATAGTCTGAAACCGCGCGATCCCTACGGTCGCAGGTTCGAATCCTGCGTCGGGCATGGGTGTGTGTGATGTCCTTAGGTTAGTTAGTTTTAAGTAGCTCTAAGTTCTAGGGGACTGATGACCTCAGATGTTAGGTCCCATAGTGCTCAGAGCCATTTTTTTTTTGGGTTAGTGGAATGTCTGGCTACAGGGTGTCTGGCACGGAGCAAGAGAAACCAAATCCATTGTTTTTATCATGGAGGAAACTTGTCAACATGGTGCTACCTCTACCGAACGCTGCTTGAAGATTCTGACATTTCATAAAGCGTTGCTTTTTTTAAGTATATCAAGGCGTTCCCATGACGATTTATTTCGGTCAATACTTCAACACAGACTTTCAATGTCGGAATTATCACGTAATTAAGAAAATGCAATCTAGTTACGTCCCAGCATAGACTATCATACAGTGCAGTAACTTCCAACACAGAGAGCTATGTACCATTAATCACGACATTATCTGCAGCTGTCCTTACGCTAGTGTATTTTGCAAATATTTCGATGCTGGTGGCTTATCTAGTAGATGCAGTATCACATTTCATGCTGAAGTATAACACTTCGGATAAAAGAAAATTTTTACACCACAGAACCTTACTGGCAAACGTATTGCACTAAACCCTAAATTTATAGAAAGAACACAGTGTTACAAACCGATTACTTCAAGGATACGTCCGTGCCAGACACCCTGTAGCGTAAATTCCACTAACCCCCAAAAAATGGCTCTGAGCACTATGGGACTTAACATTTGAGGCCATCAGTCCCCTACACTTAGAACTACTTAAACCTAACTAACCTAATGACATCACACACATCCATGCCCGAAGCAGGATTCGAACCTGTGACCGTAGCAGCAGCGCGGTTCCGGACTGAAGCACGTAGAACCGCTCAGTCACAGCGGCCTATGGACAGCATTCCAGGGAGTGTTTTCCAACGGGATAACGCTCGCCCACATACCACTGTCGCAATCCAACACGCTCTACATAGTGTCGACATGTTGCCTTTGCGAGATCTGTTTACAATCGAGCACATATGTGACATCATCGGACGATAACTCCAGCGTCATCCACAACCAGCATTAACCGTCCGTCTATTGATGGACCAAGTGCAACAGGAATGGATCTCCGTCCCATAAACTTACATCCGACACCTGTACAGTACAATGCATACACGTTTTCATGGTGGCCGAGCGGTTCAAGGCGCTACAGTCTGGAAACGCGCGATCGTTCGAATCCTGCCTCCGGTATGGATGTGTGTGATGTCCTTAGGTTAGTTAGGTTTAAGTAGTTCTGAAGTTATAGGTGACTGATGACCTTAGAAGTTAAGTCCCATAGTGCTCAGAGCCATTTGAACCATTTGAACCACGTTTTCATGCTTGCATTCAATATTCTAGCCATTACACCTGTTATTAAAGTACCAGCATTTCACATTTGCAGTGGTTTATCTCGCGCTTGCATTAATCTGTGATCTTGCAATGTTACTCACTGAAATACGTTACCTAGACAAATGTGTACCCGACATTCATTATTCGACATTAATTAATTTTTGGTGTTACGACACTTCCCGTCAGTGTGAAAGGCAAAGTGGTCTGTCTAGGTCATCAGAGCTGGTACAATGGAAGGTGAAAGAGTTAAATTGGCAGATAACGACGTTCGTATCTTTGGTGACTTTCCTACACCTCTTAGGAGCGGAAGCGGTTAGCGCTTTTGTGCGGAGACGGCACTTACTGTTCTATTGGTCACTGCAGAGTACGTACTGATATGTGCTAGATATCGTGGGAAAAATTTCGTGTGAAGACTGAATATCAGTCTCAAGATTTTAGTAAGAATACTTCGCGTATGACTAAGCTAGGTTCCACGTGTAGGGCAGAATAAGGAGATTTTGCCTTCCTACACTGAAAGCGAATTCATTCTTAAAGCACTGAATAAATTTATAATTACGAGAATCTGGACTCTGAATTCTGTCTTGTTAATGAGATTTCGGAACTGCTTTGTGCAGTCACACTGCCCTGTGGGCCATGGTAGAGTCTAAGCCTGTTCTTTGTTAGCAGTGTTTTTAGCCTGTTGGTCGCGACCCCCTGGGGGGTCGCAAAGCCTTTCTCAGGGAGTCGCGGTCGCAGGAGAAAGCAGTTGCAGTATGGCTGGAAACATATGTTTCATGAGAATCATCTGCTATGGTATAAATGTCACACGGAAGTGACAAGATTTTGAGAAAGCACCTTGCAAATTCACTCAAGTTCAGACCTGGTGTTTAATTATAATAATGAATACGAAGTTAATTTAAACCAGTTGAAGAGTTCAAATATGCAAACACTTGCAGCAGTGAGAAGCAACACAATGTCTATCGATCTCTTCCCATTTCTGCGGAATGGAACCAGGGCGTCGAGAGTCACTAAGTCTTGTACGGACAGTATTTACCTCTGACAGGTTTGCAGGGAGAGGGAAAGGACCACATCAACTTCCGTGCTGGAACGGCGGTGCGGTGGCTGCATCTTGTGTATTACTAACAACTTAGTTTACGTGCCAATCATCTGCTGTGATAAAAATATCACACGAAACGAGAATCATTTATGAGAGCGCATTTAAAAGATGTTCATATTCAAATGTAACACAAAAAAATGGCTGCAACAACACGCACACAGCTCACATGCAAGAATTGGCGCCACGGTTACTAGCATGCATTTCAGTAACAAGCTTAGACCCAGACAGTAGACCGCTAGGATTGGCAGCTGCGAGACAAGGCACGAAGTACACCAATTTCTACCGAGAGGATCTAGGATGTCTGCGGTCAACTCAGACTTTTAATTAACACACCGCACGCTGACGTTGTTTCTATTTTTCTAGTTCTGTGGCTTCATCGGGATTGCCACAAAATCGTCGTTGCTGGTCACCTGTTTAATTTCTCAGTTTTTCATATAGTTAATTGTGGTGATTGCTGTCAAGTGAGTCATTGTTGTTTTGACAGTGCTTTATATAAAAGTTGAAAAATATCTTACATAAAACTAGTACCATCATTTGTAAAAATATATACTACATATTCTCTCAATTAATTAAATGCATTTTTTTTAAACTGAATGAAGGTAAATGTAATACCCATCGTGCTACATGTCTCAACGCTAGGGGTTCTGTAATACAAAAACATAGGCCTATGGAAAATGGTATTTATTTTTTTTAAATTATGTAATTCCTTGTTTAAAATTAATTCTGAATTAAGCATAATGTAGATTGTTTTATAACAAATACACCGTGTTAACGATAAATAAACGCTAAACTGGTAAACTGTTTTCAGGAACCGATCGGTAACTAAATGAAGAAGATCCAGTAAGAACCGGGATAAACTTGAAAAACGATCTTATTATTTACAAATTGATTTACAGTGGGACCTCATTTAACGAGTATAATTCACTTCTGAGTCTTACCTGCACTGCGAAACACTCGTTATGTGTAACATTTTTCTGTTGGAATTCACGTATAAAATAATAATGCATTCCATTCCGAAAAAATACTAAAACAGTATATAAAATGTACTGGGTGATCAAAAAGTCAGTATAAATTTGAAAACTGAATAAATCACGGAATAATGTAGACAAAGAGGTAGAAATTGACACACATGCTTGGAATGACATGTAGTTTTATTAGAACCAAACAAATACAAATGTTCAAAAAATGTCCGACAGATGGCACTTCATCTGACGAGAATAGCAATAATTAGCATAACAAAGAAAGACAAAGCAAAGAAGATGTTCTTTACAAGAAATGCTCAATATTTCCACCATTATTCCTCAACAATAGCTGTAGTCGATGAATAATGTTGTGAACAGCACTGTAAAGCATGTCCGGAGTTATGGTGAGGCATTGGCGTCGGGTGTTGTCTTTCAGCATCCCTAGAGATGTCGGTCGATCATGGTACACTTGCGACTTCAGGTAACCCCAAAGCCAATAATCGCACGGACTGAGGTCTGTGGACCTAGGAGGCCAAGCGTGACGAAAGTGGCGGCTGAGCACATGATCGTCACCAAACGACGCGCACAAGAGATCTTTCACGCGTCTAGCAATATGGGGTGTTTTTTTGGTTCTAATAAAACCCCTTGTCATTCCTAGCATGTGTGTCAATTATTACCTCTCTATCTATATTATTCCGTGGTTTGTTAAGTTTTCAAATTTATACTGAGTTTTTGATCACCCAGTACATACTTTTTCACAAAAAGTCGTCTAAAGACATTTGTCTTTACCTTCTCCTCAAAATGAATCATCACACAGAAGACGGCTAACTGAATAAAACATCTGCCTACGTATTGGTTAATGCGCAGCTTTGCTGCATTCGTGTTGGTTAACGACGATATATCTCAAATGGAATTCATATAGAGGTATTTCAAGTCCATGAAGTAAGAGGAATCTTGCTTGTAAGACTTGTGGGCGGCTTTGTCTTTGTCGGAGCGTCTAATGTACTTTGTTCGTCGTAATAATAACACTGTTCTAAAACATTACGCACTATTTTCATCGGCGTTTTCTGTTATTTCATTATCATTTCTTTCTCACGGAGCAGAAGCCACACTGTCAAGAGTAAAATCGATAACAGTAATTGTACCATCCAGCGATTATACGAAAATACATAGCGCTTTATCGGTACAACTGCAATTTGATGCTGATTACTAATGTCTCTCATTGGTATGATTAAAAAGCATACATGACACTTAATAGCGTTTTATTGTTTGAAACAGTTTTTATTCCTAGGGCGACACCAGCGATATCTGCCACTTATCCAGATGAAAGTAAGCAAGGGTTATAGGTCCTAGACTACAATAAAAATACAACACTTTGAATGAGAAGGCTTTGCCTGTTCATTTATTAATTAATTTTCAAATCGTGGTTCTATTTTTGCTACTCAAATCACCAAATCATTTTCTAGTTGAAGTCTATTTCTCGTCTTAGTTATCATGTTCACCACCAAAGAGAACGTTAATTCAAAAAGGTAGGAAGTGGAGAGTGGCACTAATAATTAAAGGATTCCTTCCCCAGTGTGGATACTCTTCTTTTCTCTTCATCCAGAAGAACTTAATTTTTTGCGAATTAAAATCGATTTTAAGCATCTCGTCAGCTGCTAAATCTATAAGCGTTTCTTTCTTCATCGTGCTCAGATCAGCCAGTTGTACTGACATACCTAAAAAGGATATAGTATCCATCTATGATAGTTGTCAGCGTCAGATTTCAGCTCTGGAAAGTAACTTAACAGTTTCTCTTCGAAATTATGCAAGCTCTGTATCATGCAAGGAAAGTGAGAACTTAGTACTGCCTACTGGTCCATCGCAATTTTTTCGACAATTGTCTGATTACAATGTAAAGACTCAAACATAATCTTTTGTAAAAACGTTGAACACGAAATAAGTTTTTCGAGGAATCCTTTGATTTTATCCTTAGCTATTATAACGTTTTGATCTTTCCATCGGAGGCTCATCTTTAAAATATTTAGGTGATTAAAAAGATCCACGATAGATGCTAATTTTAATGGCCAAACTGAGTCACGAAAGTAATACGCATATGCAGATTTCGAATCTTGTAAGAACGTTAACAATTCACCAATTAGTTCCAGACCTCGTGTCAATATGTTGCCTTTGGAAAGTCACCTGACCTCTGTGAGATAAAAGAGATCCTAAACAGCGACTTAGGAACACTTTGCCTTTAATAGAGTGTACAACTTTTATCACCTCTTTAACCACATCATTTAAACCAGAAGCTAAAATCGTAGCTGCCAGAGCTTGCCGATGAAGAAAGCAGTGTGTCCACGAAAACTTGGCATTATTGATTTTAATTTTGCGACGAGCCTACTTTTACTGCCAGTCATAGCTTTAGCAACATCGCAAAAGTGGCTATACATTTTTTCCAATCAGTCTCGTAGTTGCGAGTGCTTTCTAAATACGTGTCATACAAACACTGGCTAGTGGTGTTCGTAGGAAGTGCTTTGCAAAATAAAATGTCTTCCATTATACTTTCATCTGCTTCAAAGCACACAAGTACTATAAACTGAGAACAATCTGAAACAACAGTAGATTCATCAAATTGCAAAGCAAAATGTGGGCTCTTCTTTAATTTTTCGACTAAATCTTCTCGAGTGTCACCGGTCATATAATTTATTCTGCGTTCAGTGGAATTATCATAAAGTGATATGCTTTTTAGCTTGTTTGCCTCTAGCTTACCTAACGTACAGTAATTTCAACCACATCCAGGGGTGCTGGCAAAATAAGATTCCCTTTATCTGTATGTGGCTTCCCTGCTTTATGCGACTTGGTAGATGGCTAGCAACGCTTTCTCGTTGACACTGGATACCTCAAATTGGATAAACAATATTGTTAAATCAGAAAAACGAATAAAAAATCAGAAATATTAATACTATTTTAAGTCAACAAATAACAGTACTATTTTATTATCTAAACCATAGTAGTTTGCTACTGGTTAAGTGTTTTCATTTTGCTTTCGAAGAAAACCAGTGGTTTATGAGCTGCCTTGGAATGTTTAGTTGAGAGGTGACGCAGAAGATTTCATGGTTTCATACTCTCGCGTGACAATACTTCGCCGCAAATGACACATTGAGGTTTATTGTTCATGACAGTAAAACCATACTTCAGATAAATGTCGTCATAGAGTCTATTTTTTTGATTTTGGTTCACTTCTTCCATTACCACTTGTACTGGACGTGGAGGGCTGAAAAGATCTTTTAAGAGACTTGTCCACTTTATGCTTGCTCAGAGCGAACCATGAAGACTACAATCACGTCTGCACTTGCTGGCGTACTCGCACAACTGATTGCAGTGACCCAAAACGCGCGACTATCCCCCCTCTGACTGCTTCTCGCCCCCACGCCTCTACTGCGGCAAAGAATATAATTATATCTCTACCCGCAGAGCACTGCGACCTCTTTTCATATTGCATTTGATTTCTCGATCAGTGTAGTATCAATAGAAACAAAATGAAATCGCTGACATACTTTTATTGCGGTTCTAGGAGTCGTCAGAATATTTTTACTTGGAAAGCGGTCGCGTACTGAAAAATGTTGAAAGACACTGTTCTACTGTAAATGTTATCACCTTCAGTCCGTGTGTAATATACGAAATTTAATCCACATTTCTATAAATTTCTTCCGCTGTAAATCGATGTTTTCCATTGTCGGAATCTGATTTTCTCGACTCCATGTGAGCAGAGTAAAGTGTATTGCGTTTCCAATGAATCAGTAGATTTACTTTAATCCGTGGTGTGGAATAAGTTTTCGAATAGCCAAATTATTTTTTCGGTTAAATAATTGAGAAGTTTGGTGCACTTCCACGTATTATAGGATATGACCACCTTTAGTTAGTTCTTGCATTAATTTTCCGACAAATGCTCACGGTAACCTAACCTAACCTAACCTAACCTGAACGTCCCCTTAGAAAAATTATGAATTACTGTGCTGGTAAACTTCTACGTTATTTGATACAGAGACATCTGAGTGAAACTGAAGGTATTCAAACAGTTTTCTCTTTACTTATTCTGATCATCACTAAACTGATCCACAATATTTTAGCGCAACGCAATCTGACTTTCAATAATCCCGACACAAGAATGGCCCTCATTAACAATAACCTATACCTTTCATGAATCACTCACCTCACAAAAATCTTCGTTACTCAAACTATTGTAATACAGCGAGCGCCAATACCACCAGCTAAATGAAAGATTCGGAAGGCACTAACTACTGATAGGCATAGACAGCAAATGCAAGATTTTGATAGAGAACAAACAATGTATTTACCTTAATAATGTTCAAAAGTCATCATACATGTATCAGTTCATGTATCCAGTCTTACAAATTTCCTGTTTCTGTCGGACACACGTCTCAAAACTCTGGCATCTCTGTACCCACATCCACCACTGCTGGCCGCTCCCCTCCAACTGCGCAACGCTACGTGCTGTTCACATCAAACATCCCAACAGTACACAAGCGAATATTCTAACAATGAGTCCAACCTGCCACAGACTGCACACAGCACAGTCAGTGATTTTCATACAGAGCGCTACGTGGCGTTACCAACATAAAAACCTAAGCAGCCAACTTACAGTACGCGTTAATTTATTTCTGTAAATTTTCTAGAAGATACGAAGGGCGTTCAATCAGTAAAGCAACACATTCTTTTTCGGCCATTTCCTACTGACAAAATGCGTGAATTGCTGTGGGGCAATTTCATGAAGCGGTGCTATACATAGCCTTGAAAGTGGAGTATAACAGAGGTGCGTTCCCAGCAAAAAGTTAAGGTACTGGCAGAAGTAAAGCTGTGAGTACCGGGCGTGAGTCGTGCTTCGGTAGCTCAGTTGGTAGAGCACTTGCCCGCGAAAGGCAAAGGTCCCGAGTTCGAGTCTCGGTCGGGCACACAGTTTTAATCTGCCAGGAAGTTTCAAAAAGTTATTGAGTTTCTTTTGGCGCAAACCAGAGCATCGCAGATATTCACAGGCGCTTGCAGAATGTATAAGAAGATCTGGCAGGGAACAAAAGTACGGTGAGTCGTTGGGCGAGGCGCCTGACATTATTGCAACAAGGTTGCGCAAACCTGTCTGATGTCCCGCGTACCGGTCGGTCACACACAGCTGTGACTCCATTTATGTTGTACTGTGCGGACACTTTCAATCGAGTGACCACGGACTACAATCAGACACGACGCTGCTAGACTAAACACTCTATTGGTAGTGTTGACACATTCGTCCAGTACGAGGGGTGCCCAAAGATGTGTACCCGCTGGACAACTCGCCGCTTACGATAAGACCGTAAGTAAAGAGCATGAAAGATGTACTGTGCAAGAAACAATCGTGGACGATGGGGCTGTTACTGAGGTAGCGCGACGTTGGCTCCGACGTCAGCGAATACAGTGTTACCATGTGCACATATAGGTAAGGTGGCGTAAGGCCGCCGCAGTGAACGGAGATGATGTTAGAAAATAGGGTTCTGTGACCAAAAGAACAAAGAATGGGGAATAATGTGGTGCATAGGAATTCTGAATAAAACGAACCAGCCTTCAGAACAAAATGTGTTGCATTTCTTACTGAACGCTCCTCGTATAAAGGGAGTTTTTCTTTGGCTGGAGTGTTCCATGTGCGACCACGTGTTGATCAGCCCATGTTATATTTCACACCTCTAGCCAAGATACTGCTGAGTAGCCATCGGGTTCTGTGGTAGTTTTGGTAGTAATGATGCGGTGTGTTTATTGTGGTTACTACATACGTTTTCCTTGTTCCTTTTTTCCTTCGCTATTCCAATCGTCCATATCGTTCTTCCGATTAGCACCACTGATGAATTGCGTTGAACCTTCGTGTGAGTAGGGACCACACCTCCCTACTGTTGTGCGAATGCCACTGTTTTGTCTATGCTTGGTCCACATTCAACCAACTTGTTTAATAAACAATCAGGACCATGTGTTGAAGATATAAATATAGTCACGAGTTCTAACACATCCGTAAAGGATAAGCTTAATATGATAGAGAATAATGCAAGATTTCTATATTGCAATCACATTCCCCATTCCTAGTGTATTTGTGGCAGAGCCAGTTGGAACCTTATTAATGTATTTAGATGTGCTATTCTGCCACCTTGACTATCGCATTAAGTGTAAAAGATCTACCTGTCACACACACTTTTTAAAAGACTATCAGATGCAAGCTAGAAGTATGAATGAGCCTATAGCTCGTTTCATTAAGCGAAGGACCTTTCTGTTAATACAAGCAACTACTTTGAAATGATTTTCATTATACATGATCGAACATTACCGTTTCAAGGCTAAAGGATGTTAATATCAGTCAAATCACAGAGAAACAGGGATGGACAAAGATATGGAAACGCAAAAAACACGTTAGCATAGCTAAAATGTTGTAGAAAAACTGCTGGCGTTGAAGCCAGCTTCCAGCCGCCTGGGAATTGTTACATACAGGTCATGTATGAAACTTCCTGGCGATTAAAACTGTGTGCCGGGCCGAGACTCGAAGTCGGGACCTTTGCTTTTTCGCGGGCAATTGCTCTACCATCTGACCTACCCAAGAACGACTCACGCCCCGTCCTCACAGCTTTACTTCCGCCAGTTCCTCGTCTCCTACTTTCCAAACTTCACGGAATCTCTCCTGCGAACCTTGCAGAAATAGCAACCCTGGAAGAAAGGATATTGCGGACACATGGCGGAAGTACAGCTGTGAGGACGGGGCGTGAGTCGTGCTTGGGTATCTCAGTTGGTACAGCACTTGCCCGCGAAAGGCAAAGGTCCCGAGTTCGAGTCTCGGTTTGGCACACAGTTTTAATCTGCCAGGAAGTTTCTCTACAAAGTTGATCACAAAGCATCAATAACATTGAGGTATAGTGACTGTGGCGGCCAGGGGACATGCGACAATACAGCTTCGCGGTCACAAAACTAGTCCTGGTCTATGCGTTCTGAGGGAATGCGAAACTTGTCGTCTTCGAACACAGCATCACCAACGAGGAGCAAACATTGTGCCACGAGATTTTGGTGCTGACATGGCCGGCGAGTGCGACATTCAGTTCCGCAGCGACTTTTGCAGCTGATAGTCCTCTCATTTTTCGTCGCTCCTCTTCAACTACTGTCCGTGACGATAACTCACCACGTGTTTTCCCCGCGTTGCGACTTAACGGATGATTGTTTTTTTCCCCTGTATGCACAGTCAGCATCGGCTGCTATCGATCCACAGCCATCGGAATAGGTTACATTACGGGTCCCAGCAGTGGTTGCGGTCAGCATGATACAGCTAGTACCAAAGAACTCTGCAGGTAGCACTCCTATAAAGAGCGCTCGAGGTTTCTTCCTAAGTAGTGATTGGAAGGTAAATCTGTCCTGTCTTGTTCTTGTGCAGCCTAAAGATTTCACGGAGAGGCAGCAGCTCGGATTCGTCACCCCCGGCTGTGTCCTTTGCCTCGGTGTTTCTCCCTCTACCCACCACCCCGACCCACTCTCTCTCTGCCCTTAATGAACCGTTCCATTATTAAGCGGCAATTTACGTCGGCTCAGGGGAGCTCTAAACGGCATCTGCGTGTTTGTAGCTCCGATGTCTTAATTCTCCACGTCACTCCTCTCCCACCGCCGCCAGCACAGCAGACACTGCAGCAGCCAGTATTACAGGGACAGCTCAGAAACAGCTTGCGTCTACGCCTGCATGCAACTGGCAGCAGCCGAGCACTGCATCTTATACTAACAAAAATTTCTTTCCGTCTGTGGTGCACCGAGTGTATTTGGTCTTTGTGTGTAAGACAAACTGTACATCATTCATCTGAAAGAACTTCCTAATACGAGAAAACTCCACAAATCTGAATATCTTTATTTTTCGTAGAAATGATGTAAAAAGTGGTTGTTGCCTTTTGTTTGAACCAGTTTTCTCACAATTTTTTCAGCTTCGTAGACAATTCGAGGCAGAAGACTGGATATTTTTTTAATATTAACTAGTTTCACTGTATAAATGTTTCTTAGTTACTAAGACACAGATGGCTATTATTCATTATGTGTTAAATATTTGTATTATTCTCTCAGAAAACTATAAATAAGACGTTATTTAATGTTACCTATGACATTATTTATTGAATATAGGATACATACGTAGACCAGCACCTGACTGTGTATTAAAAGAAATCAGTTCGTGTTCGCAGCTCGTGGTCGTGCGGTAGAGTTCTCGCTTCCCGCGCCCGGGTTCCCGGGTTCAATTCCCAGCGGGGTCAGGGATTTTCTTTGCCTCGTGATGACTGGGTGTTGTGTGATGTCCTTAGGTTGGTGAGGTTTAAGTAGTTCTAACTTCTAGGGGACTCATGACCATAGATGTTAAGTCCCAAAGTGCTCAGAGCCATTTGAACCTACCAAATCAGTTCGTTCATATTACTGGACAACGTCCATCGACACACAGCTACAAAGTGACTGTGAATATTTCCACTACATTAACCACAATCTAAAATAACAATGTTTAACTTATTTTGTATTTATTTTAGTTGTTTTGTTTATTAATGTGACGTAGTGCAATGAAACTCTGAACAACACGCATTTTATTCCCTCGCGGTCGTTGGGCATCTGCTAGAACATGTTATGATCGGCACTGCAAAGCTCCCCGTCCATTGAGTAAAACGATATTTGCTTGTCACGGTCCTGCAAACGGCTCGTGAAACACAAAAAGCGCTCAGAACTGGAAAGAGTGGTGTGACGCGATCAACAGGCATACTAGAGACACTGCAAAACACTATTGTGCAAAGATTCACCGGATTTTCATTGTGGTTTCCATTTCACGACCAATCGGACCTTACTTTCCGAACAGCCCTCATAAATCTGCAGAAGAACAGGCCCTGTAATCAATAGTTCCACGCCTGACTATTACTGCACTCTAATAGCGATTTACCGATCTCTCTCTATCTCTCTTAAAAAGCCTTCAGTTCCGCCACGAAGCTAATCCGATATGTGATAATCCCGTAATTTGCTCATTAGACGCCTACATGGAACTCTGTTGGGCGCCTTCTGGAAGTCAGAGAAAACGAAATCAACCTGTGCGCCAGTACCTCTAGACGTCATGGACGATTGGAACAAACAGAGTTCATAGCGTCAGTCTCTGCAGGATCTAAGTTGATTCCTACAAAGGAGATTACCGGTCTCTAACAAGGCAATACGCAAGCATGAAACGTGACATATTGTCGTCCAGCAGATCACATACAGTTATGGAGGCCTGCCCGAGTGCTCATTTTAAAACCTGGAGTGCCCTGCGCGTTTTTCGAAACATCTGAAGCGCTTCATTACTCAACCAATGTATTATAATATAATTTATAAAATAATGGAAGAAGGGGAGCACAGTATTTTGTACTATCTAAAAAGAATAGCTTAGGTACTTAATCTCCGCTTGGCCAGCTTTAGGTGATTTTCGCGCAATATTTGGCAAACAGAAATCAGAAGAACTTCAGAAGAATCAATATAGGTAAAAGGAAAGAAATGAAGAATAAAACGTAATGACAAGTCGACCACTAGGTCATTAGAGACTCAGCACAAACTCTTACCGAAGAAGGTTGGTGAAGAAATGGCCGCGTCCTTTCAAGAGTCATCTTGTCGGTTTTTGTTTTGAGTAGTGTAGGGAAGAAACAGAAGACGAAGATCTACATGACTAGTCGGTGGTTTTAACTGTTGTCATTTGGAAGCAAAGTCTGACAGTTTAATCACTGCTCACCCTAGCTTGTTTGAACGCAGGGAATACTTTTTCATCGGACCAGTAGGAAAATATTGGAAAAGATGAAGTCCGATGAACAGCAATTTTATTAAGAAGGACGTCTCATTACAACAGATCTCATGGCACCAGCTCTTAAGAGAACAACAGCAATCCAAGTAAATCGTAGTTGCTTCTACATTCCCAAGTAGAAATACTCGTGTAGGACTTTATTCGAAAATAATAATGGTGCCTTTTTAAAGTAGAAAGATTTTGTTCCACATTTCCCAAAGTCATTTGAATAATGTACTGGTTTTGAATTATGTTCAGTACCGGTTGCTAACAAATCCTAAAAGTTTGCAGCACCAATTTCCCAGATTCGTGCAATCTTGTTCTGTAAAAGGCGGAACATAGAAAAGAAATACAAATAAAAACAATTGACAGAACTAAAATGAGATCAACGGAACAAAATAAGACTATTTCGAAATAAAATATGATTGTGTTAAGGGGGGTAGGAGACCAAAAATTAAAAAAATCGATTATTCTAAAGTATGCCTATTTCGTAGCACACATCTGCCTTAATAGTTTGATGTGTAAAACATAAATACTTGAGAGATTACGAGGCACGTTACTTGGTCTTAAGTGTACCAAGATGCAGCGCCATATCCCTTTGCACAGCAATCTTCTGTCATACCTTTGTGAAGAATATCATCACAGGAATTCTCTACCATCTGCTGCAACGGAAGCCATCAAACTTCTATTCAGAGACCTTCCAAATGAAAAGTTGTTGAAGAAATGTCTTCATGGCGGTACCCAAAAGCCAAATGAAAGTTTTAACCAATGTGTATGGGAAATATTGCAAAAAATTATTTTTGTGAGAAGAACTGCATTTGTTATTGGAGTTTATGATGCAGTTTCATGTTTTAATGATGGTGTGCGAAGCAGGAAATATGTTTTAGAGAAAATGGGAATTAAGCCCAGAGAGGACTGTATCAAAGCATTGTATGCGATGGGCACAGAGTGTGAAGTGAAAGCATTGGAGGTGATAAAATCAAGAAGAATGCATCATGGAAATGTGAAAAAGAAGTAAACTGATTTACAAAATGAAGAAGTACCTGCTTAAGGTACTGGACAGTTCTAAAAGACTGCCAAAAACAAGCAGAAACTTAAACGGTCATTTTCAGCAAAACACAATTTTCTGAACTTAGGTACATATAACACACAAAATAAATATCCTATTACTTTCAAACTTGGTATGCTTATTAAACACCAACTCCTTAACACAAAACTCTGGAATTTCACTAATTTATTAAAGCAGAGGTAAAAACTGAGATAATCAACTATAAAATTTGAGTTTTTTCTAAACATGGAGCTTAAAATGTAACAGCTCATTCATTTTCTCATAAATTAAATAAATCCTACACTTTCATCCTATAAGTATGGTTTGCATGTTGTTCAAACTTCATCGAGGAATGTCTCTTACTTGTGAAGAGAACTGCACCTTTTTTTTCTGGTCATCAGTCTACTGACTGGTTTGATGCGGCCCGCCACAAATTCCTTTCCTGTGCTAACCTCATCATCTCAGAGTAGCGCTTGCAACCTACGTCCTCAATTATTTGCTTGACGTATTGCAATCTCTGTCTTCCTCTACAGTTTTTGCCCTCTACAGCTCCCTCTAGTACCATGGAAGTCATTCCCTCATGTCTTAGCAGATGTCCTATCATCCTGTCCCTTCTCCATATCAGTGTTTTCCACATATTCCTTTCCTCTCCGATTCTGCGTAGAACCTCCTCATTCCTTACCTTATCAGTCCACCTAATTTTCAACATTCGTCTATAGCACCACATCTCAAATGCCTCGATTCTCTTCTGTTCCGGTTATCCCACAGTCCATGTTTCACTACCATACAATGCTGTACTCCAGACGTACATCCTCAGAAATTTCTCCCTCCATTTAAGGGCGGTATTTGATATTAGTAGACTTCTCTTGGCCAGAAACGCCTTTTTAGCCATAGCGAGTCTGCTTTTGATGTCCTCCTTGCTCCGTCCGTCATTGGTTATTTTACTGCCTAGGTGGCAGAATTCCTTAACTTCATTGACTTCGTGACCATCAATCCTGATGTTAAGTTCCTCGCTTTCTCATTTCTACTACTTCTCATTACCTTCGTCTTTCTTCGATTTTCTCTCAAACCATACTGTGTACTCATTAGACTGTTTATTCCGTTCAGCAGATCATTTAATTCTTCTTCACTTTCACTCAGGATAGCAATGTCATCAGCGAATCGTATCATTGATATCATTTCACCTTGTATTTTAATTCCACTCCTGAACCTTTCTTTTATTTCCATTATTGCTTCCTCGATGTACAGATTGAAGAGTAGGGGCGAAAGGCTACAGCCTTGTCTTACACCCTTCTTAATACGAGCACTTCGTTCTTGATCGTCCACTCTTATTACTCCCTCTTGGTTGTTGTACATATTGTGTATTACCCGTCTCTCCCTGTAGCTTACCCCTACTTTTTCCAGAATCTCGAACAGCTTGCACCATTTTATATTGTCGAACGCTTTTTCCAGGTCGACAAATCCTATGAAAGTGTCTTGATTTTTCTTTAGCCTTGCTTCCATTATTAGCCGTAACCTCAGAATTGCCTCTCTCGTCCCTATACTTTTCCTAAAGCCAAACTGATCGTCACCTAGCGCATTCTCTATTTTCTTTTCCATTCTTCTGTATATTATTCGTGTAAGCAGCGTCGATGTATGAGCTGTTAAGCTGATTGTGCGATAATTCTCGCATTTGTCAGCTCTTGCCGTCTTCGGAATTGTGTGGATGATGCTTTTCTGAAACTCAGATGGTATATCGCTAGACTCATATATTCTACACACCAACGTGAATAGTCGTTTTGTTGCCACTTCCCCCAAAGATTTTAGAAATTCTGATGGAATGTTATCCATCCCTTCTGCCTTATTTGACCGTAAGTCCTCCAAAGCTCTTATAAATTCCGACTCTAATACTGGATCCCCTATCTCTTCTAAATCCTGTTTCTTCTTCTATCACATCAGACAAATCTTCACCCTCATAGAGGCTTTCAATGTATTCTTTCCACCTATCTGCTCTCTCCTCTGCATTTAACAGTGGAATTCCCGTTGCACTCTTAATGTTACCACCGTTGCGTTTAATTCCCCAAAGGTTGTTTTGACTTTCCTGTATGCTGAGTCTGTCCTTCCGACAGTCATATCTTTTTCGATGTCTTCACATTTTTCCTGCAGCCATTTCGTCTTAGCTTCCCTGCACTTCCTATTTATTTCATTCCTCAGCGACTTGTATTTCTGTATTCCTGATTTTCCCGGACATGTTTGTACTTCCTCCTTTCATCAACCAACTGAAGCATTTCTTCTGTTACCCATGGTTTCTTCGCAGCTACCTCCTTTGTACCTATGTTTTCCTTCCCAACTTCTGTGATGGCCCCTTTTAGAGATGTCCATTCCTCTTCAACTGTACTGCGTACTGCGCTATTCCTTATTGCTGTATCTATAGCGTTAGTGAACTTCAAACGTATCTCGTCATTCCTTAGTACTTTCGTGTCCCACTTCTTTGCGTATTGATTCTTCCTGACTAACGTCTTGAACTTCAGCCTGCTCTTCATCACTACTATATTGTGATCTGAGTCTATATCTGCTCCTGGGTACTCCTTACAATCCAGCATCTGATCTGGGAATCTCTGTGTGCCCATGATGTAATCTAATTGAAATCATCCCGTATCTCCCGGCCTTTTCCAAGTATACCTCCTCCTCTTGTGATTCTTGAACAGGGTATTCGCTATTACTAGCTGAAACTTGTTACAGAACTCAATTAGTCTTTCTCCTCTTTAATTCCTTGTCCCAAGCCCATATTTTCCTGTAACCTTTTCTTCTACTCCTTCCCCTACAACTGCATTCCAGTCGCCCATGACAATTAGATTTTCATCCCCCTTTACATACTGCATTACCCTTTCAGTATCCTCATACACTTTCTCTATCTATTCATCTTCAGCTTGCGACGTCGGCATGTATACCTGAACTATCGTTGTCGGTGTTGGTCTGCTGTCGATTCTGATTAGAACAACCCGGTCACTGAACTGTTCACAGTAACAGACCCTCTGCCCTACCTTCCTATTCATAACAAATCCTACACCTGTTATACCATTTTCTCCTGCTGTTGATATTACCCGATACTCATCTGAGCAGAAATTCTTGTCTTCCTTCCACTTCACTGACCCCTACTATATCTAGATTGAGCCTTTGCATTTCCTATAGCAACAAATGTAGCCAATAGTAAGTGAAAATTGATCTAATGGCTCTAAGCACTATGGGACTTAACATCTGAGGTCATCAGCCTCTAGACTGAGAACTCCTTAAACCTAACTAACCTAACGTTATCACACACAGCCATGCCCGAGGGAGGAGTCGAAGCTGCGACCGTAGCAGCAGTGCGGTTCCGGACTGAAGCGCCTAGAACCGCTCGGTCACAACGGCCGGCAGTAAGTGAAAAAATGATGAAATGTCACATATGAAAAAATAAAATTATTTTACTACGTTTCTGAAATCTTCCTGGTCATACTGACAAAGTTTTATGAATTTATTTGTAAAAGTAGAGACAGGAGAAATTAAAATGTTCTGTGGTGCTTCTTCTGCTCCAAGTTGGCCCGTTTGACATCCTATTCCCCTTAATGGCACTTTGTTACTTGGAAAATTCGCTGAAATTGGTAATACTGAACAGATTATATCGCTTTTGCTTCGATGCAGGTGATGAAATTCATCATGACCACTTTAAGGTACGTTCAGCATAATCTACGTATTTTTGAACATGTATTAAACCATTTGAGTAGCATTCCTTGATCAATAATCCACCAAAAATATAGTAAAAGCCGTTAATGATACTGAAGTACTTCTTTTGTTGGCTGATGAGACTAACGACTTTAACAGTAACGGACATAGTCTCGTGGAGCAACATATAGCTAGGGTCTTCACAAAGTAAGTTACGAATGTCGTCCCACAATCACATCACAGGGCAACAAGAGAGGTGCACTGTCAGAATGGTGTGGACCTACATGTCTAGGGGTTTCCTGCACACTAAGTTCTGCTGCTGCACGTATAACACGTACGTCACAGTGTGCGAGGGAAATGGAGAGGCCACTTGAATAAGATTCTTGTGGGCGCAACATCTAAACTGTACAAACAGATTTGCCGTGAAATACTGACAGGGTGAAGACCAAATACAATGTCACATCCCTGTCGTAGTAAAATGGTGCCAACAAGGTCGCACGGACGTGTGTGATGCTGATCCTGCATCATGCAATTTCCATCTTTTCAGTAACCTGAAAGAACACCGGGGGACAAAGAGCTCCCTCAACAATGAGGACGTTCACCCAGCTATTCTCGAATGGTTAAGCGACCAAACATATCATTTCTATCATCGAGGAATTGAACGACTGTTAGAATGTTTCGACTGCTGTGTATTGTAAATGCCCGTTGACTGGGTGACTGCTGAAAAATAGTCCCATGTATCCAGAATGAGATTTTTACTGTGCGACGTAATTTGCGCCGATATGAAACTTCGTGGCAGATTAAAACTATGTGCCAGACCAAGACTAGAACTCTTGATCTTTTGCCTTTCGCGGACAAGTGCTCTACCGACTCAGCTACCGAAGCACGACTCACGACGCGGCCTCACAGCTTTAATTCCGCCAGTACGTCGTCTCCTGCCTTTCAAACTTCAGAGAAGCTCTTCCGCTAAACTTGAAAAACCAGCACTCCTGGAAGAAAGGCAAAGGTCCAGAGTTCGAGTCTTGGTTTGGCACACAGTTTTAGTCTCCTAGGAAGTTTCAGTGCCATGTATCTTCATTACTCAATGAAAACCACTTGGCGTGCCATTCTAATATGTAACTTACTTTCTGAAGTCTCATATCGAAGAAAATGCAGAAGTTACTTACAAAATAAATAATAATGCTCAATAAACGATTACAGATAAACATCCGAAACGTACAACTATCTATTCGACGTACTGCCGACTCAACCTAGTAGTCAGCTAGCTCAATAACGTTCCAGAATTGAGGAATACGGTTACAACAATAAAGTAAATTATCTTTTTACTACGGGAAGCACTCTTAGAAGAAAGTAAGTTTCTGACACACCAGGCCTACTTGATACAAACTGGTCCGAAATCACGTGTCCATTCAACTGTTTCCTGAATATTTAATAACCAGTAAGGAAGCTCTTAGAACTCTATTGAGAGTTCTACTGATTATGAAGCGAACGCAGGATCACGTAGACTAACTGTAGGGAAAGGCGTGTGTATTTTTGAAGACTGCAGTCAACAACGAATAATAACAGTGTGGGTTTGTGAATTCCAAAGAGACCTAACTGCTGAGGTCACCGGTCCCTATATTACAGTATGTCAATTTTGACTTGGGTTTGACTTACTGTGTTACGAAATAGGATTGAGTGAGTAAACACTGGCACTTGTTCTCAAATTCCGCAAGTCAAGCATAACATTGTCTACTTTGTGATGAAATACAGCCTCCAAAAAATATTTATTACAAATAATCCAAAACCGAAAAAAAGAAAATCGTGGTGTTGAGGTACGTTCTTATCCAAAATTCTACGAATTAAGTAGATTAATAAATGAGAATAAAGAAGATTCGCCATAAAATCAGTAAAGAGATGAATATTTCTAAAATACGTATTAAAGGAAGACACATTGAGACAAACAATGTGTCAAGAGAATTACTGAAGAGATTCTAGCGGATGACAGAAATTAGAATACATACAACCATTAATGTAGAAAACTGGATATAAATGCTACCCAGAGGCGAAGAAATTTTTACCACAGAGGAAATCGTGGCAATCCACTCAAAACCAGACACAAGTGTAGTGACCAGAAATATAAAAAATAATCTAAAATAAAATGCTGTTGCTGTTAACACTGTTAGAGTCCATTAAACTTGTGCAATATTTACAAAATTGAGTTATTACCTACTGCGCGTTACATTTTGCAGAGTATTTCTGCAGATGGAACATTCGTCCTTGGTCGTAATTCAGTTATCGTAGGATAAGGTACAATTGCCCATCACCCACAAGTGATCGCAGAAGGGCGAGAGCCAAAAGAAACCTATTACTGACGTCAGGAACTCTCATTCACCTTGTCTGTGGTCAATTGTACAACCACTTTGTCGCTTTTCAAAGCTGGATGTGATTTCCTGCACCATTCGCCTCCTTGGGCCTCGACACACAATTGCTGGAGGGCCTGAAGAGAGCACAGGCGGGAACGCAAAAGAGCAGAAATGGTGGAGGAGAGGATGAAGAAGGAGAAGAAGAAGAAGAAGTGGAAGAGTGGAATAACAGCGACGAGGCTGGGAGGCGACGTTAACGAGCGTGTTTTGTGGGAGGCGGCGTCGCCGGGGAACAAACACCGGCCTGATTACGGCAGCGCCAGACAGCAGAAGGGCGCGCCGGGGCGATTAGGCGCGCCGGCCGCGCCTGTCCTTGGGGGAGAATGCGGTCGCAGCCACTCGAATATTTTGTTAAAGCGAGAGGATTACTGGCAGTCTGGAGCCGAGAAACGAGGCTACTGGCTCACAGGCGGCGTAATCAGCGTCGAAACATGCTCCTACTGCTTCGCAAGGAGAATAAAATCTGCTCTGAAAGAAAACTAAAGGAGAACGGTACAGAATTTGAGGTTACCAGCAAATACGTGACAGTTAGTGGATTCAAACATTCATTACCTTTCGAAGTGTTTAAATTAGCTCTATTTTAATGTCTACATCCTTACCCGCTTATTTCCAAGATGTAACCAAAAACTTTGGCCAAATGTTCAGGAAACATTCCCCACACCTGGAGGAAGAAACGACGACGGCCGTTCAGTATGTAAAGCAATGCATTTTTTTTTTGTGAAAGCACGTTGATTTTACTCAGGATACACCACATTATTCGCCAGTGCAAAACGCTATTTATCAACAAAATCTCCGTTCAATGCGACAGCCTTATGCCACCTTACAGGGAGGGCCTGTATGCCTGCAAGGTACCATTCCAGGCTAGATCCTGCTGCATCAATAATCTCTCCATCCTCCACGTGCTGCTTCCCACGGAGTAGTTCCTTCCTTGTGCCCAAGGGATGTAAGTCGGAAAGTGCAACATCTGGGCTGTAGTGCGGATGAGGAAGAACAGTTCAATGAAGTTTTGTGAGTCCCTCTAGGGTTCATAGACCTGCGGGAGGCACGGCAATATCGTGAAGAATTTCGTTTGCATTTTTGTAGTGACGAACACGATGAAGTCCTTTCTTCAGTTTCCTGAGGGTAGCACAACGTACTTCCGAGTTGATCGTTTCACCATGAGGGAATACATCAAATAGAATAACCCCTTCAGAGAATAAAGGTGAACTGTGTATATACATCCCCTGGTGTCTCTCGACTTGTTACCATCGAATCAGAAAAGTGTGTGGATACAGCTACATTTTACGCGGAAGCGAGCTTTGGAGGAAGCAGACACTGAGCTGTCTTTTAAAACGTAAAACCAATTTCAGGCTGCAGTTGCTCCTTCTGTCTGCCTCAGACTAGAGCAAAGAGGACTATGTAAATAGGACATGCCCTTAAGGATCTGCTTTAACGCAGGAGATGAAAAACTCTTCGCCCAGCGACTCACTGTGCAGTCGTTCAGCAGGTATCACATATTGCAAGCACCTATGAATACTGTTCTAGCAGTAGTGGACACCAGAAGATCCTGAGGAAGATCCCAGCAGAGGGGCCGGCCGGAGTGGCCGATCGGTTCTAGGATCTACAGTCTGGAACCGCGTGACCTCTACGGTCGCAGTTTCGAATCCTGCCTCGGGCATGGATGTGTGTGATGTCCTTAGATTCGTTAGGTTTAAGTAGTTCTAAGTTCTAGGGGACTGATGACCTCAGAAGTTAAGTCCCATAGTGCTCAGAGCCATTTGAGCCAGCATAGGGGTCGAAACGTCGATCATTTTAGAAGAAACATGGCGCGGCCTAATAACTCAAAAGATTTTAACTTCAGTGACAACGGCCACGAAAGCCTGCAGACTTACCTATGAATACCTCCTATGCTGCGGTTTTCGGCCAAAATGAACTCAAACACTTTGGTTGGAACGCACCTCCTTTACAGACGCCATTTTGAAGGCTACGAATAGTGCCTCCACCTATAGGAACTTCGTAAAACAGTAGGGGTTGGGGCTATAGCGGGAATATTCTATGATGTTCTACGACAAACTCCCGAATTTTTTTAACCTAAATTGGCCGAGAAAAAAATATGTCTTGCATCACTTACTGAACGCCCCTCGCATGTAGTTTGGTCATGAGCCCGGCAACGCTCCACTTCCAGGTCACAACTTGTTTCCTACTTCTCTTCAACGCATTAATCATCTACTTTGAATCGTAGCCTCATCCGTGAACGGCAAATGTGCGCTAGAGAGGGCTGACCCATTGGTGAATGAACCAGTCGCAGAAGTGTACCCGTGCAGGTAATTCAGCTAGTGATAGTGTCTGCACACGCCGTGCAAGGCACGGATACATCATATTCTCATGTAGCAGTCCCCAGACAGTCATCTGCTCAACATTACTTGTTGCAGCTAATTGTCTACGATTGTCGTAAACTGCTCGAAGGAGTTCGACCTCCAAGTGAGCTATACTCGTCCTTAGCTTCTCCCCGTCGCGAGCAGTAGGCTTAAAAATACCATCCTCTACAAGACAACGTTCAGCACCATCCAACGTCATCCTGTCTGTCAGTTTTGATCTGTAAATTTCACGTGATACAAACGTTGAGCACTACGGCAATTACCATCTGCTAATGTTTCTGCGTGTTTCCGGTGATCAACATAGCTATGAAGTAGAAAATGAGTTTTAACATGGGAATGAAGCACTTCCCGACCCATGCCGTCATGGAACACTTTATTCATTATGTGTGAGGAATGTTTACTGAAAATGTGGCCATACCTGTATAGTTCAAGCCATTAAAACTTCAACACCAGAATGGATAGAAAATAAAAAACATCTGCTTATTACTAATATTAATTATTTATGGGAGTTACAGCTAACTGGATGGTGAGTAACGGTGTGCCATTCTCACATCAGCGTATTACCAGAAAATTTTAGATAAAATTATTGGGGAACAGCGATCAGTTAAGCAAAATTAGTAAAAAACAAGATTTTGTTTGTAGGACATACGCTACCGAGAGGTATGACAATTTAAAGGGATCCGCTTCAGTTGTACTATTTATTCAAACTAAGACCGAGTTTGGGATTTATAAACCCCATCTTCAGGTGTATTGCTGGCCCGGGTGGCCGAGCGGTTCTAGGCGCTTCACCCTGGAACCGCGCGACCGCTGAGGTCGCAGGTTCGAATCCTTCCTCGGGCATGGATGTGAGTGATGTCCTTTGGTTAGTTAGGTTTAAGTAGTTCTGAGTTCTAGGGGACTGATGACGTCAGATGGTAAGTCCCATAGTCTTCAGAGCCATTTGAACCATTTTTCAGGTGTATTGAATTATTGTATTTGGTAACGCATAGCAAGCGGTGGGGCCAGTCCGTGCAAGAGCTCCAAATTACTGCTCCAAATCACTGTACGTTGGCGGCAACTGTCTGCCGCCGGGCACCCGCACAGCAGGAATGACAACCACGACAGCACGGCTGCAAGGCGGCAGGCAGTTGCCGCCAACGTACAGTGATTTGGAGCAGTAATTTGGAGCTCTTGCACGGACTGGCCCCACCGCTTGCTATGCGTTACCAAATACAATAATTCAACACACCTGAAGAAGGGGTTTTGAAATCCGAAAACCAGTCATAGTTTGAATAAATAGTCAGTACAACTGAAGCGGATCTCTCTAAATTAATAATTAAAAACCAGTCTCGATCACACATTTAATAAAAATATGACTTTCTTCGGCCTCTAGTAGTTAGGCATCTTCAGATAACGCACCATCCGGCTGACGATAAAGACTCTTGGAACAGCTGTGCTGGCCCCACATAGCAGCTTTCCGACTGGGGTAAGTGCAGTTGTTCCAAGAATCACCATCGTCAGTCGGATGATGCATTATCTTTGCGGTAGGGACAGTTTTTTAAATAATTTTTTTTGAGTTACCTGATGGTTTCAATGGGTGTGACGTCAGGAGCACGTGCTATCGTGGCAACAGACGAACATCCTCTGTACCGAGGTAGGTCAAGACATCACCGGCAACACTCATACACCTACTGTCTTGTTCAAATATAACAATGCGTTGACCTCCTAGACAGGGAACACGAACTGACCGTAACACGAGAGAAATGTAAATGCTTGTGTGAATATTACCTGTTACGTGAGCCAGAACTAGTCGTGTTGTGTATCTAATCACAACCCTTTGCCTTCGGGTGTGATGATGTGCCCTCCTGCAATCTTCTAAAGTTCCTTCTGCACTGTTGCGTCCATCATGAACGTATTGGCTGAACCGGACTCGTCTGTAAAGATGACATACTGCCTCTTCTGAGTCCGGTCTTGACGTAGCGGCGCCTGCCTCTAACTCTGCAGCAAGGGGAACCACAAAATGGTCGCCTTGCAGGCAGGCCGCCGAGTTCCGAATATCGTCGCACTGACCGTTTGTAATCTTGTCTCGCTGTAAACAAGCACATTCCTTGACTCCAGATATTTTCTTGACACCAGATACGTAACATGGCTGCATGATCCCGTGCGAACAACATGTCTGTCCTCTCAGGTGCTAGAGGCATGTGGCTGGTGGGATCAAGTGTATTTCCATGAGAGACCTAGGGACCTGTTAAAGCCAGCAGAAACACACTGATGAGCCAGAACATTATGACTACTTGAAACTTCCTGGTAGATTAAAACTGTGTGCCCGACCGAGACTCGAACTCGGGACCTTTGCCTTTCGCGGGCAAGTGCTCTACCAACTGAGCTACCGAAGCACGACTCACGTCCGGTACTCACAGCTTTACTTCTGCCAGTATCTCGTCTCCTACCTTCCGAACTTTACAGAAGCTCTCCTGCGGCATTAATTATTTGGGCCTTGTGACTAGATTTTTGTGAGTGTGCCGAATTCTTATGTTTGTTTCGTTGCAAACATATGGAAAGTGCGTGACCTTTCTTGTGACAAGCGTAACACTGTGCTTGTGGGGATGGGCAGCCTTAGCATTTGTGCCATGAAGAGAACCGAGGTCATGGCTTAATTCTGTTTGAGTGTTTAAAGAGCTGTTTATGCATTTTGGTGCTCATGAGCTGTAGCTGCATAATGGGCCAGCTGCGAGCAAGGGTTGACTCGACCCGACAAATTTGTTGCTACTCAGATTTATCAGTCAACATGCAACCGAGTCTCACTGATCTAGTATTTGCACTACATGCTGAAAGCATGGCTCAGATTATATCAAATTTTTTTCTTTAAGTTCTACATGAGTTACATCGTACATAGTTGCACCGCACAACACAACATCTGAATATAAAGCAGCAGTAGCACATACGAATTTGCTTTTCCTTGTCATAACATGCAAATCTGTGACCCACGCGCGGTAAGTTTGTTGTGTCCGTTTCTTGCAATTAAAGAATTGATAGCTAGCTGCTACCACATTCACTTGTTGGTCATGATAGTTAGTTAGTGAATCTACAACCTGATCATAGGAAAGTTCACTCGAAGTGTTTTACACTACCTGGTACACTGTTAGCAATTACGTGAGCTTCAAACTGTTGCAACCACTCAAGCCATTCCTCATCTTGCTCATGAAACTGGCAAAAAGGCGGTATAGCACTTGGAGCTGCAGGTAGTGCTCGTTGTTCGGTAGTGCTCACAGCGTCGGCCAGTACCTGCTGCACCGTGTTTAGCAGGGTTGATATTTGTTGGCTCTGAAACTGAAAGATCTGCGTTAGCTGCGTTGCATCTATCACTTGCAGCTGAGGCGCCTGTGCAGGGGGTGAGTTAGGTAGGTTGCTCATATTGGGAAAGAGAAATGTAATAAGCAAACAAGGCAAGCAAGAAAAATGAGAACAAAAGCAAAGAAATTTTTTGCAGCGCCCACCTGAAAACACTGAGTAACAAAAACACTATAAGAAACACTATCAAAGCAAGTAAATACCCTTGCAAAGAAAAAAGAGAATTATGCCGCAACAAAGCACAAAGACCCACGAAAAGATATCAGACACAGTTTGGTGGCCATTCACTGGTTTGCCACAATGGGATCCATTTACTTTCTCATCGCCAATGTTGTATCCTGCTTAATCGTCAAGTGCTCGCAACGCTCGCAACGCCGCTATTATGAATCGAACGTCGTAGTGGACAGTGGTCATAATGTTTTGGCTCATCGTCGTATAGAGGAACGATAAACCACAGCAGCGATAGACCGCGATCCTAGTACTGTAGAATCCCTACAGACGCTGGTAGGACTATCTGTATCACACACAAGGCATGGCACCACCTTCTCACAAACAACAACCATCCATAAACGACTTTTGAATGATAAACACGTTGTGCAGTCTTTCCTTACTCACACAGTTCAGATGGCGTTACTTCTATGTACTTTGTCTGGTTGCGCTGGAATACTAACCATTCAAATATCCAAGCATGTAGAACTGCTTATGCCAGTTTGACATCTGCTATGTTCCAGTTTTCTTGTGCTTCAGTTTTAATCGACAGCAGTTATTTTTAATATCTTCATAAATTCTTATAGACAATTAACTGCAGATCAAAGCAGCTGTTAAGGAAAGCACTGAAGCAAGATGTAGATGCAGGGACCAATGGTGGGTGTTGTATTAGTGAGAGCACTGCAAATGTATGCGTGTGTGTGTGTTTCGATTTACAATTTTTTAAATTCTGTAATTTATGTAACTTTTATTTTTTATTTTTGTGGTAAATTATGAATCAGTGGAAATATTGTTCTTCTGTTGGTGCTTTCTTCATAATTATGTTTTATTTTTCCTTTACGGCCCTCTGTTTAAAACACTCTGTTATCTCGCTATTCTAAGTCCCGGGTTATAACGAAGCGGAACGACAGAGCAGAGCGGAATGCGCGTTGGGCAGCTGGCGCAGCCCAGCTTCGGGTCCAGGTACAGTGGGGGCTAGAGGGTAGCAGGCAGACTCACTTGACTGCGTGGTCAGGAAGCCCATAACCTGGCCGATGAACAGTCTTTCTCAAACAATTTTAAAGAAACTACTCGTTAAAAAAATGATTCCCACGTACCTCGTAGCTACATTCGTCAGCTTCATGATGAACTGCTTATCATTTCTTAATCGTTATACCTATAGTGGTCTTTCAATATTATGCAAGCTATTAATAAGAAGTTGGCAATGAAAAACATAGGCCGCTATGAATTTGTGTTTGGTGCACATTGTTGCAAACTGGGGATGGGAGCTATAACTCGCTTATTCCTCGAGAAAATGGATCGTATAAAGCGCTATCTGTTACGTTCGCGTGGCCAGACGATAAAGCGAGAATGAAATATTCGTAACGTCTTTGTATCTCACAAACGTTTCAGATATCGAAACAAGATTTTGGAAAATTGTGGCACACAAAGAGGAGAGCAGATTGTCTTATGGCTACTCTGCCTAACGCCATTGGAATAATTTAATTGTTAAGGGTTATCGATAGCTGGTGAAACGAGAACTGTTACAGTTTCCTAGAAACCTGAGCAAGTTTTTGAGACACAGCTCTGACGTTCACAAAGGGATTCATAATTATTGTAAGAACTGTGAGTAATCTACCAACACGTTGTGCGATTGCTTCCACCCACAACACATGAGTGCCCTCTGAACGTAATTTCTAAATACTGTAAACGATTTATACAAGATACAGAACTTTCAAAATGCAGTCGGTGATAGTGGTAAAAAACAGATTCGTCTAAAATGCTCACAAAATTCAGGTACGATGTTTATAACTATAAAACATTCTCATTATCTCATCCTACAAGCTGTTGCAGATTCTCACAGGAAATTCATTGTAACCATTGTTGGGTAACGTGGGAAGGAAAGAGGAAGTGGTAGATTTCATTCTCCTATTGCATTTCGCTTCACGTTGTTAAGCCGTTTTATCATCTCATACAGTCGGTGAGTCTTAGATCCGGGGAAAGAATATTTTGACAAACTCATTTTCAGACTGCGACAATTAATTGCATGCGCTTTAGGAATAGCGAATGCTGAGTCGAACATACTTTGGAAGCCAATACAAACCTCAACAGAATTTGCTGACGGCGTTGTGAAATGTGAGTGATCTCCACAACACTGTCGTTGATCTATAAGGATCCCTCACTGTCGATGAGCAATATACAGTAGCAATCAAGCTTTCTGTACATGGCATACATCAGATATGACGAAAATTTAATGGAGCTTAGATGACGCTGTCCTACTGAGATGGTTTTCAACATTTTAACATCATAAAGCACATCTCCTAATACCAGTATTACTGGCCCCTGTTTTGACCAGAACCGAGGTGGAATATTCCTGCACGTCGGTCAGGGGCCTGAAGATGGCCTAGTAAATCGCCGAAACTGGTAGCCAAATAAAATAAATTTCTAAACTAGACAGCTGAAAGGTGTTTCATTTGACATCTGTACAAAACAGCAGAGGACAAATGTAAGGATGTAGAGGCATGTATCACTAGAAGTAAGATATATACTCCCTACAGGAAAATGAAAGAGACCTTTGGAGAAAAGAGAACCACTTGTATGAATATCAAGAGCTCAGATGGAAACTCAGTTCTAAAGAAAGAAGGGAAAGCAGAAAGGTGGAAGGAGTATGTAGAGGGTCTTCACAAAGGTGATGTACTTGAGGACAATATTATGGATATGGAAGAGGACAATATTATGGATATGAAGATGAAATGGGAGATACGATACTGCGTGAAGAGTTTGACAGAGCACTGAAAGTCATAAGTCGAAACAAGGCCTCAGAAGTAGACAACATTCCATTAGAAATGCTCAGAGCCTTGCAAGAGCCAGCCCTGAGAAAAACTCTATCATCTGGTGAGCAAGATGTATGAGACAGGTGAAATACCCTCAGACTTCAAGAAGAATATAATACTCCCAATCCCAAAGAAAACAGGTGTTGACAGATGTGAAAAGTGCCGAACTATCAGTTTAATAAGTCACGGCTGCAAAATACTAACACGAATTCTTTACAGACGAATGGAGAAACTGGTAGAAGCCGACCTCGGGGAAGATCAGTTTGGATTCCGTAGAAATGTTGGAATACTGACCCTACGACTTATCTTGGAAGATAGATTAAGGAAAGGCAAACCTACGTTTCTAGCATTTGTATACTTAAGAAAGCTTTTCACAATGCTGACTGTAATACTCTGTTTCAAATTTTGAAGGTGGCAGGGGTAAAATACAGCGAGCGAAAGGCTATTTACAATTTGTACAGAAAGCAGATGGCAGTTATAAGAGTCGAGGGACATGAAAGGGAAGCAGTGGTTGGGAAGGTAGTCAGACAGGATTGTAGCCTACCGCCGATGTTATTCAATCTGCGTGTTGAGCAAGCGTTAAACGAAAAACAAAAGAAAAATTCGGAGTAGGAATTAAAATCCATGGAGAAGAAATAAAAGCTTTGAGGTTCACCGATGACATTGTAATTCTGTCAGAGACAGCAGATGACCTGGAAGAGCAGTTGAACGGAATGGACAGTGTCTTGAAAGGAGGATATAAGATGAATATCAACAAAATTGAAACGAGGGTAATGGACCGTAGTCAAATTAAATCTGGTGATGCTGAGGGAATTAGATTAGGAAATGAGACACTTAATGAAGTAAATGATTTTTGCTGTTTGGGGGGCAAAATAACCGACGATGGTTAAAGTAGAGAGGATATAAAATGTAGACTGACAATGGCAAGGAAAGCGTTTTTGAATAAGAGAAATTTGTTGATATCGAGTATTGGTTTAAGTGTCAGGAAGTCGTTTCTGAAAGTATTTGTATGGAGTGTAGCCATATATGAAAGTGAAACGTGGATGATAAATAGTTTAGACAAGAAGAGAATAGAAGCTTTCGAGATGTGCTGCTACAGTAGAATGCTGAAGATTAGATGCGTAGATCACATAACTAATTGAGGAGGTACTGAATAGAATTAGGAAGAAGAGAAATTTGTGGCACAACTTGACTAGAAAAAGGGATCGGTTGGTAGGACATGTTCTGAGGCATCAAGGGATCACCAATTTAGTATTGAAGGGCAGCGTGGACAATAAAAATCGTAGAGGGAGACCAAGAGATGAATACACTAAGCCGATTCAGAAGGATGTAGGTTGCAGTAGGTACTGGGAGATGAAGAACCTTGCACAGGTTAGAGTAGCATGGAGAGCTGCATCAAACCAGTCTCTGGCCTGAAGACCACAACAACAACATCGAACAGCCGAGTCCCGTAACCATCTCTGAAAAGATGGACACACATAGACGATTGTGATGTATTTGTCAGCTCTGCCACTTCAACGTTATTATCGCCTATCGTTTTAAAACAGTGAAAGAAATAAGAGAATAAGTAAATGTATCAGTACTTGTAACCACTGCTGTCACTTCTAGTTGTTTCGCTGGTCCATAACGGATGCTGAGTAAAAACAGCTGCGATTAAGGCTGCCAATGATGCCACTCCCTCAACAGGACAATAAGCAAGCGTCAGCTACTGTCGTAATTCTGCAGCCCGTAGCAACAGCTGAATGCTGCCGCGTTGCCCAAATGCAACAAAAGAAACTCGAACGGTCTGGCCACCGCGCTCAGAAACGAACATATTTGATCCTCTCAGTGCCGTTCTGCTTCCAGCGCCTCTATAATCACGTGCGGTGAGCAACACTGGTTTGTTTCGCCATCACTGCTCTGCTCGCAGCGCTGCACTGCTTTGATCGTGCTGCGCCGCTCCTCTATAACCGCAGCCTAATATTTAGCAGAGATGCACAGTAAATTTTTATTTAGGCAGCCACTTAAATTTCTTTGATTTATTTCACGTCTCTCAGTTTAAACGAAAATGTAACGTAAAATCGGTGGTGATATCAGAAGGATGAGGTCCCATGTGAAAGTTGGTATCTCACAACAGAACGACAAGTAAAGAGAGTCACTGTCTGATGCAGCAACAAATGGGATACATCGGCATAGGCACGACCCTCAAGAGGCTCCGTATGCCAGGGTTGCTGGGTGCTTTCTTACGTGCGAGCGCACCACCACTCAGCCCACTCGCTAATCCTCGCTTATATCGACAGCATCGTGTTACTTCAAATCCAGTATTACGAACTGTATTACAAACCGCCTCTATCAAATTTTGTAGTCAACTGTTCACTGAGATGTGACTGTCATTCTGTATCGGACCAAATGATAAGTTTTACTGTTCAGCGCCAGTAACAGATATAAAGTGACATTTCTGTGGACCTGGATTGTTTCCATGTTAAGTACTCCGACTTGCTCTAGTTTTAATAACCTGATATAATTTTTTTATGTGTCTTGTAGTATTTGCTCGGCCTCCTCCAGAAGTAAATTTAGAATTTCTACAATTCCACTACAAAATGTTTTGTGCATTTCTAATATTCCTCCGTCAATACAATTACAATTGCAGCTTTGGTCCAGTAAAGAATTTGTAATATCATGCTATCACTAGAATTATACCAGTATATGTCTTCTGTGTATTCTGAAGCTTTGTTCCAGCAATCAACTTGTGACATCACTTTGTCAATACGATTATATGTAACGTCGGTGTGTTCTGGAACTTTGGTCCAGTGAGGAAGTTTAATCTATGAAAAAAATTTATAAGTGCAAAAGTAACAAGTATAAGCGCCAGACTTTGTCAGGACTCGTATGTACATGGTGAGACGGGTGAGAACGCGAGTTAATTACTGAAAAATTAGTTATCTTGTAGGAGGCAGAGTAGTTTTCGTGGAGACTGAGAGAGAGGATGTTTAAGAAGATTGAAGATACACTGCACAGTGACGGAGAGCGCAGTAATACCACAAGGAGACAAGAAGAACCCAGAATTTCCTAGAACGTGATTATTTCGTTATTATTGCAATAGCTTACCGGAGTCTTGAGAGGAGAACTAGTTTTGAAATTTCACGCAGAGAAGAATCTCGCAAGAGGTTAATACTTTCAAGAAAAGAAGGAAAACAAGAAACAATAGTTTTAGATTAAGTTCCAGTGTAGAAGACATCGGGAAGCAGAGACGGAGATTACATCGAGCAGCATAAAACTGGAAGCAATGTCATCAAGAGAACGCAAACATACCGGTATTTCTCTTAGCAGTCTATCGAACTCTTTCTCTTGTAGTTTTGGACAGAACAGAGACTGTGGTAACCACAGTACTATGGACAGTGTTACGAGTTGAGACTGGCAGCTATTTTTTTGTACATTAAACCGTAAACCATTTCAAGAGTTATCTTAATCAATGTGAGGACCAAATCATAAGATAACTGAAGATTGAATACCAATAAAAGAGATGGGCTGCCATTTAAAACATACAGTTATGCCTTCGTCCATTGTAGAACCATAAAATTGTGACTACATATTTCAGCCCAGGATAATCCAACTCTACGACCTATTTGTAAATACACTCCTGCAAATGGAAAAAAAGAACACATTGACACCGGTATGTCAGACCCACCATACTTGCTCCGGACACTGCGAGAGGGCTGTACAAGCAATTATCACACGCACGGCACAGCGGACACACCAGGAACCGTGGTGTTGGCCGTCGAATGGCGCTAGCTGCGCAGCATTTGTGCACCGCTGCCGTCAGTGTCAGTCAGTTTGCTGTGGCATACGGAGCTCCATCGCGTCTTTAACACTGGTAGCATGCCGCGACAGCGTGGACGTGAACCGTATGTGCAGCTGACGGACTTTGAGCGAGGGCGTATAGTGGGCATGCAGGAGGCCGGGTGGACGTACAGCCGAATTGCTCAACACGTGGGGCGTGAGGTCTCCACAGTACATCGATGTTGTCGCCAGTGGTCGGCGGAAGGTGCACGTGCCCGTCGACCTGGGACCGGACCGCAGCGACGCACGGATGCACGCCAAGACCGTAGGATCCTACGCAGTGCCGTAGGGGACCGCACCGCCACTTACCAGCAAGTTAGGGACACTGTTGCTCCTGGGGTATCGGCGAGGACCATTCGCAAACGTCTCCATGAAGCTGGGCTACGGTCCCGCACACCGTTAGGCCGTCTTCCGCTCACGCCCCAACATCGTGCAGCCCGCCTCCAGTGCTGTCGCGACAGGCGTGAATGGAGGGACGAATGGAGACGTGTCGTCTTCAGCGATGAGAGTCGCTTCTGCCTTGGTGCCAATGATGGTCGTATGCATGTTTGGCGCCTTGCAGGTGAGCGCCACAATCAGGACTGCATACGACCGAGGCACACAGGGCCAACACCCGGCATCATGGTGTGGGGAGCGATCTCCTACACTGGCCGTACACCACTGATGATCGTCGAGGGGACACTGAATAGTGCACGGTACATCCAAACCGTCATCGAACCCATCGTTCTACCATTCCTAGACCGGCAAGGGAACTTGCTGTTCCAACAAGACAATGCACGTCCGCATGTATCCCGTGCCACCCAACGTGCTCTAGAAGGTGTAAGTCAACTACCCTGGCCAGCAAGATCTCCGGATCTGTCCCCCATTGAGCATGTTTGGGACTGGATGAAGCGTCGTCTCACGCGGTCTGCACGTCCAGCACGAACGCTGGTCCAACTGAGGCGCCAGGTGGAAATGGCATGGCAAGCCGTTCCACAGGACTACATCCAGCATCTCTACGATCGTCTCCATGGGAGAATAGCAGCCTGCATTGCTGCGAAAGGTGGATATACACTGTACTAGTGCCGACATTGTGCATGCTCTGTTGCCTGTGTCTATGTGCCTGTGGTTCTGTCAGTGTGATCATGTGATGTATCTGACCCCAGGAATGTGTCAATAAAGTTTCCCCTTCCTGGGACAATGAATTCACGGTGTTCTTATTTCAATTTCCAGGAGTGTAATTTCAAAATTTTTCGGTGTGTATTAAGTCACGAGACGACATGTTGGAGCAGCTGCGGGAATTTATTTGCTTTTGATAAGAAATTTCCCTGTTGACAAGCCAGCAACCACCATTTTCCCATGGTACAGCGATCGTCAAAAACAGGCGCAGAACACCAACATCAAAGAACATCCAGTTCGGCGATTATGATGACTGGTGAGACAGATGAATATTCCAGTGATTTCTATATCACGACTGACTGTTTAGGAAAATGTGTGTCGCAGATCGTGGTCGTGAGGTAGCGTTCTCGCGCCCGGGTTCCCGGGTTCGATTCCCGGTGGGGTCAGGGATTTTCTCTGCCTCGTGATGACTGGGTGTTGTGCGACGTCCTTAGGTTAGTTAGGTTTAAGTAGTTCTAAGTTCTAGCGGACTGATGACCATGGCTGTTAAGTCCCATAGTGCTCAGAGGCATTTGAACAATTTTTTAGGAACATGTGAAAACAGTACTTTAACAGAATATTACATAGATGTTAATAAAAACATAAGAACTGTAGTTTGCATCCCATAAGAAAATAAAAGAACAGAATTTCATTGTATACCACGTAATAATATAGTTAAAACTCTCCCACAGTTTTAATCTGTAATCACACCTCATAATAGAACCCATGGAAGCCTTAGAGCTGATGTATAATATGATATTTTACTGGAAAGATTAACTATCTCATTACAGAAGTAATTATTTTCTGAATGCACTAGCGTCCAACAGAGAATAATAGCAATACACATTTGCTTAGCAAAAAGATTATTAAAAATATAACATCTTGCGACATATATCATGAAAATATCTGAGTAGAAGGTTCGCTTTCCAGCTAGCCTGCGTCTCACATGTTCATAAATTCTTTTGCCAGTCACTGCTAGAATTATCCTTCTAATACTACAATCACTCAGTTGCTTTTAAGCTTTGTATTTCCATTCACGACAAATATTTTAACAGTCAATATTTACTATATACTTCTGTAGGATAACTTGCAACGTACACATCTACCAATTTATATCGATACATTACAGCATACTTTAGTAGGATATCTTACGAAGTACACAGAATGGCTCTGAGCACTATGGGACTTAACATCTGAGGTCATCAGTCCCCTATAACTTAGAACTACTTAAACCTAACTAACCTAAAGACGTCACACACATCCGTGCCCGAGGCAGGATTCGAACCTGCGACCGTAGCGGTCGCGCGGTTCCCGACTGAAGCGCCTACAACCGCTCGGCCACTCCAGCCGGCTACGAAGTACACATGTACCAGCTTACATCGACAATTCTCAGTGATTTATTCGTTCTTAGTTCACAACGTATCTGATGTAAACATTCTTCTAATCAACAGAGACATCTTCTACAGCTAACATTTGATCTTTTTTGTAGGTACAATCACTCCAGACTTCCTAATGTATATATGTAAGCATATACGTGTTTGATATTTTGCAGGAGTGCATCAGAGTGTGATAATTTGCCTATGACAAACGGAAGTAGCAGAAAATCTAGCCAGAAGCCAATTCTGTAAGTATGTTCACTTAGTATTACTTAATCCTGTGTCAGGTAGATTGTGATTGAAAGGGAGCGTGCTTCTTTTAGACAGTTTTAGTTAGGAGGATTAATTGCAACCTCGTTGAGCACTGGTATACTAAATACTTGCGATGGAACACCGAACTCCTTACTGTTCGGTTTGATTATTTTTGTAACACGTATTCAGGCTTTCATCAAAGTATTCAAAACTTACTAAGATTTGTGAAAACTAACTAGTCCATTTCAGCTTAGTAAGATCTGTGGAAGGTAGTTTTAAAGTTAGTTAGGACGGTTTTGTATGTTCCAGTGATGTGAAGAGTTGCACGACCATGTTTCACTATTGGTTCCCTTTCCCCCTTGGATAACTAGTGCAGATTAGGGACACACAAGTCGCCAAAATGACATCCAGCTGAAAGACTTACAATCGCCTAACGAGCAACACGGAACAATAATCTTTACCTACTTCCTCCACTCTTTCTTTAACATTGTCTTCAAGTTTGTTTCCCTTATACACTGATTAGCAAAAACATTATGACCACCAGCTTAATAGCTTGCATGTCCGTCTTTGAAATGAAATACATCAATTATTCTCCGTATCATGGATCCGATAATTTGTTGTGGGTATGTGGAGGTAAGTGTCATTAGATGTCTACGCACAGGTCATGTTATTCGGGTAAATAACGGGCCGTTGATTTGCGTACTGGGTGATGGCGACCGGTACCGACCCAGATGGTGTTCATAGACGTTACGTCAGGCGAATTCTGTAGCAGAAACGTCAACGTGCTCCTTAAATCGCTGTAACACGGTTCTAGCTCCGAGACACGAATATTTACACTGCTGAAAGATGACATTGGCGCCGGAGAAGACATCAAGCATGAATAGATATAGTTGACTGCATGTCTTTACTACCACAGGTCCCATGAAGGCGTAGAAGAATGTCTCGCGTAGCATAATACAGCTCCCACCAGCCTGCATCCGTGGGGCAATGCAAGTTTCGTGACGTCGTTCATCTCGATCATGGCGTTTTCGGAGACAACTAACGACCCAGCACAGAAAAAATGTGATTCACCCGAACAGCCGACACGTTTCCATTAATCGACGCCCTGACCCCTGCAACAATAATTGACGGTGTCATTGGGTCAACATGAGAACACGTATGGGCTGTCTGCTGTGGAGCTCCATGTTCAACAGTGTACAATAAACGGTGTGTTCCGAATCACTCACGCGTGCATCAGCATTGTGCTCTTTCGGCAGAGATACCACAGATGACCAACTACCCTACTTTACAGAGCAGACAAGCCTCCGAACCCCAGGTTCTGTGGAGTATCGGGGATTATTTAGCGCCTAGTGGTTGTTTCACCGCCTTGCTACCTCTTTCTGTAAATGCTCACGTCATTAGTATGTTATCATTCTATCAGCTTCATCGTTTTCCAGATACTCGTTCACAGATTCTGCGTAATAATAAGTTTTCCTTTGTCAAAGTCTCATATCGTAATAGATTTTCCCCTTTTGCAGCCCATATCTTCGCCAGGGTGATCCCCCGTCCGTGTCTGCTCCGCTTACATTATGAGGAGTGCCGGAACAAAACCCGAAAAATCCACTTCTGCTGTATTCGCGTGCTTGAGCTACAGGGGGGGAGATACAGGGGTAACACATGCTGCCACAAAATAATTTTCAATATAACATAACAGCAAGTGTTTATATCATCAACTGAAAACCGCAACTGAATCAAAATCCGATAACTCCCGGGAAGCACTTATTTCACGCTCAGAAAACAACGCTTAACCCTGCGGTTGCACAAGTGCTGAATGTGGTATAACACCAAAATATAGGAGCAGAAAGTACGATGTAGAACTTTATAGTCCCTTCAATAGATGTTTATGCAACACCCAGGGCGTTCAGAGAAAACATATGGAGATGTCCGGTTTTGATCCAACCACTCGGAATTAACTGACTTTGATCCGACCGCCCTGTAGTAGTCCAGCAAGGAATACACTACTGAGACCACAAGGCAGGTCTTATTGGCAAGAGACACGTTTTTGATTACGTAATGCATTGTAGTTATTATATTATCAATATCAGTTCTTCCAAACAATCACTCTACTCATCGGTGGGTAGTGTTCCTTCATCTGCATCTTATTAGTGGATTCAACTGTCCTTAACCAGGTTCTTGTACCACAGGAAACGAGCATCCATTGCCCAGTCCCTTCCAAACTGTTTGCCCTGCAAAACTCGCACATCATGTTTCTGGGCCGCTGTCAGACCATGCCGCACATGTACCGTCTCCTACGTCTATAGACGGTTTCATCGGCCCTTTAAAATATAGAACCGCTACCTTTCCGCGACAGTTTCAGGCTTGTAATTCCTGTAGCATTTTAATTGGAATAACGTTTTTGCCTGTCTGTTGCCTGAATGACGATGTATTTCTTGAAGTCACATCGTTTTATGTCCCTTAACCCAGGAACCTTTTTGTAGGTTTTAGAATTTTGTAAGACATAGATCTGTCCTAAGGTTCGTACAGTACCATGCTTCTTGTATATTGTATGATATTCGTCAATTTGTGTAATAACCGGATTTGTCCTAGGGTACTTCTCAACTCGACCGAACACACGGTCTGCCGGGAAGAATCTATGGCCTCTTACTGGAAATGTCAAAATTATTTCCTCTAATTGTGCAGGTGATTTGTTCACAAGCCAAAACCCTAAGGTGTGTATAACGTGGGAATTTTTGTTTTGAGCCCCAAACCCATCACAGAATAATCTCAATATTCTTGTTCCATCCATTACCAACGAATCTAAGTATTGCAGGAGTGCTGAACCAACCTCCGTAGCCCCTCTGCCGCCTACGTCCTCGATCCATTGATAAAACACTGTGTTCCTCGAGTCCACTCCGACGAAACAAAGAGTATGGGAACTGATTTGTCGTGCATAAAATAATTCTTGAATAGGTGTTAGTGGGAGGGGTTGGACTTATTGTAAGTCAAAACAGAATGACACTTAATCAGGATAATTCGTTTCACAAAAGTTATAAAATATCTTTGCATGTAAGGTATGTACTCGTTCCTCTGTCATTAAGACTCTCTTCCTATTATGATTGATTGCATCCTTTATTTTTTGTTTTAGTATAATGCATGTACTGCAAGCATCAGATTAAGGTAACCGAAAACCAATATTAAAAGAGTGCGTAAGTACCTCGTGAAACATTGACATCTTGATCTGCAAATGCTGAGTTGTATAGTTTTTGTAGATTCCTTTGACTTAGCTAACGGGACAAATAAATACTTTGGATTTATGTCTGTTATAGTGGCTCTCGGTTGCCGGAAGTTTACCTAAAAATTCTCTCAATATTTCCTTCTTCTCAGGTGATTTTTACGGACTTCCGGTCCCCATCGCGTCCTTCTTTAGGAATCCATCCCTCAAATACTGTCTTCGTTAGCTATTGCATGCACCCTATCCCATTTGACAAAAAACACTTTCATAAACAATTCCTTACGTACAGGTCTATTTTGTCTTACATCCGTTAGGTAAGGTGTGGTACTAAACGCAAGTCCCCTCCTTTCCTTTCCTGGTGATACTCTACTTTCTCTTCGCCGTAGCGGTGCATGTGCTACAATTAAAAGAGTAAGGAACACGTCCTGTGCTACTTTTGAATAATTATTATAAAACATGTGCCTGTTTCGAAAAAAATATTTCATCGACATTCTTGAACATTGTAACTTTGTTGAATTATTCCTGCAAGACAATGCAACATCTAATCCTAGAGGATCAGCATCACGATACCTACAAGAAGCAAGCAGCCCTTATAACCCATGAAGGCCAAATGCCCCAATAATGTAGTAGGACAATACAGTTACCATACATACCGGTTTGCTCCTTCCTCTGCTGTTTTCCTTTCTCGTCTTCTGGGTCACAGCGCGCCTATGTTAATACACTACTGGCCATTAAAATTGCTACACTAAGAAGAAATGCAGATGATAAACGGGTATTCATTGGACAACCGTATTATACTAGAACTGACTTGTGATTACATTTTCACGCAATTTGGGTGCATAGATCCTGAGAAATCAGTACCCAGAACAACCACCTCTGACCGTAATAACGGCCTTGATGCGTCTGCGCATTGAGTCAGACAGAGCTTGGATGGCGTGTACAGGTACAGTTACCCATGCAGCTTCAACACGATACCACAGTTCGTCAAGAGTAGTGACTGGCGTATTGTGACGAGCTAGTTGCTCGGCCACCATTGACCAGACATTTTCAATTGGTGAGAGATCTGGATAATGTGCTGGCCAGGCCAGCAGTCGAACATTTTCTGTATCCAGAAAGGTCGGTACAGAACCTGCAACTTGCGGTCGTGCATTATCCTGCTGAAATGTAGGGTTTCGCAGGGATCGAATGAAGGGTAGAGCCACAGGTCGTAACGCATCTGAAATGTAACGTTCACTGTTCAAAGTACCGTCAATGCGAACAAGAGGTGACCGAGACGTGTAACCAATGGCACCCCATTCCATTACGCTGAGTAATGACGAATACACACTTCCAATGTGCGTTCACCGCGATGTCTCCAAACATGGATGCGACCATCATGATGCTGTAAACAGAACCTGGATTCATATGAAAAAATTACTTTTTGCATTCGTGCACCCAGGTTCGTCGCTGAGTACACCATCGCAGGCGCTCCTGTCTGTGATGCAGCGTCAAGGGTAACCGCAGCCATGGTCTCCGAGCTGAGAGTCCATGCTGCTGTAAACGTCGTCTAACTGTTCATGCAGATGGTTGTTGTCTTGCAGACGTCCCCATCTGTTGACTCAGGGATCGAGACGTGGCTGCACGATCCGTAACAGCCATGCGGATAAGATGCCTGTCATCTAGACTGCTAGTGATACGAGGCCGTTGGGATCCAGCACGGCGTTGCGTACTACCCTCCTGAACCCCCCTATTCCATATTCTGCTAACAGTCATTGGATCTCGACCAACGCGAGCAGCCATATCGCGATACGATAAACCGCAATCGCGATAGGCTACAATACGACCTTTATCAAAGTGGGAAACGTCATGGTACGCATTTCTCCTCCTTACACGAGGCATCACAATAACGTTTCACCAGGCAACGCCGGTCCAACTGCTGTTTGTGTGTGAGAAATCGGTTGGAAACTGCCTCATGTCAGCACGTTGTAGGTGTCGCCACCGGCACCAGCTTTGTGGGAATGCTCTGAAAAGCTAATGATTTGCATATCACAGCATCGCCTTCCTGTCGGTTAAATTTCGTATCTGTAGTATGTCATCTTCGTGGTGTAGCAATTTTAATGGCCAGTAGTGTATCTTTGACTATGCGTCCTTCATCCATATTACACCCCACAATACCACAACCCCAACAAGTTATATTTAGATATGACGGAGCCGTATTACTGTCTTGATGTTTGCTTCCCTTGACTGGCAGCAAATGACCAGTGTCGAAACACTACTATAGTCGCAGTACGGTAGTATCGAACTACGCTGCCTACACAAAACCCGATAGATCGAATGCGGTCGGAGGACGATCCAATAACTATAAACGGCCCGATCACAACCAGCTATCTCCCTTTGGTTGCGTTTAATATCTGGGTAATAGAAAGAGAAATCTTGTAATCGACTGGACACTCTGAATAGTGTTTCCTGTTGCTGCATCATGGTGTGTTTCTTCTTTTCATAGCTTGTGCAACCATTCAGAGATCACTATTTGTTACTTTCTGTATTAACAGAAAATGTGGATTTATCGGTTTTTTTTCCGGCGCTCCTCATATGTTTGCTCCGCTTACATACGTCACATGCCGGCAACGCCACCATGCGGCATCCAACGTTATGGTCGGCAGTGCTCATAATGTTTCGCTTATGAATAAATCCAATATACATTCCTTCTACATTTATGCATTCCCCTCTTTTCTTTGTACAAACTTGTCAGCCGAGCTCCTGCCATTTTTAGAATTACATCCTTTTCTCTAAATGTTTAATTTTCCTGTACGATGCCTATATCTTTTCCAAGATTATGCATGCTTCTCTAGCCCTGCTTTACGGTCTAGCCATTCCCTCTTTTCCAGTCTGCACTTCCTCCTAACCTCATTTTTACGAAGTATTCACATTTGTATTTCTCATTAGCTGCATACTTTTTTCCTTTCGCCAATTAGATTCAATATGTCATGTGTTAACCAAGGATTTCTGCTGGACCTTGCCTTTTTGACTATTCCATTCTCTGTTACCTTCATTATTTCATCTCTCAAGGCAACTCTTTCGTCCTATGCTACTTTCCTTACTTCCGCGTCAGTCAATCGTTGCCTTATACTACATCTCTAACTCCAGGCCCCAACTTTTTATTGTCCCTACTCTCTGTAATTTCCGTAGTTTGAATCTGGAGCATATAATTAATTACGGTCAGAATCCATATCTGTCCCTGGAAATGTTTTACAGTTTAAGATCTGGTTTCCAAGCCTATTTCTTACCATTATGTAGTCTTTGAAACCATGTGGTGTGTCCAAGTCATTTCCAGTATAAAACTTTTTCGTAATTTTTAAACGAAGCTTTAAGATAAACTATGGTCTCTGAAAAATTCTACCAGGCAACTTCCGTTTCATTCCTCCCTCCCCATCTGCGTTCTCCTATTTTTTCCCTTCTCTTTCTTTTCCTACTATCGAAAGCCATCCCTCCACCAAAAGTAAATTTTCGTCTTCTTCATCTATTTGAATAATTTCTTTTATCTCATGATACATTTTGCAGTCACTTACTGTAAATTGCACACTTACCATTTTGCGTCATAGCTTAAGCATTCAAATGTGACAATTATCTTTGCGAACTGCGATTCGTTGCAGTGGATCCCAGATATGATATTCAGATTATGTGTGCTGTTTGATTCATTGCGATTACTGTCGGTATTTCAGTAATTAGAACGCGCTAACGTGTTTGTGGTGATACGAGCTGCAGGTTCCGCAGCAGTCATTAAATTACCTGGTAAATCACATCCCTGAATTACGCCGGCAACGCTGCGCTAATTACTTTTATGTTCTCCTAGAGTAATTCACCGTGTGTGTCTTCGATCACAGTAACTCAAGTGTTACCAAATGAAAGTTAAACAGATAATGGGGCAAAATGAGCTGCTAGCGACAAAGCTTAACTAGAGTGGCAGGTTATTGCTATCAAAGAACTATGTCCACGTGCCCAGATGAAAGGATGGCGGAACATAGTGGAACAGAAATATAAGATCAGTGCTGTAACTGACTCACTCGTTCAAGCATCGCACCTGTCGTAACGAGTGTATCATCCGTCTTCAGTATTTAAATATATACAAGATAGACCCTCGTACTTGGCGCTGTGTTTGTGTTCACCATTCACATGTTGACTGACGTTATAGTAACGAACATAATCAGAGCTAAATCAGTGGTTTTTTTAAGTTTACAGTTCAATTTTTCATTTAAAATTTTCTGCGTAGAAGAGTATTTAATATATGTCTCCAAGCTATGCAGTTAGTTTTTCATCCGTCCTAAGACTATATCTAAAACAGATTTAGGAGGTCTGAGTTTCATAACTGAACAGGAACGTCGACTCTGAGTCTAATGAGCAAAGCATCATATCTTCATCAGAACGCTGCTAGAGGAGACATTTAAATAACTGGCGTGTAGATATTTTGGTACCTAGCAATTAATATCTTGCAAGTTAGTAAAAGTAACTTCAAGTCGTGCATTACGCATTTCATAAAAGAAATTTTTTGTAAATAATCACCATAAGCAATTGCCTTCAAATTTTTTAAACAGCAAGAATACACTGAAAGAAACACAAGTTAAACTTGAGAAGTGTGTAATGCCGGTATCGTTTTGTAAAACCTGAACATGAATTGCATGACTGGAAGAATGATTGATACGAAAAACGAAATGCGCGCCGAAATGAAACTCGCAAAAGTGTTAAAGAAAAACATTCGAAAAATTTAGAACTAATCGTGAGAGTCAATGCACCTTTACCGGGGGAGAGCAATGAGACTTGGTGCTCTGAATTGCACATCTACATATGCATCTACATTTATACTCCGCAAACCACCCAACGGTGTGTGGCGGAGGGCATTTTACGTGCCACTGTCATTACCTCCATTTCCTGTTCCACTCGCGTAGGGTTCGCGGGAAGAACGACAGCCGGAAAGCCTCCGTGCGCGCTCGAATCTCTCTAATTTTACATTCGTGATCTCCTCGGGAGGTATAAGTAGGAGGAAGCAATATATTCGCTACCTCATCCAGAAACGCACCATCTCGAAACCTGGACAGCAAGCTACACCGCTATGCAGAGCGCCTCTCTTGCAGAGTCTGCTGATGTTTGCTAAACATATCCGTAACGCTATCACGCTTACCAAATAATCCTGTGAGAAAACGCGCCGCTCTTCTTTGGATCTTCTCTATCTCCTCCGTCAACCCGACCTGGTACGGATCCCACATTGATGAGCAATACTCAAGTATAGGTCGAACGAGTTTTGTAAGCCACCTCCTTTGTTGATGGACTACATTTTCTAAGGACTCTCTCAATGAATCTCAACCTGGCACCCGCCTTACCAACAATTTATTTTGTATGACCATGCCACTTCAAATCGTTCCGTACGCATACTCCCAGATATTTTACAGAGGTAACTGCTACCAGTGTTTATTCCGCTATCATATAAGCATACTATAAAGGATCTTTTTTTCTATGTATTCGCAATACGTTACATTTGTCTATGTTAAGGGTCAGTTGCCACTTCCTGCACCAAGTGCCTATCCGCTGCAGATCTTCATGCATTTCGCTGCAGTTTTCTAATGCTGCAATTTCTCTGTATACCACAGCAACAACCGCGAAAAGCCGCATGTAACTTCCGACACTATCTACTAGGTCATTTATATATATATTGTGAACAGCAATGGTCCCATAACACTCCCCTGTGGCACACCAGAGGTTACCTTAACGTCTGTAGACGTCACTCCATTGAGGACAACTTGCTGTGTTCTGTTTGCTAAAAACCCTTCAATCCAGCCACACTGCTGGTCTAATATTTCGTAGGCTCTTACTTTGTGTATCAGGCGACAGTGCGGAACTCTATCGAACGCCTTACGGGAGTTAAGGAAAATGGCAACTACCTGGGAGCCTGTATCTAATATTTTCTGGGTCTCGTGAACAAATAAAGCGAGTTGGGTCTCACACGATCGCTGTTTCCGGAATCCATGTTGATTCGTACAGAGTAGATTCTGGGTTTCCGGAAATGACATGAACCACGAGCAAAAAACGTGTTCTCAAATTCTACAACAGATCGATGTCAGAGATATAGGCCTATAGTTTTGCGCATCTTCATCGCCGACCCTTCTTGAAAACTGGGACTACCTGTGCTCTTTTCCAATGATTTGGAACATGAGATGAACATTACTGATGCCAGGTTACTTCGACCTGTTAAACAGACTCAGAAAATTATACGGAAAAGGAATTTGCCAAATCACATAGGTTATCTAAGTAACCGTCAAGAGATGTCAAATATAAGTAATGCTAGAGATATTCGAACTGACGTGAAGACGAAGGTTCTAGTTATCCCCTGAAAGTTGAATATAAAGCCAGTCAGTCAGGATCCGTGCTAACCGTACCTTCTCATTTCGAGCGCAAGAAAGAATCGCCTTTGCGGTTGATTAATACTATGACGCATTCAAATGTAACACTACCAGTCGTAAGTATCAGTGGGTTAGCGTTTTCACATGTATCTCTGTCTTGAGAGACACAAGACAAATTAGGACCAAAAATTAAAAACAAGAAACTGTTAATTTGCAATAGTAATTGAGCAGGCAAAATGTGGGAAAGAAAGAGAGTAATTTGCGATGTTACATCCGAAACGTCTTCGTACCATTTGCAGAAAATGATTCATTGCTTTGTTGTTCTCTTGTCCTAAACATAAGACGGCTATCTTTAGGATGACGACGTAAAAACTGTTAAAATAATTTGGATTCCAACTGTGATTCAGCCTGTCGACAAAAATTTTTTCAGCAGTGTAAAGCATATTTCATAAAATTGTCGGACAATATACATTCCGAAATGTCTTTACCATTTCAGGTTTATTAGCAGAAAAGTATCGTCCAACTTACAGTCATTTATACACTGTCAGTCTGCATTGCCAGATTTTACAAATTTGCTCAAGTGCTGGTACGCAGCACAATATGTAGAACAACGGCTACGACCATTTCTTACTCCATTCCGCTTCTCTGTAAATAAAACTAGTACTTACTGTGAAGTGCCTGAACGCATTAATGTTACTTTTATCAAATGTGTCTGGTGAATGGAAACTGTCCATTTTCGTTATCCAATTGATACTTCGGAATTTTTATGACTACCGCAGAGAATAAACGTGAAACTGTTTCATCGCAAGGTATTACTTCTTTTTTAATTATAGCAAAATCACTTTTTTATGATACAGTCATAATCGGTTTCAGCATTGAAGGGACATCTTCAGATACTACTGACACCTGTTCATCAAATGCCACCCATATCATGTGAAGGCCGTAATCGGTTATAATTTAAAAAAGTGATTCTGCCAAAAATAAAAAATAAGAATAATATCTTGCGATAAGCAGTCACCTCCGCAAATGAAATGATGCTTTTTTCCAAAAACCATTTCATTGTTAACAAGCTGCGTAGTATTCAAGAAAAATGCAAGAGTACTTGTTATAAAGTATTTAATGTTAACAAATTAAAGTACCGGTTGATGGTCATTTGTGTAGGAGTACACATGCAACAGTTAATCTTTCAGTATGAATTGCAAGTTTCATGTGCTTAAAACAACGTGTGAGCGCTTTGGACTTCACTCTATGCCACACTACGACTTCTTGTCATGGCTGGTCTGCTTATTGGCCGTCAGCTAAAACTGTACAAACCGCTGTTATAAGTGGTTCTTCGTACGGAAAAAAAGAGTAAATTTATTTTTTTATAAAAGTACTTCCAGTGGCCATCGCAACTAAAATTTTAACAGTGCATTTCTTTCGGTGTATTCTTCCCACGTGAAAAAATTCAGGGTAAGTTTCGACATGCCAGGCTGGACCACTCCCTTGTAAGAGTTTTAATTTTATTATTAATCTGCGACTAGGTCATCGTCCAGCGAAATTTTTAAAAAATTTAATGGCGAATACCACATATTTACTATTTGTCAGTAAATGCATATGCGACCTTGGCATGCGGCACGTTATTAATATGTGTTACTAGATTTTTATTTCAGTTGGTTCTTTTATGACCCTACACCAGAAACCGTCTTTTCTAGTAATGACACATACCTTTTCAAATCCATTTCAATATCTAAATTCTAAAGCATATTCTTCCATGACTGACTTTTTAGGGGGGGGGGGGGGGTGAGGTGGGAGGGGGCGGTGTATCGTAGTAGGAAACTCCTCTCGTACTCTCAGGCGTTGCTCAAAGTACGATCTTTTTGTATGACGTAGTCACTCACACGGTGCCTCACACACGTCGGGCTTCCTAAGCACTATATCGGTCATTTATAGACTCATCAGCTGTCTTATTTTTGCACGGAGCCTCGGCAATTCTTCCACGCCATTTAGTCACGTAGTCGCAAAATAGTAAAAAGACACACTTGCTCTGTTCTTCGGCCGTGTTTCACTTACGCACGTCGCTAGAAATGGATCGTGAAATCTGGCGGTGATTATAGCCATTTTTCACGGAATACTTTCCGAAGATGGCTAACTTCTTGTGGCAAACTTGTTGCGCTCTAGACGTCCTTCTCACAATGCACTAGTGTCTCAGAATGTTAAGCTTCTACATCTAATAGTGGTGGCTGAAAGCCAACTTACACCGGTCCGTTCAAACACTTTTACCTAGAGACCCATTCCCTTACGGAGTGAATTTTCAGTTGACATCTTCTTGGCGTACTGTGTTTCTCCTTAACAGAAGGACCAGTTTCTCTATAAAATGGTCCATATCATGTCCTTAACTCTTGGTAGATCGTATTATTTTTTTTCCCATGGTGAAAAATAAAATTATGTACATGATTTACAACTGGTAGTGTCATCTCATGAAATTCACGTAAAGGTGTATCAAAATTTCTTCCTCATAATGAATACACTATAAGTTAGTGACGTTTCTCAAACAATCCAAGCTTCAATCAGAGCATTCGTCGTTAACTAGATCAAAATGGCAGAGTTAATTTCCAAATTTCCGTCGTATTTTCAAATGCAGTGCCAAGACAGTCAACTTACGAATGTTGTACTTCAGTCACCATAGACATAAATTGTAAATGTTCTTAGGATTAAAGTATTTCCTCTGTATCAACGACTACTATGTCAAAAACTATGTGCATTGTTCGTCTTAAATTTTCAATTACTTCTTAATGTGCACACTTTCATTTATTGGGATATCTTCAAAATCAAAAGTGACTGGATTGCTGTTCAAGTCAAATGTCACAGTTTTTTTTTTAGGTTTATAATGGTCTCTTGGTTTCCTATACTTTCAACCTATATCTATTACCATAATTTTTTTCCTGCTAAAGTATTATAACGGGCAGTTCACTGAGACGAGGTAGATGGGAAACAGTAGGTTAAGTGTTTATTATTTCAAAAGTAACTGTCGAAACTTAATGTACTTAGATATTCAATGCCTTCATGGTAATATATTTTCGGTTGCCTTCGGAACCATTTTTGTACCTTGGCGTCCACGTCTTCGTCCGAAGCAAATCGACGGCTACGAATGTTTTTCTTCCGGGCTCAACAAAAAAAAGGCGTAAAGATCGGGACTGTGTGGGGGTGTGTATGGACTTCCACGTATGCATGCGGCCGAGGTTGTGTCGACTATGCCGCAGAAGTTTTACTGGAAAGCCCGACCTCTCCCAATGAAATTTCCACATTTTTTCCCTGAGGAAAGAAATTCATGGGCGTGAATTTTCTTCAAAAAAATGGTTCAAATGGCTCTGAGCACTATGGGACGTAACAGCTATGGTCATCAGTCCCCTAGAACTTAGAACTACTTACACCTAACTAACCTAAGGACAGCACACAACACCCAGTCATCACGAGGCAGAATTTGCTTCGATCGAGGATATGCACGCCTAGGTATTGCCATGGTTCTGCAGGCTAAATTACACCAGAAGAAGCACACCTAACTACAGCAGCTGATGCGACAACCTCCACGTTATACACAACTCCTTTACGTATGCGCTATTTCCAGGCGCAAATAGTGTCCAAACGAATGACAGACAGCAATCGGTCAAAATTTCTGCGTAAGCATTGCTTCTTTTAAGCAAGCACCATTCTTGTGAAAGAATATCTTACATCTCACAGGGAGGATATCCGATACGAGAGAGTGTTGACACCTATTACCTGCGATTCCTTTTATTCTGTCCTCAAAATCAGTTGATGTATTACATACTTGTCGCTCGTTGCAACAGTCTGCCGATAGAGGGCTCGTGTAGCATGGTGGTGTGAAACATAAGTATTTGACTGTGTGAGAAACAGCGTGCTATAATCCCTCAGGAAACCGAAAGCAAGAATCCGATTAGTTCGTCCACGCATGGGCCACCCTCTCCCTCAGCATCACAATGCCAGACCGCACACAAGCGCAGCGACATCCGCAACAGTCTGACGCCTTGGGTTCACTGTCATCGATCATACTCCATACAGTCCCGACTTGGCATCTTTCGATTATCCTCTGTATCGAAAACCTGAAGATCACCTTCGAGGTCCTCACTTTGATAGTGAGGTGCTGCTGTGGCTACGTGAAAAAAGTCAAATATTCTGCAGCGACATATCAACAATCTGGTCTCTCGTTGGGAAAAATGTCTTCGTCGTCAGGATGTAGAGAAATAAAGATGGAGACTTGATAAATAAACATGTGGAACGTTAGTAAAATTTATTTTATTTAAAGAGCTTTAAGAGTTTTCACATAAACAATTCGGAGGCATTACTTTTCATCATGCCTTCGTACATTCGGCAACAGCATTCGCGAAATTGTTGCGAGATGCTTACACAGCACTTCCAGGATTGAAACTCTTGGATTCAGAGGTATACTTTTTGCTTCCAACTGCAAAAATTTGGTTAAAATTAATTATGATGTTCCACCTTGCTGCTTGCAGATTCTGTACCAAGGGAGAAACCTTTGCTCTAAACGAAGACAACCTAGAGTTTACTATTCTTCATCTTGTCGTGGCTATTCACTGGGCAATTAATTTATATGGTGACATCAGATCGTCGACAGTTATGTCTACGGTTTACCGATTCAATCGAGAATGGTAGCAATGATTCTTTGTCTGAACAGACGATGTTTGACGGTATTGTATTTTAGCTCCCTCAAAACATTCCTGCTCTGTGAAGACAGAAGAATAGGAAAGAAACAAGAAGTATAGTCTGGCGCGTATAATGAGGGCATTAGTTCGCGTTTAGCGCTTTGGGAATTAATGAAACCATTTGTGTAAGAACAAATAATGAGTAATCAACACTTAGAAAGGAAAATCCTATAAATTAAAAAAGAACTGTGCAGCTTTTCAAACCGTCGACATAAACGAACTGTTACCATCTGGACAATCATATTATCTCTGTATTATCCCGGTACCAAGTAAATTTTCCCATAAAACTAAATTCCATGGTTTAAAGTTGCACATAGAAATTGCACTCCATAGGTACAAAAACAAAGTCTGCGAAATTGACCTTTAGTTGTACTATCTATATTTTTCTTTATCTTCACAAAGAACACACTTGGTTTTAACTGGTTTTATTGGTAAAAAGTAAAGATCCCCAACACAACTGTCCTGAAGTTTTTTCTCTGAATGATCTCTTCTTCACTAGCAGTCATGTGAACATCGACTATTGTAAAATCAACCTTTATTTCTTGATGTAAATCACAGTCTTCTTACTCCATACATCGGCTAGCAATTTCATGAAACTTTGTGTCGTTAAAATAGACACGTTCCTGCGAACACATTCAGTACTGTACTGAAGAAAACAAGTATATGACTCACAAGGGGACGTCTTGGAGACCCAAACACGCATCAGCAGCATGTGTGGACAAGAAGAAAAGAAGCCGATAATGTTTAAGACAGGAAAACATTGTAGGATCGACGATTTAAGGAGGGTAAGGCGGATAGACGCACGCTAGAGGGCGAGTTGGAAAATTTTCGTACTCTCTGAGAGACGACACCTCTTGAATTGATCTTTAAGGGAGTCAAAAGAGTAGCTATTGAGAATTTCTTGTTATTGGAATCCGTGGACGCGTTTAATCCTCATGGTCCATAGCCAGTGACACCAGTGACACAACACGGATCTCCGACTGGAGATAAACATCTGCGTATTGAGGACCATATAGAGTCTCTGATTACCTAAACACAATTACGAAGGAATTCAACGATGGCATAAGACAGGAATATACTAGTTCATGAGAGGCTTTTCGAAGTCATTGTACCAAAGAAAATCTTTAGACACAACGACAATGTATAGATTTTGTTACCTGTAGCCGGCCGGTGTGGCCGTGCGGTCTAGGCGCTTCAGTCTGGAACCGCGTGACCGCTCCGGTCGCAGGTTCGAATCCTGCGTCGGGCAAGGATGTGTGTGAAGTCCTTAGGTTAGTTAGGTTTAAGTAGTTTAAGTTCTAGGGGACTGATGACCACAGATGTTAAGTCCCATAGCGCTCAGAACCATTTTTTGTTACCTGTATATTAGTAAGTTTTATTCGATGAAAAAAAAATGGTTCAAATGGCTCTGAGCACTATGGGACTCAACATCTTAGGTCATAAGTCCCCTAGAACTTAGAACTACTTAAACCTAACTAACCTAAGGACATCACACACACCCATACCCGAGGCAGGATTCGAACCTGCGACCGTAGCAGTCCCGCGGTTCCAGACTGCAGCGCCAGAACCGCTAGACCACCGCGGCCGGCTTTATTCGATGAGTTTGAGGATTTATTATGCAGTGAAACACGATTGAGTGAGAAAAACATTTGTTTTCAGATTTTTTTTAAATTTGGCCTGACATTGTGAGGTATATAACTACATACAAATACGCATATTATTCCGAAGCAACATCAGGTAGTGATGATGCTGTTGAGTTGTAAATACTGCGTACTGAAGCATGAAATCCATCAAATGTGGTAACTAGGATTTCCTCAGAAGTATTCTGATGGATAATATTGAGAAATACATGCACGACCTTTCCAAAATATTCGTAGGTTTGAAGAGCTAGAATGTTCATCCCTTTTCTACAGTCCCCAACAAATATAGTATGTGAATCCACTAACACTGCAGGCGTTTGAAGGTAGGAATTTGCAGATGTTTGTGCCGAATTTCAAAATAATTCGTTCATTTCATTGTTTGAATGCACTAACTGCATGTCACGAAATGGGACTTTTACAAATTACCACTACATTGAACTCATGATCCGAGAAGAAGCCTTTAATTCAGATTGGGAGTTGCAGAGAATAACACCACTTTCACAACTGCTCCATTTTGTGATAGCAGATCTACAAGCGATGCTGACATCGATGATAGTGGAAACCCATGTTCTGATAGCAGTTGTTCTTTGTCTTCTTCCGACAGACACAATGTGATCAGAAATAGGTGCTTAGTGCTGCCAGGTACTCCATATCAGCGATCTCAGTAGGCATTAGACATCGTGAGAGAGCGGAAACTCGCGTGCTCAGGAGAGTGGGTGTCATTTGTGTCATACGTCTGTACGCGAGATTTTCACACTCATAAACATACCTAGGTCAACTTTTTCCGATGTGACAGTGAAATAGAAACGTGAAGGGGAAGTACAGCACAAAAGCGTGCAGGCCGACCTGGTCTATTGACTGACAAGAGACCGCCAACAGTTGTACAGGGAAGAAGTGTGTAATAGGCAGTCATCTATTCAGACCATCATGCAGGAATTAGAAACTGCATCAGGATGCGCTGCAAGTACTATGACAGTTATGTGGGAGGTGAGAAAATTAGGACTTCATGGTCGAGCGGCTGCTCATAAGCCACACATCACGCCGGTAAACACCAAACGACGCCTCCCTTGGTGTAAGGAGCGTAAACGTTGGACGATTGAACATTGGAAAAACGTTGTGTGGAGTGACGAATCGCGGAACACAATGTGGCGATCCGATGGCAGGGTGTGGGTATGGCGAATGCACGGTGAGCGTCATCAAACAGCGTATGTAGTGCCAACAGTAAAATTTTGAGGCGGTGGTATTATGGTGCGGTCGTGTTTTTCATGGAAAGGGCTTGCACCCATTGTTTTGCGTAGCACTATCGCAGAACAGACCTACATTGATGTTTTAAGCACCTTCTTGCTTCCATTGTTGAAGAGCAATTCGGGGATAGTGATTGCATCTTTCAACACGATCGAGCACATGTTCATAATGTACGGCCCGTAGCGGCGTGGATACACGACAATAACATCCCTGTAATGGACTCTCGTGCATTGAGTCCTGACCTGAATTCTATAAGACACCTTTGGGACCTTTCGGAATGGCGACTTCGTGCCAGGCCTCACCGACCGACATCGATACCTCTCCTCAGTGCAGCACTCAATGAAGAATGGGCTGTCATTCCCCAAGAAACCTTCCAGCACATGACTGAACGTATGCCTGCGAGAGTGGAGGCTGTCATCAAGGCTAAGGGTGGGCCAACACCATACTGAATTGCAATATTACCAATGGAGGGCGCCACAAACTTGTAAGTCATTTTGAGCCACGTTTCAGGATACTTATGATCACATAGTGTGTCACATATTCTGTCTGTGTGCTATAATTTGATGGACAGTTGTGGTGAAAACGCTGGAAACTCAAGAGTCTGAGAATGGTTTTGCGTCCAGTTCTGATGTGAAAGGGAATCTATCTATGTGTTGCAGATTGACAAGTGGTATTCTAGACATTGGAAATCCAAAGATCAGGAACAGTCATTGTGTGTCCTGCAACAATAGGTAATTGTGCAGTTTTACTGAAGGAGAAGTAATAATGAATGAAAGCACATGTCGAAATGAATAACAATGTGCAATGAGAGGGAGAGAGAAATAGAAAGGGGTGGGAGGGAAGGAATCTATAGCAATACTTACTCTCGACTGTGCAGATAAGTTGTTCTTTTTCTGTTTGGGTGCGGTGACTGATCTCTACTAATGCTTCATGATGGTGATTCACCTTTCAGCATGACAGACAGATCATGGATGTAAGTCGATCTGATGGGTAGCATGCCCAGATGAATGGTGGAAGTTTGCATTTTAAGCGCCGTAGGAACTGGAACAACTATTTTTGGGAGTGTGGAGTCATGGTGTGGAAAAATAATTGTGCGGCCATATTGTGTCATAAACTATACTAATTAAGGTAAAGATGATGTAAATGTAGAGGCAGCAATTATTCTGGTTGTGGCGACAATTTGGGTTGCAAATTACAGTGATTATGATAGGCGTATCATGGGTAAAGCATGTGGCGGCCATATTCTGTAGTACATTACAGTATGAAAGATAAGGGTGAAACAAATACAGAGGCAGCCATATTTTAAAAATGGCATACATAGTGGTCATAAATTATAGAAATTAAGATAATTGGTTAGTAAATTGGGCTCATACATACATGGGAAATCTTGCAACTATGCACGCTGGACCAGAACCATTAGCCATTAGTGTGATGCCTCTTTCCCCATTTTTGAACATCACACTATTTATACTCAGTTAGTCTAGAAAGGAGGAGGAGGGGAAGAGGGAAAGGGAGAGAGAGGGCAAGAGGAGGAGAATTGGCAACAATGCAGGCTCCACTAAAACTGCCATTGTGCCATCACTGATTTTATAATTTGGCAAAAGGAAATACGAAAAATATGTACGAAAATTGAAGAATTAGTGTGTTATGACGAAGTCCTCATATGAAATATATCGTAAAGGTTCCATGATTATTTATTCATGATTAACTACTATAACTGCCTGTAGTCACTTACTATGTGCAACTGTGTACTTGTTAAGAGTTCATTAAGTGAAATATTTCAAAAGTAAATCAACAACGAAGTCCATTAGCAAACGATTAACCACGATCTTCAAAGATGGTAATAGTGTGACAAATTCTTTATAAAAGTAAAAAAAATTAGACAAAATGTTGTACTGTATAATTATTCCCGAATGTAAAAAATCTATTGAAAGAGTTTTTGGACGCTCATTGTCGTGGCGAAATACTAATGTGTGTTTCCAAACCGGCTGTCTGTATCTCCACAAACTGATAACAACGCCATTTTCAGGATGCAGATATAAGAATTTTTTTTTTTGAGAAATGATATTCTACTCTGATATTCCGCCATCAACCTCAATATCGCCTGAAGATTAGGTGCTTCACCTAAATGTCAGCGATACCATCTGGATCTATGCCTGAGAGTCTCAAGAAAGAAATAATTCTCTATTGATGGTTGGTCGTAAAAACATTAGTCCCACTGGATTTTGTAGCGTAATCTTCACCCATCGATTCATTACACCATTAGTCCAACAAAATAAAAAAACCAATCACCCTACTGGGAAACAACAGACTGCTTCTCGTATAAGATGGGTGTTTTCCTGTTTTCATAATTTGAGTGTTGCTAATGTATAACGGTGATACAGATACAAATGGACTTGTTTGGATTCAGAGATGTAATTAATCTCGTTCTTAATGCTAGGAAACGGCTTGTTGTTTCACTGAAACTAGTAGTTTTAATAAGGAAACGACGTTACAAAATACAAGTGGCTCTGAGCACTATGGGACTTAGCTGCTGAGGTCATCAGTCCCCTAGAACTTAGAAATACTTAAACCTAACTAACCTAAAGACATCACACACATCCATGCCCGAGGCAGGATTCGAACCTGCAGTCCCAGACTGTGGCGCCTAGAACCGCTCGGCTACCCCGGTTGGCACGACGTTACTGATTGTTCGCAATGAACAATTTTCAATAATAGGTTTTTGTGGAAGAGGGAAATAATTTCGGCAGCAAAGACTACTATAGTCAAAAATGTTCAAATGCGTGAATTCCTAGCCGGCCAGTGTGGCCGTGCGGTTAAAGGCGCTTCAGTCTGGAACCGCATAATCGCTACGGTCTCAGGTTCGAATCCTGCCTTGGGCATGGATGTGTGTGATGTCCTTAGGTTAGTTAGGTTTAAGTAGTTCTAAGTTCTAGGGGACTGATGACCACTGATGTTAAGTCCCATAGTGCTCAGAGCCATTTGAACCATTTGTGAATTCCTAAGGGACCAAACTGCTTGGGTCATCGGTCCCTAGACATAGACACTACTTAAACTAACTTAAACTAACTTATGCTAAGAACAACACACACATCCATGCCCGAGGGAGAAGTCGAACCTCCAGCGGGAGAAATCCGTGACGTGACGTCTGAAACCGTGCGACCACTGCGCGCTTCTACTATAGTCATATCAAGAGTTGTCCATAAATAATGAGAAGTTATATGCGCAAAACTTGATGGCTGAACAAGGTGTCGCAATCATTAAATATTTTATGGAACTAGGGACCTAGAAACGACGGAGAGGCTTCGTCCCCGCCTTAGCCCTCAGTGGTTCACAACCCCACAACAGGCTACAGCAGTCCAGTCACCCCACCGGCTCTCCACACCGAACCCACGGTTATTGTGCGGTTCGGCCCCAAGTGGACCCCCCGAGAACCCTAATATTTGCACGTTAGAGTAATTATGGTGTACGCGGACGTGGAGAAAGTGTTTGCGCAGCAATCGCCGAAATAATGTATCAGGGAGGCGGGAAAGGGGAGCCAGCGCGCAATCGCCGAGGCAGATGGAAAACCTCCACACACTGGCCGGCACTCCGGACATTGACACTAATCCGCCGAGCGGATTCGTGCCGGGGCTGGCACGCCTTCGCGCCCGGAAATAATTAAGTACTCACATTAGAGAATACGGCAGTTCGAGTCCTCGTTCAAACATGCAGGCTCGCATTTACCCTGGTTTACCTGAATATCGTCCGCAGCTTGTGGTCTCGCGGCAGCGCTCTTTCTTCCCGAGCACGGGGTCCCGGTTTCGATTGCCGGCTGGATCAGGGATTTTCACCTACCTCGAGATAACTGGGTGTTGTGTCGTCTTCATCATAACCATTCATGCCCATTACGGTCGGAGGAAGGCAATGGCAAACCACCTCCGCTGGGACCTTGCCTAGTACAGCGGTGCGGTTCTCCCGCATCGTCCCCTAAGCTTTGTCAAGGAATATCGAACTTCATCATCATCATCACCTAAATATCATAAGACAGGTGATTTCCTTACTCAATTCGAGCTTGGGCTGTATCTCTAGAGACCTTGTCGTAGAAGCGACGGTAACCCTAATCTTCCTTCGATAAATATGAGAAAACGTAGGAAAGGAATTGCAATAAATGGAAACAACATTTAAAATGTTGTGGTATACAGAGATGTATAAAATTAACAGTGAGACATGGAAACCTGCACCTGTAGCCGCGGAGTTTCAAGCATCCTAGTGCGATAGAATTCCACTTGGCAATACCGTTTTCGAGCCTTTGTCACCTCAGTTCCATCCCCTGTAGGAGTACCGACAGACTGAATGCGGAAAATCGATTGTTCAGGGTTAATATCACACACCGCATAAATGTATCGCAGGATGAAGGTCTATGACGCTATTGATGTTGACCTCTCCGTCGGATGGGGACTTCATGCTCGGCCAACCCATCGATATTATTGCAAGGTGGCACAGTGCTTAGGATACTGGAGTTAATATTCCTATTCTGACGTTCAGGTGGCACTGTTGTTGACCTGTCCGTCGGATGGTAATTTTAAGTTTAACTGCCCGCTTGATGCCTACGTGACGCAGTGGTGAAGGTACTGCACATTCTTTGGAACGCAGTTAAAACATAATTTCTGAAATCAATATTTATGTTTTCTAAAGATTAGCTAAAAGATTGAGGTAAGTGACAGTATGGCTGCTCCAATAAGGGCATGACCGAATTTTTTCCCTATTGTCTCCCCTTGCGTTAATTTAGCTTGTGCTCTGTCTTCGATAAGCTCGATGTCTATGTGACATTAATTAGACCTGACACCTTTCTCCGGTACTATCGGCTAGGAGTAGGCTATGTCGGAACCCAGTTTCATCTTCATATAATGTTTTCGTCTCATTCAACGGAATGACACTACAGTTACACGCACACATTAAACACACACATCCCAGCCACAAACACGAAAGAGTAACATTAATATAAGGAAGCTATAGGAGCAGCTTTGACTACAGACGGTTCCATCACGGCATGAATCACATGAAATACTGATAGCAACAATAAATGGTGTAATTGCGGATGTTCAGCTTAATTGTTCCGCACAGTATCACGATGACGGGCTGTGTCATCTTGTTCAGGTACCAAGTACTGCTGTTAAGCGTATTCATTAAAAGGACTATAAATATTATTGGTGTTTGGTTGCTGTTTACAGGCAAGATCGGTTCCGGCGCCAGCTGCACCATTTGATGTTTATTTGTTTTTTGGACGGATCCCGCGCTGGTTTACCGTGAACGTACAGTCTCGCAGCGTCTTCCAGTTCTGATGGAAGAGTTGGCCAGTGAGATTTTTTTTTTTTTTGGTCATCAGTCTACTGACTGGTTTGATGCGGCCCGCCACGAATTTCTTTCTTGTGCTAACCTCTTCATCTCAGAGTAGCACTTGCAACCTACGTCGTCAATTATTTGCTTGACGTATTCCAATCTCTGTCTTCCTCTACAGTTTTTGCCCTCTACAGCTCCCTCTAGTACCATGGAAGTCATTCCCTCATGTCTTAGCAGATGTCCTATCATCCTGTCCCTTCTCCTTATCAGTGTTTTCTACATATTCCTTTCCTCTCCGATTCTGCGTAGAACCTCCTCATTCCTTACCTTATCAGTCCACCTAATTTTCAACATTCGTCTATAGAACCACATCTCAAATGCCTCGATTCTCTTCTGTTCCGGTTTTCCCACAGCCCATGTTTCACTACCATACAATTCTGTACTCCACACGTACATCCTCAGAAATTTCTTCCTCAAATTAAGGCCGGTATTTGATATTAGTAGACTTCTCTTGGACAGAAATGCCTTTTTTGCCATAGCGAGTCTGCTTTTGATGTCCTCCTTGCTCCGTCCGTCATTGGTTATTTTACTGCCTAGGTAGCAGAATTCCTTAACTTCATTGACTTCGTGACCATCAATCCTGATGTTAAGTTTCTCGCTGTTCTCATTTCTACTACTTCTCATTACCTTCGTCTTTCTCCGATTTACTCTCAAACCATACTGTGTACTCATTAGACTGTTCATTCCGTTCAGCAGATCATTTAATTCTTCTTCACTTTCACTCAGGATAGCAATGTCATCAGCGAATCGTATCTTTGATATCCTTTCACCTTGTATTTTAATTCCACTCCTGAACCTTTCTTTTATTTCCATCATTGCTTCCTCGATGTACAGATTGAAGAGTAGGGGCGAAAGGCTACAGCCTTGTCTTACACCCTTCTTAATACGAGCACTTCGTTCTTGATCGTCCACTCTTATTATTCCCACTTGGTTGTTGCACATATTGTACATGACCCGTCTCTCCCTATAGCTTACCCCTACATTTTTCAGAACCTCGAACAGCATGAACCATTTTATATTGTCGAACGCTTTTTCCAGGTCGAAAATCCTATGAAAGTGTCTTCATTTTTCTTCAGCCTTGCTTCCATTATTAGCCGTAACGTCAGAATTGCCTCTCTCGTCCCTTTACCTTTCCTAAAGCCAAACTGATCGTCACCTAGAGCATTCTCAATTTTCTTTTCCATTCTTCTGTATATTATTCTTGTAAGCAGCTTCGATGCATGAGCTGATAAGCTGATTGAGCGGTAATTCTCGCACTTGTGAGCTCTTGCCGTCTTCGGAATTGTGTGGATGATGCTTTTCCGAAAGTCAGATGGTATATCGCTAGACTCATATATTCTACACACCAACGTGAATAGTCGTTTTGTTGCCACTTCCCCCAATGATTTTAGAAATTCTGATGGAATGTTATCTATTCCTTCTGCCTTATTTGACCGTAAGTCCTCCAAAGCTCTTTAAAATTCCGATTCTAGTACTGGATTCCCTATCTCTTATAAATCGACTCCTGTGACTTCTTCTATCACATCAGACAGATCTTCAGCCTCATAGAGGCTTTCAATGTAATTTTTCCACCTATCTGCTCTCTCCTCTGCATTTAACAGTGGAATTCCCGTTGCACTCTTAATGTTACCACCGTTGCTTTTTATGTCACCAAAGGTTGTTTTGACTTTCCTGTATGCTGATTCTGTCCTTCCGACAATCATATCTTTTTCGATGTCTTCACATTTTTCCTGCAGCCATTTCGTCTTAGCTTCCCTGCACTTCCTATTTATTTCATTCCTCAGCGACTTGTATTTCTGTATTCCTGATTTTGCCGGAACATGTTTGTACGTCCTCCTTTCATCAATCAACTGAAGTATTTCTTCTGTTACCCACGGTTTCTTCGCAGCTACCTTCTTTGTACACTTTCTCTATCTGTTCATCTTTAGCTTGCGACGTCGGCATGTATACCTGAACTACCGCTGCCGGTGTTGATCTGCTGTCGATTCTGATTAGAACAACCCGGTCACTGAACTGTTCACAGTAACACACCCTCTGCCCTACCTTCCTTTTCATAACGAATCCTACACCTGTTATACCATTTCCTGCTGCTATTGATATTACCTAATACTCATCTGACCAGAAATCCTTGTCTTCCTTCCACTTCACTTCACTGACCCCTACTACATCTAGATTGAGCCTTTGCATTTCCCTTTTCAGATTTTCTAGTTTCCCTGCCACGTTCAAGCTTCTGACATTCCACGCCCCGACTCGTAGAACGTTATCCTTTCGTTGATTATTCAATCTTTTTCTCATGGTAACCTCCCCCTTGGCAGTCTCCTCCCGGAGATCCGAATGGGGGACTATTCCGGAATCTTTTGCCAATGGAGAGATCATCATGACACTTCTTCAATTACAGGCCACATGTCCTGTGGATTCACGTTACGTGTCTTTAATGCAGTGGTTTCCATTGCTTCTGCATCCTCATGTCGTTGATCATTGCTGATTCTTCCGCCTTTAGGGGAAATTTCCCACCCCTAGGACAAGAGAGTGCCCTGAACCTCTATCCGCCCCTCCGCCCTCTTTGACAAAGCCGTTGGCAGAATGAGGCTGACTTCTTATGCCGGAAGTCTTCGGCCGCCAATGCTGATTATTTATGAAAATTTAGGCAGTGGCGGGGATCGAACCCGGGACCGAAGACGTTTGGATTATGAATCAAAGACGCTACCTTTTTTTTTAACAAACGGAGAGTACATATATATATCTATATATACACAAAGCAACAGTTCTTCAAGGTACCAGTTAAACATATACAAATGAGTGTTAGGTAAACACATTATTAGAATAACATTAAATACTACAAAATATAACACATCCTGTTTTCTTTGTTTTTTTTAATACTTTGTATTGAAAAAACTAAAAGTACATACATATTCACAATGCAAGAGTTCTGCAAGGTACCATTTAAACATATACAAATGACTGTTAGTTAAAGAAAAAAAATATTAAAAAGAAAAACATTAAATACAACAAAATATAACATATTCTGTCTTCTTCCTTTTTTTTTATCATGAGACAGTTAGGCATGGTATACCTCAACTTCGAGGGGGTCATGGAAGACGCTGCGGAGATAACCGGCGAAAGTTTGTCGGTAAGATGGTTTTCGGGTGAGGGTGCTATGCGCGGTCACAACTTTGTACCAGAAGTCAAGGACTGTATGCGGACCACTCTGAAAGAGGTATTCTAAAGCCTGTCCTCGAAACCAGATGAGGGCATGGTGCTTAGCAAGAGGGTATTGAAATGTTGGGGCAACAACAGGAAATCCGGGGTTACCGTCGTTGGCGGGGCACGGAGGTAAAAGCTCACGATTCGTTGGATGAGGAGCCATACGTTTTGTTTCAGGGACCACGTAAGACGGTGCTCGTCGGTGTCTTCGAGCTGACAGTCAGGGCAGAGTGGGGAGGTGGCCAGTCCTATGCGATAAAGTCGACTATTAGTCGGGAATTTTCCACAGACTAAAATATACCAGAGTGCAGACACAGACAACGGTAAAAAGGGTGCATGCACACACCCTCAAACCGTGCGCCAGTGAATGTCAGGATGCTGTAGCACCATGGGGTCGCAAGGGTTGGACAGCATAAACAAACGATAATAATCTTTTGTACGGGGAGGACGGGTGACTGGAAGATCGGCCCGAACGTAGCTGAGTGCTATGAAACAATTGGCGACGTGGTACAATAATGGAGAAATAGGTGCCACATTGATCGGTGGATCGAGAGAAGCTGGTCGGAGGATATCTAAGAGACTGCGTGTTAAGGACGGGACCGGCCCCCGCCAGTGTCCAATAGAGTGTGGACAAAGAGTGCAGAAGATCGTTGCCGCACGTTGGCGAGTCCGAGGCCACCTTTTGCCGGAGGCAGTGTTAGAGTGTTTTAGCGGACTTTGAAAAGTGCCCCTGCTTACACGAAATATTGGATGCGGCGGCCAAGGAGTAACGGCATTGGGAGGATCTGGGCGACGTGTACCAGTTTAGGGGCGACATACATGTTGACATAGGACACACGTTGTAGTTGGTTTAAGTTACGGTACACTTGACCGCGGACATGTTGCCGAATCGACTGCAAAAGCCACCGGTAAGCCAGGGCCACTGTGCGGTGTGTGGAGCTCGTAAATTCGATACCCAAGTAACGAAGGGTGGCACTGACTGAGAGTGGGGTCGGCACCATAGACGGGAGGCCGCGCCCAATGTGCATCATAGTCGATTTACGGACATTAAGAATGCTACCAGAAAGACGTCATTGAGTTCCGTGGAGTAGCAGGTGAGAAAGAGGAGATCGTCCGCATAAGCCCTACAGTGAAAGGTGTAGTCACGCAAAGTGAGGCCCTGCAGTCTAGAGGTAAGTCCAGTGATGAGGGGCTCAAGTGCAATGGCATATACTAAAGTAGACATAGGGCATCCTTGACGCACAGAGTGGCGTATAGGAATCGGTCCTGCAAGCCTCCCATTGACTTGTACCATCGAGACCGCGGGAAGCAGTAACCGGCGAATGGCATCGACAAAAAGTAATGCGAACCCCATACGTGTCGCCACCATAAGGTGGAATGGGTGTCGATCGCGATCAAAGGCACTCGTGAAATCGACGGATACCAGTGCTGCACGAAGGCGACAAACCGACGCCAGTGCAATGAGGTCACGGCATTCTCCTAGGGCTGTTTGTAAGGTGGCCCCACAACCACGTGCAGTGTGCTCAGGTAAGACGGTGCGTATGCGCGCAGTCTGCTCAGGCAAGACAGTGCGTATGCGCGCTGCTAAGAGGCGTGCATAGATTTTATAGTCTGCATCAGTAGTGTAAGGGGGCGATATGCAGAGACATGAGACCCTCCCTTCGGTTTAGGCACAGGTAGAAGAATGCCAGTGACGAATTCAGGTGGAATTGGGAAGGACGGAGTAAAGAGTTCCTGAATCATTTCCGTCCAGCGAGGAAGCATTAACGTGGTGAACGCCCGGTAAAACTCCACCGGGAGACCATCTGGTCCGGGTGATTTGTTCTTGGCCCCTTTGTTGATCGCATCTACCACCTCTTCTGCGGTGATTGCAGACATCATGGACGTTGACTCCGCTACGGTGAGGGTCCGATCAGGGGAAGGACGGAGATCATCAGGAATGGGCGTCGCCATCGGTTCATCATCATAAAATTGGCGATAATATTCAGCAAAGGTAGACACCACTGCCGCCTGTGTTGTGTGGTGAACACCATCGGAGATCGTGATGTTGGGGACGAAAAGTCGACGTCGACGACTATGGTCGGCTGCGGCATGGATTGTGGATGGGGTTTCGTCGTGGAGGAGGTCTTGTCGTCGGGAACGCACCACGACACCATGCAGTCGTGCACGTTGAAGAGAGAGGAGACGAGCTTTCGTACGTTGTCGTTCCCTATGGGTGTCAGGTGATGGAGGGAGTGCATAGAGCTCACGGAGGACGGCGTAGTGAAAATTTGTGGTGTCTCGATGCCATGCTGCTGCTTCCTTGCTACATTGTATGAAGGCCTTTCTGATTGCAGGTTTGGCACATTTGAGCCACCAATGGAACGTGTATGTGTACTGCGGAAGGCGTCTTTCGCAAGACGCCCATGTAGTGGCAATACATTGTCGGCAGTGTGGATCATTAAGGAGGGAGGTATTAAGCTTCCAGTAACCTCTGCTGCGCCGCGCTGATTGAGGTGGCAGAGCCAGGGAGCAAATGACGGCGCAGTGGTCCGAAAATGCAATGGGCCATCGTTCAGCTTGGGCGACTTCATTGCCAAGGTGGGCAGAGACATAAAACCGGTCCAGTCTGCTCGCAGAATGTGCTGTATAATGGGTAAAACCGGGGGTATTGCCATGAATTTTCTCCCAAACGTCCACTAGATGAAAATCTTCGATTAAGGTGAGCAGCGCCGGGCATGGCGAATAACCAGGCATTTGGTCCTGCGGATGGAGGACACAGTTGAAATCGCCTCCCATGATAAGGCGATCATAGCGTCCAGAAAACAGGGGCGCCGCGTCATGTCCGAAGAAAGTGGACCGCTGCGGACGGTTCGTGGAGCCAGACGGAGCGTGTCGAAGATGGTAACAGCCATGCCTCTTCCACAGGGAAGGATTGTCGTGTCCTTGAGTGGGATTCCTTCGCGTATGTAGAAAGCCACTCCACACCCTGATTGATCACATGTGGACGTGTATGAGTCGTAGCCGTAGACTGGTGGTAGTGTGGCAACGCGTACTTCCTGAAGAAGGGCGACGTCGACGTCAGAGGCCCGAAGCATGTCACATAGGAGTTGCAGCTTGGGTGCAGTGCCGATCATGTTGATGTTCAGTGTGGCAAACCGGTACTTTTGTTTCAGTGGTGGTGGACGCGCATCTACCATGACCAAGGGAAGTAAGAGGAGGGCACCGACAGGAAGTCCCGTCCCCTCGCATTTGATGTTAACAGGCAGCCTTGTCCGGCGGAGGCAACTCACCCGGAGGAGGGGGCGTATCTTCGTCAATGTCGTCGGCCCATGCTCCTGTGCCGTGGGTCTGTCCAATGCCCATGGGAATTGCGTCGTGGTGAGAGAGATATGGAGTTGTCGGCGGGGAGACAGGCGTCTCAACCGGCGCACCGATCGTTACATTGTGCGTGGCGATCTCCATAGTGCTCCCGTCCTGCGAAACATCTTGTTCATCGTGAAAGTTGTCCGCCGACCTCTGTGTGGGTGTCGTCTTCGTCGTCGCGGGTGGCGACGCTTTGAGTGCCCGTGGGTGAACGGTGACGGCGTTTGCGCCTACGTGGCGAACGTTGTTTGCGCACGTGTTCCTCAGTGTCGGACGACGGCAAGGAGGAGCGTCGACCTGGTTCGAAGGCGTTGGTGGGTACAATGAAATTGTCAAACAGGTGTTGTGAAGAAATACTGTTCTCCTCAGCGTCCGGTGCGGGAGCCTGTTCGGCGGCAAGGTTGTGAGGTGGGACGTCCGCATCGTCCATAGGTGACTGGGACAGTGGGACGTGCCGATCGGAAGGACCGGGCGACGGACTGGACGAAACTGTAGACGTGGCGAGAGCCGCTGCGTAAGTGACCGGTAGGGCGGTCATCGTGGGTGTGACGGACGTTTCCGACAACGGGAGCTGCGCGACACGTCGTTGAATGCATTCAGACCGTAGGTGACCTTCTTTCCCGCAACCGGAACAGGTCCGAGGTTGGCCGTCGTACATTATAATGGCACGGCAGCCTCCGATACGTAGATAGGAAGGCACGTGTTTCTGCAACTCGATGCGGACCTGTCGAACACCGTTTAAAACGGGATAGGTTTGAAATTGTATCCATCGTTCGGCAACATGTTCCAGAACGTTGCCATAGGGACGGAGCGCCTCGATGACGACGTCTGCAGGTAGTTCGAACGGCAGTTAGAAGATCCTTATCGTCCGTGTTCCGAGACCTGCGTGATCGACGGTAACGGGTCCGACGTTGCCGTCGGAATGACAGAAGCGCAGTCCACGTTTTGCCTCTTGAAGCACCTTGTCGCACGCCGCATCGTTGATCATTTTGACGTAGACGGTACTGCTAACTATGGACAAGTGGATACCAATTAGATCCGTTGGTGATATTTTAACTTCATCGCGAATAAATCGTTCTACCTCCAGGGCCTTTGGTCGGGCGAAGTCGGAACAAAAGTTGAAACGTAATGTCTTCTTCCGATAGTTGTGCGCCATGGTGGTCTAGAAGGGAAAACGGCACTTACAGCGGCCGAAGTAAACACAAACAAAACGTGCGCGCCTCGCCCGCAGCGCTCTGGCGCGTGACCGCCTCGCAGCCCTGCCGGCGGCAGACTGTGCCCCTAGACAACTTAAATCGAATCCTCTGTCCTGGTTTATTAGATTTTCCGAGATATTTATTTCGACAGAATACTTGATTAGGATGTACCAGAAACCTGGCGTTTTCACCACGACACTGGTCTCGTCGTATTTCAGTTCATGATTATGCTGAATGCAGTGCTTGTTGACAGCTGATTTGTTGGGTTTCTTAGTCGGGTGTGACGCTCACTTTCCTTGCACCTCTACCTGATTGTTCTAATTGTTTGCTGCACATAAAATATGCTACGTTTTCATCAAATACAGTAGAGATCCAAGTTTTGTAGCTATACGTCGTTTTAACATTGCGGAGGACCTTTTATCATTTTTGACGAAAGCAAAATACATCGGATGTCAAATTTCCGTACAATTCTATTGAACTGTGACGCGCACCGCCACGAATTACTCTCCTTTGCCAACCTCTTCGTCGTTATTTCGTGGTGTCTTAACAGACGTCCTACTAACCTGCCGCTATTCTCCTGTTTTCCATATATTCCGTTCTTCGCCGATTCTCTAGAGAACGTTCTCAATCCTTACCTTATCAGTCCACATAATTTTCAACATTATTCTGTAGCACCACATCTCAAATGCTTCAGTTCTCGTCTTTTCCTGTCTTTCCACAGTCCACATCTCACAGTCATACAATGCTGTTCTCCAAACGCACATTCTCAGGAATTTCTCCCTCAAATTAAGGTCTATGTTTGATACTAGTAGATTTCTCTTGGATAGGAATGCTATTTTTGTTAGTGCTAGTCTTCTTCTAACGTCCTCCTTGCTCCGTCCGTTATGGGTTATTTTGCTTCCTAGGTAACAGTTTTCTTTTTCATCTTCCAGGTAAGAAGGAAATGACGAGTATTTTGGACAGGTCAGGAAAACTGCTGGTGAATCCTGTGGTGCCTTGGGCAGATGGAGGGAATATTTTGAAGAGTTGCTCAATGTAGGTGAAAATGCGATCAGTAATGTTTCAGATTTCGAGGTAGAATGGGATAGGAATGATGATGGAAATAGGATCACATTTGAGGAAGTGGAAAAAATGGTCAATAGATTGCAGTGCAATAAAGCGGCTGGGGTGGATGAAATTAAGTCGGAACTCATCAAATACAGTGGAATGTCAGGTCTTAAATGGCTACACAGCATAACTGAAATGGCCTGGGAGTCGGGACAGGTTCCATCAGACTGGACAAAAGCAGTAATCACACCAATCTTTAAACATGGAAACAGAAAAGATTGTAACAACTACAGAGGTATCTCTTTAATCAGCGTTGTGGGTAAAATCTTCGCAGGTATTGTTGAAAGGAAAGTGCGAGTATTAGTTGAGGACCAATTGGATGAAAATCAGTGTGGGTTTAGACCTCTTAGAGGTTGTCAGGACCAGATCTTTAGCTTACGGCAAATAATGGAGAAGTGTTATGAGTGGAACAGGGAATTGTATCTATGCTTTATAGATCTAGAAAAGGCATATGACCGGGTTCCTAGGAGGAGGTTATTGTCTGTTCTACAAGATTATGGAATAGGAGGCAAACTTTTGCAAGCAATTAAAGATCTTTACATGGATAGTCAGGCAGCAGTTAGAGTTGACGGTAAATTGAGTTCATGGTTCAGAGTAGTTTCAGGGGTAAGACAAGGCTGCAACCTGTCTCCACTGTTGTTCATATTATTTATGGATCATATGTTGAAAACAATAGACTGGCTGGGTGAGATTAAGATATGTGAACACAAAATAAGCAGTCTTGCATATGCGGATGACTTAGTTGTGATGGCAGAGTCGATTGAAAGTTTGCAAAGTAATATTTCAGAGCTAGATCAGAAATGTAAGGACTATGGTATGAAGATTAGCATCTCCAAAAGGAGAGTAATGTCAGTGGGAAAGAAATATAAACGGATTGAGTGCCAAATAGGAGGAACAAAGTTAGAACAGGTGGACTGTTTCAAGTACTTAGGATGCATATTCTCACAGGATGGCAACATAGTGAAAGAACTGGAAGCGAGGTGTAGCAAAGCTAATGCAGTGAGCGCTCAGCTACGATCTACTCTCTTCTGCAAGAAGAAAGTCAGTACCAAGACTAAGTTATCTGTGCACCGTTCAATCTTTCGACCAACTTTGTTGTATGGGAGTGAAAGCTGGGTGGATTCAGGTTACCTTATCAACAGGGTTGAGGTTACGGATATGAAAGTAGCTAGGATGATTGCAGGTACTAGTAGATGGGAACAATGGCAGGAGGGTGTCCACAATGAGGAAATCAAAGAAAAACTGGGAATGAACTCTATAGATGTAGCAGTCAGGGTGAACAGGCTTAGATGTTGGGGTCATGTTACACGCATGAGAGAAGCAAGGTTACCCAAGCGACTCATGGATTCAGCAGTAGAGGGTAGGAGGAGTCGGGGCAGACCGAGGAGAAGGTACCTGGATTCGGTTAAGAATGATTTTGAAGTAATAGGTTTAACATCAGAAGAGGCACCAATGTTAGCACTGAATAGGGGATCATCGAGGAACTGTATAAGGGGGGCTGTGCTCCAGACTGAACGCTGAAAGGCATAATCAGTCTTAAATGATGATGATGATGATGATGATGATGATCTACTTCTCGATCACCAGTCCCGTTCTCATTTCTGCTGCTTCTCATTTCTTTCACCTTTCTTCGATTTGCCCTCAGTCCATATGCTGTAATCATTAGATTGTTAATTGCATTCAGCAGATCCTGTAATTTTTCTTCACTTTCACTGAAGATAGCAATGTCATCAGTGAATCTTATCACTGATGTCCTCCCAACTTGAATGTTAATTTTGCTCTTGAACCAGCCGACATACAACTGATCAAATTTCTTGGCTTTTCCTTTTATTGCGCAATCTCAAGCGGTCCCTCAGACACTGTTGAGTTTGACTGAAACGCCCGTTCAAATTGTCTCAGTGCTCATTCTTTCGAAACCCTTTTAGTTGCTGTAGAGTCTCCTTGTCCGCTAGCGTCTGTGGTCTATGGACCCACGCGTTTACCAAGGAACTGTTAGTGATGCATGGTGATGGCTCATTTCATGGAGACAGAGGTCTACATCTACATCTACATATATACTCCACTAGCCACCAAGCGGTGTGTGGCGGAGGGCACTATTTGCGCGAAAGTCATATTTCCTCTCTCTGTTCCACTCGCGGATCGATAGAGGGAAAAACGACTGCTTGAACACCTCAGTATGAGCTCTAATTTCCGTTACTTTTGAATGGTGATCATTACGCTATTTGAAAGTTGGTATATGCTCTACATCCTCGGCGAAGATCGGATTTAGCACGTCGTGAATCTGCAAGTGTGTCCCACTTCAAACTTTCTATGAGATTTGTAACGCTCTCGCGATGGCTATATGTACCAATCACGAATCTTGCCGCTTTTCTTTGGGCCTTCTCAGTCTTTTGAATCAGACCCAAGTGGTAAGTGTCCTATACAGACGAACAATACTCTAAGATTGGACGAACTAAAGTGTTGTAAGCAATTTCCTTTGTTGAAGGACTGCATCGCTTCAGGATTCTACCAATAAACCGCAATCTAGAGTTCGCCTTACCATTTACTTGTGTAATCTGATCGTTCCATTTGAGATCATTTTGAATAGTCACACCCAGATACTTGACGGATGTTACAGCTTCCAAAGACTGGGCATTTATTTTCTACTCGTACATTAATGGGGATTGTCGCTTTTCTACACGCAATAGATTAGACTTACTAATATTGAGAGATAACTGCCAGTCATTACATCAGGCATTTATTTTCTGCAAATCCTCATTGATTTGTTCACAACTTTCGTGTGATACTACTTTCCTGTAGACAACAGAATCATCTGCAAAAAGTCTAATGTCGCTGTCAGCACCATCAACCACAAAATTTATGTAAATCGTAAAAAGCAGTGGACCCATTACACTGCCCTGGGGCAGTAATGTTTCTGTTGAAGTCTCCCCATTCAGGACGATATGCTGCTGACCGTAAGCGCACAGTTTTTGGAGCAAGCGACAGGCGAAACTGAGTCGATCGCCTTTCGAAAATGGAGGAATATGGCATTAACCTTGTAGCCGGTATATAAAGCCTGTTGTATATCATGCACAAAGAGGACCAGCTGTGTCTCGCATGACCGCTGTTTCCTAAAATCGTTGTGGTTTCTGCAGATGAGCTTCTCAGAGTCTAGAAAGGTCATTATGTCTGAAAACAAAATATGTTCCATGATCTACAACAAATTGATGTCAGTGAAATTGGCCGGTAATTATGTGCATCCGATTTTCTACCCTTTTTATAGCTTACTATGACCTATGCCTTCTTCTAGTCCCGCGGAACTTTCTGCTGTTCCAGTGATCACTGATAGATGACGGATAAGAATGGCGCTACATTTGTAGCATAGTCAACATAAAATCTTACGGGGATACCGTCTGCGACAGATGCCTTCCTGGCGTCAGAGGATCTTAACTGTTTTACAATTCCAGATACACAAAACACTATGTTAGCCATGTTTGTTCGATAACTGAAAGGGGGAATCGTGCTGCAGTCCTCCACCGTAAACGAGTTTTTTAAAGCTAGGTTTATCATCATCCGTTACATTACCCGTACTGTCTGCAAGAGAAGGTATTGACTTATTCGTAGTGTTCATAGATTTTACGTACAACCAAAACTTTTGGGGTTATTTTTAGAATTTGCAGATAAAATATTGCTTTCAAATTCGTTAAAAGAATCTCTCATTGACAGCTGCTTTCATTCGGATAATTTCTGTTTGTCAGCGGGGCAGTGACTACGTTTAAAAGGACTGTGCAAAGTTCTCTGCTTTCTCCGCGGCTTCCTGATATGTTTGTCGAACCAAGGTGGATCCTTTCCCTCCCCTATATTTTTGATAGGCACATATTTCTCTAGCAGGTCGTGGACAATACTTTTAAATTCCGACCAAAGATGCTCAATATCTTTGTGTCCCGCCGTGAACGCTTGGTGCTGACTATGAAGATATTCATTTATGACACTTTTATTTGCTTTCCCGAAGAAGAAAACTCTACGCTGTTTCTTTGGTTTTTTTACTACTCCCACTGATACAAAAACCACGACATTATGGTCGCTAATACCTTCTTCTTGATTAACTTCTTCAAAAAGGTCACGTCTCTTTGTCGCCAAGATATCTAATATGTTCCCATCTCGATTTGGTTTTCTAACCAATTGCTCAGGGTTGTATGTTTAGAGCGCTCCTAGAATAACTTCACTCGAGCCTTTGCTTCTGCCCCCTGTGATAAACGTGTAATTTTCCCAGTCAATGGAAGCCACATTAAAGTCTCCATCTATAACTAATGTATAATTTGGATATTTATTTTCTGTGTACTGAAGACATTCCCTGAAACGTTCTGCGGTGTTTGTTGCGGATGCTGTTGGTCTGTGAAAACATCCTAATACAATGGTCACTCCTTGTCTGATCGACAGTTTTATCCAGACTATTTCCCAGTCGGACCCAGCCTTCGTTATAAAAATTAGTCAGTAGTTAAAATGTTTGCATTTTACACCACCGATTAAAGGTAGATACAGATAATGGCACGCGGGTGGTTAAAATGTTTGGGAATTTATAAACAGCAGTTGTTTGTAAAACAGGTGGATATGAATTGTAACATCAACATATTTACAGGAAACGCTGCCCATGTTAACACAATGTGCATTTATTTAACACTTGCACTGTAAACTTTGGCAACATGTACGCACATGTGTATATGTTTGCAGTTGTAGAGACGTGAGCGTCCATCTTAAAATGGATTAAGGATGAAATTCCTTGAAAGATACTAACGTGTGCAACCTTGTAAAAAGAAGGTTACGTTTTTCAAACAATAATCTTCGTTTTAGACCTCTGTAGGCTTCTAAATGAGTTACACGAAACGTCGTATTTAGCTGACAAAGTAAAATTGGTTTTCATAAATATGAAAAAGGGCAACTGTAACTTTATTAATAATAGAGAGCGTGTGATTCGAGAATATTCTATTCACGCTTTTTTCTAGTTAGGACACCCACAGCTTGAGTTACACAGTGTTACTGTAACGAACGTTCCAAAATTCTGCAAAATAATCTTAAAAATCCTCTATTTTTTTAAAAAAAGAAGGATATCTCTAAGGCTGCATTAGCTGTATACAGATTTCTTTATTATGCAACACAACCGGTTTCACACCATTATAGGCTCATCTTGAGATGAAAATCTGTATTGAATACAAAAAACGTTTTTATAAAATACTGTTAATGCATACACTGAGTTGACAAAAGAGATGGGATACCTCCTAATATCACGTGGGACCTCCTTTTTTCCGGCGCAGAGCAGCAACTCGGTGTAACATGGGCTCAACAAATCGTTAGAAGTCCCTTACAGAAATACTGAGCCATGCTGTCTATAGCCATATATAACAGCGAAAGCACTGCCGGTGGAAGATTTTGCGGACCAACTGGCCCCTCGATTATGTCTCATAATGTTCACTGGGATTCATGTCAGACAATCTGGGTGGCTTCGTTAGTCGGTCGAATTGTCCAGAAGGTTCTTCAAAACAGTCGCGAACAAGTATGACATCGTTTTATGGAAACATGAAGTCCGTGAATAGCTTTAAATGGTCTCCAGGTAGCCAAACATAACCATTTCCAGTCAATGACCAGTTCATCCGGATCAGATGATCCAGTCAATTCCATGTGAACACAGCGCACTTCGTTATGTAGCCACCACCAGCTTTCACAGTGCCTTGTTGACAACTTGGTTCCATGGCTTCGTGGGGTCTGTGCAACATTCGAACCCTGAAATCGGGACTTGCTTGACCAGGCCACGGCTATCCAACGTCTAGGGCCCAAACGATATGTTGACGAACCTTGGAGAGTCACTGCAGACAATGTCGTGCTGCTGGCAAAGGCACTCGCGTCAGTCGTCTGCTGCCACAGCCGATTAACGGCAAATTTCTCCGCACCGTCCTAAAGGATTCGTCGTATGTTCCTCATTGATTTCTCCCTTTATTTCACACATTGTTGCTTGTCTGTTAGCATTGATAACTCTACACGAACGCCGCGGATCCCGGTTGTTAAGAGAAGGCCGTCGGCCACTGCGTTGTCCGTGGTGATAGGTAATGCCTGAGATATGGTATTCTCGGCACACTCTGGAAACAGTAGATCTCTAAATGTGGTATTCCCCATCGATTTCAGAAATGGAATGTCCCATGCGCCTAGCTCTATTCCGCGTTCACTGTTAATTCCTGCCGTTTCGGCCATAAACACGTCGGAAACCTTTTCAAATGAATCACACGAATACAAATGACATCTCCGTCAATGCATTGCCCTTTTGTACCTTGCTTGTATGTGCATATTGGTATCCCATGACTTTTGTCATGTACTACGTCTCATTATGTGATTAGTTGCATAACCTCTCAAAAGGCTGATGGTTGAATGGCTATACTGGGAAATTATACACCGTAAGGTGAACTTCCAAAAAGTTACAACTGATGCTCCAGTAAAATACCTAGTGAACGAGGGCAAATCACTACAGCCGCGCGGAGTGACAGCGCGGTTAGAGGCGTCATGTCACGGACTGCGCGGCCTCTCCCAAGGGAGGTTCGAGTACTCCCTCGGGCATAGGTATGTGTGTACTGTTCTTAGCACAAGTTAGTTTAAATACTATGAAAGTCTAGGGACCAATGACATCAGCAGCTTGATCCCTAAGGAATTCACACACAAATCACTACAAATTAGAAAGTATAGTGCAGAAATAATACTAAAGGCAGCCCGTTGTGAAGGTGCCGAAGCCTGTGAGTCTGCAGCTCATGGTCTACCTCTGGATCACGGGGTCCCGGGTTCGATTCCCGGCCGGGTTAGGGATTTTCTCTGCCCGGGGACTGGGTGTTTGTTTCGTCCTCATCATTCTTGAAAGTGTCTAGATTGGATTGTGTACAAACAGGGAATTTGTACGGGCTCTGATGACCGCACAATTGAACGCCCCACAAACAAAACATCATCATCATCATCCCAGCCTGTGTTATAATACAATCGAGTTGTGAAAAGCTGAGTCCCTATTAAAATTGCAGGTCTCTCTGTTTACTTTTCTGGAAAATCAATAACGTCTTTAATTAGCTATGTGAACAATGAGAAATATCTTGGTGGTAACAAAAATTCGGTCAGTAAAACTCGTTCTACGTGCATGTAATAGGGCGACATGCTATTACAAGTACATACGAGCGACAGCACTTGCTCCTAAAACGGGTCAGGTCGGACAGAGGTAGTTTAATCTTTGTACACGTGACTGGAGGCGAGGCACGCGGAGGCGGCAGGCGGAGAGTCGGCGACGGCCAGACAGACAGGAAGCGGCTGGTAGGCGCGGCGCGGCGCGGCGGGCCCTCTTGGCATGCGCCGAGTGCTGCTCCGCTCTGGTCTGGAGGCAGGATATTGCGGCCGGCCGACTCGGAGCGCCCAATAACTCTGCGAGACGGGACGGGACGGGAAGGCGCTCTCCCGAGTTGGGAGGTGGCGGCCGCAGCAGCACCGAGCCAGGCCCGAAATGGCGACCCTGTCAGGGCGCCAGGACTGCCATAAAGTAAACTTTGCCGACTAACATTACTCGAAGCGAGTCGATACTATAAGCTACTCTGCTGGAGAGCCGCAGGCCTGATTACGAAGTTTGAATACTGGCCCACTCAGCATACATATAGCACAATTAAAAGTACTGGGCATCTGTCGGCTAGTGTACTGAACTGTTTTCGGTCAGCAGTAGGCCAGTGGGATCCTGTCATTTGCTGCTCTTTGTTGTCGCCCCCGCTGTCGTAAGTATTCTGCCTTGCTGTTTCTCAAATGAAAAACTTGTTACACCTGTATAAAAATAACTACTCTGGTACTAATTAAAATAAAGAATAGACTGACATGATTAAAACCGTTATAAAGATCTCTACGATGTGTGAATTCGAGCCGCGCGGGATTAGTCGAGTGGTCTGGGGCGCTGCAGTCATGGACTGTGCGGCTGATCCCGGCGAAGGTTCGAGTCCTCCCTCGGGCATGGGTGTGTGTGTTTGTCCTTAGGATAATTTAGGTAAAGTAGTGTGTAAGCTTTGGGACTGATGACCTTAGCAGTTAAGTCCCATAAGATTTCACACACATTTTAAAATTTTTTTTATAAATTCGAGATTTCCGTGAATTTTGGAGGTAATGTAAATATTCAACTTAGATATAGATTTAACATATAAATACTGCCAAAACTGCAAAAAAGTATTGTTTTCTGAAGTTATAACGAAGTGAGATCAAAAAGTAACAACATCTTTTTTCTTGCTCGTACACAAGTTCCTGACGTGTGTTTACATTTTCAGCTGTTTTGCATATTTAGTTTATTGTTCAGTCAAAAAGGCATATACGTTTTCAGGTGCTCTGCTAATTTTTACTTTCGAAAAAGTTGTATCAGAAAATTAGCATTAAATTTTGCTTCAGAAATGGAAAATAGTTCGGAGCTGGATTCGAAATTTTGTCTGTGGCTTTTCGCAAAATTCCGGGTGTCAAACGAAATTGTTGAATTTCAACCAAAAACGATGATACGGAAATATCGATAAGTTCTATTACTTTTAAAGGTTTCTCTCATAATTTTCTTCGATTACAATGTGCATCATGTGTTCCTGTGCGTTATGGTCGTACTGTCAATAGGGAATTGTACCTGGTAGTTGTGTGCCGTATGCGTTAATCAATCCGGAAAAAAGTACTAGAATTGTGGCAAAAAACCACATAAAATGAGCTGGCGCAAGTGTTTAAATCTGAGGGGGATTGATTTTAAGAAGAAAAAGTTGATGAAGAATTAACAAAAATTCTCTAAGAAAAACAGAAATTTCCTTCACTTTTTGATCACACCTCGTATGTAACAAATGAAATGTGATGCACAACTAGAGAGTACAGTTTATTGGCCCGCAAACAGAAAAGAGTGGAGCGGTTGGCTAAGGAGGGACAACACTAACATTTTAAACATTTATTATGATAACAATTACACATAAAAGAGCAGTCTATTTTGCTATTATTCTCCTTATTTCGAAAGAGAAGTTATAAAACACATCAGAATTACTTTCTTAGTAAAAACAATTGAGACAGTATTTCAGCCATACCAACAAAGATAGTATAATTTAAAGTTGTAAGTCGAAAATTCAACATTATATGCCAGTTTTCAAATACTGCCCTCCCTTTTAAAATTTCAGTTACGTTCACCTTATGTAAAGTGGTACTTAATTGTCTCTTTCCACATTGATTTACGATGAACAAATAAGCATAGCAAAACCAAAGATAAATCCTCAAGATTACGAAAATGCCAAAAGTAACAATTGGTAGTGAATAGACAGGAGATTTGTTCCACAATTTGTAGAGGATTCAGCGCCAATTAGCTGATATTAATGTTCACAGAATTTACAATTGTACGTAATTATATATAAAATACGTAATTAAAAATAAAACGTAGCTTCTCTTGTAGCAATGTCTGGTCGTGTCGTGGCCGCTGCTTCATTACATAACGTGTCCGTCGGTTTGGTGCGTCGATCTACCTGAGTCCAAAGAAATACAATACAGTATCAGCTCTTACGCATGAAAAAGCTCAGTATTGCAGACCACAAGTAACAATAACTTCTAGAAGCTAAATAATTCAGGCATAATTCAACTCTAGTCGTACAACCCGACACAAGTTAGCATCAAGTTGTTCCATAAATATTAACAACCATCACATCGTAACTCCATTTTGCTCAATACGTAATTATGCACCTGTCTAGTCTGCGAGTAAAAGACTTCAGCACAAGGTTCACCAATATGATATCAACGCCCCACAGAGTTACGATCCACCAAAATCATGACAATACAGAATTGGCAAACAACAATGCCTGTTGCAAACCTTCCCATCAACCCAATGGCTGCATTTACATTTCACCTACCTAGCCTCCCGTGATACGTTATGTGCGTCGCCGTGTACTTAGAGTTACCGTGTCTCTTACATACTCCTTGCGAGAAACTAGCTGCTGTTCCAACCATAGACTGGACCAAGGAAACAGCAGCGCCCTAACGTTGCACCCCGCTTTCCACAACACGCCCACGGTTCCTTCCGACTGTGTCCAGCGGCTCTCTCACGCTTCCTTCTCTTCCCACAAAAGCATACCTGTTCTCCAGATAAAGCACTTCCCCCTCAGAGGGAAGTACCACAATCCCAGGCCGGATACTGCCATCCTAGGCACGATAGAGACATCCGTTGACGAATAACGTATTTTGGTAATCGACGAAGAAAAAAGTATTTCAATGAGTTCAGTAACTTTGAAAACATGTGATACGTTTGAAGCTGTTTCCCCGAAGCCACAGTTTCGCTCATTTAAAAATAATAAACATAGTTCAGTCCCAATTAAAATTAATAACGGAAATTGTATCTACTTGGAGACATTATAGAGATCTAGGCCACACACGAGCATTAGATTCTTTTACAGCGTTGTACATAGCCGAGAGCGAAGTGCTGTGGTGGCTACCTGCAGACAGTACTTGTCGGGACATTGTTGCAACTTTGGACCTTACACATCAGATTTAGACGCTAAAGACTTACAGTCAGACAGTAGCAGAGTTATCATATTGTATATACACTCCTGGAAATTGAAATAAGAACACCGTGAATTCATTGTCCCAGGAAGGGGAAACTTTATTGACACATTCCTGGGGTCAGATACATCACATGATCACACTGACAGAACCACAGGCACATAGACACAGGCAACAGAGCATGCACAATGTCGGCACTAGTACAGTGTATATCCACCTTTCGCAGCAATGCAGGCTGCTATTCTCCCATGGAGACCATCGTAGAGATGCTGGATCTAGTCCTGTGGAACGGCTTGCCATGCCATTTCCACCTGGCGCCTCAGTTGGACCAGCGTTCGTGCTGGACGTGCAGACCGCGTGAGACGACGCTTCATCCAGTCCCAAACATGCTCAATGGGGGACAGATCCGGAGATCATGCTGGCCAGGGTAGTTGACTTACACCTTCTAGAGCACGTTGGGTGGCACGGGATACATGCGGACGTGCATTGTCCTGTTGGAACAGCAAGTTCCCTTGCCGGTCTAGGAATGGTAGAACGATGGGTTCGATGACGGTAAGGATGTTCCGTGCACTATTCAGTGTCCCCTCGACGATCACCAATGGTGTACGGCCAGTGTAGGAGATCGCTCCCCACACCATGATGCCGGGTGTTGGCCCTGTGTGCCCCCGTCGTATGCAGTCCTGATTGTGGCGCTCACCTGCACAGCGCCAAACACGCATACGACCATCATTGGCACCAAGGCAGAAGCGACTCTCATCGCTGAAGACGACACGTCTCCATTCGTCCCTCCATTCACGCCTGTTGCGACACCACTGGAGGCGGGCTGCACGATGGTGGGGCGTGAGCGGAAGACGGCCTAACGGTGTGCGGGACCGTAGCCCAGCTTCATGGAGACGGTTGCGAATGGTCCTCGCCGATACCCAAGGAGCAACAGTGTCCCTAATTTGCTGGGAAGTGGCGGTGCGGTCCCCTACGGCACTGCGTAGGATCCTACGGTCTTGGCGTGCATCCGTGCGTCGCTGCGGTCCGGTCCCAGGTCGACGGGCACGTGCACCTTCCGCCGACCACTGGCGACAACATCGATGTACTGTGGAGACCTCACGCCCCACGTGTTGAGCAATTCGGCGGTACGTCCACGCGGCCTCCCGCATGCCCATTATACGCCCTCGCTCAAAGTCCGTCATCTGCACATACGGTTCACGTCCACGCTGTCGCGGCATGCTACCAGTGTTAAAGACTGCGATGGAGAGCCGTATGCCACGGCAAACTGGCTGACACTGACGGTGGCGGTGCACAAATGCTGCGCAGCTAGCGCCATTCGACGGCCAACACCGCGGTTCCTGGTGTGTCCGCTGTGCCGTGCGTCTGATCATTGCTTGTACAGCCCTTTCGCAGTGTCCGGAGCAAGTATGGTGGGTCTGACACACCGGTGTCAATGTGTTCTTTTATTCATTTCCAGGAGTGTATAAACTAAACCATTCAATGTATTATTATTTTACCTCTAACGTGACTGTCGGCATGTTTGCATGTCATAGTGAGGTACACACACAAAAGTTGCCATTGGAGATCATTCAGTGCTACATCTTTACGACACACATAGAGCAAGACACCCACTTTTCTCTACACACGTCTAGATCTGGATTCATACGCCACAAAGCACGATACGGAGCATGGAGGTACCTTGCACCACTGCTGGTCATCCCCCTTCTTGTTCCACTCGCTTGCTGTAGTATCTTCTATCTTCTCTTAGTGGTCCTAATCGAAATGTACGTTGGCGGTAGTAGAATCAGTCTGTAATCAGCCGGAAATGCCGGTTGCTCATTTTTTTTTTCAATTGTGTTTCTGGAAGAGAACGTAGCCTTCTGTACAGGGATTCCCATTTCAGTTTTCGATGCATCTACGTAATACTCGCATGTTGATTGAACCTACCAGTATCCAATCGAGAAGAATGCCTGGGAAATCTTTCGATGTCTTCCTTAAATCTGACCTTGTGTGGATCCCAAACACTCTAGCAGTTCTAAATAATGTACCACATTCCTATATGTGCTTCTTTATATAATTTCCCAGAAGTTCGTAGAATTGGCCTTTCCTGCTACTGAACTTTCGGAATCATTATATTTCATATCATTTTGCAACGTTACACAGTGTCAAGCAGCACGCCAGTAACATTTTATCATAGTATTAGAGGATTTTATTACCTGTGTTAACTTATATTTTCGTTCATTTATAGCAATTTACCATTCATCACATCAAACAGAAACTCAGATTCACCCTGTTACGAATTCCAGACTGCTGCTCACCCTGTCCATCAGATCATTTATATATATAAATACCAAGAGCTTTCAACACCAAAACAACACTCGACGACCCTGCCCCAAGAAATCCTGGGCCTTATCTCAATGGGGAACTGCCTCATGAGATACTGGCAGCATGCCAGGCACTCGTTCTGTAAACTGCATATCAACAACTCAAGGGCATAATACGAGACAAAATAGAAACATTTAGAAACGAGCAATGGGGGCAGAAACTCGCAGGGCTAGATAGCACACGTCCTGGCGTGTGAAACATTACATTCCCCTCTACAAGGACCAGACGGCCAAGCTTACTCCTCGACAGAGAAGGCAGAACTTATGGCCACAACACTTGCGGTTCCTTTCATGCCGAATATGGATCCTTCAGATCCAGCATTCACACTTGAAACCGACCAGGAGTTACACAACTTGTAGCCCAGCCCTCCCGCAAAGAAATCAGACGCACTAGTACAAACGAAATTACTTGGGCTATTAAGCATACCAATACTAAGAAAGCCCCTGGACCTGATGGGGTTCAAAACAGTGTCCTCCAGGAGTTCATGGATTGAGCAATAGAATACCTTGCAAACATAACGAATGCCATCTTATAACACCAACATTTCCCTGACTTTAGGAAGGTGGTCAAGGTCCTGATGTTCAGGAAGCCAGGGAAACACCACTCCCTCCCACAAAATTACCGACCCGTCAGTCTGCTCGTACGTCTCAGACAATCATATCTCACGAACAGATGTTTTAACACTGACGTGCAGAGCAAACAATCGACAAGCTGGAGTACCCTAGGGAAGAATAATGGGGTCCATCTTGTTCAACCTGTATATTAACGACTTCCCAGCAACACAAAACACAACGTTAGCCATCTACGCTGATGACACAGCCATCCCTGCGCAAGACTGGAAATCGTCGAACACAAATTCTCGAATACAGACGACACTAAGAACTGCCGAGCCTTGGTTGGAACGATAGCGTATTAAAATAAACGTCGACAAGTGCGAAGCAGTTGTGTTCTCCCGCAGACCGAAACTACTGCGCAAACATCAACACTGACAATAGTCAAAACCAAAACCACATACAAGCCCAAAACGTTTCCGAGAGAAAGATATCTCGGGGTCTGACTGGCCTGAAAACCTACATGGAGGGACCACAACGAATACGTTGCCAACAGAGCGGCCGCGAGGCTCAAACAACTCTTCTCAGTGCCAACACAGAAAATACACGGAATAGGAGAGTGTCGAGGTCCGTATACATGACACTGATTAGACCTCTGATGACGTATGCAGCTCCCGTCTGGGAATATGCAGCTCCTACACGCTTGCGCCGCCTGCAGATCATACAGAACAAAGTGCTACGCATCATTAGCAACGCTCCACGCTACACACGCACGTGGATCTTCACAATGAATACCGCTTGAAACCCTCAAGGAAGCATTCAAAACACACGCCACACAACTATAAAGGAACTCGCGATACTCGAACAATCATTTCATCCTTACTCTGGGAAACCACGATCACAACCATAAGTGGAAGCATAAACGGTCAAAGACACTACTAGCTAGGACATACCACCTATGGCAAGCTAACATAAACCCATAAGCGGCAATGTCGGCAAGCCCCTGCGTATCAGCAAACGTTGACTGGCTATACCAGCTGTTATTAAAGTCGACCAACAGGCTACAGCATGGAGACCGACAAGCTCGCACACTGACGCACAAGGGACCAATCGACGTACCGCACACAAAACGATGATGAACCTAACTGTTACAGGTATGCTGACACCGGCACCCAGCGGTAGCCGCCGAGTAACATAACCGCACAACGTCAAAGGTATCGGCCTGCATGATTCCCACTAATAACAAAGCCTACCCTTGCATGACCTGTCGCAGGCAGCAAGAAAACCGCTAATGCTCTTACAACCCGAGCCAACTATTGTAGAGGATTTTTTCCCATGACTCTTGCCCTGGCACTTTTTTCCCCTCTGCCATTCAAACCGCTACCCTTCGCTTAACCTTCGACCCAATTTATCTCTAGATGAGCCCATATTAATAGCTTACCTTAACCAGACGTTCGCAAACATCGCAGTACCCACATCATGTGAGACCTCACTTTACTGAAAACTAACCCATATGCAGAGATGGCAGTAGACCTTTTGTGCTGGCCATCATGCCTGTGTGTGCGTGGAGGGGCTCCACGTCTTTTTAAATTTTTTAAATAATCACACATCTCTCAGACGCTACTGGCAATAGCTTTATCTCTGAGGCTCACAGTCTAGGAAAACATACTGGATTGTATTACATAAGAAGTCTTCGAGCCACTCACACAACAGAAAACCTAATCCCTATTCTAGAACCAACGTTAACAATTTACGTTGGAGACACTGTGTCAATCGCTTTCCGAAAGTCTAGGAATAGAGAATAAGTGTTGTGCTTTCAGTAATGACTCGTAGGATATCGTGCGAGCGAAGCGTAAGATGAGTGTCACACGAGTGGTGGTTTCTAAATCAAGGAAAAATAATAATCCTTAGTTCTGTTTTACATGTCAAAGTCGACCATCACACAGCTGGAATGAGATGCGTTAGAGCACAATATTAATCAGATAAGGTTGTTGACACATTCAGGTCTTACACAGTGATAAGTGTCTGAGCATACTTCCACCTATGCCTCGAGCTACCGGAGCTTTAAAAAAAAATAAGAAAAAAAGAAGCTTATGTATGCAATATTGCAATATAACATAATTAGTCTTCGTCCATGTACACCCGGACAAAATGACAATTTCGATACTGGACAGTAGTGTTGTGCAGAAATGAGAATATTTTCCCTGACGCAAGATAAAAAAAAATGGTTGAAATGGCTGTAAGCTCTATGGGACTTAACATCTGAGGTCATCAGTCCCCTAGACTTACAACTACTTAAACCTAAGGACATCACACACATCCATGCCCGAGGCAGGATTCGAACCTGCGACCGTAGCAGCAGCGCGGTTCCGGACTGAAGCGCCTAGAACCGCTCGGACACAGCGGCCGGCGGACGCAAGATCTTGTACGTGGCTGAAGTCGTCATGATGAGTGAGAATGGCTACATTTTGTCTAGCAGGCAAACAGATGGTGGTTGTGATGGAATATTGTGACATAAGGCTCCTTGCCTTACCGTAATGAAATGTATTAAAATTTTTTGAACATTAAATATCCAGGAGATCTTATGTTGTGAGTTATTAAATCAATAATCAAGCAATATCCACTGGTGAGTTACCAATCACCCAATCACCTGATGAATGAAATCTGATACTGTAGTCAGTGTCACGAGTCTTACCAGCTGTCACAAGGTGGAGCTCTTAATCAGGCGACGGACTCTCACTATAATTTCCTTTTGTACTTTCATTCTTGAACTGGAAACTCCATTTTTCTCAAAAACACCTTCAGTTTCTTCTCCAACGTTACTATATGGTGCATCTTCAATAGCAGCGGCGGCGACATACTTGCTTTAGCACTGTTGTTGTTTTTATTTGGAAACTTAAAATTACTTACCTACGTATTTGTGAAACTGGTTTAAATGTTTTATATTAACCTCACGGTCGTCTTCTGATGGTAAAATTATTTATTTCTACAACTCAGTATTGCAATATTGGCCGTGTGATCGTTATCAAGTGGAAATACTGAAAAATACAGAAAACTGAGCGTATAAATAAAATAACACATCATGCCATGCTTGTGGAAGTTACATAATAAAATGGAATAAAATAATAATTCTATGATACCTTACTTACAGTGTACTTTAACATACGTAAAAAACCTAGAAACATCTAACATAGTCGTTTATTGCCACGAACTGTAGTGCATGCTACCTGGTGCAGTGGTTATCGACGCTTTCGTCTTATGGGTCGCCACTTCCAGCCCGACCACTAGCAAATATTTTGTTACTTAGTGTGTATCATTTCTGGAAGGTTCTTGAATTATCTTATGGGTGTAATGTTTGTGACTGTCCCTTGGTGTTCGTAATGAACGTGCTGTCAGTGCTAAGTGTTGTATTTCATTGACTACCTTGCCTTCGGGTTTCGACTTGAGTGTGGTTACGACGTGACATTGCTTGGTGGAGACGCCTGATATTACAAAAGATCTGAATCATCGAAGGTCCAGTAAGGCAACATAAAATCCGTCGCCCATACGAAACGGAACAGGAATGTAAGGTTTAAATCTACCCCACGGTCTGTATATTCAGCAGACCAATGGATTCCAAGCCAGCAATAGGTGAATTGCACAGGAGACGTCGATCAGTGTTTTCTGGAGATGCTGGTCAGAACCCGACGAATTGGTTGGAATGTACAGGATGGCAGCCAGTCAAGGAATATTTTAGGGAATTGGTTTAAGAAATTTATTTCAAAGGCCCAGTGGAATCTTTACAAGTTTTCTCCCAGAGTAATTCACGCCGTGTCTACGTCGCTTGATTTCAAAACCGAGGCAGTTCTGTCCAGTTAAAGCTGCTGACAAGAGATGCCCTGAGACCTCTGCTGAAACTGCTAGCGAATTCACGCCGTTGATTTTAGCCAATACCGTGCGCGGGATACCGATCACGCGTGTGGACGCTGGAGCGTCTTGCAGTGAAGAACACCCTTACTTCTCTTTCTTGTGATCCAGACCTCGAGCGCAACCGACGTCCTTTTGGAAGACAGAGCCTCTGGCTCTGCTTTTCAAGACCGGCCACCAACGTAAGTTAACATGAACCGCTTCCCTTTCCGTTGCCCATTTCATTTAATTTTTCAACCTCCTAGACTGGCCTAAACCGGCTAACTTCCAAACCTAGGCGTGCCTTTTGTACTCCGTATATTGAAATATATCCTCTTTATCCTACTTAATTCCCTGTTTTGTCATTTAACGGCAGCCCTGGATGCCAACTATCAAATCCTGACCGTTGGACCTCCTGCCCACGGCCGCCACGAGGCATATTTAAAAACCTTCTTTCCCCTTCCCTGGCATTTTATACGCTAACATTGGCGTCAGAAGTTACTCTCCCCATCCCCAAACCACGAACTCATTTACAGAAAGGATTGAACCGAATTGTCAGTTACAACAGGTAACATAACATGATCCTTTTGGAAAATATGTACTTCTACTTGGACGGCACAGCCAAGCAGAAAAACGAGAGGAAAGAAGTTCGATACTGGGATAAATGACAGGCTGAACTGAGGAAAACGTACGGGGATAATCATCAGCAACTTCGGTTAGCGGAAAAAAATTAAAGAACGGAATCCTGTTTCATGTGGAAACGAAACAGTTCTCAGGGAGATATATTTTTATCACTGAAAGATGCCAAAGCATTGAGCTTCCCGTGATTAAACCATGTCCTTCTGTCAATAACCTCGATCTACAGCGGACACCAAAATGTCCTGCTGAAGAGTCCAGCAGAGGGGTCGAAACGTCGATCATCTGAAGAAATATGACGCAACCAAATAACTCAGAAGATTTTATCTCCAGTTACAACGGCCACGAAAGCCTGCAGACTTATATAAATCGCAATTTTCCCCTTCACGTCTGCGTTGTCTTTGTTGGAGATTGCAAACATGGAAGGTTAATGACAGAAGGCAGTGAGAATGCTCGGGTATTGGAGCAGCCTTTCAGAGAAAGGGGAAAATAGCGAGAAGTCATAAGCAGTTAACTTTCAGCTTCCAGCAACAATGAAGGGCGTGATTGTCCCTTTTCCATGTAAGAGCTACATTTGGCATTGTCTCTCTCTCGTGACACATCACTTGACATGACAGAGTACATTACCGTATCATCCAACACTTCACAAGTAACAGCAAAAATATCCTCTTCGCCCTTTACAATATTTATTTTTGAGTCATTAGGCTTCTGAGCCCAGCCCGTTACGAATTCCTCTCCTGTGTCAAACTCTTCATTTCAGATTAGCACTTGCAACCTCTGTCCTCAGTTATTTGCTGGATATATTATAATATCTGTCTTCCTTTACAGATTAGGCCCTCTACAGCTCCCTCTAGTACAAGGGGAGTCAATCCCTGATGTCTTAACAGATGTCCTATCATCCTGCCCCTTCTCCTCTGTTTTCCACATATCCCTTTCCTCTTCTTCCTGCGCAGAACCTCCTCATTCTTTACCTTATCAGTCCACCTTATTTTCGTCTGTAGCTCCACATCTCAAATGCTGCGATTCTCTTCTGTTCCGGTTTTCCCGCACTCCATGTTTCACTGCAATACGATGCTGTGCTCCAAAAGTACATTCTTAGAAATTTCTTCCTCAAATTAACGCCTATGTTTGATAATAGTAGACTTCTCTTGGCCGGGAATGCCCTTTCTGCCAGCTTTTTTATGTTCCTTTAGTTCCATCCGTCATTGGTTGTTTTGCTGCCTAGGTAGTAGACTTCCTCAACTTCATCTACTGTGTTACAATCAATCCGGACGTTAAGTTTCTCGCTGTTCTCATTTCTACTACTTCTCATTACCTTCGCCTTTCTTCGATTTACTCTCCGTACATATTTTGTACGCATTGGACTGTTCATTCCATTCAGCAAATCATGTAAGTATTATTCACTTTCACACAGGATAGCAATGTCATCTGCGAATCGTTTTATTGATATCCTTTCACCTTGAATGTTAATTCCACTACTTAACCTTTCTTTTATTTCAGTCATGCTTCTTAGATGTACAGATTGAATAGTAGTGGGAAATACTACAACCCTGCCTTTTTTAATCCGAGTACTTCGTTCTTGATCGTCCACTATTATTATTCCCTCTTGGCTCACGTACATATTGTATATTACTCGTCTCTCCCTACAGCTTGCCCTTACTTTTCTCAGGATTTCGAACATCCTGCACCATTTTACATCGTTGAACGTTTTTTTCAGGTCGACATATCCTTTTTTTTTTTTTTAGTCTTACTTCCATTATCATCAGCAACGTCAGAATTCCCTCTCTGGTGCCTTTACCTGTCCTAAAGCCAAGCTGACAGTTATCTAAAACATCCTACATTTTCTTCTCCATTCTTCAGTATATTATTCTAGTCAATGACTTGAATGCATGCCGGCCGGGGTGGCCGAGCGGTTCTAGACGCTTCAGTCTGGAACCGCGCGACCGCTCCGTCGCAGGTTCGAATCCTGCCTCGGGCATGGATGTGTGTATTGTCCTTAGGTTAGTTAGGTTTAAGTAGTTCTAAGTTCTAGGGGACTGATGACCTCAGATGTTAAGTCCCATAGTGCTCAGAGCCATTTTTGAACTTGAATGCTTGAACTGTTAAGATGATCGTGAGATAATTCTCGCACTTGTCAGCTCTTGCGGACTTCGGAATTGTGTGGATGATGTTTGTCCGAAAGTCGGATGGCATGTCGCCATAAATTCTACACATCGCCGTGAATTGACGTTTCGTTGCCACTTCCCAAATGATTTTAGAAATTGTAATGGAATGTTATCCATCCCATTTGCCTTATTTGATCTTAAATCATCCAAAGCTCTCTTTAAGTCTGATTCTAATACTGGATCACCTATCTCTTCTAAATCTCCCTCGTAGAAGCCTTCAGTGTGCTCTTTCCACATATATGCTCTCTCCTCCGCATTTAACAGTGGAATTCCCGTTGCACTCTTAATGTTACCACCTCTCTTTTAATTTGTTTTGACTTCCATATATGCTGATTCAGTCCACCCGACAATCATTTCTCTTTCGATTTTGTCAAATTTTTCACGTAGCTTCTCTGCAGTTCCTATTTATTCCTCAGCCACGTATATTTCTGTATTCCGTAACTTCTCTGAACCTTTCTGTACTTCCTTCTTTCATCGGTCAACTGAAGTACTTCTATTACCCATAGTTTCTTTGCAGTATTCTTCTTTATACGTATGTTTTCCTTTCCAACTTCTGCGATCGCCGTTTTTAGAGCTGTCCATTCCTCTTCAACTGTACTGTCTACTGAGCTATTCCTTATTTTTGTATCTATAGCCTTAAGAACTTCAAGAGAATCTTGTCATCCCTTAGTATTTCCGTCTCCCACTTCTTTGCATATTCATTCTTCCTGACTAATATCTTAAACGTCAACCTACTCGTCATCACAACTACATTGTGATCTGAGTCTATATCTGCTCCTGCGTACGTCTTAAAATCCAGTATCTGATTTCGAAATCTCTGCTGACCATGATGTAATCTAACTGTCATCTTCCCGTATCACCTGGCCTTTTCCAACTATACCTTCTCCTCTTGTGATTCTTGAACAGAGTATCCGCTATTACTAGTTGAAATTTATTACAGAACTCAATTAGTCTCTCTCCTTTGTCATTCCTTGATTCAAACCGATATTCTCCTTTAACCTTATCTTCTGATCCCCTATAATCGCATTCCAGTCCCCAATGACTGTTACTCATCTCCATTTACATACTATATTACCCTTTCAATAACGTCATACACTTTCTCTATCCATTCACCTTCAGTTTGCGACGTCGTCATGTGTACTTGAAGTATCGTTTTCGATGCTGGTTTGCTGTCGATTCTGATGAGTACAACCTTATCACTGAGCTGTTCGTAGTAACACACTCTCTTGCCTCTTATTCATAACGAATCCTAAGCCCGTTGTATCATTTTCTGCTGCTGTTGGTATTACCCTATACTCATCTGACCAGAAATCCTTGTCTCCTTTTCATTTCACTTGACTGACCCCTACTATATGTAGATTGAGCCTTTGCATTTACCTTTGAAGATTTTCTAACCACGTTCAAGCTTCTCACATTCCACGCTCAGACGCGTAGAACGTTATCCTTTCGTTTGCCATTCAGTCTTCCCATGGTCACCTTCCCCTTGGCAGTCCCTTCCCTGAGATCCGAATGTAGGACTATTCCGGAATCTTTTGCCAATGGAGAGATCATCATGACACTTTTTCAATTACATGCTACATGCCCTGTGTATACATGTTATATGACTTTAATGCAGTGGTTTCCATTGCCTTCTGTATCCTCATGCCGTTAATCTTTAGTGATTCTTCCGCCTTTAGTTGCAGTTTCCCACCCCATGGATAAGAGCGTGCCCGGCCTTGTCGGCTACTCCGCCCTCTTTGACAAGGCCGTTGGCATAATGAGGGAGACATTTTATGTCGGAAGTGTTCTGCCACCAGTGCTGATTAGGAATCAGAATTTAAGTGGTGGTGGCTTTACAAAGCGGGTCCGAGGGGGTTTTGATTGCTAGCCAAAGACGATACCCCTACACCACTTGGGCTCTTCATAGAGACAAATTCCAGGCCGAAGTAAGAAAAACGTTTGGCGATAATCAACAGCATTTCTACGTAGCGGAAGAACAACTGAAGAATAGAGCCCTGCTTCATGTGGAAACGACACAGTTTTCAGGGAAGTGAATTTGTTGTCAGTGAAAAATGTCAAACCAATGGGAGTCCCACGATTAAGTCATGCGCTTGTGGCAATAACGTTGGTCTACAGTGGGCGCTAAAATATCCTGAAGATGGTCCCAGTAGAGGGGACCAGTCGTCGATTGATTGAAGACATGTGATGCTACCTAATAACGCAAAATATTTTATCTTCAGTGAACACGGCCACGAAAGCCTGCAGACTTACATAAATCTACATTTTCCCATTCGTTTCTGCGTCGCCTTATCAGTTGCAGCACAATAAAATGTTGCAGCCTAATTTACAGTAATCTGTTCATAGCTAAATTCTGTTGGGGATAGCAAAGATGGAAGTTTAATGACAAGTAAGCAGTGAGAATGCTCAACTATTGGGCTATTGGAACACCAACGATGAAGAGCGTTACTGTCCCCTGCAGATAGGAGCTAGATTCGGCGTTGTTTCTGTCTCGTGACAACATCACCAGGTCATGACAGAGTTTATTACAACATCGTCCAACACTTCACAACTAACAGCAAAAACATTCTTTTCGCCCTTTTCAGTTTATTTCGCCAAATAACCTGACTCGTGAAGAGATGCTATTTGTTGATTTTTGGAATGGCAGTACATGCCCGAGCAGCTGTCATGGTGTTGCCCTCAGAAGCTGTGTGTGAAAATCCTTGAAGCAGATGGTGATTAGAATGGATATTAGAATGTAGAGAACCTTCGGCAGTGGGCTGCTATATAGCAGTTTTTCTGTGCAGACGTCACCTAATGGGAATTCTCTTCGACCCCAGATGGCCTACGATGCTAATGTGCTCCGACAGCTCCATGAATGGGACGTCCAGGGCGTTTAACAGTTTCTGCGGACCGCCCTTTCTCCACGGTATTTTAAATATGGTCTGAAATGATTTGTCCAAACGTTTCCAACAAGGTAAAGGCGTCCCTCAAGAATGAGTTTCAAGTGTGACAATGTCTGAAATCGCCGTTAACAGCATTACATCCAAGGAGAGGGACCATATTTCAGTGTTCCCTAATCGTGGACTTCTCCATTTTTAGCTAGTCTTCCAGTGTAGTAGGCAGTGCGCGCGCCAGCTACAGTTGGCAATTAGGACGCTGGACGCATGGGTAGAGAATACCAATTCTAAACTTTCGACTGATGACCTGTAACTGTTCTTTTCAAGCGTCCGTGCTCCTATTACGATCTACATAAATTGGGAATGAGAGATGCAGCTTTAAATCTGTGTGGTTTCTGGGTCTCAGTTACAGTGGAAAATGTTATTACCTGTTACACTTCAAAGATTTAAAGGCGAGGTGCTAAACACACTGATGGGAACAAAAATCGCAGCACCAAAAAATAATTAATGTAGCGATGTGAAATTTCGGGAATATATTTGCCTAGGTAACATATTTAAGTGACTAACTTTGCACAATTACAGATTAATGTAAGCGCGAGATACACCATTGCAAATGTGAAATGCTAGTGCATTAATGACAGGTGTAACGACCAGAATATTAAATGCAAGGATGCAAAAGAAAGTGTATTGGGTTGTACAAGTGCCGCATGTCAGCTTGTAGGATGGATTTTTATGCCTATTGCCCTTGGTCGGTCAGTAGAGGGACTGTTAACACTGTTTGTGGACGACGCTGCAGTTGTCGTCCGACAATGTTCCATATGTGCTGGACTGGCTGGCCAAGGGAATGTCGACGATCTGTAGAGCGTGTTGGGTTACAACAGCGATATGTGGGGGAGCGTTATTATGTAGGAAAACACCACCTGGAATGCTGCTGACGAATGGCAGCTAAACAGGTCGAATCACCACATTGACGTATAATTTAGCAGTCAGTGTGCGCGGGGTAGCCACAACAGTGCTCCTGCTGTCACACGAAACGGCAGCGCAGACCATAACTCGAGGTGTAGGTCCATTGCGTCTAACACGAAGACTAATATGTTGCAGGTCCTTAACTCTCTTCCTTCTAATCAACAAACAGCCATCAACGGCACCGAGGCAGAAACAGCTTTCATCAGAAAACAAAACAGACCTCCACCCTGACCTCCAATGAGCTCTCACTTGACACAACTGAAGTCACAAACAGCGGTGGTTTGGAGTCACTGAAATGCACGCTACAGGCCGTCTGGGCTGGAGATGGTCTTGCAGGAAAAGATTTGTAACAGATCGCTGTGTCACTGTGTTGCCAAATACTGCTCAGATCGGTGCTGAGAACGTAGTACTATGAGTCAGAGCCATACGCGGAACACGATCGTCGTCCCTCTCAGTGGTGCCATGGGGCCATCTGGAGTCTGATCTTCTTGCGATCGTATATTGTCGTGACCACTGCTGACAGCTACACTCATGCCAAGTCTTCCCACTATATCACAGAAAGAACATCCAGCTTCTCGTATCCCTGTTACATGTGTAAGTAGGCTGTTTATGTTTTCTTTATGTAAGTAGGCTGTTTATGTTTTCTTATTGGCAACGTTACGTAGCGCTCTATATGAAAATCACTGGCTGTGCTGTGTGCAGTCTGTGGCTAGTTTCCATTGTTGTCTGCCATTGTAGTGTTGGGCAGTGGCAGCTGGATGTGAACAGCGCGTAGCGTTGCGCAGTTAGAGGTGAGCCGCCAGCAGTGGTGGATGTGTGGAAGGAAATGGCGGAGTTTTGAAATTACATATATAATGACTTTTAATGATATTAAGGTAAATACATTGTTTGTTCTCTATTAAAATCTTTCATTTGCTAACTATGCCTATCAGTAGTTAGTGCCTTCCGTAGTTTGAATCTTTTATTTAGCTGGCAGTAGTGGCGCTCGCTGTATTGCAGTAGTTTGAGTAATGAAGATTTTTGTGAGGTAAGTGATTTGTGAAAGGTATAGGTTAATGTTAGTCAGGGCCATTCTTTTGTAGGGATTATTGGAAGTCAGATTGCGTTGCGCTAAAAAATATTGTGTGTCAGTTTAAGCACAGTCTTGTACAATTTTTCTAAGGGGACGTTACATATGTCGACCCTTAGCCGAGGATACCTCACTGGAAGCTTCTGATTTTTTCTTGTAGTTTGTGTATTTAGTGTAGCTTTTGTTTATTGCTAGCGCGTAATTATAGAGAGAATTTCCTTGGTAGTTGTGGTTTTTCATTGTTGCACAGTAAAGCAGTTGTGGCATGCACTAGATATTATTTTCAGTTCTATGTTAATGTGTTCTCTTATTTTTGCTCTTCAAATTGTGTCTTTTTGTGTTATCGTGTGGAATATTGTGGCAATAATGGCGTGTCAAAAACGTAATACTAGGCTCCAAAGTAAACTGAGAAATGACAGTGAAGACGAAAGCAGTGTGTTAGCGCCACCGTGTAATGAAGTAACTAATGTTCAAAGTAGTAATTTGGTAATTGTTCATAGGGAAATGGAGCGGGCGGCAAATAATGGCGTAGACAGTGAAACAATTAGTGAACAGGGAAGCATTATCGATCGATCGGTCGGCAACAGCTTGCCTCAGGAATCCGAAATGACAGGACACAATCTTGCAAATACTGTAGATTCAGGTTTTGCGTCCTCACCCTTTTCTCAAATAAGTCAAGACACATTTTCTGCTTATCAAAATGTGAATGTTGCCGGTGCAAATTCACTGCCGAAAATCACTGAGGAACATGTTTCAGACACCAGTGCATTGTTATTACAGTTAATGCAACAAATGGGACAAAGGCTACAAAAGTTAGACACAACGCTTGAACAAAATCAGAAACAAATGGTACAAAATCTTCAAAAGTTAGACACAATGGAACAAAATCTTCGGAAGTTAGACACCACACTTGAACAAACACGTGAAGATTTAACTACTGAGTTACATAACATTGAATCGAAATGTCAAAAAGTCTGTAATGACGTAAAAACACAAATTTGTGAGCATTTTCAACCTATTTTTTCGCGGGATGAAAATGTATTACAGAATCACGAAGCAGCCATAAAAGAACTGCAAACCATTGTTCATTAAAATCATGAGACCCTGCAAGCTAAAATTGACTCAGTTGCATCTACCGATTCGGTTACGCAACTTGCAAAAACTCAAGAAAACTTAAAGGATACAGTAGATACTCTGAAAATTGGTTCAGAAAGACACACTGAGGAAATGTGTTCACTATCGGAGAAAGTAGCCGAACTTTCGGATCAGGTCACTAACTTATCTACGAAGGTAGATGATAATCTGAATGACACAAAACCGGTAGTCTTTAATGACACAGAAGAGTGCGAACAAATTAGGAAACTGAAACAAAATCTGAATCAAATTAATACGCAACATCAAAGAGAAATCCGGGAAGTACAAGATCAGCTGACGCAGGTAATACAAGAATTACGTATTTCGGAGGACACTCGCGCTCCAATACGGGAAGAGGAACATAGAAATACGGAACAGCCACAAAATAATAACACAGGGCACTTCGGAAATTATGAAAGAAATTGGCAAGGTACACCGAATTTTGAGATGGAACCGCCGAAACGAAGTAACAATGACCGACATGCGACTCGCCGACATGATGATTTTGATTATAAGCTGTTCATTACTACACGTAAATTCAAAACGTTTAAGAATTCTGCCAACGACATTCATCCACAAGCGTGGCTCCGTCAATTCTCTCATTGTTTTCCTCCCAACTGGTCATTGGAGCACAGATTAGAATTTATGTGTGGCTACTTAGAGAATGAACCAGCTGTAAGAATGCGATCGGTCATTCACGATTGCCACAGTGAAGGAGAATTTTACCATGCCTTCCTCTCAGCATATTGGTCTCAAGCTACACAAGACCGAGTAAAACATAGCATCATAATGATGAAACGTTTCGAACAATCTGAATTTTCCAGTCTTATGAAATATTTTGAAGACATGTTGCATAAGAATCAGTATCTTTCAAACCCATACAGCCCCTCAGAACTCATCTGCATTTGCTTAATCAAACTGCCTGAACATTTATGACATATTATTTTAGCAGGACGTTGCAAAGACGACATTGAAGCTTTTCAGGGACTGTTACAAGAACTGGAAATTGACACTGACAATCGCGGAACGCGAAAACAGGAGTACAACAATTACAGGTCACATACGTCACAATTCCGCGATGACAGAAACAATAACAGGACACAACAAGTCTATTCTTACAACGCAAATCGTGACCAAAAAAGACGCCACCCATATGACAACCACTGGCAGAGTAATAGTTACAGAGAAAAATCGCATTTACGTAGTAATGAATATGACAGAGACAATCATAGAAACAGACAATTTGGCAACCAGAACTACTATTATCACGGGAGACAGAATAACTTCAGATGCAACGGTCCAGCGCGCAGTTACGATTCAGGGAGAAATTCTCCACCACGTGACCGAGAAGAAAGAAACTATGGAATCTACCGACATGACGACAGATGATATGATCGTAACGACAGACCTGAATTGCATCAGAACTGGCGGGATTCAAACAGAGCAGAGCACTCTCGACAACGTGAATTTGTGGAAGTTAGGTCTCCTAATTCCAATAACGACGTGCGCCAACAAAGAGACAATAGGCAATGACTCACACCGCTGGCAGCCACAAAACGTACTTATGAAACTGACGACGCAGCTGCCGTAGCTAGTAATTACGTAAAAATGGAAGACGTATATGTGTAATAAGGTAAGGAGTAATGAATAGTGGTTAGGGACTCTGACTTGTGAAAAAGGTTGTTGGAAACCAAGAATCGTACTTTAAGAGTTATGAAATGTATGTAAATGTGTGAATGTATTACAATTCCGACAAAAATTTTTTGGACACTGTTATATTTATAGGATTTTGTTTCTACACATTTGCAACGTAAATTCTTGACCTGTGAAATATTTTTATATGAGACTGTCACTGTAGCAGAAACGGCTGTCGTAAATATTTCCATAAGAAAGTTAATTGACCACCTGCACGTAATGCGTCGTGGGCACCCAGCTGTGTCAGACGCCTGGAGAAAAAGCTATTAGTGCGTGCCTTTTCAGAGGCACAGGTGGAGAAAAAAGGAGGCCATTAACCTCGCTATTGGCATTCCTTTGTAGAAAGCATCGCAAATACGAGACGCTCATTACTTGGAAAGATACTTACATCTGCACACCTGATCATGACAAGCGTCTTTCTACGAGAGTTGAGAGAATTTCTACTAACTTATGAAATGTCACATGACTATTGAATGATATTTTTATGCTTTGCTTTTCGTAGTTGGTTATTTCATTTGATATCTAGTTTACAGCTGTGTTGCAGCATTGGTTTTATAAAATAAAATAAAATGCAGTTGCTAATGTGAACACTTTCTGTCAACAGATCTATTAAATAATAATTATGTGATCCACATTCTTCAAAAAAGGAGCACTTGGAAAGGAAAGAACAATAAGAAGGGACTAGTAACAGTAACTGCATACATAATATTCTTTTCAAGTGCATGGTAATATTTTTTTTACAATATGTTGTTGTGGTGCACCACTTTAATTACATAGACATTAAGATGTGAATATACATTTCCCTTATCTGCATTGTTGTCTTTAGTGTAATATTTTTTTGCTTGAGCTATGTCATGTTTAGGTATAAATTATAGCATTTGCTGCGGCTGTTTACCAGGCATAGTGCTACTAAATTTCACTTTGTATTACTCTGTTAAGATAGTTTTACTACTGATTTATTTTTCTTGTTTGCTGCACAGTGCCTTATATTAGTTGTAGTCCTGCAATTGCTTTGCCTATTTAAATTTTTTGTCATTGATGTTTGTGTTAATTGTTTTATGCTGCTGCATTGCCTTGTCCCTTAGTTTAGCATCTGAGCTCAGTAGATGTAAGGTAGCTTAAGAGGGGGTAGCCTATAAGAGAATGAGTTGCGATGAATTTGAGGACATGCACTGAGGGGTTATACGAGAAAAATACAGAAAGCATGCTTGGTTAGGATTTTTTTTGATGGAAACAAATGTTGGAATAAGACTGCAGTACCAAATGTTACACTGAAAACGAACCCTGTCCTTTCCTTGTGTGTTATCCCACTATATGTTTGTGTACCGTTGTGTATTTATGTTTTTCCTGTCTTTATGTGTTTAGCTAATAAGATTTATGTTGTAGAAATTTTCTAGTACTAAGCTACATTCACTATGATGAGGAATACTGTTATCCTCAAATATAGTTGGCATTAAAATATGTTATTTACCTTGTAAACATGCTTAGACATTATTTATTCTGTTTTGTTTTAATGCTCATGGGTGAAGCTGATGTTTCGAAAGTTATTCTGATCTTTTATGTATGTACTCATGTCATAATTCCTGTAACACTGATGTATATGTATATTTCTATTCTTTTGTAAAGCCTGTATTACTACAAATGTTATCTGTATTGTTATGTTCTTTAATGATGTATTTTGTACCTTTGTTATTGTATTCTCATGTTATAATATTGTAATTGACACCAGTTCATCAAATTAAGTAACTTGTAAGCATTCATATCACTGCACACATTTCTGTTGGTCATACTATATGGACACTATGGTAGAAGTAGGGACTGTTAGTGTTTGCACATGTGTTAATAATTCAGCAAGGGACTGGATAACAGCATTGCTGGTTCTAAGGACAACTACAAAAAGTTCGTGAGTGTACAAGTGGTGGTTTATGGACTTGCTATATTGTCTGCAAGACTTCTAAGGACAATTCCACAACTTTGTGCGTGCACAAGTGGTGGTTTATGGACTTGCTATCTTCTCTGCAAGACTCTTCGATGGTGATTGTGCACCTGCACAGTTGCAGCAGATGGCTGCTGGCCGTCTCTACAAGGACTGAAGTGTGTCTGCACCTTTGATGATCCACCAATACCATTATTTCTACAAGAACTGCAGTGGGTCTGCACCTCTGGTGGCCCACCAATACCGTAATCTCTAACAAGAGTACAGTGGTCTGCTCTGTGATGACCTACCTACCCCTTCTTCAAAACTTCGACTGATTCTGCTGTGGGTTTGCTCTGTTGTGGCTCATTACCTGTCAGCATGTCAAGTGTCAGCACTGTCTTTCCGTTGGAAGGACAACACTACTTCTTCAAGACTGCATGGAAATCCACTACTTCCGTGTGCATCGTCTTTTACTGCTCAGACTTTGAGAAAAGAAACGGCAGTTTCACTGTGATGAATGATCAGGACTGTCTTTATGGACTGTGAGAAAATTTTAGCTTTTGACCAACATTGTATCAATACGTGTGTGCATTTGATTTCTTTGTTATTGTATATGTGAAAAAATTTTAACAAATATTTATTGGCCAGTGCCCAAAACAATTTGAAAAATTTTTTGTGGGGAGCATGGGGGCTATGTAAGTAGGCTGTTTATGTTTTCTTTATGTAAGTAGGCTGTTTATGTTTTCTTTATGTAAGTAGGCTGTTTATGTTTTCTTATTGGCAACGTTACGTAGCGCTCTATATGAAAATCACTGGCCGTGCTGTGTGCAGTCTGTGGCTAGTTTGCATTGTTGTCTGCCATTGTAGTGTTGGGCAGCGGCAGCTGGATGTGAACAGTGCGTAGCGTTGCGCAGTTAGAGGTGAGCCGCCAGCAGTGGTGGATGTGTGGAAGGAAATGGCGGAGTTTTGAAATTACATATACACTCCTGGAAATGGAAAAAAGAACACATTGACACCGGTGTGTCAGACCCACCATACTTGCTCCGGACACTGCGAGAGGGCTGTACAAGCAATGATCACACGCACGGCACAGCGGACACACCAGGAACCGCGGTGTTGGCCGTCGAATGGCGCTAGCTGCGCAGCATTTGTGCACCGCCGCCGTCAGTGTCAGCCAGTTTGCCGTGACATACGGAGCTCCATCGCAGTCTTTAACACTGGTAGCATGCCGCGACAGCGTGGACGTAAACCGTATGTGCAGTTGACGGACTTTGAGCGAGGGCGTATAGTGGGCATGCGGGAGGCCGGGTGGACGTACCGCCGAATTGCTCAACACGTGGGGCGTGAGGTCTCCACAGTACATCGATGTTGTCGCCAGTGGTCGGCGGAAGGTGCACGTGCCCGTCGACCTGGGACCGGACCGCAGCGACGCACGGATGCACGCCAAGACCGTAGGATCCTACGCAGTGCCGTAGGGGACCGCACCGCTACTTCCCAGCAAATTAGGGACACTGTTGCTCCTGGGGTATCGGCGAGGACCATTCGCAACCGTCTCCATGAAGCTGGGCTACGGTCCCGCACACCGTTAGGCCGTCTTCCGCTCACGCCCCAACATCGTGCAGCCCGCCTCCAGTGGTGTCGCGGCAGGCGTGAATGGAGGGACGAATGGAGACGTGTCGTCTTCAGCGATGAGAGTCGCTTCTGCCTTGGTGCCAATGATGGTCGTATGCGTGCTTGGCGCCGTGCAGGTGAGTGCCACAATCAGGACTGCATACGACCGAGGCACACAGGGCCAACACCCGGCATCATGGTGTGGGGAGCGATCTCCTACACTGGCCGTACACCATTGGTGATCGTCGAGGGGACACTGAATAGTGCACGGTACATCCAAACCGTCATCGAACCCATCGTTCTACCATTCCTAGACCGGCAAGGGAACTTGCTGTTCCAACAGGACAATGCACGTCCGCATGTATCCCGTGCCACCCAACGTGCTCTAGAAGGTGTAAGTCAACTACCCTGGCCAGCAAGATCTCCGGATCTGTCCCCCAGTGAGCATGTTTGGGACTGGATGAAGCGTCGTCTCACGCGGTCTGCACGTCCAGCACGAACGCTGGTCCAACTGAGGCGCCAGGTGGAAATGGCATGGCAAGCCGTTCCACAGGACTACATCCAGCATCTCCACGATCGTCTCCATGGGAGAATAGCAGCCTGCATTGCTGCGAAAGGTGGATATACACTGTACTAGTGCCGACATTGTGCATGCTCTGTTGCCTGTGTCTATGTGCCTGTGGTTCTGTCAGTGTGATCATGTGATGTATCTGACCCCAGGAATGTGTCAATAAAGTTTCCCCTTCCTGGGACAATGAATTCACGGTGTTCTTATTTCAATTTCCAGGAGTGTATAATGACTTTTGATGATATTAAGGTAAATACATTGTTTGTTCTCTATTAAAATCTTTCATTTGCTAACTATGCCTATCAGTAGTTAGTGCCTTCCGTATTTTGAATCTTTTATTTAGCTGGCAGTAGTGGCGCTCGCTGTATTGCAGTAGTTCGAGTAATGAAGATTTTTGTGAGGTAAGTGATTTGTGAAAGGTATAGGTTAATGTTAGTCAGGGCCATTCTTTTGTAGGGATTATTGGAAGTCAGATTGCGTTGCGCTAAAAAATATTGTGTGTCAGTTTAAGCACAGTCTTGTATAAATTTTTCAAAGATGACGTTTTACATGACCTTGTTCAATTTCAGTCAGTTGTTGCTGTTAAGGGCTTCTTTGTCGTGCTAGAAGCGTTCCTGACCAACATCAACTCGCCACATCCAACCTCAATTGGCAACTAACGCTCACGACCGTTGCGGCTTGTAATTAAAGCAAACCTGATTTGCATCCTCATAATGGCGTTACTAGCGTCACGCTTATGTCACTGGCACGAAATTTCAACAAACATCATCTTGCAGATGTAAAAACATGCCTGCCACCTTTCGTTTATGTCGCATAACTTCTTCCGCGTACTGAGATTTCTTATCCGTGTGTGTAATTTTAAAAGCGCTAACAACGGTGCTCGAGATGAAGACAGCCTGTTTCAGTTTTATCGATCGTTTACATGATCCAGAACCATACGATTAAATAAATAAATAAGAAAATAACTGATCCAGTCTATGGATTTGTGGTGTATGTGTTGCCACAGAATCGTATTCCAAAATATTGAATGGCGACAGCCATAAGAGAATCAGGCTGGGCCCGGGGGGTTTATAGCCAGCTCCATCCTCAGCCTCTGGGCTGAGATTGATGAGCTGCCACTTCACATCAGGCGGCAGTGTACAAAATGTATTCAGCTCCTCGCATATAATTCTGTTATTTGTCAGCCTTTCGAGCTACTCTTTAACATTCGGGCGAGCAACAAGGCCTTTGGTTATTCATACAAAGTATTTTCTATTATAAATGGGTATGGGTGATACTGATGTTTTACGCCAAAGCTAGAGTCAAAAGTTGCCTTTGTTTCTTACGAGACACAAAATTATTTTAGAATTGACCATGATGAAGGAAGAATGTACCCCAAAAGTCATTTTTGTCTGCTTTGTATGCCTCTTTAGGTCAGCTCCGAAAATTTACTGCAGTCTACAAGACGGCTCGGAACGAGGAGATATTCGTGTCGCTGGTTCATTCCTGTTTGTTTTGTGATCAGCCAGCAACATCCAGCGTGCGAAAAATGGTACTGGCAGAGAATATACTCGCATTTCACGTACCCTAAGATAGGCAACCCAACTAAAAAATATTTACCAGACGCAGATAATGTAAATTGTATTTCCTGTCTTAAGGTGCATGACATATGTTCTGGACCAGTACTACTCTGCCGCTGCCCTCTGTTATATACCTGCAATTATTTTTATTATTCTCGGTTATTCGCCTGGGAGGGGGCGTGTGAACTCGAGACACTCACAGCTTCACTTCTTTTCTTTCTTTTCTTTTCTTTCCAAAACCTCATCAGCACTTCGCTGCTTTTTTTCTTACTTTCGTCTGTTTATCCTTTCAATGTTGTTTTCTGTCCGGAATCTCTTGATATAAAATATGCAAATGTTGCAAGTCTTGTTGCGTTTCTTTCATTCAACTGGTCTTTATTTTCTTGCATTGTTGTTGTTGTTGTTGTGGTCTTCAGTCCTGAGACTGGTTTGATGCAGCTCTCCATGCTACTCTATCCTGTGCAAGCTGCTTCAACTCCCAGTACCTAATGCAGCCTATATCCTTCTGAATCTGCTTAGTGTATTCATCTCTCGGTCTCCCTCTACGATTTTTACCTTCCACGCTGCCCTCCAATACTAAACTGGTGATCCCTTGATGCCTCAGAACATGTCCTACCAACTGGTCCCTTCTTCTCGTCAAGTTGTGCCACAAGCACCTCTTCTCCCCAATCCTATTCAATACCTCCTTATTAGTTATGTGATCTACCCATCTAAACTTCAGCATTCTTCTTAGCACCACATTTCGAAAGCTTCTATTCTCTTCCTATCCAAACTATTTATCGTCCATGTTTCACTTCCATACATGGCTACACTCCATACAAATACTTTCAGAAATGACTTCCTGACTCTTAAATCTATACTCGATGTTAACAAATCTCTCTTCTTCAGAAACGCTTTCCTTGCCATTGCCAGTCTGCATTTTATATCCTCTCTACTTCGACCATCATCCGTTATTTTGCTCCCCAAATAGCAAGACTCCTTTACTACTTTAAGTGACTCATTTCCTAATCTAATTCCTTTAGCGTCACCCGACTTAATTCGACTACATTCCATTATCCTCGTTTTGCTTTTGTTGATGTTCATTTTATATCCTCCTTCAAGACAGTGTCCATTCCGTTCAACTGCTCTTCCAAGTCCTTTGCTGTCTCTGACAGAATTACAATGTCATCGGCGAACGTCAAAATTTTTATTACTTCTCCATGGATTTTAATACCTACTCCGAATTTTTCTTTTGCTGCCTTTACTGCTTGCTCAATATACAGATTGAATAACATTGGGGAGAGGCTATGTGGTGTCACCGCCAGAGACCACACTTGCTAGGTGGTAGCCTTTAAATCGGCCGCGGTCCGTTAGTATACGTCGGACCCGCGTGTCGCCACTATCAGTGATTGCAGACCGAGCGCCGCCACACGGCAGGTCTAGAGAGACTTCCTAGCACTCGCCCCAGTGGTACAACCGACTTCGCTAGCGATGGTTCACTGACAAATTACGCTCTCATTTGCCGAGTCGATAGTTAGCATAGCCTTCAACGACGTCATTTGCTACGACCTAGGAAGGCGCCATTACCATTTACTATTGATACTGTAAAACATGTACCGCCAAGAGCGACGTTCACCATTTATGGATTATAGTTCAGTATTCCACCAGCTACGTCAGTTTTTCCTACAGTCTAATTTCCTTGTCCTGTTCCAGACCTCACACCAGCCTGCGTGAGCTAAAACGCGTGCCTTTCGGCTTCCTCTCATACAGGTGTTGGCTCTCCTACCAACCCACAACAGGCTACAACTCTGTCTCACTCCCTTCCCAACCACTGCTTCCCTTTCATGTCCCTCGACTCTTATAACTGCCATCAGGTTTCTATACAAATTGTAAATAGCCTTTCGCTCCCTGTAGTTTACCCCTGCCACCTTCAGAATTTGGAAGAGAGTATTCCAGTCAACATTGTCAAAAGCTTTCTCTAAGGCTACAAGAGCTAGAAACGTAGGTTTCCCTTTCCTTAATCTTTCTTCTAAGATAAGTCGTAAGGTCAGTATTGCCACACGTGTTCCAGTATCTCTACGGAATCCAAACTGACCGTCCCCGATGTCGGCTTCTACCAGTTTTTCCATTCGTCTGTAAAGAATTCGTGTTAGTATTTTGCAGCTGTGACTTATTAAACTGATACTTCGGTAATTTTCACATTTGTTAACACCTGCTTTCTTTGTGATTGGAATTATTATATTCTTCTTGAAGTCTGAGGGTATTTCGCCTGTTTCATACATCTTGCTCACCAGATGATAGAGTTTCGTAAGGACTGGCTCTCCCAAGGCTGTCACTACTTCTAATGTAATGTTGTCTACTCCCTGGGCCTTGTTTCGACTCAGGTCTTTCAGTGCTCTGTCAAACTCTTCACGCAGTATTATATCTCCCATTTCATCTTCATCTACATGCTCTTCCACTTCCATAATATTGTCCTCAAGTACGTCGCCCTTGTATAGACCCTCTATATACTCCTTCCACCTTTCTGCTTTCCCTTCGTTGCTGAGAACTGGTCTTCCACCTGAGCTTTTGATATTCGTACAAGTGGATCTCTTTTCTCTGAAGGTCTCTTTAATTTTCCTGTAGGCTGTATCTATCTTACCCCTAGTGAGATAAGCCTCTACATCCTTACATTTGTCCTTCAGCCATGCCTGCTTAGCCATTTTGCACTTCCTCTCGATCTCACTTTTGAGACGTTTCTATTCCTTCTTGCCTGCTTCATTTACTGCATTTTTATATTTTCTCTTTCATCAATTAAATTCAGTATTTCTTCTGTCACCCAAGGATTTGTACTAGCCCTCGTCTTTTACCTACTTGATCCACTGGTGCCTTCACTACTTCATCCCTCAGAGCTACCCATTCTTCTTCTACTGTATTTCTTTCGCCCATTCCTGTCAATTGTTCCCTCATGCTCTCCCTGAAACTCTGTACAATCTCTGGTTTAGTCAGTTTATCCAGGTCCCATCTCCTTAAATTCCCACCTTTTTGCAGTTTCTTTAGTTTTAATCTACATGTCATAACCAATAGATTGTGGTCAGAATCCACATCTGCCCCTGGAAATGTCTTACAATTTAAAACCTTGTTCCTAAATCTCTGTCTTACCTTTATATAATCTATCTGAAACCTGTCAGTATCTCCAGGCTTCTTCCATGTAAACAACCTTCTTTCATGATTCTTGAACTAAGTGCCAGCTATGATTAAGTTGTGCTCTGTGCAAAATTCTACCAGGCGGCTTCCTCTTTCGTTTCTTACCCCCAATCCATATTCACCTATTACGTTTCCTTCTCTCCCTTCTCCTACTGACGAATTCCAGTCACCCATGACTATTAAATTTTCGTCTCCCTTAACTATCTGAATATCACTATCTGAATAATTTCTTTTATCTCATCATGCATTTCATCAATTTCTTCATCATTTGCAGAGCTAGTTGACATATAAACTTGTACTACTGTAGTAGGCGTGGGTTTCGTGTGTATCTTGGCCACAATAATGCGTTCACTATGTTGTTTATAGTAGCTTACCCGCACGCCTATTTTTTTATTCATTATTAAACCTACTCCTGCATTACCTCTATCTGATTTTGTATTTATAACCCTGTATTCACCTGACCAAAAGTCTTGTTCCTCCTGCTACCGAACTTCATTAATTCCAACTATATGTAACTTTAACGTATCCATTTCCCTTTTTAAATTCTCTAACCTACCTGCTCGATTAAGGGATCTGACATTCCACGCTCCGATCCGTAGAACGCCAGTTTTCTTACTCCTGATAACAACGTCCTCTTGAGTAGTCCCCACCCGGAGATCCGAATGGGAGACTATTTTACCTCCGGAATATTTTACCCAAGAGGACGCCATCATCATTTAACCATACAGTAAAGCTGCATGCCGTCGCGAAAAGTTACGGCTGTAGTTTCCCCTTGCTTTCAGCCGTTCGCAGTATCAGAACAGCAAGGCCGTTTTGGTTGTTGTTACAAGGCCAGATCAGTCAATCATCCAGATTGTTGCCCCTGCAACTATTGAAAAGGCTGCTGCCCCTCTTCAGGAACCACATGCTTGTCTGGCCTCTCAACAGATACCCCTCCGTTGTGGTTGCACCTACGGTACGGCCATCTGTATCGCTGAGGCACGCAAGCCTCCCCACCAACGGCAAGGTCCATGGTTCACGGGTTCTTGCATTAACGATGTTAAATATTTTCTTTGTGACCAGAATGAGATTTTCACTCTGCAGCGGAGTGTGCGCTGATATGAAACTTCCTGGCAGATTACAAATGTGTGCCCGACCGAGACTCGAACTCGGGACCTTTGCCTTTCGCGGGCAAGTGCTCTACCAACTGAGCTACCGAAGCACGACTCACGCCCGGTACTCACAGCTTTACTTCTGCCAGTACCTCTTCTCCTACCTTCCAAACTTTACAGAAGCTCTCCTGCGAACCTTGCAGAACTAGCACTCCTGAAAGAAAGGATATTGCGGAGACATGGCTTAGCCACAGCCTGGGGGATGTTTCCAGAATGAGATTTTCACTCTGCAGCGGAGTGTGCGCTGATATGAAACTTCCTGGCAGATTAAAACTGTGTGCCCGACCGAGACTCGAACTCGGGACCTTTGCCTTTCGCGGGCAAGTGCTCTACCAACTGAGCTACCGAAGCACGACTCACACCCGGTACTCACAGCTTTACTTCTGCCAGTACCTCGTCTCCTACCTTCCAGACTGGTAGGTAGGAGACGAGGTACTGGCAGAAGTAAAGCTGTGAGTACCGGGCGTGAGACGTGCTTCGGTAGCTCAGTTGGTAGAGCACTTGCCCGCGAAAGGCAAAGGTCCCGAGTTCGAGTCTCGGTCGGGCACACAGTTTTAATCTGCCAGGAAGTTTCATATCAGCGCACACTCCGCTGCAGAGTGAAAATCTCATTCTGGAAACATCCCCCAGGCTGTGGCTAAGCCATGTCTCCGCAATATCCTTTCTTTCAGGAGTGCTAGTTCTGCAAGGTTCGCAGGAGAGCTTCTGTAACGTTTGGAAGGTAGGAGACGAGGTACTGGCGGAAGTAAAGCTGTGAGTACCGGGCGTGAGTCGTGCTTCGGTAGCTCAGTTGGTAGAGCACTTGCCCGCGAAAGACAAAGGTCCCGAGTTCGAGTCTCGGTCGGGCACACAGTTTTAATCTGCCAGGAAGTTTCATTTTCTTTGTGAGTCTGTTTTCATCTATCCTGCATACATGTCCCTAGAACTGTACTCATGTTTTTCTAACTTTATCTGTGAGGTTGGCTGTGTTCGTAGACTCCCTTTTATGTCATCTGAGCCAAGCTCCGTCTCGGAAAACGGCGCAGTAAATTTTTTAAAGGGTTTTTCGTGCTTGTTCCTCTTTATCATTAATTTTGTTACCACTCTAGCTAGTGTGGTTTCTGCCGCATGCAAGACTTCAGGTGAAAATCCGTGACGCAGTTTTTTTTTTTTTTTGCGCTACCAGATGCTCTTTCGTTAAAGTGATTCCGTGTCTGTTTGTAGGCCTTTTGCTGTTTAAATATTCTTCCTGTGTTGGAGATCAGTCTTGTGAACTAGATGCTTTCTTCTAAGTAAAGTGGACGTTCTGGGTGATTCCTCCGTGCCGTGTTCTCAGTCGTAGTTTCCTGGGTGATTTGGTGTCCATGTACTGAGTTTCTCATAGGAAATCTGGGGTCCAGTTGTAAAGGCGATTTAATGTACTTTACTTTTCGTGTTTTTAGTTAATATAACCAAGTCATGTCTACAGTCTGGGAATTTCTCAGTGACTCTCTTACTTTCTCTTTTCCAATTTGGATGCCTTTGAAGCGCTTTTCCCAGTCTCTAATTATTTTTTCCAACAAGAAGTTGAACAACAATGACAATAAGCCGTCTCTCTGTCGACTCCTGTGTGAATTACAATGAGTTGACGTTTCTTCCATAAATTTCAGTTTCGAGGTGGTTCCTCATAAAATTTAGTGTATTATTGCTCTGCTCTTCCTAGCGACTCCTAATTCTTCTAGGCTACCAAACATCCAGGGATCAATGTGCCATTATCTCTGAATGTCTTCTTTATTGTATGTGAACTGAATTCAGCTCATCTTCTAAAAACTGACACAGGATGGTTCACACTATATGTGTGTGTGTGTGTGTGTGTGTGTGTGTGTGTGTGTGTGTGTGTATGTGTGCGTGTGTGTGTGTGTGTGCCGGTGTTTCTGTATGCACCCGCGAAAATCTGCAGAAAAGGACTTTCCATAAAATATTGTATATTTCAGTATAATTGGATCAGTCATCGTGTTTTAGTACTATCGCTGAAAACGTCAAAGTTGTGTTCCCACACAATTTTATAATCTTCATCATATTCAAATGAGTTTTGATCTAGAACTCACCATCAGAATATTCCACAGTTAATATTATACTGACTTCCTGACGTTGCCAGTTGGTCTACTATCACAGTTTTACACGTTTCACATAATCATGCAGTTGTAAGTGTTTACTTAGTTAATACTTACATCACACGGTTTACTCAATATTCAGTATCATTTGTCATAATGTATATCAATCACAAAAACATATTAAAACCAAAAATGTAATTTTTGCATAGTAATAACTGGTTTTTGACAATATAGTCTGTAATCCAGAAACCTAGTACATTATACGTCGCATTCATGATAGTAGTAGGTTCGTTTTTTTTCCTTCTATGAGATGTGACTAAGATTTAAAATTCAAGTTTTCGACGTAACTTTTGAATGTCCAAAAATTGCTAAATGCTCGCACTTTTTTCATTTTTTCCTATTGTGACCATTCGACAAAGACCAATTTACACATTTGTAAACTAACTTAAATATCCTACAATTTGTCACCCAGAAGGGCTTGGAAAACCTAACAATTTCTGAGATACATCTTTTCAAATTTTGGCAGATTTTCCGAACTTGTAAAGTTTAAGCTAATTTTCGTGTTTCATTGCAGATAGTTGTCTTTATATCTCCATTAAACTGTCGGGTGGGGGGGGGGGGGGGGAAGGGAGGAAGGGAGTGTGTAGGTTGGATGTCACTGTTCACAGCAAGGCAACTGAAATTGGAGATCATTGAGTATACAAAAATTCCATTTAACAAAATTTTGCATCAGGCGTATACAAAAAGTGTTGATGAAGTGAATGATACTATGCACGAAACATGAATTAAAGCAGTTTCCTCCTATTCAATAAATCAGGGCCAAGCAAATCCGAGAATGCCCCTCCTCCAGTGCTATCTTCATCGTCATGGACGTCCTGAAATGGAACGTATTTATCTGTTGGTTATCCCAAGGTATAGCTGTTGCAAACCAATCCTTGGATTGACCACTACAGAAGAAGAATCCCAAGGTAAAACCTTGTCAAAAAGTCCTACTGTAGACGGTACATACATTTTAGTGAGTACTAAATGATACAAATAATGGTATCAGTATCATTTGGGCAAGTACTAATTTAAGTACATAATGGTAACTTTATACAACAATACGAGTATGAATATATCTCATATTGTTCCTCAACTTTTTCGAGCACCCTGTCGATCTCGTCTTCGTCACCGACCTCGTCTAAATCGTGGGTTTTAAAATCGATGTCTACCGTAATTTCAGGCAGCTTTTTGCAGGACTGGCCACAGCAGGTTCCGCAGACAACTGAGCACTAAATCTGCCTTCCTGCAACTGCAAGCATTTCTGCGTCTCTTCTTGCAACTGCAGGAAATCATGTGTAGTATGTCTGACGAGAAAGAAACTCGAGGCTAAAGAAGATCGAGTGGAATCACGACCACTCAAGACATGAGTGAAAGTGATGAGGTGACTGCCAGTGAATTTTGAGATGACTGAGTAGAAGACATTTGGCGTTTTATCTTTTTCACACTTCTGAAGGTATATGGTATGTTGCTTGGGACCTCTGCGATCAGTAAAGATGACTCACAAGTCTAAACCCTCTCCTACAATAAACCTGACGGCAAAATTAGAGGCCTTTCTGATAGCTGTGGTAATGATAAGCGTGTCAGCATCTTCTTCAACCAGAAAAACCTCAGCGTGCCTGGCTTCAAATTTCACCTTCAGCAGTTGAATGAGTTGTAATTCCTTTCCGTCTTTAGATAAAAAAAAATTATTGACAATGGTTGTGTCCTTAAATATCATCTCAGGAGAAGACGACTTTGTTCAGAGCTCTTTGTATTCTTTTGGCCAGGCTATGTTGGATAACAATCAAACACCACAGCTATGATCTCACCCTGCCTCGAGATATTGTCCACATCGAGCAGTTATCATCGCAAACGAGGAGTGGTTGGGTCAACCAGTTTCTAAAGGAGATTACTCCCCAACAACAAATTTAGTTTTTGCTCGTGACTCACCAATACTGACAATTTGGAATGCTTTATAGAAAGAGGACTTAATGCCCTTCCTCGTTCCCTCTTGACTTCTGGAATGGTGAAGAAGCTCTTCAATTCTTCATCCGGCTCTTTCAAAATGAACATTCTGTGCAACAATGTGAGTGGGTGCGAGAACAGAGAGATACGTCGATTGTACCTAAATGCAAAATTCTACACAGAGTACGCGAAAGAACTTGCCCCCCTTCTAACAGCCGTGTACCGCAAGTCTCTAGAGAAACGGAAGGTTCCAAATGATAGGAAAAGAGCACAGGTAGTCCCAGTCTTCACCGAGCGAGGTGGCGCAGTGGTTAGACACTGGACTCGATTTCGGGAGGACGAAGGTTCAATCCCGCGTCCGGCCATCCTGATTTAGGTTTTCCGTGATTTCCCTAAATCACTCCAGGCAAATGCCGGGATGGTTCCTCTGAAAGGGCACGGCCGACGTCCTTCCCCATCCTTCCCTAATCCGATGAGACCGATAACCACGCGGTCTGGTCTCCTTCCCCAAACAACCAAACCAACCCTAGTCCCAGTCTTCAAGAAGCGTCGTCGAGCTGATGCGCAAAACTATAGGCCTATATCTCTGACATCGATCTGTTGTAGAATTTTAGAACATGTTTTCTGCTCGCGTATCGTGTCGATTCTGGAAACCCAGAATCTACTTTGTAGGAATCAACATGGATTCCGGAAACAGCGATCGTGTGAGACCCAACTCGTTTTATTTGTTCATGAGACCCAGAAAATATTAGATACAGGCTCCCAGGTATATGCCATTTTCTTTGACTTCCAGAAGGCGTTCGATACAGTTCCACACTGTCGCCTGATAAACAAAGTAAGAGCCTACGGAATATCAGACCAGCTAAGTGGCTGGATTGAAGAGTTTTTAGCAAACAGAACACAGCATGTTGTTCTCAATGGAGAGACGTCTACAGACGTTAAAGTAACTTCCGGCGTGCCACAGGGAAGTGCTATGGGGCCATTACTTTTCACAATAGATATAATGACCTAGTAGATAGTGTCGGAAGTTCCATGCTGCTTTTCGCGGATGATGCTGTTGTATACAGAGAAGTTGCAGCATTAGAAAATTGCAGCGAAATGCAGGAAGATCTGCAGCGGATAGGCCCTTGGTGCAGGGAGTGGAAACTGACCCTTAACATAGACAAGTGTAATGTATTGCGAATACATAGAAAGAAGGATCCTTTATTGTATGATTATATGATAGCTGAACAAACACTGGTAGCAGTTACTCCTGTAAAATATCTGGAAGTATGCGTGCGGAACGATTTGAAGTGTAATGATCACGTAAAATTAATCGTTGGTAAGGCGGGTGCCAGGTTGAGATTCTTTGGGGGAGTCCTTAGAAAATGTAGTCCATCAACAAAGGAGATGGCTTACAAAACAATCGTTCGACCTATACTTAAGTATTGATCATCAGTGTGGGATCCGTACCAGGTCGGGTTGACAGAGGAGATAGAGAAGATCCAAAGAAGAGCGGCGCGTTTCGTCACAGGGTTGTTTGGTAAGCGTGATAGCGTTACGGAGAAGTTTAGCAAACTCAAGTGGCAGACTCTGCAAGAGAGGCGCTCTGCATCGCGGTGTAGCTTGCTGTCAAGGTTTCGAGAGGGTGCGTTTCTGGATGAGGTATCGAATATATTGCTTCCCCCTACTTATACTTCCCGAGATCCCGAGTGTAAAACTAGAGAGATTCGAGCGCGCACGGAGGCTTTCCGGCAGTCGTTGTTCCCGCAAACCATACGCGACTGGAACAGGAAAGGGAGATAATGACAGTGGCACGTAAATTACCCTCCGCCACACACCGTTGGGTGGCTTGCAGAGTATAAACGTAGATGTAGATGTAGATAGATGATTTGAAGGGTGCGAGAACAGAGACGTCACCATATCTTAAAACGATTGAAATTCGGCTTTAGTCTGTCGAACTGGGCTACTTCATTTGAGAATGTCTAGATGAATACAGTTGCAAACCGCAGTATTTTTCTGGGCAAATTCAACTCTATTTTTTCATAGTACCTGAGGAGACAAATACTAGGAGTACTGCTTTTCGTTTCCCATCACGGACGAATTAAGAAATTATATCCGTTAGCTGGGAAACTGAGATATGGATGATTGAATAACATAAAAGTACCGCTGTGTCTGTGTGATCCAGATATGAACAAGTAGTTTAAAGTTTACCCGTCTCTTCATGGTTGCTTGCGGTCGTATGAGATGCTGGTAAACACCGCCTGTGAGCTGCGGGGTCGCCGCAAACACGGTCATTAATTAGACTACGGCCCGAGCGAGCCCTGCTGCGGATTTGTTTGTGCAATCTGCTGCCACAGGCAGGGGCCCCACAGGAGGCAGCTTCCAGTGATCGGGTCGCCCACTCCTCTGGAAACGGCGAGATCACTCTCACAGAATCGATAGCACTTACTAACCCAGTAGTAATCACTTTCGAGTGGTTCGTCCTGCGTTAGGCTAGAGGTCCATACAACATTTATTTACCAACACGGAATTTCTCTTTAAGAAGGCGAAATTGCTTCTCTAGACAGTGTAGGACGAAAATAAATTAAAGTTTAACGTCCCATTAACTTGAGAAAATGAGAGATGGGGCAATATTAACGCAGGAGGGATACTCATGTAGTTTTATTTACCACCTAGAAAATATCAAGCGGTGGCCACGAGACGTGGTGCTGGTCATCTACATATTCACGCTTCAATGCAGCACATTCTACCCGACGATGGACGACTTGGCGGAGACCTTGGTTGTAGAAGTTAGCGTTTCGTGTATCAGGAATCGTGCCACCTTGTAAGTCAGCTCCTTGTCGATCTGGACCACCTTGTCAGGAATTTTTTTTCTTGTTTCTAGGGAAGGGGAAGAAGTCACTGGGTCTAATAACAAAGGAATATGAGGATCCGGGGAGGGAGGGTTATATGGGAAGGGGAGGGAGACATGATTTGGTACCGAAAGAGTGTGTGACTGTCCTGTGCACAAATGGACTTTGTCGTGTTGAAAAAGCACCCTATCGGTTAGTTTCCCTCAGTGGTTCGTCTTGACGTCCTCCCGTAAAGATGTCACGGTATTTCGGTAAAATGCTCCTGTGACGATTGGTCCTCCCAGACATCGTCTGGTACCACCACCCGATGATCGGTCCCACAAAACTTCGTCACCTTGCACGAGACTTGTGATGAATCCACGTGTTTGTTCCTTTGTTCAAGGTCATATTGCTACACACAGCAGTCGACGAGGGTGATTACAGGGCTAAAGAAGTTACCTGGATGGGGCTGACATCACCTGGATAGGGCTTACACCGCTGCATTATTTTCGCTGCTATTACAATTCATCGACCTATTTCAGTTGATGTGTGCAGTGACGGAAGCCAGCAGGCTGAAAACTGGTACTCAAGGGAAGGCAGGATACAGTTACGATTGACGACGTAGCCGAGCGGTGTAAGGCGCTGCAGTCATGGACTGTGCAGCTGGTCCCGGAGGAGGTTCGAGTCCTCCCTCGGGCATGGGTGTGTGTGTTTGTCCTTAGGATTATTTTGTTTAAGTAGTGTGTAAGCTTAGGGACTGACGACCTTAGCTGTTAAGTCCCATAAGATTTCACACACATTTCAACATTTTAGTTTTTTAAATTTTTATTTAGTGTCGAACGTTTTCTTTATATATTTAACCTTATCTGATTCGTATGGTATCTGTGGTGTCACCGCCAGACACCACACTTGCTAGGTGGTAGCTTAAATCGGCCGCGGTCCATTAGTACATGTCGGACCCGCGTGTCGCCGCCATCAGTACTTGCAGACCTAGCGCCACCACATGGCAGGTCTAGAAAGACGGACTAGCACTCGCCCCAGTTGTACGGACGACATTGCTAGCGACTAGACGTACGAGGCCTTCCTCTCATTTGCCGAGAGACAGTTAGAATAGCCTTCAGCTAAGCACATGACTACGACCTAGCAAGGCGCCATTAGCCTTACCTACTTTGAGAGTTATAGTATAAATGTCTCCAGAAGAACGCTGTATTCATCAGAGAATAAAAGTTAAGTATAAAGCAACTACGTACTTTTCTTGCTACCATTCAATAGTTATCCTGTTTCAGACTTCACGCCCGTCTGCATTAGTTAGCGTGCCTTTCGGCTACCTCCGAGTGGTGTGGCTGTCTTGCTACGCCACAACAGTTTGGCGACGAGTCAACGTGTTCTTCCTACTTGTTTTGCTCTGATTTGATTTGCTTGTGTCATGGCTTCGCCACAATCTCCAGATGTACTGTCCGAATTTTATCGCTTGCAGAATCAACAGACGCAGGCGTTATTGGATGCCCTGGGACAGCTCGTCCAGGGTCAACGTGCGCTGCAAAACGATGCGGCCGCCGCCGCTTCCTCACAGCTACCGCAGCTACAACATGCAGTTGCACCGCCGTTTCGCCAGTTCGATTCCACTCAAGAATCTTGGGCGGAATATTCCCGACAGCTGGATTTTCATCTGGCAGCCTACAGAATTCAAGGTAACGAGCGGCAGCCTCACTTATTGTCTTGTGTCGGCGTGCAAACGTACCGTGTGATAGTGAAATTGTTTCCCCGACGCGACGTAGCTACTCTGTCCTACGAAGAAATTGTGTCGGCTTTAGATGCCTATTTCAAAGAAACAGCTCATGTGGTTGCAAAACGGTATACGTTCTTTCGTACGAAACGTACGGCCGGTCAAACTAATAGGGAGTGGGTTGCAACTTTGCAAGGCCTTACTAGGGATTGTGAATTTCAGTGTGACTGTGGCCTTCCTTATTCAGATACAATGGTGCGTGATGCAATAGCACAGAACGTTTCTGATGTTCGCATAAGGGAACAGATTTTGAAGCTAGTTAATCCCTCCCTTCAACAAGTGATAGACATATTGGATAGGCAAGACACACTTGACTGTGCTCAGGAATCTTTTGAAGCTTCGCCAGCAGTGTGTAACATTAACCGGCCCGCTGGACGCGCTGCGCGGCCCGGTAACCGGCCCTCGCGCACTTCGACGCAGCTGACGCCGCGCTCTAAACCAGGTGTGCCTCGCCAGCCCGCAAATGCAGTGAAATCATGCCCGCGGTGTGCTACTAGACATTCGCGTGAAAATTGCCCGTCACGCCAAGCTATTTGCTTTTACTGTCACAAGAAAGGACATGTTCAAAGTGTTTGCCAGAAAAAGCTCAGATCAGACAATCACAACCGTTCCAGGCCCTTTGCTTCGCGCCGGAATCGAACCGCGGACACTCAGGCTCGGGAACCTTCGCCCATGGACATTCACGTAGTTAATGCCACTCCGCCCAGTGTTACTCTTTCTAACAGTGACTGTGTTCGTCCCACAAAAAGTGTGCGTCGACGTCGACGGCAATCCCGTCACGTCGCAAGTGATTCTGTACCAGTGTCTGTTCACGTTGCACAAAACAGTCGCTCTTGTCGTCAGCAGGACAATAAACTTTTTGTAGATTTGGACTTTGCCGGACAAGTGATACCATTCCAGCTCGATACCGGAGCTGCAGTTTCATTGCTCAATCACGCCACGTACAAACAACTGGGCGCACCGCCGTTGCGTGCCGCAAAAGTTCAGCTCACTAGTTATTCAGGACAGCATATCCCTGTGTTAGGACAGTGCAGCCTTCTTGCTACATACACGGGGACAAACAAACCTTGTGTCGTTTTACGTTCTTCGTTCTTCTGCTGCAGTGAACTTGTTTGGTTTAGATTTATTTCAATTGTTTAACTTGTCCATAGTGAATCAGGTTCTCTCAGTGAACCAGACTGTGCCTTCAGCCAGTGTTTCTAGTCTATGTGAGGAATTTGCAGACATTTTTGCACCGGGCCTTGGTTGCGCTAAGAACTATGAAGCACATTTGGAACTAAAAGTCAACGCGCAACCGAAATTTTTCAGAGCGCGCAATGTTCCCCACGCATTGCGTGATGAGGTCGCAAGAACATTAAAAGATTTAGAATCGCAAGGTGTCATTGAACGTGTGCAGGCTTCTCTCTGGGCCTCACCGTTAGTGATTTTGCAAAAACCTTCCGGCAAATTGAGACTTTGCGTGGACTTCAAAGCAACAGTGAATCCACAACTAGTGACTGCTACTTTTCCTTTGCCCCGCCCGGAAGATCTTTTTGACAAACTGTGCCCGGGAAAATATTTTTCAAAGTTGGACCTAGCAGATGCGTACTTGCAAATACCGGTGGACGAAGAATCCCAGCGCGTATTGGTGGTTAACACGCATCTTTGACTATACAGAGTCAAAAGACTGCCATTCGGGTGTGCATCCGCCCCTGCATTGTTTCAGCAATATTTACAAACTATTTGTGCGTCGGTCCCTACTGCAGCTAACTATCTGGACGATATAGTGATCTCAGGAAAGACGGAAGCAGAACATTTACAAAATCTCAGAACACTATTTCAGGTCTTGCGACAGAATGGTCTTCGCTTGCGGAAGGACAAATGTGTGTTTTTTGCTCGTGACTTGCCGTATCTGGGACATGTCATAAATGCCCAAGGCATCCATCCGAGTCCAGAGCACCTCAGTGCCATACAGGACTTGCCTGCACCACAAACTTTGAAGCAGCTACAGAGTGTGTTGGGAAAAATTAATTATTATCATCGCTTTCTGCGCAATGCCTCTTCCATTTCAGCTCCGCTTCATCGCTTACGCCGTAAAGGTGTTCCGTTCGTCTGGTCGACGGAATGCGAACGCGCCTTTCGCCAATTGAAATCGGCGTTGCTTTCAAATACTTGCCTTACGCCATTCGATCCCCAGAAACCCCTTTTGTTGATGGTAGATGCATCGGATTTCGGGATCGGTGCTGTGCTTGCGCACAAAGATGGTTCGCATGATCGCCCTATTGCCTTTGCGTCAAAATTGCTCTCGTCAGCGCAAAGAAATTATTCCCAGATAGAGAAAGAAGCTTTGGCTCTCGTGTTTGGTGTTACGAAGTTTCACGATTTCTTGTATGGTCGTCACTTTACCATCATTACAGACCACAAACCTTTGACATCGCTTTTTCATCCGAACAAGCCTGTACCTCCACGTACAGCGCAGAAATTCATTCGCTGGTCTCTTTTCCTCTCGCAGTACCGCTACGATATCTTGTACCGGTCCACTGCTAAGCACGGAAACGCAGATGCGTTGTCCCGTTTGCCTGTTGCCGAGGATAAAGCATTCGATTCTTCCGAACTTGCTTGCATGTTCATTGATGCGGACACTGATGACGTGGTCGAATCGTTTCCGATTGATTTTCGTCGTGTAGCTACAGCCACAGCTGCAGACCCTGTCCTTGCTACCGTTTTGCGTTTTGTTACTACGCAATGGCCCTTGTCGAAGTCACGGATCGAGGATCCGATGGTTCGCCGATTTTTTGCTCACAAGTCGACTTTTTGTACGACGTGGTGTTTTGTTGTTGCGTTCTGATAATGATCAGTCTAGGGTCGTGGTCCCACGTTCGTTACAGTCCTCTGTCTTAAAGCTTCTCCACCAAGGACATTGGGGTATAGTGCGTACGAAACAACTTGCTCGTCAGCACTGTACTTGGTTCGGAATCGATGCAGCGATTACGAATATGTGCTCTTCTTGCATGGCGTGTGCCGAACAACAATCCGCACCGCCGCGGAAATTCTTTGCTTGGCCGAAAGCCGCTTCCCCTTGGCAACGCTTACACATAGATTTTGCTGGTCCATTCTGGAATGCTCGATGGTTGGTTGTTGTCGATTCCTTCAGTAATTTTCCTTTTGTTGTCCGGATGTCTTCCACGACGTCCTCTGCCACCATCCAAGCGTTGTCTGCTATCTTTTGCATTGAAGGTCTTCCGCAGACTATTGTTTCTGACAATGGTCCACAATTCATGTCCGCAGAATTTCAGTCATTCTGCAAGGCCAATGGTATTCAACATCTGACATCCGCGCCGTTTTCGCCTCAGTCAAACGGTGCCGCTGAACGTTTGGTCCGGACTTTCAAGTCACAGATGTTGAAGTTGAAAGAGTCGCATTCTCGGGAGGACGCGTTGTTGCTCTTTTTGTCTTCGTATCGCTCTCGGCCCCGCGATGGTCGCTCGCCGGCTGAGTTGCTTCACGGTCGTCCTCATCGAACCTTGATGTCTTTGCTGCATCCGCCGCATCAGGTTCCTGTGCAGCGGCAGACTCCTGCTTTTGCTCCTGGCGACGCTGTATTATATCGCAACTATCGCGGTTCAAGGCGTTGGCTCGCAGGGCGCATTCTTCGCTGCCTCGGCCGCGCGATGTATTTGGTTTTGGGGGCCTCTGGTGAGGTGCGTCGGCATCTCAATCAGCTGCGCCTCTGTCGTCGCCTGGGTTCTGCCGCTCCCCGTCTGCTTTCAGCGACGGAGCCGTCCGGTCAGCGCCCTGGGGACCCATCTACTGGCTCGCCTCATCCCCAGGTGTTACCGACGATGCCTTCCATTCTGCCCCATGGCGTCGCGCCGCTGCAGCCGCCGCTGCAGCCGCCGCCGCTGCCGCCCGCAGAGGACGCTTCGCTGCAGCCGCCAACCGCCTCCCTGGGTCACGCGCCGCCGATCGCTTCCCGTGACCAGCTGTCGTCCGCCCTGGACCTCTTGCCCGCTCCGGACCACATGGCGTCATCGCGCGTCGGATACCCTGACGCAATGGAGGTCGACCCTTCGGGCCCTCCTGTTTCATTACGGGCGCATGCGCCGCATGTTGACGTGCACCCTGGAGTAGGTTTCCAGGCGTTTCCTAGCTCCCCTCGGACCGAATGGCCGGGTGCGGGTGGCACAGCCTCGCCTGTTGTTAGGCTCCCCACCTCATCGCATACGTCAACATGGGGCCCTCCCCACGGCGGGCGGAAGCCTTATAACACGACCGTTCGCCGATTTGCGGGGGAGGAATGTGGTGTCACCGCCAGACACCACACTTGCTAGGTGGTAGCTTAAATCGGCCGCGGTCCATTAGTACATGTCGGACCCGCGTGTCGCCGCCATCAGTACTTGCAGACCTAGCGCCACCACATGGCAGGTCTAGAAAGACGGACTAGCACTCGCCCCAGTTGTACGGACGACATTGCTAGCGACTAGACGTACGAGGCCTTCCTCTCATTTGCCGAGAGACAGTTAGAATAGCCTTCAGCTAAGCACATGACTACGACCTAGCAAGGCGCCATTAGCCTTCCCTACTTTGAGAGTTATACTATAATGTCTCCAGAAGAACGCTGTATTCATCAGAGAATAAAAGTTAAGTATAAAGCAACTACGTACTTTTCTTGCTACCATTCAATAGTTATCCTGTTTCAGACTTCACGCCCGTCTGCATTAGTTAGCGTGCCTTTCGGCTACCTCCGAGTGGTGTGGCTGTCTTGCTACGCCACAACAGTATCATACCTAAGCTCGGGTACCGCTTTCACATCATACTTACAGCTTTAGTTTTAATAAGCTGTATTCACTGAAAATTTCACCCCTCATTTAGGAAAAGTAAATAAGTGTGAGAAGTTGCACACAATATATTTTAAAGCAGTAATTCCAGACTCAAAAATAAATAAAAATACCACACGTTCGTAATGAAGGAATAAACAATAGACTTTTCAGTGAGTTACAATTTAACAAATCACCATTATATACAGATACAGCAGATAGTTTTTTAAAAGCAAGCCACTGTGATCTGGGCAGAAGGCGTACAGGTATTGAAATATTAAAGGTAATTCGCCACAAACACAGCAGAAGGCATCAGACGCCAGGAATGGCAGTAAATAAGGTTTTAAGGCTATAGTTTTCCACATGTCACTGTGCTATGGGTTACCTCGATTTTGTGGAAGCCACAGTCGCAGACCACAATGTGTTGTTGATAAGGGTCATAATATATTAGCGTGAACTGTATTTTGACCAGACGAAACTACTTCTGTCCGGCTATAACTGTGTGTTCTTACATTGTTCTGGCAGAAGCCTCAACAAACTATAGCAAGTGAAATGTTGTTGTTGTTGTGATCTTCAGTCTTGAGGCTAGTTTGATGCAGCTCTCCATGCTGCTCTATCCTGTGCAAGCTTCTTCATCTCCCAGTACCTACTGCAACCTACATCCTTCTGAATCTACTTAGTGTATTCATCTCTTGGTCTCCCTCTACGATTTTTACCCTCCACGCTGAACTCCGGTACTAAATTGGTGATCCCTTGATGCCTCAACACATGTCCTACCAACCGATCCCTTCTTCTAGTCAGGTTGTGCCACAAACTTCTCTTTTCCCCAATCCTATTCAATACTTCCTCATTAGTTATGTGATCTACCCATCTAATCTTCAGCATTCTTCTGTAGCACCACATTTCAAAAGCTTCTGTTCTCTTTTTGTCCAAACTATTTATCGTCCATGTTTCACTTCCATACATGGCTACACTCCATACAAATTCTTTCAGAAATGACTTCCTGACACTTAAATCTATACTCAATGTTAACAAATTTCTCTTCTTCAGAAACGCATTCCTTGCTATTGCCAGTCTACATTTTATATCCTCTCTACTTCGAAAATCATCAGTTTTTTGCTCCCCAAATAGCAAAACTCCTTTACTACTTTAAGTGTCTCATTTCCTAATCTAATTCCCTCAGCATCACCCGAATTAATTCGACTACATTCCATTATCCTCGTTTTGCTTTCGTTGATGTTCATTTAAACTCTCCTTTCAAGAAACTATCCATTCCATTCAACTGCTCTTCCAAGTCCTTTGCTGTCCCTGACAGAATTACAACGTCATCGGCGAACCTCAAAGTTTTTATTTCTTCTCCATGGATTTTAATACCTATTACGAATTTTCGTTTGGTTACCTTCACTGCTTGCTCAGAATACAGATTGAATAACATCCGGGAGAGGCTACAACCCTGTCTTACTCCCTTCCCAACCACTGCTTCCCTTTCATGTCCCTCGACTCTTATAACTGCCATCTGGTTTCTGTACAAATTGTAAATAGCCTTTCGCTCCCTGTATTTTACCCCTGCCACCTTCAGAATTTGCAAGAGAGTATTCCAGTCAACATTTTCAAAAGCTTTCTCTAAGTCTATAAATGCTAGAAACGTAGGTTTCCCTTTCCTTAATCTTTCTTCTAAGATAAGTCGTAAGGTCAGTATTGCCTCACGTGTTCCAATATTTCTACAGAATCCAAACTGACCGTCCCCGATGTCGGCTTCTACCAGTTTTTCCATTCGTCTGTAAAGAATTCATGTTAGTATTTTGCAGATGTGACTTATTAAACTGACAGTTCGGTAATTTTCACATTTGTCAACACCCGCTTTCTTTGTGATTGGAATTATTATATTCTTCTTGAAGTCTGAGGGTATTTCGCCTGTTTCATACATCTTGCTCACCAGATGGTAGAGTTTCGTAAGGACTGGCTCTCCCAAGGCTGTCAGTAGTTCTAATGGAATGTTTTCTACTCCCGGGGCCTTGTTTCGACTCAGGTTTTTCAGTGCTCTGTCAAACTCTTCACGCAGTATTATATCTCCCATTTCATCTTCATCTACATGCTCTTCCACTTCCATAATATTGTCCTCAAGTACGTCGCCCTTGTATAGACCCTCTATATACTCCTTGCACCTTTCTGCTTTCCCTTCGTTGCTGAGAACTGGTCTTCCACCTGAGCTTTTGATATTCGTACAAGTGGTTCTCTTTTCTCTGAAGGTCTCTTTAATTTTCCTGTGGGCTGTATCTATCTTACCCCTAGTGAGATAAGCCTCTACATCCTCACATTTGTCCTTCAGCCATGCCTGATTAGCCATTTTGCACTTCCTGTCAATCTCATTTTTGAGACGTTTCTATTCCTTTTTGCCTACTTCATTTGCTGCATTTTTATATTTTCTCTTTCATCAATTAAATTCAGTATTTCTTCTGTCACCCAAGGATTTGTACTTGCCCTCGTCTTTTTACCTACTTGATCCGCTGCTGCCTTCACTACTTCGTCCCTCAGAGCTACCCATTCTTCTTCTACTGTATTTCTTTCCCCCATTCCTGTCAAATGTTCCCTTATGCTCTCCCTGAAACTCTGAACAACCTCCGGTTTAGTCAGTTTATCCAGGTATCATCTCCTTAAATTCTCACCTTTTTGCAGTTTTTTCAGTTTTAATCTACGTAAAAAAGAATCCACATCTGCACCTGGAAATGTCTTACAATTTAAAACCTTGTTCCTAAATCTCTGTCTTACCTTTATATAATCTATCTGAAACCTGTCAGTATCTCCAGGCTTCTTCCATGCAAACAACCTTCTTTCATGATTCTTGAACCAAGTGCCAGCTATGATTAAGTTGTGCTCTGTGCAAAATTCTACCAGGCGGCTTCCTTTTTCGTTTCTTATACCCAATTCATATTCACATATTACGTTTCCTTCTCTCCCTTCTCCTACTGCCGAAATCCAGTCATCCATGACTATTAAAATTTCGTCTCCCTTCAATATCTGAATAATTTCTTTTATCTCATCATACATTTCATCAATTTCGTCATCATCTGCAGAGCTAGTTGGCATATAAACCTGTACTACTGTAGTAGGCGTGGGCTTCGTGTCTATCTTGGCAACAATAATGCGTTCACTATGCTGTTTGTAATAGCTTACCCGCACGCCTATTTTTTTTATTCCTTATTAAACCTACTCCTGCATTACCTCTATCTGATTTTGTATTTATAACCCTGTATTCACCTGTCCAAAAGTCTTGTTCCTCCTGCTACCGAACTTCATTAATTCCAACTATATGTAACTTTAACGTATCCATTTCCCTTTTTAAATTTTCTAACCTACCTGCTCGATTAAGGGATCTGACATTCCACGCTCCGATCCGTAGAACGCCAGTTTTCTTACTCCTGATAACAACGTCCTCTTGAGTAGTCCCCGCCGGGAGATCCGAATGGGGGACTATTTTACTTCCGGAATATTTTACCCAAGAGGACGCCATCATCATTTAACCATACAGTAAAGCTGCATGCCCTCGTGAAAAATTACGGCTGTAGTTTCTCCTTGCTTTCAGCCGTTCGCAGTACCAGCACAGCAAGGCCGTTTTGGTTAGTTTTACAAGGCCAGATCAGTCAATCATCCAGACTGTTGCCCTTGCAACTACTGAAAAGGCTGCTGCCCCTCTTCAGGAACCACACGTTTGTCTGGCCTCTCAGCAGATACCCCTCCGTTGTGGTTGCAGCTGCGGTACGGCTATCTGTATCGCTGAGGCACGCAAGCCTCCCCACCAACGGCAAGGTCCATGGTTCATTGGCGGGGGGGGGGGGGGGGGGGGAGGGAGTGAAATACTAGTTCACTTTATCACATAAGGAAATAAAATACTGACTTAAATTTCATAACTTGCTTACCATTGGATTGTTTCATAATTTACAACTGCCACTGACTAGCAAAGCATCATTTGATGCACTTATTAACAAACTGTTCTCTTGAATTACAATGTACAACATTTACTAAAGTACAGATGTATCAGACACTTTAACAAATCGTTGGTTCTTCACTATGATGTTCGCTCCTTCAGACGAAGTTACGACATGGGACAGGTTTTCCGTGCTCTTGTCTGTATTGGTCTCCGGTGCGATGGTGCTGCTGTATTGAGAGGGTCTTCAGCAGCGCCTTCCATAAGTCATTGCAGGTTGCAGAGAGACGTCGCTAACGTCTGTGGAATCGATATGTGTTGCCGACTTAGATGTGGGACAGCGATCTGTGGACGAGAACCTCATATTGTAAATATGCACACAGGCACCACTGTAATACAGCAAGTCGCATAGATATTCAACGCTAGACGTCAACGGTGAACAGATAGGCTATCGAGAATCGGCTTTTCTATAGAAAGCCAAGAACTCACTTGTGCCTGTGATCAGATTGTTGATGGGCTTGCCCGATTTTTTGATGTACAACAACCACTGTCCAAAAGTCTACAAGGAATGGTGCTACCTTGCTACCTTGAAATATCGCATAAGAACAGTTGTCATAAAAATAACGGGAGCCAGAGAAAAGAGTCAAGCCTTGTCGAAAACAATGGATTTCAAAAAACATATTGCTGCTGTCGATGAATAATCTCAATCATTCTCCGAGAGAATGTTGCGAAGGGAACTGTATGCAACGGAATTTTGGAATAGGATAGCTCGCAGAAGGAACCTGCTCACAGTGGCACAGACAGCTGCGTGTGTTCAATCACTCAGACAACATAAAGACTGGACGGTAGTTACTTGGAGGAGTACCGTGTAGTTCACCGAGGGTACGTTAAACCATAATCTTGCTATGTCTCACTGAGCTTCAGTTCTTTTGATTACATCTAGGACGGCACCGAATGAGATGCGTGTATATTGGGTCCGGTTCAGACAGTTCTACAAATTGTGGCAGTTGAGCTACGTAGAACAAGATCTCACGCAAATGGTGGCTGTGTCTCCCTGAGTGCACGCCATGACGCGTTTTCGCCGTAATAAATATCAGGTAGTTGTGTGCAACTGAGGTGCTCATGACTGTGCGCTACATGTCTAAAAGAAATAACTTGCACAAGTAATTGTGGAATGTGATGTAGAGGAGTTAGACGTAGGCATTACTTTGGTGCCGGCTTCTACGTAAAAAAGTTGTATCCAACATCGTACTAGTTGACTGTGATGAGCGGGTGTGCTTTCGTATAATCAGAGGTCTGCGTTGTTGTGTTGAGTGTCAAGTTCATGCAGAAGTTTAATTACCGAACGATGGGACAGAGGCGATTAGTTAACTTCTTTGGAGTATTTAGTTAACTTCTTTGAAGTATTTAGTTAACTTCTTTGAAGTACAGTCTATTTGAACCCAGATACTTATGTTTTCATTATAATTGTTTTCCTTTTTATGTTAGAAAAACTTCGACTGTGGTAATGTAAATTAGTGAGTACAATCGTTAACTATTCCACGTCATTAAAAACCGAGTGTATAAAATTCGTTTGTGTAGGGTAGATAGCTTCGTTAATTTTGTTTGCATTTTGACCAAACTAAAAACCAGAAAGTCGAAAGTTTTACTTGCCAACGCGTTACAGATCAAAGAAAGAGAAGGGTATATCAGTTTGACGGTTTACAGCCCAAGCAATTTTGTTATTCTTCTCTTATCAGAGTTATTATTTGAATCTTTGCAAAATAAGAGTGTTATCGAACTTAATAACTAGCATACAGGATGATAAGGAGCAGAATACCTCATTTCCCTATCAGTGCAATAAATACTTGTTGAAGCACTGTTAAATAGTGTTGACTAACTATAACACATTCAGAAATATAGCGAATAATACCGCAGTTGTTTGTGTTACTGCTTTTACAAATTGTTTCCATTCCCTTTTTTAAGCGTATCTCTCCTCTTACTTTTCACCGACAAACGAAGAAACAAAAAAAAAAATGCAAGGGATACGTAGCACAATAAAATAGTTTTGATTGGCATGAAAGGGTCTTCCCTTAACGTAAGTACTACCTCTGTTATTCTCATATGAGATTTCTGAATATAAAATGATTTTAGACGGTGTTCGAGTAACATTTTCCTTTCCACTTTCGCTTGACGGTTCTCTTACCAGTTTGTTAGCTCGGTCGAAAGGTGGGGACGGTTGTGGTTAAAGCGCCAAATAAAAACTTCCTGAGTACGGCCGAAAACCACTCCATATTCAGTAGCAAAAGGAAAAGAAGTAACATGCGTGTGCTCGCTACAAGTTTGGCTTTATACCGGACCAACAGAAAAACGCACAGTATGCGTAGCAGCCAACAACACAGCAGGCAGTTTTGCTTAAGCGCTGAGAGCAGTATTCCATATTTTACTCTGAAACGTATTGACTGTGATAGCGGCGGAGACAAAGAGTGAACTAAACTGATCCAACAGGTATTTACAAACATAAACTAGAGTAATTTTATAATTGTTGTCTTTTACAATACAACTCAATTAAGACACTTCCCGCTATCCCCTATAACCGCCCCCCCCCCGCCACCCCTTTTTCTGCTGCATGTACCAATCCTGACATTAAAAAATTTTCACTTTTATCGCATGTACGTGATGGCACAATAGGATTTAAACACGATTTCTCCTCTCTATTTTAGTTATAAGTCTAAAAGATTAACATTGTTTTTATGGTGTTTGTGAGTGAATATTTTCCAGTGTTTATTTAGCTGGAATCAACGTTCCCTTATAAACCTATTGAACACTGTTACTGTCCTTCTTTGCTTCTTCATTTTTTAATAAAAATGTATTTAATTGTACCCTTTCAAAATTACGATAGTTGTCGCACTGTGTTATCAGTACACTGAGTCTACAATTCAAAAAAGATAATTATGCTCGTACGCCATTTTCCTCTTCTGTCTCCCCAGTCTGTTGTACAAGGGATAGGCAAAATAATGTGGACGCCTGTAATTATTTGGGAATGGTTTATTAGGATGGGTTGTACCCCCATTTGCCCGCAATACAGCCGCGATTCTTCTTGGAATACTGGCGTATAATGATTGTATAGTCTCAAGTGGAATGTTCTGCCACTCTTCGATGAGAACCTGTTCCGGAATCTGCGCTACAGTACCATCCAAAAGGATTCGATAATGTTAGTCCGGGGACTGTGCTGCCCAGGAAAGATGCTGCAGTTTAGTTGCATGCTCCTCATACCACGATTGTACTGTTCTGGCTGTGTGATAGGGTGCATTATCGTCCTGAAATATGGCATATTTGTTGGGGAAGAACATTTGAAACATGGGGTGCACCTGATCACCTTAAATGTTCACATAATCGTTGGCTGTAACATGGCGTTTGAGAGTAGTGTTTGGACCAGCAGAATACCATGATATGGCACCTCCATGCTTAACCAAGCAATCAGAATTGTAGGCTTCTTTCGGCGCTCTCCTGACGTAAACCGGCCCGATGTTGGAAATAACGAAACCTTCGACTCGTCGGGCCATATGACGTGTTTCCACTGATCATCCGTTACGGATTTATGCTACTGTCATCATATTTTACGCTTTTTTCACTGGTTATCGTCACTAATGATTTGTGGAGTTCTCGGCAACAGTGCCGATAGATACGGGGTCTAGAAGTTGGCTATTGATGTCTGTAGTCAGCCACCGTAGTTTTGTGTTATTTTTACACAATTCGTGTTAGCGTACGACGATCTGTCATTTAGTTTTGATTTGCTCTCACTTTTACATTTACACAATGGTGTCTTTCTGCATTTTGTGTAGGCTGTCATGACTGTTGAAACAGTTGCTTTTGAAAAATTCAATAAGTTAGCTGTCTTGGTTACTGATGCTCCAGATAATCGGGACATCACAATTTGCCCTCTTTGGAACACTGTTAAGTCTTCCATTGCTACTTGTAAACAATCTACAGTGATGCCTAGCCCTTACTGAACACGCACAGTCCATTGCGACACGTGCCTTACCTGCGTCGTTGACCATCGAACACAACAAACCCATTACTACCGTTGTTCACATTGTTTTCCCTATCCACTGTATCTGCAGTATAAGTGCGTATTTCCTCTATAGTTTGTTCATGGGCTTGCCAATGCTTTGTATCTGTGGCTTACACCTGCATGAGATAGGACTGTTTCGAGCCAGTTCCAGCACGTCTCCTTCTGTCCTCCCTTCCTTCTCTCCTCATTATCCCTTGAACACGTGTTTTAAATATGTACTAACCACGAACACAAGTGTACGACTAAGTAGTCCTAAAACACAGACACCAAGATATAGACAACACAACACATTTGAAACAGAAACATATGGAGCACACTAACGTATAATAACAGAAAAACAGTGTAACGAATTGGAAACATAATGAAGAAGCAAGTGATCTAAATATCATACAGAGCCAATAACAGAAAAAAGAGACAAAGAAGATACAATAGAACTCTACACAAATTTAGCAATGCAGTTACCAACTCACATGCAACTCTCATCATTCCTAAGATGTATCACGAACATGAAGGAATTTTGGAACAAATTACACAACAAATGTCAGCTCTTACGAGTGACAGTTCACATTCGCTTAACATTTACTAAGTGAAAATTGCCGTCGCAGAAATATCGAATCTGATCTACAGATTCTGACACACGCCAGTAGCTTACAATGTAAATTAACACTGGAAGAAAACTCTTACAAACAAATGCTTTATTACGAGGAAGAAACGTAATAAATGAACACTCAACACTTTGCAACAACATACTCTTTAGTGCTTCAAGAAAACAGACAACTGACACACAACAGGCATAACATACACGTACACGTACACGTACACGTACACGTACACGTACACGTACACGTACACGTACACGTACACGTACACGTACACGTACACGTACACGTACACGTACACGTACACGTACACGTACACGTACACGTACACGTACACGTACACGTACACGTACACGTACACGTACACGTACACGTACACGTACACGTACACGTACACGTACACGTACACGTACACGTACACGTACACGAAAATGTTTGGTTTGGGGGGCGCTCAACTGCTTGGTTATCAGCTCCCGTACAAATTCCCAACCTTTGCTCAGCCCAATCTCGCCACTTTCATGAATGAGGATGAAATGATGAGAACAACACAAACAACCATCATCTCGAGGCACACACATAAACACACAACAGAAGATTTACTATGCCTCACACTGACTAACGTCTAATGAACAAAACGCGTCAGAGTTCTCCTGAAGCTTTCAAAATTCTCGTGATACGCGATAGATTTCACGATACACGTCAGCAACAAAAAAAAAGGTTCAAATGGCTCTGAACACTATGGGACTTAATATCTGAGGTCATCAGTCCCCTACAACTTAGAACCACTTCTACTTAACTAACCTAAGGACGTCACACACATCCATGCCCGCACGACAGCAACAAATTGGTGTAATATCTTCATTACCGCCAAAGTGAAGGTTATGCTTTTGTGAGATATTTGAAGCAGTTAAGTACGTAACAGAATTCGTTATAATCGAATGACAACATAAAGTGTCTCAGCGGCTGTAATCAGCCGCTAATTTGATTTTCCCACTACAGATATTTTTGTTTTCACATTTTCATACTTGATAATAAAAGCAGCTCATGCTCATGCAGATGACACGTTGCATGCCGAGAAAACGCACCAAAAATACAATATAGGAAATGATACCTCTGATCAGCCATGAATCATGACATTATGACCACCTACCTAATAGTCGGTCTGTACACCTTTGGCATGGATAATAGTGGCGAGGTGTCGTGGCATGGAAGCAATAAGGCTTTGGTAGGTCGCTGCAGGGACGGCACTACATCCGCACACACAAGTCACCTAATTCTCTTAAATTCCAGGGATCGGTGGGATGGGCTTTGATGCCACGTTCAATCACATCCCAGATTTGTTCGATCGGGTTCAGATCTGGAAACTCGTGGGGCCAGTACATCAATTGGAACTCTCCACTGTGTTCCCCGAACTACATCACACTCCTGGCCTTGTGACATGGAGTGTTAACCTCCTGAAAGATGCCACTGCCATCGGGGTACATGATCGTCATGAAGGGGTGTACGTGATCTGCAACCAGTGTGCTATAATCCTTGGCCGTCATAGTGCCTTGCACGACCTCCACTGGACCCATGGATTCACACGTGAATGTTCCCCAGAGAATAATGTAACCGCCGCCAACTAGTCTCCGTCCCGCAATACACGCGTCAAGAACGTGTTCCCCTGGGAGACGACGGATTGGGGTTCTCCCATCGGTATGATGAACAACGTATCGGAAGCCATCAACCATGCAACGCTTTGTCACTGCGCCAACGTCCAGAGCCAATGGTCACGTGCCCATTTCCTCGTAGTTGCCGATTTCGTGGTGTTAACACTGGTGGGTAATCGACTGCGGAGGCCCCTTCTTTACGAGTGTTCGGTGCGCTGTGCATTCAGACACGTTTGTACTCTGCCAGTATTAAAGTCTGGTGTTACTTCCGCTACTATTCGCCGCCAGTCCTGTTTTACCAATCTTCCCATCCTACGCGGTCCACCACATGCAATGAGGGGGCCAAAGCCCACGACGTCTGGACGTGGTTTGGCCTTGGCTTCGCCAGTTGTTAGACTAGTGCAGTTACCGAAATGCATGTGCCCAACCTCTGGTTCATCACACTCTGCCCTCGGTCAAACTCAGATAGATCGCCCTCCTTTCCCACCCTACGCACAAACAGCACAGACTCTGATACTAAATATACCGTGCGTGTGACTCATTAGCACTCACTCCTCAACAGGTGACGCTGCTATCACATGGACGGGTTAATATCTACACTCCTGGAAATGGAAAAAGAACACATTGACACCGGTGTGTCAGACCCACCATACTTGCTCCGGACACTGCGAGAGGGCTGTACAAGCAATGATCACACGCACGGCACAGCGGACACACCAGGAACCGCGGTGTTGGCCGTAGAATGGCGCTAGCTGCGCAGCATTTGTGCACCGCCGCCGTCAGTGTCAGCCAGTTTGCCATGGCATACGGAGCTCCATCGCAGTCTTTAACACTGGTAACATGCCGCGACAGCGTGGACGTGAACCGTATGTGCAGTTGACGGACTTTGAGCGAGGGCGTATAGTGGGCATGCGGGAGGCCGGGTGGACGTACCGCCGAATTGCTCAACACGTGGGGCGTGAGGTCTCCACAGTACATCGATGTTGACGCCAGTGGTCGGCGGAAGGTGCACGTGCCCGTCGACCTGGGACCGGACCGCAGCGACGCACGGATGCACGCCAAGACCGTAGGATTCTACGCAGTGCCGTAGGGGACCGCACCGCCACTTCCCAGCAAATTAGGGACACTGTTGCTCCTGGGGTATCGGCGAGGACCATTCGCAACCATCTCCATGGAGCTGGGCTACGGTCCCGCACACCGTTAGGCCGTCTTCCGCTCACGCCCCAACATCGTGCAGCCCGCCAACAGTGGTGTCGCGACGGGCGTGAATGGAGGGACGAATGGAGACGTGTCGTCTTCAGCGATGAGAGTCGCTTCTGCCTTGGTGCCAACGATGGTCGTATGCGTGTTTGGCGCCGTGCAGGTGAGCGCCACAATCAGGACTGCATACGACCGAGGCACACAGGGCCAACACCCGGCATCATGGTGTGGGGAGCGATCTCCTACACTGGCCGTACACCACTGGTGATCGTCGAGGGGACACTGAATAGTGCACGGTACATCCAAACCGTCATCGAACCCATCGTTCTACCATTCCTAGACTGGCAAGGGAACTTGCTGTTCCAACAGGACAATGCACGTCCGCATGTATCCCGTGCCACCCAACGTGCTCTAGAAGGTGTAAGTCAACTACCCTGGCCAGCAAGATCTCCGGATCTGTCCCCCACTGAGCATGTTTGGGACTGGATGAAGCGTCGTCTCACGCGGTCTGCACGTCCAGCACGAACGCTGGTCCAACTGAGGCGCCAGGTGGAAATGGCATGGCAAGCCGTTCCACAGGACTACATCCAGCATCTCTACGATCGTCTCCATGGGAGAATAGCAGCCTGCATTGCTGCGAAAGGTAGATATACGCTGTGCTAGGGCCGACATTGTGCATGCTCTGTTGCCTGTGTCTATGTGCCTGTGGTTCTGTCAGTGTGATCATGTGATGTATCTGACCCCAGGAATGTGTCAATAAAGTTTCCCCTTCCTGGGACAATGAATTCACGGTGTTCTTATTTCAATTTCCAGGAGTGTATATTAGATCGGTGGTCTTAACGTTCTGGCTGAACGGTTTACTGTAGTATTATTTGCACATGTGTCTGAGACCAAACAGTGCAACAAACGATAAGGTTTTTCCTCAATATGAGGTAAAGAAGTTCATTTTCATGTTTTAAAATAAAGAATCCCACTGAAGATAGTTGTTTCACCGAAACTAGTTTCGGGAGGTGTAAAAAACAAAACGTGTTTTCATCAAGGAGACCACATAATTCACAAACTATTTTCCGCAGACACGGACCAACAACGAAAGAGTTCAGCTTACAGTGATTTTCCTTAAAAGGGTTTTCGGCTGTTTTATGTTTCTACGCTTGCTGCTGATACTGTTTTTGTTAAAAATGTGCGTCGACTTTCAACCCAAAATCCCGACTCGTCAGCAGCGGTGCTAGCTAATAATAGGCAATGATAGCTTGTTTGTCTAATGGCAATAAGCTGTCGGTTGGCTACAAATATTAAGACTACAATATATGACACAGTATCCTGTGTTAAGTTCTTTCACTTGGTAAGAAAACATATTCATCAATGAATTTAAGTATGCTCACTATTAATATGTTGTGGTTGTGCTGTTTTTGATAGATATTCTGATAGTGTGCCAGGTCTGAAACGCGTAAATATACAATCTTAACGACAAGTGGACTTCTGGTATCAGTGGATAAAAAGTTTAGAAAAGGATGTGCTGAGTATCGACATAATCGTTATGGGTCTCCCAAGCGTATTTATTTTGTAAGTTGACTATGCTCATATATGACGAAAAAAATATTATGAGCTGTTGCAGTTTCCCGTAATATTTTTACTTAGTCTAAGGAAATGTCTCTTAGGAATAATACACAATGCCAACGGGTCTTTGGCAGGGAACGTGCCTGTCATAAAAACATACAAATATATTTACAGGCTTTGGACGAATACATGGAAACAGTAAGAACGCAACACATTGCCATGCTAAAATACGGTTAAAGAAATCCGTTGGCATTCAAAGCAGCTTTCAGTCGTCTCGGAATGGATAATTGCAGGTCGTGTATAGTTTTCTGGTGTATTTTATCAGGTTATTCCTTTGGAAAATTATGGTAATGATAATGTAGGTGGATAGCGATCACTCACCTTTCTCTCCAAGTAGACAATAAATGTCCAATAATACTGAAGCCTGATAACTAAGATGGCCAGGAGACACACGACAGTTCGTCTTCGTACTCACATAACCGGTCCTGGAAGATGCGAGCGGCTTGAAGAGGGCACTTTCGCTTCGGAACACAGCATGACCATTGGCGAACAAACCCCGTACTGTGGGATTGACGTGATCAGTCAAAATATTAATGTAATCCTTGGCACGTATGCGAACTTGCAGAACAGCCATGGGGCCCTTAGAATACCACAACATGGTTGCCCAAACCATTAACTATCCCCGAACATGGTTCGATCTCGACCATAAGCTGGGAACAGTGTGACACAAGACCAAATAACTTCCTACCATTTGTTCATAGCCCAGCTTTTATGGCTTCGACAACAAGTTTTCCTGTTATGGGCAATTGCATCACTCAGGTGTCACTTTTTGTTGTTGTCAGGGTTCGCGAGTGCGTCATTCAGTTGTGCAGTGACATTTGCAGCTGTTGTTCTCTTATTTCTAGTCAGAATTCTCTCCTATGGCCATCAGTTATGACCACTAAACACATCCTTTCGTCTGGCTTCTGACTTATCAGATAGGTGACTGTTAAAACACCACACTTGGGATGCCTTGGTTACGGAAGTACCAAATAAAGGAACACAGCAATTTGCCTACGTTCGAATTCCCTTAGCTCCGACACAATGCACTCACAACTACACAGAACACTGTTCTTAGCACGACTGCCACTTCCTACGTGTTGAGAACTGCACAGATGCCGTTCGGGGTCAGATATAACAGCGAAATCTGCTGGGCTGGTTAGCAATTGCAGTTATGATCAAGCATGCATTTCTATCTGTTTTCCATGTTTTGCCGCCCCCTCCTTTATACATTCGTAGTGCCTGCCAAGAGTAGTTGTACATATTTAATGAAGCTTTCCTCCGTCAATATTTTCTTCAAACATGCCACACGTAGATATAAATGTCCACTATTTGTTTCCCAAAGTGGAGTATCATATTAAAGCTAATATCACAACATGTGACAACTACTCATATTCCGTCCTGTGACGCGTAACGGGGGGTACACATTTGTTTACTCGCTTCACATACAAATTACCTTCATGATGAGTTTTCAATCAGTTCTCGATTTGATTACTCTTCTGGTGACTCCAGTAAAGAAAGCTGAAGGTGGAACGGGAAGAGGTCTTACAGTTTCTACATCACAAGCGTAAATCAGTCACGTATCGTAATCTTTGGTAGTCCTTGGTCGAAATTGTTGAACGCGTAGTCTGAGGTTGGACGCTGTTCCCACATTGCAAAGGGGTTCATTCGCCTCACCTTATGGCCTCCTCCACCTCTGACCTTGCAAGAGGACTACAGTCATACTAAACCTCCATAAATGTCTGTTTAGCCAGTATGGGGCGTACATTATAACTGTTCACGCTTTCCCTCCCGAGTATAGCGATAATTAAGCCAGTCCGTCCTAAACTGACTTACTGAATCGCCGCGAAGGAATTTGGAGATATTCTCGTAGTCTTATGTCCACTTGCAAAACCGTAGCGGCGCCGTCGGATTCTGCATGTGTAACACTACTGTCTATGTTTTACGTAATGAAGCGAGAAGAGGTTACTTTCTGTGCAAGTAATTTTAAAACGAGAAGCTTTTCCAGTGCCTTTATTTCAGAAACTGCGTAAAATAAACTTCCTCACATTGATTATAAGCTAACTATTAGTAACACGAGATCATGGTCTACCGCATGACTAGATCGAAAGTCTTCCTATCGACGACTGCCGACCAAGGTGCATAGTCTGTAGCTTGAGCGTACAATCGGTATCGTTCGTATAAGATCGTACATCCTCGGTTATGCCAAAGTCATTCATTTATTTATTAATAACATTTCCTGTCATTGTAAAATTACTAAAAGATAGTTTTTATGACCCACAGGCTCCTCCCAATGTCTACGTGGCAAAAGGCAACATTCGTTAGCAAATATTTATTAATAAAAATTACTTGATTCGTGCCAGAATAAATGTACTTTCCCTATGTATCGCTCTGCTGACGTAACAAGCGATTTCTGAAACTTCCTGGCAGATTAAAACTGTGTGCCAGACCAAGACTCGAATTCGGGACCTTTTGCCTTTCGCGGGCATGTGCTGTACCAGAAGCTATCCTGCGCAGGAGAGCTTCTGTGAAGTTTGGAAGGTATCAGACGAGGTACTGGCAGAAGTAAAGCTGTGAGGACGGGGCGTGAGTCGTGCTTGGGTAGCTCAGATGGTAGAGCACTTGCCCGCGAAAGGCAAGGGTCCCGATTTCAAGTCTCGGTCCGGTACACAGTTTTAATCTGTCAGGAAGTTTCATATCAGCTCACACTCCGCTGCAGAGTGAAAATCTCATTCTGCAAGCGATTACTGCATCTGCACCTCATCCCACCCGCTCTGCAAGCGCCAGCTCGGTAACCGCAATTGCTAGCCAGTGTGGGAAACTACCGATCACTCTTTACTCCTTACGTAATGCAATGCTGATACATTAACTACAGGTATGTGAAATAGCAAAACTGGAAATAAAGTAAAATGCACTCCTATCCTCAAATAAATGTTTTGGTAACTAAGCGGGACTCAGCAGTCTTTTCTCACCCTCACACCACCAAATTACCGGCTTAAAACACTACGTGCAGATAAACGAATTACCTTACCCAAAGGTTGATTCTGATTTTTTCGTGATACAAACTGTAGCATGACTTCAACTTCCCCGCGGTTTCTTTAGTTTTACAAATTAGCGTTGGTGTTGTAACATTTCTTTAATTTATGAAAGCCATGTAATTTGATAACAGAACTTTAATGAGACTAAGTGTTAGATGCGTTTTGCAGATACAGCTCGTGCGGGACTGATAGTAGTGACAATGAAAAGTCATTTGCTTAGGATTCCGTGTAAGTGAATGGTTATGAGCCGTGTAGCCAGGTCGATATCTCATACCCGGCGAAGTTGAGCACCATGTCCGTGTATTTGCGGAGCTAGCCCTCTCTGGCTGAGGAACTGCGGAAGTGACAGGTGGGCCGAGTGTTGGAGAGGACAGCGCATGAAGCGCGGCGTAGCGTACTTGTTTTGGGTCAGCGTTGAGCTTTTACCAGTCTGCGCATTTTCCAGCAGCGGGCCCCGTGTGTTAGTACTGACGTAATAGAGGTCTGCGGCAGTTACTGCTACGTGCCAGTCGTTACTAGTGTATTCCAGCCGAACAGTTTGATGAGTAATTTGACCGGACATTCGCCGTGGTTCCTTGCCATACTTGGTCGGAAGTTTAGAGCTTGGGAATTTCCACTACCTGTTTTAATACTCTAATAGTCGCATGGGATCTCACAGACACAAAGCAACAAGTTGGCCCACGAGTACGCGGACCTAGCTCCCCCCCTTCCCCCCCCCCCCCCCCCAGCTTCTTGTATCCCTCTGCCTAGTCGTAAGACTGCTGTCAGTCGCGTGGTAGTCTTGCCCGCTACAGGATCGTCGGTGTGAGGCCGTTTTGTATCTCAGAGATACCACGCGACCGTATTATCATGCAGGTCCTTTATGTCTGATTTCCGCTTCTGATGCTCGACATAGGTCGTTTACATAGTGGCGTCTCTCAATTCTAGTTATTTACTCGACGTTAAAATACGCAAATACGTTCGCTTCTCCCACAGATACAGTGCGGCTATAAATGTAAGACTTGATATATGTACTGCCTTTAAGGCTATCAATGGATGTTTTTGGATAATAATATACTATCATCGTCTTATTACAGGTCAATATGGACACACGACAAAAAACATAATTCTGGTATGTGATCGGAGCCTTTCCAGGCGTATTTTTGTTTCCACCTGATGATGGCGGAAAGGTTATTCGCCGAAATATCGTGGGACTTCAACGATCGCATCCGGTTGGACACCCGAGAGCCCTGGAAACATAATTTCAATAATCCTGCTAACATCGAAAAAATAAACGAACTCCTTTTTAATGGATGTGTCATGAAACCTAACGACAATTCTCTTCTGTCGTGTTCTGCACCAAGTCCTTCGGACCTAGTGCTAAACGTACGGCAAACAGTTTCCGACGTACCAGAAGAAGACAGTGACATGGATTCAGCGAAAATAATCGAAGAGCGTCAGGGCAGTTCAGAAACGAAGCAAAGCAACATGGATATTTCATCTAATAGCGAAAAGGTCGATGAATTCCACGTTTACCATAGAAAGATGGGTAAGAAAGTAATCAATTCCATTTCCTGAAAAAGCTCCTTACGTGGGTTTGTTTATTTGATGGAAGTATATTGGACATCATTGTACGTCCCACAAACCAGTACATTGATTCCGTGAAAGATGATCACGGGAAAGAGGCATCAAACTCATTGACCAAACAGAGTTGAAAGCATTTATTGGGCTTCTATATAGCGGTGGACTCTATAAAGCTGGAAAACTAAATCTCGAGGATTTATGCGCTAAGGACGGATTCGGGCTTGAGATTTTTCGACTCACCATCACTCTCGTGCGGTTCTGTTTCTTATTATGGGTTCTGAGGTTTGACAAAGAGAAATAAGGCAAGAGTGAGAAACTGTAGATCTTCTTGCCCATATTAGTGGAACTCAGAGATTTGTACTGAACTGCCAACTATGCAGTTGCATAGGAGATGATATTACAATAGACGAAAAGTCAGACACCTTCAGAGGCAGATGTAATTTCACCCAATATAAACCGCCCAAGCCTGCAAAATACGGAATAAAGATACGAGCTGCAGTGGGCTTAGAAATATATGCAATAGAGCAACCCGACGGTCCTTTTCAGGTTACCAACAAACCCGTAGACATGCCTGAACGCCTGGTTACTCCACTAACTCTGCCAGGAAGTTTCATATCAGCGCACTCTCCACTGCAGAGTGAAAATCTCATTCTGGAAACATCCCCCAGGCTGTGGCTAAGCAACGTCTCCGCTGTATCCTTTCTTTCAGGAGTGCTAGTTCTGAAAGGTTCGCAGGTGAGCTTCTGTAAAGTTTGAAAGGTAGGAGACAAGATACTGGCAGAAGTGAAGCTGTGAGGGCCGAGCGTGAGTCGTGCTTCGGTAGCTCAGATGGTAGAGCACTTCCCCGCGAAAGGCAAAGGTCCCGAGTTCGAGTCTCGGTCGGGCACACAGTTTTAATCTGCCAGGAAGATTCATAACTAATAAGAAGGTAAAGCGTTCGCTGCTGCCCCGCTTGCCTGTATGGGTTTCATTCTGCCTTCGGGAACTTCACCCCCAAACCGAAACACCTGCGACTCCCAGTAGCGCAATAGTGCAATGCACGATACGCGAAGCTCTGCCAAATATTTTATACGAACAAGACTACAAGACTCATCCGGTATAAATGCAAAGGGTGTGGTCAATATTTATCTACAAGGTTGTCCAATATTTTTCAGCTGGCTGTGACGCTGATGAATAGATCGAAGACGATGGGCGATGATACGTCTTCGTTTTTATTTTACTTTCTCAGAGAGGGGAGTTATTTTGTACCGATTTCGTACCTGTTTCATTATTACATTAAAGATACGAAAAATACGTCCGATTAGAGTTCCTAAATGTTAATAAGTAAACGTTCTAGTATTCATTTTCATACGCTAAATGGTCAGCTGCTTTTATTTCAGTGCATGCTTGTTTTGTTCTGCTTTTTCTTTACTTGTTCACTCCAACATCTGTCGTTAACTGAAGCTAATGGCGCAGCGTTGATCCCGTATCTCACATATACAAAGCGATCACCAATGTTCCTCCTAGTGACGCGACTACTGGAGAGGCTCTTGTTTGTGCAGTTTGTTAATTATTGAGTGCTAGGTACTCAACTCTCCGCCGTCCGTTTTGCAGTCCCGTTTTGGCAATGCCTATTTCTGAACTTTCGTCACGTGTGCTCAACCCTCTCCCTCGCACTCAAACTACTGGATCTATTAAGGCTAAATCCTCTTATATTAAAAAGTCAGATACCGGAGGGTGATGATTTTAGGTTAAATCTGTTTAGCATTATTGGTGTTTAATTTCTTGGAACCTGTGCATGTTGTTTTGTACCTTCACTGTTCAGCTTTTCTTTGTCAAGGTGGAAGCTACCCTTCGTAGTAGTAATAAGCATTACTAATTTGTAATTCTCGTTAAGTTTTAGTTAATATTTGCCTGGGTAATCCTTCGGTCATACTGAAATGATTGTTACTTATTGGAGTGTTTAATTTAGATTTTCAAGCTGAGCGCTTATTCCTGGTTGACGTAATCGTTACCCGGTACGTTTCCCCCTGAAAGGTTACTTTGCGTTATTTGGCATGCTTGATTAATATGCATTTTTTTCAGATTAATCTCTGTGTTTTAATGCTATTAAATTTCTCGTACCTACTTTTGCCCTAGCCCTGGGTACAATGCCTTTTAAGATGGGTCAGTGAACTGTTGTTTTATCCGTGCTTTATTTAAGAGAGGGTTATGTTTCAGTAGAGTAAGTGTTAACTTCACGCGTTGTCGCCATGGATCAAGTGTCCGAGATCTGCCCCTGAGTGTAATATGCCGTCTGCGGGAGTGCACGTGATCTCACACTGGTCTGGTTCCTCTTAATTTGTTAACTGTGTTCTAAGGAACCTGTTTCAGTAAATTGTTTTGCCTGAAATTTTTCAATCCTCAAGAGTATACATATTACATTGTTTTAATATGAAAATACTTAATACCCGAAGGTAGTAAACTACTTTCGTAATTTTTTTTATTATAATGCAACATTTCGACTCTCAATGTAGACGAACTTCCCATAATGTAGCACTGGTTTAATAGAAAAATAATTAATTGTTGCAGCTAGTAAATAGTTTATTGTCAACAGAAAGAAGCGTATGAGTATTTGTAATATATTGGTGAACTGTACTGTGCTAACAAATTTTGTCAAGATACTATTTAAAACAAACAAATGATGTTCAATTTGTTACCCAGTTCTTCCACTAGGACCTGTTGAAGCGTAGTCTCATAATTTTAAGTACTAGATAGGCCAAATCAGATTTCTTAGAGAGGCTGATATTTGATTAAGGTATTGTAGCTCTATAACGAACTGCAGACGACTGAAACAGTAACAAAGTTATCAAAGATGCCGGCCATTGTACATACCGAGTTGACAGGACTAAACGTTTGTGACTGACACACGTGTTTCCCTATTATTTCATGTTACCTATATGGGGCACCTGTGAATAGTTTAGCACACCCTTAAGATGCTGTAAGTCTGATGTCTGGTGACCTACAGAGAAGGAGGCCTCTCTCGATAAGACCATACTGATTTTAAGGAAATGATAATGTCGCTCAACCGAAACGCCTTATTGAATTATAATTAATAGGGATGGCCGAATCATGGATGAAAATAAGGGTGCCACAAGACACATGGATATATTAATGGGAGATGGCATCATCTATCTGTAACAGAAACATGCGGTAACTGTAACAATCAGGTTTATCATCGTAAAGAATCAATTTCACGAGATCAGTGAATTAGCATTTACTAAATTAATAATCATATTCGTGTAATATAACTTTGGCACTGGTAGGTGAACACAATAAAAGCATAACCGTGAAACTAAACTACGGATACGGCCAGTGACAGCAAGAATGGCTAGTCGTATACAGAAAACATTCTGATCAATATAAGTAAAAACGCCAATGGCATTGATAAAGTGTATAATGGAAGCAACTAGCAGGCTGAGAATATTAAAATTGTGCAGTTAGACATGACGAAAGTTAACTCTCTAGACGCAGGCGATTTTCCCGTGAAAAATCGCAGTGCACTTTCGTACGATAATAAGAATAGCTGTAAGGATAGTAATAAAGGAACGTAACAAGAAAACTAAAAATTAATTTAGAGTTGACTTTTAATTGATGTTTAACTTAAATAATGCAGGAAACGTGGAAGTCATATAATAAAAGTACAATAATTTATTGATAATTTTTCTGAGTGTTGCACATCTTAAAGCAAAGTTCTATACATAGTGTTGCCAATATGGTTATAAAATTGTTTGTGTTGTGTTGAAATCGGTGACTTAAATGGTAAAATGGCGGAAAATTGTAGAACTTAAAACATAAAACAAAGGGTTGGTGATGCTAATAAAATACACAGGAAGCAGACAGTAAAATAATAGACATACAATTAAAAAACACGGCGACGGTATGGTTTCTGTTCACAAGAGATATAAAAATCACACCCAGCGACAGCATGATTTATTTTCACAACACTTTGGAAAGACGCATAACACTGAACACTCACTTGAACACTGCACTGAAAAGTTGGCACAAACATGGCACACCACAGCCGAGGGCAGATGTGGGGAACTTGGACAGATGATGAGATAGAAAAGGGGGAAGGAGAGGAAAAACGAAGTGGGGGAGAGGGGGAAAGGAGCTGACGGAGGACGAGGGGGGGTGGCTGAGCAGATGCGAGAGGGAGTGGGAAAAGGCAGAGGAGGGAAATGAAAAAGGACTCTGGGGGGGGGGGAGGCAGGCAAAGAGAGGGTAGGCTGGGAAAAACAGGATGGAAAGGGGGAAAGAGGGAGCCGCAGGAAAGGGCAGAGGAAACGAGGGGGTGATCAGAGTTGATAGGAGGGATAAAAGTAGGGGGAGAGGGCATCATCTGGGAGGGGAAGTTGAAGGAAGCCACCTTGGGAAAGGAGATGAAGGGTGTAGAGATGGAGGGCAGGAGGGACACAACAGTGAAGGCGTAGCAGAGGGCTAGGGTTGGAGAGGAGCAATCATGGGATGAGGGAGATCGAAGTGGCGGGAGATGTAGAGGAAGCGGATATGTTCGAGGAATAGGAGCAGATGGGGCAAAGGAATCAGGTAGTAGAGGATCCGCATGGGGGATGGGAGGCATATATGGAAGGTGAGGTGGAGTGCATGGCACTCGAGCATCTGGAGGGAGTTATAGAATTTGGGGGGGGGGGGGCGGATATCCAGGCGGGACTCGCATAACAGAGGATGGGACGGATTAAGGATTTGTAAGTGTGAAAGTTAGTAGAGGGGTTCAACCCCCATATAATTGTTGGTGTGAGAAGGTGTGTGTGTCAGTATGTGAGTAAGATTAAAGAGGGTGTAAAACAGAACTGACCTTGTTTCGGTCTTGAAAATAGTGACTCTTCTAGCTCAAAAGGAAAAGATTTTACGAGAAAATATGAGGAGCGTGTATAGAGTAGTGCTACAATTTTTTTTCTCGGGCAGTTTCAAACGAATAAATGCAGAATTTACTGTGGGACATTATGGAATATTCCCGCTTCAGCCTCCATAGTTTCAGGAAATTTCGATGGGTGGCAGCGCTATACGTATCCTTCAAAATGGCGTCTGTAGTGGAGATGAGTTCCGAGCAGAGACCTGTCATCCGGTTACTCTTGGCGGAAAGCCAGCCACCGCAGATATTCATACGCGTTTGCAGAATGTGTGCGAAGACCTGGCAGTAAACAAAACACGGCGAGGGTGAGGCGTCTGTCATCATCGCAACGATGTCGCGCAGAGCCGTCGGATCTCCCGTGTTCTGGCCGGTCGCACACAGCTGTGACTTCTGCAATATTGGAAAGTGCGGGTACTCTCATTCTAGGTGGTAGACAAGTCACAATCAAATCACCTCGCTGCACAACTGGACGTTTGTGGTGGTAGTGCTGATATATTCGTCACCAGTTATTGTACTCAATGTTGTGTGCCCGCTTTGTTCCTTGCCACCTAACAGAAGACTAAGAATTGCAACGAAGGACCAACTGTGCGGAACTGCTTGCGCGTTACAGGGATGATAGGGAGATTATTGATGCAACAAGACGTTGGCTCCTACGTGGACCAGTAAGGTGGTATCATGCGGGCGCACACGCCATACCAGTATGGGGGTTAAAGCCGTCTCATTGAACGGAGATTACGTTAGAAAGTAAGGTTTGGAAGCCAAACGATTGGGTAACAAAATGCTGTATTGGATTCCTGACTTAAACCAACCTGCTTTCAGATAAAATGTGTTGCTTTACTTACAGAATGTCCCTCGGAGTAGCCTAGATGTTTCAGTACAACAGAAAAGTATTGGACGGAAAATCACGACTTTCGACCTGCAAACAGAAAAAAATTACACCCGAGACGACAAGAACGTGGTCCGAAAAATTGTCCAGAAACACACATCTATATCGCCTGCAGCTGGAAGATTAACTAACATTACGTCCTCCTCGAATCGGAGATTGCATCGACTGCACATTCCTACCACTGTCATACAGCTGGACGGCGGAAGATGGGTGGAGATTCTGAGTCTGGCTCATCCTCTGTACTCACTCTTAAAATGGAGATATCCTTCGGTACGACAGCTAGGCTCGTTTCATCAGTCCCCCGAAAGCAAATCTTTACTCATCAGAGTCGCAGTGGGTTCTTCTTCCAGTGTAGGTATCTTTCCGGCAAACTGTAGTAGACTGTGCGGGTTGCGTCCAGTTATACTTACGTAAATAAGTTAAACAATCTCCTACTCTTGCAGATATCTTTACCGTTAATCAATAGTTCCATAGCAGGGGGGAGGAACGCAGAAAATCTCTCCGATTCAATGACAGGATTGTAAAGCTCACGAATCGAAAAAGCGTGCCCCTATGGATTTACATATATCATCTTAAACCAACATTACTTCGGACCAAGGCTAGAGAGCAATGGCGGATCCCACTTCTATCTCGGCCTGTCGTGTGAAAGCTGGTTTTACCTATTATCTTCCCAAAACGATTTTTTTAGGCGTGATGCAATGGAAATTTTTCACAGATACAGGCGGCATATGCACCACCTACTGCTGAGATGGTGCGAAACGAATTTTGCATGTTCTTTCTGAAAGTCTGTTCTCAGTTGTGAACACGATTACAGGCGCATCCTGTTCCTCTGAAGTGAGATTCGATGTCACCCAAGCCAGCTAGGAAGCTTTCCGGTATGCAGAAAAATAAGAGGCCCCAAGTATAACGAAGGAAAGGAAGAGAAGAAGCAGTTAGCTGGGCAATCACTGGTGGCACTGAATTTTGTACGAGTACAAAATAAATACCCAGTCTTTCTAATCGATAACATCCGTCAAGTATCTGGGTGTCACTATACGAAATGATCTCAAATGGAACGATCAGATTAAACAAGTAACGGGTAAGGCGAACTCTAGATTGCGGTTTATTGGTAGAATCCTGAAGCGATGCAGTCCTTCAACAAAGGAAATTGCTTACAATACGTTAGTTTGTCCAGTCTTAGAATATTGTACTACTGTATGGGAGCCTTACCAGTTGGGTCTGATTCAAGAGTGTGAGAAGGTCCAAATAATAGCGGCAATATTCGTGACTGGTACTTTTAGCCATCGCGAGAGCGTTAGAAATCGCATAGAAAGTTTGAAGTGGGACACACTTGCAAATAGACGACGCGCTAAACGTAAGGGGCTGCTCACTAAATTCCAAAATCCAATCTTCGCTGAGCACGTAGAGCATATATTACCATCAACTTTCAAATGGCGCAATGATCACCATTCACAGAGAAGGAGAATTACAGCTCGTACTGAGGCTTTTAGACAGTCGTTTTTCCCTGGCTTTTTGGCGCGAATAGTGCCCACCGCCAAATACCGCTTAATTGGCTAGCGGAGTATATATGTAGGTGTATACGTGTAGATGTAAAAAGATGGACTCCGTCTGTTCGATAGCTCTAAAGAAGTTTCTAAAAAACGACGTGGACCAGTTAACACAATTCGAATTACTGTGTAAGTACAATACTATTAATCAGAGGAGGTTTGTAATATACACAAGACTATTTTAAAGTGGATGCGGCTTCATCTGTTGTCCCTTTGCAATTTATTGAAGCGCCCAATGTAGCTTTCCTGAGACTTTTTGAAGTATGTCCTCTGACAGATAAGTGCCTGTTGAGTAATGATCATTTGCTGAAGAGCGAACTTGTGTGTACACATGGGCACTCATTTAGTATGTGCTCTGGTGTTCTGCTTTCATAACCAGGTTTTAAACCATGCCTAGGGGAGGTCGGATTGTGCTCCTAGCCATTGAAAAAGTACATTACTTCCTTTGGTGGCTGTGTTTTATTTTTAATTTCTTTCCTCTGGACTTCGTACAGTGAAAATTTTCCATTCTTAATATTACTATCCTGGAACTGTATTTCTCTTAGATTTGTTATGCAGTTATTAACGCAGAGTAGGTGCCCCTTTCTTTAGCTCTTCTTGTGTAAGCTAGTTTTTGTAGTTTGCTTGCTAATTGCCACGTCCAAAGGTTATCGCTTCATTTCTACGAACAGTGAAATCGTACGTGATCTAAACACTGATGCGCTGCTCAGAATATAGTTTTCTGTACCCTCATCACTCCTATGGGACGTCTCCAATGTTTGTGTCTACGAACCCGCGTACTAGCACCAAAGTACACTGATGTGTCAAATAGGACGAAAGTACCTTTATTCATAATGTATAGCGGTCAAATAACATAGATCGATGAAACTCGAACCACACGTAGAAAGAAATACTACAGTATAGTATAGAAGATAACCGAAAGAAACAGGCAATGAGGCGAAAGGAAATGAGACTTTTATTCAAGAACAATAATTACACTAATGTCATCGGGATTCATAATGGTTCCCAGGACGTGGTTCTTAATATAGTGTATGAGCTATGAATCTTCCCATGCTAGTCACATAGGCAGTAAGTTCTTCAGGTAGGGAGCTCCATTCCTGCATCAGCAAGGTTGACAACTGCTTGGTGGTCGTTGGCATGTGTAGACTTGCTGCAGTACGTCACCCAACGCATCCCACACGTGCTCGACAGATTTTAAACCTGGGAAACGGGAAGGTTAGTCCATTAATCGAATGTCCTCTCGTTCGGAGAGCTCCTCCACTGTAATACATTAAAAATGAAGTCAGGACCGAATGCATCAGTGAAACCATGCACAATGAGATGGAGTACAATGTAGCAATAACGTTGACCTGTGAGTGTATCGTATTCAAATATTTGGAGGTCAAAACGTCCATACAATATTACGCCTCCCCACTCCATAACACCACCAAACCGGTCATGTTCGACAGTATTCGACGTACCGTCTTATGGGGAGAGATGAGAACACGTAATTCACCCAGGAATACTGTATTCTCTTTAAAGTTTATACAGTTTCACAATCGGAACTGTTATGGAAAGATTTTTCCCCGCCGTGATGTTGTTATTTTGAAAATTGATTTTGGAAGGTTTCAACAGTTTCTTCAAGTCATGAAAGATATATATCAAAAAAACTTTTGCATCACCCTGGTTCCCAGAACTGCTGAAGTCCCTTTGACTGTTCAGAGATGTCACTAAACCCGAACAAAGATGTAAGCAATCATGCATGAATAGCGCTATCAGGCGGAGGGTATCCGACAGCCGATCGCTTCCAGTCATTCCATCAAGAAGGAGGTGCACGGTTCGTGTTGTCTGTAGTTCAACCATGTTTAGATGGTTCGATTGCGTCCTCATTGTTACTTTGTGCCAGCAAGGGCTCTCAATAAGGGAAGTGTCCAGGCGTCTCGGAGTGAACCAAAGCGATGTTGTTCGGACATGCAGGAGATACAGAGAGATAGGAACTGTCGATCACATGCCTCACTCAAGCCGACCAAGGGCTACTACAGCAGTGGATGACCGCTACTTATTGATTATGGCTCGGAGGAACCCTGACAGCAACGCCACCACGTTGAATAATGCTTTTCGTGCAGCCACAGGACGTCATGTTACTACTCAAACTGTGCGCAATGGGCTGTATGATGCGTAGCTTCACTCCCGACGTCCATGCCGAGGTCCATCGTTGCAACCACGACACCATGCAGCGCGGGACAGATGGGCCCAACAAGATTCCGCATGGACCGCTCAGGTTTGACTTCACGTTCTCTTCACCGATGAGTGTCGCACATGCCTTCAGCCAGACAATTTTCGGAGATTCAGTCAGACTGAACGCCTCAGACAAATTGTCCAGCGAGTGCAGTAAGGTGGAGGTTCCCTGCTGTTTTGGGGTGGCATTATGCCGGTGGTGGTCACGGAAGGCGCCATAACGTCTGTACGATACGTGAATGCCATCCTCCGACCGATAGTGCAATCTATCGGCAGCATTGACGAGGCATTGGTCTTCATGGATGACAATTTGCGCTTCCATCGTGCACATCTTGTGAATGACTTCCTTCAGGATAACGACTTCGCTCTCGACTAGAGTAGATAGCATGTTCTCCAGACAATAAACCAGTCGCACATGCCTGGTATAGATTGAAAAGTGCTGTTTATGGACGACGTGATCCACCGAGTTGACATCACAGCAGCTGAGAAGAGTGCTCCACCTACTATCTTCGAAGGATGCCATGGGTCTGATGATGGTCATGTGATATCACCGAAACCGGTCACCTATGTTCTTGTAGCATACGTGGTGCGATCAAGACTGAATTTTAAAAAGAAAAATTTTAAAAAGATATTTTGATCGCTATTCCAAAAATGTTTATTAAAATTCACCGAAAACATTGTTTACACGCTACAGCTTTCATCAGAAAAAGTTCTCATAGGCAGAATGACTGCATCAATTACAGTATTGCTCCAACTTAGCAGCGTTCCACGGTCGTAGACTCACTTAGCGACACTGGGCACGCGGTAGCGCGTGAAGCGCAGTCTGATCGGCTTAGAAAACAGCAGATTCCTCCTATAACACACCAAAGAAACTCTTAGAACATGGCCCGTTTTACACCAGCTGTGAAGCAAGTCAGCCTTTAGCAAGCAACACGTTAAATAAGATATTACGGTACATCTTTGCCAACGGGCAATAACCCCGAAATTCTTAAAGCAAATGACAGTACCTTAAAGAACGTTAACAAAATTTTCATTGTAGCTGTAACCATCAAATGATTTATCAGGAGGCTTACTGAAATAATATAGCACTGTACAAAACAGTAAAAGCACAGCTCATTATATGGTTAAGATAAAATTAGATCTTTAAAATTACAACTAAAACCACTTTGCATAATTTGACCTACTTGCGCACACAGTTGAGCAGAGGTATCCAGTACGTAATCAAGTACTGCAAGAGTCACCGACACTAGTAATTTGACAGACTCACAATTAAGATTTCACATGCTGCTACTCAATCCAACATACAGTGTTGACCCTGAATAAAGAAAAGTGTGAAGTTATTCATATGAGTACTAAAACAAATCAGCTAAATTTCGATTACGCGATAAGTCACATAAATCTGAAGGCAGTAAATTCAAGTAAATACTTATGGATTACAATTACAAATAACCTAAATTCCAACGATCACATAGATAATATTGTGGGTAGAGCAAACCAAAGACTGCGATTCATTGGCAGAACACTTAGCAGGTGCAACTGGTCTACTAAAGAGACTGCTTACACCACACTTGTCTGTCCTATTCTGGAGTATTTCTGTGCGGTGTGGGATCCGCATCAGGTGGGACTGACGAATGACATCGAAAAAGTACAAAGAAGGGCAGCTCGTTTTGTATTATCGCGAAATAGAGGACATAGTGTCACAGACATGATACGTGGATTGGAGTGGCAATCATTAAAACAGAGGCGTTTTACGTTGCGACGGGATCTTCTCATGAAATTTCAATCACCAGTTTTCTCCTCCGATTGCGAAAACATTCTGTTGGTACCTAACTACGTGGGGAGAAATGATCATCACGATAAAATAAGAGAGATCAGGGCTCGCACAGAAAAATTTAAGTGCTAGTTTTTCCTGAGTGCTGTTCGCGAGTGGAACGGTAGAGATACAGCTTGAAGGTGATTCATTGAACCCTCTGCCAGGCACTTTATTGTGAATAGCAGAGTAATCACGTAGATATAGATGTAGACAGGTACTTCAAACAACATAACGTCGCGCTTATGGAACTTTCTAATATTGGGCTTTAAATAAACGGATATTACTGGAGCAAATTTTCCCAGACACAAGTTCTATAGAGTTTGTACTATTTGCACAGCTTTCGTAAGCTAGACCCAGTAAGTTTCGAAGTAGACACGGGCAATACTTGTAAGGAAAACGGCACCTGCGAGCCAGGAGCTCCCAAACACAAAACACGGCAGCACATTTGAGGTACCTACCATAGCTCAATTCGAAGCTCGTGAACGGTCACCCACAGGTAATCGTACAAGAACGCTCCTCGACGACGGAACAGCTTACCCACCAGAATTAACATAGCTGAAGGTGGCAGCGGCAGACTCAAGTCTTAGCACAATGAAAGGATGCAGACGGTTGTATTCAGGCCTCTAAAAGGCTACACTGTCCTGCAGACGAAGATGCTCACTGAGCATAAAGTTACATCATAATTTCAAAAGGTCATTGTTGCGATTGGTCACTTGAGGCGGAAGGAGTGGGAACATGATAATGATAGGTTGCTGCAAGGGTTCTCTGGCCATCGGCAGGGAGCGGTTGAACGATGCTTAAAACACAATAACTCAAAATCCTGCGCATGGATTTCGTACCCAATGCCTGCAACCATAAATCGATCCCATCATCCATGGCACAAAAGGAGGGTAGATACGCCATAAAAAGACAAACTGCAGCCAGCTGCGCGCTTAATTTATGTGAAAAATGTCACTGACCGGACTTGCAAACTCCTTCGCCGGGTTGGTGTCGAGCCTGTCCGCCACAGCAGCCGCAAAATCCAGAATGTGCTAGGCTCCAAAACAACCCGACAGATGGTTTTCTTGCTGAAGATGTGTACAAGGTGGACAGTCAGTGTAGAGAAGCGTACATCGGTGAGACCGGCAGGCCGATGTCAACTCGATTACGAGAACATGAGCTCTACATTTGTCTGAGGCAGGACAGTCTGCGGTGGCCGAACACCGGAAAAGACTGCGGCAAGGAAATCAAAAGTAACGGAACTTGCATAGTGGCTAAACAGCCGGCCTGACGAAGCGCAAGATCAGAGAATTCATAGAAATAATAAAACACTAACAGCATGAACAGAGAGGATGGATACTGGCTTGGCCTATCGTAGCTGCCAGCCCTCAAAGCCCAATAGGCCGCACCAACAATACCTGACACGAGTGCTACGAGCGAGTGATTGCCCGCCGCACAGCCTGCGCCCAGCAGGAGATAAACAGAAGTCCATACCTCATTAGCTGATGAGCACCAGTCACAACAAACAATGCAAGAAGCAAAAGACAACAGCAGATCCCTATTGTAATAAAATTCCGATCCTTCCACCTCAAACAACCAATCGTAACAAAAGACATTTTAAACTTGTGACGTAACGTCATACTCAGCAGCAGTGATAAAATATAAGGACTTCACACATCTCAAACACATCAGCAGCTCCAGAAAAAGGCCATTGTACCCGTGGCAGAAAAGATGTTTTCTCCAGTACAGTTTCTTACATTATGATGTGGTGTGATAGAAAACTTTGTGTCACCTGACTCTGGACGCGGAAGCCTGTGCAGTTATACTATTAATGCACCCGCCGATACGCCTTCTGGAGGTCTTTTCTGTGAACTTAATGTTGCTCTTGCACTTACTTTCTCGAAATCTGATACTAAACTCAATTGTATTGCTGATTTCGCATGCTATTACAATGGCGGGTGGACTTACGCAGCCACAGGGACGTCCCCGTCTGCGGGCTTTCGCTGCCGTGTTTACTGCGGGCCACCCCTCCCTAGACGGCACACCATACAGTATGCATGGGCCGTCTACTGTCCGCCAGACACCACTCCCCTACACGCGAAGTCGCCGCCGTTGTCGACCCGGCCGCTCCCGCCACCACTTATTTACGGCAGACGTTTCCAGCACGGTTCCACTGACGCGGCTGCGGTTTCTGCGACATCACACGACACTGACTGACACTTCACGTCATTTGCCTTCCACCGGTCGAATAAACAGTAGGTTAATCAGAAGCGCACTCTAATCCGTGATCGCCAATGTCTAACTTGACTCCTTCCCTACTACCCATATGGGATCCTGGCTCGTATTGAAAGTCTGTTTAAAGCAACTATCTCTCGCAACAGTTATCGTTTCTCTTGTCATTAGCTTCTCGGTTGGTGCGAAAGTTGCATTTCTTTTCCTGAAATGCGTATAAAACTTCTCACCTCTACCTACGTAAACCATGTGGCATCATCGTTTCCTAATCGTTGTCTGCTTCTCCAGCATTTATTCCTATCACTTGTCCATATTATAGCTTAAAATTACAAATGAGTGCATAGCACTTACACAATTATGGTCTCCCTTCATATCCATAGGTATTCCTCATATACTATTGTTTCTAGTACCTCTTCATTTTTTAACAAAAGTCTCCAGGAACTAAACTTTTCCGCCTTCTTGTGTAGTTTCACTACCAAGTTAGTGTGAACAGTTGTCACAAACACCTTCCTTAATTGCATGTCAGTATATGGCAGGTTTCTCTCCAATACTGAATTTTAAGCAAATTCTTATTTTGCTTTCTTTTGCTCTTCATCGGTTTCATCTTAGGTGCAATAAATAAGCAATGTAAAACATTTCTTTTCTGAAAGCAGGTTGCATTTATTCAGGATTCCAAAACACTATATTATTCCTCGCTCTTTTCACTACAATAACCTATTTGCTAACTCAATTCCCGAACAACTCGATTGCCTTACGCCACCTTACTGAGAGTTTCTCTATACCAGCAAGGTACCAATCTGTATATCTACGTTGGAACTTACTTCTTGCTGCATCAATAAGCTTCCCTGTCGTTTACTGACGTATGTGGGAGAGGGAGAAAAAGGGTTACTGGTCAATCTGCGCTCCCGATCGGTACAGAGCAGAAGGCACAACGACAATTCACAGTGAAGGCATTTGATTGTTTTCTTCTATCTGAGCCAATACTAGTACAGGCATTTACTAGATATGCAAGTGGTAATACTTGGTGGGGAACTCGTTGTGGAGACTCTTGGACAAACAGGGTTTTGAAATAGTTATTTATTCCAGACAGGACTAATACGTTGGAGGCTAGCTCTAGGGTTAGAAAAAGCATGAATAACACTGTTACAACAGAAGCCAGTGCAGAAGTCCCAGGAGTGGATGCTATCCACAGTAGCAAACAGTAGCAGCATCTTAAGGCAACAACGTAGTTGCAAAAAAAAAATACTGAATGTAAGATCACTGAGGCACTACAAGTGAGAGAGCAGACTTACGCCGAGCTGGACCGAGGCTGGAGTCAACGGACGCGGATTCAGCGCCCAGATCGTCTGACTGAGAACGCCGCCAAAATGCTGAATCTAGGGGTTATGAAGAGTCACGTGGGGGCACTGTTTCTCCCTCTTAAAGCCACACAGCCAATCCCGCAGGTCTCTTGCAGGCGTCTGCCAATCACAATTTAGTTAGGTCCCCTCTACTGCTCCTAAGGCGAGGATGTTAATGCAGTTGCACTAACTAAGTCCGTATTTGGTCTAACATTGTTCAGCTGAAAGCTAAACGTAACTACTCTGCCAAATGATGCTTGCAACATTATTGTTATACGTCATTTAGCCCCGCCCCTCGGGCTCCCCGAAGCAGCGACTGCTAGGTCAACAGTTTTTGACGTTTTCGCTCTCTTTCTAACCCTTGTGAGCCTACTGACGTTGCTGTTATCAGAGCTGGTCTCAAGCTGGCTTTATACACTAACACGTGCCTGTTCTATGGTGGCAACCCCACTTAAAGTCACACAGCCAATCCCGCAGGTCTCTTGCAGGCGTCTGCCAAACACAGTTTAGTTAGGTCCCCTCTACTGCTCTTAAGGCGGGGATGTTAATGAAGTTGCACTATCTAAGTCCGTATTTGGTGCTAACATTGTTCAGCTGAAAGCTAAACGTAACTACTTTGCCAAACAATGCTTGCAACATTATTGTTATACGTCATTTAGCCCCGCCCCTCGGGCTCCCCGAAGCAGCGACTGCTAGGTCAACAGTTTTTGACGTTTTCGCTCTCTTGTGAGCCTACTGACGTTGCTGTTCTCAGAGCTGGTCTCAAGCTGGCTTTATACGCTAACACGTGCCTGTTCTATGGTGGCAACCTACCACTGACAACATATGAAGTTACATGTTAATTCCTTAAAAAGTAAATAGCGCCCTGGGACCGGGTCTGGGGGTGTCTGCATTTTCGCAAGGCTCTCCCATTACGGTTTACTTCATGTAACAATATCTCTCCTAGTTTCGTCTCCCCTCAGCATCGTCTGTCCTTCCGCGCCTTGGACCGCCTATCCTCCTTTCTCACAGCTTCAAGACAACACTACCGTTGCAAGGAATAATCAGTATATTACATCCCATAATCCACGCACTGCTTCCCATGGAGTGCTACTTCCAATGTGTCAAACAAATGGACGGCTGAGGGTGCGGGATACGGACTGTAGGGGGGATGAGGAAGACCAGTCCAATGAACTTCTCGAGTGTGCAGGCTTCTATGAGGCCTTGCGTTATCAGGGAGAAGTAGAAATTTGTTTGCATTTTGGTGGCGACGAACAAGCCTAAGTTGTTTCTTCGATTTTCTGAGGGTATCACAGTACACTTCAGAGTTGATCGTAGCAACCGTGAGGGCGGGCATCAAACAGAATAACCTCTTCTGAGTCCCAGAAAACCATGACCATTGCTGTACCAGCTGAGGGTGCGGCGTTGACCTTTTTCTTCCGTGGAGAGGTGCTGTGGCGCCAGTCCACGAGTCACCGTTTTCCTACCGATTGGAAGTGATGAACCCATGGTTCACCGCCTTCGGCGATGTTCGGCAATAAATGGTCACGATGAGCTTCGTAATGCGCGAACAACTCCTCACAGATGGTAATTCGTTGCACTTCATGGTCTTCTGTTAGGCGGTGAAGAACCCAGCCTTTGAGTATCCCAGCTGGTGGATGAGAGTTACAGCACTACTAACAGAGACGTCCAGTTGCGTGGCAGGGATGAGAACGCCTACACGTTCCGGACAGGTTTGCGCGATCTGGTTCCTATAGCGACAGATGTCTCGGAAGTCTTCCAGTTTTCGACAAGATTAATCACATCATTTGCAAACCTTAGTATTAGTATCTGCTCCCCTTGCACCTTTTATCCAGTTCTAAAATTATTTTCACTTCGTTTACTAAAATTTACAATTCAGTTTATCGACCTAGTTTTGTCTCGGTTCAGTCCTGCCTCAGTTATTTTTGTAATGAAATCTCTTCGTCCTCACTTTGCTCTTAAGCATGTTCTGTCACGATTCGAAGCTTCAGTGTGAAGTATAACATGCCGTTTACGCAAATGACATTTCACACACCTTGTGTAGTACAAGGAAAAATGATCGTGACGTGAATAATTTTAATTAGGGAGTAAGTCGCGGAACATATACTGCGTTTTTCATATTACGTGCATTGTGCTGCCACCTACTGCCAGGTACTGCATATCAGCGACCTCAGTACTCATTACACGTCGTGAGGGAGCAGAATGTGGCGCTCCGCGGACTTCGAACGTGGTAAAGTGATTGGGTGTCACTTGCGTCATATATCTGTACTCGAGATTTCCACACTCCTAAACATCCGTAGGTCCACTGTTTCCGATGTGATACTCAAGTGGAAACGTGAAGGGACACGCACAGTACAAAAGCGTACAGGCCGATCTCGTCTGTAGACTGACAGAGACTGCCGACAAATGAAGAGGGTCGTAATGTGTAATAGGCAGACATCTCTCCAGACCATCACACAGGAATTCCAAACTGCATCAGGATCCACTGCAAGTACTATGACAGTTAGGTGGGAGGTGAGAGCCAGCCGAAGTGGCCGAGTGGTTCTCGGCGCTTCAGTCTGGACCTCTACGGTCGCAGGTTCGAATCCTGCCTCGGGCATGGATGTGTGTGATGTCCTTACGTTAGTTAGGTTTAAGTTGTTCTAAGTTATAGGGGACTGATGACCTTAGATGTTAAATCCCATAGTGCTCAGAGCCATTTAAACCATTTTTTTGGGAGATGAGAAAACATGGATTTCATGGTTAAGCGGCTACTCACAAGCATCGCACCGATAAATACCAAACGACGCCTCGCTTGGTGTAAGGAGCGTAAACATTGGGCGACTGAACAGTGGAGAAACGTTGTGTGGAGTGACGAATCACGGTACACAATGTGGCGATCCGATAGCAGGGTTGGGTATGGCGAATGCCCAGTGAACGTCATCTGCCAGCGTGTGTGGTGCCAACAGTGAAATTCGGAGGCGGTGGTGTTATAGTGTGGTCGTGTTTTTCATGGAGGGGGCTTGCACCCATTGTTGTTTTGGGTGGCACTGTCACAGAACAGGCCTACTGTTGCGGAGTAATTCAAAGATGGCGACTGCATCTTTCAACACGATCGAGCACCTGTTCATGATGCATGGACTGTGGTGGAGTGGTTACACGACAATAACATCCCTGTAATGGACTGGCCTACACAGAGTGCTGATCTGAATCCTGTGGAACACCTTTGGGATGTTTTACAACGCCGACTTTGTGCCATGCCTCACTGACCGACATCGAAACCTCTCCTCAGTGCAGCACTTCATGAATAATAGGCTGCCATTCCCCAAGAACCTTACAACACCTGATTGAACATATGACTGCCAAAGTGGAAGCTGTCATCGAGACTAAGGGTGGGCCAACACCATATTGGATTGCAGCATCACCGATGGAGGGCGCCACGAACTTGTAAGTAATTTTCAGCCAGGTGTCCGGATACTTTTGATCACATAGTGTATGTTTGTAAAATGAAAGGAGTGGACGTGCTTTTTCGCGATATGAATAGAAGTTACTTTCTTTTGCTCCAGTAAAAGCTGCAGAACGTGATGAAGTCAACCCCTTCATCGGGAGCGCACGGGATTTCAGAAGCACTGATTAGCAGGACCTCTGCTTCAAGAGAATCAATTACGGCGACCGGATTAAAGAAAAAAAAGTAAATAGTCAGATGCTAGACTGGGTGATAGATTTATTGAAGCGTTCTGGAGCTACTAGGAGCGAGCCAGCAGCTACATAAAACCCTAAACCAACAAGAAAAAAGAAAATATCACATGGAAAGCTTTCTGTACGACTACGAAGGTGGACTGATCTTTCTTTCCAAATGGAATGTTAGAAGAATTTCTTTCGTACTTAGATTTTTAATGCATTCAGACTGGTGTTCTTATCCGCACAATACTCCGTGTAATGTTTCTGTTTTTTCCTTTCTTTTGCTTTTGAAGTATACTAGTCAGCAGTTTATAAGTTTTAGACTGATCACACGGTAGTAGTTTGTATTCATCCGCTCGATCCTTGTTACAACCGGGATAATTTTTGTCGTAATTAATAATGAGGACAGTTGATTCTCCCACGATGTACAGACTAAACGAGTCACTGTTCATTAAGATATACACTTTAATTAAACAAGACATTTGTCAGTAGTCGTAAAGATCTTACTGATCTAATAAAAAGGCTAATCATCCAGGATCGGAGGAGGAAACAAAACGAAAAATCACAGGTTGAGGCGGTATGCGATGTTGTTTGTTATTACGAAATACATTTAAAATTACAGAAAACTTTGTGATCCCACTCATCGGTATGACTTTTCAACCCCTCTGGTCTCTATGCATGCTTGAGAGCTGGGAAAGATATTCCACAACTCTTGTAACTGGTCCTTGATATCTCGGACACTGACACTGTGTCGGACGTGACGTCCGAGCTGGTCCCACATATGTTCCATTGGAGACAGATCTCAGGATCTTGCTGGAGGCGGGAGTACCTCAGTATGACAGGCTCATTCCACACCTGCGCGAACTTTGTCCTATTAAAACACGGCACCATGATGAGGTCGCTGAGAGGTAACACATGAGGACACAGGATGTCCGTGACGCACCATTGCGCCGTTAGACCCACCTCAACCAATGCCAGCTGTTATCTGGAGTCATACGTGACGGCTCCCCACGCGATAACGACATGAGTAACACCGCTGTGCCGCTCCAAAACAATGGAAGATTGAGACCTCTCGTCAGGTCTAAACCATACTCGCTGGCGATCCACATTCATTTAGATCAGGGATCCATCGATGAACACAATGTGATGCCGTTCATAAGTAATTCGTGATTCCTGGTTACGTCACTACTCGAAGCGCAGCCGCCTGTTTTGAGATATTAATGGTAGCCCAAGCGTAGGATGAGATATCCTTAGTCCGGCTGATGCTACTCTGACCAATGATGTATGAAAGGACTGTCGCCGGGAGTACATTTGTTTTCGGATGCATGCGCAGCTTTGAAGGTGTCAGTCTATGCTTAGTGCATAATAAGAAGAACCTCCCTTGCGGTAGACAGAGGGAGGGATCTAAGCTAATGGTGAGTCTACTGCTGCCGATGTAGTTATCGGTGTAAACTCGTGCCACCACATCACGCGTAAGTTTGAGTGATTTTATTCTGCGTTTAATAGATTGGCCAAATTGGACCATCGCACTGAAGTTAATAACAGGGAAATTGACGTCACTGATCAGGTAGGACTGACAAATACACTACTGGCCATTAAAATTGCAACACCAAGAAGAAATACAGATGATAAACGGGTATTCATTTGACAAATATACTGGAACTGACATGTGATTACATTTTCACTCAGTTTGGGGGCATAGATCCTGAGAAATCAGTATCCAGAACAACCACCTCTGACCGTAATAACGGCCTTGATACGCCTGGGCATTGAGCCAAACAGAGCTTGGATGGCGTGTACAGGTACAGCTGCCCTTGCAGCTTCAACACGATACCACAGTTCATCAAGAGTAGTGACTGGCGTATTGTGACGAGGCAGTTACTCTGTCACCATTGACCAGACGTTTTCAATTGGTGAGAGATCTGGAGAATGTGTTAGCCAGGACAGCAGTCGAACATTTTCTGTATCCAGAAAGGCCCGTACAGGACCTGCAATATGCGGTCGTGCATTATCCTGCTGAAATGAAGGGTTTCGCAGGGATAGAAAGAAGGTTAGAGCCACGGGTCGTAACACATCTGAAATGTAACATCCACTGTTCAAAGTGCCGTCAATGCGAACAAGAGGTGACTGAGACGTGTAACCAATGGCACCCCATACCACCACTCCAGGTGATACGCCAGTATGGCGATGACGAATACACGCTTCCAATGTGCGTTCACCGCGACGTCGCCAAACACGGATGTGACCATCATGATCCGTTACAGCCATGTGGATAAGATGCCTGTCATCTCGACTACTAGTGATACGAGGCCGTTGGGATCCAGCACGGCGTTCCGTATTACCCTTCTGAACCCACCGATTCCATATTCTGCTAACAGTCATTGGATCTCGACCAAACCGAGCAGCAGTGTCGCGTTACGATAAACCGCAATCGTGATAGGCTACAATCCGACCTTTATCAAAGTCGGAAACGTGATGGTACGCATTTCTCCTTCTTACGCGAGGCATCACAACAACGTTTCACCAGGCAACGCCGGTCAACTGCTGTTTGTGTATGAGAAATCGGTTGGAAACTTTCCTCATGTCAGCACGCTGTAGGTGTCGCCACCGGCGCCACCCTTGTGTGAATGCTCTGAAAAGCTAATCATTTGCATATCACAGCATCTTCTTCCTGTCGGTTAAATGTCGCGTCTGTAGCACGTCATCTATGTGGTGTAGCAATTTTAATGGCAAGTAGTGTACATATACAGAAAAATCTACTCGTAAAATGGTTGAGAGAATACTTTACAGGCAGCAATGATAATCGTTATCAGTATGCGAAAAGGTAAAATACGTTTCTGTGTCTTATCATGGTGCATTCTGGGACTAAATTCCACACACGCTTAAAATGGCAAAGGTACAAGTTCACTTTCGATTTCAAAAATCTGGGGTAATTTTCCACCGTTGCATTGAAATAAGACTGGGGTGTATCTCGTCAGACAGGTACAGACTTCACACTCAGGCATACGTAGTATACACTTGAAAATAATGCTGCGCTTTGATGCAGTTTAAGGGACGAAGACCATATTATGGTGCCTATGGATGAAGGTGTGAGAGCTTTGCACGTTGAGCGTAAGGAACGTGATCCTGATGTCGTTCAGGAACTTGAAATTCATATGCATCGCTCAACCACATTTCTGACAAGAAATCACTATTCTAGATGCATAACTGCGACGATACTCCATAAGCCCGCAATTAAGTTGGGAACGATGTCACAAGCCTTCTGAAAATCTATAAATATGGAATCAGTCTTAAGTCCCATGTCGACATCACTTATTACTTCGTGCGAATAATAAACCAGTTGTGTTTCACAAGGAAGCTATTTACTGAAACCGTCTTTGTGTTAGTAGATCGTTTTCATCCTAGTTTACTGCAATGTTCAAAAACAGTATATGGACCTAAACTTTACCGTAACTTGACGTCAGTGATACTGGTCTATAATTCTTTCCGTTTTTTAATGTGACCTGAGCAACCTTTCACTCTTTAGGTACAGATAATTCATCGAGCAAGAGATTGTAAACGATCGGTAAATAAGGAGCTAAAACGTCGGTATACCCGCAAAGGAACCTAACTGGACATACAGTCTGGGCCGGAGGCAATGCCTTTATTACATTACGTTGCTTCGCTACACCGAATTATCTACTTCCGTTATGTTCGTACCTGTTCTTTATTCTAATTCTGGAATATTTACTAGATTTTATTTGGTGACGGAATTTCGATAAACAGTAATTATTAACTCCGCTTTTGTGACGCTGTCATTCTAAAGTCATCATTGCTACATCGCAGTGAGGATATTGACTGTGTCTTTCCGCTGATGTAATTTACAATTTACATATGACCAGCAGTTCCTCCGGTTTTCTGCCACATTTCGAGCTAAAGTTTGGAAGTGTGAGCTGTTAAAAGCATCTCGAATTGAAGTCTCCTCAAAGTTTTTTATCATTTGTAAACCGTTGCCAATCTTGGAGATTTCGAGATCTTTTAAAGCTGACATGCTATGTTGGTTATTTCTGCAACAGAGTCTAGACTTGTTTTGTTTGCCATGGAGGATCTCTTATTAATTTACCTAGTATTAATCTCTCAATTGCAGACAATACGATTTATTTAAATTTACACAACTGGCCTACATTTACCAGTATCTGTTTACTGTGTGGTGTTATTACATAGACATTTATCAAATTACACGTGTAAATGTTTCTCGAACATGATCCGCTTACATTACTTCTGACGGGATTCTGTCTTTACCTGCAACTGTCGGCGTATGTATGTTAAAGTGTTTCTGATGACGCTCTTTCATATGTCGAGTTGTCTAGCGTTATTTATCAGCCATAACCTTCCATTCCTATGAAATACTAACGCATTCAACGTGCACCATTAGCTAGGGTGCCTTCGGCCAATCAGAGCGTAGTAGTGGTAGTCATTGTTGGATGGTACAATACTTCAGTTTGACAACCCATACATGTCTTCAGTGTTGGTTCACCTTTTGAACTTGTCACATACCGTTTTTTCCAAGTCGGTATGTGAACCTTCATAACTCTTTAGTTACTTCAAAATTAAAGAGTATGTTCTAAGTAAATTCGTAAAGTATATTACTTTCCTTTCTTTAATGTATATTTTTTGCTTGACGATTAGGGCCAAGGAATTCTACAATAAGTCCTATAGCGGTGAACCTAGTTTTCCCTACAAGAAACGGTTGCCATAATTTTGGAATTTGTGTTTTTGTTATTTCGTTATTGTTGTTAAATTTTATTTTCAAATAGGGATCAACTTAATTCCGCTAGAAGTAGACGAGAAAACAATACACGGATGTACGTCGGAGCTCGGTGTTCAACCGTTATCGTTCATCAGCGTATCCGATTCGGCAACTTGATCCGTTGCCGAACGATTGTGACGTTGAACATTAATTTATGGCCATTGTAGCTACGCAGCACTATGTATAGTAGTGCGTATGAAATATTTAGTTAACTTTTTGTTGTGAATTTTGAATCTATAACGCTCGGACGAAATGGCATAGCGTCATTAATCGAAAAAGTGCATTCTCACGCTGTCTGTTGGTGACCAGAGCAACTTGGTCAGCTCAAGCTGCTTGCAAGTACTTCTCTGCCATCTGGTGGTAGACAGCATAATACCTATCGAAATACACTTACTTTTTCAAGGCTTATTTCACATTCATGTAAGTTACAAAGAAGTAATAAATTTTAGAGCTACTATGCAATATTTTGTATCAAACTTTTGTAATTCCGTGTGAGTGCTATTCTATGAACATTGTTTTACTGTCGAGAGAATTGGTAGTAATAATAAGACCATTGTAAAACAGAGCAGAAGGAAGGGGTACTTGACAGTTGGACTATGAAAGAATTTTCACTTATGACTCGCCAGAATAATCGACGTTCTCGAGGTGTGGGCTGGCCATTACGATACAACAGCACGTGTATGTTGCACGGAAAGATTAGCTTGTGCAGTGCAGAGCGGAATAAATGTGGGAACTTAAGGATTTGTCTCTGAATGTTTTTGTACTTCCTTCGCTCATACGAAAGATATACTAGTAAGAGCCTGTAGTACTTAGTAAAGCCATCAAAATGTTGTACAAAGTGAAATCATTACCGGAAGTATCGCCGAGTATGAGATATTGACTTATCTACTCCAACTGCCAATGTAAGACTTATACCACATCGTGTTACTAACGCTTCCAAAAACGCCGCGTACCGTAATGAGAGCGTGGACGGCCGCGCAGGGCCGGAATCAAAAGGATTAGACTAGAAGTAATCAACGAATATTAAATGAGGTGACATATTTGGCATATGTTAATGAGGAACAAACCACTGCTGTATCCATAATTTGCGTATCAATTTTATTTCCAGGTACCCCAAAATTCGACCGTGGATTAAAGCATCAACGTATTTACAGATTGGAAAGATGTCTTATAGTAATAATTCCCTACTTATAGAGGAACCAACATCTGTAAACAAATTTCTACTGCCATGATCTGGAGAAGAATTAGTAATATGTTCAGTATGGTGGCGGCAGTCAATAGGTTCAACTTTAAACGAAACATCTTCTTGGTATTGAGACGCGCACGAATAAAGAAAACCCCGCCGATCCAACGGCAGAGTTAGAAAACATCTGGGGCAAAATTGAATAGACCAGTTGTACGGCCGAGCAGGAGAGAGGTAGCCCCTTGGCCACACAGAACTACTCTTGCAGCCGCAAGTACACTAGTGTAAAGCGCCGGCCACCTGACAAAACCATTGACCACCGCCGCCTTAGGCCATTCTGCAACACTTTCTTGAAAGGACGAGCCTCTGCCGACTCATTCGCAACAGCATATTTGCTATACGCACTCACCCGCCGTACTGCAGTAAATTGTTTGTCAGTTTGGGTAGAATTTAGTAATGACCCTTGGACCTGGTCACCATTTCGGTCGTTTGGCGATCGCAAGCATTTAGCGATACAACGACAGAGCAGCAGCGATAGCCACGCGGTAAGCTTCATCCGTGTTTACCACCCAGTCTGCTGCCTAAACCTAGTTCTCATGGTTCCGAATTCTCTCTCCTATATGTCCTCAACGAAACGCGTGCAGTTCTAGTTCAGGACTCATTCTATATGCGGATTTGTGGGGCTGTCGTCCTTTAAGAGTATCTTGCTTTGTCCTGATTTCACAATAAATCTCTTTGTTCTAAATCTTTTATTTATTAGTGTTCTTATTTCTACCATCATTCCCCGTAGCCATACTGATCAGTTGCTTCCTGCAAGTAGGGACGAAGTCCAATGCCCTCCCTAGCTCCTATGTTGTAATGCATATTTATCTATCCCGACAGCCTTTCAATATTTATCTCGATACCAGATGGAAGCTCTTTCCATTTATTCAGCCTGGGATGCGACCACTATGCCCGTCAGTTGAGGTGTAGAGGGGAGGCTACATGGGACTTAGTGCTCCTGCTCTCTGTTGAAATATTTTACACTTTATTCGCTGATTCGAATAAGGATTTTGTTTCTATGACTTACACAAAGTACAATAAGAATATGAAAGCTATCTCCCTAACCATTGAATTTGGCTTGTAATGATAAACGATTTTGCGACAGATTAAGTAAATGCAACGTAACGTGACAGGAGTTTCCAGCCTTGTTTCAATTTGTGTTGAATTGCCGAGCGAATGCGTTAAAAGCATGACTTATAACTGTACTGACGTTCTTCAAGGAAGAATAATTAAAGCGGCCTATTCTGTTTTTGAACTAAGAGATCGCAAAACTGACTACTTCGTTTTGCGATCTGTTAATCGATTGTTATTAAAGAGTGTAGAAGTAGCTGTCTCCGTGTTACAACGCTGAACTGTACTTTGATAAAACCAATAACCGTAAGTTGTATACTAAATTTCGTAATTTTTTTCGAATTCTCCACGAAGCTGCTATCACATTAATGTCAACTAAATTAACGTTTAGAAACACTTACAAAAGTGCTTCTCTACGTCAATTTTATACGTAACTTTGTGCGAGTTTGCATGAGCGGGACAGTGTAAGTAGCTCTTGTTAGGCAGTCCCCACATAAATGTTTTTCATCACAAAGGAAGCTACGTTTCGAGGTTTTTTGAAGTATAATTTAATGTTACTGGGGCGATCTAATATTGTAATTCATAATACTGGAAACTAAGATCGCTTAATGTGAAATAAACCATTTCACATCAAGCAATCTTGTCTTCTAACATCATAAAATAGTTTTTTAAATTATTCTTTAATAACAAATATTTTATTTATGTATTCAACCTGTTCTGATTCAGGTCATCAGACCCCCCTTGCATCAGACCACGGTTTCACACCTAAGCTACAATACCGTTTTCACATCGTACTTACAATTTTAGTTTTAATAAGGCGTATTCATCGAAAATGTCGCTCCTCATTTAGCAAAAACAAATAGGTACCAGAAATTTTTTTATAGAGACGGGACGAAATTTTACGACAGAATCATGCTATCAGATACGGATTATATTGCTGGCGATTAAGTACGAGATGACATCGAAAAACCAGTTACTTACGTTCCACGAAGAGCGGCGTGATATGCTATGGGTTTCCTGCAGACACAGTTCTACTGCGGTGCAATTAACGAGTGACAGTGAAATGGGGCGGCAACTGTAAACGTATTCCGAAGTTGAAGTACGTGGGATAATTCCATTTTTGCACAAAAAATACATAAACTGAGCACAGATTCATCGTGAATTCTGGCGGTATTTGGATCAAATGCGATGTTGAATCCTCCCATTGTGAAAGGGTGCCAACAATTCTACCATCGCCACACATATACTATTGGTCATTAAAATTGCTACACCACGAAGATGACGCGCTACAGACGCGAAATTTAACCGACAGGAAGAAGATGCTATGATATGCAAATGATTAGCTTTTCAGAGCATTCACACAAGGTTGGTGCCGGTGGCGAAACCTACAACGTGGTAACATGAGGAAAGTTTCCAACCGATACACAAACAGCAGTTGACCGGCGTTACCTCGTGAAACGTTGTTGTGATACCTCGTGTAAGGAGAAGAAACGCGTACCATCACGTTTCCGACTTTGATAAAGATCGGATTATAGCCTATCGCGATTGCGGTTTATCGTATCGCGACATTGCTGCTCGCGTTGGTCGAGATCCAATGACTATTAGCAGAATATGGAATCGGTGGGTTCAGCAGGGTAATACGGAACGCCGTGCTAGATCCCAAAGGCCTCGTATCACAAGCGTCGAGATGACAGGCACCTTATCCGCATGGCTATAATGGATCATGATGGTCGCATCCGTGTTTGGCGACATCGCGGTGAACACACATTGGAAGCGTGTATTCGTCATCGCCATACTGGCGTATCACCTGGCGTCTCGGTCACCTCTTGTTCGCATTGACGCCACTTTGAACAGTGGACGTTACATTTCAGATGTGTTACGACCCGTGGCTCTACCCTTCATTCGATCTCTGCGAAACCCTGCATTTCAGCAGGATAATGCACGACTGCATGTTGCATGTCCTGTACAGGCCTTTCTGGATAAAGAAAATGTTCGACTGCTGCCCTGGCCAGCACATTCTCCAGATCTCTCACCAAATGAAAACGACAATGGTGGCCGAACAACTGGCTCGTCACAATACGCCAGTCAATACTCTTGATGAACTGTGGTATCGTGTTGAAGCTGCATGGGCGTCTGTACCTGTACACGCCATCCAAGCTCTGTTTGACTCAATGCCCAGGCGTATCAAGGACTTTATTACTGCCAGAGGTGGTAGTTCTGGGGACTGATTTCTCAGGATCTATGCACCCAAATTGGGTGGAAATGTAATTACATGTCAGTTCTAGCATAATATATTTGTCCAATGAATATAATCTGCATTTCTTCTTGGTGTAGCAATCGCAATGGCCAGTAGTGTATGTGTGTGATGCCGGTCGGGAAGAAAGGTCATCGGCATCGACAGGCGACTATGTCCAACCAGTCAAACTGTTTCACAGCAGTCGCTGATTTTCTAACAAAGAGGACGTTCACAAAGCGATTGTGGAATGGCTCCGTGAAGCAGTGAGCGGATTTCTATCATCGAGGAAGTGAATGACTGGCGTTTGCAGAGGCTTGGTGACTATGCTGACAATTAGTGTCATGTAACTTTCGTAGCTCAACACATACACTGATGAGCCAAAACATTGTGGTCACCTGCTGCTTTGGAAAGAGATAAATCACTGATTCTGCATATTATGGATCCGACAGTTTGTCTGTAGCCTTCTGCAGGTATGTGGCCTTAGTGTCTACGCACAAGTCAAATAATTCGCTTAAACAACGGGCCGCTGATTTGTGTATGCGGTGGTGGCGCCATATAGCGAGGCAGATAGGCTCCATAGGATTCACATCAGGCGAATTTGGTTGCCGAGACATCAACGTCAGTTCACTATAATGCTTAGCAAACCATTGTAGAACGGTTGTGGCTCCGAGATACGGACAATTATACCGCTAAATATTACATCGCCGCCGGGGAAGACATCAGGCATGAAGGGATGCAAGTGGTTCGCAGCTGTCAGCATGTCTTCAATTACTACCGAAGGTCAAATGCAAGGGCAGGAGAATGTCTCCCATAGCATAATACTGTTCCCACGAACCAGCGTCCGTGGCGCGCTGCACGTTTCGAGCCGCCGTCCACCTCTATGAGGAGTTGGAGAGTCGACCATCGACCTACTGTAGCAAAAATGTGATTCATCCCAGGAAGCGACATGTTTCTATTGACCAACGGTCGCATCCCGATGGTACCGTGTACACGGAAAACGTAATTGACGACGACGTTGGTTCAACATGTGAACCCTATGGGGTCTGCTGCGAAACTCAATAACGCTCAATAACGTGCGATGAACGGTGTGCTACGGAACACTTTTAGGTGCACCAGCATGTGCTCTTTCGGCAGAGATGCCACAGATCACTATTTATCCTATTTTGCAGAGCAGACAAGCCTCCGAACTTCACATTCTGTGAAGATTCGTGGACGCCCAACCATATAGCGCCAAGTGGCAATTTCACTGCCCTACGTCACGACAGTAGCACGCGAACATTCGGTAGCTTCGCCGTTTTCGAGATACTCATTCATAGACTCTGCATAGTAATAATCTGCCTCTGTCAGAGTCGTTTATCTCAATTGATTCCCCATATGCATCCCGTATCTTCGCTATGGTTGTCCTTCATCCGTGTCTTCTCCGTTCACAAACTTTTGTTACTGCGTCACGTGCTTGCAACGCCGCTAGACGGAATCCAACGTCACCGTGGGCAGTGGTCATAAAGTTGTGGCTTATCATTGTACATTGGCAGTTATAAGCCAAGTAAAAGTTATCGAGTCATTGAATCGTAAGTGCTGGTTTGGCTGGTGAAGTCAAGGCGAGGAGAGGCAGCTGGGACGTCACAGTGAGCCACGATGTAGCCGGCAAAAGAACGCTCAGAAACAGGTAATCGATGAGTGGCATTCCCAGGCCTCAGCAGTCGGGGAAGGCTGTTAGATCTTTGCAAGCATAGTATACATGTCAGCGGGCCCAAAGAGGGCGCTGCTCGCAACATGGAAGAATATGGCTAGTTAGAAATAGGAGGTCGTGCTGAACAGTAATGACTCCGAGTTTTTTAGGGAAAACTCTTAAATCTTTTTACATAAACGTTTTAAGGTTTTGCATCTTTATTTTTAATGCCTCTATATTTGCAGTTCCTATTGCTAGAAGGCTCAGAATACGCAACATGGCAGTGTGTAACATAACTGCATGCTGTAATGAAGTTTCGAATTCGTCCAGACATGGGGCACCCTCTTCTTCTGCATGATAACGCCAGACCACAGACGAGTGCTGCAACATCTGCTATAATCCAACGCCATGGGTTCATCCTCCATGTGGTCCCGAATCGGCCCCATCTGTTTTCATCTCTTTCGCAAACTAACAGCACATCCTCGAGGACTTCACTTTGACAGTGATGAAACGGTGCAAGCAGAGGAAATTTTGTGCTTACGGCAACAAAGTCGAACATTCTACAGGACGGTATCAACAAACTTGTCTCTCGTTGGGAGAAATCTACTGGTCGCCAGGGTGACTATGTTGAGAAATAAGTATGTAAATATGAAGAATAAAGATGAAGAATGCTAATAACGTTTGTTTTATTTAAAACACTTCAATGGTTTTTACCATAAAGTTCGGAGGCACTACTTTTAAGCACGCCGTCGTACTTCGAAATTCAGTAGTAATTCACAGTGTCGTTGTCGCCCAAAGTCAGTCAGCACTTTCACAGCATGCTATCATCATGAACACAGAATCCTTCCTCTAAAGACGCCAGCACAAAAGTTCAACGAGTTACGTCAGGGGACCGGCAACCCTGTGTAGAAAAAAAAAAAATAACTGAGAGTACTGTGCAAACCTAACTGTATAGACAGTTCAACCATACTAGGAATCTAGAACCTCGACAGTTTTTGCCAATTATCGCCATTGATATTCGCAAGATATACGTCCCAGGGACTCCCAGATCTTCGATAAAATCTTAATTTCGATAATATAATTGTGGGACAAAATCATGCTGGAGGCTGGCGACCATAATTACACTAGTCTGAGAATGTTTGTTTCACATACAATTTGAAACGCCATACCTACGTGCGGTTTTCACTCCTGGATATCTGATGACGGGTGAATTCCGAAACGCGTCATATGAGCAATAAATTCATTTCTTGCTGTTGTTTAACTTTTACCAATGCGACCCAGTCAGCCTGAACGGAGAACTACTGATTGTTTTAATTTTAAGTCTGAAGTCGAAATATGAAAAAAGAAATATTTTTCGTGTGATATAATTGCAATTTGCCCTTTTTGTAACTTAACCTTTGGCTGTACTGTGAAACCTTGCTTCCTGCCCATTTTCATGATTACAGGCGAGCGGGAACTACCTTACACGTTTTCAACAGTGAATTTTGGAGTACAAAATATGTGACATAAATGGGAGCATCTTTTGGCTGCATTGACTTAAAAGCGTCACTGTTTTACACCACAAAGGTAGCGTAGGCCTCAGTATATGAGATAAATTTCAACTAGATACCTCTACCCGTTCGTGACAAAAAGGGTTTCTTACAGTGGAACAGACAGACAGACAGGCGGATGGATAACAAATTTACCCTATAAGGATTCCTTTTATACCGTTCCAGATACGGAACTCTAAAAAAATGAGGGATGTTTCACTGAAGAAATTTGACAGGCGTCGTGCGACAGCCTTTCAGAACTGACGACGAAGTGTATCGAAGAAAGAGACTGAGAGAATGAAAATAAAAGAGGGCCGGAGCGTCTTTGACTGGTAATTAAAACTTCCTCAAACTCAGCTTCGAACCCAGCCACTGCTTGAATTTTAAAGTCATCAGTAATGGCGGCCGAAGACTTCCGGTATAAGACGTCATACCCTCGTTTTGCCAACGGCTTTGTGAATGGGATTGGGCGAGAGGACAGAGGTTCAGGGCACTTACTTGCGCTCGTGGCTGGAAACTGCCCTTGGAAGAATTGTAGGTGATCAACGGCACGAGGACGTGAAAGGCAATGGATATCACTGGACTAAAGACACATAATGTGTATCCACAGGACATGAGCCCCGTAACAGAATAAATGTCATGATGATGATTGACAAAAGGTTCTCGATTACTAACCCATTCGGATGTCTAGAAGATGACTGCCAAGTGTGACGTGGTCTTGAGAAAAAGATGGTATAACCGACGAAAGGATAACGTTCTATGAGTCGGTAGGATGTAATGTCAGAAGTTTGAACGTAGTAGGAAAGCTAGAAAATCTGAATCTAAGTTTCAGGTCGTAACAGCGAATATTCTATTCAAGAATCACGAGAGGAGGAGGTCTACTTGGCCTGGAGACATGGGAAGATTCGAGGTCGATTACATCATGCTAAGATAGAGATTCCTAAATCGGATGTTTGATTGTCGTACCCAGGTCACAATTTAGTAATGATGAAGAGTAGAGTGAAGATTAAGAGAATCGTCCGGAAGAGCCGGTGTGGACGGAAGGGGGATACTGAAGAACTGAGAAATAATAGACGCGTTTGAACGTCGCAAAGGACGTGGATGTTGCTTTAAGTAATACCACAGGAGGCCGGTCAGTTGAAGGGGAGTGCACATATTTAAAAATAGCAGTCGCAGACATTGGACAGTCAAAAATAGGCATAAGGAAGGTAACTCCGAAGTAACCTTGGGTAACAGGAGGCGTACTTAACCGATCAACGAAAGAAGTACAAAAATGTTAGGGGAAAGAGAGGAATACAACAACGTAAATCTAATAGGAATGATATAAATAGGAAGTTCAACGCTGCCAAGGAGTAATTACCACAGCAAAAATGTGAAGAAATCGAAATAGAAATGACCTTCGGAATAACTGAATCAGTACACAGAAAACTCAAAACAACATGTTTCGTTAGCCATAAGACCAGGGGCCGGCCGCGGTGGTCTAGCGGTTCTGGCGCTGCAGTCCGGAACCGCGGGACTGCTACGGTCGCAGGTTCGAATCCTGCCTCGGGCATGGGTGTGTGTGATGTCCTTAGGTTAGTTAGGTTTAAGTAGTTCTAAGCTCTAGGGGACTTATGACCTAAGATGTTGAGTCCCATAGTGCTCAGAGCCATTTGAACCATAAGATCAGGCAAGTGGTAGCACTCACCAAACTTAAGTGAACAGAATTACATTCAAAAAACCTTAATAGCTTTTATGACCAATATAGAGGTAACAGAAAAATGGCGAGCGGCAATGTAACAATTTCAAATTTGGTGAAAGTAGTTCAGAATTTACGGAAATTAGTAATCATTTTGGAGAATCTTAATCTTACACACAGAGAGCTTCACAGTACAATGGCCGGGCATATCATCGATTTTAACTTATACTAAAGCTCACTGCTAGACGGTCTCGCTTAGATTTAATCATGTGGGATTTAGACAAAATCTGGTGCACTAAATCGTGTAAAATTGACATACACAACACCAAAGAAAGGCAGTCGCTTGGTTTGGAAAAACATTTTTGTCATCAGACGTACAGTTTTATATTTATTCTTTATCGACATCAATTGTTAAAATCATTAAAGGACAAAACTGTAGGGTATAAAAAACAGTTACAGAACATACACAAGAATCATATCAAACGGAGGAAATTTTTAAACCACTGTACTTACACATTGAACATCAATGGACCAACCATATATTTCCGTCGTACACGAGCCATACATATGTAGAACATATGTTATTGTCGTAAGAGTCTGTCACTGAGCGAGGGTGCGCAGTGGTTAGCCCACTGGAATCGCGTTCGGAAGGACGACGGTGTAATACCGCGTCCAGTCACCCTGATTTAGGTTTTCCGTGATTTCCCTAAATCGCTTCAGGAAAGTGCCGGGATGGTTTTTTACAAAGGGCACGGCCGAGTTCCTTCTTCATCCATCGCTAATTTGATGGGACCGATGACCTCACTGTTTGGTCCCCTACCTCAAATCAACCAACCAACCAATCAACAGTCTGTCTTAACACTGGTCATATAAACACGCTGTTCCTTGGCACAATTACAATAGTGCGTATTTGGTGACAATTTAGAACTTAATAATTGGCAGGTTATAACAGTCAAAGGTACAAATACCTTGTGATCGGCAAAGAGATCAAGCTGAAACACGTACACAACATGAATGTCTAAAAGGTAACAAATGTTCTTTGGTGTAACCAACGATTATAGCAACACAAGTAAAGAAAAAATATGGCGTCCTTTCTCTGAACAGTGACATAAATATACAATATATTGTAATTTGGTACATCGACTTTAGTATTACAGAAATGAAGAACAAACAATTTATCTGCGCTTAACACTGCGAAACAAGTCAATTCAAAGGAATTTAATGAAGAATAACATTAAAAATTGTTATTGCAGATGGAGTTATTACGTATGTGATTAAAAATAGGCAATAAAAATCGAGAATCTTTGGAGCCAACCTTAAAATTGTGTTAAAGTGACATCCAAATATTGTTAAAATATTATTTAACCCTTGTTGGAACCGTAATTTGACAGTAACATCTCTACAGAACGATCACAGTTTAGCACATGTAGACAAGCAGCCATACTTTGGACATATCTGCCTAGATGTTATGGGTATTAGTTTGCAAGTGAGTCAGTGAAGGGTAGCACAATGAAGTTATTTATTGTTTAATAGCGCATTCATAACATCTAGTCAGACATGTCCAGGCACGACTGTCTACGTGTGCTAATGGCTCCAGATGGGCCAAATAGTACTGGAACCGGATTTCGTTTTTAATTCCACACAATTTTAAGTTTGGACAGGTCGAATGGTTGGTTTCTACGCCTGTATTCAACGCTTCTCACCTTATTATTGCCTTGTTTTGTATACATATAGAGTGAAATTATTGAACTATATTAAATGAATCGTGTGCGTCAGCACGTTCAAACTCAATGGTTGGCCCCGGAACAAGATGGGAATTAGTATGTGGTACGGTTTGGATTAGCGACAAAACCCACTTTCATGTGGATGGGTTCGTCAATAAGCAAAATTGGCGCATTTGGGGGGACTGAGAACCCTCATTTTGCGATCGACAAGTCTCTTCACTCTCAACGTGACAGAAGCGCAACCCTTCCGCATACTTCTGACCCTGATTTCGACAAGATGTGGTTCATGCAAGACTGAGCTCGACCCCATCGAAGGAAGAGAATTTCTGATGTCCTGGAGGAACACTTTGGGGACGCATTCTAGCTCTGGGGTACCGAGAAGCCACAGGCATGGGCCTCGATTGGCCACCATATTCTCCGGGTCTGAACACATGCGACTCCCTTTTGTGAGAGTCTATTAAATTTTAAATATGTGTGAATTTGTAAGGGAGCAGACTGTCGAGGTCATCGATCCCTAGATTTACACACTACTTAAATCAACTTACACTAACTAATGCTAAGAACAACACACACCAATGCCCGAGGGAGGACTCGAAACTCCGGCGGGAGGGGCCACGCAGTTCATGACATGACACCTCAAACCGCGCGGCCACTTCACGTGGCTGAGGCTACATTATAAGCAACGTGTACAGCAATAACCCAGAAAACACTGCTGAACTGAAAGCAGCTATTCATAACGTCATCGACAGCACTGATGTACCGACACTTCAGCAGGTCATGCAGAATTTCGCTATTCGTCTGAGCCACATCATCACCAATGAATGCAGACATATCAGTCACAACCTAAATCCGATTATTTGTAGTGACGTTCGTTCACACTTTGAATAAAGTGTGTGCAAACAGTAGTTTGTAACTAATTTACGTTTATTTCTTATAGGTCAATAATTGTCACCCTTTACATAATAACTTCATCTGCAATTATCATATAGTATAACAGTATTACAGTCCTTTGAAATGACTTCTTTCACAATGTTTAATACAGGTAGATACTATCTTTCTCATTTCCGTATCGCTAAAGTGTATATGCCACAATATAACAGGTTAAACATTTTTGTTGTTCAGAGAAAGAAAGATGTGTTATTTCTGTATTTCTGTTGCTGTAACCTTTGGCTGGATCAAAGAACAATTGCAACATTTCAGGCATTCAGGCATTCACACGGTGTATGTATTTCAACATTCTCTCTCACAAACTGTTGCTTTTACAGTTATAATGTGTAAGGTATTGAGTTGTGAGTTATCACCAAGTGTACGGTACTGTAATTGCGCCAAGGCACAGTGTATTTATATGAACTGTGTTGAGGTAGACTATCGTGACAATTGTACATATGTTGTACATTTGTATGGTCTAATTCACTGCGTAGCCAAACAAGCTGATACACCTGCATAATATTGTGTAGGGGCCCCGAGAGCAGAAGTGCCGCAACATAATGTGGCATGGACTCGACTAAGGCCTGAGGTAACGCTGGAGAGAATTGACACCATGAAGTCATAAATCCGCAAGGGTATGAGAGGGTCAAGATCTCTTCTGAACAGCACGTTGCAACGCATCCCAGATATGCTCAATATTGTTCATGTTGGGGTAGTTTGGTAGCAAGCGGAAGTGTTTAAAATGGGAAGAGTGTTCCTGGAGCCACTCTTTAGCGATCATGGGCTTGTGGGATGGCACATTGTTTTGTTAGAATTGCCCAATGCACAATGGGCATGAGTAAGCATAGGTGATCAGACAGGATGCTTACCTACATGTCGCCTATCAGAGTCGTATGTAGACATATCAGTGGTCCCATATCACTCCAGCTGCACACGCCCCAGACAATTACAGAGCCTTTACCACTTTGAACAGTGCCCTGTTGGCATGCAGGGTCCATGGATTCATGAAGCTGAGTCCATACCCGTACTCGTCCATCCGCGCGATACCAGGTGACATGTTTCCAGTCATCAACAGTCCAATGTCGGTGTTAACGGGCCCAGGTGAGGCGTAAAGCTTTGTGACGTGCAGTCATGAAGGGTACACGTGTGGACCGTCGGCTCCGAAAGCCCATATCGGTGATGTTCAAGGGTTAGCACACTTTTTGATGGCCCATCATTGAAATCTGTAGCAGTATACGGAAGGGTTGCGTTTCTGTCACGTTGAACGATTCTCTTCAGTCGTCGTTGGTATCGTTCATGCAGGATATTTTTCCGGCAGCAGCTATGTCGGAAATTTGATGTTTTACAGGATTCCTGATATTCATGGTACGCTCGTGGAATGGTCTTACGGGAAAATCCCTTCATCGCTACCTCGGAGATGCTGTGCCCCACCGCTCGTGCACAGATTACAGCACCACGTTCAGTCTCACTTAAATCGTGATGACCTGCCATTGTAGCACCAGTAACCGATCTAACAACTGTGTCAGACACTTGTCTTACAGCCGCGCGGGATGCGCCGAGCGGTCTAAGGCGCTGTAATCATTGACTGTACGGCTGGTCCCGGCGGAGATTCGAGTCCTCCCTTGGGCATGGGTGTGTGTGCTTGTCCTTAGGCTAATTTAGGTTAAGTAGTGTGTAAGCTTAGGGACTGATGACCTTAGCAGTTAAGTCCCATAAGATTTCACACACATCTGAACTTGTCTTACATAGGCATTCCCGACGCAGCACTGTATTCTGCCTTTTTATATATCTCTGTAATTGAATACGCATGCCTATACCAGTTTCTTTGGCCCTCCAGTGTACGATGGATCATTTTTTAATTCCTCATTTATGATGCTTTAATGTCTTTTTTGTATTTTACAGATTTGTGCTTGAAAATGACTGTAACAATAAAAACCGGTAGTGAATAAACACAACATTGTGCGACTGATGGCATGAATAAGCTTTTTCCAAATTATTTAACAGCTTCAGATAACCACCTACTAAACGCTCTATCGAATCAACTAATTCCAGTGGGCATCAACAGTAAATAAACAAATGTCCAGATAATTATCTCACAGACCACTAGTTCGGAAAATAGCCAGCGAGAAATATTATGGACAAGGTGTAATCAGGTGGCCAGCTGTCCTGGAAAAACGTACTTCTTTTGCCACTGTATTACAAAATCGTTTACTGAATGTCGGCAGATCTACTAAAACATTAAGTGAGGTGCCTGATAAGTAATGCATTAAATAATGGCTAATTGTTCGTACTATATATATATATATATATATATATATATATATATATATATATATATATATATATATGTGTGTGTGTGTGTGTGTGTGTGTGTGTGTGTGTGTGCGCGCGCAGTATTAAACATTATTCTAGTTAGAGATGAAACCATTGCATATAAAACGTTTGACAAGAACTGAAAGGATTAAATAGTATTCTAACAAAAAACAGGAAGCCAATGATTAATGCCAACTGGGCACGCACTAACGGCTAAACACTGTTCTATCATAATTCCAAATACATGAACGAGCTAGAGCGAGAGAAATAATGAATAAACGCTATTTCCATGAAACCCGAGACACAAGATAATATGTCAGGCGGGTAATTTATTGTTAAACTTAGGTTAACGTACCTTGAACACTGATTTAATAAAATACAAGACACTTTAAAGAAAGCTTGCTAGAGTGTCATAAAATATCAGGACAGGTACTATATAGAACTATATGTCAGAAGGTGCATATCGTGCGCACAGAAATCTGGCCGAGGTGCTTAGTAACTTGGTAAGTAGACACCAAATTTGAAATGTTCACGACAATTCACGAATGTGTGTCTAGGAAATCGGTCAGATCAGCCAAGCATCGTAACACAGTCGAGCACTTTTGACTCCCGTCAGACCAGATGAATGACACGACTATCAGACAGCGAAGAAACAAATATCACATTGTCCTGAAAGGTACCAGAATGCAGTAATTTGCACACGGTTTGAGAACAAAAGACTTAATCATGTAGCCCACAATATCGGCAGACAACCGTTCCCGCCGAGTAGGCTGCCTTCCTTCTGCGGTAGAATAGCTGACTGTTGTACTGAGTAGCTGACAGCTATAGTCCAACCGGCGGGATGGCGCCAGTAACACTCCACAAGGAAAAACTCCGCCTTTCTGCTACATAGGCCGAATATAGCCCTCACACGTTCTCGGGAAACATGGATCTCCAACCACCCACCAATGCCAACAATTCACCTCTCCATAACTAGCCGAACATGGTACTATTTCCGCATCCACCGTTATTTAGGCGCGCCTCCTCGCGACCAGTTGTCCTCTCTTCTCCCAGCAACAATTGTGTGTGTGTGTGTGTGTGTGTGTGTGTGTGTGTGTGTGTGTGTGTGTGTGTGCGCGCGCAGTATTAAACATTATTCTAGTTAGAGATGAAACCATTGCATATAAAACGTTTGACAAGAACTGAAAGGATTAAATAGTATTCTAACAAAAAACAGGAAGCCAATGATTAATGCCAACTGGGCACGCACTAACGGCTAAACACTGTTCTATCATAATTCCAAATACATGAACGAGCTAGAGCGAGAGAAATAATGAATAAACGCTATTTCCATGAAACCCGAGACACAAGATAATATGTCAGGCGGGTAATTTATTGTTAAACTTAGGTTAACGTACCTTGAACACTGATTTAATAAAATACAAGACACTTTAAAGAAAGCTTGCTAGAGTGTCATAAAATATCAGGACAGGTACTATATAGAACTATATGTCAGAAGGTGCATATCGTGCGCACAGAAATCTGGCCGAGGTGCTTAGTAACTTGGTAAGTAGACACCAAATTTGAAATGTTCACGACAATTCACGAATGTGTGTCTAGGAAATCGGTCAGATCAGCCAAGCATCGTAACACAGTCGAGCACTTTTGACTCCCGTCAGACCAGATGAATGACACGACTATCAGACAGCGAAGAAACAAATATCACATTGTCCTGAAAGGTACCAGAATGCAGTAATTTGCACACGGTTTGAGAACAAAAGACTTAATCATGTAGCCCACAATATCGGCAGACAACCGTTCCCGCCGAGTAGGCTGCCTTCCTTCTGCGGTAGAATAGCTGACTGTTGTACTGAGTAGCTGACAGCTATAGTCCAACCGGCGGGATGGCGCCAGTAACACTCCACAAGGAAAAACTCCGCCTTTCTGCTACATAGGCCGAATATAGCCCTCACACGTTCTCGGGAAACATGGATCTCCAACCACCCACCAATGCCAACAATTCACCTCTCCATAACTAGCCGAACATGGTACTATTTCCGCATCCACCGTTATTTAGGCGCGCCTCCTCGCGACCAGTTGTCCTCTCTTCTCCCAGCAACAGGTGAGGGAAGAAAAGACGGCAGAAACAATCGCCGTTGGACATCAAAGATGTCGTCCACGCATAGCACAACCACGTAAAATTTTTTGTAACTGAAAAGAGAACAAGCTGCTTCAGTCTCAGTTGCAAAAAGATTCGTTAAATTCGTGGTACATTACTGACCTTGGGGATATCTCACACTGAAGTCCAAGGATGAAGCAGAATTGGGTACTGGAGCTGCCGGTGTGCACAGTGGCAGCCAGGTAGAGTCCGCGAGAGTCCATGCAGGAAGTTTGGCGGCGCTACTGAACAGACTGTTTACTCGTGGGTGGGTCCTCGGTCTGAGCGCCGAGTTGGCAGATCCATAATCTTCCGTGAAACATGGACTGTGGGAAAACCGGAACAGAAGAGAATCGAAGCATTTGAGATGTGGTGCTATAGACGAATGTTGAAAATTAGGAGGACTGATAACGTAAGGAATGAGGAGGTTCTACGCAGAATCGGAGAGGAAAGGAATATGTGGAAAACACTGATAAGGAGAAGGGACAGGATGATAGGACATGACTTCCATGGTACTAGAGGGAGTTGTAGAGGGCAAAAACTCTAGAGGAAGACAGAGATTGGAATACGTCAAGCAATTAATTGAGGACGTAGGTTGCAAGTGCTACTCTGAGATGAAGATGTTAGCACAGGAAAGGAATCCGTGGCGGGCCGCATCAAACCAGTCAGTAGACTGATGACCAAAAAAAAAAAAAAAAAAATATTCCGCCAGCGGTGACACTTACGAGTCTCTGTAAACTGCCTTGCTCTGGGTGGCGGCGGCATACTTTTGTAGACCGAAAACAGATCGTCTTGTGGCCGAGAGGTATATGTATCGGCCTGCTGCTGCATTTGCCGTCGCTCATGGTAAAGTAAAATTCCTTCCATCAGTAGTCTCCACTTCAATAGATTCTACATTTATTAAAACACCCAACGATTTATACTTCAAACAAGTAATTTTCGATGATAAAAAACGTATTTCTTGGCACAAAACGGACTAGCAATTCAGACGCCTTACATTTTCATTATTAGCAATAAAAGGGGCACCCAGGCGCCAGAATTTCTGAGACAGGTACTATCCTATGCAGCTCCCTCTAGTACCATGGAAGTAATTACTGATGTATTAACAGATGTTCTTTCATCCTGTCCCATCTTCTTGTCAGTGGTTTCCACAAGTTACTATCCCCCATATATTCCTGTCCTCCGGAGGACCACCTCGTTCCTTATCTTATCAAACCACCTAATTATCAACATTCTTCTGCACCCCCATATGACAAATGTTTCTATTCTCTTCTTTTCCATTTTTCCGATACTCCATAATTCACTATCACACGATGCTATGCTTCAGAAACCCGTTCTACAGATCAAGATCTATGTTTCAAACAAGCAGACTTCTCTCAGGCACGAATGCTCTTTTTGCCAGTGATAGTCTGTATTTTATGTCCTCCTTGCTCCGTCCGTCATGGGTTATTTTGCGACCAACTGTAGGTAGCAGGATTCCTTAACTTCATCTACTTCGTGATCACCAATTCTGATGCTAAGTTTCTCGCAGTTTTCATTGTGCTACATTTTATTACATTCGTATTTCTTACTATTATTCCCAAACCATGTTCTGTGCTCGTTAGACTCTTCATTCCATTTAGAAAATCTCGTAATTCTTCTTCACATTTACTAAGGACAACAATGTCATCAGCGAATCGTAACATTGAAATACTTCCACCTTGAATTTTAACCCCATTCTGAAACCTCTCTTTTAATCCTGTAATTGTTTATTCAGTGTACAGATTGAACAGTAGGGGCAAAAGACTACATCCCTATCTGAGACACTTTTTAATCCGAGTACTTCGTTCTTGGTCCAACACACTTATAATTCCCTCTTGGTTCTTGTACATTTTGTGTATTACGCATCGTTCCCTATAGCATTCCGCTATTTTTCTCAGAATTTCGAACATGCTGCACCATCTCACATTGTCGAACGCTTTACCCAGATCTATAGATGCTAGAAACGTGTCTTCATTTTTCTGTAGTCTTGCTTCCGTTGTAAGCCCCAACGTCAGAACTGCCTCTCTGGTGCCTTTACTTTTCTAGGGCCAATGTGATCGTCATCTAAAACGTCATCTGCTTTCTTTCCAATTCTTCTGTATATTATCCTTCTCAGCAGCTGGCATACATGAGCTGTTAAGCTGAGTGTGCGATAATTCTCGCACTTGTCGCCTCTTCAAATTTTGGAACTGCGAGGATTATGTTTTCCCGACATCCAGATGGTGTGTTCGCCAGACTCATACATTCTACACACCAACGTGAAGAGTCGTTTTGTTGTCACTTCCCACTATTATTTTAGAAGCTCTGAGGGAATATTGTCTATCCCTTTTGCCTTAAGTCTTCCAAAGCTCTTTACAGTTTTGATTCTAATACTGGTTTCAATATCTCTTCTCTGTCGAATCCCGTTTTTCCTTCTATCACGTTATGAGACAAGTCCTCCCCCTCATAAATGCCTTCAATGTACTGTTTCCCCCTATCCGCTTTCTCCTCTGCATTTGACACTGGAAATTCTGTTGCATTCTTAATATTACCACGGTGGCTATCAAATTTCCCGAAGTCAATTTTCACTATTTTTACATGCTGAATCAGCCCCTCCGACCATCATTTCTTTTCGATTTCTGCGTTTTCCTTGTTGCCATTTCCTTCGCTGTACTTCCTATTTATTACTTTCCGAAGTGACTTGTATTTTTGTGTTCCTGAATTTCCCTGAAATTTATGTACTTCCTCCTTCCGTCGATCAACTGAAGTATTTCTTTTGTTAAGCATGTTTTCTTCGCAGTTTTCTTTCCAACTTGCCCTTTTTACAGAAGTCCATTTTGGTCCAACTGAACTGCCTACTGAAGTATTTCTTACGGCAATATCTATAGCCTCAGAGATCTTCAAGCGTACCTCTTCCTTCCTTAGTACTTCCGTATACCATTTCTTTGCACCTTGATCGATCATAATTAATATCTTGAACTTGAGCCTACTCTTCATCACCACTAAATTGTGAAATGAGCCGCTATCTGCAATCTATTATCTGAATTCGGAATCTCTGCCTGACGATGATCTTATTCAACTGAAATCTTCCTGTATCTCCCGGTCTTTTCCAGGAATACCTCTTCCTCTTGTGATTCTTGAAGATAATACTCGCTATTACTAGCTGAAGTTTATTGCAGAGCCCAATTAGTCTTTCTACTCTGCAATTTCTGACGAAAATGAAATGTCGTGTGACTAGGGCCTCCCGTCGGGTAGACCGTTCGCCGGGTGCAAGTCTTTCGATTTGACGCCACTTCGGCGACTTGCGCGTCGATGGGGATGATATGATGATGATTAGGACAACACAACACCCGGTCCCTGAGCGGAGAAAATCTCCGACACAGCCGGGAATCTAACGCGGTCCCTGAGGATTGATATTCTGTTGCGCTGACCACTCACCTACCGGGGGCGGACTACAATTCTGATATCATGCCCATATTCTTTTGAAACATTTACAGACTGAAATCAGAACTCATTTCATCAGGCCACGGCTTTCTAGTTGTCTAGGTTCCATCCAATTTGGTCAGATGATGCCGTGCTGCTAGCAAAGAGATTCGCGTTGGCCCTCTCCAGCTACAGCCCATTAACACCAAATTTTGTCTCGCTGTTATAACGGACTGTCGATTTTTATGCCTATTATGTTGCAGATCAAAATAAACGCTAATGTTCGCACAGATCCGGTATCTTTTCCAGATGTGTTGCTTGCTGGCCGCTTGGGGATGGAGCGTCGCGACTGTTCAGGCTGTGGTGCAGCGCTGCCAACCTAGCCGCGGGACAGCGGGTAGGCCTACTGCTAAGGCGCTGCGCTGCGCTCGGTTGCAGCAGAACAGGGGCCGTGTCAGCGCGCCCGCCGTGTCTCGCGCCGCTTGTCTGCTGTCGGCCCCGCGTGGAAGCCCGAGGCCAAGCGACGCCGCGCCGCGCCGCGCAGCGCAGCGCCGGGCCATACATACTGCATGAGGCTAGGCAGCCTCTGCCTGGCTGGCGCCGCCCCACTCCACCGCCTGTGCAGCGCGGCCGCCGTGTAGCACCCGCCTTGTTCTCACACAACGCTGCGACGGACGCCACGCGTGGTGGCTTGAAGCTCTCTCTTCTACTCAAGGTGCCGGCCGCGGTGGTCTAGCGGTTCTGGCGCTGCAGTCCGGAACCGCGGGACTGCTACGGTCGCAGGTTCGAATCCTGCCTCGGGCATGGGTGTGTGTGATGTCCTTAGGTTAGTTAGGTTTAAGTAGTTCTAAGTTCTAGGGGACTTATGACCTAAGATGTTGAGTCCCATAGTGCTCAGAGCCATTTGAACCATTTTTTTCTACTCAAGGTGTAACTGGACCAGAATTTTTTCCCAAGAACACCTTTTTATTATGTGACTTTGGTTACATTAGGGAATTATCCAAGATGCTGTGTATTGTTCTAGACCAGGTCTGGCGGAAGTGTACTCCAAGAGCAAAGCTGAAACTGCCACTGAGAGGTGAGTAGGGAAAGCTAAAGAAACACATACGTGAATGCGTCGTGTTTGTTCTGTAGGAGAGAACAGACCCAGGCTTTATATAATTGATTCATTTCGATGGGCTATGAATTTACGACCTTCAATGCAGACGTACAATATCGTTCGAGCTGTCGGTCTAAAATTAACGAGCATGGAGAACATTTACAGGGACTGCGGATAGGGGTGCAAGGTGGGAAATTTGATCGCCTAGGAGAGTGCCAAGCTAGTCGTCCATGTGCGTTGAATGCTGCGACTGGATGGCGCTGTGGGTTAACGCAACTGCCCAGTAAACAGAAGATTCCAGATTCGAGTCCCCGTCGCAGCCGATTCCGCAAGAAGTCACAATGCAGCTAATATCATCAGTTCCTTCTCTCACCTTTCCTTTCTAACCTCTGAAACCTCAACTTACATAAGAGGTGTCGGAAGTTCAATGCGGCTTTTCGCGGATGATGCTGTAGTATACAGAGAAGCTGCAGCATTAGAAAATTGCAGCGAAATGCAGGAAGATCTGCAGCGGATAGGCACTTGGTGCAGGGAGTGGCAACTGACCCTTAACATAGACAAAAGTAATGTATTGCGAATACATAGAAAAAAGGATCCTTTATTGTATGATTATATGATAGCGGAACAAACACTGGTACCAGTTACTTCTGTAAAATATCTGGGAGTATGCGTGCGGAACGATTTGAAGTGGAATGATCATATAAAATTAACTGTTGGTAAGGCGGTTGTCAGGTTGAGATTCATTGGGAGAGTCCTTAGAAAATATAGTCCATCAACAAAGGAGGTGACTTGGGCCTTATTTATTGTTATAGCCAATGAAAACTTCTTTGGAAACAGAAAACACTTAAAATAAATAGGTAAATTCGTTGGGATCATTGGTGTATGGAGTGTGGGAGATCTCTTCAGCTGTAAGATCTTTGAGGGTACGATCTTCAATGACACTACAGTGAGTTGACAAATGTCGTGAGACACCTCCTAATATCGCGTTGGACTTCCTTCTGCCAATCGTAATTCAGCATCTCGACGGTGACTCAAGAGTCGCTGGCAGTCTCCTGCAGAAGTACTGAGGCAAACTGCCTCTGCAGCCATCCCTAATTGCGGAACTGTTACCAGTGCAGGATATTGTGCACGAAGTGGCAGATCGATTAAATCCCATAAATGTTAATATGTCGGGCGATCTGGATGGTCAAATTATTCGCTGAAATTGTCCTGAATGTTCTTCAAACCAGTCGTTAACAATTGTGGCACGGTAACATGGCGCATTGTCATCCATAAAAATCACAACTTTGTTAATGAACATGAACATGGCTGCAAATGATCTTCAGGTAGCTAAACGTAACAATTTACAGACAATAATCGGTTCAGATGGACCAGAGGAGCCAGCTAAGTCCATGAAAACACTCCCACGCCATTACGGAGGCACCATACCATGAACTTGGGTCCATGGCTTTAGGGGGTCCTGTGCCGCACTCTAACCCTACCAGCAGCTCTTACCAACTGAAATCGGGACTCACCTGACCAGGCTACGGTTTTACGATATTCTAGGGTGCAATCTACGGTCATAAGCCCAGGAGAGACACTAAACGAGATTCTATGCTGTTAGCAATGGCACTCGCGTCGGTCGCCAACTGCCATAGCTCATCAGCTGTTATATGGAGCTATTGTATCAGCATACTGTGAAAGGAACCTGACGGGTATTCAATCTAGGACGGAGGCCCTGCCATTATTAAGTGATTTAAGTTGCTTTGCTACACCGAGGATATCTACTTCTATGTTTCTCATAGTGGCAGTTTTTCTTGATTGGAATTCAGGAACATTTACTTCGTCATCTTTGGTGAAGGAGTTCCGGAAAACCGTCAAATTTCGCCCCACCGTCCTACGATACTCCCGTCATGTGTCCCACATAGATTTCTGCGACTATTTCACGCAGTGTGGCTTTGTCTGTTAGCACTGACAACTCTACGCAAGCGCCGCAGCCCTCGCTCGTTAAGTGAAGTAAAAATGTGTGTGAAATGGGACTTAACTGCTAAGGCCATCAGTCCCTAAGCTTACACACTATTTAATCTAAATTATACTAAGGACAAACATACACACCCATGCCCGAGGGAGGACTCGAACCTCCGCCGGGACCGGCCGCACAGTCCATGACTGCAGCGCCTGAGACCGCTCGGCTAATCCCGCGCGGGGTTAAGCGAAGTCTATCGGTCACTGCGTTGTCCGTGCTGATTGATAATGCTTGAAATTTGGTGTTCTCGGTACACTCTTGACACTATGGATCTCGGAATATTTAAGTCCCAAACGATTTACGAAATGTATTGTCCCATGCGTCTAGCTCCAACTACCATTCCATATTCAGAGTCTGTTAATTCCTGTCGTGCGGCCATAATCAAGTCGGAAGCCTTTTCACATGAATCACCTGTAAACAAATGAGAGCTTCGCCAGTGCACTGCCCTTTAACATCTACATCTACATGATTATTCTGCTGTTCACAATAAAGTGCCTGGCAGAGGGTTCACTGAACCACCTTCAAGCTGTCTCTCTACCGTTCCACTCTCTAACAGTGGGCGGGAAAAACGAGCACTTAAGTTTATTTCTGTGCGAGCCCTGATTTCTCTTATTTTATCGTGATGATCACTTCTCCCTATGTAGGTGGGTGCCAATAGAATGTTTTTGCAATCGGAGGAGAAAACTTGTGATAGAAATTTCATGAGAAGATCCCGTTGCAACGAAATACGCCTTTGTTTTCTGACTGCCATTCCAATTCACATATCGTTTCTTTGTCACTATCTCCTCTATTTCGCGATTGTACAAAACGAGCCGCCCTTCTTCGAACTTTTTCGAAGTAATCCGTCAGTCCCACCTGATGCGGATCCCACACCGCACAGATATACTCCAGAATATGGTGGACAAGCATGGTGTAAGCAATCTCTTTAGTAGACCTGTTGCACCTTCCAAGTGTTCTGCCAATGAATCGCAGTCTTTAGTTTGCTCTACCCACAATATTATATGTGTGATATCTCCAATTTAGGTTATTTATAAATGTAATTACTAGGTATTTAGTTGAATTGACAGCCTTCAGATTTGTCTGACATATCGCGTAATCGAAATTTAGCGAATTTCTTTTAGTAATCATGCTTCAAACTTTTCTTTATTCAGGGTCAATTCCCACTTTTCACACCAGGCAAATATCTTATCTAAATACTTTTGAAATTCGTTTTTGTCATCTGATGACTTTACAAGAAGGTAATGACAGCATCATCTGCAAACAACCTAATAGGGCTATTCAGACTGTCTCCTATGTCGTTAATACAGATGAAGAACAACAGAGGGCCTATAACGCTTCCTTGGGAAACACCGGTTATTACATCTGCTTTACTCGATGACATTTCGTCTATTACTACGAACTGTGACATTTCTGACAGGAAATCAGGAATCCAGTCGCACAACTGAGGCGATATTCCATAGGCACGCAGTTTGGTTAGAAGACGCTTTCGAGGAACGGTGTCTAAGTCTTCTGGAAATCTAAAAATATGGAACCAGTTTGACACCCCCTGTCGATATCAATCATTATTTCATGAGTATAAAGAACTAGTTGTGTTTCACAAGCACGATGTTTTCTGAATCCGTCATAACTAAGTGTCAAATGTTTCAAATGGCTCTAAGCACTATGGGACTTAACGTCTGAGGTCATCAGTCTCCTAGACTTAGAACTACATAAACGTAACTAACCTAAGGACATCACACACATCCATGCCCGAGGCAGAATTCGAACCTGCGACCGTAGGAGCAGCGCGGTTCCTGACTGAACCGCCTAGAACCGGTTGGCCACAGCGGCCGGCAACTATGTGTCAATAAATCGTTTTTTTTCCCGAGGTAATTCATAATGTTCGAACACAGCATATATTCCAAAACACTCCTGCAAATCAACGTTAGAGATATGAGCCTGTAATTCAGCGGATGGCTCCTACTTCCCGTTTTGGGTATTGGTGTGTCTTGAGCAATTTTCCAGTCTTTAGGTACGGAACATTCTGTTGCTAATTGCTAAATATGGAGCTATTGTATCAGCATACTGTGAAAGGAACCTGACTGGCATACAATCTAGAACCGAGGCCCTGCCTTTATTAAGTGATTTAAGTTGCTTTGCTAATGTTTCTCATAGTGGCAGTTTTTGTTGATTGGAATTCAGGAACATTTACTTCGTCTTCTTTGGTGAAGGAGTTCCGGAAAACCGTGTTTAATAACTCTGCTATAGTGGCACTGTCATCACTGACTTCAACGTTGCTATCGCGCAGTGATTGCGTCTTGTCACTGTTGAACTTTATATATGACCAGAATCTCTTCGGGTTTTCTACCAGATTCTGAGACAGAGTTTTGTAGTGAAAATTATTGAAAGCATCTCACATTGAAGTACGCGCTATATTTCGATGTACGCGTTACTCTCGCTATATTTGTCACTACAGTATATAGCTTCCTGCTACGTATACCTCACGAAAGTGTAATTAGAGAGATTCGAACTCAAACGGAGACTACCAACAATCGGTCTTCTCGTGCCACAGTCAGAAATCGAACAGGAAAATAGAGTAGTTACAATAATAAGCAAAGTACCCTACACCAGACGCCATAACGTGAACAGACACGATGCGAGTTGATGCACTGAGTAGCACATTGGACTCGCATTCGGAAGGACGATGGTTGAAATCCCTGTCCGGCCAGTCCGCGCGACCGCTACGGTCGCAGGTTCGAATCCTGCCTCGGGCATGGATATGTGTGATGTCCTTAGGTTAGTTAGGTTTAAGTAGTTCTAAGTTCTAGGGGACTGATTACCTCAGAAGTTAAGTTGGTTGGTTGGTTGTTTGAGGAAGGTGACCAGACAGCGAGGTCATCGGTCTCACCGGATTAGGGAAGGACGGGGAAGGAAGTCGGCCGTGCACTTTCAAAGGAACCATCCCGGCATTTGCCTGGAGCGATTTAGGGAAATCACGGAAAACCTAAGTCAGGATGGCCGGATGCGGTATTGAACCGTCGTCCTCCCGAATGCGAGTCCAGTGTCTAACCACTGCGCTCAGAAGTTAAGTCCCATAGTGCTCAGAGCCATTTGAACCATTTTTCCGGCCAGGTAGATTAAGGTTTTCTCTGCGGTAGACCTCTTTCCATAACGTAGCACATATACAGTATACAGATACAGTGCATGGTTGTGCAGGACCTTAAGCCGTAACCTTCCTTCATCAGAGTATAACGTAGATGTAGCTTATCAGAGCTGCAGTCGGTAATAGACGGTATTAGCCGACAGCTATGACGGAGCGGTTCTATTGGCTTCATCCCGGAACCGCGCTGCTGCTACAGTGGCAGGTTCGAATCCTGCCTCGGGCATGGAATGTGTGATGTCCTTCGGGTAGTTAGGTTTAAGTAGTTCTAAGTCTAGGGGACCGATGATTTCAGATGTTAAGTCCCATAGTGCTTAGAGACATTTGAACAATTAGACGGTACTAGCGTTGAGTCTCCTGCGGGTGATTTAAGTATTTGTCGGGTTTGCTTATTACATCGATTTCCAAAGCCCGTTTTACCCGAACGACTTTGTGCTCATAACCGACTACTGATTGTGGGTGCGCGCCACGTGCCTGCTGTAAATCAGCAGCCTACCACGTCGTGAGTGGGTCAGTGAGTCATTAATCAATTAATTGCGCCAAATGTGGAGTCTAAAATAAAGTTTTTTAACAGTAAAAAAGTCAGAATTATCTAACGAGAAAAATTATTGTATGTTTTACTTGGCACTTAGCAAGACACAAGGCTGAAGTAAAAAGCCGATATTTAGTCATTTCTAGATACTGTTCGATGTGTTTCTAAGTACATATTTTCTTGAGCAAATAAATTTATGTTCTCAGATGCTTGGACGAGACTTTTCCAGTTTTTTTTTTTTCATTCTCAGGAGTGTAGAGAATTTACCATACCACTTTTACAAGAATATTCACTATGAGTTTGGCTTCGGTCGTTAATTAGCCGTCTGATTTCTGGTTACAATATTTCGTTACTATTGTTATATCTCAGTTCCATTATTGAACCAACAATGTACAAATATCATTTCCTTACCAAGTGATTTAAATATATTGTCGTAGGCTATCTACATTGTAAGACTAGAATACATACAGACGCAACACTCTCTGGTGCGAATGTTGTTACCATTTGGCATCTGGAGCGACTCTAGCGCTCAAAAAAAAGTGGTTCAAATGGCTCTGAGCACTATGGGACTTAACGTCTGAGGTCATCAGTCCACTATAACTTAGAACTACTTAAACCTAACTAACCTAAGGACATCACACACATCCATGTCCGAGGCAGGATTTGAACTTGTGACCGTAGTGGTCGTGCGGTTCCAGACTGAAGTGCCTAGAACCACTCGGCCACAAAAGCCGGCAGTTATTTTCGACATAAATAACGAAATAGTCTTTATATGTTTATGTTCAATGCGTTGGTAAATTACCGAGAGACGTGAATTATCGTGAAGTACATGTAAAGATAGACAAATCCCATTGATTCCACGACATAAGCTGCAATTTATTCATGAAGAAACACTTTCGAAAATGTGTATATTTGCAGCTTATTCTGCTGAAAGCTTGCAGCTTACTCCCTGAAAGCAGGAGAACATAGGTTAGTATTTCATGCATGAGAAGCACATATATCTTTTGGTGTCTGCTGTTATCATTGTAGGCACTCTCCGTGACACTTAAAAAAAATTTATGGGGTGTAATAAATCGTCCATTCTTACATTTCACTCGACTTTCAAATAATAACATATTTTTGGGGATATAATTACATTTTTGCTCTTGTGTTGGATAACAGTTTTATTTTTTTAAGGATTTATTATCATGTCTATGTGGGTTTCCTTTAAGCTACAGTTGAGGTGTCTTACTTGATACATTAAATAATGTAGGTATTTCATTCGATGTAGGCGTCCCATGATTTAGCAGAAAATGTAGCGAACGAAACTTCGCTTTGCTGATTAGACACACAACGTCTTCCCGCATAACGTCAGGTCTTCTGGTGGTACCTGGAAATATTTGTTGTTGACGGGAAACGACGTTATTCAGTAAATGTCCGTATATTGCAAGAGAATCGTAAATAAATTGTTCTGCAAAATACCGTTTCGTATCTCTCAGGGACCTTAAGAAATTAATAGCGACAAATATGGGTTTATTTTTAGCTATTGTCGATTTTTATGGTGCTACATACTCCCTGTTATGTTATAGGTCTTTGTAAATGTTAGTATTCGCACTCATCCCATATCATATTCGGAAGTGTTGCTCTCTGGCCAATTGGGGCGTGACTTCTATTCACCCCACTTCATTACAAAGTAGGATTACGAAGTTTCGAATGATGCATACTGCGTGTTAATTTCTTGTCATAAGGTGATTAGCCTATTTATTTTAAGCTGCTTCATTTTCCAATGAAGTTTTCGTTGGCTATATCAGGTTCAACGTCAGTGAGAGGGGAAAAGGAGGTGGGCAACATAGTAGTGGGAGGGGGGGGGGATCAGGAGTTAGAGGGGATGGACAGAGATTGGAGGGAGAAGAAGGTGGAGGCAGATAGGGCTAGGAGCAGATGGACGGGAAGAAGGGGAAGAAGTGACGGACAGAGAGAGGGGGCAGAAGGATAGAAAAACTTACAGCCAATTCGCACGCATACGAGTATTTAGCAACTGCGAAACTGTGCTGGATTCGGTAGTGTAACACAACAAACAACGTTGGTAGTTTGTGTTCACACTGACTGCGATAAAGAAACAAAAACTGCACTTAGTTCTCTATACAGTTTTTGTTTAAAATTATATACAAAAAGGAAAAATATACATGGGAGCAACAACATGTCTAATGGTTTAAATCAGGGCTTCACACCATACGTGTTCGCGGAGGAAGCAGGACAGGAGCACGAGGCTGGTTCGGTAGCCCGCTACCAGCAAAGGACAGAGAGAGGGGAGACGAATAGAGAGTCGAATTGGTGGTGGGGGGCGGAGGGGGGGACGACACACAACCGTTGCCAACACTTGTTCGTCAGTCAACTTACCCGCCGCATGGAAATTCCGTATTACATATTATTACTAAAAATTAAACAAATAAACAAAAATGTACATACGTCACATCATCTTATTACTTGTATATTTCTGCATTTTTCTTAGTTTATTTTGTGAGCTGTTATGCAAATATGAAGTCACTAAAATATGAGATTCTCGGTTTTCTCGCACATTTTTGCACTTAACATTTGTTTCTATGTTCGGAGTCATTTTTCTTGTGCAATGTACTCAGCGTGTAGTTAAAATTGCGATCAGACAGAGAGTTTCTCGGGCGCGTCTTATTACTTTTCATTGCAGCGAACAATTGTTCATAAGCGTATGTAGAGCCGAAGATCATAATTGCTGCTTCCTGTTGCCAGAGATAAGAAATCTATCCGTGCGAGACGTGTCTGTAAAATTCCAAAATATTTCTCGTGTACTAACATTGTTCTTTGTATTCTCTGCTACACTACTAGTCAATAATTTGTAGTTGCAGTTCAGGAAAAATTTCTTCAACCTTTGCGAGACACAAAGAAAACGGCTGAAACCGTGGTCTACGTGTTGCGTCTTTGATAATTAATCAAAATATCTTCCGTCCCGGTATCGAATACCGCCACTGCTTAAATGACCACTGCGTAAATGGCGTCCGAAGACTTCGAACATAAGTCACATCATTCAGCCAACAGCCATGTCAAAGAGGACGGAGGAACGGATAGAGATTCAAGAAACTCTCTTGCCGCTGGTGTGGGAACTGCCTCTAAAGGCGGAAGAATCAGCAATTATCAACGGCATGAGGATGCAGAAGACAATGGAAACCACTGCATTAAAGGATTAAAGGCACGTAGTTTGTTTCCATGTAAAATGTAATTGAAAAAGTGTCATTATGATTTCTCCTTTGGCAAAAAATTCCGGACTAGTCCCCATTCAAACCTACGGGAAGGGAGTAGCAAGGGGGAGGATGAACATGAGAAAAAGATTAAATAGTCGACGAAAGGATAACTTTCTACAAGTCATGGCGGAGAATGTCAGAAGTTTGAATGTGGTGGAAAACTAGAAAATCTGAAAAAGGAAAGGCTGAGGCCCAAAATAGATACAGTGGCCGTCAGTGAAGTGAAATGGAAGGAAGAGAGAAATTTCTGGTGAGAGAAGCATAGGGTAATATTAATAACAGCAGAAAATGGTACAATGGGAGTAGCCTTCGTTCTGAATAGGATGGTAGGGCAGAGAGTTACTGTAAACAGTTAATTGACAAGGCTGTTCTCAACAGAATCGAAGGCAAAGCAACACCGACAGCAATGGTTCAGGGATACATGTCCATATCACAAGCAGAATATGAAGAGGTACAAGAACTACAAGTAGTATTGAATGTCAAGAGACAGATAATTCTAATAGTCATGATGAACTGGAATGCTGTTGCAGGGGAGGGAATAAAAGAAAGAGTTACAGGAGAATATGCGTTTGATAGTAGACACTAAAGAGAAGAATGTCTGACTGAATTCTCCCATAAATATCAGTTAGGGATACACCGTTCAAGAACCACAGAAAGAGGTAGTGTACTTGGGAACAGCCGGGAGATACGGGAAGATTTCAGTAACATTACGCCATGGTCATGCAGTAAGTACAAAACCAGATTTTTCATTGTAAGACGTAGCGACGGTCAGATAAAGACTCCAATCACAACTTTGAAAAGATTAAGAGTAGAATGAAGTTTAAGAGATTTGTCTGGATGAATAAAAGCACAGAAAATGGTTGAAATGGCTCTGAGCACTATGGGACTTAACATCTATCGTCATCAGTCCCCTAAAACTTAGAACTACTTAAACCTAACTAACCTAAGGACATCACACAACACCCAGTCATCACGAGGCAGAGAAAATCCCTGACCCCGCCGGGAATCGAACCCGGGAACCCGGGCGTGGAAAGCGAGAACGCTCCCGCACGACCAATAAAAGCACCAAGAAGTAGTATATACACTCCTGGAAATGGAAAAAGAACACATTGACACCGGTGTGTCAGACCCACCATACTTGCTCCGGACACTGCGAGAGGGCTGTACAATCAATGATCACACGCACGGCACAGCGGACACACCAGGAACCGCGGTGTTGACCGTCGAATGACGCTAGCTGCGCAGCATTTGTGCACCGCCGCCGTCAGTGTCAGCCAGTTTGCCGTGGCATACGGAGCTCCATCGCAGTCTTTAACACTGGTAGCATGCCGCGACAGCGTGGACGTGAACCGTATGTGCAGTTGACGGACTTTGAGCGAGGGCGTTTAGTGGGCATGCGGGAGGCCGGGTGGACGTACCGCCGAATTGCTCAACACGTGGGGCGTGAGGTCTCCACAGTACATCGATGTTGTCGCCAGTGGTCGGCGGAAGGTGCACGTGCCCGTCGACCTGGGACCGGCCCGCAGCGACGCACGGATGCACGCCAAGACCGTAGGATCCTACGCAGTGCCGTAGGGGACCGCACCGCCACTTCCCAGCAAATTAGGGACACTGTTACTCCTGGGGTATCGGCGAGGACCATTCGCAACCGTCTCCATGAAGCTGGGCTACGGTCCCGCACACCGTTAGGCCGTCTTCCGCTCACGCCCCAACATCGTGCAGCCCGCCTCCAGTGGTGTCGCGACAGGCGTGAATGGAGGGACGAATGGAGACGTGTCGTCTTCAGCGATGAGAGTCGCTTCTGCCTTGGTGCCAATGATGGTCGTATGCGTGTTTGGCGCCGTGCACGTGAGCGCCACAATCAGGACTGCATACGACCGAGGCACACAGGGCCAACACCCGGCATCATGGTGTGGGGAGCGATCTCCTACACTGGCCGTACACCACTGGCGATCGTCGAGGGGACACTGAATAGTGCACGGTACATCCAAACCGTCATCGAACCCATCGTTCTACCATTCCTAGACCGGCAAGGGAACTTGCTGTTCCAACAGGACAATGCACGTCCGCATGTATCCCGTGCCACCCAACGTGCTCTAGAAGGTGTAAGTCAACTACCCTGGCCAGCAAGATCTCCGGATCTGTCCCCCATTGAGCATGTTTGGGACTGGATGAAGCGTCGTCTCACGCGGTCTGCACGTCCAGCACGAACGCTGGTCCAACTGAGGCGCCAGGTGGAAATGGCATGGCAAGCCGTTCCACAGGACTACATCCAGCATCTATACGATCGTCTCCATGGGAGAATAGCAGCCTGCATTGCTGCGAAAGGTGGATATACACTGTACTAGTGCCGACATTGTGCATGCTCTGTTGCCTGTGTCTATGTGCCTGTGGTTCTGTCAGTGTGATCATGTGATGTATCTGACCCCAGGAATGTGTCAATAAAGTTTCCCCTTCCTGGGACAATGAATTCACGGTGTTCTTATTTCAATTTCCAGGAGTGTATAAGTAGCAAGGAATGAAGAGATACGCTTGAACTTCTCTGACGCTATAGATATTATGATAATGAACAGCTCAGTATGCACTTTAGTTGAAATGAAATGGGCATCTCTAGAAATGGCAATCACAGAAGTTGGAAAGAAAACCGTAAGTGCAAGGAAGAAACTGCGAAGCAACCAGGAATAACAAATGAAATACTTCAACTGATCGGTGAGAGAAGGAAGTGTAAAAATGTTAAGAGAAATTCAGAAATACAGAATACACCTCATTTAGGAACGAAATAAATAGGAAATGCAGCGAAGGTAAGGTGAAGTGGCTGCTTGAAAAATGTGAAGAAATCGAAAAAAAGAATAATGGTGGCAAGGACGGATTAGTATACAGAAAAGTCCAAACAACCAGTGAAATTAAAACCAAGGGAGGTAACATTAAGAGTTGAATTGGAATCCCACTGCTAAGTGCAGAGAGAGCAGACAGGTGGAAAGCGTTCGTTGAAAGCATCTAAAAAGGGGGAAGACTTGTCTGATAACGTTCTAGAAGAAGAAGCAAGTGTCGACAAGGGGCAACTAGGTGATCCAGTATTAAAATCAAAATTTACAAGAGCATTGGAAGACTTAAGAGAAATTAGGCAGAAGGGATGGATAAAATGCCAACGGAATTTTTGAAATCATTGGTGGAAGTGGTAATAAAACGACTACTGACATTGGTGTGTAGAATGCATGAGTCTGGCAATATACCATCCGACTTTACGAAAACAATCGTCCACACAATTCCCAAGGTAGCAAGAGCCGACAAGTGCGAGAATTATCCCACAGCTCATGCAATATGAGCCATAGATATAGTCCTCGGCTGTATGAATATTGTATGAAGCCGCAGGAAACATTTGAAGACATTTGATCGTCAGATGATTGGAAGAATGAGAGGCACCTTTTGTTTTCTAGGTCTTGTCCAGATCGGACGTATTTTGACACATCTCCATTAATACTACATTATTTTATTAATACATTTACGAGTTGCTACCAAACGGCATTCGTAATTGAATAACTCAAGACTCAATGTATGTGTCGTAAATTAATTGCCTTTTATTTCAGAATATACTGTTATTACTAGCCTATGTATGTTTCATTTTGTATCTTCAGTCATTGTAAGACAGTTGGGTGACTTGGCAGGGCAAAAAGTTCCGTATTTCTATGCAAAAAGTCGTCCAGCTGAATCCGCGGTTGTCTTCGGGTGCTGTGTTATTACGAAGTACGGTTTTAAACACAGAAAGAAGAAACACGATTAAAAATACATGAACGGACCTTTAACAAAAAAAGCCATGCTCAAGCGCCGACAGTTTGTATGACATTTAATTTTCATTACTATAATTCATTGTATTGTCACGATCCAGAAACGAACGAGCCATTTAAATTAAATGAAGATCCGTGAGATGACGAACAGTTTGGCTTCAGGAAAGGTAAAGGCAGCAGAGAGGCAGTTCTGGCGTTGGTGTTGATAATGGAAGCAAGACTGAAGCAAAATCGAGGCATGATCGTTGGATTTGTCGACCGAGAAAAACGATCCAAAATGTCAAATGGTAAAAGATATTCGAAACGCTGACAAAAACTGGCGTAAGTTGCAGGGAAGTGCGGGAAATAATCAATACGTACAAGAACAAAGAGGTAGCAATAAGCCTGTAAGACCAAGAAAGAAGTTTCCGGATTAAAAGGAAGGAAGATAGGGATGTTGTGTCTCACCCCAACTGTTCAATTTACACATTGAAGAAGGAATTATAGAAGTATAAGAAAGAATTAGGAGTTGGATTACAATTCAGGGTCAAAGGATATCAATGATAAGTTTTGCTAATGCCACTGCTATCCTCAGTAAAAGTGGTGAGTGGAATGAACAGTCTAGTCAGCACAGAATATGGATTGAGAGTAAATCGAAGGAAGACGAAAGTAATGAGAAGTAGTAGAAATGAGAACTGCGAGAAACTTAACATTACAACTGGGAGTCACGAAGTAGACGAACTTAAGGAATTCTATTTGCTAGATAGTAAAATAACGTCTGACGAACAGAGTAAGGAGGACATAAAAGCAAACTAGCACTGGCATAAAAGGTATTCACGTTCAAGAGGAGTCTGGTACTATGAAACAGCATTTTATGATAGTGAGACGTGGATGTGGGAAACTAGAATAGAGGGGAAAAGAAGCCTTGGAGATGTGGTGCTACAGGAGAATGTTTAAAATTAAGTGTACTGACAAGATAAGGAATGAGGAGGTTCTCTGTAGAGTGAGGAAAGGAGCACATGGGAAACACTGACAAGAAGAAGAGACAGGATAATGCCTCTGGGAATGGTATGGTACTAGAGGATGCTGTAGAGGGTAAATACTGTAGAGGACGACAGGTATTGGAATGCACCGAGTAAATAACTGACGATGTAGGTTGCAATTGCTAGCCTGAGATGAAACGTTTGCCATAGGAGAGAAAATTATGGTGGGCCGCATCAAATAAGTCAGAAAGATGAAAAATAAATTGCACTTCTCTCGTGTTCTTCCGACCACACGGTGTTCGCGCATTGCCCTCACTCTGCACCAAGCCACAGATGCTCTGCTCGCAAGTATGGCTGGGGCTGTAGTGGAGCGGCGTGGCTCGACCAGAGCAGTGCAACGTGGCGAGCAGAGCAGCACTGGCGAAACAATTGCTGTCCAGTGTGCGTGATTACAGTGGAGCTGTAAGCGGAACTGCGCAAAGCAGAGCGGCGTTGAACGAATGATACAAGTTTATTTCACAGAGCGGCGACCAAATCATTCGAGTGACTCCTGCAGCTTTCGTGAAATACCGGCAGCAGTCTGCTGTTGGTGCGGGTAGCAGGGTCAGTAGTGTTGCTCGCGCTTGTGGTTCTTTTGTTCTACTGTTGAGAAAATTCTATCATCGGAATCTTTCATAGCAGCCATTCTGCTCGCATTTCTTTATGGACCAGCGAAACAATTACCATCACAACTAATTCATTTTTGACAAGTTATATGGCGAGGTTGTTACAAAATTACAATCCACACTGAAGACCCAAAGAAAAAATGCTAAATAAAGCTCGGGGATTTTGCTGGCCTGTGGAAATGTTTAAACTCAGAAGAGTGTTCCTGGAGACACCCTGTAGCAATTCTGGATGTGTGTGGCGTCGCATTATCCTGCTGGAATTGACGAAGTCCGTCGGAATGCACAATTGACGCGAAAGGATGCAGGTGACCAGACAGGATGCTTACGTATGTGTCACCTGTAAGAGTCGTATCTAGACGTATCAGGGGTCGCGTATCACTCTTAACTGCACAACGTTACAGAGCCTTCACCAGCTTCAACAGTCCCCTACTGACATGCAGCGTCCATGGATTCACGAGGTTGTATCCATACCAGTACACGTCCATCAACTCGATGCAATTTGAAACGCAAGTCGTCCGACCAGGCAACATGTTTCCAGTCATCAACAGTCCGATATCGGCGTTGACGGGCCCAGGAAGAAGTAAAGCTTCGTGTCGTGCGCTCATCAAAAGTACACGAGTGGACCTTGGGCTCCGAAAGCCCATATCGATGAAGTTTCGTTGAATTGTCCGCACGTTGACACTTGTTGATGGCCTAGCATTGAAATAGGCAGCAATTTACGGAAGGGTTGACTTTCTGTCGCCTCGAATGATTCTCTTCAGGCGTCGTTGGTCCCGTTCTTGCCGGATCTTTTTCCGGCCTTAGCGATGTCTGAGATTTGATGTTTTACCGGATTCCTGATATTCACTGTTACTCGTCAAATGGTCATACGAGAAAATCCCAACTTCATAGCTATCTCGGAGATGCTGTGTCCCTTCGCTCGTGAGCAGACTATAACACCTCTTTCGATCTCACTTAGATCTTGATAACCTGCCATTTTAGCAATTGTAACAAATCTTACAACTGCACCTGACGCTTATTGTCATGTGTAGGTGTTGCTGACCGCAGCATCGTAATCTGACTGTTTACATATCTCTGTAATTGAATACACATGCCCATACCAGTTTCTTTTGCGCTTCATTGTGTAAGTACAGAACACATTTCATTAGTCTCTCATTTATTTCAGTGACTTACAACGAGAGTCGATAATAAAACTGAAACAGCATAGCTGAAAATCTGTTTATTATTTGAGAAAAAGTCTTCATAATCGTCTCTTATGGACAGCTTCATCCGAATGTCTGGTAAAGTTTCATCCTATTTGATAAATGAATTAAATCGAACGCTCAGTGTGTACTTCATGATGTTCATCAACACTCGGCGCTCCTTGTAGATCAAGGACATTATTGTTGAGAACATGTTCATTTCACAATATTATCAGCAAATTCTGGTGAAGTTGCCATTGTCTTCCAAAATATGCTCCATTTTGTGCTTATTATTCCAAAAGCACATTCTATTCATCGTCGTGGTTTGGAGAAGGTTCAAATGGTTCAAATGGCTCTGAGCACTATGGGACTCAACTTCTGAGGTCATTAGTCCCCTAGACCTTAGAACTAGTTAAACCTAACTAACCTAAGGACGTCACACACATCCATGCCCGAGGCAGGATTCGAACCTGCGACATTGTAATGTTTGACAAAATGCCTCAACAATGGATATGCCCACCTTCAAGAACACAAAAGTCCATCCAACTAATGTATTTAGTAGTGGCGAGTCGGCGGATGTAGTAAGCATCTCTCCTTACATCAAGTGAAATACAGCAGAAGAATAAAATCTACCACCTTTCCCATGTCCCAGGCATCGATAACAATGAATTTCCTATGAGGATTTGCAGCTGCTTCTAGTACAACTGAATGAAAATTTTTATAATTGTAAAATATTTTACGAGAATTTTCTGGGCATTTTAGAGGAATGTGTTTTCTGTCAACATCGCCGACTGCACTTGGAGTGTTCTGTATTTTATATAAATAATTTACAGCCTTTCAAATAACTGGTTCGCCTCAGTGGTCAATGAATCCGCAGCCTTCAGTGCGGCTGCACAGTATCGTCCGACTTTCAGCGGGAATCTGGAATTAGTGTGTATGGAGGTCAAGAATGGGAACTGTGGACTGGTGGCGATAGGTGGGAATGTGGGTCATCCGGGGAGCGTGCCGAGAGCTCCGTGCACTTTAGATAAACGCTGTGTCGGGATGGCGCAGTGGTTAACGCTGTTGCCAGCTTTGTGTCCCGGTCTGGCACACATTTTTCACTCATCGCTGCAGATTCAGCATAAAGTCGCGATGCAGGTGATATCATCACGTCCTTCCCTTTCCTTCCCTTTCTCCCCTTCCCCATTCCGTTTACATGATATCGTATTAAAGTCTGAAGTTATTCGGTCAAGTTCAAATGGTTCAAATGGCTCTGAGCACTATGGGACTTAACTTCTGAGGTCGTCAGTCCCCTGGAACTTAGAACTACTTAAACCTAACTAACCTAAGGATATCACACACATCCATGCCCGAGGTAGGATTCGAACCTGCGACCGTAGTGGTCGCGCGATTCCAGACTGTAGCGCTTAGAACCGCTCGGCCACACCGGCCAGCTCGGTCAAGTACTTTTCGAGATTTTTGGTAAGAACCTTAAACAAATATTTGAATGTATATATTGTTATAGATATTCTAAGCTGATTTGTACGCAATTTAAAAAAAAAAATCACTGCAACTTCATGAACATAAAGCTTTTTGTAGATTTGGTCACCGAATCAACACTATCATTAGATTTATATAACAAATTAATAAAATTTTAGTTTTGGTGGAAAAAAAGTTGATAATAAACATCAGCGATAAAACACTGCACATCAAAATAAACTGCAATATTCGCCCCTTAGAAGTAGTCGCACTGTGTTGCAAATATGTATTCCTAAGTTTACCTGTTGTGCAGCCTTCAGCGTATAGCTGCCTCATACACATCCTTTCTGGGTATAGCGTAGTGGTGGGGGAAGGCTCAGCACGCAGCAGACTTCGCTGCCTTCGTGGAGCATGTGCACGCTCAGGGAGGACAAATCTTGGCCAGGCCTGTTTTAGACTTTGTTAGAATCTTCGCTGTGAACCGTTTTACTATGACCATTGTCACTTTTGTAACTAATCGAACTGTAAAATTTGTCTACATTAGCGTTGAAAAAGAAATACTCTTCTCATTCAACCTTCGAAACAGACTCCGAATCGAGTACCAGTATTTCCGCAATGTAATGTTTTCCTAAGCTGACTCCTAAGCTGAAGAGTTCTTGGGTGTCCACCCAGGTTGTGTCTGACGTTCTCCACCATATTCCAGTAAACAGACTCGTTGTTTCTTTCGGGTGGTTTCAGATGATTGCTTCTCTGCTTGCGTCTGCGTCCTATATAGTTTGGCCGTTTCCCTCTTATTATTCTGCTTCTGTCGATATCCATGGTGGTGAGTTCGCAAACTGGAGTTCTATCAATTTCCCTCCCTTCGTGGCAAGGCATACATTGAGGAAACTGTACACACGACGGAACGGAGGTCCAGTGAACATAGACGCTACACTGAACTATGCCAGACTAAAAGATCAGCCGTGGGCGAAGTAGTACAAAAAGAAGCCATACTATAGAACGAAACCCAGATAATTAGCCAATCTTACTTATTTACAACGGCATAAAATTATGGTCCTAGACGGTCTAATAAACAAAGGTAGCAGCCTACAACTGAGTCAAGCGTGGATCCCCATACTGAGCTGAGAAAAGAGCAAAGTGTGAGCGTACAGTGAGGTCCACTCCCGACGGCGATACTGCAAACGTTGGAGAACCCAGTTAGCAGCAGGTCGTCGCCATTAACACAACCGCCACTACCCACAGCGGCTACTGCACAGACAGCGATAGAAGCGGGGTGATGGAGGGGGTAATGCTAGGCGTACATAGGACGCCGTCACTGCTAGAGCAACAGTCATCAGGAACTACCTGTAGATGGCTACAAGTCTGTTCGCCGAAATATAGCGGACAACTTTAAACGCGACGTGGAAAGACACCCAAGATTTCTACAACTACAATACCGCTCCAGTTCGCTCCCTGTCTGTTTCCCCCCGGCTAAAAAGCACTGTGAGGGATATTTACAATGGGATTACGTACTAAATAATTTGACAAAGTTAATTCGATTTATCATATTTGCGAATCGCGCATGTCGTCTGAATCCTACTATTACAAGCTTCCACGACCTCGTACGATTCTCTCCGGTAACAGTCAATAATTTCCTAGCGACTGAAATTAAGTCAGGCATCACCCAGATTATTTTTATTCCCACATCCTAGCAGAATGTCTCAAGCAGCGCTACAATTACACGGATCATGACCGAACACGTCCCACACATGCCATACACCACTGGCTACAAACAGACTGACCGTGACACGGGAACCAAAAGACTGTCTCTCGAAGCGTTCCTTCGCTCCGATATTCACACAGGCACCCCAGAGCAACGACCGTTTTCCATATCAGCGACCGAGCGAGGAGGCGCATTGGTTAGCACACTGGACTCGCATTCGGGAGGACGACGGTTCAATCCCGCGTCCGGTCATCCTAATTTAGGTTTTCCCTGATTTCCCTAAATCGCTCCAGGCAAATGCCGGGATGGTTCCTTTGAAAGGGCACGGCCGACTTCCTTCCCCGTCCTTCCCTAATCCAATGAGACCGATGACCTAGCTGTTTGGTCTCTTCCCCCAAAACAACCCAACCCAAATCGACCAAACAAGCACATCATCGAACCCATTTTAAAGTTTTCTATATCGTGTCTTCGCAGATTGCATCTCGCTATGTGTTTATCAGTTTTCTGTAATTACACTGACGGAATAAAGAATCGAAACACCAAGGAAGAGTTGTGCTACATGAACGAAGGTTAGTAGGCTTGTTTCTACATTTTAAACATGATTTTTATTCCAATTTCTCGCGAGTCGCATAAGAGTGGCGCTAGTAGCACCACTATGATGATGCAGATCAGGTTACCTTTAAATACACGCTGCAACAGTTGTGAGCATTAGTTACCTCTGAGACAGAACGTCGTAAGTTGCTCTTACTCAAGAACGCCTTTAAGACGACAAAAACACCATTACCATAAAAAATGGCTCTGAGCACTAAGGGAGTTAACATCTGAGGTTATTAGTCCCCTAGAACTTAGAACTACTTAACCCTAACTAACCTAAGGACATCACACACCTCCATGCCCGAGGCTGGATCCGAACCTGCGACCGTAGCTGTCGCGCGGTTCCGGACTGGATCGCCTAGAACCACCCGGCCACCGCGGCCGGTCCAATACCATCACCTCACTGAGTCTGAACGAGGGCGTGTAACCAGAGCTACGACAAGTTGTATGTTCCATCTGCGATACTGCAGAATGTCCTCGCAGGAATGTAGCCACCGTATATGATTGCTTGCAACGTTGGTCACGAGAACGTACGGTCGCAAGAAGACCGTGCTCCGGGTGAAAGCTGGTTTTGCTACGGTGCAAGTGCTCATCGTGTGCTCATTACAAGGAGGGTCTGCTTGCAAGACACATTCGATCTACACATGGAGTTATGGTCTAGGATGCGATTTCGTATCACAGCAAGAACACTTTTTTAGTTATCCCATGCACCCTGACTGCTAATCTGTAGGGGAAACTGGTGACTCGACCTGTTGTGTTGCCATTCATGGACAGCCTTCCAGAGTGTGTTTCGTAAGAGGACAACGCTCGCCCACATACCGCTGTTGTAACCCGACATACCATACAGATTTTCGACATCTTGGCTTGGCTTCCTCGAGCACCAGATCTGTCTCCAATCGAGCACATGTGAGACGTCATCGGACGATAACTCCAACGTCATCCAGAAATAGCATTAACCATCCTTGCATTGACAGACCAAGTGCACAACACATGGGACTCCGTCCCCCAAACTGACTTCCGGTACCAGTCCAACACAATGCATGCATGTTCGAATGCTTGCATTCAGCATTCTGGCAATTACACTGATTATTAATGTACCTGCATTTTACTTTTGCAGCGGATTGTCTCGCGCTCACATTAACATGTGATCTTGAAATGTTGATCACACAAATATGTTACGTAGACAAATATATTACAGAAATTTTATTTCTCTACATTATTTTTTTTATTACATACTTCTCTCACAAACCTTAAATTATTAAAATCGTTCTTAGCGCCACAAAAGCTCACACACACAAAGTCAACACGCTTAAAACTATTACGAAGTTAATACACCCACGCGTACTTCTTTTTCTTCATCTTCTCCTTTTTCTTTGTCTGTTGCCTATCCGTTTCGGATGTTGGTGACCATCATATGTATATCACTTTTACTTGTCCGAAAAAATTCATTGCTCGTGTCTGAAGTCAATGTCATGTTTCCGTGTCAAGACGTTCCTCTTTTTACTCCATCTTTCAGGTATCCTCCTTGAAAAATATTCTGCATCAGTTTACACGCGTTTCCATTTCTCATTCTAATGCCGAGATATTTTATTTTCTGCATTTTACTGTGTATAAAACGTCTATTCCCTTTTTCATTTGGCAGGTAATAGTGTTGTTAGTAATTTGGTCTCCACTCTTAGCATTCTCCTGTGCAGCCGCAAGTGAAATGCAAGTCGGTCGCCCGTCGTCTCGGTCAAAATTCAGGTCTCATCTACGCTGAAAAGTATGAAGATACAAACAATGTAGAATCTTAATTTTGTTTCGATTGATAGGTGCTGGCGGTTTACAAAAATTGGGTCTCGTTTGCTCAATACACACTTTAATTCCTTCTGAGCCATATCATTAGCTGTTAACGTTTGTTCCCAGACATTTGTATTTGTTTATTTGTTCACTCACAATCAATGTTTACTTTGACTTTGGTATTCTTTTCTTACCGATTACCACTGAATTTGTTTTACTTATGTTGATTTGTAGTCCATAACGGTCATTACTTTCGTTGGTTCAGGATACAAGATGTTGAAATCTGAGATCATTACCCTTGAGTGCAATCAGATATTAGCTGGAAGCCCTCGTAACTCACCCTTACCCTGATCACCGTTCCTCCACCTATACCACCAACATAATTTACGCTCCATGTTCATCGTGCTCCTTAGTTTTGCTTTCACTGCCATCATATCAAAAATCCACTTTCGCATGTATAAATATTGAATGTCATGTTCCTCTTCTATGTTCTGTGTGTGTGTGTGTGTGTGTGTGTTGCGTTGTGTTGTGTTGTGTTGTGTGTGTGTGTGTGTGTGTGTGTGTGTGTGTGTGTGTGTGTGTGTGTGTGTGTGTGTGTGTCTGTGTGTGTGTGGATACTGGTGGATACTGCCATGCCGACAGTGAGCTGCCATCGGCTATCGTTCCCCTTTATTTCTTCCTCCTCATCTGTTACAAAATGAATAACGAAGCAATTTATGGTTCACTGCAGGAACCATTTACAACCCACCTGAAGTATCTAACATCTGCTACATTCCCCACTTTTTATGGTCATAGATTTCCACTACTAAACATGAAGTACGTGTAAAGGTGGTGGATATGTGAAGATGATATAGTTCATACATTAGTTTCACTAGCTGTAACCCGCTCCACATCGTCAAATACGTTAATGATAGTATTTGAAAAAGAAAATAATTACTTATCTTATGTAATAATTATTAGTGTCTTATAAAATTTACGGCGATAAAAATGACCCTTCAAAAATAGCTTCGTGACTGAGACACACTTGAACGCTTTTGGTTTCCACTCCTCCAAATACTTTTGTGTTGTTCCTTTGTGTATGGCGTCGGGAATTGTCATGAAGGAGAATCATTCCTTCTATAATCATCCTTTGTGATTTGTTTTGAAATTATGTTCGGAGTTTCGTAAGTCTTTCGCAATAAATATGCAAGGTCACGCTATTGTCAAGCGTTAGTATCATGTAATACGTTGTCAAAATTTCTTTGCCATCCCGAAAAACTGTAACCACCATTTTGCGGTTTGACACCATCTCCTACAATTTTTGGCCTCACTGGGAGAATTAGTGTCCTTCCAATGTTTCGATTGTTTCTTAGTTTCAGAGTTCAAGTACAGCATTCGTGTTTCCTCTCAGTTACTATTTTTTTTTTTTGAGAAATATCTTCCCGTCTTCCTTGCACGCCATTCTTTCGTGCACAAAACGTATGGCGAACTTGCCTCTCTGTTATAGTTTCAGAAAGGGTTTCCTTTAAAAGTGAAGTACATCTTCAAAAAGTTCGGAAATTGTGAACCGATGTCTCGCAAGCACACAGTTTCCACAAACTGCTGCATAAGTTAGTCAGTCATATCTTAATGATTTCCACGTCCCCATTCATCACACACATCTGTGCGACCAGCTTTCAGTATTGTGCATCACTCCTTCACAACACCATCGCTCACAACTCGCACCCCCTTTCATACGACACAATCAACAATAAGTTTCCTGAGCAGTGATTACTTCTGCTTGCAGGTAGTTAATGACGGAAAATACATCACAACTGGTCGTAGACGAAATAACAACGTCCATTTCAGATGCCTGCTGCTTACACACTACAAACAAAACAGACAGCCGCCTGACACCACATCACTTTCATAATCTCCTTTACCAGCCACACGAGTACTATGAAGCTAATAATAGCCAATCGAAGGTCAGTTCATTAATAGTCCTCCTAATTGAGAGAAAAACCCAGACAAAAAATATAAAAGTCGTACACGGAACCAGTGCAGAAGCACAACAGGGAGTGAGCAACTTTGCTGGGACTCAGTTGGACAAGATGTAGCGGGAAGTCCACATGGCTATCAGTAAAGTGGTTGGTTCAGGGATTTGGCCAGCGAGTAATGGAGACTGGGAGTACAGCTAGGTTGACTGCAGGCAGCTTGTGATAGTGGCCACGGTTTTGGGGAGTATGGGGGACCCGCTATCGTCATGTGGACTGGAAACCAGTACAGACGGACTGTATGTTGAGAAACTGTGTGGAAGAACAATAATAAGGGACCAACCGTGACGGGAGACAGCTGGAGTAGATGGAGTAGCAAGTCCCTGTAGCAAGCAGTGGAGTGGCAGGTTTCGAGATTTGGCAGGCGAGTAGCGTAGTGGTGCCTGTTAAGAAAGAGTGATTATCTTCTAGCAGCTGGTGATAGTGGCCTTGTGTGTGTGGAGCACGGGACACCTGCTGTCTTCATGAGGAATGGAAGGTAGTGGAGATGGACAGTTTGCAGAAAACCGGTGCCGAACACAACAATGAGTAAGCAACTGTGTAGGGAGCGAGCTTTAAGAGATGGAGCGGCAAGTCCGTGTGGCAAGCAGTGGAGTGGTCGGTCCAGTGAGTTGGCTGGTGAGCAGTTTCACGTGGAGATACAGGGAACATGGCTTCTGGCAGCAGATGATAGTGGCCTCAGCGTGTGGAGCAGGTGGCACTCACTCTTACCAGGGGGCTGGAAGCTACTGGAGATGGACAGTAAGTAGAGAACCAGTGTGGAAGCACAACAATAAGCGAGCAACTGTGACAGGAGTCAGATGGACAAAATGGAGCGCAATTTGACGTGGTCAGTGGTGGCGGCAGCCCGGTGGAGTCTGACCTTCATTAGCAGTGACCCGTCATTCCACCGAACAAATTTTAGAACTGAACATTAGCTACCATTTCTTATCTTGTGTTTCGTTACAGCTGGCGACTCCTGTAGATACTGTTCCCCGCTGTTGCAGTACGTTCATATTTCGTCTAACGACTTTGACGGCAGCTAGGAATTGGTGAAAGAAACTGAGAACAGTGTTAGTTTCCACTATTTATAATCAGAATTAGTATCATCAGGGGCTATTTTTTGTGTTGCATTACATCTTTAAGAAAACACACGTAGTCTTCCGAGACGAACTACAAATCTGTTGACAAAAACAGGAGGCAGCTTATTATACTCAGGATCATCTGACTTAACTGGAATCTTGTGGACCACGAAGACGCGCCCATGCTGCAAGTTGTACACTGCTCCGGTTAATCTGCCAGCCCTTGTCAACAAAATTGTGTGCCGAACCAACGATGATTGTCAAGCCATTAGATGCCCGACTACAGAAAAGAGGCACCCCTTATTCTCTGCACATGAAAAACAAGATGACTACCAAACCTCTGCCCACCTACTTCCTATGATACTCCACGAAATCACAGAGCATTTCTAAAGTTACTGTTTATTAGTTCTATTGCTCTGCAAACAGCCTTCTTGCAGCCACTGCACAGTTATCGACAGTAATTTGTCATTAAATTACGCCTTTATTCCCGTGAAGCGTCTGACCCGCTCGCTGGTGCGGGCGTCTGACGTCCCCGGTCGTCCCGCAACACCTCTCTTTTCCTCTCTCTGGTGTCCCGTTCCTCCACATGCGTCTCTTGTGGTTTGCAGTGTGAAATTATTCCATTAGTTATCCATTCTAAACCAGCATCTATTCAAATGGTTCAAATGGCTCTGAGCACAATGGGACCTAACATCTCAGGTCATCAGTCCCCTAGAACTTAGAACTACATAAACCTAACTAACCTAAGGACATCACACACATCCATGCCCGAGGCAGGATTCGAACCTGAGACCGTAGTGGTCACGAGGTTCCAGACTGAAGCGCCTAGAACCGCTCGGCCACCACGGCCGGCACCAGCATCTATTTGTTCTTAAAAACTCAGTTATGCGTGTGCTCATCTAGGCGCTGGATATTAAAATATTCATATTCCTTTTAATTAAATGTAACATCTTATCTATTCAAATTTAATTTTTCTTACACAAACAATATTTTTAAATGATGAGTCTATATGAATTTTAAACAAAGTTGCGTTCACGACAGATGCTTCGAGCAATCCGTCAATGCCGCCTACTTTAGCTGATATCCTGCATCTTAATGTCCATTTACATTATCTGAATCAAAGTATTCGTACAGCCGTATCTAAAGCGGAATTGATAAATTGCTGTCACGGAAGGCAGGCCCGTCGATATAACACGAGACAGCCAGTATTGTGTTGCCAATAGAGAAGCAAAATTTGAAATTTAGTGCGCTGATAGTACTGCCGCGCATGCGTTGCAGTCGCTGAGACAGTAGGGCCACACCGACCAGCGGCAGAGCCCTCGCTGGTGGAACTGTAATACTCAGCTGCCGTCGGTATTGTCGCTGGCCGCACCTATCGAAGTCTTCTGGCGTCTTAGTCTCGAGCAAATTTCGGAGATGACGGGATTCCATTCAATTGGTAATCACTGTCACCGTTCGTTACATTTCCCGCAATGAGTATTTCAACGGATTCTTTGATACTGCAGTCCCAAAATTCGAAGTTTTGTGGCAATCCATTGAATGTCCGTTAGAAATACAATGTTCTGCAATTGCAGACTTACTGGGTTGCAGTAGGCGAGTGCAACGTTGATGTTCTGTACAACGCTCTTCCACTGTACGCGTTGTCTGTCCTGTGTAGGCCATACCATATTGACACGGTATTATGTAAATTCCCGCCTTCCCCAGTAACAAATCATCCTACACCGATCCCAGCAAATCCGAAATCTTAGAAGGCGGACGAAAAACCACTTTCACATGAAAATTATTAAGAATCCTCGCTATCTTGAAGGAGATATTTCCAACGAAGGGGAGAAAAGCTAGGGACCTGGCTGGCTCGTTCTCTTTATCCTCTTCACGGTTCCTGGCTCTAGTTGAGAAGGCCCTGCTAATTTGCCGGGTCAAGTATCCATTGTCTCTGATCACCGTCCTTAAATGTGCAAGTTCCTTAGGCAAATTTTCTGCATCCGACACCGTATCTGCCCTGTGCACAAGGGTTTTAAGTACACTCATGGTCTGGGATGGGTGATGGCCACTTGAAGAATGCAAGTTCAAACCAGTGTGAGTGGGCTTACGATAAACAGAATGTCCCACCGAGCCGTCACTCTTCCGTTTAACCAGAACAGACCATGTCTACTGACGAACAGGAGTCGTCGAGCTTTTGATTTGGGGAGAGTGGGGAGGGGGCGAGGTGACTGAAAAAAGTGGTATGAAATCAGTGGAAGGAACCATTCGGCAGTAGCAAAGTGGTACCAGCAGGTCAACTAGCACAATGTCTGTGCGAAGAGAGTTAAAAAGTATGTGGTACAACGCTTGAGCAGATCCTCGTAAACCACACATTTCTGTAGTCAGTGCTATGTGACGCCTGTGATGGTGTAAAGAGCGACACGAATGAATGGTGGACGACTATAAACGAGTAACAGGGAGTGGTAAATCACTCTCTACCCTTCTGCAATCCTACGGAAGGGTTTCCGTTTGGTGAATTCATAGAAAACCTTATCTGCCGTCACGTATAGTGCCAACACCGAGGTGTGAAGGAGGTCCTGTTACGATACGGCAGTGTTTCTCGTGGTTATATTGTGCTCCTGTTATTGCCCTGAAGGATATGAATACATTTTACAGCACTGTGTGCTGCATACATTAGGGGATCAGTTCGAAGGCGATAATTGTATCAGTATGACCATGCACACGGTTATAACGGATCATCTGTAAGGCAACAGTTTGTGAACCACGACATTCCTGATATCGAATAACGTGCCAACGTCCCAATGTGAACCAACTGGATCAATTTTGGGATTAATTAAGATCGTCGATTTCGCTCTAGTGTCCTATACTAGTACTTTTTCTGGTTTTGGCTCTTGAGGAATGATGGGCTGCCGTTCCTCCACAGACATTTAGACACCTAATTAAACGCGTCTTCAGCTGCGTCCATGCTGTTATAAAGTAGAAGGATTGACGTACGCAATATTAACGGCTTCTGATGAGTCCGGATACTTTCGATTAGCTAGTGTATGATCACGAAAACGTCGATTTCTGGCGTCTGACTCCACATGAGAGCACCAGAATGCGGCATCATCTACAGGTGTAGCCCATTATCCGTAGAAGCTTAGTGAGTGGGCGAGTACTGCAGACAATTGTATCACGCTCCAGCGGAAAATGCTATGTACGATATCTGACACAGAAGATGCGACAATGGGCCTGCTAATTTCTTTTCGTGGCAAACATGGTCAGTGATCGCACGTCGCCTTCAAAGTCATATCAGTATGTGTGTTCAAGTGTTTCTCCCAGAACTCAAAAACATTTTTTCGTTTGATTTTTCGTGAACCCTCACGAAAAATCAAACGAAAAAATGTTCTGAGTTCTGGGAGAATTCCGTCGTTTTTGCCTTCCAGTGGGGTGCAAGGGCAAATCTGTAGCAAATTGTTCGTTCACTGGCACATAGTTGATGAATTTTTTCTGTCACAACATAAGGATACAGGGCAGAGTCGAAAAACAGTCAAGCGATAACTTGAACAACCTCTTTTTCTTGTATCAAAATCGTACAACGTGGCTTTGAAGTATTTTTACAACTTTAGAGATTCATTACAAAGGCAACTGATATCTTCGCTGGGTTTGTTCTATGCACTCACTGGTTATCAGATTTTCAAGTACAGTGAAACTATGCGTATCAGGTACCTTGTAGACATATGAGACAGTGTGAACCGAACATTATACAGTATTATTATGGTTCACCGAAATAAAATCGACTTGCATACATGGGAAAATTCCAAACTACGTATGGAAGAGGTCCACCGTCTCATTCACCAAAACGTGTGTGGCACAAAAAATTTGTTGAGACAGGGACACTGTTAGATAAAGGGAGGAGTGGATGATCGGGTATATCTGAACAACACAACGATCGTTTGAGAAAAACCTTCCATCGTTGTCCCAGGAAGTCTATCTACGTTGCTCCTAGTCATTTGCAGCAGTCACGTGCAACAGAGTACAAAGTCATACACCAAAATCTGAAATTTTACGCTTACCAAATGCAGCTTTTGGAGCCACTGGAGCCAAATGTAAAACCAGAACTAAAAGAATATGCAAGTTACAACGCCTGATGTCACTAGAGAGTATCAACGATATAGGCAAAAAGATGAATATGTGGTGTGGTGTGGCATCCGTTTCCCTATCACTAGACAACAATAACCGCAGATGTTCACCTGGACCTTTCGATGGCATACATTGCACCACAACTACATGACATTCAACCACCCATAACTTTTTCGCTCAAAATGGTTCAAATGGCTCCGAGCACTATGGGACTTAACATCTGAAGTCATCAATCCCCTAGACTCAGAACTAGTTTAACCTAACTAACCTGAGGAGATCACACACATCCATGCCCGAGGCAGGATTCGAACCTGCGACCGTAGCAGCAGCGCGGTTCCGGACTGATGTGCCTAGAACCGCTCGGCTACATCGGCTGGCACTTTCTAGCAATACAGTGCACGGCGACGCTGGGGACTGCATTTTCGTGAGTGTTGCCTGATGGATTAGAAGAGGTCCAATTTCCTGGCCACCTCCACCACAAGACGCCACTTCCGTCTTCTTTCTGTGGTGCTATATTAAAGATATCCTGTGTCCAACAAGTACCATCGATTTCCAGCAAAGGTTACTGACGCCATTGTCTCGATTGCTAATGGTTTGGTACACCGAAAATGGTGAGAAATTGAATGCTGTCTTGATGAATATCGTGAAGCTAATTGCGCCTTTATATAACTGTATGAACTGGATGGAAAAGGAATTTTCATCTGTCAAATTTTGTAATAAAATTTCCATATCTTTTAATCTGCCTGTGTAAAAAATTTCATGGACATTCTGTATCTGTTGAAGAAATGCATAGTGCAACGTTAATTTTTAAGAGTTCAGTTTTTCAGTTCCATGTGATACACTGCAAGACATGTGCCTGAATTAAGTAGGTTTGATGCGTAACACAGCTCCGCGAAAAAGATTTAACGACAACTCGGATGTAATAAGATAAGAAATAGTGTTGGTCAGTGCAAAAGCAATAAGTCATTGTGTACATCGCAGTCTCTGTCATAATAAAGTGGTCACTAAGTGCAGTTTCTAAGCAACCCATCTCAATTTCCAATTTCCGTTTTAATCACGGTACTCTTAAAATAAACATCTAGAAGAGGTTATGCTCCATCTGTCTTGGCAGAAACCTAGAAAATACAGTTCATATGCAATCAAGGTAGTGGTACACTGTTAGTGTGTAAGACCTACACTGGCTATCGCCGAAGTCTGTTCGCTCGCCATTGAAATCTTCCTGACTGCCAGGAAATCCAAATTAAGTTAACTGGTATCAATGTAGGTACCTAAAATAATTGTTACACTATAGCTGAAAGCTCCTAAATACAGTGTTAAATACTGTTGAAAGACTGGTCCTACCACAGATGGTGGTAATGCAGACTATCCTTGATGCGACCATCACATGATCGCAAGTACATAAAATAATAGCTGAAGTTCACAAGCGCACTAGAAAGAAAATTTCATTAACCAACTGCGAAGACAAAGAGGGAAACCACAATTAAAGCATCTATCTTTTGCATAGTGTTGAGTAGTCTCCTTTCCTGGAAAAAGAAGTAAAACAAAATTCGGTGCAGCTCTTTTCATTTGCTGAAGACTGTTACCTAAACCAAGGAGCCACATTTGAGATAAGACTCTGTAAAAGTTTCCGTAATGTTAATGGCTACAGTCCGGAGGAGGAAACTTTATCTGGCCTGATGTCTAAGAGTACTAGTGCTTAATACAACTTCTGCATCATTTCACCTTACCCTTCTATCTGACCTGTAATGCCGAAAGAACTTTAACAATAAAAATATTTAATGTTTCTCATAACATGATTTCCGCTCAGACAATGCTGCTACTTCCGTTATCTCAATTGGAAGACTAGACATAACAAGTTTCATCCAAACGGAACGTATTGTCACTTGTACGAATTTAGTAGTTACGAAAGTGGCAATGAAGTGGAACTCAGGAGACCACTATATACGAACGGTTGCAAGAATTCCTTACGTTTTGTCTTTCGTGGAATACTAAAGTCATTTTCATGTAGTCAACCGTTCAGCTTATTGATGCAGAAATGAAAAACGTGTTGTGTTGCAGGAACCACAAAAAAAGTTTTCATTTGTCTTCTCGCTAATAATGTTCCCTTTAAATTATGTTTCAGTCGTTAAGGCTCAAATAAGAATTCTTTTTCTTCACAGTTATCCCCATAATATGGTCAAAGTGTGCAACACTTACCTCCACATATTTAGCATAATGTATTTCCAAATTGTATACGCTTTTCTTTCATTTATAGATAATGTACGTAGATAGCATTTTTATGTTGACCGTAAGTTATCGCCAGTGAGTTTATGAAGTTTCCTTACATGTAATTTTCACTGTTTTCGATATAATAGTCTTGAGAAATTCAGCAACTGTGTAGATGTTTAAGATAATTCACATTTATTGTTCCGAGTAACTGAGACGGAACAATAAACGAGAATGTAATTTTCCGTTTATGCGACACTAAAATCCAATGAAAACTGAATGAAAGCTACTATAAATAATGTAACTGTTGTATGTGATTGGACAGACCTTCCTTTATTTGCTTGGTACTATTTGAATCACTGATTATCTTGACATGATCGCCCATGTGCTTCATGTGAATAACTTCTCTTAGACGAGGAGATTATACATTATACACTGATAGGCCTAAATATTAAGACCACTGCCCACCGCGACTTTGGAAGTCGCCTTGTGGTGCAACGGGCACCTGACGCGGTAACAAAAATTTGTAAGCGGAGCAGACACGGACGGGGTATCACGCAGCCAAGACATTATCTAAAATGGGGAAATAAATTGAGATAAGCGAATTTGACAAAGAGCAAATTATTATTAGGCATAGCTTGTGAGCGAATATCTCTGAAACGGCGAAGCTGGTCGAATGTTCACATGCTACTGTCGTGAACATCTACGGAAAGAGGCAGGTGTACAGTGAAAGTACCACTAGACGCTAAATCGTTGGACGTCCACGACTCTTTACAGAATGAGAGGTTCAGATGCTTGTTTGTTCTGTAACGTAGGGTAGATGGTGATCTGTGACATCTCCGGTAAAAGAGCACAATGCTGGTGCAGGCACAAGTGTTTAGAAGCTCGCCGTTCATCGTGCATTGTTGAACACGGAACTCTGCACCAAACCACCCCTAATTGTTCACATGTTGACGCAACGACATCGTCAGTTACGACTGCAGTGGGCATGGGACCATTGGGATGACCGTTGATCAATAGAAACGTGTCGACTCTTCAGGTAAACGACATTTTTGCTACACTAGGCCGATTATCTTCTATGTGGGAGACATTCTCCTGCTCTCGCATGGGACCTACGGTAGTAATCGATGACACGCTCCCAGAGGCGAACCACCTGCACCCCATCATGCTTTAAATCTTCACCGACGGCGATGTCATCTTGTCAGCGTGATTAAACGTGTCTCTGAGCCCGAACCGTGCTAGAATGGTTTGAGAAGCATTATAGAGAACTCACGTTGGTGTTTTGGCGACCAAATTGGCTTGATGTAAATTTCATGGAACCCATCTGGGTGGCTATCGGGCGCCATCACCGCGTACAGGAGTCAGCTGCCCGTTATTTAAGCGAATTGTATGACCTGTGCCTAGACATCTAATGTCACACACCTCCACAAACCTATCACCAAACTGTCGGATCCCTGATACGTAGAATCAGTGATGTATTTGGTTCCAAAGGGTCATAATGTTTTGGCTCATCAGTGTATCACGCAACAAAATGAGTGTTGCTATCGTTACGTTATCTGTTTTTCTATTTCACATTATGACTAAGTTCAATGTGTACCAGTGGGACGGTTTACAATATTACGACACACACACACACACACACACACACACAAAACCCTACCACCACGTTTATCAACGTAGAGCAACAGCCTCGAGCTCAGTATGCTAGAAACGAGGGGCACATAGATGCACTCAAACCCCTGGTCCTCCAAATAGTTGGATCACTGTTATCACTTAGGTTGGATTTAATTTTCGAACTTGCAATTCTCGAAAAACTCAGCAGTATATCACGTAATGATGGTTACGTAGCAAGCTTATTTATTCAGAATGGACGATCATATCAATGCACATCTACGAACGAATCCACCTCCACAACTACTTAAAGGTGGCACTATAGATTTACATTTAGTAATATTCTCAAGCTTTCCGGGTGGCAAGAGAACTCGCTGCGAAATCTTTCTAAACCTTTCTTGTACAAATGAATAGATAAGATGACTTCTATGTCAGACGACACAAAATTACGTCTGAGTAATCAACAAATGTTAGAAGTCTTCTTATGTGTGAGACGTAAAATATTACAGTCAAATAAATAATAACGTTCATGAGTCGGATGAAAATGGATAAAATCCTTGAAGATATGTTTTAAATTGTGGCACAACTAGATACGTTGTAGTAGAAATGTAGATTAACGAAGTCATGTGATATACGAGGGCGGTTCAGAAAGTAACCTCCGATCGGTCACAGTGCGGGTTGTGGGGGGAGTAGCGACGCCATCTGTGCGTTCACGCACTCAACAGGTCAGTCGGCATCAAGCCGTGGTCGAGTGAACGTCGTACCTGCGCTAGTTTAGTTTTTGTGGCAGTTTGAAATGTGTGCTGCAATAGAAAACCCCGCCAAATGTGAAGTGCGTGCTGTCATAAAGTTTTTTACAGCCAAAGGATATTCTGCAGCAGCTATTCATCGTGAGCTTTGTGCCGTGTACTGACCAAGAGTTATGAGTGAAGGAGTTGTCCGTGAATGGGTACGTTTATTTAAAAGTGGACGAGAAAACGTTTATGATGAAGAGAGGAGTGGTAGACCATCATTGGTGACTGACGAACTCGTTCAGACAGTTGATGCAAAAGTTCGTGAAAATCGACGTTTCTCAATGTCGGAGTTGTCTACTGGTTTTCCACAGATTTCTAAGACTCTCTTGTACGAGATAGTGACAGCAAGATTGGGTTACCGTAAGTTCTGTGCACGATGGGTGCCCAAAATTCTTACCGACCACCACAAAACTCAAAGAATGGCCTCTGCATTAGACTTTCTGTCACGTTATGAGGACGAAGGAGAACCATTGTTAAACAGAATCGTGACCGGTGACGAAACCTGGATTAAGTACGTGAACCCTGAGACAAAAGAACAATCAAAGATGTGGGCACATTCAAATTCGCCTACCAAACCAAGAAAAGCCTCGCAAGATTTTTCTGCCAGAAAACTGATGGCAACGGTGTTTTGGGATGCCAAAGGGGTGTTGTTGGTTGAATTCAAGACGTGTACTGTGAAACAATAAAAAAGTTACGACGGGCTATACAGAACAAACGCCGTGATATGCTGACTTCCGGTATCGTTTTTTTGCACGATAACGCCCGTCCTCACTCTGCTCGCAGAACAACGGCCCTTCTTGAGTCCTTCAAGTGGGACGTTATCAACCATCCACCTTACAGCCCAGACCTGGCGCCAAGTGATTATCACCTCTTCATGCATTTGAAGAAATGGCTCGGGTCACAGCGGTTTGATGACGACGAAGAGCTCAAAGATGCGGTCACAGGCTGGCTCCAGGCACAAGTGGGTGATTTTTATGCAGAAGGAATTTCAAAGCTTGTGAAGAGATACGATAAGTGCCTCAATCGCTATGGAGACTATGTAGAAAAATAGTGCAAAGATGTAGTTGTAAGATGTATATATTAAAATATTTTTATTTAACTTGGTGTATTTTTTTAAATCAACCGGAGGTTACTTTCTGAACGGCCCTCGTAGATAATTGATATAAAGGAAGAGATAAAACTTGTAAGTAGGCTGTATAGCTTTTTATGTTGGTAACGCCACGTAGCGCTCTATATGAAAATCACTGACTGTGCTGTGTGAAGGCTGTGGTTGGTTTGCATTGTTGTAGTATATGCTATTGTAGTGTTGAGCAGTTGGCTGTTAACAGCGCGTAGCGTTGCGCAGTTGGAGGTGAGCCTCCAGCAGTGGTGGATGTGGGGGGAGAAATTGCGGAGTTTTGAGAGCGGATGATCGGGACGTGGGTGCATCAGAGACAGTAAATTTGTAAGACTGTATGCCATGAACTGCTATACATATATTATGACTTTTGAACACTACTAAGATAAATACATTGTTTATTCTCTATCAAAATCTTTCATTTGCTAACTATGCCTATCAGTAGTTAGTGCCTTCAGTAGCTGGCAGTAGTGGCGCTCGCTGTATTGCAGTAGTTCGAGTAACGAAGATTTTTGTGTGGTAAGTGATTTGTGAAAGGTATAGGTTACTATTAGTCAGGGCCATTCTTTTGTAGGGATTATTGAAAGTCAGATTGCGCTGCGCTAAAAATATTGTGTGACAGTTTAGTGTTGATCAGAATAGGTAAAGAGCGAAATGTCTGAGTACGTTCAGTTCTGCTCATCTGTTTGAAAAACAAATAATGTAAGAGGTTTCTCACCACAGTAATTCATTAATTTTTCTAAGGGTATGTTTCAAACTGAACTTATGATTGCCCCCCCTCCCAATATTTGAACACAGTACGCATTAACTACAGCAGACATTACAAATCACATAGCTATTGGAAACGCTTATTGCAGCCAATGCCATTAATACGTATTATCACCTGGCAAAGAGAGTAAAACACCAGTAAGAAGTAATTGGTTATCATTCTGGCTTTATACATGGACACACCATCATCAGGTATGAAAATGATCAGAGCTGCAATTTTCTGTAATAGGTAGAATAACCACGTGAGCTTGGTAGTGTTGTCCGTGTATGAGGGACGTGATAAGCGTGAGATGTTAAGTCATCACTATGAAGGGAACAGAAGTGCCGCATGCTCGTACGGTACGGTGTCACCGATACGCATTCATCTAAACGAAAATTCTGCATCACCTCGATTCCGAGAGTTCCGGGACTTGTTTTAGAAAATTAGAATATAGATCAACATAAACATCATTTCCGCCCTTTTTATTGCTCATGAAAACCGCACATTGCATGTTGTACCACCATACAGCGATATCTTCAGAGGTGGTGGTCCAGATTGCTGTCCACAACGGTACCTCTAATACCCAGTAGCACGTCCTCTTGCATTGATATTCTCCTCACACTGGACTTTTGTGTCCGTGTGTATGTTGGGTAAATTTGAACCTTTGCAACTCGGGCCTGTATTCGTCGTGACATACTATCCACAGGTTCATCAAGGCACTGTTAGTCTATATTGTCCCACTCCTCAACGACAATTCGGCGTATGTTCCTCAGAGTGGTTAGTGGGTCACGTCGTACATATACAACCCTTTTCAATCCATCCCAGGCATGGTCAGTAGGGTTCTTGTCTGGAGAACATGCTGCCCGCACTAGTCAAGCGATGTCGTTATCCTGAGGAAGTTATTCATAAGATGTGCGCGATGGGGCTGCGAATTGTCACCCATGAAGACGATTCGCCATTATGCTGCCGATGTGATTGCACTATCGGTCGGAGGATGGCATTCACGTATCGTACGACCGTTACGGTGCCTTCCATGACCACCAGCGGCGTACGTCATCCCCACACAATGCTACCCCAAAACAGCAGGGAACCTCCACCTTGCTGCACTCGCTGGACAGTGTGTCTAAGGCGTTCAGCCTGACCGGGTTGCCTCCAAACACGTCTCCGACGATTGTCTGGTTGAAGGCATATGCGACACTCCACCGTGAAGAGAACGTGATGGTAATCCTGAGCGGTCCATTCGGCATGTTGTTGGGCCCATCTGTACCGCGCTGCATGGAGTCGTGGTTGCAAAGATAGACCTCTCATGGCCGTCGAGAGTGAAGTTGCGTACCATGCAGCGTATTGCGTACGGTTTGAGTCGTAACACGAGGTTCTGTGGCTGCACGAAAAGTATTATTCAACGTGGAGGCGTTGCTGTCAGAACCCCTCCGAGCCATAATCGGTAGGTGGCGGTCATCCACTATAGTAGTAGCCCTTGGGTGGTCTGAGCAAGGCATGTGATTGACAGTTCCTGTCTCTCTGTATCTCCTCCATGTACGAAGAACATCGCTTTGGTTCACTCCGAGACGCCTAGACACTTCCCTTGTTGAGAACCCTTACTGGCACAAAGTAACAATGCGGACGCGATCGAACCGCGGCATTGACCGTCCAGGCATGGTTGAACTACAGACAACACGAGCCGTGTACCTCCTTCCTGGTGGAATGGCTGGAATTGATCGACTGTCGGATCCCCTCGATGTAATAGGCGCTGCTCATATATGGTTGTTTACATCTTTGGGTGGGTGTAGTGATATCTCTGAACAGCCAAAGGGACTGTGTCTGTGATACAATATCCACTGTCAACGTCTATCTTCAGGATTTCTGGGAACCGGGGTGACGCAAAACATTTTTTGATGTGTGTATATTACAGAAGACCGCACATAACAAGGGGTTCTTCCGAGGCACTTATCTCGGGTCCTATTGGTGACAGGAAGGAAGGGACATGTGTTTTGGATAGTCCTGATGCTAGGAACCAACTGTTAACAAACAGAAGGATAGTCTTAGTGTCGCTACCCTACAGTACAGGGTCAATGTATGAATATTAAAAACTTCCTCCTCCTTAGACAAATGAACCAAATCGGTTGGTTATTATTGTATTTGATGTTGGTGCGGTGAGCCTTAAGGGGATAATGGAGACTTCATCGGTTCATGGATGATTCCTTAGAAAACCCCAAAAATGTTGTTTTTACCATTTTTCATACCAAAGCCCATCCGTGGATTTCAAGAAGGCTATACACAGCAAGTGGCTGAAATTTTTACATTATATTTCTAAGATCCCGATCACGAACAGTCTTGAAAATTTTAGCGATACCTTTATCCGTTCCCGAGTCACAAAGGTTCAAATTTACCCAACATACGCACGTAAAATACGGATGCAAAAGTCCAGTGTGAGGAGAAAATATGGTTTATAAAGTGATGTATAACTATGCTGTAAAGTCTGGCCTCGTCCTGGTGGCACCCCGCCATGAATCCAGGAAGAGCACCACTGTGTCTCTCCAAAATGTTGGGAGAACGAGACCTCTGCCCAGGCCCCCTCCGTACTCGCCTTCGATGGTTAATGAGATAATGCAGAACAGCAGTTCTTCACTGAACACAGTGCGACATCATTTATTACCAGTCCATGGTTCCGGTCACGGCGCCCCTCCAAACGCAGCCACCATACGTGCTGGGACTGACGTTAATGTCAGTCTACGCAAGGGATGGTGTTCCCTAATCCGGCTGATGGTAGTATCCAGTTTCTCCGAACGCAAAAGTGGAGGGACAAATGTCTACTCTATACTCTGTTAGCCTCTGTTTCTCCTCTTTTTAAAAAACGGTTATTGTAATTTCCTATTTTGCAGTTCGTGTACATTTTTTGTCAATCACAGTATAAACCTGCCACAAAAAATTAGAGAGGAAAGAACCGCCTCCACGTGGACGTGGGTGGTGAGCGTGACATGTTGGAACGGAGATGAACTCTTAGTAACCTGAATCCACAGCGTTAAGCGCAGCGACTAAGAGGCCTAAACTGCTGGCAACAAGAAATCAGACACGTCGTCATAAAATTATGTCAGAAAAGAAGCGTCTGAGCAATGTTGCAGGTTTGACTCAGATTGTTGCAGGGAGTATATTGCTTTATCTTGGATGACAGACACAGATGGGAAGTTGTTACCACATGTAGTGGCACTCGAGCCTCCCTAGTGGTGTTCAGACGAGATCTACCGAACCTTGATAACTAGAATGTCTGTCCTCACACTTCCACGTAGTCCAACATCGAGCCACTGTCACATTCAAATGTCCCACAATTCTAAATACTGCCCCATTCGACCAGCCGGTTAGAAGATGACCCACAGTGACGCCCCTACGAAGCTGCCAGGTGCTGATAAGAAGTTCTCAGACGAGTACGTGGCACCTCTATTTCCTTCACACTGATCACTAGACATCTAACGCTGTTCACGCCCTGATATATCCCATCAGGCATTCTAACAACACCGCTGTACTCTGGTGGCCTTTCCACCTGTTACAGAGGACTGAATAATCATTTATATACACCCCAATCCTATGTATGTGCACAAACACCTGGCACAGAAAACTGATCTCTAACCAAGTTATGTTTTCATCAGCCCATGGCTTTTGAGTGCTTCGCTTCTTCCGGCAGGCAGTTTGTATTATTCTTATATGGAAAACACTTGCACTCTGTTCTTGTAAATATGTAATCCTCCTGTTTTTGTCTGAAACACAATCCCGATAACAGGTAACTCCAAAACCCGTAAAAAATTGATTGATAAATGAAGGAATACTGATTTATACATTTTTCTGCATTAAGTTCCTTCTTTTGCGAACAATTCAGCGAACTGCGGACTACGTGAAGTAAAAAGATAGAGAGTTTTCTGTGGATATAATTCCGGAAACAGTCAAATTCCTGTACTACCTGGTACCATTAAGCGAACAAAGGAGGTGTTTGGGTTGGGAAACTTAGGTATCTGTCAAATTGTGAACACATACTAAGGAAAGTTTGATTCAGACGGCGGCCAGGGCTATAATTTCTTAAAAGGTAGTCCCGAGCTTTACTGAATGGCTGCGTAGGCAGTTGGTTCCAGGTATGCCTGTGAGGCACTTAATGTATATGCATTATGAACATGAAAAGGCTTTGAAGAAACCGTTTGCAAAATATTCACAGCTACCTGATTGATGTGTCTTTCGTACTCAAAGAGAGAGGTTGTAATGATCATCTTAGAAAGAGTCAAACCATCGGACCAGTTGCGTGTCGTGTTTGCTCAACCGCCCCAACATCTAGGAGAATTAGTGTACAAAATCGAGCGCATTAAGTATAGTTATGTTGATCAAGGCTGAATCGCAGGAAGTGAGGAGGCTGGTGAACATCGAGGAAACAAATGGCAGGCTTAGGAGGTGAGGTCAAGTTGTTTCCCTGGTGGTGCACTACTGCTCTTCGGGAGAGTCAGTCCACAGAGAAAGGAGACACTGCTTTGACTAGATGATGATTTAGCAAGGGTGCAAGGTGGCACCAAGGCCATCTTTGTGCAACAGTAAAATTTTCCCCGTTTGTGTGTCAGTAATAAGCTATTGTGTACCTTCCTGAATATGGGTAGATCTATAAGTGTTTTAAATGAGGAGATGGGTGGAATTGACTCAAGAGATCGTTTCTTACGTTACTGCTAACCCTGGATTATTCCGTATGATAGGTTGGATGAAGACCGTGTTAGATTTTATTATTTCTCTTTGCGGACTAAATTGCGCTGCTTAGAGACATGGTGACAATAAAATGGTACCAAAATCATGATTCCAACTGAAGCTGACAATATCACTGTGACGTTTATTTTGTGGCGTAATGGCAGGCGCCAGTGTCTTGTTCTACCTCTGGCAAGGGGCCATCAGCAATCCACAGTACAGTCGATTCCCACATAACCTAGCAAGCGGTGTCAGGACTGCTCTTGTGCACCTGCTTGTTTGAGGATAAAGCACCACACCGTGGTGAGACTGCCATAAGGGATCGTGGAGGGCATGCTGCTGGCTGGAACTGTAGTGGCTACAAGGTCTTGGCGCTAGCTCCTGGGGCCAATGGAGTGCCGCAGACAAGTGATACGGCCGTGCACGGCACGCCAGCTAAGCTTCATTGCGTATCATCACGGCTGGACCACAGAGTTGCCACTGACAACGTAACTCCATGTAGGTGGAGGATGGGGTGGCCTCTGTCGCCATTGCATTCACAGGCTCGGTGTAGAACCAGTCTGGGATGGCCATAAACAGAGAACTACTAGCAACACAATGGAAACAGCCGCCTGGAGAGACGAAGCAAGAAGCATGGGCAGAGCAGCGGGCTGGTGGATGGATAGCCGTGGCTGCTGGTGGCTTGCTGTTAACATGGTCACATCTTTCCAGCTGAAGTAGCTAATGGTTTTTGGCTTTCCAGATACGGAGCTGGGAGTGAAGAATTGTTTGCTGTGGCGTATTTGCGGATATGACATTTGGAGAAGAGTGTGTTAGGCGTGACCAGTGGCAGTTTTTAGGGCATACAACTCACACAGGGCTGTCCTACTTAAGTCACCTATTGGTTTATGTTTGTGAAACACAACAAAGTCGCTGTTTGGCCCACTATATTCAATTGTAAAATGATCGTCTTGTTCGAAGTGTGTCTAATGAGATTTTATTTGTCATTGCTGTTGGATCTCATTGTTTTACTATTCTAATTTTCTACATGCAGCGGGATTTACTTGTGGTTCATTTTACTGTGGATAATTTTTAGAATCTGGTTCTAGGATAACGTATTTTGTATTCTCTTGTCCTCCTTATACTGTCTGTTATTTTTATTGTCTAATAAAGCGTGCACTGTTTATCGCAAGGCTGAATGCATTTGAAGGAGCTGAATTACTGGGACTCTGTCCTATTGTATAACGTATTAGTGTCTGTTAGTTTGCTATTTTAATCTGTGCTTCGTTTATTGCAAAGATGCTTGATTCCAGTAGGGCAAGTTATTTACAGCTATATTATCTTGTATTAGGTCTTAACAGATACTTCGTTAATGTAAGTGATGAGTTCTTTGGTGTTTTTCTTTCATTATGCGTTTTAGGTTGTTTATATTTATTAATCTACTGAATCACATTTTGTTAAGAGTTTACACCAACACAACCATCAGCCACAGTATACTCCCACCGTTTCTTGTGCCAGAAGTGCTAGCTCGCCTTACGTATAAGCTAGTGCGTACGGGATCAGTAGTTCTGACACCTTAATTCGTTTACATCGGATGTGATATGTTTTACTTTTTTGCTGTAAACATAATATCTTTGTTCTGTTGATATATTTGAGAAAATGGGCCTCATACAGAATCATTAGTGTGAAGAAGCAGTGTCCGACGCGTTTTGAAAACGCTGAAAGATGAAAACTGCCTCGTAGTTATCTTCTAGTACAATGAAACAGTTTACCCCTTAAATTTTTACATTTACGCGGAGGCTTATATACTCTGACTCTTAACAACAATTACAATTACAATGAATATTAGGGGAAAGTTCTAACCATTCCGTAGCTGAGATCGCTAACGCATGCATCTGCACTGGCGCTCGTCTAGCGGGCAACTGCTTAGAATCATAATGGTGGAAGGGTTTTTGCTACCAACATTTGAATATAACTTTGCGTCAGGGTTTTCGTTTAAAGCCGTGTCACAGAGCTTCATACTTCATGAGGATGTATGCTCTTCGGCCACGTGACACTGTGAAGAGCACACATACACATACTCATGAAGTTCGGATATCTACGAAACCAGATACGAGTATTTGTGTCTTGTCTTACACATGCACGATTGGTACTTGATGTTGTTCATGCAACAGGCGGAAAATGACTTGATTGGAACGTCTAAACCGAATTCATAATAAAACGATATCCACATAACGCCTGTTGGTGTAGTATTATTACATTCAGAATTATGTTTTCCGTCTATAAAGGCGAGCCCCAGGATGGTACCCCTGAAAATGACAGAGCCATTTAATTCCCCAGTCCAAAGATATTTCGTCTCTATTGACCTCCAGGTCCTTCCATCTTCTTAAATGAAATAGTGGAAAGAGAGCTCACAGCAGACAGCAAGTTATATCACGTTCCATCAAAACGTCGTATGAGGAACGGTGGCGAATTTTTCTGCATTCACTGAAGCAGGCATAATTTGTTCCGCATAGGATGCGGGATACGGCCGTACATTTACGTGGTGATCGCGGTGGTTTTTGCTGCGGTAAACGGCAGCGGGCGGTGCTAGCTGAAATATTGCACCTGTCAGCGAGCGGCTGGCAAAGTTTCGCACAGCATAGCGGCGTGCATATTTTCCGCCGGCCATTTGCTTCTTGTCTTGTCCCGCGTTAGGGGAGGCGATACTTCTGCGCTCGACGTGCAGTCGGTGAAGTAGGAAAGTTCGACCTGAGTAATAATCACAACTCATCTTAGTTTCTCTTCAGGCTCAGAGCAAATACGTCATCTCTGATTTAAAGCACCCGTTAATAATACGCCAAACTCAAGGAACAAGTTACAAATAGATACATAAGCTCGCAAAAGAATTTGTACTGCGTAAAAGTTATGACAGTCAGCCACCCTCGATGTGCACAAAGTTTGAATAGGGTGTCGTCGTAGCGACATTTCAGATAACAGAAGTTTCACATTTCTATAACAGAAGGAGAAGTCTATGGAAAGTGTTTCACGTAACCTTCGCGTGTAACGCGTTACTACTTCAGGAATGAATTTGATGAATTCATAGACGTGCGTGTGAATTTTCCGTCTTATGAACTATAATGTAATGTACTTTCTGTTGCATCTCCATAAAGCTGCCTCGTTCACAAAGTTGTCTCCTCTATAATTCAGTTGGTTGTGATGGAAATTAACCGGAAGCAATGACTTTTCAAGCGGCAGTAAATCATTTATACTAATTTCAGTGAAGTTTTTCAGATGCTGTTTCCGACACACACGTTGGTCTTTGTTCGTTTTCTAGATATTTCAAATGTTTCTCTTCAGTTGGAAATTATGTCAGAGAGATTCTAAAGGAGATAAAGAGAGTTAAAGACTCAAGTAAAAAATGAGATAAATTTCATTAAGCAATTTTTCTGGCACTCTGTCCAGCAGAATGAAGTAAAAGTATTTCGCGTATGACATAATACTGCAACCATTACAGTGTAACAGGAGTAAGAGTTTCTACGGTCGAGATATTAGATGTCGGCTGCGACAGCAATTAATAAAGCTGAGAAACACTATGAAGAACAAGATTTCAAAGTAACTTTAAAAGTAATCTGGCGTTTCAGTGGACGAGTGACACGGAAAAGACGGTTGATGGTCCGAAACAAAGACGAAGAAAAAAAAACTACAGAGGTACTATATAAAAGTTGGCAGCTGTATCAGAAATAAGTACTGTAATTATTTAGTCTTCAATTGAGCAGCCAACACCAACAAGAGAATGCCATTTCTCTATCATCTACTTTTTAATCTGTTTGAATACAAATTACGAAATTTCGGTAACTATAATTTAAAAAATACGACTGAAAGCAAGGGGAAACAACGGCCGTAATTTTTCACGAGGGCATGCAGCTATACTATGATTAAATGATGATGGCGTCCTCTTGGGTAAAATAATCCGGAGGTGAAATAGTCCCCCATTCGGATCTCCGGGCGGGGACTACTCAAAAGGAAGTCGTTATCAAGAGAAAGAAAATTGGCGTTCTACGGATCGGAGCGTGGAATGTCAGATCCCTTAATCAGGCAGGTAGGTTAGAAAATTTAAAAAGAGATATGGATAGGTTAAAGTTAGATATAGTGGGAATTAGTGAAGTTCGGTGGCAGGAGGAACAAGACTTTCAGTCAGGTGAATAAGGGTTATAAATATAAAATCAAATAGGGGTAATGCAGGAGTAGGTTTAATAATGAACAAAAAAATAGGAGTGCGGGTAAGCTACTACAAACAGCATAGTGAACGCATTATTGTGGCCAAGATAGACACGAAGCCCACGCCTACTACAGTAGTACAAGTCTATATTCTAACTAGCTCTGCAGATGATGAAGAAATTGATGAAATGTATGATGAGATAAAAGAAATTATTCAGGTAGTGAAGGGAGACGAAAATTTAATAGTCATGGGTGACTGGAATTCGAGAGTACGAAAAGGGAGAGATGGAAACATAGTAGGTGAATATGGACTGGGGGTAAGAAATGAAAGAGGAAGCTGGCTGTTAGAATTTTGCACAGAGCATAACTTAATCATAGCTAACACTTGGTTCAAGAAACATGAAAGAAGGTTGTATACATGGAAGAACCCTGGAGATACTAAAAGGTTTCAGATAGATTATATAATGGTAAGACAGAGATTTAGGAACCAGATTTTAAATTGTAAGACATTTCCAGGGGCAGATGTGGACTCTGGCCAGAATCTATTGGTTATGACCTGTAGATTAAATCTGAAGAAACTGCAAAAACGTGGCAATTTAAGGAGATGGGACCTGGATAAACTGGAAGAAACAGAGGTTGTACAGAGTTTCAGGGAGAGCATAAGGGAACAATTGACAGGAATGGGGGAAAGAAATACAGTAGAAGAAGAATGGGTAGCTTTGAGGAATGAAATAGTGAAGGCAGCAGAGGATCAAGTAGGTAAAAAGGCTAGTAGAAATCCTTGGGTAACAGAAGAGATACTGAATTTAATTGATGAAAGGAGAAAATACAAAAATGCAGTAAGTGAAGCAGGCAAAAAGGAATACAAACCTATCAAAAATGAGATCGACAGGAAGTGCAAAATGGCTAAGCAGGGATGGCTAGGGGACAAATGTAAGGTTGTAGAGGCTTATCTCACGAGGGGTAAGATAGATACTGCCCACAGGAAAATTAAAGAGACCTTTGGAAGAAAGAGAACCACTTGCATGAATATCAAGAGCTCAGATGGAAACCCAGTTCTAAGCAAAGAAGGGAAAGCAGAAAGGTGAAAGGAGTATATAGAGGGTCTATACAGAGGCGATGTTCTTAAGGAAAAAATTATGGAAATGGTAGACGAGGTAGATGAAGACGAAATGGGAGATACGATACTGCGTGAAGAGTTTGACAGAGCACTGAGTGACCTAAGTCGAAACAAGGCCCCGGGAGTAGACAACATTCCATTAGCGCTACTGACAGCCTTGGGAGAGCCAGGCCTAACAAAACTCTGCCATCTGGTGAGCAAGAAGTATGAGGCAGGCGATATTCCCTCAGACTTCAAGAAGAATATAGTAATTCCAATCCCAAAGAAAGCAGGTGTTGACAGATGTGAAAATTACCGAACTATCAGTTTAATAAGTCACAGCTGCAAAATACTAATGCGAATTCTTTACAGACGAATGGAAAAACTGTTTGAAGCTGACCTCGGGGAAGATTATTTTGGATTCCGTAGAAATGTTGGAACACGTAAGGCAATACTGACCCTACGACTTATCTTAGAAGAATGATTAAGGAAAGGCAAACATACGTTTCTAGCATTTGTAGACTTAGAGAAAGCTTTTGACAATGTTGACTGGAATACTTCCTTTCAAATTGTGAAGGTGGCAGGGGTAAAATACATGGAGCGAAAGGATATTTATTATTTGTACAGAAAGCGATGGCAGTTATAAGAGTCGAGGGACGTGAAAAGGAAGCAGTGGTTGGGAAGGGAGTGAGACAGGGTTGTAGCTTCTCTCCGATGCTGTTCAATCTGTATATTGAGCAAGCAGTGAAGGAAACATAAGAAATGTTCGGAGTAGGTATTAAAATCCATGGAGAAGAAATAAAAACTTTGAGGTTTGCCGATGACATTGTAATTCTCTCAGAGACAGTAAAGGACTGGGAAAAGCAGTTGAACGGAATGGACAGTGTCTTGAAAGGAGGGTATAAGATGAACATCAACAAAAGCAAAACCAGGATAATGGAATGTAGTCGAATTAAATCGGGTGATGCTGAGGGAATTAGATTAGGAAATGAGACATTTAATGTAGTAAAGGCGTTTTGCTATTTGGGGAGCAAAATAACTGATGATGGTCGAAGTAGAGAGGATATAAAATGTAGACTGGCAATGGCAAGGAAAGCGTTTCTGAAGAAGAGAAATTTGTTAACTTCGAGTATTGATTTAAGTGTCAGGAAGTCGTTTCTGAAAGTATTTGTATGGAGTGTAGCCATGTATGGAAGTGAAACATGGACGACAAATAGTTTAGACAAGACGAGAATGGAAGCTTTCGGGTGCCACAGAAGAATGCTGAAGATTAGATAGGTAGATCACATAACTAATGAGGAGGTATTGAATAGAATTGGGGAGAAGAGAAGTTTGTGGCACAACTTGATTAGTATAAGGGATTGGTTGGTGGGTCATGTTCTGAGGCATCAAGGGATCACCAATTTAGTATTGGAGGGCAGCGTGGAGGGTAAAAATTGTAGAGGGAGACCAAGAGGTGAATACACTAAGCAGATTCAGAAGGATGTAGGCTGCAGTAGGTACTGGGAGATGAAGAATCTTGCACAGGATAGAGTAGCATGGTGAGCTGCATCAAACCAGTCTCAGGACTGATGACCACACCAACAACAATTTAAAAGAAGTTTATCAGTCTATTATTTTGCAAATTATTTGAACTTTTGTTATAATATTAATGAATAGCTAATACAGAATCTGATGATAACCGGTGTCCTCTCGCCCCGGAACATCAAACTTCTACATTGACACTCGGTAAGATATCCCATGTCGCGGAAAGTCCATCGTATCAATAGCATCAATTTTCATTCAACTATGGAAACAGGCACATATCCATATCTGACATGTTGTCTTCTCACTGATTTCACACGCCCCATTTGACGGAGGCAGCAGAGTTTCTGTATACATCGAATAATCGGCATGATTTCTAGAGAAGTGCTATGCATTTTCTAGAGATCTGCAGTTTAATCCCTTAACATCTATGACAAATTCATATTTAATTAGTAGGTCTTGGAATCGTCTGACATATGTCACCATGCCTAATTGCAAAGAATTCGTCTGATATCTGTCGGCATGCCTAAATGCAAAGAATTCCAAACATTATAACAGAACCATAGAACAGGTCGCGCCATATGATATGATGTTCTTTCATATTTGCGTCATACTTTCCATATATCGTTCCAAGTACAAGTCTTCCTCTCCCTTATATCAAGTGCCCGCCGGCCCCCACTTCATATCACTTCGTTTTACTGCCCATCTGATACTTAAAGTTTGGGAGACGCTCCAGAAACGTATCACTAGTCCTGTACTGTGACGATATAAGTTCCTTACCCATGTTATGGCTATTACCCATAGCAAAAAGACAGTGAAACAGACACCTCTGTCCAAAATGCAAACACAATACATTCCACCACCTGTTAAGAGTATAAATACTTGAAATTAAAATCCTAGTCATTAGTACTAATCCAAATGTGACTTACTTCTATTTATAGCTGTAACCTACTCCTTAAACATCGATGTCTACATCAAAGATTACTACATGCACTCTAAAAGATAGAATCAGTGGATACAAAGTTTCTTTACCTCATGTTGATATACTGAGTCGGTTAGAGCTCAGTGAATCATGGAGTTTTTCCACCCATCGCCTTTAGGACGACTTGAAGTTTCTCAATTTGTGAGGAGAAATGACACCTGATTCCTCCTCAGGAGCTGAAACTCTGGTCTGCAGCAAAGTCGACGTTCTAACTTACCCCATAGGTATTCCATTGGGTTCATGTCGGGACTCTGGGTGAGTCAGCCCATTTCATGAATAGAACTATCAACACACACACACACACACGCACACACACACAATCACGGATTCTGTTGTATGACAGGGGTCAATGTCAAGCTGATATAAATTATCATTGTCTCTGAACTGGTCCATTACTGTATGCAGTACATAATGCTGTAAAATACACACATATTCAAAAAATAAAAAGGAAAAATAGAACACCTTGAGCGACTAGAGATAGAACGCTCATATTCACGGGACATGAATATTAGTATGTTCCGCAGAAATGATTAGCATTTCAGTCAACTCTGTTCAGCACGTGCCCCGTTGGCTATTAGTCACAGGGTCCGTCGTGGGCCCTGACAACTTGTTTCTTGTGTGATGGCATCAACGCGTATAAGGCGCTAATGGCGACCTATGGTACAGCAATCCCTAATGCATCACCAGGTTCCAAAGTTCATCTGAGGTTGCTGACACTGGGTCACAGCGCTGCACCCGTCCTTTCACCATTTCCCACACATTTTCGATTGGCGGCAAGTCTGGTGATATGGTTAGCCAGGGCAAAAGGCTCACATCCTGTGACACCAAGAAGACACGTGTTCATGCAGTAACATGTGGTCGTGGATTGTCTTTCAGAAAAATGGCGTCTGGGACGTTGTGCAGAACGAGAATGGCTACGGGGCGCAGGATGTCATTCACATTGGCCACTATAGCGTAGCCCCCAGAGAAAAAAAAAAGAGTATAAATTAAATTATCTATACTCAACAAAGGAAGCGCTATATGCACTCTCAGAATAGTAATGTGTAGTATCTCTATCATTTGGTACAAAAAACATGACATTTTTTGTTTCATTGTCTTCTTGGTTCTGACGTTCTAGCTGAGGGGAGCTTATTGTTCACGGTCGTAATTAATACAATTATCTGTAGAAATACTAGTCATATTTTGAATATATATAAAAATAATCATTCAAAATTGTGTTTTTGTCAGTAGCAAGTACCTCTCCTGCCCATGATTTAGTTACGTGGTAATTAAATGATGCCCTGGCCATTTTGTATAGGCTCATTGCAGTAGCGACGCGGTTCTAGGCGCCTCAGTCTGGCACCGCGCGACCGCTACGGTCGCAGGTTCGAATCCTGCCTCGGGCATGGATGTGTGTGATTTCCTTAGGTTAGTTAGGTTTAATTAGTTCTAAGTTCTAGGCGACTGATGACCTAAGAAGTTAAGTTCCAAAGTACTCAGAGCCATTTGAACCATGTTTAGTAGCGACGCCATTAATAACAAAAATGATATATGCTATTTAAATAGTCATTTAATGCTAAGATCTCAATAAATACAAAACGGCATCTTGTAATATTTTCCAATTCGTTTTAGACCAGAGGTACAGTTTTATTAAGAGTAATTTCTATAATTGTGTACGCTGCCATTGCACATAGGCAGCTATCCTCGAGCATCAAGCCTCGCAGAAAAAATAATTAAGACTGTGTTTAATTTGCTTATCGCGTGATATTTAAGAAAGATATTTTTTTATTCCATCGTGAGTAAGACGGATGTCTTCACGTTGGAATACGTATGATATTTCTGGCGATAGCTCCCTGAGAAAATTCAGTCGTGGCTTTTAACAAACATAAAAGAGAATTTTTTACAAAACATTTCATTCAGTTAACAGAATATTCTCTTTCACTAAAAAGAAGAAGGTTACGCGATACTGGTCACAGTGCCCTGTACACGCACGAACTGTACTTGTGGTTGCACTCAATAGCACCCAACACCCTAAGGAGTTGAGTTGACACTGTATGTCTTGTATGAATGCAGTCACTGTGATTCTGCTCCCCCTGTCTGATGCAAACCAAAAAGGGGGTCATCGTTTTCCAAGAAATAGAACTTGGTTTCGTCCGAAAACACTATCTGATGGCACTCCTGTCCCCAGTGACGTCGTTTCATGCGCCATTGTCGTTTAGCTTATTTCTGCACATTCATCAAAGGTAGGAGGATAAGTGGAGGACGCGCACGTAACCCATGCAGACGACAGACTGTAACTCTTGATAGTGTACGACGTGTTACACTGTTCCACTGTTGAGCCATCGCCGTGGTGGATGCTAATCTGTCCTGCAATGCCATTCGGATGCGGTGTTGATCTCCTCGGAGGGGGGGGGGGAGGGAGGGAGGGGGGAAGGGAAGTTGTGGAGGGGGATGTCTGGTTGGTGTGACATTACCCATTTTGTCGTGTTCTACGGCCTTCCGTGAACCAGTCTGCACAAACCCATCACACTGCCGAAAAACTTCGTCTCACACGACCACTAATCTTCCAGGTGGAAGCATCACAGGCTCTCACGCCAATGATGCGCCCACTTCCAAATTTTCTCATTTCACTGTACGGTTCGCGCATCGGGTCTGTGAGGCGTCCTGCACGTCTGTCCGAGTCACACTGATCCCTTACCTTCAGTTTATAGTGACAACGAGATCCGCAGGCACATCATGCCGATAGGTGGTTCAAATGGTTCAAATGGCTCTGAGCGCTATGGGACTTAACATCTATGGTCATCAGTCCCCTAGAACGTAGAACTACTTAAACCTAACTAACCTAAGGACATCACACACATCCATGCCCGAGGCAGGATTCGAACCTGTGACCGTAGCGGACGCGCAGTTCCAGACTGAAGCGCCTAGAACCACTCGGCCACAACGCCCGACCCGATAGGTGGTTAATTTGATTTCTAATCAATACTATATTTGCAGAACGTGCGCCACAATATTCCATGAGCTGGACAAGCAATTTATTGTAAATAAATATATTTATGAAGAGTAATGGTTCAAATGGCTCTGAGCACTATGGGACTCAACTGCTGAGGTCATTAGTCCCCTAGAACTTAGAACTAGTTAAACCTAACTAACCTAAGGACATCACAAACATCCATGCCCGAGGCAGGATTCGAACCTGCGACCGTAGCAGCCCCGCGGTTCCGGACTGCAGCGCCTTTAACCGCACGGCCACTTCGGCCGGCTATGAAGAGTAATCATGGTTGAAAATCAATATGACTCTGAAAATTGAAGAGGGTTCACAGTAAGGATTGATAAGGTGAGCGATGAGGAGGTTCTCGGCAAAACAAATGAATGTATGACTAGAAGAAGGGACGGGAGGATAGTAAATGAGTTAAGACACCAGGAATTATGTTCCATGGTACTAGAAGGAGCAGAAGAGAGTGAAAACTGTAGAACAACACAGAGATTGGAATACATCCAGTATATAACTGAGGATGTAGTCTGCAAGTGTTATTGAGATGGGAACGCTGGCATAGGGGCCGCATCAAACCAGGCAGAAGACTGATAACTCAAAAAAATATGACCTCCATGGAGACCGCAAATCTGTATGCGAACCAACAAGTTCTCCAAACAGAATGGCCGCGTGAAAGACAATTCGTTCTGTTCGTCCACGAGACCGAAAAGGGAATAGGCGACGGTGCAAATTTCCTGACTTCAGAAGGGCATTAGACACAGTTTATCAATGTCGCTTGGTTAACTAGATACGTGAAATCGGAATATGAGTGCAGGTTAGTGACTACACTGAAGAACTGCTAACAAATAATTCCTAGAAAACAGAACACATCACTCCTGCAAATGGAACATAGTATGTCATTCTTACAGAGTTAAATTTTCAGACGTAAAAGTAGCACCGACCATCCACCAGCGGACTGTTGCAAGACCCTTACTGTTCGCAATTTGTGTAAATAAGCTAGTGGATAACGTCGGTAGCTCCACGACGCTGTTGGCAGATGATAATTGCATATATGAGGAAGTTGCAGCGATTTAAAATTGAAGTGAAATGCAAGAAGACCTGTAGGGGATCGACGCTCCTTGCAGGGAGTGCCAGTTGATCCTCAATATAAAACATATGTCTCTATCACAGGGAACATCTTTAATTTTACTAACTAAATCTTGAGTATAGGAAACAGAATAACTGCTGTGAGAAACGAACAGTGACTATCACGACTTAGCCAATATATTGAAAAAAAATCGTTCTTTTTCACAGCAATTATTCTGTTTCCAATAGTCGAGATTTAGTTATTAAAATTAAAGACGTTCACTGTGATAGAGATACTTTCCTTTGAAATTACAAATCTTTACACTCGCAACTTTAGACATAGTAGAAAAAAATTACATTGTTTCAAAAAAGATTTCTCTGATGAGCAAATCACCGATCTTATGAATTAAGTTCGTATTGTAATGAAATACAATTTTTTTGACTTTAATGGAAAGCTATATCAACAACTAGATGGTCTTGCAATAGGGAACCACTTAGCAGGAATATTTACAGATGTGTTCATTAATTCCTTAGAAGTAAAATTTTTCAGTAATTTCTCAGCATCAAGTTTAGGCATTCTTTCATACGCTAGATACGTCGATGACATCTTGATCATTTACAAAGGGCCTAACGATGGATCGAATTTTTAATATGTTCAGCGAGTTTCATGAAAATATTTCTTTTACCTGTGAACGCGTAAATAAGTTCTGGCAGTTAAGTTTTCTAGATCTCACTCTTACGATAGTAGACGACAAAAATAGAGTAAAATATTCCGTAAAAAACCAGTTCTGATCAAATTATACAGTTCACTTCAGTACACCCGCATCGCATTCTCATAAGATGGCTTTTTTCATTCAGCTATTCATAGAGCCACCTCTACCCACTTTCTAATGAAAATCTCAATTTTTAAATCATTCTGATTAAAACTGTTGCTATCAATAATGGCTATGATCCTTCTATAGCAGATAGTATTTTTAGTAGGAAAAGCAATGAGAATCACCACCCTAGGCCTTTCTAATACTGAACCTAATGAAAGGCAAAAATTTCTCTCTATACTATTCCTGGGTACAATTTCTTACAGGATACAACGTCTGCTTCAAAATAAATGTAACTGTAGAGTGGCCTTCTCCACCGATAATTCTTTAAAAATGTAACATCATACATAACTTGAAACCTACGCTTCCCCATTTGCAGAATTCTGGTGTTTGTAAAATTATTTGCGGCAATTGTCCCACCTATTACATAGGCCAAAACGGCCGAGTTATTTCGATAAGATTCAAGGACCACCTTCTAGGCAAAAAGGGCACCAATGTTCACAACTCAACTTTCGTTGACCATTTGTTAATCACTGGCCATAATCCTAAAGCTGTAAAAGACGCTCAGACCTTGCACTCGGAGAAAAAAGGTCTTAACCTTAACATCTTAGAAGAGCTAAAGATTTTTAAACACCTAGCTCTGAAGGACGGTCTCATTCTTAACGAACGTTTGCAACTACACAACAAAAACTTTTTTCAAGGTATAGAGCTGCTAATTAAAAATTGTCTGAATGGCGATACTCTCCTCAATGTAGTCTCTTAAGCATCGTTTTCCATCGCATTTTCATGTTTTCTCCGTACTTTACTTGAACTATATTTTCTTTTGTAAAATAAGACTGTTACGGTCTGTTGTAACTTTCATGTACTGGTTCCTGTTGTTACCTGAAATGTTTAAATTATCTTTGCAATCCCTCATCTGCTCTTGTCTTCTTGCTAGATGGCGCGAATCTGTGTTCATGTCCAACTTTTAGCTGCCTTGACCCGTTAGCCGTCTAGTGTGACGGTAGCGGCTCTTTTAATGCAGTTCTTGGTCCTAAGCGACCATGCGGCTGCCATTGTATTTCCATGGAATATTTTATCCAGTTGACAAATATGTTACATTTTCTCATTTTAGTTTTTATTGTTGTCAAAATTTTCTATTTGACGAGAGCATTGTTGCTCAGATGTTCTTCTCACCCATGATGTGATTATATGCAAGTATACTGTTTGTACTTTTTATGGAAGCAATCCTATTAAGTATATTGTATTTCAAGCTATGTCATTATATTTTCTAGGTAATCCTATGTAATTTTTATTCTGATGAAGACTGCCTTGCCATCCACTGTGGCCGAGCGGTTCTAGGCGCTTCAGTTCGGAACCGCGTTGCTGCTATGGTCACGTGTTCGAATCCTGCCTCGCGCATGGATGTGTGTTGTCCTTAGGTTAGTTAGGTTTAAGTAGCTCTAAGTCTAGGTGACTGATGACTTCATATGTTAAATCTCATAGTGCCTAGAGCCATTAGAACCATTTGAAAACTGCCTTAGTGCTGTCGAAATGCTCAATTTGACAATAATTCTGTGCAACCGAGGTGGCTACACATATATCCTGTAATTAAATTAACTAACGGATGCTTGACTTCAGCAAATAAAAATGTTTAAAATTTCAAATGTAATTTGTTGCTTATAATAGCCGGGAACATTCGTTTCTTCAAAATCCACCAGAAACAAACGCAAAATAATTTTATTTAAAAAAAGCGGATAAAGTGTCACTAGAAGTTTTCCTAAGAGAGAATCTCCATTCCTTCCGAACTGACTATGAAAATGTAGACGAGATGTGGCTCAAATTCAAAGATATAGTAGCAACAGCAATTGATTTATACCCCATAAATTGGTAAGAGATGGAACTGATCACCCGTGGTACACAAAACAGGTCCGAACGCTGTTGCAGAGGCAACGGAAAAAGCATGCGTAGTTCAGAAGAACGGAAATCCCGAAGATTGGCTAAAATTTACAGACGCACGAAATTTGGCACGGACTTCAATGCGAGATGCCTTTAATAGGTTCCACAACGAAACATTGTCTCGAAATTTGGTAGAAAATCCAAAGAAATTCTGGTCCTATGTAAAGTACACAAGCGGCAAGACGCAGTCAATACCTTCGCTGCGCAGTGCCGATGGTACTGTTACGGACGATTGTGCCGCTAAAGCGGAGTTATTGAACGCAGTTTCCCGAAATTCCTTCACCAGGGAAGACGAATGGAATATTCCGGAATTTGAAACATGACCAGCTGCTAGCATGAGTTTCTTAGAAGTAGATACCATAGGGGTTGCGAAGCAACTCAAATCGCTTGATACGGACAAGTCTTCAGGTCCAGATTGTATACCGATTAGGTTCCTTTCAGATTTCGCTGATACAATAGCTCCCTACTTAGCAATCACATACAACCGCTCGCTCATCGATATATCTGTACCTACAGATTGAAAAATTGCGCAGGTTGCAACAGTGTTTAAGAAGGGTAGTAGGAGTAATCCATCGAACTACAGACCTATATCATTGACGTCGGTTTGCAGTAGGGTTTTGGAGCATATACTGTATTCAAACATTATGAATCACCTCGAAGGGAACGATCTATTGATACGTAATCAGCATGGTTTCAGAAAACATCGTTCTTGTGCAACGCAGCTAGCTCTTTACTCGCACGAAGTAATGGCCGCTATCGACAGGGGATCTCAAGTTGATTCCATATTTCTAGATTTCCGGAAAGCTTTTGACAGCGTTCCTCACAAGCGACTTCTAATCAAGCTGCGGGCCTATGGGGTATCGTCTCAGTTGTGCGACTGGATTCGTGATTTCCTGTCAGGAAGGTCGCAGTTCGTAGTAATAGACGGCAAATCATCGAGTAAAACTGAAGTGATATCAGGTGTTCCCCAGGGAAGCGTCCTGGGACCTCCGCTGTTCCTGATCTATATAAATGACCTGGGTGACAATCTGAGCAGTTCTCTTAGGTTGTTCGCAGATGACGCTGTAATTTACCGTCTAGTAAGGTCATCCGAAGACCAGTATCAGTTGCAAAGCGATTTAGAAAAGATTGGTGTGGCAAGTGTCAGTTGACGCTAAATAACGAAAAGTGTGAGGTGATCCACATGAGTTCCAAAAGAAATCCGTTGGAATTCGATTACTCGATAAATAGTACAATTCTCAAGGCTGACATTTCAGCTAAGTACCTGGGTGTTAAAATTACGAACAACTTCAGTTGGAAAGACCCCATAGATAATATTATGGGGAAGGCGAGCCAAAGGTTGCGTTTCATTGGCAGGACACTTAGAAGATGAAACAAATCCACTAAAGAGACGACTTACACTACACTCGTTCGTCCTCTGTTAGAATATTGCTGCGCGGTGTGGGATCCTTACCAGGTGGGATAGCCGGCCGAAGTGGCCGTGCGGTTAAAGGCGCTGCAGTCTGGAACCGCAAGACCGCTACGGTCGCAGGTTCGAATCCTGCCTCGGGCATGGATGTTTGTGATGTCCTTAGGTTAGTTAGGTTTAACTAGTTCTAAGTTCTAGGGGACTAATGACCTCAGCAGTTGAGTCCCATAGTGCTCAGAGCCATTTGAACCATTTGAACCAGGTGGGATTGGCCGAGGACATCGAAAGGCTGCAAAAAGGGCAGCTCGTTTTGTATCATCGCGTAATAGGGGAGAGAGTGTGGCAGATATGATACGCGAGTTTGGATGGAAGTCATTAAAGCAAAGACGTTTTTCGTCGCGGCGAGATGTATTTACGAAATTTCAGTCACCAACTTTCTCTTCCGAATGCGAAAATATTTTGTTGAGCCCAACCTACATAGGCAGGAATGATCACCAAAATAAAATAAGAGAAATCAGAGCTCGAACAGAAAGGTTTAGGTGTTCGTTTTTCCCACGCGTTGTTCGGGAGTGGAATGGTAGGGAGATAGTATGATTGTGGTTCGATGAACCCTCTGCCAAGCACTTAAATGTGAATTGCAGAGTAATCATGTAGATGTAGCTGTAGATGTAGAATCGTATGACTGCACGATTACTGAACAGTCAGCGGAAACAATAACATTCATTAACTACCTGGGAATATATGTACAGAGCAGTTTAAGTAGAATGACCAAATAAAACTTATTTTAAGAAAATCAGAAGGGAGAGATTCATTAGAAGGAGAATGAGTACTCCACCCACAACGAAGGTATCTTTCACACTCACGTTCGATACATGCTTGACTATTCTTCGTTAGACCTTGACCTTTACCAGATAGGACCAGTGGAGGATATAGAGAAGAGCGGCGCATTTAGTCGCAGTGCATTTAGGAAGTAGCAAACTGTCACGGAATTGCTAATCCTCCACCAGTAGCAGACACTACGAGAGAGGCAATGTGCCTCATTTTGTATCTCACTGTTAATATGCCGACAGTATACGTTGCCTTTTAGAACCAATACCCCACACATAAATCTCACGAAAAAAAAACAGTAAAAGTAAAGTTATAGAGATTCAGGCTCACACGAGGGCTTTGCAAAAACCTTATTTCCACGCACAAGGTGAGTGTGATACATAAAATACAGTCCGCTACACACCGAAAAGTGGCTTGCCGATACCGATGCAGATGTAGCTATAGATATATTCCAAAAGTAAATCATCGGACTACAGCTTTCTCCAAAAGTTTTGAGAAATCGTTATATAATCATGGTTTTTCTAAAATAATTTTCAAAATTTTCTTGCTACATTTTTCTTTCCAGCCACAGGTACGCAAATGGCTTCGTAACCGGTTACTGCTTTTCACAGTAACTCGTCATTTCGACGTTGACCTTAAGATCTTTAGTGGCGTAGTACGAAAAGTAAATCAGTCTTAGTAGTGCAAGCATATCCAAACGTCATTCTGGACTGCATTCACTATTACTGACTGTGATGTAGTATAGCTGACTGCGACCCTACCTCGCCAAATGTTACTGAACCTACGTCCGTTAGTGGCTAGAAGGTTAATTACAGTTCATCAAAAACCCGACATGGTAGGCATTTGGAATTGGAAACCGGTTCTTAAATTTCAGTGTGTTTACAATAATGGAAATTCTATTTCTTAAAGACTGTAACAGTTTTAATTTCAGCATTTTTCAGCCGTGAATACGCCAGTATATTCTCGTGTAGTGTATACAGCAATTTGTGCTCCTGTAGTGGCCATAATATCAAGACCACCAGTTCTCCACTTAGCTTAGGGCGAACTTCTGAGGGGATTAGAGAGTGCTTCCTCCTACTACAAGAAGAGAACTGCTGGCGGTGCTAAGTATACTTGTGGGAAACCCTACTGCCTACTCAGAGGTACTTCCTTCGCCGATTACCTCAAGTCTTGCCTTGTGAGGTGCTGAAACCACTATTCAAAGAGCAGGAAGCTGACTTGACTGGAATAATGGCTTTGCGAACGTCTTTGATAGAATAAATTTCAAACATGTAATGCAGACATTCATAATAATACTTCGTGACGTAATGACAAGGGAAACTTAACTGTTACAAATAGCACACACTTCTAGACATGTTTTTGGAGTGCACTTCGTATTCAGAGAGAAGGTGCATGATGCTGCACTACCATAGCAAAACTAGCAGCAAGAGAGAATATTATATTTTTTAGCACTCAATAGTACACAAAAGTCTTGTTTAATTTCACTGCAGTCGTAGTAAAACATTTCTTTTAAGCAGTTTAGCTGAAGAACGCTCACAGAGATAGTGAAAATGCCACGTCAGTACGACCGTGGAATAGTTTATCCATAAGTACATGTTCAAATACAGTTCTCTATTATTCCAGTCTCGTATAGCGCGCGGAAAGAATAAACACCTATATCTTTCCGTACGAGCTCTGATTTCCCTTATTTTATCATGGTGATCGTTCCTCCCTATGTAAGTCGATTTCAACAAAATATTTTCGCATTCGGAGGAGAAAGTTGGTAATTAGAATTTCGTGAGAAGATACCGTCGCAACGACAAACGCCTTTCTTTTAATGATGTCCATCCCAAACGCTGTATCATTTCTGTGACACTCTCTCCCATATTTCGCGAAAATACAAAAACGTGATGCCATTCTTTGAACTTTTTCGATACACTCCGTCAGTCCTATCTGGTAAGGATCTCACACCGCGTAGTGTACGCAGTCTCCTTAGTAGGTCTGTTACATTTTCTACATGTCCTGCCAATAAGACACAGTCTTTGGTTAGCCTTCCCCACAACATTTTCTATGTGTTCCTAAGTTGTTCATAATTGTAATACCTAGGTATTTAGTTGAATTTACGGCTTTTAGCTTACACTGATTTATCGTGTAACCGAAGTTTAACGACTTACTTTTAGCACTCATGTGGATTGGATTATCTCACACTTTTCGTTATTTAAGGTCAACTGCCACTTTTAGCACCATTCTGATATTTCTTGTAAATCGTATTACAGTTCGTTTTGATATTCTGATGACTTTTTTAGTCGATAAACGACAGCGTCATCTGCAAACAACCGAAGACGGCTGCTCATATTGTCTCCCAAATCGTTTATATAGAAAAGGAACAGCAAAGGGCCTATAACACTACCTTGGGGAACACCAGAAATTACTTCTGGTTTACTCGATGACTTTCCGTCAATTACTATGAACTGTGGCCTCTCTGACAGGAAATCAACTGAGACTATCCATAAGCATGCAATTTTACTAAGAGCCGCTTGTGTAGTACAGTGTCAAAAGCCTTCTGGAAATCCAGAAATACAGAATCGATCTAAAATCCCTTGTCAATAGCACTCAGCACTTCATGTGAATAAAGAGCTAGCTGTGTTTCACAAGAACGATGTTTTCTAAACCAATGTTGACTGTGTGTAAACAGACCGTTTTCTTCGAGGTAATTAATTATGTTCGAACACAATATATGTTCTAAAATCCTGCTGCATATCGACGTTAACGATATGGGCTGTAATTTAGTGCATTACTCCTACTCCCTTTCTTCAATATTGGTGTGACCTGTGCAACTTTCCAGTCTTTGGGTACAGATCTTCCGTCGAGGGAACGGTAGTATATGATTGTTAAGTATGGAGCTAATGCATCAGCATACTCCGAAAGGAACCTAATTGATATATCGTCTGGACCAGAAGACTTGCTGTTATTAAGTGATTTAAGTTGCTTCATTACTTCTACGTTACTCACGTTGACAGCTGTTCTTTATTCTAATTCTGGAATATTTACTTCGTCTTCTTTTGTGAAAGCATTTCGGAAGGCTGTGTTTAGTAACTCTGCTTTGGCAGCATTGTCTTCGATAGTACCTCCATTGCTATCGTGAAGAGAAGGCATTTCTACATGTTATAGAAACATAAAGGATTCTTCTTGTGGAGTAGCCGCAACTGTATTACAAAATACATGCTTTGGGAAGAGGAGGAAAACGTCATTTGCGTACTGCAATAAAAATACTTTAATTGCTTTTAGTAAAGTCTATACTCTTCTCTTTTTTGAATCAATTCAAACAGTTATACACTGGTGTCCAAAGATAAAGTAGAAAACCACTACTTCTCCATCCTGTATCTAATTCACTATATAATCATACAAACTGTCGAAGGATGTCCGTACGATTGTGTTCTGTAAGGAATGTAGCATTCAGGTCAACGAACAACCACGCTAACGATGACGTTAGGGCACCTATCAAACGGGGTGGTATTTGCCGGGAGTCCAAATCCACAATCGCTGTATACACTGTCATAGACGGAGCTGTATGGCAGAGTGAAGACCCCTACCAGACACTCTGCGGTGGAGGCACATACGAAAAATGGAAGGAGGTTAGTCGCAAACTGATGTGGCCCGATAACTTAACGTAAATCATCCTGTTGTTTTACGGATGTGGCGACAATTTATAGAGACTGGAACTCTACCGCGAAGACCAGAGGAGGGCCAACCACGTGTGACATCAGAAAAAGGGGACCGTTACTTGGCTGTAAGCGAACGGCGGTTCCGCCTTAGCACTGCACAGCAACTTAAATCTGACCTCGCAACACCCACTGGACGTGTTGTATCGAGGCAGACGTTGTACACAAGTCTTCTGCATGGTGACCTTTATTGCCAGAGACCTGCTGTATGTGTACCTCTGATGCGTCTTCACAGAAGATAATGAGTAGAGTGGAGTTGTCAACACACATTGGGTCAATGTACTTTCCACAGATGAGTCCCGAATTGGTCTGGAGGGTGATTCTCGACGGATTCGCTTCCGTATGGAACGTGTAGCACGTTTTCGGCACCCGAACGTTGTGAAAAGAGACAAATATTGAGGAGGGTTCCTGATGTTGTGAGTAGGGATTATGAAACTTCCTGGCAGATTAAAACTGTGTGCTGACCGAGACTCGAACTCGGGACCTTTGCCTTTCGCGGGCAAGTGCTCTACCGACTGAGCTACCCAAGCACAACTCACGTCCCGTCCTCACAGCCTTACTTCTGCCAGTACCTCGTCTCCTACCTTCCAAACTTTACAGAAGCTCTCCTGCAAATCTTGCAGAACTAGCACCCCTGAAAGAAAGGATATTGCGGAGACATGGCTTAGCCAAGTCTGGGGCCCCCTGAAAGTAGGGATTATGTTGACCACTCTAAAACCTCTTCATGAACTTATACAGTTGAATCAGCAAGGTTTAACTGCTGGCAGGTATCGTGATGAGATCTTGGGACCTCACGTGTGGTTTTTGCGAGGCGCTGTGGGCTCAGACTGTTTACTGATGGACGATGCGGCTCCCCCCGTCGGAGGTTCGAGTCCTCACTCAGGCATGGGTATGTGTGTTGCTCTTAGCATAGGTTCGTTTATGTAGTGTGTAAGTCTAGGGACAGATGACCTCAGCAGTTTGGTCCGTTAGGAATTCACACACATTGGAACAGTTTGATGGACGATGAAGCTCGACCTCATAGAGTACAGGTGGTTGTTATTTTCTTGGATACAGAAGAATTTTCATGCTTGGCGTGGCCTGCTCGCCCTCCCGATTTGAATTCTATAGAGCAAGCCTGGGATGTACTATGGACGTGGGTTGCATCACGCTAGCATCCACCAACCACTCTCCAAAACTCTGCAAGAAGAATGGGCAACATTGCCTCAACATGAGATTGATGAGATTATTTACAGCATGCCGCATCGTTGTCAGGTCTGTACTGATCCCAAAGGTAGTCAAACCCCATACTGAGCACAATAACCATTTGTCATAATACGTGTCTAACTCCGTTAAGTTGCAAAAAACGAAAAAGATATTTGTCTACTGTTACACGTGTTGCAGTTGTTTACTTTGTGTATCCTTTACTTCGTTTCTACATTAATATCACCTGTTCGTATTGTTTTGTAGCAAAATAAACGCAATTTCGCAAAATTTCTGTTTGTTCCTTTAATTTTGGACACTAATGTATCATATCCCATACGTATTTTGAAGGTTAGCCGTTGAAACGAGATCGCGGTTTGTACTTTCTCCTCATTTGACCCTCTCAGCAAGTAGCTCACGAAGGTATGAGTGATTACAGTTAATGCTCTTTCCACAGCTGAAGTAACCGTTGTGTTGTCAGGGTTAAGGTGACCTTACACAGGTTCACAACATCAGGCAAGATTCCCTTGGAAAGATAAAGCCATAAACGCTTGAAAAAAATATGTCCGAGTCAGACTTTAGTTACTGCACAGTGTTTAATGGTACAAGTCTACGTTCAAACGGAACAAATTCCTGGATGGAGATAAACTCATGAACTCATAAACATGTCCATGTCAGACATCAGTCACTGTAGAGTGTTTAATAGTAGAATCCTAGGTTCAAATAGAACAAATCTCGGACAGAAGTCCTTGAACACAAGTACGAAAGTCGCAAATAAGTGGCAGATATCAAATGCTGATGACTACAGTTCACAGGAGTCAGTGTTGTAGAGATGGATGCTAAGAGGCGACGCCTGGTTGCTTGTAGGGGCGTAACTTCCAGGTCGGTGTGGCCTCTGGAATTGTTGTCACTGTGAGGTGTAGATCCAGAATTGGCCCTGCTACAGAACTGGTGAGGTCGGCGACCTGAACTGCATTCTGGCAACTGAGTGTTATCTTAAGTACATGCCCAGCCGACAGATAATAGCTCATTGCTTGGTGAACATGCGGCCGGACAGAGTGGCCGAGCGGTTCTAGGCGCTACAACCTGGAGCCGCGCGACCGCTACGATCGCAGGTTCGAATCCTGCCTCGGGCATGGATGTGTGTGATGTCCTAGTTAGGTTTAAGTAGATCTAAGTTCTAGGGGACTGAGTCCCATAGTGCTCAGAGCCTTTTGAACTTGGTGAACTTGCGATTAGCTGACACGAAGTAGTGCCCATGGATATCGCAACCCCATCTGTGATACAGGCTCCACATGTGGCGAAGTGAGCTCCACTCTTTCCTGTTGTGGCTCTTGGAGTTGATCTGGACAATAACTGTCATGCTTTGGTCGGCTGTGCTATTGACATGTTGCAGACTAGTTTCAGGGTGGGGGGGGGAGGGAGCTGGTCACGTCCGTTTTGATGATAGACGATATTACAGGCGATACTGTGGTGTATAGCGTCTGTCCCATCCAGGAGAAACATTGTGGAGCCATCCTGACGTCAGCCATTCTACATTCTTCTCCCCTGCACATGTGGAGGGAGAGATGTTGACATGATCCTGAAAACAGTTATCCTGGTGCTGACTGGGTGTCCAGGTTTGTTGTAGATAACTAAATTACGGTTTCCTCAGCACCTGTATCCCTGTCTGTGGAGTGCTGAACTTGAAGTCTTTAATAGCCATACCAGTGTCATGGATGGTCGGTGTGTGGCCATGAAAATTGGAGCCGGCTTGTACAAATCAGTCTGGAGCATATCTGAAAAGAGCAAAACGCAGTAATGTTGTCATGGGTGGACCGAACGGACTAATCGTCGACGGTAATGGAGGTGCAGCCAGGGAGTGGACCATTTTTTGCATGCATTTTTCCTTGGGAAAGTAATCGCTGAGTTGGGGGAATCCTGTAAGTGGCCTCATAGACTGTCTCAGTCAGAAATGGCAACAACTCTGCCTGATTCGAGATGTTCCTGAGGCTGATTGGATTGCCAGAAAGATGAAGAGTCTTGCAGAGTTGACCACCTCCACGTGTTGAAGTGAGTGGACCACTTGATGGAGTGTTGTGTCGGCTGCTTTTCATTTCTGGCCATGATGATTGTGTCACACAAGGAGAAAAAATAACAGATTCTTTTGAGAAGTGTACGCGGCCCTGCAGAATGGAACATAAGATACCCAACATAGGCATCTGAGCGGCAGGCATGTCACCAGTTTGATGTTCTGCGATAGCCAGACCAAGACTCGAGGAGGTCGCTGCATCCTAATGCATTAGTGGGATATGAGTTTCCTTCGATAAGGTCCACGTCCATCTCAACTGTGCTGGTCTGAATACAACGTCCCCGGTCCATCTAGTGGCCAGAAACTGAAGAGAAGGTATTTGTAATTGTGCTGCTGATAAGTTGGAGACCTAGATACCACTACCGAAGAATTTTCTTCTTCACCGTCAGTATTGTGAAGCACATAGTCCGATCTCTGAGCTGCAGTATTACAACAGAAAGGTGTCACAACACTACCACTGAAACTGTCTTCGGTGTCATCTGAGAAGTGTCCAACACGTACACAATTCTGGGACGCTAGGAGATTCCAACGTGCAACACACAGACGTTTCTTGATCCGAATCCTGGATGGCAGAGTGCTGTAAGGTCGGCAATAGAGTCAGAAACGTGGGCGAAAAGTCGTCTGCAGATGGGAGTGACAGTGATACCAAGGATGACATTTATACTGTGGACAGCTCTTTGGAAACATGCTCACTGACGCTTGACTAGCTAGCAGATAAGTCATCATATAGTAGAGCACTGTCACTATGAAATGTCGTGTAGGAATGCACGCGTGCTTATAGGTGCATTGTGCACAGGAAGCAAATTTGCAAAATATACAGAAAATAAAGCAATATGAGCTATTTGACCTGAAAGGGACTGGTTGCATGAAATTAGACCAGAGGATAGGTGAATGTTTGTAATGAAGTTGCACAAGAGCATATGCCACTTGTTCAACAAGGTCGTCGGATTTCTGCCCAAGTGATAGCGTTTGAAGCATTGTGGCAGGGCGCGCCAAGCTGATCGAGATTTTGAAGATCTAACATGCCAGTTGGACATAATACGGCACGATGTCCCCCAAAGAATATCCGCAATTCTGTCAGTCACTGCCAATCTGAATTACGGCTTGGATAAGATGTTGACCAATGCGTTATTGACTTGTTCAGTTTTAAAAGCTCAAAATATCCCATTTTCCTGAAATTGTAGTCATTTGTTTGTCCGTACATGTACATATGTACATCACATCTAGTAATATCCATAGCATTCGGATAATTACTTCGCCGTTCATTTGTCTTTTTAGAGTGTATTTTGTCTGAAACGGAACATAAATGGTTCAAATGGCTCTGAGCACTATGGGACTTAACATCTATGGTCATCAGTTCCCTAGAACTTAGAACTACTTAAACCTAACTAACCTAAGGACATCACACAACACCCAGTCATCACGAGGCACAGAAAATCACTGACCCCGCCGGGAATCGAACCCGGGAACCCGGGCGCGGGAAGCGAGAACGCTACCGCACGACCACGAGCTGCGGACAACGGAACATAAATATGGCAGTATACGAACTTAGTTTTTATTTTATTTCCGTTCGTCCCAAGGTGAAGCTAATCTTTTTCGGTTCAAAAATGGCTCTGAGCACTATGAGACTTAACATCTGTGGTCATCAGTCCCCTAGAACTTAGAACTACTTAAACCCAACTAACCTGAGGACATCACACACATCCATGCCCGAGGCAGGATTCGAACCTGCGACCGTAGCGGTCACGCGGTTTCAGACTGAAGCGCCTAGAACCGCACGGTCACACTGGCCGGCTAAAATCTTTTTCGGGACTGGGGGGTCTTCCCTTGGTTTTATTTTTGAGTACTGTGTTAACCATGACGTGATTGCGTCGAAGGTTCCTACATTGTTATATGAAAAATATACGTTCTTGACTTCAGTGCGGACATCTTTAGGTCTGACCATCTCTCATCCAGCATGAGCATTAACTACTAACAACTCGGCTGAATAGAGTTTCCAAAGTACTCGCCGCGAAAAAGTCGTTGCCACTTTGGCACCCTGCAGACGCAGCTCTGCCACCTCCCTATACACCCTCGCCATTGAGTGCACCCTTTAACTGCATCACATTCACTCAGCTCCGGCCTACCTTCTGACAAAAAGCGGCTTCCGCGTCGTCATTTCCACCGCACCTCCGTGGTTCTAAACTGCTCATTTCCCAAAGTAAATTAACCTTTGCGAGGTTCTCGGAAACACCTAAATGTAACATGTAAATTCTCTCTATCTAATGTAGTTTACCATTGACTTATAAATATTTATAAAGACTTTAAAAGTTTTTCTTTTAAGACTGCCTCTTTCCTGTTGGTTCCTGTGAAGCACTACCCACTATTTTAGCATGTAACGCTAAAGAAGTCTGAAGGTATCCAGAATTTATCCCATTACCCAATGTTGTGCAACATTTGCTAAATGTTACACCGAAATATTTTTTTGATATTTCTCCATGCATTCCTCCTGCATTTGTAATATGTGCATTCTGAGGAGTTAGCGATTCATTTGTCACGATCATCGGCGGTCATATGGCGCTCAGGAGGCCTGTTCACGCACCCCATGATTTCCCTATGCCGGTAGTAACGACTCTGAGCTTAGAGGTAAACAGTATTTGCAACATTCTTTCTAGGGTACAAAACCTGATGAACAATTTCAGCCATTTGAACGGGATCGCACTGTGGGGCTGCGGAAAGCTGGAGGAACGTATCGATGGTTTGCTGTGCATATTTGGCAAAGTGATCGGTGGTGTGTCGCTGTTTTCAGTAGTGCTCTGTGTAGCGTTTCCAGTCTAGTAGTCCACGTTCTGGACGTCCGCGTAGTACAGACACACGTCAAAACCGACGTACTCTGCGAGCATTTCGGAAGACGGATCATCATCCTGGAAAGTAATTCTGTTGTGTCACAGAGGACCCCTGGAAAAGCGCCTGCTTGCATCACGACTAAGATCACGTGTGCATCTGGCCAGGCTACCACTGACACCACAACACGGCCAAGCAGAGCTACTCTGTATTTGTGAAACAGTCGACTATAGAATGGAATGGCGCTCTGTTGTCACTGAAGAATGATGAGGGTAGTTCTATGTGTCTATGGGTGATGAACGTGCAAGTGTAAGCCGTAGACCTATTGAGCGGACTATTCCAGAGTGCATCCGCCCACGAAGCACAAGTATCACACCACGCTTCATGGTGTGTGTGTGTGTGTGTGTGTGTGTGTGTGTGTGTGTGTATGGGGGGACTCGAGGGGGTGGAGGCACGTCAGTTACAGTTTGCGTCACATTTGGTTCTCCTGGACGGTGCTCACTGCATTGCACATGCTACTCTCATTTCTTCGACAGGAAGGCGGAGAGCTTTTTAAGCAGGTCCACATACCTTCGCTGCGAATCAACGTGCTCTTCGTGGTATAAGACGAATACCTGACCCGCGAGATCACCAGATTTGTCGCTAATTGATCATGAATGGGATATGACAGACTGGGCACTTACTCGTTTTCCAGATCCTGCAAGAACCATTGCTGAATTGGAACCAAAGGTGCAAGATGATTGCGACAGTCTATCATAGGATGCGATTCCTCACCTGTCTGGTCATCTGCATGCCTGAGTAACGCCTGCGTTGGCGCCGGAGGGGACTATACTGTGTGCTGATGCAACAGTTTGGGCACCATTTACTATGATATGTTTGTTTCAGTTTGTGTGAATTTGTTATCATGTACTCCTGAAGTGATAAATTACTTGTTACATCACTTGTCAATATAATGCCTTAGTCCATGAAGGAGATGCATTTGTTTTATTTCGCAGTGTAATTTGCAAGCTCCTTAGAATGACAAGTATTTGACAGACAGTAATGACAAGTGAGATATACCTACCTCTTTTATTTTCTGCCTTGTAACGGAGCCCCATTTGTAGACTCCCAAATCCATAAATTCTGTATATATACCGGGTGGTTATAATTAAACTTCCCGTATTTAACACGTTATAACGCGTATACTAACTGCCGTATGAGTTCTAAACTTGGTAGCATTAATGTCCCGAGTGTGGGGTGCACGATTTCCACGCGTCACAACGCCATCGTCCTTTTCCAACTATGGCCACCACGTGTTGTGATCAGTCATGTCAACATGATTGCACAAAAGGAGCAGGGCATTATTGGTAAAGCTCTGTTATCAAAGCAACAGTAATGCTGCATCTGCACTTCGATAATATCGCCAGCTGAAAGCATTACGGAAGGGTCCTCTTACTCCACCTGCTGTACGGAGCATGATGAAGAGGTTCGAATCAACTGGAAAACTGGGCTTCGCTCCGGGAAGTGGCCGACGACCGGTTGAGCCACAGGTGGTTGATGAAATCGTTGTTCCTGTGGCAGACAACGCTGCGAACAATTCCCGATCGTCAGGCTGTGCGCGTGCTGTGTCACGACAGTTGGGAACATCCCGTGGTCCACTGTACGGAAGGTGCTTCGAACTATTCTGAAATGGTATTCGTACAAGATCCATATCGCAGATCAACTTGCACCATGGGTCACACAACGACTTCTTGACTACGCTCCCCAATTTCTCGCAGGCATTTCCCTGCACCTTCCTATGGACAAGCGAACCTCATTTTTCTCTGACTGGTGAAGTGAAAACACAGAATTGCCAAGTGTGGAGATTTTCACCTCCAATCGCCTTGCATGAAGTTCCTCTGTATAGAGAACGTGTCACCGTATGGTATGGCTTCACGGCTGCATTCATCATTGGCGCATTCTTTTTTGAACAGTTTGGTGGTCAAGGTCCAAAGACGTGCAGTGCGAGTGGCCAGCGTTACTGCGATATGTTTCGCCCTCATGTCATACCCGCCCTACAGGACAGAGACGCGTTGAACTGAACAGTTTTCATGCAAGATCGGGCCCCACTGCATAACGCTCACCTGCTTCTCCGACACATTTTTGGAAACGATGGAATTATCAGCCGACCGTTTCGAAATGCTTGGTCGGCGGGATCACCTGATCTCACTCCCTTTGATTTCTGGTTGCGGGGTTACCTGAAGGAAAGGGTTTACCAGGGGAACACTCACTCATGTCCCGACCCGAAGCGGAGCATATGAAGAGAGGTAGTCAGCATACCTACGGACATGCCTTGTTATGATGTACAGAATGTAATCCTGCGCTTTCAGACTCTACATTGATGGACTCTACACCGAGCTTCTTTTGTAACAGTAATGGTACTGGTATATGATGGTATGATGTACCGTAGCACCACATTAAAAGTGTTTCAGCTGAATTGATTCTGCATTATTTCTCTTCCCCATGTCCTTGACATTAATGCTACCAAGTTTGGTACTGGTACGGTAATTAGTTTCCGTGTTATAACGTGTTAAATAGTGAAAGTTTAGTGATAATCACCCAGAACTTAATCGTTTTGATACAGTCTCATCCAGAATTTCAGGCCACAGCTTCACTGAGGTCGGAGGTGATACTTTGTCTGAAAATACACCTAAACTTCACGGAATATTTTGCTTCTTATCGGAATCCAGCACTGATAAAAGCACAGGAATATATAGTATGCCCTCCAACACAGCCAATATCATTGTTGTCGCCACATCATTACTGAATAACAAAAATAAAATACAGTGCCACTGAAGAATTACCATCATCCGCTCCCCTCATCCTGCAGTTACCTGCCCATACTATTTGCAGATTCACTTGTTACTTAAAATAAAGTATGGATAGTAACATCACCCATAACAGTAAATTTAGCCATATCTCCACGTCCTTTAATACAGTTTCATAACATATCATCACTACTTAATTTACAAATTCGTCTTGAACGAATACAAACTGGTTTATCAACGGCAACAGATGCACTAAAGGAGTCAGAATGTGACCACATAGTATCAGACATTTAATATCTTGTAAGTAACGACATCACGAGGGTTATGTTTTCCAAAGTTGTAATTCCTTGCGTATTACTATTTGTCAACAAGATCAACCACAAAAGTAACCCAATTTTAGCCCCCATGCATATCAATATACTTTAAAGCAAAATCAAAGTTTTCCTTATCGTGATGTTGATTATAATTGTCTGATAGTGTGTACTCATATTCTGCCTCCGTAAGTGCATTTATTGCTGTTGATAAACCATTGTGTATTTGTTCACGACGAACTTGGACATTAAGTACTGCTAATATGTTACGCACAAGGATGAGAAGACATGGATATTTTAATAAATTAATAAAGTACTATGCATAATGTGTATATCCTTGACCTCGATGCATGAATTTTATCAGTGGACGAATTTCGTCCTTCTTGTATTTGAAAGAAGGAAAGTTCCTCAGAACCCTACTTGCTTTCCACTCCTTCTCATGTCCCCATCCCCGTAATAACATCATAATTATGTTTTTAAACTAATTATGAATGATAATCATCTTTTTTGAGATGCACATGTACCCTAATCATCACTAATTCTTTGTAGAAGTTTGTTATAAATTTCATCAGCTTAATTCAGTTGAAAAGCGAAAGTTCAGTTTTTTGACAATGCTACCAGTGCATATTTGTATAATTTATCTTAATACCTGCAGTCTAAATAGCTTGTTATTCGAAGTCCGATTATTCTTGCTATGCACTGCGACATATTTCATCCCATTATGCTACACTTAATATTGACAACCACCACCCAAATTATCGCTCTCCTACGCCAATTTCTGCTCCTGGTTTCGTCACAACTGGAAGAATAACAATAACGAGCGTGGAGTCAGCTACAATGGGAGCTTCTTAATGCCATATCTTAACTCAAACCTGACCAAAAGTCATCTTGACTCCGTTGCAGCCCATGTGATTTTTCCCACCTCAGAACAATAGTATTCCGAGACGCAACGAATTTCATCTTTGTCCTGACTACACACAACCTTTTTATGGGGAAATATCTGTAGATATTGCTAAGTTTATTGTTATGGGTGACGTTACTATTTATACTTCACTTTAAATAACAGTATGATGAAAAAACTTATTAATTGCGTCACGCGTGGTGATGCGCCTAACACCATCCCAGTTACTGATATGTTACATTGAGCATACGCCATGGGCTGTGTGCCAGTATGAGTCGCGTAAGCTGCCCGACGCCCCTAGTAGGCGGGCTGACACGCTTACTATTTTGCCCACTGTCGTGCAGTACTGGTCTTCATACATGCTGTAGGCTCAACGAAGCTATCCTTCCGAATTATAATATGTCTTTTGATTCTTGTTACCATTTAGACATTGTGATGTTACAGTGAAGGTCAATTTTGTGAAAGACTTACGGCATCTAAATAACAAATGGACCCCCAGAAATTCTGGTTCTGGTAGTATAAAAATTATGTTAATAATGTAATGATTTAACTGAGATGCAATGGGGAAAGAAAGGCTAAAAGCGTTGAAAAGCCAAAATCATTACAAAAATGTCAAAATAAAAATTGAACATAATGCTGCTGCTCTGTAAATCTAGTGATAGAATTTTATGAGGTAATCTGCAAGTGTGTTATCAGATTCTGTCAAGGAAAATAATTTTCCAAGTTAAGCATGAATTTTTATCACTGTTTGATTAATATTGATTGAAAAACCGTTTTTTGAATTATCCCAGTTAACTTCATCTCATGCCTCGAATGAGATACCTCAACTGTGTAATGGGCGAGCAGTTCTCTGCTGGGATGTGGGAGGTGCAGAAGTTATAGGCAAAATCTGTTGCCAAAACTCTTTATTAACAATCATACATGAACGCAGAGCAGTGTGCTTGCAGGACGCAAGCAGTTAGCGGCGAGCCATTTGTGACATTACAGCCGAACATGAGGAATAAATTGTAATACGTATTTATTGATAGCATGTAATACACTTGACTGAAATAATATTTAATTTTATTTTGTGCAAGCAGCTATGTTATGCAGCGATGCGTGAACTCTGTAATAATTAAGGAGATAGAAAATAAACAAAGATAATATTGTCCATACACTCTTTCTCACTTTCTTTGTTGTCTTGCTGATTCTGATCCTTATTATCACCGCTGATACGAGATTGTCGCTGTGTTGTATTATTTGATGTAAGTGTTCATGTGATAGGTGATTCACATTAAAAAAAGTAAAAAAAAAAAATCTGAGTACAGACGTCATTTAACTTCCCTTTCAGTGAGAACCATAGTAAAAGTATTTATATTGATCAAAGTGAAATACTTAAACATGGGGGTGCGTCTTTTCGTTCGGTTAGCGATTTTTTCAAGCTCCATTCTGTGCGTGATTACAATTAAGTTATATCCGTTAGAACCTGCAATCACATTTCGTAGGGAAGACATTATCTATTTTCGCTATAAATTGAAAAACGAACAAACGAATCGTTTCTGAACTAACTGCGGGTCGTAGCTGTTTCAAGAAATCAAGTAAATGAAAGTAATAGCATTATTAATAATTTCTCGCCTTCATGCAAATCAATCACAATAAATCAAGAGAAATATTTTCACCTTTTGTCTCCAGTTCTTATTACAGCGTGCCGCGAAAGATAGACGTTCAGATTAGTCTTTTAGGTAAACTGAAATTTGGTGACTACTAGATTTGATATCTTAACGGAATTTTACTCAGATATAGGCGGTAAAGCTATAATTTTCGACCTTAAACGAGGACTGCCAATAGAATAGAGACTGAAATAAAATATACATTGGGTAAAGATGGTAAAAGCCAATATTCTGTAATTTTGTCATGTGTTCTGTTTTTCAGGTATCTGCCACTCCATGACAGAAAAAGTTAACAAGGATAAATAAAAATAAGGAATAACAGCAAAAAGAGAAAGGCAGCGTAATGAATATTAAGAAATAAAAAGTCTTACGCACGATTACAGATCGCAAATCTGTAGGAAAGCAGGCCTCTATTCAAGTTAAAATCTCTGTGCTCCACCATTTGGAATCCAAAAGTGGATTAACATGATCCTTCTTTTCTAGTAAATTTAGTATAAGTGAGTGTAATTTTCACTTATCACAAATTTTCAATTAGTGTTGCGCTCCACAAGATGGTGGAGATCTGTGTTGTCAAGTGCATCATGTCGAATCCCCGTTAGATGGAGTTTTCTTTTCATTAACTGTGTGAACATTATTTCAAATGAGTAATAGATATTGTAGAGAGAGTAAGCGTAAATTTTGAATTCAGCAATTCAGTCCTAATTAATGGAAAGAAGAAACGTTGAATATACAGAGAAATCCAGAATAAGTGGATACGAGCTATCAGCTGTTAAGTACAGGAGAGCAGCAAATTCCAGATCAAGTGATAGAAAGCACGAATTCCGCTACGAGTAATGCAGAATTACCGGCGGAATTCGACGAGAAATTGAAATAACCTTTCCGTTTTTCAGGTCCATCTGTTAATTTGTAAAACGGTACAGCTTCCATTATTAAAATAAAATTTTGTCCACTTAGCAAACGAACAAACGGTGCAAATTAGTACCAATATCAAACAGAAAATGAGTAATAATTCCGAGCGTTTATCAAATGAACGATTCGCTCACCTCGTTAGATTAAAACGAGCTTAGAAAAAGTAATGACTCAATTAGCGGATTTAAAAATCGCATGTAAAGATTTACCGGAGGTGGTAACAAAAAGTCGGATGTTAAGGTATTAAAAGACTCACTATGCATTAAGTTACGTGCAGCAGCTAACTACTCAGAGCAGTCAAATGAATACTGAATTTGTTTGCTGGCTGCATGAAAAGTTCGAGCAAGTTACTGAGTACCTAGTTGCTTAACGTAACAAAATCGATCATAAAACCGTTAACTAGTTACGCGAAAACGATACACATGTTTACGAACCTTTAAAGACTGAACTACGAGCTGTAGCACAGAATGTAAGTGCAGATGTTATTGCTGATCGCAGAGATGATAACGAAGAGATTAAAACTGAATTAGGTCACGTTAAGTCTGTGCTTACACACTAACTTCCGAAATGGAAAGAAAGCATGGTAACACACGTGAGCAAACTGCAGCAAGAGTTATCCGGCGTACTTAATAACGGCCGTGAGACTTTGGCTGCGGTGACGGTGTCAACAATGAATACCTTACTTCGACACAAACTAAACTTTTTATCGTAATGAAAGTAATAATGTTAGTCTATATGCAAACTGCTCGCCATGCGACGTGGGAGTGGTGAATGCTTTGTCTTGTTAGCTGGCAGATGCAGGTGGAAGATATTACAGGTAAGAGCATTTAAGAGCACATTTCTGCTCATAGATAATTTGTCTGCCAATTGCATATTAGGAATGGGGTTGCTGCAAGAGGGAGACGAAAAATTAGACCTCTCTGTAGGTAATTTTTTGTGAGAATTGATGGAAGGGACTTAGTTCTGGAGTTAATCAAAACGAAAACTAAACATAGTAAACTTTGTCGGGGGTAAAAGTGAAGTTCGTAGGTACTTACGTACCATATACAGGTATCCCCTACCAACACAAGCCGATGATACTAAGTGTAGAATTAGTTTTATCAGTCCTTAGAATCTGGAATAAACATTATAGAGCCAGGTCCTAGAATCTTATTATCTAAGTGAGGACCCAAGAAGGAACTCAGTAACTTACTACAAACATATTCAGAAGTACTCGCCGAAAACCCCGGTGTAATCAAGAGTTGAGTGTATCACATGCAAGTTAAACCACATGAAATGCGTCCGCAGCTCGAGGTCTAGTGGCTATCATTGCTGCCTGTGGATCACGGGGTCCCAGGTTTGATTCCCAAAACGATCGAGCATTTTCTCCGCCAGGGGACTGGATGTTCGTGATGTCGTCATCATTTCATCATCATCTGGAAAAGTGGCGAGACTGGAGATTGAAAAGATTGTAATTTTATATGGACGCTGATAACCAGGCAGTTGAGCGCCTCACAAACCAGATATCATCATCATCCCATGAAATGTATTATCATTCTAACTACCGAATTAACTGGACCAAAAGAGAGGCAGAGAACAAAGAAATCAGAAAGATGAACAGTGAATGTGTTAGGCCATTTGCACGTACGCCAAGAGAGGAGGTATCATGGGAGGATAAAATAAAACGAACAGTTATTTCATTATCGCTCCAAGCAATATTGAGGAAAACAAATTACGGTAAGACCCTCAGAAGAGTCAAAGGTAGCAGCTGGGGAGAAGGTACTACTGAAGTCACATTGAAAGCCTCCTTTGTCCCAAAGTAAAAAAAAAAAAAAATGGCAGTTAAAGTACAGAGGGCGAGGTAAAATTATTAGTATCACTTATGAAGGAAGTTATTTGTTAGCATATCCTGAATCAAGCAGAATACAAGTATTTATTCTCATCCAGACGTAAAAAGGGGTAAACAGTAATTATGAGAGTTTTCTTACGTTCTGCACTTTTTCCTCTAGTATTAACATGTATACATTTTGCTTGTTTCTTTTGTGTAGATTTGTTAGTAGTGCGAGTTATTTTATCACACAGGACCCAATTATTACTAGTACAAAAACTCCGAAGTATTTTGGATAAGTGAAGAGCGTGAAGAATTAAGTTAGAAATGAAAGGTCTTTATTTGTGTGTATTTTTTTTTTTTTGCTATCGATATACGGATGAACAATCACGTGAAAAGAAATTTGTGACAAATAATGCAACATTACCAGAAAGCGAATCTGAAAGCATTTAGTGCAGGCACTTTGTGCTGAAGTTAGAAATAATGTGTACATAGGTATTAGAAAATGTTAAGTTGTTTTCAGTTGCAGGGTTTAGTAAGCAATAACTGTGCATGTGTCTTACCAAGCAATCAAAGGCCACAAGTCATCAACTTTCGAAAGTCTTCATTTGAATAATATTTTTGCACAATAATTTGAATAATGTTTTGGCACAATTTAATGCCTTCGGATAATGATTTGATTCTCGTAACGCTATATATCTTGTCTTTCGCAGTTTATGCTGTTCAAATGTACAAAGATTTTAAAGAAACCTGGAACTGCGGTTTCCTCATGTTAATGAATTTCAGTGGGTGCCACACACTTTCCCAATGATACACCTACGTAAAGCACAGAGAAGTAGTTCAATAAAACAAGGCCATACACACTTCGCAGCGCTAATTGAGAGACCTCACTCTCAAAGCCAGTCGTACATAATGTAAATATGTTAACAACATTTCTGAGTTTTATGTGAAACGAGTTACTTAGTAAAATACATATTTAAGTGAACATATATACATCATTCACGAATGAACATATTGTATACTTTATCTAAAGCGAATAGCTTTGATCCCGTACGCATGTAAGTGGAGGACTTAAGCGATACATGGTTAAAAATGCAACCTAATGCCAGAGACTCTCGTAGAAAGTGGTAGTGCGCTCACTTGGTGTATGACATGGGCAGTAAATCATACGACGGTGCTAATATATTGAAGAGGACAACAAATTTAGTTCTGGTCGTACAAAGTAAAGTTTTACACTTACGTGAGTTGAGGTGTCGAATTGTGTGAGCACGTGCACCATTGTGTGAAGGAACTTCTGAGTGGAATGAAAACCGATGTGCAGCCAGACGCCAAAGTTAAACCTACGAGTGAACACAGTGTGCAGCAGCAAACTGTCACTGCAATGGTCGAACACATTGCTACGCGATAGACTGTGTTTTCACTGAGGAATGTTATCACACGATATTGCACTATTTACAGTAGGTTGAAATCATGTCATCTACGATTACTCTACAATGGACCCTTAGCAAGTGCGACTAGCAGCATCACATCTGAACAGTATTGACTGTGAACCATACCATTAACACTCACCTCGGAAGAAGTTCTACAGATCGACCAAGGCAACTTAGCCCGGAAGTGTTTACTGATAAAGACGCCGGCCGTGAAAGCCTACATGGAATGATTCATACCATTAACAATAATCAGTGGATGTGGTACAGTAAAGTTTCATATAACGTGTAAAACACTACCACAGATAAAACGACAGCGCCAATAGATTTATTGAGAAACCATACTGACATTAGAAACCGTCACCACAAACAATAAGACAAACATGAACAATGCATACTCGTAAAAGTATTTATACTAATGAAACAACTCTTTAGCCGACACATCATGCCATATGCTAGACGATTATGTTCCATGAACCAATAACAAATGAGATGCCTGATCTCTGGAAGATCACAACGTGGCCGTCCTGTATCCAGTCGACCACCTTCGATATCTTGCCCTACCTAATCGTGTTCCTTTCCGCATTCGAGGGTCCTGGCGTCGATCCACATCCTATCTGGCGAGCTGTCGTACATCCTGCTCACCTCGACAGCTCGACAGAACTTCACCGGACGACTATTCTACGTTCAGTACCATCAAACTTGTTTCAGTGTGCATAAGAGAGAAAACAGAATTTTGTAAAGATAATCGAAATAATGAACGAAATATGTTCCATTTTGTAATGAACGATGGCAGTACTAATTGTTTAAAAGCAAAAGTGTACAACGGTTATAAACTGTTTGAAATACTTCAAAACCTTAATTCACCGAAATCTGATATAAACATGATAGTATTTTCCTGTAATATGTTAAGCTCTTATGTAAATGTCGGATGAAATTATGAGAGTAAAATAGGGACTGAAGCCCCTGCGACCATTCAAGGGTTCGCCTCGTTTTCAGTGAACTGCACCTGAACAGATGGACGCACAAAATCATTTGTGGCGAAGTTAGAACACAGAACACTCCTCTTACCCACAGAAACTTCAAGTGAAATGATGTGTTAATGTTTAGCTCAGGCGCAGGTGTTTATACAGAGCCTGACAGTCAAGGGGACTTCTGTGACATCACAGAAGTATTTCAAGAATTTTCCCCATTATCAAGAGTAATACCTGTTAAATGACAGCGTCTAGTACGCTTGATCGAAATGATATTTGATTTTATTTTGCAGCAACGCATGAACTCTGCAATAATTAACAAGGTAAAAAACAGAGAAAGATCATAATGTGAATATACTGTATATACGTGCACCAATGTGGAGAAAGATAACTCTCTCTCTCACTGTATCTCTCTCTCTGTTCTCATGCTAATTCTCTTTCTTATTCTGATTACAGTTATCACTGCTGGTGTTAGATTGTCGCTGTGCTGTATTATTTCATGTAAACTTTTGTGTGATAGATGATTACCCATTTAAAAAAATTTAAAATGAGGTTTTTTGGGTATAAACTGCGTCATTTAACCGGCCTTTCAGTGAACACCTTAGTAAAAGTATGTATTTTGATAAAAATCAAATACACTCCTGGAAATGGAAAAAAGAACACATTGACACCGGTGTGTCAGACCTACCATACTTGCTCCGGACACTGCGAGAGGGCTGTACAAGCAATGATCACACGCACGGCACAGCGGACACACCAGGAACCGCGGTGTTGGCCATCGAATGGCGCTAGCTGCGCAGCATTTGTGCACCGCCGCCGTCAGTGTCAGCCAGTTTGCCGTGGCATACGGAGCTCCATCGCAGTCTTTAACACTGGTAGCATGCCGCGACAGCGTGGACGTGAACCGTATGTGCAGTTGACGGACTTTGAGCGAGGGCGTATAGTGGGCATGCGGGAGGCCGGGTGGACGTACCGCCGAATTGCTCAACACGTGGGGCGTGAGGTCTCCACAGTACATCGATGTTGTCGCCAGTAGTCGGCGGAAGGTGCACGTGCCCGTCGACCTGGGACCGGACCGCAGCGACGCACGGATGCACGCCAAGACCGTAGGATCCTACGCAGTGCCGTAGGGGACCGCACCGCCACTTCCCAGCAAATTAGGGACACTGTTGCTCCTGGGGTATCGGCGAGGACCATTCGCAACCGTCTCCATGAAGCTGGGCTACGGTCCCGCACACCGTTAGGCCGTCTTCCGCTCACGCCCCAACATCGTGCAGCCCGCCTCCAGTGGTGTCGCGACAGGCGTGAATGGAGGGACGAATGGAGACGTGTCGTCTTCAGCGATGAGAGTTGCTTCTGCCTTGGTGCCAATGATGGTCGTATGCGTGTTTGGCGCCGTGCAGGTGAGCGCCACAATCAGGACTGCATACGACCGAGGCACACAGGGCCAACACCCGGCATTATGGTGTGGGGAGCGATCTCCTACACTGGCCGTACACCACTGGTGATCGTCGAGGGGACACTGAATAGTGCACGGTACATCCAAACCGTCATCGAACCCATCGTTCTACCATTCCTAGACCGGCAAGGGAACTTGCTGTTCCAACAGGACAATGCGCGTCCGCATGTATCCCGTGCCACCCAACGTGCTCCAGAAGGTGTAAGTCAACTACCCTGGTCAGCAAGATCTCCGGATCTGTCCCCCATTGAGCATGTTTGGGACTGGATGAAGCGTCGTCTCACGCGGTCTGCACGTCCAGCACGAACGCTGGTCCAACTGAGGCGCCAGGTGGAAATGGCATGGCAAGCCGTTCCACAGGACTACATCCAGCATCTCTACGATCGTCTCCATGGGAGAATAGCAGCCTGCATTGCTGCGAAAGGTGGATATACACTGTACTAGTGCCGACATTGTGCATGCTCTGTTGCCTGTGTCTATGTGCCTGTGGTTCTGTCAGTGTGATCATGTGATGTATCTGACCCCAGGAATGTGTCAATAAAGTTTCCCCTTCCTGGGACAATGAATTCACGGTGTTCTTACTTCAATTTCCAGGAGTGTATGTAAATACGGAAACTCTTCATTTGGTTCGAGATTCAAGCGGCATTTTGTGTCTGATTATAATTTAACTGTTTCATTCGTTAGAACTTGCAATTATATTCATTTTATGGAGTCTGGTAATATTTCTGGAAAATGTTTTCCGAAATGAAAACATCTGTTTTCGCAGTCAGTTAAGAAACTAGTAAAATGATCGTTCTCTAAGCTAACTACGGACCATATCTACTTTCAGAAACGAAGTAAATGAAAGGAATAGCATTATCAGCCCGGCCGGCTAGCCGCGCAGTCTAACGCGCTGCTTCCCTAGTGGGAAGGCGTGTCGGTCCCCGGCACGTATCGGCCCGGTGGATTATTGTCGAGGTCCAGTGTGCCGGCCAGCCTGTGGACGGTTTTTAAGGCGGTATCCATCTACCTCGGCGAATGCGGGCTGGTTCCCTGTATTCCGCCTCAGTTACACTGTGTCGGCGATTGTTGCGCAAACACTGTTTCCACGTACGTGTACACCGGCCAATCTGCACGGTAACCTTGGGTTCAGTGTGGGGCGGCGGTGGGGTGGGTGGACTGCTGTGGCCTGTTGTGGGGTTGTGAACCACTGAGGGCTACGGCGGGATGAAGCCTCTCCGTCGTTCCTAGGTCCCCGTTTTAATACACACATATGTAAATCAGCATTATTAATTATTCATTGCTTATATGCAGATCATTCACCTTAAATCAAATGCGTATTGACAGCTTTTGACCACAACTCTTCTTAACGAAGATGGAATTTTCAACAAGAAGATAACCTAACTTAAAATTTGAATATTATTAAATGTGATATCTAGACACAGTTTTTCTTGAGATAAGTTGACAGATGGTATCTAGGCTAGCCAGGGGTGACCACTGGGCTACCTGGCTGACAAACAAAGTACTGCATGCTATAGATTGGCGGCGGCAGAGCCCCACGGTGCAGAGCTGGCTAGAACTCACTGCATGGTCAGGACCATGGGGGAACGACAGACTTCTCGCTGCCTAGGGTCAGACAGATACGAATAGACGGATGTCATCATGGCCCTTGGAGGCTAGTCCTGGCTGCATCAAAAGTTTGGTGACTATTGGCACTGGCTTTGCGTAATAGTATGGCCCAGCTGTACCGATGGTCATGGTCTGGACCTGATGCATTATATACCGCTATCCAGGGCCTGAATTTGCGGAAGATCTGTATTTTTGCGTCGCCTGAAAAGCTCTTGTACCGGGGACGGTGACTGGGATCTGGCTGTTACGCTGCAGTCAGTCGCTCTCCCAGATTCTGCCGACAGCTCGCGGAAGTGGACGGCGCTTCTGCTGACGCTGCTGTACAGGCAGGAGCGTTGACAGTCTGGCACGCTGTGACTACAGCTTGATTACTGTTTTGGGCTACTTTCGATGAGGCTTAAGTTCTAAACCGGTGCAACTACTTCAAAACTAGCTTTAGAGAAAGTTTCGAAAAGCAAGTTTGAAACGTGCAGGCACATATCAGGTAATTGATACCTGCGAGACTTACCACAAGTGAATTGCCACACTTGTTATCTGTTACCGAGGTGCACGGGAAGCATTGAAGCTACTGCGCAATCTCATTTATGAGTCTGCCAATGAACGAGGAAGACAACACATTGTCCGCTGGTGTACCTTGGCTTGCAGCCACCCTGTGTACTGTAGTCGTGGCCGTGGCAGCTGAACAACAAGCGCAATCCTGAGCTGTGCACGAGTGAATGGCTTTTTTTTCTGCCACCATTCGGTGCAGTGCACGGACGACGACGCCCACATGTGTGTTGTGGAGTAAACGACATCGACTGCCGACTTGTTGTTACCTACGTGCCGTGCCTAATACGACGACCGGATGGACGCTGTGGGGTCACCAGCAATGAGTATAAACTCTCCGATTCCAATTTTCTCACTGCTGTTTGTTGAGTAAGGCAACCGAGAACGTACTGTGTCTGTCATGTCAACTTACGGGTGCGAAAATGACGGGATCACATAAGTAACATGGTGACCACTTGAGACTGCAAGAAGTCGAGTGCTTTCGTCTCTGGTGCAACTGAGGGGCCTGTTTGTGATGTTAAGCTTCATCCTCGTTCGCACCTATTTTTATATGCTGGTGCTACTTTCGGCTTGTCAGTTCTTTACCTATGTCTGCAACCATGTGTTTTAAATTGTGTAGAGTAATGTCAGTCTTAATTGAGATGTTGAATTGTGAAGCTTTCGCCATTCCTCATGTGACATCATTTGATTCTGTGAACTTTAGTGCACCAGTTTCCCCATCGCTATATAAACTCTTTCAGGTCTATCAAGCTAGGTGATGTACATACTTATCATACCTGTTCTTTTGTGTAGAGTTTCTGCGTTAACATTCACTTTAAAGGATTTGCAAAATGGCTGTAAATATTTTTCACGATTCACAAGGAATGATTAACAATGGTTGAATAGTTGCTGTTATTATAAATTTAAATATTTACCATAACATTATTTAATAGTGATCATTACCACCTCCTTTCGTTAACCCTTTTGCTGAATCAATGCCCCTCGAAAGTATATGTATTACTGAATTTTCTTATGTGATGTGCTTGAGAGGCTAGAGGCATATATTTTGCTCCCAATCGTAAGAACAAGGATTTCTTGCCCTGTGCCCAAATGTGATGGGATATATTTCGAGATAAAACTGTTGAGATCAGCAAGGGTTGAACAGCTCTTACAATGATGTGTTAAGCTCACATTTTGGTAATAAATGATGAAATGAAATTTGTCTAATAAAACCACCAGCACCTTCCAGTTCCCCACTCCCACACTGCATGTTGTTTCAAAGTTGAGCAGTGCACTCATTATGTCACTGCAAATAACATGTGGTTCTAGCTCTGAAGAAATGTTAAGTATGTTTGTCATAATGTCTAAAATGGAAAACAAAAGCGAAAATATGCATCACGCTATGTGGTATAGGTATATACTCACGTACAGTCATGCTCAAAAGTATCCGAACTACCTGAATTGAATTTCGCCTGATTCACATGCAACCCACATAACGCAACTGTCTAGTAGGTCCGCTAATCGCTCCTTGGTACAATCGTTTAACTATTAAAAATGGTTCCAAAAAGTCAGCACTAGAAAACTCTGCTCTGCATCGCAATAACTCAAGATATAAAATAATACCACGATTCTACAAATAACTGGAAACACCTTATCACAGATAAGACTGTCCTTAAGTCTTGTAAGCTCACATTTATTGCAATAAATGACATACGTGAAATGTTACCACGCTCATTATTATGTCATACAGGTAATGCACGTAGTAAGCTCGTCGTATTCATGATTTCCTCTTCAAAGTAACATACCGTACTTGTTATTTAACACAAAATAACATTAAAAATTTACGTTATTCACTAACAGCTAGTTGAGAATATGTATGAACTTCAAATGACACGACGAACCGCCTCGTTCTGCATATGGATTCAAACCCAGGTCATGCAGACTAAGATTTCGTGATTGACGGAAACTAAGAGACATTCCTGACTAGGCATATAGACAGTGATATAACTCGATTTTCGACAGTATCAGTTGGCAAATATCAACTTCAAATTACATAACGTAAACATTTTCAACGAACGCGAATTCCTACCCGGCATCTATTGTCCCTGTTAACGAACTACGAGACATGTTAAATATTGCTTCTTCACAAGTAACTTACTTGAAATGCCGTAAGGCAAAGCTATGCGTTGGACAGGGATTCGAACCCAGAACCTAATCGGATTGTTATCAAAGCACAATCAACTGTGACACATAGGATTTTCTCGGCAGAAGCTCGATGTTTTAACTGAAATGACGAGACGAAACATTAATTTTTTACTTCCCAGGACACCAACCCGGCACCTATCGCTGTTATATTCTAGAGAAAACGGACGTTAAATATGGGTTTGTGACACCAGCAGCGACACGTGAGCATGTTTGAACTAGAAATAATATGACTAAGAGTTAAGTGCTGACTGGGAATCGGACCCCACACATATCGTTATTGACTACGCACAAATTAAGTCCCATAGTGCTCAGAGCCATTTGAACTACACACAAAGAGACGTCAGCTACCGAATTTATTTCCACCAGCAGCTCGGAATAACATCCTTGAACTTACAGTGATTTCTCAAATAGTTTGTTGTCCCACTGGGAGTCAAAAACGTCAGATATCGTTAATGCTGACAACGAATGAAAATGCATTAAAAGTCAAAATTATTATCCACCAGCAGATAGGTGTTCTCATGCTAGAGCTCGAAACTACATAATGAAAATTTTAGTACCGGACCAGGATTCGAACCCATTCACGCGGAATATGTGGAAATGTTGAAGAATCTGTAGTTTTGAACAAACAACAGATAGTAGTCTAGCTGTATTGTCACGAAGGGATCAAATTCCGCGTTAGGGCGGTCTTATTTGCATTCCAAGTTCAGAACCAATTTTATCGACATCTTTTATCTAAGATGGCCCTGTGATCCTGCATAGCGTATGTTTCGTCACTAGAATTAAAACTCGTGATAGAGTTTCTATATGTCGCCACTCCTGACTTTATTGTGGTTCAACCTAACGTCTACTTGGTAGAGAAGGAATATCATGTTTAATGTGAATTTCAGACCACAATGCCATTACACCTTCGTCACTTGGCGTAGCCAGAAGAGAATAGAATCTGTCTCTCCCTATTAAAAATCATCGGCAGAAGTTGGAATCGAACACAGACCACGATCATAGTAATCTATCATCAATCCAACAGACCACCAAATACTCTTCTTATAGGCTCTTTTCCCTATCATAATACCGTTGCGGCACACTCGATGAGAATTCTGACACACTGGCTGGAAGAACTGCTGTTGACTGCTGGACCTGCAATAGCTATGTGATAGCTAGCATCGTAACGGTAAGCGTAGCGTATCGTAGATAAGACGTCACGAGTGCTGTTATATTTGCTGCTGCATTTTTTAAAACGCAATTCTGCTGTCTGCTGAAGTTATCAAATTAATGGAACTTTGAACATAATTCCCTTCACTTCTCAACCCAAAATAGCCACATGTGGAAAAAAAGGCTAACTTCTGCGACATTTTGTTCTGTTCAGGTTTAATAGAAGGCAAGGCAGCAGATGCGTCTCGAAGCTTTTGTATTATGTATGGGGAGAGAGCATCGTGCCAAAATAGTCAGAAAAGTATTTTATACATTGGCAGTCGTCTGATAGTGTCATTTTATTCTTCTTCAAACCTTGTTTGACAGCTTTAACTCAGAACAACTTTTCTACATGCTTGTAATCAATAAACTGCATGTGCAGTGTCAGACAGTTATAGATAACATCAGAGAAGTCGCATATATCGATGATTAATTTCTCTCTCAGGTTTAGTATTGTTTTAACAACACTAAAAGAAACCTTATGAAAATTGTGCAGTGTATTACAAGAAATGAAATTAAACTACCAACGATAATCTTACGACGAAAGTCTGTTTTAATAAAAGTGAGTATCTGTACACAAGCGTGCCTCTGTCGGCACGAATTAGTAAAATACTACTCACATTTAGCTTGGGTTTGTGTTTAATTAGTATACTGTGTCATACTCAACAGGTATGCAAATGTGCCATTTCATAAATAAAGTTATGTGTTCCTAGAAACCCAAAATTTGCATGTCAGCAGCGAAAGAGTCGTTACCTGTTGTGCAGCACTGTAAGTTTTTCACCATTGCACTGTGAGCTGAAAGTATTTTCTTCCGATTTCCTAATCGACGTTTTTTCTGTGTGCTTGTAACTCTTTCACAGAAGGGATAAAAACTTTGCAGTCTGCGAGACTGGAACCGTAAACCAGAACAAATGCTTTTTCACAGGCCAGCACGTCCACACAGAGCTAGCGAAGAGGTATATGATGCGCTTTCCACTTACGAGGCCAATAGTGCCTAGAACTTGTAAACCGATTTTTAAAAGACCAGATTAGTTGCGATTTCCACGTGAAACGACTTTCCAGGACTGAAAACCGTAAATTTTCAATCTTATGTTACACCTCAGGCGATAATAACTCAGATTATTCAATGGAAATGACAGAAAAAATCAAGTGAAATTTGAGGCTTAATTCCGTGCACACCAGGAAGTAACTCGTCGATCACAGAGTTGCCAAACATACCTTGCCTTGTTGCCAAATCTCAGTTCAGTCCTGGCAGGAAGAAGTAACTCACATAGTTTTTTTTTTTTTTTGTATTTCTTTCGTAACTGTACTCAAAACTAAGTAACTCATTCACGGACCTTTCCGTGTCTCGCCGATAGTCTAAAACACCACCAAATAAAAATAAAAAAAGAATGTGTGTGTGTGTGTGTGTGTGTGTGTGTGTGTGTGTGTGTGTGTGTGTGTATGTTAGAGAGAGAGAGAGAAAGAGAGAGAGAGAGAGGAGAGGGAGAGGTAGAGAGAGATGAAAATAAAAAAGAATGAGAGAGAGGGTAAAGGATTGTTGTAAAGAACTGAAAATAAAAGACGAGTGTTTTTATAATAAACCGGGACTCCTATCGAGACCCTTTCATCCCTGTTAACTAACCACGAAAGATGTCTGATATACCTCCATTCACAATCAACAAAGTGTGTATGCATTTAAAGATGAAGTCCATGATGTGAAGTTCTGTGATGGAGATACGAACCCAACACGTAATCGGATTGTTAATTAAGTAAAATCAAATGTTACGTATCGGTTTTTCTTACCAGCTGCTAGGTGTTTGAATCTAAAATAAGGATTCAAATCTTTGTGCCTGAGCGACAATCGAATCACACTCCTATCTTTCTTTATCGTCCACGAATATAGCTTAAGTATCAATTGCTTACTCACCAACCGTAAGATGTGTGCGTGTTTGACTTGAAATTGTTGGCAACACATGAACAGACATTAAAAATGCACGTTAATTTTTCACTAGCAGGCCGGTGTGCACGTGATAGCGCTTGAAATGAAATTATGAATATTTTTGTACTGGATCAGGATTCGGACCCACATACTTACTTTTGGAGAAGACCTAGAGAAGATTGAAGTCTAGGAAAAAGGAACGTAATGATTGAACTCTACTGTTCCGAGAGATTCAGATCCTCGAAAGACGAGATACGAATTCGAATCACAGTCCAGCACCAAATTTTTCAACGTCTCTAGTTCAATCAAGTTCAAGTAAAATAACAGCCCAGTTCCTTTAAATGGGTATCGGTTCATCAAATAAAATAAAATTTTCTAATGTAAGTAAGTTTACTGGCGACAGTATTTCTGTTTACTATGACCTCCACCTATGTCATTTCCCAACGTAAACCGGCTCTGCCCAGTTGGGAATGAAGGAACGTGATGTTTAATGCTGATTCTGTTTTATAACATCTTTATCTTGAGGTTACCAGAGGTAACGTAAATATGTTTGTGCCTTTTAAAAGTAAATGCCTGAACTCACGCATTGCACTTGTGATAGTTCGTTCCACCAGACTATTGTGGCCACATTTCCCAGCCCCAGGAGTGTGCTTAGCTTACAAAATTAGTCACGGTGGAAAAAATGCGAGTCTGTTAAATGGTTAAGTAGAAGCAAGCTTCTGACATGGAGATTATGCTATTCTCATGTCAGCAGGATGTAAAGACTTTTCTAGGCATCATAGCATCGATGAAGCCATTTTGAAATTTTCACTAATTAAGGAAATTTCTTAGTTCGAGAAAATCCACTGTGAAGTGGGAAATTATCGGATAATTCGATTATTACCGTCATTATTACTATCATTTTCTTCATACCGCTGCTGGAACACATGTGCTTCAAGATCTTTTAAGGCCTTTTGGTCATTACAGAAGTAGTTGCCCAAGAGCAGGTTCTTTCCCTGTCTACAGAATCCTTTCATGTTAATATCAAACATCAGCAATTACTCGTAGATTACATTAAAACTAAAGTAATATATGAAGACGTTACTTGATAACAAAAACGCACTGCCTTTCTTCATTTACTTGCGTCTAGAAATGGCTGTCGAATACTACCAAACGAAAAACCAAGGGATCTTACTGCCTTCCGATATACATTGCTGTCAGTTCTTCCATATGATTTGGTCGACGTGACCTGTTTTAAGTTGCGTATGACAGAGAATGTTTTAGAAAATCAATTGTTTTCCTTTGCAATAAACAGAAAGATTTTCATTCTAAGCTACCTAAGTTCATAATTTTCGTAATATTAGTTCAAATTGAATATTCGCTTCTATATTGTAGGAAAGTATTTCACAGTCCGACTCACTGTCCTTACACATAGTCGCATGAATTCTAGCTCAGGGTGACACCAGTTTAAGTAACCTAATGTAGCGAAGACTGTTTGCCAGTGCTCTGTCTAACCGGAAAATGTGCAGTTCACTCATTGGGCTCCATAAGTACACTATAACAGTAATTTATGTGTGTATGCAATGACTATAGATTGTAGAATTTAGTGGTGCACTCTCTTTTACTTCTGTATACAATATGCCTCACCTAAATGGGTCCTTTATCATTAAAGGCCCTGGGTGGTGCAACATCATGCTGACAACAGCAATGTTCTTATACTGAAAAAATCATTGTTCGTTTTACCTGATTTTGTAAACATTTAAATAAAACAACATGACCTTTCAGTGGGAGACATTTCGTCCCCTTTGTCCTTCTGTGAAATTTGTCAGTAAGCTTTTTGCCTTCCAACCAGCGAAATGCGGCAGAGTACTGCCGGTAAACGATTCACAAACCACTATTTAGTGCTGTTAAGACGATTTGTTTAAACATTGGCGTAGTTGAAGGAATTTTGTTTCTTCTTAGATTGATTTATGCCGCAACGTTCACAGATATCTCTAATAGGAAAAGCTCTTTATCCAGAAACGAAGGTTGTAAAACAGACGTTCCACAGTTTGTGTCAGGTTGATCTTTTAGTCTGGTAGCACTGCGTAAGTATTTTGTCTAAGATGTATCACAAGTAGTGTTCCTGTATCTGTGGGAGTAATTGGTTGAAAACGAGTTTAGCACCAGTTGGCACAGCACTGCTAAATATTCAAAATGATTATCAACCTAAGTCTGAGTTCATCCATAAACTGAGGCTTATTTGTAATAATAAAGCTAGAAAGTGTGGGCATTGGGAGGCACACACGGATACAATAAAATGTATTCTTCTAACGCTATAGTTAACATTGCTCTCATAAACTACTTTTGTTTTTTTTTTATTTCTTCTCGTTCTTAAGCATGCAATATGCGTTGTAGACACAGCCTTAGAGAAAAAAAAAACTGATTGCCGAGTCGTTCACGTAAGGTGGACAATACAGTTGTTCTCCCCTCTGAATTCTATGTTCAGCAATATGCTCGTTCTGGCAACATTGTAGACAGCTACACTTCCCAGAAGAACTCTTGACTGCAGTCTGAGTACATGACTCTTATCTATGACCGTAGTCTTGAGGTAAAACGCGGGACTAACTAATACTATGTCTAGTAACGAAAAGCATATGTTGACAAAACTTTTCTCTCCCTTTTCCTCTCGGTGCTGAAGCTATGAATCTACAATATATTTTGCTTTCTGTCACATTGGTAACAACAATTTGATTCAACAATATTTTAGCGAGAGATTTCTTGGTCGACCATCTGCCTCTGAACACAGCATGCGTCTCACTTCTTTGGGACCCGTTTGCTGACTACCAGCGGGGGCTGAGGCACTGCACTGCTTCGCCTTCTGCCGACAACATCTGCTCCACTCCTCACTCTCGACGGTGTAAAAGCTTTAATGTTGTTGAGTGGTGACCCATAAAATCTGTCTACGATTTGTGTTTCACACTCGATAGCAATGGAGGCAAAACACCGTTTACATTTGATGAGTGTTTTCTTACAGTAGTATGCAATACATCAATGTGGTACAGAATTAATTTCACTGTTTCTGATCCAGTGCGCTATAATTAAAGCGTCACATCCTGCTCTTTTTCCTTTCACAGGAGATTCTTCAAATAATTTATTGTGTCATGAATTCATATGTGTTAGTCAAGGTACAGAGGGTAAATGCAATGTAATGTGTTTAGTTTCTTTCTCTGATTCCCTGTGGTAAATGGGTGCGAAACATTGTGTCAATACCTTTCAGAACCTGCTCTATAGCAACTAAAGCAAATTGCTTGTTTTGAGGTCCATACATTAAATAATGGAGAATTGAGTGCTGTTCAAAAGTGATATTTAAAATATTCAATTGGATTTAAGGCGACAAAATTGCCTATATTTGAAGCTACCCAGAGAAAAAGTAAGTTCCTAGAGCTTCTGTTAGCAAATGTCTGCAGAGAGTTCATAATTGCTACTGTGGAAATTTAGCATAGGGGCCCTGTAGTAACCAAGAGGTTCCATTCCTTCATACTTATCACCCTGGCATGTGAGTCTTAAGTGAAGAACAATATTGAATTTCGTATCGTTGATGGTCAATTCGAATTTCTTCAGAGAGGCTTGTATTGTGAAGTAGCTTGGCAGTCAGAAAGCCAGGGATCTATGACCATTAACACAACTTACTGTGTCGAGCTATCAAGAGGATTCTCCTGATTTCGTTACAGAATTTTTTCAGGAAATTCGCAGCCCCATAAAATAAATCAGAATAAAAAAACTCGCACACGCTGGCCACTACCACAGTTAGAACTGACGACTCCTTGAACCGTTGCGACACGAGACATGGGCGGTACCACAGGGCTGATTACACACTGCCGCCAGCACGCCACTCTCATCATGTTGTTGGCCACTCAGCCTCATAATGCATCATGAAAGATAATAAAAGTGGTCACTAATGTGAAGAATAGCATTTCTTTAGCCGTAAAATTGAATATTCTGTCTCAGTGTCTTAGATTACATGAGGATTATATAGCATGAGTCATTAAAATGGAAAGGGAATATCGAGTAAATTTAGCAAGTCAATTCAGTACCATACGCGGAAGTGATTTCACTGTCATGGTGTTGCCAAATGTTTGTGACGATGTTGCCAATTCTCGGCTGTGCTAGGAACAGCTCTGTAGCGTTATGGAAGAAGAATCCAGTCCTCATGTCACAGGAGGATACGGAGAGGAGGAGTGGGGTTTGGTTAATATGCAGTCTTTTCTCCTACCAGTTGTGTCAAACATTCAGGTGTGTAATCTTCCACCACGATTACAGTTTCCCACAAAATATTTACGAATAAAACACTTTCCTTGTTACCTTGTGACAAAAGATTATTTCAGTACAATAAAAAGTCTTTGGAAATCAACTTTGCTCACCTGTCACGAAAAGTAAGATAACAAACACTTTGCACCTCGAAATCGATTGCGTCTATGTGCAGTCTTGTGATCATTCAAGTAGAATTTCATGAATTGCACGAAAATGTAGAAAAATGTTGGTGCGAATGGAAGCCGTTAGAAACACTATTAACTAGTTATTCTGTACCCTGTAATAATCAATTCATTTGAAAATTCAGAAGAAACTAACAATTATGCCCATTAAGACAGAAAATAAAGTGCAGACGCGGGCACTGTGCAGATCTGCGCTTTTTCATCTTCAGATCTATACAAACCAGATCTATACTAATCAGCGTATTCATTGCTTTCGTAATGTTTCCCTCTTGTTTAGTCTTCTAGTGATGAATTGGATCCACACCTATGAGTCTGACTGTTTCTTTGTATCCTTCCATCTACTATTTTTGTGTGTTATTGTTCAGTGTTCAAAAAGCAAAATATTATGCCTGCTTCCACGAGGTATTAAAAGGAGGTCGCTAGAAGGCTGACGAATTATAATCAAAATACAGTGAGACGCCAATTTGTCTGTCGTCATGGTGTTAAGTCGACAGAAATAGTTGGGTGTTATTGTCTGCATCACCGGCATCCTGTTGTCGTCTTCACTTATTGAGATTTTCATATTACCCTGAACACAAGACGCCGAGATAAATGTGTATATTCTCCGCGACGAAACATCACACATTCCATTCATCCTGATCCATTCGTTACGTGCATCGGCAGCAATGAGTGATAGGAAAGCTGTTGTGAGGTGACGAATAACAATAAAAATGGTAGTAATAACAAATCAGTAAACAAGAATGTTTACTTCATTTGAGACGATTAACAAAATAACCAAGAAAGGCTGTTTAATTGGACCACTGCATAGGTGTTCTTACCATTTTGTTACTGAATTCCGTTCTGGTTGTTTGCAGAGAGAAAAGATAGAACCCTCTAGCCATACTTCTCGCTAGTACAACGAGATATTACCTAACAACTATATTTGCTGTATATCATGAGACGAACATGGTATCACCGAGCTGATATTTGAAATACATTTCTGTTTTCTCTCTCTCTCTCTCTCTCTCTCTCTGTCTCTTTATTTTTCTTGTCATTTTTTGAGGAAAGCATCGAGAAGAGCGATTAATAAGCAAGTAGGCATTTAACCTATTTACAGTTATTTTCATTGGGATACATAATGCAAAAATACAACTTTTAAGTGTATTATTGCGTAATTCCAGTTATTGAGAGTCCATTCATGAGCTTGCTCGCATTCAGTGGGGTGAAACCTATCATAGAAGCAAGCAAAACACAAATATTTCTTGCACCATGCGCCACACACAAACGAAATTTCGCTGCACTGACGAGTTGTCCGATATATTACACGGAAAACATATCTGATTCATGTTGCTAAATACAGCTCTATCAGATATCAATTTGGATGCGTACCAAGTGTATAAAAGTAGATCTAGAAATACGCAGAAAGTCACATAGAGGTATTCGACTGAAACATAGCCATGACCAAGACTTTAACTGGGGTCGATAGCATCCTCGTCTACCACCTTGACAACTCGAACGGTGACATTGCCGTTTACTTACGTTTACTGGTATCAAAGCTACAGCATGAAAGCACAAAAATATTAATATAGCCAGAAGATCATTAACTTTGGAACCCATAGAAAGTAAAGCAGTCATCAGTCGGGAGAGTGGATCGAACACCACAGTACTTTAATAGGCACGGTCTTGTTGGAGAGGTATGCCGATCTTCTCCTTCGACCTTTGAGTTGACTTTACTAGCCAGTTAATAGGGGCACGTACTGTTTAACGTGGCCTTCGAACGACAGTGGAACTCGCCATTTTTCACATTAATAAACACTGCCTGAGGTGAAATAAGTGTAAAATGGAGCGTAAAAATGGTAGGCCTGACGAGGGACAGAACCTCAGACCTTCAAATCAGTAGTTCTTTATCACTTTGCCACCATTCAGGTACTACTGTGGATTCTGCTTGGCATTAAAATTAAGGATCTCTCGTTTTTGCCTGCCTTGGCACTTGCATGTCCCTTAGATGACGTTACTTTGGGATTACGTGTGTGTAGACGATTTCCGATGCCCACTCACGGAAGACAAGGATACACAGTCTAGCTTCAATATTACAAATACGCCTCAGTTTGTGGATGAGCTCAGACTTAGGTTGATAATCATTTTGAATATTTAGCAGTGCTGTACCCACTGGTGCTAAACTAGTTTTCAACCAATTACTCCCACAGCTAGAGGAAGACTACTTGTGATACTTCTTAGACAAAATACTTACGCAATGCTATTAGACTAAAAGATCAACCTGACACAAACTGTGGGAAGTCTGTTTTACAACCTTCATACCTGGATAAAGAGATTTTCCTATTTGAGATATCTGTGAACGTTGCTGCATAAAACAATGTAAAAAGAAACTAAATTACTTCAGCTACGCCAAGGTTTAAACAAATCGTCTTAACAGCACTAAATAGTGGTTTGTGAATCGTTTACCTTCCGTAATCTGCCGCATTACGCTGGTTGGAAGGCAAAAAGCTTACTGACAGATTTCACAGAAGGAAAAGGGGGACGAAATGTCTCCCACTGAAAGGTCATGTTGTTTTATTTAAATGATTACAAAATCAGGTAAAACGAACATTGATTTTGTCAGTATAAGCACATTGCTGTTGTCAGCATGATGTTGCACCGCCCAGGGCCTGTAATGATAAAGTGCCCATATAGGTCAGGCATATTGTATATAGAAATGGAAGAGAGTGCACCATCTGTATGCATTGCATACACACATAAATTACTGTTATAGTGTACTTATGGAGCCCAATGAGAGAATTGCATATTTTCCGGTTAGAAAGAGCACTGGCAAACAGTCTTCGCTACATTATGTTACTTAAACTGGTGTCACCCTGAGCTAGAATTGTGTCAGGACAGTGAGATGGTCTGTGAAATACTTTCCTACAATATAGAAGCGAATATTCTATTTGAACTAATATTACGAAAATTATGAACTTAGGTAGCTTAGAATGAAAATCTTTCTGTTTATTGCAAAGGAAAACAATTGATTTTCTAAAACATTCTCTGTCACACGCAACTTAAAACAGGTCACGTCGACCAAATCGTATGGAAGAACTGACAGCAATGTATATCGGAAGGCAGTAAGATCCCTTGGCTTTTCGTTTGGTAGTATTCGACAGCCATTTCTAGACGCAAGTAAATGAAGAAAGGCAGTGCGTTTTTGTTATCAAGTAACGTCTTCATATATTACTTTAGTTTTAATGTAATCTACGAGTAATTGCTGATGTTTGATATTAACATGAAAGGATTCTGTAGACAGGGAAAGAACCTGCTCTTGGGCAACTACTTCTGTAAGGACCAAAAGGCCTTAAAAGGTCTTGAAGCATATGTGTTCCAGCAGCGGTATGAAGAAAATGATAGTAATAATGATGGTAATAATCGAATTATCTGGTAATTTCACACTTCATAGTGAATTTTCTCGAACTAAGAAATTTCCTTAATTAGTGAAAATTTCAAAATGGCTTTGTAGGGAAGCAGCCTACTCACGCCATAATAAATTCTCATCAGTCTTTCCATTGTGTGCCAGCCTAGTCCGTTGTAACTATCTCTGACATCATAAATGTTGCACAATACTTTAAAAATCAAGTAAATAACCTGAAACAGTTGTAGCATGTCAGGAGTAATACTAAATTAAAATGTGTTAAATGTCAGTTCGATAACTTTACCATTTTCGAAATTTGGACGTTTTTCTGTAAAAATCATTGGCACAACAGAAAAGAGCTAGAGACTTAAAAATTTATATTTAGATTCCTTTTTCATAATAATTTAATAGAAACAGTACTTTGGATCTCTCAAATTAAGATTTTAGTTGAAATTCGATATTTTCTGGTTTTTGACTTAAAAATTAAGGAAGCAAGATAGATTAAGTAGGCTAATAAATAAGGCTAGGATATTTATATTTAAGTAGAATGGAGATCCGCTATAATCATAAAGATGTGAGAAGTTTCAATAGAATAACTATATAACTATAGCGATAGCGTATCTCCAAAGGGCAAGTTCAGAGCTCGTCTACTGCGTGTAGTGTAATTTAATTAATTCTCGCGCCCAAAATATTTTACTTAGCCACGTCAGATTTTTATTATGATTCCTTACCTGTGTGCTGAATGCACATTTAAATTGAGAGCTTCATCGGTCATCAGCAAAAGGGGCTATGATTTATTCAATAACTTAAAGTGGTGCATTACTAGCCCAGCGGCTAGTCGGGAGAGCCGATTTGATCAGGCGTTCCCTTAGCCGTCCGCACCGCGGCTTTATATACACTCCTGGAGATGGAAAAAAGAACACATTGACACCGGTGTGTCAGACACACCATACTTGCTCCAGACACTGCGAGAGGGCTGTACAAGCAATGATCACACGCACGGCACAGCGGACACACCAGGAACTGCGGTGTTGGCCGTCGAATGGCGCTAGCTGCGCAGCATTTGTGCACCGCCGCCGTCAGTGTCAGCCAGTTTGCCGTGGCATATGGAGCTCCATCGCAGTCTTTAACACTGGTAGCATGTCGCGACGTGAACCGTATGTGCAGTTGACGGACTTTGAGCGAGGGCGTATAGTGGGCATGCGGGTGGCCGCGTGGACGTACCGTCGAATTGCTCAACACTTGGGGCGTGAGGTCTCCACAGTACATCGATGTTGTCGCCAGTGGTCGGCGGAAGGTGCACGTGCCCGTCGACCTGGGACCGCAGCGACACACGGATGCACGCCAAGACCGTAGGATCCTATGCAGTGCCGTAAGGGACCGCACCGCTACTTCCCAGCAAATTAGGGACACTGTTGCTCCTGGGGTATCGGCGAGGACCATTCGCAACCGTCTCCATGAAGCTGGGCTACGGTCCCGCACACCGTTAGGCCGTCTTCCGCTCACGCCCCAACATCGTGCAGCCCGCCTCCAGTGGTGTCGCGACAGGCGTGAATGGAGGGACGAATGGAGACGTGTCGTCTTCAGCGATGAGAGTCGCTTCTGCCTTGGTGCCAATGATGGTCGTATGCGTGTTTGGCGCCGTGCACGTGAGCGCCACAATCAGGACTGCATACGACCGAGGCACACAGGGCCAACACCCGGCATCATGGTGTGGGGAGCGATCTCCTACACTGGCCGTACACCACTGGTGATCGTCGAGGGGACACTGAATAGTGCACGGTACATCCAAACCGTCATCGAACCCATCGTTCTACCATTCCTAGACCAGCAAGGGAACTTGCTGTTCCAATAGGACAATGTACGTCCGCATGTATCCCGTGCCACCCAACGTGCTCTAGAAGATGTAAGTCAAGTACCCTGGCCAGCAAGATCTCCGGATCTGTCCCCCATTGAGCATGTTTGGGACTGGATGAAGCGTCGTCTCACGCGGTCTGCACGTCCAGCACGAACGCTGGTCCAACTGAGGCGCCAGGTGGAAATGGCATGGCAAGCCGTTCCACAGGACTACATCCAGCATCTCTACGATCGTCTCCATGGGAGAATAGCAGCCTGCATTGCTGCGAAAGGTGGATATACACTGTACTAGTGCCGACATTGTGCATGCTCTGTTGCATGTGTCTATGTGCCTGTGGTTCTGTCAGTGTGATCATGTGATGTATCTGACCCCAGGAATGTGTCAATAAAGTTTCCCCTTCCTGGGACAATGAAGTCACGGTGTTCTTATTTCAATTTCCAGGAGTGTATAAGAACGCTGCGCGAGGAAGAAAGGCCCCAGTTCTCTCCAGACGCAGATTAGCACACCATCTGTGCCGGGAGTCGCGTCGCGTCGGTATCATTGCTATAAACAGCCTCGGATGCCGTATTAAGTTACTCGGGACACGCATAACCATGAAATCGTTTTCGAGTGAAGTGTTAATTCGGCGATGACTTTAATGATATATCTTCAGTTTGCGTACGTCGTATTTTCACGTGCCGCCACGGGACAGACATTCTACCATTATTTAGCGTGGCGTTTGATGAACATTATCATCAAATTATAGCGAGCATTCATTTAAAGATTTAATTTGGACAGTTATAGTTGCGTCAGCTCATTAGACTCTGAACTGCTCTGTTAGTCAGGTTGTGTGGATTCTTTTTTTTTTTTTCATCTGTGACTTTCAGATTACAGAGAAATTTTTTTTTTACGATCGTTTTTGATTATGAATCCCAGACAATCTCCTAATGCCTCAGAGCTATAAGCTGTAGCTATAAGTGTATTTCTCAGATGAAGTGGGCACTAGGAATTCTAATTACAGGCTTCACGTTTTGCTAATCACTTTCTGGTTGCCAAAATTGTAGTTACAGAGTCAGTGTTGAGAACGGCAAAACAACAGCATAAATAAAGAGGAACATTTAAATAACAATAATTCCACCGCCGCCCCACATATGGTTAGACGGCAGGGAAATGCTTCTTTACTACATTACAAACCAAACATTAATTAACAAGTATTAATTACACCCGCCGCCCCACAGCTTCATCGATGCTATGATGCCTAGAAAAGTCTTTACATCCTGCTAACATGAGAATAGCATAATCTCCATGTCAGAAGCTTGCTTCTACTTAACCATTTAACAGACTCGCATTTTTTCCACCGTGACTAATTTTGTAAGCTAAGCACATCATCCGTTACAGCACACTCCTAGGGCTGGGAAATGTGGCCACAATAGTCTGGTGGAACGAACTATCACAAGTGCAATGCATGGGTTCAGGCATTTACTTTTAAGAGGCACAAACATATTTACGTTACCTCTGGTAACCTCAAAATAAAGATATTATAATCCAGAATCAGCATTAAACATCACGTTCCTTCATTCCCAACTGGGCAAAGCCGGTTTACGTTGGGAAATGACATAGTTGGAGGTCATAGTAAACAGAAATACTGTCGCCAGTAAACTTACTTACATTAGAAAATTTTATATTATTTGATGAACCGATACCCATTGAAGGGAACAGGGCTGTTATTTTACTTGAACTTGATTGAACTAGAGACGTTGAAAAATTTGATGCTGGACTGTGATTCGAATTCGTATCTCCTCTTTCGAGGATCTGAATCTCTCGGAACAGTAGAGTTCAATCATTTCGTTCCTTTTTCCTAGACTTCAATCTTCTCTAGGTCTCCTCCAAAAGTAAGTATGTGGGTCCGAATCCTGATCCAGTACAAAAATATTCATAATTTCATTTCAAGCGCCATCATGTGCACACCGGCCTGCTAGTGAAAAATTAACGTGCATTTTTAATGTCTGTTCATGTGTTGCCAACAATTTCAGGTCAAATACGCACACATCTTACTGTTGGTGAGTAAGCAATTGATACTTAAGCTATATTCGTGGACGATAAAGAAGAACGATAGGAGTGTGGTTCGATTGTCGCTCAGGCACAAAGATTTGTATCCTTCTTTTAAATTCAAACACCTAGCAGCTGGTAAGAAAAACCGATACGTAACATTTGATTTTACTTAATTAACAATCCGATTACGTGTTGGGTTTCTTATCTCCATCACAGAACTTCACATCATGGACTTCATCTTTAAATGCATACACACTTTGTTGCTTCTGAATGGAGGTATATCAAACATCTTCCGTGGTTAGTTATCAGGAATGAAAGGGTCTCGAGAGGAGTCCCGGTTTATTACAAAAATTGTCGACTTTTATTTGCAGTTCTTTTTTTTTTTTACTGATATTGGCGAAAATTTCGGTAATTCATGACTCTTCACGGCTAGTCAGCAATATCAAACGATTAGATTAGATTGGATTAATACTTGTTCCATAGATCATGAATACAACATTTCGTAATGATGTGGAACGTGTCATTTTAATGAGATTTCCTTACATACCAGTATACAATTTCTTTACAACAATCCTTTACCCTCTCTCTCATTCTTTTTTATTTTCATCTCTCTCTCTCCCTCTCTTCTGTCTCTCTCTCTCTCTCTCTCTCTCTCTCTCTCTCTCTCACACACACACACACACACACACACACACACACACACATTCTTTTTTACTTTTATTTGTTTGGTGTTTTAGACTATCGGCGAGGCACGAAAACGTCCGTGAATGAGTTTCTTAGTTTTGAGTACAGTTACGAAAAAAATATAAAAACAACTATGAGAGCTACTGATTTATGTTTCTTAGTTTGCAGTACGTTCTGAGTATTATTAGTAACTACGCTCCAGTCCCTAAACCTAGTTACAGAAATGCGAATCAGACGCATTACGTATTCCAGGCTGTAGCAGCCGCGTCTTTGAGACGACAGATATGGTCACATCCCAGCCCGCCGTACGATCACATCGGTTCGTCTTCTTCCTGCCAGGACTGAACTGAGATTTGGCAACTAGGCAAGGTATGTTTGGCAACTATGTGATCGACGAGTTACTTCCTGGTGTGCACGGAATTAAGCCTCAAAGTTCACTTGATTTTTCCTGTCATTTCCATTGAATAATCTGAGTTATTATTGCTTGAGGTGTAACAAAAGATTGAAAATTTACGGTTTTCAGTTCAGGAAAGTCGTTGCACGTAGAAATCGCAACTAATCTCGTCTTTTAAAAAGCGGTTTACGACTTCTAGCCACTATTGGCCTCGTAAGTGGAAGGCACAACACATACCTCTTCGCTAGCTGTGTGTGGACGTGCTGGCCTGTGAAAAAGAGTTTGTTCTCGTTTGCGGTTGCAATCTCGCACACTGCAACGTTTTTATCCCTTCTGTGAAAGAGTTAAAGCACTCAGAAAGAACATCGATAAGGAAATCGCAAGAAAATACTTTCAGCTCACAGTGCAATGGGGAAAACTTACAGTGCTGCACAACAGGTAACGACTCTTTCGCTGCTGACATGCCAATTTTGGGTTTCTAGGAACACATAACTTTATTTATGAAATGCCACATTTGCGTACTTGTTGAGTATGACACAGTATACTAATTAAACACAAACCCAAGCGAAATGTGAGTAGTATTTTACTAATTCGTGCCGACAGAGGCACGCTTGTGTACAGATACTCACTTTTATTAAAACAGACTTTCGTCGTAAGATTATCGTTGGTAGTTTAATTTCATTTCTTGTAATACAGTGCACAATTTTCGTAAGATTTCTTTTAGTGTTGTTGAAACAATACTAAACCTGAGAGAGAAATTAATCATCGATATATGCGACTTCTCTGTTGTTATCTATAACAGTCTCACAATGCACATGAACTTTAGTGATTACATGCATGTACAAAACTTGTTCTGAGTTAAAGCTGTCAAACAAGGTTTGAAGAAGAATATAATGACACTACCAGACGACTGCTAATGCAGAAAACACTTTTCTGACTATTTTGGCACGATGCGCTCCCATACAGAATGCAAAAGCTTCGAGACGCATCTGCTGCCTGGCCATCTATTAAACCTGAAAAGAACAATATGTCGCAGAAGTTAGCCCTTTTTCCACATGTGGCTATTTTGGGTTGAGAAGTGAAGGGAATTATGTTCAAAGTTCCATTAATTTGATAACTTCAGCAGACAGCAGAATTGCGTTTTAAAAAATGCAGCAGCAAATGTAACAGAACTCACGACGCCTTATCTACGATGCGCAATGCTTACCGTTACGCTACTAGCTGTCGTATAGCTAATGCAGCTCCAGAAGTCAACAGCAGTTCTGCCAGAACTTCCGCAGTCCACAGTGCTGTGAGATAATGCATATGGCCGGATCTAGACTTCTGTGAGACAGACTGTTACAGCTCTTCTTTTGCACTGCAGGACGTTTTCAACAAACAGATAGCGCAATAGAGTAGCTCAAATGGAAAAGAACACTTCCTATTTAAATTTCTGTATCCTACTCTGTTGGCAATTCTGTGTAGGTGGCTGTTACGTGATTTTATTTCGGTGATTACAAAATAGAGTCGAATGTATGCACTGGGTAGCCGTGGCAGCTAGTTCATGTCGATCCGGTGAACCAAGAAAATGAATGTACTGAACATGCTGCAAACCACTACAGAGAGCCAGTATGTAAGAATTCTCATCGAGTGTGCCGCAACGGTATTACGATAGCAAAAAGAGCCTCAGAGAAGAAAATTTGGTGTTTTGTTGGATTGGTGATAGGTTCCTATGATAGTGATCTGGGTTTTAATCCAACTTCTGCCGATGATTGTTAATAGGGAGAGACAGAGACTAATCTCTTCTGGCTACGCCAAGTGAAGAAGGTGTAATGGCATTGTGTCTGAAATTCACATTAAACATGATATTCCTTCTCTACCAAGTACACGTTAGGTTGAAGCACAAAAATTCAGGAGTGGCGACATATAGAAACTCTATCACGAGTAATCTTTCTTATACTAGTTATTTAATTCTAGTGACGAAACAAACGCTATGCAGGGTCACAGGGCCCTTATTCCATCTTCAATAAAAGATCTCGATAAAATTAATTCTGAACTTGGAATGCAAATCAGACCGCCCTTAACGCGGAATTTGATCCCTTCGTGACAATACAGCTCGACTACTATCTGTTGTTTGTTCAAAACTGCAGATTCTTCAACATCTCCACATATTCCACGTGAACGGGTTCGAATCCTGGTCCGTTACTAAAGTTTTCATTATGCAATTTCGAGCTCTAGCATGAGAACACCTATCTGCTGGTGGATAATAATTTTGATTTTTAATGCATTTTCATTCGTTGTCAGCATTAACGATATCTGACGTTTTTGACTCCCAGTGAGACACAGAACTATTTGAGAAATCACTGTAAGTTCAAGGATGTTATTCCGAGCTGCTGGTGGAAATAAATTCGGTAGCTGACGTCTCTTTGTGTGTAATCAATAACGATATGTGTGGGGTCCGATTCTCATTCGGCACTGAACTCTTCGTCATATTATTTCTAGGTCAAACATGCTCACGTGTCGCTGCTGGTGTAGAATATAACAGCTCTAGAATATAACAGCGATAGGTGCCGGGTTGGTGTCCTGGGAAGGAAAACATTAATGTTTCGTCTCGTCATTTCAGATAAAACATCTAGCTACTGCCGAGAAAATCCTATGTGTCACAGTTGATTGTGCTTTGATAACAATCCGATTAGGTTCTGGGTTCGAATCCCTGTCCAACACAAAGCTTTACCTCACGGCATTTCAAGTAACTTACTTCTGAAACGCAGTATTTAACATCTCTCGTAGTTCGTTAACAGGGACAATAGATGCCGGGTAGGAATTCGCGTTCGTTGAAAATGTTTACGTTATGTAATTTGAAGTTGATATTTGCCAACTGATACTGTCGAATATCGAGTTATATCACTCTCTATATGCCTAGTCAGGAATGACTCTTAGTTTCCGTCAGTCACGAAATCTTAGTCTGCATGACCTGGGTTTGAATCCATATGGAGAACGAGGCTGTTCGTACATATTCTCAACTAGCTGCTAGTGAATAACGTACATTTTTAATGTCATTTTGTGTTAAATAACAAGTACGGTATGTTACTCTGAAGTGGAAATCATGAATACGATGAACTTACTACGTGCATTACTTATCTGACGTAATAATGAGAGTGGTAATACACTCCTGGAAATTGAAATAAGAACACCGTGAATTCATTGTCCCAGGAAGGGGAAACTTTATTGACACATTCCTGGGGTCAGATACATCACATGATCACACTGACAGAACCACAGGCACATAGACACAGGCAACAGAGCATGCACAATGTCGGCACTAGTACAGTGTATATCCACCTTTCGCAGCAATGCAGGCTGCTATTCTCCCATGGAGACGATCGTAGAGATGCTGGATGTAGTCCTGTGGAACGGCTTGCCATGCCATTTCCACCTGGCGCCTCAGTTGGACCAGCGTTCGTGCTGGACGTGCAGACCGCGTGAGACGACGCTTCATCCAGTCCCAAACATGCTCAATGGGGGACAGATCCGGAGATCTTGCTGGCCAGGGTAGTTGACTTACACCTTCTGGAGCACGTTGGGTGGCACGGGATACATGCGGACGTGCATTGTCCTGTTGGAACAGCAAGTTCCCTTGCCGGTCTAGGAATGGTAGAACGATGTGTTCGATGACGGTTTGGATGTACCGTGCACTATTCAGTGTCCCCTCGACGATCACCAGTGGTGTACGGCAAGTGTAGGAGATCGCTCCCCACACCATGATGCCGGGTGTTGGCCCTGTGTGCCTCGGTCGTATGCAGTTCTGATTGTGGCGCTCACCTGCACGGCGCCAAACACGCATACGACCATCATTGGCACCAAGGCAGAAGCGACTCTCATCGCTGAAGACGACACGTCTCCATTCGTCCCTCCATTCACGCCTGTCGCGACACCACTGGAGGCGGGCTGCACGGAGTTGGGGCGTGAGCGGAAGACGCCCTAACGGTGTGCGGGACCGTAGCCCAGCTTCATGGAGACGGTTGCGAATGGTCCTCGCCGATACCCCAGGAGCAACAGTGTCCCTAATTTGTTGGGAAGTGGCGGTGCGGTCCCCTACGGCACTGCGTAGGATCCTACGGTCTTGGCGTGCATCCGTGCGTCGCTGCGGTCCGGTCCCAGGTCGACGGGCACGTGCACCTTCCGCCGACCACTGGCGACAACATCGATGTACTGTGGAGACCTCACGCCCCACGTGTTGAGCAATTCGGCGGTACGTCCACCCGGCCTCCCGCATACCCACTATACGCCCTCGCTCAAAGTCCGTCAACTGCACATACGGTTCACGTCCACGCTGTCGCGGCATGCTACCAGTGTTAAAGACTGCGATGGAGCTCCGTATGCCACGGCAAACTGGCTGACACTGACGGCGGCGGTGCACAAATGCTGCGCAGCTAGCGCCATTCGACGGCCAACACCGCGGTTCCTGGTGTGTCCGCTGTGCCGTGCGTGTGATCATTGCTTGTACAGACCTCTCGCAGTGTCCGGAGCAAGTATGGTGGGTCTGACACACCGGTGTCAATGTGTTCTTTTTTCCATTTCCAGGAGTGTATTTCACGTATGTCATTTATTGCGATAAATGTGAGCTTACACGCCTTAAGGACAGTCTTACCTGTGATAAGGTGTTCCCTGATATTTGAAGAATCGTGGTATTACTTTACATCTTGAGTGATTGCGATACAGAGCAGTGTTTTCTAGTGGTGACTTGTTGGAATCATTTTCAATACTCAAACGACTGTACCAACGAGCGATTAGAGGACCTGTTAGACAGCTGCGTTATGTGGGTTGCATGAGAATCAGGGGAAATGCAATTCAGGTCGTTCGTATGCTTTTGAGCATGACTGTACATGATTATAATGACTGGCATGAGAATGGATGAATGATTTCAAACAATTTTTTGTTGTAATCCAAACTGCCTTATACGTTGCATCAGAAATGACTTGCAATTAAAACTTAGGTTGTGATGGAAAAAGAGCTCTGCCTGAAGTAATCGGTCAGACGAGAATCGTAAGCTCGAATTCGACAGTTTTGTCAATATATCACTTAGGAACAGTTATGCATTTGTCACTATGGCGCTGTTCCTCCTACCTCCAGTGGTTCATTTCTGCAGTGGAATGAACACTCTTCGCAAATATTTAGGTAGGAGGAAGGTAAAACATTCTCACTACTACTTGGTTTTAGAGGCAGATGAAGTTAAATCTTAAGGGAAAAGTTTGCTCCAGATTGCGTTGCGTGGTTGAGTGTACACATCCAGACACAGTGTCATCGCAACTGCATGGACTATCCTAGCACATCTCCTACCACAGCCATATTCCATGTTATCCCATTATCCCCATTACTCGCGGCATTCGCCGATTCTTGTAAGAGTACGAGCGTGGTGTGCATCCACAATGAATGATCATTGGCCGTTCTCACCTTAATTATAGATGCAGTGTCTGTTATTTCAGATATGTCCAGAAGGACAGACATTTCGATCCTGCAGCGACTATGAATCAAGACACAAAAGAATTAATGACAATAAATACCACATTTCATTGATCAGAATCAATGGGGAAAGTTGAAAATTTGTACCAGACTGGGATTCGAACCCGGGTCTCGTCTTTACTAGGCAGATGTGCTGACCAGTGTGCCATCCAGACGCAGTGGTCATTGCTACTGCACAGAATACCCTAGCGGGAATTCCAGTCTGGTAGAAACAGTCAACTTTCGCCACTGATTTTGATCAATTCCCATTGGCAGATAAGGTAATTAATTCCTTTGTGTTTTGATTTATAGTGCCTACAGACAGTATCAAGATGATGTCTGTTCTTTCAGACATATCCCTTAAGGCTGACATCACTTATGGAATAAAAGCAATTGATGGAGTCCATACACGGATTGTAAAGTTATTATTTCACCTCTGTCTACTGAAAGGAATTTTTGTTATGAATCTGCCCTGCCTGGTATTCAGATACTTACCATACATTACAATGATTAACCACATAATAGGATTTGTAGACTCCTAGTTTGCAACGTATTTCTTTTTGGCACATAAGTTTTATCCATGACTGTTGCTGTTGTGCCATGTAGGCATGCACACTTTACTCCACAGTACAGCTTTGAATAACGTTATTTTAACATATGAGTGTACAAATAGAAACGCTAAGACACTCGGAACTGTCACTGATTCACACTTTAAGTGACTGGAAGGTACACAGAATATATAGAGACATATTACTGCCGGAGGTACACGTCAAACAGGCATCTTTCGCAAACGCTATAGTCCTTCTGTAAGTTGAAAAGCGAACAGCGCTTGTTGTGGGAGAAGTGGCATTTCACGGAGGAGCGCTACAGCTGCAGTACTGGATTACTAAAAATCATTTCCCCGTCTTAGTAGTGCACAGCTGTGTGCCGCAATTTACGTAGATACTGTCTAAGTGCCTTTCTTGTGTTAGCGTTATTAGGAACTAATATCTTTGTTTTGCATAGCGTTAACGAATTTCGTAGAAAATAAACACTGCCCCGGGCATATCTGTGCACTGCATCAACACTGATTCAAAAGACACGTTGTGGAAAGATACGCATAACTTTGTGAAACAGCGTGCAGTTAGTTCTTGCAACATAGTGAGGTCGGAGTCGTACCAAACAGGTTGCGAGTTAGGCCTCTGCGCCGTGAGTGCAGCTCCAGAGAGGGCGAATAACTGATTGAAAAAGTTGAAACGATATGGAGCGGGTTGGAAGTGATTTTGAGCTCATTCCAGAGAAAATTACAATAAAGCTGATCATATAAGTTTATTTAACACTTTTGGCAATTCACTGTGCAACACGAAAAGAGTCAGAAAATATATATATACAAGAAAGAGACACAACCTTTAATAAATACAATCCACACTCAATTAAAAACATAAGACCATTACATCTGCAATAACTCGATTAAGAAATATTCACAATTAATATATTTACTTTAAAGTTATACTGAATGACTCGAACATCTATAAGAATGAGGCTAGTGCAAGAATAGCTTTGAATTATTCTTCAAAAGATTCTGTGGCCAAAATGCTACAAATATTTACCCTTTAGATTTTGGAAGAGATCCCTTTGGATATATCAAATAAACAGTCATAAAGATTTTGACCAAGGCAGTAAGCATAGAAAAGCCTACCACTAGAACCTTAAGATTACAGAATAGTAGAGGCAATAAAAATATAAGAAACGTTAAAACATTAAAGTTCATTCATAGAGTCTTGATCGCAACAGATCGTCATTTCGGTTGGCAACCGCTTTTAGTCTATAATTTAGACCATCCTCAGACCGTAGACTACTTGATGGCGTTTGGAGGCGGTGGACGGGGTAAGAACACAGACGTCAGTCAACTGTTCCTACCAAGAGCAGTTGACGCCCGTGTTCTTATGAATCTTGATCCCTCCACAGGCACCACCCTCCATCGTGGTGTCTACAGCCTGAAGATGGTGTAAATTATAGACCGAAACCAGTTGCCAATCGAAATGAAGATCTGTTGCGATGAAGATCTTTTCACTAAATTTCAGTATTTTATACCAATCGCTATATACTCTCAACAATAATAATTCTTCCTAATCTTAAAACGTCATTCTAGTAATTCAGATTAACACAAATTACAAATTTTCGTTGAAAGAAAGAACATTCTTGGTCTGAGCAGAACAGCAAACCACCATGGTACTGTTCTAACAACTTATTTTAGAAAGCATTATCTTCCGGTTAACTGTCTTTTCTACAGAATATCAGTAATTCCTAATCATTTAATAAGCTAGTACATAATCGCATGCGACACTAATTATAGCATGTTGAAAGCTATTAAAGGTATGCTCTTAAATTTTAAGGCAGTTTCTCTGACATGCAATATATGCGATCAACTGACCAACGAGAGACGTTAAACAGTTCTGAAAATATTTAGTAAATGAAACTTGAAATTTATGAGCTGGAACAAATTTTAGTACGGAAGACAGTTGAATTGACTTGGTAGTTTAAGCAGTGTGCCACAAGTGCCACAAATACCGGCATGGTTAAATTAAACTTTCAACATTTAATACGTTATGACACGGAACCTCGCAACCATACGAGGACCAGACTTGCTAGCGTTAATGTGAATGACATGAGGAAGAGACATAATGCTGAATCAGTTCAAGTGAAACACTTTTAATGAGCTGCTACGGTACATCATACCTTTATATACCGGTAACATTACTGCTACAAAAGGGGCTCCGTATGGCGCCCATCAGTGTCCAGAAGAGTATGAAAACTCAGGATTGCATTCTGCACAGCAGAACGAAGCATGTCCGTAGGTATGCTGGCTACCTCTCTTGATATGTTGCGCTTCAGATCAGCACATGTGTGAATGTTCCCCAGGTAAACGCTGTCCTTCCGGTAGCCCCACAACCAGAAATCACAGGGAGTGAGATAGGTCATCGTGCCGGCCAAGCATTTTGTTTGAAACGATCGACTGACAATTGGATCATTTCCAAATGTGTTTCAGAGAAGCACGCAAACTTCAGGAGCGGTGTGCGGTTGGGTCCCATCTTCCATAACAGCAGTCGAGTTCAATGCGTCTCTCTCCTGTAGGGCGGGTATGATATATCTCAGTAACGCTGGCCAATCACACTGCACGTCTTTGATCCTTGAGAGCCAACCTGTTCAAAAAAAGAATGAGCCAATGATGAACGTAGTCGTGAAGCCACAGCATACGGTGTCACGTTCACCATACATACGAACTTCATGCACAGTGACTGGAGGTGAAGATCCCCACACTTGGCAAGTCTGTGTGTTCACCTGACCAGTCAGAGAGAAATGAGCTTCGTCTGTCTGTAGGATGGTTCAGGGCCAGCCCTTGTCAACTGCAGCACGGGCACTGCGCGCAGCGTTGTCTGCTATAGCGACAGCGATTTCATCAACTGGTCAACTGGTGCGACGACCAGTTGTCCAATTGATTCGAACTTCGTCATGCTCCGCACAGTAGGTGCAGAAAGAGAATTCTTCCGTAATCTTTTCAGTCGGCGATAATCTCGGAGTGCAGCTGCAGCATTACTGATGTTTTGACAGTAGAGATTCATCAATAATGCCCTGCTCCTTCTGTCCAAGCTCATGTTGACACGTCAACAAGTACACTGCGACTGATCGAGTGTGTGACATTATGAATCACGATGACTGATAACTGCACTTGATGGCCGTTGTTGCAACTGGACGGTGGTTCTGTGACGCATGGAAATCATTCTGGACATTAACGCTACCAAGTTTGGTATTTGCACGGTAATTAGTTTCCGTATTATAAAATTTTTAAATAGGGAAAGTTCAATTACATCCACCCATTACCTTATTTTTTTCCAGTAAAGTAAATTTATTAAATTTGCTTAAGTTACATATACGATAGCACTACCTAGTCCCACGAACAATCGTGCAACCGCTTTGCCGTGTCTTCTGAGAATGGGCCAATTACACGCTAATGGTTCAAATGGCTCTGAGCACTAGGGGACTTAACATCTGAGTTCATCAGTCCTCTAGAACTTAGAACTAATTAAACCTAACTAACCTAAGGACATCACACACATCAATGCCCGAGGCAGGATTCGAACCTGCGACTGTAGCAGTCGCGCGGTTCCAGACTGAAGCGCCTAGAACCGCTCGGCCACACCGGCCGGCCTACACGCTAATACGAGCTGTATTGTTCAGATCAATACATTAGGCTAATTTGTCCCAACGAGTCAATAGAATGAATGGATGAAGTCCCATACTCTTTGACAGAGCGTAAGGGAACGATGCGGGAGTCCCGCACCACCGTACTAAAAAAATGGTTCAAATGGCTCTGAGCACTATGGGACTTAACAGCTGAGGTCATCAGTCCCCTAGAACTTAAAACTACTTAAACCTAACTAACCTAAGGACATCACACACATCCATGCCCGAGGCAGGATTTGAACCTGCGACCGTAGCAGTAGCACGGTTCCGGACTGAAGCGCCTAGAACCGCTCGGCCAAAACGGCCGGCCCTCCGTACTAGACAAAGTCCTAGTGGAGGTGGTTTTCCATTGCCTTTGTCCGACAGTAATGGGGATGAATGATGATGATGAAGACGACACAACAACACCGCGTCATCTCGGGGCAAGTGAAAATCCCTGACCCCCGCCGGGAATCGAACCCGGGACCCCGTGCTCTGGAAGCGAGAACGCTGTCGCGAGGCCACGAGGTGCGGGCTAACGAATCAGTGTGATCACGATACAACACAATTACAAAAGCAGTTGTATCTGAAACACACACGCTTACAGAACTTGCGTAGTACCTGACAAATAATAATAATAATAATAATAATAATAATAAGTAATAATAAACGTTATTCCAAAGAATTCCATAGAGAGGCAGACCAAAACACAAATAAGCTGATCGCTCTTGCAGAACTGGAGTCAATACCAGCGAGACTGACTCGGCTTACAGGTATTCTACCAATAGTAATAACAATAATAAAGTAGTACCGCCAGTACAGACCGTGGGAGGAATGAGACAGAACGGGCGATCCGCAGTCACCAGTTCACGGACAACGTTTAAAAAACACTCAAGCAGACTGGCGAAGTTGAACCAAGATATTGTTCAGGGCCGCAGAGCGTTATTCTGCAGTGTAGTCGCTCCGGTACCGGCTTTCTTAGATAGTTCCACCCAGCACCGTATTACAGAATAGAGACCACAGGATACGTCGGGCGGGAGACAACACACGCTGCCCCGACCGTAACGGCCACAGGCCCACTGCCGATATCAACAAGCTGCGAACTGCCAATGTCCTCCAGACCGCACTCGAGCCGCTTTCTCCAGCTGACTTCACTTTACTGCCTATGCTATTCCTTAAATAACCGTTCCTCAGAGGACACCGTGCCTAGGAACTTGGAAATAAGTTCCGGCCGAAGCTGCCGAAGGGCTGAAGCTAAAGAGTCGATACTAGAGGATAAGTCACAAGGATTGCTGGAGCGCGACACACAAAAAAAAAAAAAAAAAAAAAAAAAAAAAAAAAAAAAAAAAAAAACATAAGAATTAAATGGGAGAAGTTCGTTTCCTTTTAGTTTTAAGTAATAATTTACATACAACCAATAACTTAATGTGGGCAAATACAGTCTCTTTTTTTTAATACATCACATTGAAATGAATGTACAGTAACTACAATCAGCATTCAGAGCCAATAATTCATTTCATTTTTTGTGTGCAATATTTTTCATCATTATGGTTCATTTATATTTATTATTTAACAAGAAAAAGTATAAAGATCTGTGACTGAATGTCTATTTCGTTTTCAACCTAACATTTTCATATATTCCTTTTAGACAACATCAGTGCTATACAAAAATTAAGATAATTGTTTGTATGTGGCGCTAAACATTCTTGGAAGGTGACTTCCAACAGCCGTCACGTAATGTATAAAATGCATGTTTGATCATCACCTGTTTTTCATTTAAAACCAAAATATCGACCGGTTTCAGTCACAGGCCATCTTCTCGGGTTAGGGTTAAAACTGTTTAGGTTACAACATCTCATCTGTCACTCAAAAATGGTTCACATCACTCTGAGCGCTATGGGACTTTACATCTCAGGTCCCCTAGCACTTATAATTACTTAAACCTAACTAACCTAAGGACATCACACACATCCATGCCCGAGGCAGGATTCGAACCTGCGACCGTGGCAGCAGCGCGGTTCCTGACTGAAGCGCCTAGAACCGCTCGGCCACAAGGGCCGGCCATCTCTCATTACTTAAATAATGGCCACGTCTCATATATAGAGCATGCCATGAATTTCAGTATAACATAGACGACTTTTAAAGGCAAACGTACTAATAACATGTGTAAACTGCTCTGTTTACGCGCGGTATTAGTATGTTTACGTTTAAAAGTTGTGTATGTCATACTGGAATTCATGGCATGCTCCACATATGAGACTTGGCTATTATTTAAGTAATTACAGATGTGATGTTGTGCCTAAGGTCTTTTAACCCTAATCTGTGAAGATGGTCTGTGATTGAAACCGGTCGAAATTTGGGTTTTAAATGAAAGAACAGTTGATGGTCAAACATGCATCTTATTCGTAAGTATAATACGTGTTTTCTTAAGGGTCCCGCAAGTTTTCCTGGAGGCACATTTACACTGTCCTACTATTTATAGTTATTGGGTTAAAATTCATCACTTTCTTTTACGTTTCTTAAAACTTGAATTAAAGTATGGCAATACTCTTTCCCTCACATTCATTTTCTTTAAGCCTAGAAGGGACGTTCAATAATCAACAAAACCCATTTTTTTCTGAAAGCAGTTTGGTTTTATTCACGATTTCAGAACATCTTATACACAGAAGCGCCAAAGTAACTAATAAAGACACGCGTATTCAAATACACAGATGTGTTAACTGGCAGAATACGGCGCTGCGGTCGGCAACTTCTCTATGAGACAAGTGTCTGGCGCAGTTGTTAGATCGGTTGCTGCTGCTACAATGGCAGGTTATCAAGATTTAAGTGAGTTTGAACATGGTTTTATAGTCGGCGCACGAGCATTGGGACACAGCATCTCCAAGGTAGCGATGAAGTGGGGATTTTCCCTTACGACCATTCACGAGTGTTCCGTGAATATCACGAATCCGGTAAAACATCAAATCTCCGACATCACTGCGGCTTGAAAGAGAGCCTGCAAGAACATGACCAACGACGGCTGAAGAGAATTATTCACTGTGACAGAAGTGCAACCCTTCCACAAATTGTTGCAAATTTCAATTCTGAGCCATCTACAAGTGTCAGCGTGCAAACCATTCAACGCAACATCATCGATATGGGCTTTCGGCGCCGATGGCCCACTCGTGTACCCTTGATGACTGCACGACACGAAGCTTGACGCCTCGCCTGGCCCCGACTACACCGACATTGGACCGTTGATGACTGGAAACATGTTGCCTGGTCGGACGAGTCTCGTTTCAAATTGTACCGAGCGGATGGAGAAAAACAATTACCATGCATGTCAGAAGGGAACTGTTCAAGCTGGTGGAGGCTCTGTAATGGTGTGGGGCGTGTGTAGTTAGAGTGACACGACTCTGCCAGGTGACAGATACGTAAGCATTCTGTCTGATCACCTGCTTCCACTCCGGGCCATTATGCATTCCGACGGGCTTGGGCAATTCCAGCAGGGTAATGCGACACCCCACACGTCCAGAATTGTTACAGAGTAATTCCTGAACACTCTTCTGAGTTTAAACTTTTACGCTGGCTACCAAACTCTCCAGACATGAGCATTTTTGAGCATATCTGGGATGCCTTTCAACGTGCTGTTCAGGAGAGATCTCCATCCCCTTGAATTATTACGAGATTTATGTTCGTATTCATGGTGTCAATTCCCTCCAACACTACTTCAGACACTATTCGAGTCATGCCACGTCGTGTTGCGGCACTTCTGCGCTCTCACGGGGGTCCTTCACGGTATTAGCCAGGTGATTCCGTTTCTTTGGCTCTTCAGTGTCATTTCTCATTCTTTTGGCTACAAAAACATACTTTTTATAATAATCTCTGTTCATTGCGACGGCTTTACGCCACCTTACTGGGAGACCCTTTATGTCGGCACGGTATACCACTCTACTGTTCGACGTCAAAGCGAAAGTTTCGCTGTATCATTAATCTCCCCATCATCCATGTACTCCTTACTCCAGAGTGTTTCCTTCATTGGGCCAAATGGTTCAAATGGCTCTGACCACTATGGAACTTAACTTCTGAGGTCATCAGTCCCGCCGGCCGTGGTGGCCGAGCGGTTCTAGGCGCTACAGTCTGGAACCACAGGACCGCTTCAGTCGCAGGTTCGAATCCTGCCTCGGGCATGGATGTGTGTGATGTCCTTACGTTAGTTAGGTTTAAGTAGTTTGTAAGTAGGCTGTTTATATTTTCTTATTGGCGACGTTACGTAGCGCTCCGTATGAAAATCACTGGCTGTGCTGTGTGCAGTCTGTGGCTAGTTTGCATTGTTGTCTGCCATTGTAGTGTTGGGCAGCTGGTGTGAACAGCGCGTAGCGTTGCGCAGTTGGAGGTGAGCCGCCAGCAGTGGTGGATGTGGGGAGAGAGATGGTGTAATTTTGAAACTTGTAAGACTGGATGTCACGAACTGCTATATATATTATGACTATTAAGGTAAATACATTGTTTGTTCTCTATTGAAATCTTTCATTTGCTAACTATGCCTATTAGTAGTTAGTGCCTTCCGTAGTTTGAATCTTTTATTTAGCTGACAGTAGTGGCGCTTGCTGTATTGCTGTAGCTTGAGTAACGAAGATTTTTGTGAGGTAAGTGATTTGTGAAAGGTATAGGTTAATGTTAGTCAGGGCCATTCTTTTGTAGGGATTTTTGAAAGTCAGATTGCATTGCGCTAAAAATATTGTGTGTCAGTTTAGTGAATGTTTGAGTACTTTCAGTTTTGCTCAGCTGTTTGAAAAGCAAATAATGTAAGAGGTTAATCAGCACAGTAATTCATAAATTTTTCAAAGGGGACGTTTCAAGTTTTAGGGGACTGGTGACCTCAGAAGTTAAGTCCGAATGAGCTTAGAGCCATCATCAGGCCCATAGAACTTAGGACTACTTAAACCTAACTAACCTAAGGACATCACACACATCCATGCCCGAGGCAGGATTCGAACCTGCGACCGTAGCGGTCGCGCGGTTCTAGACCGTAGCACCTAGAACCGTTCGGCCACCCAGGGCGGCCATTGGGCCAAGCAGATGGAAACTGGAAGATGCGAGGTACGGGCTGTAGCGTGGATGAGGAATGATATTTTTCGAGCTCCTTTCGGGTATGCAGGCTTGTGTGAGGCTTTGCGTTGTCACGGAGAAGAATTTCTTTAGCATTTTTGTGGCAACGAACACGCTGAAGTCATTCTTCAGTCTACAACAGCTGTCTGCGACCGGCCGGCACACTGGACGATTTGCGCGATCAAGTTGAAAGATGTCTCGCCGAAAGACCGTGCTTTTATCCATTACCAGGTCTTCGTAGACATTCTGCAAGAGCCTATGAAAGTCTACGACGCTCTGGTTTTCCACCAAAAATACTTAATGACAACTCTCTGCTAATGAAGGCCACGTAAATCGCCGCTAGGTGTAGGAAGTTAATGAAAATATAGGGGCTGAAGCGGGAATATTCCACGATGAATCTCAACAAATTCCGTTTTCAACCGAAAATGACTGAGAAAAAAAAAGTGTTGCATTACTTATTTATCGTCCGCAGACCTGACAGATTTCTAAAATTTGCAAAATGTGTGTAGAATAACAATTCAGGGAAACCATTTAAGGGATGGGATCACTCTGAAGTTTTGTAGTTGTGAAAGGGGTGATCAGCTTCCATATGTGATGTGCTAGACGTTTATCGCCATCCATTTCCTAACATATGTTTCAGTCGCGGAGGAAGAGCAGCGAAAGTTCATGGCTTGGGTACACAAGCAGCAGGACCGTGACTACAGAACAGCGTCTTTCACCCGCCTCCGTCATCTTCCGGGCGCCTGTGTAGAATCGCGGCAACACCGCCGCGCCGCTGAGCTCCGTAATCAAGCGCAGCGTTCCGTCGCCATGGCCGCGTCGCCACGGCCGATATCTGCAAACAAGTCGAGACTGTTCCGAGGCGCGACGAAGATTAACCGCACCGCCGCCGCCAGCGCCCCTGCTCTCAATTATCTCGCGGCCTCGACACCGCTGGAAGGTGCAGCTTACTGCCGACGCGACCGGAACAATGGAAATCCAATTTAACTTCAAGAAGAGAGATTGCCGCGGGGCATAGCCGTGAGCGCGGATGAAGTTGCAGGCGTTTCTGGTCAGAGCGAAACCACCACCACCACCGCGACGCCTTACTTCGTTATGTATCTTGTTTTCAGTAGCTGTTTACAGAATTCACATCTGAAACAGCAAGTGACAGCGAAGGGAGACAATCGCAGGTGTCATCTAATCTTCCCTGTAATCAGAGTTTGTAACTTATTAATATATCCTGCTCAAGGGAATCGGGAAACATGACTCTGGGTGTCTGTCATACTACATTGAGCGATATTTGCCGACTGAGTATACGTTTATCTTTCACAAATCAAGTACACAGCAAAACATCATTGGTACGTTTCTACTTAACAGCTGTTTCGTTTTACCTTTAAATCTAAAGGGGGTGGAAGAGTTGACCCAGCCAAGTGAACGTTTCAATTCCAGTGGGTTTATTAACTCCCCAAAACGATCTGACAGGCGCCACTTACGCAAGATCTTTTTAAGAGACATTCATTACGTAAAATCATAAGTTAATAAAAGTACTCCGTCTTCAGGCCACAAGTGGCCCACCGGGACCATCCGACCGCCGTGTCATCGTCAGTTGAGGATGCGGATAGAAGGGGTATGTGGTCAGCACACCGCTCTCCCAATCGGTACGATGGTTTTCTGTGACCGGAGACGCTACTATTCGGTCGAGTAGCTCCTCAATTAGCATCACGAGACTGAGTGCACCACGAAAAATGACAAAAGCACATGGAGGCCTAGATGGTCACCCATCCAAGTCCCGGCCACGCCCGACAGTGCTTGCCTTCTGTGATCTAACGGAAACCGGTGTATCCACTGCGGCAAGGCCGTTGCCCAAGTTAATAAAACATTTCCCATAGACATTAAAGACCGCCAATCAGGCGAAATATTTAAGAAATTGATTACATAAGATCACAACCAGGTTAACAAGTTATTAGCCCACAATCCCCCACCAAAATTGACAAAAGCCACTAACGCCGAATTTAACCATAACTTTGACAAAACTCTAGTTAAGACACATTATTTAAAACCCTTTTCATTTCCAAACTATACATGTAAAATAACAGTTGACACAGAGCCCCGAATTTACAGAAATACTCGAAACATGTATATATTAAACGTAATTTGTCAATCTTTCAGAGCGAGCAACTTGTGAGATGAACCTTTATGGTATAGAAAGTTACAACTTTGTACAATGATCAATGTATAACAACAGAAGCAACGTCCAAGCTTATGAGGCCGAAGTTTAACCACGAATGGTGGAACCGACTGAGAGAAGTAATACTTACCTTCGAACCAAGACGCAGCTCCGTTTGCAACCCCACGTCGAGTAGACCAAAATGTGAACCAAGCGAACGCTACCGAAGAGGAACACAGGAGCTCAGGCGAAGTCCACCGCCCGTAAGCCAAACTTGTAATCTAAAGGAAAACCCTGTGCTTCGGTTGCCCATTGCCTCAGCTCACTGAAACACAGACCGCACCCGACAACAGGAAGCAGAAAACTTTTCTTAACCTTAACATTTAAGATTGACCAGTAAATTACCCTACAAAAATCAAGGCCAAACAACAACTAATTTCACTCAGAAGTGCTTCCTTTAAGAGGAACAGTACTTGTTAACAAATGAGAAATGAGAGATGAACTGACCCAGGAAAACCGACACTTACTAAAAGTTAATATGACATATCTGCAAATGCATCACTATTATGCGGAAGCAGAGCACACGCCTAGGAAGAGGTCTCGAATGAAAGCGAACAAACATTATGTCACACGTCTTGCAACATCTTACTGTACCAAGAGCGATCACAATGACAGTTAACTAAGCGTTCTTAAAATAGCGTACTTAACTTTTTGTTTTGATGCTGGGGCAATTTTGCGAAGGTGTCAAACCATCAATTCCCAAGACCATAACAGTATGTTCCTCCAAGTAAGCGGGCACATCCACAGCTCACGACGTTTCCGGAGAATACACAGCGCCAGCCAACTGCCGCCGAATCTAGTTCAATCATGTGGCAAACCTCGCTTCTGTCCTCCAGCCAACCAACCAACCAACTCGCGCACCTCCGCGTATCGTTTCCAAGCGTTGTGTCCTCCCCCTTCTCGTGGTCGGCACGCCCTTATATCTCGAGCCGGCCCAAGCCCAAAGACAAACCTCTGCACTAGGTAATGTATCGTATTCATGTCAGAGATACAACTGGTACCAGTCCCGCTACGGCACAATCATTACATCCTCGATCGCTTACATAAAAGGAAGTGAGTGAAATGTCGGAAACAAAGTGAAACAACCATTCAACAGTATAAATATGAATTTTAATTTTAATAATCAACAGCCTCAGTTGCACCGTTTACCTAGAATTTACCTGGGTTTCAGTCGGGATTATCCAACCTTCCAGTGCAGTACTCGTGGCTGCCGCATCTGCTTGCCGGGGGCTCTTATCCGAAATGTGGAGGAGGGCCCGCCCAAGGTGATAGACAGCACTGCGTGCACCCGACTGCAAATTGTTGCTCATGTCGGCAACAATGACCTGCCGTCTTGGTTCAGAGGTCTTCCTCTGTTCATACAGACGGTTGGCGGAGTTGATGAAAGCGGAAAGCGTCGCTCGCGGGGTGAAATCTGAGCTGACTATTTGTAGTGTCGTTCCCAGAAACGATCGCGGTCCTCTGCTTTGGAACCTAGTGGAAGGCTTAAACCAGAGGCTCAGACGATTCTGCGGAGAGCTGGGGTGCAAATTTCTCGATCTCCGCTATCGGGTGGAGAAATGCAGGGTCCCCCTGTATAGGTCAGGCGCGCACTACACGCAGGAAGCGGCTACAAGGGTAGCGGAGTAATTGTGGAGTGCACATGTGGGTTTTTTAGGTTAGAGAATTCTCTCCCTGGGCCCGACAACACGCCTCCTGAGACGCGTCGAGATAGCAGTAGGCAAAACGCAACAGGGAATGACAATATTAATGTGGTAATAGTAAACTGCAGGAGCGTCTATAGAAAGGTCCCACAACTTCTGTCATTAATAAACGGTCACAATGCCGACATGGTACTAGGGACGGAAAGTTGGCTGAAACCAGATGTAAACAGTAATAAAAATTCTAAACTCAGATTGGAATGTATACCGCAGAGACAAGCTGGACAGTGAAGGGGGAGGTGTGTTTATAGCAATAAAAAGTGCAATAGATCGAAGGAAATTGACGGAGATCCGAAATGTGGAATAATTTGGGTGAATGTCACGGTTAAAGCAGGCTCAAAATGGTAATTGGAGATCTCTATAGGCCCCTGGCTCAGCAGCTGCCGTGGCAGAACACCTGAAGGAAAATTTGGGAAATATTTCGAGTAGATTTCCTGACCATGTTATAGTTTTAGGTGGAGATTTTAATTTACCAGATATAGACTGGGAGACTCATACGTTTATAACTGGTGGCAGAGACAAAGAATCCAGTGAAATATTTTTTAAGTGCATTATCTCCAAACTACCTTGAGCAGTTAAACAGAGAACTGACTCATGGCGATAACATATTAGACCTTCTGGTGAGAAACAGACCCGAACTAATTGAAAAAGTTAACGTAGGACAGGGAATCAGCGATCATAAAGTGGTTACAGCATCGGTGCTTTCAGCCGTAAATAGAAATATTAAAAAAGGTAGGGAGATTTTCCTGTTTAGCAAAAGTGACAAAAAGCAGATTACAGAGTACTTGACGGCTCAACACAAAAGTTTTATTTCAAGTACAGATAGTGTTGAGGATCAGTGGACATAGTTCAAAACCATCGTTCAATATTCATTACATGAGTACATACCAAGCAAGATCGTAAGAGATGGAAAAGTGACACCGTGGTACAACAAACGAGTTAGAAAACTGCTACGGAAGCAAAAGGAACTTTACGGAAAACATAAACATAGCCAAAGCCTTGCAGACAAACATAAATTACACGAAGCGAAATGTAGTGTGAGGAGGGCTTTGCGAGAGGCGTTCAACGAATTCGAAAGTAAAGTTCTATGTACTGATTTGGCAGAAAATCCTAAGAAAGCGGTAGGTGGATCAAAACAAAATGTCCAGACACTCTGTGACCAAAATGGTATTGAGACAGAGGATGACAGACTAAGGGCCGAAATACTAAATGTCTTTTTCCAAAGCTGTTTCACAGAGAAAGAGTGCACTGTAGTTCCTTCTCTAGATTGTCGCACAGGTGACAAAATGGTAGATATTGAAATAGATGACAGACGGATAGAAAAAAAATTAAAATCGCTCAAAAGAGGAAAGGCCGCTGGATCTGATGGGATACTAGTTCGATTATACACAGAGTACGCAAAGGAACTTGCCCCCGTTTTGCAGCGGTGGACTGTAGGTCTCTAGAAGAGCGTAGCGTTCCAAAAGATTGGAAAAGGGAACAGGTAATCCCCGTTTTCAAGAAAAAGCCGTCGAACAGATGTGCAGAACTATAGACCTATATCTCTAACGTCGATCAGTTGTAGAATTTTGGAACATTAATTATGTTCGAGTATAATGACTTTTCTGGAGACTAGAAATCTACTCTGTAGGAATCAGCATGGGTTTGGAAAAAGACGATCGTGTGAAACTCAGCCCGCGCTATTCGTCCACGAGACTCAGAGGGCCATAGACACGGGTTCCCAGGTAGAAGCCGAGTTTGTTGACTTGCGCAAGGCGTTTGATACAATTCCCCACAGTTGTTTAATGAACAAAGTAAGAGCATATGGACTAACAGACCAATTGTGTGATTGGATTGAAGAGTTCCTAGATAACAGAACGCAGCATGTCATTCTCAATAGAGAAGTAAGAGTGATTTCTGGTGTCCCTCAGGGGAGTGTCGTAGGATAGTTACTATTCACAATATATGTTAATGACCTTGTGGATAACATCGGAAGTTCACTGAGGCTTTTTGCGGAAGATGCTGTAGTATATCGAGAGGTTGTAACAATGGAAAATTGTACTGAATTGCAGGAGGATCTGCAACGAATTGACGCATGGTGCAAGGAATTGCAATTGAATCTCAATGTAGACAAGTGTAATGAATGTGCTGCGAATGCATAGAAAGAAAGATCCTTTATCATTTAGCTACAATATAACAGGTCAGCAACTGGAAGTAGTTAATTCCATAAATTATCTGGGAGTAGGAATTAGGAGTGATTTAATATGGAATGACCAAATAAAATTAATCGTCGGTAAATCAGATGCCACACTGAGATTCATTGGAAGAATCCCAAGGAAATGCAGTCCGAAAACAAAGGAAGTAGGTTACAGTACACTTGTTCGCTCACTGCTTGAATACTGCTCACCGGTGTGGGATCCGTATCAGATAGGGTTGATATACGAGATAGAGAAGATCCAACGGACAGCAGCGCGCTTCGTGACAGCATCTTTTAGTAATTGCGAAAGCGTTACGGAGATGATAGATAAACTCCAGTGGAAGAATCTGCAAGAGAGACCTCAGTAGGTCCTTCACCAAGGAGTCAAGCAGGATATTGCTCCCTCCTACGTATGTCTCACGAAGAGACTATGAGGATAAAATCAGAGAGATTAGAGCCCACACAGAGGTTCAAATGGCTCTGAGCACTATGGGACTTAACATCTATGGTCATCAGTCCCCTAGAACTTAGAACTACTTAAACCTAACTAACCTAAGGACATCACACACATCCATGCCCGAGGCAGGATTCGAACCTGCGACCGTAGCAGTCGCGCGGCTCCGGACTGAGCGCCTAGAACCGCTAGACCACCGCGGCCGGCCACACAGAGGCATACCGACAATCTTTCTTTCCACGAACAATACGAGACTGGATTAGAAGGAAGAACAGACAGAGGTACTCAAGGTACCCTCCGCCACACACCGTCAGGTGGCTTGCGGAGTATGGATGTAGATGTAGATGTAGATGTCATTATCGTGAACGAAGTCATTCACAAGATATGCACGATGGGGCTGCGAACTGTCGTTCATGAATACGAATGCCTCTCTAACATGCTGCCGATATGGTTGAACTATTGGTCGGAGGATGGCACTTACGTATCGTAAAGCCGTTACGGCGCCTTCCATGACCACCAACGGCGTACGTCGTCCTCACATAATGCCACCCCAAAACAGCGGAGAACCTCCACCTTGCTGCACTCGCTGGACAGTGTGTCTAAGGCGTTCAGCCTGACCGGGTTGCCTCCAAACACGTCTCCGACGATTGTCTGATTGAAGGCATATGCGACACTCATCGGTGAAGAGAACGTGATGCCAATCCTGAGCGGTCCATTCGGCATGTTGTTGGACCCATCTGTACCGCATTGCATGGAGTCGTGGTTGCAAAGAGGATCCTCGCCATGGACGTCGAGAGTAAAGTTGCGCATCATGCAGCCAATTGTGCATAGTTGAGTCGTAACACGACGTCCTGTGGCTGCACGAAAAGCATTATTCAATATGGTGGTGTTGCTGTCAGGATTCCTCCAAGCTATAATCCACTGCAGTAGTAGCCCTTTGGCGGCCTGAGTGAGGCATGTCATCGACAGTTGCTGTCTCTTTGTGTATCCTCTATGTCCGAACAACATCGCTTTGGTTCACTCCGAGAGGCCTGGACACTTCCCTTGTGGAGAGACCTTCCTGCACAAAGCAACAATGGGGACGCGATCGGACAGCGTTATTGACCGTCTACGCATGGCTCAACTACATACAACACGAGCAGTATACCTCCTTCCTGGTGGAATGACTAACTGATCGGCTGTCGGTCCCCCTCCGTTTAGCTCGTGCATGGTTGTTTACATCTTCGGGCGTGTTTAGTGACATCTCTGATTAGTAAGAGGGACTGTGTCTGTGATACAATATCCACAATCAACGTCTATCTTCAGGAGTTCTAGGAACCGTGGTGATGCAAAACTTTTTTGGTGTGTTTATTATCACAACTTTTTTGTGTTATGTATAATTAGGTGAGTTTCACAGAATTTCTGAAATAAATTACCACAGTAGTGTATTAAAATCACAATTAACACTACAGTATTTAAAAATCATGGAAACTATTGCTTGAGTTACAAAATTATACAGTTTTCAGAGAATAAATTAAAGTAATTCCTTATTCATTCCATCGAAAGTAATAAACATTCTTCATTACTTTGTTAGACATAAATAAATTAAATTTAAGAAAAAGAACGTTAAAACAAATAAAGTTGTGATACACAGCTGACGAGCAGTGTGCACAGTGTTGGTGATTACAACGTTTGCATATCGGGGAGGTCTTCCTTCTCATTTTTTTTTCTTTTGAGTCATCAGTCTTCTGATTGATTTGATGCGACCAGCAACAAATTCCTCTCCTGTGCCAACCTCCTTATCTCAGAGTAGCACTTGCAACATACGTACTCAATTATTTACTTGATGTATTCCAATCTCTGTCTTCCTCTATAGTTTTTAACCTCCACAGCTGCCTTTAGTACCTTGGATGTTATCATTAATGTCTTAGCAGATCTCTTACCCATTCTATCCCTTCTTCTTGTTAGTGATTTCTATATATTCCTTTCCTCATTGATTCTCTGGAGAACCTCCTCATTCCTTACCATATCAGACCATCTGATTTTCTTCTGTATCAGCCAGTTCTTCAATTCTTTTGTTTTCCGGTTTTCCCACAGACGACGTTTCACTACCACTCAACGATATGCTCCATATGTTGAGCCTCAGATGTTTGACACTAATAGATTTGTCTTGGTCAAGAATGCCCTACCTACCAGTGTTAGTCTGCTTTTTATGTCGTCATTGCTCCGTCCGTCATAGGTTATTTTCCTGTCTAGGTATCGGAATCCTGATAAGTTTCTTGCCGTTCTCGTTTCTGCTACTTCTCATTACTTCCACCTTTCTTTGATTTATTCTCAATCCATATTCTGTTCTCATCAGATTGTTCATTCAGCTCAGCAGATCCTGTAATTCTTCTTCACTTTCCCTGAGGTTAGCAACTTCATCATGGAATTTATCATTGATACATATTTACCTTGAATTTTAATTTCATTCTTCAACCTTAAATTTTAATTCCGTCATTGCTTCTTCGATATATAGACTGACAGTATGAACAATTGATTACATCCCTGTCTTATACCCTTTTTAATCTGAACACTTAGTGGTTGACATTCCACTCTTATTGCTCCCTCTTGCCTCTTTTACGTACCGCATATTCAGTAATACCTTGGTTTACAAGCCGCGCAAGGTGCCAGCCCCAGTAGTCAGTGATTTCAAATACTGACGACGATTGCGGAGACAGACGTAGATAGTGTTTTATTTGAAATGACGCTGCTTGTACCACTACAAGATTTTGTTGAACCATGCCACCGTGAAAGCTCCGAGGACACATGTTATATGTTAACCGTCTTTCTCGATATATCATCCCTATTCTTCTCAGGATTTCGGTCATTTTGAATCATTTTACATTCTCGAACGCTTTTTCCAGATCGACAGATCCTATGAGGGTGTCTTGATTTTTCTTTAGCCTTGCTTCCGTTACCAACCGCAACGGTAAAACAGCGTCTCTGGTGCCGTTACCTTTCCTGAAGCCAAACTGATAGTCACCTAACAGATAATCAGTTTTATTTTCAGGCTTTTGCATATTATTCTTGGCAAGAAGAATGCCTGAGCTGTTAAGCTGATTGTGCGATGATTGTCGTACTTAGCGGATCTTGCAATCTTAGGAATTTTGTGGATGATGTTTTTCCGAAAGCCAGATGTATATCGCAAGTTTCATACATTCTACACACCAACGTGAATATTCGTTCTGTTGCCAACTCCTCTAATGATTTTAGAAATCTGATGAAATGTTATCTATCCATTCTGCCTTATCTGTTCTTAAGTGTTCCAATTCTCTTTTAATTTCTGACCTAACACTGAATCCTGCGTCCCTTCTGTATCGTCCCCCGTTTCTAATCGTCAGACATGTCTTCCTCCTCACAGGCCTTCAATGTACTCTATCCACCACCAGTGGAATTCCCTTTCCGCTCTTAATCTTATTGCCCTTTCTTTTAATTTTACCGAAGTGTATCTTGACTTTTCTATATCCTGTGCCAGTCCTTCTGATAATCATTTCTTTTCTGATTTCTTCACATTTTTCATGTAGCCATTCGCTTTAGCTTTCCTGCACTTCCTGTTTATTTCGTTTATAAGGGAGTTGTGTTTCTGTATTCCTGAATTTTCCTGATCGTTTTCGTACCACCTCCTTTCATCAGTCAGCTTCCTTCTGTTACCTACGCTTCCTTCGCAGTTACCTTCATTGATCCTACTTTTTCTTTCCAACTTAAGTGTTTGCCCTTTTTAGGGCTGTCCACTCCTCTTCAACTGAATGCCTATTGCGCTATTCCTTTTCGCACTATCATATAGCCTCAGGGAAGTTCAAGCCAATCTCCTTCCTTCCTTAGTACATCTTTGCGCATTGATTCTTCTTGGGACATATAGAACTATATTTCCTAGTTGCCAGCTTATCTGCACCTGGAAATGTTTGCTCCTCTTCATTAGCAAGAACCTTCCTGACTGTGTTTTCACTTCATGGCGAATACGAGGTGTAAAGGTTTAAAGAATTTTTTGCGATTAAATAATCAAAATATTTTCCAAGTACACAAATTAAGGTAGGAGGTTTAAATTTTTCTCATGCAACAACAGACGCGGAGTCAAACTGATTCCGTGAAGCATATCCCTGAACTCAGCAACTTAGAAACGTATGCAGGGCCTCGACGCTACATATTCGGGTTAAGTGAAGATTAGTTGGAAGGTACTGATAGAGGCCTCCTCTCTAAGTCATACTCTAAGCTACTTAAGCTAGGGCGTTTATTGTTTCCTAACTTTAATGAGGTTAACGTCACTTACAACTGTACAAGTAGGCACATAAGACAAAGTATTCAGCTGATGAGCCCTAATCGTAGTTTAACCTATGTTTTGAGTTCAGTGCATAACTAAAAAGGTACTAGCATGATAACACTAACAGTAAAATCCGGCATACGGCGGTAACCTGAGTAGCAACCAGCACTCTAGGCTAATTTATCACTAAAAGAACTGGAACAGTTGGCGCTGTAAAATATTTGCTGATGGGAGCTCAAGACAGTCGTCATTGAGGAAAGTGGACAACCTGGACAACGAGCGTTCCTCATGTAACATTGCACAAGTTAATAAATATGGACGCATCCGTAAATTAGCCAGCAGGGACTTATATAGTAAATGTTCACATAACAACTAAAAATGGCCTCCTTCCTTAGTATCAACCAAATTACGGATGTGTGTTCAACACGTAAGTAAGATCAAAACCACGACGAGAATACTAAAGCTAAATATAGAGCGACAGAAGGCGATGACATAACTAGAGACTCCCACGTTCGTCCAACAACCAGATAGCAAGATCATGACGTATTAAAAGACAGAGGCAGTCAAATTTAATCCTCTAAAGGACACGACTCTCGCAAACCACATATCGTTGAACAACACCGCAGAGTGAACATGTAGCGACGGTAGTGCTTCCGGTCTTAATTTAGTTGCTCACGATTCCACGCAGCAGACAAGCGATACTTTCGTTCCTCACGAATGAAAGGCAAAACATATTAGGGCGACAATGAAATCAATACTCGTACCATAGAACTAAGGTATGGAATCGATGTGGGATTCAAATGGTTGCCACAGAGATCTCAAAACAACAGTTAATACAAGACAACAGACGGAACTACTAGTTTCACGTGCTTCGCCTACGACGCACCCATGACACATGTGTGCCTAATCACCGATCACACGTCATCGCGGAACCACTCTTGATGAAGACAACACCTACTCTCTAACACTTGATACGTAATAGACCAGGAACACAGGCTAACCTACCCCACAAGAAAACCACTCTGGCAAAAGTTTGTCGGTGCCGGTCGCAGGAAACAAATCCTAGGCTGCTTCTGATAAACTTGACCCAATACTTCCACATTTCACAAGTATGCTACCAAGCCATGTGACAGAGGAGAGAAACAATCCAATAACACTCCCACATGCAGGAAAACACAGCATAGTATTCAGCCTCTCCTATTGACGTTTTATACAACTCGCAATATTATACCTGGCCGTCAAAAACCAGGCGCGGGATTTTCATAGTCTGTCGCTCGCTACGCACAAATTAGTACTCCTACACTAAAAATGAACAGGACCTTTTTGTAGAAAATTTAACTTGTTTAATTTTGTGCTATGATACATTTTTGCTGGAGGCCACAGTTTCGAGTTATTCAAGAACAACAAACAAAAGTGATCTTCAAACGCACTTCCAACGCCACACTTATCGCTCACCAGTCAGGATTTCTAAGTTGCTCTCCCCGATTCCACCGTGTATAAATTTCCGACCACAGGAACTGCTGCTGATAATTTTTGACTATTTTAGGCCTCTATTTATTGGACTGCCCAGCCAGGAGCATAGTCGGCTAAGTCGTTAACACTATTAACTTAAAGAAAAGGGTAAAGAAAGAAAAACGACTTTTGTCAAATTTACGCTACAGCTTATTAGGTTAACAATTTTTACCAATACAAGAACAGTAGTGTCGTAGTCAAAAGACCTGATGAATACAATGATGTAACCCTTTATTATATACCGTTAATATTCATAACACTGTTAGGTAAAATTTACACAGACGTCAGTTTTACGATTTGTAAGTCTTTGGCTAAGCCTGTGACGTAATAAAGCTAATCAATAAAGTCCAAAAAATGGTCGGTAGTTCGTGCACTGGCAAATTTATGTACAGTGTTTAGAGGGAGTGCCATGAATAGGATACCTGAAATCCTGATCGGTGGAACATGTGTGGGATGATGATGATAATGTTTGGTTTTTGGGGCGCTTAACTACGCGGTCATCAGCGTCCGTACAAAGTCCTAATTTTTACACAGTCCAATATTTTCACGGACCAATCTAGTCACTGTCACGAGTGATGCCGGTGATGAAACGATGTGAACAACAAGGATACCAATCAGATTGTTCCACTCAGATCTCTGTTTGCAGCTGACAGTACCAAGCATCGGGAATAAATTTTCGAAGGCTAAACCTCCAGACGTGTCGCACGTATGGCGAACGTAATTATCTCATTAGAAACGAAACTTCACTCTAGAAACCTCGCAAAGCGATCCAAAACTGATTTTTCTAGACTTGGTGCTTAAACCTACCGGGAACACACATGCACACTGGAACAGAACATGAGACTGACAATATTAGTAACTAAACATACAAGCGGTTCGCACACAAAGAAAAAAACATACACACTGAATCACTGACCACGCGTCATTTCTGACACTAACAATGGGGCTAACGCATTTCAGAACACCCGATATAGATTGACTAGGAACAGAAACACGCACTAAACCCACAGATAAACCACACAGGTATCTATTCGAAGGTCACTACAAAAATCAAACTCTTACTACAGTTAGCAGAAGGTACCTTTTCTGTCCAATGCTTCCAACACTCGACAAATGATTAACTAGGATCCAACAACTGAGCAAAATCTTTGAAGCACTTCAGCTACTTAGGTGAATACCGATCATTATGGAACTCTGCCCTATTGCCCAGGACAGCGCGATGGAAATCCGGCCACAACAATATCCAGATATACGACTTTGCGCCCCGGCGATACAAAATAAATAAATTAATAAAATAAAATACAATAAAATAAAAAGTAAAAGAAAAACAATTGCCAGAACCGCTAGGTGCTGCCCACCCTGCTAGCACCATCGACACCGCTGAATGTCAAAAGAAAAAAGATCTTTCTGGCCGCTGGAATCCTAGATAATAGAACAGTCGCCAGAGCCGCCAGGGATCGTGAACACAGCTACAAGGTACCGTCACTTTGACAAAGAGAGCCGCCTACTTTAGGTGGCAGGATTTTAGAATCCACGCAAGCAGGACCGCACTGCACAGCTTAACTCATTGTTTATCTTCACGATTATCAGTAGTTTGAATAACATAGCAGTGGACATACGAGCCCACTCCACACTGTTGCCAAATTCCTTATGGCATCATCGTCATGCATTCTTGCCAGATTACCTCCCTCCCCATCCTCTGACGTTACAGACTAATTGCCGTGTGTATATAATTGCGGAAAATTCAAAACCTGACATGATGTTCAAAATAGTCCAGTTGCACTACAGTGTTTTCCCCACAATCGTCTGATGACAAGCTGAGAGTCCATTTTCCTATGTGTAAATTGGTGAGAAATTCAAGCTGTTGGTGGAAATAGGTCAGTTGTGCTGAGTATGGAATTCAGGATGGCTCACCTGAGGATACTGGCCCATCCTAAAGGAATATCAGATTTACTGGGTTTTACCCCCTCCTAAGAAATTAGAATCTCAGATGTGAGACTGTGTATGGGAGCAAAATACAAAATTTTTGGTAAAATCTTCCCTCGGAACAATAACTTACTACAACGGCTAGTTGATTTTCACGTACCATAAGTATCGCTGAATCTTCAGGTAGTCTGTAGTATTTTCCTACTCGAATTTCGCCAACTGTTTTACTCAACACGTTGTTTCCCATAAGCCAGACAAATTCTTTAGTCATGAACAAATATGACTGATGGTCACGACATTTAAAGCCATGCTTCTGGATGTGTTGTCCCAAAAATGGGTCAAAAGGAACAATTAGTTCAAGGCAACCTCAATTGTACCATTATTTGGGGTGCTAAAAATTTAGTTATGACTACGAAAACAAGTTCTCTAATTGCCGGATGTTTAGCTTCTTCTAACTCACATCGAAGCTCTTCTTGGCAATAATTTTCCTCTTCCAGTCAGAAAATCCACAGGTTTAAAATAGAGTACACATGTTGTCTCAGTTCATGGTGTCACGAAATAATTTACACGACATACAGAATACATTTCCTACAGACTCAGAATACAACAGCCATTTTCTTTCAGTTTTCTCTCAATATAGAAGTTCTGTAAAGAACAAGTTTCCGGCTGAGTGTCTTTTTGTGATTGGTAGACACGTCCAGATTTACTTAGATAGTCCAAATTGTTCTTAAAATAGTCTAACCCTTTCACTAAACACAGGACCACGAATTCGTTTTTCATGTGTTTCCATTTCTCCGGATATTTCTCCAATGCTGGACGACGATGTTGAATGCAACAGCGGATTTATCTCGTCGCGTGTAACAAATGGTTCAAATGGCTCTGAGCACTATGGGACTTAACTGCTGTGGTCATCAGTCCCCTAGAACTTAGAACTACTTAAACCTAACTAACCTAAGGACATCACACACATCCATGCCCGAGACAGGATTCGAACCTGCGACCGTAGCGGTCGCGTGGTTCCAGACTGTAGCGCCTAGAGCCGCTCGGTCATTCCGGCCGGCCGCGTATAACAGGTGCAAGTAAAATCGAGTTAATCGTTGGATGTTTTGACCTGCCATCCGACTCGGCTGTGACAGTTATAGGGTCATACAAAGAAAGTTTACGGCCAGTTACATGAAATACCCATAATCATGCAACACTAGTTGGTGGTGACTTTAGCCTGCCGAGTATAGATTGGGAGGTCTACGGATTCATTGCGGGCGGTACAGACAGTCATGCGAAATACTTTGGATCACATTTTCTAAAAATCTAGCTCGGGAGCCTACACGCAATGGAAATAACTTAGACCTTGTAGCTTACAAATAGCTACATTATCAATAATGTCAGTACAAAAACTGGGAATATCAATCATGACGTCATTATAGCAACAACGATAATGAAAGTTAATAACCCCATCAGGAAGGCTAGGAGAGTGTTCTGCTAGAGAGAGCACATAAGCATTTCTTAGCACCTCTCTTAGTGAACTGACACCACTTAGTCCCAGCAAGATGAATATAGAGAAATTATGAGCAAAGTTTAAGCAGACCGTAAATCGTTATGTCCCTAGTACGTGGATAGGAGTTGGAAAAAACTTACCATTGTTTAATAACGAAATTCGTAGGATTCTGAGAAAGAAGGGACTGTTGCATTCTCGATTCATAACGGAACGCTCAAGAGAAGGTCAGTAGAGATTCGTGCGTCTGTGAAAAGATCTATGCGCAAAGATCTGGCGGAGAACCCGAGAAAACTCTGGTTTTATGTAAAATCGCTTAACGGGTCTAAGGCTTCCACTCAGTCCCTTGTTGACCAGTCTGGTGTAGCAGTTGAAGTTAGCAAACCGAAAGCCGAAGTTTTACATTTCACGTTCAAGAAGTCGTTCACTAGAGAGAATTGTACAATAATACCGTTATTTGACCATTATAAGCATATCGGACGTAGAGAAACAGTGAAACATATGAAAGCAAATAAATCAACAGGTCCCCAGGTCCCAGTTCCATTTTATAAAGAGTACGGCATTGGTCCTTTACCTAGCCTGCATTTGTTGTGAATCCTTCCCCCAGCCCCAAACCCCAAGAGACTGGAAAAAAGCGCAGGCGACTGTAGTATGTAAGAAAGGTAATAAAAGAGACCAGCAGACTTACAGACCAATATCCATAGCTTCTGTGTGGTGCAGAATGCTTGAACATATTTTCAGTTCGTAAACTTTCTTGAGACAGAAGTTTATTTCCACGAATCAGCATGGTTTTAGAAAGTATCGCTCGTGCGAAAGTCAGCTTGTCCTTTTCTCACGTGATATACTGCGAACAAGGGCAACAGACCGATACCATATTTCCAGATTTCCTGTAAATATTTGACACGGTGCCCCAATGCGGCCTCTAGACGGAGCTACGAGCTCATGGAATAACTTCACAGCTCGAAGACTTCTTAAGTAATAGAGCCTAGTAAGTTGAACTCGTCAGCGAGTATTCATCAGAGACAAGATTATCGTCAGAAGTGGCCCAGGGAGATCTGATGGGACCGCTGTTGTCCTCTATACACATAAATGATTTGGTGGACAGGGAGGGCAGCAATCTACGTTCGTTTGCTGATGACCCCTTGATATACGATTAGGTGTCATAGTTGAATGACTGTAGGAAGAGACAAGATCATTTAGACCTAATTTCCGGAATGGCACCTAGCTCTAAATCTGTAAAAATATAAGCTAATGCGGATGAGTAGGAAGATCAAATCTGTAATGCTCGAACACAGTGTTGTTAGCGCCCGCTTGACACAGTCAGGTCGTTTAAATACCTGGGCATAACATTACAAACCGATATGAAATGGAACGAGAGTTTGAGGATTGCAGAATGAAAGGTGAATAGTCGACTTCAGTTTATTGGGAGGATATTAGGAAAGAGTGGTCCACTTGTAAAAGACACCGCTTAAAGGACGCTGGTGTGACCTACTCTTCAGTACTACTCGAGTGTTTGGGATCCGTTCCTGGTCAGATTGAAGGAATACATCGAAGCAATTCAGAGGCGGGCTGCTTGGTTTATTACTGATACATTTGAACAACTTGAAAATGTTACGGAGATGCTTTGGGAACTCAGGTGGGAATCACTGGAGGAAAGGCTACATTCTTTTCGAGAAGCGCTATTGAGAAAATTTAGAGTCAGTCGTTTTTCCCTGGCTCTATTTGAGAGTGGAACAGGAAAGAAAATGACAAGTAGTGGTAGAGTGTCCCCTCCGCGAGGCACCATCGGTGGCTTGCGGTTTATCTGTGTAGATGTAGATGTAGATGTAGATGTAGGCTTCACCAATTCACTATCAGTACTGTCACTGCTTTCGGTTTTATGATCGCTTATTTCAACATTCGATTTATTACCGAGTCACTTACAAAATACATCTCCACAACAGTTGTAAATTCACCGGAACTTGGCAAACAATACTTAGAAGAAGTGGGCATAGGTGCAGGAGGTTCTGGTTCAGTACAAACTTTGTTGAGTTACCAATGAAATAACCTTTCTATGTAAAGTACAGAATTACTTTGGCAGTTTCTTCACATATTTAGCTGCTTCTTCCTGTGCTTTTCTTTTGCTAGACTCACGGAAAACTTTCTCAGGCCATGAAATTCCATCTCGAGTGACGAAAACCAGGAACTAAACTCAAATATGAGTTACACACTAATTGATTAGAACAAGCAATGTCACCCCGCGTACTAACAACAGCCAATCTGCAAATCTACTGTACATTACAAACCTCTAAACAATAGTGGCACTCGAATTAATCTTTCACCTCTACAACAACAGACAAGCAATAAAAGCAGTGAACAAAAGAAGGAACGGGTGAGGGGTGAGTGTATCACACAGCCTACAAAATTATCAGAAGTAACCAGTCTACTAATGCACTCAAGAAATACTACCCGACTCCATGCACATATAGTTTACAAATGGATAGAACTGGATAGAACTTGTTGACATGAAACTACGCAATGACAATTTTCACTGGATTGGGACTGGGTATTCTATAACTACATGACACTGCAGAACATTTCTGTTCAACGAGAAAATGTGGATCATGATTATCATGTACTACATTCGATCTTCTTTTTTAAAACCGATTTATTAAGATGGTGGAGGTAACAAACGAAGAAATTTGCCTCAAATATTGGTCATATTTTATCCTATAATGGTGACTGTATCTTGGATGATTCTTATTAGACATCCATTTGAGAACTCGAGCGGATTATAATGATTCCGTGTCACCAACGGCTTCTCTGTCTCTTGCAGCCTCGGCCAGTAGTCTGATAGGGCCTGTGACCCAGTGGGTTAAGGCTGATATTCCGAGTGATGCTTGCGTTTAGCTGTTGAGAAGTGAGATCACACGCCTGCAAGTTGCATAGAGACGATTTTGACTGGAGTTGCCACGAGTCTGTCAGATGTGGTGGTCATGTTTTGCAGAGTTGATCTACATTATAGGTCTACTGGAGCGATGCAAGTAAGTATTGTTTTGTGAGATTTTTGCTCGCATCAGTAAGTTTTCACTATTTTACATTGTAATCTTTTCTGTGTTTTAGCTGCATTATCGAATTATGCCATTGAGTGGAGGTAAAGACTAAACTGGGTTACAAACCCTTATTCAAAGTCTTTTGTCATTGCTAAGTTCAGTATTATATGAGAATTCAATTTAAAATCTTTTCTTTTATGCTCGTTGATTTCAAGTTTTCAAGAGAGCTTGGTCAAATTGGTTGAATCTGTGGAAATGATTAACGTGTAAATTTTTTACTATCACTTGTGAAGTTTACTAATTTGAAAGTGAAATATAGGTTTGTAAAACTTGATTTAATTTAAAGTTTTATGTCCTGATACTTTAAACTCCTGATACCTTGCACTCACCTCAATCTTCACTAGCAGTCTGAAACTCCGCCACTTACACGAATCATAATTTAGTAGCGCCACCTCACTCAGCAATTAACTCTTCGGCACGTCATTTCTAGCTCAAACACGCTCTTATCTTGCTGCTGTTGGAAGAAACTTATTTTTAACGTCAATTCATGGCTAGAAAAGAACGGTGGTATGTTCCACGTTCGAGACCCGGGAAGACAAAAATTATGTATTCGTCCCGTTATTTTTGACTCAAATATCTCACTACTGCTGAAAAACTCGATTTCTTGTATTAGATTATGCTTAGTTAGCAATCCGATTAGGTGCTGGGTATGAATTCATGTTCAACACGATATTTTATCCCACATGATTTGAAGTTTTTACGTCAGGTACAGGTTTGCTAACTGATACTGGCAATAAAAAAAACATTTCACGTTTCTTATGTATAGTCAATAATGACGATCAGCCTCTGTCGGGCTCGGAAAAATTGCTTCGTTACTGTTGCCAATAGGTGTAGGGTTTGAATCCATATCCAGATCAAACCAGTTTGTCATGTCATTTTCACTTCAAAAATAAGTATAATTTACTGGTCATGAATCACTTAGATTTGTAATGTCACAGTATGTTATGCAACAAGGGTGATAGGCCAGTTTAGAACAGCATGTAGATCCATGTGCCATCGTTAGTTCAGGGAAATTACTAGCGATACGCTGTTACAGCATTTAATCGCCCTTTCTCTTACTGTTTATTTCATTCATTGTAGGCAAAATCAGTCTCCAAGCGAGCGATGGTTAAAAGCTGGTTGGAAAACATTTTAGAGAGTAAGAATATTTCGAATTGTCACTGAATTTTGAGAGTGCAAATATTCGTGCAAAACCTTCTTTTACAAAAGTTAGCTTTCATTAAGGAATATTGAATGGTGTAACTGAGTCACGGGCATTAGTTGTTTCTGGTACTAACAAGAGTGCAAAGTTTTTAGGATTGTCACTTATGACTGGTATTAAATTTGAGTTAACCCTGTGTAACCTCTAATAAGGAATTTCCTCATATATGCGGTATCGTTGTATTAATTTACATCTGTACTTGCCATATAGAGCCGTGTTCTCTGGAGGTCACTGGTGATAACCATTTTGTATAGTTAAATGACTGTACAGTAAACATATCTGAACACCTGAAAGGAAGATAAGTAGCGTGGGGAGCCTGTAAATCAGGCGTATCCCAGTTCACATCGTTCTGACACTTTTGTGCATGAGAGTAAATGAGACAACATTTTGAACCACTCGCTGTCCAAAAGAGAATTCAGTTTGTTAAGGAGCACGCCATCTCTGTTGGCCTCCTATTGTACTACATTGCTCAGCACCGCATGGTAAAATGTGAAAAGTTCGCTGTTGTCAGCTAAAAATACTAATTGGAGCACAACTCGCATTTCTCGGCAAAAGACTCAAGGCGCTGGAAATATGGCATAAATTGCGTATCCCGGGTAACAAAATGTAGAAAAGAGATTTACACTGGAAATACACTCTCTGAGAAGCAGAAACACGAATGCGCACCTTTTTGACACGGAGATGCGTGGCGCCAAACAAAAGCTTTCCCAACTTTGGAACAGAGAAAACCAAATATCTAGCGTTACTGTTTGTTAGCGGTTCTAGTGTAATCAGAACAGTCAGTGCTATACAGCGAAACTGCTAATTGATTATGTAGCAAATACAGATGCTCACCTCATCTGCGGACATACAGTGCTTTGTTATTAAGGTTAAAATTTCAAACAATATCTGTTATGAAACTGTTCGTCATCTGTACGTGACTGTAAAAGAAGTTAATTTGTAAAATAGTTGTGAATCATTTATAGTTGATTACTTACAGTAAAAGAAGCCGACACTTAAAGATTGGTTAATTCCTTGTAGATGGTTGTAAAATTTTTGTAATGTGTCTATATAATTCATGTAAATCAAAGACTTTCGTATTATCCTAACTATACATTTGGCATAGAACATATGGATGTGTAGAAAATCTTGCTGTAGAAGAGATTCACTCATTGAAACATTTTGAATGAGACTGTAAGCGGAACTGCTTATTTCTGAAGGACAAAATTGCTTAAAATTGGGCATAATAAAAAGAACTGTAATAATGGCTGACAGTTAGCTGCCACTTGATGAACGTCGTAACAAAGCAAGGCTGTAAAAATAAATAGTTTCTCATCACGTTTTGACCACCATGATCCCCAAACCCATTGGTTACAGCTGGTACTGCTAACAACGCGACACCTATACAGCAACACCTCTCATAAAATATGAGATAAACAGCGGCACAGGACATTTTTTTGAGATTCAGTGTCTGCATCTGCAGTCTGTTAATCACCATGAAGTTCGATGTAGTAAATACTTTTTATTATACCACGTATTTTAAGTCTGTACGAGTTCTAGTTACAGATGAAGCGTGGAACTGTTCGTGCACCCCTGCATGAGCTGTTCTTTGCCACATTTTATCTTAGCAGTATTACAGTTCTTACGTTCAAGTGAGTGGCTGTTAAAATTTTTCAACATCTCTCCTACACAATCTCGCCGTGGAAGCAAGCCTGTTACTTTGTAAACGCTCCCCTGTTAGCCGCACTTGAGCAGTACTTAATTGTGTTTCATAAGCAGTCCGCTAAGAAACTGTAATTCCACTGTATGTTCTTGGTGAAACATTGTGTACTGTGTAAAGTAAAATAAATGATATAGTAACGAATATCATCAGATTGTAGAATACAGATGTAACTTATTCATTATTGAAGTAGTCGACAGGTTGATATACTCTCTCACTATCCTGCCATCGAATCATAAGCAGTTTTTTTGTTTTGTCTGCAACTGAGTATATATGATCGTTCCAGTTCGCATCTCTGTTTCTCCCAAGTACGTGTTTGGCGTGACTAGTGTAGTCAAAGTATGTTTCGTGAAGAGCACGACTACAAGGCATTTCTCTACATTAAGTTAGTAGCCAGCCTTTTCACCAAACTAATATTTCATTGAAATGTAACTGTATATTACTGCAACTCTTTACCAAATAGAATTACATCCAAGATAGAGTGTGCACAGAATAACGGGACTGGTGGATTCATAGTTGACAGGCAAGCATATAGGAATGGCAGATGTGGGAGCTGCTGGCAGGCTCTGTAGGGGAAATGCTCACCCCTGGAGGGAAGGTACGACTCTGAACCGGTGTTACATAACATGACATCACCAACATATCGTGCAGACGAAATTGCCTGAGAATTCTGAAACAGTGATTGCTAGAATTTAGTAAGTGAGGGCAAGTAAGTCAATAGCTCATGAAAAAGCACATCCTTCATATACAAGTATATGTGTAATGTCTTCACTTTTGTCGTTCCAAAACCCACAGCACTTATTATTTCACCAGCTGTTGATGGCCATTAAAACTTACAGTATTTCAACGAAAAATACTGTAGTTAGTGGAATAACATTGTAGATAATGAAGTTTCGCGTAACACTCCTCTTTGTGTGCTATTATTTCTCAAATTCTCGTTTCGATATCTCATGCCGTTTATGAGATATGAGGAATGTTGTTGACATTTCATTCCGGCCAGCGGTTGCAAATGAATCTGCTACCTAAGGCCAGTTCTGTCAAGACTGGTGACAGAGACCACAGCTCAAGTCTAAAAAGAAAATATAAGCAGCAACATTTTGTGTAATATCCAGCAAATGCAAAATCATAGAGACCCCTATTTTTCATTGCAAATTTACCATTCTGTGTTGTGTCTTACTTAGATGCAAGTATTACAATAAGTATGACCATAAATGAAATAATGGGCACGTAATCATGACGCAGAAATATAAATCTGTAAGGAAAGCAAAAATTGATTTTTTTACCTAGTAGTCCGCATAAAATCGTTTGAGAAAAATTACAGGGGGTGCGGCTCGCCGACAGGTGTAGCCGAGCGGTTTTAGGCGCTTCAGTCTGGAAGCGCGCGACCGCTACGGTCGCAGGTTCGAATCCTGCCCCGGGCGCGGACGTGTGTGATATCCTTAGGTTAGTTAGGTTTAAATAGTTCTAAGTTGTAGGGGAATGATGACCGCAGAGGTTAAGTCCCATAGTGCTCAGAGCCTTTCGAACCATTCGGTGCGGCTGAATCTGTTGGCGCTGCGCATCGCCAACCGGTCGAAAGCAGGCAAACAGTGTCGGCGTCCCCTTCTGAACAAATAAATAAACTCACCGCCAAGTCGACAAGAGTAAAACAGTGATCTTCATACAATTTACTTCTTCAGTTCCAAAATGTTTTCAGTAATGGATCGCTTCGTTGAGTCCTAATGATACTGACCATTTCAGTTAAGTATTACGCAACGCTTCAACGAGTTACTCAGGAGCTTCAAAAGTGCGATATGGCGTATGTTGTAGACTCTATGACCCCAGTGCACGGCATTGGACCTTTGAACAGTATATAAGGACCTTTGATGACTCACCACATGGTGAAGTCACAACGCTCGATAAGAAAACAGTACCAAGGGCGCCTCTGTGGTTGTAGTCGATTTGCGCCGGAAGCACTTACAGGCATATCATGAGCCTGACACCGAGTGCTGTTTTTCTTTTCTAGTTAAGCTCACTAGACAAATTACTGTCTTAATGTGTTGCGTTCAACGTTTTGGGGTGCAGTAGACAATAGCAGATTGCTACCAGGCTTTCATGCAACCTCCATCGAATACGTTAGCAATGACAGAGCATGTACCAGCCTCCCTTCAGAAATCAGTGCAGTGAAACAAATCGACGCGTAGACGTGACGGAATGGAAGAATCGTCTTTGGATGGGCCCATGAGTACACTGTGAATGAAGTTTCCCGGAAATTCCAACGCATCTGGACGAAAATAGTGCACCACACGTACACATGCAGCATGTTGTAGGAACTGAGATAGTAAAAATATCCTAGGTGACAGGGACTAGAGGGCAACTTTTATGGCTTGCCAATGAAAATCAAACCACACAATAATTTTTGGTGTCGATACAGGAAATCACAGCATTGAAGTTGATCGACGTGGAGGCATGCCTATATGATATTAAGGAACTATGGAGTTTGGACGTTCCCCTGACCACACTGCCCAATTCAGTAGTGTGTCAGTGCGGCCTGCACATTTTATCTACCAGGAATACTGCAACACTCGCAGTCACGTAACACGGAGTAAGAACAGTAATTGGAAAAATGTTGGAATTGCTACTCTCCCGCGCGACCACTACGGTCGCAGGTTCGATTCCTGCCTCGTGCCTCGGGCATGGATGTGTGTGACGTCCGTAGGTTAGTTAGGTTTCAGTAGTTCTAAGTTCTAGGGGACTGATTACTTCAGCAGTTAAGTCCCATAGTGCTCAGAGCCATCTGAACCGCAGAAACTAATCAGAAGCTAATGGAGGGCATCTAGTGTGTCCTCAGAGTCGCAATTTCCCCTATTTTCAAACGGCACAAGACATCGAGTGCCCCATTGGCAGAATGCGGCGCTGTGTGTGGAGAGTAATTCTGGTGGAAGAGGATTCCACGATGTTTTAGGATGTGTTTTCGAACCGTGGCTTGAGCGTTACATTCAGATTACCGCGAACATGAATTCACAATATTTATTTCTGCCACGTGATCAAGCGTTGTTCTTTCTTTTACATCTTAACGATGAGTATGCTATGGAGATTCTGTCTCCCAAATGAAGCAGCTATGTTCACAGAGAAGACGCATACATTTCCGATTTGACAAAGATACAGGCGCTCGCTGTAGCACCCGCTCTATAACCCTTAGTAAAGGTCTAGGGCGAGTGAGACCTAGCGAGTGAGACCTAGCAGTCAACATCCCCTCCATTTTGTAGCTCCACAGGATCTTATCATTACCGCGCATCTTCAGCCGGATATGGAATACCAGAAGATGTCTTACACGAGTTTGCCGTGATGTCTCGTGTTGCTTATCATTTTATACAAAGGCTACGTACTTTACCCATTCATTCTCTTTGGTAACTCTTTGACACTAATGTCAGTGTCTAACAAAACAATCGCGGCATTCAGTCCAGATTTTGTCACACACTGCGGGAGCAATTTGCCAGGCGCCCAGCAAGTGACGTATCTGAACCGAACGCCGGATTTGTGCGAATACTGTTCATATTGGTTTTTGACATAGTTTTTACAGTAGGAAGTGTATACAATCAAATCGACAATAACTAAAAAACAGCAATATATTTTTTATTCTTTAGTTTCTAAGGGATCTGAGCGTACGAAACTGTACATTACAGGGCAGTTAAGTGCTCTAGTAATGTACAGGTACTTACTGAAGAATTTCGTTTGCCTTTAATAAAAAAAGATTACTAATAAACACCAGAAGACATGACCTTTTGCAGAAAGAACGTCTTATATCTACCCAACAACACGAAGTTTTGTTCGCTACATTTCTAGTCAAATCAGTGAATATGGAACGTAGGAAATCTGGATGGAATGCAGTACCTAAGTTATTTAACGTACCAAATGAGCGAACACACCTGTAGCTAAAAGGAAAAACCACTAAGACTTGATAATAACTTCGACGTGATAAAAACTTCGCCAACACTGAAGAAATCAATTCCACAGCTGTTGCTACAACTGCGCCACAAGCGCAAGAATCTTCAACACATTCAGTTTTGGAGCAAAACTAATTACATTTACAAAAATAGTCGTCTATTAGAAAATCTAGTGAATTGTAACAAAGGACGAATCATTACTCCATAAAAAATTACGTTTCAATGGAAGTGTCTATCACAATAAGAACAGACAATAACAGACACACGTGCTTCTCGTGCGTGAAACATGTGTTTAAATTTTCCTACTGTCAGCGGAGTGAGATGCAGTTATACAGATATTCGAAATTGTTTCTTCATGATTAAGTTGTATCTTCTGCCACTGAATCAGTGAGATTCAGCTGTTTATATAACATTTTCACCATGATTCATGTCTCATGATAAGTTACTAATCCATGGAAAGCAAAATAATAATAGTTGTTTCGTTAATTAAGTAGAATGTAATTAAAAACAAACATCCTTACGACACATGTCACTGTATGTTTTCTCACAACTGGGAACGCTAGTTCCGCCCGACGGTAACAACTTTCGCAACAGAGAGTACGACGACTGTATGTATCAGACTGAAGTAATATCTCGCCCTTTGTCGTGCTACCGTCACTGTGAATTCTTAAGACCATGTGTAAGTTCAAGTCACATGCTAAGTGTTAAGTACCAGCTGCGCCAGTCCAACTTGCACTGTGTGCTTAGTTTGCCTGTACCCACGTCCGGACATATCCCTGTCAGGACACGAGAGTATTTGACAATACCGAATATAAGTTTCATGTTGGGTGTTAAATGATATCTCAGCACGTCAGAGTCTCTTTTATTGCAATATTATTCCAGCAGGAACAGATGAAGCATGAGAAGCAACTCCAGCAGCTAAAAAAACAATTACAACACTATCAGTGGTTGAATCAACAACTGCTTTGTCAGTCTAATCGGTCAGTTGATACGAATGACAAAACAAGTAGAAAATCCATCACGAATTTTTTAACATATTGTTGCGTCTACTTACAACTGTATATTCCTAAAGAAAACTTTCTGCCAGTACATGTATTTTATGTCACGTGATGGTTTTATATCTACATATTGTGTAACTGTAACACTATAAAAGCTGACCAACAACGAGAAGACGACGTAGTAATTTCATTTTAGGACAGTACCTCTGCAATGATCATGTAATTCGTGTCCCTCAATAAGTAACAGGGCTGCACTTTTTGCCAGTTAGCATGATGAGTTATTACGATCTCTAACCAGCTATCAAGTGCTCTAGTGTGCCTCATTTCTTGGAGAAGCGTAAAGAAACTAGTACGAATCGCCAATGGCAATTGTAAGGAGTGAGTGAAGAATGAATGCAGAATAGATTAACTGTGCTGATGCAGCAGTTGAAAGAATTAGAGTTCGACTGGGGTCTGCTAAGTTTAAACTACGATTATGTCACTGCACGGTTGTTCTGCTGGGTGTTTCTGATCTGTTATTTAACGTGGGTTCATTGATGGAAAAGTGGTAAAGTTTAAGGTATTGAAGCTTAATTTCTTTGTTTTAAGTTTTGGAATTGTGCGTGAAGCACGCCGCGCAGCGTTGTAGGTCTTTATTAAGATGTAAATTTGTAACCTAGATAATATTATATTGAAAATCATATGTTTTAGATTTTTGTGTAGTCAGCAGATTAACTGTATTTTGTTGCATTTGTGGGATCGTTCATGTTGTTGAGGTTTCAACATAGTAAGCCCCAGGTACTTTGTCAGTCACAAGTACAGTGGCCTGCTGCAATGTTTCACTAATGATAATTTAATATTTATACTGCAGTTCAAATCCGCGCTACCCCTATGTGCAGTTAACGAGAATTTTTCCTCTTGAACTTGGACCAATAAGTTTTTGTATCCTAGGTCTGCCTCCCACCCTGTATGTACCTGCTTGTGCGGGATTACCGTCCTGCCGTTAATCACCCACGCTTGGGTCGCTGAAAGGGTCACGCTACGCAGTCTGCGCAGCTGCGATCCGCAAGCGACATCTAGACATCGGCATTCATGTTGCGTGTAGTTGCGCACTGTGCTATTTCAAGTTCTTCTGTGTGGTCTGTTACTATGTTGATTAATTGTTTGATGCGCCTAGTCTTTCCTTGATAATATTCGTTCTGGCTCATATTGCTCTGCCGCAATATTATTGGTCAAATGTCAATTTTTCTTGTAAATTTGATCCAGATAAATTTCTTAGTGAGTGCAACATTTTGTTTTTCTTGTTATGCCATAATGCTAGGTTCCACGTGGTAAATGAATTTGAATTGTTTTATTTAAAATAAAAAAAATTAATGTACTGATTTATTCTAAGAATTAACCAACCTGTGAATCTCGATTTTGATGTTAATAATTAGTCACATTACGTCGCTCTGATATTGGTAAAACAAATCTTGGATTAATTGATGGCTTAGTGTAAACTTATTTTATTGATTAATTGTTTTACTAAACTGGTTGTTTTATGAATAGCAGTAATAAATATACGTTGTATATGAAATTTAACGTTGAATGCTGTTGAACAGATTTGGAATCTAGCACTTCCATTTAAGTGTTTCTCATAGAAATTCCTTACGGCGTAATTTATCCATTCCAGCATCGCCCCGGTTTCTGTATTTGTCATCTCACATCAAATTATTTAAAAAATTCATTAATTCTAATCATCTAATTAATTATAAATGGAATATTAAGCATGGCTGCAGCTGCAACTGTGCAGATGTTATACCTGTAATAAAAACAGCCACCAGTCGCGGACTTTAGTTGTCACATGCTCTTGGCCTATGTTTCAACCCATATAAATGGGCCTTTTTCATAACTCTTACTACGTTTCATATGCTGATCACGATGTACCGCCAACAGGCTTAGTCATTCTAAATAACTAATTTGTTTCAAAACCATATCCTTCTTGGGCACTCCAGGACGCTCCCGAAGAGACAGTTGCGCGATCTCCTGGCATTTTCCGTTGAAAAAGTGATGAGCCTCCCTTTCAAGATGCGTTTCCGAACCTGGACACTATTATTTCTTTGTGTGTGTGTCTACCAACGTCAGAAGCAGACTCACCTCTGGTGTACTACAGATGGAAATAAGGATGCCATCTTATGCAACAGTTGTGATCGCATCGGAACACGATGGTGGGAGCGGCGCTATGTTAATACTCCAGGACAGGGTTAATAAAAGGGCGAGTTGTATTTAGTTCTCTCTCGTTTTTTTCATTTGTCTCTGTGCGCTCAGTTTCTCCGATCATGTGATTTTATGTTAGCACTTAGTGTTCCAAAATGACATGTACATCTAGAAGCCATCGTCAGTATTACATCGGAATGGCTTCCGACGTTTCAAACTCGTACTGCACTGGGCGCTATTTCAGAGAATGTCATGGCTATAATATCTGTAACGCTCCCTACGGAATCTCACATCTTAGTAGGGGAGACTGGCCGCATTGTCCATGGGAGCAAGAAGGCCAATTGGTAATATTTCGTTATATTGCTGTCAGAATACGTCACCGACCAACAATGCCATCGTCTTTCCGCAAACACCTCGATGCAGTTAAATTGTCCAACGAGCATGGGCACGCATTTTATCTTCCCTTGTTAGTGAAAGTAAATTGTGCTCCATGAACCATGGACCTTGCCGTTGGTGGGGAGGCTTGCGTGCCTCAGCGATACAGATGGCCGTACCGTAGGTACAACCACAACGGAGGGGTATCTGTTGAGAGGCCAGACAAACATGTGGTTCCTGAAGAGGGGCAGCAGCCTTTTCAGTAGTTGCAGGGGCAACAGTCTGGATGATTGACTGATCTGGCCTCGTAACATTAACCAAAACGGCCTTGCTGTGCTGGTACTGCGAACGGCTGAAAGCAAGGGGAAACTACAGCCGTAATTTTTCCCGAGAACATGCAGCTCTACTGTATGATTAAATGATGATGGCGTCCTCTTGGGTAAAATATTCCGGAGGTAAAATAGTCCCCCATTCGGATCTCCGGGCGGGGACTGCTCAGGAGGACGTCGTTATCAGGAGAAAGAAAACTGGCGTTCTACGGATCGGAGCGTGGAATGTCAGATCTCTTAATCGGGCAGGTAGGTTAGAAAATTTAAAAAGGGAAATGGGTAGGTTAAAGTTAGATATAGTGGGAATTAGTGAAGTTCGGTGGCAAGAGGAACAAGACTTTTGGTCAGGTGATTACAGGGTTATAAATACAAAATCAAATAGGGGTAATGCAGGAGTAGGTTTAATAATGAATAAAAAAATAGGAGTGCGGGTTAGCTACTACAAACAGCATAGTGAACGCATTATTGTGGCCAAGATAGACACAAAGCCCATGCCTACTACAGTAGTACAAGTTTATATGCCAACTACCTCTGCAGATGATGAAGAAATAGATGAAATGTATGACGAGATAAAAGAAATTATTCAGGTACTGAAGGGAAACGAAAATTTAATAGTCATGGGTGACTGGAATTCGTCAGTAGGAAAAGGGAGAGAAGGAAACATAGTAGGTGAATATGGATTGGGGGGAAGGAATGAAAGAGGAAGCCGCCTTGTAGAATTTTGCACAGAGCATAACTTAATCATAGCCAACACTTGGTTCAAGAATCATAAAAGAAGGTTGTATACCTGGAAGAATCCTGGAGATACTAAAAGGTATCGGATAGATTATATAATGGTAAGACAGAGATTTAGGAACCAGGTTTTAAATTGTAAGACATTTCCTGGGGCAGATGTGGATTCTGACCACAATCTATTGGATATGAACTGCAGATTGAAACTGAAGAAACTGCAAAAAGGTGGGAATTTAAGGAGATGGGACCTGGATAAACTGAAAGAACCAGAGGTTGTACAGAGTTTCAGGGAGAGCATAAGGGAACAATTGACAGGAATGGGGGAAAGAAATACAGTAGAAGAAGAATGGGTAGCTCTGAGGGATGAAGTAGTGAAGGCAGCAGAGGATCAAGTAGGTAAAAAGACAAGGGCTAATAGAAATTCTTGGGTAACAGAAGAAATATTGAATTTAATTGATGAAAGGAGAAAATATAAAAATGCAGTAAATGAAGCAGGCAAAAAGGAATACAAACGTCTGAAAAATGAAATCGACAGGAAGTGCAAAATGGCTAAGCAGGGATGGCTAGAGGACAAATGTAAGGATGTAGAGGCTTGTCTCACTAGGGGTAAGATAGATACTGCCTACAGGAAAATTAAAGAGACCTTTGGAGAGAAGAGAACCACTTGTATGAATATCAAGAGCTCAGATGGCAACCCAGTTCTAAGCAAAGAAGGGAAGGCAGAAAGGTGGAAGGAGAATATAGAGGGTTTATACAAGGGCGATGTACTTGAGGACAATATTATGGAAATGGAAGAGGATGTAGATGAAGACGAAATGGGAGATAAGTTACTGCGTGAAGAGTTTGACAGAGCACTGAAAGACCTGTGTCGAAATAAGGCCCCGGGAGTAGACAACATTCCATTTGAACTACTGATGGCCTCGGGAGAGCCAGTCATGACAAAACTCTACCATCTGGTGAGCACGATGTATGAGACAGGCGAAATACCCTCAGACTTCAAGAAGGATATAATAATTCCAATCCCAAAGAAAGCAGGTGTTGACAGATGTGAAAATTACCGAACTATCAGTTTAATAAGTCACAGCTGCAAAATACTAACGCGAATTCTTTACAGACGAATGGAAAAACTGGTAGAAGCCGACCTCGGGGAAGATCAGTTTGGATTCCGTAGAAATGTTGGAACACGTGAGGCAATACTGACCTTAGAAGAAAGATTAAGAAAAGGCAAACCTACGTTTCTAGCATTTGTAGACTTAGAGAAAGCTTTTGACAATGTTAACTGGAATACTCTCTTTCAAATTCTGAAGGTGGCAGGGGTAAAATACAGGGAGCGAAAGGCTATTTACAGTTTGTACAGAAACCAGATGGCAATTTTAAGAGTCGAGGGGCATGAAAGGGAAGCAGTGGTTGGGAAAGGAGTAAGACAGGGTTGTAGCCTCTCCCCGATGTTATTCAATCTGTATATTGAGCAAGCAGTAAAGGAAACAAAGGAAAAATTCGGAGTAGGTATTAAAATTCATGGAGAAGAAGTAAAAACTTTGAGGTTCGCCGATGACATTGTAATTCTGTCAGAGACAGCAAAGGACTTGGAAGAGCAGTTGAACGGAATGGACAGTGTCTTGAAAGGAGGATATAAGATGAACATCAACAAAAGCAAAACGAGGATAATGGAATGTAGTCAGATTAAGTCGGGTGATGCTGAGGGAATTAGATTAGGAAATGAGACACTTAAAGTAGTAAAGGAGTTTTGCTATTTAGGGAGTAAAATAACCGATGATGGTCGAAGTAGAGAGGATATAAAATGTAGACTGGCAATGGCAAGGAAAGCGTTTCTCAAGAAGAGGAAATTGTTAACATCGAGTATAGATTTAAGTGGCAGGAAGTCGTTTCTGAAAGTATTTGTATGGAGTGAAGCCATGTATGGAAGTGAAACAGGGACGATAACTAGTTTGGACAAGAAGAGAATAGAAGCTTTCGAAATGTGGTGCTACAGAAGAATGCTGAAGATAAGGTGGGTAGATAACGTAACTAATGAGGAGGTATTGAATAGGATTGGGGAGAAGAGAAGTTTGTGGCACAACTTGACTAGAAGAAGGGATCGGTTGGTAGGACATGTTTTGAGGCATCAAGGGATCACAAATTTAGCATTGGAGGGCAGTGTGGAGTGTAAAAATCGTAGAGGGAGACCAAGAGATGAATACACTAAGCAGATTCAGAAGGATGTAGGTTGCAGTAGATACTGGGAGATGAAGAAGCTTGCACAGGATAGAGTAGCATGGAGAGCTGCATCAAACCAGTCTTAGGACTGAAGACCACAACAACAACAACAACAGATATATTTTGTTGTGTAGTCGAAGACAACGCTCTCACTAAACAAGTCAGTACAACAATTAAATGTTTAGAACGTTTTCATAAACTAAGTAAAATAACTACAGAATGGCGATGGGGCCAATGGCCCACTTAAGTAGGGGCACGTCTGCCCACATGGCCAACCTCTGCCACTGGCTTTATGTAATTAAGTACTCTTATTTAATAGGTACATTCGTATCCAATGCAATTTTTAGGTTAGCTAATTATGTCTTGCATTGATTTGAAACCGGTAACATGTATACGATTTTGATTTTATTTCTATTTCATGTTTTTACATTTACCGCTGCCTTTGTAATAACAGATAGACCTGATCCAAATGCTACTGTTTGTGGTTTATAGCGTCAGTTACTCAAGAGTACAAAGATAGGCCTATACTGTCAAAACAACTCATATTTGGTTGAACGTCACTTCAGCAGACCAGCCATGCTATCCAATGTCTGAAGACGTTCGGTCATTTGAGAAACAGCAAGCAAGAAAAAAGACAGAAACTTGAACATAAAAACTGACAAACATAAAGAAATATGCGTTACAATGTGAATAACAAGTCTTCAAAGACAGAAATAAAGCACTCTAAAGAGAAACATGGATGTTCTCCGTAAAAACCTATTTTCTAAAAAGAAGCCAGTGTCAAGCTGAATCACGTCATAAAATTCCTCAAATAAAACGTAGTAAGGAAGTAGGCATTCAAAATGAAGAAGACGAGGTCAGAATACCCTGTCTTATGTGTCACAAACCATTTTCTTACAGCAGTACATGTGTTCTGTTAGTATTATAGTCGACATATATTTTCAGTGAAATAACCAGATCTTAACTTATGAAATCATTAAATGATTAAAAAAAATATGGCAAAATTTCCCCAAATATCTGGGCCAACTTACACCTTGGGTGGTGTAGGTTGGTCCTACTGGTATTACTGGGAAGTATTTTTTATGAATAGACAATCAGTGAGACGCCATTATTACTTACTTGCAACTATGCCGAAACAATGTACCAATGTTTCCACATAAAAAGTTCAATGGAAACATTTAAAACACAATCTGGAAAAGTCAAGAAAAAATGTGGTGCCAACCTTTCCCGTTCTCCTCTACTGCCGCCAGCTACCAACTTCCCTTTCTTTCGTAATTCAGTCTGTGCACTCGTCCTCCTTGTGACAGGCCTTTTGTATTTTCCAACACTTTTTGTAATTGCTCAGCTTATTCTTTCGCCAAATCTAATTATTACACTATGTGTGCTTATCACTTAATCATATTCATTTCCAAATAACCTATTGTGTCTGAAATTATAAGTAGAAGCACACGAGTTATTGTCTAACTCTTGTAACCCAGTTATTCGTAAAATTGTTGTATTCAGAATAGTAAATGGCTAGGTGTAGTTATCTGATTGTCGACTTTTTGTTCCCCGCCTTTGTTTTCTTGTATCTTTATGTAATGTCATTTCTGTGGAAGCAAATGAAGTAGTAGAACGGTCACCTGCTGATTTGGATATGAACTCAATAGAGCTCTTGTAAGAACTTCCACGTTGACTGATAAGAATTGTCTGCTAACCTCATTTTATCTCGAACTGAGATCGATCCAAGGAGGATAAGCTGTCTCTCGATCTTGAACCAGAGAGAAAAGATCAAGACGAGATCAAACCCCAACGCTCTATTATGATCTTTATACACTGCTTAATCATCAGAACTTCATGACTAAGTGCTGGATGCATGATACTTAGGGTAAACGCAAATAAAGAAAAGCGGGATATTATTGATGTCACACAGCATAGCTCTGATTTCAAGCCTAAAGAACTGTCTCACGTGGAATTAAATCGATCTTAATGTGATGACGCAAGCTTCACTGCAAATTATGCGTAAAAATTCTGTGCACATCATTTGGAAAGCAGACTCGCAATATGAGAACTATTTGCAATACAATTCTGAGTAAGTTATTGAGGATATTGGTGTTCATCTTCTAAGTTGTCCATTTTTTTCTATAACCTAGTGCCTTTATTTTTGAAAAGTAGCATAGAGCCAATGCCTGCAGCAAGCTAGTCAGAAAGCTCTATTTACTGTCTTTTTCACAACATGCTAACACTTTGGCGGATCTCAAATACACCTCTACTTTCTCCGACTTCCTCTACGGTTCTAACCCCTTACATCTGCATCAAGTACCTCAGACATCGTTCCTTGATGTCTTAATACATGCCCTATCACCCTGCCTCTTCATTATGTCAATCTTTTCCATATGATCCTTTCATCCATGACTACGTGCAGAGCCTCATTTTTTTCTTATCAGTCCACAGTTACCGAGCTCTGTCTGCAGGACAAGATAACTGGTGACTCGAGTCTCTTTTTCAGGTTTTCCAATAGTCCACGATTACTTCCTTGCAGTTCTGTAATCGAGACTTACATTTACACAAATTTCTTCCTCAAATGAAGGCCGTTGTTTGGTACTAGCAGACTTCTTTTGGCCTAGAATTCTCTCCGTATCTTGGCTAATATGGTGTTAATGTCCTCCTTGCTTCCTCCATCATGTGTTATTTTGCTTCCAAGGTACCAGAATTCATTTATTAACTTCGTCTACTTTGTGGCCCCCCAATTTTGATCGTTAAGTTTGTCGCTACTCTCATTTCTAATACTCTCCACTACTTTCGTCTTTCTTCGGTTTACTCCCACTCCATAGTATTGTGCTGATTAGACTACTCATTACATTCCACATTTGTTCCTCACTTTAAGTGAAGGTAACAATGTTATCGACGAATCTTATCCTGAATTTTAATCCTACTCCTGAACTTTTCTCTTTTCTGTCATTGCTTCTGTGATGTATATATTGAACAGGCTACGAAATACTACACTCCACTCATATGGCGTTACTCATCCTAGCACTTAGTTCTTGATCTTACTTTCTTATTATCCGTTCTTGCTTGTCATACATACTACATATCAGCCGTCTTTCCATATAGTTTACACATGTGTTCCTAAGAAAATTTCAGTTGAAACTTGTAATGGTCCGATTATATTTACCGTACATTCGCTTTTCTTATTCCCTGGCAAAGTGTAAACTCAAAACTTGGTACTGGAATGCTGCACTGAAAATGTCGGCTAACTGGTGGGATACGGCAAACAAGTGGGAGAAAATCCTATTATTTTTTGATTCTGGAAAATCTACTGCATATTAAAAACGTCCGAGCTGCCACACAGATGTGTAGACGTGCACGCTGGGGAAAGTAGTACCTGAATAAAAGATGCAGTGGAGGCAAGAAAATAATGAACCAGAAACTACGAAAGCTTTTACCATGCCAAAGAAGACTTGACTAAAGCTTTGTACTCGTCATTCTGTGTTTTATGTTCGTTACTGACTGGCGTAATTTCTTTATTTGCGCCACGCCGTACAAATGCTAATAACACTGAAATGCAAATTCATTGATTACCAGTTAAAGAATATTAGAGAGCTATATATATTGAGAGGATACGTGTGATTGTGTGCACTTTTAGTTTCAATGGAGTATAGTGCAGCTTTCTTTTTATTAGTGTCTAGCGAGCCTGCCAATGCCTCGTTATTGTTAAATATGTATGGGAATCGGACACATGTCCTAATCTGCTTCTGCCCCTCCCCTCCCTGACCAACTCCTTCTCCCCCTCTCTTTGCCCATCACCTCACCCTCCCCCTCTCTCTGAACATCACCTCCTCACAACTCTCTATGTCCATTTCCTCCCCACCCACCATGGTTCTGACCTTGAACCTTGTTCGCTATTATTGCAAATCCAGATTCTGTAGTATATTCTAATCATAAGCTGATAAGCCAGAAATAGAAGTTCTTGACTTTCTGTGAAAACTGACTACGGGGAAGAAAACAAAACAGCATATTGTTGTGTACACAATTTTTGTTTAAAAAATATATATAATGAGGAAGAATATGTATATGAGAAACAGTGTTTCTACTGATTTAAATATCCTACTATCGTAGTTACAACTGAGTGTGAGAGAGAAAACAGCACCGCACATACTCACAGCCAAGGACAGCGTTTTCGCTGCTGCTGTCGGTTTTAACAGAAAGCCTGTACATATTTGTTTAAAAACTGTATAGGCTGCGTCCATATCAGTGTTTATTAGAGTGTCCTGTAAATATTGGAAATAAATTGGCCAAAAACTTTAGAGTTTCTTCCTTACAGCATTCCCATATTATATATACAGGGTGTTTCAAAAATGACCGGTATATTTGAAACGGCAATAAAAACTAAACGAGGAGCGATAGAAATACACCGTTTGTTGCAGTATGCTTGAGACAACAGTACATTTTCAGGCAAACAAACTTTCGCAATTACAGTAGTTACAATTTTCAACAACAGATGGCGCTGCGGTCTGGGAAACTCTATAGTACTATATTTTCCACATATCCACCATGCGTAGCAATAATATGGCGTAGTCTCTGAATGAATTACCCGAAACCTTTGACAACGTGTCTGGCGGAATGGCTTCACATGCAGGCGAGATGTACTGCTTCAGCTGTTCAATTGTTTCTGGATTCTGGTGGTACACCTGGTCTTTCAAGTGTCCCCAGATAGAAGTCACAGGGGTTCATGTCTGGCGAATAGGGAGGCCAATCCACGCCGCCTCCTGTATGTTTCGGATAGCCCAAAGCAATCACACGATCATCGAAATATTCATTCAGGAAATTAAAGACGTCGGCCGTGCGATGTGGCGGGGCACCATCTTGCATAAACCACGAGGTGTTCGCAGTGTCGTCTAAGGCAGTTTGTACCGCCACAAATTCACGAAGAATGTCCAGATAGCGTGATGCAGTAATCGTTTCGGATCTGAAAAATGGGCCAATGATTCCTTTGGAAGTAATGGCGGCCCAGACCAGTACTTTTTGAGGATGCAGGGACGATAGGACTGCAACATGGGGCTTTTCGGTTCCCCATATGCGCCAGTTCTGTTTATTGATGAAGCCGTCCAGGTAAAAATAAGCTTCGTCAGTAAACCAAATGCTGCCCACATGCATATCGCCGTCATCAATCCTGTGCACTATATCGTTAGCGAATGTCTCTCGTGCAGCAATGGTAGCGGTGCTGAGGGGTTGCCGCGTTTGAATTTTGTATGGATAGAGGTGTAAACTCTGGCGCATGAGACGATACGTGGACGTTGGCGTCATTTGGACCGCAGCTGCAACACGGCAAACGGAAAGCCGAGGCCGCTGTTGGATCACCTGCTGCACTAGCTGCGCGTTGCCCTCTGTGGTTGCCGTACGCGGTCGCCCTACCTTTCCAGCACGTTCATCCGTCACGTTCCCAGTCCGTTGAAATTTTTCAAACAGATCCTTTATTGTATCGCTTTTCGGTCCTTTGGTTACATTAAACCTCCGTTGAAAACTTCGTCTTGTTGCAACAACACTGTGTTCTAGGCGGTGGAATTCCAACACCAGAAAAATCCTCTGTTCTAAGGAATAAACCATGTTGTCTACAGCACACTTGCACGTTGTGAACAGCACACGCTTACAGCAGAAAGACGACGTACAGAATGGCGCACACACAGACTGCGTTGTCTTCTATATCTTTCACATCACTTGCAGCGCCATCTGTTGTTGAAAATTGTAACTACTGTAATTTCGAAAGTTTGTCCGCCTGAAAATGTACTGTTGTCCCAAGCATATTGCAACAAACGGTGTATTTCTATCGCTGCTCGTTTAGTTTTTATTGCCGTTTCAAATATACCGGTCATTTTTGAAACACCCTGTACGTTTATACAGGGTGTTACAAAAAGGTACGGCCAAACTTTCAGGAAACATTCCTTACACACAAATAAAGAAAAGATGTTACGTGGACATGTGTCCGGAAACGGTTAATTTCCATGTTAGAGCTCATTTTAGTTTCATCTACCTACGGTCAATGGAGCACGTTATCATGATTTCATATGGGATACTTTACTTGTGCTGCTAGAACATGTGCCTTTACAAGTACGACACAACATGTCGTTCATGCACGATGGAGGTCCTGCACATTTCAGTCGAAGTGTTCGTACGCTTCTCAACAACAGATTCGGTGACCGATGGATTGGTAGAGGCGGACCAATTCCATGGCCTCCACGCTCTCCTGACCTCAACCCTCTTCACTTTCATTTATGGGGGCATTTGAAAGCTCTTGTCTACGCAACCCCGGTACCAAATGTAGAGACTCTTCGTGCTCGTATTGTGGACGGCTGTGATACAATACGCCATTCTCCAGGGCTGCATCAGCGCATTAGGGATTCCATGCGACGGAGGGTGGACGCATGTATCCTCGCTAACGGAGGACATTTTGAACATTTCCTGTAACAAAGTGTTTGACGTTACGCTGGTACGTTCTGTTGCTGTGTGTTTCCATTCCATGATTAATGTGATTTGAAGAGAGGTAATAAAATGAGCTCTAACATGGGAAGTAAGCGTTTCCGGACCCATGTCCACATAGAATATTTTCTTTCTTTGTGTGTGAGGAATGTTTCCTGAAAGTTTGGGCGTACGTTTTTGTAACACCCTGTATATTATATATATTTAGAAATATGTAGCCTGGGTCCATCGAAACGTTTATTAGTGTAACTTGTAAAAACTTGATGTAAACCCGTCAATAGCATTTCGAGAAACTTGGTTACAACGTTTCGCATATATATATATATATATATATATATATATATATATATATATATATATATATAATGTGTATTAAAATATAGAGTCTATATCCGACTTAATGTTCATTACAGTATCGAGCTGCTGACGAATTTGATATGTAACTGAGGATGAAAGAGCAAATATCGAAGCCAGTAGTCCAAGTAAACGAAAAAATTACATCAACGGTGTCAGGATGTCAAATCAGAGAACTTTCAGGCGTCTAATTTCCAAACTTACGTTATTTGGCTAACAGTTTCGGCGATTTACTACCCCATCTTCGGACCCCTGACAGACGTGTAGGAAGATTCCACCCCGGTTCTGGTTAAAATAGGAGCCAACATTCAAATACTGGTATGCATAGATTTCTATTTGCTATAGCGTTCACTTCAACCATGAACAGTCGGATGTTGATGCTTGAAGTGTGGCTATGGCAAGCAGAAACCTACAGATACCAGTATTTGAATGCTGGCCCCTATTTTAACCTGAACCGGGGTGGAATCTTCCTACACTTCGGTCAGGGGCCTGAAGATGGCGTAGTAAATCGCCGAAAGTTAGCCAAATAACATAAGTTTGGAAATTAGACGGCTGAAAGTAGTTTTGTTTGACATACTGTAGCGAACAGCCGAGTTCGCAACAATTTCTGAAAAGAGAAACTCAACAGTGTCAGTGTTCATTACAGTGATGTTTTCTCAGTGCCCGCAGACGTCACGACTTTAATTATGAAAAAAATGGTTCCTGCTCGGTCACAACAAAAAATATTCGCCGAGAACGCTCGATGCGCTTCAGATAGACGTCATGTTTCACTGAGAGCAAATGTGAATGTCTGTGTTTAATGTAATGGGGAGGCTATATGATGATGTTCCATCATTAGTGCACTGACCTTACCGATCGTTTTCAGAATGCGATGCTAGAGTGAAATCGGTTCCCATCACTTGTCGAACTGTTTTATTTCTGAGCGGATTTTCTTATCTCTCAGCGTTTAACACTGAAAAATTATCACGAGCATTAACAGCTGAGGGAAAAATATAAGCATTTAATGTTAATTATGGAACAAAGCTGTAGACTATCCTAGCTATAGATACTAAATAAATACAATATATCTTGTGACAGAATGCGAAAAGCAGCAGTTATGAGGCAGCGGGGAAACTGATTTCTGCTATCAGATTCACAGAAGAAATGAGAAAATACCAAGATCGCCATATTTTGGTAATAACAGCGATTTCCACATTACGTCAGTAGAACCCTTTGGTTAAAACTAAATTTGTGTATCCATTACTATCTTTTATAGGGGTGCCACATCACAAGTCGTTTTTGTCACAATTACTATTTTGCTCTCCACTCGACAATTAAGCAAACTGAGTGTCATGTCCACCACTGTCCCATTGCACCATCAAAAATTCAGTAAGCACTTTCAGACCTACACTAACTTACTCCACTGATGCAAGGTGGTTCATTCCACTTTTCAGCAGTATAGAAATCAATAACTCGGCGTCGTTATATTACTTTTGCCTGCATTTTGAATGTTACGTTGTGTAAAAGGCACCGTAAAAAAATTGTTACAAAGAGCTGATAAATTCAATAACATACCGATAGAGGTTTCTGGTTTATGAATTAATTTATCCAGGCTGACGCGTTTCGATTTAGAACAGTCATATTGGAGCTGTACGCGTAAAAAACGAGTCACAAATCTTTAGCCTTTTATTTTGATTTGCCTTCCCTATACAGCTTGTGAAGACAAATAACCAAGAATTGTTATCTCTTTGTATAGCTTGAAGACGAGTTTTTAACTCAAAGCGTGTCGCCGCGAATTAGTAATTTTATAATCACATTACTAAACGTGCTATTTCACTGTACTGACCAGCTCCAGGTACATAGTCGCTTACCTTTTGTTTTCCACTCACCTTATCCTCTGGCAAGATTCGAGTGCCGGCCAGTGTGAAGATCAAACAACTGCTGTTTAGTGAAAAGAGAAATCGTCGTTACCAGAAATACATCAGCGTCAGCAGAGTGAGTGCAGGAACACAGCTGTTTTTCTGGATGACACAGTACTCCTACATACCCATGTCGAATCGATAAAGAAATCATACAAGATTAATGAAAGTGCTGTGAGTAGACAGAGCACCTAACGATAAAACCTTTCTCTGACTTCAGTTGTCAGAAACAGTCCCAAATATCATACTAGCGTAATTGCATTCCAAGTGAATGGCGTTTGCCTTTCCATGAAGGTTAGTATGCTCGAGAATCAAATTTCGTGAAAACATTTGTTCTATCGTATCTTGTTTTGACGTTTAATAATGGCCTGCGACTTGACATCTTCTACAAAAACGTTGTCACAAAATCGCAGCAGCACCGTCAATAAACGGCAAAAAGAATAATGTACGAGATATCTACTTCAACAATAATATGATAGAGGAAAAAACTATTTACTTTCGTCACAAGTAAACATACCATTAAATCAAGTAGGTTATTGTGGACAAAAGTGTGTCAAGGGGAAGAAAGAATTACTGAATACTTTACTAAGTTGACTAGTAATTTATTGTTTGGAAACGTCCAAGAAAATGACGTGAATGAATATTTAATGAATTTTGCTATTAATTTATTATTAGCAAACCTGCGTCTGTAATCACTGCATTCTTTTTCAATACAGCTGGAAAGTGGATCATTCGTATAACACGAACACGAGAACCTGATGAGAGCCTTCGGCTGTTCCTAGGTAATCCACTTGCAGAATTGGATATGCCTTGTGCCCCTTAATTGTGCATCGATCACGACTTGTAATTATGCGTCAGTTTCGGGGAAAAAACATCAACCAATGCGTTGGAAGAATGAAAATCAGTTACGGCTTGCTTTTCTTCATTTACATTCTGCGAACTGGAGAGACCAATGAGAACCTTGTAACTGGTGTTCACAAAATCTTAAAAGGAAAAAGAAATGACGATCATTTCTTAGACTGTGTGTCATATATCATGGATGACCATTTCCGGAACAAATACCTAATCGTTGTGATGCCTCTTTCTGTGACAGAAGCGAAACCAATATGGTTCCGTAAGGTACAGTCTGCACCCATTAAGAACAACACAAGTAATCATAGGAGAAGGTGGAGAAACTTACATACTGTTGATATGAGAGGAATATATGATGAAGACAGCAATCTAACCCACTGGCCAACTAATAGAAAACCTCTTGTGGGCGCTAAGGACAAAGGCACTTACTCCAGCTCCAGAAAGGCACATCGGCAGAAAGAAGCACTGGACCAGAGAAGGATAATCTCAGCGAAATTGCAACCGGAATGTGATTACCCAAATACTCGAGCATTTCGGCACAACTACTCCAAATCCACACTGGAAGAAGGAACATACAACTCAAACGTATCTGGAGAAACAACAGCTGGTCGTTCTTATCCTACTGAGATGTTCTACCGCCGGTTCCAAACATACCTGCACCAGCAGCATCGGAGTCCAGTCATCACTCGGACTAGGGCAGTATATGTGACTCCTGGGATCAGGGTAAGTCCTACGTTGGTAGATATGTTGAAAGTACGAAATGACTGACAGATTTAAAGTGTCGTTGTCAAATAACGTAAAGGCTTTTCTGCTTTAATATTCATGTTTAAAATGTTCCGAATGAATATATCGCAATGAAGTTCGATACAACATCAAGCTTCAACAGTACTCTCCGTTGTCTTCATCAGGTAACCCCACTTGACTCAAACTGCAACGAAAGCCAATGGACGTATTTGACCCACACCAACATCGTTGTCCTCTAGATATACGAGAAAGCTAAGGAATGCATTTACCTTTAATATCTCTGAATCAAGCGCTCGCTTTCATGTAAATGCGAGTGGTTAGGCAGTATCTCTATTAGATCTGGTAACGCGTATTATACGAGGATAAGTCAATTATTATCGGCATTTTACTTATATTTCTGTTTATTTTGGTAGTACTGTCGTTTTACGTTGATGACGCATGCTTTATTTAATTGTCGTTATATCTCTGCAATTTTCAAGCTGCTAGGTTAGTTTCGTTATCGCTGCCGTGCTGTTAATCATGGCTACTCCGCTGTCTATTTGCACCAAAGAAGAGCAACGTTCAGTTATCCGTTTGTTGTTGTCGGAAGGCGTATCAGGGGCCGAAATTCATCGAAGACATTCGGTACAGTACGGGAACAGTGTTTTGCCAAAACGGAGTGTTTACGAATGGAGTGAAAAATTCCGAAATGGTCGCACAAGTGTTACGCACGATGAAGGAGTAGGACTACCTTTTACCGCCACAAATGAAGGAACCATTGAGCGTTCACGTGAACTGATTCTCTTAAACAGACGATTAACTGTTGGCAAAGTGGAAAATCGTCTGCAAATTAGTCACGGTTCTGACTACGAAATCATCCACAACTGACTTGGGTTTCATAAAGTTTGAGCAAGATGGGTCCCACAGTTGCATAAACAAACGCTCTTGGACATCTGCAAAAATCATTTGGATAGCTATGGTAAAGAAAGGGGACAACTTCTTGGACAGGATCATTACTGGTGACGAAACATGGATCCATCATTACGAGCCGGAGAGTAAACGGCAGAGCATGGAATGGAAACATCCAAATTCGCGATACAAGAAAAAGTTCAAAACCCAACAGTCCGGAGGAAAACTGTTGCTTACGGTTTCTTTGGGACGCGCAAGGTCCAGTACTGGAACATTATGGGGAAAGGAGCACAACAATAAACAGTGTACTTTACAGTGAGATGCTTACAGCCAGGCTAAAACCTGCAATTCGAAGCAAACGCCGAGGATTGGTGTCAAAAGGTGTTGTGTTGTTGCGTGACAATGCCCGTCCGCATACTGCTGCCCACACTGCTGAAACACTCCAGAAACTCAAATTTGAATTACTGGATGATACTCCATATAGTCCCGATCTTGCCTCTTCTATCACTTGTTTGGTCCAAGGGGCCGTCGATTTGCCTCGGACGAAGCAGTGAAAGAAGCAGCACATTCCTGGTTCGCAGCTCGACCGAGAAACTTCCTTTGTGAGGGCATCAGGAAGCTTATACAACGACGGATCAAGTGCATTGAAACGCCAAGAGACTATGTCGGAAAAAGATGTTCTTGTAAGTTTGCTATTTGATTAGAATAAAATTGTATAACTACTATACGGATAATAATTGACTTACCCTCGTAATTCACATGGCACAGTTACAAGCTGTCTGTGTCTCACTTCTCTACAGCGTGTTCTTATAATTTATTGGAACGGGTTAAGAATAACAGCCGTTTATAAGCAATGTAGGCTTGAGCAACGGCTTGAAGTGTCGCAAGTGAGACAAACTGATTCTCTAGACAGTAATATGATACGTGTTATGTACTGGCGTTGCTGCACACAGGTATACTGAATCTCGACCTGAATTCATTACTCTCTTTCATTAACTTTCGTACAATGACGGACTATTTTTTTAGTGTTGATAAGGAAGAAATCGTCAATAAATGGGTAGGTTTAATAACCACGTAAGTATTACAGAAATGCTCCGTGAACTCAGATGGGTTATACAAGAAGTTCTTTTCACAAAACGCATCACGAAACCGCCAAAATGTGCTGCAATATGTATTTGTTTTTCGACAACCAGTTTCAGTCACAAGATCAACCTCAACTCACTTGCATATTATCACACATGTATACGAAATGGCACACGTAAAAATAGTAAAAGTGAATTGCTGTATGTTGAAGATGCTCACTGTCGTTGCATTGTGGTGAAGAAAGATTCTTTGCTGTCAGGCTCATAATTATTACACACTCTCTGACACGATTGCAAGGGTTAAACAAATGTTTTTTGGAGTCAAGTAAATAACTACTGCTTTTGACTGAAATAGTTAAAATATACACACACAAACGAAGTTCTGCATCACCTCGGTTCCGAGAGTTCCGGAACCTGTACAGAACATTGGAATAGAGATCGACATAAACATCATTGTTCTCCTTTTTATTGCTCATGAAGAAAACAAATTGCATGTCGTACCACCATACAGCCAGATCTTCGGAGATGTTGGTCGAGATTTCTGTACACCCCGTTACCTTTAATACCCAGTAGAACATCCTCTTGTATTGATGCATGCCTGTATTTGTCGTGGCATACTATCCACAAGTTCATCAAGGCACTGTTGGTACAGATTGTCCCACTCATCAACGGTGATTCGGCGTAGATCCCTCAGAGTGATTGGTGGGTCACATCGTCCATAAACAGTCCTTTTCAATCTATCCCAGGCATGTGCGATAGGGTTCCTGTCTGGAGAAAATGCTAGCCACTCCAGTCTAGCGATGTCGTTCTCCTGAAGGAAGTCATTCAAGTACAAGATGCGGGCGCCAATTGTCATCCATGAAGACGAATGCCTCGCCAATATGCTGCCGCTTTGGTTCCACTATCCGTCGGAGGATGGCATTCACGTATCGTACAGCCGTTACAGTGCCTTACATGAACACCAGCGGCGTACGTCGGCCCCACATAATACCACCCAAAAACAGCAGGGAACCTCCACCTTGCTAACTTGCTGCACTCGCTAGACAGTGTGTCTAAGGCGTTCAGACTGACCAGGTAACCTCCAAACATGTCTCCGACGAATGTCTGGTTGAAGGCATATGCGACATTCATCAGTGAAGAGAACGTGATGCCAATCCTGAGCAGTCCATTCGGCATTTTGTTGGGCACATCTGTACCGCACTGCATGGTGTCTTGGTTGCAAAGTTGAGCCGCGCCATGGATGCCAGGAGTGAAGTTGTGTGTCATGCAGCCAATTGCGCAGAGTTGGAGTCGTAACACGACGTCCTGTGGCTGCACTAAAAGCATTATTCATTATGGTGGCGTTGCTGTCAGGTTTCCTCCAAGCCATAAGCCGTAGGTGGCGGTCAACCACTGCAGTGGTAGCCCTTGGGCGGCCTGAGCAAGGCATGTCATCGACAGTTCCTGTCTCTCTCTGTATCTCTTCCATGTCCGAACAACATCACTTTGGTTTACTCCGAGAGGCCTGGACACTTCCCTTGTCCGCCGCTCGTGGTCGTGCGGTTGCGTTCTCGCTTCCCGCGCCCGCGTTCCCGGGTTCGATTCCCGACGGGGTCAGGGATTTTCTCTGCCTCGTTATGACTGGGTGTTGTGTGATATCCTTAGGTTAGTTAGGTTTAAGTAGTTCTAGGGGACTGATGACCATAGATGTTAAGTCCCATAGTGCTCAGAGCCATTTGAACCATTTGAACACTTCCCTTGTTGAGAGCCCTTCCTGGCACAAAGTAACAATGTGGATGCGATCGAACCGCGGTATTCACTGTCTAGGCGTGGTTGAAGTACAGACAACACGAGCCGTGTACCTCCTCACTGGTGAAATGACTGGAACTGATCGGCTAATAGGCGCTGCTCATGCATGGTTGTTTACATCTTAGGGATGGTTTAGTGACATCTCTGAACAATCAAAGGGACTGTGTCTGTGACACAATATCCACAGTCAACGCCTATCTTTGGGAGTTCTGGGAACAGGGGTGATGCAAAACTTTTTTTGATGTGTGTAATATGCTTAAAGACAGTAAGAACATGAAATATAAATGTACACACATATAGGACATATACGAATTTGACTTGGGTATCTGTGACACGAGGGTCACTCCAAAAGTAATGGCCAACATGGCTTTTTTTTCAGAAATCTAACTTTGTTTTTGAGTCATCAGTCATCTGATTCGTTTGATGCATTCCATCACGAATTCCTTTTCTATAACATGCTCTTCATCGCAGAAAAGCACTTGCTGACTATGCATTTTTCGTCCTGTTCATCTCCCTCTAGTGCCATAGAGGTTATTCTCTGATGCCTTAATCTTGCCTTCGTCTTGTCAGTGTTTACCCTGTTTCTGAGTTCGCTGATTCTGCCTTATCAGTCCATTTACTTTTCAAAATTCTTTTGTAGAATAACACCACAGATGCTACAATTCTATTCCGATTTTTCTCACTGTCCATGATTCACACGATTCTGTGCCCCAAAAGCACATTTTCAGAAATTTCTTCCCTTAGTTAAGGTCTATGTTTGATACCACAAATGCTCTCTCTGCCTCTATTAGTCTGCTTTTTATGTCCCTGCTTCGTTCATCATGGGTTATTTTGCTTCCGAAGTATCTACTTCATCTACTTCTTGATGACCACTTTTGATTTAATTTTCTCACCACTCTCATTTCTGCTTCTTCTCGTTATTTTGGTCATTTTCCGGTTTACTATCAACCAGTATTCTGTATTCACTAGAGTGTTCATTCTAATCAACAGATCTTGTAACTCTTCTTCACTTTCATCGAGGTTACCAATGTCATCAGCGAATCTTATCAGAATTTTAATCGCACCCGACAACCTTGCTTGTATCCCCGTCATTGCTTGTTTGATGTATATATTGAACAGTAGGGACGAAAGGCTACGTCCCTGTTTTCCACCCTTTTTTATCCGAGCGTTTTTTCCTTGGTTATCCAGTCTTATTTTCCCCTATGCATCAAAAGTATGCAGACAACCCCAAAAACATACCTTTTTCATATTAGGTGCATTGTGTTGCCACCTACTGGCAGGTACTCCATATCAGCTACCTCAATAGTCATTAGACATCGTGAGAGAGCAGACCGATGCGCTCCGCGGAACTCACGGACTACGAACGTGGTCAGTTGATTGAGTGTGACTTGTATCATACGTCTGTACGCGAGATTTCCATACTTTTAAAAACCCCCAGGTCCATTTTTCCGATTTGATAGTGAAGTGGAAATGTGAAGGGACACGTACAGAAAAAATTTTACAGGCCGACCTCGTCTGTCGACTGACAGAGACCGATGACAGTTGAAGAGGGTCGTAATGTGTAATAGGCAGATATCTATACAGACCATCACACAGGAATTCCACACTGCAACAAGATCCACTGTAAGTACTATGAGAGTTAACTGGGAGGTGAGATAACTTGGATTTCATGGTCTAGCGGCTGCTCATAAGCCACACATCACGCCGTTAAATGCCAAACGACGCCTCGCCTGGTGTAAGGAGGGTAAACATTGGACGATTGAACAGCGGAAAAACGTCGTGTGGAGTGACGAGTCACGGTACACAATGTGGCGATCCGATGGCAGGGTGTGGGTATGGCGAATGCCCGTGAACGTCATCTGCCAGCTCGTTTACTGACATCAGTAAAATTTGGAGGCGATGGTGTTATGGTGTGGTCGCGTTTTTCATGGAGGGGGCTTGCACCCCTGGTTTTTTTGCGTGTCATTATCACAGCACAGGCCTACATTGATGTTTTAAGCACCTTCTTGCTTCTCACTGTTGAACAGCAATTAGGGGGTGGCGATTGCATCTTTCAACACGATAGAGCACCTGTTCATAATGCACTGCCTGTGGCAGAGTGGTTACATAACAATAACATGCCTGTAATGGACTGGCCTGCACAGAGTCCTGACCTGAATCCTATACAACACAATTGGGATGGTTTTGAAGGCCGACTTCATGCCAGGCCTCACCGCCCAACTTCGATTTCTCTCCTCAGTGCAACAGTCCATGAATAATGGGCTGTCATTCGCCAAGAAACCTTCCAGTACCTGATTGAACGTATGCCTGCGTGAGTGGAAGCTGTCTTCAAGGCGAAGGGTGGGGCAACACCGTATTGAATTCCGGTATTACAGATGGAGGGCGGATATTTTTGATCACATAGTGTACGTACTATATACTACCCCTTTTTCCCTAGAGCTTACGCGGAGTTTCCTTAGAACTGCGAATTCTTGCACCATTTTACACTGTCTACCGCTCTTCCTAGGTCGACAAATCCTTATGAGGGCGTCCTGATTTTTTAAAATCTTGCTTCCATTATCAGCCGCAACGGCAGAATTGTCAGTCTCGTGTCTTTGTCTTTCCTAGAGAGAAACTGGTCGTCATCTGCCAGATCCTCAGTTTTCTTTTCCGTTCCTCTGTAAATTATTCTTGTCGACAGCTTGGATGCATGAGCTGTTAAGTTTATAGTACGATAGTTCTCGCACTTATCGGCCCTTGGTATCTTCAGAAATTTGGGAATGATTTTCTAGAAGTCCGATGCCACGTTGGCAGTCTCGCATCTTCGACACACCAACTTCAGTAGTTGCTTAGCTGCCACTTCCCAGAATGATTTTAGGAATTACGATAGAATTCCAGAGCTCTTCTAAATTCTGACTCTAATACTGGAACCTCTGTCTTCCTTATCGGCTCCAATTTTCTTCTGCCACATCGTCAGAGATGTCTTACCCTTCATAGAGGCCTTCAGTCTACCCTTTCTAACCATTTTCCCTCCCCTCTATATGGAATTCTGACTGCACTCCTAATGTTACCATCCTTGTTTTTAATTTCACCGATCGACATATATGGATGTCCCAAGAAACATTGCACCGTTCTTCTTAACAACACAGGTACTGAAACATCGTAAATATGTTTGTGTAGCGCACATTCCGTCTTAGGTAGCCGCGACTTTAGGTCTCACAGCAAACACACATTGGGATGGCCATTGATCTTCTGCAGGAAATAGTAACTCTCCTGCTCGGTGAGCAACTTAGCAGTTACTATCTCCCCAATGAAGCGGTCGTTGTGTCGATTCTCGAGTATAGTATTTACCTCACTTTCTGGATCTGTGCATTCATCTGCTATTCTACGAGGCGTGTTTTTTAAGTAAGTACTGTTTTGAAATAAAAAATAAAAACGTGCTAAGATATCTCAATAATTTTATTTTTACATGAAAGCCTGTACCTTAATCTACGCACTGACGCCGAAACAGTCTGATTCTTCCTAGTTTACGTTGTGTACTGAGTGTTTAAGATGCCTCCGATAAATATGAGTCCCGCCGACTGTGAAGTACGGGATGTTATAAGATTTCTTAGTGGTAAAGGCCTAAAAGCGATCGATATTCATCGTGAGGTCTGTACAGTTCACGGAGGAAACATTATGAGTGATGGAATGGTAAGAAAGTGGTTGAAAGCATTTAAAGACGGCTGCACAAATGTGCATGATGAACAACGGAGTGGGCATCCCTCGGTCGTTAATGAAAGTTTGGTGCAGGAAGTGGACAATAACGTGAAAGAAAACAGACGCTTTACGATTTCCTCCTTGCGGGATGACTTTCCTGATGTTTCTCGTAGTGTTTTGCATGGCATTGTGACCGAGCACTTGAATTACCGAAATTTTTGCGCACGTTTGGTACAAAAAATTTTAACGGATGTGCACCAAATTTTTAGCCAGTGCATTGACTTTTCTTGAGCGGAACCACAGCGACGGTGATGATTTCTTAAGCCTAATTGTTAAGGGCGATGAAACATGGGTGACCTACGTCACACCAGAATCAAAGCATCAGTCTACGGAAGTTGAGCAAGGGCATCTTTTTGCTGCAAGGCAATGTCCGTCTGCATGTGGCGAATCAGACCAAAGATCTCATCACATCTTTTCGATGGGAAACTCTAGATCATTCTCGGTACAGTCCCGATCTTGCACCCAGTGACTACCATCTGTTCTTGCACTTGAAGAAACACCTGGGCGGTCAACGTCTTCAAGACGATGACGAATTCAAAACAGTGGTGATGCAGTGGTTAACAAGTCAGGCGGCAGACTTCTATGAGGAGGGTATTCAAAAACTGGTACAACATTATGACAAGTGCCCCAGTATTGACGGAAATTATGTAGAAAAGTAAATTAAGGTACTGGCTTTCATATAAAAATAAAATTATTGAGATATCTTAGCACATCTTTTTTTAATTTCAAAACGGCACTTACTTAAAAAACACGCCTCGTACTTATTTGCCTGCTGTTGTGTAAAAAAATCAAATGGCTCTGAGCACTATGGGACTTAACTTCTGAGGTCATCAGTCCCCTAGAACATAGAACTACTTAAACCTAACTAACCTATGGGCACCACACACATCCATGCCCGAGTCAGGATTCGAACCTGCGACCGTAGCGGTCGCGCGGATCCAGACTGTAGCGCCTAAAACCGCTCGGCCACACCAATCGGCGCTGTTGTGTAAGACCGTCTTCATTGGCTCATCAGATCAGATTTGGCTCAAGTTACTTGTGGTAGCAACGTTCACTCTCTACAGCATTTCCGGCCATGTACTTGCACTTCGCACCCATTTTGTGGTTCGCGGAAGAGATGCACCTAATTATTGTCAGTCTGCGACACAAAACTTTCTGTTCCCTTTGTTAAGGCTACTTCTCAGCCCTGCAAAAACTGTACAACTGAATCCCTATAATTTAAGTGTAGGCATCAATCTGTGTCAGCTCAAACGAGGTCTTGCTCTTATTCATAAGTCAATTTTGGACAAAAGGGTCTCTCGTTCAGTTAATCTGAACACTAGCACGTTGATTGCGCTTTAACTTCTGTTCTGAAACTTTATTGCTCTTATTTCATTGCTTTCTCGACGTTCAAACTGAACGAGGACCTATAACTGTGCCCCGTGTCCCACTGAACGCAAATGCATTTTTACTCGTATATCCCCTCTAACTTCTATGAAACGAGTAGGCTAAACTAATTTCACACCGGCTCTATCCTCATAGGTCGTAAAAAAAGGCAACAATAATGTAATAAGACAACTGACCCGTCTCTTGGAATCAGTCAGTTAGTCATTTGAATCACGTAATTGTAGGTCGTTTCCTGTATTAAATATTTTGTAACATGGTGATACACAAAGAGGAACACATTCCACCTACCAACCTCTATTTTCACTCTTGTACGTACTCCACATGTCTTGGTTTGTCTTTTCTGCGTTGTGCATGTGGAAAAATTTCAGGTTATGTTCGAGGTGGGCGTCCAACTTATGTCCCTTGTTATAAAGAGGAGATGGCCAACTTTTCCCCTTAGACGAATTATGAATTCATAACTGCTATCTTCGCACCTGTATTTTTTGATTCAAAACGTGTGCACTCAAAGATGCAACGTCCAATAAATGGCAAAAAATGTTCTGGTAATAGTTTTTCAATCTGCTCCTCAACGTTAGGCAACTTTGCAACCGACAATCATTCCTATCAGCACCTCCCGTATTCTTCTTGTAATCCATGACGAAACTTGGCCTTCGCACGATGCTATTCTTTGAATTTATTTCTTGAAATCTGTCATCAATCGTCATGGAAGGTGCTGACTACCACAACGTCCCTCTTATCCTCACGTTTCATCAACAACAGCTTGTTTCAGTACACCGTTACAGATTCACTCTTTTTCAACATTTTTCGTGAAGTGAAGTAATTTTTTTCTGTTCTGTCGCATTGTGGTGACTGACAGCATGGGTGTTCTCAATCGTTAATTAGGACAGGTGTACCACCTGTCGAGGTAAAAAAAAGTTCTGTGGATGCAGTTCGGGTACGAGCCTTTACACTTTTCGTGAAAAAGTCGGAATCAAACCTTAACAAGTGTCTCACTTCGACATAAAATTTAATTACCAATCTCTCTAACACAATAGCTGCACAGAGTAGTAAAATGGTTACAGATTAGATATATCACAAGTTTTTACTGTCGCTGGCTGCCGTATACGCGATGGCCCAGCTACGTATTGCTTTGGGCCGCTTTTTCATTTCCATTTCGACATTGCCGTTCCTCTCGAATTCGCTCTGTACAGGATGTTTTAGGCTCTTTGGATTCCCAATGACACGAGGAGGTTTAATCTCACTTGCAATCTATATAATTCCGAGCATATCTCCGAGTTGCGTGAGACTACAACTTTAATTATTTTATAATTTTCAATTTGTAATTGAAGAAGTGTCATGATGATCTCTCCATTGGCAAAAGATTCCGGAATAGTCCACCATTCGGATCTCCGGGAGGGGACTGCCAAGGGGGAGGTTACCATGAGAAAAAGATTGAATAATCTACGAAAGGATATCGTTCTACGAGTCGGGGCATAGAATCTCAGAAGCTTGAACGTGGTAGGGAAACTAGAAAATCTGAAAAGGGATATGCAAAGGCTCAGTCTAGATATAGTAGGGGTCAGTGAATTGAAGTGGAAGGAAGACAAGGATTTCAGGTCAGATGAGTATCGGGTAATATCAACAGCAGCAGAAAATGGTATAACAGGTGTAGGATTCGTTATGAATAGGAAGGTAGGGCAGAGGGTGTGTTACTGTGAACAGTTCAGTGACCGGGTTGTTCTAATCAGAACAGAATCTAAGCAGACCAACACCGACAACGATAGTTGAGGTATAAATGCCGACGTCGCAAGCTGAAGATGAACAGATAGAGAAAGTGTATGAGGATATTGAAAGGGTAATGCAGTATGTAAAGGGGGACGAAAATCTAACAGTCACGGGCGACTGGAATGCAGTTGTAAGGGAAGGAGTAGAAGAAAAGGTTACAGGAGAATATGGGCTTGGGACAAGGAATGAAAGAGGAGAAAGACTAATTGAGTTCTGTAACAAGTTTCAGCTAGTAATAGCGAATACCCTGTTCAAGAATCACAAGAGGAGGAGGTATACTTGGAAAAGGCTGGGAGATACGGGATGATTTCAATTAGATTACATCATGGTCAGACAGAGATTCCGAAATCAGATACTGGATTGTAAGGCGTACCCAAGAGCAGATATAGACTCAGATCACAAGATAGTAGTGATGAAGAGTAGGCTGAAGTTCAGGACATTAGTCTGGAAGAATCAATAAGCAAAGAAGTGGGATACGGAAGTACTAAGGAATGACGAGATACGTTTGAAGTTCTCTAATGCTATAGATAGAGCAATAAGGAATAGCGCAGTAGGCAGTACAGTTAAAGAGGAATGGACATCTCTAAAAAGGGCCATCACAGAAGTTGGGAAGGAAAACGTATGTACAAAGAAGGTAGCTGCGAAGAAACCATGGGTAACAGAAGAAATACTTCAGTTGTTTGATGAAAGGAGGAAGTACAAACATGTTCCGGGAAAATCAGGAATACAGAAATACAAGTCGCTGAGGAATGAAATAAATAGGAAGTGCAGGGAAGTTAAGACGAAATGGCTGCAAGAAAAATGTGAAGACATCGAAAAAGTTGTGATTGTCGGAAGGACAGACTCAGCGTACAGGAAAGTCAAAACCACCTTTGGTGACATTAAAAGCAACGGTGGTGACATTAAGAGTGCAACTGGAATTCCACTGTTAAATGCAGAGGAGAGAGCAGATAGGTGGAAAGAATACATTGAAAGCCTCTATGAGGGTGAAGATTTGTCTGATGTGATAGAAGAAGAAACAGGAGTCGATTTGAAAGAGATAGGGGATCCAGTATTAGAATCGAAATTTAAAAGAGCTTTGGAGGACTTACGGTCAAATAAGGCAGAAGGGATAGATGACATTCCATCAGGATTTCTAAAATCATTGGGGGAAGTGGCAACAAAATGACTATTCACGTTGGTGTGTAGAATATATGAGTCTGGCGATATACCATCTGACTTTCAGAAAAGCATCATCCACACAATTCCGAAGACGGCAAGAGCTGACAAGTGCGAGAATTATCGCACAATCAGCTTCACAGCTCATGCATCGAAGCTGCTTAAAGGAATAATATACAGAAGAATGGGAAAGAAAATTTTGAATGCGCTAGGTGACGATCAGTTCGGCTTTAGGAAGAGTAAAGGGACGAGAGAGGCAATTGTGACGTTACGGCTAATAATGGAAGCAAGTCTAAAGAAAAATCGAGACACTTTCATAGGATTTGTCGACCTTGAAAAAGCGTTCGACAATATAAAATGGTGCAAGCTGTTCGAGATTCTGAAAAAAGTAGGGGTAAGCTATAGGGAGATACGGGTCATTTACAATATGTACAACAACCAAGAGGGATTAATGAGAGTGGACGATCAAGAACGAAGTGCTCGTATTAAGAAGGGTGTAAGACAAGGCTGTAGCCTTTCGCCCCTACTCTTCTGTACATCGATCTGTACATCGAGGAAGCAATGATGGAAATAAAAGAAAGGTTCACGAGTGGAATTAAAATACAAGGTGAAAGGATATCAATGATACGATTCGCTCATGACATTGCTGTCCTGAGTGAAAGTGAAGAGCCCGCATCTCGTGGTCGTGCGGTAGCGTTCTCGCTTCCCACGCCCGGGTTCCCGGGTTCGATTCCCGGCGGGGTCAGGGATTTTCTCTGCCTCGTGATGGCTGGGTGTTGTGTGCTGTCCTTAGGTTAGTTAGGTTTAAGTAGTTCTAAGTTCTAGGGGACTGATGACCATAGATGTTAAGTCCCATAGTGCTCAGAGCCATTTGAACCATTTTTTTGAAAGTGAAGAAGAATTAAATGATCTGCTGAACGGAATGAACAGTCTAATGAGTACACAGTATGGTTTAAGAGTAAATCGGAGAAAGACGGAGGTAATGGGAAGTAGTATAAATAAGAACAGCGAGAAACTTAACATCAGGATTGATGGTCACGAAGTCAACGAAGTTAAGGAATTTTGCTACCTAGGCAGTAAAATAACCAATGACGGACAGAGCAAGGAGGACATCAAAAGCAGACTCGCTATGGCAAAAAAGGCATTTCTGGCCAAGAGAAGTCTACTAATATCAAATACCGGCCTTAATTTGAGGAAGAAATTTCTGAGGATGTACGTCTGGAGTACAGCATTGTATGGTAGTGAAATATGGACTGTGGGAAAACCGGAACAGAAGAGAATCGAAGCATTTGAGATGTGGTGCTATAGACGAATGTTGAAAATTAGGTGGACTGATAAGGTAAGGAATGAGGAGGTTCTACGCAGAATCGGAGAGGAAAGGAATATGTGGAAAACACCGATAAGGAGAAGGGACAGGATGATGGGACATCTGCTAAGACGTGAGGGAATGACTTCCATGGTACTAGAGGGAGCTGTAGAGGGCAAAAACTGTAGAGGAAGACTGAGATTGGAATACGTCAAGCACATAATTGAGGATGTAGGTTGCAAGTGCTACTCTGAGATGAAGAGGTTAGCACAGGGAAGGAATTCGTGACGGGCCGCATCAAACCAGTCAGCAGACTGATGACAAAAAAAAATTTCAATTTAATACCGATTTGCCACCATATTCCTGAGAATATTTTTATTGTCTTACTTTGGGCACAACAAGTGCTCCACGAGCTCTTCACAGTGTCCTAACTAAACGCGTCTCCATGGTACCTAAGTTTAAATAATTCCTAACAATTATACGCATGCGCCTACACAGGTACGATGACGTCACTGACAAAATAGATACTGGCGCGACAATCACCTACACTCACATGAACATGGGCTCAGCCATTTTTTATGTGTTATTAGTCTTGTAGTTGTTACCCGACCATGGAAAGACGTTTCACGTCAGTTCAGTAACCTTCTGCAATCATATCATGAGCAAATTCCAAAACAATTCGGGAAGTTATTTAGTCGTCCAGGTAATGACTGCCGTGATTTGTGACCTTGCCAGTAAAAACAATGTAAAACAGTATAAATGGCCGAGAACTGATAACCTTGACTGTCAAGAGTAGTGGAGATTGGATACCGATCTAACTCTAGGTCATCACCTATTCCTCAAGGGCAAGTGCGTGTGGTAAATTCAAGGTCACTGTAACCCGGTACATATTACACGTCAAGATAACCCCCTACATCATTACGTATCTACTGTGGTCATATTGGCTAGCTTTCAAAGTTACCCTCCCATCATTGTTCTGGGCTATTACGAAGAATTACACGTAGTGGGAAAATAAAGTTTTCTCCTCTTCCTTCTCTCTATACGTCAATAGCCCTCCGCCTTCAGGCCACAAGTGGCCCATGGGGACAATACGACCGCCGTGTCATCCTCAGCTGAGGATGCGGATAGGAGGGGTGTGGGGTCAGCACACCGCTCTCCCAGTCGTTAGGATGGTTTTCTGTAACCGGAGCCGCTACTATTCGGTCGAGTAGCTCCTCAATTTCCATCACCAGGCTGAGTGCACCCCGAAAAGTGGCAACAGCGCACGACGACCCGGATGGTCACCCATCCAAGTTTCAGCCACACCCGACAGCGCTTAACTTCGGTGATCTGCTCTACGTCAATAGGATGCCTTAGAAATGGCGAGGAAAGCGTCTCGCGTTCCCCGCACCACTTCAGTCCCTTCTCTCTCATGTGGGGTCAGCAGTAGAAATCAGCCACTCCCTCCATACAAAATAAGAAGCTGCAGTTAAGTGCTTTCCTCCAACCGTTTATGCAACTGTATGACAGGGGGTTACCTTATTTAAAAACAGAGACAAATATTATATTAATTACCATAATTAATTAACCAAAATGGTGGCCTTCCAGCTTCTTATGTTAAGTAATACAATAAGGAGTGGCGTAATGGCCATTTAATGTAATCATTCCAACGTAAGACCACTGGTACTGACAAATCAGGGGTAATTTGTTGCATTTTGTCACCAATGTTCTTCCACTTTTCAAGGTCATCAACCAAAGATACACATATATATCAGACTTTAATGTTCAACAATTGTCACAGTGTCATTATTTAACAAAGACATCAATAACCCACAGTAAATAACTAGCATAGTACGATAGTTTGACAAATACACATATTTCCGACGTTAAACAATTAACACAATGTGGTATCCAGAATGAGATTTTCACTCTGCAGCGCAGTGTGCGCTGATATGAAACTTCCTGGCGGATTAAAACTGTGTGCCCGACCGAGACTCGAACTCGGGACCTTTGCCTTTCGTGGGCAAGTGCTCTACCATCTGAGCTACCGAAACACGACTCACGCCCGGTCCTCACAGCTTTACTTCTGCCAGTATCTCGTCTCCTACCTTTCAAGGTGTTGCAAGGAATATGGTGTTGCCATTTTTTGAGTAACACACTGACTTTGTGTCCAAATACACTGACGAGCCAAAGAAGCTATTACACATACCTAATATCGTGTTGGGCCTCTGCGAGGAAGCAGCAGTGACGCAACACGACATGACATTGATTCGACTAATGTCTGAAGTATTGCTGGAGGACTCTGACACCATGAATCTTCCAGAGCTGTGCATAAATCCGTAAAAATACGAGGAGCTGGATATGATATCTTCTGAACAGCACGTTGCAAGACATTCCAGACATACTCAATGATGTTCACGTCTGGGGAGTTTGGTGGCCAGAAATGTTTCTGGTGCCACTCAGTAGCAATTCTGGACGTGTGTGGTGTTACATTGTTCTGCTGGAATTGCCCAAGTCCGTCGGAACTCACACTGGACACGAATGAATGCAGGTAATTAGACAGGATGCTTACGTACGTGCTACTTGTTACATCCGTAGCTAGACATTTCAGGGGTCCATTATCACTCCACTCCAACTGCACACGCCCCACTCCATTACAGAGCCTCCATGCAAGGTCCATGGATTCATGAGGTCGTCTCCATACCCGTACACGTCCATCCGCTCGATACAATATGAAACGAGACTCGTCAGACCAAGTAACTCGTTTCCAGTCATCAAAAATCCAGTGTAGGGGTCGACGGGCCCAGGCAAGGCGTAAAGCTTTGTTTCGTGCAGTCATCAAAGGTACACGAGCTGGCCTTCGGTTCGGAAAGCCCATATCACTTATGTTTCGTTCCCAGAATGAGACAATCACTCTGCAACGGAGTGTGCGTTGATATGAAACTTCCTGGCAAATTAAAACTGTGTACCGGACCGAGACTCGAAGTCGGGACGTTTGCCTTTCGCGGGCAAGTGCTCTGCCAACTGAGCTACCCAAGCACGGCTCACGATCCGCCTTCACAGCTTCAATTCCGCCAGTACCTCGTTTCCTATCTTCCAAACTTCACAGAAGCTCTTTTGCATACCTTGCAGAACTAGCACTTCTGGAAGAAAGGATATTGCGGAGACATGGCTTAGCCACAGCCTGGCGGACTTTTCCAGAATGAGCCTTTCACTCTGCAGCGGAGTGTGCGCTGACATGAAACTTCCTGGCAAATTAAAGTAACGCCCCACTAATCTCACATCAGTAAGAAAACTGCTCGAGGGAAGGGAGAGCATTTCAACAACTTTCCTTCCTATATTCTTACGCACTTCAGCAAACGAATGGATGCTCACCAGTGTGGACCACCGCAATCCTACTGTGTTTTATGTATACAGGGTAAGTTTTTTGAGTTGAGACAACGAAATATCTCAGAAACTACACATTGTTTTCCAAAAGAGAAAAAGTGTTCATTATTTTTAAAAATACAATCTAGGGAAACCAACGTTGACCGCTGCCCCACCCCCAGATGGTGGGTCGGGGCAACTTCGGAATCTGAAATATGTGTGTCACATTCTATTTAGATTCGGATTCTTCAGTAAGAAATACATAGCTTTTTTATGTAACACTTTTGTTGTTGTGCAGTAGATTGAGCTGTTATCGATAAATACCACAATTGAGTTCCAAAATGGTATTATCTTGATAAAAGTACATTGATCAAAAAAGGAAGAACAGGGCGTAGTGTGAAAAAGACATGTTGAAGGTGTGTCCTCTGACCTCTTACCAGTGGGGTGTTGAGGTGTGTCCTCTCACCGATGGGATTCTTATTTGTAAGAATTGTTTCACAGGAAGCGTCCACTCACCTCTCACCAACAGGGTTCTTGTTTGTAATAATCATTTCGCAGCAAGTGCTCAAAAATGTCACTCTTACGTACCCACTCATGGAATGATTCGAGACAACTGTGAAGTGTATGTGGTGCAATCTGCTAGCATGCATTGGTGATACGCTGAATCATGTTATCCCATAGAGTTGTCATTTTGTTATAAACTTAACGCTTCAAGTAAGATCTCGGGATCTAGCCGTCCAAGACACTAAACCGACTCTTGCGATCCACCGACCATTGTACGTGCGATCTGATACTTCCCTTGCTGTTAGAGATTAACGCTCTGGACAACAATCATATTGAAAATCATATTGAAACCAGACTGTTCGTCGCTAGTCCAAGGGATGGTCTGAAAGCAACTTCGATATATATCAGCGATGAAATGCCACCGATAAGGAATGGACTGATGACTGTGTCACCAGTTATTCCAAACCGAAGTTCCACATTCCACGGACGCAGATATTTAGTTTCGCATTACCAAGGTGGGTTTCCACATTCCAATAATGTATGTTGTGTTGATTAATCATACCGTAGTTCTGATGGTCGACTCGCCAAAGAACAATACTTGAGCAAAGAAACTGCGATTTCTCTGTATTTGCTGATGTGACCACTGCCAAAATGTTAATCAAAAATGGTTCAAATGGCTCTGAGCACTGTGGGACTTAACATCCGAGGTCATCAGTCACCTAGACCTTAGAACTACTTAAACCTAACTAACCTAAGGACATCTCACACATCCATGCCCGAGGCAGGATTCGAACCTGCGACCGTAGCGGTCGCGCGGTTCCTGACTGAAGCGCCTAGAACCGCTCGGCCACAACTACCAGCTGTTAATCAGTTCTGGAAATTATTGAGTGCAAGTTCCTGGTGGAGGGAAATATGAAACGGATTATACTTTCTACGTTTCAAAATTCACTAGTCTAATTCTCAGTTCACGACTTAGTTGGAGACGGCTGATGTGCGCGTTTTTAAGACTAAGATACCAAACATCGACATTCTATACAGAGACAGATAATATGTAGAATATCTACATAGATCAGTTCTTAACATGAGTGCATCGTACTCTTAAGATGTCTTTTGAATAAACTTGTCAACATTAAGACATCATGATTTTCGTCCAAAACCGTAGAATTCATAGACAATACCAGCGTTGGATGATGTGGACGATCTTCTGCAAAGCTGGAAAGAAGTTTTTTTATTTATCGAAGAGTGCTGTTGCTGAAATATTAGGGACTGTATCCCCTGTTAGCAAGAGTTTGGCAATATAAGAACAGCACACCAGAGGTAGCTTGCACTGCGTGCTCCACTACGCTTGATGCTGTAGTTGTGTGTATCTGATTCTGTTACTACACAAACCATCTGTAACATACTAATATTAATTGATTGCCTTCACTGATATTGAGATACGTTTAGATATAAGCATTACACAGAGTGAATTTAACCACTACATATATGAGAGGGATCACGCCATATATGTGTGCTTTAAGAGTGGAAAGATGAGACATACTGGAGGTATCGTGTCAAGACGAAACTGCCATATTCCTCTACACATGAGCAGTAATGAATCAACAGTAGACATATAGGAAAAAATTTAGCAGAGAAGTGCTGGAACCAATTCTGAGGAAATATAAAGTACCTACAGTTTTGGCGTGGTAAGTGGAGTTGACTGACATTAACATGCGTGTTCTAATGCTGTGTGTAGACGATTATCATCTTATGACTGTGAACATAATGCAGACTTGGGCAGTATATTTATGAAAATGAAGAAGTGACTATCTAAGATGAAACCACGACCTGTTTGCTACAGGAAGAGTACAAAGGGACTGGTAATATTATTATAGACAACAAGGAGATTATTACACCTTTATTAGTAAAAGATAATGGTATCACCGTAGTATGAGCTACAATTTCTAGATATTGAAAGGACTGCGGCTTTGACTCTGTTGATGCCTGTCTAAGTGTATTAAATGAAAATAAACTGTACTTTTTTAAAAAATATGCATGATGTGCTCTGTATCAATCACTCCCAGTGTGGTGACAAATTATAATCCAGACCTCAACAAAGACAACACACGCATTGTACATGTAATATTACAAGTGAAGAAATATAAGGTAAAAGCGGGACAGATGACGCGGGAGGACAGACGCCGCACTTCCAAGAAATTCGTCAGCAGACATTTTTGTGCTCGCAAAGCTCATTGTTGTTGTAACCGCTGGTGAGATCATTTTACTCCCAAGTTTTTGTACTTCAGGAGTGGAAAAAAGGAGAAATTTAAGAAAATAGCATTTCGAGACCAAGGTAAGTAAAGGAAATTTTTCACGATTCCTTTTCAATAGTATGTACTAGTAGATACAGGCCTAGTAGCTTATAACTTGTATTTAGATTGTGCAGTAAAAGCATTGTAGGTTATGTCTGTCGAGTAATGGCTTCTTCCGATAACATCTTTGGTGAAAATGGGGGTGCGGCATCTGTCCCTACGAAAACAGACGGATGACGCACCATTACTGTGGGACATATGCCGCAATACTTGCAATGCTAACATGACTCCATACGTTTTTGTTTTACAGAAAAAAGTCGATAAAACGCATTAGGACAACAGACAGAGGAAAATGGACTGCAGAAGTTCTATTAGCGGCAGTGAAACTAGTCGAAGAGGAAAGTTGTGCTAAAAGGAAAGCTGCTCGAATGAAAAATATACCAGAATGTACATTAAGGAGAAGACTTGCTGCACACAGTTTCAAGAAAGCAGGGTGTGGACCATCATCATACTTGGGTGAAGATGCAGAAAGGAAATTAGTTGCCCGTATAAAGAAATTGCAATTATGTGGCTTTGCTCCCAAACCGTAAGACGTCAGGCAAATAGCTTACAATTTAGCTGATCAGATGGGACTGAAAAACAAATTGTACAAGGAAAATAAACTTGCAGTGAAAGATTGATTTCTCTCATTTTTAGAACGCAATGAGGGCTTAAGCTTCAGAAAAGTGCAAGGCTTTCTGTTGCTAGAGCGATTGGAATAAACAGAGACGAAGTCAATTCTTACTTTGATCTGTTAACACAAACGTTGACCGAAAATGGGCTTTTGGATGAACCAGGTAGTATCTACAAGGTAGACGAAACTGGTCTACAGTTAAACAATGAGCATGGCAAGGTTGTTGCGGCAAAAGGAAACAGAGATGTCTATGTCATTATTTCTGCTGAAAGAGGACAGACAATGACAGTTATTGCAGGCTGTAGTGGTGACGGTAATTTCTTACCACCTTACTGTATTTACAAAGGAGTGAATAAAAAACAAGACGCGAGAGACAACATGCCTTCAGGATCAGTTGTTGTTATGAGGAGAGAATCCGCTTATGTCAACAGTGATATTTTCATGGATTGGTTCAAAAACCATTTCCTTCCTAGCAAGGCTCTGCTTCTGTTAGATGGTCATGCCTCTCATATGAATAGTGTCACCCTTTTGGATGTAGCTGTTGAAAATGAGGTGTCGATAATTGGTTTGCCTAGCTACACGACACACTTTTTACAGCCACTGGACCGATCATTTTTCAAGCCGTTGAAATCCTGCTTTAAAGAGGCTTGTCATTCATGGATTGTAGGTAATGCAAACAGAGACCGAAGAACTACAAGGCACCAGTTTGGAGAGTTGCTGTTCAAAGCATGGACTCGTGCTGCCACTGTCCAGATTGGTGTATCCGGATTAGAGCTACTGAAATTATCCCGCTTGACGGAGCAGTAATTACAAACCATGCCTTTGTTTCAGACATTAATAATACTGAACTCCCAACTATTGCAGATGTTTCTAATAATCTGACTCCAGATGAGCCATCAACATCAAGGTCTGAAACAAATGTGTTAAGAGAACACCCTCCTACCCGCAAACCTTGCACAAATTTGGCTACTCATCCATCAACTGATCAAGGCAGCTGCTGTGTGAATGACAACTCAGTGACACCTCATGGGGAGACTCCATCAAAATTGCTGGAAAATATTTCACCTGTTCCTATACTGCATCAGAGAAATCAATACAAAAGAAAGCAATCAGCAACAAATATAACATCCGACGATTTTATAGCAACGAGAAGAAAGAAAATCACGGAAAGAAACAAGAAAGGAAAAACCCTTGCCCACAAAAATGTAACAGATAAAAAAAATCGAATCCCCAAAACAGAGGGGAAAAAACCGCCAAAGAGGCTGTTTGAAGACTCAGTTTCAGAAGAAGATGATGATGATATTTCCCCACACGGTAGTTCCTCCGGTAAATTAAATTTCGAAGAAAACAAATGTGTAGAGTGCCTCGAACCCTATCTATTTTATGCTCTTCTGAACTATGATACTTTCTGTGAAGCCAATTTACTGGCTGGTAACGCTGATACTGCTACCTGAGGCTGAATATGGATCAAATACGGCTCACCGCAATTTGTGCACCACTTACTGTGCTGTCAGGGTAGATCAGACTTTGGCACGAATTCACTTTCCTCTCTGAGACTGACCTACAACTCTCAAGAGAAGTAAAGATATAATCAAATAACAGCAGCCGTAAAGACATAAAATGTAAGTTTTTGTAATATGTAGTACATAAGCCCCACGTTGGAGGAGCAAGCCTCTACTTTGCATATCTTGAGAGGAGCCAATCAATGACTCCAAGTCTCTCTTGTCTGGAAAAAGAAAATTTTAGACTAAGGATGAGCCGTTTTCACTGTAAGCATAGCCATGTTTACCACAGTGCTTTATTTACAGAGTGATATAACCTTTCTCGCTCAACCATTTCCAGTTTCTGAAATAGGACTGTTAAGCTTCCCAGGTAGTTGACCCTGTGAAATATATGTTTTTGCCACTCAATAAAAAACCTGGCGACTTTCTGATGTCAGCGGGGGTTACATTTATGCCTCCTCTATACGCTTACGCCGGCCACCCTGTCCATGTCATCCCAGATTCTAACATGAGAATGCACGGAGTTTTGTGACCATATCAACGTTTGCACAAAAGCTCAGTTTACAGCAGTCTCTCTCTCAAATTTCTTCCTCCATGCACGTTCAGCCGTCCAGCCATCTCCCATGATTGTCTGGCACCTGGTGCAGTTAAAATGTTTTGCATACTGCCGCCCTTCTGTCCGACCCTAACTGAAAGGAGGAGATGCCTTCAGCCAGAACTCCCTCTACAGGCAAGAAGCACTGAACACTGTTCCCCAGAATAAATCACACGGCCAGGTCGCTGCGTTCAGCATTTGGGGCCCCCAATTCTTCTTGTTCCCTGTTCTCGGTCGCCACTGCCACAGCCCTCTGGGTGCAAGCTCTCTACAGGTTACACATGCAGTTACAAGAACATTCTGCCCACAACTTCCTAATGTAGAAAAATTAACCACAGACGTCAAATGTAATACCAAGGAACACTGAGTTCAAGTGATTGACATGTCACCTCTCATCACAGCGTGATATTTTAACAAATACTGCGATATTCCACGTGCGACAATTATAACTGTGTGACATTTTAACAAATAGACCGGTATCCTTCGTTAAACAATTTTCACAATGCGATATTTTAAGAAATACACCATTAGAAAGCACTTGGTGTTCAGGGAATCTGCAGCTGTGGTGGTTCATTTTATAGCATGAACTTCACAAATAGCTGCATCTTGAACAAATTTTACAATGGCACTATTGGTTTCGTGGTTTATAATCACATCATCACGTGCATTTCTGAACAACTGGAAACAAACAGTGACAGTGACTGAACCCTATAGTTCAAAGTACTATCAGAGCCAAAAGCACCTAATTATGGGAATACATAAGAGAAAAGTGTGTATTTACAATAATTAAAGTATGATAAGCTACATGGCGTAGGATACAGAAGGCTCAACTTCTATTGCTAAAACCGTAATGTCTGCAGGCCAGATAGTCGACAGATAAAATGTTGGCCAACGGCAAACGTCCTATGCCATGTATCAATGGCATGTCTATAACCAAAGTGTGAAAATGAACCAAAAGCAAGATACCGTCGAGGCAAGAAGCAGAAGGCTTACCAGCAAGTCAGCAAAACAAAGAGCTATCCAGATGAGCCGCAGCATCCACCAGCTACACTGCACATATGGAGTGAGGCGGTGAAACAAAATGTGTGGCGCATGAGTCACGAGTGCAAAGAGCTTCACCATGACGGGGGACGGGAGAATCGAAATCACTTTCCCTATAATCTAAGCGTAATGTGAAAGTTGACTAAGTACGGGTAACGAAGCAAAAAGACATCACGTACGTGAGGTCTAGGGGATAGGCTCAGATGCAACTTATATCGCACAGACACTGGTAGCCCAACCGAGTACACAGTAAGCAAAAGATATCACAGAACCGAAAAACGCCTATGGATTAACAATTGAGACCAAACGACTGTAATAAATCAGGTCATAGGAACCACTAGGTTTTCGAGTACAATCAAAATAAGATAAAATGTCCCCATTTGCAGTTCGAGCTGGTTGTGCAAAGTGAGATGCGGATACAGTTTCACGTTTCGCATAATCTCCACCTCTTCTAAAACATTTCGGATGTGACTCTTTTCCTCCCTATGCAAAATTCTTAAATTTTTATCTGCATTGACCATATAGTGACCATATCACGTCGGTTCCTACAAGGTATCACCAAATCTTGTTACTTAGGATTGTTTTCTACGAAGAAAAAACGAAAAGAGCGAAAGATGAAAATAAATACAATTTTTAAGGTCCTTAAATAATACAGCGCCTCTTTTTTCGTGGAACTTTTATCCATCTCTCATTTCCTACGCAAGAGGAGTGAACGGACCATACTGAAACTCTTGCGTTACATACAATTCTTGGCAACTTGACGAGTTGGGCAGACCTATAAATTGATATAATATTACAAAGGAGTCAGACGTACGGTGTAGGCAGCATCTAATACATCGAAAAACCTCAAATAAAATATGAAAAACGCATCTGAAAATCAGAATCGCGACCTTCAATTCAGCAGAAGTAAGTGCCTATTTACCCTAGAGGAAAGTGCAAAATATGGTTCTGAGCACTATGGGACTCAACTGCTGTGGTCATCAGTCCCCTAGAACTTAGAACTACTTAAACCTAACTGACCTAAGGACATGACACACACCCATGCCCGAGGCAGGATTCGAACCTGCGACCGTAGCAGCAGCGCGGCTCCGGGCTGGAGCGCCTAGAACCGCACGGCCACCGCGGCCGGCAGGAAAGTGCAATGAACTTCACTTATATCGTCGTTTGAGCTCTTGGGCACCCTTCTCCACTACTGAAGACTGGTTCCAACTCTACTGACGGAAAAAAATCAGAACACCAAGAAGCAGTTGTGCTTCGTAAACGAAAGTTGGTAAGTGTGTTTCTACATCTGAAAGATGACGTATGTTTCCATTTCGTCCCAGTCACGTAAGGGTGGCGCCGGTAGCACCACGGTTTAGGACGCAGATCAGGTTTGTCTTAAATGCACGCTGTATGGGTCGTCAACTTTAGTTACCATCAAGATTGGCCATGGTGAGTAGTGTTACTCAAGAATGCATTTAAGGTGACAAAGACTCCATTATAAACACCTCACTGAGTTTGATGGGGGTCGTCTAATTTGACTATGAAATGCTGCTTGTGCCTTCTGTGATACTGCACAAAGCCTCGAGAGGAGTGCAGCCACTATATGTGGCTCCTTCGGGAGAGGGGACTGTTGCAAGAAGAGCGGGCTCCGGACGGCCACATGCCACTGCCAAGAAGGAAACCCATGGTCTTCGTCTCTCGTGCAAAGAACTCCTCCAACGTCGACTGCGAAATAATGGCGTATTCACACAGAAATAACACCAATGGCTGTAACGTTTTATTATTGAGGGTGCAATAACACCGCGAACAATTTTTTTTTCTAAATATTGTAAAGTAACGTTCAATGAACTCGAGCAGTCGTGCAAAGGTTCTTTTGGTCTCTCGGCAACAAGTTCATGTAAACAATTGTGACAAATATCAAATACAATTCAACGCACCATTACTCCAAAGTAATGTTCATTAATTTTAAATGTATTCAACCAAACACCACATAGGGGGCATGTCGCTCAATGTTAGTAAACACATTATTGACCAAGGTATTGGTACATTTGGTCTAAATTTTCTCCCAGCAGTAAGTGCGTTAAACATAATTTCACGAATCATAGGTACATTCTCAGATCCATTAAATATGTAATCTTCTGGTAGTTTGTAATTGTCAAGCACGAAACGGAATTTACCAGTACGATAATTAACTAAACAATCTGATTCAATTGTATATGGTAATCCCAGCACAAAAATATCTAATGCATTATTTAATGCTCCATTAACTTGAATTCGTACACATTCAAAGAGAGATTTAGGATTCACCATTATGCAGTGCACTTACCAATGATTCTTCAGGTGCAGCAGCAGACGAAGTAGATGTAACAACGAGACAATATTCCGAAGACATGATGCAAAGTCAGGAAAACTTAGCGCCTTATAAAATAAATAAAATAAAAAATATTATTTAAATATTAATTATTCTATCTGTATGATGGTGATTGTGATTGTAATTGTAATAAATATTTGTTTATCTGGAACGTGGACGTTTAATTATTCGGTATCAGACGCTTGACAATGGCTTTCTCGTAAAGGCAATGTTACTCGTAGTTGACCGTGAAATAAAACTGAAATAATCGGACTTCGTAAATGAATCGTTTCCAAAGACTGCTGCGGTAGGTGCGGACTCATAATCTAAATCTCACTATTTCAATAATTTGCCAGCCATGCCAATACGTCGTACAGAGGTGATTGTCTATTTTATAAATATAAAAAAGTTACACAGTTAGTTAAATCAGATATATTCAATGAATAAGCCTACAGTTCATAATCCTACTTACTTTTATAAATATAAATTCTTTACAGAATCGAGTGCCTAGTCTGGTTGCAACTCGCAGTATTCTTCTATAACATGAAATATGGCGGTGTGCCAAACAATAGAATAAAATACGTGCTTCTCGCACCACTTCTACCAGAGCTCTCGCCTTTCTTAATCAAACATAAGAGTAACGTAATTGTGCTTTTGTTTTATCAGCGACACAGCGCTGCAGTTGTGTGCCATAGGCTTTATTTATTTGTCACTGATTATTTATTTAATTAATATTTCGCGTTTCCGAGGAAACTCACGCTCGGCATGCAAATGTGCCTTTATATTGCCCCCTGAATTGCGAGGCGAAAGGACACACCTGCAGGCGAGCAATTCACCTAAAGGCACAAGAAAATCTAAGTTATCTACAACTATTTACATGACTTACATTATACACATTATATACAAAATTTGAATGACGCGGGTGCGCCGTAAAAGTTCTTATGTTGGCAGATACAGTGCGCGCATGCGCAGAAGCGTCTGTGTGACTCCGGCACTGCCGTTATATCGTACAGTTAGATCACGCGGCACAGTATTGCAGTTCATATTGTTCGTATGCGCGCGTTTCTCAGTCGTTGCACAAAGAAAATATTCAACCAAGATTACATATGAAGACTACATTCTATGACAGGTAACTTAGTTTTAAATTTACAATATTTGTTATAACACAATACAACTTAGATTGTTGAATGTTTTTAGTTATATAGTATTGTTTTGAAATACTTCAAAGAAAAATGTCCGTATGTTTCAGGTGCGTTGACCTATACACATCGTGTCGTTATTACAGTTCATATTCATCTGCTGCACAATAATTTTTTTTTACAGGTTAGTATCGTCGTGGTAAAGTTTTTTTTTTATCACAGTAACATCGTTGTATAACAACGTGATTAATACATAAGCGTGTCCATTTCCCATTTCCATTATAGTCGTTGTGATGCAGTTCGTTGTGACTAAAGGCATTGCTCATTACAGATCAGACGTGACCCGTCGAGTAATTGGTCCACGTGCAGTTCGTTTTTTTTTTTTTTACATTCCGTGGAAGCTTGGTTGCAGAACCTCGGACGGCACATAGCTGGCGTCGATCCTTGGACAGTCCAGGTAAGAGTGTCCGCCACATTTCGAGAACATTTCATTCCCTGAAGTTCCAACCAAAATTCTTCCACCCGTCGTGTTGTTTTCTGGACAGGCACTTTGTGTCCATTTAATCCAGTTAACATCTTGAAGTTAGGTACTGTAGTAATGTCACTAGACGATGCACGAATTATGCACTTCACATTTTCAATTTTTTTTTTTAATATAGCTCACCTAAATGTTCGTAGTTATTAATCAAAGAAATCATTCATCGCGTTTACATAGATACGCTGCATAATGAATGGCATTAACCTTTTTTTTTTTACATAGGTTTCTGCGTAGTTGCAGAGTTAGTAATGTTCGTTAATGTCCGTGAACAGAGGTTCACTATGCAATGTCTTTTTGGCACTCGTTTTGTTCAAATTTTTTTACATAGTAACAGTTACATGATACATCAGTTAAAAAAATAAGTAATTATACATACACACGTCACATATTTTCTTAGCATAAACTTAATACAGTTGCACATAAACATGTTTGCATCATCATTACATAGCTATAGGTTATTACATTGTGTCACGTGATGTCATCTGAAATTAAGATAGGTTAGACACAACATTCATTACATCAGTAGGCAAGACCAGGCGTTTTCACTACTCAATAAATATTCAAAATAGTAAGAGAGAAAAAATGTTCGATTCCTCGCGTTTTGTGCGTGTGTGTAGAGTGTCTGTGTGGCCTTGACTACTGATGGATGCTTTTCGTGTTGAGAGATGTGCGTCTAATCTATTTCTCAAAGTAAAAGATCGCTTCACAGATGACGTCTGTCGGTTCGTCAGGTGTCATACCAAGTCAGTGGTACCTACAATAACAAATGTTCCGTGAAAAATTAATATATCATTCACTGCTACGTAATCATAAATTTTATTTTAATATTCCGTCTTCCAGGTGGTGGCGCGCGCTGAAAGAAGAGTTCTTCTGCCTTCAACTGCGACTCTGGAACCACTGAAATGAAAATTTCTACACTACTTATTATCTGTGTTGTAACAACAGAGTTTTTCGAGTTGCTTAGCAATATTTTGATGGGTATGACTTTGACATTATTCAGCATGAAATGCTCTAAGATCTCGGTGTGTGTATTTTTCTAAAATTCTTTGAAGTGTGCCAACGTGTTCCTTCCAAGACTGTGTAGCTATCAGTATATCATCTACATAGTGTGTGACTGTCTCAACTAAATCGTCGCCAAGCACGGTATCCAGGGCTGTAATGAATACCCCAGAGCTGACATTCAGTCCGAAAGGTAGAACACAAAACTGATAGGTTCGCCCCCCGAACATAAATGCAGTATATTTCCGTGAATCAGGAGTGATACCCACCTGCCAAAACGAATTAGCGAGATCTATTGTGGAAAAATATTTTGCATCTAGAAATTTCTGTAATTGCTCTTCTGAATTTTCGGGTTTTGTGTGAACCGGTAAAATTATTTCATTAATTGCTCGTGCGTCTAACACTAACCTAATGCTTCCATTTAATTTTTTGACAACAAGTAGAGGACTACAATAAGGTGAGGTGGATGGTTCAATGACCTTCCAGTCTAACATTTGTTTTAATTCTTGCCACACAGCAGGTCGTTGAGATAACGGTACGTTATATGTCTTGTGGTAGAAGATCTTGTGAGGCTTAACTTCACTCTTGTATACGTACGTGTTGATAACACCTAATCGTTTGGTAAAAACTTGTAAATATTTGGATAACACTTCCTGTAGTTTTATACGTTCATGTACACTGAGAGCTGTAGCTTCACTTATCTTATGATCAAGCAATGTTTTCAAGTCCATTAGCTCTGTGTCAGATGAGTGTGTTTGCATATCTTGAATGTCATTGTCAAGTACTAACTGAACCTTGTACCCTGTACAGTGCTTGTCATGCTTTAGAGTTCTCCTGTCCAAATCAATAATAATTACACTGCCTTTATCATTTAAAATACATTTACCTTTGGAGAAGTCTATAATAGAGTCCTTCTCGCTCATAATATCTATTCCTAATATGCAATTTGTCACAAGGTTTTGTACAACCATAAATGGCCATTGTACGGTTCCATTACCTATTTTAATGTTTACAAAAACTTGCTTCGTAACCCTACATGACTTATTACCTAGTGCAGTAGTTATTTTACAGTATTGGGCAGGAAACTCAGGCACAGGTTCCAATTCACACATCTGTTTATAGAAATTAAAAGACAAAACGCTCACAGCTGCACCTGTATCTAGGATAATAGTAGTTGGAATCCCACCTACTACACCAGTATTAGATGCTAAAACAATTTCATTTGTGTTTGAACGACATTGTATACTGTCTTGCAAAAGTTCATCTGATATATTCTCATTGTGGTTGTATCTTATAAATAAAACAGGTAATTTTTGTTTAGAATTATTCGGCATATCATTATTCTGTTGTTCAAGTGTGGTGTCAAATAACTGATTAACATTGCAGTCGCCCCGCAAGAATTCTTCAGCCACGACCTGGGGCATAAAAGTGACTGTTTCTAGTTTGTCGGATTAGCATTTGTACTAGGTACTGACACATTGAGGTTGTGCATCAGGTGTCATTTCTATTATATTCACATTCGGATATTGCCTATTATGATCTCCAAACTTTTGCGGTTGTTGTTGCTGTTGCGCATTATAACTTACCTGTCGGTCGTAAGGTATGCTCCAATTTTGTCCTGGTGGATGCTGTGGTAAAGCAGAGTTTGAATGGAAGTACTGATCGTTACGAGTCCAACCTTGATGCTGTCTTGGCTCGTAGTTATTATTATTTCTATTTCTGTTTGTGTTTTTGTTGTTGCCTTTGTATCCATTGTTACCGTTGTAGTTATTACCGCGGTGCCTTTTGTATGGATTGCCGCATGAAGTGTTATTACTGTTGTAACTATTGTTTGTATTGGAATACGCGTGTTGATTTTGATTTTCGTATTGAAACGGCATGTGAGTTTGCTGTTTTTGCTGTACCGCGTATCCAACTGTGGGCGCGCCAGAATTGAGTTGGCAAGCCTGCATGTTTTGCATACCACTAGTGTAAACATTGTGGCTGCTGTTTTGCCGCGCGAAGCGCTGATCTTCAAGTAACATGTCAACCGAATCTAAGGCTGTTAAAAAATAATCTGAATCGTCATCCGGGATATGTAGGAGTTTTTCTTTAATGTTGAAAGGCAATTTGGCCTTCAACGCACGGAGTATATCACGCGTTGCGACTGGTTCGTCTAAAAAGTGTCCCATGTTCAAGTATTTTTCAAAATATCTGCGTAAGTTGCCATTTTTACTGTTAAAAGTTTCAGGTTCTAAAATTCGTCTTCTGAGTCGCTCCTGGACGGATTGCGACCAGAATTTGTTCAGAAAAGCACGCTCAAACTCACTGTACGTGGTACATACGTCAGCTTGACTGTATGCCCAGACAGCTGCATCGCCTTGGATGTAACCGACAATATATGAAATCTTTTTCCGGTCACTCCAAGTGCGTGGAAATGCGTTACTAAAATATTTAAGAAAAATCACCGGATGAATGGTTCGTTTTTCTGGGATAAAAATCTGAAATTGCCTGTGTTTCATTAAGCTTTCTTCTTCCTTCGCATTGTGATATGGATTTATTCCACTGTAATTACTGGTATGTTCAGCTGGCGGGTAATTACGATAATGTTGCTGTGTTTTACCATGATAATAGCTTGTGTTTGTGTTTGCACATCGTGGTATGTGTTGTAGTCGTGGTGTGTTTTGTTCTTGTGTGTTTGTCGTGTGCGGTATGTGTGTGTCATACTCGAATGTATATTGGTTCCTGAACTGTGCATTTTGACTGACATTTTCGTTACATTCAGACTGTGGTCGATCGGTGAATTGTCTCATGGGTGCAGTGACGGATTGTACTGCGTCACTGATCAGCTGTTTTTTATTAGTAATGTATTGCGCTACGGAGTCGTGCACAATTGTTGGTAAATTTTCACGTAAGCATCTATCAAAATGTTTGTCTTTGTTCACTACCCAATCATGAAATTCTTTATTAATATTTTGAAAATGAACTGTGGCATCAGATTGTAAGATGTCAGTCAGGTGTTGTTCAACATTGTCAAATTTATTCTGTACGTCAGTAATTCGTTTTTCAAGGTTGTCATGTACTGAAGGATATGTTTGAATTTGTTCAGTAAGAACTTCACACGTGACATTAAGGTTTTTTACTTGTGTCTGTAAAAGTGCTACGTCAGTTGTAGTCTTTTCTTGTCTCGTATTAAGCTGGGAAAATTTAGTACTGAGTTCAGTCATCTGTTTGGTCAGTGTGGCCTCTATAAGTTCCACACGTTTACATAAAGTGTCATTACCTGTCTTGAGTGCTATGAGGTCAGATTTAATTGCGTCATTTTGTGTCTGTAAGGTTGCCATGTTTTCGGCGTTTTGTTTCATTAGCATTTGTAACATGTCGGCAATGTTTACTGTTTGCAAGGTCTGTGCCCCCGTCGCGTCATTAGACGTGACGTCATGCATCAACATGGGCTCTGACTGAGACTTTGAAATTTTTGTAGTGGACGGCCTATTGCCAAAATTTCCGTCAACACTTGGGTCAATGTTTGATAAATCGTCACTACCGGTTGCTGTCGTAAAGTCATTTTCTAACATTTGTCTCTCGTCTGAGTCGGATTGCGTCTGAATAGTACGTCTTTGCTGTTCCATTTTTGCGTATTGATTTCTAGTTATTACCATGCCACACGTGATATATGTTTCCAGAAAATATTTGACACTGATTTTAAAATAAAATGCAGTTGAGCATGAATCGCTCGTAGCAACAATGGCTGTCTGTTAATTTAAAAATATAAACTGAATTTGAGATTATTGGTAATGGCTGCTGTCCATGTTACTACGTATCGTACAGAAGTCGGCCATATTGTACACTCGTGTATTGGTATTGTTGCATACGTTATTGTTTAAGGAAAAGTACTGAGAATGAAATTTATCACTGAAAACTGTTATGCACGAAAGAAACACTACAGAATCTACTGAAAAGCTAATACACTGAATTATACGTCTGGTCAAGCCTGCTAATGCAAAGATGCTGCGTCTTACCTTATTTTGCTGGAAGTTTCATTGCGTCTTCCCGCAAAATTTTAGAATTGGAAAATATCTTCAGATTTTTTTTTATCTCTCATACATTCACGTCCAGGTCCAGAAAGTTGATTTTTCACATGAAACAAAGAGAACAATGTAACAAATGACAAAATAACAAGTCCGACACGCAGTCGCCAATATAAAATAAATAAAATAAAAAATATTATTTAAATATTAATTATTCTATCTGTATGATGGTGATTGTGATTGTAATTGTAATAAATATTTGTTTATCTGGAACGTGGACGTTTAATCATTCGGTATCAGACGCTTGACAATGGCTTTCTCGTAAAGGCAATGTTACTCGTAGTTGACCGTGAAATAAAACTGAAATAATCGGACTTCGTAAATGAATCGTTTCCAAAGACTGCTGCGGTAGGTGCGGACTCATAATCTAAATCTCACTATTTCAATAATTTGCCAGCCATGCCAATACGTCGTACAGAGGTGATTGTCTATTTTATAAATATAAAAAAGTTACACAGTTAGTTAAATCAGATATATTCAATGAATAAGCCTACAGTTCATAATCCTACTTACTTTTATAAATATAAATTCTTTACAGAATCGAGTGCCTAGTCTGGTTGCAACTCGCAGTATTCTTCTATAACATGAAATATGGCGGTGTGCCAGACAATAGAATAAAATACGTGCTTCTCGCACCACTTCTACCAGAGCTCTCGCCTTTCTTAATCAAACATAAGAGTAAAGTAATTGTGCTTTTGTTTTATCAGCGACACAGCGCTGCAGTTGTGTGCCATAGGCTTTATTTATTTGTCACTGATTATTTATTTAATTAATATTTCGCGTTTCCGAGGAAACTCACGCTCGGCATGCAAATGTGCCTTTATAGCCTTATACACTCGTTTTTCGTCGTCTGTTCTTAACCAAAATCGTTTATCTGACACGAGAATCCGAAATGGCGCTCTAACTTTTAAAATTTCTACAAGTGCCAACCTTTTGCTGGCGTGGGTGCTTGCCCAGGTAATATCCTAACCGGACTATTATCTCAGCGGGACAGCGCCGCCGCCATGCTGACCTTGATGACCCTTGGGGGCCCAGCGACCTTCGGGTCTCGAAATGAAACGGCACATTGTGCCATGTTTCATGTTTCATGCAGAAGCAATGTCAGCTTTCTCTATTAAACTGTTGTATCCAGATGTATCTACATCCGTTACTAAACTAACAGCTCCTACTAGCTGCTCTTGAATTTGCGTTGGTTCTAAAGGCGTTTTATAAAAATTATCACAAGTCATGAAAGGATTGGAATGCTTATCTCCATTCATTCTGTAACGTTAAGGTACACCAGATGTATTAGGAGTAACTGGAAAAATATCAACATTACATGGTTTTAGTATTTTAAGAAAACCTAATGTAGGGTTATATTAATATTTAACAACAACACTTCCTGTGCGTGCATCGGCATCTACTTCAGAAATACATGATTGTACACATTTCTACCGCCAATTATGTAAAGCTTGTTCTGTTTTGCTCGACACACAAGCATAATAGTATTTCAAATTAATAGGTTGCCCAAATTGATGTGCAGGCACTGTTGTTAAAAAAGCATCTTCATTATTTTTATATCCATACCACGACTGCTAAATTGGAGATAAATCCCGTTTATGATCTATAGTAGTTGTTTCCATAGGAGCCGAAGCACCAAACGAAATAGGCTTTACATTAACACCAGGAATTTTCATATTGATTCCAATACCAGTAATCATATTCTTATTTTGATTTATTGCTGCAAGTTCTGTTTCACTTGAATTAGTAGGGAAAGCAATCCTAGGATTTAGCGCAATTACTTTTGCAGAACAATGTACAATTCTACTACCATCTGGAAGTAAATCAAATTCAGATGGTGTCATGTACAAAAATGGTCTATCAACGGGAATTTCAGCTAAAGGTGTTATCGTAAAAACAGCATTTTCATGAGTTATTAATTTGTATGCCAATCAATATGTAAAAAATCTATGTCCTTTCCTATAACGTGTTAAGTTTCCCGTGTCTAGAATGGATGGCGCAGGCAAAGGTACATCACGTGTATTTGCAGAATCACCCATTCCATTAGCTGATGGTGATGCAGTACCTGGTAATGATTTCCCTTTTGCGATTGTCCTGTACGTTTTCCTGAATCTGCATCCATACCACTCATATTTGTGTCAGAATCAGAATATGGAACCAATGGTACACATGGGTTATTATCGTCTGATTCTTCGTCCGAAAGCTCTGTCTCGTCTTCAGAGAAGTTTTCGTCGTGTTGAGGCACAGTTTCTCCTGTTGATGCTAATGACATACCTGCTGAGGTTGATGGGCGCTCGTGGTCTATAGGCAAACCACGACGTATACGAGACATTAGCCATTGTTCATATGAATAACGTTTCTGGCCTTCATGCATTTGATTCCAATTTGGACGTTCCCAAGGAGGCCATCGTCCTTCTGAAGGCAAGAAACGTTATTATTATTATTATTATATGAATAAAATATATAAATTATTTGTAAAAAATACATAAATAAATGAATAGACATACCTTGTTGTTTGACATCAGGTTTTTTCGGATATAAGACTTCTCGTGCATAGTACTGCATCTGCAGCAGAAATTTGAGCAGCACTTGGAACCATAGTGGCACAACGAACTGTTACAAGTCGATTACTTCAAGGATAGATCCGAGCCATATGCCCTGTAGCGTGCATTCTAAAGAAGCCAAACCACCGCCATTTGCGACTTCAGTGGACCCAAGCGAAAGACAATTTGAGGGCAGAGTGGAGGTCTGTCGTGTTGTCTTATGGAATCTAGTTCTGTCCCTACGCCATCCAGTGATGTCCGTCTTTTGGTTAGAATGAGACCAGTTAAGGTCCTCCAACCACCCTGTCTGTGTCCTAGACACACTGGACATAAACGTGGAATTACGGTCTGTGGTGCGATTTCGTATGGGAGCAGGAGCGCTCTCGTGGTTATCCCACGCATCCTAACTGCAAATTTGTACGTCTGTTTGTTAATTCAGTCTGTTATGCTGCCAACATGAACTAAATTCCACATTGCGTTTTCCAACAAGCTAACGCTCGCCCACGTACCACTGCTGTTAGCCAACATGTTCTACAGAGTGCCGACATGTTGCCTTGGCCTGCTAGGTGACCAGCCTCCAATAGAGCACATATGGAATATCTTCAGACGACGACTCCAGCGTCATTCACAAATAGTGTTAACCGTCCCTGTATTGACCGACCAAGTGCAACGGGAATGGAATTCTGTCCCACAAACAGACATCCGGCACCTGTAATACTGAATGTATGCACGTTTGCACTCAACATTCGGGAGGTTACTAATGTACAAGAAGACCAAATTTGCAATAGCTTATCTTAAGCTTACGTTAACCTGTGATCTTGCAGTGTTATTCACTTCAGTACGTTACCTTGAAAAATATATTCCCGAAATTTCATTACTCTACAATAATTATTTCCCTTGTTACAATTTTTTCGGCAGTTTAGTTGAAGACGTCTTAACTTAAAGCATTATGCCACCTGAAGGCCTGAAGCTCGTAATTGGCGTTAGCTACAAGCCACAGAACCCCACTGAGAATGAGCAGGCCACGAGCGGATGCATCCGTCAAGCTGACTTAAAGGTTCATCTGTGTCATGTGTTCATTACTCTTTTTTTATTATGTTGATGGGATGACATGTTTACAGTGCATATTTTCAGCTGTTGAGTGTTGTTCCAGGTTGAGCGACGGGCAGAAGCCTACGTGCTGGTGGATGTAGATCACCGCGCGAACCTCTTACAGCCGTGGAGCAGCGGCGGCACCTGGCGGCCTCAAGCCCCTTGGCTCGTGCTCTTAAGGGACACAGACCGAAATAGGCTGCAAAAGGCGGTCTCTTTGTTCTCTGCAGCGCCAATACTCAATGTCCTCTTTCTAGCACCAAGGTACGAAACCAGCTACTTAGTTTGATTTCCGTACAATCCTTCATTATAAGTCAAAGTAGTCGCAGTTAGGGAAATGAGTACAGTGTAGCACATACAGAAATCCTACATCGCCATTGCCAGCAAACTCCTAGTAAAGGTTGTTTGCCATTGTCTTCCTTCGACTTGAATGAAATGCCAGATGAGTTTCTGCATCGTGTCAATGAGAGTAATGTGTGTTTATACACTGAGGTGAGAAAAAGTCATTACATAGCAATATGCATATATAAAGATGGTGGTGGTATGGCGTACACAAGGTATTAAAGGGCAGGGCTCTGGCGCAGCTGTCATGTGTATTCAGGTGATTCCGTGAAAAGGTTTACGACGTGATTATGGCCAAACGATGGGGGTTAACAGACTTTGGACGTGGAATCGTAGTTGGAGCTAGACGCATGGTACATTGCATTTCGAAAATTGTTAGGAAACTCCGTATTCCGAAATTCACAGTGTCCATAGAGTGCGTAGAATAACAAATTTCAGGCCTTACCTCTCACTACTGATAACGCAGTGGTCGTCGGCATTCACATTAGGTCCGTAAGCAGCGCTGCATGCGCGGAGTTATCAGTGCCAACAGGGAAGCAATACTGGGTGAAATAATCGCAGAAATCAATGTCAGACGTACGACGAAAGTATCCGTAAGGACAGCGTGCCAAAATTTGGCATTAATCAGCTACGGCAGCAGACTACCGAGAGAGCTAAGAGCACGACATCGCATGTAGCGCCTATCCTGAACTAGTGACCATATCTATTGGGCGATAGACGACTGTAAAACTTTGGCCACTTGAGATGAGGCCAGATTTCAGTTTCTAAGAGCTGATGGTAGGGGTAAAGGGTGGCGCAGACCCCATGAAGGCATAGGGTCAACGAGGCGCTGTGCAAGGTAATGGTGACTCCAGAATCATGTGGTTCTTGTTTACAACGAATGAACTGGGGTCTTTGCCCCAATTGAACCGATAGTTGACAAATGGTCATCTTCAGCTACTTGGAGACCATCTGCAGCCATTCATGGACTTCACGTATTATGGATTACAATTCTCCATGCTACAGGGCCACAGTTCTAAGAGCTGATGGTAGGGGTCAAGCGTGGCGCAGACCCTACTAAGCTATGGGGTCAATGAGGCACTGTGCAAGGTAATGATGCCTCCTTAATCATGTAGTCTTTGTTTACATCGAATGAACAGGGGTCTCTGGTCCAAATGAACCGATGGTTGACAAATGGTTATGTTCAGCTACTTGGAGAACATCTGCAGCCATTCATGAGCTTCATGTTATATGGATTACAATGCTCCATGTCACAGGGCCACAATTCTAAGAGCTGATGGTAGGGGTTAAGCGTGGTGGAGCCCCCTGAAACCATGGGGTCAACAAGGCACTGTGCAAGGTAATGGTGACTCCATGATCATGTGGTCTTTGTTTACATGGAATGAACTGGGGGTCTCTGGCCCAATTGAACCGATCGTTGACAAATGGTTATGTTCAGCTACTTGGAGGCCATCTGCAGCCATTCATGGACTTCATGTTTTATGAATTACAATACTCCATGTCACAGGGCCGCAACTCTTCGTGACTGACTTGAAGAACGTTGGATAATTCGAGCGAATCATGTGTCCACCCATACCGCCCGACATGAATCTCCTCGAACGTTTATGGCATACAATCGAGAGGTCAGTTTGTGCACAAAATTTTGCACCGGCAAAACTTTAGCAGCCGTGGACAGCTACAGAGGTAGCATGAGTAAGTATTTCTGCAGAGGACTTCAAACGACTCGTTTACTACGTGCCAGGTCGAGTGGCTGCATTGCACCGGGCGAAATGAGGTCTGACACGATATTAAGAGGTGTCCAATGACTTTTTCAATCTCAGTGTGCAGTGCAGCGATAGGTTTGTGCTCGAATGGCTGTAGGGAAGGGGGAGGGTGACACCAGGAGCCTACTCCACTCGAGCAGCACTATGTCGTCCGCCAAGCCAAAGGTCCCTGTTCGACGGATGGATCTCCATCAGCAGTGTCACACGCCCTCATTTCATGAGACACTGCGGAGACGTGTAGAATTTAATTCAGGACATTGCTGTAAAGATTAGCGATCAGAAAAATTTACGCCAGCGGCTCTCCTCCCCTTGCCAGCCAAGCCCTGGTATTGAAAATTTTCCGCCACCTCAACTCGAAACGGCGTACTACCGATCCGAGTATCAACGTACCGACGTGCGTTAGCGAAATCGGGAAACGAGGTGGGTATAATTTTTAACAGTACCGTTTCAACCAATTATCCGAAGATCCTTTCATAAATTTTCAGTAGTGATCTTCATAGTCTTCTAAAGGGCTTACGATTTAATTGACCGAACAACTGTTCTCGAACTTGAAGAATTTGGATTAGGTAACGGAACAGAGACTCTCATCCAACATAGGTTCTTACTGATACTACTCCCAAGGCGAAATTTATGGGAAAGGTTTCAGATGCCTTTGAAGTCAGGCGGGTGTCAGGCTTGTAGAAAGATTCTGCATTTTCAGCTACGTACGCTTTACTCAAGAAAGTCATTCGCTAGTGGTGAAAAATGAGTAACTGCTGGGTCATCAGGCTTTTCAACGGTAACATATAATTTAACGACGGCTGTTTTATATGTTATGATGGATTACTCTCTTATTAAACAGGGTATGTTTTTCCTCTCATTTCTGTGACTATCACTGACATTGTTTCGTCTCATAAAATTACTGCGTACCGTTTGGACTATCTTTTATTGGTGTGGAACAGTTCCGAATTTTTTGTTGCCGTTGTATACAGTTTTGTCACTGTATGACCTGTTTTACAAGTGCACAAAATGGATTATTGATGCAATTTTACTTATGTCACCTCCCCCCTCTCTTTTCACTCTTTTCACCTGCGTCTCGCAAGATCATGGTATGCGTTTATATTTTCGGTCTTATACTGATATTTTAACGCGTTCATGTCATTTGACATTTACATAGGATACCGGGAACGGTTATTCACCGAAATATCGTGGAACTTCGACGATCGGATCCGACTGGACACCCGAGAATCTTGGATACAGCACATTCGCCGCGAAAGCCTCAGATCACATATGATGCTGTTTATTTCTGCAGGTTTGCGACGTGGTTTTCCCTTTATGATGCTTTTGGCATAAGTATTTTCTTAATCTGGTTGTTTTTTTAATACAAATGGATGGTTTTGCATGATCTTCGCTATTGATACTGTGTAATGTACATCCACCCGCATTTACGTTTTTAGCGGTAAGCTACTTTGAAAGCAGAAGATTATTGCCCAAACAACGCCTGAAGTCGATTGTGATGCAGGTTCATTTTAATGCCCCTATATATATTTTTACACCTTTGACGTTTTCAAATTTTATATTAGTTTTTTTAAGATTTTTTTCTAATCTAGCCTTGGCAAATGATCTCATTTATTATTCTGATCCGTTGGACATAGCTGCAAAACAATTCAGTGAACTAAAGACACGAGCAGAGAAGCAGGGACTCCAAATCTCTTTCGATTAAACGAAATTTATAACGGACATCAAAAAGAATCCAGAGTAGTAGAGGTAAGAGAACGGAGAAACAAATTTAAGTACCTAAGAGCGAGAACCAGATCAGTAGAAAGGAAACAGCATATCGATAAACTAGAAATAAGAGGATGATAGAACTTTAAATTCATAGGGCTAGCCGTAGAACATGATGAACTTTGAGTATGACATAGTTCGTCTCATGAAGTAAGGTCATGTGATAGTGTCGATGGTGATCCGTCCGGCGGATAAGGGCGTTAAGCCCGTCGGCCTCCTTTGTCCTGTTATCAAGGAGTAGGCTATGTACTGACGGCCGGCCGCTGTGACCGAGTTGTTCTAGGCGCTTCAGTCCGGAACCGCGCTACTGCTACGGTCGCAGGTTCGAATCCTGCCTCGGGCCTGGATGTGTGTGATATCCTTATGTTAGTTAGGTTTACGTAGTTCTAAGTCTAGGGGACTGATGACCTCAGATGTTAAGTCCCATAGTGCTTAGAACCATTTTTTATGTACTGACGCCGGGATTCACCCTCTCCCTTCTCCCATCATCATTGTCATCGTCATCATACAACACAAAGATTACACTCCACTCCACACACAAACATACAATACATAGTTGTAGTATTATAAATACTGTATGTAATCAAGCATGTGATAAACACAGAGGAAAAACAAGAAAACAAAAAAACCAGTAATAGCTTGAATTCTTATATGTATATTGCTTATTTTCCGTGTGATTCCTTTGTAGCTTAGCAAGAGACGCGACGTCTGTACACCGAATTTTCTTGCTTTGATACGAACCGCCACGACTTCCTCTCCTCATCTCAAGAAACCTTTACATTCAACGTCCTAAATTATTTGTTAAACGTGTGCCAATATCTGCCTTTCCCTGCCTTTTTGTCTTCTGTTCCTTAGTACTTTGGATGTTGTGCCTGATATCATAGACACGTCATAAAAAGCTTGAGTTCTTTTCCTTTCTAGTTTTCAACAGTCTGTGATTCACTTCAGTTAAACTGTACGCTGCAGACATACAACAGAAACTTCCTCCACATGTTAACCCCTTTGTCTGGTATTAGTAGATTCCGTTTAACAAGCAATGCCCTCCTTGCCAGCGCTAAACTGCTTCTAATATCCATTATGTTTCCCAGGTAGCAGAATTCATTGGCTTCATCTACTACGTGTTCCTCAATTTTGATGTTAAGTTTATCGGTAGTATCATTACTTTCGTCTTCTTTCATTTACTCTCAGTACAACTCTTCATCACTTTCGCTGAGGTGAACAATGTTATCATTCAGATTCTCTCGGCTTCATTGATTAAAAAAAATGTTCTTCCATGTTTACTGCGCTTTTTATTTTCATTTTACGCACAGTGTTTCGACGACCGACCGAATTGTCTACTTCAAGTTCTGCCGTGCGTACTACTTGGCTGGACTCCACCTAGACTGTAAACTGTTGTTGTTTTCGCGTTGTTGCTTATAAACGAGTTTGGCTCCCGTCGTCAACTACAACTCTTTTGCTCTCCGGAGTCCGCAAAGATATTCCGTGGAACCCACATTCTCTTAGCGTCTTCCAGCTGTGGAAGATGTGATGGCCATCGTGATCCTAAACTGAGTCTCTGATCTCAGTCCTTCTTTAAAATGAAACCTCTGTCGCTCTTCATCAGGTTTTTCGATGACGTTATTTCGATAGACTTCTTAATTACGCGTTCCTATAAATTTGGTTTTTCGCCTTGATACTAATCTCATCATATTTTGTTTCATAACTTTATCGGATGCAGTGTTCATTTGCATGACTGATTTAGTCGTGTGTGGCGTCAGTGTTCCTTGTATCCCTCCTCGATTGTTCCAGTAGTGCGGCACATTAAGGTGGAACAGCAGCGAAGAAGGATGGTATCCTTGCCTCACACTGTTGTCATTCTTTTTTAGCGCTACACTCCTGGTCTCCCACTTACATTTTTCGCTCTTGGTCCCTGTATACATCATGTATTACCCCTCTTCCTCTGTGATTTACTCCTCTTTCTCCGAGAACGTGTAACATGTGACATGACTTAACGTCTCGCACGCATTTGCAGGTCAACAAACCCTATGAATGAGTTTTGCTTTAATTCTTGCCTTTATTATCAAGTGCACCGTCCGAACTGCCTTTCTGGTGCCTCTACCTTTAATAAAGTCAAACTAATCATCATCTAGCCCGCCCGGTTAGCCGTGCGATCTAACGCATGGCTTTCCGGATTGGGAATGAGCGCCTGGTTCCCGGCACGAATCCACCCGACGGACTTCTGTCGGGGTCCGGTGAGCCGGCCAGTCTGTGGATGGTTTTTAGGCGGTTTTCCATCTGCCTCGGGGAATGCGGTCTGGTTCCCCTTTTTCCACCTCAGCTACGCTATGTCGGCGATTGCTGCGCAAACAAGTTCTCCACGTACGCGTTCACCACCATCACTCTACCGCACAATAACCCTGAAAGAATGGTTGGCTGTTTGGCGGCGGAGGGGTGAAGTGCACTGCGGTAGTCGTCGTAGGCTCGTGGACCACTGCGGCTGCGCCAGGGACGGAGCCTCTCCGTTGTGTCTAGATCCCCGGTTAACATACAATACAATACACTACAATACAATCATCATCTAACAGATCTTCGGTTTACTTTGTTATTGGCATGTTGCCTGTTGGCTTCTATCTCCGGTTCTTCGGCCGAAGTTTGTTTAACGATTGCGCTGGCGTTTCGCCACCTCGAATGACTTTGACAAAGCTTCACTCTCCGTTACTGACCTCAGACCACCACCAACAATGGAGGGTGGAACTATGACAATGTCAGCCACTCGTGCTGGCGAAACGTCAGAGAAATCTTGAAATACGTCGACACTCAAAATGTTGCGGTGACGCGGCTACATTATTTTCCCCCAAGGGAGGACCCAGTCCAGGGGTCGAACTGCTGTTACATGCTCCTCAGTTACATAGGCTTCTCTTAAGGATAATCCAATCTGTTACACGTCTTCTACAAGTGTAACTACGACTTAAAATAGTTAATTCCCTTTCATTTCAATGTGAAATAAAAGAATATGATATTAAAAACGCTTACTTAGTTCTCAGTTCCATTTTTAAAAAATATGAATTATTTTTCTGACAGAGGTGAAGTGACCAGGGTTGCTGGAGTGAAAGCTGTGGGGTGAGGCACATAGCAGCTCACGGCTGCAGGAAGACGCTGTGACAATCTGTAAACACTCTGTTTTCCTTCGCCTCAGGCCGTACAGGTGTCCGTCATCCCATTCACGTCGAATTCCGATCACCCTACAGTTTGGTCACTTTGCATTACTGAGGACGCAGCCCCGTTGCTGATGGTCAAGTTGCAATAGCCGCAGTGATGCACGCTACCTCAGTAGGAAATTCTTCGATGAAGGTCGCGCGCCGGCCTCCGTTGACAAGCGGCACTCGCGCCACGCCTACCCGCTCCCCACGACGGCAGGAGGCGGATGCCGGTGGCAGGAAGTCGTCTACGGCAGCCGGGACGCGACTCCCTTGCCTCCGGGCAGAAGTCGACCGTGCTGCTGGAAGGCCTGGTCTGTCCCGCTGCTGGCTGGCTCCCAGTCCCCTGCGAACTCAGAGGGGCGAACCGGGCCCCGCCACAGACTGGAACTGTGGTCCTCCGTCGGTAGCTTCATGGGGCCGCCCGTGTAGCACAGCACCGTTGTCCAAGGGAGCTGTGACGCTAAAGACACTGGTATTACTCATGCTCGGCAGTGCCCGCATGTTTAGAGAATACGGTCCTTCGAGTCAAAAAATGTGTGTGCAATCTTAAGGGACTTAACTGCTAAGGTCATCAGTCCCTAAGCTTACACACTACTTAACCTAAATTATCCTAAGGACAAACACACACACCCATGCCCGAGGGAGGACTCGAACCTCCGCCGGGACCAGCCGCACAGTCCATGACTGCAGCGCCTTAAACCGCTCGGCTAATCCTCCTTCAAGTCGCGTACTCACACACATTGGGTTAGCACCAGCGTGCTGTTTTCGATGGCGGTTTGCGACAAGAGTTACTCGCAATACCACTGAGCATGCCGTTTCGACAACTCATGCGCCCCTGTCGGCGCAACATATTTTGCTACTTCACGTTGCACACTGTCATTATCAAGAAGATTGCGCCTGACCTACGGATATGGCTGCAGTCCATTCACACTAAAGTCACAATAAAACTCCCTTATACTCCCTGCTGCAGATGAAAATTTTGTACGTCGGTTACTTTTTTGTTGATTCAAATTAAGGCTGTCAAGACTGAGTGCGCCATATTTTACTCGTAGAAAAGCTACTCTGTTTACTGAAATGTTCTTCGTTGTTTTTAAAGAACATATCTGCTCTTCTTTCTCATTAATTACTGTGCTTGACGTTAAATTTTTACAGGTAAATAAGAAATCAGCCAACGGCCTTGCCACAGCGTTAACATCAGTTCCCGTCAGATTACCGAAGTTAGGCGCTGCCGTGCAGGGCTAGCACTTGGATGGGTGAACATCCGGTCTGCAGAGCGCTGTAGGCAAGCGGGGTGCACTCAGCCCTTGTGAGGCAAACTGAGGAGTTACTTGACTGATAAGTAGCAGCTTCGGTCTCGGAAACTGACATACGGCCGGAGGGAGCGGTGTGCTGACCACATGCCATAGTGACGCATGTGGGCTGAGGATGACACAGCGGCCAGTCGGTACCTTTGGGCCTTTCAAGGCCTGTTCGGACGGAGTTCAGTTTAGTTTTTAAATAAGGAATCAAGCGAAAACCTTTATTTATATTCATAGGAGCGAAAGTCTTGTTCATACTCTAAAGTTATTTTGTTTCAAAATACACTCCTGGAAATGGAAAAAAGAACACATTGACACCGGTGTGTCAGACCCACCATACTTGCTCTGGACACTGCGAGAGGGCTGTACAAGCAATGATCACATGCACGGCACAGATGATGATGATGATGTTTGGTTTGTGGGGCGCTCAACTGCGTGGTTATCAGCGCCCGTACAATTTCCCAACCTTTGCTCAGTCCAATTTCGCCACTTTCCTGGATGATGATGAAATGATGAGGACAACACAAACACCCAGTCATCTCGAGGCAGGTGAAAATCCCTGACCCCGCCGGGAATCGAACCCGGGACCCCGGGCTCGGGAAGCGAGAACGCTACCGCGAGACCACGAGCGGCGGACATGCACGGCACAGCGGACACACCAGGAACCGCGGTGTTGGTCGTCGAATGGCGCTAGCTGCGCAGCATTTGTGCACCGCCGCCGTCAGTGTCAGCCAGTTTGCCGTGGCATACGGATCGCAGTCTTTAACACTGGTAGCATGCCGCGACAGCGTGGACGTGAACCGTTGTGCAGTTGACGGACTTTGAGCGAGGGCGTATAGTGGGCATGCGGGAGGCCGGGTGGACGTACCGCCGAATTGCTCAACACGTGGGGCGTGAGGTCTCCACAGTACATCGATGTTGTCGCCAGTGGTCGGCGGAAGGTGCACGTGCCCGTCGACCTGGGACCGGACCGCAGCGACGCACGGATGCACGCCAAGACCGTAGGATCCTACGCAGTGCCGTAGGGGACCGCACCGCCACTTCCCAGCAAATTAGGGACACTGTTGCTCCTGGGGTATCGGCGAGGACCATTCGCAACCGTCTCCATGAAGCTGGGCTACGGTCCCGCACACCATTAGGCCGTCTTCTGCTCACGCCCCAACATCGTGCAGCCCGCCTCCAGTGGTGTCGCGACAGGCGTGAATGAAGGGACGAATGGAGACGTGTCGTCTTCAGCGATGAGAGTCGCTTCTGCCTTGGTGCCAATGATGGTCGTATGCGTGTTTGGCGCCGTACAGGTGAGCGCCACAATCAGGACTGCATACGATCGAGGCACACAGGGCCAACACCCGGCATCATGGTGTGGGGAGCGATCTCCTACACTGGCCGTACACCACTGGTGATCGTCGAGGGGACACTGAATAGTGCACGGTACATCCAAACCGTCATCGAACCCATCGTTCTACCATTCCTAGACCGGCAAGGGAACTTGCTGTTCCAACAGGACAATGCACGTCCGCATGTATCCCGTGCCACCCAACGTGCTCTAGAAGGTGTAAGTCAACTACCCTGGCCAGCAAGATCTCCGGATCTGTCCCCCATTGAGCATGTTTGGGACTGGATGAAGCGTCGTCTCACGCGGTCTGCACGCCCAGCACGAACGCTGGTCCAACTGAGGCGCCAGGTGGAAATGGCATGGCAAGCCGTTCCACAGGACTACATCCAGCATCTCTACGATCGTCTCCATGGGAGAATAGCAGCCTGCATTGCTGCGAAAGGTGGATAGACACTGTACTAGTGCCGACATTGTGCAAGCTCTGTTGCCTGTGTCTATGTGCCTGTGGTTCTGTCAGTGTGATCATGTGATGTATCTGACCCCAGGAATGTGTCAATAAAGTTTCGCCTTCCTGGGACAATGAATTCACGGTGTTCTTATTTCAATTTCCAGGAGTGTGATTCAACTCTACGATCCTTGTAAATGTGTTAAGAGAGTGAATAACTTTTGCGATGTGTGCGGTGAAGTGACCTTTGCTTCTCAGTAAAGTAAATTGGAGCTATTAACAATGACAGAAAATTATCTTTACTTCGATTGTAAAATGTCTGCTGTAATTAATCTGCAGTAACTCACCGTCGTTGTTTAAACAAACAGTCACAGTTTCCTTGGAATGGCGAGGATCTTCATATCATGTCAGTGATTGTTAGTTTAGTATGATACGACCCATAAACATTAAAAGTGGAGAAAGAAACAGCAGGCAATCACATATCCACCTTTGGCATCAGCTACACTACCAGTACCACATGGAGAAGGTCTGTCTGTTCCTGTCCCTCTGCAACACCCTGTCCTAGAACCTGATGAAGACGTGCAGAGTGAATGCAAAGAACAGTCCCAGTCTGAACTACAAGATCGGATTATACACCATAATGTAGCTCGCCAATTAAGCCACATAAAATTTCTCAAGAAGGGATTAATGATTTACATCGTGATGTGGAGTTACCAAAATTAAGGGCGAACTTAGCTCCAATCTACAGCAGTGGAATCTCCTGGAAATAAAAATGAGAATCTTTATAAGTGGACATCGAAAAAAGAGTTAACGCCATTCTTTGAAACAGAAAACAGCCTTGTTGTATGAACCGATGTAATTTGTCAGACGACATCTTTGAGAATGGATCATAATCCCTAAGACAGCAGATTTTGTTTGAGTTACCTAAGTTACGCCTGAAAGCTGTTTTGCTTTGCAACGGAAAGGCACTGCCGTCTATTCCTGTAGGGCCCGCTGTACATACGAGGGAGAGCTAGGAAAACGTAAAAGTGCTTCTTGAAACATTAAATTATAAAGCCCATCAATGGTAGATATGAGGCGATCTAAAAGTTATTGCAGTCATACTTGAAATGCAGTTAGAATGTATCAAATTTTACTGCTTCTTGTGGCGTGGGACAGTTGAGACAGGAAATCATATAACGTACTAAAAACTTGGCGGGAAAGGAAAATTATGGAGCCTGGAAAAAAGAAGGAAGTACACTCCATCAGTTTGCCGTGATATAATCTTAATGCCACCTTCACACATAAAGCTAGGACTCATCTATCAAGAAGGTGAAGCTTTCAATTATTTAAAAACGAAATTCCCACAGCTCATTGGCGGTAATATCAAAGAGTGAATCTTCGTAGGACGGCAAATTGAGAACTGTTTCAGGATGGAACATTTAATAGGGTCACTGACTGGAAGGAGAAAGCAGCTTGGGAAACCTTCAAAATTATTGTTCACTATTTCTTGGGAAATCAAAGAGCTCGGAATTAGCGTCTAGCTGTTAGTAAACTGAGTACATAACAAGAGCTAGATTGAGATATGACGCTCAAGATCCAATTTTTGGACTCACATCTCGAACTCTTCCCAAACAATTGTGGCGCTGTGAGTGATGGGCACGGAGAGCATTTCCATCAAGACGTTTCAGCACTGCAAAGAAGGCATGTGGGCAAGTGGAACTGACTTATGCATGCAGATTATTGTCGGAGTGTCATGGGAGAAGTCCTAGAAGTGTGTTACATACGAAAACCAAATAAAGAGAAACTCTCCAGTAAATAATTAAATAAGTAACAAACCATAGATACATATATGTACACACATATACACGCATTTCTACATATATAACCAAGACTTAATAAAATATTTGTGGTGTCATATTCTAGTTCTTCGACCTCAGTTTGATTAGAACTGATTATATTGGTAAAGGATAGAGACAACTTCAATTTTTCTGTAGACCATGGCCGGCCGCGGTGGCAGAGCGGTTCTAAGCGCTTCAGTCCGGAACCGCGTGACTGCTACGGTAGCAGGTTCGAATCCTGCCTCGGGCATGGATGTGTGTGGTGTCCTTAGTTTAGTTAGGTTTAAGTAGTTCTCTGATCTAGGGGACTGATGACCTCAGATGTTAAGTCCCATAGTGCTCAGAGCCATTTGAACCATTTTTGTACACCATGGTGGCCACAAATAGCCTTAACAATTTTGTATTAGTTTGCTGTTCTTCAGTGTATTATTCACGTCAGCGACTTTGAAATACAAGCTGTTAAGCTGATGGTGCAATAGTCCTTGAATTCATCTTCGACTTACGTGGATTATATTCCTCCGACAGTCTAACAACATGTGTTCAGTCTCTTATATTCTGCACATTAATTACAACAGTCGTCTGATTGCCGCTTCCCCGATAATTTCAGAAATTTCTCAGGAATATTATTTACTCCATCTGGTCTGTTTGATCGCAGTTGTTCCAAAGCTCAGTCACACTCTGATATTAGATCCCTTACATCCTCGAAATCGACACCAATGTCAAAAGACCGCCGCTGCAGCTCTTAGAGGCCCTCAGTGTGATCTTCCCACACATGCGCTTTCTCCTTCAAGTTTGACAATGGAATACCTTATTTTTACTTTTCTACACGCTGTATCACTTCTTCCTAAATCCATGACAGGTTTTCTTTTTTTTTCAGTTTTCCTCGCATTTGTTTTGCACCAATTCTGCTTAATTTCCATGTACCTCCTACTGATTACAAAGCTAAGGGGCTTAAACTGCTGTATTCCTTCGTTCTTCCGAACATATGTGTATTTCTTTCTTTCGTGGATCAGTTGAAGCATTTCTTATTTCAATCAAAGTTTCTTTGTAGTTACCGTGCACGTATTTATTATATTAATTTGCCCAGCTTCTCTGGCTGCCCTTCTTAGCTACGTCCACTCTACCTGAACTGAACTGCCTACTGTAGTATTTCTCACCGCAGAATCTACTGAATCAAAACTTCATACGCACACCATCATTCCTCAAAACTTCAGTTTATCGCTTTTTCCACATTAACTCTTTACAGCTATTCTCTTATACTTCAAACTCCCGTCCATAATTTCTAAATTGTGTTCTCTCTGACCCTGAATAAAGAAAATTATGTAGTTATTCACATGAGTACTAAAAGAAATCCGCTAAATTTCGATTTCGCGATAAGTCACAAAAATCTGAAGGCTCTAAATTCAACTAGGTAATACTTAGGCATTACAATTACAAATAACGTAAATTGGAACGACCACATAGATAATGTTGTGGATAGAGCAAATCAAAGACTGTGATTCATTGGCAGAACACATAGAAGGTGCAACAGGTCTTCTAAAGAGACTGCTTACACCACGCTTGTCTGCCCTATTCTGGAGTATTGCTGTGCAGTGTGGGATCCGCATCAGGTGGGCTGACGGATGACATCGAATAAGTTCAAAGGAGGGCTGCTCGTTTTGTACTATCGCGAATCATGGGAGATAGTGCCACAGACATGATACGTGAAGTGGAGTGGCAATAATTAAAACAAAGGCATTTTTCGTTGCAACGGGGTCTTCTCATGAAATTTCAACCACCATTTTTCCCCTAAGATTACGAAAACATTCTCTTGGCACCCACCTACAAAAGGATCAATGATCATCACGATGAAATAAGAGAATTCATGACTCACACAGAAGAATTTAAGTGCTCGTTTTTTCCTGCGAGCTGTTCGAGATTGGATCGGTAGAGAGATAGCTTGAGGGTGGTTCATTTAACATTCTGCCAGGCACTTTATTGTGCATAGCACAGTAATCACGTAGATGTAAACGTACCCGCTGTTCGAGATGTACTATAACATTGTGTACCTCAGTCATGAATCTCTGCCTCAGGATGATGTAATCTAACAGGTATCTTCCCGTGTTTACTGCGCCTCTTTTAAGTACACCTGCTCTCTTATTGCTAACACCGGGTCCATATCGTCTCCTAACCTTTTCTTCAGTTCCTTCCCTAATTTGGCACTGCAGTCCCCCATGATTATTAGATTATCATCTTCTATTACATACTGAACTATCCTTCAGTAACCACATATACTCTGTTTCCTTATTTTATGTTTGTGACGTCCCCGATCACGACATAGCACCAAAGTGATGCTACGACAAGCGTGGCCAGTACTTGGATGGATGACCGTCCTGACACACCGAGTGCAGTTGATAGTTTTGCCTTCGCCTTTTCCGGCAGAGGGGACAGGATGGGTGGTGGCGTAATGTCCCCGATCACCAGTTTTTCGCCCAGTGTCCTGGATAATCCTCTCCGCAGAGTTTCATGAAATGAGGTCATGGCCGGCCAGGGTTGCCGAGCGGTTCTAGGCTCTACAGTCTGGAACCGCGCGACCGCTACGTTCGCAGGTTCGAATCCTGCCTCGGGCATGGATGTGTGTGATGTCCTTAGGTTAGTTAGGTTTAAGTAGTTCTAGGGGACTGATGACCTCAGAAATTAAGTCCAGTAGTGCTCAGAGCCATTTGAACCAATTTAAGGCCTTGCGACTGTGTTGACGGTGATTAGCCCTTCGGATAGGGACATTAAACTTGACGAAACCCTCGGTGCTTTCATCGTCTCCAAGACGAACACTCCTCTACATTACATTCAAACCACGACAGTCATTTACTCTTAACAGATACATTTCTACACACAGCTGTCAATATTCTAGAAGGACTTATGTCTGCAAGGGCAGAGGAAAGTAAAAAGCTTTCCAATTAGATGGCTGACCGTGCTTTTCGGGGTCTCCCAATCATTCATGCGATACCGCAATATTAACCTAAACTGTTGTTCCTGGCATTGCTTTGCTGTCGATTCTGATTGGAATAATCCTATCACTGATTTGTTCACAGTACTGTTTGTTAGCTCATAGAAAACTCATTCGTATGAGTTATGTCTTTGTAACTCAACAGATTATCCTCAGACGGACAGCTGCTTTCTGTGGCGGTGTACTCATGGAGGCCGAGCTATCAGACTGGCGACTTATGCTGGGGAGGTCGAGAGAAGCCCATTCTGCTCGATACGTGGCACGCACCACCCCTGCACAGAGCGAACGCTGACGCTGGAGGCACATTCCAGACTGGCGCCACCCTCTTCTCCGACGACACGGCGCCTCCCGCTCTCCAGCGATGCAGTCTCACTGCCGTCGCTCACCACAGTCCGCCATACTTCGTACGGCAGGTCAGTGGAGAGTGATTCTGAAGACGTCCTTTTCGTTTCTACATAACCCTGTGTCCTAGAAACTATGCTAATGTTGCAGTCCGAGGGTCGACCCATTAGTAGGCGAATGCGTTAGCTGCGACATAGGAAGAAGGGTCATGTTGTGCGCTTGGTATGGGGTGACCTTGCTACCTGCGAACAATCCAAACGCTTAGTACATGAATAAAACACCATCACTTTTGTATAAAATATGTGCAGAAAATGAAATAAACGTAACTTAGTCTGTTCCAGCAATACCCATCAGTCATAAAATACGGCACGGAAGTTTTGAATACACATTGAGGTGACAAAAGCTATGGGATAGCGAAATACCCATGCACAGATGGTGCTAGTATCGCGTACATAAGGTATAAAACGGCTTTGCAATTGGTGGAGATTTTATTTGTATACACGTGATTAATGTGAAAAGGTTTCCGGCGTGATTATGGCCGCACAACGGGAATTAACAGACTTTGGACGCGGATTGGTAGTTGGCGCCAAACGCATGGGATATTCCATTACGAAAATCGTTAGGGAATTCAATATTCCGAGATCCACAGCGCCAGTAGTATCCTGAGAATACCAAATCTCAGACATTACCTTTCACCAAGGACAACGCTGTGGCAGATGGTCTTAACTGAAATACCGATAGCCACGGAGTTTACATAGAGATGTCGGTACTATCGGGCAAGCAAAACCGAATTAAATATCGGCAGAAATCAATGTGTGAACGAATCCGTCAGGACAGGGTGGCGAAATTTGGTGTCAATGGGCTATGGCAGCAGACGACCGAAGTGAATGCCTTTGCTAACAGCACGACATCGCCTGCAGCGCCTCTCCTGGTCTCATGATCATATCGGTTGGACCCTAGACGACTGGAAAGCCATGGTCTGGTCAGATGAGTCTCAAATTCAGTTGGAAAGAGTAGATGGTAGGGGTCGACTGTGGTAAGATTTCACTAAGTGCAAGTTGTTAATTAAGGCACTGTGCAAGCTGGTGGTGGCTAAATGATGATGAAGGCTGTGAATGGACCCTCTGATTAAACTAAACCGATCGTTGATTGAAAATGTTTCTATTCGGCTACTTAGATATGATTTGTATCCATTCGTGGGCTTCATGCTTCCAAACAACGATGGAATTTTTGTGGATAACAATGCGCCATGTCACTGGACCACAACTGTTTGCGATTAGTTTGAAGAACATTTCGAACAGTTCGAGCGAATGATCTGGGCACACAGTTCGCTTGACTGGTATCCCATCGAACATTCATGGGGTATAATTGAGAGGTCAGTTGCAGCACAAAATCCTGCACCAGCATCACTTTTGCAATTATGGGTGACTATGAAGGCAGCACGGCTCAATATTTCTGCAGGGGACTTCCAACGACTTGTTGAGTTCATGCCACATCCAGTTGCTGCATTATGCCAGACAAAAGGAGATCCAACCAAATACCCCATGGCTTTTCTCACCTAAGAGTATGGCGTGGCCAAATCATGCAGATTTTACCATCAGTGTTTCGAATCAGTTGACCAATTCTCTCCAGTGAGTAAATGTCACATTTTGATCAATGTCTTACTTTGTTAACAGTCTTTTATACATATGTAAGCAAGACTGAAATGCTTACAGAACTAGTTTTGGTACTGTGTCATACTGAATATCTACGTTGTGACTTAGGTGTTATACTGTGTCGATTTTAATATCTGGCTACAGATATTGTTTTTAGTAGTGTGTGTTTGGAAGTTTATAGGAGTACCTGTCTGATTAGAAATGTTGGTTGTACAACATTTATTGGTCTTTTAAATATGGATTGTCAAATAATTTGATTCTGGACTTGGCATGTATTTTTCCAGTTTCTTGATATTTACTTGCAGCTTGAACAGTACCCACTAGAAACGCACAAAAGGTTTCACTGCACATATCACTTAATACAAAATGTGATGGCTTGAGACATTGGAGGATCTATATTCATATCCAGATCTGAAAAGGCTAGTTGACTTGCGACACTGATCAATTTGGGTGTCCTTATTAGGTGTTTTGCCAACTTCTCTAGGCAAGTATCAGCTTGGCAAATATCTTCACCTCACAAATATCACACCCAGAGATAGTCAAAATATGAATTTACGTGGAACAAAATTTCCACCACTTACAGATTGTTCGTGCAAACAACCTTCCTCCTTCAGGATAACTGACTTTTCTAACAACAGAAAGGGTTAACCATCTTTGAAGCACCCTGTAACAAACGCTAAGGAAACATTACAAAAGAATGAGGAGCTTTGGATGCATGAATAATGTGTCTATGATGACTCCAGCTCACTTTAAGCTTTGTCCATTGAGTTGCCTGTATGCAAGTGTAGAAGCTTGCTTACATATCAGAGGTAATGACCTTGAATCGAGATGGGATTTGTCCAAAAAACATAAAAAGCCAAGATGATAAATTGCTGAAAATTTCAATATTAAAGGCCACGTGTAGTGGGAAAATTAAAAATCAAAGGTTGCTTATGTAGGATACTCAAAAGGTGCCAGGATATTAAAATAAAAAGAAAAAAAAACATAAATCCAAGGTAGTGGGTTTAGCTCATTTGTCTTTGTAGCACCTCCTCTTCGCCTCCCTCTCTTCCCATCAGAGGCTAACACTTCACACACCCTTAAAATGAAGCAACTCATCACATTGCAGCCACAAAGCTCTCATATTTGCCGTGCTCAATACTAACTGAACTTACTGAATTTCCGTGGCATGTCAAAAGTACTTCTACAAAATATTACATAAGCGATGTAACATTGGAATGAAACAGCCAGTCACAATGTAGCCATCTATGCCACTCTCAAAAGTATTCCACCACTATGAAAAATTTTTGTACCATGTTAATAAGGGTAATTTCCACAGCTGTAATACTTTATAGATTATTAAAATAAAACAGCCAACCCCAATGTCACTATCTTGCCCATGTTCAAAAGCATCCAGATGTTCTTTAATTCTTTTGCGTCATATTCCAAAATATGTATCCAAATAAATATGTTCAGTGTAAACTGCACTATTTCCACATTTAAAAATGCTTTACAGACCGTTAAAACGTACTTGAGAGAGCATTAATGTGAAACAGTCGCGAAATGTGCAGTCATCTAACAGTGTACAAAAGTATCCAAATGTTGTGATTTTTCGTGTGGTCTCAAGCATTTATCCAAAGAACTACTTAATGAGTGTATCTTGTAATACTGCCACATCTAAAAGTACTTACAGGCGAGTAAAATGAAACAGCCTTTCACAATTTATCCATCTTGGCTGTGCTGAAGAGTATCTGAATACACTGACTTTTTGGCGTCATGCTAAAAATTCTTTATCCAAAAAAATCACGTGAAGAGTGTAACTTCCAGTATTTGCACGTCTTAAATCAATTTACAGGCCGTTAAAATTAAATAACCAATCACAATGTACCATAATGGCAGTCATTTTTGCTGTGCTCAAAACTACACAAGTGATCTCAATTTTTTGCGCTAGTTTCAAAAGCATTTATCCAAAAATTACGTAAAACAACAAACATGTACAAGCAAAGTATGATTTCTATGGTTTAAGGCACAATGGAGCCTCAAGGTTATTATTTTACACATCTTAATTGTTCTCCATGCTTGTCAGAGTGTTACAAGGCAGTCTTGCACACATTGCCAAGTCTGAGTTTGCTGAATGAGAATTTTGCTTGTTCCCTCAAATCCAGCTGACATCCAGCGCATTTGACTCCCAGCTCAGTGGAATATGACTTGCACCAACCAACTTTCAAAGTGACCTCCATGAGGTCTTATCAGTAGCAATATGTAGTGATCAGTCAAGGGCATAACCTCTGTCCAGAAAAATCCAAGTTGCAGTTGTGTGTAGTGCTGGCTTTTGGTCCAAATAATATTCAAACATTGATGTAGCTTAGCCTAATAGTTAGTGAAATATTAGTATTTAAGCATAGGTTTCTCGAAACACATGTAAAATCAGATTTATAAATAAAGAATGATATGAGGACTGGATCCCAAAGAATAGTGATGAGCCTAATGCAAAGGAGAAATTCAGCTCATACATTTATTACAAGTAAAATAATAAGAAGCAAGAGCAAAAATGTGGCCATGCAATACTAAATGGATTTACTCCAGTTATTTAAATAAAATGATTGGCAAGGCAGTAAAAAGCAAGGAAAGCGGCATACAGAAGCTCCAGACACTAATTAATTTCACAGTTGATTGACATAAATCACAGGTGTGGCACTGAATGTTATCTTAGAAATTGATTTCTTGCACAAATATGACTGTAACGTTCTTGTGGAAGACATGTGGAATCTGATGCCGAGAGAAACAGGAAAAGAATAAAACTTAAAAAGGATTAAAAGGAGTTGAATCAAGGCGTCAGTTGCTTATGACACGAGTGTCGAAATCTGTATTAAAGAACAGATATGTGAGAAGGCGAATGAGATGGTTTATTTACCTAAGGATCAGAAATTGTAACATACTGATTTAACATGTGTTCTCAGAAAGACCTGGATAGGTGATACCACATGAGTTAATAATGTCAACCCTCCCCAGTTACAATGGAAGACAAAGAATCAGTGAAGGCCAGAATAATAAAGATACCTGATTTGGGTGTGATAAAAATGGGCAGAAGTGAGCATTAGAATACTATTGTGGATGGTAAAAAAAGGATGGTTCTGTAACAATACAAGAATTCTGAACAGGATAATAATTCAGAAAATCAATCATCTTGAAAATATGAATGAATTCTTGCAGATTTTCTGGAAGGTAAAGATTATGTCTAATATAGACTTCAAATGTGGGTTTTGGCAGTGCCACTGCCAGAGGAAAGCAGAAAGTACACAGCTTCCTTCTTTGAAGGAAGAACTTATACTTTTACAATAGTGTCTTTGTTATACCTGTATGTGTAACTGTATTTGTGATAGCCTTAAATCATGTGACTGGAAGTAAATTAATCAGGTGATTGACAATGAGATTGACTGTCTATGCGAATGACATTTTGATTATTAGTAGCGTTTGTCAGGAACACTATCAGCTGTGTGTTGAAGGCAGTTTAGGACGGAGAATGACACTTAAACTAACAAAGTGTGAATGTGTGCGAGTAGAATTATTATTCTTTGGTCATCAGCTAACATCCAGTCATTTTACCCAGCAGAGGAAATATCAGAGGTATTGCAGAATTTAAGGTGCCAAAGAAGAGAAAACAGTTAGACATTTATTGGATTATTCCAATTCCATAGCAAGCATAAGTGATTATAGTCTACATTCAACTAACTTGTGTTGATTATTAAAGAAGTTTGTAATATGATGGTGGACAGTTGATAGTGACAAGGAATTTGAAGCTATTAAGGGTAGTCTGAGTAACAACACGATACTTTAGTGCTAACATGTCTTTGCCTTTCTGTGCTGGGGCAGAACGATTACATTACCGACTGGGATCAGTTTTATTTCAGGAGTGGATAAGATGGGAAGAATGGGAAGACTGAGCATGTGGCAATTTTCTCTCTGATTTTCTTTTTTTTCTTTTTTCAAGCAGAACTGATGTATGGATTCTCGGATAACGAGCCGTTAGCCATTATGTTTGGGTTCCATTCAGAATATATCTGAGAAGCAGAAAAGTGATTGATCACAAGACTTTCTTTAAGTTGTCGGTGGGAGTGAAAGCTGTTAAATGGTAGACTCATGAGATGGGGCCTTTTTAATACAACAGTTCACGTGCGATATAAAATACATTGAAGATACTGAGAATAATGAATCTGGTGCTTGTCAAGATTACCTTTGGTTAGGAAAGAATGTGAAGGAAATGTGGAAGCTGAAGAATTTCGGATACTGTATAAGAAAGGTATGGAGGATGAAAAGGAGGTAAAATCAATCTGAAAGGGCAAGTGAAGCCTACAGAATGGGTTCCTGACATTCAAATTCATACAAGTCATCTTAGGGAATAAAAGGTGCGAAACAAACTGAAAAATATTATAATTCTGTTTAGATGCAGATCATTAAATAGAGAGGAATGAAGTTTACCGGAGGAGCGTGTGGAAACTCTGATCAACTATATTCACCACAGCCATGGGCATTATGGACTGCCAAAAGTGTAGAGATAATGCAAGATTATGTTATTTCTATCTATCAGTCAGGCTGGTTACTTGAAACAACATGAGTAAAATTAAGGTCCCCAGTACTGGATGCCAACTTGTACCCAGGCTAGACATGTAGTGGAGCAGACACCTTTTTGCCTCATGACTTGTCAGTAATGTTTGATCAAGGTTTACTACTTCTATCCCTTGGTAAGTCAATGACCTAACTGTAAGCAGGAGTTGCTTAATTTTTCTTTGGGGCTATTTTCCCTACGAACACCGATTTCACCATGTCTACTACCAGTAGGTCGTAAGCGGTGAAGTATCCTCTATTAGCATTTTATGTGTATTCCAAGTCTGTTCTACCCATTAAAATGGCTACTAGTCGGAGCATATTTAATAAATTAGAAAAGTTTATGTATTTAATGCCATAATCGCAAAAACAAATCTGTCCAGCTCGTTTCTGACATGTTGTTGTTGTTGTTTTTGCTGTGGTCTTCAGTCCTGAGACTGGTTTGATGCGCCTCTCCATGCTTCTCTATTCTGTGCAAGCTTCTTCATCTCCCAGTACCTACTGCAACCTACATCCTTCTGAATCTGCTTAGTGTATTCATCTCTTGGTCTACCTCTACGATTTTTACCCTCCACGCTGCCCTCCAGTACCAAATTGGTGATCCCTTGATGCCTCAGAACATGTCCTGCCAACCGGTTCCTTCTTCTAGTCAAGTTGTGCCAGAAACTCTTTTTCTCCCCTATTCTATTCAATACCTCCTCATTAGTTATGTCATCTACCCATGTAATCTTCAGCATTCTACTGTAGCACCACATTTCGAAAGCTTCTATTTTCCTCTTGTCTAAACTATTTATCGTCCATTTTTAACTTCCATACATAGCCACACTGCATACAAATACTTTCAGAAACGACTTCCTGACTCTTAAATCTATATTCGATGTTAACAAATTTCTCTTCTTCAGAATCGCTTTCCGTGCCATTGCCAGTCTACATTTTATATCCTCTCTACTTCGACCATCATCAGTTATTTTGCTCCCCAAATAGCAAAACTCATTTACTACTTTTAGTGTCTCATTTCCTAATCTAATTCCCTCAGCATCACCCGATTTAATTCTACTACATTCAGTTATCCTCGTTTTGTTTCTGTTGATGTTCATCTTATACCCTCCGTTCAAGACACTATCCATTCCGTTCAACTGCTCTTCCAAGTCCTTTGCTGTCTCTGACAGAATTACAATGTTATCGGCGAACCTCAAAGTTTTTATTTCTTCTCCATGGATTTTAATACCTATTCCGAAATCTTCTTTTGTTTCCTTTACTGCTTGCTCAATATATAGATGGAATAGCATCGGGGAGAGGCTACAACCCTGTCTCAGTCCCTTCCCAACTACTGCTTCCCTTTCATGCCCCTCAACTCTTATAACTGCCACCTGCTTTCTGTACAAATGGTATATAGCCTTTCGCTCCCTGTATTTTGCCCCTGCCATCTTCAGAATTTGAAAGAGAGTATTCCAGTCAACATTGTCAAAAGCTTTCTCTATGTCTACAAACGCTAGAAACGTAGGTTAGCCTTTCCTTAATCTTTCCTCTAAGATAAGTCGTAGGGTCAGTATTGCCTCATGTGTTCCAATATTTCTGCGGAATCCAAACTGATCTTCCGCGACGTCGGCTTCTACCAGTTTTTCCATTCGTCTGTCAAGAATTCCCGTTAGTATTTTGCAGCTGTGATTTATTAAACTAATAGTTCGGAAATTTTTACATCTGTCAACACCTGCTTTCTTTGGTATTGAAATTATTATATTCTTCTTGAAGTCTGAGGGAATTTCGCCTGTCTCATACATCTTGCTCACCAGATGGTAGAGTTTTGTCAGGACTGGCTTTCCCAAGGCTGTCAGTAGTTCTAATGGAATGTTGTCTACTCTTGGGGCCTTGTTTCCTCTTATGTCTTTCAGTGCTCTGTCAAACTCTTCACGCAGTATCATATCTCCCATTTCATCTTCATCTACATCCTCTTCCATTTCCATAATATTGTACTCAATTACGTCACCCTTGTATAGACCCTCTGTATACTCCTTCCACCTTTCTGCTTTCCCTTCTTTGCTTAGAATTGGGTTTCCATCTGAGTTCTTGATATTCATGCAGGTGGTTCTCTTTTCTCTAAAGGTCTCTTTAATTTTCCTGTAGGCAGTATCTATCTTACCCTCGTGAGATAAGTCTCTATATCGTTACATTTGTCCTCTAGCCATCCCTGCTTAGCCATTTTGCCCTTCCTATCGATCTCATTTTTGAGACGTTTATATTCCTTTTTGCCCGCTTCACTTACTGTATTTTTGTATTTTCTCTTTTAATCAATTAAATTCATAATCTCTTCTGTTACCCAAGGATTTCTTCTAGCCCTCGTCTTTTTACCTACTTGATCCTCTGCTGCCTTCACTACTTCATCCCTAAGAGCTACCCATTCTTCTTCTACTGTACTTCTTTCCCCCACTGCTGTCAATTGTTCCCTTATGCTTTCCCTGAAACTCTGTACAACCTCTGGTTTAGTCAGCTTATCCAGGTCCCATCTCCTTAAATTCCCACCTTTTTGCAGTTCATTAAGTTTTAATCTACAGTTCATAACCAATAGATTGTGGTCAGAGTCCACATCTGCCCCTGAAAATGTCTTACAATTTAAAACTTGGTTCCTAAATCTCTGTCTTATCATTATATAATCTATCTGATATCTTTTAGTATCTCCAGGGTTCTTCCATGTATACAACCTTCTTTCACGATTCTTGAACCAAGTGTTAGCTATGATTAAGTTATGCTCTGTGCAAAATTCTACCAGGCGGCATCCTCTTTCATTTCTTAGCCCCAATCCATGTTCACCTACCACGTTTCCTGGTCTTCCTTTACCTACTGTCGAATTCCAGTTACCCATGACTATTAAATTTTCGTCACCCTTCACTACCTGAATAATTTATTTTCTTTCATCAATTTCTTCATCATCTGAAGAGCCAGTAGGCATATAAACTTGTACTACTGACATGTGGGATAAACTTATACAACGAACTGGAATCCAGCTCATAAATATATCATTATATCAGCCCTGCTGAATGATCCATGAGAGAATGGGGTGGATTTTGTAAGATGCGGATCACATAGATAGAGATCTGTGTTTTTAGATCTGATGAATATTATGAAAATCTGTGCAGCATGAGCTCGTGTTGTGAGATACGAGATCATGAGAGATAAAAAGCCAGATAACATAACAGCATAGAATGTTCAACTTCCTCCAACTGAGAATTTGACAAGACAAGAGAGGGAACAGTTGGCTGGATAGCAAATGATTAACAAAGGACAGGACAGAAAGGAAAATGGAGAAACGGGTAAAATATCCAGATTCAATCAGGGTGACAAAGTATCGATGAGGACTATGAAGAAGTCAGGTGACGCTGATGGGGAAACTAAAAAGTTGTTTGAACTACACTACGAACCATTCGAAATAGATATCCCCATTCTCACACATATACAGTGTGCTACTGTATCTAAGAAGAGGGACTGAGAAATGTCACAGGGCAAAGAAAGTACATTGAGAAAGGGTGACTAATTACAGGAATATTGTACAAAACGTTCTCGGGCTTCTTGCCGCGTCAGTTCGGGGTGAAACCTCAACCATTCGACGATATCCACCATCGTTATCGTGAAGAGCAACTAACTGTCAAAATCGCTGCTGTGGTGTCCTTATACAGCCCAAAGACGGCTTCTGATTGGTCGGTAGTTACGGCATGCTGTCGCAGATGGTGTCAACGTCTGCGCTGGTGGCTCCACCGCTCTAGCCTTAGCGTAAACATCTATGGCTCTCCTCTGGATTGAGAGCTCTCTTCCATGCACCGCTATGATTATATCCACACTCACGGTTGAAGGTTTTCTCGCACATCCTTGTTTCTACAGCCTTTGTAAAATTATAGAGTCCCAGTATTAGGCTGCTTGTGAAAAAACTTTTGTTTCGTCAACTGCATTTTATGTTTATTTATGAGGCTGTGCTCAGAAACTGCGGATTTCTCCAGTTCACGATTTTTAATATGCCGTTGATGTTCTGCACAGCTGTCGGAAACGGTGTGGATGGACTGATCGGTGAAACTCCTTCCGCGTTCACATGGGATGTCGTACATTCCAGGAATTCTGAGCCAGAGACTCTCCGTAACAGGGCGTAGCATCTGCTTTATCTTATTATGAGGTCAGAAAGCAGATCCCATACCTCTTCTTCCCAGGATTCTGCGCTGTTTTGCTAGATGTAGCTCTTCAGAAGGGAAGCAATACTAACAATGTCTCATCACGTGAACGTTCAACATTTTCAAGTTTCGCTTTCTTGGAGTATGCTGACTTAATATCACTTGAAACATAGCCGTTTTCTGGAACAATTACTTCAGATGACTGATTTCGTTACCCAAGTGGTCTTCGTCAGAAATGGTTTTTGCTCTGTGTATGAATGTGTTTCTTCTGTATTGGATAGAGAAAACTCTGGGCTCTCAGATATAAATCAGTGTGCGTCGGCTTGCGGCACACTGAGTGGCCGAGATGTCCATCCGACTTTCGTTGTACTAGAATATCTAAAAAAGGCAGCCTTCCCTCTTTCTCTGTCCGGAAAATACGGCACCCTTCCCTCTTTCTCTGTGCGTACGGTGAACTGGATGTTTGGGTGCGTGCCGTTCAAATGTTCCTGGAAGTGTTCAAGAGTTTTTACGCCGTGTGGCCAGACCATACACGTGTCGTCTACATAACGATAAACTGAAGATGGACGAAGGGGAGCTGAATTTAATGCACGTTCGTCAAAATGTTCCATAAAACAATGTTGACCATTCCTGGACAATGAAGAACCCATAGAAATTTCGTGCGTCATTTCATGAAAATTTACCTCCGTACAAGAAGTGGGTGGTCGTCATAATACGTCGCACCAACTTCACCGTTTCAGGAGGAAAATACTTTGCCAATAGTTTCAATGTGTCCCCCACAGGAAATTCTGTAAATAGTGAGACCACTTACTGGCTGGCTAAGATAGCGTTTGAGCAATTCTAAGGTGTTTAAATTATAATTATCAATGCTATTGGGTCCTCAGCTGCGATGAATTTTTTGGATGATTTCTTGAAGCCTTCAGCTGCCATTTTCTTTATTTCCTTATTGTACAATTTGGACCTTAGGCCATTTTCAAGTATCTGAAAGGGAAGTTTCATACATTGGATACATTAGTGACACTTGTGATTTTGATATAGGAACAAGTCATATCTGTAGATATACTAGGCGCATTATAACTTACTTTACAGACGATTTTTTGGTAACAGATTATGTCTTATACGTCGTAGCTCCTATGACATCATGTTATGCTCATTAATTAGTTCGAGGTGTTCACGCTATTTTAGGAGCACCTTACTTTCAAGCAGTTGTTGCATTTATGTAAATATGACTGTATGTAATTTCTTTATAATAACTTTAAATATTTGTTCTGTTGTTTTAGGAGCACGTTATTTTCGAATAGTTGGTACACAGATCTTATATATCACATTTATCACAGTATTCTAATGAAATAGTACTGAGAACCGCGAGAGTTCAGTAAAAAACTGCTCTATGGTTGCGTGATGGTTCGCATTACAGTCATATTTATTTATGAGTGTAGCAAGAATTTTACATTTTATGCTTCTGCAACGCTTCGCCCTAGAACTGGTGGGAAGTTGTCTAGGAATTTCCCATTTCGCAGGTCTTTTTGGTCTTTTAAAACTTTGTCTGACCGGTCTTGTAAATATATGTAGATTTCAGTTTTTTCCATTCCATCCATGACTTTTCCTTTCTGTAGCTTATGCAGTATTTGAAGTGATTCATCTATATTAGGTATTTTGTGGTTGATGGCTTTTAAGTGTGCAGCAAATGTGGATGGGCTATTGTCGCTTATTGTCGTGTTTTCTTTAAATCGTGTACTAAATTTTCTTCCTGTTTGTCGAATATAAAATTTTGGGCATTATTCACAGTTAATTTGGTAGATTCCTGATTGCGGAAACGGCTGTGATTTACGTGGTATGAGTCTCAACAATCGGCTTATGTTGTGGTTCTGTGGTTCTGTAACTGGTGGATAATTTTTTATTCTTGAAACATCGAGTATTTTTGCTGAAATAATACCTAGATATGGCCATACAAGAACTTTATTACTTGTGATTCGTATTTGTCTCTAGTCAAAGTTATTTCGTCTATGGGACTGGCATGCTTTTGTTGGTTTTCTTTTTGAATAACGTGACAACTAACTCTTTAGGATAACCTCTGCTTATAGCTGCATTCCAGAGAAGAGCTAGTTCTTTCTCAATATTTGCTTTTTTCAATGGTAAGTTGTTTAGTCTATGTAACATAGAATGAAAATATGCGAGCTTGTGTGATCTCGGGTGGCATGACTGGTTATGGATAATTATGTCGTCATTGGTTTACGAAAAGTGTCGAAAACGTGTTCAGATTTTTCATTTGAAATTTTTAAATCCAGAAAGTTTATGCTCTAATTCTTTTTATCTTTCCATAGTGAAATTAATTTTTGGATGCAAACTGTTGAACTGTGAATGCATGACGTTGCATTCATCTGTTGTGCCGTCGAATGGGATTAAGATGTTATCTACGTATCTATGGCAATAAACGATTTCTTTGGCTGTTTGAGTGTACCCGTTGATAAATTTTTCTTCAATAGTGTTAACGAATATATCAGTTAATGTACCTGCTAGACACGAGCCCATTGTTACACCATCTTTTTGGAGAAAAATTTTGTTCTGAAATGAAAAATAACTGTAGGAAGTGATTAATTGTAGACGTTCTATTACTTCACAAATTTCTCCGTGAGTGATTGTGTTATGTTTGAGAAAGTTGCTTTTAATTATTTCTATACTTTCTGTTACTGGAATATTTGTGTACATGTTAGATATATCGAGTGATAAGAGTATTCCATTTTCTGGTATTTTTATATTTTTAATTATATTAACAATACTGTAACAGCTTTTTGTAGTGTATTCTTTCTCATATATATAATATTGTTTAAGGAGTATGTTGAGCTTTTTACTGACAGCATGTGCTGGGCTGTTAACCACGTTAACAACTGGACGAATCGGGATTTGTTCTTTACCTATCTTGAGCTGGACACGCAATGATGGTGTTGCTGTATTCATTATAATAGAGTCTTTAAATATATTTTTCTGCGAATATGAAGTTACATCTTTTTAGAGATTTCTGTAGTTGTGCATTAAATTTGTTAGTTGGATCTCAGTCGATAATTTTGTTATTATTTTGATTGAAAAATTATACTACCTTTTTGTTGTAATATTCCTCTGACATTGTTCTCACTGTATTTCCTTTATCCGATTTTACACTAATTGCATTATTTTCTTGAAGCTTATTATTTATGTGACGTATAATACTTCTTCCCTTCCCTTTTATGTTGGTCCTACTTTCTCGCTTTATTTGTCTTCAATTTGCAATTCTACGAGTAATTTGATTTTGCCCATGAGGTGGCAACTTGGCCATATCAAGCGCTGCTTAAGTGTTTGCAATAATATTTTTGTACCAAAAAATCATCAGTAAAGTAAGTTACAATGCGCCTAGTATATCTACAGATATGACTTATTCCTACATCAAAATCACAAGTGTCACTAATGTATCGAATGTATGAAAATTGCGTTTTAGATATTGGAAAATGGCCTAAGGCCACAATAGTACAATCAGGAAATAAAGAAAATGGCAGCTGAAGGCTTCAAGAAATCATTAAAAAATGTTTAATTTTCTTAGTTAATATATGAGAATTTTTGATGTGATGTTCACGAGTGCCAACTATCAGAGTCATTAACTTAGTTAAATATTTGGCCGGCCTGTAGGTAGGTGAGCTAATGACGCTAACAATTGGCCTCAGCGGCATGCCTTCCTTGACGGACTTTAGGTAATCTGTACGACCCAGGAGGTCTAGGAGCCTGCACTCTAAGACTTTTGATAACTTCCTGCGATAGACCAGAATCCTTCAGGAGCTCTACCGTTATTCTACTGTATGACAGAGTTGGCTCCCGTTTTAGGCATTTTTATGTGCTCTTTTCCATCAACGATGCCACTTTGTTCTGATATTCAGTGGTATTTAGAACGACCCTGGCATTTCCCTTGTCAGCAGGAAGTATCACAAGCTCTTCATCTTTCCGCAATGCACTGCCCTGCCGATGTCAGATTTTGGCGGCTTGGATGAGCCTGAAATGTGACGGGGAAGGTGCTAAGTCTTACACCATCGTCATCGTCTTGTGGGAGATGTCACAGAATCTCTCCCACTCCATTAATTAACTAAAACACAGTTAGGAAGATGTAGAAACTATCAGTAATGTAGTTGTAAATTATTGTATTGGGAAAGAACCAGAGATCGAAGTCCTAATAGAAAGCACTGAAGCTCAAATAATTATTGGTGTGAAAATCTGGCTAAAGCCGGAAATAAGTTCAGCCGAATTTTTTTCAAACGACCTAACAGTGTTCCGAAAGGATAGATTAAATACAACTGTGATGGTGTATTTATTGCTGCCAGAAGTAGTTTACCTTGTAGTGAAATTGAAGTAGATAGTTCCTGCGAAATAGTATGGGTAGAGGTTATACTTGACAATCGGACTAAATCATTAAGTGGATGTTTTTACCGACCCCCCGACTCTGAAGATACAGTTGCTGAAAAGTTCAACGAAAATTTGAGTCTCATTTCAAATAGCGACACCACTCATACAATTATAGTCAGTGGTGTATTCAATTTACCCTCAATATGCGGAAAAATTACACGTTTAAAGTCGTCGGCAGACGTAAAAAGTCATCTGAAATTGTACTGAATGCTATCTCAGAAAATTATTTTGAACCATTAGTTCATGAGCCCACTCGAAGCGTAAATTGTAGCGAAAGTATAATTGATCTCTTAGCAGCAAATAATCCTGGACAAATAGGGAGTATCATGAGGATACAGGGATTAGCGAACACAAGGCAGTTGCTGCTAGGCTGAATTCTGTAACACCCACAACCATAAAAAAAGAAACGCAAAGTACATCTATTTAAAAAAGCTGATTAAATGTTCTTAACGCCATTTTAAGAGATAGTCTCCACTCCTTCCGATCTAATTATGTAAGGGTAGAAATGATGTGGAATTATTTCAAAGAGATAGTATCGAAGGCAGTTGAGAGATATGTACCACAAAAATTAATAAGTGATTGTACACAAAACGGGTCAAATCTCCGCTGCAGATGTAACGAAAAAAGAATACCAAATTTAAAAGAACGCAAAATCCCCAAACTTGGCAAACTTTTACAGAAGTTAGAAATATAGCGTGTACTTCAATGAGAGAGGCTTTTAATAATTTCCACAACGAAACTCTCTCGTAATCTGTCAGAAAACCCTAAGATATTCTGGTCCAACATAAAGCACACCAGTGGCAAGGTGCATCAATACCTTTAACGCGCGATAGTAACGGCAAAGCCACTGATTACAGTGCCACTAAAGCAGAGTTATTAAACACGATTTTCCGACACTCCTTCACCAAAGAAGACGAAGTAAATATTCCTGAATTCCAATTAAGAACAATTTCCAAGATGAGAAAAGAAGTAGATATCCTCGGTGTAGCAAAGCAGCTTAAATCACTTTATAAAGGTAAGGCCTCCGGTCCAGTTACCCGCCAAGTTCCTTTCAGAGTAAGCTGATACTATAGCTCCATATTTAGCTGATATATACAATCGCTCGCTCATAGAAATATCCGTACCTATAGACAGGAAAATTGCTGAAGTCACACCATTACCCCAAAAGGAAAGTAGGAGTAATCCGCTGAATTACTGGCCCATATCACTAACGTCGATTTGCAGTAGGGTTTTGTAATATATACTGTGTTCGAACATTATGAATTACCTCGACGAAAACGATTCATTGACACATAGTTAGCACGGATTCAGAAAACATCGTTCTTGTGAAACACAACTAGCTCTTTATATTCGGGAAGTAATGAGTGCTATCTACAGGGGATGTCAAATTGGTTACATACTTTTAGATTTCTAGAAGGCTTTCGACACCCTTCCTCGCAAGCTTCTTCTAACGAAACTGCGTGCCTATGGAATATCGCCTCAGTTGTGCGACTGGATTCTGATTTCCTGTCAGAAAGATCACAGTTCCTAGTAACAGATGGACAGTCATCGAGTAATTCAGAAGTAATATCCGACGTTCCCCGCGGAAGTGTTATAGGCCCTCGTTCCTGATCTACTCGTATATTATACACATTGGAGACAATCTGAGTAGCCCTCTTAGATTGTTTACAGATGATGCTGTCATTTACCGTCTTGTAAAGTCATCAGATGAACAATACGAATTGCAAAATTATTTATATAAGATATCTGCGTAGTGCGAAAAGTGACAATTGACCCTGAATAAAGTAATGTGTGAAGTTATTCACATGAGTAATAAAACAAGTGCGCTAAATTTCGATTACGCGGTAAATCATCTGAAGGTTGTAAATTCAGCTAAGTACGTAGCGATAACAATTACAAATAACTTAAATTGTAACGACCACATAGATAATGTTGTTGGTAGAGCAAACTAAAGACTGTGATTCATTGGCAAAACACTTAGAAGGTGCAACAGGTCTACTAAAGAGACTACTTACACTAGGCTTGTCCGCTCTATTCTGAAGTACTGTTGTGCGGTGTAAGATCAGGGACTGACGGACGGCACTGAAAAAGTCAAAGAAGGGCAGTTCGTTATGTATTCTCGTGAAATAGGGGAGATTGTGCCACAGACATGATGTGTAAATTGGAGTGACAATCATTAAAACAAAGGCGTTTTTCTTTGTGACTGGAACTTCTCATGAAATTTCAATCACCAGTTTTCTCCTCCGATTGCGAAAACATTCTGTTGGCACCCACCTACATAGGGAGAAATGGTCATCACGATGAAATAAAAAATCAGGGCTCGCACAGAAAACTTTAAGTGCTCGTTTTTCCCGTGCGCCATTCGAGAGTGGAACGGTAGAGAGACAGTTTAAAGGTTGTTCACTTGAACCCTCTGCCAGGCACTTTATTGTGAATAGTAGAGTATTCACGCAGATGCAGAATGTAGACGTAGAACTCCGCGATAGGTACAGCTTGTAGCGTAGGAGCGATATTCAATCCTTTGTTAAGGGCCGAGACGGCTCCTTCGTCCAGGTTCTTGTCTACCAGGTTGATAATAGAGTGTGCCGTTCGATGAGATGACATCGACCTTTGCGTGGTTCCAAGTCTATTATATTTCTTTGTTTGTTTCGTCGTTGTCTTACCATGATGAGCTCTTTGATGAGCTGCAGTAGACATATGGACCGACTCCCAGGCGAGAGATGAGAGGACTGCAAATACAAAGAGATGTCAGTTATGTAAAACGAGTGCATTAATATCCATTTCGCACCTTTCCTTTCTTTGTCGATGATCAGGCTAGTCTTTTGTAAAATATTATTCACTCCTCCCGACCTTACTTGATGTTATACCACAGCAGACTTGGGCAATATCTTCTTATCCCGAGAACGTTGCAGGAATGCCAAATTACTACGCAACTGTGCATTTTCGCGAGCAGCTTGTCCAGTTGACGAACCTGGCGCGCAGTGTCCTTGCAGTAGAGAACAGTTATATGAGAATTAAGTCTTTCGCGACGCCACTGTTGTATAAAACATAAATTGCCATTTATTGTGTTTATAATAGTGCATATATTTATAAGACTATGAGGGTTTGTTTTAATATGTATAGCTCAGTAATTGTCCATGTTGTGTGATACATTTTCACGGCTGGTATGAAAATAATGTCAGAATTCTTGTGTACATGTGCATGAGAAACAGAGTTCGGATAAAATTAGTCATTGTGAGTTGGAGGGCATATGAATACAAGTTGGTTGTATTTGAGAAATTTCAGAGACGTTTACTTATTTGTGTGAGTATATAATCTAGGGAGGCATATTTTTGGAACAATTAATTTCTTTATTGTCAGATGTAAAGAGAGTTTGAGGGAGGTAACAGTGATGTGTACTCGAATTCAGTTGGAGATCCAGTATCTTAGTATGTTTATTTATCATTTGCTATTAGGGAATTTAAATGTCCATGGAGGTTGCAGAAAAGATTTAGAAGAGCAGAGGATCATATGTTGAGAGAGAATGAATGTAAATATCAGAAAAAAAACTATCGCATATTGATAATACACTCCTGGAAATTGAAATAAGAACACCGTGAATTCATTGTCCCAGGAAGGGGAAACTTTATTGACACATTCCTGGGGTCAGATACATCACATGATCACACTGACAGAACCACAGGCACATAGACACAGGCAACAGAGCATGCACAATGTCGGCACTAGTACAGTGTATATCCACCTTTCGCAGCAATGCAGGCTGCTATTCTCCCATGGAGACGATCGTAGAGATGCTGGATGTAGTCCTGTGGAACGGCTTGCCAAGCCATTTCCACCTGGCGCCTCAGTTGGACCAGCGTTCGTGCTGGACGTGCAGACCGCGTGAGACGACGCTTCATCCAGTCCCAAACATGCTCAATGGGGGACAGATCCGGAGATCTTGCTGGCCAAGGTAGTTGACTTACACCTTCTAGAGCACGTTGGGTGGCACGGGATACATGCGGACGTGCATTGTCCTGTTGGAACAGCAAGTTCCCTTGCCGGTCTAGGAATGGTAGAACGATGGGTTCGATGACGGTTTGGATGTACCGTGCACTATTCAGTGTCCCCTCGACGATCACCAGTGGTGTACGGCCAGTGTAGGAGATCGCTCCCCACACCATGATGCCGGGTGTTGGCCCTGTGTACCTCGGTCGTATGCAGTCCTGATTGTGGCGCTCACCTGCACGGCGCCAAACACGCATACGACCATCATTGGCACCAAGGCAGAAGCGACTCTCATCGCTGAAGACGACACGTCTCCATTCGTCCCTCCATTCACGCCTGTCGCGACACCACTGGAGGCGGGCTGCACGATGTTGGGGCGTGAGCGGAAGACGGCCTAACGGTGTGCGGGACCGTAGCCCAGCTTCATGGAGACGGTTGCGAATGGTCCTCGCCGATACCCCAGGAGCAACAGTGTCCCAAATTTGCTGGGAAGTGGCGGTGCGGTCCCCTACGGCACTGCGTAGAATCGTACGGTCTTGGCGTGCATCCGTGCGTCCCTGCGGTCCGGTCCCAGGTCGACGGGCACGTGCACCTTCCGCCGACCACTGGCGACAACATCGATGTACTGTCGAGACCTCACGCCCCACGTGTTGAGCAATTCGGCGGTACGTCCACCCGACCTCCCGCATGCCCACTATACGCCCTCGCTCAAAGTCCGTCAACTGCACATACGGTTCACGTCCACGCTGTCGCGGCATGCTACCAGTGTTAAAGACTGCGATGGAGCTCCGTATGCCACGGCAAACTGGCTGACACTGACGGCGGCGGTGCACAAATGCTGCGCAGCTAGCGCCATTCGACGGCCAACACCGCGGTTCCTGGTGTGTCCGCTGTGCCGTGCGTGTGATCATTGCTTGTACAGCCCTCTCGCAGTGTCCGGAGCAAGTATGGTGGGTCTGACACACCGGTGTCAATGTGTTCTTTTTTCCATTTCCATGAGTGTAGAATAGTGTATCTAAGTAAAAGAATTTTGGGGATTTATTTGGGCTTTTTAGGTTCAATGTGAGCGTTATGTGCACACAGCAAAAAAAGTTTTAGGTCACCGCGGTTTCCAGAACTCCTGAAAATAGACGTTGACTGTAGATATTATATCTCAGACACAGTCCATTTGACTGTACAGAGATGTCACTAAACCCGCCCAAAGATGTAAACAACCATACATGAGCAGCGCCTATCAAACAGAGGAGGTCAGCCAGCCCATCAGTTCCAGTCATTCCACCAGTAAGGAGGTACACGGATCGTGTTGTCTGTACTTCAGTCGAGCCTAGACAGTCAGTACTGCGGTTCGATCACGTCCGCATTATTACTTTGTTCCCGGAAGGGCTCTCAACAAGGAAAGTGTCCAGGCGTCTTGGAGTGAAGCAAAGCGATGTTGTTCGGACATAGAGGAGATATAGACAGACAGGAACTGTCGATGACAGGCCCCGCTCAGGCCAGCCCAAGGGCTACTGCTGACATGGATTACCGCAACCTATGGATAATGGCTAGGAGGAACCCTGAAATCCACGCCACCATGTTGAATAACGCTTTTGGTGTAGCCACAGGATGTCGTGTTACGACTCAAACGGTGCACAATAGTCTGCATGATGCGCAACTTCACGCCCGACGTCCATGGCGAGGTCCATCTTTGCAACCACGACACCATGCAGCGTGGGACAGATGGGCTCAGCGATTGCAGCAAGGTGGAAGTTCCCTGCTGTTTTGGGATGGCTTATGTGGCGCCGCTGGTGGTGATGAAAGGCGCCGTAACGGCTATACGATACGTGAATACCATCCTCCGACCGATAGTGCAGTCATACCGGCATCATATTGGCGAGGCATTCGTCTTCATGAATTACAATTTGCGCCCCCACCTTGTGTACGACCTCCTTAATTATATCAACATCGATCGACTACAGTGGCCAACATGTTCTCCAGACACGAACCCTATAGACCATGCCTTGGATAGATTGAAAAGGGTTTTTTATGAACTACGTGACCTACCAACCACTCTGAGGGATTTACGTCGAATCATCGTTGAAGAATGGGACAATCTGAACCAACAGTGCCTTGATGAACTTGTGGATAGTATGCCACGACGAATACAGGCATGATTCAGTGCAACAGGACGTGGTACTGGGTATTGGAGGTACCGGTGTGTCCAGCAATCTGGACCACCACCTCTGAAGAGCTCGCTGTATGGTAGTACAACATGCAATGTGCAGTTTTCATGAGCGACAAAAAGTACGGAAATGATGCTTATGTTGATCTCTGTCCAGTTTTCTGTACAGGTTCCGGAACTCTCGAAACCGAGGTGATGCAAAATTTTTTTGATGTGTGTACAAGTTATTTCCTATGGGAAATAAATTCTTGATGAGTGGAGATGGAAGTATGTATGAAAAGTGCATTATATGACTTATGCAAAGGAATGCATTTAGATAGATGTTAGGGGATATACTCATATACGAGACCTTTGTAGGGATTTTATTACATGAAGTGTTGAATGTGGTACTTCAGAAAATACCAATGTTTGCATCTTCATATGTACATTTGTCTGTTGCGCAAATAAGCCCCATTTGAGAGCTGCGTTCCCGGGAGGGCTATGATAGCCTCACCACTGGGAGTCATAGGTCTCCCTTGCTTATATACTTACTCATAGGGATGTATGGTGATTTAAACACATGGGTTGGCCGATGATACTTGCATCTCACTGCTGCTGTACTGATACGTTTGGTAGATAAAAATCTTTCCATTGACACAAGAAACGTGGGTGCTATATCCGAAAGAAACCAATGGACAGCGTAGAAAGTTCACAAAAGTAAGTTAGATATGTGTTTTTAGTACAACGGCGTGAAAAGTGAAAGAAATATAGCATGAACAGATTCATATATAGATAGAATGAAATAGATTAAGTTATGTATAGGTGAGAATCTCAAGGCTATCAGGCGTTGCATGGAAGGTTCCACACAAGGGAGGGACGAGCACCAAATGCCTGTCAAGTGAAAACTCTACCCTGAAATCAAGGAATATGCACTATAAGAGTCAAAGCTGGCCACGATTCTGCTTTAGAGAATATACATACATCACGGAAATCGATAGAAGCCCTGGAGCTCAATAAAATTGTTACTCTATTTGTATGATACTGTGTAGTGAAGTTTTTATAATTTGAATGTTTATTTATTTGTATCAAAGTAATCACCAATTACAGACAGATTATTAATATATGCGACACACCAATGGATTGGACATGACATCAGTTACATGATGAGCAAGCATATGACCGAAAGCAAATTGTTAAAGAAATTATTTGTAATATTTAATTCAGCTGCACAAAAAGATGTTCACCACATGCCCACTAAGAGTTAGCCTCAACATATTAACGCTGATATAAGGATTATGATGTAATAATATATATAAAAGTAGACTGTTTTTAAGTTTTGAAAGAATTGAGAAACGTGCTTTGGGTAGTACCACAACAGTGGATAGAATATTAATATACATTTCAGCAGCAACGCTGCCTTCGTCAGAAGGAATGCAGATTGTAAATTAAAGGAGAAACCGTAGATATTGAGATATGGAACAAAATGGAAATATACATATATTTATGAATACGTGTATCGAATATGTATAATGTAAAACTGTGTTATTTCGATAGGTGACCCAGGGAAAGTAGCAGTCACAACGGCAGTATTTTGTCAACAGCCAAAGTTTTTGAATAAACGAGCAGAGCATACCTTGTGTGTTGCTCGCTGGACTTGGTAAGATTGTGTGTTAATGTGTGTGTTAATGACATATCACAGACTTCGTGCAGTTTCTGAGTGCCCATGTAGAACATCACAGTACTGGATGTTATGCGTGTGAATAGTAAAACAGAGCGCATGGACTGAATTCTCTTTACCCTTTAGTGAGTATTGTGGTGGAACTTTGGTAAACATTGCTGTCTTACGCTAAAATAAGGTCCACTAATGTTAAACTCCAATAACAACTTTGTTTTGAAGGTCTCACTACATGTGGAATTTGCTGTCTTCATTTTTATTCCTGTCACTGGCAAACCTACCAACCCTGTACATTTAACATGTTGCCAGAAAGATTTAGAAATTGCAGGACAAACTTGAACCTCAGTCCAATAGTGCAGTATTTTCAGTTTCTCCCACACCGATAGTCACAGTAAGTTTAATATGTGTGGCGTCGACTCTGTTCAACTCTGTTTCCTCTAAAAAAAAGTCATTTACTATTTCTTTCTTCTTTTCTTTTGCGCTAAGCTTATTCTCCTACCTTAACCCTAATATTCCTGATCAGCATTACCTTCAAACAAATCTTTAAATTTGTCCCTAACAACCATCTTTTGCTTCATTCTTCCAGCTTCCAGGCAACTCTAAATTTTAATCCACCCCTTTCCTCTGGCAATAAAGCTCCATGTACGTATGCATAGGATTGCCAGTCCCCTAAGTCACAATCAGCCCTCGATATTCTTAGCTAACCGCAATTAACATCATCATCCAGAATTGCATGCTTATCGTTTAAGAAAACATGAGCTTCAGTTTCATCCTCAGGCAACCTTCAAATACAACATGTTCATCTCTTAAGCGACTCCACTCTAACAATCAATTCATTACCAATACAACAGCATCTATTATCTATAGCCATAGATACTTCTGCAATACCAATGAACATCTTATCGATCTAATTACAGCAATCATCACTAACATTACTCTCTACTTCATACCAAACAATTCTGCCCACATGTTTTGCTCAGTTCTCCACACTGTTTACTGCTGCCTTTATGCCTACTCCTTTTCCCTCATTACATTGCCCTTTTGTTTAATATCTACTTCTGTTTTCGCCCCAATGTCACTACAACATTTGTAGTAGTTCAGTAAATTTGACTTAAGTTAAACCCACATTATCTCCATTATTTTCTGACTTACATCTCCCATTTCTGCTGAACATATCTTCAGTATAAAAAGTTACACCTCTTATCGTTAAGACTGGCTTCATTCCATTTACCTTGTGATTTTTTATTTCTCGTGTTGTGTTTATTATAACCACCCCAAAAACCTTTATTACGCAAAAGAGCATCCGTACAACATATCCCCATATCTCGAAGCTCCAGCTAACTCTCATACAATCATGACCATTTTTAGCCCTTATCATATCGTAATTATGTCCCCCACCCCACTCACCCTGAGAACCTTAAGCATGTCACCATTCAGTTTCCCAACTATCCATTTTGTCTGTTTGCAGCTAGCAGTTCCTCACTTCTTACTCCATACCTATCATTTTTTTCTGTGCAAAGTTAACTCTCCTCCCTCCAAAGTTCCTTCTGTCCCCTTGTGCTCTGCTTTTCCAATCTGTATCCTGACTGTTATAGTCACTTCTTTCTCTCTACATCTGTGACTACTGTATCCATTAAAATTAGTATGATTTCACATACCTGATGCTTTCCATTCTCCTTCTGTTGTATGTTAGTGGACCTGTCTACTCTGTAAAAAAGTCAGGAACACTTCCACAGAATGTGGTACACTGTCGCTAAGCTCCCATTGCAACTGTTCTGGCAATATTCTCTTTAAAGCTGAGATATCTGTCACTACACCCAGAGGTCTATCTATACGATTAAGTTTTTCTTAATTTCTTAATAAAGAATACTTTCATACTTTATTTCTACTCCTGTCACTCGGCCCATTTAAAAAGTTATTTTGTAGCCTTAACAGCTTAGCTTGTCCTCAATATTTATTTAAAAATAATGTTTATGAAGTTTTGAAAGGACAGAATTGCTTAACATTCTCTTGAGCTTACGTTTGAGCTAACCTTTACAATTGCCTCCTAACTGCCCTTGTTTTGGCAATATCAATCATCCCTCTTACAAAGTTATCCATACATATAGATAATATATCCACTGAATGCTATTAATTTTTCCCATTGTGTACCCAGGCAACAAATTTCAGTTTCCCACTAATGTATTACGTACTAAACATCTCCCTTGACATATTTAATTCTCCAATTCCTTCTTATTATAGGTTTCATTTATCCCTGTGTTCGCTTTTCAGGTAATGTCTATTTTTCCTATAAGATTACTTGGCGCAGTTTCCACATTGGTTGTTACTTCTTTTTCCAGCCTATTTACTTTATCATTAAACTCCTGTATTCTTCTAATTTTTTTTAAGTTTATTTTCCAGCTCTGAAATTTTCCTTCTGGCTGATCGCTTTTCACACTTTGATCGTTTGTTTGATTCTGAAGCTCTAATCTGAGTTCCCCAGGACTATAGCCAATTCCCAATTTATCTCCTATTACAAATCTTGTTTCCCAAATTTTGAATCCAGTTCTTATGCTAACATATTCACCATTTATAAAAGTGGATATACTACTACCATAGAGTCCCCACATCTCTTTCCCCTTTATATACTAGTGGATCGTCCAACACTACCTATGCCCTCTGAACCACAATCACTTAATTACATTGCCGTTGGTTCACTAATTGAAACACAGAGATAAAAAATATATTGCTCTTGTATTTATGTTATGGTTGTTTGTTGCTGTGGCATGACATCTGGGATTGTCAACAGAGGTTCGATGAAGTAACAGCTTGAAGGCAGCAGTGTGGACATCAGGAAAGTAGAGATGAGGTGAGAGATGTGGCTTACAGATGGAATTTAGACCCCTGACAGGGCATGGACACGATGTAGACGTCGTCATTGACCCTTGGCAGTATGTAGAAACACTGCAGAGGGTGGTGTGGACAGCAGCATGCATACTTATTAGTGCAAGGATGTGGCACACAAGTGGACATCAACAGTGGTATCATCATTGATTGTGTGTGGATATGGTGCAGAAGATGTGCATGGACAGCAGTATCATATGTAGCTGTGCTTGGAGGCAGTATGGAAGACAGTGTTGTAGCCATGCAGCATGGACACATTGACCTGGTCATATGGAAGCATTGGAGAATCTACATGGGCAAATCGGCACAATCTTACAGTGGCTGTGGAGTTTCATTTACAGCATATAGGTGCAGTCTTGGTGTGGCACAAATCTGTGACATGGGCATTATGGCATTGGCAGTGATATGGTCACGTGGTGCACATATGTGGTCACATTGTTATGACTTCAGCATGGAATAACTGCAGCATTACAGTTGGCAGCACAGTAGTGGTACCCATGTAATTCTGTTGTAAACACCTAGCGACACATGCCTTGTAGTGTAACTGTGGCACTCTTCAGAGAAGAGTCCCCCAAAATTTCCATCTTGTCTTTCTCATAGCCAAACTGTCTCCCCACCTGGTTCTTTTATTCTCCACATCATGGCTTTTTTCGACCAATAGGAACATTCCTTTTATTTTCTGGAAACTCTCTCTGCCAATTGCAAGGGTCCTACCATTAAACTGCATCGAAATCTCAGCACTTTACTCCTTCCCAGTGTGTTTCTCCTCCTGGTGGTCCAGCCCCTTACTCTCTCTCCTGCCTGAGTCACCTGGTCAGTCGGTGGTTGTCTCTCGCCTGAGACGTCCATTCAGTGATTTCCGTGGTACCTCCTATGGCGCGGCATTCAGCTCTGCCTGCCCTTGCTTCCAAACCAAAATGTTTCCTCTGACTGCTTGTTCCGCCTTCTGCTCACAGACATGGATTTATAGGATCGGTGTGTTAGTACTGTTGATAGAGTGTCATCCCTTTTGCATCACACACTTATAGGCAAATTTGCTCATTTCTGCAAAATTCAGTTAGTTATATTCACCTTCCCATTGTGAGGTATAAAGTTCTTATGTAAGATGCGAAACTAACCTTCATTTCCTCTGCCACCTTACACATTGATTTTGCTTAGCATGCTAATTAGTGGAATATCAACAATATTAAATACGAATTTGTCTAAACATATTTAAAGTCAGATTGGTAAATGAAAAATAAAATGAGATGTTGGATTCCAAACGGTAATGATGTTGCCTAATGGGATTAGATGCTACATGTAAATCTATTACAAGTTTCAAGTATAATTAGAAAGTGGTGGTCATGCAATTTTAAATGGGTTTACCGCAGTTACTTACATGAATCAATCAAAAGGCGATAGTAAAGCAAACAGGGGAAAACACGAAAGTTCTAAACTGTACTAATCTCAAAGTTCATAGAACATACATCACAGTTCTAATAATTTGCAATGTTCACAAAAGCCATCAGTTCTACTCCTCACTGACAAAATACTACAATGTTCCATGTGGTCTAGTAGATACTATGCTAGGTCTATAATACAGCTACAAAGAGCAACTTTAACACATGAAACTCGACGATCATCTAAACTTACAATCCTAGTCACCAAGTCTACCAGACCAAAAACGAAAAGGGTGCTCTCCTCACTTTTCCCCAGATCTTGGCCACTTGACCAACCATTGCAATCAGACTACTTCTTTCGCTGGGCCACCTTACCAAAATAATATACACTTACATTGGTTTGTATCCGCCATACATGTTTAATAAATATAGTCATACATCTAGTTATATTTAAATCTTTTTTCATATCCAAATATCTATGTTTTATCCTTTTAATTTATTAATCTGCATTCGTACTGAAAAGTCACAGAACCTACCCACAATTGTGGCACTTCATAACCCACATTGCATATCCCAATTCTTACAAAACTGAACAAATCCTATTTACAAAAATAATAGTTCCTGCTGTAGTGTCAACATCTACATCTGCATAGTTACTCTGCAGTTCCCACTTAAGTGCCTGGCAGAGGGTTCATCGAACCATTTTCATACTACATCTTTACCATATCACTCTCGAATGGCGCGTGGGAAAAAGGAACACCTAAATCATTCCGTTCGAGCTCTGATTTCTCTTATTTTATTATTATGATCATTTCTTCCAACGTAGGTGGGTGTCAACAAAATATTTACGCATTCAGAAACTGTTAGCATGCATCTGGGGACTTCTTTAATTCTGCGCAGCTAAATTAGAAATCCTCAATTATTTTTTAACAATTTAGTTCTGTGTTTATCGCATAACCATGCTTTTACATCCTGGATCTGAGATCATGGCCTATCTGTTCTACATCTACATCTACATCTACATATACAGCTATACGGATATTCTGCAATTCACATTTAATTACCTGGCAGAGGGTTCATAGAACCACCTTCACAATCCTCCGTTATACCAATCTCGTGTAGCGCGCAGAAAAAACGAACACCTGTATCTTTCCGTACGAGTGATTTCCTTTATTTTATCATGGTGATCGTTTCTCCCTATATAGGTCGGCGTCAATAAAATATTTTCGCTCTCGGAGGAGAAAGTTGGTGATTGGAATTTTGTGAGAAGGTTCCTCCGCAACGAAAACGCCATTTCCAAATCACGTATCATTCCATTGACACCGTCTCGACTGTTTCGCGATAATACAAAACGTTCTGCCCTTCTTTGAAGTTTTTCGATGTACTCGGCCAATCCCGCTGGTAAGGATCACACCATGCACCAGTATTCTAAATGAGGTCGGACAAGTGTAGTGTAGTCAGTCTCCTTAGTAGATATGTTACTTTTCCTAAGTGTCCTGCCAAAAAACGCAGTCTTTGGTTAGCCTTCCCCACAACATTTTCTGTGTGTTCCTTCCAATTTAAGTTGTTCGTAATTGTAATTCCTAGATATTTCGTGTAATTTATGGGTTTTAGATTTCACTGGTTTATCGTGTAACCGAAGTTTAGCGGATTCCTTTTAGCACTCATTTGGATGACCTAACACTGTTCGTTATTTAGGGTCAACTGCCAATTTTCGCACCATACATATAGCTCTTCTAAACCGCTTTGAAATTTGTTTTGATCTTTTGGCGACTTTACTAGTCGACAAACGACAGCGTCATCTGAAAACAACCTACGACGACTGCTCAGATTTTCTCCCACATCGTTTATATAGATAAGGAGCAGAAAAGGGCCTATACCCCGGGGAACGCCAGAAATCACTACTGTTTTACTCTATGACTTTGCATCAATTGCTACGTACTGTGACCTATCTGACAGGAAAAGACGAATCCAGTCACATAACTGAGACGATATTCCAAAGGGACGTAATTTTACTACAAGCCGCTTGTGTGGTACAGTGTCAAAGACCTTCCGGGTATCACGAAATACAGAATCAATTTGAAATTCCTTGTCGATAGCACCCAACACTTCGTCCGAGTAGTTGTGTTTCACAAGATCGAAGGTTTCTAAATCCGTGTTGGCTGTGTGTCAATAGACCGTTTCCTTCGAGGTAATTCATAACGATTGGACACAATATGCATTCCAAAATCCTGCTGCATATCGACGTTAACAATATGGGCCTGTAATTTAGTGGATTACTCCTGCTACCTTTCTTGAATATTGATGTGACCTGTGCAACTTTCCAGTTTTTGGCTACGGATCTTTCGTCGAGTGGACCGTTGTATATGATTGTTAAGTATGGATGTATTGCATCAGCATGCTCTGAAAGGAACCTAGTTGGTATACAGACTGAATCATAAGACTTGCTTTTGTTAAGTGATTTAAGTTGCTTCACTATTCCGAGGATATCTACTTCTATGTTACTCATGTTGGCAGCTGTTCTTGATTCGAATTCTGGAGTATTTACTTCGTAGTCTTTTTTGAAGGCATTTCGGAAGGCTATGTTTAGTAACTCTGCTTTGCCAGCACTGTCTTCGATAATATCTCCATGGCTAACGCGCAGAGAAGGCATCGACTGTGTCGTGCCACTAGCATACTTCACATCCGCCAAAATCTCTTTGGGTTTCCTAACAAATTTCGAAACAAAGTTTCGTTGTGAAAATTATTATAAGCAGCTCTCATTGAAGTTTGCGGGAAATTTCGAGCTTCTGTAAAAGATCGCCTATCTTGGAGATTTTACGTCGTTATAAATTTGGCATGCTTCTTCCTTTGTTCCTGCAACAGTGTTCTGACCCGTTGTGTGCACCAGAGGGAACAGCTTTGTCGTTTGTTTATTTATTTGGTATAAATCTCTCAATTACTGCCGATACTGTTTCCTTGAATTGAAATCAAATCTGCTCCCACTTACATTGACAGTTTGGAAGGAGTGGAGATTGTCTCTCAGGGAAGCTTCAAGTGAGTTTTTATCTGCTTTCTTCAGTAGGTATATTTTTCGTTTATTTTTTGGAGGATTTGGGGGTTGCAATCTTCAATATCGCAAAGACAACCCTGTGTTCACTAATCCTTGTATCCGTTTTAAAGCTCGTTATTAATTCAGGATTATTTGTTGCTAAGAGGTCAGGTGTGTTTTCAATACCGTTTACTGTTCGCGTGGGCTCATGAACTAACTGATCGAAAAATTTTCAGAGAATGCATTTAGCACAATTTCGGATGATGTTTTATGCGTATCTCCGGAATTAAACATGTTGTTGTTGTTGTTGTTGTGGTCTTCAGTCCTGAGACTGGTTTGATGCAGCTCTCCACTATACTCTATCCTGTGCAAGCATCTTCATCTCCCGGTACCTACTGCAACCTACATCCTTCTGAATCTGCTTAGTGTATTCATCTCTTGGTCTACCTCTACGATTTTTACCCTCCACGCTGCCTTCCAGTACCAAATTGGTGATCCCTTGATGCCTCACAAAATGTCCTGCCAACTGGTCCCTTCTTCTAGTCAAGTTGTGCCAGAAACTCTTCTTCTCCCCTATTCTATTCAATACCTCCTCATTAGTAATGTCATCTACCCATCTAATCTCCAGCATTCTTCTGTAGCACCACATTTCGAAAGCTTCTATTCTCCTCTTGTCTAAATTATTCATCGTCCACTTTTCACTTCCATACATGGCTACACTGCATACAAATACTTTCAGAAATGACTTCCTGACACTTAAATCTATACTCGATGTTAACAATTTCTCTTCTTCAGAAACGCTTCCCTTGCCATTGCCAGTCTACATTTTATATCCTCTCTACTTCGACCATCATCAGTTATTTTGCTCCCCAAATAGCAAAACTCCTTTACTACTTTAAGTGTCTCATTTCCTAATCTAATTCCCTCAGCATCACCTGACTTAATTCGACTACATTCCGTTTCCCTCGTTTTGCTTTTGTTGATGTTCATCTTATATCCTCCTTTCAAGACACTATCCATTCCGTTTAACTGCTCTTCCAAGTCCTTTGCTGTCTCTGACAGAATAACGATGTCATCGGCGAACCTCAAAGTTTTTATTTCTTCTCCATGGATTTTAATACCTACTCCGAATTTTTCTTTTGTTTCCTTTACTGCTTGCTCAATATACAGATTGAATAACATCGGGGAGAGGCTACAACCCTGTCTCACGCCCTTCCCAACAACTGCTTCCCTTTCATGTCCCTCGAATCTTATAACTGCCATCTGGTTTCTGTACAAATTGTAAATAGCCTTTCTCTCCCTGTATTTTACCCCTGCCACCTTCAGAATTTGGAAGAGAGTTTTCCAGTCAACATTGTCAAAAGCTTTCTCTAAAATGGTAGAAACGTAGGTTTGCCCTTCCTTAATCTAGCTTCTAAGATAAGTCGTAGGGTCAGTATTGCCTCACGTGTTCCAACATTTCTACGGAATCCGAACTGATCTTCCCCGTGGTTGGCTTCTACTAGTTTTTCCATTCGTCTGTAAAGAATTCGCGTTAGTATTTGGCAGCTGTGACTTATTAAACTGAGAGTTCGGTAATTTTCACATCTGTCAACACCTGCTTTCTTTGGGGTTGGAATTATTATATTCTTCTTGAAGTCCGAGGGTATTTCGACTGTTTCATACATCTTGCTCACCAGATGGTAGAGTTTTGTCAGGACTGGCCCTCCCAGGGCCGTCAATAGTTCCAATGGATTGTTGTCTACTCCGGGGGCCTTGTTTCGACTCAGGTCTTTCAGTGTTCTGTCAAACTCTTCACGCAGTATCCGATCTCCCATTTCATCTTCATCTACATCCTCTTCCATTTCCATAATATTGTCCTCTAGTACATCTCCCTTGTATAGACCCTCTATATACTCCTTCCACCTTTCTGCTTTCCCTTCTTTGTTTAGAACTGGGTTTCCATCTGAGCTCTTGATATTCATACAAGTGGTTCTGTTATCTCCAAAGGTCTCTTTAATTTTCCTGTAGGCAGTATCTATCTTACCCCTAGTGAGGTAAGCCTCTACATCCTTACATTTGTCCTCTAGCCATCCCTGCTTAGCCATTTTGCACTTCCTGTCGATCTCATTTTTGAGACGTTTGTATTCCTTTTTGCCTGCTTCATTTACTGCACTTTAATATTTTCTCCTTTCATCAATTAAATTCAATATTTCTTCTGTTACCTAAGGATTTCTACTAGCCCTCGTCTTTTTACCTACTTGGTCCTCTGCTGCCTTCACTACTTCATCCCTCAAAGCTACCCATTCTTCTTCTGCCGTATTTCTTTCCCCCACTGCTGTCAATTGTTCCCTTATACTCTCCATGAAACTCTGTACAACCTCTAGTTCTTTCAGTTTATCCAGGTCCCATCTCGTTAAATTCCCCCCTTTTTGCAGTTTTTTTCATTTATAATCTACAGTTCATAACCAGTAGATTGTGGTTAGAGTCCACATCTGCCCCTGGAAATGTCTTACAATTTAAAACCTGGTTCCTAAATCTCTTTCATTTCTTAGCCCCAATCCATATTCACCTACTACGTTTCCTTATCTCCCTTTTCCTACTACCGAGTTCCAGTCACCCATGACTATTAAATTTTCGTCACCCTTCACTATATGAATAATTTCTTTTATTTCATCATACATTTCTTCAATTTCTTCGTCATCTGCAGAGCTAGTTGGCATATAAACTTGTACTACTGTAGTAGGTGTGGTCTTCGTATCTATCTTGGCCACAATAATGCGTTCACTATGCAGTTTGTAGTAGCTTACCCGCATTCGTATTTTCCTATTCATTATTAAACCTGCTCCTGCATTACCCCTATTTGCTTTTGTGTTTATAACCCTGTAGTCACCTGACCAGAAGTCTTGTTCCTCCTGCCACCGAACTTCACTAATTCCCACTATATCTAACTTTAACCTATCCATTTCCCTTTTAAAATTTTCTAACCTACCTGCCCGATTAAGGGATCTGATATTCCACGCTCCGATCCGTAGAACGCCAGTTTTCTTTCTCCTGATAACGACGTACTCTTGAGTAGTCCCCGCCCGGAGATCCGAATGGGGGACTATTTTACCTCCGGAATATTTTACTCAAGAGGACGCCATCATCATTTAATCATACAGTAAAGCTGCATGCCCTCGGGAAAAATTACGGCTGTAGTTTCCCCTGGCTTTCAGCCGTTCGCAGTACCAGCACAGCAAGGCCGCTTTGGTTATTGTTACAAGGCCAGATCAGTCAATCATCCAGACTGTTGCCCTTGCAACTACTGAAAAGGTTGCTGCCCCTCTTCAGGAACCACACGTTTGTCTGGCCTCTCAACAGATACCCCTCCGTTGTGGTTGCACCTACGATACGGTCATCTGTATCGCTGAGGCACGCAAGCCTCCCCACCAACGGCAAGTTCCATGGTTCATGGTGGGAGGATTAAACATGTATTATCACCAAATACTGAAGGTAAATTAAAGTCGCCACTAACTATAATTGTATGTCATGTACGTGTCTGGAATCAAACTCTATTTTTCTTTGAACCTTTCATCAACTGTATCATCTTAATTGGGACGTCGATAGAAGGATTCGATTATTATTTTGTTCCGGTCGCCAACAATGATCTCTGCCCGCAGTAACTCACAGGAACTGTCTACTTCGATTTCGCTACGAGATAAACTACTCCTAACACCATCAAACACGCCACCGCCAACTGTCTTTAGCCTATCCTTTCGGAACACCGTTAGGTTCTTCGCAAAAATTTCGGCTGAAGTTACCTCCGGCTTTAGCCAGCTTTCAGTGCCTATAACGATTTGAGCATCAGTGCTTTCTATTAGCTCTTGGAGCTCTAATACTTTCCCCAACACAGCTACGACAATTTACAACTGTTAAACCGATGGTTCCTGTGTCTACATTCTTCCTGTGTTCGACCAGCACCATTTGTGACTGAAGCACTTCAAGTGTTTTCCCGAGACCCTCTCGCATAAAACACCGCCCAGTCCACGCCACACAGCCCCTGCTACCCGTCCAGCCGCCTCCGGCGTGTAGTGGACTCCTGACCCAACCACCCTATGGTGCAAGTCGTGGAATTTGCAGCCTACACGGCCGCAGAACTGTCTGAGCCCCTGATTCAGACCCTCCGCTCAGCTCTGTATCAGAGATTGCCAATCGGTCCTGTTGACTATACTGCAAATGGTCAGCTATGCTTTCATCTCGCAAGCCTTTACTATATCTCTTAGACGCTCGAAACCAGGGAGAACCTCTTCTGATCCAAAGCGACACACATCATTGGTACCGACGTGAGCCACCACCTGCGGTTGGCTGCGCCCTGTGGTCTTCATGGCATCCGAAAGTAACCTTTCCAGTCAGGAATGACTCCAACCTTATGCACACGGTGTGCACATTGGCTTTCTTGCCCTAAGTGGTAGCAATGATCCTGAGGGGCCCCATAACGCGGTTGGTGCTAATAAACATCAATAATCCGACCCTCTGTGACTGCCTGGATCTTGCAGGCTGAGGGGTTTCCTCTGAAACAGGACAGGCGACAGCATCTGGCTGAACGACAGTGTCAGCCACAGACAGCACCTGGAACCTGTTTGTCAGACTAACTGGGCATGTCTTTCGTGCGGCTCCATGGTAAGTCTTTCGCCATCTGCTACACCCCGGGCCGACCTCCCACTTGACGACAGTGAGGGGTCAACCTCAGTGCGAGCAGTAACTGGGCTGGCCACTGGTGAGGACCGATCAGAGGACTCTGACATGCTGGCCCACAACAGTGGTGCTCATTCACTGCAGCTTCGAGCTGTGTAACTGAAGCCATCACAACCTGGAACTGAGAGCGAAATGTGAGCAACTCGGCTCGCATCCGCCTACAACAATCACAGTCCCTATCTATACCAAAGACTATGGAAAACTAAACTACCCAGATAGTGAACTATCGGCACGTGCTGTAGACTCTGATGAAAACGCAGGAACTGTCTCTAGTAAATTAGATTAATACGCAGAGATTCAAATACCTAACTACTGAAGCACTCAAATAAAACTAAATAATTTACCTCTAATTATGAACTTGTAATATACCAAAAAATCTGTTTACTTTCTAAAGCAAACGAAAACACGAGAACTGGGGCTATTAGATATGAAATTAACACGCATAAACTGAAGAATATAAACTATCAAAGCACACAGATGAAACCATACAATTCACTCCTGGTTAGGAACTCGTTAAAGTCACAAAATCGGTTAATTCCCTGTTGCTACGCCTGTCTCGGCCTTCTGTTGCTGCCTGACTGTCTGACTAACGCCAACAAGCTGTCACTAGCTACCGTAACAAACAAACAACTAATGACTCGAGCCACTGAACTCTACTATAGAACTTGACGAAAACGTAAGAATTCTGTCTAACGAGTTAGATTAACACACAGTGATCAAGAACCTAACTACCGAAAACTCAGGTGAAGCTAAATAATTCGCCTCTGGTTACTAACTTGTAACATGTCACAAAATCGGTCTACTTTCTGACGCAAACGAAAACACGAGAACTATGGCTATTAGATATTAAATTAACACCCAGAAACTCAAGAAACTAAACTATCAGAGCACGCAGATGACATTATAGTAATCGCTCCTGGTTAGGGACTCGTAAAAGTCACAAAAGTCCGTTGGTGTTTCTTAAGATGTCTGCAGTTGGTTGATGCTTTGTTGTAAATAAATAAAAATTCAAAGTATAACGACTTATAAACAAGTGGTTGTACAAATATAGTGATCCTTTAATTGAGTTCTAGGGATTTCAGTGATGTCTGTATATTCTCTGTAGCTCAAACGCAGGCTGCTTTGATTATTTTAGTGAGTATTCAATGATTTCAATACAGTACTTTTAGTTATCATGTTATCTTGGAGTTCATCATTTTCTTTGCCCAATACATCTTGTTCACAGCATGAAACAGTCCAATCCTCCCGACTAATCTTGCCAAGCCATACATAGCAACAAGTTGGCTCTCCATTGCTCATCTCAGTAGACCACTAAGCTATTTGGCCACTCTAATTGACCTACCACAGCCATTATGTTACGTAAAACTGTAACAATTTCCTACATCACCACATTACAAAATGCAACTGTAACAAACTGCCCCATACATCACTACATTGCAAATAAAATTGTAACTGTTCTAAACATTGCCTTTGGTACACTTAAGACTGTAAAAATCTGCCCCACCTATCGCTACTGTTACAACTTTTTAACAGAATGCCCCTCATACATTGTCAACTAAGTGTATGTACATACCTTAGCACATATGCATAATGGCACAAAAGGAGACATATGGTGGCAGTTTCTTATAATTTCATATATAAAAATGGCGAAGTAAGTGGCAGTTTGTTATATTTTGTTACAGTATAACACCCTCCACATGTCATGCACAGGGTGCTGTGTGGGTTTATTTGTTACAATACCGTTTGATGTTGAACTAACTTACCATTTATAGATATCCATTTACTGTCACTCATTGAGTGTTACAATAATACATTACCTGTTAACCATTTACCATTTAGTATTTAATATATGTCATCAATCATTACCCATTATTCATTTACCAATTCGTGTTAACTGTTAGCCATCTGCTGTTTACTGTTAATGTTATCCGTTACTCGTTACCCATTACCGTTACCTTCCTTCCCCCACTTTCCTACATTCTAGTAGCTGACACCTCAGAAAGGGCTAGTAAATTACACAAATATCCCACGACAAATCTGATGTAAAAAGTTTCTGTAAGTCATTCAATTCATTAACAGTAGTTTACACCGTGTGGCAGTGTTATTTAGCATTATTAGCAAAAGATGACAAACTTTTTGCACTGCACTATAAAAAGAATACACATGCATGGGGCACTATAACGTTTGGCCAATTTCGAAAATACGCTGTTGAAAGCATGTCAGTCCCCATTTCTTGACTGTAAGAGTATATATTTTTCTGTGCTGTAATGTTTGACAGCATTAGCAGGAGCTGAAAAATGTTTTGTATGACAAGACTAAGTTAATACCCTACATGGAGTAGCTATAATGTTTGACTGACTTAGAAAACGTATCAACCTTCCTTTCTTTCTTATACAAATATGTATTATTACAGTTTAATGTGCTATTCCACTGAAATGTCATTTATTTTCCATTGTGTGACAGCAGAAGAAACGTGATTCTTCAATTTCAGAAGATAACATTGCTTACTTTGGTAATTCTTGTGAACTGTAACCAGTAAGCTACCTCAGAGGTAGTACCAATATGTGTTTTCCAGTGTGGAAAATGTGTCATATTAAACTGAGACGACAGTAAAACGTATTGGGTGTCAGGAAGACAATACTTTTTGGAACCAGAAAAAAGCCCAGTCAGTGAGTTTAGTCTTGCCAATCCCTGCCTTGTTACACCTGACAAGCATCAAAACAGCTTGGACTAGAAAATAAAGTTGAGGCTCCATTGTTTCATCATCTATGGTGCAGAAATCAAGCTCTGCACTTATTCAAGTGCCGCTTTTCATAATATTTTGGATAAGTACTTTTGATGATAAAGCAAAATATTTGTATCATTCAAATACTTGTAACCATTGCCAAGATAGCTGCATTGTTATTGGTTGTTTCATTTTATGGCCGGAAAGCTCTTTTAGACAGGGAAATATTGCAAGTTAAACCTTTTATATAAGTTTTGTATAAATACTTTTGAACATGACAAAAAAGAGAGCATTTGGATACGTTTGTGGATAGCCGAAATGGCTGCATTCTGGTAGGCTGTTTCATTTTAATGGTCTGTAAACCAATTTTAGATGTGGACATACTGCAAGTTACACTATTTATATAATTTGCTTGGCAAATACTTTGAAGCGTGGCGAAAAAGATAATTCAGCACAGCTAAGATATCTTGTATGTGGCTATAGTCTGATTGCCTGTTTAATTTGAATGGTCTTTCGAGCACTAGGTTAGAATTGGAGGTGAGGGGTGGCAGGGGAGGTTTTACAGAGGGGAAACTGGGCTAGTTCCATTATTTTGGATTTATGGTTCTTTTCCAACTTCCCCACCATATTGCATTTTTTGTTTCGCACCAGTGCCGTCTTCGATTTTCAATTTTCCCACTATCTGCCGTTCATAATGTTTATATTTCCTGTCATTCATCATCTGGGATTTTTCTTTGTCCACCAACTACCATCTCGATGACACCATATTTTCAAGATCATTAATGAAGTAATTGCTCCTGAATATAGGCAAGCCGTCTCCCTGTGGGTAGGCAACCAGGAAGGCAAAGTGAATAGACAAACTACTTGCACACAGCCATATTCCACTCGACTGTACATCAAATATACTTTATAAAACAGGTTTGCAATAACATCATTAATGCCAGATCAAGTTCCATTTTGTACAGTTTTCTACCATGTATATTTATTTGCCTTTATGATAACTGTGCAGATACTACGATACTGTAGCACAGCTTGTCTTCAATAATCCTGTTGTCTACAAGTTCAACATGCCAAGCGTTGGCAATAGGACCACATAAAAGACGGAAAAAGACTCTCTAGGCGTGGCTTGAGCTCTAGATGTGGAGAACAATTAAAGCGACTACGCTACAGTGTTGTAATACAGGCACATGTCACTCTACAGGGCTCCAACGTCCCGAACGGCCTGGAAGCTCACCTGGTTGCGGTACTGGCGGAACGACTGAACTTCAGTGTACGCTATATGAATGTCGGCGATGGGTCCTCGCAGCCAGAGAAGCTTATAGACCACAATCTACTGCAGTGGGGCGCCGACTTCGGCCTTTCCGGACTCTCCTACTCACACAGCCATTACGAATTCGTGGAGGCCAGTTACCCTTACACGGAAGACGGTCTCATTTTGGTGGTACCTGCTGGGCGACAGTCTCCAAAGTGGAAGGTAAACTAGACAGTCTCACATATCTCTGTTATATCTGAATTCATTAGATATTATCACATGGATTCTACATCCCTAAACAACCTATAAACTTGCGACCAAGCTAACGGTCAAATCAATTTGTGATTTATTCCAGATTGGGGAGATAAAGACGGTGTTACTTAAGCGAACTGAACGACGGTACGCGACTAATGAAACACACACTTGCCATCAGTCATGAAAGGATCAGGCAGACCGTACGACGATCTGATGAGACAGCCATCCAACAGCTGTATACATTTTAGTGAAAAATAATAATAAAATGATTTATATTAAATCTGTGAGTTGAATCGAGACTCGGGTCAGGACGTTCGCCTTTCAAAGGAAATTACTCTACTGACTGAGCTGCCAAGGCTATATGTCCTCTCTTCTGCCTTGCAAAGTTCACAGAAGTTCCCCAGATGTATTGCAGGATTAGGACTCCTGGAAGAAAGGACACTGAAGAAATTGCTTAGGCACAGCATAGTGGTACTCTTTACAAAATGAGTATGCCGGGAATTTTAAAATCAGCGTACATGTCTTCAGAGTGAAAATTCATTCCAGAAGTAAAGTGACTGAATTAGATTATAATCTAACAGTCATTCCATAAATTTTAAGTCAGTTTTTATAACCTTTTCCTAGGTGTGAGACTGTTAGCAAGACTTTTTGATCCTCTGAGTTTATACACAGTTCTCAATGTGAGCTATTAATTTTCGTTAATATTTCGAACATCACCAACAGCGAACCCCTGTGTATGCGCCATGTTTACTTTGTAGTGAATGTACCGTGCATATGCACCCAGTTGTGCAGTTATATGTAGTTAGAATGATTCTATTTATCTTGTAATGACAGTAGACTTCTTCATTTGTAATTACCCAATGAACAGTAACTAAAATGTTCTTCTGATAAGATGCCATTAACCAAAGATGAAACCACTTGTATCAAAGATAAAATCCCGATCCAAATCATAATCTTCTTTAATTTTTTCATATTTGTGGAGCCTCCCGTTCAATCCAGCCACAAAACCCTTCTTGTTATATTTTGCAGCGTCCAGTCTGTTCACAAAGCACCGACACTATTATCACTTCTTCGAATGTAAGTCACGTGGAAGTGTCCATTCCCGCCCGTTATGCAACGCAGATATAGTTTTTTTGCTCAGCGCTATGGGTTTTTATGTGTGCTGCCTCTGTTTACAGCAGAAAAGCATTTCAGCCACTGGCTGTCTTCAAATAACTGTAAAACAGCTACGTAGAATAAAGTATCATAAACAATTATGCTGGATGTGTTTACCTGTCTCCAGCACAAATATTTCTCAGTGAATCACATCTTTTTACTCGTTTACATCTTCAAAGCACTGTTTAACAACAGGAATAAAGCATCAGAAAATAATTATGCAGCAAAACACCTATATAATTGTTTCCTCATACTTTACTCTTGTTGTAGAGTCAGTTGACGATGAGAAGTGACCGAAACGTGTAAGGAGAGACGGTTCAATAAAAATTATTTATGGGCATAAAACGACACTTGCTTTACATAAGCGTTACTTGCGAGGCACTCACTGATCCATTTTTACTTAAGCACATGTGTTGATCGTCATCAGTCCATAATGACAGTAGCGGGGACGGTGGAAGACGGCTATTCATACGAGTTATGTGCAACTGGTATGCTGTCACTTTATTTGTCTGTGCGAGGTTGCTGTTAACCTTGCTGTCGTGGTGAACAACATATTTTACAAGGATACCGACCCCTCTAAGAAGACGTTAACAGAATTATACTTGCGAGTAATCGAATTAGAGACAATAGCTATGTAACGTTTTCTGTGGTAAAGAAGTGAAATTGGGATTTTATTCTATTTTTTCAGTCAAGAAAGTTGGGTAGCGGAATGTTAGAAATATGGCTGCTAAGTTTTGCTTTCTCATAAGCCCATTCAACATCAAGAATCACACAGGTAAAATTATTCAGCCCAAAATACATCAATTTTGCTATTGTTTGACCAGTCCAAGACAATGTAAAAGAACGCGTAAGATAATACCTAACCATGTAAAGTAGAAATACCCACCTGCATACGATCATGGATAATTTAAGTTAATACAAATTTAAGTGAAAAGTGCGCATCGAGGAAACGGATCCCGACTACTCACACACCTACAGTGCATGCATAATCTGCCTTTGTTAATCAACTCATCTGTAGTCATTATTGCCCAACACTTGTATCCACGACCGCCAGCTAAATAGAAGGTAGTGAGCTGAGCGATCATTACCACTTGTTGAAATCATTGCAACAAAAGCCGGACGTCTTCGGAAGATGTCGGGCTATGGAGCAAATACAAAACAAAAGCGCACACGCATTCTGAACTTCAATTCGAATCTGATGCTCTTCTTTTAGTTCTGTCAATAAGCTAAAACAAACTGAAACCTGAAAACTAGGTGATCTCACTTTCTCATTCTAGCATACAGCGCCCCAGGCGGCGTTGGCGAATCGTCACGACTTGAACTCTTCGAAGCACCTTACGTATGGAGGTTCCATCATGATCAGATCAGCCATCTCCCACAACTCACTGAGATTTGTCGCAACGGCGTCGAAGTCATGCACATCTCGCAGGCTTTCCATATATGTTCCATAGCACTGGTGTCTGGGGAAAGTATGAAAGCCCCTCATGCACTTGACGCATTTTTTTTTTGGGTCATCAGCCACTGATTCGTTTGATGCAGCCCGCCACGAATTCCTCTCCTGTGCCAAACTCTTCATCTCAGAGTAACACTTGCAACCTACGTCCTCAATTATTTGCAGGATGTATTGCAATCTCTATCTTCCTCTACAGTTTTTGTCCTCTACAGTTCCCTCTAGTACCATGACTTAACAAATGACCTATCATCCTGTCCCTTGTTCTTATCAATGTTTTCCACATCATCCTTTCCACTCCGAATTTGCGCAGGACTTCCTCATTACTTACCTTATCAGTCCATCTAATTTTCAACATTCGTCTGTAGCACCACATCTCAAATGCTTCGATTCTCTTCCGTTCCGGTTTTCCCACAGTCCATGTTTCATCACCACACAATGCTGTACTCCAGATGTACATTCTCAGAAAGTTCTTCCTCAAATTAAGGGCCATTTTTGATACTAGTAAACTTCTCTTGGCCAGGAATGCCAGTCACTGGTTATTTTACAGCTAAGGTCGCAAAATTCCGTAACTTCGTCTACTTCGTGACCATCAATCCTTATGTTAAGTTTCTCCCTGTTCTCATTTCTGCTACTTCTAGTTACTTTCGTGTTTCTTCGATTTACTCTGAATCCGTACTCTGTACCCAATAGATTGTTCACTCCATTCAACAGATTATATAATTCTTCTTTACTTTCACTCAGGATCATAAAGTCATCTGCGAATCTATCTTTGATATCGTTTTATCTTGAATTTTAATTCGACTTCGAAATCTTTCTTTCATTTCCATCATTGCTTCTTCGATGTTCAGATCGAACAGTAGGGGCGAACGACTACATCGCTGCCTTACACCCTTTTTAGTCTGAACCCTTCGTTCTTATTATTCCCTCTTGGCTGTCGTACATATTGTATACCACCCATCGCTCCCTATAGTTTACTATTATTTTTCTCAGAATTTCGAACATCTAGGATTATTTTACATTGTCGGTCTACAAATCCTTTGAACGTGCCTAGATTTTTCTCTAGTCTTGCTTCCATTAACAACCGCAACTTCAGAATTGCCTGTCTCGTGCCTTTACCTTTTCTAAAGCCCAACTGATCGTCATCTAGCACATCCACAATTTTCTTTTCCATTCTTCTGTACATTATTCTAGTCAGCAACTTGGATATGTGAGCTGTTATTCTGACCGTGTAATTCTCGCATTTGTCAGGTCTCGTAGTCTTCGGAATTGTGTGGATGATATTTTTCCGAAAGTCGGGTGGTATGCCGAAAGACTCATAAATTCTACACACCAACGTGAATAATGGTTTTGTTGCCACTTTCCCTAATGATTTTAGAAATTCTGATGGAATGTTCTCTGTCCCTGCTACCTTATTTAATCTTAAGTCCTCCTAAGCTCTTTTAAATTCTTATTCTAATACTGGATCCCATATCTCTTCTAATTAGACTCCAGTTTATTCTTCTATCACATCAGACAAATCTTCCTCCTCATAGAGGCTTTCATTGCATCCTTTCCATCTATCCACTCACTCCTCTGCATTTACCTGTGGAATTCCCGTTGCACTCTTAATGTTACCAACCTTGCTTTTAATGTTGTTTTAACTTTCCTGTATGCTGAGTCAGTCCTTCCAAGTATCATTTCTTTTTCGATTTCTTCACATTTTTCATGCAACCGTTTCGTCTTAGCTTCTGTGCAGTTCCTATTTATTTCATTCCTCAGCGACTGTTGTTTCTGTATTTTGTAGTTTCCCAGAACATGTTTGTACGTTATTCATTCATCGATCAACTGAAGTATTTCTTCTGTTACCCATGGATTCTTCGCAGTTACTTTCTTTGTACCTATGTTTTCCTATCCAACTTCTGTGATGGCCCATTTTAGAGATGCCCATTCCTCATCAGCTACACTGTCTACTGAGATATTCCTTATTGCTGTATCTATAGCCTTAGAGAACTTCAAGTGTATCTCGTCATTCCGTATTACTTTCGCATCCCACTTCTTTGAGTACTGATTATTCCTGACTAATGTCTTGAACGTCAGCCTACTCTTCATCACTACCGTATTGTGATCTGCACCTAGGTACACCTTACAATCCAATATCTGATTTCGGAGCCTCTCTCTGACCATCATGTAATCTAATTGAAATCTTCCAATATCACCCGACCTTTTCCTGATATTTAGAAAAGATATCTCAATGGTGCGAAAGTAGCAGTCGACCCTAAATAACGAAAAGCGTGAGGTCATCCACATGAGTGCTAAAAGTAATTCGTTAAGCTTCGGTTACACGATAAATCAGTCTAATCTAAACGCCGTAAATTCAACTAAATACCTAGGTATTACTATTACGAAGAACTTAAATTGGAAGGAACATACAGAAAATGATGTGTGGAAGGCTAACCAAGTACTGCGTTTTACTGACAGGACACTTGGAAAATGTAACAGATCTACTAAGGAGACTGCCTACACTGCGCTTGTCCGTCCTCTTTTAGAATACTGCTGCCCAGTGTGGGATCCTTACCAGATAGGACTGACGGAGTACATCGAAAAAGTTCAAAGAAGGGCAGCACGTTTTGTATTATCGCGAAATATAGGAGAGAGTGTCGCAAAAATGATACAGGATTTGGGCTGTACATCATTAAAGAAAGGCGTTCTTCGTTGTGATGGAATCTTCCCACGAAATTCCAATCACCAACTTTCTCCTTCGAATGCGAAAATATTTTTTTTGACACCGATGTACATAGGAGAAACGATCACCACGATAAAATAAGGGAAATCAGAGCTCGTACGTAAAGATATAGGTGTTCGTTCTTTCCTCGCGCTATCGAGATTGGAATAATAGAGAATTGTGAATGTGGTTCAATGAACCTTCTGCCAGGCACTTAAATGGGATTTGCAGAGTATCAATGTCGATGTAGATGTAACTCCTCCTCTTGAACAGAGTATTCTTTCTCCTCTCTCATTCCTTTCCCCAAGCCCTTATGCGCCTGTATCCTTTTCTTCTACTCCTTCCGCTACGGTTGCGCTCCAGTCCGCCATTACTATTAGATTATCATGTCCATTTACGTACTGCAGTACCCTTTCAATATCCTCATATATTTTCTCCATCTCTTCATTTTCAGCTTGCGAAGTCCGTATGTATAGCTGAACTATCGTTGACGGTATTGGTTTGCTGTCGATTCTGATAAGAACAACGATATCATTAACTGTTCACAGTAACACACTCTCTGTCCTACCTTCCTGCTCATAACGAATCCTCCTCCCGTTATACCATTTTCTGCTGCTGTTGATATTACCCTATAGTCATCTGACCAGAAATCCTTGTCTTCTTTCCATTTGAATTCACTGACCTCTACTATATCTAGAGTTAGCCTTTGCATTTTCCTTTTTCAGATTTTCTAGTTTGCCTACCACGTGCAAGATTTTGACATTCCACGCCCCAACTCGTATAACGTTATCGTTTCGTTGATTATTCAGTCTTTTTCTCATGGTCACTTCCCCTTGGCAGTCCCCTCCCGGTGATCCGAATTGCGGACTATTTCGGAATCTTTTGCCAATGGAGAGATCAACATGACACTTTTTCAGTTCTTCTTCTTCGGTTATCAACCCACAGGTTGGTTGGCAGCAGCACGCCATTCCGTTCTTTTGTCAACTTTCTTCTTCATATCTGCATAGGTCTGGCACCCGATGTCATTTATTACTTGTTGAATGTAGGTTAATCTAGGTCGTCCTCGGCGAGTTCTTCCTTCAATGATTCCTTCTAATATTCTCTTAATGAAATTGTTATGCCGTAAAATGTGACCTATGAAGGTTATTCTTCTTTTCTGTATATTTCGCCAAAGAGATCTGTTTTCTTTCACTCTTCTGAGGACATCTTCGTTTGTAGCCTTGTCTCGCCAGCTGATTTTTTCCATTCTCCGGTAGCACCACATTTCGAATGCCTCTAATCTTCTCTTTTCTTCTTTTCCACAAGTCCAAGTTTCACATCCGTAAAGGGCTGTACTCCACACATAGGTTTTCATGACTCTCTTTCTTACGTCTAAACTAACATTTCTACTCGTCAGTAAGTTTCTTTTTCCATTGAATGCTATTTTGGCAAGTTGTATTCTGTTTTTAATGTCACTTTTGCTCCTTCCATCTGCTGTTATTTTGCTACCTAAGTAGTTAAATTCTGTAACCTGCCCTAGTTTCTCTCCCTTTATTGTTATTCGTATGGGTTCATTGTAGTTCAGGGCGCCACTCACCATCACTTTAGTCTTTTTCTTATTTATTTTCATTCCATACTGTTCTTTTAAGGTGTTTTCCATTTCATTGAGTGCGGCTTCTAAATCTTCTTTCCTTTCTGTAATTATGGCGATATCATCTGCATATCGCAACATATCTATTTTCATTCCGTTAAGTTTTATTCCTACTTCAATATTCTCTCTTATTTTGTCTATTGCTTCTTGGATATATGCGTTGAAAATTACTGGAGATAGTGGGCATCCCTGTCTCACTCCTTTCCTTATTCTTGCTGTTTCTTCTTTGTTTTCCTTCTTAACTAAGGCTGTTTCATTTTGGTATATTTTAAAGATTATCCTTCTATCATTATATTTCAGACCAGCCTTCTTCAGAATTCTAAACATTTCTGGCCATACAACATTGTCAAATGCCTTTTCGAGGTCTACGAAGGCTATAAATACTTGTTTGTTTTTGGAAATTTGTTTCTCAATTATTAGTCTTAAAGATAAGATTGCTTCCCTCGTCCCTACACCGCTTCTAAAACCGAATTGGTCTTCACTTAGAGTGCTATTCAATTGGTTTTCAACTCTTTTCAAAATTATTCTTATTAGAATTTTTGATGCGTGTGAAAGAAGACTGAGTGTTCGATGGTTTTCACAGTCCATAGTAGATGCTTTCTTAGGTATGGGGAATATGATGCATTTCTGATAGTCTTCAGGAACTTCACCTGTTTTGTATATTTTCTGTATGAGTTGCAGTAATGTAGCTTTCATTTTGTCTCCTGATTTCTTAATTAGTTCAGAAGGTATATCATCAACACCTGCCGCTTTCTTATCTGGTAGTTCTTTTTCAGTTACAGACCACATATCCTGTTGATACAGGTTACGTGTCTTTAATACAGTGGGTTTAATTGCCTTCTGCATTCTCATGACGTTGATCGTAGGTGATTCTTCCGTCTTTAGGGGCAGTTTCCCATCCCTAGGACAAAAGAGTGCCCTGAACCTCTGTGAGCTATTCCACCCTCTTGACAAGACCGTTGCCAGAATGAGTGACTTCTTAGGCCGGAAGTCTTCGGCCGCCAATGCTGATTATTAATCAGAAATTGAGCAGTGGCGGAATTCGAACCTGGATCGAGGACGTTTTTATTATTAACCAAAGACGCTACCCTTGGACCACGGGTGCCGTCCGCACGGGTCATGCTAATATGACGCAGTAACGGAGAGGTGATGTAACATATTTAGTTGCTGGAAGTACGCGGTGATTCGTTGGTTGATTTGGGTGAGGAAACCAAATAATGTCATCGGTCCCGTCGGGTTAGGGAAATATGGGGAAGCAAGTCGGCGGGCAGTGTCCTTTCAGACGAACCATCCCGGAATTTGCCTGAAGCTAAGTATGGAAATCACGAAAAAACAAATTCAGGATGGGCCGACGCGGGATTCAACCGTCGTGCTCCAGAATAAGAGTCCAGTATTAGTACACTACTGGCCATTAAAATTGCTATACCACGAAGATGACGTGATACAGACGCGAAATTTAACCGACAGGAAGAAGATGCTGTGATATGCAAATGATTAGCTTTTCAGAGCATTCACACAAGGTTGGCGCCGGTGGCGACACCTATAACGTGCTGACATGAGGAAAGTTTCCAACCGATTTCTCATACACAAACAGCAGTTGAGCGGCGTTGCCTGGTGAAACGTTCTTGTGAAGCCTCGTGTAAGGAGGAGAAATGCGTACCATCACGTTTCCGACTTTGATAAAAGTCGGATTTTAGCCTAATGCCAATACGGTTTATCGTATCGCAACATTGCTGCTCGCGTTGGTCGAGATCCGATGACTGTTAGCAGAATGTGGAATCGGTGGGTTCAGGAGGGTAATACGGAACGCCGTGCTGCATCCCGACGGCCTCGCATCACTAGCAGTCGAGATGACAGGCATATTATCCGCATGGATGTAACGGATCGTGCAGCCACGTGTCGATCCATGAGTCAACAGATGGGGACGTGGCAAGACAACACCCATGTACACGAACAGTTCGACGACGTTTGCCGTAGCATGGGCTGTCAGCTCGGAGACCATGGCTGCGGTTACCCTTGACGCTGCATCACAGACAGGAGCGCCTGCGATGGTGTACTCAACGATGAACCTGGGTGCACGAATGGCAAATCGTCATTTTTTTCAGATGAATCCAGGTTCTGTTTACAGCATCATGATGGTCGCATCCGTGTTTGGCAACATCGCGGTGAACGCACATTGGGAGCGTGTATTCGTCATCACCATACTGGCGTATTACCCGGCGTGATTGTATGGGGTGCCATTGGTTACACGTCTCGGTCGCCTCTTGTTCGCATTGATGGCACTTTGAGCAGTGAACGTTACATTTCAGATGTGTTACGACCCGTGGCTCTACCCATCATTCGATCCCTGCGAAACCCTACATTTCAGCAGGATAATGCACGACCGCATGTTGCAGGTCCTGAACGGGCCTTTCTGGATACAGAAAATGTTCAACTGCTGCCCTCGCCAGCACATTCTCCAGATCTCTCAGCAGCTGAAAACATCTGGTCAATGGTGGCCGAGCAACTGGCTCGTCACAATACGCCAGTCACTACTCTTGATTAACTGTGGTATCGTGTTGAAGCTGCATGGGCAGCTGTACCTGTACACACCACCCAAGCTTTGTTTGACTCAATGCCCAGGCGTATCAAGGCCAGAGTGGTTGTTCTGGGTATTGATTTCTCAGGATGTATGCACCTAAATTGCGTGAAAATGTAATCACATGTCACTTCTAGTATAATATATTTGTCCAATGAATACCCGTTTATCATCTGCATTTCTTCTTGGTGTAGCAATTCTAATGGCCAGTAGTGTTCATGGTGACTGACCATCATCAATCGGTGGGTTTCATTTCGTTAGCTGAGGACGGACGATGGCAGACATCTTGCCGATCCGATGTAAACGTCTTGCACATGGGGATACTTCAATTAACTGGACAAAGGGAGCTCTGCTGGTAATCTGAACTCCTTGCCTCTTGCTGTTTTCTACGGGCGTCACGGCTCCTCACTGCTTCCCACACGCTAATCTCTGGCTCCCATGACGACTCATCAACTGCGATACAACATTGGAATATGTTTATGAGAGGGGTTGGGGGGGGGGGCGTATTCATCTCGTCCAGTACTGTTCTCATGAGTGATCTGTTGACGTTTTATCCGGCTATAAGTTTTTCCCATCATTGGCTTTTTTAATTGATCATTAATCTACTGACTGCTTTTATGTTCCCCATCACGAATTCCATTCCAGTGCCAAGCTCTTCAGCTCAGAGTGGCACTTGCACACTACGTCCTCAGTTACCTGTTGGATGTATTCCAGTCTATGTCTTCCTCTACAATTTTGACAGTCTCCAGCTCCTTTTGTACCATGGATGCTATACGCAGACCTCTTAACACATCTCCCATCTTCCTGTCCCTTCTCTCCGTCAGCATTTCCCATATATTCTTCCACGCTAATTCTGAGGAGAACTTCCTCTTTTCTTGGCTTATAAGACAGCCTAATTTCAAACATCCTTCACTAACAAGTTTTTATTTCAGGTTTCTCTACAGTCCATGATTCACTTCCAAAAACTGCTGTGATCCAAACGTCTCTTCTCAGAAAATTCTTCCTCGAGGCCTTTGTCTGACACTAACAAATTACATTTGGCCAGAAATGCTCTCTTTGCTTATTTGCTTTTTATGTCCTGTGTTATTCCTTCACTTTACGTACTTCATAGTCATCAGTTTTGATGCTAAGCTCTTCGCTAATCTTATTATGACATCCGTTATTACTTCCATATTTCTTCGGTTTATCCTCAACCCATATTTTGAACTCATTACAACTTATTTCATTCAAATTGTCGTGTAATTTTTCTCCGAATTTACTATAGAGAACAATGTCGTCAGTGAATCTTATCGTTGATATCATTACACTGTGAATTTTAATCTCCCACCTAAACTTTAATTTTATTTTCGTCATTGCTTCTTCGATGCATAGCTGGAACAGTAGGAGCGAAGGCTGCAGCCCTGTTTTACATCCTTTTTAATCCTAGAATTTCGTTCTTGGCCTTCTATTTCTGTTGTTCCTTCTTGGCTGTTATGCATATTGACAGAGTTTCTCTGTGTGCATCGTGGGGTAGCACTTAGTGTTGCGGACTTGCGTGCTGCCGGTCGCCAGTTTCAGATTCAACCATCAGTAATTATTTGTTAATTACTACATTCAGTATGAGGAAGGTTCTCGAAGTAACGATTATATATCCTCGAATACTCTAAGTTTGCATAATTAGCAGCACTCTCTGTCATAGCTGTGCTTTCAATGCAAAGTGTATCTCATCGTCAATGCTGCTTTCGGATTTGGATTTCATTGTGATTACAACGTAGCATTGTTTGATGGGAACATCGGGTATTTCAAAATATCTATATCATCAGACTCCAGTTAGAGCTGCAGAGACAGGAACCGGAATGTAAGCAGTACATCGTTCGCAACTCCGTATATTAAAGAGACCAGTGGATTCCAACACAGCATTAAGTCAGGTACACATCAGGTATCCATCAGCGTTTCCCGTAGATGTATACAGGGTGGTCCATTGATAGTGACCGGGCCAAATAACTCACGAAATAAACATCAAACGAAAAAACTGCAAAGATCGAAACTCGTCTAGCTTGAAGGGGAAACCAGATGGCGCTATGCTTGGTCCGCTAGATGGCGCTGCAATAGGTCAAACGGATATCAACTGCGTTGTTTAAAATAGCAGCCCCGATTTTTTTTACATATTCGTGTAGCACGTAAATAAATATGAATGTTTTAATTGGACCACTTTTTTCGTTTTGTGATAGATGGCGCTGTAGTAGTCACAAACGTATAAGTACGTGGTATCACATAACATTCCACCAGTGCGGACGGTATTTGCTAAACTGTTCCTGCGTTAAAAGGAAAATTGCGGAAAAGGTAGATATCGTGTTGATGTGTGGCTATTGTGATCAAAATGCCCAACGGGCGTGTGCTATGTATGCTGCTCGGTATCCTGGGCGACATCATCCAAGTGTTCGGACCGTTCGCCGGATAATTAAGTTATTTAAGGTAACAAGAAGTGTTCAGTCACATGTGAAACATCAACCACGACCTGCAACAAACGATGATGGTTCAAATGGCTCTGAGCACTATGGGACTTAACACCTGTGGTCATCAGTCCCCTAGAACTTAGTACTACTTAAACCTAACTAACCTAAGGACATCACACACATCCATGCCCGAGGCAGCATTCGAACCTGCGACCGTAGCAGTCCCGCGGTTCCGGACTGAGCGCCTAGAACCGCTAGACCACCGCGGCCGGCAAATGATGATGGTGTTTTAGCTGCTGTCACGGATAATCCGCACATCAGTAGCAGACAAATTGCGCGAGTATCGGGAATCTCAAAAACGTCGGTGTTGAGAATGCTACATCAACAGCGATTGCACCCGTACCATATTTCTATGCACCAGGAATTCCATGGCGACGACTTTGAAGGTCGTGTATAGTTCTGCCTCCGGGCGCAAGAGAAATAACGGGACGTTGATAGATTTTTTGCACGCGTCCTGTTTAGCGATGAAGCATCATTCACTAACACCGGTAACGTAAACCGACATTATATGCACTATTGGGCAACGGAAAATCCACGATGGCTGCGACAAGTGGAACATCAGCGACATTGGCGGGTTAATGTATGGTGCGGCATTATCAGAGGAATCATTTTATCGATGACAATCTAAATGGTGCAGTGTATGCTGATTTCCTACTTAATGTTCTACCGATGTTACTACAACATGTTTCGCTGCACGACAGAATGGCCATGTACTTCCAACATGATGTATGTCCGGCACATAGCTCGCGTGCTGTTGAAGCGGTATTAAATAGCATATTTCATGACAGGTGGATTGGTAGTCGAAGCACCATACCATGACCCGCACGTTCACCGGATCTGACGTCCCCGCACTTCTTTCTGTGGGGAAAGTTAAAGGATATTTGCTATCGTGATCCACCGACAACGCCTGACAACATGCGTCAGCGTATTGTCGATGCATGTGCGAACATTACGTAAGGCGAACTACGCGCAGTTGAGATGAATGTCGTTACACTTATTGCCAAATGCATTGAGGTTGACGGACATCATTTTGAGTAATTATTGCATTAATTTGGTATTTACAGGCAATCACGCTGTAACAGCATACGTTCTCAGAAATGATAAGTTCACAAAGGTACGTGTATCACATTGGAACAACCGAAATAAAATGTTCAAACGTACCGACGTTCTGTATTTTAATTTAAAAAACCTACCTGCTACCAACTGTTCGTCTAAAATAGTGAGTCATATATTTGTGAGTATTACAGCGCCATCTATCACAAAGCGAAGAAAGTGGTCCAACTAAGACAATCATTTTTCTTTACGTACTACACGAATATGTAATAAAAATGGGGATTCCTATTTTTAAAAAACGCAGTTGATATCCGTTTGACCTATGGCAGCGCCATCTAGCGGGCCAACCGTAGCGCCATCTGGTTTCCCCCTTCAAGCTAGACAAGTTTCGTTCTTTGTGGTTTTTTCGTTTGATGCTTATTACGTGAGATATTTGGCGCGGTCACGATCAATGGACGACCCTGTATATCCGTGTATTTGTCTAAACATTTCTCTACTCCCTTCCATCGGCGATCAACTGAAGTATTTCTTGTGTTACCAAAAATGATTTCTTTTGCGAATACAATCCTTGTGCGTATGATTTTCATTCCAACTTCTGTGACCACTCGTTTTCGAAATGCATGCCTCTTCAACCAAACTGCTTACTGAGCTATTCGTTATCGTAATAGCTAAAGCGTGAGAGATCTTCAAGCGTTTCTCTTCATTCCTTAGTATTTCCCTATCCCAGTTCTTTGCGCATTTATTCTGCATGAGTAGATTTTAACTTCACCCTTTTCTTCATCACTACTAAATTGTGATCTGAGTGTATATCTACTCCTGGGCACTTATTACAGTCTAGTAACTGATTTTGGAACCTCTACTTCACCAAGATGAAATCTTCCCTTATGCTCCGGCCGTTTCCAAGTGCACTTCCTCCTCTTGCGATTCTTGAATAGAATATTCGCTATTGCTAGCTGAACTTTAATGCAGAACTCAATTAGTCTCTCTTCTCTCTCGTTCCTGCTACCAAACCCATATACTCCTGTAACTCTTTCTTCCACTCCTTCTGCTACAACTGCATTACAGTCCCCCATGACAGATTTTTCATCTCCTTTTACTGAAGTACCAGGTCGGTATCTTCATATACTTCCCCTTCTGCTTGCGACGTCTGCACGTATTCCTGAACTACTGTTGTCGGTGTTGGTGTGCTGTCGATTCTTATACCATCACTGAACTGTTGACACTAACTCACTCTCTGCCCTAGCTTCCTATTCATAACGAATCCTCATCTCGTTACGTTGCTGTTGACATTTCCCTGTACTGTTATGACTAGAAATCCTTGTCTTCGTCTCTGCTGACCCCCATTATATATAGATTGCGCCTTAGCGCATCCATTTTCAGATTTTTTAGCACATTGAAACTGCTGACATTCCATCCCCTAACTCGTAGAACGTTATCGTTTCCTTGGTTATTCTGTCTATTTCTCATGGCTATCTCCCCCTTGGCAGTTCCCTTCCAGAGATCCAAATGCTGAACAATTCCGGAATCTCTTGCCCATGGGGAGATCATCACGGCACTTTTTCAATTACAGGCCACATGTCCTGTGGATACAGATTATGTGTCTTTAATGCAGTGGTTTCCATAGCCTTCTGCACCTTCATGCCGTTGATCATTGATGATTCTTCCTCCTTTTAGGGGCAGTTCCCCACTCCAAATGTAAAAGAGATCCCTGAACCTCTATCTGTCCCTCCGACCTCATTGATAAAACCGGTGGAAGAGTGAGGGTGACTTCTTTATGCCAGAAGTATTCTGGCACCATTGCTTGGACTAATTTCACGGGAATTGAAGAATACATTTGGTGACAATCACTTGGCCGCCTTGCTTCGTTCGTCTGGGTTATTTTCATTCCAAGGTATCGGAATCCTTAACTTCGTTTACTTCTTGATGTAGCATTTTTGGTTTTTTGTCGCTGTTGTCTCTTCTGCCACTTCTCTTTACTTTTGTCGTGTCCGATTTTCTCACTATCCATATTCTGCACTCATTACACTGTTTCTTTCTATTGAGTAGATCCAATAATTCTTCTTCATTTTCACTGAGACTAGCAATATCATCAGGGAAAAGTTCATTATATCTTTTCACCCTGAATTTTAACCCTCTCTTGAGCACTTCTTTTGTTTGTGACATTGGTTCTTTGGTGTATAGATTGAACAGGAGGGACGAAAGACTGCATCCATATCTTCCACCCATGATATTCCAAGTACTTTGTTCTTGGTCTTACAATCGTATTGTTCTCTCTTCACTTTGTACATATATGTACCCTGTGTGATCAAAAGTAAACGGACACCCACAAAAACATACGTTTTTCATATTAGGTGCATTGTGCTACCACCTACTGCCAGGTACTCTATTTCAGTGACCCCAGCAGTCATTAGGCATCGTGAGAGAGCAAAATGGGGCGCTCTGCAGAACTCACGGACTCCGAACATGGTAAGTTGACTGGATGTCACTTGTGTCATACGTCTGCACGCGAAATTTCCACACTCCTAAACATCCCTAGGACCACTTCTCCCCGATGTGATAGTGAAGTGGAAACGTGAAGGGACACGTACAGCACAAAAGCGTACAAGCCAACCTCGTCTGTTGCCTGACAGACGCCGCCGACAGTTGAAGAGGTGTAATAGGCAGACATCTATCCAAACGATCACACAGGATTTCCAAACTGCATCAGGATCCGCTGCAAGTACTATGACAACTGGGCGGGAGGTAAGGAAACTTGGATAGCATGGTCCAGCGGCTTCTCATAAGCCACACATCACGCCGATAAATGCCAAACGACGCCTCGCTTGGTGTAAGGAGCGTAAACATTGGACGATTGAACAGTGGAAAAACGTTGTGTGGAATGACAAATCGCGGTACACAATGTGGCGATCCGATAGCAGGGTCTGGGTATGGCGAATGCCACGTGAACTCATATGCAAGCATGTGTAGTGCCAACTGTAAAATTCGGAGGCGGTGGTATCATGGTGTGGTCGTGTTTTTCATGGAGGGGGCTTGCACCCCCTGTTGTTTTGCGTGGCACTATCACAGCACAGGCCTACATTGATGTTTCAAGCTCTTTCTTGTTTCCCACTGTTGAACAGCAATTCTGGGATGGCGAGAGCATCTTTCAACAAGATCTGATCGAGCACCTGTTCATAATGCACGGCCTGTGGCGGAGTGGTTACACGGCAATAACCTCTCTGCAAAGGACTGGCCTGCACAGAGTCCTGACCTGAATCCTATAGAACACCTTTGGGATGTTTTGGAACACCGACTTCGTGCCAGGCCTCACCGACCGACATAGATACCTCTCCTCAGTGCAGCACTCCGTGAAGAATGGGCTGCCATTCAACCAGGTGTCTAGATGCTTTTGATCACATAGTATATATCACCTGCATTCCATATAGCTTCCTATTTATTTATTTTTTTGTTGATTGTCGACTCCACGGAGTGCTGTGTGCACAACGACGATATATGTTAAATTAGAAGGAAGGTCAGCGTTGGCCGTAATATTGAAGTTTTATTGACAGCAGAATCGATTTTCGATCACATAGTGATCATCTTCAATGCTGTACAAATTAAACTCAGACACTAGTATCAAGTTATCAATAACCAAAACTGAGAAGCGATCACAATATTGTGGTCTGCTTCGTGTGATCTGTTCCACAATCGACTCCTGCTACCAGCTCTTACCACTGAAATCGGGACTAATCAGAGGATGCCACAGTTTTCTAGTGGTCTAAGGTCTGACTGATATGGTCACGAGCCCAAGAGAGGCGCTCCAGGCGACGTCATCCTGTTAGCAAAGGCACCACTGTAGGTCTTCTGCTGCCACTGTCCATTAACGCCAAATTTCGCCGCACCGTACTCACGGATACGTTCGTCGAACATCCCACATTGATTTCTGCTGTTACTTCGTTCCGTCTTGCTTGTCTGTTAACACTGACAACTGTACGCAAACGCCGCTGCTCTCTTCTGTAAGTGAAGGCCGTCGGTCACTGCGTTGTCTGTGGTGAGAGATAGCGCCCGAAATTTGGTATTCTCGGCACTGTCTTGACACTGTGAATCTCGGAATATTGAATTCCGTAACGATTTCCGATAAAGAATCTCCCATGCGTCTAGCTTCAACTACACTCATGCTCATAAAATAAGGATAATTGCAGAATGTGGTGCCACACAACGTGGCACTACACAAAACTGGCTCTAATAGAATAGGCACATAGGGGACACACACGATAAAGATATATAAGTCCACGGTATTGGTGATAAGTTGTGAAAACCGTCCCGAAACACATGTGCTACAAAACGCCACTGTTTCCTGCCCATGTATCCCGACATCAATATGGGATGTGATCACAATGCACACTTCCACAGGCGGCACAACGGACTGGCATACTCTGGATCAGGTGGTCGGGCAGATGCTGGGGTATAGCCTCCTAAAGTGTCGTAGGGGTTTGAAGACGTGCAGCGATACGTCGACCGAGAACATCCCAGACGTGCTCGATGGGGTTTAGATCTGGAGAACAGGCAGGCCACTCCATTCGCCTGATATCTTCTGTTTCAAAGTACTCCTCCACTATGGCAGATCGGTGGGGCCGTGAGTTATCATCCATCAGGAGGAAGGTGGGACCGACTCCGACCCTGAAAAGGCTGACATACTGGTGAAAAATTACGTCCCGATACACCTGACCTGATACAGTTCCTCTGTCAAAGACATGCAGGGGTGTACGTGCACCAATCATAATCCCACCCCACACCATCAAACCACTACCTCCATACAGGTCCCTTTCAAGGATATTAAGGGGCTCGTATCTGGTTCCTGATTCACACCAGATGAAAGCCCGATGAGAAACTGTTCAGACTATACCTGGACTCGTCCGTGAACATAACCAGGGACAACTGTCCCAATGACCATGTAATGTGTTCTTGGCACCAGGCTTTACGGGCTTTACTGCGGCCAGGGGTCAGTGGAATGCACCTTGCAGGTCTCCGGCCGAATAAACCATGTCTGTTCAGTCGTCTGTAGGCTGTGTGTCTGCAGACAACTGTTCCAGTGGCTGCGGTAAGGTCGCGAGAACTGATGCGGGCACTGATGGTGAGATATCGGTCTTCTTGTGGTGTTGTACACTGCAGACGTCCCGTGCTGTAGCGCCTGGACACGTTTCCTGTCTGCTGGAATCGTAGCAATAATCTTGAGATCACACATTGTGGCACACGGACCTGCTGTGTTAAACCAGCCTCCAATCGCCATAGTATTCTACCCCTCATAACGTCATCAATATGTGTTCTTTGAGCCATTTTCAACACACAGTCACAATTAGCACGTCTGAAAACGCCTGCACACTTACTCGCTGCACCGTACTCTGACATGCACCAACGCACCTCTGCGTATGTGGACTGCTGCTAGCACCACCGTACGACGACCGCAGGTCAAATGCACCACGTTGTTCCACCATATATCAGCATTATGCTTAATTTATGAGTGTACCACTTCGTGTAGGAAGCCGTTAATTCCGGTAGTGAGGCATAATTATGCCGGAAACTTTTTCACATGACTCAGTTGAGTTCAAATGACCCCTCCGCCAATACATTCGCCTTTAATATCTTGTGTAAGCAATACTACCGCCGTCTATACATGTGCACATCGCTATCCCGTGACTATTGTCATCTCAGTGTACGTGCCACCTAGCTGAGTTCCAGCCATATTGCGGAACATTGCAGTTTCCACCTACCGAATTGTTTCTCAATTTGCCAAGCTCATGTTTCAGATTTGTCAAATCTTATCTTACCGCCGGTTAGCCAAGAACATTATCACGTGTCACATCGAACTATTCTATCCTCCGCTCTACCTCCAACACGGCAGCTAGCAGGTACTCACGAGTGCATAAAAAAGACAGAGACTCTTTCTATGCGCAGAGCCTCACATCCGAGCTGAGCGGCGCCGTGTGGCTGACGGTCGGAAGTACGTGGCTGGCCCTGGCGGCTCTGCTTCCCGGGGGCGCCATGGAGGCGTGGTCGCTGCTGCTGGGCAACGCGCCTCCGACGCAGCAGTGCTCTGGGGGCCGCCGCCGCCTCCTCAGGGCGACTGCGCTCATGGGCTGTATGGCCATCTCCACAGCGTACAACTCGGCGCTGGTCGGCAGGTGGGCGCACCCATCCGTCACAGTCCTCTTCCGTCTCTTGTGCAGGCCCAATAAAATACCACTGCCTTTGTTTCCCTTTCTGCTTCTCTTCACTGACTAGAGTATTTTTATGGAGTTTATTAAAAACTAAAAACCCACCTCGATTGCGAAAAAAGCACCTAGTGTTGTTAACGCAGGTTTCGGCGTAGATAACTACATCTTCTTCAGAATAACAATAAAACCCACAAGTGTCTAAGAAGACCTTTGTCAATGATTAAAAGAACATCATAGCTATACATTTATAAACGAAAAAGCAAAGGAAAACACAAACAGTACATATGTACAAAGTCAAAACCTCTACATAACTTAATGGTGTACGCTCCACCCCATACCGGCCTATGTTCGATGGTTCAAATGGTTCAAATGGCTCTGAGCACTATGTGACTTAACATCTATGGTCATGAGTCCCCTAGAACTTAGAACTACTTAAACCTAACTAACCTAAGGACAGCACACAACACCCAGTCATCACGAGGCAGAGAAAATCCCTGACCCCGTCGGGAATGTTCGATGGGCCATGACCCGCCATAAACTGTGTTCTTTTAATCACTGACAAATGTCTTCTTAGACACTTGTGGGTTTTATTGTTGGTCTGAAGAAGGTGTAGTTATCTACGCCGAAACCTGGGTTAACACTCAACACTAGGTGCTTTTTTCGCAATCGAGGCGGGGTTTTTAGTTTTTTAATATATTAACCAGCGGTTGATGACGCGCTGCGATGTTGAAGGTTCTTAAATTTTATGGAGCTCCTTATTATGCTACACTACTGCAAAAGAAATATCCATACTCGGCAGTGGTAAAGTGGAAAGACACAAGGAACTGTCAGATTTGTGGTTGCTCCAACAGCAGTTTGTTATAACTGTACAGCAGAGGAGTGCCTACAGGTAAACGGAATTAACTACAAGGAGTTGTTGTACGATAAAAAAATTCTGAGCAGGAACACTGTCGCGATTGAAATCAGTAACCCAGGTCGCAACTGCACTCCAGAATTCTGAGAAAAGCTGCGCCGTTCACATAACATTTCTCGCGGCAATGTGTTCTCGTTGGCACCGTAGTATTACACAAAGTGGACAAAATGAAACAGGCCGGCAAAATACACTTACAAAAAGAAGCAGTCTCAATACCAAAAAATTATTAATGTACAGTAATGAAATTACGGAAATACATTTGGCTAGGTAACATAAGTAAGTTTAAGAATTTTTAACATTGTGCAGCCCTGTCAGCAACTCTGGTAATTGAGCAAGTAACACGTCAGCCTCAGTTGCAGATAGAAACCAATCTTGACCCATGTTTCAGCCAAAATAATTTGTCCTTCTTCAGAAGCCAGTGGCACTAAATTATTGCATGCCAAAGTTTGTCCAAGTCAAGTATAAAACTGTAGCACCGTACTAACCAGTCATAAATCTACATTACTTGGGCTGAAGAGAAACAGCATTCCCCACTGTGCGGACGAGGTCGGTAGGCCGCGAGAGCTGCGCCGGAACTCCTGCAACCGAGGCTGACGTGTTACATGTACATACGTTCGTGATTAACACTGCAAGATCACAGGTTGATGTAAGCGCGAAATGAGCCATTGCGAATGTTGAATGGTGGTACATTAATAAACGGTGTAATCGCCGGAATATTGAATGAAAGCATGTATGCGTCCATGCATCGTGTTGACCAGGTGCCAGAGGTCCGTCTCTGGAACGGAATTTTGTACTGCTGGACTTGGTCGGTCAATAAACGGATAGTTAATACTGGTTGTGCATGACGCTGGTGTTATCGTCCGACGATGACCCATATGTCTTCCATTGGTGGTAGATCTGGTGATCGAGCAGGCCAAGGCAATATGTCGACCCTCTGTAAAGCATGTTGGGCTACAACTATGGTATGTGGGATAACATTATCGTGTTGGAAACAACTCCTCGAATCCTGTTCACGAATGACGGTACAGCAGGTCGCATCACCAGACTAACGTTCAAATTTCCAGTCCTGGTGCGTGGGATAACCACGAGAGTGCTCCTGATCAAACGAGTTCACACCCCCGACCATAGCTCCAGTTGTTAGTCCAGTGTATCTATCACACTGACAGGTTGGTTGAAGGCTCTCAAGTGGCTTCCTCCTAACCAACACAAGGCACCGAGGCAGAACCAGGTTTCATCATAAAACACAGCACATCTTCGCCCTACCTTCCCATGAACTCTCGCTTGACACCCCTGAAGTCGCAAATTGTGGTGCTCTGGGGTCAGTCAATGCATCGCAGATATTGTGAAAATGGAAAGTGCTATTGATGTGCGCTTTTCGCAGAATGGATAGGTAGTCAGGGGCTGGTACTGTTAGCCAATCAACAGATTGTAGTAATGCTTAGGAAAGTGTTTTTCCTTTGTGCAAACATCCACTTCATAAACTTTTTTTAAATGAAATAATGCCTATTGACAGACGCTGTCTCCATGGACGTACCAACTACACTCATTGATTTGCAGTGACGTATTATTGGAGCGTGCTCGGACATCTCTGCTGAAATAATTGCACATGGGTAGAAGACGTTCCATGCGAGACTGGACTCGTTTGTTGCTGCTGCCTATGATCATTTTGAACATAACCTGTGATGCTCAGCTGTCTCGTTACTGGTCAGAATCCATGTAGCTAGAGTATGAATTTGTGCTGTTCTTTAGTGTATGTTACTGCAGGTAATGTGAAGGAATTTTTGAAAAGACGGTATCTCGTAAAGGACTCGCACTAGAAACGTGCATGACATTCTAATTTACCTTACTTTTAGTTTGTTAAGGTCAATAGGCATCCTTCCCTTTAAAAATGTTTGTTTGCACAAGAAATGCACTTTCAAAGTGTCATTGCAATCCCTTTATTGACTAAAAATACGAGCTCCTGACTACCAACCCATTCTGTGAAAACCGCACATCAATAGCAATTCCCCTTTCCGCAATATTTGTGGTGCAAGTTTTAAGTGATTCACCGTGCGTACTTCAACGTGCTGTGATTAGACAGGTAGTGGAAATTGCATGTTACGATATCATAATATATTAATGTATTACAATTTCTCTTCGACGTGTATCCCTTCATGTACTCTATCACTTCTGTAGGCATTTATCACTTTGCAGGTCCTCTCTTTTGAGGTGGAATAATATGAAAAATCTTTAATACTTTTTAAAGTTTCTGTCTGGGTCTTGAACTTAGTATTTAATTATCCGTATTGCTTAGACATCAATGATAAAACTTAATATTGTGCTCCGCTGATTTCAGTAATCTCCGGCCTTTACTCGAATACTCTACCACAAAATTAAATATTCAGCTTTGAAACTCACTTTGTTATTATTTCCAGTCAATTGTAGTGACATAATCCTTTGCATTTAGTTAATTGCTCTCTTTATTTTTAAAACAATTAAGCCCCACTGAAAATATATCTCGGCAAGTACTTAGAAATCAAAGACACCATTTATGGCTTTTTGCATTGTTCACCATTTAATATTGTTTTCCAATAAATATCATGATTAATTTCCATAACGACACAAATGGAAATAAACGTTTTCGTGTATTTGAGCGACTGTACATAAGACGACTGTTATTTGTCATCTGCACAATAACTTAAGTTAGGTATTTCACTACCACACGGTACAATACATTGCCACATATTCAAACACCATAAGTTATACGTATATGTTATCTTGAGCGTGGCCACAAAGAGAACTGACGTCAATATCAACGTTCTGTTATTCATTTTTTTACAAATGTAATTATTAATAATCACCGCAGGAGAGTTTACTTAGCTTCGGGTCTCTTCCTATGATTGACGACCGTCGACGAGGTGACATGTAAAACTGGCGACTTGAATTTTCAGTGCCGCGAGAAGAACAGTCGACAGCGCACGCTAGAAACTGGCGATAATCGAGCAACGAAGCGAAACATAAAATACTTTGTAGTTTTACTTTAAACAATTATTATCAAGGAAAACCATTTACATATAGTACATTAAATATCGAGTAAGCAGTTTAATCTTCAGTGACACAGCAAGAAAATTCATATCTGTACAAGCATCAGGTAGGGGCGTGATTACTACTTCGATACATACCTTGCACAGTAACCATCTAACGCTACAGCGAAACTAGTAGCCTTGGAAGAGACGTTGCAGCCTACTGCGCACGATTCGATTTCTCAACGATCATAACTTTGTCATTAATGTTCAGTTCGTAACTTGTTTGTTAATATCTGCTACCTTTTGTTTCTCATGGACGAATAGAGTGAGTACATTTATGCTTGTTCCAGTTCGTGGGAAGCTTTACTACTGCATTCCTTCATAATATGCAAGCATAAAACGCGTTTCATAATTCTGCAACAGATCGGCGTAATCGGTATAGCGTTAGAGTTGCATGCATTTCTACGACAACCTTATTTGAAAAGCAAAGTGGTACTTGGATGCTTATTTGCTCCAGCGGCTTTTATAAAGGGAGCGAGATGTTTTTCATCAGGACAAGTTGCCTATATTCTATATACTCCGCAACCACTTACCTAGATAATCATCATTTATTCTTTGCTGTATTGTTTGGGAGGACGTATCATAATCGTGAAACGTGTTAGAAGGCTTAATTTCAACCATCTCACGGTTAACCTCAATTTCGTTGTCATTATGATCACTAAACAGTTGTACCGATGATTTTGACCCTTTAACAATTATTTAAGAACAAATTCTCTTATATGTTTTCGTCAGGAACGTACACAAAGTCCTACATTCGTATTAAGTGGACGCTAGTCGGGCTGATCTCCTTGGGCACATTTCGGCTGAATTAGACTGTTTTTTTCCTTCTTGCGTTTAATTTCGTGTGAATCTGGCGGAAGTTCTCTTTACTCTCCTAAAATATTTTTAACATCGATATTGAATCAAGACGGATCTTACCCAACCTTTATGTCCTTTGCTCCTAACATAACAGTCTAAAGTATATTGCACAATCCTTTTGATTCCTATTCCCTGGAAATCCACATCTTCATTCCCAGAAATGAGTGTCTGATTTTCACGGTTAAGGTAAGCTACAGTCTGTGTCCTGTCTCACTCGCTAAGCATGGAGAAATGCACCTGTCGCAACATCTTATATAATATCTGTAGTCACTGATGTTGTTAAGTGCCTTATGGTAACTCATTCCCTCCTCTACGTTAACTGAAACATACGGAACTGTTTGCTACTGGGTCCAAGATGGTTTCGTGAATCAGTTCCTTAATGAACTGTACAGTTTGGTTTTCAGAAAAGAAGTTTTGTACAGATGAATCTCCCACATTATTGTTGGCAAGTGGTATAGCCCACAGTACCACAGTATGATCAAGAATTTTACGAGTGATGTGCTCAAAGTTTTCTGCGAAAGGTCATCTCAAGAAAATGATTGTCATATTCGATCAGCCGTCGAAGGTAATAATTTTCACCTAGATTATTTCGAATTGTACTCTGTAATAACTTTACTGGACAATATGTAGTTCTTCACATATTTTAATGGGAATTTAAGAAATAGCAGCTGTTCACTTCTGGTTTCGTACAGCTCTCTGTTTCTAGAAGTATGTGTTCGCTACTGCCGTTAAGAAGTAGGACTCTTTCACGGACTTCATCATGGACGCTTGACTGTTTTCAGTCGTTTTCATTAAATGATCGCGCATCGACCGGTCGATCGCCATGGCTTTAAGAGTCGATCCTTCAAAACCTATTTAAAGGAACTTCCTATTTTTTTATTTTTTGGTCAAATAACAGTTTGTTGACAATGAGTGTTTCGCGCTGTATTTGTATGCGGCAAATTTGACCATTCTGTCTTTTTTTCTTCGCGTTATTTGTCTCCATTTGCATTCACGGCCTTTAACGCTCGTGCTAAACAACGGTCTTTCCTCCTCCATGGCGAGAACTGAGAGCGCTCAAGGTTTGCTGCGGGATCCGCGTCCAATAGGCAGGACGAAGCAAGTATGTGCACGACGGAAGAAATAGCTCGATTTCAAAATGACATTCTCTTAAATTCAAAATACAGTGAAGATAACTGTTGTTAATTAGTGTAAAAACCTACCCAAACGTTGTAGAAGAGGCATCGTATTATCGTTTTCTGGATTAATTTCAGCATGTGACGCAGCGTTTTCAACGATGAACGTAGTGAAATCTAGGTGTAGAAATAAACTGACTGATCCTCACATTTCGGACTATTGTAAGTCTCACTCTGACAAATTTTTCATCAGATTATAGCAAACTTGTCAATGATATGCAAAGCTAAGTGTCTCACTAAAATTTTTTCATCTTTGATAATGGTGTATGTTTTAATTTTTTTCCCCAGTGCAATATCTTGAAAATTGAGCAGTAAGCTTACAAACGTTTGTTGGAGAGAAATTTGCCTTATACACTCCTGGAAATTGAAATAAGAACACCGTGAATTCATTGTCCCAGGAAGGGGAAACTTCATTGACACATTCCTGGGGTCAGATACATCACGTGATCACACTGACAGAACCACAGGCACATAGACACAGGCAACAGAGCATGCACAATGTCGGCACTAGTACAGTGTATATCCACCTTTCGCAGCAATGCAGGCTGCTATTCTCCCATGGAGACGGTCGTAGAGATGCTGGATGTAGTCCTGTGGAACGGCTTGCCATGCCATTTCCACCTGGCGCCACAGTTGGACCAGCGTTCGTGCTGGACGTGCAGACCGCGTGAGACGACGCTTCATCCAGTCCCAAACATGCTCAATGGGGGACAGATCCGGAGATCTTGCTGGCCAGGGTAGATGACTTACACCTTCTAGAGCACGTTGGGTGGCACGGGATACATGCGGACGTGCATTGTCCTGTTGGAACAGCAAGTTCCCTTGCCGGTCTAGGAATGGTAAAACGATGGGTTCGATGACGGTTTGGATGTACCGTGCACTATTCAGTGTCCCCTCGATGATCACCAGTGGTGTACGACCAGTGTAGGAGTTCGCTCCCCACACCATGATGCCGGGTGTTGGCCCTGTGTGCCTCGGTCGTATGCAGTCCTGATTGTGGCGCTCACCTGCACGGCGCCAAACACGCATACGACCATTATTGGCACCAAGGCAGAAGCGACTCTCATCGCTGAAGACGACACGTCTCCATTCGTCCCTCCATTCACGCCTGTCGCGACACCACTGGAGGCGGGCTGCACGATGTTGGGGCGTGAGCGGAAGACGGCCTAACGGTGTGCGGGACCGTAGCCCAGCTTCATGGAGACGGTTGCGAATGGTCCTCGCCGATACCCCAGGAGCAACAGTGTCCCTAATTTGCTGGGAAGTGGCGGTGCGGTCCCCTACGGCACTGCGTAGGATCCTACGGTCTTGGCGTGCATCCGTGCGTCGCTGCGGTCCGGTCCCAGGTCGACGGGCACGTGCACCTTCCGCCGACCACTGGCGACAACATCGATGTACTGTGGAGACCTCACGCCCCACGTGTTGAGCAATTCGGCGGTACGTCCACCCGGCCTCCCGCATGCCCACTATACGCCCTCGCTCAAAGTCCGTCAACTGCACATACGGTTCACGTCCACGCTGTCGCGGCATGCTACCAGTGTTAAAGACTGCGATGGAGCTCCGTATGCCACAGCGAACTGGCTGACACTGACGGCGGCGGTGCACAAATGCTGCGCAGCTAGCGCCATTCGACGGCCAACAACGCGGTTCCTGGTGTGTCCGCTGTGCCGTGCGTGTGATCATTGCTTGTACAGCCCTCTCGCAGTGTCCGGAGCAAGTATGGTGGGTCTGACACACCGGTGTCAATGTGTTCTTTTTTCCATTTCCAGGAGTGTATGTATTTCGTGTAATTAAAAAGGCTAATTTTGGCTACGGTGTTGTTTTGTGCTTAAACCTTTAAGAATTTTGGCGTCAGTATATCTGTAAATGGACTAAATTGCATACAGCAGATCTCCCTAAAAAAGATTGAACACCCCTGTTATACAGATCATACCTAAATTAATACCAAAAACTGTCACAGCTGAAAGTACCTGGTAATTGAAGAAAAAAATAACGTTCCAGCACCAGAGGCACACATAAAGAATGGCATCTCGAAAAAATGAAGCTGCAAACATTACAATTCATAGTACTGTTGGTCCTCCTCTGTATTTTCACCCTTCACTTACATAAATTTTTCACAATGATAAATGACTAGGCGGAGAACTTGGTTGTAGAAGACTCAATTTTTGTCTGAGAAAATTCCACCGCGAAATTCTCCTCGAGGACCTTCTGGAAATACGATAGTTAATGCAATTGTGGAAATGTAAGAAGTCGTTGAGTGCAAATAAAAAATGTGTGCGGCCTACCTTTTCGTAGGGCAAAAACACCCCTTACGACAGCATCCCTTGACGGTTCGCCTTGATACCCTCCTAAAGCTCACCACACCAGTTCAGTACAAAAAAAAAAAAAAACAGCGTATATACGACATAGCGCGACGTCATTGCCAGTATACAAGCACCGACATGTAAGCAATGGATTAGTGTGGCATTTGTGTCTTTCAGGAATGCGTGCAGTAAATGCAGAAACGTGAACTATGGCGACGTTACTACCAAATACGTCCAGACAGGACCAATATACAGTTTTTTTTTTTTTTTTTTGGCTGCCGAAGGAAACAGAAGGCTGTGTGTGGAGCAGCTAGTCTTTTGGAAGGCAGGATTGTGGAATGTTGCGACAAAGGCGCTAGTGTTTCATAATAACGCACATCCCCACATCGCAAATGTCTTAACGCAGAAGCTACGTCGACTCAGGCGGGGGATACTCGAAACTCTGCCTATAATCTTGATCTCTTCACATGCGATTATCACGCCTTCGGTCCCTTCTAAAAGGCCTTAAAACGTCAAAGATTGCTGTTGGACGAGGATGTGCAGCAGGCAATGACAGACTTCTCAAGCAGCACGATACATTTTCTTACCAAACGGATATCTTTAACCACGTGCATCGATGGAATGACTGCCTCAGTGCACTATGTGAGTTTAACTGATAGGCATACCGATTCTGGTCTGCGCGGCCTTTGAATGGAAACTTTTTGGGTGTCCTTTATATTTCCAGAAATTACTTTGCTCCTTTGTATCAGAGTCATAGCGATACATCCAGCAGTCGCCCATGATAATTAGGCTTCTATGACGGTCCTTTAGATTGTCCTGACATTGCTGCCTCGGTTCGGAGACCTTTTTGAACGGTTGTGAGCAGTTCAACTGGTTCAAATGGCTCTGAGCACTATGGGACTTAACATCTGAGGTCATCAGTCCCCTATAACTTAGACTACTTAAACCTAACCAAACGAAGGACATCACACTCATCCATGCCCGAGGCAGGATTCGAACCTGCGACCGGAGTAGTCGCGCGGTTCCGGTCTGAAGCGCCTAGAACCGCTCGGCTCTTGAGCAGTGTCGCGGTACCGAGAGGGCGGCGAAAACAATCGTGTCCACAATGAGGTGCAAGATGGTGAAAACTGATCCCTTTACCATTGTTACCCAAATTTACTGTCTTAAAGCGTCAGGGCGGCTCTTTGGATATCGACTTTTGCCCTCTGTTTCGTCGGTTGTGATTTGAGGGCGAAATGGCGCACTTTGGTGGAGAGAAAAGTTGTCGCTGGAGAGAGATGACGGCAGTACAATCCTAGCAAGTGTGTCATGAAGTGGTCGTCAATTTGGTCGGCGTCGGCAGTACTTACGGTGTTTTGTGGACTAGCCGGCGAGGCTTGGCGCTTGGAGGCCCCTGACAGCTGTTGCTACGTGGACCTGGTTCACATATCTGCCATTTCGAGAATTTATGCTGTCGGGTGCGGACTTTTGGAACTGTTTTAAGGTGACTTTCCTGTGCTTACGTCGTTTTATTTGAACATGTCCTCTGGCCTCTACATCTGCAGGTGTGTTTACCCTAAAGTTGTTTTAAGTGCAGTTTGCTGTTTGCTCCTGAACTCTTAATTCATATTCATGACTTACTGCGTGGTCGGTGTGACAATCTGTTACGCTGAGAGTGATGCTGAATCGTAATTCAAGTTATCCGTGCCAGGGTGAGGGCTGTTTCCTTGAAAACATTAAGGGTGTTTGTTGTTTTGCCCTCTCTCAGTACTGGCGTTTTCTCTGCTCCAGGTTGCACTGTGTAATACATAACAGATGTCCTATTCGACAGTCTTGTTATTCCGCCAGATATTTTTTGGGAAATTTCGCGTGTTGCCTCTGCACCGGATAAGCAGTTACTGTAAGGTACATTTATAACTGGATATTTGGTGAACTAGTTATATGGCAATTTTTATGTGGTTTGACCCGTTAACTTTAAGACTTGAATTCATTGTTCCCTTGATTTGGCTATAACCCCTTAAGTCATCGTAATTTATTTGCCTACTCACTTGAATTGGTGTCACCGCTTAGGGATACTTTGGGGTGCTCTGGATTTACCTGTGTTAATCTGATTTGGTTTGCACATGGTTGTGGTGTCTGGAATTTAATATGTACTTGCGCACGTTCTGTACCCCAGGTATCAACGCTAACCTTGATTGCTTGTGTGCTTTGTACTGCCATGAACGGGCGTGAGTGTTCGAGCGTGATTGAAGCTAGTGATTCTCGTTTCGCACACCCGTAGTCTATCGGCACACTGTTTGTTCCTCAGTCGGTTCTCGAGCGTTCGTGCTGGTGCGGCATTAACTACGTGAACCGTTGTGTGCGATAGTGTTATCGGAGCCCACTCCATACGCGAAATCATATCCAAAATAAGCTGTATTCGTTTTGTACTATTCCTCAAAGTCTTTGACATAATTTTGGAGTGTTTACTTTAATAGTTTGTGCTTTCCAAGAGGTCAATGAATTCTTTGTTGAAGACAAGGTTCTTAATTTTGTGTATTACCATACCTTTGGGTTATATACTGAGATTTTTTTACTATTGCTGCATTTTTATATTTCAGAAGAAAGAAAAGATGCAAAGGTTAATTCTTTTCTAAAAATGTTGGTAGGCATGAAGAATTTCCGCCCTAGTTTTCGCTCAGAATATGGGGCTTTCTTGTTTCTGCTAATAGGGAGTATCAGGTATTGTTCAAAACTATTTTAGTAAACAAGGTTTGTGATCCCCTCGTTTTCCTGGATCGAGATCTTGCCCTTTATTACCATCATCTTGTTCTTTCTAGGGGTAAATTATTATTAGTAAGGTTGCCGCCCCTTGGATCTTGTTGTTTGTTGCAAATAAATTATGGCCATTGACATTATTCGTTCGACCTTTTGTTAATTGCTAAAATTTTAATTAACTGGTTCATGTGAAATGAAGTGTTACTTACTAAACTCTTGCCCACTAAAGAGTTGCTGTTAAAGTCATTCACACAAATTTTATAGTTCCTTTAAATTCAATTATTATTTTCCTATCTGAAAGTTTACATTGTCGAACTGTATTAAAATCATAATCTTTGTTTGAATTTAGAGAACCTTTATATTTCATGTAAAGTTCATTGTTTGTTGTAATTCTGTAACTTTTTATGAGTAAATCATTTTGTATCCAATAAATGGTGACGATCCAAAACCAAGGGGTCCAGTCCTTCCTCTAAACTCCTCATTGGCCGTTTTGGGGGGGCTGAGATTCCCCCATTATACACTTCTTTTGTGATTCCTGTTTCCTTATAGACAGATGGTCTGTCACCTCGTTCCTCTTCTTTTAGACGCATCTGATCACAATGTTAAATGATGCTGCATTTTCGTCGAACACTTCCACCGAGTCATAAGATACTCCACTTTGTCACAGAGCTGTACCATTCTATTTTGGCTCCTGTAGAGGGGTGAGCAACACCTATTTTCAACCTATTTTGTATCTCCATCGATATTTCTATGTCAGTTCATAGTGTTGCTTATAAAGTTTTATCTGTCATGGACATTCTTTGAATATGTATACATATTTCAGTTATGTGAACTTTTTGAACGGTGTTGTTTAAACTGTGCTGTGGATTTAAATAATTACTCGAATGATTGTTATAAAATGTACTGTAAATGATTTGGTCCATAGTTAGGGAACGTAGCGTTGGATGTAATGTGAGGAAGCGCGCAGCTGCGGAAGTAGTCTGGCGGAGTGGAAAAGGTGTAGTTGGCGCGCAAGTGGCAACTGGTTCTTTGTGACGGGTAAGAAAGGTTTGGGCTGAGCAATGCTGTGGTTAACATCTCCCTAGCAGCGGCGCATCATTGTGGCTCATATTCTTGGAGTTCTGAGCCAGAGGAGCTTAAGAGCAGTACTTATGGGTCTCAGTTGCTGCATTTGGTGATACTATTATCGTGGCATGGTTTTTGGTCCTGTAAAAATATTGTTCCAACTCCATGAATATCTGTCACAGGGCGACGCCAACAGTACTGTCATGACTACGAGTACACCGCCGCCATGTTAACACCCACTGAAAATTGCACCGCCAGTGCCACCAGCCTTCCACTGAATTGTTTAAATTTGCCACTCTGAAAATGAACCAGGTATTTGTGAAATTGGGTTGATTTTAATAATAATTGTGGCGTTGCTAAAAACTCTGTTTTACACCCGTGACTATCCCAAATCGCAAGCCTGGATAGGATTTCTGACTTAGTGAATTAAACTCCAAGCGTCCTAATTTATTATGTAAAGACTTATTCGGCAGCTGTAGAAGTAGTTGTTATTGCTTTCTGATGTGTCGAGTTATAGTGTTTAAAGTTCAGTTTTATGGTTTCAGAAATAGTCCACTTACACTGCATTTTTAAATCAATCTGCAGTTGTTTTCTTAAATAATTTTCCTTACCTGAAAATTGTAAAGTTGTTGGTTAAAAGAACAATCATATTGACCTGAAATGAAAAGGATTATTAATTGTTGCATTTATGCACTTTGATCAGAACTATAAAGTGTTTTCAGTGTTCATTTCATGAGAAAGTGTTTGAACTTGAATTTAATGTTGTGTTGGCATTTACACAACCAACTATATTTTGAGTAGGTTAAAAGACTGGTTATCAAAGCACATTTGTTATTTAAAGAGTTATGGTTTGTTGTGCTTTACTTAATAGTTATTGATGAGAATACTTACCACTTCTCATACGTATTTTGTAGTTTTGTTAATGAGCATGTGTAAAGTTGTAACTTTAATTTGGTATGCTGAAATCGGTGCTAATTGACAATGAAAGTGGGTTAAAAGCCGTGATCTGTCTGGGGACGTTAACCGTGGATTACTGGGCAACTGTTTCATCAGATATTTAGTCTAGGTTTACCAAGCAGACTAACATTAATGATAATCTTTTAATAGTCATACAAAACCGGTAATATATATATATAAAAAAGGAGAATTTAAATAAAAAGAAAGAAATCAGTTTATATTTGGAAATTTATTTTAAGATTGTTCATTGAAATTTCAGCATATTATACGTGAGTTATAACTGAGCTGGTGCCTTATTTACGATTGAAAAAATGTGAGATTGTAATCTTACGGAACACATAAAATATGGAGCCAAAATTGGGAGACTGCATACAACACTGCATTCATAAAATAACACACGAAGAACATTGAAACATAAGCAAGAAGAAATTAACCACAACCAACAGATTCAGTTTTTACCCAAAGAAATTACGTTCATACCACAATCCTGTCCGTCATGTAATTACCACACACTGGTATACTAAATTCATATTAACTCTTTGTGAAGTCTTCGCAAAAAGAATAGCTGAGGGCTACTTTGATGATTACACCACATGCTTCACGTGGTCAACTTGGTTTACACAAAGCGTACAACTCCACAATAATTTTGATAATTAAAATAAATTAGATCGAAAAGCAATTGACAAAAGAAAAACCTTGAACTGGTTACTAACGTCTTACTATTAACCTGATGGGTCAAACAGTTATATAAGCACGTGGTAGTGGTCTCGCAAAGTATACCCCACGTGGGCTGAACATAAAGAAAAGTTGCTATATTGAAAATATAGTCAAGACGAGACGTTATAATCACACAAGCATTCGCATTTAAGATTGATCTTAGTTAGAGTTACTGATCAACACGTAGTTCCACTTTACTCACAAAGTAGTAACAAAGCAACTACCGGAAAATAATCTGAACTTCACACGAGAATTATACTGCGCTGCAATTTAAGATAACATCGGATATTTTAGACCTAAACCCGAAATAAAGGTGATTAAATTTTCAGTTAGGCTGAACTTAAGAAATCCATTGTCCTACGGACTTAACAGACACGCGCTTAGCCGGAGATCTTACCACTTCAGACGCTCGCCACGGCCACGCTGCAACTGCCCTACTGCCGAGCGTGCTTCCTGAGGGTGGCTCACAAAGACCAACGGAAATGGCCAGAGGGGCAGCTTCCTATACCAACATGACAACGGACAGACAGGACCATACTAAGGATAGAAACCTCTTTGCTTTTAGGAAGCGTAGCTACCTGTTCCGACGTTGGTCCTACTGTTCTCTAGCAGACAGCCTTGTCTGCTACCCTCAAGCATGCAACTAGAAATACATATGCTCATTCATCCTCTCACACAAAAGGGAAGGGGGATGACAGTATCTTATCATATACAGTATATAAAAGAAAGCGGATGTAGGTTCCGTATGAGACTGTGTGACATGAATTACATATAAGAATTACATATAAACTGTGCTTTAAAGTGTAGTAGTGTGACAGATCGTTCTTGTTTATGTGTAAAAGTAACACGTTCCACTGCTCAGTCTCCTCCCAGATAGTCAGAAATGCCACAGTACATTTAGAAGAGGAATTTATTCCATAAATGGCAACAGATTTAAGAAATTAAACATGAAAGGAATCCAACAGAGACCTTTCATAACCCCAACGCTCCGGGAGAAGACTGTACAGGGAATTTTCTGGCCATGCTAGGACATTCCCAAGCAGGCTTCTCACACCCTACTTAAACCAAAAGTGTAAAAGAAAAGGCAAAAGGACACCAGCTACTTGCTAAAACACATTAATTTCAACACATCTTTAGAATCTACCAATTTCAAACAGAAAAAAAAGATCACAATCTGTGACACCTATTTAAAAGGTAGTGTATACCTAATTCGGTCAGCAAGTAAAAACAATGGTTCCTGTGTCATTAATATGAAAACAATTTCTGGTTGTTACCCTTATGGAGTTCACCAGTATTTGCTCATTGCAAGAGCCAACTGATCACAGGAAAATTTATGACTGTTTATTAACAAGCAAAATTTATGAAAATAGCAAAGGTGCCACAGCAATTAAAAAAAGAACATCAAATAACATCGGTATTAAAAAGCAGAACATAACAATGCACAATCTGCAAAAGCAACAAAATGATAAGAGAAAAGTGGTTATCGCAAAAAAATTCTATATCGTATAAAACTAATAATTTGTAGAATTAAAATAACTATGTGGCACTCATTTAATCAATCTACTATATTTCAATTAGCTAGCAAACAATGAGCACTGTCATTATACTGAAACTACAATAATTATGTGATTGTTACCCTTAAGGGGTTCATCACAGTAAATATGCCCCATGCAAAGGCTAATCGATCACAGTTCAATGAGAATAAAAAGCTATCTGACTGATAAACGAAGCAATGCCACAGCAATGAATTTACGAAACAAAATATCACAAATCTAATACATCACACAAAAACAAACATTGATAAATAAAACAGTACAATAGTCAACAACTAAAACAAAAAAAAACACCTATAAATAAAACACCTGCAAAATACAAGAGTCAAAGTCTAAAAAGGATAAATAGAACACCTGCAAAATACAAGAGTCAGTCTAATAAACACCAATAAATCGAACTCCTGCAAAACACACGAGTCAGAGTTTCTCTGACAGAAACACACGTATATGCACTGGACTAAGAACCGTATAATCACTGTTCACTGACACACTCAGTACTTCCACTGTTCCGAGGCACAATATAGGGGAAAGAGGGGGGGTTCATCGCCGCAGCTGTCAGTAGGGATTTTTTTGTCCATCTGTTGCGTGCGATCCCGCCGTCTCTGCCCTCTCATGAAGTTTCTCCCGTGTCACGTCATCTCGATTTGGTTCCATGTTTGTGTTGTCAAATTCGTGCGGTATCCTCGTTTGACACGCCAGGTTGATATTCCTGGGCAAGGATGACACTTAATGGCTCTTCTTTTGTGCCACCCTTAGCGACCAGAGAACATCGAACCATGATTTACTGTCGCTTGACAGTGGGCATCCGTCAGGAGATGTTGATAGGCGTCATTGAAGTCTGCCAGTTACTCCGGACAGTATGTGTCAAAAGGCTCCACGCCCTTTGTGTTGTTACATTCTTGGGTTATCCTCAATTGGCTCGCCGGTTTGATATTCCTGGGCAAGGATGACACTTAATGGCTCTTCTTTTGTGCCACCCTTAGCGACCAGAGAACATCGAACCATGATTTACTGTCGTTTGACAGTAGGCATCCATCAGGAAATGTCGATAGGCGTCGTTGACGTCTGCAAGTTTCTCTGGGCAGTACCTGTCAAAAGGATCCACGCCCCTTGTGTTGTTTCACCGCGGCCGTCTCGTCACGGTCGCGTGCGTGTGGTGCGTTGCCAGCAGATGGATTTCCGCGCGGTGGACTGCTCGCCCATCTCAGGTCATCACCTCGAGGAAGGGTCGCCCGGGGCGGCCGCCCATTAGCTCCAGGTACAAGGGAAAGTGTTTGCCGCGTACCTTCTTTTGTTGTCGGCCGCGCTCCCAAAGTGGCCTGGCTGACAGCATGTCCTGCTGGGAAACCCGCCAGTTTACAACTAGTCCGGCTGCTCCCGCTGTCTCTTAAGAGTTTTGCCGGTTCGCTTTCACGTTCTCAACTGCATTCACAGCAATTTTTTATCATCCTTATGTGATTACACAATGTCATACATAATACCACTTAGTATTGTCTTTCACAATTTTTAAGAATTTTTTTTAAAATAAAAGAATTAGATTAATCGACAATATAAAATAAAATTTAAATGACTTGACAATGTAAAAAAAATAAAAGTGAAATGACTTGACAGTATAAAAATAAAAATTTAAATGAACTGACAATATAATATTTAAATCCACATCACTAATGTGGTTCACTTACGTTTTAATAAATCAAATGCTATTTATTAATTCACTAAAATGAATAGGATTATGCCTTGTGCAAGTATAGGTCAGGACAGCGTAGGGTTCACATGTTATTTACACACACATACATGCACACCTGTTGTCTATTCTACAAACTAACTACCCATAAACATGCATTACTCAATATTCTACTTCTATCCACTACTAGTTAAGCCAATAAGCTACTTCAATGCTATTTCAACACCGTGTATACACCACTACAACATTGTTCTAATTCGTCCTCTTCTTGACTCTCGTGGCATACGTCTTGTCACATGATAAATATGGAGAACTTTCCTTAAACATACACATTAAAAAGAACAATGGTTATTTACACGCCCAAAACATTTATACCAGTTCGCACACCTGAAAAGAGACTCGCAATTATACATTTATCATACTCATATATTCACACATAAAACAGTAAGAAAATTTCACCCAAAATTACGTTATCACAACAATTAATCACGCAGATGACTCTGAGAAGGTTAAAAATATTTGCATTATACAGGTTATATTACATTTTCTTACCCATTTTGCTGCGATTTCGTTCCTTCTTTACGTTACCTTTCGCTTCCAAATCAGTTATTTCGCCTGTGGTGGTTATTCTGGATTCATTTCTCATGAATGGCAAAATTGTGGTCACCTCTATTCTGTAAAACAGTATCATCTTAACATATTGAACTTACAACAGACACAAAAGATCCGAATCCTCCTGTAGTTTAAATGACAAATGTTTTGCTTCATCCTTATTACCTTAAACCAAGCTTTCCTTCGTTCCCATAATCAAAATTATTTAATCATCCTCTACCTTCAAGAGGGAAATTTCCTCAGTACAAATCATATAGGCTGCAGTGCATCCCGCACCAGCGAAAACAGTAAGCTGTAATGCTCACAGCATCAGCAAAACACATAAACGTCGCTTTTCCAGGACAAGTATTAACGCAGAATAACTTTTTAGGCTTTGGCTCAACATCAATCAAGACTACAAAAAGGATCCATATTTCCGTTCCATTCTCCATTTGCTGAAAAGCTGCTCGTATTTGACTACCACAATCATATTTCAGAGCCACGTAAATTACACAAACCACAATTCTTCTTTCACCTTGAAGGGAATCAATATACTTACGAAATCCACAGACAGCACTTCACGTACTCAGCTATAAAGAACAAAAAAGACATATATCATCAATATTAACATATCATCGCATATTGGAAGCCAATGGTTCAACAATCGTATTATCGCATCCTGTTTTCAAGATTCCAAACTTATTCCTTTCTCAGAGTTCTCCTACCTTAAAATATTCATACAGCACGCATACTATAGTAAGAGATCCTCATTTATACTGACAGATATAGAATAGTAATAGATAGATAGTAGCACTGAAACCAGAAAATCGGAAACAAGGCTACTAACAGCTGGGGACCTGGGTTTGCCAGACCCATAATACCCACAGATCGGATATTCCCCTGAGTTTATGCACTAATTCAGCAACGATCTTGCTTTCCTCAGGAGCGACTCTTCTCAATTTACACACAAAAAAAACATAAACAGCATTTTACTCGTTCAGAAAGAAACCTTTTATCTTCACGTTTGAATCAAACTAAATCTTAATTGCACAAGGAGAGAAAAAAATTAAAACATCACTTCAGTCCATCACATAGAAACATCTTTATCATTAATTTTTATCAACATATTATTCAAAATGCATTTATCACAAATGTAAACTAATCAATTGTTTCTCCTCACCATCCTCTCTACTTCTCACTGTCCTTTCTACTCATTTGCCATGTCGCTCATTGTTTCCGATTGGGCGCCTTCTGCGCTGATCGTTTGTCATTGCCGGTTTTGTTCATTTCCATTTGCTGGATTATGTCTAGGGTTAGCTGGCCGAATTTCAACATCATGAGGTGCTCCGCCTATAGTCCTATTCCCACCGTGTTCACCGTAGTATCGATTCTGATTGCCGTAACTGTTCCGTTCACGATTCTGTCTACGTCCTCGATCATTTCTGTTGTTCCACCTGTGTTCGCGACTGTCACCCCAGTTTCTATACGGCCGGTCCCGATTATTGTTCCGTTCGCGTCGCGACGACCAGTCACGCCGTTGATTAGTAATACGGCCACGACTGCGGTCGCGCTGCTGTGCCCCATAATAACTTTGTGCCTGATTAGGCGGGCATTCTCCTGTATTGTATTCCAACTCTTGGAGAAGCGTCTTAAACGTTTCCACGTCCTCTTTGCATCGTCCCGCAAGAATGACGTGCCGCAAGTGCATCGGCAATTTGTTGATGCATATCCTAATTAGTTCCGCAGGCCCGTATGGGTTGTATAGGAATTGATTTGCCTGCAGCATGTGGTCGAATAGGCGTGGAGGGCTGCCGAAACCAGACTGGTTCAAATTTGGCAGCATAATTATGCCATGTTTGACCCTATCTTGTGCCGCTTCCGACCAATAGGCGGACAGAAAGGCTTGTCGAAACTCCCGAGTGGAGTTGCAGTGACGCGCTGCCGACCTCATGCGAATCGCCGGTTCGCCTTCCAAATAGCCACACATATATTGTATCTTATGTGAACTTGCCCAGTCGGGAGGAAGACAGAACTCAAATTACTCGAGCCATGCTCGTGGATGTATTCCTTTTTGCGAATTTCGGAATATCTCAAACTTTCTCACCGTAAGGAAATGTTTGAAATCAAATCCCCGCATTTCCTCCTGGCGAGGCCCTTGAATGTTTCTATTATTCTCATGTCTGCCCCTCAAATTACATTCTTCCCTGTCGTCAAAATCTCCCTCGTGGCCGGAGTCCCTCTCTGCACTGTTCGTACAGCTATTTTTAATGCTATTGACGAGTTCGGAATCACACGCCATGCGGTTTTCCAGATGCGCCACGCGTTCTTGTAATTCGCCTGTTACAGCTCTGTTTTGCCTGTTCACTTCGAACTGTCCCTTCTGAAATCTCAGAAGCGAACGCACTTCTTTGGTCTCTGCGGCCGCTACCGGTGTAGTAATGTTCTCGCTTTCCGTCAGCTTCATCATGCCTACAATGTCCGCTAATGCCGCAATCTTATCATCAATTTGTCTCTTGTCCTCCGCCCCAGTCTGCTTCAATTGTTCTACTGGCTGTTCCAACGCGTGGATCGCTAAACTGTTGTCCGCTATTGTGTTGTTAACGGACGTGGGACAATGCGTTTCCGCCTCTTGGACCCTCGAGAGTACCTGCTGGTGCTCCCTTTGGCGTTCTTCCCTCAGCTCTTGGAAATTCCTAAGTAGCCGTTCTTCGCTTTCTTTAGATTCGGCATCGCCCCTCCGCTTGCTCTGTTCTAAGGCTTGCAGACGATCATCGATTTGTTCAAATGTACGGCCTAATTCTTTCATAATATCACTTTTTATCTCACTTGCCAGATTGTTTATTCTTTGTGAGATATCATCGGACACTCTCTGCATCGACTTGTCGACTTTATTTGTCTGCTGGATTAGTTTTTCGTCTATTTGTTCGCCTAGCTCGCGGATCGATTTTTCGGATGATTCTTTTTGTTCTCGGAACGATTTTTCTGATTTCTGCGTCATTTGTTTCCCTAGCTCGCGGATCGATTTCTCGGATGATTCTTTTTGTTCTCGGAACGATTTTTCTGATTTCTGCGTCATTTGTTCGCCTAGCTCACGGATCGATTTCTCTGTGTTTTCTTTATTTTGTTGCAATAAGGCTTTCATGAGTTCTGCTAAATCAATTTGGTTAGTTGGAGGAAAATTGATTTCTGGCTCTGCTGTGAGCCCGTTCGTGCTGTTTTGCATTTCGTCTGAAGTATTCCCCATTGCATTTTCGGAACCGCCCGACGCGTTAATATTGGAAATCAGATTATCCCCTTAGTCCATGTTGCTTAAGTTGTTGGACCGCTTAGTTTTAGCTTGGTTACGTGTTTGCATTAGTGCAATTTATACTCAGTACGCAACACACTAATCACAATAAATGTGTCCCCCAAAAATTACGACAGTCACACGAAAGATACCCAACCTAGTACACACTTTTTCACATGCAAAACAAATTTTTTTATCTTTGATCGAAACAGTGGAATTTACAAGCGAGAATAAAAAACAGACAGACATATAAAACACACAAATATAAAAAACAAAACAAGACAAACAACGCAACGCCGATCAACAACGCCGTGAATCTTTTGAAAGTCTGCTCGGAAACAACGCAGAAGTTGTTTGAGCGCTGTAGGGAAAAAAAATTAAGATTATAACACGCTCGCAATCTAACATTTCAGAGATTCCAGAGTCTAGCGGAATCACAGAACAGGGTCGCCATGTGTAAAGTTGTAACTTTAATTTGGTATGCTGAAATCGGTGCTAATTGACAATGAAAGTGGGTTAAAAGCCGTGATCTGTCTGAGGACGTTAACCGTGGATTACTGGGCAACTGTTTCATCAGATATTTAGTCTAGGTTTACCAAGCAGACTAACATTAATGATAATCTTTTAATAGTCATACAAAACCGGTAATATATATATAAAAAAGGAGAATTTAAATAAAAAGAAAGAAATCAGTTTATATTTGGAAATTTATTTTGAGATTGTTCATTGAAATTTCAGCATATTATACGTGAGTTATAACTGAGCTGGTGCCTTATTTACGATTGAAAAAATGTGAGATTGTAATCTTACGGAACACATAAAATATGGAGCCAAAATTGGGAGACTGCATACAACACTGCATTCATAAAATAACACACGAAGAACATTGAAACATAAGCAAGAAGAAATTAACCACAACCAACAGATTCAGTTTTTACCCAAAGAAATTACGTTCATACCACAATCCTGTCCGTCATGTAATTACCACACACTGGTATACTAAATTCATATTAACTCTTTGTGAAGTCTTCGCAAAAAGAATAGCTGAGGGCTACTTTGATGATTACACCACATGCTTCACGTGGTCAACTTGGTTTACACAAAGCGTACAACTCCACAATAATTTTGATAATTAAAATAAATTAGATCGAAAAGCAATTGACAAAAGAAAAACCTTGAACTGGTTACTAACGTCTTACTATTAACCTGATGGGTCAAACAGTTATATAAGCACGTGGTAGTGGTCTCGCAAAGTATACCCCACGTGGGCTGAACATAAAGAAAAGTTGCTATATTGAAAATATAGTCAAGACGAGACGTTATAATCACACAAGCATTCGCATTTAAGATTGATCTTAGTTAGAGTTACTGATCAACACGTAGTTCCACTTTACTCACAAAGTAGTAACAAAGCAACTACCGGAAAATAATCTGAACTTCACACGAGAATTATACTGCGCTGCAATTTAAGATAACATCGGATATTTTAGACCTAAACCCGAAATAAAGGTGATTAAATTTTCAGTTAGGCTGAACTTAAGAAATCCATTGTCCTACGGACTTAACAGACACGCGCTTAGCCGGAGATCTTACCACTTCAGACGCTCGCCACGGCCACGCTGCAACTGCCCTACTGCCGAGCGTGCTTCCTGAGGGTGGCTCACAAAGACCAACGGAAATGGCCAGAGGGGCAGCTTCCTATACCAACATGACAACGGACAGACAGGACCATACTAAGGATAGAAACCTCTTTGCTTTTAGGAAGCGTAGCTACCTGTTCCGACGTTGGTCCTACTGTTCTCTAGCAGACAGCCTTGTCTGCTACCCTCAAGCATGCAACTAGAAATACATATGCTCATTCATCCTCTCACACAAAAGGGAAGGGGGATGACAGTATCTTATCATATACAGTATATAAAAGAAAGCGGATGTAGGTTCCGTATGAGACTGTGTGACATGAATTACATATAAGAATTACATATAAACTGTGCTTTAAAGTGTAGTAGTGTGGCAGATCGTTCTTGTTTATGTGTAAAAGTAACACGTTCCACTGCTCAGTCTCCTCCCAGATAGTCAGTACATTTATAAGAGGAATTTATTCCATAAATGGCAACAGATTTAAGAAATTAAACATGAAAGGAATCCAACAGAGACCTTTCACATGGTTCTTCAAACCATGAAATTTCAATGGCCCTCATGTCTTAGACTGGTTACTTAATGAAGCAAAGCAAAGGCTCCTTCAGAACCAGCGTAGTTAAATTTGCATTCTGTTTACTTGCTTAAAACTGAGCTTAAGAAAGAAATATTTGCTGTGTTAGCTATTCTATTGTAAGTTGGTTAATGCACAGGCATAGAGACCCTGTACTAAGCGATGATGTTATATTTCCATTAGTAGACCCCCCTGATTTAAGTCAGAATTATTTCAAACTCTTCTCTGTTTACTATTGCTATTAGTTTCATGTGTGTTGGTGACTGGTTCTATAAACTACTGCATTTATTTCATTTAAAGTACGTGTTGCTGAGAGAAATATGTTACTGTTTGCTATCTCATTGGCCATTTCTTTTTCTCACTTCCAAGTTTGTAATACACTTATCTGCAAAGCTAGGTTACTGTGTTGTAGTGTGAACGGATATAAAGAAAGAGTTTAGTGCGTGTGTCACGGAAGGTTAGATTAGCCTTAGCACTGCCTTCTGCTTTATTATATTGCTTCACATAAGAACGCATAGTTATGCTGATACGTAATATTACTACTTGCTTTTCTGCTGGGAAAACGTCTGTTCCTGACTCACCTGTTTACTGTTGGTTATACTGTGCTGGAGTGTTTCGGAAACGAATCTCAGGACTATTGTTCTGTTCCCATTAGGTTATCTCAAGGTCACAACTTTCTCAAAATTGCCTCGCAGAGGTTTAACATTTGCATCGACTGCCGCTTAAAGTAATCGATGTTACCGTTACACGTGCTTCGGTACAGTGGCGTGGAGATTTGAATTCATGTCAGGATATCTAACATGTACCTGCAAAGAAATAAAAAACTTCATTAGCTAAATTTTAAGATTAATTTCCCATCGGAATGGGCGCAAATTTCACCATCAACAAGAAATAAAACAGTGCAGCACATGACATTTTATAATTCTCTGTACTCTCGTACATAGAGGTAATCACGTGTCGGCCTCTCATTCGTATGCAGTACTGCCCTCTTTTCCGCAGTGAGTTACGGATTCATTCTAACACCCCTGTACCATTTCGTAAATCTTGACAAGGCTGTGCACTCCGCTGCTCCAGTTCTTCGATGTGTTAACAGGAGTGTAGAGCACTCCATTTTTAGCTGACTGTAAAATCCAAAGGTCAGTTGACCTTGGAGGCCAAGGTACAAACTCTCCTCGACACATTCGTCATGGACCACATCGGTCCGTTAGGTGTTGTCTTACATCGAAAGCAAAATGTACCAATGACTCATCACGCATTTTCTCAACCATTCAACATGGATGCAATTAGAGTCCAGTCGGTTGAGGATGTAATCATCATATTGGCTTTTAATAACAAGGATGGTATTTGTACTGAAGCTACTGGCAGGTCGTATCCCCATGTTCGCAGTACTCTTTAGTGGAGCCATGTTTACCAGACATTTTTGTTTCTGTTGTAGTGTAGAGAGTGCACATACAGCTTTTCGCATTGTTTAAATGTTTCTTGGGCTGAAACCGTGATTTCATACTCAGACTGATAGCTAGAAAAATATTCTGATATAATAGTCAGGAAACAGTTTTAATTTACAAATGAATGATAATTATTTTATTAGTAAAAGATTAGGTATTATAAATCATTAAATAACGTAGAATCTGCAGATACCAGGATGCATTACAGACAAGAAGTATTGTTAGAACCTAGATGTTGTATCACCTTCATACGAAAGTTTATAATTTATTGAAGTACACTAGTAACATGGATACATAAAAAAAAAAGATTTGCATCACATCGGTTCCGAGAGTTCCGAAACCTGTAAAGGAAATTGGAGTAGAGATCAACATAAACATAATTTCCGCCCTTTTTACTTCTCATGAAAACCACACATTGCATGTTGACCACCATGCAGCGAAACCTTCAGAGGTGGTGGTCCAGATTGCTGTACACACTGGCACTTCTAATACCCAGTAGCACGTCCTCTTCCACTGATGCATACCTGTATTCGTCGTGGCATACTATCTACAAGTTCATCAAGGCACTTTTGGTTCAGACTGTCACACTCATCAACAGCGACTGGGCGTATATCAGTCAGAAAGATCGGTGGGTCACGTCGTCCATAAATAACCCTTTTCAGTCTATCCCAGGCATGTTAGATAGGTTTCATGTCTGGAGAACATGCTGGCCACGCTAGTCGAGCGATGCTGTTGTCCTGAAGGAAGTCATTCACAAGCTGTGCACGATGGGGCGCGAATTGTCGCCCATGAATGCCTCGCTAATATACTGCCGATATGGTTGTACTATCGGTCGGAAGATGGCATTTACGTATCGTACAGTCGTTACAGCGCCTTTCATGACCACCAGCGGCGTACGTCGGCCCCACATAATGCCACCTCAAGGTAACCTCCATCTTGCAGCACTCACTGGACAGTGTGTCTAAGGCGTTCAGACTCGCCGGATTGCTTCCAAACACGTCTCCGACGATTGTCTGGTTGAAGGCATATGCGACACTCATCGGTGAACAGAAGGTGATGCCAATCCTGAGCGGTCCATTCGGCATGTTGTTGGTCTCATATCTACCGCGCTGCATGGTGTCGTGGTTGCAGAGATCGACCTCGCCATGGACGTCGGGAGTGAAGTTCCATAACATGCAGCCTACTGCGCACAGTTTGAGTCGTAACGCGACGTCCTGTCGCTGCACGAAAAGCATTATTCAAAATGGTGGCGTTGCTGTCAGGGTTCCACCGAGCCATAATCCGTAGACAGCGGTCATCCACTGCAGCAGTAGTCCCTGGGCGGCCTGAGCGAGGCATGTCATCGACACTTCCTGTCTCTCTGTATCTCCTCCGTGTCCGAATAACATCGCTTTGGTTCACTCCGAGACGCCTGGACACCCCTTCCTGCCACAAAGTAACAATGCGGACGCGATCGAACCGTGGTATTGACCGTATAGCCATGGCAGAACTACAGACAACACAAGCCGAGTACCTCCTTCCTGGTGGAATGACTGGAACTGATCGGCTATCAGACCACCTCCGTCTAATAGCCGCTGCTCATGCATGATTCTTTACAGCTTTGGGCGGGTTTAGTAGCATCTCTGAACAGTCAAAGGGACTGTGTCTGTGATGCAATATCCACAGTCTCTCTTCAGGAGTTCTGCGAACCGAGGTGAAGCAAAACTTCTTTTGATGTATGTATTATGCTGCAATTTATGTAAAAACAGAGACTTTAATATGAAACATTGTTACACCTTTCTTCATGTACTAGTTAGCACTAGACGGAAAATCTTAACGTATGATAAATAATAATTAAATAAAAATATACTCTAACCTGCGACAGTTTTCGCTGTTACTTACGATACATCCTGTACAATACCGGGTAATTATAAATCCCTCGAAATATTTTAATAAACAGGTATTAGTAAACTGCTAAAAATGATGTAACAAATGATACAGTACGTAAAGGCACTCGCTCAAAATATTTTTACGCATCGTGCCGGCACGTTAGTTCGGGAAATCGCCAACGGGAGAACCACCGACCTAGTTGCTGAAAATGGCGGCGAACCACTTAGAGAAAGCCCTTTTTCCGTTACCAATCAGTAGCGAGTGCTCAAAGAGTCTTGCTTGGTAAATTGTACAAGACACCACCAGTTTACAACAGCACAGGGAAATAGCATAATGAAAAAAAACATTAACAAAAATTAGAAAAATCTTTCAAGTTTGTCTCTCATGTAATGTATCATTTGTTACGTTGTTCTTGGCAATCTATTCGTATCGATTACTTTAAATGGTTTCTGGGCTTTATAATTTCCCTGTAAACAGTTACTTATCTGGACATACAACATAATTTCCCATTGTCACAGCTAGAGACTAACAGTGTTGATTTTACATAATGACTAGATTTTTCTAGATCATTTGGGCCATTAACCAGTGGCGATAATGTTTTGATGAGCTCGAGTGTTGCTGAGTGTACTGTACTTGTCCGTTCTGCTACCAGGTTGCAGAACCCGAGCAGAGAGAAGCCCGTCTCTACCATCTCGGAGGCATACGAAGCCGGGTTGCAGTTGTGCGCCGTGAGTACCCCGGGCTTCTCCAAGCTGCTGTTCACGGTGCCGCGCGATTCGTCCCGGTCTCGCAAGAGGGGAACCACGGAGGAATGCGTGCGCTGCACGACGCAGGGCGTCTGCATCGCGGGTGTGCCTAGCGGCCAGGCGCGCTACCTTCTGGCCGAATCCGCCTCGGCTGCTGTTCCGCTACCTGGAGGCGCATTGCGCGCTCTCGCCGTCTCGTTGCTCTGGCCAAGGGGATTCCCTCTCGCCGCACACTTCGATCGACTCATCGCTGAGATTGTGCAGGTTTTTGTTCATTTTACTTCAAATGCCTCTAGAAAATAGAACATATCAAGTACGAAACTCAGAAACAAATTATTATGCTGTAGTTATTTTACCTACATACAGAATATACTGTGTAAAGCACTGTAAAGTGCGTGGCAGAGATTACTTAGAATCGTAGCGCATGTTAGGGTTTCTTCTCATTCCATTTTTGCTGGGAAAAATTATTGCGTGAATACGTCTGAACTCAGATGTGAATCCATAGAGGGAAGGAGATATTCTTTTCGAAGAACGCTGTTGAGAAAATTTAGAGAACCGGCATCTGAAGGTGATGCCGAATTCCTCAACTGCTGCCAACATACAAGGATCGCGAAAATAAGATATGAGAAACCAGGGCACATATGGAGGCATATAGACTTCGTTTTTCCCTCGCCTTACATGCGGGTGGAACAGGAAAAGAAATGACTAGTAGTATTACAGGGTACCCTCCGCCACGCACCGTACGGTGGCTTGCGGAGTATCTATGTAGCCGTAGATGTAGAAATATAATTACAAACCACTTGGAAGTAGACTAATCTTGCCGTCCCAATCCATAAGCGGAATGATACAAGGTTGAAGAAGGTCTCTAGACTCTTCACTAAATATTGGTTTTTGAAACTTTGTTACTAGGCTTACGTGCAATAGTTGGTGTCTGCCTTCTAGCTTCTGCCGATACAAATTTCTCAGAATTTCAGTGCCTGTCTCTCACGATGTAACCAACCGTGTAACTATTCGTGACGTCCTTCTTTACCTACATTCAGTATCCAAGGTTATTCCTAAGTACTAAGAATCCCACACTTCTTTTTTTCTTTTGTGGGTGGTCATTAGTCTTCTGACTGATTTGATGCGGCCCGCCTCGAATTCTTCATCTCAGAGTAGCACTTGCACCTAACCTAACGTCATCAATCATTTCTGAATATCTCTTGCTATCCCTACCTTTTTTCTCGAGAACCAAAGGAGCTATATCTTGATGTTCGTAATCGCGACCCTTTTTCATGACAGTGTTTTCCACTTGTTCATCCCTTCGCTGATTCTGAGGAGATCCTTCTCATTCCTTATCATTCTACCTAAATTTCAACATCCTTCTACTGCACCATATCTCAAATGTTTCTGCTCTCTTCTTTTTCGATAATTGTATAGTCCATGATTCATTATCGTAAAGTTGTGTGCTCCAGACATGTATTCTCAGAACGTTCTTCCCCCAACTAATGCCGATGTTCGATTTACATTGTCTAACGCGCAGTCTATATCGACAAATCTTATGAGTCTGTCTTAATTTTTCTTATATATTGCTCTTATTATCAAGTACAACCCCAAATGCCTCTCTTGGCCTTTGCCTTTCATGAAGCAAAATTGTTCGTCATTTAACATACACTTTATTTTATTTGAGCAATATTCTAAGTTGGGGCACACCACTGATTTATAAGCGGTCTTCCTTCTAGAGTAACTATATTTTCGCTGTATCCTGCCAATGAACAGAAATTTTCCGCGTGCCGTACCTACGACTGAGCCATTGTGACCATTGTGTTCCATATCCCTACAAATTTTATGTCATCTACAAGAATAACTAGTCAAATTATGTAAACAAATTTGGATGATTCATCACAGTGCAATTTACATGTGGTTTTCTGTTTCTTAGCAGTTGTATGTTAACAGCATTTTAATTGGAGTGCAAATAGTTCATCGTCTGGAAATAACCACAAAATTACAAACCAAAAATTAATTATTAAAAACGATATGAGTTAAACAGAACACATGTTGTGCATGAGAAATTTACAACTCTACTACAAACACACCACGTGCCACACTTCAGTTAGGACTGGTTGTGTGAAATTACGAACTGGAATGCTATCTCGTGTCGAGATGCGGCTTTGCGATCCTTGGAGGTACAACAACAGCCGTGTAGAAGGTCAAACTGCTGGCATCGCTGCAACAGGCGTCTTGGCCGCAAACGTAAAAGTAGGTGTTGGATACTGGTCAGAAAATGGCGGTGGAACAGTGAGGCAACATTAAGATTTTCGAGTACTCCATCATTTATGAGCGAGAATTTGTCGAATTCGAGACGAAGACTGAGAGGCAGGTGCCTGGTCTCTCATCCATGACTGCGTTCCAGCCCACTAACCGTAGACCGTAAGCGGGTTTTGGCCAGCAAACGGATCACTGTCCGGGTTAATCCTGCGTATTGTCACCAGCGGACTTCTGGTGTAATGTACATTCAAGTTGCCAACGAAAGGCCGCCGTTACGAAGCAATTATACGTAGACATCCAATAAAACTGTACTGTAGTACTGAATGCATAGCCAAATAAGCAATACACTGATTGTTTCAAAATAAGTTTAGACTATTCTGAATAAGTACACTGATTTTGTGAACATAATCCATGGCTTTTATTTTCGATAGGCACACTCCTAGCGGATCTGGGACACTGTGTACAATACTAACTGTAAAATAAATTACATCTGTAGCTGTTATGTAACACACAATCATAACAGTATCTTCAAATGTAACATTTTAGGTTAGGGTTTATTGTGACTTTTACTGATATCGAATAAAACAATATTTTCACTGTTATCAGTCACTGTTAAATTTATTTCCACAACATGTTTCAAAGTTTTAAACCTCCATCAAATGATATGTGTGTTGTGTTACCACTTTGGGGTAGCCTGTGGCACTGCCTAGTGGAGAAAGAGCACACTATTCAAAATATGGTCCTACGGAGGTCTTTAACTAAAATCTGAACGTAAATCTCAATGTGAAAATAAATACCTAAAACAGAATACATCCAGTATTGAAAGGAACCTTTCTCTGCCGTTTTCCTCACATATAACATGTCACACTTTGTAAACAAAGCTTGTTTCTAGAAACTGTCAGGTGCAAAGATCGTACAAAAACAGATATACTATTTCAACGTACAAAGATGATATAGCAAAGCAAAACTATTATTTCAAAGTAAATCCTAAAGCATTTTGGAGGTTTTTGGTTGAGTAGGTGAATAGATATATATAAATATTTCAAATGGTTCTGAATCCTTTTCTGTCATGTTTATGTAGCGTTAAACCTTGTACTTATTTATTTAATCAAGTGACATTTTGAAACATTAAGTGTAGTAATTATGTTGCCAACAGTGGCAAAATTCCACATGAACAATTTATGTTGGGATTCTGAGATAAAACGTTGTTGTCAAGCCTATTAATTTTATCACTTCAACTTTTACTTAGTTACAACATATAACAGACGTAATCTTAACAACCTACAGTGCCGCCATAACAAAAACAATTATGCTCCTCTTCAGTCAATCCTTTCATCCTCTACCTCTGAATACAAACAAAAATTGTTTTTTATGAATAATTTTGCCACTGTTAACAATATGTTTTCAACATGTCACCCAGTTATATAAATGACTACAAAGTTTAAGCTATATTAACCTGAGAGAAGATGATTCATGCACCGCTTGAAATATTTCATCTAACATATCCATTCATCCACTTAACCAAACATCTCCATAGTGCTTTAAGACTTACTCCAAAATAATACTTTCGTTTTACTATATCCTCTTTGTACTTTGAAATAGTGTTTCCGTTTTTGCTGTATACTCTTTGCGTCTGTGAATTTCTAGAAAATCATCTTTGTTTACAAATTGTAACATTTTATTTGTGATGTATTGTGACACAGAAAGGACTATGACCACTGAAATTATTCGATTTTTGTTGTTTATTTGCACATTTATATTTAACTTCAATTAATTTTAAAGCCCTCCAGAGAGCCATGTTCTGAAATAGTCTTCCAAAGTCTATTTTCATTGACATCACTTTAATACATCTTAAAGCCAAGTGCTAGTCTTTTTTTTATGTGCTTTGGGCTGACAGTACCAGATATGACGTGCTTGTGCGATAATGCTCTGCATTTCTACAAGACGTTAATTTTGTACCAGTTACATGAATTTCAAGCAAATATGTTGAGCTGTGTATTTGTTGTCTTGCGGAGTAAACAGCAAAATGATGTTAATGGTCTAAGAAGTAAGTAATATCTTGTAAATCTGAATCAGCTTGCATCTAATTTTCTTTTAATTTTCCATTTTTTTCCAATGTGCTTTACTATTTGTATATTCCTGCTTTTATCATTGTACTCGATAGTGGCGTAATAGCTGAAATGTATATTGTACAGAAGAAAAATACAGAAACATACTGTCAAATGGCGGTGTCTCCTTAAAAAAAAAAAAAAACAAAAAAAACAAAAAAAAACACTGTATAATTGTGGCTTAGCCCTATCGAAAACTTTTTTTTCTGAAATAGTGTTTTGTTTCTCTACTGAACAGTGCCAGGTGCATCCCAAAGTCGTAGCACAACACACATGTCTTATTAATGCTGTAAGGTTACCGCCTCGTTCTTCTGTTTAAATGACTCAATGATACTTTATTTATAGGCTCGCTCCCAGTATCGCTACACTTTTTCCTAATGGTTAGGAAGTCGATTTCAATTGTTCTAGGCAGACATCCGAGAAACTATTATCAATAAAAGTCAGCGTCGACCTTTAACTAAATTTCTCAAACTAATTAATTACATGCACAATGGATAACGTTAATGGGGTGAATTTCATGAAGCAACACGCAAGAGTAGTGGGAGTTAATAATCTTATCATTACGACTGGCATATGTTCATTCATTAATTCATTCACTGAACTCTGCTGCAACTATTAATTCAGTAATTGTGCCAATTCGGTGGTGAAATTTGATTCCTTACGACTAGGCAAAGGGGGGGGGGGATTTAGTTCGCTGACAATTTGCATTAATTTATCCTAAGAGTGGCAAAACAATAGCTGCAAAATTTATAACGCTTTCTATCCAACATATTCTTCAAATTTTGAATTACCTTAACGATACAACTGCAGAAATTACCAGCAATACTCTCACTAAGTACAGGATAATCAACATAGTCAGCCTGATGACGAACACATTTCTCCCAAAGAGAGACCAGTTTGTTGATACCGTCACTGTATAGTATCTAACTTTGTTGACGGAGCCACCATCTTACCTCTGCTTATACCGCTTCATCACTATGAAAGTGAAATCCTCTAAAGTGTTCTTTTAAGTTTCGAAAACCGATGGACATCGGGTGGGACCAATTCGGAACTGTTGCAGATGTCACAGCGCTCGCGAGTAATCGAGCATTATCATGCTGTAGAGGAGGGTGCTCCATTTGTAGACGAACTCTTAGAATTCGAAGCTTGATTACAGCACGCTGTTTATCACTCATCGACATACTTATGTTACACACCTCCAAGTTACAAGCTCAGATTCGGAGCCCTCCAGCGGCAGAGAGCTGCAAATATGTAGACACGAAGAATAAAGATGTAGGATGTTAATAAAGTTTGTTTTATTTAAACTGCTTCAAGAGTTAACACATAAAAAACTCGGAGGCATTACTTTCAAGCACGCCCATTTATTAGCCTAATTAAACGATTTGTGGGTGAGATATAAATTGGAATACCACACTACTTATTTTATGTTCACGAGCATTTAACATTCGTTCATACTAAAGTCACTGGTATTGTGTGAAAATGTTAAATAAGAGCAAAGAAATTCTTCATTTAATAAACTGTTTCTTTTCTTTTGTAGTAATTGCAATACATGTGATCATGCTATTATCAAAATGCGGAATTCTAGTTAAGATTGTAAATACTGCTAAATAATACTGTGTATTCAGTCAGCAAAATGAGGCATTTTTTTCGTAGTAGGTACAGGTGCATTGTAGTTAACTGAACCAACAACTTTAAGTTCTCCTGGTAATTTTTCGTTCAAAGCGCTGTCTAAAGTCGTAATTTAGTATCTAAATAATACTACCACGTAAAATATTCTTATACAGCATGCTTCCTCTACCAATGTCCGAAATTTTCGAATAAATCTATTTCTCCTTTACAAAATGCATTTCAAGTTCGAAATGAAATCATACATAATCCATAGCGAATGTAACCACCTTACCCAAATGGTACACCAAACCTGAATACGAGAATCTCCCAAAATGGTTACACGTCTCCAGGAACTATTAGATGACAACATGCAGCTTCAGTGATCTCTAGCTCAACCATAACTGCCTGAACATAGCCATACTGATTTAATTCTTGTACAATATCTGAAGCAAGGACGGCAGTCTTTTAGTGTTGCTTCTGCTCGAAAGCAATATGTTTCTTCTTTTCATCTTCTCTTGAATCTCCAAGACTTCAACTAGTTCATACAGTGACTGGAACTTGACTTAGCCGTCGTGAAAGACTGATCCGCATCTCTTTACACAAACTACAAGAAACTATTATACAGTAATAATTTTAAGAAAACGTAATCACTGATACTGCGAAATGTTGATTTAAATTACATCCTTTTATTTTTTTAGTAGCACTGGCATTAAAAGTGGGGCAAATAGTGAGCACTCATACCGCATTAATTCGTTGTACCTTTTACAGTACTAAACACATCCACAGTTCCAACATAATGGCAGTCCTCGATTAAACAAAAAGTCTGTAAATAACAAGCATCAGTTGTAGGATCACCACTCGACAGGGACACTGTTCTGCTTTTTCCACGGATGTTACTTTACAAACAATAGATGCAAAAGAAAACTTGTCAGTGGTTTTGACATTATACTGTACCATACCATAAGCACAAGCGTAACCAAGATTTCCGGAATGAAATTTTCACTCTGCAGTGGAGTGTGCGCTGATATGAAACTTCCTGGCAGATTAAAACTGTGTGCCGGACCGAGACTCGACCTCGCGACCTTTACCTTTCGTGGGTAAGTGCTCTACTGTCTGAGCTACCCAAGAACGACTCACGGCCCGTCCTCACAGCCTTACTTCCGCCAGTGCCTCGTCTCTTACCTTCCAAACTTCACAGAAGCTCTCCTGCACTTCCCCGCACACAGTTTTAATGTGCCAGGAAGTTTCATATCAGCGCACACTCCGCTGCAGAGTGAAATTCTCGTTATGGAAACACATGGCTAAGCCATGTCTCCGCAATATCCTTTCTTCCAGAAGTGCTAGTTCTGCAAGTTTCGCAGAAGAGCTTGTGTGAAGTCTGGCAGCGTAAGTCGTGCTTGGATAGCTCAGACAGTAGAACACTTGCCCGCGAAAGGCAGAGGTCCTGAGTTCAAGTCTGGATCAGTGCACCACACACTTTTAATTTGCCAGGAAGTTGCATAACCAAAATGTTGTTAACATGTCTCTTCAGATATGTGCTTGTCTCAAAGAATTTTTTCTGGTAATATCGAATAGGTTATGATGCACGGCGAATATTTACAAAACGAAAGTCGTAATGAATGCGCATTGCTGTACAACAATACCGTAATTTCCAATATAGGTATCTGATTTTTCACATATATTTGGTTTGATATTTTCACTTCATGTAATGAATATAAAATCTCTGTAACTGTGTAAAATGCTAATGTACGCATAAACAACGGATAAAGCTTGGTAGTAAATCAGGGCTGAAAAATACTCTGACTAATATTTACGGACGAATGGCAATACCAGCAGAAAGTGACCTCGGGAAAAATCAGTCTGGATTACGAATAAATGTAAGAATACTCTACGCAATACTGACGATTTAACTTACAAGATAAGAATGAAGAAAGGCACGTCACATTTACAGCACTTTTATATTTATGAAATGCTTTTGACAATGTTTAGTGGAATACTCTTTGAAATTCTTAGGGTAAAAGGAATAAAATACTGGCATCCAACAGTTATCTATGGCTTGTTCAGGAACCAGACTACAATTATAGGAGTTGTATGACATGAAAGGGAAACAGGAGGAGATGTGACAGGGTTGTAGTTCATAGCCCGTGTTATTCAATCTGTACGCTGAGCACACAGTAAAGGAAACCAACGAGAAATTAGCGACAACAGGATTTGAATGCAGTCTGATGCACGACCACAGCGTCTGGATATGAGCGTGTAATCTTTGTGTCTTATCTGTCCGTTTAATCGTTTCGTGTAGATAAGTACTAAGCTCCATTCTTGGCTTAATTTCGATGGATAGCAGTGTAAAACTATGAAAAGTATCATTAAATATCTTGTGTATTTCGATGCTTAACTCATGTTGTGTGTGTGTGTCTTAGGCAGGCCTGGTGGAACTCTGGCTGACTAGAATCGACCGCAACCAGCTGCACTCCGAGAAAATGAATCAGACGAGCACGCCGCAGCAGATCCTCACGACCGGCCACCTGTCCGCAGCGTTCTTCGCTCTGTGCCTGGGTCTAGCGCTGTCCACGACCGTCTTTCTCGCTGAGGTCACGTGGTCACTCTACATCACTCGCCGCAGGCGCAGGGCGAACTGTATCAAGCCTCGCATGCGTCATGCCAGAATAAACCGTGTTACACGGATCAACCGGATGTTACGCAGTCATCCCTCTGTACAGCTCTATTAATGACATTCTGTGACTTGTGTACGTTTGTATCTCCACTATTACCAATTAAATATAGGTGTTCATAACACTACGTAATCACTGTTTATAAGACACTCAGAAACTGTGACATATTATAAAGCTTTATGTAGGTCTAACATTTTGTTAGGAATGTAGCAGGAACTTAGGTTTAATAGTTCTTTATTTATTTTTTTTTTTTTGTGACAGTTAAGTGTAATCTGTACTGATGACTGATTCCGAACGTAGGCGTTAATTTTCGATCCAGACCTGCATTAAAGTTCTTATCAAAGTGAAGTTCCACATAACAGAAGCTGGTACTACACAGTACAGTTTCACCTGTTGAAAGTCTCACAGTAATATGATTACTTCATATCTGTGTATGTCTGTGTTATGTGGATGTTACTTGAGTATTTTGCTATAATCAGCACTTTACTTCTGCTCTGGTTTGAAAATAAGCGGCTACGATCGCAGCTATTCACCATTATAAATTGCACGCAACTGCGTCACGAACTTAAATAAAGAAATTATATAGCGTTTTGGAGCACATTGTAAAATTACTTATGAAACATATAAATGTGGTAATAAAATATACAGTTTTATAGGTGAAAATGTAAGGTTCTTTGTAGCGTCGTAGGGATCTCTGAGTCAAATAATATTATAGTGGGCATGATGTTTCTCACAAGTCAGGAAACACCTTGGAACTGACGATGGAAGACTGGCTGTTTTTATAGGTTCTATGCGTTCAGAGCTAAAACTGAAATAAAATAATCAACAAATATCTCAAGAATATACTTTGTGCGTCACGGTCATCCCAATCGAAATTAAATAAACATTCGATTATCGGATTCAAGGCACGGCCTCTGCACAACACTCTCGAAATCAACAGATTTTGAAGTCAGCCATGACGCATTCGTACATGATCCAGCAAAAAGATCTTCCTTATTTCACAAAGTAGTTACAAGCAAAGAAATAAAAATACAGAGACAATACTTTGGTTTGCGAACAACAAATATTACGCCATTCTACGTTATAGCAGATACCTCTTCAGTTGTAAGGTTCTTCTTAATTTGCAATGCTTAAAGCACCACCAGTTTCGAGCTCTTACATGTCCATCATAAGGTGTGACACGGAAAATAAACAAGAGACCGAAGCTAATAAAAATAATACTGCCTATGTTCAGTACGTTCCTTCAACGCTTATAAAGTACTTATAACGCTTTTCATGCAACTTCCTTCAAATATGTTTCCCCTTTTGCATGTAAATCACTAATTCAAATTGTGACCGGCCGGGCTAGTTGGTCCCCCGAACTTTTGGTGCCAGTCTAGTTTACCAGTTTGCTTCCTCCTTCGTATACACTATTGCGTGCTCTACACACGCTTGTGGTTCATAGGGTTCGGTATATCGTCCATCGCGACTCTCGGAATCACAGCAGAAAATGTAATCGTCCTGGCGTTCATTGCGTATTTCCTTACCCAAGCAGTCGTTCGTTGTATTGGCTGGCGTCGCTATGGCGTTGACTTAGTTTGTACCGCACCTACCCCGACCGCTGATTTCTAAAATTTTAAATGAAACTTCTTTTTTGCTCTATCGTACGTATAAGTAGCAATGCGTGTAAAATTTATTGTTAGCGTCGGTCTCTTGTTTATTTTCAGTATCACACGTGGTGATGGGCATGTAAGAGCCCGGAACCGGTCATAGTTTAAGCACTGGACAATAAAAAGAACCTTACAACAGCAGTTTTTTTTTAACCTCTGCCATAATGCTTGGTTGCCAATGTTCCTCCAGCAGGATTGTCTGTAGCGAAGTTCTGCGCAGGGCAGTTGGAACATTTTACTAATTTCTGAATTCACGCAGAAGACTGTTTGATATCAGCGGCCACTTATTTTAATTTAACGTGCCTATCATATACTGTGATTCCGAATTTTATTGGAATACGGTTCATTAGAATTACTGGAACCTCACCATGTTATATTGTGCCGCTCAGTAAAACTGCTATTACTAAAGAAATTAGACGTTTATATTTAAAACGATTATATTTATATTTACATTTAAACAAGAAATCCTATGTAACTCACCTTAAATTTGCTAAGGAACAGAATCATTTTACTTTGACGACGCATATGCACATATTACGTATCTCAATAACTGCCTGAAAGATAATATTGTTAGTTCCCATGTCAAGAAACTAGGAAGATTAGGTGTGAGGTTTGACTCCGTTTTAGAAGTAGCTCCTATATATGATTTTAGTTTCTATCGCACAGTCGAGAACCAAACTAGCATCGTTTTAATCGCGAAGAAATGTGTTTTTCAAATAAAGTGCTACCCCATGGTATTAGCTCCCCGTTTAATCAAAACATGGCCCCTTCGTTGGTGGACCTTACTACAGCTGCCCAAGAGCAGTCTAAATCTGATAAACCGACAAAAAATTCCATCTCTCAAAAACTGAATAACACCATTGCACTAGAATTTCTCACAGCAAATAAATAAATCAGAAACAGTGGGACTCCGACAAGAAGTATGTTCATGTTGGCGACCAATCCATTTTGCGTGATATTAATAGAAAGCATCGCCATCGTGAGAGCGGATAAATGCCGCACATCAGCAGTGTTAATACAAGGTCGACTACGCACAGAAAGCACAAGTCTTCCTTTCTACTCCTCTTTTTAAAACATACTCATTTAACCCCACATCTAAGTTAGTTGCAAAAATTAAGAGAGCTCTAAAAGAAACATAAGCTTTATCTACATCATTTTCTTAAAAAAAATCAGAGAATAGCCACTTTCAGAGGTTTTCTCGGGCTCCATAAGCCACAGACTCCTTTGAGGCCTATGATTAACGTTATTTAGGCCCCAGATTATTTATTGGCTAAGGAATAGCAACATTTCCTCAGTAAGTATTATTTCTTCCTTGACGTTCATGCCTTTAAGGACAGAGAGAATTTAATTACACATCTCAAAGTAGTGACTGTAACCAGTGATACAAATCTAGCAAGTCTGGATATCATAAGCGTGTATACGAATATACCCTTTAAAGAGGTCATTGGTATTTCTGAATCCAACTTACCGCGATACTCTCGTCTTCATTCACAAAAAATTAACGAATTCCTTCGTTAGCTCAGAATTGTTCTGGAGCACAACTACTTTGCCTTCAAAGTCACCGTGTATGGACAGACTGATGGGTTAACCATGGGATCCCTCATTGCCATTATAACAGTTAACATTTACATCAATCACATTGAACATCAATTTTTTTCAACCCACCTCTAACACTTTTAAAGAGTAGTATGTTACAAAAGATAGGTCGATGACACCATAATTCTGTATAACGGGTCCGACGCCCAGCTGCAATTTTTTCGACGATACTTTAACGAAATGCACCCCAAGATTCGGTGTATAATAGAATAGCCTTCTGGCTTTACACTCTCATTTTTGGATTTGGAAATTACGTTATAAGACTGTAAGGTTCACTTTCTTATATTTAGGGAACGAACGACTACTGGTTTTATTATTCATCGCTCTTCAGTTCATCCAAGGCAACAAAAAAAGGGCTGCTCTTCGTGCAATGCTTTACCGCGCGATTGGAGTCCCTCTCTCTAAACAAACTAGAGATCATTGCATTTATAGCACATGCAAATGGTTACCGACCAAACGTTGTTGATGTTCTTTCCAGCAAATGCAACCGAAAGTTGCTCCTAGTAATCAGTACCAGATTACCCCATCATCCACTAGTGATAGTAATTCTAAAAGCATTGTTTGCATGATCCCATACTTAGGTGTTATATCCGGTAGCATCGGGAAATGGCTGCCTTCTATACCCCCAATAAAGTTGACTGCCTATTGAAGCACCACGAGACCAGAGAAGACAATCGCTACCCACAATCCGGTGTCTATCGCATCCAGTGTAGTGAGTGTCCTCACACCTACGTATGTCAAGCTCCTTCTGGCTTCTGATTGTTCTGTGTTACACTTGTGCACTTCTTACGCATATGCACTTCCTTGTTTTCACCATTGCTTTGATGGCTCTTAATTAGACATAGATGCTGTGTGGAGTATGCCTAGTTCCTATAGTGAAGACTTCAAGGTCCATTCAGTTCCTATTTTACATAAATGTAAAAGTCCTCTTTTAATAGAAGTTGGTATATTTTCAATTTCTTGTCCTATGACTATAGCGCCTCAGTGTGCATCGTTATTTGTGTTCTCACTAAAAATGTGTCAGTAATTCATGATATATAATTTCTCATGTCTCATCTTAGTAACCCTCGTTCAGTTAGTTAGCAGTTTCTGTTTTGCTCCTACTTTTAATGTGTTCCTTTAGTGCTGTTGTTGCTAGTTATTCATTGGTGTAGGAGTTTTTACAGTGTGGACTTTAAGGGTTGGCTAGCTTTCATTTTGTTTAGTAGTGAGTTGTTTCTTTAATAGGAGTGACAAATATGTATGTTCTTTTAACTCATGACCGTGGCGCACTATTTTGAATACGATTGCTCCAAAGTGGGGTTCCTGATACGGAAAATCAATTGGAAAACATAGCAGTGTTGTGTTGTCGTACAGTGACGATTTTACTTTGTTATGAACGAATATTTCTCCTGCGTTGTTCAGACAGTAGTCCATGTATTGAAGAACAATAAGTGGCACTGCAAGGACTGAGAAGACGAGAGAGCGGACACAAGGTATCTTAATCCGTTGACTTGTTGTTGTTGTTGTGGTCTTCAGTCCTGAGACTGGTTTGATGCAGCTCTCCATGCTACCCTACCCTGTGCAATCTTCTTCATCTCCCAGTACTTACTGCAACCCACATTCTTCTGAATCTGCTTAGTGTGTTCATCTCTTGGTCTCCCTCTACGATTTTACCCTCCACGCTGCCCTCCAATGTTACATTTGTGATTCCTTGATGCCTCAGAACATGTCCTACTAACCGGTCCCTCCTATTTGTCAAGTTGTGCCACAAACTCCTCTTCTCCCCAATTCTATTCAAAACTTCATCATTAGTTATGTGATCTATCCATCTAACCTTTAGCATTCTTCTGTAGCACCACATTTCGAAAGCTTCTATTCTCTTCTTGTCAAACTATTTATCGTCCATGCTTCACTTCCATACATGGCTACACTCCATAGAAATACTTTCAGATACGACTTCCTGACACTTAAATCTATACTCGATGTTAACAAATTTCCCTTCTTCAGAAACGCTTTCCTTGCCATTGCCAGTCGACATTTTATATCCGACCATCATCAGTTATTTTGCTCCCAAAATAGCAAAACTCCTTTACTACTTTAAGTCTCTTTTCCTAATCTAATTCCCTCAGCATCACCCGACTTAATTCGACCACATTCCATTATCCTCGTTTTGCTTTTGTTGATGTTCATCTTATATCCTCCCTTCAAGACACTGTCCATTCCGTTCAACTGCTCTTCCAAGTCCTTTGCTGTCTCTGATAGAATTAGAATGTCATCGGCGAACCTCAAAGTTTTTATTTCTTCTCCATGGATTTTAATACCTACTCCGAATTTTTTTTTTTGTTTCCTTTACTGCTTGCTAATATACAGATTGAATAACATCGGGGAGAGGCTACAAACCTGTCTCACTCCCTTCCCAACCACTGCTTTCCTTTCATGCCCCTCGACTCTTAGAACTGCCATCTGGTTTCTGTACAAATTGTAAATAGCATTTAGCTCCCTGTATTTTACCCCTGCCACCTTTAAAATTTGAAAGAGTGTATTCCAGTCAACATTGTCAAAAGCTTTCTCTAAGTCTACAAATGCTGCAAATGTAGGTTTGCCTTTCCTTAATCATTCTTCTAAGATAATTCGTAAGGTCAGTATTGCCTCACGTGTTCCAACATTTCTACGGAATCCAAACTGATCTTCCCCGAGGTCGGCTTCTACCAGTTTTTCCATTCGTCTGTAAAGAATTCGCGTTAGTATTTTGCAGCTGTGACTTATTAAACTGATAGTTCGGTAATTTTCACATCTGTCAACACCTGCTTTCTTTGGGATTGGAATTATTATATTCTTCTTGAAGTCTGAGGGTATTTCGCCTGTCACATACATCTTGCTCACCAGATGGCAGAGTTTTGTCACGATGCGCTCCCAAGGCCACCAGTAGTTCCAATGGTATATTGTCTAATCCCGGGGCCTTGTTTGGACTCAGGTCTTTCAGTGCTCTGTCAAACTCTTCACGCAGTGCCGTATCTCCCATTTCATCTTCATCTACATCCACTTCCATTTTCATAATATTGTCCTGAAGTACAGTGCCCTTGTATAGACCCTCAATATACTCCTTCCACCTCTCTGCTTTCCCTTCTTTGCTTAGAACTGGGTTTCCATCTGAGTTCTTGATATTCATACAAGTGGTTCTCTTTTCTCCAAAGGTCTCTTTAATTTTCCTGTACGCAGTATCTATCTTACCCCTAGTGAGAAAAGCCCCTACATCCTTACATTTGTCCTCTAGCCTTCCCTGCTTAGCCATTTTGCACTTCCTATCGATCTCATTTTTGAGGTCTGTATTCCTTTCAGCCTGCTTCATTTATTGCATTTTTATATTTTCTCCTTTCATCAATCAAATTCAATATTTCTTCTGTTACCCAAGCAGTTCTACTAGCCCTCGTCTTTTTACCTACTTGATCCTCTGCTGCCTTCACTACTTCATCCCTCAGAGCTACCCATTCTTCTTCTACTGTACTTCTTTCCCCCACTGCTGTCAATTGTTCCCTTATGCTTTCCCTGAAACTCTGTACAACCTCTGGTTTAGTCAGCTTATCCAGGTCTCATCTCCATAAATTCCCACCTTTTTGCAGTTTCTTAAGTTTTAATCTACAGTTCATAACTAATAGATAGTGGTCAGAGTCCACATCTGCCCCTGGAAATGTCTTACAATTTAAAACCTGGTTCCTAAATCTCTGTCTTACCATTATATAATCTGATACCATCTAGTATCTGCAGGATTCTTCCATGTATACAATCTTCTATCATGATTCTTGAACCAAGTGTTAGCTATGATTAAGTTATGCTCTGTGCAAAACTCTACCAGGCGGCTTCCTCTTTCATTTCTTAGCCCCAATCCATATTCACCTACTATGTTTCCTTCTCTCCCTTTTCCTACTGACGAATTCCAGTCACCCACGACTATTAAATTTTCGTCTCCCTTCACTATCTGAATAATTTCTTTTATTTCATCATACATTTCTTCAATTTCTTCATCATCTGCAGAGCTAGTTGGCATATAAACTTGTACTACTGTAGTAGGCGTGGGCTTCGTGTCTATCTTGGCCACAATAATGCGTTCACTATGCTGTTTGTAGTAGCTTATCCGCACTCCTATTTTTTTTATTCATTATTAAACCTACTCCTGCATTACCCCTATTTGATTTTGTGTTTATGACTCTGTATTCACCTGACCAAAAGTCTTGTTCCTCCTGCCACCGAACTTCACTAATTCCCACTATATCTAACTTTAACCTATCCATTTCCCTTTTCAAATTTTCTAATCTAGCTGCCCGGTTAAGGGCACGTAACCATGGTAATTGCTCGTAGGCATGAGTGATATGGTCGAAATAGTGTATGTCGTAATCGTATAGCACACAAGCAGTCATCCACAGTTACAGATGGCGTGAGCTCTCATACGAAAGTCTTTGGACAATAGCATCACCATAATCAAGATGGGCAGTATTAGTCATTCTACAAGTTAAGCTCGAGAGGGAATACTTCATCATATTTCTGCACTGAATGATTTGATGCTGACACCTTACAGACTGCAGTAGTGTATTCAGTCCAATCTACGTTGACTAATACTGTCACTCTTCATGGTGAATTAGTTGTATGAAGTTCGAGCCTTGAGTTCCAGTCTGTCTTCACCAAACATCACTCAGCTTTGTGTTTTTTTTAATTACTCTGTCATCGTTCATTTATCATTGACTTCAAGTCTATTTCTGATTTCCGATGTATTTCACAATGTATGTTTTATACAAATCTGTTTCAATTGTTGTTCTAGTCTTCTCTCGGAAGACTGGTCTGATGCAGCTATCCATGCTACTCTGCCCTGTGCAAGCCTCTCAATCTACGACTAATTACTGCAATCTACGTCCTTCTGAATCTGCCTGCTGTATTCGTCTCTTGGTCTTCCTTTACGATTTTTACCCCCCCCCCCCCCCCCACACACACACTCACTTCCCTCCAATACTAAATTGTTGATCCCATGATATCTCACAATGTGTCCCTTCCACCGATCCCTTCTTCTAATTAGGTTATGCCACAAATTACTTTTCTCCCCTATTCTATTCAGTTATTTTACTGCCCAAATAGCAAAACTCATCTACTAGTTTCAGGATCTCGATTCCTAATCTAATTACCTGAGAATCACCTGATTTAATTCGACTACATTTCATTATCTTTGTTTTGCATTTGTTGATGATCATCTTAAATGCACTTTTCAAAGCACTGTTCATTCCGTTCAACTCATCTTCCAAGTCCTTTGCTGTCTCCAGCAGAATTGCGATGTCATCTCTAAACCTCACACTTTTTATTTCTTCTCCTTGAACTTTAATTCCTTCTCTAAATTTTCCTTTGATTTCCTTTACTGCTTGCACAATTTGCAGATTGAATAATTTCTGGGACAAGCTAAAACCCTGTTTTACTCGCTTCTCAACCACTGCTTCCTATTCATGCCCTTCGACTCTTATAACTGCTGTCTGGTTCCTGTAAAAGTCGTAAATAGCCTTTCGCTCCCTGTGTTTTACCTCTGCTTACTTCAGAATTTCAAGAAGAGTATCCCAGTCAACAATGCCAAAAGCTTCCAATAAATGTACAAAAGCTATAAAAGTAGGTTTTCCTTTCCTTTATCTACCTTCCAAGGTAAGTTGTATTGTCAGTATTGTATCGCGTGTTCCTACATTTCTCCGGAATGCAAACTGCTCTTCAACGATGTCGCCTTCTACCAGTTTTTACATTCTGGTGTAAGGAATTCGTGTTAATATTTTGCGACCATGACTTATTAAATTGATAGTTCGGTAAAATTCACACCTGTCAGCAACTACTTTCTTTGGTATTGGAATTATTAAATTCTTCTTGAAGTTTGAGGGTATTTCGCCCGTCTATGAGGAAGAGTTTTGTCACGGTTAGCTCTCCCAAGGCTATGAGTAGTTCTGAACTTATGTCTTCCACTCCTGGAGTCTTGTTTCAAGTTAGGACATTCACTGCTCTGTTCAAACGCTTCTCGCAGTATCACATCTCCCATCTCATCTTCATCTACGTCCTCTTCCATTTCTATAATATTACCCGCAAGTTCATCTCCCTTGTATACATTCTCTATATTGTTTTTCAGCCTTTCATTTCTTTGCTTAGGACTGGTTTTCCATCTGAGCTCTTGATATTGCTTCTCTTTCTCCAAGGGCCTCTTCAATTTTCCTGTTGGCGGTATCTATCTTTCCGATAATGAAATATGCTTCTTACATTTCTCCTCTATCCATTCTTTCTTAGCCATTTTACTCTTCCCTTTTTAGACGTTTGTATTCCTTTCCAAGAGCTTCGTTTGCTGCATTTTTATATTATTTCCTTTCATCAACTAAATTCTATATCTCCTGCGTTATCTGGTGATTTCGACTAGGCCTTATATTTTCATCTATTTGATCTTCTGCTGCCTTCATTATTTCATCTCTCAAAGCTACGCATTCGTCTTCTACTGTGTTCTTTTCCCCGGTTCCTGTCAAACTCTGGTTCTCCTCCAGGACCCATCTTCTAAATTTCCCGCTTTTTGGCAATTTTTCAGGTTTAATCTACTGTTCATAACCAATAAATTGTGGTCAAAGCCCATATCTGCCCCTGGAAATGTCTTATTTACAATCTGGTTTATGACTCTCTGTCTTACGATTAGACAATCAATAATAAATCTTTCGGTTCCCCCAGGTCTCATCCCCGTATATACCCATCATTCACGTTTTTTAATCCAAGTGTTAGCGGTTATTAAATTATGCTCTGTGTAAAATTCAATCAGGCGGCTTCCTCTTTCATTCTTTTGCAAAGACCATATTTTTTTTCTCTCTGTTTTCCTAATATCGAATTCCAGTCTCCCACCGCAATTAAATTTTCGTCTCCCTAAACTATCTGAATAATTTATTTCATCTCATCACACATACCTTCAATCTCTTGATCATTTGCAGAGCTAGTTGGCATATGAACTTGTGCTACTATGGCGGGAGTGGGATTCATGTCTATCTTGGCTTCGATAATGCGTTCACTGCGCTGTTCATAGTAGCTTATCCGCACTCCCGTTTTCTTATTAATTATTAAACCTACACCGACATTATTCCTATTTGATTTTGTGTTTATAATTCTGTATTCACCTGATCAGTAGCTCTGTTCCTCGTGCCACCGAACTTCAGTAGTTACCACTGTATCTAACTTCAATCTATCCATTTCCCTTTTTATATTCTCTAACCTACCTGCCCAATTAAGGGATATATCATTCTACTCTCCGACACGTAGAACGCCAGTTTTCTTTCTCCTGATAACGAAGTCCTCCTGAATAGCTATTTTTTTCCTAAGTGATAATTAAAACTTTATAACCATATCTCTTATAGCAGTGACGTTTCATCAGTGCTTTCTCTACTGCTGTCTCTACTTTTGTCAGCTCGAATACGACACACATTTATGTTCGCTATCGACTAACTAGACTGCGGATGAAACACGCAGATATTCACAGCATGCTCAGTATCTCCTTCTTTACTACAACGTGATAATTATCATAGGTCATAAAACAATATTTCAGAATTTGTCCGTCGGGTATGTCAGCGATCTTCCTTGTGATCATGCAATGATTCCCAGTTGTTAGATTTATGACATCCTTCCACCTCAAATCCCTCATGTAGAGATAGTTTACAGCTGTGACTGATAATGGATTCTGTTTTTATATTCTGCGCGTTACAATGCATTTTCTTCTGTCTTTAGTCTGTGTACCAAGCCCGTATTATTCTTGCTAGCAGATGGTACTACATTCTATCAGGCAGTGGATATCTAGGCAATAAGCACAGCATCAACGTGAGTCTTCATATCTACAACCATGTTACAAATTACCTCATATTGTTTATTCTTAGCTCTTTGGCACTGATTGGTTACCCTATGATTAATATCCCTGCCGATTGAGCAGCTAATAAAATTACAGTTGCTATACCAAGATTAATTCCAGGGTGTTCTTCAGATGGAGAGCCCCAGTTTTCCCGGAAAAGATTCTTGCGTCAAAGTCCTTTGCAATACTGCTAAATGTATTAAATGTTAATCAGTAACAGATGATATAAAAACAAAATATTGTTATTGGAAATAAATTCCCTTAAATTAATTGGTATCTTTTATTTGGTCCTGTCGCCTCGTGCAGTCATAAGTCTAGAATCAAACATTAATTGTTATGTTTGTAGTGCTAGGGGAAATATGTACTTTAGATGGAAAGAATTAAAGCTGTACTTTTAAGGCCATTGCAACCGTGGCGGAAACGCTGGTTTTATCCTCGAAAGGTAGTTATTCTACGTGGCGCATCTCCACAAAAGAAAAACTTTTCTGGTAAACCTTCCGGGATGTAAGGTCGTGGTCCATGAAACTCTTCAGCTCCTAACGTTTCGTCCAGAGCTGCGCTGCTGCGCTGCTGCGCTGGACGAAACGTTAGGAGCTGAAGAGTTTCATGGACTACGACCTTACATCCCGGAAGGTTTACCAGAAGGTATGTCATCCGGGCGTGGAAGCCCTCATACTAAAAACTTTTCTGTTTGTGTGTAAGTCTGCATGATTATATAGCCGTTTTCTTTGAAGGTAAAATCTTGTAGGTCGTTAGGCCGTGTCATGTTCCTCTTCAGTGTCTTCTTCTACAATCGATATTTCGACTCCTTTGTTGGGAGCCTTTCAAGATCTTCGGTAATCCTGGTTAGCTGAGCAATATCAAAGACTAGTGCCACTTTCACGAATAAAAAGCAACTTCCTCGCGCTTATTCTAAATAACTGGGTTCATTGGCTTGAATATTTCTGGTACTTTTCTGTTAACTGACTCTGCCAGTGGAAGTCTTCGCGCATGCACCAATGACAAATGCATTACCAAATTTTAGGTCCCAAGTCATTTAAGTGACCGGAAGTAGCAGGCCCGGATTATGATGTTGAAAGAAGGGACGAATAGGTGGTTACCTGAATTCATATTCACAGGAGTGTAAGCCGACATCTTAAGGTCAATAGTACATCCACTGACAATCTAATAGCCTGAGGGCATGCGGCTCTGCTCGTAATCAGTCAAATGGGGAGGAAAAGGCTGAGGGCCTCCGTTGTAATGTAGTGGAATCAGATTAAAATGTTACTTTAATCCCGTCTCCGTAAGGCTTAAGTTTCTTACGACAGTTGACATGACGCCTATTCTAAATAAACTGTCCTCGTAATAAAATGAATCGCACAAAATAGAAAATTCTTGACTGCCAGAAATGCTGTAGACCATCTCAATATATTATCTCTACCACAATTTTCGACTCATTTCGTACCGGTCACGTGAATTTAAATGGCACATGTATAATACACACTCTCCCAGTCATACTACTCAAGAAAATACACAACTCAATGTCATTTTCGCTTGTATAATGACTCGCGACAGCAGACGACTGCGATAAATAAGTCTGTTTGACATTAACTGTATGGCACTACAAAACTACTTTATGAACATTAAATATTTTGTGATATGTTTTATCATTCTGTATGAAATAATGAATTATATTGTAATGGTATTCACCTTAAATGATTTGTCGAATGATACTGCCAAGCTGTAATCAAAAAATTTGCTCTTTGTAAAAGTTGACTCATTACGTTATGTAATCTTTTTACGCTTTCACAATCTTTAATTCTAATCCTCTTTCAGTACATGTAAAGTTCATTCTCTTAAGTAAACATTGACGTACAAAGTTCTCAACAGCTGAACCGTCTTGTCACCGCTGACTATCGTCAAAGACGAGAGGGATTTCAGAGGGTACATGTCGGGCGATGACGTGCCCCCGATGATGTTGCAACCAAATCTGCAACAGCCACTACACCAAGACGAAATGAACGCATTTGGCAATGGCGTGTCTCGAATTTATATCAGCAAAAAGCAGACTGAAATACAGCGTTGTGGATTTCTGCGCTACAAATCCACCGTTCGACAGTTAACGACATGTTACAAGTCTCGACAACTACAGGCTTATTCTATGATGGGAGTTTGATGTCCAATTAAAGCATAACACAATTAATATAGCAGACAGTAAACACCCGTTGTAAATTTATTTTCTCAGGGCGTGCACATTTATTTTATTCAATCCTCACAACATGCAAGATGTGGTCAAAATATTCGGTCAGCTTCTGAATGTTTAAAATCCAGTCGATTACTTAAAAACTTAGTCTCATCTAAATAAAGTCCTGAAAAAGAAAGCACAGCTAAGTAAACTTCAGCATGTAGCTAACACAGTTCGCAGTTCGTATCAGAAATTCTCATTAAGTTTCTACATCCCACACAGTTCAAATTTAGGAGCGGAATCTTTTGCCCAAGAACTTCTTTTATCCAGACTAGATGGGGTCGAATGTAACTCGGATTGCGGAAAATTCTGATAATCCTTAAATATTCTACTAAATGCAAACATTCGAATACGTACTACAAGATAAAATTTTGGCACCTTTTTGCTACGTAGACTCTACATTTAGGCTGTCTACTCATGTTTATTTACTGAAATAACGTTTTTCTTTTGTTTCGTATCTGTGTAGCGTTTGAGAGCAGCACAATCACATGGACATTCACTAACATCAATTCGGCTGGAGTTATTTCTAGCTAGAAAAACCACCAATTTTTCCAACTGTGATGTTACCTGCGCATGAGGCATTATTTCTTCCCCTGTAACGTCACCTTCGTTGTCTACTTCACCATTGCTGTCGTCATCAGTCATCATGCCGTAACCAGCATTGCTGTCGGTCTGCACCAAGGCATCTAATCCAACTATCGTCTACAACCGAACAACAAGGACTGTTTGCTAGCATTTGGAAGGATTCAGATGTATTGACGCTTTAAAAGCTTCAGCCTTGGACTCACAAATAAGCAGACTATTCTGTTCCATGAATTCAGAATCGCGAGTTCAGTGTCATGAAGATGCATGCATAAAAATGACCTGTTCAAGATTTAGCGATTTCATCACGCAAATCACAAGAAATTCCTCCTCTTCTTCAATTAATATACCCAGTTGCTGTCTTCTGTATACAGATTTGATGTTCTGTAGTACTCCTTTATCTTCAGTTGTAGAAGTGCCGTTATGTTAGGGGGGACGAAATTCACTCTGTCAGCACTAATGTGCTTTCCACTTCCAATAAACAATCTACTGTAGCCTTCGTCGTCACAAGACCCTCTTCCTCCGACTATCTTCTCACACTTGCCCAATATCATCATGAAACCGTTGTTTAAAAGGCCAAAAAAGGCCAAAACCATCATGAAACCAGTGTTTAAAAATGCCACTCTACATACATTTTTTTATACCCGGCAAACAGAAGTAGAAATAGGTAAGTTAATGCGGCTGAGTAGGAAAAGCAAACCGATAATGTTCGGATATAGCATTAGTAGTGTCCTGTTTGACAAGTCATGCTGTTCAAATTCTGGTCGTAACGTGACAAAGCAATATGAATTGGAATGAGAATGTAGGGACTGAGATAGGGAAGGCGAATACCGACTTTGATTTATTGGGAGAATTTTAGAAAAGTGTGGTTCATTCGTAAAGGAGACCTCATATAGGATGCTAGTGCGACCTATTCTTAAATACTGCTCGAGTGTTTGGGATCCGCACCAGTTCAGATTAAAGGAAGACATCGAAGCAATTCAGAGCCAGGCTACTACTTTCGTTACAGGTGGGTTCGAACAACACGCGAGTGTTACGGAGATGCTTTGGGAAATCAAATGGGAATCCCTAGAGAGAAGGAGTGTTCTTTTCGAGAAACACTATTGAGAAAATTTAGAGAACTGGGAATTGTAACTCCAATTACCGCCAACATACGTTTCGTGTAAGGGCGACGAAGGCAAGACACGTGAAATGAGGGCACATATGGAGGCATACAGACAGTCGTATTTCCCTCGTTCTATCTGGAAGTGGAACAGGAAAGGCAACGAATAGTAATAGTAGATGGTGCCCTCCGCCACGCAGCATAAGTTGATTGAGCATATGCATGTAGATGTAGATTATATTTCAGTGCACGCAGATATTTTGATTTCCTACCAACGGGAGAGAGAATTTATATCTTCCGGATGCGTTGCCACAAGCCATAATTGTAACACGATCTTTACACTCTTTCCCGAGACGTCTTATTCAGAATCCAGCGTCTAACTGGATTGTATCGGATAAGAAAAGTCCAGATTCATCTGTCTGTTTATAAATCTGGTGTGGCATTAAGTTCTCCGCGGAAGCAGTTTCTTCCAATTCTTTTTCGAATTCTTCTACAGCCATTACATCCCCCCCCCAAAAAAAAAAAAAAAAAATTCACCCGTCACTGAAAGCTGGCTTATCCCATGACGAGCTTCCCTCCTTTTCACCCAACCTCAACTGATCGTGAAATTAGGCTCACCAGTGGATTGCTTGCTGTTTAAGTTCAGCGCCTTTTGCTACAGGATTGGACCGAATATCGGGATACCATGATCTCTTTCCTTACTGGACCAAAACAATAACACTTCATCCATTGTTTCATTTCTTGCTTTCTTTATTATACCGCGTTTCTGCAAACTGTATTTAGTCATCATTTCGCAGTTGTGGTCTTTCTTTGCGGTACTTCTTCTAGTCTGCCACTCATTTCTCAACACCACATTCTGTAGCTATGTTTTTCAGCAGTTCCCTTTTGCCTATTCTGTTTAGTGGCTCCAACTTTTTGTCCATCGAAACATCCACTTTCTTTCGCATCGAAACCATTTCATTCTACCAAAATCCTTTTTCTTGCACCATCAAATGCAAAATTTATATTGAAGTCACCACATAGAACTAATTTATGGTACTTCCTACAAAGTGAATCAAGAACCCTCTCTAGCTTGAGCTGAAATTCTCTGAAATCAGAGTTAGGGAACCTGTAAACTACAACAATTAGAAGTTTCGTTTCACTAAATTCAACTGCCCCTGCACAACATTCAAATATATGTTCAGTGCAGTGCCGTGATACGTCTATGGACTCAAATGGAATGCTATTTTTCACGTACATAGCCACTCCTCCACCCGGCAAGGAACTCCTTGAAATAAAGCCAGCTAATCTGTATCCTGGTAAAGGAAGCCTCTGAATTGTCAAATTATTTAAGTGGTGCTCCGACATACCAATAATTTCTGAGTGAACATCTTTAAGCAGTTCACTCTTATGTGAATTGAAGAAGATGACCAAGTCGGTGAGATTGTGGCGTATGCCGATGACATCTTGGCTGTGGTTTAGGGGAACTCAAAGAGCTACGCCGCAGAAGGAGGCGAATAGGATACGTTCGAGTCTAGCTGCACGAAAAGCGTAACTTCACACAACACATTCAATCGTAAACAAAGAAATCAATTATGCACAAAATTGTCAGCATCTCATCAGAAAATTACAAGCCACTGCTGCATGCGGTGATAACCCATTACATCATTTTCACGTCCATCAGGTTACGCAGCAACTTCGGTGCACGCAGAACTGTGATGGGGTATGCTCCTCAGACTTTCAGGGGCCTTTGACACTACGCCAACCATATTTTACTAGTGACCTCGGCGTCTATCCAGTAGACATTACGGTAAGACGTCGTGCAGCCTCCTGTTCGTTGTGTAAAGGGAACTTGACGAAATGGCAAGAAATCTTAAGACCACAGACTAACAAACAAAGCCCAACTCTTAAACTGAAAGGTGAGTTCATGGCAGAACGACAACACTGAAACAGGTCGAGGCGTCTACGAACTGTTCCCTTGCATTGTAGAACGCCTATCGGTTGGTCATATACACTCCAGTCAGGTGACTGTACACGGCCAATATCCAGTTTATCTGCACAGATTTAACGGGAAAGGCCATGACATCTGTTCGTGTGGTCATATTCAAGGGTGCCCATACGACTCTTTGTAATGGTGGGGAAGGAGGCGGTGGGGGGGACATCTGGGGCTATGGAGTATTCTCAGCACTTTGTAACATGAGTGGCGACTTGTAAGTCGCTATAAAAAAGTTCCAGTTCCCGCTTAATATCGACTTTTAAATCATTTTCTTATTTTCTTCAAAGAGGAACACCTGATGATAGTATATGTTTTCCTTTCCCTAATAGCTCCTGGTATGTCCACCACTGATCATACAGGAACACCCGGCCACATTATTTTTAACTGTAACGCCTATAATGGGATTAGAAAACCAGTAGAAACTAGCCAACCACTGTACGGACATATAAGAAATAAAGAATGGTTGACAATAATAGACAATAATGGTAACAGCATTTACCGGCAAAAAAATACACATTTGCTACGGTGTGACAGCTGCAAAACTCCTCGCATCCTGCACAGCATCACCGTAGAAACATCAATGTTAATAACGAAGTGTAAGCGAGTGCGTCTAGGGTTATGGAAGAAATTAATGCGAGTGTTTCGTTAAAGAATGTGTGTATGTGCGACCAAGATCAGAGCGACGCACGAGCCAGAACTCTTAGTACCACGTCAGCCCCACATCAGCGTAGCTTCCAGTTCCACCTCGGCGATGGAGATGAGGAGATCCGCATCGAAGGGAGGTAGGTGTATAAAAAATACAGTGTAACACAGGGTCTTGAGCAGCCTCGATGTGCCTTTTCTTTTTGCGAGGCTGTTTTCAAACACACAAAAAATAAATATACAGATAATAGAGAGAAGGCCGAAATACCGAATTCGGTTCACAGTGGAAAATCGTAATATTGTTCCTCATTTCAGTCGTGGTAGAACAAGGGAATCCATATGCAAACGTATAGGGAGCTAAATAACATTAAACGATTGGAGGGTGATTGCCAGTTGGGATCTATTTGCTGCTACCTAACAACCAGAGCGCGAGTACATGACCTTAAATTTGTAATTGGCTTACCTGTACAGTAAGGGTTCGGTTATGCACGATTGCTTTAATACCTTATAGAAGCATCGAATTATCATGAGACAAATTAATTAATCAAAAACAAACCAGTGGAATTTTCTAACAGCACAATTAAAAGAATGGATTATCAAAATAAAAAATATTAATAATCTCATGCAAGAGGAAAATATTGTAGCCTAGAAACACAGAATTAATGTTCAATATCAATTTATTCAAATCTAAGTCACTCCTCATGGTAGCATAACAGAGATTTTCATTTCAACACACTAATGAAACAAGAAATCAAATAATCGTCTAGCCGAGCGTTCCGAGGCGCCTTGTCACGGTCCGTGCGGCTCCCCCCGTTGGAGGTTCAAGTCCTCCCTCGGGCATGGGAGTGTGTGTTGTTCATAGCGTAAGTTATATTAAGTAGTGTGTAGGTTAGTGACCGATGAACTCAGCAGTTCGGTCCCATAACACCTTACCACAAATTTTAAAAAAATGCGTTAACAGAGCAAAGAGAACGTTTGCGGGAAATGAAGAAATGTAAACCAAAAGCACTGAGCCATGCACCAAATCAGTTGTTGAGTGTGGTCTTCAGTCCTGAGACTGGTTTGATGCAGCTCTCCATACTACTCTATCCTGTGCAAGCTGCCTCATCTCCCAGTACCTACTGCAACCTACATCCTTCTGAATCGGCTTAGTGTATTCATCTCTTGGTCTCCCCCTACCATTTTTACCCTCCACGCTGACCTCCAATAATAAATTGGTGATCCCTTGATGCCTCAGAACATGTCCTACCAACCGATCCCTTCTTCTGGTCAAGTTGTGCCACAAACTTCTCTCCAATCCTATTCAATACTTCCTCATATGTGATCTACCCATCTAATCTTCAGCATTCTTCTGTAGCACCACATTTCGAAAGCTTCTATTCTCTTCTTGTCCAAACTATTTACCGTCCATGTTTCACAGCCATGCATGGCTACACTCCATACAAATACTTTCAGAAATGACTTCCTGACACTTAAATCTATCCTCGATGTTAACAAATTTCTCTTCTTCAGAAACGCTTTCCTTGCCATTGCCAGTCTACATTTTATATCCTCTCTACTTCGACCATCATCAGTTATTTTGCTCCCCAAATAGCAAAACTCCTTTACTACTTTAAGTGCCTCATTTCCTAATCTAATACCCTCAACATCACCTGACTTAATTCGACTACATTCCATTATCCTCGTTTTGCTTTTGTTGATGTTCATCTTATATCCTCCCTTCAAGACACCATCCATTCCGTTCAACTGCTCTTGCAAGTCCTTTGCTGTCTCTGACAGAATTACAATGTCATCGGCGAACCTCAAAGTTTTTATTTCTTCTCCATGGATTTTAATATCTACTCCGAATTTTTCTTTTGTTTCCTTTACTGCTTGCTCAATATACAGATTGCATAACATCGGGGAGAGGCTACAACCCTGTCTTACTCCCAACTGCCATCTGCTTTCTGTACAAATTGTAAATAGCCTTTCGCTCCCTGTATTTTACCCCTGCCGCCTTTAGAATTTGAAAGAGAGTATTCCAGTCAACATTGTCAAAAGCTTTCTCTAAGTCTACAAATGCTAGAAACGTAGGTTTGCCTTTTCTTAATCTTTCTTCTAAGACAAGTCGTAAGGTCAGTATTGCCTCACGTGTTCCATCATTTCTACAGAATCCAAACTGATCTTCCCCGAGGTCGGCTTCTACCAGTTTTTCCATTCGTCTGTAAAGAATTCGCGTTAGTATTTTGCAGCTGTGGCTTATTAAACTGATTGTTCGGTAATTTTCACATCTGTCAACACCTGCTTTCTTTGGGATTGGAATTATTATATTCTTCTTGAAGTCTGAGGGTATTTCGCCTGTTTCATACATCTTGTTCACCAGATGGTAGAGTTTTGTCAGGACTGGCTTTCCCAACGCCGTCAGTAGTTCCAATGGAATGTTGTCTACTCCGGGGGCCTTGTTTCGACTCAGGTCTTTCGGTGCTCTGTCAAACTCTTCACGCAGTATCGTATCTCCCATTTCATCTTCATCTACATCCTCTTCCATTTCCTTAATATAGTCCTCAAGTACATCGCCCTTGTATAGACCCTCTATATAGTCCTTCCACCTTTCTGCTTTCCCTTCTTTGCTTAGAACTAGGTTTCCATCTGAGCTCTTGATGTTCATACAAGTGGTTCTCTTATCTCCAAAGGTCTCTTTAATTTTCCTGTAGGCAGTATCTATCTTACCCCTAGTGAGATAAGCTTCTACATCCTTACATTTGTCCTCTAGCCATCCCTGCTTAGCCATTTTGCACTTCCTGTCGATCTCATTTTTGAGACGTTTGTATTCCTTTTTGCCTGCTTCATTTACTGCATTTTTATATTTTCTCCTTTCATCAATTAAATTCAATATTTCTTCTGTTACCCAAGGATTTCTACTAGCCCTCGTCTTTTTACCTACTTGATCCTCTGCTGCCTTCACTACTTCATCCCTCAGAGCTACCCATTCTTCTTCTACTGTATTTCTTTCCCCCATTCCTGTCAATTGTTCCCTTATGCTCTCCCTGAAACTCTGTACAACATCTAGTTCTTTCAGTGTATCCAGGTCCCATCTCCTTAAATTCCCACCTTTTTGCAGTTTCTTCAGTTTTAATCTACAGGTCATAACCAATAGATTGTGGTCAGAGTCCACATCTGCCCCTGGAAATGTCTTACAATTTAAAACCTGGTTCCTAAATCTCTGTCTTACCATTATATAATCTATCTGATATCTTTTAGTATCTCCAGGGTTCTTCCATGTATACAACCTTCTATCACGATTCTTAAACCAAGTGTTAGCTATGATTAAGTTGTGCTCTGTGCAAAATTCTACCAGGCGGCTTCCTCTTTCATTTCTTAGCCCCAATCCATATTCACCTACTACGTTTCCTTCTCTCCCTTTTCCTACTGACGAATTCCAGTCACCCATGACTATTAAATTTTCGTTTCCCTTCACTATCTGAATAATTTCTTTTATTTCATCATACATTTCTTCAATTTCTTCGTCATCTGCAGAGCTAGTTGGCATATAAACTTGTACTACTGTAGTAGGTGTGGGCTTCGTGTCTATCTTTTCCACAATAATGCGTTCACTATGCTGTTTGTAGTTGCTTACCCGCATTCCTATTATCCTATTCATTATTAAACCTACTCCTGCATTACCCCTATTTGACTTTGTGTTTATAACCCTGTAGTCACCTGACCAGAAGTCTTGTTCCTCCTGCCACCGAACTTCACTAATTCCCACTATATCTAAGTTTAACCTATCCATTCCCCTTTTTAAATTTTCTAACCTACCTGCCAGATTAAGAGATCTGACATTCCACGCTCCGATCCATAGAACGCCATTTTCTTTCTTCTGATAACGACATCCTCTTGAGTAGTCCCCGCCCGGAGATCCGAATGGGGGACTACTTTACCTCCGGAATATTTTACCCAAGAGGACGCCATCATCATTTAATCATACAGTAAAGCTGCATGCCCTCGGGAAAAATTACGGCCGTAGTTTCCCCTTGCTTTCAGCTGTTCGCAGTACCAGCACAGCAAGGCCATTTTGGTTATTGTTACAAGGCGAGATCAGTCAATCATCCAGACTGTTGCCCTTGCAACTACTGATAAGGCTGCTGCCCCTCTTCAGGAACCACACGTTTGTCTGGCCTCTCAACAGATACCCCTCCTTTGTGGTTGTACCTACGGTACGGCTATCTGTATCGCTGAGGCACGCAAGCCTCCCCACCAACGGCAAGGTCCATGGTTCATGGAGGGAGTTAAACTGAATGAAATTACTAAAGCTCATTAGTTCACTCAAGACATCATGCAATACGAAATTCATATTGACGAAAACTCAGTCACTGATAGCTACACCAGCAGTCAGAGTTAAAATATTTATACGTCCGATACTATTACACAGTGACGTATTGCTAAGTCCCAAATACGCGCACATCGAAACCATTCTAAGTACCAACCAACACTTATACCCACACGGTTCACCAGCTATGCAAAACCTACCGAACAACCATTCCAACCAAGACACAAACATCAAAAGCTGCTCTGCCAACCTGTTTAAAACCTTGACTGGAGCAACGTACAGCTAGATCACCATTCTTATCATTGTACTAATTAGAATTTTTGCATATTTCAGACAAATGTTTTAGTTAATTTGCAATTTGATGTTACGTTATTCAATGCTTAAATTACTGTATATGCATTGTAATAAAGTTAATGGGCTCATCTCCTTGTTACGATTTCAAAGCTGTGTTAAGCTTGTCTGTAGCAAGTCTGGAAGTGTTTTTTGTGATTTTAGTGAATATTCGAAGCATCAGTCTCAGCGCAGTCAAAACTATGCTATTTTGCTTTACCTCCATAAGCACGTGGCGGTGCAGTTTACCCACGGCCAAATGGTGTCCAAGTAATGAGCACAACTCGGCCAGCCAAACACCTACACCCCACCTTCTTTCACAGTTCACTGTAATGGCTTGGAACCTGGCTCAGCTCCCACTCACCTACCTGGTATAGCCGTTCCACAGTAATTGCCAGCTATGTATCGCTCAGTCAACCAAACATCGCTCGTATCGTCACATAATGATAAGTTTAGAAACCACACAGGAATTCCATTGCAGAATAGAGCACGGAACATTGGAGCAAGGGTGACTGGCGGTAGCAGCAGAAGTAGAACGTTGCATTACTTTAAGACACTCGCTAAACCGGCAGATTACATATAGGTTAAATAGCAGTTAATCTACAATACTTACGTTTAAAACTGTTTAACGCTCCGCATCATACTGCAATTACTTATCATGTATTTTTAAACTGATATGGTATCCAAGAGTGACATACGGCCCACTACAGAAAACTAGGAATAGGTCAAACATTCTGCCGAGGTTAATTATAATACACAGAAATTTCACATTATTGTCATTAATGTTCTTAGATGTAGTTAGTTATTACACGAAATGCATTCTCAGTTGCAAATACGAACAACTGTCAACTATATGAGGGGATGACGACAATGAAAATTTACGTCGCACAGGAAAACCTGGATTTCCCACTTTACACGAGAGGTCCCTTAACGGTTTTTTTTTTTTTTTTTTTTTTTTTTTGTAGTGGACCGTTGGGGGCTCGGGGGGCAAAGTGGGCAGGGGTCGAAACCCGAGGCCTGGCCACAGTGTCCTCCTCACCACCACCGAGCCTGTGGTGCTTAGGGAAATGGGAGACACAGGAATCAACAGTAGTGGAAGGCGTTGTTATTTATTTATTTGCATGTGTTTTTGTATTATTCACTAATATCATGAAATTATGTGAACACATCGGCGAAAGAGAAAATAAATATAAATTCTGGTGAAAGAAAAAGAAAGGAAAAAGGAAAAGCAAAAAGATATAAAATCCGCGCAATCTGCGACGTGCTCTCCCATCCGCAGAGGTCAGAAGTAGAATAGATCGTAGGCGGTTGAAACTCAGACACCGCCGGGGGAGGAGGGGTAGGTGCCCTCTGAGCCAGGCACCGCCCAACTCAGTGAAGGTCTAACAAAGACCGCTCGAAGATAGTTAGCAAATAATGTTCGGTAACGTGGCGTGTTTTCGAGAGCTGAATGGGCTGTTCGTAAATTGGTCCAGAAGTCGAGGCGGGATTTAGGTCCCTCATGAAATAGATAAGCGACCGCCCACCCTTTCACCCACGTAATAGCATGACATTTGGCGGCGGGAAAATGTCGGTCCTCCGGGTATAGAAACATTCGAAGTTCGATTGTGTCTGGTGGCACCCGGAGATAGCAGGCAATGATTTGCTGCACGAAGCGCCATACATCTTGCGATGAGGCGCATGTCAGACGGTGTTCATCAGTGTCCAGTTGCTGGCAAAGGAAACAGAGAGGGGATTCTAACAATCCAATGTTGTGCAGTCGCTGCTTCGTGGCAAATTTCCTGTTGACTATGTGATACCACAGTGCCCGGACGTTCGTAGGCGGAAGGGCTGGTGGACGGTAGTCCACACTATGGACCACTAGATGGAGGGATGTTTGGTCTCCATCACATTCCGGTGAACACAGCGCAGCAACAAGCTGTAAAAATCCTTAGTCCTGGGTGGGCGTGAATCTGGGAGACTGGTATGTATGTAACTGTAGTCGACGAAAAAGGTCGAAAGATGGGACGATTGAGGCACGATATGGCCGACAGACACCGGTGGTGAGGAGGAAGCAGGTAGGAGGACCTCAAGCAAGCTGCGTGTTAGAGATGTACCCTGGCCCATCCACTGTTTTCTCATGGTACTCATGTACAAGGGTGCAGCTCTCAGACTGACATTGACGAGCCCGACGCCACCATACCGTGAGGGCAGGGTAAGTGTCTCATAACGGACTTTGAACATTGAACCAGCCATGAGATAATAGCCAAATGCCGCCTGAAGATTGCGCCCAATTGCAGTTGGCAGAGGGAGAACTTGCGCGATGTGAACCAATTTTGATGCCACATAAAGATTAAGAAACTCAACCCGTTGAAGTGTGTCCTGGCGGCGCAAGAGGTTCTGGCGGACGTCGTTGCGGATGACGTGTAACAGGCGACGGAAATTCGTTGCCGCTGTGCGTGTGACCGTTGCGGTAAAGGTAATGCCCAGGTACCGGAAAGTCCGCACAAGCGGCAGGGGTGCCACTTCACCCCCCTGGAGGCCTCGTCCAATGTGCATTGCAGAAGATTTGGCGACATTCATGGCACTGCCAGCGGCAGCCCCATAACGGGTAATCAATTCGAGGACTTCTCGAATCTCAGAGCCGGAGCGAATGAGGAGGAGGAGGTCGTCAGCATATGCCCGCCAGCGAAAAGTGTATTGGCGTAGGGTGAGGCCAGAGAGCTTGGTCGTCAAGCCCCCAATAAGGGGCTCAAGGGCAATGGCATGCAGGAGGGTAGAGAGGGGGCACCCCTGCCGTATCGAACGGCAGATAGGTACCGGCCCTGCTAAACGTCCATTGACTTGGACACGTGAACTGGCACTGTCGTAAAGACGCCGGATGACGTCGAGAAACGGAGGGGGGATGCCCATTCGGGCTGCCACCTAAAACAGGAAACGATGACGCACTTTATCGAAGGCGCTGTCGAAGTCTATAGCGACGACCGCTGCACGGAGTCTGCAGGCCGCCGCCATCGCAAGTAAGTCTCGGCTTTCCCCTGTGGCAATCTGTATGTTAACCTGTCCTCCAGGCGTCGTTTGCTCTGGCGATAGGATATGAGGGAGTATTGTTCGGAGCCGCATTGCCAGTAAGCGCGCGAAAATCTTGTAATCGGCATTGAGTAGGGTGAGCGGCCTGTAACTCGTGACCATCGACCCACGGGCAGGTTTGTGGACTGGGATGATGATGCCCTCATCAAAGGCGGGTGGGATTGCGTGGTCAAATGTCATCAGTTCTTGATACATAGTCGTCCACCGTGGTGCCATGAGGTCCCGAAAGGTACGGTAATTCTCAATCGGTAAGCTGTCAATGCCGGGCGATCTGATGACAGCACCCTTGGCGATTGCGTTGTTGACTTTGTCTAGGGTGACCGTCACTGTCAAAGCATCCGCCTCCGGGTGGGGGAGGGTGCGCGTGACGTAATGCAAAATGGAGTCGCCTGCTGCAGTTTCAGCGTCTTCTTCCCTATAAGTACTACGGTAGTGCTCGACGAAATCGTGGACGATGTCATTCTGAGTGGTCACCTGTGTGACATGAGGCGTGGTCAGAGTGCTGATGATCTGCCGACGACGCCGGCGTTTGTCGGACACTATATGATGCATGGATGGAATTTCTAAATTCGCAAGATCGTGGCGTCGCGTCCGTATCACGACCCCTTGCAGTTTCCGGCGTGCCAGCGCAATTATCTTCGCGTTAGTTCTTTGCCGTTCTAACTGGTTGTCCGGGGTTGGCGGTTGAGCGTCCAGATATCTGAGAATCGCATAATAGAAGTCAACAGTGGTGCGATGCCAGTCGGCCATATCCTTCCCGTATCTCATCAGTGTCCTCCGGATCGCCGGCTTGGCGCAGTCCAACCACCATGTCAATGTCGAGTGGTAGCGGGGAAGGCGTCTTTCGCAGGCTGTCCACGTTTCAGTGACTTGTTGGCGACAGGCCAGGTCATGCAAGTGTGACGTATTGAGTTTCCAGGCGCACGGCTGCGCCATACTGATTGCGGCGGAAGGAGTGTGGTGTTACCTTTTTATTTTATTATCTTCTCATTAACTATTGAAACAACATCGCTTTGTAATTCAGTTTTAATTTTCACCAAAAGCACATTCAACACAGCGGGAAAATACACGTCTTTCGTCTCAAGACAAGAGAGAGAGAGTCCTCCATTAGTTCTTAAAAACAAACAACTACGCAAAAGTAAAAAAAAAAAAGAACAAAATTATTTATAAAATCGGTCGCTGGCGCAGCGCTCCTCTGCGTGCGCGATCGTAAATTATAACTTTGTATTGCGGAGGCGCGGACGTCAAAGTACCATTACAATGCCTCCTCTACTGACACGCTCCGCAAGCGAGCGTGGCAGTATAGAAAATTTACATAGATACATACATATAAGAGAAAATAAGAAATTTACATATGACAAAAAAAAATATTTCTGAGCACAATGCGCTTTGCATATCAGTCTTTGTATACAGTCTTTTTGGTGTGTATCTTCTTTAGGAGTCGTAACATTAATGTCTTTGAATTGCAGCGTAGTATCGTTGCTTAGCACAGCTTTTGAATTCAGTCCACATGATTCATGTTTACAATGGAATTAATTCTAACAATAAATGTTTCTATTATATTGCTCCAATGTCTTTAAACGTAGTATCGGATTCTGAGTGTGTGTGTACTGCCTGGATCTCTTACGTGTGACTTGAAGAAAATCCAAAGTTTGTTCAATGTGTCAACACGAAATTGTGATCTCCAGCAGTCGAATTTTGGTGGCGTCTACCGGGGTATAAATGGTCAATGAGGGCACAGGAAACACCTCACTGCCTACGACAGGTGATGAGCTTGTCTTTTACACCAACCTGAAGACCTGCCGGCTTCCACAACACCATACACTTCAAAGCATATTGACACTACGTAAATATTTCTTGACCAGTGTTCCATCACGTTGGTTTCTTCTTTGCATTTTCAGTTCCATTTATATGAATCATGTGCTACATGCACAAGTCCTTTGCAGTTCGTTAACATCTCCTTAAAATACATTTCTCGATACAACAAGTACATGAATATACAAATATTTACAATTAATCATTACATGAGATACATTGTTGTCATATGGTACATATACAGAATTAAATGAAAAATATAGTCAATTTTTTTTTTACGTTACATTCAATATCATTGTGCTGACATGTGAATTACATTACATTCAGATTGAAATATACATTTTATTTGTTAGCTCATTCTTTTTCCGTTACACTTGCAACATTTGAAGATAATTGTGGCAACTCGCTAGAATATTCAACTTAAAATTCGTCTTGCCTCCTGGAATAAAATTTACACATATTTCAAGCTTCAAGACAGCCCTCTGTAGGAGGATAGGTTCATGGGATGGTTGCTGACTACTTCATAAATACTAGTAAAGTCATCTCCTACAGTGGACTACACAAAATAAAATATGATAAATAAAATACATGTTAACTTAATATAACGTAAAAGTTCCTATACCTAATACCGTTTCTAAGTGTGGTGTCCCCACTATTGCTGTTTCTAAGAGTGGTACCCCTCTATTACCGTTTCTAAGAGTGGTGCCCCCTCTAAATATCTTAGGATCCTACAAGTATGTACATCAGTGTGGTAAGTGAATATATATATATATATATATCTAGTTCAAGTCAATCATGTTCCTATAAAGTTTGTGTAGTTCATCTCCTTCCTTTCATGAGTGTCAAGCAATATAAATAAATGTTTTACTTAATAAATAAATAAATCTTCTTAGATAATTGCTGCTGCGTTCCATGCTGTATATCCATTCTGTATTTACCTTGTGGTACCTGTAAAATTCTATTCATAAATAAATATTTGTGTATGTCTCTCCATACTGTCAGATAATCACGAATTATATAATGTCAAATATTTCATCGACATGTATAAATTTTTCTAAGGAAGGGATGAGAGTATGAGCCGCAACAGAGGACTGACGTTTTGTTTTCTTAATGGTGCATCAGTTCAGTTCAGTAGATGAGCTTTAATTATGTCATTAGATGACTGCTAAATATGTTCTCTTAAATAGTTCTTCCAATCTGAAGTGTCAAGCCTACATAACTCCAAAAATTTCATTACAAGTTCCCATTAGATTAGTGTTAAAGTGTTATAGATTTAAATCTTCTGGTATATTTCCAACAGTGGCTGCTGTAAATAATTCTTTCCACATAAATCTATACTTTCACCTTTAGTTATAAGAATATATAAGACACCACGTAAGTTATTATCTCAGGCATACCAATCTTTCAATAAATAATAATCTTTCCACTACTTTCATTCTGTATTCCATGAGTACATGTGATATAGCGTTCAAATCTAGTTTCTCTCCTCTCAACATATTCTCAATTACTCATAACATTCTCACCTACCCATTATTCATTCTTCACAAAATAACATATACTTATTCCTCAGCATTATATATATATTTTCCTCTTATTCATTACCACTTACTTTTTACTTCAACAACAACAACAATAATAATTCCCTTTTCTCATCTTATATTCCATTTACCTCTCTCCATATTACTATTTATCCTCTTATTAGACTAAAATTACATTCACTCATCTCATTCAGTCACTCACATCACTCATATCAACATTACTATTATCACATGCCTCCTAAAGAAAATAATTCTGTTCAGTTCTCTGCCTCCTCTAATGTGTATATGCCTCGTCTAATGTGTATATGCCTCAATAGCAACTCCTCTTATAACCAAATATCTTATTAGCTATTGGATGGTTCACATTGCTTTCTAGACTTACCTGCATTCGTTAGATTGTAAGTATCTGTATAACTTCAATGTAGGCTCATCATAACTGTATATCATATTCATTATCTTCTCCTCAGTAGCTAACATTTTACTGTATGTATTTTTTCAAATGTCTGTGTGGGTGTAGACCTCTAGGTTTATGTGTTAATGGATATTCTAATGAATAACAGCCAGGGTGTGGAATATTTGCAATTCGGTATGGTCCAGAGTATAAGATCTGCCATTTCCTGTTTAAATGTTTCAGTTTTGTGGGTTTAGGATGTGTTCTTAGTAAAACTAACTCATCAACTTGAAATGTTTGTGCTTTCCTGACACCTCTGTCATATTTCTGCTTTCTCTCCTTAGCTTTGTCACATAATGTTGTGTAAGCTTGTCTTACCTTTTCTTCTAAACTAACATGATTTGTTGTTGCTGTAAATTTAGGTAGAGGGTCTATCCATTCATTTCTTTCTGTTTTATCCATAATTAATTCAGTTGGCGTGTACCCAGTAGAAATGTGAGTTAAATTGTTCACTATTTGTTCAAATGGTGCTAGGTATTCTACCCATTTTGTGTGCTTCTCTGGTGTGTGTGTTCTCATAAACTGTCCAAATTCTCGAAATGTTCTTTCTACTGGGTTACCTGCTGCATGAAATCTTGAAATTAAAATATGTTTAACATTCTGTTCTTCAATAAATGTCTTCCATTTTAAACTGGTAAAATATGCTGCATTATCCGTGATCATAACTTCAGGTTTTCCTATTCTTATAAAATAATCTGTTAATAGACGTCTGGTAATAGCAGTGGTAGAAACTGAACGTAAAGCATATAATTTTAAATACTTTGTGAAAACATCTAACACAGCAAGGATGTATTTCATTCCTCCACGTGCTTGTGGATAGGGTCCTGCAATATCTAAAGAAATTAGCTGTAATGGCCTCTTAGGTATGATTGGGTGCAATTCATTCATGCTTGTGCGATTAGAATATTTGGCTTTCTGACATATGATGCATTTCCTAATATTACTCAATACTCTTCGCCTTAAATTTGGAAAATAGCAATATTGTATAATCTTATCTGTACATTTGGTTACACCATAGTGTCCCCAAGTTCTGTGTGTAAATAAAATAAAATCATCAACATGAGCTTCAGGTAAGCAAACACACCAATGCTGTGATTCAGGGTTTCGTCGGTGAAATAATACTTCTTTGTGTAACGTGTAATATTTTTCAAGATGTGGGTCTGCTCCTGCACGTAATTTATTCTTTATCTGGATCCACCTGGGATCATTGTCCTGCAATATGGCTAACTTCCTGCACATGTTTTTGTAGTAAGGTGCAAATGTACCATCATACATGAGTAAAATTTTGAAATCTGATGTTTGTTCTGTCACATCTGAAAATTCTTGTAGGCCTTGTGGCAAACGAGATAGAGCATCGGCTATAATGTTGGATTCTCCTTTTATATATATAATATCAAAATCATATTCTTGTAGTGATGCACACCAGCGTGCAAGACGTGGATGTAATAACTTGTATGATAGCAGGAAAGAAAGAGCTTGATGATCAGTATAAAGCTTAGTATGTTTTCCCCATAGAAAGTAGCGAAACTTGCGAAACGCCCATACTATGGCAAGTGTTTCGCGCTCGGTCACTGAATATGACTTTTCGCATTCAGTGAGAGTGCGGCTAGCAAAACTTATAGGTTTGATGACTGTTTGTTCATCTTCTACATGAATTTGGAATAAAAATGCTCCGAGCCCATAGGAACTTGCATCTGTTACTAGGCAAAAGTCTGACGTCATGTCAGGATGAGATAACAACGGTGCATTAACTAAAGCATCCTTAATCGCTTCAAAATCTGTCTGACAGAACTCTGTCCATTTCCAAATATTATTTCTTTTGAGTAAAGATAGAAGATGTGGGCTGTTAAGAAGGTGGTAGGGTACAAATTTCCTGAAGAATGAAGATAGACCAAGAAAGGCTTTGAGTTGTTTACGATTCTGTGGGGATGGAAAATTCTTTATTGCATCAATTTTTCTTGAGTCTGGATAAATGCCTTCAGTTGATATGATGTGACCAAGGAATTTGATTTCTCTCCTCCCTAATTTCGTCTTTGATAAATTGATAGTGACACCTGCGTCAGAAAATTTAGTCAGAAGTTGCTTCAAAAGATTTACATGTTCTTCCCAAGTAGTGGTGGCAATGACAATGTCGTCAACATAAACTGTGATTTGCGATAACAATTGTGGTCCAAGAACAGCATCTAAGGCTTCAATAAATACTCCAGCACTCACTCGTAGACCAAAGGGTAGAACACAAAATTGATAACTACGTCCCTCACATAGAAATGCAGTGTATTTACGACTGTTTTTATGGAGGTTCACCTGCCAAAATGATGAGCGGAGGTCGATATTGGTTAAATACTGTACATTATGAAATTTTAAAAGTTGTTCTTCCAAATTAATAGGTCGTGTGTTGATTGGGATTATAACTTTGTTAATTTCTCGTGCATCCAACACTAACCTTACACTACCATCCTCTTTATTAACTGCTAGGATCGGACTGCAATATGGTGAATGTGACCTTTCAATGATACCCCAAGCTTGCATTTTTTCAATCTCTTTCAAAACTGCGGGTTTCTTTGACCAAGGAATATTATAATATGTTCTACAGTATGTTTTGTGTGGTTTAACATCCATCTCATAAGTATAGCCTCTAATAATTCCAGGTTTCTCCACAAATACCTCAGCAAATTGCTGCAAAACTTCAAGTAATTCAAGTTGTTGTTCCTTCGTCAGATATTCAGATTCTGTGCATTTCTCATATAAATTATTAGGTTTAATTCCCTGATATACAGCTTCATTAAAAGTTAAATCACATATGTTTATTGCTGGTGGATACACAAAATGTAACTGTTCAAATTTACCTTGTTTACTGTTTAAGTTTTTACCCTGTGTTAACTCTATTGTCAGTTGTTGTTGGTTTACGGTTAAATGACATTTCCCTTTTCCTAAATCTATGATTGCTTGATATTCATTCAAAAAGTTAATTCCTAATATGCAATGCATAACTAATTTGTCTACTACTAGAAAACTGTAATTGAGTGGTATATTTGAAAACGTGAAGTTAATTAGCACTTGAAATTTCACATTCTTTGATTTGTTACCGGTGGCACTTATAATGTGACAATTCTGTACTGGCAATGTTTGTATGTTCATTATTTGTTTGAGTTCATTATATAAGGACATTGAAATTACACTTGCTGCTGCTCCTGTATCTAACATTACTTCCACTTCATAGCTACCAATCATAACTCGTGTTATAGCCTGAATAATCTTCTTTGTTTTACTAGTACTATTAAAATCTACATCCTGATATAATTCCTTTTCTATTTTCTTACTGTCATCATATCGGAGAAAACAAATCGTCGGTTCTGTTGCGCTCTGCTCCCTACTGACCGTAACTCGAGCGCTTAGCTCGGTCGTCGTTCGTTTTCCGACAAATTCGGTTGTTGCTGCGGGTTGGGTTCATTGCCCAACTCAATAATATTTACATTTCTGTCGCGCGTCACCCAAGTATCAGCTGTTTGGTTGTTGACATTACCCCGCGTCGCATTGGGAGTTCCGTTAGGTACAAATTGAGGGTTGCTGTATTGCATGTGTCGTGGCGGTTGTCCATTGTGATTTCCCCATACATTATTTCGCCCATGACTGTAACTGGTGTTGTCATTACTGTTATTCCTGCAATACATGTTTGGATGTTGTTGGATGTTGTTTCTCTGAAAATATCCTGGATGGTACCTGTTATCCTCTCTTTGATCTCTATAATTTCGGTTCCTCCTTCTGTTGTTGTTATTTTGAATATAACTGTTATTGTTCTGATTGTAATTATTGTTCGGATAACCATTATAGTAATAATTACTGTTTCCTTGCCAATGCTGCGAGTTGTTTCTCCTAATATTGAATGGATTTGCCCCAGTGTAGTGTGAAGTGTTTCTTTGAGTGTTTTGTTGTGGTGTCGGAGGCGGATTCCAATAGCCTCTGTCATTTCTGTTGTGCGTACGCGAATTGCTTGGATGGATCGGATACAATTGATTGAAATTCCTGATCTCATCTCTGTAAACAACATCTATCTCATCAACATAACTGAAAAAATTCTTTATGTTGTCCTCGGACACTCCTATTAATTTATCACGGTAAGGAAATGGTAAGTGGCTTTTAAGTGTTCTAATTACATCTGGTAAATCTGCTGGTTTTGTCCAATATAATGTTTTGTCTAGGTAGCGTTCAAAATATTGTCGTAAAGTCTCTTTCTTCGGGTTGTAAATTTCTGGATTGTATACTTCTCGTTTTAAACTTTGCTGTTCTGTGATCGACCAGAATTCCTCAAGAAATGCTTGTTCAAACTGTTCAAATGTTAAACATCGTCTTTTAATTGCTGCTCCCCACTTAGCTGCTCTTCCACGTAACAAATTTGTAACATATCGAATTTTGTCGGCTTCTAACCAATGTCTCGGGAAAATACCATCAAAAGAGCGGATGAAAACAATCGGATGCACTTTGTCTTTCTCATCACATGAAAATGTCTGAAAGTATCCATGTCGTACTAATGTTTCATCAGCTACTCCCGTTGGTATTATGGGTCCTGTATTTTGTGTCAAACTGTGCATAATATGTGGTGATGTCTGATAGTAATTTTGATCTTGTGGTAGCATTGAAAATGGTTCATTGGGATTTGTATCACTCATTGGTAATTCTACTTCCGGCTGTGTGCTGGGTCTAGCATTATTATGATTCTCATTTATGTTTTGGTTGTCTGTTATGGGTTTTGGTATCACTGACGAACTTGGTATTACATTCTCTTTAAGTTTATGTACCTCTTTCTGAATATTATCTGTTTCTCCCTTTACTTGTTCCTTTGTCTTATCTAAAATGATCTGTGTCATTGTCTCAAACTTCTCATCTAAATAATCATCACATAATTTGCATTCATGTACAAGTTTTTCTGCTAGAGTAGTGTCATTCTTTAAAGATGCTACATCTGCTCTGTCTTCAAACTTTTCTAACTTTTCCTGTAAGGATTTCTGCTCCAATGTTACATCATTTAATCTGTCTGAAAGGTCTGTAATCGTCAGGTCTAAGTGTTCTTGGTTTATTTTTACAGAATTGTGTGACTGTCGTAATTCGTCAACTTGGGTACTGGTTTTCTGTTGTTCAAAAACTACTGTTAACAATTTCTCATTACATCGTTGTAAGTCAGTTTTTGTCTCGTCACTGAATTCCACAAATACCTTTTCTTGTCTCGTAACCTTGTCTGATAAGTCAGTAAATTTCCTTCCAAGACTACTGGTGGTTTCTGTCAAGTCGGCAATTTGTCTCGATTGTTTTTCAAAATTTTGTTTTATGTCCCGTGTCAGTTCATCGAATTTAGTGTCAAATTTCCCAATGTCACGTTTTAAATTGTCATTTTTCTCGTCTAAAGCGTCAAATCTTTTGTCTAAAGTGTCAAATTTTCTGTTTTGGTCACCAAGTAACTTCAGAATCTGGTTGAGCATGTCAGAGTCCTGTGTCTTAGTTTCGTCATTTTTTCGTGTCTGATTGATGTCTGGTTCTGAAGTTGACGTTGTCAATGTCACGTTTTGTCGCGTAGTACTCACTCTCCATTCGCCTGTATATCTGTTTAAATATAGGGGTTGTTGTCTTAATCGATCTGGTAAAATTATGTCTTGAACATCCTCCCTATTAAGTTCAATATTCATTTGACTGTCGGACATGTTTTGCAATGTGTCACTTTCACTAAGCTCGTCCGCGGAAACAATTTCTACGCGTCTAGCGTCCATCTTGCGATTTTCATAATTAATTGCAAATAAAATTTTCCAATGGTAAAAAAAATTTTTTTTTTTAATATGATATGTTGAAATCTGAAATTTCTCTTATGGAAATGGATATTTCTATATGATTTCTAATTAGAAATTGACTTATTAAATTGGCACTGAAATTTCCCTCGCACAAATAAATGACTGCGAATATGCTCTTCACTTATCATTTGCAATAATAGTAGTAAATCAATTTTAACTACAATTTGAAAAAAATAATTTCGAAATAAATGGATCGGAATAAAGGAAGTACAGATGGCTGCTTGAAACTGGAAAAAATGTAAATTGCCGTACTCACCATTTTTTCTTTGTCAGTCTTATGTTGCAAATGTAGCGAGCGTCAAATATACAGTTTTCAATCCAAAATTTTTCTTTCGCGTCCGTGCAAATTATTTTATGGAACGTTACTCTTTTCCATTTTTTTTTTACCAAATTAATTTCCTCAACATGAAAATGAAAATTAACACAAATTAATAACAGGAAAACAATATTGTTGTAAATTTCATGCACGTAACATTACAATTTAAATGAATGAGACTTAGTCCAAATTCATTTTCTGATGCTATTAAGTGGTTAAAATGAGATAAAATGTCCAAAATTTATAGTAACTGCACTTGTATCAAATCCGAAGATTGCACTTGTATCAAATCCGAAGATTGCACGTCCTGTCACTAGGACGCCAATTGTGGTGTTACCTTTTTATTTTATTATCTCTTCTTCTCATTAATTATTGAAACAACATCACTTTGACATGTAATTTTAATTTTCACCAAAAGCACATTCAACACAGCGGGAAAATACACGTCTTTCGTCTCAAGACAAGAGAGAGAGAGTCCTCCATTAGTTCTTAAAAACAAACAACTACGCAAAAGTAAAAAAAAAAAAAAGAACAAAATTATTTATAAAATCGGTCGCTGGCGCAGCGCTCCTCTGCGTGCGCGATCGTAAATTATAACTTTGTATTGCGGAGGCGCGGACGTCAAAGTACCATTACAGGAGGACCGTACAGATGTAGCCGCAATGGTCGGAAAAGGCCAGCGGCCAGCGTTCGGCGCCCCGTATCGCAGATCTAAGAGTTTGTGAGACATATATCCTATCTAGTCGGCTTGCGGAATGACTGGTAAGAAAGTTATGGCCAGAACAGTCACCGTGTTGAACTTCCCAGGTATCCTGAAGCAGGAGATCTCGCACCACTATACGTAATTCCTGGCATGTAGTATAGTGGGGAATCTGATCTTTAGGATGCAGAACGCAGTTAAAATCACCTCCTAGGGTCATAACGCCCTAAAAACAGGGGAGCGATTTCCTCTGAATAAAACTGGGCTCTTTCATGCCATCGGTCGGTGCCTGAGGGAGCGTAGACATTAATGATGTGTGTCCCCATGGCAGTGAGTGCCATGCCCCGAGCTGATGGAAGGAAGGCGACATCGGTCACAGAAATCCCGTGGCGGTCGTAGATGGCCAATCCGCGGCCCATAGGATCACTCGCGGAGGCATGGGCGGTATAGCCATTGATATCCGGGAGACTAGCCAAGTGAACTTCCTGCAGAAGGGCGTAATCGATATCCGAAGCCCAGAACATGTCCTGCATAAGGCGGATTTTCACCCTGGAACGGATGTTGTTGGTGTTGATGGTTGCTATCCGGTTGGCCTGGTGTCGGATTGCTGGAGGCTGGTCCACTCCGCTGTCCGCGTAAGGGTCAGGGCATCGCAGCGGAACGTTATCCCGCTGGCCCGCAGGGTAGTCTGGGGAGAGTATGATTAGTGGTGCGGCCGTGACGACGCAGGGTCCCGTAACGGGTCCTGCTCCTCGACCTCCTCCTCGTGCCACGCCGTGGAAGCGGACATCTGGTGTATCTTCCATTTTGTCTGCAGCAGATGTTGTAATGGTGCGTGGTGTAGTGTCGCCTGTGATACGTTCATGATTTAGTTCAGCACGGGGCGCAGGCACACCGGTAGATGTCTCCGCGCTCGTAACGTCTTCGTCAGCAGTAGCGGGTTCTGAGGCCTCGTGCTGGTCGACGGTTACGTCCTCCTCAACTTGTAACGTCTCCTCTTGGCCGGAACTGTGCGACGTCTTCGCTTGCGACGTTTCGGAGAACGTTGTTTCCTTGTGCGACTCTACGTATCCGACGACGGAAGGGAGTCGCGTCGTTCTGGCAGAAAGGCCGCTGTAGGAACGATGAGCGAGTCGATCTCCGTCGTGTTTCCGGGGTCAGGGTCAGCGTCCGGTTGCGTCGGCATCGTCGCAGCGGCGTCGTTGGCCGGCCGAGGCGGCGGGCCGTCCGAGGCGCTCTCCGTCGGTGTCTGGTCGGGCTCGTTGGTGGCGTCGTTTGTGGTGACCGGGCGACGTTGCAAAGCGGTAGGAGACGCTAGGGAAGTGGCATATGTCACCGGTAGCACTGTAGGTTGCGACGTGGGTGGTTCTTCGGCAGCTGGAAGTTGCGTAATACGCCGTTGTAGGCATTCGGACCTAAGGTGGCCTTCTTTGCCGCACCCGGAACAGGTCCGAGGCTGGCCGTCGTATATAATTATTGCACGGCATCCGCCGATCTGTAAGTAGGACGGGACGTGAAATCGGAGATCAATGGTGACCTGTCGGACCCCGTTTAGGACAGGATACGTCCGAAACTGTGTCCACTTCTCCGCAGTGTGGCCGTGGACTGTGCCATATGGGCGTAGTGCCGCAACGACTTCCTCAGCAGGAAGTTCGAATGGCAATTCGAAAATGCGTATCGTTCGCATACCTAAGCCTGCGTAATCGACGGTTACTTCCCCCACATTGCCATCAGCATGACAGAAGCGGAGCCCCTGTTTGGTCTCACGTAGTATGCGTTCGCACGCCGCGTCGTTAATGATTTTCACATAGACCGTGCTGCTCACGATTGACAAATGTATGCCAACAATATCGGTCGCAGGGATCTTCACTTCCTCTCGCAGAAAACGCTCCAACTCGAGTGCTTTGGGTCGGGCAGAATCGTTGCAGAAAGTAAATCGGAGTGTTGATTTACGGTAACGGTTCGCCATGGATCGTACAAGGTAAGCCGGCACTTAAGCAACGGCCGTCAGAATGCAAACAAGGCGAGCTCGCGCTCCGCACTCAGTCAACACGTACGCGTCCGCTCTGTTGCCCTGCCGAAGATAGACTGTTCGGATATGCGTATACTACTCACAGCCACATACAATCTTCCATTTGTCGTCGTTCCTAAGTCACAATCTGTACTCGTACTCATATTACGTAATTTCCGTGTACCGGTACAGCTTGTGACGCAGGAACGATGACATACATACGTTTCTGTCGTACCCTGAGTCGTGCATAGATAGCCAAACGGTTAAGGCGACCGCTTGCGTAAAGCGGAAAATCAGGGTTCCAGCCTCGTTGGGCCTTATTTTTCATTTTCGTTAATCTCTCATACAGCTGATGGCTGTTCGTATTCGCAACTGCGAATATACTTTCTGTATTTTATAACGACTGTAGTCGCCGCATTGGCTGTTTCTTCGGAAATGTATGCATGTCCGAAAAAACATTGATTCGTTTCCAGAATGAGATTTTCACTCTGCAGCGGAGTGTGAGCTGATATGCAACTTCCTTACATATTAAAATTTTATGCCGAACCCAGACTCGAACTCTTGACCTTTGCCTTTCTCGGGCAAGTGCTCAAACCAGCTGAGCTACCCAAGCATGACTCACGACCTGTCCCTACAGCTTCAATTCTGCTATGCTGTGGCTAAGCCATGTCTCCGCAGTATACTTTCTTCCAGGTTCAAAATGGTTCTGAGCACTATGGGACTTAACATCTGTGGTCATCAGTCCCCTAGAACTTAGACTACTTAAACCTAACTAACCTAAGGACATCACACACATCCATGCCCGACGCAGGATTCGAACCTGCGACCGTAGCAGTCGCGCGGTTCCGGACTGAGCGCCTAGAGCCGCTAGATCACCGCGGCCGGCGATTTTCTTCCAGGAGTGCTAGTTCTGTACGGTTCGCAGAAGAGCTTCTGTGAAGTTTGGAAGGTAGGAGACGAGTTACTGGCAGAATTGAAGCTGTTGGGACGGGTCGTGAGTTGTGCTTGGGTAGCTCAGTTCGAAGAGCACTAGCCCGCGAAACGCAAAGGTCCCGAATTCGAGTCTCGGTCCGGCACACAGTTTTAATGTGCCTGGAAGTTGCACTGAATCGTTCTTCTTAACGGCAAAGGCGGTGCAATATCGTATTTGATTATTCTTCAGTTTTTCTGTTACGTTGTGTTGTTCACATTAACGAACTGTGGCTTCTTGACTACGACATCGTACTGGCCAAAGAAGGGCAGCTCATTTTGTAGCATCGCGAAATCGGAGAGACAGTGTCACGGATATGGTAAGTGACTTCATGTGGTATACACTAAAACAAAGTAGTTTTCTGTTGCAAGGTGGGGGTTTAACGAAAGTTCAATTACCAACTTTCTCCTCTACATGTAGAAATATTTTATTGTCGCCAACCTACATAGGGAGAAGTGATCATGGTAATGAAGTAAGAGAAATCACACCTCTAACAAAACGATTTAAGAGCTCATTTTTCCCATGCGCTGTTAGAGTGTAGAAAGGTAGCGAAACAGTCTGAACGCTATTCGAAGCACTTTCTGCCGGACTCTTAAGTGTTATTTTCATAGTAATCGTGTAGTTGTAGATGTGTATGTTCTGTAATAATACGCCTGCCACGTAGTACCTGTATCAGATAACGCATTCACAAGTGATGTAGCTCTCTTGTAAGGTGTAGTAATGAAAGCAGTGTGCCTCCTTGTTATCTTACCGTCTGGAAACAGTCTGCGCTACAACCAACAACACTGCGCAGAACCTTATGGAACGATGCCACATTGCGGAGTCTGCGGTGATTTATCGGTTGGACGGTAACGCGGAACTTCTTGGCCGGCGCTGTTACGCCTCGGCAGAATGGGCTGCGTGCCAACGTGGTCTCTCCCTCGTCCTTTCCCTCCATTTCCATACTTATCCGCAACAATAAAGAAAGCACGTCGTTTACCGCTACAGCTTCCATCAATGATGTCGCTAAATGGCAGTAAATCGGCGTATCAGAATCCATCTCCGATTGCGAAGAGATTTTCATTCGGGATACTGCGGCGAGAAGCATTCAAACTTTATTCTTCGCCAAAGGGTGAACTGTTTTGGTGTAAGGAACCTTCTGGCAGATTACGAAGGTTGCCCAGAAAGAAATGCAACGTGCCGTCATTGAATTTCACACTGCAGAAGAAGAAACTGTATGTTATACTCACAAAACGCTTGTGCAAAGTCTGTGGAACATCTGCTGTCGACAGAAGAACAGTGAAACGTCCCCTTTGAAAAATTATACAAGACTATGCTTAAAGTGATACACAATAGTTTTTAGCGCAACGCAATCTGACTTTCAAAAATCCCTACAAAAGAATGGCCCTGACTAACATTAACCTATGCGTTTCACAAATCGCTTACCTCACAAAAATCTTCGTTACTCGAACTACTGCAATACAGCGAGCGCCACTACTGCCAGCTAAATAAAAGATTCAAACTACTGAAGGGACTAATTACTGATAGGCATTGTTAGCAAATGAAAGACTTTAATAGAGAACAAACAATGTATTTACCTCAATAGTGTTCAAAAGTCATAATGTATATAGCAGTTCATGATATCCAGTAATGCAAATTTCAAAACTCCGCCATCTCTCTCCCCACATCCACCACTGCTGGCTGCTCACCTCCAACTGCGCAACGCTACGCGCTGTTCACATCCAGCTGCCGCTGCCCAACACTACAATGGCAGACAACAATGCAAACTAGCCACAGACTGCACACAGCACAGCCAGTGATTTTCATACAGAGCGCTACGTAACGTTGCCAATAAGAAAACATAAACAGCCTACTTACAACAGTTACACGCTAGGCACGGAGGGTGAGGTCATCAGAAGGCGGTACGGCGGAGCTCCACGATTTGCAGCGGTCGGGAAGGCCATCCACGGCTGTCACACCCGACTCACCTAACCTGGCATTCGTGGAAGGCATTTTGAGGACGATGAGGAGGTGATTCAGACAGTGAAACACTGGCTGCGCCACCAGGACGAGGATTGGTACCGACAGGGCATACACGCGCTTGTTTCGCGTTGGAGGAAGGCCATACAACGGTATAGATATTCAAAGATTTTATCTTGTAACTCTTCCATTTGGTCCGTGTTTGCATAGAAGAACAGTAATATCAGAAAATTGAGTCCGCCTTGATTCAAAACACCTTGTAAAATAGCATGGTTATTCAAACACAGTAGCACGTTATTACATTTATACTGTTCGTTTTCTTTAAATATAGTTTTCTATGGACTCTTTTATACTACCTTATTTATTGCATGCTACGGCATGTTTTAAGCAATTATTGTCGCTGTCTGCGATATATTTTTTATGCGCCTTTTGTTTCTTTGCCGTTTTTTTACTTAGCGAACATTACGTGGAAAAATAGTGTGTGTAGAAAACACCATTGTTTCGTGTGTGTAATTTTCAATACGTTCAATAAAGAATTGCTAAAGAAAAAAAATGCGGTGAATTACTTTCTGGGCAAACATCGTAAACTGAGTGAACCAGCTGTGCTGTAATCCGGAAGAAAGACCTACCAACTTACCCCTCAATGTTTCAAATGGCTCTAAGCACTATGGGACTTAAGATTTGAGGTCATCAGCCCCCTATACAACTACTTAAAACTAACTAACCTAAGGACAGCACACACCCGTGCCAGTGGCCTGATTCGAACCTGCGATCCCACCAGCAGTTCGGTTCCGGACTAAAGCGCTTAGAAGCGCTCGGCCACAGCGGCCGGCACTTAGCCCTCGTCGCGTACGACACAGAGGAATTATTGGCTGAGGAGTAGTTTTCGAGCTGTCTTCGTCGATGCTAATACCGATTTATATGACGTTGAAGGGGACTGAAATAATGATTGAAGTGCGAAAATGAAATATTGGACGAGATCCTGTGTTTACAAATAGTACGTTTTCTTTTGCTTTACTGGCAACTCGGGAATGTTGAGGTGATGATGTGGCAGTAGTTGTACGAAATCAAACTGAGCATGAAGGACGAACAGCCTTTCCCTCTATGAACGTTTTGACTCGTGAGACATTTTCATTTTAAGTCTCATATACAATTCGCTGTTATGGATGTAGACAAACATGAATATCTGGAACAGGAAAGAAGGTGAAAGTAAAGCAGGTGAGTACATTTTCTTTTGGTAAAAAAAGGAGTAAATATTTCAAAGATTATTTTACGTCGAAATGTATTATAGATTTTACAGCTGATTAATCGTACCAACAGTTTTGATCTGCCAGCACTTCTATTTTACATTGCCATATCGCACCAATATGGTAGAGAACAAGTCGCAAATGTTGTGAAACACATAAAGCAACGACATTTTCAACTATCAGACATACAGCGACGTACTTTTTTTTTCAGGACAATTACTAAAAGTTTCAATAGATTTATGTATCACATTCTCACAAAAGGCACATTTTTGATTGAAATTTTCTTCTGTGTATCAGGTATTCATAGACTTCACTTCACGGGAGGTGTGTCTGCCAACAACGTTCCACATTTTATATTTTGACAGGAAGAGGAACAAATTCGTTCGCTTCCGACAGCTGCATATAACGCGCAGGAACTGGCCGACGTTACTCGACGTTCTTGGGTTTTATTCTCAGATATTCTTTGTGGTGGCCTTAGAGCGAGGCTAGAGCGACTCTCATGGTCAGTTCTTCTACAGCCACATTTTAACTCCTTAATCCAAGAATATATTGCTTTCAGCGCTAGTTTAGTTCCATGAAGCTCACATAATTCAATGTCTTACAGCAGCAACAATAGTGACATGTTCTGATGGCTGTTAACAGTTAACTTGCCTTTTGTTTAGAACAATCATTATTGCTGGCAATGTTGGAGTTCCACAAGACGTGAGAACATCATTATATTTACAGCGTCAGATAACAATCCAAGTGTAGTGTTGGGTAGTCTGCAAACGTTAATTGGTATATGACCAGTGACTGGCTCGTGTTATGCTTTGCATTAAACCTTGGTTGCTATTCTGTGATTAGTCTCCCACGGTTATCGCGATTATGCTGTTATCTTCTCCCTCCGCAAGTGGCAGTAGCAGCGTGTATCGATATTCGCACCCTTGTACTATCTTTGGCGTAGCGCTTGTAGTTTCTGGCTGTGCCGTGTGCGGGCGGTTGGTCAGTTGGCGTGGAGCAACGAGGGAGTCTCCGTAGCGCGCGTGTGGCCGGGGGCCGCTGGCGGCGTACACGCGAGGTCGGAGTGTGATGGGCTGTCCCCATTGCTACAAGGTCCGTGTCCCACTGATCCCGGACACGAAAGTTGAGTCTTTACTTAATCTACATGCCAGCCCCAACTGTTCACATTGTGTCGTTGGAATTTCGTTGTGGGTTGGTACATTCCCGCGGGCAACAACGTGTGTTTTGCCGGCCGGAGTGGCCGATCGGTTCTAGGCGCTACAGTCTGGAACCGCGCGACCGCTACGGTCGCAGGTTCAAATCCTGCCTAGGGCATGGGTGAGTGTGCTGGCCTTAGGTTAGTTAGGTTTAAGTAGTTCTAAGTTCTAGGGGACTGATGACCTTAGAAGTTAAGTCCCATAGTGCTCAGAGCCATTTGAATCAGCCAACGTGTGTTTTCATGTTGGCGAAATTCTAGCCGCCCTCCTGTGGAGTTGAACTTAACTTGATTATTTTTTAATTGAAGTGCACCAGCGGAATCGTCTGCCTTGTGGTCGTTAACGCTCCGGTTACCTGCCCTGGGCTTTGGCGTGAATTCAAGCAGTGTATTTTCCTCATCGTGTTGTGGCTGTCCAGCACGGCGTGTAGTTTGACAGCTGAATGTGTAATTCGTTGTGAACGCCGATACTTTCTGCATTGTTCCATTGAACTCTCTGTTGTGCGCTGGTCTGATGAAGCGGAAGTTATCCTAACGCTTGTATTGAGAATTGTTGGGCCGACTGCCTCTCTTACCTAAGCGAGCGTTAGTGTTTTAATTCCAGGCCGACCCTTGGAGACTTCTGAGCGCCGTTTGATGTGCTGCCTTTTCTTCTTTGTCCTTGTTGTTTGTTTATGTATGGCTTCTAGCTGATTTTAAATTAAAGTTGTTTTGCCCTTAAGGCGTGAGATTGTTTGTGCCTTCAGACTGATTTAAAGTAATTTTAGGATACGACGTTGGTACCTTATAAAATTCAGTTCCTGTTTTGAGCCTTAAGTTATTGGCCTTCAGCCGATTTTAAGTTGTTTTGCCCTTAGGGCGTGAGATTGTTTGGACCTTCAGCCTAATTTAGAGAAATCTTTTAAGATAAGACCTTCTGCCTTTTACATTCTAATTCCTGTTTTTGAGTCTTAAGTTACTGGCCTTCAACCGGTTTTAAACTAAAGTTGTATTGCCCTTAAGGCGTGAGATTGTTTAGGTCTTCAGCCGAATTTAGAGAAATGTTTAAGATATGGCCTTCTGCCTTTTTAATTCAAATTCCTGTTTTTGACCCTTAAGTTATTGGCCTTCAGCCGATTTTAAATTAAAGTTGTTTGCCCTTGAGGCATTTAGCCGGGAATTAAGTTCTAAAATTAATGTTTGGCTTGCTCTGTTTTTAATAGTTGATTTACTCTTGTAATGTTTATCAAATGAATGAAGTAGTATGTTCGAGTGCAACTGACAGATACTCGTTTTAGCCCCTTTCCACAAATTAAACGATCTGACCTGTCCTGTAGGCATAGCAGAGGATCTCAGTATAATAATATGCTTCCTGGCTACATATTGATTATTTTTGTCATTTCTCTGTTCTTTTCTTTTTAGTATTTCACTGCTCATCAAACTTTTGGAATATTATCGTAAAATGCAGTCTAAGATTCTGAATGCTGTGAGGGCTTTAAATATTTTGGGTCACTGGTAACTGAGAGTAATGATATGAGAGAAGAGATACATGCTAGGATTACAGCTGTTAACAGGAGCTACTGATTAAAGTATTTAAAGCAAGAAGCCCTCGTAGGAATCTCGTGTACCGTACAGTAGTGTGGTGATATATGGTTCCGAAACTTGGACAATGACGCAAAATGATGAGGGGCTGTTTCAGAGACGGGAAAAGAAGATAATTAGGAAAATTTTCGAGCCAGTGAATGATAGGGGTTTCTGGCGAATCAGAAATAATAGGGAGATCAGAGAGTTGTACAAAAAATCACATTTCGTGACAGAATAAAAAGTATTAGATCACGTTGGTTGGGACATGTAGAAAGAATGGTGGAAAGCAGCACGATCAAGAAAGTTTTCAAAGGAAAACCAGCTGGACGCCGCATAAGACGCAGACCAAAGACCAGATGGCTAGGCAACGTGACGGAGGATTTGAGAAGGAGGGACGGAGCAGCTAGCAGAGAAGAGTGGACGGAGATTGTCCAGGAGACCAAAGGCATACGTGGGCTGTAGCGCCAAGGAGTAATTAAGTAAGTAAGTAAGTTATCTACGATACAAGATGTCTCATTGACCTAGGCAGTTCATGCATTATCAAGTTATAAACCATATACTGGACGAAGATTACTATTGGCATGCCTTGTGGCCGTTTCCCAGTCGTTTAAGCACACCGCTGCCGTAGCGGCACACCACGAACAGTCCAGTATCAACAACAGCTTCATTTAACCTGTGTTCAGAACTGGCAGTAACATGCCTTGTATAGGGTTACAACACTTCGACAAAGTCAGGACAGTGGCTTTACTTTCAGCAGGCCATACACAGCAAGATGTTGCCGATCGGTTATACGTCAGCCAAAGTGGTGTGTCTAAGGTGTGGAGAAATTAGAGACATATGGGAAGTGCGAGCGACAGACCTCTCAGTGGTCGTCCTCGTATGACAAAATCAATGTAGCATAGTTTCCTCGAACAGTCGGCTCGCAGGCGCCCAACATCAGCTGTCAGAAACTGGAAATGACTTCTCCCGGGCAACAGCAATTGTATCTCAGCAAACGGTGCTTAGAAGATTGCATCAGGGTGGTCTTTATTCCAGAAGACCAATGACAAGTTTTGCACTGAACCAACGGAACCACGGCAATCGAAGGACCTGGGCTCCAGGATATCAACATTGGACTATTGCATAATGTAGTAATGTCATGTTTGCCGAAGAGACTAGGATTGGTTAGCGACCGAACACTACGCGTGTTATGGTGTGGAGAAGTGCTAGACGACTCCAGAAAGTCATCCGTTTGCAGGTGGAAGTGTAATGCTCTTCGCGGCAATAATGATGGGATGGTGAACCCCTCTAAATTCTCATTTCGGCTGTTTGACTGGTCCCCAATAGCTCCAAATGGTAATGCTCTACAGACATGACGTCAGTTACAACTTCATCCTTGTCGATGACAGTGCAAGACCGCACCGTACTCTAACAGTGCCTTGGTATCTTTAAAGATGCAACACCAATCGAATGCATTGGCCAGCAAAATCTCTAGACTTGAATGCAACTGAGCATGCGCCGAATGTGTTGAAGGTAGCATTGCACCACATCCGAATCCACCTGACAATCTTCGGGAACTCATTGAAGCTGTCATTGAGGAATGGGATCCTCATACCCAAAGATAAACTTGATGATCACATCCACAGCGTGCCTCGCACAGAAGAAGAACTCATTCGTGTGTAAGGAGGACATAGTCACTACAAAAGAGATGTTAATAATCATCATGAGATAAAGATTTTCACCGTTTTTATTTCCATGATGTAGACTTAGGAGAGTGCCTGCTTTGTTTTGTAATGCTTCTTGTAACCAACCAAAATCTTTCTTGTTTTCAGAAGGAATTACGATCCTTTTGTTAATAAGGTATTGTACAAACCTCAGTTGGTGTACTATAAGAAGTCATTGTAGTAAAGGGGAAACCCCTCGCAGTTTGCTAGATACCATAGATCTCACAATTTCACAAAGCTGACAATCACAACAGGAAAGTTGAACTTACGCCAGTTTGTAATTGTCGTTATACACTGAAGCGCCAAAGAAACTGGTGTAGGCATACGTATTCAAATTCACAGATATGTAAACAGGTAGAATACGGCACTGCGGTCGGCAATGCCTATATAAGACAGCAACTGTCTGGCTTAGTTGTCAGATGGGATACTGTTGCTACAATGGCACGTTATCAAGATTTAAGTGAGTTTGAACGTGGTGTCATAGTCGGCGTACGAGCCAGGGGATACAGGACCTATAAGGTGGCGACGAAGTGGGGATTTTCCGTATCACCATTCCAACAGTGTACCGTGAACATACGAATGCGGTAAAATATCAAATCTCCGATATCACTGTGGCCGGGAAAAGATCCTGCAAGAACCGGACAAACGACAAAACGCCACTCGTGTACCCTTGATGACTGTACGTCACAAAGCTTTACACCACGCCAGGGCCCGTCAACACCGACATTAGACTGTTGATGGCTGGAAGCACATTGTCTGGTCGGACGAGGCTCGTTTCATATTGTAGTTAGCGAACGGACGTGTACGGGTATGGAGACAACCTCATGAACCCACTAATACGTCTAGTAACAACTCTGACAGGTGATAGGAACGTAAGCATCCTGTCTGATAACCTGTATCCATTCATGTCCATTGTGCATTCCGACGGAAGTGGGCAATTCCAGCAGGACAATGGAATAACTCACACATCCAGAATTTCAACAGAGTGGCTCCAGGAACACTCTTCTGAGTTTAAACACTTCCGCTGGCCACCAGACTCGGCAGGCACGAACATCATTGAGCATATTTGGGATACCTTGCAACGTGCTGTTCAGAAGATATTGAAACGTCCCCTTAGAAAAATTATATACGTGACTGTGCTTAACCTGACACACAATATTTTTAGCGCAACGCAATCTGACTTTCAAAAATCCCTATAAAAGAATGGCCCTGTCTAACATTAACCTATACGTTTCACAAATCACTTACCTCACCAAAAATCTTCGTTACTCGAACTACTGCAATACAGCGAGCGCCACTACTGCCAGCTAAATAAAAGATTCAAACTACTGAAGGGACTAACTACTGATAGGCATAGTTAGCAAATGAAAGACTTTAATAGAGAACAAACAACGTATTTACCTCAATAGTGTTCAAAAGTCATAATGTATATAGCAGTTCATGATATCCAGTATTGCAAATTTCAAAACTCCGCCATCTCTCTCCTCACATCCTCCACTGCTGGCGGCTCACCTCCAACTGCGCAACGCTACGCGCGGTTCACATCCAGCTGCCCAACACTACAATGGTAGGCAACAATGCAAACTAGCCACAGACTGCACACAGCACAGACAGTGATTTTCATACAGAGCGCTACGTAACGTTGCCAATAAGAAAACCTAAACAGCCTACTTACATAGCCACCATGCTCCCCACAAAAAATTTTACAAATTGTTTTGGGCACTGGCCAATACAGATTTGAAAAAATTTTTCATAATTACAGTAAGAAAAATATCAAATGCACACACTTATTAATACAATGTTGGTCAAAAGCTAAAATTTTCTCACAGTCCATAAAGACAGTCCTGATCATTCATCACAGTGAAACTGCCGTTTCTTTTCTCAAAGTCTGAGCAGTAAAAGACAATGCACACGGAAGTAGTGGATTTCCATGCAGTCTTGAAGAAGTAGTGTTGTCCTTCCAACGGAAAGACAGTGCTGACTCTTGACATGCTGACAGGTAATGGGCCGCAACAGAGCAAACCCGCAGCAGAGTCATTCGACGTTTTGAAGAATATTGCTAGGTAGGTCATCACAGAGCAGACCCACTGTAGTCCTGGTAGAGATTACGGTATTGGTGGGCCACCAGAGGCGCAGACCCACTGCAGTCCTTGTAGAAATAATGGTATTGGTGGGTCATCAAAGATGCAGACCCACTGTAGTCCTTGTAAAGATGGCCAGCAGCCATCTGCTGCGACTGTGCAGGTGCACAATCACCATCGAAGAGTCTTGCAGAGAAGATAGCAAGTCCATAAACCACCACTTGTGCACGCACAAAGTTTTTGGAATTGTCCTTAAAAGTCTTGCAGACAATATAGCAAGTCCATAAACCACCACTTGTACACTCACGAAGTTTTTGGAATTGTCCTTAGAACCAGCAATGCTGTTATCCAGTCCCTTGCTGAAATAGTAACACATGTGCAAACACTAACTGTCCCTACTTCTCACATATTGTCCATATACTATGACCAACAGAAATGTATGCAGTGAAATGGACCTTACAAGTTGATAATATGATGAACTGGTGGCAGTTACAATTTTATAACATGAGAATACAATTACAAAGGTACAAAATACATCATTAAAAACATAACAATACAGATAATATTTGTAGTAATACAGGATTTACAAAAGAATAGAAATAACATATACATCAGTGTTACAGGAATTATGACATGAGTAGATACATAAACGATCAGAATAAATTTTGAAACATCAACTTCACACATGAGCATTAAAACGAAACAGAATAAATAATGTCTAACATCTTTACAAAGTAAATAACATATTATTAATGCAAATTATATTTGAGGATAAAAGTATTCCCCATCATAGTGAATGTAGCTTAGTCTTAGAAGAAGAAAAAAATCTAGAAAACTACACAGAGACAGGAAGAAAACAAATACACTAGGGTACACAAACACATAGTGGGATAAAACAAAAGGAAAGTACAGGGTTTGTTTTCAGTGTAACATTTGGTACTGCAGTCCAACCCAAAACTTCATTCCATAGATCATTCCTCTTATTTCGACATTTGCTCCAGCCAAAAAAAAATCCTATCCAAGCATGCTTTCTATATTTATTTCACATATTTCTTACCTCATTATTTATTTCCGAGAAAATCCTACCTATACCTGCTTTTTGTACATTTTCGTATAACTTCTCAATGCATTTCTTCCAATTCATCACAACTCATTCTCTTATAGGCTACCCCCTCTTAAGCTAACTTAAATCTACTGAGCTCAGATGCTAAACTAAGGGACGAGGCAATGCAGCAGCATAAAACAATTAATACAAACAGCAATGAAAAAAATGGAAATTGTCAAAGCAAGCTGCATAAATCTAAATTACCAAGCAATGCAACATTACAACTAATATGAGCCAATGTGCAGCAACAAGAAAAATAAATCAGTAGAGAAACTAGCTTAACAGAGTAACACAAAGTGAAATTTAGTAGCACTATGCCTGGCACACAGCAGCAGCAAATGTAATAACTTATATCTAAACATGACAAAGCTCAAGCAAAAAAAATATTACACTAAAGATGGCCATGTCTAATACCTATGTCACATCTTAATACTAGAGTGATGCATCACAATTTACTCTATAAAAGAAATTACCAAGTACTTGAAAAGAAAATTCTGTATGCAATTCCTGTGAATGGAAATGTGTTTTTGTGCTCCTTCGGTTTTTTGAAGCACATCAAAGTTATTCTTTACTGGGTCTGTAGGCATAAAATATTTATATTAGTACATCTATAAAATTTTATTTTAACCAATGCTGCAGGGCAGCTAAAAACTAGATATTAAACAAAATGAGCAATCTCTCAACTAGAAAGACAATAGATGTAAAATATCTCTCATCATTTCATTAGGCATTTTAGTAAATATCATAAATTAAGAGCTCCACAGTGTAATCATATGTTTTCAATTTCGACCTTGTCGTTTTTGCGATGCTTTCTACAAAGGAATGTCAATAGCGAGGATAATGGCCTCTTTTTTTTCCACCTGTGCCTCTGAAAGGCACTCACTAATGACTTGTTCTCCCGGCGTCTGACACAGCTGGGTGCCCACGACGCATTACGTGCAGGTGGTCACTTAACTTTCTTACGGAAATATTTACGACAGCAGTTTCCACTACAGTGAAAGTCTCATACACAAAATTTCACGGGTCGAGAATTTGCGTTGCAAATGTGTAGAAACAAAATCTTATTAATATAACAGTGTCCAAAAAATTTCCGCCGGCATTGTGATACATTTACGCATTTACACACATTTCATAACTCTTACAAGTACGATTCTTGGTTTCCAACAACCTTTTTCAGAAACCAGAGTCCCTAACCACTACTCATTATTCCTTACCTTATTCGTTGACACTTCTTCAATATTTCATCGTAACAGATACGTAGCATAATCAAATAACTCATATAGCATCAGCCTATTAATCATAAACATACCGCAACAGCATAATACACATAGTCATCGTAATAATAACATCATAACACCTCAGTCAACTCTCAAAATCGTCGTAGCTTCCTCCAATAATTTCAAAACCTAAAAAAATTCTCTGCTTATATCAAAAGTGTCAGCTACCTCAAACGTACTTTAAAAATCATGATCTCATACCAAATACATAATTCAAAGCTCTCATAGTATCACAATGGTTCTGAAAAAAATATGAACAGTTCACAAAGTACAGACAAAATGCAATTTCGTAAGTGTGAAGTTACCCAACTGTGTAATTGCGTAAACACCTGTCACTGATGTAGTAAAAAAAAGTTTATCTCTCAGTTAAATGATCAGATAGCTGTGTAATTTGTGTGTTAGAGAAATATGGTACCGACGTGTAAAGTTGTATAAGCAAATACCATATTAGCTAGGGCTCCTTGTGCTTGCCAAACACATGGTACACAAAGTAGGCGTGTACCCCCTGAGGATTAATGTAATTATACCCTCAGGTGTTACAGATTACAGCAATGGAATGAAATGAATCACAAAAAACTTTCTTTGTAATTCAAAAATCTTTAAAAATAAATGTTTTAAGTACAAAATTAATCACTGAAATGCGTGTCCTGTAGCGCTAAATGTGCGTCTTGTTGTATGATAATCTCTGTGGAAGTGTCGTAGTTATTTTCATCCGAAAGCTAAATTCTGCAGAAGCCAATGTACTTACCTCATGATAAACAAAAGTGAAATGCTTTGCGTATAGATTTCTCAGTTATTACGCTTATTGTTGTGATGGTGAAAGTACTGTGCTGTAATGTATTGTTGTGCTACGGAAAAGGCTGTCTCCTAGTAGCTATACCACAAAAGTTACTACTAATACATGTTTTACTTTACAGAAGAATTCAGAAAAACTGTGCAGATATATAACAGATACACCGCAAAAGCAACATTGTAAATTGTCACTCATTAGTAACGTCGTGATATAATCGTGCAGCTGTCACATAAACTAACCACTGTGTCATCTGGTATCTCTCAGAAAGTACTTTAATTCAGAATGTATTTTCAAGTAAACCAAAATGTTGCATTAAAATCTCATTAGCAGTACTGGTAAATGTTCTAAGTATGTGAGCCTTATAGTCGTTACGTAATCGTGCAACTAACAAGCAAGAACGCACACACACAATAACACTGTGTTGTCTGTTCACAATAACAATGCATTCGTAATTTCTGTTTAAATAAGTTCTCTTGGTTCTTGACTGGATATTTAACTTCAAACATTGTTGCATGGTAACAGTTTCTAAGTCTGACAATGCATACTAGAAATGTGAAGTGAAACGTTTTATGGCAAAGACAAAGTTAAAAAACAGATTATCTTTCAAGAAACGGTTTTACATGTGAAATGTGGTGTAAATCTTTACTCTTCCTAGTACGCAGAGTTTCAACTTCAACCCAATTATCATGTGGTATACGTCGGATCCTGTATGGTCCACTGTAAACTAGAAAGAATTTGTGACTCAAGTGTTTCTTCTTATGTGACAATGAATGAGCTTTAATGAGAACTTTCTGACCAATATATAATTTCTTTGCATTTGCTTTACCGTGTAGTTTTCTCCTTTTGTTTGCTGCAGATTTTATATTTTTAAGAGCCAAATCAATTATGTCTTTGTGTCGAAGTTTACGTGTATTCGGGAAAGGTACAAGCTCTCTGATTCTGTTCGGTGGTTCTTCATTCTTTAGTACAAGAGTAGATGGTAAAGCAGTGGAATCATGAGGCATTTCATTCAGCACATTTTGAAATAAGTGTAAATATCTGTCCCAATGCTGATGCTTTCTGTGACAATAAAGTCTGCAAAGCTTATTGATTTCTTTCATAATCCGTTCAGATGGGTTACAATGTGGTGAGTACAATGAAATAAAAACAGGTTTGATTTTATTATTCCGAAGCATGCGTGACCAAACAGCAGATCTGAATTGCGGTCCGTTATCTGAAATGACTTTAGCAACGTGGCCAACTTCACGTAAGAAATTTTTAACAAAGCCGTTGGATACAGACCGTCCAGTGGCTTTACGTAACGGAGTGAAAGAAACATATTTTGAAGTATGTTCAACAGCGACTAGAACGTACGAAAATACATTCGATGTTCTGACAAGGGGTTCCAAGAGATCAACAGCAGCAAATTCTTTTAATTTAGAAGGAATAATAGGAAACAACGGAGCACGATGTGAGATAGTAGATGGTTTCGCTTTTTGACAAAGTTTACAAATAGACAAGACTCTTCGAATTCTCTTTTCCATATTGTTAAAATAACAAGTCGTTCGAAGAATATGATAACATTTTCGTGGACCAAAATGTGCGTAGCTGAAATGAATGTACCAAATGAGCTTATTAACAAAATCGTCTGGAATGCAAAGTACCCATAGCTTGTCATCAACAGTGCAGCGTTTGAAGAGTATATTGTTTCTAACCAGATAATAATGCCGAATCTGAATGTGTGTCTTTTCATGCCATTTACTTTTGATGTCTTTCCAAATCGGATCTTTATCTTGTTCATGAGCAATGTCCTTTAAAGATGTTGTGATGAAGTTTTCAAAGGCGACTTTCTGAATGTAAAGAATACTGAAATTTTTCTCGAGGTTGCCTTCTGTGTTACTTTTCTCAAGCCCAGCCAGTGCGCGTGACAATGCGTCCGCAACAATGTTGTCCTTGCCGGGAATGTAGATTTCTGTGAAGTGGAATTCTTGCAGAAACCATGCCCAACGTTCTAAACTGTCATGATTTAATTTTGAAGACATAAGAAATTGTACTGCACGATGATCACTGTATACTTTTACGTGCCTACCAGAAAGAAAGAAACTGAATTTGTTAAATGCCCAAACGATAGCTAAAGCTTCTAATTCAGTAACGGAATAATTTTTTTCAGATTTTGTTAGCACTCGGCTAGCAAAAGCAATGGTTTTCTGAATGGTAATGTCATTTTCTATGGCTTCTTGAAATATATGGGCACCAAGACCGACTTTAGAAGAATCCGTGCTAAGGCAGAAATCTTGTGACAGATCTGGATGAGCTAGTATTGGCGTGTTAAGTAGCGATTCTTTCAAAGAATTGAATTTCAACTGTGCTTGTTCGTCCCAGTTCCAAATAGTATTTTTTCCAGTGAGAGAACAAAGTTTTGGTGTAACAAGAATTTGCATATTCAGAAAACGACGGTAAAAATTTACGAGACCTAGAAAACTGCGGATCTGTTTTTTTGTGGATGGAACTGGAATGGCTCTGATTGCTTCTAACTTTTCAGGATACGGCTGAATGCCTTCAGAAGAAATAATATGTCCCAAAAACTTCACCTTTGACCTACCGAATTCAGACTTTTCCAATTTAACTGTAATTCCAGATTCTGCAAAAATACGTAACAAACTTTGAGGATGCGGTTATGTTGTCCCCATGAAGCTTCTGCTATTAGAATATCGTCCACATATAAGGTGATGTGACGTTTTAAGATCTCAGGTAATATGGAATTTATCCCGCGAATGAATGCTGCCGAAGAAATGTTCAAACCAAAAGGAAGTTTCCAAAACTGATAACAAACGCCGAAACAAAGGAAAGATGAGTATTTTCTACATTCTGGATGAAGTTTGATCTGATAAAAGCTGGATCTGAGATCAATGGAAAACAACACTTTTACATCATTAAAATTTTGAAGAAGTTCTTCCAACGTTTGCAGCCTGTCTGTTTCAGGAATAATGATAGTATTGATTTGTCTCGAATCTAAGACAAGCCTGATCGATCCATTTTTCTTCTCAACATCATGTAATGGATTGTTGTATGAGCTTACTGCAGGCTCAATAATGCCCTCGTCAAGCATAGATTGGATTTCTGTTCTAACATGGTCCCTATAATGTGCTGGAATTACGTATGGTCTAACACAAAATTTAGTATGCTCACGAACACGAAATTGGTATTGAAATCCCTTGATTGTTCCTGTTTTGTGAGTAAAAACTGTGGAATGTGCTTGTAAAATCTCAATGTCATTACAATTCTCAACTGTTTGAATTTTATTCTGAATTAACTCATTAATTTCAAATATGCCGTCGATATCATCCCTGTCAGTACTTGCAGAGTGATTGTTAGTGTCTAGTTCCGTAGAAAATTCCGAACTGTTGTCTAACAGAAGGTAAAGCCGATTAATTTCCTCATCATGGTTTCAGAGCCAATCTTCAAATTTCAAAGCTATTGACTTACCTTCCTTCTATAAACTTATTTCAGCATCGTGAAAGTTTAAGATTGCTTTGTATTCATTCAAAAAGTCTACTCTCAATATAATTTCTGTCGACAATAATGGAACAATGAGAAAGTTCATAAAGAAGCTGTGGCTTTGGCAAAAGAATTCTAAATTGGTTTGTTGGCGTACATCTACACTTTTTCCAAAGATTGCACCTTGTAATTTAATCTTACGTAACGGAAGTGTGGGGCAATCGTTCGATATGTTGCATTTTCTAAAAGCTGTTTCACTAATTACTGAAATGGGACTGCCAGAGTCAAGTACTGCCGTAAATTTTACGTCATTTACAGTAATGTGAATCACAGGATATGCAATGATGTCATGTTTTACGTCGTGTTCCTGGAGTAAGATGTCCCTAATGTCTTCCATTTTTACATAATTACTAGCTACGGCAGCTGCGTCGTCAGTTTCATAAGTACGTTTTGTGGCTGCCAGCGGTATGAGTCATTGCCTATTGTGTCTTTGTTTGCGTGCTTCGTTATTGGGATTTGGAGACCTAACTTCTACAAATTCACCTTGTCGAGAGGGCTCTGCTCTGTTTGAATCCCGCCAGTTCTGATGCAATTCAGGTCTGTCGTTACGATCATATCGTCTGTCGTCATGTCGGTAGATTCCATAGTTTCTTTCTTGTCGGTCACGTGGTGGAGAATTTCTCCCTGAATCGTAACTGCGCGCTGGACCGTTGCATCTGAAGTTATTCTGTCTCCCTTGATAATAATTATTTTGGTTCCCATATTGTCTGTTTCTCTGATTGTCTCTGTGATAGTCATTACCGCGGAGAGGTGATCTTTCCCTGTAATTATTACTACTCTGCCAACGGTTGTCATACGGGTGGTGTCTGTTTCGGTCACGATTTACATTGAAAGAATAGCCTTGGCGTATATTATTTCTGTCATCGCGGAATTGTGACGGATGTGATCTGTAATTGTTGTGCTCCTGTTTTCGCGTTCCGCGATTGTCAGTGTCAATTTCCAGTTCTTGTAACAGTCCCTGAAAAGCTTCAATGTCGTCATTGCAACGTCCTGCTAAAATAATATGTCGTAAATGTTCAGGCAGTTTGATTAAGCAAATGCGGATGAGTTCAGAGGGGCTGCATGGGTTTGAAAGGTACTGATTCTTGTGCAACATGTCTTCAAAATATTTCACAAGACTGGAAAATTCAGATTGTTCGAAATGTTTCATCATTATGATGCTATGTTTTACTCGGTCTTGTGTAGCTTGAGACCAATATGCCGAGAGGAAGGCATGATAAAAATCTCCTTCACTGTGACAATCGTGAATGACCGATTCTTCTTCTTCTTCAAGTAGCCACACATAAATTCTAACCTGTGCTCCAATGACCAGTTGGGAGGAAAACAATGAGAGAATTGATGGAGCCACGCTTGTGGATGAAAGTCATTGGCAGAATTCTTAAACGTTTTGAATTTACGTGTAGTAATGAACAGCTTATAGTCAAAATCATCGTGTCGGCGAGTAGCATATCGGTCATTGTTACGTCGTGTCGGCGGTTCCATCTCAAAATTCGATGCACCTTGCCAATTTCTTTCACAATTTCCGAAATGCCCTGTTATATTATTTTGTGACGTTTCCGTATTTCTAAGTTCCTCTGTAACCTCCCCCTCACTTATCGACCTTAATGACAGTGAAAAATTAAACCGCATGTACCTAATGGAAATTTGGGAAAAGCAATCGTCACCGAAGTTAATCTGTCGGTAAAGAGGGAGGAAAGGGTTACATCTAAATGAAAGGAAAAATGCTAATGAAACAGGTGGAAATTAATTTTGAAAAGGGGTGAAGTTAATAAAGAAAGTAAATGTGCGGCCGTTACATTAACAATTAACTAGCGGTAATTAGATATTTGAGACGGTCGCCAGTCCTAAGGACAATTACTATAGTAACTGAAAAAGAAAGGTTATTACACATATAATTAGCACTAGAAGCGTGGCAACTGAAGGTTGACACGTGTAGTGTGAAAACTGATAGTTTGTCAAAAGTAATGAATTTCGCTACACTCTGACTTAATTTAGCAAAAGAATTAATAAAACAGGAAAATCGAAAGTTAATTTAGTGACTGAAGTTAATAGTGAGCTTTCTTTCTGAAGCACATCGAAATTCAGTAAAATGCGGTTAGTCTTGGACTACCTCAACAATCATTTCAAAAGCTACTTGAATCTATGCAATTTAGAAATAAGAGATTTAACTTTGAACTTGACTTAAATGATTCTGAACAGTTAACAATCGTAAAATTTAGTACGTACCAAGCTGAGCTGCAGTCACAGGTAAGCTAAAATACGGTAACAAAACTAGCACTCTTAATTCGTGCTTGTGTAATCTAAATATTGTAGCCAGCTATGAATGCCTTAACTGAACTTTGAAATTAAAGCAGTGAAAACGAATTAGCTATATTACTTTAATGCTGGCGTTTGAATTTCAACGACACTCGGGTTCATTTCGGAAAAGGAAGGGACTCTGCTTGGTAATGCAATTGGGACAATGAGCAACAAACGTTCATGCTAAGTTGCTGTAATTATAGTGACGAAAATGGTACAGTTTGAAAAGCTGAGGTATGCCACACAGTTCTAAAACTTTACATGCTTCTAGTCTTCCTTGTTGGTTGATTGAAGGTTTGAAGCCGTCGATCGAGGAGGTGGCGACAGTCACTCATTGTCGGCCGTCGCTGTTGCAGAAGCTGGATGTTGGCGCGCCTTCTTCTCGACACGGTCACCAGGCGAAACAGGCTCTTGATGTGCGCCAGTTAATGCTTCCCGTCCGCGACACCATGTCAGAAACTATCATCGCAAGGCGAGCGCAATTACATGCTGCCAAACCCTGAAAGCGCGGCAACTCGTGGGAGCTTCACACAACACACCTGCTCCACTCGCTACTCCAGCCAGACTCCCTCTCTGCTCAGCCGCGCTCCACGCGACAGAGTTCACTACCAAAGATCCTACACACTTTGATTCTTCACACGACCTATCGATGTAATCGTTCGATAGCAGTTTTCCCTAGGCCAGACCCAGCGTATAAATACAAATAATATTCACAAAACAACCAATTATACATCGACATAAATGCATAAATATATATATATACAAATAGTAAAACAATTACAATATGTAAAGACACAGAAATGTCATATATTCAGGTAACAAAAATAAGGAAAACAAATTTATAGTACAATAGATGGAAATAGGAGGATATGCATTTCCGGTGTTACACGTGCCCCACATTGTCTGAGGATGTTGGTGTAACCTAAACAGACTCAGAAAATGTCCCAAAAAAGAAACGGCGGAAATGCATATGCTCAAAACATCAACAAAATTTAGCATTCGTCTAATTAACCATAAACCAATTTTTAGACGATAATAATTGAGTGGAGACACATCTAATCTTATTCCACTCTGTTATCTTGCACAAAATAAAACAGGTTGACAACATATTAAAATTCATGGAAAACATAGAAAATGGTTTAGCTATTCTAAAAATCAAAATTCCTAGCAGTATCAAGAAATGGAATACTATTTACAAAATTAATCAGAGTACATGGTCATAAAAAACAGGTATATCAAAACACGCAAATTAATAATTAATTACATAGAATACACCTTTTATATAACCTTTTCATAATTAATGCTCTCGTCATGAGAGTTCACTTAACGCTAAACAAGAAAATAATACACAGCAGATCGACAAAAACATGAATATTGACAACAGAATTCTTTCACATCAGCTGTCCAGGAAGAAAAACAACTCCGCCATCCGTACTCGCAAGTACAAAGAATGCCGACAGCGGCACAAGAGCCGACAGCGGCTTCGCCTCACAAGTATTGTAGCGCCCGCCTGTGCGGCACGCTTGATCTCACTCGCCTGTGTAACGGCATTTCCAGAACGTCCGTTTCACTGAATTCTTTAGGAAAAACTCACTCCCGAGTAATCTCAAGGAGTCCCTTAATACTATCACAGTGGATAACTCAACACTGTCCATCATCACACGCATGTACTAGCCTGAAACTTAAAACAGCGTCTAAGTACATCGGCAATGACTAGTAAAACACACATTCATGAAATCTGACAGCTAGTTACAAAAGCATATTTACATTCCTTAATCTACTGTGACTCAGCTGAAAACTTAAACTAGCAGCTTGGATTTTTCAGTTGATTAGATCATGATTAAATTGATTAAAATTAAATTGATTAATTATTAATTACAACTTATTTAATGACCTCTAGGTCAGGCAAAGCATCGCAACATGGCACATCCTTAAATCTTACACTCTATATTTACATACTGTACAAATTACCCTTTCTGTGGTATTAATCAATCCTTGGTTGGTACAATTTCAGGTCTACAATGTTCCGTATACCTAATAGCTTTCCAGAGCTTGGATACTCTAAGCAATAAGCATTTGTGTGAGGTATACCAATGACTTTATATGGTCCATTATTAACAAACTTAAATTTAGAGATTTCATGGTCTATCTCGCTCGAGTTCTCATGAGCTTTTACAAGTACTAAGTCTCCGATTGCAAACTTAGCAAAACGCGCTTTAGCGTCATGACGACGTATGCGACCATCGGTTCTTAGCTTCATTATTTCTGGCAAACGATCTTTTTTCACACCAATACTCGGTTTGTCTGGAAACACACTCTTATTCCTCATTATTACTTCATACAGGTCTCGTCTTTGTTCGTGTGTTACGTTTGACACACCGTCTACAATACTTTCCAAATCACTTTCTACAATATTGTCAATGCCGAAATTCCTCACGTTACGGCAGTTCAAATTCATTCCTACGTCAATGTCATTCGGTCAGTTAACAATGTGTATAGGCTGGTATTGCCTATGCACACCGTCTCCTGCCTCGTCAAAACCAACTACCATTGTTTTATCTAGTGACATACATGTCAAAGTTTTGCTTTCGCAGTTAATCACTGCACGGTACTTTAATAGCCAATCTAACCCAATAATTACTTCCGTAGTTAAGTCTGGCACGACGACAAACTCTTGTTCAAATCGTGCCCCACATATCTCGAAGTGGACAAAAATCTGTTTTGTGACAGGTTTACTGGCCTTCCCAGTAGCAGCGTTAATTTTCACTCCTGTTACTGGCATAACTACGATGCCGGGTCTGTCTTTCAGTAACTCAAACATTTTTGCAGATACAGCACTCAATTCTGCACCGGTGTCAATCAACACGTTTAGTTGTAGGTCGTGCATATTAACAGACACCACTATCTGTCTACACTTGTCCTCGACTGTTTCTTTATTTTCCCACAGTAAATCCTCGTCTATATCCAGGTCATTCCAGAAAAAACCATCTGGCTTTGATCCTAAATCCGGCTTATCTGGCGGCTTTTTCAGCCTCTGTTCACTTACAGTGTTAATTTCAACACGTTTGTCCTGAGGCTTAGTCTGTAGCTTCGCCTCCAATACCGAAACCTTTTCCTGTAACTCGTCACCTAGTGAGTGTTGCCCTGCTATCATTTCACTAATTGTCACCTTCGTTGATTCCTCTTTGGCCAGATTGATCTCACCCGCCAATCTACCTGGAGGAATGTGCCCAGTAGTTTCTGCAATTACTTCCGCTAAATCTGCGCAACCCACACTGCTATCGTCTGACCGTATAATGTCAGTTCTAACCTCATACACGCTGTAATCTATGTGCTTTTCTACCAATCGTGTCCGGCTATCACTAAAATTTTCGCAATCTTTCTCCTTAATACTCTCGCAATGTTTAAACTGGAGGTTTGCGTCGGATGGGTCGGCTAATTCTACCACTGAAACTTTCGGTAAGGTCTGCCGGTTAGGGCCAGAACTTTCCGTTACTACTTCAACATCCAACTCTTGCGGGACGAAACACGACGAATCTTGCTCGTGCTCCCCATTAACATCAACTATTTCTAGTGAAGTCTGCCGGTTAGGGCCAGAACTTTCTATCATTTCACAAACACTATCTTCCTGCGGGACGAGACGCGGAAAATCCTGCACGCGCTCCCCATAAACACTTCTCCCATACAGGCCCCTATAATCTCTTAGTTCGTCGTATAAGCGACCGAACTGCCTTAACCAGACCTCATCCCTCTCTGCATCCCCTCGCTCGATGACGGACGTTTTATGCGACATCTGATCTTCTCTCAACACTTCCGAATCATTCTTAAACTCAATCTCCAGTTCCGCTGTGGGTATTACAGCTGCCGCTTTATAATCGATTTCCGGAACACTACTTAAATTGTTCTCACTGACAGTGAATGTATTTTCTACTGCCGTGTATATAGCTGATCTACTACTTGTGGGCGCACTCCTTTCTTCTAACACTGGCACACTCTCCCGCCGTTGATTATTCCACACGGAATATTCATAACGACGACACCTGGGTTTTCTACTGTTATTGGGCCGCCAAAATTTCTCCACGCCCGGTCGGCCCCTCACCGGCGCGGCTAATGGTTTCCCTGTCTCGTCCCAGCAGATACGCTCCCCGGATGCTGCTGAGGCGGCTGATCACACCCTCTGGCGTTATTACTATTCTGTGAAGCCCGTATCACGTTAGTATGATACTGGTTTCCGTCATTTCTGTTATTATTTGCATTGTACCGATTGTTATTACGGTCCGAACCACTATTGTTATTGCTGCCAAAGTTGCGGTATGCATTATTCCCATGGCTATTGTGGTTGCTGTGGTACCCGTTGTTGTTACCACGGCCTCTACCACTGTCGCGATTATTGCGCCAATTGTCCTCGTCCTCAACTCTTCCCAGGAAATCATTTATTGTCCTGTAATTGCTTCCTACGTAGCGTTTTGTATCATCTGGAAGCTTTTTGTAGAGTTCCCAGACTATTTCGGATTCCGTGCGGCGATCACGCAAATATTCCAACTTGCGGATCCAGCCCTCACAAAACTCCTTCATCGAACCGCGAGAATTCGCATCGAAAGGCCTCGATACGACAAATTCGCACCAGACACTTTGCTGTTTTTGCTCTGACCAGTATTCAGCCAGAAACAAATCTTTAAATACGTCAAAAGTCAGGTTCGTAATGTTGAGGTTTAAGCCCCCACGCTTGGCATCACCAGCCAACACATCAATAATCGCATTAATTTTTCTCTCATTAGTCCATGATCTGGGTAAAACTCTTTCACAATTCTTAATGAAATCCGTCGCGTGTATACCGCCTTTCTTCAAGGGGTCGAACCGCTCCTCTTTCGTCAACAATTCCGAACTATGTGCATAGATTGGCACATAGCTCTGTTTTTCGTCAAGTTTCTTTTCTAATTCCGACACTCTCGTAATTACTTGGCAAGTGGTTGCCGCAAGCGTTTCTACTTCCCTTTTTTTCCCTTCGCAGGTATTAGCCTGCTTCGTCACTTTGGTATCTACTTCGGATACTAAAGCGTTTAAAGTTTCCACCTTCTTTTGATCCTCTTTTTTCACTAATTGAATTTGTTCCGTCACCTTATTCTCGATGATCGGAGCAACTGATTCTCCTACACTTTTCTCGATTCTGCTAATTTCGGAATAAAAACGAGTATTTATGCTCGCAATTTCCGCCTGAACGCCTATCATTTCCTGTTTAAGATTACCGACTTCGGTATTAATCACAACAATATCTTCTTTGATTTTATCAACTTTTGTGTTAACAACTCCAACATTGTTGTTAACAACATTAATAGCTTTGTTCTGACTGTCTAGCTTTCGTTCAATCTTTTCAGACTGAGCTTCTTGCTTGGCCGATTGACTCTTGATTTCGTTAATCAAAACATTCAATAAATCAGTTAAATTCCCGGAAACTACCGCATTTACTTCCGTAGCGGCTTCCTCTTTAATTGTGCCCCTGTATTCGTCATCAAGGGATTCACATTTGATTTTCACTTCCGATTCCGAAGCATTTTCCAAAGTTTGGAATTCCATTTCTGCTCTTTGTTGCGTTTCGGCGGTCGCGTCTTTCATGCTAGCCGCCTGCCCCTGAACAATGGGTACCGCGGTGCGCGTTTCCCACTCTTCAACCGATTGTTCCGTATCCAAGTCTACCAAATTTTGGCAATTGTTGCCTTCACTCATTTCAATAATTTTCAATATAAATGCCAAATCTCAAATATAATTAGGATTACTCCCACTACTTATTCTCGCTGACGTAACGGCCTGTACGTAACCAGTACTTTGTTACGAGATTTGCACAATGCAAAATTCGTGTCCAGAACAACCTCAAATCCGAAGATGGTCCTGTCACCAGGTCGCCACGTGTAACCTCCCCCTCACTTATCGACCTTAATGACAGTGAAAAATTAAACCGCATGTACCTAATGGTAATTTGGGAAAAGCAATCGTCACCGAAGTTAATATGTCGGTAAAGAGGGAGGAAAGGGTTACATCTAAATGAAAGGAAAAATGCTAATGAAACAGGTGGAAATTAATTTTGAAAAGGGGTGAAGTTAATAAAGAAAGTAAATGTGCGGCCGTTACGTTAACAATTAACTAGCGGTAATTAGATATTTGAGATTTGGGGGAAATTACGGTCGCCAGTCCTAAGGACAATTACTATAGTAACTGAAAAAGAAAGGTTATTACACATATAATTAGCACTAGAAGCGTGGCAACTGAAGGTTGACACGTGTAGTGTGAAAACTGATAGTTTGTCAAAAGTAATGAATTTCGCTACACTCTGACTTAATTTAGCAAAAGAATTAATAAAACAGGAAAATCGAAAGTTAATTTTGTGACTGAAGTTAATAGTGAGCTTTCTTTCTGAAGCACATCGAAATTCAGTAAAATGCGGTTAGTCTTGGACTACCTCAACAATCATTTCAAAAGCTACTTGAATCTATGCAATTTAGAAATAAGAGATTTAACTTTGAACTAGACTTAAATGATTCTGAACAGTTAACAATAGTAAAATTTAGTACGTACCAAGCTGAGCTGCAGTCACAGGTAAGCTAAAATACGGTAACAAAACTCGCACTCTTAATTCGTGCTTGTGTAATCTAAATATTGTAGCCAGCTATGAATGCCTTAACTGAACTTTGAAATTAAAGCAGTGAAAACGAATTAGCTATATTACTTTAATGCTGGCGTTTGAATTTCAACGACACTCGGGTTCATTTCGGAAAAGGAAGGGACTCTGCTTGGTAATGCAATTGGGACAATGAGCAACAAACGTTCATGCTAAGTTGCTGTAATTATAGTGACGAAAATGGTACAGTTTGAAAAGCTGAGGTATGCCACACAGTTCTAAAACTTTACGTGCTTCTAGTCTTCCTTGTTGGTTGATTGAAGGTTTGAAGCCGTCGATCGAGGAGGTGGCGACAGTCACTCATTGTCGGCCGTCGCTGTTGCAGAAGCTGGATGTTGGCGCGCCTTCTTCTCGACACGGTCACCAGGCGAAACAGGCTCTTGATGTGCGCCAGTTAATGCTTCCCGTCCGCGACACCATGTCAGAAACTATCATCGCAAGGCGAGCGCAATTACATGCTGCCAAACCCTGAAAGCGCGGCAACTCGCGGGAGCTTCACACAACACACCTGCTCCACTCGCTACTCCAGCCAGACTCCCTCTCTGCTCAGCCGCGCTCCACGCGACAGAGTTCACTACCAAAGATCCTACACACTTTGATTCTTCACACGACCTATCGATGTAATCGTTCGATAGCAGTTTTCCCTAGGCCAGACCCAGCGTATAAATACAAATAATATTCACAAAACAACCAATTATACATCGACATAAATGCATAAATATATATATATATATATATATATATATATATATATATATATATATATATATATATATATATATATACAAATAGTAAAACCATTACAATATGTAAAGACGCAGAAATGTCATATATTCAGGTAACAAAAATAAGGAAAACAAATTTATAGTACAATAGATGGAAATAGGAGGATATGCATTTCCGGTGTTACACCTCTTCCCGTGTTGGAGCGCGAGTGGCCTCTGAAATGCGTAATTCGTGTATTACCTGTGTCAGCTGATCTTGTACTTCCCGGATTTCTCTTTGGTGTTGCGTATTAATTTGGTTCTGATTTTGTTTGAATTTCCTAATTTGTTCGCACTCTTCTGTATCAGTGATGGCTACAGGTCTTGTGTCATTCAGATCATCATCTACCTTTGCAGATAAGTTAGTGAACTGATCCGAAAGTTCGGCTACTTTCTCTGATAGTGTACTTATATACTCAGTGTGTTTTTCTGAACCAAATTTCAGAGTGTCCATTTGTGTTGAAATCGTATCTACTGTGTCCTTTAAGTTTTCTTGAGTTTTCGCAAGTTGCGTAACCGAATCGGTAGATGCAACTGAGTCAATTTTAGCTTGCAAGGTGTCGTGATTTTCATGAACAATAGTCTGCAGTTCTTTTATGGCTGCTTCGTGATTCTGTAATGCATTTTCATGACGCGAAAAAATAGGTTGGAAATGCTCACAAATTTGTGTTTTTGCGTCATTACAGACTTTTTGACATTTCGATTCGATGTTATGTAACTCAGTAGTTAAATCTTCACGTGTTTGTTCAAGCGTGGTGTCTAACTTTTGAAGATTTTGTTCCATTGTGTCTAACTTTTGAAGATTTTGTTCCATTGTGTCTAACTGTTGCTGTGTTTGTCTCTGGTGTTGTTCCATTGTGTCTAACTGTTGCTGTGTTTGTCTCTGGTGTTGTTCCATTGTGTCTAACTTTTGAAGCCTTTGCTGTGTTTGTCTCTGATTTTGTTCCATTTGTTGCATTAGCTGTAATAACAATGCATTAGTGTCTGGAATCTGTTCCTCTACGCTTTTCAGCAGTGCAATTGCACCGGCAACATTCACATTTTAACAAGCAGAAAATGTGTCTTGACTTATTTGAGAAAACGGTGAGGACGCAAAACCTGAATCTACAGTATTTGAAAAATTGTGTCCTTTCATTTCGGATTCCTGAGGCGAGCTGTTGCCGAGCGATCGATCGATAATGCTTCCCTGTTCACTAATGGTTTCACTGCCCACACCATTGTTTGCCGCCCGCTCCATTTCCCTATGGACAATTACCAAATCACTATGTTGAACATTAGTTAATTCATTACATGGTGGCGCTAACACACTGCTTTCGTCTTCACTGTCATTTCTCAGTTTACTTTGGAGCCTTAGTATTACGTTTTTCACACGCCATTATTGTCACAATATTTCACACGACAACACAGAAAAACACAATTTGAAGAGCAAAACTAGGGAACTCATTAACATAGCACTGAAAATAATATCTAGTTAATTGCAAGCGCAGCTGCGAAATACTTGGTGCAAATCTGCATGCATGCCACAACTGTTTTACTGTACAAGAATGAAAAACTACAACTACAAAGGAAATTCTCTCTACAATTACGCGCTAGCAATAAACAAAGGCTGCACTAATTGCACAAACTACAAGAAGAAATCAGAAGATTCCAGTGAGGTATCCTCGGCTAAGGGTCGACAAATGAAACGTCCCCTTAGAAAAATTATATACGTGACTGTGCTTAAACTGACACACAATATTTTTAGCGCAACGCAATCTGACTTTCAAAAATCCCTACAAAAGAATGGCCCTGACTAACATTAACCTATACGTTTCACAAATCACTTACCTCACCAAAAATCTTCGTTACTCGAACTACTGCAATACAGCGAGCGCCACTACTGCCAGCTAAATAAAAGATTCAAACTACTGAAGGGACTAACTACTGATAGGCATAGTTAGCAAATGAAAGACTTTAATAGAGAACAAACAATGTATTTACCTCAATAGTGTTCAAAAGTCATAATGTATATAGCAGTTCATGATATCCAGTATTGCAAATTTCAAAACTCCGCCATCTCTCTCCTCACATCCACCACTGCTGGCGGCTCACCTCCAACTGCGCAACGCTACGCGCTGTTCACATCCAGCTGCCCAACGCTACTATGGTAGACAACAATGCAAACTAGCCACAGACTGCACACAGCACAGCCAGTGATTTTCATACAGAGCACTACGTAACGTTGCCAATAAGAAAACCTAAACAGTATACTTACAACATCTCCACCCACTCGCACTCTAACGGATTTATGGACAGCCCTGCAGCATTCATGGCGTCAGTTCTCTCCAGCACTACTTCAGACATTAGTCGAGTCCACACCACTTCGTGCTGCGGCTCTTCTGCCTGCTCACGGGGACCCTACAATACATTAGGCAGGTATACCAGTTTGTTTGGCTCTTCAGTTTATTAAGGACGTCCTATAGCAATATATTGTCTCACATTGGTGATAATAGTCATCAACCATCGGAATCACGACGGTTTGTGTGTTCCAGCTCAACCGTTCTCCATATTAGACATCCTATACCAGGTCTCCCTAGGCCTAAGATATTACTACGCATATATCACAGTTATATGATTTGTTTGCACTAGCCAACGTTGTAGGCTCATTTCTGGGGACTGAATGCAGGCTTTGACATTGTGCTTTGTACTCATACCTCAGTATAACTACAGGGTATTTATAATTAACCTTTCGTTACATAAGAGGTGGGCTCCTGAAAAAACAAGTGACTGTAGGAAACAAGTTATTGTAGGACAATGAAACTGCGTGGAAACGTTTGTAAGGACGTACGGGAGAGGAATAATGAATAGAGCAATCAAAGAAACATATTTTAATTGTGTACCATTTTTAGGTTCCAGGTAAAAAAAAGAAAGAAATAAAAACCTGTTCAGTGTGACACTCATGGGTATCTACGACAGCCTAGGACCGCAGTAGACATACAATTTCACAATTGTCCGCAGCCCTCTTAGTACGATGGACTGCGGAATATTCGGCTGCCTTTACACAGCTCTTACGCTGCTAGGAAATTGTACACTGCGTCCAGCGTTCTTAGCCATGACAACAATAGCTTCTTCAACAGTTTGCGGCGTAATTGGCCATCGGCCTTTCCAAAGAGCAATTCGGACTTCCGAATTTCGTTCTTCGATTTCAGTGCGGGAAAAGGTCCTATCCATATTCCTTTAACGCGTAGTATTCGTGTAAGGCAACAGCACTATTGCCGTTGTTTTGACAAAACAGCTTCACGAGTAAAGCCCTGCTCACCTCGTCAAGATCTACATCGACTACCTGCAACTGTAATGCACACTGGCGCTTGTGTTCCAACGCTGCGTCGCCGTACCACTACCGCCGCCTAACGGCAAGTCATGACGTTAACAATGCAAAACCTGCAGCGCACAGTCTGAAAATCATTCCTATAAAGCTGGGTACCCGTACGGTAAATATTTTTCCCCGTCTAGATTGGCTCAAATAGCAAAAAATTTAATTATAACCACTTTTTACTATCATTTAAAAAAAATTATATTGTGTCTTCTTCCGACGGCTTTCATTGTAACTTTTTTTTATATTTAGTGCCTCGTTAATACTGCTATATGATGTCAGAGCCAAAGTATTTAAACTGTGTTCACTTCACAAAACACTTTTTACCTTGTTTCACAATACTTCTGAGCTGGTGCGTTGCTGGCGCCAGTTTTCATCGATTGTCTTTTGATCTTTGAGTCGACTTCGATGCCTATTTGTCTTCTTCACATTTCTGGCGGCGGGGGATTTTAACTGCAGTGCGCGCGCTCTGCTGGGGGCTGGTGTGTGAGTATGCGCGGTGTGAGGTGGTGTGACTTGGGACTGTTTGTATGCAACACGGCGAGAGACCGAGTCGGAACGACGAAGGAGCGTGGCCAGCCGCTATAGCGAGTTTAACCGTTACAATGCAAAGTTTCAGTCCATGGTCATTGGGATTTCCTCGAGGTTGGAAGGACAAGTTCCGTCGAGTTGGTTACAAGTTACACAGGCTGGATGAATTGGAGTCGTCGAGTTGCTTCGGTGGGTGGTGTTCATGGTAAATAAATATTCCAGTGTACAAAAAACCGTTTGGAATTGTTCCAGTTGCTTATCACTGAATTTGGTGTAGTCACTTGATACCTTGATGGCAGTTAAGAAAGTGTAACGACGCCCACCAAACAGACACGAAGCATGGCTAAACACGTAGCTAGAAGTGTAACTAAGTAGTGCGTAAGTCTGCGTTGGGTGTTCCAAGCTACGCTGAAATATGTTTCCTATTCTTCCTGTTATGTCATTATTTTAGTCTGGCCTTTAAATGTGCGCGGAGATTATTCTTGCCATTCTAACTTTTATGCCATTATTTTAGTGATTGGCTAACCAAGTTTTAAGAGCCGTGACTGCCTAAGTAAGTCACGTAGGTTAATTCTGTTGGTTTCATTTGTGAAGTATATGATTGAAAGATACTGATAACTAGTTGTGCAGTTAGGATTGTGTATCCCGTACCTCAGAATATTGTCTGCCGCTGATGTGTTTTATGTTGTAGGTAACTGGCAGTGGTTGACGCGAGCAAACTGGGATCGGACTACCACGGTGGCAGAACGATATTTAAGGCCCTGCCCCCTCCCCTCCCTCCCCCACGTCTCGGACTATGTTGTTACTGTCCTGTAATTCCATACTTTAATCGGTGAAGAGTTATGAATTCTGAAGCTCAATCGCAGTGCAGAGTTGAGTACCTTTTTATTTCATATCCTATCCCCTGAATTTCTTGTATTGGTTAAAATCTTTTGGTGTGCTCTCGTCCATCACTAAACCTCATGAAGAGTGGAAGTGGCCCGTGCTAAGTTTTTATTGGGAATATCTTCTCGTTATAGTCGGGTAATGAAATCATACGAACCTGGTATATGCAAGTAGTATTGTTCTAATTAATCAGAAGTTGGCAAAGTAAACTAAAAATTTTGGGGCTTGTTGATCTCAGAAATTTTATCTGAGATATTTATATTAGTCATATTGTACGAGCATACTTTTTGAATATTGCGTCTGAATTATGAAAAGTTGGCCAAGGAAGCCTTAAAACATTACTGTCTGTTGAACACTAGGTTGGTTATGTCCTCCATATTTATCTTAATAACCGTTTTTTGAATAGGGTTTCATTTAATGAAAAGCTGCCCGAGTAAACCTTAAAAATATTGGTGTTTGTTGAACTCAGAACTTTTATCTGATCTAGTTAAGTTAGTCATATTTTACGAAGGATGCTTTTATGAATATTGTCTTTAAATTGTGAACAGTTGGCCAAAGAAGTCTTAAAAGGTTACTGTCGGTTGAACTCTTAACTTGGATGTGATGAAAAGATAGATAAAAGGGTTTCCATGTAAGTGATGAAGTAGGTGTGATTTATTTGTCAGTCATATTGAATTAATTATGGGTCCATGGACATGGTTTACATTAATGTTAGTGGTTGAAAGAAAACGATGTGTTGAAAATACCTTAAAATATTTTTGTAGTCTATAAGACGAGCTTTGTTGTAATTATGGTTACTGGGAATGTATTATGAGCAGTGTGTTTGTAATAAAGAAGTATGTGGCTGTTACAACTGATTTCGGTTGTGATTTCGGTGTGTCCTTAAGGACCACACCCCAACTTCATTATTTTTATACGATCTTGATTGCAGGTCCATAGGTTACACAATTATCACGAAGTTTTTTGAAACAAGACACAGACTGTTTCGTTTTGTTAAAATGCACACTGGTGTTTCATCAAAAACCCACAGCTCAATCAGATAAAATATTTAACGTGTGTAATGCATTCTTTTTTACTTTCGATAGTCACTGTTAATGAAAACGTGTACTGTGTTAATGTGAATATACACTCCTGGAAATGGAAAAAAGAACACATTGACACCGGTGTGACAGACCCACCATACTTGCTCCGGACACTGCGAGAGGGCTGTACAAGCAATGATCACACGCACGGCACAGCGGACACACCAGGAACCGCGGTGTTGGCCGTCGAATGGCGCTAGCTGCGCAGCATTTGTGCACCGCCGCCGTCAGTGTCAGCCAGTTTTCCGTGGCATACGGAGCTCCATCGCAGTCTTTAACACTGGTAGCATGCCGCGACAGCGTGGACGTGAACCGTATGTGCAATTGACGGACTTTGAGCGAGGGCGTATAGTGGGCATGCGGGAGGCCGGGTGGACGTACCGCCGAATTGCTCAACACGTGGGGCGTGAGGTCTCCACAGTACATCGATGTTGTCGCCAGTGGTCGGCGGAAGGTGCACGTGCCCGTCGACCTGGGACCGGACCGCAGCGACGCACGGATGCACGCCAAGACCGTAGGATCCTACGCAGTGCCGTAGGGGACCGCACCGCCACTTCCCAGCAAATTAGGGACACTGTTGCTCCTGGGGTATCGGCGAGGACCATTCGCAACCGTCTCCATGAAGCTGGGCTACGGTCCCGCACACCGTTAGGCCGTCTTCCGCTCACGCCCCAACATCGTGCAGCCCGCCTCCAGTGGTGTCGCGACAGGTGTGAATGGAGGGACGAATGGAGACGTGTCGTCTTCAGCGATGAGAGTCGCTTCTGCCTTGGTGCCAATGATGGTCGTATGCGTGTTTGGCGCCGTGCAGGTGAGCGCCACAATGAGGACTGCATACGACCGAAGCACACAGGGCCAACACCCGGCATCATGGTGTGGGGAGCGATCTCCTACACTGGCCGTACACCACTGGTGATCGTCGAGGGGACACTGAATAGTGCACAGTACATCCAAACCGTCATCAAACCCACCGTTCTACCATTCCTAGACCGGCAAGGGAACTTGCTGTTCCAACAGGACAATGCACGTCCGCATGTATCCCACGCCACCCAACGTGCTCTAGAAGGTGTAAGTCAACTACCCTGGCCAGCAAGATCTCCGGATCTGTCCCCCATTGAGCATGTTTGGGACTGGATGAAGCGTCGTCTCACGCGGTCTGCACGTCCAGCACGAACGCTGGTCCAACTGAGGCGCCAGGTGGAAATGGCATGGCAAGCCGTTCCACAGGACTACATCCAGCATCTCTACGATCGTCTCCATGGGAGAATAGCAGCCTGCATTGCTGCGAAAGGTGGATATATACTGTACTAGTGCCGACATTGTGCATGCTCTGTTGCCTGTGTCTATGTGCCTGTGGTTCTGTCAGTGTGATCATGTGATGTATCTGACCCCAGGAATGTGTCAATAAAGTTTCCCCTTCCTGGGACAATGAATTCACGGTGTTCTTATTTCAATTTCCAGGAGTGCATTTCTGCAGGCTATTTTCTGTAATTGAGTAAAATTCTAACGTTCACTTTGAAATCTGATGGTATTTAGATTTTTCCTTGTATTCAGCTTGATTCAGACTTCACGTGTTGAAAGCCCACTGTCAGTGAAAGATAGAAATCTTTTTAATACACAGTAACGTCATTAACTTCATCATAGTTGTTGCTCATGAAAACGGCGTTGGACCAATATTAAATTTTCACAATGCTCATTATCTGTTTCTTAAGGTCCTTATGAAAATGAAATTTCTATAATTTTGTCTCGCAGGCCTAAAAATCGTTTTCTATCGATGGAGCAGTGCTTTAATGTTACTGTTAGTGGACAAAAAAATAATTTTACTTAATATTAAAAAGAAAATAAATTTAATGTTGTGGCATATGTTCAGCAGAAATGCTTGTAATATGAGGTGTTCGTGTTTTTTATGTTAACTGACTGTTTTAAGTCTCACGTATTGGCAGCATATTTCTTATTCATTCCCACGTGCTGCTGTCCCACCGAGAAAGAAAGACTACATCACTTCACTTCAAATGTCACGCACTTATTGATCAGTAGAGTAGATAATATGTGATTTATCTATGACGGGCCTTCGCTGTGACCATTCAGGCACTGATGAGCAGAAAGTGCTTCTTTATGCAGAGAAAGCATTTGATATTATATTCGGCACCAAACGCGACATAGACAATTTCAAGACAGGGAACAGGAGCGAATGCGCATGTTACGTATTCCAGTCTATTGATTAACATTAACTTTTAATAGTAACACTACAATACTCGGCAAAGAGAAGTACCTCTCCAGATCGTTCCACGGGCTGGACAATAGCTAAGAGAAAAAAATCGCAGTTCTCGAGTGAAAATCCATACCGTCTAAACAAAGAACCATGCTTCTAAAAAGGCTACACCACGCGAGAAGACGTCGAAGGAGCCGAAAGTTTCCAGTTATAGAAAAGATAACAAGTAAACATTGTATATTCAATAAGTTATTAATATTTTATCATGAAATCAGAAGTGTTTGGAATTTAACTGATCAATAACCGTACCGTAAGTTTCTAAGCTCTATAAAAGGAGTCGACGAACAGATGGTGGATTGAAGTTTCAAAAAATGAAATCCTTGTGATATTCCTCGTAGAGGCTATGTAAGCAAATTTTGTACTGTATGCGCATTGGATGTGGAGAACTCGTTAGAATACTGTTAGGCTACAATTCTGGAGGAGTCTAAAACTTTCTGGATCAGATTTACATAATGGCTCTCAGGAGTAAAATTTTATTTCTGCTTGTTCTTCAACACACTGTAGCTGCTGTCGTGGACCTCAGAACCAAGTCCACACACATCATAAAGAGTAAAAACAATGACGAACTATTATTATCCTATGTGTCTAATATAATGGACATCAGTTTCCAAGACAAATACTCAGTTGTAGTAATGCGCTTACCCATAACATCAGCGACACCAGTTTGGACCTTTGATCCGGCGTCGAAGAGACCAAAAAATGCGCAGACAAATCAGAGAGAAACCACAAACAAACAACGCTCAGATGGACACTCAAAAGTGAAGGAAGAGCGTGTAAACTCCAGAAAATATTACGCTTCCATAAACCGCAGAACCACTGAAGCAAGGTTAGGGGATGTAAATACAAATACCTTCCGACGGGTTGAAATAATGGGACGGTGGCGGTCTGTTTCCACAGAGCAATATCAGGAGCAGGCTGCTCAAATTTGGTCTCGACATCAAGCCACCAACGACGTCAAAACTACGCAGTTGCGATCAGGAATTACGGTGAGTGCACATTTAAAATTATCTGGTGAGAACCAGAAAGATCTTGCATGTGATAAGGGAACCCACAGACGTCCTATGAATTTATTTCAACACAGGATGGTGGTGGCACAACACTTGAGGATTCTGGTGGACCCTATCCAACGGAGCTCTTTTACCAGCGGTTGCAGGCGTACCTGCACGAACAACGTCGAACACCAGTCGTGACAGTGACCAAAGTGCAAGTAGCCAGGTTCAGGGTAAGTCACGGCTGCTTTTTTCTTACCTGTTAAAAGCGTCTGTATAAAACAGTATAATTTTTAAAATTTGTTCGTTATATGGAGATATTTTCCAAGTTTTGAATGCATATCACCATACAGTATTTATTTTCAAAAGAAATATCCAATTTAAAAAGGATATGTCTGTTACATGACTGCACATAAACCTTGGGGTATTTATTACAATACTGCGTTTAGAATTAAAGTTGTTGCCGGCCGCTGTGGCCGAGCGGTTCTGGCGCTTCAGTCCGGAACCCCGCTACTGCTACGGTCGCTGGTTCGAATTCTGCCTCGGGCATGGACGTGTGTGATGTCCTTAGGTTAGTTAGGTTTAGGTAGTTTTGGGACTGATGACCTCAAATGTTAAGTCTCATAGTGCTTAGAGCCATTAAAGTTGTCGGAACGAATGTGGTTGATACATGAATAGAACCGTAAACTCTCCGAGTTTGCATTGTACTCACCAGTGCAGTACCTTGACAAATGGTGACAAAGCAACAAAAGTGCTTTTGAGCGTTGGAGTATGCAAGATGTTTATCTGTTACAATAGGGCAGCGTACATTCAGAAGTAATTATAGAAAAGAACCGTCGTGTAAACGAGCGTTTTGCGTTGGTATCAGCAGTTTATGGACACTGGTAGCCTTCGTTAACAGAAATTTAGCGGACGACCAAGTGTGCCAGACGGAACTGTTGGGAGGGTAAGGGAAAGTTTTGTACGCAGTCCAAGAAAATCAACTGTCTGCAGCACCCGCAATAAGTAAAACCGGAATATTACGGTTGGGGCCTTCAGGTTCACATCATAGTGCACGGAGCACTTGAGGGTGGAGATTCCGCCTCAACGCCGATAGTCAGTAACAAAGCAGCCTTCCATTTATCTGGAAAGGTTAATCGTCACAGAGTGACAGTGTGGGACACTGAAAATCCGTATGAAATTGAGGCGAGATTCGCCGAAGGTTAACGTTCTCTGTCTTACGTCACAGACAATGCTGTATGGGCCATTATTATTCTGTGAGGCGGCTGCGATGGGTACCTGTTAACCTGATGTCGTGCAGTTGTGGTTATTTTCACAACTATTTTCTGATTCTTTGAATTACATCTTCTAGCAATATGGGGCATCCTCTTATTGGAACATCGATTTTCGTCGCTAACTAAAGGCCGAACTTTCGTATGTGGATCTGTTCCCTTGGTCCCCAGGTCGTCTGACCGAAAACCTAGTGACTTTCCTTTCGGAGTACATTGGTTCAAATGGCTCTGAGCACTATAGGACTTAACTTCTGAGGTCATCAATCCCCTAGAACTTAGAACTAATTAAACCTAACTAACCTAAGGACATCACACACATCCATGCCCGAGGCAGGATTCGCACCTGCGACCGTAGCGTTCACGAGGTTGCAGACTGTAGCGCCTATAACTGCTCGGCCACCCCGGCCGGCTCGGGATACATTGAGGACAGTGTTTACGTTCCTCATACCCTCATTGCCAATAATCATGGATCAGCTCTCGAAACGTATCAGTGCTGCTGTGATGACCACAGACGGTATAAAAAAAAAAAAAAAAAAATTCGTCTGGTACCACGGCCTGGTGCGACTCTTCCAGTTGAACCCCACTTTGACGACTTGCGTATCCTTGAAATAACGCCACCTGATTTTGTCCAGGCAGTCACCTATGCAAGTACTAGGCAATTCAGCGCTGCTTAACTACGGCGATTGGCGGGAACCGGTGTTACCAAACGTGGCATGGCCGTTGGCACTGATAGGGCGTTACAACATAAAGTATGGAACGAACTTGACTACCACTTGGATGTGCGACCAGAAAACGTAGAACATTTCTAGATTGCATAATGCAGACGTGGCGAGTATTTGGTTCTCTTCAAGCATCGACCGTATTTGTACATGTAATGCCCTACCCTCCACTGGGCACCCTCCTTAGTTGTCCTATACAGCAGAATGAGCTTAGTGACATGAATGTAGTGTAGTAACTGTCGAAACGCGAAAGATTTACATGCTTCCTACGCTACGGTGATTTCCTTCTCTCATCTGCAATGGAATGTGGCGCTGGTCTTAATGGCCACTATTGGCCACGTGCAATTACAGTTCACAAATCTGTTATTGCATCGTGTATTACAATACTACCATTTTCTATTCGGAAACATACAGATTCTATTCGTATCACTATACATTATCGTCTCAGATACCAGTGGACCCTCTGTACCAATACTTGGTTGTTGCAGTCTGCTCTGTGGCCCACTTCCATTTCCCTTTAGTTCATTGCTGTTGTCGTACGATGTCAGAAAAGTGGCCATCAGATATACCTGTCCTCCCCCATGCAGCCTCCCCCCTCCTAGTCACCCACCAGAAACAACTGAATGTGAATGCATTGCAGGGTGAGCGTCGAGCTGGAGCCTACGTGCTGGTGGACGCAGACGCCCGAGTATCGCCGCAAATGTTACACCCCTCCAACAGCTACGGCCTGTGGCAGCCACGTGCTCCCTTCATCGTGCTGCTGCGAGACGCAAGCCCCTCCAGGCTGCAGTGGGCAGCTACCATATTCTCCAGGGCTCCTATACTGGATGTAGTACTGCTCGCGCCCAGGTTGGTACTCCGTCCAAAAAAGACAATTTCTAGCCCCTCTGACAAATGCAACATGCAAATACAATAAAACTGTCGTTATCAAGTTCATGGATTAGTGCATTTTGCCTGTTCTGGTTTAATAGTCCACTGTTGCTAGATCACCTTCCTGAAAGCGCGTACAATTCGGCGCAATTTGGTACGTGTATATCATGCATACTGTCACATGTGTGCTTCATTTGTTTTGGTATTTGGTTTCTCTTTTGTTCTAGGGAATACAATCTATCTTTGGGAAGCAGCCTTAGCCTGCTCGTTCTCCCTCAGATCTCATTCCCCTAGAATTTTGGGACGGGGACACCTGAAAGTATTGGTCTACGCCACGCCAATTAATAATTTCTGGACACTACAGGGTTGCGTCTTCAGTGTGTGCCGGCGGGCACAACAGCAAACGTGTGTACCTAAAGAGTCCGTTATTCCTTATGCCGGAAGGCAGAGAGGAACAGTGTCGTAAACGGACGCCACGTTGAACATCTCCTATAAACAAGTGTTTATCGCAGAAACTATGCATTTTCTGACACATGTTTAATGGAATCATCTCACAAAATACGTATTTCCGGACCCATGTTTATTGGACTTACTTTTCTTGTTTCGGTGAGTACTTCCACTTATCAAAGTATTCGTCGCTTTTTTTAAACACGCTTTATATAAGAGGTATTGTCCTGATTGACTTCAGGCCATCCTGATTTGGGTTTTCCTTTATTTCCCTAAATCGCTTCAGGCAAATGCCGGGATCGTTACTTTGAAAGGGCGACGCTGACTTCCTCCCCAGCCATCCCTAATCCGATGGGTCCAACCATCCCGCTTTTCGATACGCTCTGCCGAATCATCCAACCAACCTATCAAACTGATTGACTGATTCATAGTCGCCCAGCAAAAATTGTTAAGGATATAAACTTGAAATTTGGAGAGGGTGTTCATCGTACACTGTAGATGTCGTTAAGAATGGATTTTTTGGAATCCCGCCCATAAGGGAGTGAAATGGGAGATGAAAACGTTTTTTTAAAAACGTCGGTATTAAGGCAAATTTGAAGCTAGAACTACTCATTTTGGTATTTGGTTTCTCGGTAAGATATAAAGGAGTATGTGTTTCAGCATCGTTGTAAATTCAACCACTAATGGCGTAAAATAACGCGTGAAAGTTTTTTAAAATAAATCATTATTAAGCTATTACTAAAGTATTTTTAAAGCTACATCTATGATAACAGGTATTTAACTTCTCGGTTAGAAATTTAAAAAAATGTGTACTTCACAGTTTTTGGAAATTCAACTTATAAGGGGATGAAATAGGGGGTGACAGTATTTTTAATACATCATTATTATAGAATCATTAAATCATCTTTAAAGCTATGCCCATGTAAACTGGTATCTGGCTTCTCGATTAGAAATAAAAAAAAATTCAACCCTTAAGGAGGCGAAATAGGGTGTGAAAAGTTAAATGAAAATCTAACTTCATGAAAATTGGAGTTTCGCTTCTCTGTCTCGCTGTTTTTGGAAATTCAGCTACTTAGGGGAGTGAAATAGGTCCTGATTGATTCACAGACTCATCATCGCCCAGCCAAAACCGCTAAGGATAGAAACTTGAAATTCGGAGAGGATGTTAACTTTATGCTGTGGGCATTCTTTAAAGAGAGATTGTTCGAAATTCTGATCCTAATGTGATGAAAGGCTTTTTGAAAATATGTCGCTATTAAAGCAATTTTGAAGCTAGAACTACAAAAATTGGTATTTAGTAAGCTAGAACTACAAAAATTGGTATTTAGTTTCTCAGTCAGAAATAAAAAAGTACGTGATTAAGAGTTTTTAGAAAGTTAACCTCCATGGGGAAAAAATAGTGGGTGAGAGGTTCTTTTTTAATAAATCGTTAATAAACAATTACTAAAGCATTTTTAAAACTACATCTATGAAAGCTAGTATTTGACTTCTCGATTAGAGATGAAAAATTACGTGTTCCAGTGTTTTTGGAAATTCAACCTCTACGGGGGTGAAACAGGGGATGAAAATTTTTAAGAAAACATTTCATTATATTAAAACATTTTTAAAGTTAAATCTATGGAAACTGGTATAAGACTCTTCAGTTAGATACAGAGAAATGTGTGTTAGGGAATGGAAGTTTCTATGGAAATATCTCCAGAAGAATTCAGAAGGCATGATTAACAGAAATCTCGTACATTAGCCACCAGAATCGTTTCTGGTCAAAACAACATACGACCTCAATTGAACGGAAAAGTTTAAGGAGTTGCAGTTTGCGAACAGCATAAAAACTTGATTAGAAAAACGAAAAAATTCTGTGCAGACCTTACTGTCTACGCGAGTGAAGCACGGGTTGCTAGGCTAGTGTCAGTATAAGAGAGCTTGAACAGCTATCGTTGTGTAAAATTTGCATTGTCTTTCTACGATGTCTTCTCCGCGTCCTCGATGATGTGCCCTATATTCTATAGAAGATCAATGCCTTATTTCAATGTATCGTTCTTATTTCTAGTTGGTAATGCAGCTAAGATATTATTGCTGGAAAGATGGAAAGGGTCAAGTGCACATGGTTCCGTAGATTCCACAGGGAGGCTGAAGGCTGGAGGCAATAGTGCTGTTTTACTCGCAGAATGGGATCTCGATATATATACTACTGATGATGTTCAGGAATTACGTTTTTTTTTTTTTAAAAAGTGGATCAAAAAAATTACAACCTGAATAAATACTTGAAAAAAATCTATAAGCGGGTTTTTTGTTTAGCAGATGTTAAAACTGCCACACTTTACAAAAATCTAATATTCATTTACATAAATGAAATGAAATGATCTTATGGCATTGTTGGCCGGGAGGCCGCATGCGGGGAAGTTCGGCCGCCGTATTGCAATTCCTTTTTAGTTGACGCTACTTCGGCGACTTGCGAGTCAACGGACGATGAAATGATGATGAGCACACAACAGCCAGTCATCACGTGGCAGAGAAAATCCCTGTCCTCACCGGGAATTGAACCCGAGACCCCGTGCGCGGGAAGCGAGAACGCTAACGCAAGACCACGAGCTACGGACTCATTTACATAAAATCCCTCAGGTGCTTAGGAGACGGTGTTGGAAAACAGTCATACCTGCAAGTGGCACTTGTGTATAAAACCTTCTGATATTACCAATTGCTTTCATTGCCGACCCTTTCAGACACTGAAGACTGACAGGTAACCAGTACGTAAGCATCCTGTTTGATCACCTGCATCCATTCATGTCCATTGTGCATTCCCACAGATGTGGCCAATTCCAGAAGGATAATCGGACACCCCCACATGTCCAGAATTGCTACAGAGTGGCTCCAGGATCACTCTTCTGAGGTTAAACACTTCCACTGGCCACCCAACTCCCCAAACATGAACATTACTGAGCATATCTGGGGTGCCTTGCAGCGTGCTGTTCAGAAGATATCTCCACCCCCTCGTACTCTTACGGATTTATGGACAGCCCTAAGGATTCATGGTGTCAGTTCCCTCCAGCATTACTTCAGACAGTAGTTGAGTCCATGCCACTTCATGGTGAGACAGTTTTGCGTGCTCCTAGGGGCTCTACACTATATTAGGCAGATGTACCAGTTTCTTTTGCCCATCAGTGTAGAACGAGCTACGATTTCTCTGCTTTGAAAATTAATATAAAATACTCACTAACGGAAAAGAATTTTAAGAGTCCTGAATATTCGATAAGGATAACTTTGATTGTGCAGATTGTCGAAAAGTGGTGACCTGCTGTCGGTATCTGCGTTCTCGTGGCTGCCTCAGTACTCCGCTGGCAACAACTGTTGGGGCGCCACAGCACAACCAGTGCTCTTGGACACGTGGACAGCTCCACTAGGAATCCACGTAAACGACAGCTGGGGATCTTTCGGCAGAGAAACCCGTCTGATGACTGGCTATTCGGAGCTTCCTGCACTACAGCGATGTAGCATCATTACTGCAGCCCACGAAAGCCCTCCATACTTCTTGCGGCAGGTAAGCGTAACCAGTAACATTAACATATTTTTATTGGTTGTTCGAAGTTATACATAATCAATATTCTTGAGACTTTATTGCAGATCGCTGATTTTTAGGCCACCGCCGTACACCAGGCATTTATTTCTGCACAGCCAATAAATTAATTCGAAACTCACATTCTACAATGCCGTGAGGTTGTACCAAAGTGTTGACATCAAGTAAAGTTGAAATGTAAATTGTACGTTACTATGCAGCTGCAAAAAAAAATGTATGAATGCAACGAATATCCTCAAAGAAGTCAGTTGTTAGAGGACACGTGGACAGCTCCACTACAGCTCCTCAAAGAAGTCAGTTGTTAGAGGATATTGTTCAGTCAACGACATAGGAAAATTTTATCAGACTTCAATCTAGCTAGATCCCCTGATGTTGGCAAACATTAATTTTTTTTAAGAAGTTTGATATTTACAGACCTTTTTTTGAATTTCATAGTACATACGTCAAGAACTTACTCTGACTTATTTAAGAATTACAAAGCTCAGGCTGTTATAATACACATTACTGGACCTTTGTGTGAATTAATTCATAATATTCAAAATATCAACAAGGCCGACGTCATTGATTACATTAATACTCCTACGACATCCAATATTAACTTGATAATAATAGTTCCACATATTGCAAAAAACAAGGTCACTCTGAAAACAACATTAAGTAATTGATGTTCCACACAACGTTTAGAACCCAAATATATTCAGTATGTGTCAAGACAGCACGCTTCGGTTAGGCGTTGTGACCAAGATTAATAAATCACTTGTTCCTCCTGGATCCGAGGGCTCATCTGGACTCGACAGACCCTCCAGATCCAATTGCCCTCAGAGGAAAATCCATTCCATTATCCCACTAGTTTAGTGACACTGGGACAGATTCGGAGAGTAGCGGTGACATTACGAGGATGGTTTGAAAAGTTCTCGGAACCACCACGAGAGGTCAACGCTAGCGCAACGAATTGTTCTCGTGATATTCATTGGACTGTTGCCTGTGAACATGTGCCACGTCAGTGCTCTTGGAAGAGAGCTGTGGCGATGACGTGGCTCTGTTGTTATTTCCACGTAGAGATTTTCGAAGATGGAAAAAATCGAGATTCGAGTAGTGAGTAAGTACGTCGTAAACATAGGAATGAAAGCAAAGGACATTCATGCCGATTTTCACAATACACTGGGGAACTCTGCTCCTTCATATTCAACTGTTGCCAAGTGGATAAATGAATTTAAATTTGATCGGATGAGCTTAGATGATGATCCGCGCAGTGCTCGGCCAAGATGTGTCACTACTCCAGAAATCATTGCAAAAGTGCACATAATGGTTATGGAGGATCGCCAGCTGAAAGTGCGTGAAATTGCTCACGCTTGCCAGATGTCATCTGAAAGGGTATATCACATTTTAACTGATGAATTAGAAATGAAAAAAATTATCTGCAAGATAGATGCAACGACACTTCACACTGGACCAGCAACGCATGACAATGGACGTATCGGAACAATGTTTGGCCCGTTTTAGGAGAAACGAACAAGATTTTTTGCGCCAGTTTGTGATCACAGATGATAGCTGGGTACAGTACTATACCCCAGAGATAAACAATAGTCAAAGCAGTGGAAACATGCTGATTCTCCACCACCAAAGAAAGGAAGGTCAATTCCTTTTGCGGGAAAGGTGATGGGTCAGGGTTATGGGATGCGAAAGGGATTCTGTTTGTAGATTATCTCCCCACTGGGCAAACAGTTACTGGAGAATACTATGCTAACCTCCTGAATAAATTGCAACAAAAGATACGCGAAAAAAAGCCAGGTTTAGCAAGGAAGACAGTCACCTTCCATCAAGAGATGGACATATGCCGCCACCATGGCAAAATTACACGAACTAAGGTACGAATTGATGCCACACCCGCAACACTTGATATGGCTCCGTCACACTTCCATCTCTTCGCAAAACTGAAAGTTCTTCTAGGTAGACGAAGATTCACTTCAAACGAAGAATTGATAGCCAGAGCTAACAACTACTCTACTGGCCATTAAAACTGCTATACCAAGAAAAAATACAGATGATAAACGGGTATTCATTGGATGAATATACTATACTAGAACTAACGTGTGATTACATTTTCACGCAATTTGGGTGCATAGATCCTGAGAAATCAGCACCCAGAACAACCACCTCTGGCCGTAATAACGGTCTTGATACACCTGGGCATTGAGTCAAACAGTGCTTGGATGGCGTTTACAGGTACAGCTGCCCAGGGCAGCAGTCGAACATTTTCTGTATCCAGAAAGGCCCGTACAGGACCTGCAACATGCGGTTGTGCATTATCCTCCTGAAATGTAGGGTTTCGCAGGGATCGAATGAAGTGCCGTCAATGCGAACAAGATGTGACCGAGACGTGTAACCAATGGCACCTCATAGCATCACGCCAGGTAATACGCCAGTATGGCGATGACGAATATATGCTTCCAATGTGCGTTCACCGCGATGTCGCCAAACACGGATGCGACCATCATGTTGCTGTAAACAAAACCTGGATTAATTCGAAAAAATGACTTTTTGCCATTCGTCCACACAGGTTCGTCGTTGAGTACACCATCGCAGGCGCTCCTGTCCGTTATGCAGCGCCAAGGGTAATCGCAGCCATGTGTAACCTCCCCACGGAAATATTTATTAAATGAATTTTAGTTAGTGTAACCTCCCACGGAAATAATAATTAAATGAATTTTGAAATATTGTAACCTCTGAACAAAATTGGTTCCCATTTATAGCTCCGTGCAGAAATGCATTCACATTTAATGTAACCACAAAATTAAATTCCTAAACCCGGAAATAATAAAAAAGTTCAGTAACCTGGTAAATTTTATGACGACAGTAACGCTGCGCCACGGCCCTGTACTCTGAATAAAAAAGCAAAATTTCTTACCTCAATAAAAACTGTTAATATATCTGCTCTTACCTAAAAAATTTTCGGCTCAGCTCCATGCAATACTGGCCTATGCTTTGTGATTCATGAAAGGAAAGATAATCCATTGAATAAAATCTTTAAATTGAAATGAATGCCCTTTTTAAAAAAAAATTAATTTATATTATAAAAATTATTATTGGGGCATTTTTTGAAAGAAATTGGATGACAGTTAACATACATTACTAGATATGCGCAAGGGTGCTTCTTTACCTTCTACAATAATACTCATCCTCCAGAGTCCCGACCAGAGCAGACTGCCGACACGCGCAGACACCCGCCGACTACTGCCAACTCACGCAGACTACAGTCGACACTGCCGACTCACGCAGACTACAGTCGACTACTAACTACATACTGCTCTCTGGTCAGAGACTCTCCTAAGTCTTGCCTGTTGCAGGCAACGCATATATCGCATACCTCTTACATAACCCTCCACTGGGGGGGGGCAAAAATTTGGCAGCGATGGTGAGTCAATTGGACTTGCCATGAGCAACAAATTTTTCTTAATTAATTAAGTTTACAATCACTGAATATATACATATATATAAGTGCAGAACATGAAATAAAATATAGTGCACATGCACTGAGTACAGAACATGTCAAGCAATGACAAAATGTATACACAATGAGTACAAAACATATTAACAAATGGCAAAAGTGCACACGCACTGTAGTACAGAACATATCAGGAAATCACAAAATGTACAGGCAATGAGTACAAATCATATCAACAAATAACATAAAGTGCACACGCACTGTAGTTCAGAATATATCAGCAAATCACAAAATGTATACGCAATGAATACAAATCATATTAACAAATGACGTAAGTGCACACGCACTGTAGTGCAGAATATCAGGAAATCACAAAAAGTATACGCAATGAGTACAAATCATATTAACAAATGACATAAAGTGCACACGCACTGTAGTTCAGAATATATCAGCAAATCACAAAATGTATACGCAATGAATACAAATCATATTAACAAATGACATAAAGTGCACACGCACTGTAGTGCAGAATATCAGGGAATCACAAAAAGTATACGCAATGAGCACAAATCATATTAACAAATGACATGAAGTGCACACGCACTGTAGTTTTTTTTTTACTATTTTACAAGAACTAGGATAGGAAAGGGAAGGATTGCATCATGGTTGTAGCACATTAGGTTGCACGCAGCTGCACTGAAAGTCCATATCTTTCTACAGAAGCACAACACCAAGTGAGACAATCTGAAATTCTTTTCCCAGAAGTATTAATCAGTGTAGCCAAGACACTGAAATGTCGTAGTAATATTCCACGTTATCATTTTGGTAGTACATTAGGTACACCAAACAATGGGACCATAATAACATCGCCATCGCTCAAGGTGGTGGACAGCATGTCGTGTCAACACCACGTTCTTGTAAGGTACACCAACGTAGAATTAGTGCAAAAACCAAATATAGTGCTCCATGAGCATGAGGACAGAAAGGACAAACGGATATTACCGTAATTTCTGGTAATTAGATCAGAAGGTAAAGGACATTAAGTCTTATGCCAGTCATCATTGATAATTACTAGTCTATCAACTGATTTGATTAATTGGAGGCACTCATCGCCCAGTTACTGAACATTTCTGTACCATGTATGAAGTGTTACAGAATAATGTTCATAAGTTATCTATTTACAGAGAACATTAGTACTCATTGACCAGTTACAAACCATCAGAAGTCATCATTCAAAACAGGAGTTAATGAGTGTAGCATCAAGCTACTAGTATTCATATATATAGCATAAAAGTGACATAATACAAATTTAAAATATAAGAAATATTGGCATTCGTTGGCCAGCAAGTATTGAGTATCACAAAATATTTTTCATCATTCAAGTGACATATGACATATTTAAAAATAATTATTGGCACTCAGTGGCCAGTTACAAACCATCAGAAGTCATCATTCAACACAAGTTAAAGAGAGTAGCATCAAGCTACTGGTATTCATATATATAGCATGAGAGTGACATAATATAAATTTAAAATATAAGAAACAGTGGCATTCATTGGCCAGCAAGTATTGAATATTACAAAACATTTTCCATCATTCAAGTGACATATGACATATTTAAAATAATTATTGGCACTCATTGGCCAGTTACAAATCATCAGAAGTCATCAGTCAAAACAGGAGCTAATGAGTGTAGAGCATATATGCATTATTACGAAATATCATTCACTATTACTCAGAACTCATCATTCAAGTGACATATGACATATTTGAAAATATAACACTCTGGAACTATTACTCAAAGTCTGTTATTAGAAAACATCATTCAGTATTACTCATAACTCTTTTAAACTGGTAGTATTATTTGGGACTGGTAATACATTTTTTTGTGCTAGTAATGCATTGCGTTGGGATCGATAATTAATTGCTGGGGCATGATAAAATTTGCATTTGACTTATTGCTGCAAATGAAGATGTGTAATGTCATTCGTCATGAGTCAGCTGTAGCAAGGTTATGAAACAAATAGAGTATATGTGATCACATTCATTAATGACACAGGTTTAATGACCAACTGTTTATAGCACATTAAATTCATGAATAATTTCTCCTGCGAAAATTACAAAATGGATTATTAAACTGAAAGAAGAAACGCATATTATGCTGAAAAGTAGTGAACTTCGAATTAACAGGTAGTGAAATGTGTATTAAATATACACTCCTGGAAATTGAAATAAGAACACCGTGAATTCATTGTCCCAGGAAGGGGAAACTTTATTGACACATTCCTGGGGTCAGATACATCACATGATCACACTGACAGAACCACAGGCACATAGACACAGGCAACAGAGCATGCACAATGTCGGCACTAGTACAGTGTATATCCACCTTTCGCAGCAATGCAGGCTGCTATTCTCCCATGGAGACGATCGTAGAGATGCTGGATGTAGTCATGTGGAACGGCTTGCCATGCCATTTCCACCTGGCGCCTCAGTTGGACCAGCATTCGTGCTGGACGTGCAGACCGCGTGAGACGACGCTTCATCCAGTCCCAAACATGCTCAATGGGGGACAGATCCGGAGCTCTTGCTGGCCAGGGTTGTTGACTTACACCTTCTAGAGCACGTTGGGTGGCACGGGATACATGCGGACGTGCATTGTCCTGTTGGAACAGCAAGTTCCCTTGCCGGTCTAGGAATGGTAGAACGATGGGTTCGATGACGGTTTGGATGTACCGTGCACTATTCAGTGTCCCCTCGACGATCACCAGTGGTGTACGGCCAGTGTAGGAGATCGCTCCCCACACCATGATGCCAGGTGTTGGCCCTGTGTGCCTCGGTCGTATGCAGTCCTGATTGTGGCGCTCACCTGCACGGCGCCAAACACGCATACGACCATCATTGGCACCAAGGCAGAAGCGACTCTCATCGCTGAAGACGACACTTCTCCATTCGTCCCTCCATTCACGCCTGTCGCGACACCACTGGAGGCGGGCTGCACGATGTTGGGGCGTGAGCGGAAGACGGCCTAACGGTGAGCGGGACCGTAGCCCAGCTTCATGGAGACGGTTGCGAATGGTCCTCGCCGATACCCCAGGAGCAACAGTGTCCCTAATTTGCTGGGAAGTGGCGGTGCGGTCCCCTACGGCACTGCGTAGGATCCTACGGTCTTGGCGTGCATCCGTGCGTCGCTGCGGTCCGGTCCCAGGTCGACGGGCACGTGCACCTTCCGCCGACCACTGGCGACAACATCGATGTACTGTGGAGACCTCACGCCCCACGTGTTGAGCAATTCGGCGGTACGTCCACCCGGCCTCCCGCATGCCCACTATACGCCCTCGCTCAAAGTCCGTCAACTGCACATACGGTTCACGTCCACGCTGTCGCGGCATGCTACCAGTGTTAAAGACTGCGATGGAGCTCCGTATGCCACGGCAAACTGGCTGACACTGACGGCGGCGGTGCACAAATGCTGCGCAGCTAGCGCCATTCGACGGCCAACACCGCGGTTCCTGGTGTGTCCGCTGTGCCGTGCGTGTGATCATTGCTTGTACAGCCCTCTCGCAGTGTCCGGAGCAAGTATGGTGGGTCTGACACACCGGTGTCAATGTGTTCTTTTTTCCATTTCCAGGAGTGTATATGTTCTCTAGCTGTCCTTTCCAAAACCTTCACTCATCATACCATGCGACATAAGACATACTGTCAAACCGAACTGCAACAAATACCTAAATAACTACATAGCATTTCTTAACTAACAGTAAATATATAAACTTCATCATTATTTTCATCTGCTAAGAAAAATTTCATTATCCATATCATCATAACTCCATTATTATCATCAACTGTAAATCCATATTAGGATATTCTGCATCACTATTCATCATCATTCATTATCATCTGCAAAAAAGTCACTTCATTATTCATTATACAACTATTCATAGTAGAGAGTTCCTTATTTCTGGCATATTTCATCACTAAAATTAAGATGTGTGGTTCTGTCTGACAGTCTGCATCAATCGCCTCGTATTCTGAAAGAAAAATATTGGTTAAGACTGCTATTATACGATGTGTATAGTATGTTCTTGTTAATGCTTGTTAATTCTGATCCATTTACTCTTCGTGACAAGGTATTGTATCTTCTTTCGTTCATTCCGAAAGTGAAATTCCCATAATTTATTTCTTTTACACGTTATTTCTTTCTGAAAATGATGAACAATGATTAATGTCTTGTATTTAAATCATATACCCATTAAATAAAAGCTGGTTTCTAATGATATAATTGAGCATGCAGCATAGCATGACACAAAACGTAATATGTCAAAAAACATAGACAGTGTTCAGGTGCAAAAATGTACACAGAGTATCACAATGTAGCAGGAAAATGTAAAATAGTCACGATGTTGAGATATCATAAGGCAAAATGTCAAAGTCAACTAATGTTTGTTATATCTTAAATATTTCATAGTGCATGCAAACAAAACAGTAAAACAATCATACATACATGAAAAATGGAAAATGTGCACGGTCTGATGTGTACCAACAAGAAATGCCTCTCTTTGTTCAGCTTGTATGTTGTGTAGTTGATAGAGGCGAGAGTTGAAGACTTTAATGGAGAAAGAATTTGATAAAATTAATATGTCACTAGATAGAATCGCATAATTGGTCATAAAATATGTAAGTTTATCTGGAAAAATGTGCACGGTCTGATGTGTAACGACAAGAAAAGCGACCTGCTAACCTAACCTTGCCGGGCACTTGCCAAGAAAAAATATGATAACCATCAGTAAGTAGTCACATAAATATAATTGCATAAGTGGTCATAAAAATTGTAAGTTCATCTGGAAAAAAGTGCACCTTCTGATGTGTAACGGCCGGCCAGAGTGACCGAGCGGTTAAAGGCGCTACAGTCTGGAAGCGCACGACCGCTACGGTCGCAGGTTCGAATCCTGCCTCGGGCATGGATCTGTTTGGTGTCCTTAGGTTAGTTAGGTTTAAGTAGTTCTAAGTTCTAGGGGACTTACGACCACAGCAGTTGAGTCCCATAGTGCTCAGAGCCATTTGAACCATTTTTTTTATGTGTAACAAGAAAAGCGACCTGCTAACCTTACCTTGCCGGGCACTTGCCAAGAAAAAAAAAAAAACGATAATCATAAGTAAGTGTTCATGTGAATATAATTGCATAAGTGGTCATAAAAAAAAATCAGGAAATGGCATTACAGTGTGATAACTCATAAAGTATGTGCATTCAATAAAGGGTTTGATGTTGGAGATATGGTGATTCCCTTTGGTTTTTCTGGTTCTCAAAGTTTCGACGTGTACTACTTTGGGGTGAGAAATGCTGCGAATTCGATATGGACCTGCATATAGAAGCTCAAATTTACTACATCTACTTTTTCCTCTATTAGATAAATAAGGTGTTCGTACTAATATCTTCTGTCCAATGTGAAAGTCACGGCGTGTACAAACCTGTTTTTGCTGTCTTCTCCGGCGCTCTACGGCACGTTTGATGTTGTTCAGCGCAATGTCAATTATTTCATGGTGTCGTAGTCGACGAGATGTAGGAAAGGTTACTAATTCTTTAATTTTGTTAGGTGGTTCAACATTTTTCAGTACACCAGTCGGAGATAGCATAGTAGATTCATTTGGTATGGAATTAATTACATCCTGGAATGAGAGTATGTGTGTGTCCCAATCAATATGTTTGTTATGGCAGTATATTCTACATAGTTTACCAATTTCTTTCATTAATCGTTCACAAGGGTTCGAAGAAGCATGGTACCTGTATATATAGATCGGAGAAATGTTTCTAGCTCGTAACATACGTCTCCATATAGCAGATCGAAACTGTGATCCATTGTCGGAAATTACTTTCAATACATGCCCCACATGAAATAGAAAATATTTTACAAATGCTTTCGAAACAGTTTTAGCAGTAGCTTTGCGTAACGGAGTGAAGGTAACAAATTTTGAATTGAGTTCAACAGCGACAAAGATGTAGCAAAAACCTCTATTAGTTCTGGGAATCGGACCAAAAATGTCTACAGCGGCGATGTGTCTCAATTTAACAGGTACAATGGGATGTAATGGAGGAATATGTGAAGTCGTATCTGACTTAGCTTTCTGGCAGATTTTACATGACGCTAAAACTCGTCGAATACGTTCCTCCATGTTGGTAAAATAACAGTTCTGTCTCAGTATAAGAAAACATTTTCTGGCTCCGTAATGTGCGTAACTTAAATGATTATACCAGATTAATTTGTTAACAAGCTCGTCAGGAATGCATAATAACCAATTATTGCTGTCAGGGTGAAAGCGGCGAAACAGAATGTTATAGCGTACAGTGAAATGGTTTCTAATGGTAACATTATTCCTATCTTGCCAAAGGTGTTTAATTTCTTTCCACACGTTTTCTTTACTCTGCTCTTGTGCTATGTCTTGTAGTGACGACGAAATGAAATTCTCAAATGCAACTTGTTGAATGTACATGACGCTGAAATTTGCTTTCAGAAGTTGGTTGCGATGTCTTGCTGATTGATGCTGAGAGAACGGTATAGTGCGTCTGCTACAATATTTTGTGTACCGGGAATATTAACAATTGTAAAATTAAATTCCTGTAAATAAAGTTTCCATCTACTTAATCTGTCGTGTGTAAATTTAGCGGAAAGTAAAAACTGTATCGCTCTATGATCTGTGTAAACGGTGGCACGTCTTCCATAAAGAAAATGCCGAAATCTCGTAAATGCCCATACAACACGTAATGTTTCAAGTTATGTAACAGAATAATTGCGTTCAGCAGGTGACAGAATGCGACTCGCAAAGGCGATGTTTTTAATTACTGTACAACCATCTTCTTCAATTTCCTGAAAAATGTGTACGCCCAAAGCGGTGTTAGAACTGTCGGTGGCAATGGAAAAATTTCTAGTAAGATCTGGGTGTGACAAAAGTGGTGCATTCAACAGAACTTCTCTCAGGTTCACAAATTCAGAATGTGCTTGCCCATCCCAGGACCAAATAGTGCTTTTACCCGTCAATTGACACAATCTAGGGATGTCCAAAGCAGAGCAATGAATAAATCTACGAAAAAAGTTAATTAAACCCAAAAAACCGCGTAGTTGTTTCTTCGTCGTAGGAACAGTAATGTCACGTAAAGCTTGAAGTTTTTCCGGGTCAGGCGCAATGCCCTCTGCTGAAATTACATGTCCAAGAAATTTTATAGAAGTTTTGCCAAAGTGCGATTTACTGAGATTAACTGTGAGTCCTTGTGCACGAAAAGTTCGTAACAGTTGTTCAAGAATGAGAAAGTGTTCAGACCAGTTAGCTTCTGCAATAAGAATGTCGTCTACATACGCTGTGATTCTGTCTTTAAGTTCCGTCGGAACTATTGTATTCAAACCGCGAATAAATGCTGCTGAAGAAATAGTTAAACCGAACGGTAATTTACAAAATTGATAACAGTCACCAAAACAGAGAAAGGCTGTGTACTTTCTGCAGTCCGGTTGAAGTTGAATTTGCCAAAAACCCGATTTCAAATCTAATGTGGAATAAATAGCAGTACCATGAAATTTCTGTAGAAGTTCTTCTAGTGTCTGTGGGCGATCTGTTTCATTAATAATAATGCCATTAATACGGCGCGAATCAAGTACGAGGCGAAGTGAACCATCCTTTTTCTTAACAATATGGAGCGGGTTTATGTACGGACTAACTGCCGGTTCAATAATTCCTTGGTCAAGCATAGCTTGCAATTCTTTCTTAACTTGTTCTCTGTAAATATACGGAATGGGATAATGTTTGGCTTTAAATGTGTCGTGCTGTTTAACTTGAAATTCATACATAAAACCGGACATAGTACCAGGAACGATGTCAAAAACTGGAGCTTGCTGTAAAAGAATTTTGCGTAGTTGCATGTGTTCGTCGTCTGTATTTGCATTGCTCTGTTTAACCTTATCAGAAATCATCTGTATAACGTCATAGTCGGCTTCGTCTGGAGTATTGTAGTTGTGTACGTACGTATCTGTTAACAATGTGGAATGACAGTCTATGTTACGTGATGCGGAAATGACCTCTGTACGATTAATTGTTTGTTCTTCTGCAGATAAAGAGTGCTGAAATTCTAAAGCCAGTTGTACATTTTCATCCTTTAACATTAAATAGGGGTTTTGAAAGTCAATAATTGCGTCGTGTTGTACCAGAAAATTCGTACCTAATATAAGGTCTGTCGTCAATAAGGGAACAATCCAAAAATTTGAGTGAAATGTATGACCTGCAATACAAAATGATAAATGTGTCTGTAATTTTACATCTACTCCTTTACTAGATACTGCTCCTTTTACTTTCGTTTTGCCTAATGGTAACGTAGGATAGGTACTCTCTTTGTTACATTCGTTGAAAGTTTCCTCATTTATGAGCGTCATAGGAGATCCAGAATCGATTACTGCTGAAAATTTGGATGATCCAATTTTTACTTCGATGACTGGGTGCGAAATGGTTTTTTAAATAACTGGTATTTCCTGCAAAAGAGTGTCTCGGATGTCGTCAAAAGTAATTACATTTTCGTAAACAAGATTCCGCGTGTCAAAAGTATTGCTTGCGTTACTGGAAGATGCACCCTGTACTGTATCTAGTCAAATTCTATCTGACGTGCTATTATTTTCGGGAGGATACTGTGGCATTTCAACTATTTGTACTGTTCTGTTATTTCTTCCTGACGTATTACGTTCGGGATGATATCTACTGTCTGGTTCATTCATGATAATCTGTTGTTGTGGATGATTCTGCTGCCGATAAGACCCAATTGTTATTAAACGTACGCTGAAAATTGTGCTCATTATTTTTACGTCTGTCATGATAGTCATTTCTATACGGTGCATTGCGATAGGAGCTGAAATAGTGTGTTTTCTGTACGTACTGGTTTCCTTGTTGCTGTGCATTACTATTTGTTGGGGCCGACGCTATACGCGTACGCGGCGAAACATTAAAGCTTGGTTGACCTTGTACATTACATTGTTGGTTAGGTATGCTAACCGGTTGGTTTTGTTGCTGTTGTTGGGAAAAACCTCTATTGTTACCAAAATGTGGTTCCTGTTGCTGATACCTCTGACGATACTGATAATTAAAATTTTGTCTGTTATTAAAATTCTGGTGGTTGTCGTTCCTGAAGCGTCTATTAGCTTTGCTATTGAAATTGCGTGGCTGATCGTAATTGCTGTATGTTTGTTGACCTTGGTTATTATATGAAAAATTTTTGTTTATAAAGGAATAATCCGATTGCTGCACTTCCAAAAGCTGTAACAGATCTCTGAATGCCGAAATATTTTCTTTCTGCTGACCCATTAAAAGTGACACTCTTAATGATCGTGGTAATTTAGAAATACGTAATTGAATAAGTGCAGATTCACTGTGTGGTTCACTTAAGTACTGCTTTTGTTGGACCATTTGCTCAAAAAATTGCGTGACAGTGGAAAAATTCGAGTTCTCATAATTCGGTAAACTAATTAATTGATCCTTAATTTCGCGCTGTGTCGTCTTCGACCAATACGCTGACAGAAAAGCATTCTCAAATTCTTCTACTGAGTAGCATTGTCTCGCGATCGGTCTCATACGAGTTGCCGGTTCGCCTTCCAAAAAACTGCAAATAAATTCAAGTTTATGTGTTACGGGCCAAGTCGGTGGTAAAGCAAAGCTAAATTGTTGTATCCAATCCAAAGGGTGGATCTGTGTTCTGTCATTTTTAAATACTTTAAATTTTCTCACTGATAGAAAACGTTTGTAATCAAAATTATCGTCTCTGTATGTCTGAACAGGTTCACGATTGTATGAGAATCTATTTGTCTGTGACTGTTCGGAATCTAACTCACGTACTCTCTGTAAATTACCTAAATTATACTGGCTGTGTGAGTCTGACAAATGTTCGTAAAGTGGCGTCTGTTGTGATGTGTTAAACGCTGAAACATTTTTCATCTCTGTTACCTCTTGCTGTAAAGTTGACAATTTTCTACGTAATGTATTATTGGACGAATCTATCTCACTGATTGTCTGCTGTAAATTTTGGAATTCAGGTGTTTGATTAAACGAAATCGGTGAAGTATCGTCTGATTTGCTGTCATTATTACTTTCAATAACGTCAATACGACTGGCCAATTCATCATATTTTTCAGTCAGTATTTTTACCTGATCATCGGTTTTAGTGTCACAAGCATTAATCTGTTTTTGTATTTTACGTGTGGTTTCGTTCAATTTTTTAACGTCTGCTTTCATGACATCGGGATCCTGTATTAGTTCTAATTGTTCAAGTATGTCGGTCACTGTCTGAAAGTCTACTGTGTGTGTGTCTGTTTTTGCTTTAAGATCGGAAATCTCATCACGCAATTCGGTGTTCAACTGTTTGATAGTATTCATTTCGTCTGATATTGTAGAAATATTGTTGTCTACGTATGTTTTTGCTTTCGTAAACAATTTACGTTTATCTTCCTGTCTCTGTGCGGTAATTGTTTCCATGACTCGTCGCTTTACTTTATTTTGTTCCTGTATGAATTTACGGTAACGCATTTCACTGTTTTGTAAATGGTGATTAAAACGTTCGTCAATTTCACTGTTCTGTTGGTCAAATTTCGCGTCTACTTTTGCATCCAGTGTGCGTGAAAGTTCTGCTGACATTAATTTAAACTCGTCGCGTAACTGTGTTACGTTTTCAGAGCATTGTTTACCGACTGCACTAATTTCGTCTCTAAGTAATTTAGTTGTATCTGCATGTCTATTATTTAATTCTTGTGCCACAGATCCAATTTCTTCACTACTGTTTCTAGCACAAGCCTTAATTTCCTCACGTAATTGTTCTTTAGTATCATGACATTGCGCGGCAACGGCTGTAATCTGTTCACTAAGCTGTCTGGAATTGTTGTCTAGTTTTTCATTAAGGTTGTCATGTTTTTCATTAAATTGTTTGAAATTTTCATTAAGGTTGTCTTGTTTTTCATTAAGTTGTTTGAAATTTTCACTAAGTTGTTTGTGATTTTTGTCATGTCTTTCATTCTGTTGTTCGGAATTTTCATTAAGTAGTTGTTTAACATTTTCACCAAATTGTTGTTTGAGATTCTCGTTAAGTTGTATCATTAATGCTATGACTCGATCCATGTCAAAATTAGCTACTGTATTCTCTGTGCTGTGTGATGGTGTATGTGCATTTGTCACGTTTTCTGTAACCATTTGGTCACTCTGTAATTCTTGAAAGGGTTTGCGAAACGGATGTGCACTGTTAGTCACTACCTCTGAATCAAATAAATCTGTCGTACTTTGAGTACACTGTTCATTTTCGTTAGAAAAATTTATCTGTTCACAATTCAAATTTTGCAAATCGGGTGTGTTAAACTGGGCAGAGTTCATTGTAACAGAACGTCCCGCGTCATCTATTGTCGTTAAATTAACAAAAGACATAATTGAATTTATTTGTTCATCATTAGGATCAAAATCATTACTAGCGGTCGGTACGCACTGATTGTCTGTAAATGGAGGATTGTCATCATTACACTGAGTGTCGCAAATATTATCGGTCAAATTATTCGAGTCGGCTATTTCACTCGTTGTTCATCGCGATGTACTGTTAACAGTTTTTCGCGGCATTTTTCACAAAACAAAATTAAGCACAAATGAAACAAGGACAATGCAAAAATGCAAAAAACACAATTACAACAGAGAGCAACAAATTGCCGATGATCTGTGAAAGCAAGAGTGACAAATTAGTAAATGCGTTGCGCCAGATGCAAACTACGTTTCAGTAAATAAGAGCAGATACATGACTACTTCTCAGAAGGTTCACAAAGAGATACGATCCTGGCCAGAAGTCGCCATGTGTAACCTCCCCACGGAAATATTTACTAAATGAATTTTAGTTAGTGTAACCTCCCACGGAAATAATAATTAAATGAATTTTGAAATATTGTAACCTCTGAACAAAATTGATTCCCATTTATAGCTCCGTGCAGAAATGCATTCACATTTAATGTAACCACAAAATTCAATTCCTAAACCCGGAAATAATAAAAAAAATGTAGTAACCTGGTAAATTTTATGACGACAGTAACGCTGCGCCACGGCCCTGTACTCTGAATAAAAAAGCAAAATTTCTTACCTCAATAAAAACTGCGAATATATCTGCTCTTACCTAAAAAAAATTCGGCTCAGCTCCATGCAATACTGGCCTATGCTTTGTGATTCATGAAAGGAAAGATAATCCATTGAATAAAATCTTTAAATTGAAATGAATGCCCTTTTTTTAAAAAAAAATTACTTTATATTATAAATATTATTATTGGGGCATTTTCTTAAAGAAATTGGATGACAGTTCACATACATTACTAGATATGCGCAAGGCTGCTTCTTTACCTTCTACAATAATGCTCATCCTCCAGAGTCCCGACCAGAGCAGACTGCCGACACGCGCAGGCACGCGCCGACTACTGCCAACTCACGCAGACTACAGTCGACTACTCTCTGGTCAGAGACTCTCCTAAGTCTTGACTGTTGCAGGCAGCGCATACATCGCATACCTCTTACACATGGTCTCCGAGCTGATAGTCCATGCTGCTGCAAACGGCGTCGAACTGTTCGTGCAGATAGTTGTTGTCTTGCAAAACGTCCACATCTGTTGATTCAGGGATCGAGACGTGGCTGCACGATTCGTTAGAGCCATGCGGACGAGATGCCTGTCATCTCGACTGCTAGTGATACGAGGCCGTTGGGATCCATCACGGCGTTCCATATTACCCTCCTGAACCCACCGATTCCTTATTCTGCTAACAGTTATTGGATCTCGACCAACGCGAGCAGCAATGTCGCGATACGATAAACCGCAATCGCGATAGGCTACAATCCGTCCTTTATCAAAGTCGGAAACGTGATGGTATGCATTTCTCCTCCTTACACGAGGCATCACAACAACGTTTTACCAGGCAACGCCGGTCAACTGCCGTTTGTGTATGAGAAATCGGTTGGAAACTCTCCTGATGTGAGCACGTTGTAGGTGTCGCCACCGGGGCCAACCTTGTGTGAACCCTCTGAAAAGCTAATCATTTGCATATCACAGCATCTTGTTCCTGTCGGTTAAATTTCGCTTCTGTAGCTCGTCTTCTTCGTGGTGTAGCAATTTTAATGGCCAGTAGTGTATTTTTCAGACCTGGAGGAAACTCATTTTCGAGATGGGATTAAGGCACTGGAACATCTTTGGACCAAGTGCATTAATCTACAAGGAGACTACGTTGAAAAATAAAAAAAGTTTCAGTGATGTAAGTATTTTTTTCTATTCCGTTCCGAGAACTTTTCAAATCGCCCTCGTATTTGCACGCCCTATAGCTCCCCCTTCCATGCGTCGCAGCAAATTCGTTGCTTGGGAACACTCCGGACCGGGGTACGCATCTCATGAATGAAGCCTTTAAGGTTTTTTAATTAAAAGAACTTTATTAGCATACTACATTTATATCCTTCGCGTCTACATATTTATTTCTATACGTAGTCACACTGGGAACGAGCACACTTCTATTAGTGAGAGACCACTTTGAGGGTGCCGTAGAATGTTTGGTACAGTAGAATGTTTCACTTTGTTGACGGAGCACGACCTAACCTCTGCTAGCACAGTTTCATCATCATGCAAGGAAAGTACTCGAATGTGTTCTTTAAGCTTTAGGAACATTAGAAAATCGGACGGGGCCAAGTCGGGACTGTATGATGATGATCGATGACTATAAACCCAAGGCGTCAGATTTTTGTAGATGTCGGTGAGCTCTTGTGTGGTCTAGCATTGACATGCTGAAGGAAGGTTGCGCCATGTCTGAACGAACTCTTTGAATTTGTGGGTTCAGCTTTCCGAGCTGTTTCTCACGCACCGACATAGTTACGCTACATCCCGCCATGTTAAACGCTAAAATTCAGAACTGTCTAGCGGAATGATGTTGCAACTTGCGTCAGTGAACTGAGAAAGTCGACACAGTAATAAGTATGACGCGTAATGCCGCAACTGATATTCAGAAAAGCACAAAAAAAGTCGGAGGCATTACTTTTCACTACGCCCTCGTAACTACTACCTCATCTTTCTGACTTGTAATTGGTATTGGAATTCTCTGTGATTGTATGTTGCGGTTTCAGACAATTCTGGCGTTTTTCATTTACAGTTGTCTGAGATCACATTACACACAGGTGTAACGTTAGCTCCCTACTGCGTTTCCGGCCGTCGACTCAATTTTCGAAAATAATAGAGAGTTCTTCCGTAGCATCTCATAGGGGAACATTCTCAAGTGTCAATAAACGATCTGCATGAACCCTGACAGGTATGTAGTAATGGCAGAGTATTGCAATAGGTATTTTTATTTTTGCTTCTGTCCAGTTTCACTTCTGTTGGGTAAAACACATCCCAAGACGTAATTTGGCGTTTTTGAGGTTTAGAGGAAATATCATCGAAACAATGATACATAAAAAATAATTTTATATAAAAGTTGATATGTATTTAATGTTCTTGAAAACAATGTAATCAGCTACTGTAATAATTTTAAAATTTTACAAAATACCCCATCACCAATAATTATTTTTGAAAAATGAAAACTTTTGTTACAACATGTCCCTGTGCGATAAAGCGGTTTGCTGATATACCAGTTTTCGAAAATAAGCTGTACACAGCGTGCTGTCTGAGTATTTTGAACATACCTTATTAAAATATCTAAACATTCATTATCAGTCTTGTCATTTTATTTTGCTTATATTTGTTGTATGTTTTAAACTGTTGTTTTACGTTTTACATTCATGGTTTTCACGCTATCGTTTCATACAAATGTATTATGTTAATTGAGAATAATAAGTGACTCATTATTACGATAGATGATATTTACAATGATGATAATCTATAAAGAAATACTTAATACATAGATTTTTATTTAGACTATGCACATGAAATGATCGATATTGCTTCACGTGTTACACGACGGAGAACACAGTATGAATCAAAATTCAGCAGGATTTCAAAGTCGCCGGTGAGCCTTGGCGAAGGCTTACCAATGTAATGAAATATGCGTGGTACAAATCAGTATATTTAGAGGACGTGGGGGATCAACACTGAATACTTCGATAACTAATTGCAATTCAACTTAGTGCTCACTAACAGAAACTGCAATATATGAACATGGCTACATCATTGGACATTGTTATTCATGAAATGTTATAGTTTGGAAATAAACAGTAAGTTAACAGAGTTAATTCTTTAGACAAAACTTTCATGATCTTAATTATTTAAAAAAGATTTACATTCAATGCTCTGAAATAAACGGGGTAAAGAGGGCTGTAGTTCCTTCCTGAGGGTATGCATATTCAGTATTGCTTAAAACAACAGTACCAAATTGTCAAACAATGCGAATCACGAAAATTTACTTACCAAAATTGAAAATGTTCCCTAAATGTGTCATGCCACTTCCTGCGTCGCTAGAGCATGCCGTAAATTACTTTCTTTAATACATGCCGAGCTGCAAAAACTACATTCAGAAATCAGGCCTCCACAACAGCTACACACTTCTATCTCAACCAACGCTCGACACCGAACTGCTTGCCCACACAGACTGATTACTTCGCAGTAATTTAAACTTTGGAATTTCTTATACACATACTTAGCAAAAGTGTTTAATGTGGCAAATATCACAAACTAAACTGCCACTTCCCACAATGTAATAACCGCTGATTTCAACCACCATTCCAAGTAACGATTTCACAGGAGATTTCTTGCTAAGAAATATAGCAAGGAATATTCAATAAATTCCTTCACAACTAAGAAATAAGAGTACCGAGATACGAAAAGAGCAAAGGTACTTAAAACTGTGCATCAACAATAACAAAACCGAATTTAAAAGCATTGTGTATCGAAACAGTAAACACATGAAAGATAATTAGTAAGCATGAGTGGTAGTAACGTAATATATGTACTTAAATATCTATGATGTTACTGGTAACTGAAAACGGAACCAACAGTGTTACATTTCTCAGTGATTTAACAGATTCCGAAGGTAAATAATCTATAGAAATTTGTGTAGTGCATACATTATCATATGAAAAAAGTAACATGATTAATGGTATAAAATAAGGAATTGTTCATCGTCAAAAATGATATAAACTGAATAACTTACAACTATTGACAATATCTTGACAGTAAAGTATTAAATTCCTTAAAAGATCATGAACTGTCGTGCTAAAATGAAGGAGAAAATATATAACGGACATCGTCATGCATTGGGAGGTGAAAACGTTTATCTGACTGTAGAAATCATACGCAGCACGCTTTGTTTTACAGAGGAAATTCTATTAGTTGATTCACGCAGTTAAAATTGAACAGAGAGATACATACTTGTGAACTAAGGGCAGACGCAGTAAGCACAGTAAAGGTAAACATCTTCGCTGACAGCCCAAAAATAAGGTCACACTTAGGGAGGACCAAATAGTTGAGTCAGTTCCTCCTCTGACAACTCAGAGGCTCAGTATTGACGAAATAATAGTAGTGTTGGCTCATCCACCGTCCTTTGTCACCTGTGTGCCAACTGTTCCATTTTCGCTGAAAGTATCGCTGAGAGAACACGCACTGAGACGGAGTGGTGGGCCAAAAGTGTTATAATGTTTCCTTAGTGCGGCAGGTGACACGGTGCCCTGAATAAGAGTCTCTGATCTTCGGTTAAATGAAGTGGAACTGAACATCAAGCTTCAATGTTTATACATTCCACACAAGAGCTCCTCTCAAGGTTATGTGTGAGTGTGCTTCTTTACATTAGTGTATACTTACCGTGGTTGTCCAGAACACATGAAAAATAAATCAATACGTAAGAATTCCAAGGTGGAATGGAATACAGAGTGAACAAATGTATTCCGTCTGATATACAGAGATTAAGATATATCATGAAGCAAAATTTATAAGTTTACAATACCTCTAAATATATTATACTGTGAGATCTCTTGTACATATTACCCAATGAAGCTGTCGAATTACATGAGTGTAGTATATAGTACATATGTGTGATAAAATTTCTCTTATTACACTATTGGTATTTTCTATTATTATGAATAACCACAAATATAATGGTTCCAATATAATTTCTTTCAGGGTACCCTTCCGCACACTACATCTAATTGCATAGATATACCAAATTACAACAACTACACATGTCGAGCTTAGGGAAAAAGGAAGAGGAATCACAACGATTTCGGTAGCTACTAAATGTGCACACCATCGATACAAACGTCATCATCACAGAGAAAATTCAGTCAGATGAGCATGATCTTTATCCTAATCTAGTACCGCCTTAATGCTTAAATGTAATATCTTGTTATAATAGCAAAACAGAAAATAAACTTAGATCACATATACATCAAGCAAATTGTGTGACATTAGTCTACCTGAGGCAATCTTCTCAATCGAATCAACGACAGACGAGATTTTACCATTTTTAGAATGTAACTGATCAAAAAATATGCAAATGAAAATCCTCATTTTAAACAGCTTTTCGAGTTGTATATGGATCAAAATTATAATGAAAGTATATGTGTCTTCAAAGCTAGTGTTCCGCCAATACGAACAACACTGTTGCCACTACGTCAGCATAAATGACACATGCTTTTCCAGCGTTTGACAGTTTGAAGGAAACGTAATGCATATGTTCAATGGTTTCTGCTCTTTTGCAAGGGTAGAAACATGTCTTTGGCCTTTAGTTGTTACATTTACGAGCTGGTTCGCAAGTTACGACCACTCACAGAACGTAGAAGTTCGTCGTTTGACGTCTTGTGTAGTGTAGCTCTCACTCATTTTTAAACTGGAGCACATGTGATGGCTACAAGACTAAGTTTCAGCCTGTGCCAGAAGAGACTGAACCTGCCTTATAAATCCTGTTTGATCAACCTATAGCGTCTTACTCGGCAGTAATTTTCTGTGGTCAGTGTGTAACACATCTTAGCCTGAATTCGGTATGTGGCCGTGAATCTAGCTCCCCACCGGGAAATTCCGGTCACAGCTCTTAGAAAGTCTGACCCTACGTTAAGTAAGTTTCTTCGCATAGCTCAGTCACTTGAGATTGCAGCTGGGGCACTACGTGCATTCTCTATTGACTCGTCAACTACGCAACTTGTATCCGACGTTGAGTTAGCCGACTGAGTTGTGGGAGAAGTACGTCCTAGACAATATCGTTCGTAAGCAGATAACGTCATCGTCATCGTCCCACCCCTACACACTCATTATTCATGGAAGACATTCTTCCAAGTCCCGTAAAAGTTCGGGGAATATGTGTGCATCCGCACAGAAGAAGAAGGTCATGGCCGGTATAGTCAGAACTATATACTTATTTGGGTATATGTATATAACAGTACATGTTAGTAAGGTGATATGTAGTGAACTCCACTTTGATTCGGCAAATTTAGAAAATTTTAACGTGGCATCAAGAGAAGTGTAGGTTTTACTCAAAATTCGCCACTCATGAAGCTTCTCTGAAAGTTGGAAGTAGTTAACATATCAGGCGAAAATAAAACACTGCTTTCCTTGCATTTTGAGCAGAATTAATTTTAGATATTAACCAAAGCAGAGGTGACAGTAGATCTTTTTGGATCGTCACCAGGTAAGTGTGGATGTAGAGGGTTCCAAATAATATTTACAAAAAACGTAAGTGTAGGTTTCAACGTAGAACAGCACTCCCCCTCCAGCCCCTGGTATTTCCATACAGCGTGCTAACTGCTTGCCCACAACCGTCACCACTAACTGCCTCCCCACACTTGTCCAACCGACTACGCATCTATCGGCCATGTTGTTCTGCATGTACTCTAATCGCTGTGCTGCATAGTCATGAACTTGTGTACTCGCAAGAAACAAAGAGAAAACACACATTTCTTCAATACATTGATATACACTCCATCATATATGTTCAAATAACTAATCTTACTTACCTGACGCCGCTAAAATGGGAAAAAGATGTCGGTGTCATAATCAATATTTTAAAACACTAGAGTCTTTTGGATTGTACTTTTTGAAGTTGCATGTGCTCCTACAATATTTCAGAAATACTTAGAGCAACTTTTACAGAGGATGCAACTAGTTGCGAACATTACATTCATTGTAGCAGTACCTTAACAATTGAAAACTGTTGTTTAATATACTTGGAATTACAGGCCTAAAATGTAAATTAAGTAATTTTTTTCTAACTGAGCTTACAGTACCTCATCCACACAGTGAGCAAAGATGATCTTAGGACTATGTCAGCCCACTCCACAATAACTAATGATTTTCCAACGGCCACAGAGTTGGAGAATCTCCATACATTCTTAGCAAATTATACTAATTCCTGTGCAGGCATTATGCCCCACCCCCCACCCCTCGGTCACTTCCAGGTTTTTATCTTAACTTAACTCCATTATTACACAAAGGACATCGGGGTGAACCTATAGGCAAGACATTAAGTATATTGGTTGGGCATTGATGCCGAATTTGTGCATATGCTACAGGCTTGCCAAACATTGGCCTCAGACTGTTGAATCGCGTGCACAGTCTCTCTCCATGGCCTATGCAACGTCATCTGTGACATCATGTGCGCATCAATTTTGCAGATCCATTCGTGGGTGCTGTGTGGTTGCTCATTCTCTCCCTGACGTCTCATGCGTCACTCAGATACCATAAACAACAATTAAAAGTGAGTACACTCTTTTTACCATATCAGTGGCATAAAAAACCCCAGCCTCCAACCAACTCTGAAACAGGGCAGTTTGTCAGATTTTTTAAGGGCCAAAGAAGTGAAATGATGATGATGGTCAACCTCTGAGCATGTTTCCTAGCTTCTTGTACATTCACTTTCACCATAATTGTGGCCCAGCAGAGATACTTCAAAGATACAGAGAGCACATCCTTTTCACTCTCCTGCACCTGGCCTAGTGAGCTCAGTCCTCACAGCCACACCCATATTACTTTACAGGCTCTTTGTTATGAATTCCCATATGGATACGAACACTGGGGTGGAATCAAGAGGACGTCAGTGATCAAAGAGGGCGTCAGTTGAAGTAATGGTTGGGCAAGAATATCTCTTGCCACTTCAGTTTTCACAAATAAGTGACTTTAAACATTCAGTACCCTTCGTCAAGGCACATGTAACCGAGACCACCACCACTCCCTCGTATGTCTCCCAGCTGGTCCAGATCCTGACCACTGTCTTCCAGATTTCCATTCAGTACTCACCGATGTTCCTCACCTCTGCCACCAGTGAGAAGCTACAACCGGCGTTTGGTCGTTTCACGTGACGGCCCTCACTCGCTAGTTTGGAACGCCATATTGGATTTCATGATAATTTCTTGTTTCTGTATTACAACTTGCTTGTTATAACATATGCCATTTCACGCAATGGCGCACTGTTGCTTCATCACAAAAACGTCACTCTTGGTGTTATATGTTCCAATTAAACGCCAATTGACGACACAGCGGCGGTAAAAGCCTTTAGGAGCTGGTACAGTAGTCGACAAAATGTTCACACTTGTTTGACTTCGGAAGTGTCATATCGTCAGAGACTTTCCATTGTGGAGTTGAAGTAAGAACCTTCAGCATCGCAGCGCGTCGCAATCGTTGGTTAATATATTAAAAAATTAAAAACCCGCCTCGATTGCGAAAAAAGCACCTAGTGTTAAGTGTTAACCCAGGTTTCGGCGTAGATAACTACACCTTCTTCAGAACAGCAATAAAACCCACAAGTGGCTAAGAAGACCTTTGTGAATGTTTAAAAGAACACCATAGCTATACATTTATAAACGAAAAAGAAAAGGAAAACACAAACAGTACATATGGCGGGTCATGGACGGTGTGAGGTGGAGCGTATACCATTAAGTTAAGTAGTGGTTTTGACTTTGTACATATGTACTGTTTGTGGTTTCCTTTTCTTTTTTTACTTGTGCAATTGGCTTGGATGCCTTATCCCCTGCCTACCTTCGTCGTCAATCCCCGATTTACCATGTGTGCTACCGCTCCTATGAGCTAGGTAAAGGGAGGTGGGGATTACAAGGTGAGTTCAGGTTCTGAGGTCTCTATCTTTTTCACAAAATAGTCACATACAGAATTTGAAACCTCTGTCATTTTTCGACTTAATCTCCATACACACTTTTCACATCGTTGGCGCCCGTGTTTTGTAACCTGTAGAAACACTTGTTTAGGAACACATGAAAACAGCTTAAGTAACAGCGGCATAACTGGAGAATGTCCGACTGCAGAGTGTCTTCCAACATCGCAAAAAGCCAAAAATCGCCAGGAGCCGGATCAGGTGAGTAAGGAGCACGAGAAACTATTATAGAGCTGTTTTCATGAAGGAACCCCTGCTTCCTGTAACATGCTGATATTTCTTTTCGTCTTCGTACTTGTAACAGTTTCTGGTTCTTTCTTAATCACGTACGAGGGCGTGCTGAAAATTAATGCCTCCGAATTTTTTACCTGAAAATTCTTAAAGCTTTTTTAAAATAAAACAGACGCTATTAAGATTGTACTTCTTTATTCTTCATGCCTACATATCTGTAACCCTGTGCCTCTAGAGGGCTCCAAATTGTAGTTCGCAACGTGGTGGTGTGTAACTTAACTATCTCGGTGTGTGAGGACCAGTGTGCTGTAATCGAGTTTCGAACTTGAAGAGTTTTTCCACAGCTGGATTACCCTATCCTTATGCCAGACAACATACGAGTTCAGCGTTATCTGCATCCGATTTTCACCTGTTTCCAGACCTTAAAGAACACCTTTCAGGACTTCACTTTGACGGCGATAAAGCGGTGAAAGCAGCGGTGAGGTTGTGGCTCCATTAACAAAGTCAGGTGTTCTACAATCACGGTATCCACGGTATCAACAAACTGGTCTCTCGGTGGGGGAAATGTGTTTGCCACCAGGGTGACTATGTTGAGAATAAAGACGTAGAACACTAATAACGGTTGTTTTTTTAAACCCTTAAAAGTTTTCACACATAAAAAATTCGGAGGCATTATTTTTCAGCACACTCTCGTAATTAAAATATTTCTGCAATAAGAACCTTCAGCATCGCAGCGCGTCGCAATCGTTGGTTAATATATTAAAAAATTAAAAACCCGCCTCGATTGCGAAAAAAGCACCTAGTGTTAAGTGTTAACCCAGGTTTCAGCGTAGATAACTACACCTTCTTCAGAACAGCAATAAAACCCACAAGTGGCTAAGAAGACCTTTGTGAATGTTTAAAAGAACACCATAGCTATACATTTATAAACGAAAAAGAAAAGGAAAACACAAACAGTACATATGGCGGGTCATGGCCGGTGTGAGGTGGAGCGTACACCATTAAGTTAAGTAGTGGTTTTGACTTTGTACATATGTACTGTTTGTGGTTTCCTTTTCTTTTTTTACTTGTGCAATTGGCTTGGATGCCTTATCCCCTGCCTACCTTCGTCGTCAATCCCCGATTTACCATGTGTGCTACCGCTCCTATGAGCTAGGTAAAGGGAGGTGGGGATTACAAGGTGAGTTCAGTTTCTGAGGTCTCTATCTTTTTCACAAAATAGTCACATACAGAATTTGAAACCTCTGTCATTTTTCGACTTAATCTCCATACACACTTTTCACATCGTTGGCGCCCGTGTTTTGTAACCTGTAGAAACACTTGTTTAGGAACACATGAAAACAGCTTAAGTAACAGCGGCATAACTGGAGAATGTCCGACTGCAGAGTGTCTTCCAACATCGCAAAAAGCCAAAAATCGCCAGGAGCCGGATCAGGTGAGTAAGGAGCACGAGAAACTATTATAGAGCTGTTTTCATGAAGGAACCCCTGCATCCGGTTTGCCTGGTGTTCTGTCGCATTTTCTTAGTGAAAGTGCATACGTGCAATCTTTTCTGTTTTCCCACAATACTGGTAGGAGCTTGTTCTTTGGAACACCGGGGTACTTGTTCCTGCAACGTCGTTGGAACACAATAAGCAAAGAATTATGCTATCGCCGTTTCGAAACATGGCAACCATCATTCTTTCAGCACTTGTCCTTCCCCGAATTTTCATTTCATTTTTTGGTGACCTTGAATCTGTGTGCTTCCACTGAGTTGATTGTGTCTTCACATCAGGACTGAGAAACGACATCCATGTCTCATCCTTTGCCGTTATTGCAGAAAATAAATTCCCATTCATTTCATCACCACGTGTCAACATTGCCTAGCAACTTGCCACGTGCACAGCCAGCATTCGTGGCACGCATCTGAAGGACACTTTCCGCATTTTCAGGTCATCACACAGGATTGTGTACGTAGATTCCACGGAAATCTCAGTGACGATTATTTCACACTAAAATGCTGATCCTCCAAAACAGCTGTCTCCACTCAAGTTACGATGTTGTTAGTTTTTGGCAGTGATCTACCTTGTTTGGATCAGGCAACGACATAGTCTCCATACCTTTTGTTGTTCCTTGTGTTCAGTCTGTTATTCTGCTTTCACCTCCAGTGGCATACTGCACCTCTTTCTTTATGTTGCAGTTTCTCTTCGCTGTGGATGGGGGCTGTGTGATAAGGTTGTAGTTTTGGTTTGATGTTCATGTAAATTCTTGTTTCTGGCCTCTTTGGAAAGGACGTAGCCAAAGGTGCTGGGGTTGGGGGTGGGGGAGGTGCGGTAGAAGGATGGAGGGGGATCTGTTGGATTCGGGGCGTCCGGACGCCTCCTATCACCTAAATAAAATTACAGATGACCTAGTTGCTGTGCAGTGAAACTGAAAGATGTTTTGATTTTCAGTCGTACAACAAAAAAGGGCACGCACTATCAATAGTCAGCAAGGCCAACGATAGATTTAAACTATCTGTACATCCATATTACTATCAGATATCGCCCAACCCTGTTTTACCGAAGACCAATTGTTGGGCTTCCTTCAGCTCAGTACTTGCTTTTCTTATTCAGTTCAGTTCTTACTTGCAGTTGAACTTCAGTGCTACCATTTGTTTTTGTGCTGTGTGCTGTTGTGATAGTTTCTAATTACGGATAAATTCGTAACAAGAAAGAAGAGGAAAACCAGTTTTGATTCGTCCGCTAACGACATGGTAAGTTAAAAATATGTACTCACTACTATAATAACCCAGTTACCTAACTACAGCAGCTTAATGTTAGCACTGGAGTCGTTATTTGGAGGCTTGTAGAAACTTGTGGTTGCAATATTTAAGTATTTCGCAAGGCAGCGATGTGGTAAATATCGTAACAAAAAGAGTTAAATTAAAATCAGTGCATAAAAGTAGACTTGGGTTTGCCTGTGTCGTACAAAAATCGTGTTGATCGACTAAAATATCGCCCAAATGGCGATAGTTGCATTTATTTACAAACTTTGCTCGATGTTCCACCATTAGTACCGAACTGGCAAAATATCACCCAATCTGGTCACCCGACATACTCAGTAATGCAAACCATTTCCGAAAGGGAATGATGGGGCGGGATCTGTGGAGAGTGGATGAGGTGAGTGAAGAGAGTACATTCTACAGTGCGTTCGTTTCTAAATGATTTTTTTCAACTGGCTGCTTGAATTCATCCGAGCCGACAGTGCCCTGTATCCCTCCCACCCAAAATCTATTTACACTCTTGCAATGCTATGATAAGCCAGCAATTCCGTGCACAATTTAATCTTAAAATACGTACACACAATTAAAGGAAAAACATGCAATCAGTATTCAGTCTTTTGAAGTGATTTTAATTTAGCTTAAAACAACCACTTTTTTCCAAATTCTCCGTTTGGGTAGCTCTGAGCACTGGATCACCGAGCTAGCAATCCTTCGATTCGGGAAACGAGGTGATTTGAATCCATCCGCCACCAACTTTGAAAATGACTTTCTATGGTTTACCATTATAAGTTCAAGCAAATGCCGATGTTGGTCTCTTACTATACGCCAGTCACCTTTCCTTTCAGAAAGATTTCTCTCCCTTGAAGTTGCGGTCCCTCCGCTTCAGTGAAAAGAGTTGCATCGAATGCGAGCCGACCATCTCTTCGGGGATTCCCGATACTGAAAGCCATATGGTAAATGAATAATATACCAAATCCTCCTCATTTAAGCTCTTTTATTCGTCTTCTGGGAAATTCTTTTATGTTGAAAATGATCTTTCTGACATTGTGAGAAGTAAAATAAATGTAAGTGTAGTGTGACTAGGACCTCCCGTCGGGTAGACCGACCGCCGGGTGCAAGGCTTTCGATTTGACGCCACTTCGGCGACTTGAGCAGAGAAAATCTCCGACCCAGCCTGAATCGAACCCGGGCGCTTATGATTGACATTCTGTCGCGCTGACCACTCAACTACCGGAGGCGGACATTACAAGAAGTGACGGATGCTTATTTAAATCAGGAAATTTGCGAAAGACAGGCTGAATAACTCCAGATCCTTTGCGTTTTAGCCACCAGAAATTATTCTAGCTTCTCTATCTAACAGAGATCTCTTTATTCCCGAATCCCTGCCGGTAATAATCACGTTGTCGCAAAGGATTAGTACTTGTGCATTCCTGACCACTTTCTCAGCTCCAATCCAGAGTGAAAGAAGAAAAGTGTAAAATTACCTTGGATAGTGACGAGAGACTGGAGCATGACTGCTTCTGGCCAATGTACAACACTCCTAAGGAACATGTATCCACTTGGTGAAGACTCCGGGATCAATTTTGACTAAAATGGTTTATTGTTCTTTCTGGAAATATTGAGAATTAATGAAAAACATAAGTCTTTGTAATATCCTCTTTAACATATCATCCCCCCATCTTTTGACAAAATCCTGACATCCTGGCTACGTCCTTGTCTTTGGGTCATTTCCTAAACAACATGTTCGCAGGGCGTCACCTGTTTCATTACTCTCATTCGAGCCATGCTCCCCTGGGATTGTAATGAGAAAATTGGATAATTTATTTCTTTTATGTAGTCGTCTCAGTTGCACTGAAATAAAGTTCATCTGTAGTGGTTATCGGTTTCAGGCTGATAACCGATTTTAAAACCACACAGCTTTCTATTAAGCGTGTCAGTCAGTACCAACGAACGCATAGGCTAAGATCAGTGAGGGAACTTGTTGCTCACTGTGTACTTTGCTGCGCTTTCTGGTACTGTACTGTATGGTGTGTGGTTTTAAAACGGGGGAGTCAGCCTGAAACCAGTAACCACTACAGCTGAATTTTATATCGGTGCCACTGAGACGGTCGAAATAAAAATAGGTAAGTAAATAAATTATACAATTTCCTCATTTCATTATGACTTCTCACATGTTTTCTAAGTTCTCTCTCTGATATCATTCGCAACCACTAGCTTTCATTTCTTACAAGAAATTCGTTTAATATCATATTTCCAGCTTATCATGCCTCAAAACTTGAGTTTTTTATTTTCCACGGTGAAATTTATTGGGATTCAGTTTCTCATACATCTGTCACCCTCCTCTTGATCTTGCATAAATATGTGAGATAATTTTCGTAACTCCTAATAAGACGTAATAGTCTTGTTAATGCGTTGATATACTCCATCCTTTGCCTTTCCATAATGTTTGAAATGATAGCGTAGATTCTGTGGCTTTTGTCATTAGTCCATATGATCTTCGTCACCTTGTTCACACTCCCTTTTCGGAGTCTTTCGGAGCTGAATATGTATATTTCCTACTTGTTGGTTGCTAGACCGGTCAAATATCGGTTCGTACATGAAAATTCGAAGAAATGCCATTTTTTAAATTTATTTTCTTTCGTTAGCTCAACTCATTGGCAATGATCTCCTGACATTTCACAATCCAAATCGCAACCTAAGTACCTTAAAAAAATTAAATGCGTAACGTGTTCGTCCTGCCACGCCCACTTGCTTGAAGAGACTCTTCAGTATTAGTTTTCGTATCACTTACGGAAACATTAAGACGGCTCTGAAATGTATATAGTATATTCTCATATTATCAGTGACTGTTGGATATTATCGCTGGAAGAAAAATATAATGATAATCTTTGTTTACAAAGTCGTGAATACTTGTATTTATTTGCGTTGTTTTGCTAACTTCGTCGTTGTATTTTCTTGTGTTTTTTAATAATGCCCCGACAAAGAAAAGTTTTCAAAAGATGTGCAAGAACCGTGTACGTGCTTTATTAAATTGCAGACACGCTAATAATTTCTGTAATGGTACCAAGTTGTCTGACGAGACTATGTGTTATAAACATGTGAACTCTTCTCCCAGGAGATCACGACAGAAGATTTCAAGTGTCAATATTACTGACAATGGTGATGACTGTCAAAATAACACTGGATATCGAATGATTGACATTCAGTTATTGTCTAATGCAATGAAATTAGCACTTGTATGTAAGACATGTGGCTAAGACAATCTGGAATTATTTGATGATGGTAACAGAGTGGGCGTGGTGTGTAATGTACATATTTTAGGCAAGGACTGTGATGCTGACACCTCATTTAAAACGTCAAAATCAAATAACTTGTATTATGAAGCGAATATGAGGTTTTTATATGGTCTAAGATGCATTGGTGTAGGAAGAGAAGGAGAAAATATACTCTGTGGAATGATGAATACGCCAGCACCATGTGCTAGATTTTCAACGGCAAATACTGCATTGGCAAAGGCACTTTATGAAGTTAGTGAAGACAATTTATCTGCAGCAACAGCAGAGGCAGTAAGAGAGAATGATTCTTTGGATGATGAGGATGGTAATCACGTGAAGACTGATCTGGTTGTTTCATGTGATGGCACAATTATGAAGGTAGTCATACATCCTTATACGGCATTTCAAGTGCGATAAGTGTTGATGCAGATGAAGCACTTGATGTGCAAGTAATGAGCAAGTACTGTCAATATTGTCCTATTACCAGAAACATGAAAACAGAAGATTTGATGAAGAATCACAGCTGCAGAATGAACCATTGTGAATCAAGTGGCTCGATGGAAGGTGCTGGAATGAATATAATTTTTAACAGATCTGTCTCTAAACTTGGAGTCGATACGTGAAGTATCTTGGTGATGGTAACTCCAGCACATTCAAGGTAGTAAGTGACAGCAAACCATATGGTGAAGAATGTATTATTGAAAAGCTTGAATGTGTAGGTCACGTCCATAAGCGTATGGGCTCAAGATTGCGAAAAGTTGTGGATGACATTAAGGGCAAGAAGTTGGAAGACGGAAAGGGTCTAAGTGGAAATATCAGGTTGACGAAGAATATGATTGATACCCTTCTAGTGTATTTTGGTAAGAATATTTAGGATAACCTATCAAATGTTGAAGAAATGCGCCTGTCTGTTTGGGCAACATATTTTCATATGTTATCCACAGGTGAACACCGATACAAATCTTTGCACAGTTAGTAGGTGTCGCTACAAAAAGGCTCAGAGGGACTGAATTCCTTATACTCACAAGGAAAGTCTTCCTAAATCTATTATCAACGTCATTAAACTAACATTCAGGGTTCAGTCCAACCCCGATCTTCTCAAGAAATGTGTTCATGGCAAAACGCAGAATCCTGATGAGTCCCTGAATGCCCTCATATGGAAACGCTGCCCCAAAACTACATTTTGCTCATCCAAGATAGTTAATATTGCACTTTATGACGCAGTTATTGTTTTTAACGGTGGGAACTCCGAGAGGATGCAGGTCTAGCGGAGAATGGGCTTCAAGCCCGGAGTTTTCACTCGCGACATCTTGAAGGGGATAGAAACTCAACGTATACTTTCAGCCGATAAATCCATTCAAGACCTTGCAAAACTGACAAGACAGAAAAGAAGAAGCCAGAAGAGAAGTGTGGAAGGAAATGAGGACAATCAGTATAGATCTGGTGGCTTTTGAAGGAGGGAACGACAATGAAAGAGCTTGTTAAACTTTAATAGGCATTTTCTCAGAACTACTATTTACGTTATTCAGGTACATTTTTTTCCAAAACTAGAAAAGATGTGACTGTGATTTTTGGCATGCCTTTTGTATTATGTATAAGAAACGTACAAAGAGTGAATATTTAATATCATGCATGAATGCCAAGATATATAATTAAGAAGGTAGAATTTTGATGTGTATTTTTTCAATTAAAAATAATCAAACAGAAAACTTCGTTAAATGTCAATAAATTGAAATGTTTCTGTGGGTTTCTTTATATGGATTTAGAGATTATACTGTAAAATTTACAAGACAATTTCTTAGAAATTTTCTTAGTAAATGGTACCTATGTGAATCGTGAGTTCAAAAATTTCAAAATTTCCAAAAAATTTCAAAATTTCAATTAAAATTACAAAAAACTTTCAGTAGATTCCCTGAACTACCATCAACCATTATACATAATTTCAGTTACGTAACTAAAAAATATTGAATTTGGTGACAGGTTACATTTGTACCTGTATTTCATGCACGTCCCCCCTTCCGGTCATCAGATGTCTTACACAAAATGCATCCGGAAATCAGCTATTTCAGTTTATGATTTAATCAACACAATTATGACGTGCTGTTTACTTATTTTTTCTGTTTATGAACTTTTAAGTACTAATTTTAAAAATGTTATGTACGTAACAGAACTTCTGTCTGTTCGTTTGAAGTAATCTGTCTGAAGTGAAATATCCGTGACAGAATCTGCGACGTGCAAACTTTTATCTCCGTCGCTGGAAGTCAGGATCTTTATTTTGAAAGCGTTCTGACGGATTCTCTACTCTGAAGAATTCTGCTACATATGCTTATCATACGCTAAGTGTTACATGCAAGGTTATGGACTTATGGTGAACTGCATTTGAGTGCATCGATCTTTTGTTGGTGATGATTCATAGGCGAATGATTAAGTGAAATAATAGATCTACATTTATTCCTTTTAAGCTACAACTTACTCTTACCACTTTATTTGTCGGATCCGGCTGTTACCACAAAATATTACCATTGGTTGCAGCACGTTGTTTTATTATATTCACCACTTTGTTTAAATAAAACTGCACGATAATTTTCTTATTGAATAGTCACGCCGAACTTGTGCCCTTAGTATTATGTCTAACGTTAACTATCTCCATATTTGTACAGCATTTCCATATCATTCTCCAACGTTCAATGTTACGCCCATCACCCTCGTCGTTCTGTGCAGCTCTGTTGCGTTGTGGCATTAAGGCGCCCATTTCGGCTGTTTCAGCGTACTTAATTCGCATGCTATGCTTGTCACTGAATCCACCACATTGTTCCACGTGATTACCCAATAATTGCAATACTTTCCAAGCCTTGCCCTAACCTTCGGTGCATTTTACCATCTAAATGCTATATCAAAATGGGATTCAGTTTTGTATGAATTTAAATACTCACTTACCTGTGCTATTTTTTGTAATTATTTCTCAATTAACAAAAAATATGAGGTGGCCTGGAAAGTTTCACAAGGTATGGCAACCCTATACAATGGATGTTTCTTTCTTATTTGATCATTTTTATGAGTATCAAGTTTGACTTTGTAACATTCGTTAATTTGTGATTCGTTGCTCTAGTCCAGATCTGAGTAAATTGGGACAGGAATTGTTAGTTTTTCCACCATTTTTGTACCACCATCATAAAGGTGAGTCGGAGTGAAGCAGAATATTGTAGCGTCATAGATTCCATATATGAAGTACAAAATTTCAATTCAGACTTCATCATAGAAAGTGGAACAGAAAGCTTGTAAATATATGAAGGTCACAAGAATTTTAGAAGCAAGAGGAGGCGATGTGCTGCCAAAGATCAAAAGGTCCAAAAGTTGTAAGAATCCCTTTTCTATGCTAGACGCAGAGCTTATCTTCCCCATCAGAGCAAATTACTGACAGTCCACTACAGAAACTTTATAGTTACCCAGATGTATGAGTAACAACAGTGTGGCGGTCTTTGCAGGCCTCGGGTGCCGTAGACGGGCTGGAATACCTCCTTATGTCCGTGCTCTCAGCGAAATTGAACTTCAGTGCAAAGTACTTGGAGCCCTTCAACGAGTCGCTGGTCGATGGCGTGTTCATACACAACACAATGCTGAGCTGGTCGGCGGACGTTGCATTCTCAGGCCGTGCCTATGAACATAGCCAATTCGACTTCCTGGAGTCCAGCTACCCCTACGCTTCTGACGAGGTTATCCTCGTCGTACCTCCAGGACAACCATCTCCGAAGTGGAAGGTAATGCTTGTACCTTTCCTAATCATGTCGTATTTGTCATATATTACATTTAGTCACACACCCCATTACAGGAACAAACGAGTAGTATGAACAAAGAGAACAGGGAATGACACCGATGAGCCAAAACGTTATGACCACCTGCTTACCAGCTTGTTTGTCCGTCTTCGGAACGAAATTCATCAGTGATTCTGCGTATCAGGGAACCGACTGTTTGTTGGTGGTTTGTGGAGGTATGTGGCATTAGAAGTCTGCGCACATGTCATGTAATTCTCGTAAATAACGGGCCACTGATTTGTGTACGCCATGATAGCGCCCAATAGCGACCCAGATGGGTTCCCTTGGATTTACAACAGGCGAACTTGGGCGACGAGGTATCAACGTGATGCCATTACAATGCTCCTCAAACCTCTGCAGCACGGTTGTGGCTCCGAGACAAGAATAATTATACTTATCTTCTGAAAAATGACATCATCGACGGGGAAGACGTCGAGTATGAAGGGATGCAGGTGGCTCACAGCTGTCACAGTGTTTACGATTGCTGTCACAGGTCCCTTGCAAAAGCAGGAAAATGTCTCCCGTAGCATGATACATCTCTCACCAGCCTGAGTCCGTGGCGCGCTGCACGTTTCGAGCCGCCGTTCACCTCGACGACGGCGTTCGTGGAGGCGACCATCGACCTAGTGTAGGAAAACTGCGATTCACCCTAAAAACCGACACTTTTCCATTGATAGATGTCCGAATCCAGATGGTCTCGAGCCCACTGCAATCTAACGGACGATATTGTCAGGTCAACATATGGACACGTGGAAGCGGTCTGCTGCGGAGTTCCATATTCAACAAAGTGCTACGAACGGTGTGCTCCGAAACACTTGTGCGTGCACCAGCACTGTGGTCTTTCGGCAGAGTACCCACACATCACCATCTATCCTACTTTACAGAGCAGACAATCCTGCGAACCCAACGTTCTGTGAACACTCGTGGACGTGCAGCCATTTAGCGCCTAGTGGTAGTTCCACTACCCTTCTATCTCTTTTCGTAGATCCTCACGACAGTAGCACGTGAACATTCGACCAGGTTCGCCGTTTTCGAGATGCTTTTTCACGGGCTCTGCGTAAGAATAATCTTCACTTTGTAATAGTCACTTACCTCATTGGATTTCTCCATTTGCAGCCCATATCTTCGCTAGGGAGATCCCACGTCCGTGTCTACTGCGCTTACATAGGTTTGCTAGCACGTCACACGCGTGCAACGCCACCAAGCGGCATCCAATGTCGCGGCGGGCAGTGCTCATAATGTTATGGCTCATCAGTGTAAAGTGGATTCAAAGCAATAAATTTCGAAACTGTCTTTATCATTATGTGAAGTGAATTGTTGCTTGTGGATACATCTTTCTCTGTGTCATTCTCCATCTCAGCCATACGACTATGGAACACGCTCCCCTGTGATCTGCGTCTTATCCGGAACCACTTAACATTCAAAAGGGAACTCAAGACTTACATATTAGGGACGGTATAGCCACCATTGTCGTGCCCCTCTCATATTTTCTTTCTCCTCTCCATCATAGCTTCGAATTTTACCATTCTATTTCTCTTCCTCTAACCTATCTACCTCTTCTAATATCTCTTTCACCCCATTCTATCGTCTTATGTCTCTGCTTGATGAGAATAACCCACAAGCTGCAAGAATATAACGAGAAAATTCCCAACTAGCAATAGGACTGACATTCATAAAAGAAAAAATATGTTTACTTTCCTATACATAGTTATTACTATTATTATTATTCTTGATTGTTATAATTATTTTTTGATTGTTATAATTATCATTGTACTACTTTTATAATCTCTAATTTTTTTTTTTCTGTAACATTAATACTGTATAACATGTTATATGTCCTTAATGTTCTGTAGAAACTGAAATTTCTTGAATCTGAGTATGCCTGGTTAGGTGTAAGAGAGGGCCTGAAGGCCCTAATCTTGCCAGGTAAAGTAAATGCATAAATAAATAAATAAATTTCTTGCTAGTCATAGCTCTGCAATCGTTCACAACCGTTCCAGCAACGATGTTAATCTATGCTACACTATGTAATCAAAAGTATCCGGACACCTGGCTGAAAATTACTTACAAGTTCGCGACCTCCATCGGTAATGCTGGAATTCAATATGGTATTGGCCCAAACTTAGCGTTGACGACAGCTTCCTCTCTCACAGGCATATGTTCAATCAGGTGCTGGAAGGTTTCTTGGGGAACGGAAGGGCTGCACTGAGGAGAAGTATCGATGTCGGTCGGTGAGGCCTGGCACGAAGTCGGCGTTCCAAAACATGCCAATGGTGTTCTATAGGATTCAGGTCAGGAGTCTGTGCAAGCCAGTCTATTACAGAGATGTTATTGATCTGTAAGCACTCCGCCACAGGACGTGTATTATGAACAGATGCTCGATCGTGTTGAAAGATGCAATTACCATGCCCGAATTGCTCTTCACCAGTGGGAAGCAAGAAACTGCTTAAAACATCAATGTAGGCCTGTGCTGTGATTGTGCCACGCAAAACGACAAGGGGTGCAAGCCTCCTCCATAAAAAACACGACCACGCCATAACACCACCGCCTCTGACTTTTACTGTTGGCACTACACACACTGGCAGATGACGTTCAGCCTTGCTGGATTAGCCGAGCGGTCTGAGGCGCTGCAGTGAGGGACTGTGCGGCTGGCCCCGGCGGAGGTTCGAGTCCTCCCTCGGGTATGGGTGTGTGTGTTTGTCCTTAGGATAATTTAGGTTAAGTAGTGTGTAAGCTTAGGGACTGATGACTTCAGAAGTTAAGTCCCATAAGATTTCACACACATTTGAACATTTTTGATGACGTTCACCGGGCATTCGCCATACCCACACCCTGCCATCAGATCAACACGTTGTTTACCGTGATTCGTCACTCCACGTGACAGTTTTCCACTGTTCAATCGTCCAATGTGTAAACTCCTTACACCAAGCGAGGCATCGTTTGGAATGTGCAGGCGTGATGTGTGGCTTATGTGCAGCCGTTCGACCACGAAATACAAGTTTTCTCACCTCCTGCCTAACTGTCATAGTACTTTCAACAGATCCTGATGAAGTTTGGAATTCCTGTGTAATGGTCTGGATAGATGTCTGTCTATTACACATTACGAACCTCTTCAACTATCGGCGGTCTGTGTCAGTCAACAGACGAGGTCGGAGTGTACGCTTTTGTGCTGTACGTGTCCCTTCACGTTTCCACTTCACTATCACATCGGAAACAGTGGACCTAGGGATGTTTAGGAGAGCCGGCCGGAGTGGCCTTGCGGTTCTAGGCGCTACAGTCTGGAACCGCGTGACCGCTACGGTCGCAGGTTCGAAACCTGCCTTGGGCATGGATGTGTGTGATGTCCTTAGGTTAGTTAGGTTTAAGTAGTTCTAAGTTCTAGGGGACTGATGACCACAGCAGTTAAGTCCCATAGTGCTCAGAGCCATTTGAACCATTTGATGTTTAGGAGTGTTGAAATCTCGCGTACACACGTATGACACAAGTGACACCCAATCAGCTGACCACGTTCGAAGTCCGTGAGTCCCGCGGAGCGCCCCATTCTGCTCTCTCACCACGTCTAATGACTACTGAGGTCACTGATATGGAGCACCTGGCAGTAGGTGGCAGCACAGTGCACCTGACAAGAAAATCGTATGTTTTTGAGGGTGTCCGGATACTTTTGATCACATAGTGTACCTGTAGCTTATCCTTTCAGAAACATTTTCAGTGAGACAAAAAGTTTAATGAGGGCTCCTTTTATATCTCTTATATTAAGTGCAAATCGCTTTTTTAGAAGTCTCGGGTACGGAGAAATCAGTATAAAATAATACAATACTGAACAAATATTATTTTGACACTGATACTGATCGTATTCTTTGTACGATTGACCAGCTTTGTGTCTAGATTTGTGAACGTTATCGAGTGAGTGTTCATTCGGAGCAAAGCTGTTGAAGCTTGTAACCTCCCCACAAAAATTTTAAAGGAAAGACAATATTTGATAAAAATGGAGCCAAGAGAAACCTTGCCACAAGAATGTTGACCGGACGATAATTTGAATGTTAACAAGAATACAACCTAACGTAATTTCCCAGCAAAAAAATTTATTGACAATGATAATTAAACAAAAATTAGCAATCTGACTCTGGTGTAAGCTCCCGCAAAAATAATGAAAAACAATTCAGTGCTAATGAAATCTCAGTGATAATGAAAATTCAATTAAACCGAAATATCGGTCTTTGGCCCTGTACAAAAATCAGAATTAAACTCTTACCTCATTGTAACTGCTAGTCAAATTTCTGCTCTTATTCTTGCGCACAGCTTGGAGGAACTGCATTGCAAATAATAATATTCTTTTTTTTTGTAATTTAACTGAAATTTGTCTTTAAGGGAAGTGGAATAAAATCGTTAATTCAATTAAATAATTTTTTTTTAAAATTGCTTTTGAAATCAAAATTATTATTGGGGCACTTGTTGGAAATTAATTACAATAAATAAACTTTACATTATCTGATGATTACCTTAATTAACAATATACCTCATTCAGCATCTTGACCAGTGTTGCCGACAGACTACATCACACAACCGCACTGGGCTGCTATTACTGACCGACGGCTCTGCATGGCGACTACTGCAGAACTGCTCTCAACGACTACTGACAGAGTACTGCTCGCAACACTCGCACGGTCAAGCGCAGACTAACTACGATTATAGGCTCTCTGGTCAAAGATTTTAACGTGCCTCACCATCGCTGCTATGTTACATACGTGTTTCAAGCTCACGGGGACTTAGCCAAGTAGAATCGTCAGGGACCGCTGATATGTCGGCGGGAAAACTTGTCTCTTCGACGCACGAACAGAAACAGAGCCTTTCGATACTCTGCGACTTAAATTCTTCCCCGACACCACGACTCTTCACTGAACGTGAGGTTCGGAGGAATAAATAAATTTGGGTGACTCCTTAGTGAAAAAATTTCTCTTATATGAGGAGCGCACCTAAGGACCAGAATACTCCCCCACAATATGAAAAACCTCAAATAAATCCTTTGAATCTGCTGCGGTCTGCAACCGGTAACCTGCAATATCTGCATTCTCTCCAAAGCACTGTTAAGCGCGTATCTCACAATACTTCTAATTTCAGCATATGTTAGGATTTTTTCCTGTTCCATTCGTGTATGGCTCATGGGAAGAGTGACGGGGTAAAAGCATCTGTGCGCGTCGTAATTACTCATCGGGATCCGTGCAAGAGCGAAATGTAAGGTATTCCTAATTCATTTCTACATTCCTCAGTTAATATTGGTTCTTGCTACTTTGTAAGTGGGCTTTCATGAGGAAGTTCAGTCTTTCTCCAAGAGTCTGCCAGCTCTAGTTGTCCTCAGACGGACTGATTCAGAAAACATGTTTTCAAGGCCAGAGACAACATACAGCTGGTGCACCACGTTCGAAACACTGCTCTACCGAGCAATGCAGTGCACTGTTAACCAAGGGATTCGTATTCGGGAGGATGGCGATTCAAACCCATGTCAGGGACCTGAAACTTATAGAACACCTTTGGGATGTTTTGGAACGCCGACTTCGTGCCAAGCCTCACCGACCGACATCGATACCTCTCCTCAGCGCAGCCCTCCGTGAAGAATGGGCTGCCGTTCCTCAAGAAGCCTTCCAGCACCTGATTGAACGTATGCTTGCGAGAGTGGAAGCTGTCATCAAGGCTAAGGATGGGCCAATACCATGTTGGATTCCAGCGTTACCGATGGAGGGCGCGACGACGTTGTAAGTAATTTTCAGATAGGTGTCCGCATACTTTTGATCACATAGTGTAGCATAGATTAACATCGTTGTCAAGGTGTCGGTACTCCATAGTTAAATAAGGTAAATGTTAATAAAAATCACCACAATTGTATTTCACGCACGTTTAGTACGTCACAACCGGTTTCGATCGAAATGAATATGACCGAGAGTTCACCAACAGTTTTCGTTAATAATTCTAACGAAGTGGCAGAAATGTGCTTGTACAGCGCAGCGTGTTACGTCGCTTCTACGTACTGATGGCTGTGCTTGTGTCAGGCGAAGTGTTTCAGTGTGCTCGACGTGTTCCAGACTTATAGCATTACTTTTGTCGATCAGACAGTTTTGAATCATGACACCGGCACGTTCCTTTCACTTTGTGAGAACTAGTTACGCGGATTGTTCGAGAATTTTCGGTTACCCGAAGATGTTCATACAGAACGAAACGGGTTGTGATTTACCTGTTATACGATGTGTGGGTTTTCATTAAGATTTACGGAAACCTAATCCAGCACCCTACATCTTTCCCTCTTATTTCCTGTCCAAGTACTTTGCTGTGCCATTACACCAACATTTCACATTCTACGCACCTTGTCTATCCTCTCTCCCAGAAACTTCAAGTAAATCCTACTATCTAATCATGAAATCATCCCAAAATGTCCAAAAGCAGCATACAACGCTCCATCCCAGCCATGACCCAACGTATCCCATATTTTTCCACCCAACCACTCATTCAACATTATAATCCTCCTATATGTTTTCATAGTCTCATCGTCATAAACATTTTTCATCTTCCTCGCTCACATAATGTTTTTCTTAGCAGCACCGACATCTGCAACTTTATGTGTTTTTAACTTGCATGATAAAGGGCCTACCTACATTGAAAATTTACCAAGATTATAGCTTTATCTGTTTTATGTTTTATAACCTTGTAAAATACGTAAGCCTTACACTTAAGCGATTTTATCCGCTACCAAATCGCTCCCTATTAAGGAAATGAAATAAAAATGAAGAAAAAGAAAGTACAGGAAATAAGTTCAGAGCATGGATTTCTCCCTCGAGGTTCAGGCTTAAGGCGGTTTCCCTACTTCGTTTAAAGTAAGTGGTGCCTGGGATCTGACTGAGCGCCGAGCAACGTGGACGAGCAATAGCCGGCTTGTTTTTGGGCGTCACTGGCTGCGAATCAAATACAGCCTCCCTAGAAACATTGGTTGCTGTGACAGAAAGACAGGTTAACGACGAATACGTTGAAAATGAAGAAACCGGAAGACGTTTAAAATTAAGCGGGAGAGAAATGCAAACATTTTCCGTACTCAGATCATCTAGTGCCATCTACTGCACTGACGTGTCAGTCCTTAATCCACTCAGAAATCCATGCTCTGAACTTATTTCCTGTACTTTCTTTTTCTTCATTTTTATTTCATTTCCTTAACCCATTAATTACCAGTGTCCTATTTTGAGGACAGAGGACATATTTATTTATAAATACACAACAAATTATTAATTTGCAACTATTACTGTTCTACATCATTTTTTGATGCTTTTTATAAGAAATGTATGCTTACAGGAAATTAAAAACAATAAATCATACCATTAATTGATTATTGACTACTAAGGCACACTTTTCGTTATTACAGGTATTTACTTTATCGACAATTTAGTAACATTTGAAATATGTGGCAAAGATCTTTTTGCGATTATTTATAGTCAACAATGTGTCTTTTAAAGTACTTGCATTGTTAGCTCAATTGGAGTTATATTCATTGTTTTCCATTGTCATAAAATTTTGTGTACTCGAAATAGGACACCGGGACTTGGTGTTATCATTTCAGTTATTTGTATTGCTGCTCGTTCGAATATGAAACTCTGCTACTGCTGATGTATTTTCATTTTAGAACGTGGTAATTTTACCAGATTTTGTTGCTGAGGTAAGTAACGATAGGATATGTAGTTACTTTGAAATTTACAGTGTATTATGTAAGTATATTTATGAATATGTTACCCATTAGTCAATAATACAGTTCCAGATGGACAGTTTATCCGAGGCAAGCCTATTAGATTCGGCTATAAGTTGTGGTCTCTTTGTGGAGCAAATGGCTACTGTTTCAAATTTTATTTATACTGTGGAATGGATCCAGAAGATACTGCAAGGGGTGACCTACTAATGGGATGAAGAGTAGTCCTAAACATGTTGGACTACATTGAAAAACCCAAGAATAATTGTGTGTACTTTGACAATTTCTTCACTAGTAGAGATCTTCTGATTCATCTGAGAAATTTGGGTTTTCGAGCAACTGGGACTGTCAGAGAGAATCGAGTTGGTGACTGTCCACTACTGAGCAGCAACGAGCTGAAAAAGACAGTTCGAGGAAACTATGACTACCAGTTCGACAGGAATGGTGAAGTCTTATTTGTTCGATGGCACGACAACAGATGCGTTAAAATTGATACAAAGTTTGACCAATTTGAACCTTTGGGAGCAGCTATGCGGTACAGTAGACAAACAAGTAAGAAGACACAAGTGCAACAACCTGCCGTTTTGAAGTCGTATAACGCGTACATCGGAGGTGTTGACCACCATGACTGGTTAGATGGATAATATGCGTGGTAATTAGAGGGAAAAATGGTACTGGGTCCTATTACACGTTTGCTGGAAATAGCCCTCGTAAATGCATGACTCTTCTACAGACTAGTACATGGGAAAAATGCATAGGATTTACTGGATTTCAGACGCGCTGTTACAGTTACATACCTGAAATTGGACACTGGAAGACCGAATATTGGACTTCCAATGGAATACCCATCAAGTCAGTTGAGAGTGATACCAGACATCAGGTTTGATGTAATTGGTCATATGATTGCACAGGGTAGAGTAGTATGGAGAGCTGCATCAAACCAGTGTCAGGACTGAAGACCACAAAAACAACAACGGTATACTTCAGAAATCGGCTATGGGCAAGAAAATAGAAGCAAAGGAGTTTAATATACCTCCACCAAAATGTTTGCCAGGCAAAAAGCAAAAGTTTAGCGTGTTCTTTTACTTTCTTGGAGTGATACAGTAAGGAAGGTGACGACCTTTTAAGCCAAATTCTTACAGGGGACGAAGTATGGATGGCTAACATTACACCTGAATCAAAGAGGGAATCCGTAGAATGGCGGCATTCAATATCACCCAAGAAAGTGAAGTTCAAGCATACAATTTCAGCGAAGAAATTCGTGTGTGCTTCTTTGGGACAGGAAGCGGGTGTTGCTTGTGGTTTTTTGTCTTGTGGTGACACCGTAAACTCTACAACTTATTGTGAGATCTTAAAAAATCGCATCATGCAATCCAAAACAAAAGGCGTGGCATGCTGAATAAGGGAATCGTTTTGCTTCATGGCAATGCCTGTCCACATGCGGCCAATCGAACTTAGGAGTTAATCGGCTGGGAACACCATGATCACTCTCCGTACAGCACCGATCTAGCATCCAGTGGCAACCTTGTGTTACTGCATTTGAATCTGCATCTGTGTCCTCAGTGCCTAAACGACAACGAAGATACCAAAATAGCCATCTTGTAGTGGTCGTCTAATCAGGTGTTATTTTCTACAAGGACGGTATTGAAAAGCTGGTTGTATGGTACGGTGAGTGCCTTAATAATTGTGGAAATTATGTAGAAAAGTAGATTCAAGTACCGACTTTCGTGTAAAAATAAAATTGCTAAGAAATGTCTACTTGTTTTATTTTTGTTTCGAACGATACTTGAAAAAAAAACACGCCTGATACGCTACTGGCCATTAAAATTGCAACTCCAAGATGGAATGCAGATGATAAACGGGTATTCATTTGACAAATATATTATACTAGAACTAACATGTGATTACATTTTCACGCAATTTGGGTGCATAAAAAAATCCTGAGAAATCAGTACCCAGAACAATCACCTATGGCCGTAATAACGGCCTTGATACGCCTGGGCAATGAGCCAAACAGAGCTTGGATGGCGTGTACAGGTACAGCTGCCCATGCAGCTTCAACACGATACCACAGTTCATGAAGAGTAGTGACTGGCGTATTGTGACGAGCCAGTTGCTCGGCCACCATTGACCAGACGTTTTCAGTTGGTGAGAGATCTGGAGAATGTGCTGGCCAGGGCAGCGGTCGAACATTTTCCGTATCCAGAAAGGCCCTTACAGGACCTGCAACATGCGGTCGTGCATTATCCTGCTGAAATGTAGGGTGTCGCAGGGATCGAATGAATGGTAGAGCCACGGGTCATAACACATCTGAAATGTAGCGTCCACTGTTCAAAGTGCCGTCAATGCGAACAAGAGGTGACCGAGACGTGTAATCAGTGACACCCCATACATCACGCCGGGTGATACGCCAGTATGGCGATGACGAATACACGCTTCCAATGTGCGTTCACCACGATGTCGCCAAACACGGATGCGACCATCATGAAGCTGTAAACAGCACCTGGATTCATCCGAAAAAGTGACGTTTTGCCATTCGTGCACCCAGGTTCGTCGTTGAGTACACCATAGCAGGCGCTCCTGTCAGTGATGCAGCGTCAAGGGTAACCGCAGCCATGGTCTCCGAGCTGATAGTCCATGCTGCTGTAAACGTCGTCGAACTGTTCGTGCAGATGGTTGTTGTCTTGCAAACGTCCCCATCTGTTGACACAGGGATCGAGACGTGGCTGCACGATCCGTTATAGCCATGCGGATAAGATGCCTGTCATCTCGACTGCTAGTGATACGAGGCCGTTGGGATCCAGCACGGCGTTCCGTATAACTCTCCTGAACCCACCGATTCCATATTCCGGTAACAGTCATTGGATCTCGATCAACGCGAGCAGCTATGTCGCGATACGATAAACCGCAATCGCGATGGGCTACAATCCGGTCTTTATCAAAGTCGGAAACGTGATGGTATGCATTTCTGCTCCTTACACGAGGCATCACAACAACGTTTCACCAGACAACGCCGGTCAACTGCTGTTTGTGTATGAGAAATCGGTTGGAAACTTTCCTCATGTCGTCACCGGCGCCAACCTTGTGTGAATGCTCTGAAAAGCTAATCATTTGCATATCACAGCATCTTCTTCCTGTCGGTTAAATTTCGCGTCTGTTGCACGTCATCTTCTTGGTGTAGCAATTTTAATGGCCAGTAGTGTTCATTACTGGACTTTCACTATTTGTGTACGGCATTCGAATGTACTCTAGAAAGGGAAGATGTGGGAACTCGGAGAGCTGGTAGATTAGACGAGTTGTAGAAGGCAGATGGATGTGGATAGCGGAGTGCATGTCCCTGGGGGATTTCATAATACCAGGTGGCTACTTGGAAACCATTTTGTAAATGACACAATAAGCGATTGCGTTCTTTGCTGCTGTGTCTGTGTGAACCAGTAGCAGCTGGCTGGCAAGTTCTACCCTGCAGAGTCTGTTATCGGAGCTGAGCGGCGGCGTGTGGCTGCTGATCGCCGCCACGTGGCTGGGCCTGTCTGCCACGCTGCCTGGAGGCGCCATGGAGGCGTGGTCGCTGCTGCTGGAGAGGTCCCTGCCGCAGTCCAGGCAGCGCGCGGGCCGCTGGCGGCTGCTGCAGATGCTCGCTCTCATCTGCACTTCCGCCATCTGCACCGCCTACAAGTCTGCGCTTGTTGGCAGGTACGTCTCCTGGAATCTGTGCCAGCTTCAGTTACTCTGTACTACTATTGACTTTGTCTGCACTTTGTGAATAGCAAGACTGATGTAGTTGTTAATCCAGATGACAGTTTCTGTGAATCCATACTTGCAGTACACGATGTCTATAAACAGTGGTAGAAGCAAAATGCAAATGCTGAGCTCTCGAAGAATATATATAACTAAGATACTTAAAAAAGCAAAAATTTTCCACATTAAAAGATAAGTAATTGAAACCCAAAGCTGCCGGCAGGTGTTGTTGACATACCTCGATCGGGACAGCTAAAATGTGTACCCGGACCGGGACTGGAACCCGGGATCTCCTGCTTACATGGCACACGCTCTATCCATCTTTTTTTTTGCGGAATCTGTATCCATCCTTTTTTTCCAGCAATCCAATTTTTTTACCACTTCTATTTTTTATTTGTTATTTATTTCTTTTTTATTTTTTTTTATTTTTAGAACGTCTGAGCCACCGAGGACACAGGTGAAAATCGCGACTGCAGGGACTTATCCCTTGCACGCTTCCCGTCAGACCCACATTCCCAACTGTCCACAATTCTCCATATGTAATGTACCTGATAGATATTTGCCCATCCACTCATTACTCGCGCACACTTAGGCGATTCTCGTAAGAGTTCGGGCAACATGTGCGCATTCACACAGACGAAGGTCAATGGCTGGGTAGCCTCTAACTATATATACGAAGACAGTAACTATTCTCGAAAGAACAGATACTATTGATGACCATGCAGCTTTTCTCTAGAATAAATGATAATTGAAACCCAAAGCTGCCGGCAGAGAAAAGCTGCATGGTCATCAATAGTATCTGTTCTTTCGAGAACAATTACTGTCTTCATATATATATATATATATATATATATATATATATATATATATATATATATATATATATAGAGGCTACCCAGCCATTGACCTTCGTCTGTGTGAATGCGCACAGTTTGCCCGAACTCTTACGGGAATCGCCTAAGAGTGCGCGAGTAATGAGTGGATGGGCAAATATCTATTAAGTACATTACGTATGTAGACTGAGGACAGTTGGGAATCTGGCTCTCACGGGGAGCGTGCAAGGGATACGTCCCTGCAGTCGCCATACTCATCTGTGTCTCGGTGGCTCAGACAACAGTCTGCCTTCGGCAGTGACATAGTGCGGACCGTGTTGCCTGCCGGCCGCGCTGTGGTGCGCGCGCCGGTTTGTTTACGCCGGAGCAGCTTCGCGTGTGCGGTGTTGTGAGTCTAGAACGAGATGGCACACTCGTACAGAAAAACGACTTTGAAGTTCAGTTTTGCGAACGACTACACACGACCAAAAGGCACACGAGATTGAACGTTTCTTAAGAGAAGAGGTAAAACTCGATCCACAGGAAATCGTGGGAATCAATTTATCGATCGTTTCTAGTGTCGTCTATGTCAAGCTTGTTGACGAGGCGGCTTGCGAAAGACTTCTACAACGATCACCGAACGGGTATCGTTTCTGTCATGCCGACAGGAATGTTGGTGCGGTTACAGTCGATCACGCGGGAATGGGGATCCGCACTATACGAGTCTTCGAACTTCCGTTTGAGGTCCCGTCTCAACTTGTTACCGACGCCTTTCGACCATACGGTACAGTTCTATCCCATGTGGCCGAAAAATCGACGAGTTTTACCACGTACCCCGTTTTAAATGGGGTGAGACAAATACGGATAGAACTGAGAAAGCACGTCCCCTCTTATTTGTACATAGGAGGTTATCGCGCGATTATAATCTATGATGGGCAACCTCGCACTTGCTCGGGGTGCGGGAAAGAAGGTCACGTCCGCTCGGAATGCCTCCAGCGACGTTTAGTACAAACTCCACATAATGACGTTCAGGCGCCACAACAGATGACTGTCTTACCGTTGACCTTTGTGGATGCCCTGAGAGGCGATGTGAGGGAGATTTCCGATGGGCACCAGCAGCTGCCCCCTATAGAGAACATGGACACCAACGGACTGGAACTCCGACCACCGGTTCCACCACAGCAGACACAGGACACCACACAAGAGATGCAGCTGACGACCGCTCCAGGCTCATCCGTGGTGGCTGCCAGTGCTTCCACCGAGAGCGTGATAGGCCAGGACCAAGACGGTGTATACGAAACCCCAACAGCCGTTGCGGAAGCAAGGCAACGGAAACAGCATTCGCCGAAGAGCAGAAAGAAGCGTCGACTGACTTCTGCTGACGATAGCCATAATCCCGAGGGGACAGTGGACGACAACGACAGTATCGACCTGAGACCAGTGGATTCAACAGATAACGAGATGACGATGCAGGAATTACACAGCGACGATCACTTGAACTCTCCTTCTGGTGACCGGAAGGCAGAAGTGGTGATGACAACTGTCCAACATCAGAGCGGTGACGACGTTGCCTCCCATCCTTCGAACAGTTCCGGAAATATGCTGGGGGACTGGGCGCAAGAAATGGACCAACGGGAACAGAATGAAAATACGAACGCGCCGATTGAGGATAGTCCTGGCGAGAGGCCGGGAGGGGTCGGGAAATGTTGAACAACTTAGTGTGGTGAGGAGCGCCGGGAGTGCAGATAGACGCTTAATGACACCGCCCTACAACTGATGAACACACGCCAGGCGTACCGCATTGCCACGATAAACATTAATGGCATTCGGACACCGCTTAAAATTCAAATGCTGAAAGATATGTTACGCGCTGCGGACGTCGATATTGTACTCCTACAAGAAGTGTGTTTCACGTCGCCGCCAGAGTTCTACGGCTACGAGGCGCATTATTCAGTGCACGATGAAAGTGGATGCTGTGTGGCGATCCTCACCAGGGAAGGAATAGGACTGGAGGACGTCATGTCCCTCCCTTCGGCACGTGGCATAGCGATCACTGTCGACGGCGTATGTTTCATCAATTTATACGCGTCATCTGGCTCCACAAAACGCAGAGAAAGGGCGACCTTTTACACTGACGAGACAGCACCGTTGTTCGCTGGACGCTATGATAACTATATAGTGGGCGGCGACTTTAATTGTGTCGTCGACGAAAAGGACCAAGTACCTCATTATGTGCCATGCATGGAACTGCGTGCGTTGATTACCGAAATGGCGATTCTGGATACCTGGGAACTGCAGCATGGCGACAGACCGGGTTATACGTTTGTAACGGGACATTCGGCGAGTAGACTTGATAGAGTGTATGTGGCACGAGCTCTACGGACGGCGATACTGGATGCCGAAATCTGGCCAGCGGCTTTTACGTATCATATGGCGTACGTCTGTACGATTTCACTAACGCGTCAGAAAATATGGTGGAGTAAGGGTCACTGGAAAATGAATTGTGCACTTTACGTGACACTGAATGTCGCCGGACGATAGAGGCGGCCTGGGAGACCTGCGTTCGCCGCCAACGAGCATACACCTCGGTTCTCCAGTGGTGGATTAAATGCGCAAAACCAACGTTACGGAGAACGTTGATACGATACGGGCAGGACAAATCGCAGAGGAACCGTACGACGGCTGATTTTTATTTTACAGCCCTGAGGGAGCTGATGACCCAACAACCATCGCCGGAAAGGCACACGGCCATGCGCAGGATAAAAGCCAAGTTATTACAGCTGACGAGACTAAGAATGGAAGGTATAATGGTCCGGGCGAGATTGGCGGACACAGTTGCTGCCGAAACCCCTTCCATGCACCACGTAGTACGTGAACGCCAACGACGACGCAGGACATTGATCAGGTAACTAATCTCTGAAACTGGCCAGCAAGTTGTGAACCAGCGTGATATTGCGCATGTGTTTACTGACTATTTCCGCCAGTTATATGGACATGTACAAGTGAACCACGAGACACTACATGATGTCATCTCAGAAATGCCAGATAGAGGACCACCACTGGATGCAGAGACTTTCATCACAGCGATAACAGAGGACGAGCTGACGGATGCAATTGCCAGGGGGGCTCCGAACAAGTCCCCAGTACAGGATGGCTTCCCAATTGAATTTTACCGCGCCTTTGCATCCCTCATGGGACGGACCTGGATTCAGATGTACAACGAACTCCTGTTACCGCAGACTGAGATACCTGCCGAATTCACGGAGGGTATCATCATCCCAATACCCAAACCACGCGGTGGCAGAAGGCCAGGAGATTATAGACCACTCACTCTCTTGAACTGCGACTATAAGATTTTCGCGCGCATCCTTGGGGCTCACCTGAGGTCTTCACTTTCTGATAGACTCCTCATAGATCAAACTTGCCTCGGCGGTAAGAGTAATGTACATACGGCGCTCGGTGACTACCGAGATATCATCACATTAGCAGCAGCATGCCGAGTGCGTGGGGCACTCGTCGCAATTGACTTCGATCATGCGTTCGACAGAGTGGATCATACCTTTTTGCATGCGGTGATGGGCAGATTGGGAATCCCACAGGTCTTCATTCTAGTGATCATGCGACTGTTACACGGCGTGCGATCAAGGGTCTCGGTGAATGGACGGGGCACTGACTACATTGTTATTTCAAGGTCAGTTCGTCAAGGTTGCCCCCTTTCGATATTTTTGTATGCAATGGCTTTGGAACCCTGTCTATATGGTCTCCGAAGACGGTTGGAGGGAGTGCCGTTGTCACAATTGTCCTTTCATTGCCGCGCTTATGCTGACGATGTGATGCTGGTGGCACGGACAGGCGAAGAAGTACGTACGGCGTTGGCATGGATACAGCGATACGGGATTGCGACAGGAAGCGTCCTTAATCTATAGAAATCACGCTGCATGAATGTCGGTCGAGGATTACAACCGGGGGAGGAAGGCCCGCTCATGTTAGTTAAGACCATAAAATGCCTAGGTATTACGTTCCACACGGATGTGCAGCGGACAGCAGCGGATAACTACCGACGCATATTGAAGCTGATGCGGACAATGGTGCTGTTACAGAAATTAAGAGCGTTGGATATGATTCAGAGGGTGACCTATGTTAACGTATACCTAGCACCGAGACTCCCTCACGTAGCGCATGTCCTGCCTTTAACGCGCACAATGGCATCACGGATACAAGTAACTTTCGGAACCTACGTGAGTGTGGGACACCTATTTAAGATCCAATACACAACGCTTACGCTACCACCTGGAGAGGGTGGACTTGGTCTAGTGAACGTATATGAAAAGGCACGGGCGTTATTCGTCAGTACGATTTTCCGACAGTGGCGCGGTCAATTTCGCAATATCTCGGGTGCGTTGGCCGATGTACTAGCGCCGACATCAATGCTGCCCCCAGTCAATGTGGGCCATATTTGTCCCAGGAATACCCTGCAAAAGAAGTACCCAGACAAGAACTGCGACAGATATGGCGCGTTATACGGAACGTTTACCTCCCAACGTCGGTACGCTCAACATGGTATGTGGTGGAAAATAGGAAGTTCGCAACGAATCAACGGCGGCACGCGATTCATTTGGCAGACACTCCACTATGTTTAGGCTGCGCAACAGTGGACACTGATGAACATCGTTTAGCATGTAGTGGGACGGCTCGAGTGTGGCACTTGGCACAACAGATATTGGCGTTCCTGTTACGCTCCGCCCCTCACACAGTTTCATCAGACACACTTTTGTTCCCCCAAGAATCTTATTTTCCGGTCCAAAAAAACCAATGCAGTGACATGGGTACGGGGAATGGTGGTGGACTACGTGTATAACGAATCGGAAAAGGACAAAATTGATTTTTGGCATTTTCTCCTGGATGGACACACGAAGCTGCAACAGCATAAGAAATATGGGCAAGACTTCGCTAATTACTTGCGACTTACATTTACCGACCCGCCGGCCAGATGGGGTGTGACGGGTGAGAGATGAGATAGACGAAGAAGCCGAGATAGACATCGATCACACTTACGGACCCTTAGTTAATTTCGAGAAGACGACCCAGTCTTACATCAACGTCTGGAGAACGAGTCGATAGATGGCTCTCTTGCTCTATCGAACGTCGGGTCGTGAGCAGGTGTCGCCCCCGACACGAATTTCATTTCATTGCTACAGGAGCATGTTTCTTTAACATTTGTACTATCCGCATTGCCTTCATGTCTTTCATTTGGACATTTTCAGTTTTATTCATTTCCTTAATTACTTAATTTCCTAATTAGGCACTATTTGTCAACATATGGACATTGTAGACACTATTTATGCGGTAGTACAACAAAACGTATGTCAGCAAAGGTGGTAGGCCTGACAAAAAAATAAAAATAAAAAATAAAAATTAAAAAAATGGATAAGGCATTAAAAAAAGATGGATAGAGCGTGTGCCATGTAAGCAGGAGATCCTGGGTTCTAGTCCCGATCGGGTTACACATTTTCAGCTGTCCCGATCGAGGTATGTTAACAACACATGCCGGCTGCTTTGGGTTTCAATTACTTATCATTTATTCTAGAGAAAAGCTGCATAGTATCTGTCCTTTCGAGAACAGTTACTCTCTTCATACATATTTTCCACATTGCTGTTTTTGTGAGAGCAATGCTGTTCAGATGAAAATCTAAGTCGTCACCCGATGTAGTGCCACTTCCTCGGACGAAAAACTAAAAAAGAAAAAATAGCAACCAATACCCCAAAAATTTCCCCAAAACAAGTTCCAAATTCCATGAAAAGTGAACAAGTAACCAAAGTTCCATTTAACACTATTATTTGGATAATAACCAGTAATTGAAACAAGAACCTTATACTTAGTAATTTATCAGCTTACAAAAGAAAGATAGAATTTCAGTAAATTCAAACTCAAAATCATAGTAAATCGCAAAACCATTATAATTAAAATTAGAACCAACGATCTCAAGGAATACTTCGTGTGAGTACTCGTTGAGAATCGTGAGTAATGGCTAAGGAAAATTTGATTCATTGTCACTACGTTACGAGAGTTAGCCGGAGCTGGTCAGACTTGTTTGAATACTCGCATATGTAGGCGCGGTTAGATTGTTTTTCGAGGATTGATAATAGCGATCTACTATGAATCAGTGAAACGAAACATTGACTTCAACTATAACATCGTTTAGAATTCAGATAGAGGACTACCTTATATTAGACTTAAGTGAACTTTTTAATTAGATAACTCGAACTCAACTCTAGTTAGGCATTGAACAGCGATAGACAATTAACTTCACTCGTAATTACAAATGGACTCTGGAACTTGGCAATAGTTTTAAAGTAGATAATTTATAAATTCCCCCCCACCACCACCACCAGCACCAGCACCACCACCACCACCACCTGGGAAAGCTTCTTCCTCACGGCCTTGTTAGAAAGTGGTTGTTATTGTGAAATAAACCACCCTTTCGTGCAAATTTAGGCATTTGTGACTCCAAATTACAAAACTGTTTGTAGACATAACTGTGATCTTTTGCGTGCTGCGATAATATTTGACTGAAGCGCTCGCAGCATATACAGGGTGTTACAAAAAGGTACGGCTAAACTTTCAGGAAACATTCCAAACACACAAAGAAAGAAAATATGTTATGTGGACATGTGTCCGGAAACGCTTACTTTCCATATTACAGCTTATTTTATTACTTCTCTTCAAATCACATTAATCATGGAATGGAAACACACAGCAACACAACGTACCAGCGTGACTTCAAACACTTTGTTACAGGAAATGTTCAAAATGTCCTCCGTTAGCGAGGATACATGCATCCACCCTCCGTCGCATGGAATCCCTGATGCTCTGATACAGCTCTGGAGAATGGCGTATTGTATCACAGCCGTCCACTATACGAGCACGAAGAGCTTCTACATTTGATACCGGGGTTGCGTAGACAAGAGCTTTCAAATGCCCCCATAAATGAAAGTCAAGAGGGTTGAGATCAGGAGAGCGTGGAGGCCATGGAATTGGTCCGCCTCTACCAATCCATCGATCACCGAATCTGTTGTTGAGAAGCGTACGAACACTTCGACTGAAATGTGCAGGAGCTCCATGGTGCATGAACCACATGTTGTGTCGTACTTGTAAAGGCACATGTTCTAGCAGCACAGGTAGAGTATCCCGTATGAAATCATGATAATCGAGGAAGTACAGTACATACTGACGAAACTAAAATGACCTCTAACATGGAAATTAAGCGTTTCCGGACACATGTCCACATAACATATTTTCTTTATTTGTGTGTGAGGAATGTTTCCTGAAAGTTTAGCCGTACCTTTTTGTAACACCCTGTATAGAAACTCTTTGACGTTAGGAAGCAATCGCAATGTTACGACTTATTAGAGATTTGAAATTACAACCAAACTATCGGGAGGTTGGTGGCGGTGGAACTAAATTGAAATTATCATTAATATTTTAATACCAACTGTTAAACCATCGAATATAAACGAGTTAATTACGACCAGTAGTGTAATATTGGTCACAATTGGTGAAGTAAATATCACGCACACGACGAGAATTCAGTTCGGCACTGTTTTCTGTAACGTCGTCTTTACCTAATAACAGTATCATCGCTCTACCGACCTCGCCGAGTTTTAGCCAGGGCCCATCAATACTAATCTATCAACTACCAACTAGAAAAACCGGTGACGTTACACCAATGATGAACGAAGTCTATGAAACAGGTCGTACAAGAGGCAATCAAAATGTTCCTTTTACAGGGTGTTGCTGTGGCGTATTTCAAATGTAGCGTGACTCTGATGCGATATATAGGCACCGATGTGTAGGCAGGGGATTAGTGTGGCATTTGCATGTTTCCGACGAGTGTGCAGTAAATCCAGAAACACGAACTATGGTGATGTTATTACCAAATAAGTCCAAACAGGAGCAATATGTTGTTATTCTTTTCTTAGAATCCAGAAGACCAACACTGGTAGACATCCATCAGAGAATGAAAAGTGTATATAGGGCAGCACGTCTGCTAGGAAGCGCCACTGTGAAATGGTGCGCCAAGTTCCGTGCTGGTCGCAATTTGCCATAAGATACCGTTCGATCTGGGAGGCCAGCCTCGAAAGCTGGTGCCACTGCTGAGAGTCGAAAGCACTGACAATCATTAACTGTTTCCTCATCCCAATAAGTTCAAGAGCCAGCCATCTGCTGAAAAGGTGATGCTCACCCTGTTCTTTGATTACCTGGGCCCATTGCTTACTGGTTTCATACAACTTGGAGTCTGCATGTCTTGGGAACAGTACTGCGTAACGCTGGAGAAATTACATTGTGCAGTTAAGGCGAAACGTCTGCGAAAACTGCAACATGGGATGATGCTGCTTCATGATAACGCTTATCCTTATCCCGCAAATGTCGTAATGCAGAAGTTACGCCAAGTCAAGCGGGAGAAACTGTAGCACCCTCCCTTCGTCTTGATGTCTCCCAGTGTGATTATCATGCCTTTGGTCCCTTAAAAATGGCCTTGAAGGGTCGATGATTCCTGTATAACGAGGATGTGCGGCAGTTACGGATTTCTTCACACAGCAAGCAACAGTGTTCTACCAAATGGGTATCTTCAACCTGATGCGTCAGTGGGATGATTGCCTCAATGTTCAAGGCGACTTTGCCTGATTGGCATATCTATTCTGGACTGTACAACGTTCGAACGGTAACTTTTTGATTGCCCCTTATAATAAACATATATGAGTACTATAGTTGCTGGCTCATTATGAAGCATTTCCTTAATTGTGGTATAAATAAACATATTTTGGTCCCACTTAAATTCGATCATTATAATCCCATTTTGGAGGCATAAAAGCCGAAGTCATGAAGTTGACAATTTTTCACGTCCTATTGAGATGATCTTTGTTGCGATATTTTCACTCAAAAGCTTTCTAATATTGCGGAGAACACTCTGGAATGATTTGCTATTCCCTGTTGCACACTGTACTGAGTTACGACACATGGACATCAGTATTCACAGCTGTACAATATTCTAATGATGCTACTCAGGTACAAGGGTGATTAAAATGAAAATTCTTAAAAGTTCAATAAAACAGCTGAAAATTGTACTACTGGTAGCATGTTCTGCATAACCGAGCAAGGTGGCACAGTAGTTAGCCTACTAGAGTCACTTTTGGGAGGACAACGGTTCAAACCTGCATCTCGCCATCTTTATTTAGGCTTTCCATAATTTCCCTAAATCGCTTCAGTCAAATGCCAGGATGGGTCTTTGAAACCCCATGGCTGATTTCCTTCCAAACCTTCCATAATCCAAGATTGTGCTCCGTCTCTTATGACTTCATTGACGACAGGACGTTAAACACTAATCCCTCCATGTGTTACATCAGAGAAAAAGAACCTACGCTGGTGCACAAAGATCGCGATCTCATAGTCGACTTATACTTCGCTGGAGTACCGATCTGTGATAGGTAGCCGGCCGGGGTGGCCGAGCGCTTTTAGGAGCTACAGTCTGGAACCGCGGGACCGCTACGGTCGCGGGTTCGAAACCTGCCTCGGGCATGGATGTGTGTGATGTCCTTAGGTTAGTTAGGTTTAAGTAGTTCTAAGTTCTATGGGACTGATGACCTCAGAGGTTAAGTCCTATAGTGCTCAGAACCATTTTTTGTGGTAGGTTTTTGATGACTGTGATAGGTCGTCTGGACGTGGCGAGGTTGCTGGTGGAGACATTAACCTCCGCCATCCCTTCCCGACTGTCGCTTTGTTTCTTTGACACAGGGTAAGAAGGTGTTTCCTTGTGTTTTTGGCCAGTCAGAGCCCTCCAAAAAATGGTTCACATGGCTCTGAGCACTATGGGACTTAACATCTGTGGTAATCAGTCCCCTAGAACTTAGAACTACTTAAACCTAACCAACCTAAGGACAGCCCACACATCCATGCCCGAGGCAGGGTTCGAACCTGCGACCGTAGCAGTCCCGCGGTTCCGGACTGAGCGCCTAGAACCGCTAGACCACCGCGGCCGGCCAGAGCCCTCCGTTTTGTTGTCTACCTATATATACGTTGCCTTCTGGGGTCGACCAATGGCTATCACCAGGGACGCTATGCAGGATAGTCTCTGTCCCTCAGTTTATTTACCCATTGTCTCTCACAATCCAGTGGCAACATGTCGCCCAACATTGTGTAATCTGATGTGTCACTCATTGAGTACTGTCTGTTAACATAATCATTATACACTCCTGGAAATGGAAAAAAGAACACATTGACACCGGTGTGTCAGACCCACCATACTTGCTCCGGACACTGCGAGAGGGCTGTACAAGCAATGATCACACGCACGGCACAGCGGACACACCAGGAACCGCGGTGTTGGCCGTCGAATGGCGCTAGCTGCGCAGCATTTGTGCACCGCCGCCGTCAGTGTCAGCCAGTTTGCCGTGGCATACGGAGCTCCATCGCAGTCTTTAACACTGGTAGCATGCCGCGACAGCGTGGACGTGAACCGTATGTGCAGTTGACGGACTTTGAGCGAGGGCGTATAGTGGGCATGCGGGAGGCCGGGTGGACGTACCGCCGAATTGCTCAACACGTGGGGCGTGAGGTCTCCACAGTACATCGATGTTGTCGCCAGTGGTCGGCGGAAGGTGCACGTGCCCGTCGACCTGGGACCGGACCGCAGCGACGCACGGATGCACGCCAAGACCGTAGGATCCTACGCAGTGCCGTAGGGGACCGCACCGCCACTTCCCAGCAAATTAGGGACACTGTTGCTCCTGGGGTATCGGCGAGGACCATTCGCAACCGTCTCCATGAAGCTGGGCTACGGTCCCGCACACCGTTAGGCCGTCTTCCGCTCACGCCCCAACATCGTGCAGCCCGCCTCCAGTGGTGTCGCGACAGGCGTGAATGGAGGGACGAATGGAGACGTGTCGTCTTCAGCGATGAGAGTCGCTTCTGCCTTGGTGCCAATGATGGTCGTATGCGTGTTTGGCGCCGTGCAGGTGAGCACCACAATCAGGACTGCATACGACCGAGGCACACAGGGCCAACACCCGGCATCATGGTGTGGGGAGCGATCTCCTACACTGGCCGTACACCACTGGTGATCGTCGAGGGGACACTGAATAGTGCACGGTACATCCAAACCGTCATCGAACCAATCGTTCTACCATTCCTAGACCGGCAAGGGAACTTGCTGTTCCAACAGGACAATGCACGTCCGCATGTATCCCGTGCCACCCAACGTGCTCTAGAAGGTGTAAGTCAACTACCCTGGCCAGCAAGATCTCCGGATCTGTCCCCCATTGAGCATGTTTGGGACTGGATGAAGCGTCGTCTCACGCGGTCTGCACGTCCAGCACGAACGCTGGTCCAACTGAGGCGCCAGGTGGAAATGGCATGGCAAGCCGTTCCACAGGACTACATCCAGCATCTCTACGATCGTCTCCATGGGAGAATAGCAGCCTGCATTGCTGCGAAAGGTGGATATACACTGTACTAGTGCCGACATTGTGCATGCTCTGTTGCCTGTGTCTATGTGCCTGTGGTTCTGTCAGTGTGATCATGTGATGTATCTGACCCCAGGAACGTGTCAATAAAGTTTCCCCTTCCTGGGACAATGAATTCACGGTGTTCTTATTTCAATTTCCAGGAGTGTACATTCCCCCTTCCTTGTTTTTAATATCCGAAAAATTAAAAATTCCGAAAATCTATGTCCAGAATAGCACTTCTCTGGTCTGTGCTACTTTTTGTATTGTATTTCCTAATCATGTCTTTGAGGTATTTAAAATCTTTCTAAGTAGTAATGATGTCTTAGTAAGATATATTAGATGCTTACACTTTTTTTGTATTAACCTCAGTGCATTGCCATCCATTTTTGTATCATCACGGCTGCAATTCTCATACTATTTAGCTTCACATCATTTATTACGAGGGTGACTCAAATGAAAACGTTAAATATTTTCTTAAATATTATTTATTGTGCAGAAGTGGTACAATGCTGTATCACGTTTCAACATAATCTCCCCCACACTCAATGCAAGTCCTCCAGCGCTTACAAAGTGCATAAATTCCTTTAGAAAAAAATTCTTTTGGTAGTCCGCGCAACCACTCATGCACCGTGTGGCGCACCTCTTCAACAGAACGGAACTTCTTTCTTCCCATTGCATCTTTGAGTGGTCCAAACATATGGAAATCACTTGGTGATGAGGAATGGCGCCATTCCTTGCCTGCTCTCTTCGTTTCCGGTTGGTAGAAGTGAACCCAGGTTTCGTCCCCAGTAACGATTCTTGCAAGGAAGCCATCACCTTCTCGTTCAAAGCGCCGAAGAAGTTCTTCACAAGCATCAACACGTCGTTCTCTCATTTCAGGACTCAGCTGCCGTGGCACCCATCTTGCAGGCACTTTGTGAAACTGCAGCACATCATGCACAACGTAGCGTGCTGACCCATAACTAATCTGTAAACATGCTGCAATGTCATTTAGTGTCACTCGGCGGTTTTCCTTCACTATAGCTTCAACTGCTGCAAAGTTCTGTGGAGTCACAACTCGCTGTGCCTAACCTGGACGAGGAGCATCTTCCATGGAAGTCACTTCCTACTCCATTCGTAGACTTGCTGCTATGACAAACATGCATCACCGTACTGAACCTTCATTCGTCGATGAATTTTAATAGGTTTCACACCTTCACTACGCAAAAACCGAATAACAGACCGCTGTTCTTCCCTGGTGCAAGTCGCAAGTGGGGCGGCCATCTTTATACTGTTACTGCGACGGTATGTATGCATCTGCACTATGCTGCCACCTACAGGCCATTCTGCACGCTGTTTGTAGCACGCTTACCGACTTACAGGATAACGGTGCGAAATTTCGATGTGTTATTACAAATTTAAGGTTTTCATTTGACTCACCCTCGTATATTGGCACTTTGTCATTTTACGTAAATTGAAGGTGGCGAGGGAAAGAAAGAAGGAGGAAATGGGAGGGATCACTGAGGTCAGCAGCATTGGGACATTACGCGGAAACAGTGGCGACTAGTGAAAATGTGTACCAAACCGGGATGCGAACCCGGGATCTCCTACTTACTAGGCAGGTGCCGTAACCACTGCGCCACCCGGGACACAGAGTTACTGCAGCTGCGCAGACTATGTCCGAATGTCCGAAAGAACAGAAACCGCACATTCATCTCTGTTCATTCATGTGTTAGCACTTATTATTGGTTGGCAGGATGTGGCTATTGCATTGTGGTCGAGGCACCGTGTTTCGTGACGAATAACTAGATGGTTTTCAATATTGATGGCCAGGTCAGACATCCGCCTTTCACATCTCGTATACGGGCCTCTACAACGCTCAGACTGCCTCTGTTGTTCGGTGTATGCTTGCTTTCAACAACGTTTCGCTCTGTTCGGTCTCACAGTGTGCCCTGCCGACGATTCTTCTTCGAACCAATTATGATGTCTGCTACATCTGTCTTTCATTATTCTCCCAGTGGACCCAACGAAATTTCGTCCACATTGTCTTTCAAAATCTCGTGTTCTGAATCTCTTCCACTGGTAGAATAACGTATTTTCTGTTTCGTAAGACTACAACTTTCTCGTTACCACTCATTATTTGCTGACAGATTATCCTTTACATGTAAATTAATCTTAATACTTATATCGAATTGATTTTTTTACTTGCAGTCTGAGAGCCCTTCTTAGCTAAAGCGCTGTTTGAATATTGTGTCAATACTGCTGTCGTCTTCAACTTAATTTTAACGCTAGAGCGGACGGCACTACCGCTTCTCGTTGGTCAGGCCGTGCCCGCTGCCGCGCTACGTTGCCACGGACGAGTTCCGCCCTCCGTCATGCCCTGCTGCGATGACAGGCTGCCGACCCCTGCGTGTTCAGTGCCACGTCCGATGTGTCCGCGCCTCGCCCGCCGCTGCTACGCTGCAGGACGCCGTAGCTTCGTTCCGCGGAGCAAATTCCAGCACCCTTCTGTCTCCTGTTCTTGACGTCTGTTTATTTACTCATCACTGTTCATAATGCGCTCTTTTACACTGTTTCAGACCACTTCTCTGTCACTGTTCGAGGCGTAAATTGTTCCGAAAACACTTTTTCTATTTACTTTATGCACTGTTACAGTCGGTGACAAATCATTCATTCCCTATTTATTCACCCATCCCCACATGGGACGTCATGTCCATCACCCCCCATACGTTAGCAAGACCGCTCACATAATTTGTTGGTGACAGATCGTGTGAACTCGGCGAGATTGATGGTGGAGATACGCGTATCCGTTGCATCTTGCCGCTGATACCTGAAATACACTGACTTGCGTCTTTCGTATGATGATGTCTCCTCTGCACAGTAGGAGGGGTGGAGATGAATTCACCGGACTCAGGATCTAGATGAATCTCTGTAACGGTGTAGTTGATGTGAAGTCTGGCAGGATTTAGTGGTCGAATATAGCGCGCACTCTTCTTGAAGGGACGCATTTTTAATTCCTGTAATTCCCTTTGTGCTTGTTTACAAAACACGTTTACACAATCGCTCATCCATCTGTGGAGTACGCAACTACTACTATGTCTTCCACTCGAGTACTGGACCAAAATTATGGTAGTTACATTTAACACACTCTAAACATTGTCACGATTTAACTGATAAGGCTTACTCTACAGTGATCAGCGGGAACTACACGCGACACGCAACCGCCCACCTCTGCTTTGTTACCTTGACACAGGGTAGGAAACTGCTCCATTGTGTTTTGCATCATTGCATCAGTCAGAGCCCTCCGTTTTAACATTACCACTGGATGTATTTCGTAAACCACATCAAATACTGACGAATCGATTCCACAGACCGAACGTGAGGAGAGGGGATAGTCTAATTGGTTACTACAAACCATAAAAAATGCACGGAAGTATGTTTTTTAACACAAACCTACGTTTTTTTAAATGGAACCCCGTTAGTTTTGTTAGCACATCTGAACATATAAACAAATACGTAATCAGTGCCGTTTGTTGTATTTTAAAATGTTAATTACATCCGGAGATATTGTAACCTAAAGTTGACGCTTGAGTACCACTCCTCCGCTGTTCGATCGTGTGTATCGGAGAGCACGGAGTTACGTAGGGATCCAAAGGGAACGGTCATGGTCCTTAGGTACAGAAGAGACTAGAACAGCACATTACGTCCACATGCGAACACCTTTTTATTGGTCTTTTACACTGACGCACATGTACATTACCATGAGGGGTGAGGTACACGTACACACGTGGTTTCCGTTTTCAATTACGGAGTGAAATAGTGTGTCCCGACATGTCAGGCAAATAGATGTTCAATGTGGTGGCCATCATTTGCTGCACACAAATGCAATCTCTGGCGTAATGAATGTCGTACACGCCGCAGTACAGCTGGTGTAATGTCGCCGCAGGCTGTCACAATACGTTGTTTCATATCCTCTGGGGTTGTAGGCACATAACGGTACACATTCTCCTTCAACGTACCCCACAGAAAGAAGTCCAGAGGTGTAAGATCAGGAGAACGGGCTGGACAATTTATGCGTCCTCCACGTCCTATGAAACGCCCGTGGAACATCCTGTCAAGGGTCAGCCTAGTGTTAACTGCGGAATGTGCAGGTGCACCATCATGCTGATACCACATACGACGACGCGTTTCCAGTGGGACATTTTCGAGCAACGTTGGCAGATCATTCTGTAGAAACGCGATGTATGTTGCAGCTGTTTAGGCACCTGCAATGAAGTGAGGACGATGTTTCAAGCGTCAACTTTAGGTTACAATATCTCCGGATGTAATTAACATTTTACAATTCAACAAACGGCACTGATTACGTATTTGTTTATACGTTCAGGTGTGCTAACAAAACGAACGTGGTTCCATTAAAAAAACGTAGGTTTGTGTTAAAAAACATACTTCCGTGCATTTTTGTATAGTTTGTATTAAACAATTACACTAGCCCCTCTCCTCACGTTCGGTCTGTGGAATCGGTTCGTCAGTATTTGATGTGGTTTACGAAATATATCCAACGGTAATGTTAGGTGACTCACCCTGTATCTTGCCTTCTGGGATCGACCAGTGACCATCTTCTTACGTGGATGATGTAATGCCACGTCACCAGGGACACAATGCATGACTCTCTCTGTCCCCCAATTTATTTACCCACACAGCCAGTGGCAACATATACCCAACATTGCGTAATCTTATGTGTCACTCACGGTGTATCCCCTTTTAACATAACCATTATAAGTTAAGCTGTTAAACCTGTGAAAATCCATCGCAGGGCGAAAACGTATGGTGATTCGTGTGTCCTGCTGCACTAAATGAATGAGTGGTGCCGACAGTCAAAAAAAAATGTGTAACATCTGTGGAGGGCTCATTGCTGACAAACGAAGACATTGGAAGAGCCTGTGAATGAAAAATAAAAAGCCGCTATTTTGGGTATTTGGGTATTTGGATTCGTTCAGCGCACAATGCTGTCCATGATGTGCTGCGATTCAGTAAAGTGTCCGCAGGATGGGTGCCACGTCATTTGACTGCTGAGTTTTCGCATTGTCTAAGGTAATGGATTTTTTGAACATATTTGTTGTAAGAGATGAAACGTGGCTACACTGTCACCAACCTGAAACGAAATATTGAGCAAGAATGGCGCCATAGCTCTTTGCCGAAATGAAAACATTCCACACTCAACTATTGGCAGGAAAAGTCAATCTTGGTTTCTTCTGGGACGAAGAAAAAAAGGGCTATTTTGCAAACTTATGTGGGAAGGACATTGATAGTGCCCAGTTATTTGGACTCAAATCTGCTATAGCATCACCTTCACACCTTCACACTGGAATAAACTGCGAGGACTTCTCATTACAGGTGTGTTGTTGTGACATGTTACACTCGGACCGCGCGTTGTGAGCGCGCGGTTTGAGGCTCTGCGTCACGGACTGCACGGCCGCTCCTGCCGGAGGTTCGAGTCCTCCCTCGGGCATGGGTGTGTGTGTTTGTCCTTAGTTTAAGTTAGTTTAAGTAGTGTGTAAGTCTAGGGACCGATGACCTCAGCAGTTTGGTCCCGTAAGATTTCACACACATTTGAACATTTTGTTACACTCGTTCTCATACAGACATACTGTCCGTTCAGTGGAAGCAGCAATGCCAGATATCAAATTTGAATGCTTTCAACAACCACGTTACTCACCAGACATCGTCCTGAGTGAATTTAAAGTATTCAGACGGCTCAAAGAAGCTCTGGCAGGCAAGTATTGCAGAAGCGATGGAGAGGTGGAAACTGATGTGCATCAGTGGCTGCAATTACTAAAAAAAATTCCTTCTCACGAGGTGTCCATGCACTTTCTAAATGGTGGAATGTGTGCATTAGCTCCTTTTGTCACTGTCGCCTGTTGTTCGATTTCATACCACTCCCCAAATCTCGACCTCCAGTTCTTTGCTCACAGCATTCGGCGTCCATAACTGACAATTTATAACTTCAATGTAATTATATATATAAATTTTCAAAATAGTCTCGATTCACTGGAACTCGCTTTTCGACGTGCTAGTCCACGTTTTTGTTAACGAAAGTGCCCATAATGTTAACTTTAGCTGTTCTCGCAAATAATGAACATAAATTAACGCCACAAAAGTGAATGTTTGATGAAAATACTTCACACGTTTTATTAAATAATAAATGGAAATGGACATTGGGCAAATGGTATCGGTACCCAAGAACTTTTAAATTTCACATCTGTGTTAAAAGCCGGGAAGGCTTGTCAAATCTCGCCTGAGCAAATTCTTGCCATAATCTGTGTCATAAATTACTACGACGAAACAGATCGCACCTCGGGATTCAGTGCTTTAATAAAAGTTAAGCAAGGGATAGATCAATGCTATAAATGAATGTTTGCTGTTCGCACTGTGTCTTGAATTGGGGTATCCATATTTTTGTTTTAAACCACTGACTGAGAAATAATTTACTACCTATGAAATCAAACACATGACCTACATAATCCCAAATTTATTATAAATTTTAATGTGCGAAGTTAAAAGAACAAAACATTCCATGAAAGTAATTACTGTAGACGATAAAAGAAATTAATTACAATAAAATTAAAGTATAACAGAAGATGACGGACAAACTTAGAAGACAGGGAAGTGGAATTTTGGTAACGTCAGCTCCCTAGCATAATTGATCTAATGCATCTACATACATACTCCGCAGTCCAGTATACGATGCGTGGAGGAGGGTACCTCGGACTGCAACTAGCATCTTCTCTTTCTGATCCACTCCCAAACAGAACGAGGGAAAAATGATTACCTATATACCTCTGAACGAGCCCCATTCTCTCTTACCTTATCTCTGTGGTCTTTCCGCTAAATATAATTTGGCGGCAGTAAAATTGTATTGCAGTCAGCCTCAAATGCTGGTTCTCTAAATTTCCTCAGTAGCAATTCACGAAAAGAACGCCTCCTTCCCTCCTGAGACTCCTACCCGAGTTCCTGAAGCATTTCCGTAACACTCGCGTGATGACCAAACCTGCCAGTAACAAATCTAGCAGCCCGCCTTTGAATTGCTTCTATGTCTTCCCTCAATCCGACCTGATAGGGATCCCAAACGCTCGAGCAGTACTCAAGAATAGGTCGTATTAGTGTTTTATACGCGGTCTCCTTTACAGATGAACCACTTCTTCCCAAAATTCTACCAATGAACCGAAGACGACTATCCGCCTTCCCCACAACTGCCATTACATGCTTGTCCCACTTCGTATCGCTCTGCAATGTTACGCCCAAATATTTAATCGACGTGACTGTGTCAAGCGCTACACTACTAATGGAGTATTCAAACATTACGGGATTCTTTTTCCTATTCATCTGCATTGATTTACATTTATCTATATTTAGAGTTAGCTGCCATTCTTTACACCAATCACAAATCCTGTCCATGTCATCTTGTATCCTCTTACAGTCACTCAACGACGACACCTTCCCGTACACCACAGCATCATCAGCAAACAGCCGCACCTTGCTATCCACCCTATCCAAAAGATCATTTATGTAGATAGAAAACAACAGCGGACCTACCACACTTCCCTGGGGTATTCCAGATGATACCCTCACCTCCGATCGACACAACATAGACACTCGGTGTCAGTGACTGTGCGTCTATTAGTGAAAAATAATGAAGTTACACACGCCACTACGCTTGTCCTGCCCATCCTGGGAAGCCTAATCGAAAAGTAATGACAACTTCCTAATACCAGTTCGTAAAAAGTTCAAATGTGTGTGAAATCTAATGGGACTTAACTGCTAAGGTCATCAGTCCCTAAGCTTACACACTACTTAACCTAAATTATCCTAAGGATAACCACACACACCCATGCCCGAGGGAGGATTCCAACTTCCGCCGGGACCAGCCGCACAGTCCATAACTGCAGCGCCTCAGACCCCTCGGCTAATCCCGGGCGGCACCAGTTCGTCTTGACACGCCGCTGCTGCAAGGTATTCTCGCCATACTCACTGATAACATGAGACCTGACTGCCGATGCCGTAGCTGGCTTCCGTCAGGAACACACCTAGTAATGCTGTGCTGCAGACTGGAACATGAGACTCCCTCACAGTTTCCTCTGAACTCGAGAGCTGCCTGCAGAGGCCAGAGCCAGAGAGTAGAATCCGGGTCAGCATCCATAGCAAGAGCGCACCCAGTGCAGTCCCAAATCAGAGTTCTTCTCGCACCAGAGTCCCGAGCCAGAGTGTTAAAAAAACGAAGACCGTGACTACTCTTTCTCTCCTATTTAGTGCCTATCAACTTTGCCCACTAATCCGTAAAAGTCTCAAAAACTTCCAGCAAATGGCGTGATTGTTCAGTTGTTACAAATCTTCCACCAGAGGCTGAGAAAAGCGACAACTCCAAAAAGCTCTCCCCCCCCCCCCTCCCGATTCCCATCTTAGAAACTGTGGACTCAAATACTAATCATTCTAACGGATCTTAGAATTTTCGCCAATCTGCGTTCGTTAGGGCGGCCTTGGCTGTTTTCGCAGACTATGGGCAAAGAGAGGAAAGAAATAGTTCTGTTCGCTGGCGTTGGTCTCCTACCAAGCAAAAAAATTAGGGCAGGTGGGAGATGTTTCCCTTGTAAGATAATAGTATTTACCTATGCTAATCTGCCCTTGGTAGCTGTACCTCCATCGAATATGGCGGAGAAGTGCTTGTCAAAAGTGGGGTATTGTAAATTAAGTTTGCAGTTCACAATCTTTAATTGCACTTAGATGTTGAATAATCTACTGCTTATGACCAGATCGAGTCTCATTTATTATAATTTATGCACACATAAGCGGTTAGAAAAGTACTACACTCTTCTGAAGTCCTGTAATGAAAATGTCCGAGAGCAGTAATCTAAAACTGAAGTGACGCAAAAGTTCATGTGTAACGCTGTTAATGTGTAACGTTGATCGATGTTGGAAGTGGCCACTGAGAGTTATGTGGGAAATGCGAGATGCTCTGTCGCCAATAACTAAACTGCAGCATACGATGCACTCCGTAGGCCTGAATTTAATCTCATGTCCTAAGCTAATCACAACCTCGTGATTTGCAACATCCGATAAAACGACGGTCAGCAGTCTGCTGAACAACCGAAATCACGATCACTTTGTTCAAAGTGATTTCAGCTAACCTCTCCGAGAAAACACAAGACACAAAAAATCCAGTTTCAGCGCTAGAAACGAACTTTGTTTTCTTGCTCTCACTGGATAACTGAAACTATCCTCACACCGGCTACACAAGCTGCAGTGTTACCACCGGATGAGAAGCTCTCACTGGCACTTGGATGCAGAGTCAAAACTATAAATGAATGACCGGACGACAAATAACAGTAAATAAAAAAGTCAATATGATGATGAAAATGACGAGGCAAAGTACTGGAAACATAAAAAGTTGTATTGAAGCCAATTGACTGAATAAAAATAGTAACCAAACGCTTTTGATTACATTAAGAAATTAAAAAAAATCGATTCATTTGACGACATCAGAACCTACAGTCTTCTACGTGTCATGACACGACGCTAACCGGTGCGCTATGCCCCAACGCCCAGGTACATAGTTCTAAGTGAGGTGACTCAGTCGCACTGATGAACTGCAGCCTTCAAAATTTGGACTTGACGCAATGTTGTGCAAAGCTTATCTAATGTAATCAGATCACTGTGGTTGTGACAGCTGTACATGTGACAATGAATCACGTCTTCTGCAGAAGTATCCAGTAGTGCTGAGTTAATGCTGTGTACGGAAAGTGTTTATTTCATTAGCATCATTGTGTGCGCGTCTGTGTGTTGTTTTAAGATGTGGATATCATGTGTGATGAAATACGAAATAAAAGTGCCACACCCATGATTCGGTATCCAAACACATCACGAAAGAAAGCAGGATAAGGAATTGGGAGTGAACTTGCTACCTGCTGCAGCAGTTTGGCAAAGGCAAATGGTTCGGGCGTGACGTTGAGCGCTCTGATTGGAGGAAACCGGCTGCAACGCGTGAAGTGTAAATATTATCGAGGAATGGCTTGCTAATATGTTGGTTATTGTTGGCCAACTGAAATTACTTTATCCCGTTTTTTTTTTATTTATTTTGTATGCCAGATTCAAAGCAGGTAGCACAAAATATATGGGGGCATGTAATGGAATCGTGAATAATGTCTGTGAATCTGCTTTACTAACTACCCCTTCAAGTGTACTTCTTTTATCATCATCTTCGTCATCAGTGTCTTTTCTCGCAACAATAAACTGTAATCTGCGCGAAGACACTGAAAAATAAATGGCAAAAACAACAAAAACTTGGCTACAAAGCTATGGCTATCAGCAAAACAGAAGAGTACATTTCTGAAATGTATTTCCCGAGGGATGGTGGATCCCCTGTTTTGGAGGGACTAAATAAAACTTGTTTATCCACATTTCTATTCACTCGCCTTAAAACAAAAAAAGAACTATGCACAACTGCGATTTCAGTGCATTCAGGAGTAGGAAAAACTACAACTGAGAAAAATAAGCCGATTGCGACCATCAAAACTTTCACAGATAACATTGATCAATGAGAATGTTTAGGTCTGTATACGTTTGTTCTACAAGTTGTTAAAGAAAACATTTTTAAACTAAATTAAATGAATTTGTTTGAATAGGTTCCAAAGCAGAGCTGGTAGTCATTTAAGGGTGGTCAGACTACTTGGAGTACGTTATAATCTCTGTTTCGCTCGTTGAAATTACTAACATTACTAATTCGAATTTCGAAAATTTCTGATCCCACTTGAGTGCATACAGAATATATATTTAAATATTTCAATTTTTAAAATTACAACCTATCTAATTACCGTTATATAATTGTTTTTTTTTATTTTTATGCAGTAAAAGTCACGAAAGAAAGAATTTTCCTGAGAAATATTTTATGAATTTTCATTTTAAAAAATCTGAAACACCGTTGTTGTAGAGCATAGGTAAAACCAGCAGTTAGACGGACAGATGTATCATCCATTATCAGTCTGAAACAAGGCGGAATATGTAATGGATGCTGACTAGCAACAAACGTAACCGGAACCATTAACCAACAAAGAAACAAAACTGTTGCGGCCTTCAACGGAAAGGGTTGTGCTTCTACAGCTCCAGTCCTAGGTAGGCTTTCGTTTATTCGGTACAGTTCTTCTAGTTCTCCGTTTCAACTTTTTTTAAAACCAATATACGATTACATAATAAAACAAATTAATGGTGAATGAGTGAAAATGACGGGGCCCCAAAAAGGACCGGTCGTCAGTGAAATATCCCGCATGAAAAAAAAATTCAACACTCTCAGCGACGAGATCATTTTAACGACAATTGTAGGAGTAAATGATAACAAATTTAGATCAAATGAAACACACACTTTCCACTGAAGGTGTTCAAACAGTCACAACAATACACAATATAATACCCTCTGGCGCCAACGCATGCTTGTATTCTCTCATGCAAACGGTCAAAAAGGTGTCGGATAGTATCGTGCGACAGACCGTCCCAAGTATCTTGCACCTCTTCTTGCAATTCTCAGCAGTTCTTGCAACCTCGAAGTTCCCGCTTCACCATGTCCCATAAGTGTTTAACTGGCGAAATTATCTGACGATCTCGCTAGCCAGGACACTCGTTGTGCATTATTAACAGCATGTTGTGTCGCAGCCGCCCTATGTGGACGTGCATTGTCCTGCTGAAAATGTATATCTTCCTGTCGAAGACGCAGTAACAACCTGTGCAGTGCAGCTGGCATTGGTTACTTCCTACAGAATCATCAAATGTGACAGCGAATTGCAACTGATGGCCTCCCACGCAACGAAACCTCAGATGGGACCTGTGTATCACGGGGCGCCTTGGAATAGGTGGATAACCAGGTCTATACAGTACACATTTTGGTACATCACTCACATACAGACAGATCCTGTTCTTATCACTGAACTGCCTGCTTAGCTGAGAGGCATACAGCGGGACCGGGTTGGATCCCCGGCCAGGTTGGAGATTTTCTCCGCTCGTGGAGTTGGTGTTGTGTTGTCCTCATCATTATGTCGTCATCACCGACGTGCAAGTCCCACAATGTGAGGTCACCTGAAATAAGACTTGCACCCGGCGGCCGAACTTCCCCGGATGTGACCTCGCAGCCAACAATGCCACACGATCATTTCTTTCATCACTGAAGACAACAGAGCACCATTCCACTCTCCAGTCGATTGTTTCACGGCATCAGTGTAGCTGTGCTTGGCAGTGTCGTGTCACTTGTAGCCTGGCCAAAGGCAAACGTTATCTTATTTCCACCGCAAGCAGACGGTCCCCAGTGGGTCTTGACGATACAGCAAATGTAACATATGCCTGGATTTCTTCCCTTGATGATGTTTGGTCGGCCGCCGCAGCTCACACAGTGAGTCGATCTTGCTGTGCGTCTTTACTACGCGGACGTCCAGAACGTGGTCTATGGGTGTGGGATTGTTCCACAGGCGACTGCTGAAAGCAGTGACACGTCACCATTACACAGTGCCGAACGTATGTCCATCCAGATTCCTGCAGGCTAGCAATGCGTCCCCTATCAAATATCATAAGATGTCCAACAGGAGCATTGCTGTATCCTAGAATAAATGTTGCAATCACTGATCACCTCTACACCCAGCACAGTTACTGCCTACGGAGTCAAAGCACAGGTGCACGGTCAGTTCTCCTGAGCGCCATATGACAGAGGATGATCATGAAAAATGTGTCACTAACACTACAACGCCTCATTATGCATGTATTACGCCCTAGTTCCACTGAACACGGTCCTTAAGGGGTCGCATTTATTTGTGACAGTGTATACAAAAAAATAAATAGTGAACCATTGGAAATGTAATGGCCCTAAGGACCAGTCACCAGTGAACTAAACTGTCGAACGCAATTAAAAGATCAGTTTTTTCGAAGCGATGTAATTGTCTGCTATTGCGGCACAGAACTTCAAATTTGGCTCAAAAGGATCTAGAACATTCCTCTGTAACGGTGCAAAACCGTGGCGCCCTGCGACGTCATCCTCGGGCTGGGCGATGCTTCAAACAGCTAGGTGCCGATGCGAAAAACAGGCCACAGCTGAGAAGTACATGTGACATGTAGGGTGGGATAATGACGTCACGTTGGTACCAAATTTCTCACAACTCTGCCCTGTCCACCGTGGACGTGTCACACGATGGGAAGCCCGTCAGATCCCCTCTACAGCTCATTTCACCTCCTCTTTTGACACCTCAGCGACACAAGTTTAAACCGCGACGCCCAGCATTGCAACCACCCAGTTTTCTTATCGGTGGCACAGCAAAATATTTCAGACACACTGCAACTCATAGTTGACACGAAAAGGCCTCAGGGGATGGGATAAATAAACCACCCCTTTCCTTAAGGCGTTGATTCCCACACATTTCGTGATCGAAAACGATAGTTCGCAGTACTATGAGCAACAGGACGGCGTTGCTGACTAACGCTGACACTGTTGTTGCACACTCGGACGTTTGTACCCTACTCTAAGGGCATTGTGGTGCTGCTGTCCCCATTGAACGTGATCGCGCCCCTTTGGAGCGCAGTGCGACAGCAATTTTTGCTGTGGTGTACAGGTTAGAACTACTAGGAATCAGTCAAATCCATTCGACAAATTTGAACGTGCTCTAAAGTAGCAAAGGGTGCTTATGTATTTTCAGCCCTTCTGTTTTTTGCGCTCGTGTGACGTGATCGCGGGGCAGAGGGAGGAGTGGGGTGATCTATTGACACATACCACATACATGAATAAGGTCCTTCTAAGACCCCAACCCCCCCACTCTCTAGTTCGACAAAAAAACCGGTGACAACCATACAGGTTTCATGAGGATTCCAAAAACTTGCGTATACAGAGACAACCTGGCGAAGTAGCCCTAGGCGCCTGCAGGCGAATGAGAGGGCTGGCAAGGGGTTGCCTCCCTGCAGGCGCCTAGGACTACTTCAGAGATTGCCTCTCTAAAGGCATATACACTCCTGGAAATGGAAAAAAGAACACATTGACACCGGTGTGTCAGACCCACCATACTTGCTCCGGACACTGCGAGAGGGCTGTACAAGCAATGATCACACGCACGGCACAGCGGACACACCAGGAACCGCGGGGTTGGCCGTCGAATGGCGCTAGCTGCGCAGCATTTGTGCACCGCCGCCGTCAGTGTCAGCCAGTTTGCCGTGGCATACGGAGCTCCATCGCAGTCTTTAACACTGGTAGCATGCCGCGACAGCGTGGACGTGAACCGTATGTGCAGTTGACGGACTTTGAGCGAGGGCGTATAGTGGGCATGCGGGAGGCCGGGTGGACGTACCGCCGAATTGCTCAACACGTGGGGCGTGAGGTCTCCACAGTACATCGATGTTGTCGCCAGTGGTCGGCGGAAGGTGCACGTGCCCGTCGACCTGGGACCGGACCGCAGCGACGCACGGATGCACGCCAAGACCGTAGGATCCTACGCAGTGCCGTAGGGGACCGCACCGCCACTTCCCAGCAAATTAGGGACACTGTTGCTCCTGGGGTATCGGCGAGGACCATTTGCAACCGTCTCCATGAAGCTGGGCTACGGTCCCGCACACCGTTAGGCCGTCTTCCGCTCACGCCCCAACATCGTGCAGCCCGCCTCCAGTGGTGTCGCGACAGGCGTGAATGGAGGGACGAATGGAGACGTGTCGTCTTCAGCGATGAGAGTCGCTTCTGCCTTGGTGCCAATGATGGTCGTATGCGTGTTTGGCGCCGTGCAGGTGAGCGCCACAATCACGACTGCATACGACCGAGGCACACAGGGCCAACACCCGGCATCATGGTGTGGGGAGCGATCTCCTACACTGGCCGTACACCACTGGTGATCGTCGAGGGGACACTGAATAGTGCACGGTACATCCAAACCGTCATCGAACCCATCGTTCTACCATTCCTAGACCGGCAAGGGAACTTGCTGTTCCAACAGGACAATGCACGTCCGCATGTATCCCGTGCCACCCAACGTGCTCTAGAAGGTGTAAGTCAACTACCCTGGCCAGCAAGATCTCCGGATCTGTCCCCCATTGAGCATGTTTGGGACTGGATGAAGCGTCGTCTCACGCGGTCTGCACGTCCAGCACGAACGCTGGTCCAACTGAGGCGCCAGGTGGAAATGGCATGGCAAGCCGTTCCACAGGACTACATCCAGCATCTCTACGATCGTCTCCATGGGAGAATAGCAGCCTGCATTGCTGCGAAAGGTGGATATACACTGTACTAGTGCCGACATTGTGCATGCTCTGTTGCCTGTGTCTATGTGCCTGTGGTTCTGTCAGTGTGATCATGTGATGTATCTGACCCCAGGAATGTGTCAATAAAGTTTCCCCTTCCTGGGACAATGAATTCACGGTGTTCTTATTTCAATTTCCAGGACTGTATTTAAAATTCTAAATGAAGATTGCCGGATGCAACCGAGAATGTTGTCAAACTGGGGAGTCTTAGAAGGACTCTTCTCCATTTTATTCATCAATGTGTCAACGTCACCCACCCCCCTCCTTTCGCGCTCCCCCCTCAGTGATCCGGTGATCACGCCACAGGAGGGCGTTAAAGAGGAGGGCTGAAAATGCATAAGCACCAATTGCTGCTTCGGGTCACATTCAAATTCCGACGAATGGTTCTGGACGATCCCCAGTGGATACAACCAATATAAGTGAACAGAAACTGTAGTCACATGGCACTTCGAAGGGGTACGAACACGTTCAGTGAGGTTGCAGCACTACAATGTCCTTAGGTAAGAGTGGAAACGTCTAGGGAAATCACCAGTCTCAAAGGCTGTCAAGAACGTCCCCCTGCTGCTCATCGCACTGCGAACTGTCGTTTTCGACAGCGAAATGTGTGGTAACCAACGCCCTAATGAAAGGGTTGGTTCCGTTGATGCCCTTTACGTGAGCCCCTGGGGCCTTTTCGTGATGATTCTGGGCGGCGGTGTGTCTTAAATGTTTTCCTTAGCAAGAAACGGCTCGATTTCAATGCTGAGCGTCGCGGTTCCGACATCTATCGCCGAGATCACAAAAGAGTGTGTGATATGGGGGTAAGAGGGGGTGTGACGACCTTTCAGTCGTGTGACACGTACACTGTGGCATTGGCCAGAATTGTGGTGAAATTTGGTGCCAATTTGACATCATTAACCCACCTTACACCTCACATGAACTTCTGAGCTCCCGTCTTTGCTTCGCAATTGTCCATACCGTATTGTTCGAAGCGCGGCAGCACCATTACAAACGAAGCCACCTTTGAGCCAAATTGTGGCGGGGCGGAGTTTGTCTGTGCAGGTTGCAAATTAAAATTCACTTACCTCAGAACGGCGTCTGCTCGATGTCCCTTCACTCGGTAACATAGATACTTACAAGATGGTGTAAAAGCAGCATTGATAAAAAAAACACCTAATAACTACAGTTATTGAGGCCACGAAACTCTAGTTATCAAATAAAGCTCTGTAGAAAATCTGTTATTCAATTTTATAGGGCAGTAAGAAGATGAATTTGCTTCCCGAAAGTAATGTCCAAAATTTCCACACGATAATGTTTATTTTGTCCTTCATAACCGAAGAAAAGGTACTATTCAGTCCACATTTAAACTATTGGCTATTTTCTTACAGTTCACAATTCATACACACATTTCACTCGCACAGTAGCCACAAATCTGTCCAAACTCGACCCGAATCAAACAACGTTTCACACTCATTAATTTCACCACTAATTTAAGTTATTATATTTGGTCCTTCTTGTGGATTTCTAAAAAAGAAACTGCTCGCAAAAAAAGGGGTCAGTGGTTGAATAGTGAAACATGCCATGCTGATACTATAAAACCCAAATTTTCACAAGCAAATACCTTTCCAAAACTTCCAACTTCACAAAACTGTCCGTAACTACATCAGCGTTAGTCACGACACGTATCAAACGCGAGGAACTCCATATACCTTCATTTTCCGCATAATGAGAAACATGACATTTAACATGTCCTTCTGCGACCGAAGCTGGGGAGTGACTCCCTTCTAGCAGCCTCACTCCCAGTATAACTATCAGGTAACGAGCAGGAACCGTCTCAATTCTGATTGGCTGATCACACTCATGGCCAATCAGAATGCTCGCTCATGATCATCCCCGCACCAAACTGGACTGCACCAATCCTTACACACAGACGCATTTGTGTCAATCTGACATGCAAATATTAAAGCAATGTTCAATAAACTAAAACGAAAAGAAAATAATTCTGAAAATATTCTTTAGATACGGATTTTACTCCATCTGACTTTCTGGGTGCTCTGTTACAATAGCCATCACACGTAGACATACGTCAACAGCAAAGTAAGTAAATTCCCTCGGATCATTTTCCCACGACAGGCTTGTGTAACTTTTGCCGGTTACTTAAGACAGTATATAATGCAACATTTAAATCTGACGAAAGTCCCACGTACACACTCTCATTTACTCAAATTTTTCCCATAATAATATTAGAAACAAATAATTATTTTGTCTGATTTCTATATTACGAGAACGAAAAATAATTAAAGTTTTAATATGAAAATCTCAAGTAATTAATTCCCCACACTGAGAGTTCTGTTTGTGTTTTTTTCAATGATACCAAAAGATAAACTATCATATTTCCTAACTGTATTTAGTTCCCTAAATGTCGGTTTTTGACTTTTTAGTGATTTTTTCTCTCTGAAACTATGGTAGTTACGATGTTGAAATTTTTATACCTTGTTCCCTGAATAACAAAACGTAGTGTACCGATTCTAAAAATGATTGAATACTACACTACTGGCCATTAAAATTGCTACACCGAGAAGAAATGCAGATGATAAACGGGTATTCATTGGACAAATATATTATACTAGAACTGACATGTGATTACATTTTCACGCAATTTGGGTGCATAGATCCTGAGAAATCAGTACCCAGAACAACCACCTCTGGCCGTAATAACGGCCTTGATACGCCTGGGCATTGAGTCAAACAGAGCTTGGATGGCGCGTACAGGTACAGCTGCCCATGCAGCTTCAACACGATACCACAGTCCATCAAGAGTAGTGACTGGCGTATTGTGACGAGCCAGTTGCTCGGGCACCATTCACCAGACGTTTTCAATTGGTGAGAGATCTGGAGAATGTGCTGGCCAGGGCAGCAGTCAAACATTTTCTGTATCCAGAAAGGCCCTTACAGGATCTGCAACATGCGTCGTGAATTATCCTGCTGAAATGTAGGGTTTCGCTGGGATCGAATGAAAGGTAGAGCCACGGGTCGTAACACATCTCAAATGCAACGTCCACTATTCAAAGTGCCGTCAATGCGTACAAGAGTTGACAGAGACATGTAACCAATGGCACCCCATACCATCACGCCGGGTGATACGCCGGTATGGCGATGACGAATGCACGCTTCCAATGTGCGTTCACCGCGATGTCGCCAAACACGGTGAGAGGCACCCACATGCCTTGCTCATACTGTGGCATCAAGCAGTCAGGCCTGCAAGATGAGTAGTCTGCCAAGCGAGTGGATTTAACATCAGTGACTGATTATGAGCTCTAATACCCACAATTAAGCTACAAATTATTCTCCTGTTTGAACATTACGCAACGGAAACGGATAACGCACATCTGACTATTAGAAATCTACACACGCTGTGGCAATACCACATTTTCTTTCTTACTCAACGGCTTTGATCAACACCTGGCCATCGCACTGAATATGAATGGCGCACACATAAATTCTGGATATCACGACTACACACTATTCGAAGAATAAGGCCACCAATTATTTTCTTTTCACCATCTTTTTTATTCCGATAAATTCTATTGTGATTCAAAGCTAACCTAAACACACCATTACATTTTATATAGCCTTTACACATGAGAAACTCCGTCCGGTGGGCATGGCTTTACATTGGTGATTCCCTATCTCATGGTCTCGTAATTATCTAACGCTACAGTGCACTTTCTGGATAGGATAGTGGATCTTTTGCTATATCTCACACTTCGACACTCACACCCATCATCACGAAAATTTCCTCCAGACAGAGCGGTACAAAAAGGAACATGCGTAACCCACTGCCTCTGAACCTATCTTGGTACTTTCCCATGAAAACCACACATTCTTAAATTACATGAAATACATCACACTGGCAACATACATCACAAAGAATAGTCTCAACGTTAGAATCACTTCACTTTCAGCTTTCCCACTTCAATTAGTATTCATCCCAGTTTCACACGACACTGCTCCACTTAGTAACTTTTCTTTCTTCTACTAACTCGGGAGGATATATGCACGTCTTCCTGTGCAATGCAAGCCAAGTGGCGTTGCTGGATAGACGGCTGACTCACCTTCCTTCTCTCTCAGAGTATTAGAGTTTGAATCAAGCGTCACACGGAAACATAACACGCAAAGTAATACTAAGATCATATTCGTCACAGACGTGAGTCCTCAACTGATACCTTGGACGAGCACTTCTCTTTATCCTTTGTCTCATACCCAGATTGAGACTCACACAGTACTCACGAGGTGGTAGTGCTCGTCTCTAATTTCAAGTCCTGCACACGCCATTTCCTAAATTTTTCCAACTTATAGTACACACGCCAGTGATTTAGCTTACCTTTAGCACTCGGAGGTATTTCAAATTAGTACTAGCACCATCAAGTATTTCAACTTATTGCTACATGTGGTTTCACTGTGACCATTGGTCACTTCCGAAGATTACTACGATCCCCTTAATATTACCTGCCTGTCATTTAATTCTCCCCCGGAAAGCTCCTGAAATAGAGAAATAATTATTCCAAACTACTCTTAAGTATTTCACATACATAGCATCTCTCCACTCTTTTGTCTTTACGGAGTACACCTAAGACAGGTCTTACCAACACAAGATCCAGCGCCAGAGTGCTGAAACATGGCCGTTCTTCAGGTCAGCTCGCACCTCCGTCGAGGTTGAGGAGCACCATGATACCGTATTGGCCAGCCACATTTCAGGCGCTCAAAGCTCAGGTAAATTTCATCTCTTTGGTTCCACCAAAGTACCGTCTCAAAGATGATCATATATTGCACATTCACTATCTGCGGTTATCAGACGACCATACATTCATTCATTTCGCAGATCTCACCAAACTGGATATAGGAATTTATTTTGTGGGAGTGCACATGTGATCAATTAAATAAATAAATTGTCCTTCTTGCCTACACTAGTATCCAGCTTCGGTGTATTAAGTGAAACTGAGTTATTATTACAAAAAATATGTTGTTCTGACAAGAATAACGAAGAATGTTTTACCTATTTTCAATTTCGGGCGGTACTGTACCTTTTAAACGGATGCGATCATCATGATGCTGTAAACAGAACCTGGATTCATCCGAAAAAATGACGTTTTGCCATTCGTGCACTCAGGATCGTCGTTGAGTACACCATCGCAGGCGCTCCTGACTGTGATGCAGTGTCAAGGGTAACCGCAGCCATGGTCTGCGAGCTGATAGTCCATGCTGCTGCAAACGTCATCGAACTGTTCGTGCAGATGGTTGTTGTCTTGCAAACGTCCACATCTGTTGACTCAGGGATCGAGACGTGGCTGCAGGATCCGATACAGCCATCCGGATAAGATGCCTGTCATCTCGACTGCTTGTGATACGACGCCTTTGGGATGGAACACGGCGTTCCGTTTTACCCTCCTGAACCCACCGATTCCATATTCTGCTAATAGTCATTGGATCTCGACCAACGCGAGCAGCAGTGTCGGAATACGATAAACCGCAATCGCGATAGGCTATAATCCGGCCTTTATCAAAGTCGGAAACGTGATGGTACGCATTTCTTCTCCTTACTCGAGGCATCACAACAACATTTCACCAGGCAACGCCGGTCAGCTGCTGTTTGCGTATGAGAAATCGGTTGGAAAGTTTCCTCATGTCAGCACGTTGTAGGTGTCGCCACCGGCGCCAACCTTGTGTGAATGCTCTGAAAAGCTAATCATTTGCATATGACAGCATCTTCTTCCTGTCGGTTAGATTTCGCGTCTGTAGCACGCCATCTTCGTGGTGTAGCAATTTTAATGGCCAGTAGTGTATTTAATATCGTTTATTTAGGTTCATAGGTGGCATGAGTATACAGTCACTCGAAGTGACACAGGAGCCGATCTCACGCTGCAGTAGCAGCAGGTGTACACGACTCGTTAATAGGACACAAATTGCGGCCTCCTTTACAGCCTCCACCTCCAATACTGCGGGGTGTACTGCAACGTAGCTTAGTGCAATAATTGTTGTCGCGCATTAACTCGCGACGTCACAAAATGTCAAAGGTCTGCGTCGCAATAGGGGAGAGGATGATGGAAGAAGAGATGCCTTAATTTGCGTAGTGTGGTTCCCAAAGGTGAACGAGCCTGTCCGCCCCCAGACTGCAGCACCCCAGGACGGAGAGGCCGGTGTCGAGCCTGGTGGAGGCGCGGGCGGCGGGTCTGCAGCTGTGCCACCCCGGCGTGCCGGGCTTCGTGTGGATGCTGCTGCGGCTGCCCGGCGGCCGCGACTGGCGCAGGGCGCCGGCCGCAGAGTGCGTGCGCTGCGTGGCGCGGCGCGGCTGCGTGACGGTCGTCACCAGCGCCGAGGCGCGCTTCCTGCTGCCGGCGCTCGCGCCCGCCGCCGTGCCGCTCACTGGGCAGCCCTTCCGCGCAATCGCGGTCTCCATGCTCTGGAGGAGGGACTTCCCTCTCGCCGCGCACTTCGACACCGTCATCGCCAGGGTCGTACAGGTCGTGCTGCACTGTTTCTTTTCCTTGTTTCGGTTACCTAGAGGTGCGATTCCGAACACGACTGCTGACTGCACCGACCGGCTGCAGGCGGCACCACTGGTTGCCATTGTTTGCAATGTGAGGCGTCAGCCGCCGTATACCTGCTTCAGCGGCAGACGGTACATCCGGTCAGGGACCAGTAGGGCCGCTGCCGCCGAACCGCATACCGACCGGAGACTGCTTTTACCGGCCGAATATACCCACATTTGTGCCTGACAAACATTTTGGTGGAGGTATATTACACTCCTTGGCGGCTATTCTCTTGCCCATTGCCGATTTCTGAAATATACTGTTGTTGTTGTTGTTGTGGTCTTCATTCCTGAGACGGGTTTGATGCAGCTCTCCATGCTACTCTATCCTGTGCAAGCTTCTTCATCTCCTAGTACCTACTGCAACCTACATCCTTCTGAATCTGCTTAGTGTATTCGTCTCTTGGTCTCCCTCTATGATTTTTACCCTCCACACTGCCCTCCAATACTAAACTGGTGATCCCTCGATGCCTCAGAACATGTCCTACCAACCGATCCCTTCTTCTAGTCAAGTTGTACCACAAACTTCTCTTCTCTCCAATCCTAATCAACACTTCCTCATTAGTTATGTGATCTACCCATCTAATCTTCAGCATTCTTCTGTAGCACCACATTTCGAAAGATTCTATTCTCTTCTTGTCCAAAATATTTATCCTCCATGTTTCACTTCCATACATGGCTACACTCCATACAAATACTTTCCGAAAAGAGTTTCTGGCACTTAAATCTATACTCGATGTTAACAAATTTCTCTTCTTCAGAAATGCTTTCCTTGCCATTGCCAGTCTACATTTTATATCCTCTCTACTTCGACCATCATCAGTTATTTTGCTCCCCAAGTAGCAAAACTCCATTACTTATTTCCTAATCTAATTCCCTCAGCATCAGCTGACTTAATTCGACTACATTCAATTATCCTAGTTTTGCTTTTGTTGATGTTCATCTTATATCCTCCTTTCAAGACACTATCCATTCCTTTCAACTGCTCTTTCAGGTCCTTTGCTGTCTCTGACAGAATTACAATGTCATCGGCGAACCTCAATGTTTTTATTTCTTCTCCATGGATTTTAATTCCAACATCTAATTTTTCTTTTGTTTCCTTCACTGCTTGCTCAATATACAGATTGAATAACATAGGGGAGAGGCTACAACCCTGCCTCTCCCTTCCCAACTACTGCTTCTCTTTCATGTCCCTCGACTCTTATAACTGCCATCTGGATTCTATAAAAATTGTAAATAGCTTTTCGCTCCCTGTATTTTACCCCTGCCATCTTTAGAATTTGAAAGAGAGTATTCCAGTCGACATTGTCAAAAGCTTTCTCTAAGTCTACAAATGTTAGAAACGTAGGTTTGCCTTTCCTTAATCCAGCTTCTAAGATAAGTCGTAAGGTTAGTATTGCCTCACGTGTTTCGATACTTCTACGGAATCCAAACTGATCTTCCCCGAGGTCGGCTTCTACTAGTTTTTCCATTCGGTTGTAAAGAATTCGCGTTAGTATTTTGCAGCCGTGACTTATTAAACTGATAGTTCGGTAATTTTCACATCTGTCAACACCTGCTTTCTTTGGGATTGGAATTATTATATTCTTCTTGAAGTCTGACGGTATTTCGCCTGTCTCATACATCTTGCTCACCAGATGGTAGAGTTTTGTCAGGACTGGCTCTCCCAAGGCTGTCAGTAGTTCTAATGGAATGTTGTCTATTCCCGGGGCTTTGTTTCGAATCAGGTCTTTCAGTGCTCTGTCGAACTCTTCACGCAGTATCATATCTCCCATTTCATCTTTATCTACATCCTCTTCTATTTCCAAAATATTGTCCTCAAGTACATCGCCCTTGTATAGACCCTCTTTATACTCCTTCCACTTTTCTGCTGTCCCTCCTTTGCTTAGAACTGGGTTTCCATCTGAGCTCTTGATATTCACACAAGTGGTTCTCTTTTCTCCAAAGGTCTCTTTAATTTTCCTGTAGGCAGTATCTATCTGACCCCTAGTGAGATAAGCCTCTACATCCTTACATTTGTCCTCTAGCCATCCCTGCTTAGCCATTTTGCACTTCCTGTCTATCTCATTTTTGAGAGGTTTGTATTTTTGCCTGCTTCATTTACTGCATTTTTATATTTTCTCCTTTCATCAATTAAATTCAATATTTCTTCTGTTACCCAAGGATTTCTACTAGCCCTCGTCTTTTTTCCTACTCGATCCTCTGCTGCCTTCACTACTTCATCCCTCAAAGCTACCCATTCTTCTTCTACTGCATTTCTTTACCCCATTCTTGTCAATTGTTCCCTTATGATCTCACTGAAGCTCTCTACAACCTCTGGTTCTTTCAGTTTATCCAGGTCCCATCTCCTTAAATTCCCACCTTTTTGCAGACTCGTTTCCGTAATCGCCGACATCAACGCTAATCAATTTACAAAAAAAATGGCTCCAAGCACTATGGGACTCAACATCTTAGGTCATAAGTCCCCTAGAACTTAGAACTACTTAAACCTAACTAACCTAAGAACATCACACACACCCATGCCCGAGGCAGGATTCGAACCTGCGACCGGAGCAGTCCCGCGGTTCCGGACTGCAGCACCAGAAAATCAATTTACAATTTTCGTTCACAATAGCCAGCAGAACAATTGAAAAAACATCTTTGTAATCAAAAAACAGAGATCCACTTTTCTCTGGTGCCCTTATCCAAACATGTTTTCCATCTATAGCGCCTACACAATTAGGTATATTGCATTTAACCCAAAATTCTTCTTCAATACGTCTGAAATCTGATTCAGTAGAAGGTGGCATCAACATGGGCAGCAGCCTTATTCTTAATATCTTCAAAACATTTTTAACAACTCTTGATGTGTAAGATGGTGATCACCTAACAAATGTCTTTTTATCAGTGCTGTGTAACTACCTTCTGCAGTTCTACTTTTACATAAAGGCATTACCAGCTTTCATCTTTTCCTGGAATTCAGCAATAAAATGTCATCGTCTTCCTCTTCGAACAACAGCGCAATAACAGCAGTGGTGTTAACAGACATCTCGCCTCGCGCAGTTGTTCCCGGCAACTGCAAAGCTTGTCTGTCGCTGCGTTCCGCTACGCACCGACTGCAGGCGGCAGCGTTGCCATCTGTCTTCAGCAGCCGCGGTCGGTCGCTGTCGCCGTGTTCGGAATCGCACCTTTAAGGGGGGTAGGACGCCAAACGGACCGACTTGGAGCAGGAGACGCACCACAGGACATTTTAATTTCCACTGTCTATAGTTTTACAAAAAAAATCATAAAACTTTGTCAGCATGACCAGGAAGGATTCAGAATTCACACTCATAGCAGCGGAATTTCGAAAACATAACGAAATAATTTTTTTTACTTGTATAATTTCATCATTTTTTTCACTTACTGATGGCAGTATTTGTTGCTATACGTACACTTTTCTTCATAAGTAAGAGAGATTCTTCTATGGAGTGTGCACAGCATACAAACCGTACTTAAAGGTGTATCAAACTCTAGAATTTTCGAAATCTATTAAAAACTGTGGAAAAATTGAGGTAATTAACTAATAAAATTTGTGTTTTTCCTAAACATGAAGTTTAAAATATAACAGTTCATTCATTATAGACACTGGAAATTAAAATGTCCTGTGATGCCTCTCCTGCTCCAAGTCCGCCCGTTTGACGTCCTACCCCCCTTAAGCCGTCGGCACACATTACTTGCATTAGAAACTTAACGTTGTGCGTGCTCAGTTTCTGGTTCTTTTTGGGTTTTTTTCTTTATTGTTAGTTTAAAACCTCTACAATAGGCAGGCTGTCAGCAGCGCACTACGCTGCTCTTCAGCCATAGAATACACAATGAGAAAAAACAGTGAGAAGACACATAAGTTACAGAACGGTGGGCAATAAAACAGTAGACACATAGAGACAAACATGGAGCCGTTCACACTCGACGAAAATCCACACTGTAAACTGTTGATACGACGCACAAACACTGAAGATGACTATGGCACTGGTGAACGATGGAGTGTGACGGTGAACACTAAACACGACGGCACACGAGACACTAATGGCGGTGATCTCCGGCGCGCGAATGTCCACTTAGCGTGTGCGAGTCTCAGTTTCTGGCGTAATAGAATAGGAAAAGTACGCTGAGGAGTCTTTTCGAATGTGCAGACTAATATATGAAAGAACACCACCTATGTCACATGAAGCCATTTCTCTTCAGCACAAAGCCGCAAGGCGCCATAATGGCTCCCAGTTGAAGCCCATATGTACACAGGGTGGTCCATTGATAGTGACCGGGCCAAATATGTCACGAAATAAGCATCAAACGAAAAAACTATAAAGAACGAAACTCGTCTAGCTTGAAGGAGGAAACCAGATGGCGCTATGGTTGGCCCGCTAGATGTCGCTGCCATAGGTCAAACGCATATCACCTGCGTTTTTTTTAAATATGAATCCCCATTTTTATTACATATTCATGTAGTACGTAGAGAAATATGAATGTTTTAGTTGGACCACTGTTTTCGCTTTGTGACAGATGTCACAAACGTATAAGTACGTAGTATCACGTAACATTCCGCCATGGCGGACGGTATTTGCTTCGTGATACATTACCCGTGTTAAAATGGACCGTTTACCTATTGCGGAAAAGGTCGTTATCGTGTTGATGTATGACTATTGTGATCGAAATGCCCAACGGGCGTGTGCTATGTATGCTGCTCGGTATCCTGGACGACATCATCCAAGTGTCCGACCCGTTCGCCGGATAGTTACGTTATTTAAGGAAACAGAAAGTGTTTTGCCGCATGTAAAACGTCATCCACGACCTGCAACAAATGATGATGCCCAAGTAGGTGTTTTAGCTGCTGTTGCGGCTAATCTGTACATCACTAGCAGACAATTTGCGCGAGAATCGGGAATCTCAAAAACGTCCGTGTTGAGAATGTTACATCAACATTGATTGCACCCGCACCATATTTCTATGCACCAGGAATTGCATGGCGACGACATTGAACGTCATGTACAGTTCTGCCACTCGGCACAAGAGAAATTACGGGACGATGACAGATTTTTTGCACGCGTTCTATTTAGCGACGAAGCGTCATTCACCAACAGTGGTAACGTAAACCGGCATAATATGCACTATTGGGCAACGGAAAATCCACGATGGCTGCGACAAGTGGAACATCAGCGACATTGGCGGGTTAATGTATGGTGCAGCATTATGGGAGGTAGGATAATTGGCCCCCATTTTACCGATGGCAACCTAAATGGTGCAATGTATGCTGATTTCCTACGCAATGTTCTACCGATGTTACTACAAGATGTTTCACTGCATGACAGAATGGCGATGTACTTCCAACATGATGGATGTTCGGCACATAGCTCGCGTGCGGTTGAAGCGGTATTGAATAGCATATTTCATGACCCGTAGATTGGTCGTCGAAGCACCATACCATGTCCCGCACGTTCACCGGATCTGACGTTTCCGGATTTCTTTCTGTGGGGCAATTTTAAGGATATTTGCTATCGTGATCCACCGACAACGCCTGACAACATGCGTCAGCGCATTTTCAATGCCTGTGCGAACATTACGGAAGGCGAACTACTCGCTGTTGAGAGGAATGTCGTTACACGTATTGCCAAATGCATTGAGGTTGACGGACATCATTTTGAGCATTTATTGCATTAATGTGGTATTTACAGGTAATCACGCTGTAACAGCATGCGTTCTCAGAAATGATAAGTTCGCAAAGGCACATGTATCACATTGGAACAACCGAAATAAAATGTTCAAACGTACCTACGTTCTGTACTTTAATTTAAGAAACCTACCTGTTACCAACTGTTTGCCTAAAACTGTGAGCCATATGTTCGTGACTATTACAGCGCCATCTGTCACAAAGCGAAAAAAGTGGTCCAACTAAAATATTCATATTTCTTTACGCACTACACGAATATGTAATAAAAAATGGGGGTTTCTATTTTTAAAAAACTCATCCGTTTGACCTATGGCAGCGCCATCTAGCGGGCCAACCATAGCGCCATCTGGTTTCCGCCTTCAAGCTAGACGAGTTTCGTTCTGTGTAGTTTTCTCGTTTGATGCTTATTTCGTGCGATATTTGGCCCGATTACTATCAATGGACCACCATGTATACAGGGAGAGTCACGTAAGTCGCAACACCTTTTTCTTTTCGTCAACAATTCCAGTTATCAAAACGATGTTTCCGGCAAGTGTTACTGCGGAAAGAACATTTACTTTGGTTTGTGGTTAAGTATATTAACTGTTGTAAAGACCGAGATATTGAAGCAATTATGATTTTTTTTTAAATTAAATGATATACATTTTAACGGCATCCGAAAGCACTTGATAAGACGCGTACAGGGATATAAAAGATGTAACTGTTGAACTGAAAACTTTCGCAAAAAATATGAGAAATGTACTAAAACTAGAAAGCAATGCGTCCAGCGTCGGCTATAGCGGTTTAAACACCGCCAAACGGATCTCTCAGGCGAGGCTCCGTCGTTCTATGGAGCAAAACGCCAAGACAGGGTTACGCTACTAAAATAAAATGTCCCCTTCTATACGTCATACTCACAGAGTCAGCTATTATTTTTGTATATGGAATTATGGAATATTCTAGCTTCTGGTGAATCACATAGGGCTTAGGAAAACTATTTCAGATGAGTATATGTTTTCTGTCTTTTGTGGAAAGAATAACGTTTCGTCATTCAGTTTTCCACTCAAATCTTCGTTGCTGATTACTTGCCAAAGCCGACACAGAAACGTCGTTTATAATGATAAAGAACCCTCTTCAAGGGAAAACTTTCTTAGATTTGGAAGAAAAAAACCTGATCTGTGTTAGCCTGGTGACTCCTGAATGTTTCTTATAGTAAATCACCTGCTTTCGCGAAAATGTGTCTATAAATACTACTCGAAATTGTCATTAGACGTTATAAACTTTGAATAAATTTAACTATTTATTCAGAATGATTGACTCCATGTCACCTATAAAATAAATTATTTTCTTAACGACATGCAATTTTGAAGTCTACATAAGTATGTGCTCAAATTCTTTACCATCGCCTGCAAGGCACATTTGCAGTTGCCATTCGAGAGATGGATGAACAGATGAAAGTACATTGGATGATTTGGCGTTGCATGCTGTGGTGATTCGAGGGCGATACGCGTCTGGCGTAGTCAGGGTTTCATGACGGACTGCATCTTTCAGAGCTTCCCACAGAAAGAAAGTAGGAGGAGTCAATTCAATAGGACCTGCCCAGATATTGTGCTGCAGCATTCCGTCCTGTCCAACGGCCAGGAAACAACACGGGAGAGCGTGTTTGGTAGCCGTCTTGTTGGAGCCACATACACTGTCGCCTATCCAGTGGCACCTCTTCCAGAAGACCAGATAGAACGTTCGTAGGAAACTGTACACACGTGTTTCCCTTTAACATCGCTGTTATGAAGTAAGTTCGCACAATGCAATTTCCTATGATGCCGCACGCTTCACGGTCGTCGTCGTTGTACCTGATGAAGCCAGCGTGGATTTTCTGCAGCCCGTTAGTGCATGCTTTGCGTTAATTTACATTTCGTGGTTCGTAGAAGTTGCTTCGCCCGCACACAGCACACGTTGGAAAAACGTATTGTCGTTTCCCAAGCGATTTAGAGCAAACTAACAAAATTCTATACTACTTCCAAAACCACGTCCTCCGAGTGCGTGATGTAGTAACAAATGATAAGGGTGGAAGTTAAGTCGATGCAAGATGTGAATAACACTCCTCTAGCTGAACCAAAATTCTGATGCAGTAGGTCTCGTGCCACCATTTTCCGTTAAAAGTAGCATGTCTGAATTCTCCTCATTGTTGTACATGTCTGTATGCAAGGAGTGTTGAAGCAGGCGACACAGATCCTGCTAGTTCTGCAGTGCAGACAACTTAACAGTCGAAACGCTTGATACAATGACGCAGCCTGCCATGAGCGCGTTCACAACGCAATAGCCGATTGCAGCCGACTTTCAATTTTAGAATTATTCTCGATTTTTTTTCTTTTCTTTCTTTTTTGCGAAGCTTTCAACCTCAAGATTAACAAGCATTATGCCACCTGTAGTCGTCGCTCCAACGCTTTTGAATGTCGTTAAAAAGTGTGTCATTCTATTTAAAAAATCATTTTTACTTCAATATCTCGATAGATACGAGGGTTAAGACTCTTTGTCACATACCGAAGTAGATGCTCTTTAGTGTACCATCATTTGCGAAAACCTCGTTTTAGTATACGAAACCGTTCACGAATTAAAAAGTGTGTTACGTCTTACATGACTCACTGTGTATGCTGCTGCTAAGCTCGAAACCCCGTAGTTAATTATACGATCTGTTGTAATAAAATGACGGGAAACGTTATAGTGGTAGTTACAAAACTTTGTAACTTGCATATTATGAAACGAAGCCGTTTTAAGGCAACGCCACATTGAGGATCCATCAGAAGCACTTTCTTCTTGGTACATTTTGCCATAATTAAATGAAAGTTAATAACACACCTACGATTAAAGCTTTGAGGAGATGGTACGATGCTACGTATAGTAAATTATTAGCTGCTGGTGTAACGTAATGAGCAGGGACGCAGAAGGGTAATGTAACGGGTGACGCGTTGTTGGCTCGAATCTCACTGGATTGAAAATATTTTTTGGTAGCCTTCGCCTTTTCTAATAGGTTCTGATTCCTCCTTATCAGTTTAATAGAAGTTTATTCCATAATATTGGATGTTATTTAAATATGAGTGCGCTCTTTCTGAGGAGTGAATTTCTTGGATTGGCTTTATCTATAAGACAGCATGCACTACTTGTAGTAAGATATTTTGCACTTTCCTGTTTCAAGTATTTTTATTTCACCTGTTGCACAGATTCTGATACTTAAGAGGTTGAGTCAAATGAAAACCTTAAATTTGTAATAACAAATCGAAATTTCGCACCGTTATCCTGTTAGATGGTAAGCGTGCTACAAACAGCGTGCAGAATGGCCTGTAGGTGACAGCATAGTGCAGATGCACACATACCGTCGCAATATCAGTATAAAGATGGCCACCCCACTTGCGACTTGCACCAGGGACGAACAGCGTTCTGTTATTCGGTTTTTCCGTAGTGAAGGTGTGAACCCTATTGAAATTCATCGACGGATGAAGGTTCAGTACGTTGATGCATGTTTGCCACAGCAGTAAGTCTACGAATGGAGTAGGAAGTTCCCAAAAGGTGTGACTTCAGTGGAAGATGCTCCTCGTCCAGGTCAGGCACAACGAGTTGTGACTCCACAGAAGATTTCAGCAGTTGAAGCCAAAGTGAAGGAAAACCGCCGAGTGACTCTGAATGACACTTCATCATGTTTACAGATTAGTCATGGGTCGGCACACCACATTGTGCATGATGTGCTCCATTTTCACAAAGTGTCTGCAAGATGGGTGCCACGGCAGCTGACTCCTGAAATGAGAGAACGACGTGTTGATGCTTGTGAAGAACTTCTTCGGCGCTTTGAACGAGAAGGTGATGGCTTCCTTGCAAGAATCGTTACAGGGGAGGGACAAAACCTGGGTTCACTTCCACCAACCGGACACGAAGAGAGCGAGCAAGGAATGGCGCCATTACTCATCACCAAAACCAAAGAAGTTTCGAACAGAACCATCAGCAGGAAGGTTATGCTGACTCTCTTTTGGGACGAAAAAGGCGTCATTTTGGAGCATTACATGCCTAGAGGGACCACTGTCACCAGTGCATCATACACAGATCTCCTAAAAAATCATCTGCGGCCTTCAATCAAATCAAAGCGACGTGGATTGCTGTCAGCAGGTGTCCTTTTCCAACATGACAATGCAACGCCCCACACCGCCCGTACAATAGTTGCAACAATCACAGACCAGCATTTTGAGTGTCTTCCTCATCCACCATACTCACCAGACCTTTCCATATGTTTGGACCACTCAGAGACGCAATGGGAGGAAAGAAGTTCCGTTATGATGAAGAGGTATGCCACGCGGTGCATGAGTGGTTGCGCGGACTACCAAAAGAATTTTTTTCTAAAGGAATTTATGCACTTTGTAAGCGCTGAAGGACTTGCGTTGATAGTGTGGGAGATTATGTTGAAAAGTGATACAGCTTTGTACGACTTCTGCACAATAAATAATATTTAAAAAAATATTTAAGGGTTTCATTTGACTCACCCTCGTAGTAGGAGCAGTGATCAAGTAAAAATGACCTTCGGATTTTACTGAAAAGAGAGAATGATGGAATATTTTTTATCTTATGTGGAGAGCTGTTGCAAATCTGTACCTCACTGTTTGCCCTGGAAATTTACAAGCCACTGTCATGATTGACTAGACACTGTACTTTCCTTTTTGTCTTATAACATGTTCACGGACACTGAAGCTATAGACTGAACAACATGACGAGCATATGGATAAGGGACGAAATGTGCGTTTTAACAGAGCTAACGTAGGAATTTTACGCCGTTCCATTTCGTAAACAAACTGAGTAATTTTCGAGCCAGATACAGCCGACAAATGCAGCTGGATGGCGCTGCCATCGCACATACCGCGTTGAGGCACATGTACGAGTACCATACTCACAAGTCTCGTCGTCCCTCAGTGTTCGGCAGCACGTTAAACCTGGCACACCCAACGATGACGTTCGAATGCACGGTCTGTGGGTCGACGGCTTTAACGTTGGCTCATTGTGATGCAGCAGATAAAGTGCCCGCTGCTGAGAAAATTCAGCCAATAGGAATACAGTAGTGAGTCGGGTGTACGTTTAAAGTGATCTAGATCAGAGTAGTATGCACTTTTCTAAAACGTTTTCACGTATTCAATAATGGAAACGTCGTAAATGTGAGTGACTTAATAATACTCGTGTGACGTTAGTGCATTAAATGTTCTTGTCTTTTCAATGTACCGATACTTTCAGAATAATACCTTTCAAATTCTTCACTTTAGTGCCTAGGTTTCAACAACTGCTGTATTACTAGACTGTTGCCCATCAAAACAGTAACACCAGAAAGAAAATATGCTCATCGCGCGTGTACAGTGTAATGGGAATCATACGTTATTAAATTTGTAGATGATTTGGCGTCGAAATGAGTGCTAAATTCAGTACACAGAGCTAATACCTCTAGCAGCAACAATGACTCTAACGCAACTGGGCATGAAGTCAAAATGAGCTTTGGTAAAAGATGCCATACTGCATCATCATCAGAAAGAGAAGACTTATATTTGGCTGTAAGGGCACGACGGGACCGCCTTAGTACAGCGCTACAAATGGCATCTGACCTCGCAGCATCCACTGGACGTGTTGCATCGAGACAAACTGCGGTATACAGAAGGCTTCGGCAGAGTGGCCTTTATTGTCGAAGACCTGCTGTATTTGAACCTCTGACGTGTCTTCACAGAAGGGAAAGTCTAGAGTGGACTGGTCAACATGCCACGTGGGCAGGAGAAAAGTGGGCCAATAATCTTTTCACAGGCGCATCCAGATTTAGCCAGAGGAGTGATTCTCGACATATTCGCATCTGGATGGAACGGGGAACACGATTTCGAGACCCAGACATTGTGGAAAGACACTGATATCGATGAGGATCCCTAATGGTTGGGGCTGGGATTACTTTGACCATTCGAACACCTCTTCATGAAACTGTACTAATGAACCTGCAACGTTTAACTGCTGTCAGATATCGTGACGAGATCTTACGACCTCATGTACGGTTGTTGCGAGGTGCTGCAGACCCAGACTTCGTATTGATGGACGATTGTGCTCGACCTCATAGAGCATGGGTGGTTGATGTTTTCTTGGAAACGGAAGATATTACACCCATGGCGTGGCCTGCTCGCTCTCCCGATTTAAATCCCACAGAGCATATCTGGGATGAATTAGGGAGACGGGTTGCATCATATCAGCATCCACCAACAACTCTCCAACACTTGCGAGTAATTCTGCAGAAAGAATGGGCAATATTGCCTCAACACAAAATTGATGGCATCTTCAAAGCATGCCTCGCCGTAGTCACGCCTGTGTTACTGCCAGAGGTAGTCACAAATTAACAGGTTGTCAGAATGTGTGTGCAAAACAGATAAGTTGGAGGAAAGGCAGAACATTTTTGTCCACTATTATGCATATTGCAGTTCTTTGCGTTCTGTATTACTTACAATCTTTCTACTTTATTATCGCCTGTTTATACCGTTTTGCGGCAAAATAAACGCAAACTTGCAAAATTTCCGTTTGTTGCTTTAATTTTGGACACCAGTGTATTTGAAACAAGGAATATGCAATTAAATTAAGGAAATAAGTTGAAGAAAAGTGACTTTCAAAACATAGCTGTGCTTCATATTCCATAATGCATTTAAATATAAGTACAGTTACTGTTATTAATCTGTTAATCATCCGTTCACACAGACAACACAACAGCACCTCGTTAGGCCATTACAGTGTCACAACTTTGGGGTCGCTGAGGTTAGAAGCAATCTAAAACAATGAACAGTCGGCACGAAGTGTTCCGAAAAGTGACCAGTTTTAAGGATCAGTACTTGAGAGACAGCGACCAACTTATTACGCTCTTACTGTAACTAGTATACTGGTGGCTCATAACATAATAATTTATGTAGGTTACCTATTAACAATAAGATCGGTCCATATACGGCCCGAGGTGCCTTCCCACATTGTCGGTTTTGGCTCTTGAGCAGAAAAGATTGACGACCAGTGATCTATACTGTGATCTCCGTTACACCTGGCAATATATAAACGCACACTCATCCACAGAGACACATGAAGTACACTGGGTGATTACGTAATGATGTTACGAACTTTCAAGCATGATGCAGAAGGGTAAATGTTTCAATCCGAGGCAGGGATCCTTGTCCGGAGACGACCGAGTCGAAAGCGAAATTCGTTCTGATACCTTTTGACACTGGACCGTTTCTACTGGAAGCTTTCTGCTTTCCATATTTTGGTTAGAGGTAGTATGGACCAAAAGAAGAAAAACTTGTCAAGTAAACAGGGGCTTCTTTTGGTCCTCTTGCTAAAATATGGAAAGCAGAAAGCTTCCAGTAGAAACGGTCCAGAGCCTTCATGTTTGAGATGGAAATCAAGTGTCAGGGACTGTATCCTATTTGAACATGTGTTAAGTAGACTTCACCATGTCTAACTGGCCAGAAGGAGATAATGCAGAGGAATAGGACATTGCGTTACCTTTGGTAGGGTACATACCTCTTTGGATATTGTATCAGTTAACTCATTCCAACGTATTCCCATGTGTTCTTCTATCCAGCAGCATGAAACCTTTCCAGCATCTCTTTGTAGCAAGAGAAGGCCGTCTCGGATATTTTAGGGTGGTAGCTCAGTACATACGCTGGATGGGTGCAGAGCATTGGGTGAATCGGGGAAGATCAAGAATTTTAAACCTAGGTCAAGTTTCAGCGGATCCACAGCTTTAAGAATAGTATACAGTTCAGCATCCAATACAGTAAATTCGATGGGTAGACAGATTCTCAGGATTCAAGAAAAAAACAGTTAGTGCTCCCTAAGGAAGTGTTAAAGGCCCTCTATTGTTCCTGATCTATATTAACGACGTAGGAGACAATCTCAGAAGCCATCTTAGATTGTTTGCAGATTATGCTGTCATTTACCGTCGCTCAAGGGAAAAACTGTTAGTGTTCCCCAAGGAAGTATAATAGACCCTCTATTGTTCCTGATCTATATTAACGACATAGGAGACAATCTCAGTAGCCGCCTTAGATTGTTTGCAGATTTACCGTCTTGTAAAGTCGTCAAATGACCAAAACTAATTGCAAAATGATTTAGATAAGATGCCTGTATATTGCGAAAAGTGTCAGTTGACCCTGAATAAGGAAAAGTGTGAAGTTATTCACATGAGTACTAAAAGAAATCCGCTAAATTTCTATTACGCGACAAGTCACACAAATCTGTAGGCTGTAAATTCAACTAAATACTTAGGGATTACAATTACAAATACCCAAAATAGGGACGATCACATAGACAATGTTGTGGGTAGAGCCAACCAAAGACTGTGATTCACTGGCAGAACACTTAGAAGGTGCAACAGGTCTACTAAAGAGACTGCTTACACCACGCTTGTCCGCCCTATTCTGGCTGTTGTGCAGTGTGGAATTCGCATCAGATGCAACTGATGGAATACATCGAAAAAGTACAAAGAAGAACAACTCGTTTCGTATTATCGCGGAGTAAGGGGAATAGTGCCACAGACATGATACGTTAATTGGAGTGGCAATCATTAAAACAAAGGATTTTTTCGTTGCAACACTATCTTCTCATGAAATTTCAATCGCCAGTTTTCTCCTGCGATTACGAAAACATTCTGTTGGCACCCACCTACATAGGGAGAAACGATCATCACGATGAAACAAGAGAAATCAACGCTCTCACAGAAAAATTTAAGTGCTCGTTTTTCCCGAGCGCCGTTCGAAAGTGGAACGGTAGAGAGACGGATTGAAGGTGGTTCTTTGAACCCTCTGCCAGGCACGTCATTGTGAATATCAGAGTAATCATGTAGATGTAGATGTAGACCTTGTTTGGTCCCACCAGTAGCCTAAACGTATACTACGTTAAAATCGTGGTGCTCATTTAAAATGCTAAAAAATCTGTTCTTAAAAACATAGTTCTAATTGAACAGTATGTTGCACTTCATCAGGTCTAAAATTATCCTGGGCTTCATCAACAACCCCGCCTCTATATGTTTACCCAAGACAAACCTAGCCCCTAAAGATTTCCACCAACATCCAAGGTAGTGCTTTGCCCCAACCCTTCTTCTATACGTTTATCCGAAAACATCTACATCCAATAACCGCTGTTTGCGCATATACCTCACGTTTTTCCCTCGTGGGCGATTTCTGTAAAGCCGTTCCAAGCTTACATTGATGTTAATTGTTGCAGGGAAAACCAATGATGTCGAAACTAGTGGATCTTGACTGCTTGTTTTGCTACAACGTACCTTCGTCGATCTAACAGTGGTGGCTCACCTGCCTCTGAGCAGAGGCTCTCTATAAAGGTTGTCCTGTAGCTTTAATGGTCAATCTGATCCAGTTGTAAGTCCATCATTTTCACGTATGTTGGTTGTGGTGAGCCGTAGCTTGTACAAGTATAATTTAGATTAAAGCACGTGGAACTCTTATCAAACTGAATCACGCATGATCTGTCTGTACACCAGTTCTTCCCGTTCAACCACTTCATGGTGTTCATTATTTTGAGGTGGAACTCATGTCAGTTTTCTTTCAGGTAAAAGATCAAGGAATCGCATCGAGTCCTCAAAACTTAAAACCGTATCACAACCTTAGCTCAAGAGAATTCAAAACAGAAGGATTATGATAAAAATTAACGTACACAGTTATTTCAGAGGAGAAATTAAAACCTGTAGTAAGCTGTTCTTCCAACCTCTTAAGTGTCAATTATAATTATAATAATGTGAACCATTGTGGGACTAGACGAGGAGTAGAAAATGGAGAAGTCGGCCACAAATAATTAACAGTTCACAGGACATACTGATGTTGATCTCAATTGCGAACGAAGTTACGCTTCCCTGAGAGACACTGTTACCTGGAGGGAACCTGTCGCAAAGAGAATTTCTGATTCTGTATCCAAAACGACGTTCAGCGAGGATGCATTGAGAAAAATGAGGAAACGACCACAAAAATCTGCGTTCTTGTAACTGACAGGTGATACTGATTCTCGAAGTAGTGTCATATACCTTTTCAGTATCGAAAAAATTGATATCACATGCTGATTACGTAACAACACCTCTTGCACACCCGCTTCCATAATGGTTACGTTACCAAGAGTGGGACGATTTCTTCTGAAACCACACTGGATCCTATTTACGACATTTCTATATTGTAGAGTCCATACAGAGTAGGAGTTGATCATCCAAGGTAGGGTCTTTTCTACGTAGCCGGTAAGAGCGACACTACCATAGCTGCTAGGATGTGCCCGGTCCCTTCCTTGTTTACTAACTGGCATCATTATTGATTTCCACCAAGGATCAGGGCTTCTTCATTACTCGAGAGATAATTAGTTCGCCCTTGTCCCTAGCTCCTAGATACATATGGGAACCTGCAAGTTGCCTCATGAACGATGTTATATCGCAAAAGTTCCACATCATAATCTTGCTATCTCCCCTGCTGTGACGTTCAAGACTCTACTGTCCCGGCTGGCAGCTAATGGACGTAACATCCTTCTCCCGCATATCTTCATTTCTGATTCTCGTTCTACAGTGTCGTAAGTTGACTGGTTAATGGACTTCAGAAACTCGCGCCACAGTCGGTTCTTGCTCTCCTTGACTGTCGGCTTCCGCTCTCGCTGACGAAAGTCTTGAAGGTTTACTATAGATGGACTGTGCTTGAAGCTTCGCAGCGCTGTCCACATGTCCCTTTTTGCACAACGACACTGATCCTTCCACCAAAGAACAGATTGCTTCCTATGGTGACCTGAGGATTTTGGCATAGATCTCTTAGCACCAGAGTGGGCAAGGTTTGTATTGCGATTCCTCTGCATTATCTCCTTCTGGCCAGTTAGACATGATGAAGTCTACTTGACACATGGTCAAATAGGATACAGCCCCTGACACTTGAATTCCATCTCAAACATGAAGAATTGCCCCCATTAGTGACTCTTCGAGTGAAATGATTGTAGCTCGCCACATTTTCATTGTGTGTACTGTATATCATGACGATAGGGTACAATCTGATTTATTATTGGACCACCTCCCCCCTCAATGCTAAGTGATAATGGGATGACTGTGGCCAGTGTTTTAAGATTTTGTAATTTTTCTGACCTTCTACCTAGGAGATTTTAGTGCGAGTAGAGAATGATTGTCTCGTCCAGTTATTATGTTAATAATCAGCAACCATCATTTCCAGACTTGCTGTTCTGTAGCCATCCTGGCTTGGTAAAAATATTTTAATAGTACATCTAGAGTCAGTTTTCACTTTTGTGCCATTAAGCGTGCTACCACTGAGAAAAAGTAAGAGACAGCGAATGTCATTATGTGGCTTTTGTCATGTATATATTCTTCAGTATATATTTTAACAACATTCATCTCATGCAGTATTTGTAATGGCCCTGATACTGGTGCGTTGAGCGTCCTAGGTATAAGACTAACGGTTTATGATGTTTCTGAAGAATTACCCTGTACATCAGTTGCCACACCAGATGAAAGGGACAAACAAGTGACAAAGCTGTCCCTGTTGCCAGTATTTTTTGGTGCAATAATTAAAGCTTTATGACTACTCAGCTCACTCTACCAGTAGCCATGGCCATTACATGGAAGCACTAACTTTGCTCTGTGCTCAGCAGGCAGGGCTTTTGGAGCTGTGGCGGGCTCGGCTTAACTGCAACCAGTCCCGCTTTGAGACACTCATCACTTCATCTTCACAACCACAGATCCTCACCACAGGACAACTGAAGGCTGCCTTCGTTGCCCTCTGCATTGGCTTCATCTTGTCGGTTGCCGTCTTTGTGCTGGAAGTCTCCATTACGTACTGGAAACGTGAACAGCCCTCTCGTGATACTGTTGTCACTGAATTTCACAGCAGTAAACCCAGCAGTGATAATGAGGATATACTCATAGATACCGTGTAAAATTTTTACTCTCATAATATTTAATTATATGTAACTTACAAATATAATGAGTAACCTTTTACACAGCTTAGTAATTTTAATATGTAGTAGTTCACTATCTTACTTTGAGGTCAATGTCAAACATGTGTTCTATTAAGCTTAATGATAAAATGTAATTTTCAAAGTAGATCTAGTTTTCTGCAGTAGAATTAAGCTAAAACAATATTCCATTAGATTAATTATGTTGACAGTTTTAAGAAACGAACAATAAGATAAGCAATTATGAAATATTAACTGACCAAACATGGCAAATAAGCAAGGTATATTTAAAATCAAATGGTAAAATATAATATTTATAACAGAGATCTGAAACTACACGGTCAACAGCACCATAGTATCACTCAGTTTGACTTCAAAAATAAGGAAACTATGTATTGTAGACAAAGACTATGCAGAAAATTCAAATAAAATCTAAAATGAGAACGAAGTAAAGGGAATTCCTTTCATACTATCAGTGCTTATGAGGCAAATGAAAATAAATTCTTCACATCAACAGCAGCATGGCTAAACCTCAAAAGGAGCAATAAGTTTAAATATTTCAGATTTAATAGACATGTGACGACTATCGATAACCAAACAAACTACTCCTATGATGAGTTACGATCTTTGACTTCAGTCTCTACTCTTGTGTATCGACTTTCACAGATGTTTCTGTCCGCATGTTGTGTTTCGTAGACAATTAAATGCTAAAAACCATTGAAAAGCCAAGTTCACAAAAAATTTCTTTATTTGAAACGACCAGTTTCAACAGTCATTGCTGTCATCTTCAGATCTTTAACATCTTTTTATTGTAAAACACTTTCATTTTAATCTGAACCTCATGCACAAGATGTCAAATGGATAAAACTCAACACATGCATGAGGTTCAGAGTAAAATGGACAGATAGTACAACAAAAAGATGCTAAAGACATGTAGATGACAGCAATGACTGTTGAAACCCATTGTCTTAAAAAAGGAGATTTTTATGCAATCTTGGCTTTTCAGTGATTTTTAACAATTAAAACAGGCCACTCTTCAGTACTCTGAAAATGAGAAAACTGAAACAATAAAGAGCTTTCTGTTTTGAAAGTGGTGTCTTCTCTTATCTCCATCGGGCATATAGAGATATTATCCATACTGGTGAACCCTGAATCCGTTTCCATTGGCAAATTATTATTTCTGTTTCACGTGCTATTAGTCACTGCCCAAGCGATAATGGATAATCTACCATGTAGTACTTCAAAACTTCTTTCGAATCCTACATATTGGAAAGTGAAGCACTGGTAACATCGACAGTGTAAGTACCATTTTCAATTGATTGTGGATCTACATGCCACACTGGCCTTCATGCGGTGAACCTAGCCTTTTAAGCATCACGATGGTAGGATCCACATACTACAGCTCTGCTACAAATGACAGTGTATGGTGGCTACCACCCATCTGTCTGCTGCTCCAAATTGCAGCCTACACCAGTTGAAACAGGAATTCATATCACACCTTTTCGTCTTCATGCATCTACTACATCTGTCAGCATCTTACCCACAACAAATAGAGGACAGTTACTCCAAATTTGTGATGTAAGATACCGTTCAGCCTTCCGACCTACTCCTATGTCCCTTTATGACCACGTCGTTCCATCTGCACTGGTAGTTTTCTGATACACACCTGCCGCGTTGTGCAACACATGCAGGTGATACTTCATTACCCCCCACTATGATGATCTCAGGCAGTACATCACATCCTCATTCCACTTCATATGGCACTGTCAATTGAAATTTTGCACCATCTACTAGACAGATACCGGTGTTGCCACCCATATTACAGATTCCTTCACTGCATACACCAGTCCATCTGTTAGCTATGCAGCATGTTCCCATGAGCAGATTTCCCAAACTGCCTCAACTACAAAAAGAAAACCCGAAGACTTTCTTTACCTGGTGGAAAAACTGCTAGATCTGCACGGAATCTTGGACAATAATGCTCAATTTCTTTGCTTCTCTAGCCAGCTACAAGATCACACAGATCTTATCAATGGACTAACGCTGAGCTTGCCAGTACAATTCAAGTATGCTATACCAAGGGCAAGAATTATATAACAAACATAGTGTCCTAAGCAGAGGCTACACAACACATAATCCATGAGGAATATTTAAGCACAAGATCACCTTCACAGCAGTGGGGGCACATGTGAACACAGGTAGGATCTGAAGTCATGACTGAAATTGCACTCTGTACATTGTGGCTCATCAAGCTTCCACATGAACTCCAACTGCAGCCTGTCTCCCACTCTGCTGACCCTTTGAAGAGCAAGTTTCAAACGACAGAACAGGCCTATAGAATTATCAGACACACCCAACTATCAATGCTCCATCAAATGAGAAAGTTGGCAGCAGTGGCTCCACTCCCCCTATTCAGCTGATGTACTCAGCTGGTAGAGGTAGTGCAAGAGTGGGCTTTCTACACCAAAGTAATCCATAGCCACCTAGCAGTCAGCAGCAGACACTGCCAACTTCAGATATCCGAGCACAATGAGTCCCACTGACACAATGTCTGGTCAGACATGTGAACTACAGGCAGCACAACAGATGGCTTAAGCCTCCACTCAGAGTACCCACTCTACTGGTTCCATGTCACCTCTGGCGATACAGCAAGAAATTGCCATCCTCCCTGCACCCACCCAAGCTCTCTGTGTAGGCTGGTCTAAGCGCCTTGGCTCACAATGCTCCTGCAGGGAACTGATTTGGTCAACAGCCATTGAATATGTGATCCACTACTTGTTGATGACTCTGCATCTCTAACCACTACAATAACATGAAGTTTTTCATGACCACAGTAGCGGATGCCAGCCACATCCCATCCTCTTCTGCTCCCACTCAATTAATTCCTACAAAACTTGTTCTATGCACAGCTAACAGCTTGCACACGTGCACAATGGAACTCAGACTCCAGTTATCGCCGCAGATGCAGTTAATTTGGACACTTCACATTGCAGACATCAATGACCCAGTCCTCGGTATTGATTTTTTGAAAAACTTCAGCCTCTCTCTGGAGCTGCACACAGTGTCCCTGATTCACCATGCGACTGGCGCTCGCATTCCAGGCTTCTTCAGCTCTTCTACTGCTACATCTTCCTTGAGACCTGATCAGCATCTCCCAGCTCTATCCAAGTGTGCAACATTTACAGCTAATTTCACCAACACACTGTTTAAGCTCACTACTCATCGTTCCGTGATGGATGCCATACACACACACACACACACACACACACACACACACACACACAAAGCTGAACTCACAAACCTTACTGACAATGTTTCACAGAAACTGGTGCATACTCAGACCTAGCTGCCTGGTAGGTTTACTTCCAACACATACCACTGTAGCACCCTCAGCAACTACCATGTCCCCCACAACAGCCATGCTCCCACCGGGCCTCCACCTACACAAGCTAAGGTCAGTGACATACCTCTTGATAATTGTGTTCCTTCCTTTTGCACTCAAGCTGCACATCTTTGTGCTGTCACTAACAGTACTTGTCACAGGATAACCATGATGCATGGGAGTTCCTCATGTGCATTACAAAGCATGGTTCCTCAACCCCAAAAAGTCATGTCATGCTAAAGCAATTATTAGTGAACTTTTAGGTGTTGGAATTGAACACCCTTCACACAGTAATTGATTCACTCCCATTCACCTCCTCCCTGAGAAGGATAGTTTGATTCAGTTGTGTGGTGACTATTGGAAACTTAATGCCTCCGCCCCCACATTCAGAACTTCACCCAACTGCCTAATGGGTAGAAAATTTCTAGTGTTCTTGACTGTCATAAAGCAAAGCATACCACCAGATTCCTATATTCAAAGACAACATCCCCAAAAGAGTAATTATTACACTGTTCAGCTTATTTGAATACATCTTTATGCGCTGCAGCCTGAAAAATGCGGCTCAGACTTTGTGAAGGTTCACTGGCTTGTTTTATTTAACTTACTTTATTGCCATGCCTATCTCAATGACATTCTCTTCAACTCCATCTCCACCGATGAGCATGAACAACATTTTAACACAGGTCCTTAAAGCACTCGCTGACCACAGTGTGGGGTTAGCCATGACAAATCACAATTGTGTCCAACCACTCCATCATCATGGAGGGAATCCATCGGACACTAGACTGTGTTGCATTAATTAACAGCCTACCATAACCAGGGACTTACTGCAAACTGTGATGATTCCTCATTACGGTAAATTTTTTTCCAGTGGCATCTTCTCTCCAATCACCACTGACAGATGCCTTGGTGGGCAAGAACACTTCTGGGATGTGAAAGGTATGGTGGTCAGATAAATGATTCAAGCATTCAGTGCTCTTAAGAGTACACTTTGAAACATGCTCACACACCCACTACCCTTTGCTCGCATATCCAGCACAGCTGACAGAAGTGACACTTCAATTGGCTCAGTGCAAGGTGCTGGGGTTGGAAGGTTGGATGTTCACCTGATTTAATATAAATCCCTACCTGAAAGGCAAGTGCATGCTCCTCCCCCTCCCCCCCCCCCCCCCCCCAGCTTTAGCTACCAGATTTTCTGTCACCAAAACCACCATGCAAAATCCAGCTGCAAAGGAGAGACTTGCTGCCAAATTTAAGTGGCACTCTATATTGCCAGCATGATCCATTTCCAGTCCTCAAAACACCTCACTCCTTTTTTGTCACATGCAGGAGGACAGAGGCATGAGAAACTGCACCTAACCATTGCAAAACAGTACCTACATGTGATGCCTATCTGTCAGGCAACACACGGCATCAGACATCAAGTTCTGAGAATGCCACCCTCACAATACACATGTCTGACGCCAAGGCAGCGAACAGTACGCCGTACTCAGCAGTAAAACTATTTTGCAAGGCACCAGCCAGTCACTCCTAACTTCTGTCGAGAAGCTGGCCTCCACTTTTCGACCGATACAAAGGCATACTGCTGACCAGGGGTCACCTCTGTTAGCATGCCGCTATTGTCACTGACCAGCTGCTTTCTTGGAACTCTCTGACCCAATCACACATGATTCTATGAAGCATACCACTCCTCACTGATTGGTAACACTCACAGATTCAGTGGAAAAATATAGAAAGAAACAAAATGAGATCCAACACCCAATTTAATCACAGCAAATGAAGTTAGAGCTCTCAGTACTCAATCATACATTACTCCATTACCTTAATCAGCCTGCTCCCACTGATGATATTTCAAGCGAGTGAGAAAATGGAAGAGGACAAGCCCACAAGGGCTTGGTGTCTTTCAGTGGTTCTACCAGAACATGTTGGTGATACAACACAACTCTTCAGTTTTTCTAAAAGAAACTCACTGTTTCTCAATGCAAGTAATTAGCTTCCAAATGTGAGTTAATCCTGGTTTATGAAGCCATATAGTTCTTTGACAACACTGAAGGGCACAAGGTTATGATTTTAACTGATCATAAACCACTCACTGACACTATTCACAAATCCACACCAGCCCACCCTCTAAGGAGATTCCGACACATAGACTTAATTAGCCAGTACACCACTGACATCCAGTACATCACAAGGGCAGACAATGTGGTTATGAATTACCTATCATGTGTGACATCTGTCACTTCTCCACTAGAATTGGATGAACTGGATTGTCTCCATGCAGATGATGTGGAACTTCAAGATCTTCAACAGCATTCTAATTTGGACCTAGGTTTCTCACTGCCTTCCCATTTCCTCATGTTCGATACTATGTGACACTTCCACAGGCAACCTCTACCCCTTAGTTCTGGCTCATATCTGTTGGACAGTTTTCTCAGCTATCCATAACCTTGCACACCCAGGCATCAAGGCTACAACCTACCTCATAATGATACATTTGTTTGGCCTCGCATAAGGAATGACTGCCACCTGTGGAGTTGTGCATGCATACTATGTCATCAAAGCGAGGTAAGCCGCACACTCAACCTCTACTAGGAAAATTCAACATACTAAAGGAATGCTGTCAACACATGCACCTTGACATTGTTGGACCTGTTCAATCCTCTTGAGGAGTTCAGATATATCCTTTAATCCATTGAACAGGTAACCAGATGGGTCCAGGCCATAACTCTTTTAGACACCATAGCTGATTCTGTCACATGTGCTTTCCTTTCTCCATAAATTTTTGCATGTCAGGTTCTCCTCTTCCATCACTGCTGACCAGAGATGCCAGTTCAAGTCTCTACTTTTTGACAAATTATGTGCTTTGTGCTGTGTCAAGAAGTTCCATAAAACTACATAGCCCCCACAGAGCGATGGAGTAGCTGAATGTTGGCACCGTACACTTAATGGGGCTATCATGTGCCATGATGGCTTCTGGTCAGAGGCTCTGTTGTGGATCTCAAATGGCATCCATTCAGCTGACAAAGATGACCCGAATACTCCCTTCATTGATATTCTGTGTGGCAAACCTCTAATGCTACCTGCAAAGATCATCAAGGACACCAAACTCCCGTCTCAGGATGAGCTTCCAGCTCTAGTCAACTGCATTCACTTGCACAACACTACTATAACACACAAACTCTTAGCCCTCACACTGTGCTGACGGTGTACATACGTAGTGATCTGGCAAACTGTGAGTTGATCATACTATGTGATGACACAGTCCAGGTGGCCCTCCAGCCTTCATACTCTGGTCCGCATAGGTTACTCAGCTCTACTAATAATGCAGTGGACATCCTTCTTAATGGGAGACATCAAGCAGTTTCTATTAACAGGGTTAAACCAGCTTGGACACTGAGCAAGTACCCTCATCCCACCACAGATTTGACTAAGGAGCAGCTACATAATGGTGTTCTTGCTGCAAGCAACAATGACTCTGTCCAATCTACCACTCCTCCCAGTGCATGAGATAACCCAAGTGCTGCATGTGAGGCTCCTTTGGCTGAAATAATTGTGCTTTATGATTCCCTTTTGTACTTGCACCCTCCACCTACTAGTGTGTTTGTTAGATAATAAAGTGCATTCTGAATTGAAAGTGGTGTCTTCTCTTCTCTCCATCAAGCTTAGGGAGAGATTATCCACACACACTAATCTCCATGCACCATTGACAGACACCAGTCTCAAGAACAAGTTAGTAAACAGCTGTGAAATATCTGATAATTACAATACTTACTTAACATATACCACTTTACACATTCAATATTACTCATACATTCATTACTGTTCACACTTTGACAGCTTTTTGGGTGACCAACACCACAGAAACAATCAAAACAGAGAAGCAACAGTAAAAATATTCTTTCTGTGGCAGTGTGCCTCTTTGTCAATGTGAATAACACAGGCCAACAAAAAAGGTCTTTAGATTACTTTTTGTTAGCTAACAACATCTGAATCCTTACCTGCCCGCTTTTGGCACATATAACCTTGTCATTATGTGATATTGTTGTACACTAGAAAAATTAGTAAAACAGTGTAATGTAAAATATTGGAAATTTAATTGTTCAATATGAACAAAAGTTTTACTGACCTGTAAACATGAAACCACTTCTTTGTTACATAGGAATTGTGCTTATATTTCTTTTCTCAATACACCTTAAAACATTAATGGATAATATACAATAGCTTTTTCTCTGATGAACTACACTCTTGATTAGATGTACAACAGGCAAGAACAGTCTCCTATCACACTGATATACCAGCAACTGTCATAGTGTCTTTTCACTGCTTTGATATTTTGATGAAAGTGCTCCTCTCTGATACCACCCAAATTTTCCTAAGAATCAAGATAATTGTTGAAAAAAATCAATCTTGAGCTTGATCTTCAGCAAACAGCAAACTTTCTGCACTTTTCCAGTATGTTGGCTGATATAGAAGTATACTGTTCACCCTGTTTCTACATAAGAACTTAGCAACTTCCTTGAGTGATGACTAAACCTTTTTCTCATTTTGACAGTTTTTATTTATTGTTGGATTCGATTATTTCTTTCACTTTTGCTTCTGATATATGAGAAAGTTTTTCACTGAAACAGTTCAAATATTCTCTACCTTTGGCTAAGACTTTTACAGATTGTTTCATTAGGTGCAACATGAAGTGCTGAAGTAGAAAAAGGCTTATGTTCTTATCTTTGAGATTCTTGAGCAAAAAGAAGAAAAGCACAAATTTTGTCACTGTATATACAATAAACCTATGCTAACCATTGGAATCACTGCTACTGAAATTTCAATTTCATATTATTATTACCTGTGAATGAAATATTATTTTGAGATCATAGAAATTTTATATTACCATGCCATCTCCAAACTCTGTAGAGTAAATGAAACAAATGAAAGTGTTTTCTTGACCTGATGTAACACCAATCACAGCAGTGAGAAAATTTAGAGAGTGTTAAGCCTGTAAGCTATGTTGCAAACAATCTTCTTTTTTTCTTGGAGTATTAAGAAGAAACAGATGTAGTTGTAAGTGGGGTGGAGAGGGAAGGTTTGACTCTGAAAACATATAATTAAAATTGCTAAAATGTACTTTTTTTAAATACTGACCATTAATTGTAAAAAAAATAGTGGTTGACATGGCTTCTTATTATTAGGATTCACAATATTAAAAGCTGCAAGAAAAATACACTGTTACTGAAACTGGTTCCTCCTCCTTGATCTGCATAATCTGTGGGCTACTCAGGGCTGTATAACCTAAAAGATTTTAACATATTTCTGAATTCTGAATCCAGTTTTTTATGTTTTATTTCTGAAAGAAATGTGTTGAATCTTATTAAAATGATGCAGCATACTTATTTGATATAGGCTGTTACTGTATATGGCTGTCAAAAAATGATTCCTGCTTCTAGTTTCATAGCTGTCAACTAGCCTGTTTAAAGCTGAAAATTCAATGTATGATGTCAGGTAACACATTTACTCACAATTCAAAATTCTTTAAAAATATTCCTGTGTAATTCCCAATTGGTTGTGCCTTTCAGTATCATCATTATTGTTATTAAATTCATTAGGTCATTGGGATTGCATGAATTCTTCTACGTGTGATGAGTTCTCTAGCTAAGTATAAAGACAAGCAAACAAATAATAAAAAGTAAGGCTCCAGTTCAACAACTGACAAACTTTTAATGAGCATGTTTCAGATCTGTCAATAATAACTCTGCAGCCAAGACCTCAAACACCTCATACTTCATATCTGATGATCAGCAACCAACAAGAAATGTCTCAATAAACAAAACAAGAAATACAGAGTTGTGTGGTATCATTTTGCTTGAAGGCTAGAAATGAATAAGTAGTGTGAAGAAATTTATCCATTGCTTGCAGAAGACTGTCCATGTTGTATCAGTACATTTCACCTCTGAATAAAATCCCTGCTTAGGTTACTTACAATGGATGCAGAAATGGACACATAGCAACCATTCTGATAATCAGTTGAACAGTAAATAGATGCATGTGTGTCATTATCACTCTTAGCAAAGGTGCACATTGAGCCCATAAATTCAATATCAGTACCATTTAGCTATGAAGAAGAGTGAAACTAGTAGCAAAAATAAAAACTGAAATATGTGTGGCTGTAGCAAATTAATGTCTCTTTCACACAATTTCAGGTTTACATTTGTAATGGAGTCAATATTTCTTTTAGATATTGGATTCAAAACACAGCATATTCCTTAAAACTTTGATATGTATTATAACTACACTTAAATGAAAATGGGTCATAATTACATTATACAATTTTGCTCAGCACCATCTTGCTATCATGTGTGTGTAATATTATGAGCAAAGGTGATTGTATAGAAGTTAGCAGGTAAACCTAGCACAAAGAAAAGCACATTATCTTGGAGAGCAGACTGTTAAAGTTGGAGATGAGATAGCTGCACAACTTAATATTCATTTGACAATACTTTTTTCAAAGGAGTGTTAAGCAATTCAGTATCCAAGATGATACAGAAAGAATAAAGTCTAGCATTAAACTCAAATTGTAGGTCACTAGCAACAAAGTTTCAGTTAAGTTTAGCATGGAAGGAAGATGAAATTAACCTTCTTGAAAGAAGCAATGTGGGAAAATAACCTTCAGCTAACTGAAGGAAACTTCACAGTATTTGTCTTAGTTAATATATGGCAACTAAGGAAACCTAAATGAGGAATCTGAACAACGCAGCATCTAAATATGAGAAGATAAGTACAGAACGTCATCCATTATGAAACATAGCGTCAGAAGCTTCATAATACAGTTGGTTAAGGAGCTTTTCCTTGTCAAATCCATGGAACAACATCTATTGTCATTATAAATTCAAAAGATTATAAAGCTTCCCTCTGTAACAGCGTTGTTTAATACAATCTGGATAGAACATTATAGAATCACGTTTCCTTCAGATAATTCAGTAATCACACTCTGTGAAGATCAACTCTGAGTTTATAATGTTCCTAATTTGTTTGAGTGGCCTGCAGCTTTCCTGTTCAACTTGTTTCCCTTTACCTTATACAATAGAAAAAAATTCAAAAGAACAAGATCATAATTATCAGAGTGTATAGTAAATTTTATTAAAACTTCAACTTTCTTGAAGTCACACATGAAGTGATCTGGTCAGTTTATTAATGTATTTTATTTGTAACACTAGTAGTACAGATGCTGAATTTTCAAGACTTGACTCCATTTGTATTAGTATAGTTACATCCTGAATCTTAATCAGTTTCTACAAAGGTAATGGGTGATATATGAGTTCAGAGAACTAATATCTGCTGTGTAGATAACATTGTTTCTGTTATGTAAAAATCTGTACCTTAAACAGTAACAATGTCGTCTACCTGTACGACTCAATAATCAGGTAACACTACTCCCCCTCACCTGAAATTTACCTACTGAGTCTTCCTTTTGAGCTGAAGAAATGATTAATACATGTAGTAGCAACAAATAGACTATGTGATCAAAAGTATACAGACACCTGGCTGAAAATGACTTACACGTTTGTGGCACCCTCTATCGGTAATGCTGGAATTCAATATGGTGTTGACCCACCCTTAGCTTTGATGACAACTTCCACTCTTGCAGGCATACGTTCAATCAGGTGCTGGAAGGTTTCCTGGGGAATGGCAGCCCATTCTTCATGGAGTGCTGCACTGAGAAGAGGTGTCAATGTCATTCAGTGAGGCCTGACATGAATTCAGCATTCTAAAACATCCCAAAGGTGTTCTATAGGATTCAGGACAGGACCCTATGAAAGCCAATCCATTACAGAGATGTTATTGTCATGTAACCACTCCGCCACAGGATGTGAATTATGAACAGGTGCTCGATCGTGTTGTAAGATACAGTCGCCATCCCTGAATTGCTCTTCAAAAGTGGGAAGCAAGAAGGTGATTAAAACATCAATGTACACCTGTGCTGTGATAGTACAACACAAAACAGAAAGGGGTGCAAGCCCCCTCCATGAAAAACACGACCACACCATAACACCACCGCCTCTGAATTTTACTGTTGGCACTACACACGCCGGTAGATGACGTTCACCGGGCATTCACCATACCCACAGCCTGCATCGGATAACCACATTGTGTACTGTGATTTGTCACTCCACACAATGTTTTTCCACTGTTCAATCATTCAGTTTTTATGCTCCAAGCAAGGCATTGTTTAGCATTTACCGGCATTATGTGTGGTTTATGATCAGCTGCTTGACCATGAAATCCAAGTTTTCTCACCTCTCGTCTAACTGTCATAGTACTTGCAGTGGAGCCTGATGCAGTTTGGAATTCCTTTGTGATGGTCTGGATAGATGTCTGCCTATTACACACTATGACTCTCTTCAACTGTCGGTGGCCTCTGTCAGTCAACAGATGAAGTTGGCCTGTACGCTTTTGTGCTGTATGTGTCCCTTTACATTTTCACTTCACTATCACATCAGAAACAGCGGACTTAGGGATGTTTAGGGGTGTGGAAATCTTGTGTACAGACATATGACACAAGTGACACCCAATCACCTGACTACATTCAAAGTCTGTGAGTTCCACGGAGCACTCCATTCTGCTCTCTCACAATGTCTAATGACTTCTGTGATTGCTGATATGGAGTACCTGGCAGTAGGCGGCAGCCCAATCCACCTAATATGAAAAACATATAGTTTTGGGGGTGTCCAGATACTTTTGATCACATGGTGTACATTTTTTTTTCATTAAGTATATTGACTGGTCCATATAGCAAAATGTATAGAACATCATCATGTGACACAGAAATCTAAGCCAATCCCGGTTTAAAAATGCATGCCATCCAATAACCATCGGTCTGGTAGATGACACACCTGTGTGTGTTTTATAGTTGGTTTTCTCATGTCTGTTTTGCTGAAAGTTAGCCTAATTTCCCATCTCAGACTAAAGGGAAAAAAAATTTGGATTTAAAAGGTAGTTAGCAATAGCACAGATTACAGACATAAGAAGAAAACTGCAAAGAAACAGCATTAAAGAATGGGAAATAACAGAAAGAAATATTTCAAACAATAGAAAATCCAGGATGGAGTAATGATCTTTTAAGGAATAAAATACTAAATTTAGAAGACTTTCAAGGCAGAAGAAATAAGAAATTGAGAACAACATTGACAGAAGAAAGGAAAAGACAACATAAAGCAAAGATGAAGGAGTAGTGTAAAAACAGGAAGCAAAAAGAAAGATGAGGAACTGAAGCTGTTATGTGATCTTAGTCGGTCATCATGAAGAATGGAAAAAAAAAACACTTGATAACTCACATGTTGCATGAAAGTTTACACTTGTACACAGATAAACATAATGCATCTGCTGTTATTCGAGACTTATCAGGTTTACATCTACATCAATGCTCTGGGAATCAGAAGTATGTACATGTCAGAGAGTACTTTTTATTATCCATACATTAAGGTTTCATCCTTTTTAACTATGAACAGAGTTTGTGCATACTGATTATTCTTGCATAAAATAAAGCAGATATAAAAATATTTTAACACCTTCTTTAGGAATTAAAGGTGCTGGCAGAGTATGAAAGTTTTAAAAACAAATTGAAATTATTTCTGCTCAACAGCTCTTTCTACTTCACACATAAATTTCAGAACAGATAGTATCAGTATGTGTTTGGGTTCTATTTATTAATGCTCAATGTAGCTTAGGATTAAAGTAAAATTCCAGTTATGTAAATGAATAGTAAACAGGCATTTTTTCACACAGACTATGTGAGGTATTTGTAAACCTACTGACATATTCTGCATCACAGTGAAGAGTAACTTGTTAAGAATAATTAGGGCAGGTCTTACAAGAAACATATTTGCCACCTTTTGCCATGAAAGTACAGTTATTGTTGTTGTGGACTTCAGTCCTAAGACTGGTTTGATGCAGTTCTCCATGCTACTCTATCCTGTGCAAGCTGCTTCATCTTCCAGTACGTACTGCAGCCTACATCCTTCTGAATTTGCTTAGTGTATTCATATCTAGGTCTCTCTCTATGATTTTTACCCTCCACGCTGTCCTCCAATACTAAATTGGTGATACCTTGATGCCTCAGAACATGTCCTACCATCTGATCCCTTCTGCTAGTCAAGTTGTGCCACAAACTCCTCTTCTTCCCAATTCTATTCAATACCTCCTCATTAGTTACGAGATCTACCCATCTAATCTTCACCATTCTTCTGTAGTACCACATTTTGAATGCCTCTATTCTCTTCTTGTACAAACTATTTATCGTCCATGTTTCACTTCCATACATGGCTACACTCCATACAAATACTTTCAGAAACGACTTTCTGACACTTAAATCTATACTCAATGTTAACAAATTTCTCTTCTTCAGAAATGCTTTCCTTGCCATTGCCAGTTCTAACAACCCTATCACAACAAAGTTCAAAAATTAATTAAGATTCGTGGTGTTGCTCATGCTGCTAAACACTGCATTTTCGGGCAACAACAAAGTTACATTATGTGGTAGGTGTCATTAGAGCACAGTTAATAAAGTCATTTCATGAAATAATGGATAAACTAGGCACTCATCTTTTCGTGTTTCCCACACTGGTCTCATTGTAAAATCATGGCTCAATCATCGAAAATCTAGGTGGTGATGATACCAAGCTCGGATGCAAAGAGGCCTAGGTTTTATTCTGCTATATTCAAAAGTTTTATAGATGTGTTTCACAAACCATTCTTGAAGATGAAATCATTGAAAGTTAGCACAATGGTGACGTAAAAAAATAATCCGCACTCCGAATTTAAGTTGCACTTCCTTTTTATTGGTTTTTGTTGCAATATCACATAACACACACAAAACATCACTTCACAATACAAAACATACTTGAAAACATCTTCCTCACTGTTAAAGTTCACATTTTATAAGCTGACTACAATATGCATCTTTCCAACATGACATCCAAGACTTGACTTTTTCGAGGTCCGACTCTCTAATAACCGCTTACGTGCCCAAAAATCAGAGTTACAAGTACGTCAAAGACCATAGTGACAAAATAAAGAATACACATAAGAATAATATCATTGCAACATAAACATATTGATGTATCAAAGTACCTCTACATTAATGAAATCAAATCTGAATGTTGTCTCAACATATTAACTACTTTACAGAAACACAGTAGAATATCGCTGGTATCGAGAGGTTGAGCTGAGGTGCCATAATGGTTACGTAATTCAAGTACCATTACACAGTCTACATTTTATATCCTCTCTACTTTGACCATCATCAGTTATTTTGCTCCCCAAATAGCAAAACTCCGTTACTACTTTAAATGTCTCATTTCCTAATCTAATTCCCCTGGCATCACCCGATTTAATTTGACAACATTCCATTATCCTCGTTTTGCTTTTGTTGATGCTCATCTTACACCCTCCTTTCAAGACCTGTCCATTCCGTTCAACTGCTCTTCCAAGTCCTTTGCTGTCTCTGACAGAATTACAATGTCATCGGCAAACCTCAAAGTTTTTATTTCTTTTCCATGGATTTTAATACCTACTCCGAATTTTTCTTTTGTTTCCTTTACTGCTTGCTCAATATACAGTTTGAATAACATTGGGGAGAGGCTACACTCCTGTCTCACTCCCTTCCCAACCACTGCTTTCCTTTTGTGCCCCTCGACTCTTCTAACTGCCACCTGGTTTCTGTACAAATTGTAAATAGCTTTTTGCTCCCTGTATTTTACTCCTGCCACCTTCAGAATTTGAAGGAGAGTATTCCAGTCAACATTGTCAAAAGCTTTCTCTAAGTCTACAAATGCTAGAAATGTAGGTTTGCCTTTTCTTAATCTAGCTTCTAAGATAAGTCTTAGGTTCAGTAATGCCTCATGTGCTCCAATATTTCTATGGAATCCAAACTGATCTTCCCCAAGGTCAGCTTCTACCAGTTTTTCCATTCATCTGTGAAGAATTCACATTAGTATTTTGCAGCTTTGACTTATTAAAATGTATCAAAATATAAAAAGAGCTTTAGCAACATTTACTGGTGACACATACACTTGCCTATTTAACTTAATATGTAGGAACCTATATGTAAAGCATCAGAAAGCTAGCTCCTATAATGAATGTTTTGATCATTGCCAGAAGATGGCCATAAATGGACGAAAATTAGTAGTCATTTGATACATTTTTGACTGCAGTTGATGGTGTGGCTATATAAATTTCTATTTCAGGAAACATCTTGAAAAAACTGTGTTACACTCTACTGACAGTCAAGCAAGCCTCTGACCACTTCCACCATTCTTCCTTATTTATTTCCTATTGCATTGACCTGATGTGAATCATACACATTTGAGCAGCATATCAGTAGGGACTGTAAAAAAGTTTTGTAAGATACTTCTTTTGTACATAAACAACTATTTCCCAGAATACTAGCATCACATCAGAGCTTCTTATTTGCTTTATTTAAAGTTAAGCTTATGTGATAATTCTAGTACATATAACTACACATTGTTACTCTTAGATATTTTTTGTAATATGGCTGACACACTAATCACCATTCATTAATGACATGTATAGCATACTATAGTTTTAAGTTTCATGAGAAGCATAGTTCAAGTCTTTGCACCAGTCTGCTATTTTTTCAGGATCTATCTGCACATTACTACAGTTTTCAACGCTTCTACAAAAATTTCTAACTGCACTTATTATCGTACATCAAGTTATTAATATAAATTACAAACAATGATGGTGCTTTTAGGCTTCCTTTGAGCACACCCCACACCAGATCATATTTATGTACCTGTAGACAATTCTTGGTTCAAGACAATGTGATGCATACTGCTGCAAAGAAATTTTCAATCCATTCATACGTTTGGTTTTGTAATCCCACCAGAAATATCACTTGATTGACTGATATAATTAAGCATAAATCTGACAAGGTTGCTAGACTTGGTACAGAATAATACATCATCCACTGTCACCAGTTCATGTTGCAAGGCACCCACAACCAAATTATGTGGCACTGCTGACTGATAATACCTCACTTGTCACTACCAGTTAACATTCACTGCAAGTTCCCCAGTGTGCCTATGACAACCACCGTGTGCTATGTGGTTTTCTCCTGGACTGTGGTTTGCACTTTGTTCTTACGTACCACTAATATTTGACAAGTACATGGACTTCCCTGTCTGCCTGATGTGGTACTGCCTTCACTCACTGTTCAGACAACTGTTGCGTTTTCAGTGAACAAACTGACAGCGTGTGGGTCCACAAACAGCCTGGTTTGTATCTGAGTGCTTCTCAGTTGAATCTACAAGAAATGTGGGTTATTCAACAAACAACCGGGCACTGCACTGGACAAGAACCACCTGTCTCCAAAATTTTCCATCTCAGATTCAGCAACAGTTACTTTCCCCATAATTAATTTAAAAATAATTTATGCTAAATAAAATCTGTGTTTTTGAAGAAGCAGACTGGTTAGACATGCTGCATGAATATATCTCCTTTAGTAGGCCTTAGTGCATGACATTACCATTTATTAATGTAAGAAAAATTATTTTTATACTCAAGTCACATTAAAAGTGTGGCAGATGATTTTACTGGAGTACATTTTCCATTTTATTTCATCAAGAGCCAAAAGTAATGAATTTAAATACACACCTAAATCTGTAACTGGCTGAATATTTATCTTCAAGAAGTGCGGTTTAACTCTGCCCCAGTGATCCTCCTGTAAATAAAGTGCAATAACCTGACATGTATTTTCATTTAACATAGTTTTTTTTAGTTTTTTTTTTTATTTTTCCAGCACTTTAATACATCACTTTGTACAAACTTCCACACAGACTGGTACTGAAATCTTGAGCAAAAGGGCTACAATGATTGGAACAAGTCTTGTACTGTGACTGAGCTAAAACTGTACTTTGCTAAAAATTAACTGTAACTGAACTGAACTATGGTGGCCTCTGAAAATGCCTTACTTATAACATGCAATAATTGAGATATTTTTCATGGGTTGCTAGTTCTTAAACATGATTAAATTTACAATCAAATGTATTCTTTTACATAATTTCAAGTATTTAAAATATTTTATGATTATACACTTCCCTTGCAAAGTACTAACAATCATTTACAAAAGACATCAATATTACTTTTAATTATTAAACTGACTTTCTAGCTAACATCTGTCCTGAATCGTAACTTACTGTTGAATATCATTTGTTTGTCATTTCTATGTTGAAAGGTTTGGAAATATGAATTAAGGAACTGATGATGTGCTGGTTTTCTGGAATTTTCTACAAATTTAGTTTACATAAAGTACCGAACCAAAAACCACAAATAAGTCTAATTGATCATACAGTAGTCATAAACTCATGTCCAAGGAGAAACAAGATGGACCATATTAGCAGTTACCTGCAGAAAGTGTTCTATTTGTACCCAGCAGGGGCTGGTACCTACATATGAACGTGAAATGTAGGGAGGAGAAGGATAGTTAGAGGATGATTGGGAAATTATAACAGTTAGCTGCGAAGGGTGGAAGTTGAAAATTTTTGGCAGATTGGGGCTCAAACTCAGACTAACCTCTTCTTAAGAATGTTTGTATTAGCCACTTCACCCATCTGAACATGGCACTGAGCAACTCAAATTTCCAATTTATCACATGCTGCAATGCAGTATTCCTCCTCCAATAAACTCACTACTGGCAAATCCCGATTTCCATGTAAGTTCAGACAATTTTTCAATATTTGTGCAATCACAGTGAAATAAATATCGAGGAGCCATTTCCCTCTTTTATGTACATATATCAGAAAGCTCTCTGCCCTATGAGACAAGTCTAACAGAATAGACATCACTCATGATGATGTGACTGGTGCAAATATGTACACATGAAATGTAGGAAGAGGAAGTAAACAGAAAGAATGAGTGGAAAATCATAACAGCTAGCCACAGAGGGCATTGTGGTAATGCAATGGCGAAAATTGAAAATTTTTACTGGACTGGGACTCAAATCCAGATTTACTGCCTCTCATCAGTGGTTGCCTTAATGTGTTGGCCATCTGGACATGGTCCATCACTCACTCAAACTTCCACCTCATCGCACAGTGCAATGCTATGATACTTGTCCTTTAAAATCACTGCTCACAAATCCTGAGTACAATAGGGTTTGGAAAATATTTGTGCATTCAAACTGAAACAAATGTCATGAAGCTGTTACCTTCTTTTACACACCTGAGTAGTGTCTCCTACAGGAATCAGTGAGTAGTGAGTTGACGGATGAGGGATGGTGCATTGCAGCATGTGGTAAGTTGGAAATTTTAGTCAGTTAGGTTTCATGTCGAGATGACTTTGGCACCAGGGCAGCCAATCACGACAAGTGATAACCTGGGTTTTGAGTCATGGTATGGAAATAATTTTTGAACCTCACCACTGCGTGACCACAATCCCCAGTGCACCTAGCCATTACAAGTTCCCACATACTTTCCCTTTCCTTCCCCTTCCTACATCTTGTGTTTAAATGTATGTATCAGCCACATCATTGTGAGTGACCTCTGTTCTGCTGTCATGACTGACAGTCAGTTTAATTGATGTGGGACGCTGCAATGCAGTGTGCGATAAGTTGGAAATTTGAACTGGTTAGGTACTGTGCCCAGATTGCCAAAAAGGTTCAGGCAACTGCTAATGGGAAGTGGTAAATTTGGGTCTGAGTCCTTGTCTGACACAAATCTTCAACTTTCGACACTACAATATCACAGTGCTCTTTATGAGTTAGCCATAACAATTTCCCAGAACCTTTTCCCTTCCTTCCTGTTCCAACATTTTGTGTTTACATGTATGTACCAGTCTTGTCATCAGAACTGATACCACTCAGACACTTACACACTTCTGAAAAAGAGAGGAACAGCTCCTTAATGTTTGTTTCAGTGTACATACACAAATATCAGCCAAACTCCTATGGATATCAGGATTTGTGAGTAGTGTGTTTAACACAGGAGGCCTGCTGCATTTCAATATAAGTTGGAAATTTGAGTTGGCCAGTGACCATGTCCAGATGGCAAAAGCAGTTCAGGCAACCACTCATAGTAAGAGATAAGTTGCATCTTTGCATCAACAGATATTCACTCAGTCATTACCACTCCTTGTGGAGCTTTAATTTTCAGTTTATGTTGCATTTTTACTGTGTAATACAGTGTCAAATAGAGTTACAATTTATTTTCTATAGTTCTTTGTTGTAGCTGCTTTTTTTAATGGACAAATTCATTGTCCATTTGTCAATAAGGAAAGTGATTTGGCTATGTCAAACACAGATATTGCTTCATGTGGTTCTGATTTAGCTGCTGCATCAAATGAAACAAATAAATCTGGTCATGTTAGTGGTGGCCCTCCTTTTAATATAAGTGGATATTATACGACAACACATGTGAAAAAGTATTTTGTTCTGTATATAAGGAAATGTGGTCCTCTATTGAACCTTTCATGAAGAAAATTAAACAAGATGAAGATGTGATGAAAGCATGTGTTGATGTCAGGTTTTCTTCATCGAACAAAACTTAGTAAGGTGTGTTTGTCATGAAATGCTAAATTGTCAAATGTCTCGCTATAGTAGGAAAAATCCAATTGATAAAGGTTCGAATGTGCAGTGTTTGATGGCTGCAGGTATGGAGTGAGAAATTAAATCTGCAAGAGTTGCTGTGTTGAGAAAGGTACCTTCACTGGGGTGTGGTGCAGAGGTTAGCAATCTGAAGTCACACAGATGAAACATCTAATTATGATGGACTGTTAGAGTTAAGATACAAAGGAATTACAGACACCAGCTGCAAAGGGGCATTGATTTAAATCAATTGGGGAAGTTGAAAATTTGTGTGGGGCCAGAATTCTAACCTGGGTCTTCTGCTTACCAGGTAGAAGCACTGACCTCTGTGCCATTTGTACACAGTGGTCATCACAGCTGCATGGTTTACCCTTGAATACCTCCCATCAGACCCAAATTCTCAAGTCATCCACACACTACTCCTAGCATTTCCCCGATTCCCATAAGAATTTGAGCCTGGCGTGCATTCACAATGAAGAGATCATTGGCCACCTTTGTCTTAGTTATATAGATGTGGTGTCTATTCTTTCAGACATCCTTGAATATGCACACCAGTGAACAGATTCCAGGGGTTATGAACTTGATAAAAATTACTTTAACTATACCAGTTACTACATGTAGAGTAACTGTTCTTGCTCAGCCATTAGAAGATTAAAAACTGACCTGTGCAACACCGTGATGCAACAGAAATTGAATGAGAACACTATTGCATGTCCACAAACAAGAAGGAAAAACTTGAATTTTGACACTGTGGCAAATTGACCCACTGTTTGTGGGAACACATTCTTTATCAGTGAGAAGTAGAAATTACACAAATATTAGAAAAGATAAGAATTTATATATGGACTGTTGATTACTTTTTGTATTAATTAAATAGGTTGGAAACAAACCAAATAAACAATAGTTTGTTTACCTCTACCAAGTGGTGCTTCTTAAAAATACCTGAAACTGGATTTTCAACAGTGTTAGTTGTCAACCTTAGTGAACTGTGGTTTAGAAGTCACACTGATTATCAAATGCCAGCATCCCTGGTGCCCATTGTATCAAAATGAGCATCAGCTCTGGCACTGATAGTTTCATAATGTTTCCCATTCTGCCGTGTTACAAGCTCTGAACTGAACAATAATTCAAACAAAAGTCTAGAAATACAGAATTCACCTAGTTACCTCAGGTCATCACGGTTAGAATGCTACATGCAAAGGACAGTAGTTGCATTTGCATGAGCAGTGTTCAGAACCAATGGTGGCTCTGTAAGTTTGACTGACACTGAACCTCAGTCATTCATTGGTCTCCCATTGCTGATTGCCCTCCAACTGTTAATGGATTTGATAAATGTCTGTTAAGTAATGTACACTGTACTGCACTAATTTATTTCTGGTCTCTTCATATTTATTTACGTATGGTGTCCTCTGTCTGAAAACAGATCTGTAATGAGCAGGAGTCTAAATATTCAAACCATGTCAGCAAGTTACTCTAATAAGCCCCATATCATGAAGTTCTCTGGTGGCAGAATGACACACTAATTTTTACAATTTGTGCAGGGACGGTATTTTTTGCCACCTGCCTAATGGTATTAACCTAATTATGACTGAACACAAACTCCAAATGAATAATTGCCTCTGACTGACTGACAGAATTACCAGTACTGTTTACTAATGACTCACTTGTAACATAATAATTATGTTTTGGTATATAAACTGAGACTTCTCAAGTCTTTGTATGCCATGCCTATTTACAGATGTTTGTGATACCACAAATTACATTTTGTTGAAATAAAAGCTTATTACATACTCAAAAAAAAAAAAAAAAAAAAAGGAACATGATGTGCCATGAAGGAATTATCAGAATGGGGATGGATATCAGCAGATGTGATGTACATGTACAGACAGACAAATGATTGTCATTTCAGAAAAATTGGAAGATTTATTTAAGAGAAACAGCTTGACAAATTGAGCAAGTCAATCATGCACTGGTCCACCTTTGACACTTACAGAAGCAGTTATTTGCCTTGGCACAGACTGACAGAGTTGTTGGATGTCCTCCTGAAGGACATTGTGTAAATTCCATTCCACTGGCACATTAGATTATCAAAATCTGAATCTGGTTGGAAGGCCCTGTCCATAATGCTCCAAATGTTCTCAATTGTAGAGAGATATGGTGACCCAGCTGGCCAAGGTAGGGTTTGGCAAGCAAGAGGACAAGCAGTAGAAACTCTCGGCATATGTGGGTGGGCATTATCTTGCTAAAATGTAGGCCTAGAATGGCTTGCCATGAGGGGCAGCAAAATGGGGCATAGAATATTGTCAACATACAGATGGCAACCAAAGGTGTGCTGCTATGAAACAAAATGGCACACCAGATCATCACTCTTGGTTGTCAGTCCATTGGTGTCCGACTGCTGTCCAGGGCATCTCCATATACGTCTTAGCTGGTGACCAGGACTCAATTCATTCAATGAGATTCCATGCCAAGTATAATAGGGGTCTGAAAATGTACTCAATGAGATTGATGTATGGCATATGTGACAGTTTAAAGTACATAAACGTGAAGAGTAGGATTTTAGTAACTCACTTGAGACATTATCAACTCTGTGAGAGTTGTTGTTTTTAAGGAAGTTAATTATATTCTTAATTTCCTTAGTAGTGCATGTAGTAATTGTGATTTGGCTGTATGTATGATATATTGGCATTACTTCCTGGATATATACTACTACTTTATCATTTGAATAGTCCATTCCAGTCTTCTAAGCCAATATCAGGAAGTGATTATTAAATACACTGGCTACTTTGCTGCAGTTATTTGGTATTTGGCTGTCCTTTTCTTTTAATTACATTGTCCACACATTCCTTTATTGACATTCTAGATTCTGTTTTAACTATTGGTGGTAAATATTTAACTTTATTATCTGAACCATTAATTTCAGTACCTGGTTGTATAGCACAACAGTCAGCATGCTAGCTTGTGAGACAGGAAGCTGGGCCACACCCACATTGAATCCACACAGCATAGTTGGTGCAGTGGCCAGCCAAAGTGCAGGAGTTTAGGCACTCTCCCACACTTATTTAGGCAAATGATGAGCTGTTCCCCACCTCTGCCTCCAAAAATATGATTCACAATCACTTAAAATTCTATCACACTCAGAACATAAGTTTACACAATTCACAGACAGGACTTCCCTCCCTCAAGTAACTTACAACTATGGTGACAGGAAGGACTTTAGCTGCAAAGTTAAACAAAATAAGTTTGCCAAAATCTGTACACAGCAGAGCCTGTCCATTACTCCAGATGGTATAAGAAGATTCCTGACAGCTAACAGTACTGTTGCCAGCTAATAGCCACAGCACTTGCTGCATACCCACTGAACCAGTGCTGATCTTGCACCCTTACACCCTATCTGTTTTTCCTAATGTCATTTGGAATAACAACTGCACAAAACAGTGGTATCTAGTATGGAATACAAGTTCATGAGCATTCCAAGGACTTTTGAAGCCTTGCTTGTAGCTGACAGAATTGTGTATGGTAACAATTGTTGTCTGCTGTGTTATTGTAATTTATAATGTGCCTTACAATAACAGGTATACTGAAAAAACTCCCTTAAAGTTTGACATTAAAGTGCAATTGATTTGAGTGGCTGCAACATAGACATTTTCCTCCAATAACTACTATCAGAACATTAGTTTGTATGAAAAACTGAAAAATCAAACAAGGGGTTGTATGCTTCTGCTCAAAGCAAAGACGACATGGTCATTTGTTCACTGTCTTATAAATGAGTTCTAAATGCCATAGAATTTACATAATCCAAAGGAATTTAGGAGAGCCCAGAACATGAGGGGATTTGTCAGCCACTCCTGTAAACACTTTCAGTCTGTTACTGCTGAGAACTGGGAATTATATTGCACAAAACTGCAACATTTTGGGAAAATACTGCTCATGCGATGATCTCATTTGAAATGCCTGTTAATGAAATCATCAAGACAAGCATATGTGATGTCACTGATTAAGAGTCTCTCCCTTTGTCTTTCTTTCCCTCTCCCCTCTTTCAGTCACACACACACACACACACACACACACACACACACACACACACACACACACATTGGAATGCATGCTTGTGATAGCTTTGAAACATTCACATTTGCAAGGAAACACAAAGAACATGAAAGTTCCAATTGAACTAATGAAGAAAGACGTTATCTTTAATTTACTTGCAGCAGAACTACAACCCTTAGTCCATCATAATCAGATTGACAATTTTACTGTGATCATGTTAGCATCACTATTTTTGCTGGTGTCCTCATTGTCTGAGAAAGGAACTATATTTTGTATTGTTTCTTCTCTTACACTCTTTTCTTTCTTTGGCCTTTTGATTTCATTCCACAGGTGTTTCATGGTCTTCTTCTATTTATCTGGCATTATTTGTGGGTCATCATGTTGTGGATGTTTCTTTTACCAGTCTATATGTGTTTCACAGCATAAATGTTTTATTTTGTTCCAACATGTGTTCTAATTTGAGCCAAGACATGTTCAGTGGCTTGAAGCAGCAGTGGTATGAAGGAAGACCTATGATTCTGTGTCCATGGTTCTGTGTTAATTAATCTATTACATACAGCATTTTCATTTGTTTGTATGTGTTCACTAATTCTAAGGCATCTGCTTTTTGTGTACTCTGTTCAAAGGCTGTGTTGTTTCTCTGCAGTCAGACTAAAACCTTGTTGTTCCTTGTAGACACATTGGTGTCTTATTTAACCAAACAAAACAGTAAGAGGCATTATCTGTTATAAAAACACTGCCTGAACTGACATTTGGCTGCAAGCAAGTAACAAACCAGTCTTCACATATTTCAGAAATCTTTCCTTCATATTAATCAGCAGTTTTTTTTAAAAAAATTATTTTTTACTTAAAAAGAAACATAGCACCAGGAACAAAATCAATAATAGAGCTAACATGAAGAATAATATGTCATCTGCCTTTCCCTGTAAACATTCTCATTGTCTCTGTCCATGAGAGCAATCCCCATGATGTATGTTACCCCATCTTTCATCAAACCATATTGTATTGTCTGCATTCACTACTAGCACCTGCCGAAAGAAATATCTCCATACCCCAAAGTCTCTATCTTCCATTAATACTTTTCTGTCCAAGAATTTTTCGAATACTACTCAATTTTTCTTAAAACACTGGAAAGGTTTGTTGCACTATCAGTAAATAAATCACTTTCTGACAGAAAAAATTATAGCTATTAATGTGTAGTGTTCTATTTCCTGCTGTAACAAATACATGTACTCTCTAAATGCATTTTCAATCTGTCAAGCTGCACAATTTCTTCCTTGTCTTTTCAGTGGTGACACCACAGGAACAGAGCTCCTGCTGAATTTACCATCTCCTTCACCTCTGTCACTCTCTTCACAGTCATAGTAAAGATGTTCAAAGCTTCTGCCACTCTGCGAATTATGTTACTGGCTGGTATCAAAAGACTGACATCATCCCCACCCCTTTCAGAATCAGGTAATCTGAATACAAATTCACATGCTTAACCTTTCAGTGAAACACTTTTTCCAGACTTTGTCTTTCCTGTGCTTCAAGAAGCTGTCATCACAATAAATGCCAAAAAACTCACTAATGGAATCCATTGAATACATTCACGCAAACCCCTCAAAGAATACCAGAACTCTCCGAAACACTGACTGGAAAAAAGAGCTACCAAAATAGAATTCCACCAGCACTGACACATTGCCACAGACAGCCCAATGCAATTGCCAAGGATCTTCTTATACCAACCCAATAGGACAGACGCTAACAAAAAGGTTGAAAACTTTGATTAATTTTGGTTTTTTTTTTAATTTGTTAATCATTTTCCATAATACAGCACAATATTCCTTTTTATATGAAATCAGTCCTTTTCCTCTATTGATCCAGTCAAAAGGGTGCAACTTTTTATACCTTCCTGGACGCTAGCATTTGCCTCCAAGAAAGGAACATTTTATAACTGTGGGCACATTGGCTTTATTAAAGTGAATACCATGCAAGACAGACGTATGTACACATAAAGTTTGACAACAATCACCAACATAAATTATGCAGAAAGACATTTTGCAGACTGTGAATCCAACTTTTCTTGCATCTGGCATTAACAGACGTGGTTTTCCAAATAGTACGCAAAGAAATGTTACAATAACAATGTTGAGCATATAGCCATTAATAGTAATGTGGCAATGTAAAACAGAAACATTGGTTATTCCATTATTTATACAATGCTACATGGTTCAAATCACAGACTTTAGGACACTACACAATTTAATATTACATACCAACTAAACAAAGTTTTATGCCCATAAATGCTATTACAAGGATTTTTCTTACATTTGAAGTATGGGGTGAGTCCTCACTATTTTGGAATTCACAGTAATTCTGACTGATATTTTCAGGAAATAACACTGTGCATTATTGTATCAGATGCCGTTCCCACCAAGTAAACTTATTGTAAAGTTGAACACATTGTAAAGCCAGAAACTAGAAATTCCTACCAATTCAAAAGAAAATTTAAAACTCACTTCATTAGCCACTCCTTCTACAAATCATCTGAATATCTAGATTCAGCGGTTCAGAAACTATGTTTACTAAATGGTAATTAGCAGTGTTTGCTATAAAGCTGTATTACAAGTAATTATGTACTATAAACAGGACTCACTATTTCACTGTGTAAAAAAGTATTTACTCTGAAAAATATCAATGTAATCTAGTGAATATTAAACTACTATTAGCAGATACACTGCAGCTATGTGATAAAACAGAGGAGACAGCAGTTTTTTCAGAGTGGCAGCTTTTGTACTTATTAAAAGTAGATTTAAATTAAATTTAGTTTGCATAAGTATGAATATAATTAAGCAATATAGTGATGTGTTACCATAAATTCTGTATACAGATTAAGCTTCTGTGATGTCTTTGTCTTACATTAATATGTATCTTGACTCATTTCACATCCTTGTAGGTTCTCCTTATTAACAGGACACACACAACACAATAAATGAATGAATGCACCCCATCCATTCCCATTCAATCACCTGTGTTCAATAATGAGTATGCATTATTGTTGATTACAAGCATATAAAAAGTCAAAGTCTTCTCAGTTTTCTTGCTAAGGCTCATATGACAAGTTGTACCAAATGCATTTCTCCGATCACTTAAAAAGTATATTAAAGTGGTTTACTGAGTTATACAGCAATAAAGATGTGTTTTAGGAGTAAACATAAATCATTAAGGTCAGAATATAATATAAGAGTGCTTGATAAAATCTATGCCTCTGCTTCTGCTTAGAGTGTTATGACAGGGTTTAACACTGTTAAGTTGATTTTTATGACATTAAGAAAAATCGCAACATAACTTCAGACTGCCTACTAAAACAAGACAAACTATCTGCAAAACTAAAATCGTCAAATAGGCCAAAAATGACCTGCAATGATGATGATGTGTACACCTTATACAAATTACAGAGTTCTTTTGGAGTTCCTACAAGAGAAGTTGAATTTCAGGATGCAGCAGAAAGATATTCAGATAAGTTAGGCCAAAAACACATTTAAAACAAATTACTTACTGGAAGCAGCTCAGATTTCGTGATCAGAACACTATCATTAACAGAAAAGTGAGTGTGGAAAGCTGAAGTGCACACATTGCAGTTGTTAAACCATTTTGTAAAAAGTTAAAGTCTGTTTTAGAAGAGAGAACTTTGTCTTTTACACTGGTCTATGATGCACTTGTGCCATGTCTGGCTCGTTGTGACAATACACAGACCAATAGGTAAGACAATTCAACACTTGCATGCAAAGTGTCTAAGGAATGAATCACTGGTCAACTGTGTGATGATGCTGATGATTCTCACTATTTAAAATCACCCTAACTAGGAAATCTGCCAAGACCAATTAAAAATATTATATAATATTTCCCAGTTATCTACAACCTCATTGTTAGTCTCTGATTGGTTCAAGAATAAATCTGTCCAAGAAGTCTGAAAATTCCTAATTGAAATGTTAAAACTGAACCCTGAAGATGTGAAAGCATTATTGCATTTAGAAAATGATCCTACTCATCCTGTAATTCATTTAGTGATTATGAACTCATCAAGTCTATGTTTCTTCCCCAAACACTACTTCATTTTTCCAGCCTATGGGTTAAGTTTTTCATCTCAGAGAAGTGATTGCAATCTACATCCTCAGTTCTATGTTGGATGTCTTCCAATCTCTTTCTTCCTCTGCAGTTTTTACTGCCCACAGCTCCCTCTAGTACCATGAAAATTATTCCTTGATGTCTGAATAGGTGTCCTATCATCCTGCCCTTTCTTCTTGTCAATGTTTTCCATATGCTCCTTTTATTGCTGATTCTCTGGAGAACCTCCTCATTCCTTGCCTTACCAGTCCACCTAATTTTCAACATTCTTCTGCAGCACCACATCTAAGGGATTCAGTTCTCTTTTGTTCTGGTTCTCCCAGTCCATCTCACTGCCAAACAATGTTGTGCCCCAACATTACATTCTCAGAAATTTCTTCCTCAGATTTCTCTTGGTCAGGAATGCTCCTTGTGCAAGTGTTAGTCTTCTTTTTATGACCTCCCTGCTCCATCTACCATGTGTTATTTTGCTGCCGAAAAACAAACTAAACTTCATCCGAACAGGTCTCGAAAGACCCTAACTGTACTGTACCCTAACTGTACCCATATCATGCTCAGCCTATAAACATCACTGGATGTGGACATGGGAGGGTGTGTGATCAGCATACCACTCTTCTGGCTTGTGTCAGTTTTCGTGACTGGAGCTGCAACTTCTCGGTCCATTAGTTCCTCAATTAGCCTCACGAGGACTGAGTGCACTCAGCTTGCCAAAAGCGCTCAGCAGATGGGATGGCCACAAATCCAAGTGCTAGCCAAGCCCAACAGCATTTAACTCCAGTTATCTGATGGGAAATGATGTTACCAATGTGGCTTGGCCATTGGCATTTTGCTGCCTTGGTAGCTGAGTTACTCAATTTTGCTTACTTTGTGATCCCCATTTCTAGTGTTATGTTGATATCCATTGACCCTGAATGTTAACCCAATTCTTGAACTTTTCTTTCATTTCAGCCATTGCTTCTTCATTACAGTAGGGGCCAAAGAGTACACCACTGTCTTACACTCTTTTTAATCCAAGCACTTTGTTCTTGGTCTTCCATCTTATTGTTCTCTCTTTGTTTTTATACACATTATATATTAACTGTATTTCCCTGTAGATTACCCAACTTTTTCTCAGAATTTTGAAGATCTAGCACCATTTTACATTGTTGAACACTTTTTCCATGTCAACAAATTCAATGAACATGTCTCAATTTTTCTTTAGTCTTGCTTCCACTATTAAATGCAATCTCAGAAGAGCATCTCTGGTGCCTTTGCCTTTCCGAAAGCCAAACTGATCATCATCTAACAGATCCTTAATTTTCTTTTCCATTCTCCAGTTTAGTATTCTTATCAGCAACTTGGACACATGTGTTGTTTAGCTGATTGTGTAATAATTCTTGCACTTGTCAGCTCTTGCTATCTTTGGAATTGTGTGGATGATGTTTTTCTGAAAGTCTGATGGCATATCGCACATCTCATACATTCTGCACACCAACGTGAACAGTCATTTTGTAGCCCCTTCTCACAATGGGTTTAGAAATTCCTATGGAATGTTAGCTATCCATTTTGACTTATTTGATCTTGAGACTTCAAAAGCTATTTTAAATTCTGATTCTAATATTGTGTCCCCTATGTCTTCCCTGTCGACTCCTGTTTCTTCTTCTACCACATCACTGGACAAGTTTTGCCCCACGTAGATGCCTTCAATGTATATTTTCCACCTGTTTCCTCTCCCTCCTCTGCATTTAACAGTGGAATTTTCATTGCACGCTTAATGTTATTGTCATCGCTTTGAATTTCACAGAGGGCTGTTTTTATATTTCTACATATTGAGCCCATCCTTCTGATGATCTTCTCTTTTTCAATTTCTTATTAGTGCACTTGATGGATGTAAAGTGTTCATCAGTGCTGAGGTCAATGGAAAAGATAGTACAGATGTACAAACTCTAAACGAAATATACACTTATAATTTCAAGAGAACACTTTAACAACTGTGGAGGATGTTTGGATCGGACCGGGCACAAAGAATTTCCACAAAGACGAAGAAGTCAATGGTGTCAGTGAATGAACAGCTAATAGTCCAAATTTTAAATTAAAGGGAAACTTTGAACACACTTGTCAACATTACTGAAACAAGTCTAGATTATCAAAAGTTTTTCTGTAAACAATAAGAAATGTGACAAGAGGGGATAAAACAACATTCCAAAAAAGAATCTCAGCCACATATATGTTCCTCCTTTAAGCCACTGTCAACAGATATTCAAGATTAAAATAAAAGCATGACATCAATATCAAGAAGTAGTGCCCCTTTGGCCATTGTAGACCACATTAATGTATATCCAGATGACAGTAGCAAATAACTGGTGAAATTTGTACAATCGCACAGTAAATTTTAGCTCTCACTAATTAGCACAAGGTGAGATAAATTGACAAAAGTTCTACAGATTAAAATTTGTAAGACACGAAATATTATTCTCTCTGAATACTTTTCATGGCCATGAAGACTTGAGTATCTCAAGGACACTAATTGGGTTCACACTTAGTAACTGTACTTTTTTTTAAAAATTAAATGATATGTGGGTTCTAAGCAGCTATTATAATTAATAGTTTTCTCAGTTAAATAGCCACTATGGGAGCTAAACAAATGTCATCCAACCCAGTTATTTGCCCTCATGCCACAAGAAAGAGTCAGCCACATTTTCACTTAGGAACAGGTCAGCATCATATTAAAGAGATCATTCTTAAGACATATTAAAGCAAGAGCCATTACTTGAACAAAATAAATAATCATTTGCACTTGCCTGTCCTTGCAAAAATACATACATCTTAACAGACCAAGGACAGGAGAAGGAAAGGTAATGAAGCAAATTACAGAAGAAGAAAGACAGACTAATGTAGAGGTCACAGCAAAGAGATACTATAATTTAGACGCATTCCTCCAGATTCTGAAACACTATCGATTCATATTTTATAAATAAGACTCCTTTCTCTGTCATTAATGGCTCAGTGCAGAATTAACTCGTTATATTTAGTGAAAGTAATTTTACTAGCACAACAAAAACAAGCCGTCCGCAGAGGTCTAGCGGTTCTAGGCGCTCAGTCTGGAGCCGCGCAACTGCTACGGTCGCAGGTTCGAATCCTGCCTCGGGCATGGATGTGTGTGATGTCCTTAGGTTAGTTAGGTTTAAGTAGTTCTAAGTTCTAGGGGACTGTTGACCATAGATGTTAAGTCCCACAGAGCTCAGAGCCATTTGAACCATTTTTGAACAAAAACAAGAAAAAAAACTGTATGTCATTATGCTGCTCTCTTTGACTGAGGCCAGGAAATGATATTTAGTTGTCAAAATTAAACTTAAAATTCTAATTCCATATGTCAATGAATGATAAATATTTAGTATCTCAAACAGACCAAAAGTTCACATTGCTGCTTATTCGTGGGCAGAGATAAAGTTTTTCACTATTTTCGTTGCCATATATTGCTTGGATACATGCAGATAAAAGGTAGGATTGTCTTTATTTATGTTCAATAGTCTCATATTTCATAAAGTCACAACAGCTAGGTAATCATCACAAAAACTACTTGTACACTACACTCACTTCTTACAATTACTTACCACATACCGCAGAAACACAAATGTTTTAGTTCTGTTTATAGTCTTTTTTTTCTTTTTTTTAGAACATAAGGTTTTGACAATCTTGGATGAGTGATATTCTACATCTACTTCAACATGATTAATCTGCAATTCACATTTAAGTGCTTGGCAGAGGGGTCATCAAACCACAATCCTACTATCTCTCTACCATTCCACTCCCGAACAGCCCGCGGGAAAAACGAACACCTAAACCTTTCTCTTCGAGCTCTGATTTCTCTCATTTTATTTTGATGATCATTCCTACCAATGTATGTTGGGCTCAACAAAATATTTTCGCATTCGGAAAAGACAGTTGGTGACTGAAATTTGATAAATATATCTCGCCTCGACGAAAAACGTCTTTGCTTTAATGACTTCCATCCCAACTCGCATATCATATCTGCCACACTCTCTCCCCTATTACATGATAATACAAAATGAGCTGCCCTTTTTTGCACCCTTTCAATGTCCTCCGTCAATCCCACCTGGTAAGGATCCCACACCGCGCAACAATATTCTAACAGAACACGAATGAGTGTAGTGTAAGCTGTCTCTTTAGTGGACTTGTATCTTCTAAGTGTCCTGCCAATGAACCACAACCTTTTGCTTGCCTTCCCCACAATATTATCTATGTGGTCTTTCCAACTGAAGTTGTTCATAATTTTAACACCCAGGTACCTAGTTGAATTGACAGCCTTGAGAATTGTACTATTTATCAAGTAATCGAATTCCAACCAATTTCTTTTGGAATTCGTGTGGATCACCTCACACTTTTCGTTATTTAGAGTCAACTGCCACCTGCCACACCATACAGCAATCTTTTCTAAATCACTTTGCAACTGGTACTGGTCTTCGGATGACCTTACTAGACGGTAAATTACAACATCATCTGCGAACAACTTAAGAGAACTGCTCAGATTGTTACCCAGGTCATTTATATAGATCAGGAACAGCAGAGGTCCCAGGACGCTTCCCTGGGGAACACCTGATATCACTTCAGTTTTACTCGATGATTTGCTGTCTATTACTACGAACTGCGACCTTCCTGACAGGAAACCACAAATCCAGTCGCACAACTGAGGTGATACCCCATAGACCCGCAGCTTGATTAGAAGTCGCTTGTGAGGAACGTTGTCAAAAGCTTTCCGGAAATCTAGAAATACGGAATCAACTTGAGATCCCCTGTCGATAGCGGCCATTACTTCGTGCGAATAAAGAGCTAGCTGCATTGCACAAGAACGATGTTTTCTGATACCATGCTGATTGCGTATCAATAGATCGTTCCCTTCAAGGTGATTCATAATGTTTGAATACAGTATATGCTCCAAAACCATACTGCAAACCGATGTCAATGATATAGGTCTGTAGTTCGATGGATTACTCCTACTACCCTTCTTAAACACTGGTGCGACCTGCGCAATTTTCTAATCTGTAGGTACAGATCTATCAGTGAGCAAGTGGTTGTATATGATTGCTAAGTAGGGATCTATTGTATCAGCGTAATCTGAAAGGAACCTAATCGGTATACATCTTGACCTGAAGACTTGCCCATATCAAGCGATTTGAGTTGCTTCGCAACCCCTAAGGTATCTACTTCTAAGAAACTCATGCTAGCAGCTGTTCGTGTTTCAAATTCTGGAATATTCCATTTGTCTTCCCTGGTGAAGGAATTTCGGAAAACTGCATTCAATAACTCCGCTTTAGCGGCACAGTTGTCGGTAACAGTACCATCGGCACTGCGCAGCGAGGTATTGACTGCGTCTTGCCACTTTTGTACTTTACATATGACCAGAACTTCTTCAGATTTTCTACCAAATTTCAAGACAGTGTTTCATTGTGGAACCTATTAAAGGCATCTCACATTGAAGTCTGTGCCAAATTTCAGGCATCTGTAAATTTTAGCCAATCTTTGGGATTTCACGTTCTTCTGAACTTCGCATGCTTTTTCCGTTGCCTCTGCAACAGCGTTCGGACCTGTTTTGTGTACCATGGGGGATCAGTTCCATCTCTTCCCAACTTACGAGGTATGAATTTCTCAATTGCTGTTGCTACTATATCTCTGAATGTGAGCCACATTTCATCTACATTTGCATAGTCAGTTCGGAAGGAATGGGGATTGTCTCTTAGGAAGGCTTCTAGTGACACTTTATCTGCTTTTTTTAAATAAAATTATTTTGCGTTTGTTTCTGGTGGATTTGGAAGAAACGGTATTGAGTCTAGCTACAACGACCTTGTGATCACTAATCCCTGTTATCAGTCATGATGTTCTCTATTAGCTCTGGATTGTTTGTGGCCAAGAGGTCAAGTGTATTTTCACAACCATTTACAATTTGAGTGGGTTTGTGGACTAACTGTTCGAAATAATTTTCGGAGAAAGTATTTAGGACAATTTCGGAAGATGTTTTCTGCCTACCACTGGTGTTGAACAAGTATTTTTGTCAACATATTGAGGGAAGGTTGAAGTCCCCACCAACTATAACCATATGAGTGGGGTATTTATTTGTTATAAGACTCAAATTTTCTCTGAACTGTTCAGCAACTATGTCATCGGAGTCTGGGGGTCGGTAGAAGGAGCCAATTATTAACTTAGTTCGGCTGTTAAGTATAACCTCCACCCATACCAATTCGCACGGAGTATCTACTTCGACTTCACTGCAAGATAAATCACTACTGACAGACACAAACACTCCACCACCAATTCTGCCTAATCTATCTTTCCTGAACACCATCTGAGACTTCGTAAAAATTTCTGCAGAACTTATTTCAGGCTTTAACCAGCTTTCTGTACCTATAACGATTTCAGCTTCTGTGCTTTCTACTAGCGCTTGAAGCTCAGGGACTTTCCCAGCACAACTACAACAATTTACGACTACAATTCCGACTGTTCCTTGATCCAAGCACGTCCTGTATTTGCCATGCACCCTTTGAGATTGCAGCCCACACCGTACTTTCCCGAGGCCTTCTAACCTAAAAAACCGCCGAGTCCACGCCACACAGCCTCCGCTACATGTAGCCACCAGCAGAGTGTAGTGAACTCCTGACCCATTCAGCGGAACCCGAAACCCCACCACCCTGTGGCGCAAGTCAAGGAATCTGCAGCCAACACGGTCACAAAACCGTCTGAGCCTCTGATTCAGACCCTCCACCCGGCTCTGCACCAAAGATCCGCAGTCAGTTGTGTCAACAATGCTGCAGATGGTGAGCTCTGCCTTCATCTTGTAAGCAAGACTCAGACCCTCCACCCGGCTCTGCACCAAAGATCCGCAGTCAATTGTGTCAACAATGCTGCAGATGATGAGCTCTGCCTTCATCATGTAAGCAAGACCAGCAGCCTTCACCAAATCAGATAGCCACTGGAATCCAGAGAGAATTTCCTCAGATCCAAAGCGACACACATCATTAATGCAGACATGTGCCACCACCTGCAGCTGGCTGCACCCTGTGCTCTTCATGGCATCCGGAAGGACCCTTTCCACATCAGGAATGACTCCACCCGGAATGCACATGGAGTCCCCTTCTTAGCCGCCATATACCTAAGGGGCCCCATTACGTGCCTAACATTGGAGCTCCCAACTACCAATAAGCCCACCCTCTGTGATTGCCCGAAACTTGAAGGCTGAGAATCATCCTCTGAAACAGGGCAGGCAGCTGCATCTGGCTCAGCCAGATACATTACCTGAAACCTGTTTGTCAGACGCACCGGGGAGGCTTTCTGATCAGCCTCCGGGGACATCTTTCGATGCCTGCCATGCCTTGGTACAACCTCCCAATCAACCACAGGCGAGGGCTCAGCCCCACTGTGGGCAGCAACTGGGGCAACCACAGCGGCAGACCGATCTGGGGACAGACGGGACGAGGTTGACATCCCCATGATACCCAAGTCCGGCTCCCCACAGTGGAGCCCATTGGCAACAGCCTCAAGCTGTGCGACCGAAGTCAGCGCCGCCTGCAGCTGTGAGCGAAGGGATGCCAACTCAGCCCTCATCCAAACACAGCAATCACAGTCCCTGTCCATTCTAATCGATGTTGAACAACAGTTACTGAAACACGAGTCAGTGCCTAGATAACTCAAGGGAAACACGCAAAGAATGTATGAATTAACCTGTACCAATGCCTAATGACTGCGCTACAATCTGCCTGAATTTACAATTACAGTAACTAAATCTCAAAATTACACCTCCTATACGAAACTCACATGCAATTTAAGTAAGAATCTACGAAGTAAACACAGAAAAGAAGCTATATATGTATCCTTCTGCGCTGTCGATGTGCTCCAACTGGGAGCTCAGGCCACACTACACGAATTTACACTATTCAGGTACTAAAGCTCGATGCTACAACTCTCAAATATTCTAATACGGCCAAAATTTATGAATTAAACAATGCAAGTACCCAAAAACACACAAAGAAATTAAGAATTAAACTATGTAACAAATAAGTAAGCTAGGAGTATACGACTTGCTGCTGGCAGCTGCTTATATTATTAAAATATTAATTAGATGTTTTAACAAGATAAGACTGGAGACATGGGCATTGTAGTCAATAGACCAGTTGCATATGACTACAAACATAATGGTGTGGTGTCCCTGGACTCGTCATTAAAGTCGGGACCATACAGGAAGGTTACTTGAAATAAGTGGACAGGATACCCCGAGGTCATCCAGGTCAGGGTTCTGTGGAGATTATGATGATGTTTGCATTTGGTAGATTACATCAAAAAATAGATGCAGTCATATTGGGATTGTTGTGTATACAAAATACCCATGTATATGATGAGAAAAACTTATATTAGGGTACAGTTAATTTACTTTCGCTTTGTGTGGTAATAATCATTGTTATTACATAGGATCTATTTGTAAGAAATTATAGTCAGTATAACTTGAGGCCATAATATTACAGTAAGACCATGACAGTCTTTACTACAGCACAATTTATGTACAGAATACCATATACAGTTTTTAAATTGTCTCCATTAGTTACAAAGCAGTCTAAGAATAATTAAACACTGCCACAGTATACAGTGTCTCTGTGTATCATTTGTAGCATTTTATCCACTTTAAACACACTTCTTATAGTCCACAGAACATTACGAATGTTGGTATCTGAGGTAGCATTCTGCCAACAATTGATGTTAAAGCTACCCCACTAGGCATGCCACAGTTTGAATCTCTCCATGCTGCCAGAATGACCAATGCTCACATATATCATCAATTCAGTGAATGTTCTTTGTGTGACCGGTGATTTTACTGCATTTGGCACAATTCTCTGGATGAAGCAACAACTACTTTTGTGGCTGTAATTGCTGTCTGCCTCCACAACATATTGGAACTGGTAAATGAAACACACTTTCATTTTCACATAGTTCACTCAGGGGGTGACACAGTTGCTTTGCATCACCACCTACTACTGTTTTGCATGTTATTTATCACAAACAATCCTAGATGCACATACCACAAATAACTGCTTGGACTAGATAAATTAAGTTTATTCTTTACAACTTGCCTCACTTGTAGAACACTTTATATGTGTTAGGCCTCACTCACATGTAGTTTGATTTATGGCTCATCTAAAAATTCATCTGATTCCCTTTGTATTGTGATAAAATTTTCTATTCAATTCTAACTTTCTTTCTCTGTGTGGGGAGATGATTTGATTAATTTAAAGTGACGATATTTTGTCTCATTTCCACTCGGATGGGAACACAAGTTAATACATGAAGAGTTCTCTTCAACCACACTTAGCAAGACAATGCTACTCATTCATTTATTGATAGGTAAAAAAGTAACAGATTGCCAACCTGTGAACAACTCTTGAAGGGCACTAATGAGTGCAGAAATCAATCTCACTAAAGGAGACAAGAAATGAAACTTCCAATCATGGAAATTACAGAAAAATAAAATAGAAGTAAGATTTATTTATTTGAGACTTTTACACAGAATTCAATAGTACCTTCCATTCACTTATTTGTCCATGAAATGTTACTATAAGTGTATAATTTTTAATTACCTGGTTATCTTCAGCTAGTATTTTAAAGCCATAACTGTGTTTCTTCACGTATTCACATATCAGATAATATCATAGTTATTTTGGTGTGAGACTACTCATGGAAATAAGAAAACAGTCCAATTATTATGCACTGTTCAAAATTATGTATTTTGTTTAAATTTTAATCAGTAGCACATGTGGAACATTCCAAGTATCCTGCTATTATTTACTAATTAACACTAATTGACCAGTTTCTTATCACCTACTAGGTATAGGGCTGAAAAACAGATTACTCAGCTGAGTTATCTCACATATTACTTCATGTTCGTGGTATATAATTCTACATTTTTAACGTTCCAGGAAAAGTACACCTCATACCCAGTGACTCTGATGACTAACATCTCTGTACATTTTAATTAATAATATAAATTTCTTTACTATTGCTTTTACAGCTCCTATTCATTAACGAGAAAAAGTTATTTATACTTTACAAATCAATCTCAAAATAACTCACAAGATTGCATTTCACAAGATAAATTGCTTCTGCAGGACTTAGTTCTTTAATATTACTATCATAAGGTGAAAAGTTGACTTTAATCTACAGAATATCAATGAAATATTTTCACACAAAGATTGTGAATAAACATTGCTTTATAACTAGGGCTCCAGGCTAGAGTACACACACTTATTCTATTACTCAGCAAAGTTAAATTCGTATTTTCATAGCCATTTGTGACTGCATTACTCAATCATTCAAATCTCTGAGGAAACTGCTATTTATTTTTTAGCTAATGTAGATAACAGTAATCTTTGTTTTGGATAAGGTGGCATCTGCTCTACCTCATACATACTTCACAAAATTCTTACACACTTGTTTGCTTGCCTACCAACTATATTCAATTCCTTACGGAAGGTAGATGCTTTCATCCCCTCCAAAAATTCCATTCTCTCAACCAAACTGCATCCAATAACTTACTCAGGATGTGTCATTTGACGCTTATTCCCTTTTATGAATGTATCCTAAAACTAAAGTTGTTGCAATACCACACTTCATTCACTACAACAAGTGTGTACCCACTGGGTGACAGAAACTAGGCATCATTGTGTCCCAGTTACTTATAAAATATCATATTTACAAACACAGTGAAATATAACTGAAGTATGTCAGATACAAATAAGTTATTCATTTTATAGTAGTTATAAACTAGCTGTTCATTTTTATTTTGCCTTAGTTCTGTCATTGTTTGAGATGATCAAATAAGGTGCAGTTCCTGAGTCTGCTGTTTGCTTTTCATCTTTTAAGGGGAGCCAGAACGTTAAATTTAGCAAATGGAAGGAACATTTGTTCTAAAACCATTAAACATATTGGTCTGCAATTTGGACTACAAGTTCAGTGAATATTTCTCTACAAAGTTATAATGCCATGTTAAGAAATATTTATTGGTTATTGTTATACAATTTTTTTAAACAGATGCTTATTTTTTCTCTAAAATTTTGCACTTTTTCTTCTATAACTCTTGAATTATACAATATTTTTTTTACAATTTGTTATAAAAATGAAGGAAAAGAAGTATACAATATTTTGTATAAATTTCATTGATATACTGTTAGCAGTTTTTGAGAAAATGTTCCTCAAAGATGAAAATTTTAAAGTTATGGGACATAGCTTCCAAAGTTTTTTAATAATGGATTATCAGCATCCTCTTCTTTTTCCAGTGTTAGTTTCCTTTTCCCTGGTCTTTTCTTCCCTTTTGCTGCATGTTGTAGGCTTTTGTCTCTTCTTCCTGCACATATTAGTCTTTCTTCAACAATTAGGCACATTGTGGAAATGGTGTTGTGTCCTGGTTGGAAACGTAAATGTGTCAGCACATCACATTTGATGATGTTTCCTTCATTATATGTTGTCACTGCATCATACACTCCAAAATGCAATGTTTTTATCTGTACAAACACTCTTTTGGGAATCCTAATCCAAATTAAATTATTTACACTTTCATTTGGATTTTGTGTTTTTCCATGTAAACACTATTCCATTAAACTTGGCTGTGATAAATCTCTGAATATGGGCTTAATTACATCAATTACAGCATTTGGCAAACTGTTTTTATGGGCATATTCCTTTCCTGATTGGTACTTACACCATGAGTCATCACCTGTGGGGCAACGTGCATGTTGTGGGTGCTCATTTGTTGATGCAGCATGAAAAAATAATGCCCATACTGCTCTCCTCATATGCTCAATGCTTCTTGTATTTTGCCTAATTGCACACCAAGAAAATCTCTGCATGTGATTGGAGGCTTTCCCGGCATATGTGTTGTTTCCAGGGCTCTTGGGTGTCCAGCTGGATGCGATCATTGAAGACCCACAATATTTCAGCGAATAACCTTTCTGCTATCATCTGATTCCATCAGAACCACATGATGATGGCAGAAAAGTTATTTGCTGAACTATTGTGGGTCTTCAATGATCACATCCAGCTGGACACCCAAGAGCCCTGGAAACAATATCTCTGCAATCTATCAATTGCTTCATCTGTTAATCTTCCTCTTACTCCAAGGGTCTTACCATCACTAAGCTTCTGGGATCCTAATGTCTGCTTTAGTTTGCACAAGTGAGCCCCCATGTGCTTCTGCACATGTCCAATGCATTCCTGTCTTTTAATGTGAATTTCATTGCCATAAGGTTTGAGTTCCTCTACAGCTTTGTATCCCTTAGAATCACCATCTCCTAGATAGTTAGTGTATTGTACATTATACCACTCCTGTGATCTGGAAAAAATTGCTTTCACTCCCTCTACTTCCATCGCTCCACTCATGCCATGAAAATTTGCTTCACAACATTCACTATGTTTGTCCTTGGTATTGCCCTTACATCTACAATATTTTGAGAGAATAGCAACATCAATTACTTTGTGAATGTGTCCAGTGGTAGCTGTCACAACTCCATTTAGAGATTTATGACCTCTACATTGCCATGATCCTTCTAAAGAGTTAAATCTCTAAAATTCCCATTATCTGTGCAGCTTCTTCAACTGCTTTCTTCATTGTTGCTTAAGCAATATCTTCAGCAGAAGATCCCACCAATTCATTATAAAATCCAAACTTAGATGGTGGTTTTGGCAAGTTCATAATTTCACATAACGTTGTCCCTGCAGCACTGCCCTTGCCAATGCAACCCAAGCCATACACTAGCCTAACATTTATATCATACACCTTCTTTCCACTATTACCACTATGAGGAATACTGTTAGAATTAGAAAACAAAACTTCTGCCGCATATTTGTTACACTTCAATAACATTTTACATGCCAAACCAATGTGTGAAGTTATTTTCAATTCCAGTCCTCTTTCTTTGCAAACTTGGCATAGTACGTTACGTTTCAAAATATTGGAGAGCAAGGAAATGTTAATTATTTCATTCACATCATTACTGTCACTTTCAAAGTTTTCAAATTTTCTTTGCTGTCACAAAGTTTCTTGCTGGAAGAAGTTCTATCACATTCATTTGGAGTAGTCGGTGAAGCAGACTGAGCAGCATCTCTCTTCGAAACAACAAAATATTTCTTCTTCCATTCATTGCGCCTATTCTTAAACACTCAAATGCTGAAACAGGACATATTGATATCCACAAACCAAATACATAAAACAGGTACGACCAAACTTCGTCAGATATGCAAAACTGTACAGCTAAACAACACAAAGCAAACTCTACAAGCCAACACACATGGTACATCATTATGTTTACTGCTATGAACAGTCACGTATATCAGAGATAAAGCCATACAATGTTGGAAAACAAAACACTGTCTAATTCCACAAAGATACCCTGCTTACAGCCAGCAAGCGGCACCATCAGAGGTGACACTCCAAGTTGCTACAACCATTTACGAGAAGCGTCAAATTTGTAGCGATAAAAAACACACTTAGAATTCACTTAGAAGGGTGAAACTTGATTTGTTTTATTCAGAAAACTCCAAATAATTTTATAATGAAAAAAAAAGTTAATTTTGTCATTTTCATCGTTCTGGCTCCCCTTAATGGTTTACATGCACTTTGGGAAAGTATTTCTTAAGGTTGTAACGCCGGAAATGCATATCCTCCTATTTCCATCTATTATACTATAAATTTGTTTTCCTTATTTTTGTTACCTGAATATATAACATTTCAGTGTCTTCGTATATTGTAATTGTTTACTATTTATATGCATTTATGTCGATGTATAATTGGTTTGTTTCGTAAATATTATTTGTATTTTTACGCTGGGTCTTGCCTAGGTAAAACTGCTATCGAATGATTACGTCGATAGGTCGTGTGAAGAATCAAAGTGTGTAGGATCTTTGGTAGTGTTAACTCTGCCGTGTGGAGCGCGGGCTGAGCAGAGAGAGTCTGGCTGGAATAGCGAGTGGAGCAGGTGTGTTGTGTGAAGCTCCCGCAAGTTGCCGCGCTTTCGGGGTTTGGCAGCATGTAATTGCGCTCGACTTGCGATGATAGTTTCTGACATGGTGTCGCGGACAGGAAGTATTAGCTGCCGCACATCATGAGCCCGTTTTGCCTGGTGACCGTGTCAAGAAGAAGGCGCGCCAACATCCAGCTTCTGCAACAGCGACGGCTGACAATGAGTGACTGTCGCCACCTCCTCGATCGACGGCTTCAAACCTTCAATCAACCAACAAGGAAGACTGAAAGCACGTAAAGTTTTAGAACTGTTTGGCAGACCTCAGCTTTTCAAACTTTTAAAATTGTTGCATCACAAAATTACAGCTACTTAGCATGAACCTTTGTTGCTCATTGTCCCAATTGCATTACCAAGCAGGGTCTCTTCCTTTTCCGGAATGAACCCGAGTGTCATTCAAATTCAGATGCCAGCATTAAAATACAATCATTTCATTTCACTACTTTAATTTCAAAGTTCAGTTAAAGTATTCATGGCTGGCTACAATACTTAGATTACACAAGCACAAATTAAGAGTGCTAGCTTCAGAAAGAAAGCTCACTATTAACTTCAGTCACTAAATTAACTTTTGATTTTCCTGTTTTATTAATTCTTTTGCTAAATTAAGTCAGAGTGTAGCAAAATTTATTACTTCTGACAAACTTTCAGTTTTCACACTACACTTGTCAACCTTCAGTTGCCATGCTTCTAGTGCTAATTATATGTGTAATAATCTTTCTTTTTCAGTTACTATAGTAATTGTCCCTAGGACTGGCGAACGTAATTTCCCCCAAATCTCAAATATCTAATTACCGCTAGTTGATTGTTAACGTAACGGCCGCACATTTACTTTCTTTATTAACTTTACCCCTGTTTCAAAATTAATTTCCACCAGTTTCCTTTCATTTAGATGTAACCCTTTCCTCCCTCTTTACTGACAAATTAACCTCGGTGACGATTGCTTTACCCAAATTTCCATTAGGTACACGCGGTTTAATTTTTCACTGTCATTAAGGTCGATAAGTGAGGGGGAGGTTACAAGGTTATGGTGTCAATAGTGTCCTTTAACCTTCTAATGGTTGGATATGCTAACAAATAACTGCTTTGGAACTTAACTGCTGCCAACCAGTCTGCTTGTCCAAGAACTTGTGCCTGAAATATACTGGCTTTTATGACATAATCCTAAAGGAGGAAAAATTAATGTGGTGAAATAGATATTACAGAAAATGATAGAATTCCAGTTATAAATGGGGACAATATACTGGAATCTGCACTCATTCCTCAATCCTTTACCACCTAACAGCAGTCTCAGAGACTCTCGAAGGTTTGTTTTTAAATTTTTTCAGTTATCACACAAGTGACACCATGTATACTTTTCCCTTCTGCCACCAGTTTGTGCCATGTGCTCAGCAGCTCTAGATGTGTGCACTTGGTAATATTTTGTTTCATGCAGTCTGTGACTGTGTTAAATTATATATTTTTTTTTTGTTACATAACATTAGTTAAATTCTTTTTTTTTTTTTTTTTTTTCAGTAACAATGCCTCAAATGGGTAAAAATATAGTCTGATGGTTAGAGGAAGTTGACATAGATCCTGAAGACTTATTATCCATACAAGAACTTCCGAATGAAGACTGCAGTGATGTAGAAGATGTTCCAGTGGGTCACGTCATTGAAGATGAATGTCAGTCTGACTCAAAAGTTGAAGGTGATGGTCCTAAACCTCAACCATTGAAGAAGAGAACAACATTAGGACACTGATGGAGGATTCATCTTCTGATGATGATGTTCCACTGGGAAGATACTGCATCTATTTCATTAGTCTTCCCGGCCTCCTGTCTCAAGATCAAGGACTATGCACCATAACATCGTAGGGCTCCAACCTGGACACAAAAGTAATTTTCAGGATGTTCTGCATGAACAAACGTAGCCTCTGAGTTTATGTAGCTTATTTTTCTCTGAAAGTATGTCAGACAGAATAGTAAAGGATACTAATGCAAAAAATCAGAAAAATTTGACCTAATTACCAAGGGGAAACAACTATTTATCATATAGATGTAACTGAATTGAAAGCCTAACATCACTCAGAGCTCCCTGCCTTCCAAATTACTAACAATCATAACATAACAATACATACGTCTTATTACTCTATTCAGTTTCTTGCATCCCCTTTACCATCTCAGAGACTAACTGTTAAGCAGTCCAGTTTTACCTCTATCGAAGGTAGACAATGGCAACACAAAATGGAGTGAACATAAATACTGTGCCCATGGCTGTGACACTCATAGTAATGATCATATGCTGCTGTCCCTCACGAAACTGTTGTACATTTGAGAGCATTTGCTCTACTGAAATCTGACCTTCTTGCATGTCTGTTAACCATTTTAAGGGCAGGATTAGATTAGGATCCAATATTTCAGTTAGGTAAGACAAATTTCTTACTGGAAATATCCCTTGTGGCTTCTCTGGCCAATAATATTGCAATTGCATAAGGCTCAGTTTGGTTTCCTCTGTAACAGAGGCAGAGAGGTGAAAGATTGGCCCTGTTGTACTACAGTCTGTCCCATTATTAATTATTCCACTACTGTGCAGTTTCAATCAATTAGTTCCCATGAGCCTGCCCTGCTCATGGAAGTTTGCAGTTACTGTAGAATGTAGTTTATTCATCTCATAACATACAGTTACAAATCAAAGATTTTTGTACTGGAGACATGTCAAATTATTTTAAAAAATAAGGTTATAGTAATTAATATGTTTAAACAGACATTTCTGAATTTTTAGACATGGGCAATTTAACAAGAACATACATAACATTAATGGTCATTTTGCAACTTTCAGTACAATTTGAACAATATATTAACAATTTGTTACACAATACATAATGTTTGTTGTTTCCTTTCTTTTCAAATTTCCAAACTATCCTGCAAGAATTCTTCAATTGAATCATAACTTTTTTCCATTAGTGTATTAAATAACAATATTTTTAGTGGGCCGAACTCCATATTTAACAGATTTGTGTTATTTAATTTATTGTAAAATTTTAATCCCATGTATAGTGGTGTTTGAGTGTAAAGTTTAAAATTATGAGTGGGAAGTTGAAACTGTGGCTGTGGCGAGTACTGTAATTGTGGTTGAAATGAAAATTGTCAGGTGAGTTTTGATTTTTATATAAAAAAATAAAAATTTCAGAGATGTACAGAGAAGGAATGGTTAGTATTCTTAATTTTTTAAATAATGGGTAACATGATGTTCTTTTTTGGATTAAACACATGTTTCTTGTGATTCTCTTTTGAAGTGTAAGGAATCTCGGACTGTTCATAGAGTTTCCTCAGAAAATTATTCCATATCAAATTACATTTTCAAAGTAGCTGTGGTAGACTATCTTCCTGGTGTCCATAAGGCTGGAACCATATAAGACATTCATCACTTAAGCTAGGCTGTTTAGTTTGTTCACTAAGAAGTCTGTATGTGCCTTCCAATTTAAATTTTTGCTAAGATTTAGACCTAAGAAGTTTACATAACTTTCTTTAGTCATTTCCTGATCACTGTGCACTATTTCCAGAGGTCATGTGGATGATGTTTTAGCACTGAACTGCACTAATTGTGTTTTTATGATATTGAGTTTTAATCAATTTTTCTGAAACCATAATTCTAGGTTTCTGATTATATCTTCCACAGTATCATGAATTTTTTCTAAATTCTCTTTTTCAATTAAAGCCAAGGTGTCATCTGTGAATAAAATGGAGTGAACATCAATGCTTAAAGGCACATCATTTATGTACAGCAGAAAAAGATAAGGCCCTAAAATTGAACCCTGCAAGACCCCTGTACAAATCTTTTTCCAGTCCGAGAACTATTTTTTTTCCATTTGAATTTACAATAACTCTCTGTTTTCTTTCAGACAAATAAGATTTGAACCAATGTAATGCCCTGTCCATGGGCCCTTATCTCTCTAACTTGTATGGAAGTGGTAAGTGACTGAGTGAGTCAAAAGCTTTGGTCAAAACATGAAAAAGACCTACAACCTTTTTACCCTTGTCTAAAGCAAGACTTATCTTTTCAGTGAATTCCCTGTGAGCGTTTATTGTATTTTCCCCCTTTTGAAATCCAAATTGATTTTTAACTATAATATTGTTTTCTATAAGAAAGTTTTCAAGATGTTTTGCAACAACCCTTTCTATCACCTTAGCAAAAATTGGTTGTAAGGAAATAGGGCAGTAATTTCCCATATCATCTGGTGAGCTTTTCTTGAACAATGGTCTTATTTCACCATATTTTAACAAATCTGGGAAATATCCTTCCTCAAATGACTGATTAATAATTTTGGCCAGTGGATGAGAAATGATGCCATGAACAGTCTTGACTACAGTGGTTGGAATTTCATCCTACCCAACTGTTTTCTTGTTTTTTAAAGACACTACTGCATCTTCTACGTCTTTTTGGATAAATCTTTTGTATGTTTTATGGCTTGCATTTTGTCTGATTTTTACAAAGTTGACATCTACCTTGTCCTGGTGGGCTGTGACATGTACTTATGATTTTGCCACATTTATGAAAAATTCATTGAAACAGTTTGACATTTGAAACGGATCTATTATTATACCATTTTTATTAGGATGATTCCTTGGCACTTGTTCTTTACTTCCAATTCAGATTTGATGCCACCACACATTGCCTTTGATTTATTTTCATGTTTACTAACATACATGTTGTAAGCCTTTTTTCTTTTCTTGAATGTATTCTTATTCCCTGTTTATATACCACAACCATTTAGGAAGGTTTTGAATTTTTTTTCAATTGCCACACTGTTATCTAGAGGCCAGTTTATAATTCTTAGTTTGTTAGAAAATATATCTATATTTTTTTTCTAAAGTTCCTTTTAAAACATGTTTTCACATATTTTGGTTTCCCTATTTTTGGAAGCTCTAAGAGCAATGAACTGAATGTTCTGACATGCCTAAATCTACACAGAAGTTATTTCCATCCCCAGGTCAATAATTCATCAGAATATTGTCAATACATGTGTCAGAATATTGTCAATACATGTTTCAAAGTTGCTATTTCTTCTAGGACATTCAGCATAATTTAAATTATAGGCATATTTCTGAATTAAGTCACAAAAATTTACAGTGTCATTATTATTATTTAATACATTTATATTAAAGTCTATCTGCAGCTATAATTTTTTCTTCCTATCTTTCTGAAGTCTTTCTAATAAACATTTAAATTTGGATAAAAAGAATTTTTTGTTACAGCACTTCCAGGAATTCTGTACAGAGATACAATTACAATATTTAAATCAATTAGTTCCACAGCATAACTTTCAAAATTACCTTCTTCAATCAAACAATTGAATCAAATTCTTTCTTTAAAATTTATTGAGTCAGTTAGAAGCATGCAGCAGCCTCCACGAGATCTGTTACTTCTACAAAAACTACTGGAAACTGTAAAATGTTCAATTTTGTTTAGAATCCCTATACTGTCTTTTGTCAGTCAACATTCTCTAAAACATAGCCATTTTTAAATTTGAACATTCTGAAAGTGAAACTTAAAGTTCATCAATTTTGGAATAACTTGGGTTACAAAAATCTGCGGCTATACCACTACTACTTTGGTACTGTTCACAGAATAAACTCAGTACAGACCATGTTGCTGAAACTAGGGTTTTGGCTCCAGGATGTCCCTTGGGCAACCCTTATTTTCGATCCTACCAAATTACAACTGAATTTTGCACCTGGGTTGGGCAGTTGTAACCCTTTCCCCTTGACAGTGTTGGAGTTTGGTTCCTGACAACAACGCATGACTATCACTCTCACCTGAGATCCGCAACACTTCTTTTGTTGTAACTAAATTTATTGAGTCAGTTAGAAGCATGCAGCAGCCTCCACGAGATCTGTTACTTCTACAAAAACTACTGGAAACTGTAAAATGTTCAATTTTGTTTAGAATCCCTATACTGTCTTTTGTCAGTCAACATTCTCTAAAACATAGCCATTTTTAAATTTGAACATTCTGAAAGTGAAACTTAAAGTTCATCAATTTTGGAATAACTTGGGTTACAAAAATCTGCGGCTATACCACTACTACTTTGGTACTGTTCACAGAATAAACTCAGTACAGACCATGTTGCTGAAACTAGGGTTTTGGCTCCAGGATGTCCCTTGGGCAACCCTTATTTTCGATCCTACCAAATTACAACTGAATTTTGCACCTGGGTTGGGCAGTTGTAACCCTTTCCCCTTGACAGTGTTGGAGTTTGGTTCCTGACAACAACGCATGACTATCACTCTCACCTGAGATCCGCAACACTTCTTTTGTTGTAACTTTGACAAACTTCCAAAAGGTTTAACAACTGAATGTGCATTGGTGTAAGATGAAACACCTATACATGGGCATAAGGTGTAACATCTGGACTGGGCTCATTAACTGTTAACTGGAAACTGAAGCAGTGCAAACACCCATTTTATTCTCAACTGTTGGTATGTGTACTGTGGTAGTACTCTTTAGTTTTAAAAAAAATTGTAGGTGTGTTTTGCTGTGGGGATGTACTTATTGTGAGGGTATTATGTATTACGGTACTGTTTGATTTAAGAATTTTTGGTGTGCTAACTACGCATATTTTGTTTAACTGTGGGATGATAAATTATGGGACACTGACTATAGACAGAAAAAGTTGTTGCTCAACAAAGTGCAACTACTGTAATTTATGTGACACATCTAAGTCTGTTTAATTTCAGTAACAACCTGAGATGTCAAAGTGGTTTTATTACATATAAGTTATTTTGGTTTGTAGGGTTATTTACTAATTGAAATTTGATTATGTTCTAGTACATTGTTGCATGCTGTTTTGTTTAATATTTTTTTCATTCTTTTCCATTAAGTTTGTAGCAAAGTAATAAGATACAGCAGTCAAATTTGGGTTTTGTTTAAATGAAGAATTAGTTTGGTTGGTGATCCTTGTTCTAGACACTAGCCATCTGTTTAACATTCTGAGCATTGTTTACATCACATCTTGAACTCATTTGATTGGAGAAACTTTGTCTCATGTGTGTACAGTTGCAATAGCTTAGGCTATTCTGACCTCAAATGAGAAAAGTTGTTGACATCAAATGAAAAGTTGCATTCTTGAGAATACTACTATCTGTTTGTTTGTGTCAGGTTTTGTTCAAAAATTTAGTTTTGATTGTATTTAGTGTGTCTAACAAAGGGGTTGGGTTTTGATACAACTGGTCCTTGGTATTCAGATGTGTGTAAATAACAGGTGACTCAATGGGTAACTGTTTTGTTTCTTCACAGCGCATGGCAACTAGCTGGCAGGAGATTGGGGAGCAGTGCCAATAACCTGAGCTGCATCACTGCAGTGAGCTTTGGATGCACTTAACAAGACAGCAAAGGTGTTGTACACAAAAATGTGAGACCGCAAATGATAAAATAAATAAGCCATTACAAAATGAAAAAAATTGACCAGGGGCAAGTAAAACTCTTGCTCTGGGGGTTCCACATAAACTTCATAATGTAGGCTATACAGACAGTTCTTTTATCCTTGTAACTGAGAATCTTGATGATTTTTGTGAGTTATCAATAATGTTACTAGCAATACATCAATCCTGGAAACTCCAAAACTTCTGAGAATTTTTTTTTTAAGTTGCAAGACAATTATTTGTGTGTGTGTGTGTGTGTGTGTGTGTGTGTGTGTGTGTGTGTGTGTGTGTGTGTGTGTGTGTGTCTGTGCGTGTGAGATACAAGTGACATAAATTTCAAGCTGATACATCTATCCACTATTGGGCAACATGGTCCTAAGACGTAGATGGACAGACAGACAGTCAGAGAGCAAATTACTTTTTTTCATGTGATATAAATACAAATTAACAGTTTTCAGATTTTTCCCTTTAGTTGTAGTTGCTTCTTGCCAAATTTTATGATTACATGTCAGTTGTAAACACCCTATAGGTTTTGATGAGTGAGTTTGCAAGTATAGAAATATATGAAATTAATTGCCATGTCTTCTGTTGAATTGACTTATAAGCTTAATTTTTTTGCACTTCCATGTGTCCATAGGCTTATGGCATAAGTATCAACTTTATATGGGTGCCTGTCCCTGACAAAAAGGGTTTTTAACAGTCTGACAGATGGACAACAAAGTGATCCTGTTAAGGGTTCCATTTTTACTGACTAATGTACAGTATCCCAAAAAGACAATACACGTATAGAACTCTAAAAAACTGATTGTGGTACTTTGACAACAGAAGTTTAATTTTTCATTTTCATTTATTTATTGTGTTTGCCAGACAAATTGTACTCATGCATAAACACAAAAACATTGGTTTCCAGGGAGTCTATCAAGAATTTTCTTAAAATGTCAAGGGAAATGCAGATGCCAGTGAAATATTAAGCACATTCAGGGAGCAAACACCAGACCCCTGGAATGCCAAGAGCAGTTAGAAAACAGTGAGAGGAGATCACTACAATATAAAGACAGCTGATGGGTAATGTTATCAACTTCTTACATCCCAAAGGCTAGGTCCGAAAAGTTTGTAACTAGATGTCAAGGGACAGTGATGATGACTGAAACAACATCGCTGGTTACTATCAAACTCCAGTTTCTGGCCATTCAATGATTGTTCATGTTGAGTGCCTGAAGTCACTTTGTGGCACTCCAGATGTGTTGATGCAAGTATTGTCTTTAGATGAGGATAAAGCTGTGTGTAGAAGGAAGAAGGGGAATCACAAAAACCTAGAACAACCTGAGAATGAGATTCCATATGGATTAAGACCAAAAACGTAGAAGAGAATGGTTTACATTTAGGTTAGGATGTATATTGTTGAAAAGTTAATTTAAGTTTATATAGAGTGTTATTTAGAGATTAATATGGATGAATAAGTGATTAATGAATAGAGCAGAAATAGGGAGTATGACTTCTCATCTTATATGCATTGTTATACTTCTGTGCTCATTTTGCCATCTACCTCCTTAAATTCATTTTTTCATTTTCGACTAATTACCATTAACATGCATGAGTATAATCTGCATTTTCATAAAAGAGAAAGGTTGGCCCTCAGTTTTAAGGAATATAACAACAGATCTAATTTTATGTTTAGTTTTATGTATGCAATTGATTTTCTAATTTGTTTTGGCTATTCCTAATTATCTTTTCTTGTAGGGTAAAATCAGTAATTGTTTCATGAGTTACATTCTATTGCTGACTTACAAACAAATATAAATTTTGTACTAATTACAAACATTTGGAGGAACAACCACTATCATTCTTTAAGTATTTATTTGGCTCAATTCGAAAACATGTTAGCAAAGCCAGCCCTTATTTAATTCCAAAGTAATTACCAGTTTTGTTGAAAGTATTGTTTCTATAACTATATCTGTTAATTTCATCAGTTAAACAAGTAATTTGGCCTAACCCTTGTAGTAGAAGAAACTGTTAAAAAGATGGCATTTTTCTATGTATTCAGTTAATTGAATGAATTATGTTTTGTCATTTTTATAACTTAAACATTGAACAACTTATAGTTTCAGTGCCTATTATTGTGATAATATATAAAGGCCCAATTTTTGGCCCGAGACAGTCAGTCCATGGCTGATTTTCAGACATGGAAACTGTATTATTTAGGTCAACAACAATGCATCAACTTAACCATGAATTAAGTGCAGCACAAATAGGCCGTGTGTTAAAACAAAGATTCAATATCACTGTATTATTCTGCAAGAACTGTGAACTGTGTGGTTAGGTTTTTACTGCTCATAGATATTCAACAGTAAACTATTGTAGCTGATGTTTGCCTGCAACCTATTAATGAGACTTATCAAAATTTAGCAACAGTTAACTGACCATATTCACTTCATAATATTGGGGAGTTGTAAACAGAAAATGTAAAGAACTGTGAAATGCAACTGTGCAACTGTCAGCTACATCGATTACAGTAGTCAGTGTTGAACTTCCAACTTCCATTTTTTCAGCCAGTATAACAACACAGTACATAAACACCAAAGACTATCAATGAAGAACTAAAGTAGACAAATATCACAATTGGTACATGAGTTAGGTGTTTCAGGCTTGTGTTTTCTTTTGTATTTCTATGAGATGGCAGACTGGAGGGAAAAGATGGGAATTTTCTATTCTCAGGTCGCTGCTAGCTGAGGCAGAAATGAGGGGAGTCCTCATCTTAGCAGTGTTCCATCTTCTCATCAGGGGTATAATGGCTATGCTCAGGTACTACCAGTTGAAAATGGGGTATTTTTCATGAGACAGAAGGCTGTGGTACTCAGAAGCCAGTGTCAGGTATTGGTGCAGTGACATAAAAGAGACTGGTTGGACGCAGGGAGAAAAATAATAATAACAGTTTTTGGGAATGTAGGTGCTGGTGGCATCTGGTAACTGTATGGTACAGTAAAGAGAGAGAGAGTGCTATGAGGAAGAGGAATAAAGCCACATGGAGTGGCACACTTCACAGTTCACCAGTTTAGAGCTAGAGGTGTTGAATAACACATCCACTCTACAGAGATTAGCAATGGAGGTAACACAGTTGATAAAGACAATTGTAAACACTGTGAACAAGGACCTGAAAGCTATAGAGGTCTGGGTGGATACTTTATATCAGGCCTTAATATAGTCTTTAGCTGATAGCTTGAGGGATGCTCAGGCAGTAGTAGCAGAGTAGCTGGAAGTAGTTTTACATGCTACACCATGGGCAACTGAGGCCAGCTCTGTTAAAACCAGATTTCTTGTTAGGGCTGCAGAAAGTGCATAAGGAACTGCAGCCAGAATTATAACTTATCACCAAACCAGGTGAATCAAACCTACCACTTTATTACCACACAGAAACAGGTCAGAATAAAATGGCTCTAATAGGATAGTATGTATTAGTTCAGTTTCCAGTTAACAATTAGTACAAGTGTTTCACCATACACTCATACCCATTAAGATGGGGAACCTTGGAGAAGTTTGTGCATGTTAAAACAAAGACATATTGTTGATCTCAAAGGGTAGTGGCAGTCATGCAGTGATGTCACTCCCCATCACTGTCGAAGGGAAGGGTTACAGTCTGCCCAACCCAGGTGCTTCATACAGGCATCAACATATGCAACATTCAGTTGTATTTCAGTAAGACAGAAGGTCAGGATTGCTCAAGTGACATCCTGGAGTCACAACCCTATTTTCAGCAAGTTTGTCCACACTGGGTTTAGTCTGTAAACAATACCAAAATTTTAGCATCAAACTGCTATGAGCAGGGCAGGCTCATGGGAACTAACTGGTTAAAACTGCAGGGGAGTGGAATAATTAACGATGTGACTGAATGAGGAATAACAGGGACAATCTTCCACCTGTCAGCCTCTATTATAGGGGAAACCAAATTGAGTGTTATGCAGCCACAGTTATATTGGTCAGAGAATCCATTAGAAATTTCAGTTACCTAATTGGAACATTGAATTCTTATCCCATGGCCACACCCATGTTCTGGATTGTCTGAAATCTGTGCCAATACATGCACCTTGTAAACAGTCGTAAGTATGACGCTTCTCTGGTTGTTAGGTGGTCTGCTGCTGGCTATTACTTTGACCAAAACCTAAACATCATCATGCTTTCACTATACAAAGAATGATCTATTAGATTTCAGGTGTGAAGCCACAGAAACCCTGTTTTTTTCACCTGGCATTTTGGCTGCATACTCAGAAAATGGTTGAATGGTATACACTCAAAAAATCAGAAGAAGAAATAGAGTTTCTGCAGTTGCCTGCCTAATGTCTCATGGACCATAGTACCTGTAAGGAATGTAGCCTTAGATACCGCCATTAATTTCTTACTTCTCACAATATGTTTCATTTTGAAGTGACAGGCACCTTTATTACACATGTCATATTTATATAAGCTAATAACCACTTTTGTGGTTAAATTACACTGAGCTGCAAAACTGCCAACAGCAACACTTAGAACATAGTGTTCACTTTTTTAGAATTAACAGTAATTTCAAAGAAAATAGAATTCTATGAAAAATTCAAGAGGTTGATAAGCTGATGAATTATAAATGTTTAGCATGAATCACAATAAGCAGATGCCATTTCTGTTCTTAGTAGCACAATGTGAGCAAAATGGAACCTACAACCTCTACTTCCAGATGTAGTGAGAAAATGTGTGGAAATTTTATTCTCTGTTCACCCCACTGATCACTGAAAGCAGCAAACATGAAACAGTAGGAAATGTATAGTAAAGCAGATGATCTCAGAACATGGTTTCATCTACTCTGTTTTAACCTTGGCGTGCTCTGCTTAGAGAATGTTCTCCCTGGTTCTGGCTGAGCAATGTGGCACAGTCATTAACACACTGGACTCAAATTTTGGAGAATGATGGTTCAAACCCATGTCCACCTATCCTGATTTAGGTTTTCCATAATTTACCTAAATTGCTTCAGTCAAATACCCCCAGGATGGTTCCTTTGAAAGGGCACAGCTGACTTCCTTTCCCATCCTTCCCTAATCCAATGGGACTGATGACCTTGATGTTTGGTCCCCTCCTCAATTAACCAACCAACCTTAGTACTGGGGTCCATCATGTATCAATTTTCTAGATTAACCCTTTTCATCATTTTGACCGCCATTGAGGACTAACTGAAAACTTATTGCTTAAAAAGCCTAATTCACTTCCTCAAATATAAATCACCTTAATAATCTGACAGCATTTTAACCAGAGTGTCAACTACCAAGTTATCTTTTCACTTTGGTATTAATTTAAATTGTCCAACTACCAAATGAATTTCTCAGATGCTGTGTGAGTATAGATTTTATAAGATGGAATTACAGTTTTATGATCAAAAAGACATATTATAGAAACCTATAACTAGTTTCATAGCTTTACAGCCAGATAAAAGCTGTTTCCAAAAAAACACAGAGTATTATGTTTAGACGTATGGTATTGAAAATGAAGACACTGCACATCTAAAGCTACTTCTGTACTTTGTAACTCATGATATTTTGTGTGGCAGAGGGTACTTTGTGTACCACTATCACTGTCACTTCCCCCTTTCCTCTTCCAGTCATGAAAGGTTCAAGTGAAGAATGATTGTTGGTAAGCCTCTGTATGAGTTTGTAACTCTCTAACTTTACCGTCATGGTGTTTCTGCAACATATATGCTTGAGAAAGCAATATGCTTTTTGACTCATCTAAGAACATACACTCTAAGATATTTAACAGTAAACCACACTATGGTGTAGAATACCTCTCTGTTAGTGTCCATCACTGGAGTTAGCTGAACATCTCTATGATGCTTTTGTAGCTACTTAATGTACACTATGTGATCAAAAGTATCTGAACACCTGCAAAAACATATGTTTTTCGTATTAGGTGCATTGTGCTGCCACCTGCTGCCAGGTACTCCATATCAGTAACCTCACTAGTCATTAGACATTGTGAAAGAGCAGAATGGGGCACTCCGCAGAACTCACAGACTTCGAATGTGGTCAGGTGTTGGGTGTCGCTTGTGTCATACAGTACACAAGATTTCCACACTCCTAAACATCCCTAGGTCCACTGTTTCCAATGTAATAGTGAAGTGGCAATGTGAAGTGACACGTACAGCACAAAACTGTACAAGCTGACCTCATCTATTTACTGACAGTGACTGCCGACAGTTGAAGATGGTCATAATATGTAATAGGCAGATATCTATCCAGACCATCATAAAGGAATTCCAAACTGCATCAGGATCCACTGCAAGTACTACGACAGTTAAGCCGGAGGTGAGGAAACTTGAATGTCATGATCGAGCGGCTGCTCATAAGCCACACATCATGCCGGTAAATGCAAAACGACAACTCGCTTGGTGTCAGGAGCGTAAACATTGTACAATTAAATAGTGGAAAAACGTTGTGTGGAGTGATGGGTCATGGCACACAACATGGCAAATCTGATGACAGGGTGTGGGTATGGCGAATGCCGCCAACAGTAAAATTCGGAGCCGGTGGTATTATGGTGTGGTTGTGTTTTTCATGGAGGAGCCTTGCACCCTTTGTTGTTTCACATGGTGCTATCACAGCACAGGCCTGCAATGATGTTTCAAGCACCTTCTTGCTTCCCACTGTTGAAGAGCAATTCGGGGATGGCAATTGCATCTTTCAATATGATTGAGCACTCTGGCAGAGTGGTTACATGAAAATAACAGCCCTGCAATGAACTGGCCTGCACAAAGTCCTAACATGAGTCTTATAGAACAGCTTTGGAATGTTTTAGAACGCTGACTTCGTGCCAGGCCTCACCAACTGACATTGATACCTCTCCTCAGTGCAGCACTCCACAAAAAATGGGCTTCCATTCCCCAAGAAACCTTCCAGCACCTGACTGAATGTATGCCTGCAAGAGTGGAAGCTGTGATCAAAGCTGAGTGTGGGCCAACACCATATTGAATTCCAGCGTTACTGATCGAGAGCACCTTGAACTTGTCAGTCATTTTCAGCCAGGTGTCCAAATACTTTTGGTCACATAGTGTACCTTGTCTGTTTCCTCTCATATCTGGTACAGATCCCAGACTGAGCAGTTTACAGGCATTGGTTGAATGAGTTCTATGAACTACCTCATTTGTGGGTGCACTACACTACCTGAGGATTCTTCCAAAAATCTTTCTGGCATTTGTTCTACCCGTGACAAGATTTAGCTAGTTAGTTACATGTTCCATTGACCAATAGCACGGAAAAACCGTTATGATGTGGAACGTAGCAAATGCACAAGAAATGCACACAGAAAAAAAGTGTCTTTTTTATTTATTTATTTATTTATTTTTTATTTATTTTTATTTTTTATTTTTTTACTCTATAGTGTCATACCTAAATATTTCTATTATCTATCCCATTCCCTTTAATGGTACAAAATGCATATATTACATCTCCAGATTTATTTACTCATATTCAGGAATTCATCTATAGTATAGAAAGTGCTGTCAAGGAGGTATGATTTCAGCTTGTTTTTGAAACTATTACTGCTGTGTGTCAGACATTGTATTTATCTGGTAATTTATCAAAAAGTTTTATAGCAGCATATTTTACCTCTTTCTGTTCCAAAAACAGGTTAAGTAAAGGATAGTGTAGGTCTTTCTTTTCTCTGGTATTGTAATCATGAATGTTGCTGTTGATTTTAAACTGGTTCATGTTGTTGAGAAAAAAATTCATTACTGAGTAAATGTACTGTGAAGCAGTTATATGAATTCCTAACCTTTTAAACAGATGCCTACAAGATGTGCAACTATGAACCACACACATTATTCTAACTACTTTCTTTTGAACAGTGAATACTTTTTGCCTAAGTGTTGAGTTGACCCAGAATATTATTCTGTATGACATCAGAGAGTGGAAGTATGCAAAGTATGTTAGCTTACTAATTTCTACATCCTCAAAATTGGCAATTACTCTGATTGCAAAAGTTACTGAACCTAGTCGCTTTACGAGATCCAAAATATGACTTTTCCAATTAAGATTCTCATCTATATGTACACCCAAAAATTTAGTATGCTCTACCCTGGCTACCGACTTCTTTTGACGTGTTATGTTTATTGAAGAAATTATACTATTTGCACTATAAAATTGGATGTACTGTGTTTTTTCAAAGTTCAGAGAAAGCCCATTCACAGAAAACCAATTAATAACTTTTCCAAAGACCTTATTTGTATCATTTTCTATCAGACTTTCTTTTACTGGATTAATAATTATGCTTGTATCATCAGCAAACAGTGTCAGTTCAGCATCTTGTTTCACATAAGAAGGGAGGTCATTCATATATATCAAGAAAAGGAGGGGACCCTCGACCAAACATTGTGGAACACCTAATGTAATTTCACCTGAGTTAGATGAAGTGGCAAACTCCTTTCAATCACTTGAAGCATATAAAGAGACTTTTTTCTTCCTGTTCTGTAGATATGACTTAAACCACTCATATACTTTTCCATTTATACCATAGAATTGTAATTTCTCTAACATCATGTCATTGTTCACACAATCAAATGCTTTGGATATGTGACACGATATTCCTACTGGTAACATTTCACTTTTTAAAGACTCTATTATGCGGACCGTGATATTGTATATTGCTGTCTCGGTGGAACAGCATTTCTGAAATCCAAACTGTGATTTACCAAGTATCCCATTAGTGTTGAGATGACTAACCACTCTTGAGTACATTACTTTCTCAAAGATTTTTGAAAATGCTGTAAGCAAGCATACTGGCCAGTAATTATTGACATCTGTGGTTTCCCCCTTTTTGTAGAGAGGCCTGACAATGGCATATTTTAACCTGTATGGAAAAATACCCTGACTCAGTGCTGCATTACATATGTGACTCAAAACATCAGCTGTAATTACCTCACATTGTTTTAATGATTTGTTAGAGATGTCATCTACTCCAACAGAACATTTATTTTTCAAAGATTTAATAATTTTCCTTATTTCACAAGAGGATGTTGGATGAAACTTAATCTGACTAAAATTTTTCAAAACTGACTCTTCCATGTACTACCTGTCTTTTTCTTTTGAACTATTCTAACCAATTTTTTCTCCTAAACTTAAGAAGTGATTGTTAAATACATTGGCTACCTGTGTACTGTTGGTTAATATGGTGTCATTCTCTTTAACAGTAATACTACCTACTAGTCATTCCACTTTAAATTGCTATTCTGTTTATGTACACTCAGGGTATTTTATGGATGTCACTGCTTCCATTGGCTGTTCTACAATTGTGTAATCATATAATAATGAGTCTTTTAGCATATTTGTTCTTATTAGTTGCATTTGTTTATGTTGAGGATCGAGTGCCAATATATGTGTCAGTCATTGATTCCCTGCTGGTCTCCCTGCATTTCACTATAATTTTCTAGCATTGCAACTTTTCTATATACAATGGTATCATCCACAAAACTACAATGGAACTTGTTGTGTTGGCAGAAGAGCCAACACCGTGTTATGAATGGAGGCCGAAATGCACGCATTTTAGCTCACGCAGGCTGGCGTGAGGAGGGAAGAACTATATGGACGTGAGGTCTGGAACATGACAAGGAATGAGAGTTCAGAAAGCGGACGTAATTAGTTTGATACTTAACTTTAATCCATTAATGTTGAACGTCACTCTTGACGGTACATGATTCACAATCTTATCTGTTCAGAAGACATATAGTAAATGAATATGGCGCCTCGCTAGGTCGTAGCAAATGACGTAGCTGAAGGCTATGCTAAACTGTCGTCTTGGCAAATGAGAGCGTCTGTATATAGTGAACCATCACTAGCAAAGTTGGCTGTACAACTGAGGCGAGTGCTAAGGAGTCTCTCTAGACTAGACCTGCCGTGTAGCGGCGCTCGGTCTGCAATCACTGATGGTGGCGACACGCGGGTCCAACAAATACTACCGGACTGCGGCCTGTTTAAAGGCTACCACCTAGCAAATGTGGTGTCTGGCGGTGACACCACAGAACTGAACTTTCCTGAGCCTTGTGCACCTCCTATTTATACGTTTTTAACAATGAAGACAAAAAACTACAGTCCAAACATTATTATGAGTAACTATCCACAAAACCTTGTGTATTTTATGCTGAAACTTGCATATACAATATATAAGATTCTTAGATAAAATATAAATCATATTATATAAAATACTGAAAAACAATAATCCTAACCTGATTTTTCTTAACCCTTAACCTGCAACATCTCTGAAATGTGTGTAACTAGAAACATGCAGTCTCTCAGACCACCTAATATTTTATATCATAAAACTCCACATAAGTTAACAGAAATCAAGTAAATAGTCAGTTAATTCATGTTACAAGTAAATTTAATACTTTTCAGCCCATATAAACACTAACATGAAATATCACAAGTACGTGCAGTCATTCAGTGTCAGATTTCATATGATTTTCGCCATTGTTATACCAGACGATATATTCCTAAATATAAAAAAATATTGCAGAAAATCTAAAAAAAGATAATAATTAACTGAACTGAAATATTAAATCACATCTCTTTTGCACAGTCGACACACATCTTTCTGCCGCATTCCAGCCAAACTGGGTGACCACATTTGAAACACTTCTACACTATTTTGTTATTCTTGGACACAGGGCACTTCATACATGTCTTCCTTTTGTTCATTCTATCACTTGATATGCCTCTGCTTGATTGCTGAGTGTCTCCCAGAACTTTTTGGATCATTTCCTTAATATTTCTAGGTAAATTTTGAGTTTACAGGCGTCTTCTTAGATGTGGCACTATCAGCTCCATGGCCAGACTTTTGGTGAATCTGAAATGAGTTAGTGTGGGGTTACCTCTGTAGCACAAATAGAGAACAAAACTGTTCATGCTACTGATGTTTACAAGTGTGTAAAAGACTGCCATTGGCCATCACCTTGTATGTCTGTTTGACGAATAATTGGCACGTTTCATGTCGAGCAAATCTACTCCAGATTTTGTTGCATTGTAGTAACAAATAATTTCTGGCTTACTTTTTATGGTATCATTTTCAGTGGAATGATGCACTGAAGACACATAAATTAATGCCTTGATTCTCTTAGACACAAATGAAACAGTATTGTATTCTCAGAGAATTCATATAGTCCTGGCCAAACTGGCCTACATTTATCACCCAAAAACTCCTGGGGAATTTCGTGTTTGTTCTTTCTGACCGTTCCTAGGTATGTTAGACCTCTCTTCCTTAGCTCACAAATGAGTTCTATAAATGTAAACCAGTTGTCAGCGGTAATGTTTCTGTAACTTCCTTCTATTGGTTTGCACAGACGTAAAAAAGCCTGAGTCAGTTTGGCAAGCTTTTTCCCTTCTTCTGACAGGCCACATCCATCACTATCTTTCCCTGAATATAGCTAGGCATTGAAGAAGTAAGCACTTCCAGAGTCTGCCAGGCATATAAATGCGGAAAGGAAATTTTCCCCTGAATGGTACTAACATTTCATCCACTGTAATGTTGCTTTTCACATGGCATAATTGCTGAGAATTGAAAATGAATTTCTCAAAAATGTTTGATATTGCGGTTGTGCCATCTGACTTCTTTCTTTTGTCTCTGGTAGTCACATTCTCAACTCTCAGGTTGCTTAGAACACATCTTTGCAAGATGATTTGAAATTGATGTCATCATTAAAATGTCTATGAAATCTTTGATTTCAACGTTGTCAGTATCTCTGTAATTAGACGGATTAGTTATTTCCTGCAATTTTGCCCTTATTGCATTGAGTTTCACATTTGTATGTAAAACTATTTCATCTATCATGTCATCATGAAATAAATTCTCCCATATTTGAGATTTAGTAGGACTTTGTCCCAAATTTTGACTTTTGTCTTTTAGTTTAGGCATTCCTCCTTTCAGAATGTTGTGCTCTAGTGGTGTTCTCGTTCTAACAGACTCAGAATGTTCCCTTTGGAAGTTATTTTTACCATAAAAGTACTGTGTTTGCTGTGAGGTATTATCTGTAGTATAGACCGCTCCAGCTCTTCTTCCAATAAAACATTTTCTTCACTAGTATCACTCTCAGTTTCATAGTGACTAACACCTATCATGAAATATGGATCATCATCAGAATTGGCAAATGTGTCAGCATCGATCCCATTTTCCTCTTCATCTAAATACCGTAACTGCGCTTGCACCCAAGCTTCCAAATCTGCATTAGCTGCAGATATGTTACTCTTCTTAGAAAGTCGATTCATGTTATACCTGAAATACGACATAAATTCACTCATAGAAGAAGACGCTATAAAATAACAGCCACTAAAAGCAGAATGTGTCGTAATTAGAAACATGTGGTCTATTGGACCTACCAAATTCTTGAACGTAATACGAAACATGTGGTACCTTAGGCACACAACTTCGCTCACTCCACTAAACAATACTCTGTATGTCTTCACTGGCAAAGTAAAACTGATTGTTGACTGCTACTTTACACGTGGCAAGTATTGTGGTGGAGGTACTGAGAAAGTGAAGCCACCCTTTTTTGCAGTGCTGCCACACTCTACATTTAAAGTAACAAGGGGTCTGAGAGACCGATGTTTCAGGTTAAGGGCTAATTATTCATTAGTGAATGCAAAATATTGTGAACATATATTTGACAAACATGACATACAAGTAAACTAATGAAATAATAAATTTTATGAGATTTAATGTTTTACACATTATATACAATGGAATTACAAAACTTTCAATGAATTGTCTCTTTGGAGACTATTTCATTAGGGTATTGAAACAGGAATGTAAAACAAGGGGTTGTTTTATTTCAAAATACTGCATCTGTGTGACTGCCCTGACCAAAACCCAGAGTTATGTTTCACATGGCTGATGTTCTTGGAATCCTTGCGAGTTGAAAGGAGGAGGTCATTCTGTTCAAGATACTTCATTGCATTTGAGCTCAGAATATGTTCTAAGATTCAACAACAAATTGACAACAAGGATATTGGGCAGTAGTTTATTTGGATAATTTCTGCTACCCTTCTTGTAAGTAGGTGTGGCCTTTGCTTTCTTTCAAATACTGAGCATAGTTTCTCATTTGATGGGTCTATGATGGATTGTAGTTAGAAGAGAGGCTAACTCAGTCACTAATTCAGTACTGAATCTCACAGGATTTTCATTGGGATCTGGAGCTTTGTTCAATTTTAATGATTTCAGCTGTTTACCAACACCACTGATGTTAACACTTGCTTCATTCATCTTTTCAGTGATACAAGGATTAAATTGGAGCAGTTTTCCTGGGGTGAATCCATATATTTTCCCGGCATCTTTTATGTTTATTTGTTTTCATGGGTATGTTGCCGGATATGGTCATCTTCACTACACGATATTTCAGTGATCCACCCAGCCACCATCTTTAACTGCGATCACTGAGTACACAATCATGCCGGCGTGACTGTGTACTCAGCGATTGCATCTGAAGGTGGTAGCCAGATGGATCACCAAAATATCATGTAGTGAAGATAACCTTATCCTACAGCAACCCGTGAAGAGAATAATTTTACTGGGCTTTCCATTTTAAATGAATGTTTGAAAATTGAGTGAAGTGTTTCAGCTTTTGCTTTGCTACCCTTGATTTCAGTTCCTGTCTCATTCACAAGTGACTAGACATTAACTTTGGTTCCATTAACAGCCTTTATGTGCAACCAGAATTTCTTTGGGCCTTATGAAGAATCAAATGGCTCTAAGCACTATGGAACTTAATATCTGAGGTCACCGTCCCCTAGACTTAGAACAACTTAAACCAATTGACATCGCCCACATCAACACATGAGTCAGGATTGGAACCTGTGACCGTAGCAGCAGAGTGGTTCCAGACTGAAGTACTTAGAACCGCTCGTGCCACAATGGCCGGCTGAAGGATCACTCAACAATATTTTGCTACAGTAGTCACTGAAGGCTTCAGGCATTGGTAACTTGACATCCAAATGCTTTTCATTCAGTATCTCTCTGTCTATAGTCATATGCTTTGTTTTTCATCTATTACAGAGTAGTCTCTGATTCTTTTTTTGCAATGACTGTATATGATGGGGGGTCCCTCCCAATATGAACTGTACTACTGGGTACATATCTATCCAGTGTATGCTCAACTATTCTTTTAAACTTAAGCCATAGTTCCTCCACACACTCCTGCCTGTGCTGAAAGTTTTAAGTTCCTCATTGAGATGTGACACAATTAGTTTTTTTATCTAATTTACTTAACATATATATTTTTCTATTTATTTTAGTTGTCCTTTTTTATCTGGGTAATCAGTGCTGTTACAACCATGTCATGCTCAATGATACAAAGGGTACTAGGAATATTTTGCTTTTTAGCTTTATTTATTTAATTTTTTGCAGTAATTTCTGTAACAATGAATATAACTCTCTATCCCCTGACACCAGTCGTTAAACCAGTTTTCCCAAGTTTATCTTGGTAGTAAGGCACACTCATTGTCCCAAGCCATCAGGAAGCCCTCATCACTTGAAAACTACACTCCTTTCAGCTTCATTCTCACATTCGGGAACAGTGCAAAGTGACAAGGAGAAAGGTCTGGACTGTAAGGAGAGTGCTCAGGAAGTTTCAGCCCTGTACCCAGCAAATATATTGGTGCATGCTTTCACATGGTGAGCTGGAGCATTGTTGTGATGGAGGAACCTAGCGTCCATTCTTGACTTTGGTCACAGGTTCTCCAAAGACTGGATTACTCTGGGCAGGCGCCGCTCAGTGTAACACCTATCTGTGACCATCTTTTTTGTTGCCAAAACAATACACTCCACAATTCCACTCGATTATTTAAAAAAAGAAAGGAAAAAAAACAGCTATCATTTTCTTCTTTAGTGATTAGAATTCTCTGACAGCTATGGGTATGTCATCATCTTCAAAGACCCAAACTTTGTTTTGAGTCTTAGTTGGCACATCATAATAGTGCAGCCAAGTCTTGTCACCTGTCACAATGTTATTCACATATTGAGATTGCCCCTTAGAAAACTTGTTTATCATCTCTCAGCATCAAGTCCCAAGTCATGTCATCTGCTCTTTCATCAGTCTATGTGGCACCCAGAGACAACAAAGTTCCTTTACTTGCAAATCGTCATTCAGAATCAAACAAATTGCTGGTGCATTTAGTCCTAAGATATACTTTACCTGTATACAGATCACTCACATTTCTTTGTCTAGCATTTTCCTCACAGCATCAATGTTTTCCTCACAGCATCAATGTTTTCCTCCCTAACTGATGGTTGTGGCCTTTCTATCCTCTCAGCGTCCTCCATAGTGAAATTTTCTCTTTGGAATTGTCTGTACTACCTGAATGTAGTTATACTATGTGGACACACATCACTGAGTGCAAGAATCATTTCTTCAAAGCACTGGCCTATGTTAAAAACCACACACAAAGCCATAAATTGCCCAAATCTCACTGACCATGATGCCATAGGAAGCACTTCATACTGATGATGATGTCGGGTGACGAGGGCCTCCCGTCGGGTAGACCGCTCGCCCGGTGCAAGTCTTTCAATTTGACGCCACTTTGGTGATTTGCGCACCAATGGGGATGAAATGATGATGATTAGGACAACACAACACCCAGTCCCTGAGCAGAGAAAATCTCCGACCCAGCCGGGAATCGAACCCGGGCACTTAGGATTGACAGTCTGTCGCGCTGACCACTCAGCTACCGGGGGCGGACACTTCATACTAACCATGCTAGTGAAAAACTGCACCCACAGACTTGGCACAATGACTACAACACAAGTATGAAGTAATCTCAGAACACAGCAACAATCAGCCTTGTGTGACTTATTGTTGTGTCATATTGCAAAACTTTCCTAGTACCCTTTGTATGAGTGGACATTCTCAAAGAGGCCAGATCTGTTTCTTTCCATTAGATCCAATATATTTCCATCATTCGGGGGGTTCCAAACTATCTGTTCTAAGAAGTTTTCAGAGAAGGCCTTCAGTATATTTATACAGGATGTCTTATCATGCCCACCACTAAGAAAACTGTAATTTTCCCAGTTGATTGTTGGATCCATAAAGTTTGCACTGATGATTACAGTATGATTGCAGAACTTATGTGCAAGCAATCTGAGGTTTCCTTTTAAGTTTTTGGTTTTTTCAGGAATGAGTGTGGTGGACAACAGAGGAATCCAGTTTACATTTTGTGTCCACCCCTGACACCTGAGTCTTGTTCAAACAATCTCACATGCAGCTTCAATTTCTGTCTCGGTGGATTTTAGTTTCTTGTCTATTGCCACAAATACACCACCTCCATATCCCATTAGCCTATCCTTTCTATACATTCTCATATCTTCTCCCAAAATGTCACTGCTATCGATTTCAAGTTTCAACCAGCTTTCTGTACCTAGTATTACGTAAGCTTCACTACTTTCCAAGAGCGCTTCAAACTGTGGAATTTTCTTGTGAATGTTTTGGCAGTTAACTACTAATATTTAATACTCTCATATGTGTAGGGTAGGGGGCATCCTGTTGGATCTTATACTAATTCTTCTGGATCTCTTCCAACTGTCATTATCTGGATTGGACGGGGAGTCGCCTAAATAAAAAAAGCCTTATGTGCATCCTACATACAGTCAGCTACCTGGGTAGCAGCCTCTGATGTGCACTGCAGGCCTCACCCACTTAGAGGAATCCTACAGCTCTCCACCCTGAGACAGAAGTCCAGGAAGTTGGAGCCTAGCTTCTCACAGAGCCTTTGAGGTCACTGGTGCAGTCCATCCACTCAAATCAGAACTAGGAGGCCATGATCAGTCCTAGGAACAATGATGCAAATTGTGTTATTTGATGTAACTATGTGTGCAAGGCTTGTCCTCTCAACAGTCATTGCCAATCAATGGAATGGCCCAAGTAAGACCTCAGAAACAAGATGTCAGGCATCATTTGTTCCTGTGTGTGCCACAATCTGCAGTTGGGTACATCCATTTTCTCAATGATTAATGGAGTAGCCACTTCAGCACACTGAATGTGGCACCCAGCCATAAACACAGAGTGCACCTCATGTTCTTTCCCGTCCCTTGTCACCATCTCCCTATGGGGCACCATTGTTCATCATACATTTGAACTGCAGATGATAAATAGACCCCTATCCTCTTACATTTGCCTCCTCTTGACACAGGATAAAATACTAAGAAACTGTCCAAATAGGCCTCAGAAGTTCCAATGGTACCAACCAATTGTCAAGTCATCCTCAATGAACAGGCATCACTGAATGTGAACATGGAGGGGCATTTAGGCTGCACATAGCTCTATCAGCCATTGTCAGCTTTTATGACCAAAGCCACTGTTTCTCAATCAGTTAGCCTCTCACAAGGACTGAGTGCAACCCACTTGCCAACAGCACTTGGCAGATCCAGATGGTGATCTATCCAGGTGGTAGCCAAGCCTGACAGCACTTCATGTCATTGATCTGAAGGAAACCAATGTTACCACTGTGGCAGAGCCATTGGCAGGGGGTAAAATAGGTTACCCCAAAACAGATGAAGTGAGTCCCACCGGCTCTGTTTCTGTTTTCATGAAAGACAGCACCTCAAACTTGTGGGTCGAGAGGATCGGTATACCTGAGTCCTCCCTGGTCTCTGTCTATCCTGAACAGGATGCCTAAATGCACATTGACATGCCACTTATAGCCAGGTGGATGAGTAATATTAGATCCTGTACTTCTTGCAGAGGAGACAGAATCCAAAGGAGAGGGTAGTACTTGAGGTATCTTTGGTACTCGTACTACTGGTGCATGACTCAGAGTTCTTCCAACACACCCATTCACAGCAGTTGCTAATGGTTTGAAAGTTGTCAGGGTAATTTCCAGTTGCTTACAAACATCAAACAAATCCTGTGTTTGAGAAAAGAATTCACAGTGAGGCTGCATTGTGGCTGGTGCAAAGTATTAGAGGACAGTAACCAAATAACTTTAAACTAAGCCTGTTGACTATCATTTCATCTGTTGAGCTATGAAATAATTTCTATTAAGGCAACAGAAAAATCTGTGGTAAAAATTATTAGTTTCTTAACAATTTTTGAGGGCATTGTCAATCTTATATCTATTTCTGAGCTCTTTTGAAGTCGATCTGCCATTTCAGTTCAAAGTGCTCCTGTGCATGTGCAGATGTAACTGACTACCACGCAAGAGAAATCCCATTTCAATGACAAATCATATTATGCTTAAGCTTTCTAGCAAATCTACACAGCTTCCCTCAGGTAGAGTTAACATGTCTTCAGAATGAGGCTGGAAAAGTGCTATAATATTTCAATCAACATATTTGTGTGATTTTTTTTTTTTGTTGTGAAAGTAAATAAGTCACAATTATGTGTATACTTTAGTGTGAAAACCTGTGAAATTGTGCCTGTCTGCATGCTGATAGTATGTGCCAGATAAAATTTATCTTCAGCGTGTCACAAATAATAAAACAATACTGAAAATTTGTTTTGTTTCTGATTTGAGTTGTTGAGAAATGTGAAATAATCATTTAAATGCAGTGCATCCAGTTTCCCCCTCTTCCCCTTGCTCCTGCTCTGACAACATGGCCTGGTGCTGGGGAATTGAGCAGTGGAGCTGAGTGCTATACCACTCGTGCCAGGCATGGCCTGTAAGCCAAAATTTTGGCCCCCCCCCCTGAATTAGAGTATGCACAGCATAATAGCAACTTCCATAAATTCTCAAAAATGTTTGTTCATTTGCACTGAAATTCCAGGTTATCTATTTTTTGGCTGTAAAATTAAGTCTCAAAAGCTGGTTTGTTATGAGATAAGTTATCCACAACACTTGTACAAATAACTTACAAATATTCTCAAAAATAGATCTGTAGTTTTGTAAAGATTCAAAAAATCTCAAAAATATCCTGTTTCTTGCTTAATTATACACTGAAATCAGAGAACGGTGCTGTATCATGGTACTCACAAATATCCAGAATTTCACAATATAATTGATGCAATCAGTGAAAGGTTAAGTGGAAGCAATGCAAATAATACACTCCTGGAAATGGAAAAAAGAACACATTGACACCGGTGTGTCAGACCCACCATACTTGCTCCGGACACTGCGAGAGGGCTGTACAAGCAATGATCACACGCACGGCACAGCGGACACACCAGGAACCGCGGTGTTGGCCGTCGAATGGCGCTAGCTGCGCAGCATTTGTGCACCGCCGCCGTCAGTGTCAGCCAGTTTGCTGTGGCATACGGAGCTCCATCGCAGTCTTTAACACTGGTAGCATGCCGCGACAGCGTGGACGTGAACCATATGTGCAGTTGACGGACTTTGAGCGAGGGCGTATAGTGGGCATGCGGGAGGCCGGGTGGACGTACCGCCGAATTGCTCATCACATGGGGCGTGAGGTCTGCACAGTACATCGATGTTGTCGCCAGTGGTCGGCGGAAGGTGCACGTGCCCGTCGACCTGGGACCGGACCGCAGCGACGCACGAATGCACGCCAAGACCGTAGGATCCTACGCAGTGCCGTAGGGGACCGCACCGCCAGTTCCCAGCAAATTAGGGACACTGTTGCTCCTGGGGTATCGGCGAGGACCATTCGCAACCGTCTCCATGAAGCTGGGCTACGGTCCCGCACACCGTTAGGCCGTCTTCCGCTCACGCCCCAACATCGTGCAGCCCGCCTCCAGTGGTGTCGCGACAGGCGTGAATGGAGGGACGAATGGAGATGTGTCGTCTTCAGCGATGAGAGTCGCTTCTGCCTTGGTGCCAATGATGGTCGTATGCGTGTTTGGCGCCGTGCAGGTGAGCGCCACAATCAGGACTGCATACGACTGAGGCACACAGGGCCAACACCCGGCATCATGGTGTGGGGAGCGATCTCCTACACTGGCCGTACACCACTGGTGATCGTCGAGGGGACACTGAATAGTGCACGGTACATCCAAACCGTCATCGAACCCGTCGTTCTACCATTCCTAGACCGGCAAGGGAACTTGCTGTTCCAACAGGACAATGCACGTCCGCATGTATCCCGTGCCACCCAACGTGCTCTAGAAGGTGTAAGTCAACTACCCTGGCCAGCAAGATCTCCGGATCTGTCCCCCATTGAGCATGTTTGGGACTGGATGAAGCGTCGTCTCATGCGGTCTGCACGTCCAGCACGAACGCTGGTCCAACTGAGGTGCCAGGTGGAAATTGCATGGCAAGCCATTCCACAGGACTACATCCAGCATCTCTACGATCGTCTCCATGGGAGAATAGCAGCCTGCATTGCTGCGAAAGGTGGATATACACTGTACTAGTGCCGACATTGTGCATGCTCTGTTGCCTGTGTCTATGTGCCTGTGGTTCTGTCAGTGTGATCATGTGATTTATCTGACCCCAGGAATGTGTCAATAAAGTTTCCCCTTCCTGGGACAATGAATTCACGGTGTTCTTATTTCAATTTCCATATATATATATATATATATATATATATATATATATATATATATATATATATATATATATGATGGTACGGTCAGTATTTTGGTCAGTAATTTTCAGCTTTTTAAAATGAACTCTGCAACAAGCCCTACCATGAGAAATTCTTAAGAGGCACCTGCTGGCCTTATTTTGCTGAACAAAGATTTTCTTTGCCCCCGGTGAGTTGACCCAATGCTACAGTCCATATGTTAAGTGTGTACAGATGAAGGTATAAAATTAAGTAGGTAAAATATTATCACTAACGCAAGTTCTAAGTTTACCCAATAAGTAAGTGACTCTTGCTAGCTTTGTGAATATAGAATTCGTTTGTGTGTCCCAAGTTAGTCTTGAGTCAAGGTGAATACTGAGGAGCCTTGCTGATTTATTATCTGTTTCTATATTACATAGACTTAAGAGAATTTTTATTGTTTCGTCATGATACTTTCTTAACTCATTGATTTCAAATCAGTCATTAGCTGCTCTTATTTGTTCTTTGTTTTGGGTTTTAATGTATCTAAGTTCAATCTTGGGCAGGAGAAAGAAAACTGGTATTCTATGGGTTGGAGCAAGGGATGTCAGATTCCTTAATCGGGCAGGTAGGTTATAAAATTTAAAAAGGGAAATGGATAGGTTAAAGGCAGATACAGTAGGAATTAGTGAAGTTAAGTGGCAGGAGGAACAAGACTTCTGGTCAGGTGAATACAGGGTTATAAATACAAAATCAAATAGAGGTAATGCAGGAGTAGGTTTAATAATGTATAAAAAAAATAGGAATGTGAGTAAACTACTACAAACAACATAGTGAATGCATTATTGTGGCCAAGATAGATAACGAAGCCCACGCCTCCAACAGTAGTACAAGCTTATATACAAACTATCTCCGCAGATGACAAAGAGATTGATGAAATGTATGATGAGATAAAAAAAATTATTCAGATAGTGAAGGGAGACGAAAATTTAATAGTCATGGGTGACTTGAATTCAATAGTAGGGAAAGGAAGAGAAGTAAACGTAGTAGATGAATATGGAATGGGGGTAAGTAATGAAAGAGGATGCCGCCTGGTAGAATTTTGCACAGAGCATAACTTGATCATAGCTAACACTTGGCTCAAGAATCATAAAAGAAGGCTGTATATGTGGAAGAAGCCTGGAGATACTTAAAGGTTTTGGATAGATTATACAATGGTAAGACAGAGATTTAGGAACCATGTTTTAAACTGTAAGACATTTCCAGGGGCAGATGTGAACTCTGACCACAATCTGTTGGTTATGAACTGTAGATTAAACTGAAGAAATTGCAAAAAGGTGGGAATTTCAGGAGATGGGACCTGGATAAACTGACAGATCCAGAGATTGTAGAGAGTTTCAGGGGGAGCATTATGGAACTATTGACACGAATGGGGGAAAGAAATACAGTAGAAGAAGAATGAGTAGCTTTGAGAGATGAAATAATGAAGGCTATGCAGAAAATGAATCAGGCAAAAAGGAATACAAACGTCTCAAAAATGAGATCGACAGGAAGAGGAAATTGGCTAAGCAGGGGTAACTGGAGGAAAAATGTAAAGATGTAGAGGTGTATATCACTAGTGGTGATATACACCTCTGCCTACAGGAAATTTAAAGAAACCTTTGGAGAAACGAGAACCACTTGTATGAATATCAAGAGCTCAGATGGAAACCCAGTTCTAAGCAAAGAAGGGAAAGCAGAAAGACGGAAGGAGTATATAGAGGGTCTACACAAGAGCAATGTTCTTGAGGACAATAACATGAAAATGGAAGAAGATGTAGATGAAGATGAAATGGGAGATATGATACTGCATGAAGAGTTTGACAGAGTACTGAAAGACCTATGTCAAAACAAGGCCCCGGGAGTAGACAACATTCCATTAGAACTACTGATAGCCTTGGGAGATCCAGCCCTGACAAAACTCTACCATCTGGTGAGCAAGATGTATGAGACAGGTGGAATACCCTCAGACTTCAAGAAGAATGTAATAATTCCAATCCCAAAGAAAGCACGTGTTGACAGATGAGAAAATTACCGAACTATCAGTTTAATAAGCCACAACTGCAAAACACTAACACAAATTCTTTACAGATGAATGGAAAAACTGGCAGAAGCTGACCTCAGGGAAGATCAGTTTGGATTCCATAGAAATTTTGGAACACGTGAGGCAATACTGACCCTACGACTTCTATTAGGAAACAGATTAAGGAAAGGCAAACCTACGTTTCTAGCATTTGTAGACTTAGAGAATGCTTTTGACAGTGTTGACTGGAATACTCTCTCTCAAATTCTGAAGGTGGCAGGGGTAAAATACAGGGAGCATAAGTCTATTTACAATTTGTACAGAAACCAGATGACAGTTATAAGAGTCGAGGGGCATGAATGGGAAGCAGGGGTTGCTCTGTATATTGAGCAAGCAGTAAAGGAACCAAAAGAAAAATTTGGAGTAGGAATTAAAATCCACGGAGAAGAAATAAAAACTTTGAGGTTTGCCGATAACATTGTAATTCTGTCAGAGACAGCAAAGGACCTGGAAGAGCAGCTGAACGGAATGGACAGCGTCTTGAAAGGAGGATATAAGATGAACATCAACAAAAGCAAATCGAGAATAATGTAATATAGTCAAATTAAATCACGCGATGCTGAGGGTATTAGATTAGGAAATGAGAGAGTTAAAGTACTAGATGAGTTTTGCTATTTGGGCAGCAAAATAACTGATAATGGTCAAAGTAGAGAGGATATAAAATGTAGGCTGCCAATGGCAAGGAATGCATTTCTGAAGAAGAGAAATTTGTTAACATCAAGTACAGATTTAAGTGTCAGGAAGTCATTTCTGAAAGTATTTGTATGAAGTGTAGCCATGTATGGAAGCAAAACATGGACGATAAATAGTTTATACAAAAATATAATAGAAGTTTTCGAAATGTGGTGCTACAGAAGAATGCTGAAGATTAGATGGGTAGATCACATAACTAATGAGGAGGTATTGAATAAAACTTGGGGAGGAGAGAAATTTGTGGCACAACTTGACTAGAAGAAGGGATCAGTTGGTAGGGCATATTCTGAGGCATCAAGGGATCACCAATTTCGTATTGGAGGCAGCACAGAGGGTAAAAGTCGCAGAGGGAGACCAAGAGATGAATAAACTAAACAGATTCAGAAGGATGTAGTTTGCAGTAGGTATAGGGAGATGAAGAAGCTTGCACAGGATAGAGTAGTATGGAGAGCTGCATCAAACCATTCTCTGGACTGAAGACCACAACAACAAACAACAATTCCTTTACTGCAATTATAAAAGTAGTATCATCTGCATAAAGAACTGATAAAGCTGTAGGTACCAGTACCCACATTGATGCCTTGTTCCATCACTTCGAAAAGGCAATCCAAGCAGTTCTGTGTTGCAGCCTAATGAACAAAATATGAGCATACATAATATCAGACCAGCTACATGATTGAAGACTTTGTTAGCTGTTCCAGGTGGAAGATGTGTTTTGTTGGTGCTGCACATACTTGCAATTTCAGCTGAGATCAACCTATGCTGCAATGGTCATCTTTGACACACCAGTGCAGAAATTGTCACAAAATCATCTCTGTAAAGAATCCATGCAATTATCGTGTTTTTTTTTATTTTTATTTTTTTTTGTGTAAAAGCCGACACACCAGTGTAGAAATTGTCACAAAATCATCTCTGTAAAGAATCAATGCAATTATCTTGTTTATTTATATGTAAAAGTCGAATTCAGAATTTGCTTGTGTGTGAGATCACGTGTGACAGGTTTGTGTGCTCGTTTGACATTCTAGTTTCATATATTATATTATTTGCATTGCTTCCACTTAACCTTTCACTGATTGCATCAATACTCTTTTATATTGTGAAATTCTGGATATTTGTGAGTACCATGATACAGCACCGTTCTCTGATTTCAGTGTATAATTAAGCAAGAAACAGGATATTTTTGAGATTTTTTGAATCTTTACAAAACTACAGATCTATTTTTGAGAATATTTGTAAGTTATTTGTACAAGTGTTGTGGATAACTTATCTCATAACAAACCAGCTTTTGAGACTTAATTTTACTGCCAAAAAATAGATAACCTGGAATTTCAGTGCAAATGAACAAACATTTTTGAGAATTTATGGAAGTTGCTATTATGCTGTGCATACTCTAATTCAGGGGGGGGCCAAAATTTTGGCTTACAGGCCATGCCTGGCACGAGTGGTATAGCACTCAGCTCCACTGCTCAATTCCCCAGCACCAGGCCATGTTGTCAGAGCAGGAGCAAGGGGAAGAGGGGGAAACTGGATGCACTGCATTTAAATGATTATTTCACATTTCTCAACAACACAAATCAGAAACAAAACAAATTTTCAGTATTGTTTTATTATTTGTGACACGCTGAAGATAAATTTTATCTGGCACATACTATCAGCATGCAGACAGGCACAATTTCACAGGTTTTCACACTAAAGTATACACATAATTGTGACTTATTTACTTTCACAACAAAAAAAAAAATTTCACACAAATATGTTGATTGAAATATTATAGCACTTTTCCAGCCTCATTCTGAAGACATGTTAACTCTACCTGAGGAAAGCTGTGTAGATTTGCTAGAAAGCTTAAGCATAATATGATTTGTCATTGAAATGGGATTTCTCTTGCGTGGTAGTCAGTTACATCTGCACATGCACAGGAGCACTTTGAACTGAAATGGCAGATTGACTTCAAAAGAGCTCAGAAATAGATATAAGATTGACAATGCCCTCAAAAATTGTTAAGAAACTAATAATTTTTACCACAGATTTTTCTGTTGCCTTAATAGAAATTATTTCATAGCTCAACAGATGAAATGATAGTCAACAGGCTTAGTTTAAAGTTATTTGGTTACTGTCCTCTAATACTTTGCACCAGCCACAATGCAGCCTCACTGTGAATTCTTTTCTCAAACACAGGATTTGTTTGATGTTTGTAAGCAACTGGAAATTACCCTGACAACTTTCAAACCATTAGCAACTGCTGTGAATGGGTGTGTTGGAAGAACTCTGAGTCATGCACCAGTAGTACGAGTACCAAAGATACCTCAAGTACTACCCTCTCCTTTGGATTCTGTCTCCTCTGCAAGAAGTACAGGATCTAATATTACTCATCCACCTGGCTATAAGTGGCATGTCAATGTGCATTTAGGCATCCTGTTCAGGATAGACAGAGACCAGGGAGGACTCAAGTATACCGATCCTCTCAACCAACAAGTTTGAGGTGCTGTCTTTCACTAAAACAGAAACAGAGCTGGTGGGACTCACTTCATCTGTTTTGGGGTAACCTATTTTACCCCCTGCCAATGGCTCTGCCACAGTGGTAACATTGGTTTCCTTCAGATCAATGACATGAAGTGCTGTCAGGCTTGGCTACCACCTGGATAGATCACCATCTGGATCTGCCAAGTGCTGTTGGCAAGTGGGTTGCACTCAGTCCTTGTGAGAGGCTAACTGATTGAGAAATAGTGGCTTTGGTCATAAAAGCTGACAATGGCTGATAGAGCTATGTGCAGCCTAAATGCCCCTCCATGTTCACATTCAGTGATGCCTGTTCATTGAGGATGACTTGACAATTGGTTGGTACCATTGGAACTTCTGAGGCCTATTTGGACAGTTTCTTAGTATTTTATCCTGTGTCAAGAGGAGGCAAATGTAAGAGGATAGGGGTCTATTTATCATCTGCAGTTCAAATGTATGATGAACAATGGTGCCCCATAGGGAGATGGTGACAAGGGACGGGAAAGAACATGAGGTGCACTCTGTGTTTATGGCTGGGGGCCACATTCAGTGTGCTGAAGTGGCTACTCCATTAATCATTGAGGAAATGGATGTACCCAACTGCAGATTGTGGCACACACAGGAACAAATGATGCCTGACGTCTTGTTTCTGAGGTCTTACTTGGGCCATTCCATTGATTGGCAATGACTGTTGAGAGGACAAGCCTTGCACACATAGTTACATCAAATAACACAATTTGCATCATTGTTCCTAGGACTGATCATGGCCTCCTAGTTCTGATTTGAGTGGATGGACTGCACCAGTGACCTCAAAGGCTCTGTGAGAAGCTAGGCTCCAACTTCCTGGACTTCTGTCTTAGGGTGGAGAGCTGTAGGATTCCTCTAAGTGGGTGAGGTCTGCAGTGCACATCAGAGGCTGCTACCCAGGTAGCTGACTGTATGTAGGATGCACATAAGGCTTTTTTTATTTAGGCGACTCCCCGTCCAATCCAGATAATGACAGTTGGAAGAGATCCAGAAGAATTAGTATAAGATCCAACAGGATGCCCCCTACCCTACACATATGAGAGTATTAAATATTAGTAGTTAACTGCCAAAACATTCACAAGAAAATTCCACAGTTTGAAGCGCTCTTGGAAAGTAGTGAAGCTTACGTAATACTAGGTACAGAAAGCTGGTTGAAACTTGAAATCGATAGCAGTGACATTTTGGGAGAAGATATGAGAATGTATAGAAAGGATAGGCTAATGGGATATGGAGGTGGTGTATTTGTGGCAATAGACAAGAAACTAAAATCCACCGAGACAGAAATTGAAGCTGCATGTGAGATTGTTTGAACAAGACTCAGGTGTCAGGGGTGGACACAAAATGTAAACTGGATTCCTCTGTTGTCCACCACACTCATTCCTGAAGTAACCAAAAACTTAAAAGGAAACCTCAGATTGCTTGCACATAAGTTCTGCAATCATACTGTAATCATCAGTGCAAACTTTATGGATCCAACAATCAACTGGGAAAATTACAGTTTTCTTAGCGGTGGGCATGATAAGACATCCTGTATAAATATACTGAAGGCCTTCTCTGAAATCTACTTAGAACAGATAGTTTGGAACCCCCCAAATGATGGAAATATATTGGATCTAATGGAAAGAAACAGACCTGGCCTCTTTGAGAATGTCCACTCATACAAAGGGTACTAGGAAAGTTTTGCAATATGACACAACAATAAGTCACACAAGGCTGATTGTTGCTGTGTTCTGAGATTACTTCATACTTGTGTTGTAGTCATTGTGCCAAGTCTGTGAGTGCAGTTTTTCACTAGCATGGTTAGTATGAAGTGTCTGCCCCCGGTAGCTGAGTGGTCAGCGCGACAGACTGTCAATCCTAAGTGCCCGGGTTCGATTCCCGGCTGGGTCGGAGATTTTCTCCGCTCAGGGACTGGGTGTTGTGTTGTCCTAATCATCATCATTTCATCCCCATTGGTGCGCAAATCGCCAAAGTGGCGTCAAATTGAAAGACTTGCACCGGGCGAGCTGTCTACCCGACGGGAGGCCCTCGTCACACGACATCATCATCAGTATGAAGTGCTTCCTATGGCATCATGGTCAGTGAGATTTGGGAAATTTATGGCTTTGTGTGTGGTTTTTAACATAGGCCAGTGCTTTGAAGAAATGATTCTTGCACTCAGTGATGTGTGTCCACATTGTATAACTACATTCAGGTAGTACAGACAATTCCAAAGAGAAAATTTCACTATGGAGGACGCTGAGAGGATAGGAAGGCCACAACCATCAGTTAGGGAGGAAAACATTGATGCTGTGAGGAAAACATTGATGCTGTGAGGAAAATGCTAGACAAAGAAATGTGAGTGATCTGTATACAGGTAAAGTATATCTTAGGACTAAATGCACCAGCAATTTGTTTGATTCTGAATGACGATTTGCAAGTAAAGGAACTTTGTTGTCTCTGGGTGCCACATAGATTGATGAAAGAGCAGATGACATGACTTGGGACTTGATGCTGAGAGATGATAAACAAGTTTTCTAAGGGGCAATCTCAATATGTGAATAACATTGTGACAGGTGACAAGACTTGGCTGCACTATTATGATGTGCCAACTAAGACTCAAAACAAAGTTTGGGTCTTTGAAGATGATGACATACCCATAGCTGTCAGAGAATTCTAATCACTAAAGAAGAAAATGATAGCTGTTTTTTTTCCTTTCTTTTTTTAAATAATCGAGTGGAATTGTGGAGTGTATTGTTTTGGCAACAAAAAAGATGGTCTCAGATAGGTGTTACACTGAGAAGCGCCTGCCCAGAGTAATCCAGTCTTTGGAGAAGCCGTGACCAAAGTCAAGAATGGATGCAAGGTTCCTCCATCACAACAATGCTCCAGCTCACCATGTGAAAGCATGCACCAATATATTTGCTGGGTACAGGGCTGAAACTTCCTGAGCACTCTCCTTACAGTCCAGACCTTTCTCCTTGTCACTTTGCACTGTTCCCGAATGTGAGAATGAAGCTGAAAGGAGTGTAGTTTTCCAGTGATGAGGGCTTCCTGATGGCTTGGGACAATGAGTGTGCCTTACTAACAAGATAAACTTGGGAAAACTGGTTTAGCAACTGGTGTCAAGGGATAGAGAGTTGTATTCAATGCTACAGAAATTACTGCAAAAAATTAAATAAATAAAGCTAAAAAGCAAAATATTCCTAGTACCCGTTGTAAAATTCAGCATGACATGGTTGTAACAGCACTGATTACCCAGATAAAAAAGGACAACTAAAATAAATAGAAAAATATATATGTTAAGTAAATTAGATAAAAAAACTAATTGTGTCACATCTCAATGAGGAACTTGAAGCTTTCAGCACAGGCAGGAGTGTGTGGAGGAACTATGGCTTAAGTTTAAAAGAATAGTTGACCATACACTGGATAGATATGTACCCAGTAGAACAGTTCATGATGGGAGGGACCCCCCATCATATACAGTCATTGCAAATAAACTTTCAAAGAATCAACGACTACTCTGTAATAGATGAAAAACAAACCATTTGACTATAGACAGAGAGATACTGAATGAAAAGCATTTGGATGTCAAGTTACCAATGCCTGAAGCCTTCAGTGACTACTGTAGCAAAATATTGTTGAGTGATCCTTCAGCCAGCCATTGTGGCTCGAGCGGTTCTAAGCACTTCAGTCTGGAACCACTCTGCTACTATGGTCGGAGGTTCCAATCCTGCCTCAGGTGTAGATGTGGGCGATGTCAATCGGTTTAAGTAGTTCTAAGTCTAGGGGATGATGACCTCAGATATTAAGTTCCATAGTCCTTAGAGCCATTTGATTCTTCATGAAGCCCAAAGAAATTCTGGTTGCACATAAAGGCTGTTAATGGAACCAAAGTTAGTGTCTAGTCACTTGTGAATGAGACAGGAACTGAAATCAAGGGTAGCAAAGCAAAAGCTGAAACACTTCACTCAATTTTCAAACATTCATTTAAAATGGAAAGCCCAGTAAAATTATTCTCTTCACGGGTTGCTGCAGGATAAGGTCATCCTCACTTCATGATATTTTGGTGATCCATCTGGCCACCACCTTCAGATGCAATCGCTGATTACACAGTCACGCCGGCATGATTGTGTACTCAGTGATCGCATCTGAAGATGGTGGCTGGGTGGATCACTGAAATATCGTGTAGTGAAGATGACCATATCCGGCAACATACCCATGAAAATAAATCAACATATAAGATGCCGGAAAATATATGGAATCACCCCAGGAAAACTGCTCCAATTTAATCCTTGTATCACTGAAAAGATGAATGAAGCAAGTGCTAACATCAGTGGTGTTGGTAAACAGCTGAAATCATTAAAATTGAACAGAGCTCCAGATCCCAATGAAAATCCTGTGAGATTCAGTACTGAATTAGTGGCTGAGTTAGCCTCTCTTCTAACTACAATCCATCATACACCCATCAAAAAAGAAACCATCCTCAATATTTGGAAGAAAGCAAAGGCCACACCTACTTACAAGAAGTGTAGCAGAAATTATCCAAATAAACTACTGCCCAATATCCTTGTTGTCAATTTGTTGTTGAATCAGCCATGTGAAACATAACTCACACTTTTCTCACATGATAAATACTGGGTTTTGTTCAGGGCAGTCACACAGATGCAGTATTTTGAAATAAAACAACCCCTTGTTTTACATTCCTGTTTCAATACCCTAATGAAATACTCTCCAAAGAGACAATTCATTGAAAGTTTTGTAATTCCATTGTATATAATGTGTAAAACATTAAATCTCATAAAATTTATTATTTCATTAGTTTACTTGTATGTCATGTTTGTCAAATATATGTTCACAATATTTTGCATTCACTAATGAATAATTAGCCCTTAACCTGAAACATCGGTCTCTCAGACCCCTTGTTTACTTTAAATGTAGAGTGTGGCAGCACTGCAAAAAAGGGTGGCTTCACTTTCTCAGTACCTTCACCACAATACTTGCCACATGTAAAGTAGCAGTCAACAATCAGTTTTACTGTGTCAGTGAAGACATACAGAGTATTGTTTAGTGGAGTGAGCGAAGTTGTGTGCCTAAGGTACCACATGTTTCGTATTACGTTCAAGCATTTGGTAGGTCCAATAGACCACATGTTTCTAATTACGACACATTCTGCTTTTAGTGGCTGTTATTTTATAGTGCCTTCTTCTATGAGTGAATTTATGTCATATTTCAGGTATCACATGAATCGACTTTCTAAGAAGAGTAACATATCTGCAGCTAATGCAGATTTGGGAGCTTGGGTGCAAGCGTAGTTACGGTATTTAGATGAAGAAAAATGGTATCGATGCTGACACATTTGACAATTCTGATGAGAGCACAAGATTCTGAAAGGAGGAATGCCTGGCCTAAAAGCCAAAAGTCAAAATTTGGGACAAATTTATTTCATGATGACATGATAGATGAAATAGTTTTACATAGAAATGTGAAACTCAATGCAATAAGGGCAAAAATGCAGGAAATAACTAATCCGTCTAATTACAGAGATAATGACAACGTTGTAATCAAAGATTTCATAGACATTTTAATGATGACATCAACTTCAAATCATCTTGCAAAGATGTGTTCTAAGCAGCCCGAGAGTTGAGAATGCGACTACCAGAGATGAAAGAAAGAAGTCAGATTGCACAGCCACAATATCAAACATTTTTGAGAAATTCATTTTCAATTCTCAGCAATTATGCCATGTGAAAAGCAACATTACAGTGGATGAAATGTTAGTACCATTCAGGGGAAAATTTCCTTTCCGCATTTATATGCCTAGCAGACCAGCCAAATAAGGTGTAAAAATTATGTGCCTGGCAGACTCTGGAAGTGCTTACTTCTTCAATGCCTAGCTATATTCAGGGAAAGATAGTGATGGATGTGGCCTGTCAGAAGAAGGGAAAAAGCTTGCCAAACTGACTCAGGCTTTTTTACGTCTGTGCAAACCAATAGAAGGAAGTTACAGAAACATTACCGCTGACAACTGGTTTACATTTATAGAACTCATTTGTGAGCTAAGGAAGAGAGGTCTAACATACCTAGGAATGGTCAGAAAGAACAAACACGAAATTCCCCAGGAGTTTTTGGGTGATAAATGTAGGCCAGTTTGGCCAGGACTATATGAATTCTCTAAGAATACAATACTGTTTCATTTGTTTCTAAGAGAATCAAGGCATTAATTCATGTGTCTTCAGTGCATCATTCCACTGAAAATGATACCATAAAAAGTAAGCCAGAAATTATTTGTTACTACAATGCAACAAAACCTGGAGTAGATTTGCTCGTCATGAAATGTGCCAATTATTCGTCAAACAGACATACAAGGTGATGGCCAATGGCAGTCTTTTACACACTTGTAAACATCAGTTGCATGAACAGTTTTGTTCTCTATTTGTGCTACAGAGGTAACCCCACACTAACTCATCTCAAATTCACCAAAAGTCTGGGCATGGAGCTGATAGAGCCACATCTAAGTAGACGCCTGTAAACTCAAAAGTTACCTAGAAATATTAAGGAAATGATCCAAAAAGTTCTGGGAGATACTCAGCAATCAAGCAGAGGCATATCAAGTGATAGAATGGACAAAAAGAAGACATGTATGAAGTGCCCTGTGTCCAAGAAGAGCAAAATAGTGTAGAAGTGTTTCAAATGTGGTCACCCAGTTTGGCTGGAATGCGGCAGAAAGATGTGTGTCGACTGTGCAAAAGAGATGTGATTTAATATTTTAGTTTAGTTAATTATTATCTTTTTTTAGATTTTCTGCAATATTTTTTTTATATTTAGGAATATATTGTCTGGTATAACAGTGGTGAAAATCATATGAAATCTGACACTGAATGACTGCACGTACTTGTGATATTTCATGTTAGTGTTTATATGGGCTGAAAAGTATTAAATTTACTTATAACATGAATTAACTGACTATTTACTTGATTTCTGTTAACTTATGTCGAGTTCCATGATATAAAATATTAGGTGGTCTGAGAGACTGCATGTTTCTAGGTACGCACATTTCAGAGATGTTGCAGGTTAAGGGTTAAGAAAAATCAGGTTAGGATTATTGTTTTTCAGTATTTTATATAATATGATTTATATTTTATCTAAGAATCTTATATATTGTATATGCAAGTTTCAGCATAAAATACACAAGGTTTTGTGGATAGTTACTCATAATAATGTTAAACTTTTAATTGTTAATTTTATAAATTTGGGCTGTAGATTGTTGTCTTCATTGTTAAAAACGTATAAATAGGAGGTGCACAAGGCTCAGGAAAGTTCAGTTCTGTGGTGTCACCGCCAGACACTACATTTGCTAGGTGGTAGCCTTTAAACAGGCCGCAGTCCGGTAGTATACGTTGGACCCGCGTGTTGCCACCATCAGTGATTGCAGACCGAGCGCCGCCACACGGCAGGTCTAGTCGAGAGAGACTCCCTAGCACTCACCCCAGTTGTACAGCCAACTTTGTTAGCGATGGTTCACTTTATACAGATGCTCTGATTTGCCGAGACGACAGTTTAGCATAGCCTTCAGCTACGTCATTTGCTACGACCTAGCAAGGCGCCATATTCATTTACTATATGTCTTCTGAACAGATAAGATTGTGAATCATGTACCATCAAGAGCGACGTTCATCATTAATGGATTAAAGTAAGTATCAAACTAATTACGTCCGCTTTCTGAATTCTCATTCCTTGTCATGTTCCAGACCTCACGTCCATATAGTTCTTCCCTCCTCACGCCAGCCGGCGTGAGCTAAAACGCGTGCATTTCGGCCTCCATTCGTAACACGGTGTTGGCTCTTCTGCCAACACAACAAGTTCCATGGTAGTTTTGTGGATGATACCATTGTATATAGAAAAGTTGCAATGCTAGAAAATTATAGTGAAATGCAGGGAGACCAGCAGGGAATCAATGACTGACACATATATTGGCACTCGATCCTCAACATAAACAAATGCAACTAATAAGAACAAATATGCAAAAAGACTCATTATTATATGATTACACAATTGTAGAACAGCCAATGGAAGATGTGACATCCATAAAATACCCTGAGTGTACATAAACAGAATAGCAATTTAAAGTGGAATGACTAGTAGGTAGTATTACTGTTAAAGAGAATGAGACCATATTAACCAACAGTAAACAGGTAGCCAATGTATTTAACAATCACTTCTTATGTGTAGGAGAAAAAATTGGTGAGAATAGTTCAAAAGAAAAAGACAGGTAGTACATGGAAGAGTCAGTTTTGAAAAATTTTAGTCAGATTAAGTTTCATCCAACAACCTCTTGTGAAATAAGGAAAATTATTAAATCTTTGAAAAATAAATGTTCTGTTGGAGTAGATGACATCTCTAACAAATTATTAAAACAACGTGGAGCAATTACAGCTGATGTTTTGAGTCACATATGTAATGCATCACTGACTCAGGGTATTTTTCCAGACAGGTTAAAATATCCCATTGTCAGGCCTCTCTACAAAAAGGGGGAAACCACAGACGTCAATAATTACTGGCCAGTATGCTTGCTTACAGCATTTTCAAAACTCTTTGAGAAAGTAATGTACTCAAGAGTGGTTAGTCATCTCAACACTAATGGGCTACTTGGTAAATCACAATTTGGATTTCAGAAATGCTGTTCCACTAAGACAGCAATATACAATATCACGGTCCACATAATAGAGTCTTTAAATAGTGAAATGTTACCAGGAAGAATATCCTGTCACTTATCCAAAGCATTTGATTGTTTGTTGAACCATGACATTATGTTAGAGAAATTACGATTCTATGGTATAAATGGAAAAGTATATGAGTGGTTTAAGTCATATCTACAGAACAGGAAGAAAAAAGCCTCTTTATATGCTTCAAGTGATTGAACGGAGTTTGCCACTTCATCTAACTGAGGTGAAATTACATTAGGTGTTCCACAATGTTCGGTTATGGCTCCCCTTCTTAGGTGGGTTGGTGGTTCAGTTTCAAACTCCCACCTCTACTGATGTTGCATTTCAAAGGCATTATCAAACTTGAAAAACAACTTCATGATACATTTCCATTGCTTGAATGTCAAGCATTCTCTAGCTTTCTTGTTTTCTCAATAACAACATGAAAGTACTAACATCTGTTGAGCCAAAGACCATACTACAACACACTCGTAACTCAAATTGAATGACAATATCAGTATCTCAGTACAGCCTGACAAAGAATGTGTACATTTTTCTGGACCACTTTGTATCATTAGATATGTGTAATACTAAGCCTAGATAGAGTCATGCCAACCTTTGTTCAAGGATGCAAAAATTTTAATTGTTTCATGTATTTACATTTATGAATTATTTATAGAGAACCATTTTCAACAAATGTATGACACAGGAAGGAAAAGTAATTTCATGTTGCCACCTCATAGGCTAAAACTATGTTCTCAGACTCTTCATTACAAGGCTATAAAAATTTATAATAAATTAAAAATGAAAAACTCCCACAATATGGAACTCAGTTATCTAAGATAAAAGTACTCACCATCCTAGAGAAAAAATGTTGCTATTAGGCTTTTCATCTTGAATAACACATTTTGTGGATTATTTATAAAAGTTATACACTATAATAAGAATGTTTCATATATGAAGCACTGAGTTTAAAGATACTTAACTCACATAATACAAGGCCCAATGCAAGTTATTAATTTTTTTAGAAGATTATGTTGCTTTATTTATTACAATGGAGCTGGAAGCTTAAGATATGTGCATGAAAGTGACTAAAGGTTGAAACTGGCCAATTGTAGAGACAATAGAAATAATAAAACCTACTTGGACCCTGTTTTCAGTCTCAAAACACCTTGAGGTTGTGGACCACTCAAAAATAAAATTTTATTTATTTAATTTGTGTCTTGTAGTTGATAATAATGGTCTGCCTGATATATTAAAAAATCTTTTCTAGTACATAACAATTTTAGCCACCAGATGACGTGACAATACAAGCAATAAGTTTCATATGTATAAATTTGATAATGGAGAGTGAAGGCTGAGTTGAGCAACATATAGCTGATAAGTGAGGTGGCTGTATAATGTAAGTGGAATGTATGCTGTGTATCTGCTTCCAGGTAATCCATGTTGTTGAGTATGCCGCACAGCCAAGAGCTAGCAAGCAGTACACTAACACAGCAAGATTCTGATTGTATCTGACACAGATTATATGTCTATCAAAGAGGTCTAGAAAAAACTGCAAAACAATGATGAGTCCAAAAAAGTCTTTACCAACTGTTTAACACAAAAATCAGTAATTTTATTAACATATTGTTATTATAAGAAATACACATGACTACACTCTTTTCAAAAATAAATGACATGCCACATAAAATACCATGAAGAATGCTATCTAAAGAGTTTATATGACAAACTGTTACATGAAAAGAGGAATTAATTATAAACAAAAAGACATCATACTATGATACTTGTTTGCCAAAACAGGAAGTCTGCTACAATTATACATCAAAAGCATAGTTTTTGCACAAGTAGTATATATTGTTGTCTTTTATTGATGTATTGGTAAGAAATTGTGGTAATTTGATGCTGTCAGTGAGTCATTTGACTAAATTAGTAACACAGGGCATGAAGAATTGAGTTGTGAGCTTGTCTATAATCCAGCAGTTCTAATTCATGGTGTAAAATGATTCTACAAAAGACAAAGATTAGATTAGATTAGATTAATACTAGTTCCATGGATCATGAATACGATATTTCGTAATGATGTGGAACGAGTCAAATTTTCCAATACATGACATAATTAAGTTAATTTAACAACATACTGAAGTTAATACAACAACTTTTTCATTTTTTTGTGTTTTTTATTTATTTTTTTTAAATTTTTTTAAATATATATTTTTTAATTTATATCTAAAAATTCCTCTATGGAGTAGAAAGAGTTGTCATTCAGAAATTCTTTTAATTTCTTCTTAAATACTTGTTGGTTATCTGTCAGACTTTTGATACTATTTGGTAAGTGACCAAAGACTTAAGTGCCAGTATAATTCACCCCTTTCTGTGCCAAAGTTAGATTTAATCTTGAATAGGGAAGATCATCCTTTCTCCTAGTATTGTAGTTATGCACACTACTATTACTTTTGAATTGGGTTTGGTTGTTAATAACAAATTTCATAAGAGAGTATATATACTGAGAAGCTACTGTGAATATCCCTAGATCCTTAAATAAATGTCTGCAGGATGATCTTGGGTGGACTCCAGCTATTATTCTGATTACACGCTTTTGTGCAATAAATACTTTATTCCTCAGTGATGAATTACCCCAAAATATGATCTCATATGAAAGCAACGAGTGAAAATAGGCGTAGTAAGCTAATTTACTAAGATGTTTATCACCAAAATTTGCAATGACCCTTATTGCATAAGTAGCTGAACTCAAACGTTTCAGCAGATCATCAATGTGTTTCTTCCAATTTAATCTCTCATCAATGGACACACCTAAAAATTTCGAATATTCTACCTTAGCTATATGCTTCTGGTTAAGGTCTATATTTATTAATGGCATCATACCATTCACTGTACGGAACTGTATGTACTGTGTCTTATCAAAATTCAGTGAGAGTCCGTGTACAAGGAACCACTTAGTAATTTTCTGAAAGACAGTATTGACAATTTCATCAGTTAATTCTTGTTTGTCAGGTGTGATTACTATACTTGTATCATCAGCAAAGAGAACTAACTTTGCCTCTTCATGAATATAGAATGGCAAGTCATTAATATATATTAAGAACAACAAAGGACCCAAGACTGACCCTTGTGGAACCCCATTCTTGATAGTTCCCCAGTTTGAGGAATGTGCTGATCTTTGCATATTATGAGAACTACTTATTTCAACTTTCTGCACTCTTCCAGTTAGGTACGAATTAAACCATTTGTGCACTGTCCCACTCATGCCACAATACTTGAGCTTGTCTAGCAGAATTTCATGATTTACGCAATCAAAAGCCTTTGAGAGATCACAAAAAATCCCAATGGGTGGTGTTCGGTTATTCAGATCATTCAATTTTTGCTATATAGAAAATTAATCTGTATACTATTATAATACCGAACTAATCATCTGACTGCACTGCTATACTAAAATCATTTTTAATTATTGTGAGTATTAGTATCTGTATGGTCGCCAATTGACCTGTCAGCTAGGCTGTTCATTCCATTCTGCAGGTCCTATACTACTTCTTCACTTTCACTGATAATAGTAACTACTGACTGTAATAAAACTAAAGTTGAGTCAAATCAACCCTGTATCGGGATACATCATTGTCGACATGGACCATTTATAATTTCTTAGTTTCTGTTTCATTTTTGTGCTTTAACTTGTTCATGCTATGATAGATCATTATTATTGAATTTATACAGGACACAATGCAATTGCACAAGCCAGTCCCTAGAACAGTAGCTGAGCTACTAAAAGTGTTAAATGGTTGTGTGCCTGTCCAGTGATAGTCACACCAGAGACATCACTCATCATGCAATAGTCAGCAGTAGGATGTTAAGTTGCAACCCAAGTAACAAATAACATTGTCAGGCATTCTAAAATAATTTAATCCTGTTTCTTCCAAGTGTCAACTCATGATATAGACAACAAAATATTTTAGGAAACTAGTAACTTTTACAACAGGTTTTTGTGTTGCCTCAATTGAAACCTCATTTTGTGTATCTGCTTCAATTCTTATAGGGAATTACCAGCTTTCTGGTTTAACAGATTAAAAGATACTCAAAAGATTTAATTTAAAATTATTTGTTCACTGTCTTGTAATTCATTGCACCAGCCAAAATGCAGCCCCACTGTGAATGCTGTTCTCAAACATGGGATGAGTGGACTGACATTTGTAAGTGGCTGGAAATCATGCTGACTACTGTTAATTGATTGGCAGCTGCTGCAAATTGGTATGCTGGAAGAGCTCCTGATAGTTGTGTGCATATGATACCTTTACCAGGGGTACGTCAAGTATTGTACTCTCCTGCGGATCCTGTTTTCTCTGCAGGAAGTACAGGATATGTCATTATCCATCCATCTGACTAAGTGGTGTGTCAAGTGCAGATCTAAGCATCCTGTACAGGGTGGACGGGGACCAGGGAGGACTCAGGGTGTTAAACTGATCCTCCTAACCAACAAGTTTGAGGTGCTGTCTTTCACTGAAACTGAAACTCAGCCAGTGGGATCGCTTCACCTGTGTTGGAGACACCTGTTTCGTCCAGTGTCAGGAGGAGGCAAACACAAAAGGGAAGGGGTCTATTAATCATTGGCAGTTCAAACGTAATGAGAATGATGGGACCCCTTAGGGAAATGGCAGCAAGGGGCAGGAAAGGACACCTGGTGCACTCAGTGTGCATGGCTAGGGGCCTCATTGAACATGTTGAATAGGCTATTTCAGCACCCGCTGAGGGAACAGAGTGCAACCACCTGCAGATTTTGGTGCACATTGGAACAAATGATGGTTGTTGTCTGGGATCTGTGGTCATTCTTGGGTCATTCCAGCGCCTGTCAGAGAAGATTGTGAAGACCAGCCTTATGTGTGGAGTTTCAATGAAGCTCATAATTTGCAGAATTGTCGCCAGAGCTGGCCATGGTCCTTTGGTTTTGAGAGAAGTGAAAGAACTGAACCAGTGACCCTGAAGGTTATGCGACAAGCTAGGCTGTGATTTCCCCGACTTGAGTCATAGGGTTGAGAACTTTAGGGTCCTATTGAATAGGTCAGGTGTGCACTAAACATCAGAGGCTGCTACTCAGGTAACTGACTGTGTGAGGGGTGCACACAAGGGTTTTGTATGTTAGGTAACTCTCCATCCAGTCCAGCTAATAACAGCTGTAGGAAACCCAGAAGTATCAGTATAGGACTGAGAGGAATCCTAAAGGTAAACTGTAAAAGCATTTGCAACAAAGAACCAGAGTTTGAAGCACTCATTGAAAGCAGTGAAGCTCACATAATTCTAGGTACAAAAATCTGGTGGAAACCTGAAATTTATAGTAGTGAGATGTTTGAAGAAAATTTAAGTGTGCATCAAAATAATAGGCAAATGGGAAATGGAGGTGGTATATTTGTCAATAGTAGGCAAGAAATTCAAATCCACCGAGATAAAAATTGAAGCTGCATGCGAGATTGTTTGTGCAAGAGTCAATATCAGGGGTGGACATAAAGTGACAATAGGATCCTTCTATCACCCACAAGACTCATCTCCTGATGTAACCAAAAACTTCAGAGAAAACCTCATTTCACTTGTATGTAAGTTCCTCAGTCATACTGTAATCATCAGTGGAGATTTTAATCATCTAACAATTAATTGTGAAAATTACAGTTTTGTTAGTGGTGGGCATGATAAGACATTCTGTGAAACTTTACTAAATGCCTTCTCTGAAAACTACCTAGACCACAAAGTTAGGGACCCCACTCAGGATGGAATAATCTAATGGCAACGAATAGACCTCATCTACTTGAGGATTTCCACATTGTTACTGGTATCAGTGACCATAACATGGCTGTGGGCAGAAAGATATACATGTTCAGTACACTAGATAAAAAAATCAGTAGCATCATATCTCAGTGAGGAACTTGAAATATAGCGGAGATGCTGAGTCACAGTTAGGTACAACAAAAAGACGGTGACAAATAATAGCTTTCACCCAGTAAGGTCTTTGTCAGCATTAGACAGCAAACACACACATATACACATGCAAATGCAGCTCACACAAACACATGACAGCAGTCTCAGTCAACTGAGGCCACACACATTGTTACATTCTATCCTGGATTTTTTGTTGGTTGAGGAAGTTGAAACTTTCAGCACAGGTCAGGAGCAAGTAGAGGCATTCTGGCCCAAATTTAAAACAATAGTTTAACTTGCACTGGAGACATACATACCCAATAAAACAGTTCATAAAGGTAGAGAACCTCCATGGTATACAATTACTGTAAAGAAACTTCTATAAAAACAGAAATTATTGCATAATAGGTGCAAAACAAAGATAGAGGGATGCTGAATGAAACATGTTTGGCTGTCAAGAGAGCAATACATGGTGCCTTCAATGACTACTGTAGAAGCATATTGTTGAGTGATCTTCCACAGAATACAAAGAAATTCTGATCATATGTAAAGGCTGTTAGTGATACCAAAGTTAGTGTCCACTCTGTAGCATATGAGACAGGAAATGAAACTGAGGGTAGCAAAACCAAAGCTGGAATGCTTAACTCAGTTTTCAAATCTTCCTTTACAAAGGAAAATCCAGGAGAATTGACCCAATTTAATCCTTGTAGCATTGAAAAGATGAATGAAATAAGTATTAATGTCAGTGGTGTTGAAAAACAGCTGAAATTGCTAAAATTGAACAATGCTCCCAGCCCAAATGGAATCCCTGTCAGATTCTATGCTGAATCTGAGTTGGCCCCTCTTCTAATTATAATCTACTGTAACTTCCATGAACAAAAAACTGTGCCCAGTTCTTGAAAAAAGGCACAGGTCACATCTGTCTGCAAGAAGAATAGCAGAAGTGATCCACAAACCCATATCCATTATCCTTGATATTGATTTGTTGTTAAATCCTAGAACATATTCTGAGCTCAAACATAATGTGGTATCTTGAACAGAATGACTGCCTCAGTGCCAACCAGCATGGCTTTCTAAAACATCGATCATGTGAAACCAAACTTGCATTTTTCTCACGTGACATACTGAAAGTTTCGGATCAAGGTAACCTGGTTGATGCAGAGTTTCTTGATTTCTGTAAAGCATTTCAGTTGAAAGCACACCTACACTTATTGTCAAAAGTATGATCATATGGGGTATCAAGTAAAATTTGTGACTGGACTCAGGACTTTTTGGTAGGGAGGTCACAGTATGTTATCTTGGATGCAGAGTCATCATCATATGTAGAGGTAACTTCAGGTATGCTCCAGGGAAGTGTGTTGGGACCCTTGCTGTTCATGTGGTATATTAATGGCCTTGCAGACAATATTAATAGTACAATCAGGCCTTTTGTACATAATGCAGTTACCTATAATGAAGTACTACCTGAGAGTCAGATCCAAATAAGATTTCAAAGTGTTGCAGAGATTGGCAACTTGCTCTACAAGTTCAAAAATGTAAAATTTTGCACTTGACAAAGTGAAAAAATGTAATATCCTATGACTATAATATCAGTGAGTCACAGTTGGAATTGACCAACTCCTACAAATACCTGGGTGTAACTTTTTGTAAGGATATGAAATGGTATACTCACATAGGTTCAGTCATGGTTAAAGCAGGTGGTAGGCTTCAGATTAGTGGCAGAGCACTGGGGAAGTATGATGAGTCTACAAAAGAGATTGCTTACAAATCACTCATGTGACCCATCTTAGAATATTGCTCAAGTGTGTGGAACCTGTACCAGATAGGACTAACAGGGGATATTGAATGTATGCAGAGAAAGGCAGTGTGAATGGTCCCAGGTTTTTTTTTTAATCAAGGAGAGAGTGTCACAGAGATTCTGAAGGAACTGAATTGGCAGGTTCTTGATGACAGATGTAAACTATCCCAAGACAGCCTATTAACGTAGTTGCAAGAAGTGGCTTTAAATGACTTCTATCGGGAAATACTACAATCCCCTACATATTGCTCACATACGGATTGCCAAGATAAGAGCAGAATAATTACCTTACACACAGAGGCATTCAAACAATCATTCTTCCAGCACTTCATTCATGAATGGAACAGGAAGAAACACCAAGAACTGGCACAATGGGACATACCCTTTGCCATGCACCTCACTGTGGTTTGCAGAGTATAGATGCAGATGTAGATGTAGAAGGAAATTGTACCCTAATGGCATCTCTTTTGTGCCCCTGTATATTGTAACATGAGATTTTTCTGGAATAACATGTTCTGCTATCATCCTCTTAAGACAATGAAAATGTATTTTACTAGCTGTTAAGTAGTGGATTGCATACGGTGTGCACATTTTGTGGTTTTATGTGCAAATATGAAGAGAGAAATTTGAGCACAGTGCATTAATAAGATGCAACAATGAGCGAGGGGTTTTACTTGGAATGGAGAAGTTGTTTACATTTTCCTGTGAAGGCTTCAGGATGCTGTGGACTCCAGAGAAGAAGTAGTATGGGTGATAATGGTTTTCTATGAAACAAAAGAAGTTTTTTCAAATAATATTGGACTTACTATCTCCTTTATATGTCATGCAATGAAGTATCATGTACAGACAGACATTGTAATAATCGTTATATTCACTCTTTATTGTAATAAGTTGTGAGCATAGTTAAATACAGAAGAGTTCTTAAAACTGCAGTTACATTATTTTGTAGAGAGTTGCCAGACTGTATGAGTTCACTTACAGCCCTTGACTCTTTGCAGATGAAGACAAAATTCAGCAGCCAAAATCAGTGGCATTGCTTAGCAGGCCCACAGTATCAAGAAAATACATGAAGGCAACTGTCCAGATTGAATAAGATAACTTTTATTAGTATCATGGTGACACATCCATGTATGATGTTGGTTGGAGTATTTACATTGCAAGAACCCTTTTTAAAAACACTTCCCTTAGTGACAAAAAGGATGCTCTACACAGTGACAGTGATAATGAAGAAATGGGAGGACATAATTCAAACAGCAGTGATATACAGCTCAGTGAATTACAGCTTATTTCATCTTTGCTGGTTGTGGATAGAGATGATTTACCAGAAGAAGAAATTTATGTCCACTACGTTCTTGGTCAAAGAAATTTTATTGAAATGTCTTGTGAAAGATTGTCATGTTTTCCTGCTGGATCTGAAGTTAAAGAAGCAAGTGATCCAGATGTCAGTCTGCAGATGCAACTAAAAGTGTGTGTAGATATTAAGTGAATCCATAACTCTGTTCCAGGGTACCTTCACAGAATAGTACAGGCAACTAAACTTAGCACAGCAAATAAATCCACTTTAAAGAAGGAAACTAGAAGTGTCACTGTCAGGAAAACTAATTTAAACATCCCTGACTAGCAAAAGCTGTACCTTGGTTACACCGATATTCGTGGATCTTTGAAATAACTTGACAGCTCATTTGAGATTTTCAAGTGGTTTTCTTTTTTGGCAAATAACTTAGTATAGAAAATCATCTTGGGTCATATCTTCACAGGCTATTTCAAAGAATTACAAGCAATTTTGTGAATATAACATAAAATTATCTACACAAGTTCCTCTGAATTTATATTTTTCCGCCAGTGATCAGTTATTGTAACATCAGACTTTATTGGGAGAAGCAAATTGGTGTGGAAATAATGAAGAATACTTTGATGCTGAATGTGTTTGAAAAGAAAAAAAGGAGCTAGTCAGCATTTTACTGGTAATACAAAACAAGTCTCGGAGAAAAGGCATAACACATGAGATAATAACATCCAGTACTTATAAAGTGAGAAGGAAATTTCATCAGTTGATGAAAAGATATGTATTACTAACGCTAGACATTACCCAAAGCAGCATATCCTATAGATGTGTTAAAATGAGGCTATAAGTATTTGTCATCTCTGTGTGTTTGGCTTTGCCTACAATTTTGAAATATGTACAGGATCTGAAAATCAATAGAAAAAAAATTGACCTGATCATAAACCAGGCTATGGAGCAAGTGGAGATGCAGTTGATATTCTGTAAAGGGGCATCTTTCAGAAGTTGGTTTTGATAAGTGCTATACAAACATGTCTCTAGTTTTAAATGTGGCTGAACAGCCTAGGCACTGTTACGAGAGACAAAACATCTCAGTGCAAACTTGCACATGATAATATAGTGAAAAAAGACAAAAGAGAGTTTTCTGTTGAGTACTACACTACATACGAAAATACCAAAGTCAACAATTTGTTGTAGAGAGATAATTATGTATCTGTTCTATCCATATTCACAGAATCTGAATGAAAAAGGAATCATTGAAAGGTTCAAATGGAAAGTGAAGACAAAAAAAAAAAAAAAAACTCTGAAACACTCAGCAATAATACATGAATACAATCCTTTACTTGACAGCTTATTGGTAACTTCATTCTGTTTCCATGAATTCTGGTTTACTTGACACAACTGTTGTCAACTCCTGCTGTCACTACCAAAGTATCAGTGAAACTGTCGAGTTCAGAACTGAACTAGTAACTACTCTGTATGCTATTAGACAGTCTTTAGTACCAAAATTAAAGAGATGTTTCTCTAAAGTGCAGAATAAATACACCACAAACAGACATAAGCTCCAACTCCACCAACAAAAATGTACTGGTTGAATCATTTTCATACAAGGAATCCCAGATAAGTATGATTCCATTTTCTGATGTGTTCAAAGCAGAGCATCAGAGTGTGCACTAAATGTAGCAATACACTTTGCTTAAAGAAAGGCAAAAATGGATTTGTAATATCACACTATTTAGGTAGTCAGTCTTCCCATGCTCCAAATGTTAATCATGAAGAAGCCTTATTATGTGGTGCAATACGAAATATTTTTATCTTTGTAAATCTATTTAAAAAGAAAGATGATGAGACTTACCAAACAAAAGCGCTGGCAGGTTGATACACACACAAACAAACACAAACATACACACAAAATTCTAGCTTTCGCAACCAATGGTTGCCTTGTCAGGAAAGAGGGAAGGAGAGGGAAAGACAAAAGGATTTGGGTTTTAAGGGAGAGGGTAAGGAGTCATTCCAATCCCGGGAGCGAAAAGACTTACCTTATTGGGAAAAAAGGACAGGTATACACTCGCACACACACACACACACATATCCATCCGCACATACACAGACACAAGCAGACAACCCAAAGTTTGGTACAGATTTATTGATGACATTTTCATGATCTGGACTCACAGTGAAGAACAACTCCAGAATTTCCTCTCCAACCTCAACTCCTTTGGTTCCATCAGATTCACCTGGTCCTACTCCAAATCCCATGCCACTTTCCTTGACGTTGATCTCCACCTGTCCAATGGCCAGCTTCACACGTCCGTCCACATCAAACCCACCAACAAGCAACAGTACCTCCATTATGACAGCTGCCACCCATTCCACATCAAACGGTCCCTTCCCTACAGCCTACGTCTTCGTGGCAAATGAATCTGCTCCACTCCGGAATTACACCAACAACCTGAAAACAGCTTTTGCATCCTGCATCTACCCTCCCGACCTGGTACATTTTGCTTGTGTCTGTGTATATGCGGATGGATGTGTGTGTGCGAGTGTATACCTGTCCTTTTTTCCCCCTAAGGTAAGTCTTTCCGCTCCCGGGATTGGAATGACTCCTTACCCTCTCCCTTAAAACCCATATCCTTTTGTCTTTCCTTCTCCTTCCCTCTTTCCTGATGAGGCAACCGTTGGTTGCGAAAGCTAGAATTTTGTGTGTATGTTTGTGTTTGTTTGTGTGTGTGTCTATCGACCTGCCAGCGCTTTTGTTTGGTAAGTCTCATCATCTATCTTTATATATATATATATATATATATATATATATATATATATATATATATATATATATATATATATATATATATATATATAAAAAACAAAGATGATGTGACTTACCAAATGAAAGTGCTGGCAGGTCACAGACACACAAACGAACACAAACATACACACAAAATTCAAGCTTTCGCAACAAACTGTTGCCTCGTCAGGAAAGAGGGAAGGAGAGGGAAAGACGAAAGGATGTGGGTTTTAAGGGAGAAGGTAAGGAGTCATTCCAGTCCCGGGAGCGGAAAGACTTACCTTAGGGGGAAAAAAGGACGGGTACACACTCGCACACACACACACACATATCCATCCACACATATACAGACACAAGCAGACATATTTAAATATGTCTGCTTGTGTCTGTATATGTGTGGATGGATATGTGTGTGTGTGTGCGCGCGCGAGTGTGTACCCGTCCTTTTTTCCCCCTAAGGTAAGTCTTTCCGCTCCTGGGACTGGAATGACTCCTTACCCTCTCCCTTAAAACCCACATCCTTTCGTCTTTCCCTCTCCTTCCCTCTTTCCTGATGAGGCAACAGTTTGTTGCGAAAGCTTGAATTTTGTGTGTATGTTTGTGTTCGTTTGTGTGTCTGTCGACCTGCCAGCACTTCCATTTGGTAAGTCACATCATCTTTGTTTTTAGACATATTTTTCCTTCGTGGAATGTTTCCATCTATTTATATATATATATATATATATATATATATATATGCCTTTGAAACCTGTACCATCAGCAACAGAGAAACAGAGTTAAGGCTGCAGCAATGAAAGTCTTGAGGTCAAAGCTCTTTGAAAAAGTGAAAAAGATTAGATCTAGCATGAAAGTATCCATCAAAACAACAGGCGACATAACCGATGAGCAAAAAGATAAGTGCATTAAGGCTGAAATGCTTTAAACATGTGAAATCGATGGATCAAACTATCAACAGTGAGACAATGACTTGGAAAGGAACTTTAAGAGAAAATATGACCTAGAGGCCAACCCAGAAAATGGTGGATCAGTCACATGAAACAGTGTGTAGTAAGAAGCAAAGTGGGATGCCACCAAGTTGAAAGGGAAGAAGAGTTCATCAACAGAAAAAAGATGTAAAGCCCTTTTATGCACATTTGGCACATACAGATCATTAATAGATCATGATTATCTCCAACTCTTCAGTGCTGTGTGGACAAAAGTATGCAGACAGCCCAAGGAGTTCAGGATCTCTCTGGCGGGATAGGTAAAAGATTTCAAGTTAAGGCTACTAGTAGCGGAAGGATTAAAAACACCAAGAAGGTCCTTCTGCTAGAGAGAAGTCATGGGAGGGAAATGTCTGAACTAGTACAGAACTCTCTGTTTAGTGAATACCAGATAACTAGTATTTTTAAGTCAAGTGTAGGGTTCAGTGATGTTATGTGTGATATAGGCTCTCTGAGGAGAGATATTGGTAAAGACGATAATGTAGTGAATGTTGGAGGTGAAGGGAACAGTCTACCATAACCACAATGGCTCAACAAAATAAATGAGAATGATACCAAGCGCACTGTTCTGAGGCCACTCACACAAATGTGAAGAATGTTTACTCCTGGAGTAATATAACAAGTCCTGGATGAAATGTCCTGTCGAAAATGTAAAGAACCAAGTAAAGGCTGAGCTTTAAGACTCAGTAAATCATACTTGGGTGTGACTGATGCTTTGCCCCTCAAATTATCACTCCTCACACAGCATACTCTACATCTGAATGTTTCCTATAGGAGATTACATAGAAGTTTGGTAAATACGAAGGTTGGGATTATCATGTCACTGCAAGAATTGAAAAATGTTAAGATATTTCTTCAGAAGTGCTATTCCAAACAGAACATCATTTGGAAGCCATAGAAATTGAACAGATGAACAGAACATATGCTCCTCTCCTGGAGCAGCTGTCCTCCCTCCCTCAACTCTTTCCTGAGTACGCACTCATAGATGCACAGAGGCATCTAGATGGATACAAATTGGTATCACATTACTGTAGGCATATTATGAGGAAATTAGGACTGGCTGTACATACAAATGTGGAAATAAGTCTCAGGCCATGGACTTCAATAAGTATTGCATTGAACACCTCTTAAAATGCTCTGCTTCAGTAATAGATTTGTAATCACACAAGATAGCAGTTGTTTAGCAACACAATAGAAATGTTTTAAAGTTCATTAAACAGTTTGAGCGGGTACTAACAGGTCTTAATTGAAATAACTGGAAAGAGACTGTATGTGGAAATTTCAATACTGTTTTCATCTCAGACAGTTCTCATTGAGAGCACTGTGGTGTCACATATCACTCTCCGAGAGTGATGTGCAGACCTACTCTACCAACCTGACAAATGATGGTCATGACCTTTAAGTCATACATCAACTAATAGTTATGAGCATGAAACTGTTTGGTGATTTTGTTCTATATTTTTACATGAAATAACTGTTCGAAGGGGTGCTGCATGTCTTCATGGTGGGATGGTAATCATAGTAACTCCATGAGATGAAGCACCTGATGCCAGCCATCTAACAATACTGTGGAAGATGCCTGCAAAAACGGAATAACCTTATATGATATTCATTCATGTAATGAACTGTCAAACTGTCGTATACAGTCTTAGGTGACAGTCTCTACGTCATAAATTCTTGTCTAGAAGATATTGTATTTAATGGAACAACATACAGAGAATGTTACTGAAGAAACCTTATGTATTTATTTATAAAATTTCCATATATGTTGAAGAATTTCAGTTCCAGCATTACTCAAAACTGCATCATCTATAAAACCTGATCAATATGCATCACCATTTCTGTAAGATGTATATTTCAAGCACAGAAAGTCAAAACCATGAGAAATCAAGAACCTGAAATTTGAAAGTAAATACAGGGAACATTGCAGCCTTAAGAGTTGCTGATGTCTAATGCTGGTTTGATCCCCAACAAGAATAGGTGACACAGCACAACAGTGATTGATAATTAATTCTTAAATTCTACTGATTTTCACAAAGTAATCTTATGTCAAACGGCAGTGATTAAGAATCTACATCTGCCAGGCTTCACTAAGATAAATAAAATTTCACCAATTCTAAATTCTGACCCAGTTAAGATATTCAGTAAGAATTTGCGGGCTTAATAATAGAAAGAGATTTGCCAAAGATATACAGTACATGAGAAATTTTATTCTTTCACATAAATATTCTTCGGACAATATCAACTCCCTTTTTCTCTCAATCAGGCAAGGGATAATTACAATGGAAATGAGGAGAAAAGGTGAATAAGAGCTGGGCTCAAAATATATTATGCTGGAGAACTAGCTCTAATCAAGGCTTAAAAATGTACTACAAGCAGTACTGCAAAATTTTTTACTGTATCTTCAGAAACAAAATACTTTGTACTATGCACAAATAATTAAAACCTCCAAGGACAAGGTAAGGGCAATTTAGAGCATAATTAGGCATGAAACTAATAAATCTAAGAATGCACATGATGTTCAGCTATCCAATGACAGCAGCAGTTGCCAGACAATATTAAATTCAAATCAACACATACTAAATCATAACAGTAGATGAAAAACTGGGACATAATGGTCCACCAGAGATAGCTATATTAGGTTTATTTACAAATACATTGCATACTCCACTCCATAATCTGTTAGAAAGATCAAAAACATCATTATGTCACTAGAAAGTGGTAACTTTTCTGGTTGTGATGATATTTGAGCCAAAGTGCTAAAATCTTGTGGTGAGCTGGTAGTGTCTTCCTTGAATTATCTTTGTAATCACTCATTGAATAAACATATGAAGCATGTGGCATAACAACCATTTATAAAAAGTGGTGATACAGAACTAACCTCTAATTATGGACCCATCTCCCTCCTTCCTGTGTTTTCAAAACTTTTAGAGAAAGTATTTCAGAATAAAATATTGAACCACCTGTCTGAGAATAACTTTTCAACGCCTCAGTTTGGCTTCTGTAAATGCTTCTCTTCTGCTAAGGCAATGTATAATTTCAGAAAGTCAATTGTACTTGAACTTAAACAAAAGACTTACATTGTTGGCATTTTCTATGATCTTACCAAGCCCTTTTATTGTGATGATTACTAAACTTTCACTAGGGAAACTAAAAGGGTGTGACATTAGAGTTATCCCACTTGGAAGAGCTGAATCTTATTTTAACAATAGAATACAGAAAGATCACATTAGCAAAGGATATGACAGACCTGAGACTAGAGTCATGGTGGGGAAACATTACATATGGTTTCCCACAAGCATCAGAACTTGAGCCACTCATATTCCAACATAAATGATTTATCTGGGACATTGGTTAATTCTTCAAAAACTGTAGTTGTTGCTGATGATGCAAATGTACTGACAAAGGGCTCAAACACATCAGTACCAGAAACAGCCAGGGAAATATTTATATAGGCTTATAAATGGTTTACAAACGACAACTTTGCCCTTATCCCAATGAAGATCAGTGCATTTCTTCAGGGGAGCGTTTATTCAGCAGGAGAGTGTTATGGAAATGCTCAAAAAATTATAGTGGCCAATGTTTCAAGAGAGATGGTGTGCACCACAAAGATTTTTACCTCTGAAATTTTGAGAATTTACTTTCCAAGAAAAGTCTAGCGACACTTCTTTTTTTCCTGCCACATACATCTTGCAAAATTATGATGAAATTAGATGTCATGTGGAAGTTTACTGGCAATCTTTTTCCCAAACGTCACTCATGAATGGAGCAGGAAAGGGGCGCAAAGATAGTGGTACCAGAATTACCCTCCACCACACACCATAAGGTGCCTCACTCAGTATAAATGTAGATGAAGATGTAGATACAGATTCTTATGGAAACTCATATAATTCAAAATGACTTAAAGTACCAAAAGAAGAGATGAACATGCATATATGGAATAAGGTTCCATGAGCAGAATCCTAAGCATTGAGATGGATAACAAAATGAGGCACCAAGAGCACGTGGCTAAGTTAATGAAAAATCTCCATTCTTCCTGATTTGCACTTAGAAATCTTTCTCTACAGGTTGATCTGCAAATTAGATTCATAACTCGCAATGAATACTTGTATTCAGTACTGTCCTATGACATAAAAATGCTGAGGCAGTGGCTAAGATAAAAAAAAATTGTAACTTTAAAAAAGGACACAATAAAAATATTGTGTAAAATTGATAACCAATCATCTTGCAGAAGGCTCTTCAGGGGCCATTTATGTGGCAATGAATATACTCCTCCTAAGTACTTGTGGATAATAAAATGAATGAATTTAGGATGTACTCTGGAATTCACAACTCCAATACAAGAACTAAAAATAATTCCCCTCTAGCCTATAGTTCAGAATGGTGTTTCATATTCTGATGCAAAGGACTCTAAGGAATTGCTGGTGAAAATCACATAGGAAGCAGAAATTCTCCTGATATTCAATAATAAAATAAGAGAATGTTTCATTATCCTCCTACAATTCATCAGAATATCTGAATGTATGGAGCTGGAAATTCCAGGTAACTTAGTGTTCAGCTTTAAAGAACTTGTCTACACCAGTATATACATAATTTCCCTGCCTGGCCCAATGGGACCACATCAGGTACAATCCATCACTGTCTTTTTTAATGGTTGGCCTTCCTTCATGTCCATATTGTTTCATCCTTTCAGACTGAAGTCTCTTTCATTCATCAGACCATGGTGTTCCAGCCTGTTTTTTTAACTTCCCCCTGACCAACTTTCCACTCAAATATCTTTTGTCTGAATGTTTTTCTATCCGTAATGTCTCCCTGGGTTATACCAGCTACTTTAAGATCCTCCTTATTTGCAGCGATCCATTTAATTGGCTCGGGTTTGGCCTTACTTCTGGTTTTGTAGAATTCTACTACTTTTTTTGTCAATTTAGTGGGTGCCACTCTTTTAATGTGCCCATAAAATTTATGTGTTCATTTTCTCATGTAACCATTTATGCCTGTGTGTTCTTCTGTTTCCTTATTACTCTTTAGCCTATAATTTTCTCTGTCAGTAATTTTGGGGACTAATACTTTTCCTAATAATCTTTCTTTCTTTCTTTCTTTCTTTTTAATATCTTCAGTATCCCTCTTTCTATTTAAAATTAAAGTTTCTGCCCCATAAAGACATTCAGGTTTGATTACAGTGCTGTAATGCCTACTTTTATCGGATTTAGAAGGTGATTTTTTACTACAAATAATTTGTGTTAATCTAATGCAGTTGCCATTTTTTGACAGCGATCTTCATTTGCTGCTTTTTCCAGACCATTTTCTTGGGTGATTTCCCCCATGTGTTTAAACCGAGAAGCCCTTTTTATTTTTTGTGTTCAAAAACTTTGGTGCTTGTTTGTTGCATGTCATATTCTGATTTTTTACCATTCTGTAAATATCTTTTCAAAAAAACAGTTTAATAGTAATGGGGAGAATCCATGTCCCTGTCTAACACCAGTATTTATATCAAATGGTTCAGAAATTTCTCCCATGAATTTGACTTTAGAGCTAGTGTTAGTTAACATTTCCTTAATCAGTGTTAGAATTTCATTAATAATAATAATAATAATAATAATTTTATTGTCATTCGGCCATTACAGCAATAGACAACGTCATATACATACTAAAATACAATTAATAGTTAGAAAGAAACAACAGGTTTCTTGTTAACATTATAGTATTATATACAGTTGATAAATTCTCTTATGTCATAGAATGGGTGGAGGACTAGCCAGTCATGAATTGTTTGTTTGAATAATTGTTCAGGTAATTCTTGAACAGATTGAGGAAGATTATTAAATAATTTGTACCCCATGATTTCGTAGCTGTTGAGTGACTTTGACAATCTGTGGTAAGGAATATAGAGGCACCTATTCCTTCTTGTATTGTGGTTGTGTACATTTTCTCTGGTTTTTGTTTCTGGTAATTTCTTCTTCGTATAAATTAGAACATAGTATATGTACAAGTTTATAACAGTCATGATTTTCTGTTCACAGAACAATGGTTTACAGTGTGCCTTATATGCAGAACCAGTAATTATCCTAATAGCTTTTTTTTGCAGTATTAATATGTCATGTACACAGCTAGAGTTCCCCCACAAAATAATTCCATATGTTATTATACTTTGAAAGAATGAAAAATAGGATGTTCTAACATATTTTTCAGGAACACAATCCATAAGTCGTCTTAACAGGTAAATAACTCTTGACAATTTACCACTAATATATTGTACATGTTGACCCCAAGATAATTTATCATCAATGTATACCCCCAAAAATTTGACATAACTTGGATCATCTGACAGAAGCTTGTCTCTAAGACTACAGACCATCTGCTGTGTTTTGTTTTCATTCAACAGGAATCCATTTGCCTTGAACCAATAGGATGCTTGGTCAATTGTCTTTTCTGCACAAGTTTTAAGGCTATTGAAATCCTCACTAGCATGAAGAAATGTTGTATCATCTGCATACAACACAGTGGTGGACTTGATAAATGACGGCAGATCATTTATCATTATCAGGAACAAAAAGGGGCCCAGCACAGATCCCTGCGGAACACCTACCTTGACTTGCTCTATACTCGACATTTCTCTCCCTACACAAACAACTTGCTTACGATTCTGGAGATATGATTTCATTAATTTAAGGCTGTTGTGTCTAATGCCGTAGAATTCCAGTTTTTCTAGGAGTGGCTTATGCTTTACACAGTCAAAAGCTTTGCTTAGATCACAAAATGTGAGTTGAGCATAGCCCTTATCCTCAAACACTTGATGTAAGTATTTGACTACAAAGTCTATAGCATCCACAGTAGACAACTTTTTCCTAAAACCATACTGAGATTCACTAATTATTCCTAATTTTTCAAAATAGACAGATAGCTGTTGGTAAATTACACATTCCAGTATTTTAGAAAAAGCTGGGACTATGGAGATTGGTCTGTAACTGGAAGGTGAGTCCATATCTCCCTTTTTATATATTGGAATTACCCTAGCCACTTTGAGTTCTTCAGGAAAATATCCTTCAGATATGCATTTATTTATACAGAATGTTAAGGGGTACACAATATAGTCTATTACTTTCTTTAGTAAATTACAGGATATGTCATAAATATCTACACTGTCTGAAGATTTCATCCGTTTTACAATGCTTAGGACATGACTAGGTGAGACCTCGGAGAACATAAACGTACCTGTGTCTGTTGGTATTCTGCAAACATTTTTAGAAAGTAACTCTGATGAACTGATATCAGGTTTGATTATAGTATTTCCTACATTTTCAACAGATTTAATAAAGAAATCATTGAATTTTTGGGGACTTATATTAATTTTTTTGCTTCTCACATCTTTAGCAGCACCATTTATTAATTTCCATGCAGCTTTGCACTTATTTGTGGAATTATCAATGGTATTGAAATTATGTGCTTTTTTGGCTTCCACGATGGCTTTTTTATACTCATTTCTGCATTTTGTATAGGCTAATCTGGCATGTTCTGTTTTCTGATTGCTACATATATTGTGCAACACCATAACTTGGTTTTTCATATTTGATAATTGTTTAGTGAACCATGAATTTTGTCTGTTTGTAGCCCTGTTTGTTAAGCCTTTGTCAGTTCTTGCATTTCTTTATGGGGATGTTGTCATTAAATTGTGTCAGAAATGTTTTAAAAAATCTCTCAAATAATAGTTTCCCTGACAAATCAGCACTAAGACTATAACTTGTGTCACCATGACATTGGTTGAACCAGTCTCTCTCAGCAAGGGACTTACAGAGCTGAACAATTTTGTCATCTGTGACAGGCCTGGTGATTATAACTTTTGGGACAGGCTTAGGAATATTACTATTATCAATACAGAACCTACTTGTATAGTTTAAAGATACAGAATCATGATCTGAAAATGGAAATGCTGTAACAGCACATGTTTCTTCTGTAGTTTTAAAGTTGACAAAAATATTGTCAAGACATGCTTTATCTCTTGTGGGCCTGTTATTGATTGAGTGCAAATTGCACTGTCTTAGAAGGTTTTTCAACTCAGTCACGGTACGTTTATGCGTTGTTCCTTTAAAATTTGGGAAGAGATTCATGACTAACTGAGTTGCAGGCCTTTTTCAAATCCACAAATGTACATACACTGTTGTTACCAGAAATCCTTTGGTGCCAAAGGATTAGTCTTTAACTAAGAATTTTTTTCTGGACAGCATCTGTTTAGTCTAAAGCCTACTTGGTATTCACCAATTTTAGGTTCTAACTGTTCTTGGGCTTCATCAAGTAAACACTGTGAGAGAATTTTGTATGTTACTCGGAGAAGAGAGATTCCTCAGTAATTATTAACTTTGGTTCTGTCCCCTTTTAAATGCAATGGATGAATTGGGGCATTTTTCCAGTCCTCAGATATTTTCTCTGTTTTCCAGATATGTCCTATTTGTTGACAGCTGATTTTAGTAGTTCTGCAATTATATCACCTTCTTCGGATGCTTTATTATTTTTAAGTCTCTTAATTTGTTTAATTATTTTGATTATGTCACATTCTTTAGAGTTAGGATTGGTGTTATTAATTTGCTGTGGTTGGAATTTATTTGTTGGGTCTGGACAGTTTAATAGTTTTTCAAAATAATTAGCAAGTACCTTACAATTTTTCTGGTTGTTAAGAGCCAAACAGCCATTTCCATTTTTGTATTCATGATCTATGGAACAAGTACTAATCCACTCTACTCTAATCTGTAGCACAGACTCTGGGGTTGGTAACCAGTTAGTTGTTTTAAAAAATGTTTTATAGAAGTAACTTGTATTGTTCTTTCGTAAGTTTCTTTCGATTTATAAAAGTTGGGCATTTATGCAATTTCTTTTAGTCTGTCTGATTAATTTAGATGTTTCTTTTCTTACAGTTAGAAAGGTGTTGCACATATTTTCAGTTTTGTCACTATTCCAATTTTTTACTGCCTCATACCTAGACTTGTTTGCTGTTTCACAATCTGTGTTCCACCAAGGGTGTTTTTGTTTCTTTCGAAGCAGAATTAAATTTTGTGCTGTTTTGATGAATTTCTCTTTTAGGCACTCCCAATTGTTGGCTTGTTTATTGTCAAGTTTGCTTGTTAGAGTTGGGGTTATTTTAGCAGTGTCAGATTTTGGGATAACGTTTTTTGTTTTGAACAGTTTTTGAAGTTGAAGTTTTGCTTTTATTCACATTAAATAATGGTCAGAATGAATATTAGCCCCTTCCTTAACTTGTACATTTAAAATTTCTTTGTAGTTATGGTATGAAATTGCTACATGATTTATTTGAAATCCCCCAATAAATGTATTGGATGCCCACTAAGTTTTTTGTTTAGTAGGATTCTTTTTAAAATGGGATGACATGATTTTAAGGTTAAAATTTTTGCAAGTGTCAACAAGCCTGACAATTTTGGTATGTTCATTTATGCACAGTTAATCCACACACTGTTTTATTATATTTCTTCTCTTTACCTAATCAAGCATTAAAATCTTCCATTAAAATTTTAACATGGTTTGAGGGAATTTTTGAGATGATGCTTTGTAACATTTCCCAAGTTTCATAATCTTCTTCAGGTTTTTATGGTTATCCTCACTGACTGGCGCATGAGCATTAACTAAACTGTATGTTTTATTTGTGCATTGAAGAGAAATTGTCATTAATCTATTATTAATGTGTTTTGCCTCCATTATTGAATTTAAAATATTTTTGGAGACTGCAAAAGCAACTCCCAGATGTGGTCTATTACTAAGTTTTTTTTATCAGTTTTACTTTTTTAAAAGACAATAATTGCCAAAATCCATGGTGTTATTTTTCATCGTTAGCGTTTCTTGAAGTGTCAAAATTTGAATCTTCTGTTGTTTTAATATGTCTCCCAAGTTATGAAGTTTACTTGGTTTGCAAAAGTGTTTGTATGTTAAGTGTTGCAAAAAATGTAATTTTTTTTGGTTTTATGTTTGGCCAGGGGACTCTGACTTCATCTGTTGAATCACATTGCATTTTAAACTGGCCACTCCAGAATCTGAAAGATCAGTGGCACCAGTAATACTGGTGGTGGATTGACCACATCCATGATGACTGTACCTGGAATCAGGTGGGGTTGAGTAGACTCATTAAGTGAACCCACCGTATTAGGACTGGAAGGGTTAGTTTCAGAATATAAATTTCAGCCACACCATTGATGAACAGACACTGACCACTTTGCCACTTGCTACAAGACAGATACAAAGTTGATTTGGTTTTATTATGCCTTGGTCCCAGACTGCTTATACTGTATTCCCAGCTGTCCACTGTATATGATGGAACATTCACAATTCTCCAGCTGTGAGCTGTCCAATACCCTAGGCAAGGTTGGTTTCTTAGACTTTTGGTTACAATTTAGTTTCTATTTTGTTAATAATACTGTTTGTCACAGCCCCAGAAGATATGGCATTCACATGATCATCATAGTGATCTGTGTAAAGCAATTGCCTTGTTTGAAGTATTAACTAAGAACAGCAGCTGGCTAGTGTAAAATAGGGAAGGTGCAGCAGTAATTGCCATAATTGTCAGTGTGAACAGGATAGATTAGCACTGGTCATAATTTATAATTAGTGTGATTTACAGAAGTAGCTGTGTGAGTCAATAAATAAATGTTTGAATGAATGAATGATCCTTCAGTACACCATGATTCCTACATGAATCAGTCCTATAAAACCCATTGTTATTATGAAGAGAAATGGTAGAATTATTTTGACGTTTTTCCACTGTTTAATATTCTTGTTACAGTTTATAAGAATTATTTTTCTGGTGAGAAGGAAAATCATGCACAGTGCAGTAGATTTCTAAGTGATGTTCAAATACCTCATTATACTGTAATGTTAGACTAGCAGAATCCAACCTATATGCTGATTACACTGGATACTTTTCTAATGGTCACTTTTTTGTATTCCATTACTCATTATCTACCAGTGGAAAATACAGGATGGAATGATGACAATATTATGAGAAGGACAGTTACTGCTCACCATATAGCAAGGACATTGAGTCACAGATAGGCACAACAAAAAGACTGTCAAACAAAGCTTTCAGTCAAACAGGCCTTCATCAGAACTAGACAACATACACACACATACTCCTGCAAATGCAACTCACACACACATAACAACAGTCACTGGTAGCCAAGGGTCTGGGCTTGGCAGCAAGATTATAATTTTTGACAAAGATATTTCCAGAGCAAGGCCTGATATCTTTGTTTGCTACATTCACCTTTCTCCTTTAAACCTAAGAGCTGTTCCATCTTCATGGAACAACCCTTAAGAGGAATGATGCTCTTGTTTCGACAGACTCCCATTTCATTACTTGCACTGTATTGAGGGGCAAATTTAGTCATTTCACTTCATATTTATCAAACTACAGGTGAGATCTGAAGTGAAACAAAGAGCTACCATATATCCCGGAAAAAGGAAACAAGATTCATTCAAGCTCTGATGTTCACCAGACTTTTTGTGTGTGTTCTTCAAGTGTCTACTACTTTGGCTTTTGCAGTATTTCCATTAAACATCTCAAGACAAACAAGACTGTTCTTAGAACAAACTTGGTGTCCTATATTAGCTGGTCCTAACTGGATTCCACACATTAGAGAATAATTCTATTATTAGCCTTTCACAAACAGTACCTATGTACAACAAAATGGCTTTCCTTAGTAGTCAACCACAGATTTGAGCCTGCCATTTGTTCTACCAATAACCAAGCTTACATGATAATAAAATTCTCTTGAGCGTCCAGCCATGTCATGTGGTTAAATATCCATGAGCTTTTGGGCAAGTACACCTTACCTTTTGACAAGTGGCAGTAGTCATGACTTGACAGTAGTTGAGGACACATTCATCCAAAGCTCATGGAAGTTTAACCACTTGACATGGCTGGAAGCTCAAGAATATTTTGTTAGTTTATGTTGCTGTCAACTTACATGTTAATGCAGCAAGGTAACAAGGTTAGTGATCTTTCCACTCCACATACCTAGCAACCATTACTCATATCCATTGTATAATCAACTCTGTTCCTGGCTCATTAATTCTTTAGTCAAATGCTACTATATTTTTTACAATCACTGCTCAGAAAAATATATACTGACCATCAACTTACCTTCAGAAATGAAGCAGCCCGTGAAAGGAGACTGAATGTAAAGCAACTGAGCTACAATACTTGCAACAAAAAACTTATATTGAAAACAAAGGACACTGCAAAGAGAAACACTGCTGTCTGCCATTAAACCTGTGGAAGACACTCATTGTGATGGTGATCATAGATGTTGAGAACCTTCATATCTTGGAACAAGAAGCGGTTATATCAAATTATCAGAATAATAGTTCAGTGGTCACTAATAATAATAATAATAATAATAATAATAATAATAATAATAATAATAGTTTATTTGTCCATAATAACTTTTACAGTCATGGAGATAGTCAGTCAGTACATACATGAACAATAATAATAGTTTAGTAGTAGAAATAAAGTACATACAACATTAAAAATCCATGATGGAGTACAAACATTTAGCAATTAACAGATGCTTTAATTTTATTTTAAATATGTTCCCTGTTAACATTTTTATGGTATCTGCCAACTGCAGACAGAAAATTCAGTTAATGTTGGAATTTTTCCTTGATTACCCCACTTTGATAGAAGAAGGACTTCAATATTTTGTTATATTCCTTCAAAGACAACTCAGTGTGTTAATTTTAAGTATCACTGACAAATGACTTGCACTCCTGTATCTTCGGATTTGTGTGGTTCAATGTTCACCCAGTGGATCAGCTAAGACTTAAGACTGTAGACATGTTTTTCTCATCCTTAACATGTCAGAGAATGTATTTACTTTCATAAATGTTTAGTACTCCCACAAACCACTGACTTTGCCATGGCAGAGTAGAATGTGTGTGTCAAGGATACAGACAGACATACAATAGGTGGAGATCCATCAAACTCATACCATATGATTGCTGAAGGGGGTAGCAGCCTTTTCAGTAGTTGAAGGGGAAACAATTTGGATAAATGACTTATCTGGACTTGTAACATTAGACCACATTGCCTTGCTATGTTTGTACTACCAACAGATAAAAGCAAGGGGAAACTACAGCTGTTATTTTTCCCAACAACATGCAGCTCCACTGTATCGTTTGACGATCGTGGTATCCTCTTGGGCAAAATAGTGCAGAGCTAAAATGGTTTGCCATTTGGATATACAGGTGGGGACAACTCGGCAGGATGTTGTGATCAGAAAAAACAAAACTACAGGTTGAGGGTGGATTTTAGATCCCTTAATTGAGTAGGTAGGTTACAAGATTTAAAGAGACTTGTAAATAACATAAAGTTAGGTATGGTGGGGATTAGTGAAGTGCAGTGGCAGGAAGAAAAAATATAAAAAATAAATACACACACAACATCAAATAGAGGTAAAATAGGAGCAGGTCTCGTAATGAATAAGAAAATAGGAATGGCAATGAGCTACCAAGAACAGCACAGTGAATGCATTATTGTAGACAAGGTAGAGACAAAGTAAACACATAGCACAGTAGCACAGCCTTATATGCCTACTACTTGACAGATGATGAGGAGACTGGAAGAATGTATGATGAGGTGAAAGAAATTATTCAGATCTTCATGAGCTATGAAAAGTTAATTGTTATAGGGGAATCCACTGCTTTAAAGACGCATAAGACATGTGTCAAGATAATCTCTCCATTGGCAAGAAACTATGAATTACTCAATCATTTAGACCTCCAGGAGGGGACTGCCAAGGGGAAGGTGACTATGGCAAACAGACAAAATAACCAACAAAGGGGCTGTATTGTATAAGTTGGAGCAAGAAATATCAGTAGTTTGAACATGTAGTGAGGTGTTTTTCTTGTTGTAGGTTGATTTTAAGTGATTGACATACTGTGAGATGACATATCTTCACTCGTTCCCTGTACTAACAGTTACCCTCTTTTCCAAATTTCCTGGGCATAAACTTGTTTTCTCTTTATGGTGTGATCATATTATGCAATGCCACATATGTGACTGCTGACTTCTTTTCCAACTGCAAAGGAGTGAGATCTATACATTTAAACAACTCACCACAAAATCACACCACTTCCATAATACTTCAATATTTATATAACTTTTCAACTCACAACGACCGATAATTATCAAAGCTTCTCAGACAACAAGTTCATACATGATGTTTCAGTGCTTGATCAAGACAATAAGTTTGAACTTAACTCGAGATAGCATGGCATAGAGCCTATATAACAACACTTATTTCTCTTTAGTGCTTGACTATTGTCATCAGGCCCCTTTCTTCTCTGAAGTCCATAGCACCCCCAAAACACGACTGCAAAGCACTAGTGACCTATTACTGGCCAGTTCAAATGACACATCAGTTGTCACTTTCTGCACTGTGCCTGTAACATCCTTTCTCATATCTGCACATAAATTTTAATGCACCCAGTCATAGTAGGTGCTCTTTATACTACTGCTAATTAAAGTCATGTATTTTACATGCACATCTGTAATTGGTCTTGTAAAATGAAAATGAGAGGTGTTGCTACACTTTACAGCAACATGTACCACTACAAAAGGGAAGATATAAAATCCGAAAAGCAAAATGCAAAGGCACAGTCTAGATATAGTGGGGCTCAGTGAGGTAAAATGGAAAGGAGATAAGGATTTCTGGTCAGACAAATATAGGCTGATATCAACAGCAGCAGAAAATGGTAGAGTGGGAGCACGATTCATTATGAATGAGAAGGTAGGGCAGAGACTGAGTTACAGTGAATAGGTCAGTGATAGGGTTTTTCTCATCAGATTCAACAGAAAATCAATGCTGACAACAACAGTCCAGGTATATATGTTGAAATTAGAAGCAGAAGATGAAGATATAGAGAAAGTATATGAGGATACTGATCTGGCTGTTCAGCATGTACAAGGGGATGAAAAATTAATACATGGGTGACTGGAAAGCAGTTGCAGCGGAAGGAACAAAAGAAAGAGAGATGGAAGAATATGGGGCTTGGTACTAAGAATGAGAAGGGAGAAAGACTAATTGAGCTCAGCAATAAATTTAAATTAGTAATAATGAATACACTATTCAAAAATCACAAGAGGAGGAGATATATTTGGAAAAGGTATGGTGATATGAGAAGATTCCAGTTGGATCACATCATGGTCAGACATTGATTCTGAAGTCAGGTACTGGAATGTAAGGTATACACAGGAGCAGATACAGCATCAGATCACAATTTAATAGTGGTGAAGAAAAGACCGAAGTTCAAGGGAATCATACAGAAGAATCAGTATGAGAGAGATCGGTATACTAAAGTTTTGGGGAATGATGAGATGCATTTGTACTTCACATTAGATGTGGATGCTGTGAATCACGAATAGCACAGTGGACAGTTCAGTTTAAGAGGAATGGCTATTTCTGAAAAGAGCAAGTACAGATGTCAGGCAGACAAACATGTGTAATAGACAGGTAACTGCTGTGAAGAAACCAAAAAAGAAATTATTATAAGAAGTATTGACTCAGCATATAGAAAAGTCAAAACAAGATTCGGTGAAGGGAATTCCACTGTTAAATGCAGATGAAATGGCAAATAGCTGGAAAGAATTTACTGAATACCTGTATGAGGGGAGGAATTGTCTTATGGCATGAGGTAAGAAGAAATTGGAGTCAACACTGAAGAGATAGGGAATCCAGTTTTAGAATCAGAATTTAAAAGTTTTGGAAGACTTGGGATTAAATAAGCCAGAAGGAATACATAACTTTCCATCAGAAATTTCTAAAATCATTGGGGAAGTGGCACCCCAGTTCCTGTTCAAGTTGGTGTGTAGAATCTATGAGGCTGACAACACCCATCAGACCTCCGAAAAAATAGCACTGATTCAATTGTGAAGATAGCAAGAGCAGGTAAATATGAGAACCACCACACAATCAGTTTAACAGCTCATACATCCAAGTTGCACACAAGAATAATGGAGACTGATGAACTGTTAGATTATCAGTTTGGCTTTAGAATTGATAAAGGCAGCAGAAAGACAGTCCTGACTAGATAAGGGAAGTGGGAGCGAAGAAAAATCAAGACATGTTCATAGGATTTTTCAAACTGGAAAATGTTGCAAGATGTTTGAAATTCTGAAAAAATAGTATTAAGATATAGAGAAAGTCAGGCGGTATACTTTATGCACAAGAATCAAGAGGAAACTACAAGACTGAAAGACCAACAACATAGTTCTCAGATTAAAAGGGGGTACGACAGGGACACAGTCTTCTGTTCCTACTGTTCAGTCTATATATCGAACAAGCAATGATGAGAAAAAAAAAAAAAAAAAAGTGATGTTCGGGAAGAGGATTAAAAGTCTGGGTTAAAGGATGTCAATGATAAGATCTGCTGATGACATTGCTATCCTCAGTGAAGGTAAATCAGAATTACAAGATCTGTTGAATGGAATTAAGAGCTTAATAAGTACAAAATACAGACTGAGGGTAAACCAAAGAAAGATGAAAGCAATAGGAAGTAGTCAAAATGAAATAAGCGAGAAACTTTAACATCAAAATTAGCGATCAGAAAGTAGACAAAGTTAAGGAATTCTGCTACCTTGGAAACAAAATAATCTGCAATGGAAGAAGCACAGAGGACATAAAAAAGCAGGCTAGCACAAGCCAAGAGGGCATTCATGGCCCAAAGAAGTCTATTAGTATCACAACTGGGCCTTCATCTGGGAGGAAAAAAAAAGTGCAATTTGTTGGGGGTCAGTTGTCACCTCAACTCATTTTAGGCAGATTTACAGCCAAATGTGTGGCTAAAGCTTGGGTATTATAGCTGAGTTTAAGAGAGAGAGATCATATGAGGCAAGAAGCTCCCTTTTGGTGGAGCAAGTGATTCCCACCAAACAGGATTCCGTGTGGCAAAGATGACATATGGGCAGCATCACGCTGCTTTTCCACATTGTGCCAGCAGAAATCAAGAACTAAACTATTGTTAGAAGTGATCTGTCCCTATTTATTTAGTCAGATCGATGGTTCCAACGTGGTTTAAAATTATTTACTCTGTTCGATTCAACTGAGGACTGAATTACCATAGGAACTAGTGATTCTGTTAGTGAATGTTTCAGGGTTTCAATGAGGTTCCATAGAATATCATCAGAGAAATAGATATTAAATGTTGGGAACTTAGTTGCAGATCTTCTGCAGCTTTGGAGCTTAGCTTGTAGAGTTGGTTTAAAACCTAACAGGATTTTAAACATGAAGCAGTGTTATTATGAATGTTAGATGTTTGATTCTGTTTTGAATGGTTGGTATTTGAAGTCAGCAAAGGCTCCGATTCCAACTTTGTGCCAGTTTTCAAAACTAGTGGCCAGTACAGAACAGTCTTGCATGGAAACATTGTGGGTTGTTGCATGTGGTAGCCTTGAGATCAAGGGACGACTTGAATGCTAAATTTACTGGACTGGCTCTAGGTAAATTGTTATGCAACTTTCAGAATTCATGGTATAGCATAGGCAGCTATTTCACAAGATCTAACTCAATCATTTTATTGTTAACCAAAGGAACCATTAACGTGAAGCACTGATAGTGATAGTACCCACCTCAGAGACATCTGTGGTGGGTGTCCATTTAATGGTAACACCTGAGAAAGAATAGATGATCAGACGTCAATGCCTGAAGAGGCAGAGTTTTGATTAATCGTTACTTTAAGGTTAAAGTGACAGTGGAGATAAGGTTTTTTTCCAATAAGTCAGTTCCTCAGTTGTGTTTGGGGGAACATGGGCACTAGTGCACAGTAACATAGAGCATGTATTTGTTTATGGTAAATGAACTAGGTGTATGGTGGAAATTTAAAAAAGAGAAAAATCCAGACTAATTTACTTGTCTCCTCAAGACAATAATAACGAACCTCAAAATCTGTTTAGAAGTACTAGGTCAATTAAAGATGAGAAAATGAAAGAGAAGACTATGACATTTCACTAAAAGAAAGATAGGTTTCAAAATAAAACATGACTAGTGATATTCTTTGTGACTGACAGCCAAGTATAGCAGGTGATAATGTTAGGAAGAATTAAAGTCAACAATAACAGTGGTAAGTTTGAAATTTCTCCCTCTTCTATGTGAAAAGTAAGATAAAAAAGATAAAATTTGCTTAATTTCACTAATAGAATATTACAAAAAAGCAGTACTTTCTTTTAGTTAAAGAATTACTGAAAGTGTTAATGCTACATTGTTGGCAGATTTATATTTAGATCTTTGTTCCTAAGAGTTAATTTGCTCAGAAAAAAGACAGTGTAATGTGTAGTCCGTGAATCCTGAATGGTAATAAAAACAAATTATTACGTAAATGTGCAAGATTCAGATTGAGTGTGACAGTAAAGTAAATTTTGACCATTCATCCATATAAATTAAGGATTGATGTTAATGTATTGTTTATCCACTGTTATTGGAAGTTGTTTCAGTCAGATATGGCATCAAATCAATAATCAGAGGTCATACATGTATGCTGTATGCTCTCTAGTTATTTATACAAAGAAAACATATTTTACATGATGTACAAAATAACATAGTATTCTGATTTGGAAGTAGTAACTTATTGTGGAATTAGTTTGATGTGAAGCTTTCTTATCAGATATTAATGTAATTATTCTCCAAAGGATTAATTGCATTCATTGGTGTACAAAGTTGCATAACTACCAGGTGTCCATTTGCTGATTTGTACAGATAGCACTAATTTATTAAAATAAAATAAACTTTGGATCACTACTTTATGAAAGTAAGCTGCTTGCTAAACAGAATAAATAGAATATTAACATAATAAACTAATACACAACACAGCATAATGCTGCACAGCAGAAGGACTTCAAGAACAGTGGCTGATAGAGTATCAAATAAAAGATTTTTGCCATCCTTGTGAAATAATAAACTAAGGACTTTATACCATGAATCAGTAATCAAAAGTAAAGATCATGAAATCTGACAATTAATAAAAATCTGATAATTAATCAAAGTTAGACCAATTTATCAAATAGGTTACTTTTATGTATGGTTAAGGGGTACTGCTCTGAGAAGCGCAGATGGTTACTTGAAATAGTTACAGAGCTTAAAACAACAATATGCAACCACTCTTTCCCAATGGATTTCAGGAAGAGCAGACCACTGACAGGAGGATTGTATCACTGACAATGTGATTCTTAGACTGCCTGGCCTCACCACTATTTGGATAGCCATTCTTCTCTCACCCTACAGGAAGTGGCGACCTACGATTCCTGGGTTTATTCATGTACAAATTCATTCTGAAATAAAAATTTAACAGTGACTGCTGGGTACCAGAATTAATTTTGCACTGACCTGGGGAGGAGGGAGGGGGAGTTTCTTGACACTGTTGAAGTAATATTATTTGTCTGGCTCTGCAAGCAAATATTTGATAAATGAACTGCTCTGTGCAGTTAAAATCAGGAATAAGCACTCTTCTGGGTAGAGAATAAAATATTTTTGAGTGGTATATATCTTTATCTTTAGACTGAAGTATAGTATCAAGCATCTGCAGGTTTACAAAAGGGTGTGGTGGTGTAGCACTTTATAAGCTGATGTTGCATAGATTTAACTGAGGTGTGGCATCCTGTTCTGCAGCCTGCATCAGCGAACAGCCTGGAATGGCACTTACCAGTAAATTTAAGTAGCAGAATCTTTTACAGTATAAGTTTTCTTGGTAGAAGTATTTTGATGTGTGCTTGTCCTGCAGTGCAGCATTTTATGCCCCTGAGTAATTTGTCATAATTATTATTTTAACAGATATTTACTGTAGTAATACCCCAGATCACGTAAGAAACAGATTGCCCAATCGCTTGGTCTAGCAGGCAACCCTAGTCAGGGAACGGCCACCAGGCGGCAACAGCGTCACACCCTTACTTGTGGAATCAACCACTAGATGGCACTCTGTTCTGTGAAATATGTGGCAACATCAGCCGAACACGTGCAGCTTTCCACTATTTGGCGTCTGTGAAGTACAGCTGTTTTCCCCTGCCTCAGCACACCCAACCTGAATCCAACACCACTCCTCATGTGGTCCTTGCCTCTCCCAACCTCCTTGGGCGCATCACCGCAGATGTCCTTGACCTCATTGGCAGTGACCATGCTCCTGTTCTCCTCACTATCTCTAATGGTCGCCATCCCCGCAACTCTCCTCACCCCAATGTCCCTCCTAAATTTGTTCATGATTACTCCCGTGCCAAATGGGATGCCTACCAGACTCCATTCACACCCAGGTTGACGGCCATGACCTTACCCTCCAATCTCCTGATGACATCTCTCGCACTGCAGCCTTCCTGCACCAGACCTTGTCTGACGCCGTCGCCACCCATATCCCCACCAAAGCCATCCACCCTCACCGCCCCACCCTGCCTCCACAGGCCGTCCTTCTCCTTCGAGAGTCCAGCCGCCTCTACCGCTCTTTTCTCCGCACTCGTGACCGGGATACACTTACCCGCCACCGGCAATTACAACGACACATCCGCAACCTGCTTACTGCGAAGAAATGCCGTGCCTGGCGCCAGACATGTACACAACTCAACACCACGCTCCCCATAAACTCTTCTAAGTATTGGTCTGCTTTCCACTGCCTTACTGGGAACCACCCCACCCCCCAGTACCCTCTCCTCCTTAATGACCATCCCTTTCCTGACACCTCAGTAAGGCCAACCACTTTGCCTCTCACCTCTCCGATATTTTTCCCATCCCAGATGATCCCCACTTTGATTATTCCCTCTTCCCTGATGTAATGGACCATACGAATACCTCTGTTCCTCCCCTTGCTCCTAGCTTCCAGTACTTGGGCCACACATCACCATCTGAACTTAACACTCCCATCACTACACAGGACATCAGCCTCACACTCCACACTAAACGCAACAATGCTCCCGGCCATGACTGCATTACCTACCGCCACCTCAAACACTGCCCTCCCTCCTTCCTTTCAATACTTGCCACACTCTACAATGTCATCCTTGCCACTGGCTTCTATCCCGACCTGTGGAAAACCTCCCGTATCCTGATGTTCTCCAAACCCAACAAGCCTCCATCTGATGCCTCTTCCTATCATCCTATCTGTCTCACATCAGTGTTCAGCAAGCTCTTGGAATCCATCCTTTACCGGTGCATCCATCACCACCTCCGCCAAAACCACCTCCTCCCCAACACCCAATATGGCTTTCGACCTTCCTTCTCTGCTGATGAAATCCTCTGCCTCACTCATCTCCTCTCCCTCAAGCTTAACTCCCGTTGCTTCGCCATTTTTGTCTCCTTTGACCTCGAAAAGGCCTACGACCGTGTCTGGCATCCCGGTCTCCTGTTTAAACTCCAAACCTACGCCCTTCCTATCAACTACATCCGTCTGATGGCCTCCTTCCTCTCCCACCGCCTCTCCTATGTTACCATCCATAATGCCAATTCCCACACCTTCTATCCCTCTGCAGGTGTGCCCCAGGGCTCTGTCCTCTCCCCTCTCCTCTACCTCCTGTACACGGCAGATATGCCCCAAACCATCCCCTCCAGTACACCTCTTGCAATATGCTGATGACACCGCATTCCTCGCCCTTGCTCCTACCCTCCAATGGTCCCAACGCCTTCTCCAGAATCACCTTGACCTTTTTGCTCCATGGTGTAACCAGTGGCTCCTGAAAATCAATCCTTCCAAGACCCAGGCAATCATCGTACGTCGTACCACTCGCTCCTTCCGGCTCCTGGATTTCTCCCTTACTGTCTGTGCCTGTCCTGTCCACCTCACCCCCACCGTCACCTACCTTGGCCTCACCATTGACTGTCACCTCACCTGGATCCCTCATCTCCGCTCCATCCAATCCAAAGGCCACAACCGCCTCCGACTCCTCAAACTTCTCTCTGGCCAGACATGGGGGTTGCACCCCTCTACCATCCTCCACACCTACAAATCCTTAATCCGCCCCATCCTCTGTTATGCCAGTCCCGCCTGGATATCTGCCCCCCCCCTCCCCAAATTCTAGAAGTCCCTCCATATCCTTGAGCATCATGCACTCCACCTCGCTTTCCGTATATGCCTCCCATCCCCCACGCGAATCCTCTATGATCTCATTCCTTTCCCCCATCTGCTCTTATTCCTCAAAGATATCCGCATCCTCTACACCTCCCGCCGCCTTGAACCCCCTCACCTCCAGGTTGCTCCTCTCCTCTCCCATCCCCGCCCCCTGCCACGTCTTCACTGTTGTGTCCCCCCTACCCTCCATCTCTCCACCCTACATCTGCTATCCCAAGGTGGCTTCCATTAACTCCCCCTCCCAGATGATGCCCTCTCTCCCTCCATTTATCCCTCCTATCAACTCTGATCCTCACTCCCCCTCCTTTCCTCTGTACTTTTCCCGGGCTCCCTCTCCCGCCCTTTCATCCTCTTTCTTCCCCACCTCCCCTCTCTTTGCCCCCTTCTCTCCCCCGAGTCCTTTTACATTACCCTCCTCTGCCTCCTCTCATTCCCTGTCGCGGCTGCCCTTCTTCCCCTTTATTAGTCCTCTCCCTCCTTGGTCCCCCCTTTTTCGTTTTTTTTCCTTCCTCCCTCCTTGTTCTTCCCCCTCCTCCAGGTCCCCCTCCCCCATCTGCCTTTGGCTCTGGAGTGTCATCTTTGTGCCGCCACTTTCGTGCAGTGTTCTACAGTGAGTGTTCCGTGTTGTGTTTTTTGGGAAGTGTTGCAAACGGTCATCATACTGCCGCTGGGTGTGCCTTTTATCTCTTGCGAACAGAAACCAGACTGTCGCCGTGTTTTTTGAAATTGTGTGTGTACTATGTTACTTGTCTGATTCCTGTGTCTTTTATTAACGTTGCCAACCCCTTTTGCTTTCTGTTTTAACTTTCCGCATTTTTCCGCCATTTTACACTTGACGTCACCGTTTTATCGCCTGTTCAAATGGTTCAAATGGCTCTGAGCACTATGCGACTTAACTTCTGAGGTCATCAGTCGCCTAGAACTTAGAGCTAATTAAACCTAACTAACCTAAGGACATCACACACATCAATGCCCGAGGCAGGATTCGAACCTGCGACCGTAGCCGTCGCTCGGTTCCAGACTGTAGCGCCTAGAACCGCACGGCCACTCCGGCCGGCTTATCGCCTGTTTTTCTTGTTTCTTTTCTTCTTCCGTTTTTTTAAAATAAAAGTCTGTAGGCTGTAGAGCAGCGTACTAAGCTGCTGCCAGCCAGCCCCCTTTGGAGGGAATTGAAGATCAATAAAGGAAAAAAAAAATACAGCTGTTTCTGACATACCGGTGGTAGTGGATCGAGTCGTCATGCCGAGGGCCTGCGAGTATATCAACTGTGGAAGGAGTAGACGAACAAACCCTCTACTAAAAATGTTCATATTTCCTGTCAAAGATAAAGAAACGTTACGCGAGTGGATTTTAAATTCAGGTAAATCAATAAATTAGTTACGAGTAAGAATTAATAAAGAGCCCTAAGCATTCGATCCTATCTAAATTTTGTCGATCTTATATATCTGATATAACGTGGCAGCCCTTCATGTACAAGAATCATATCATATAATTTTTAAATGAAATCTTTTCTGCGATTTGGACTTTTTTAAATTGTTTCACTATCGTAATTTTGGCTGTAGAGGCATTTTTGTGTGCAATATGAAAACTGAAACCAATATAAGACATGGATAACAAAATGCAAAGCATAGTGTGGTAACATTTGGTAAACAATTTAAGAAGCATTACCTTACAAGACCTTTCCCTTGGTACTTGAAAATGGCTCTAGAGCTGAAATCGCAACAGTGAAATAAATGAATAATAGCGGTCATCTAACTGGTAGGTCATCGGTGCCTCTAAATCCTGGTATATACTAGAGCGAACGAAGTGAACGAGTGTAAAACCTCTTTTACACTGCTGCAAATGAGTATTCATAGATAATTCGCCAATGTTCACTGCCATTCGTTTATACGTGTGAACAATCGTTTATACTGGAATGAAGGGAGGAGAATAGAAGAGAACGAGCATAGCATGCAAAATAGATGCTGCCTATTTTAATTTTTTTATCTTTGCGCTAATAATCCTCACACAGCTTTCACTCGAAAACAACAATACTTACAGTAACAGGTCTGCGCGAGTGCGGATATCCTCAGTAATAACTGTGTTGCAGATAAAAGCGTACTTCTGTTGCGAATATTTGCGGGTTATCTTTAAACTGTACAAAGTAAATATAAAAAAATATTTTTTTTGCCGTCTGTGGCTCTTCGAAGTTGACACCGCCAAAATATGCTCGAAAAACACGCTTTCACATGTATATTACCACGTTTGCAGCCCCCTTTCCACAACAATCCAAAATTCATCGTTTTGTGCCACTCTTATATCATTTACGAAAATTTACATGCAAAGTAAAAGAATTTAAATTTGAAATGTCTGTCACTGAAATATGTCCAGCCTTAATTCGCATCATAACCGAGTGCGGACATCGGCAGACAAAAATTCAGGCCAGGCACAAGTCTCTTTTCAGAACAATGGTGGGTTAAACTGCTTTACAAAACGTTAATATCTCAGAATGCGGATGTGGATAATGATCTTGTGGATGCGGTGCACATACGGACGGCGGCATTTTTCCTGTCCGCGCAGATTTCTAGTTACAGCTACGATGTAAATCTTTGATATTGAGATAAGATTATTTTGCCCACTGGTTTTGACAAATCAAACAAAGTGACGTAGGAAAATAAATATGTAGGTGGCTTAATTTGTTACGTAGATGTGAAACGCTTGGAAGTAATGCCAGTGCACTTAACACTGAATTGCAGCTCCAGCCTTCTTTAGATTTATTCCAGTATTTTGCACATATTTCGGTTGACGCCTTTCGCTGGCTCCTCATTACACCTGACGAGGAAATTTACTAGCAGCAACATAAAGCAGTTCGTAAGAAGACGAGTACTCTCCGTGCTGGTAACGCCAAAGGGGAGACAAGGCAAACTTCTTTTGATGCTTTGCTCAAAAACCGACAGCCAGCTGAACACTAACGAGCACTACCTAATGTGTACCGAAAAAGATTGAGTGTTATTGTCTCGCAGTGGTGAATGGAATTGAACACTACAGAATCAGCATTTCATCATGTAAACACTTGCAAACATTGATGTTATGCTTTCGCTACTTAATTGTTTCTCACTGTGAAAAGCTAAGCACTAAAGGGGAAACAACATTATAGGCAATGTTTGTTTTAAATACGAAGCAATTAATGTCACGCAGAAGAGATTAGAAATCACCTGTTTCTTAACTTTTGCAGGAACTTCAGAGGCACTGTGGGCACCGAGTAAAGTTTACGAACCAAACACGACTGAAGGTCGTTTGCTCAAATTCGTCTACACATATGAGAATGCATTTTTCCTTGTTTTAGTTCTCTCTGTGTTGACCAGGCTTAAAATGCCATAGGACCACATTCCCAGAATTAATCATAATATTTGAAGTCCAAAATAGGTTGCACACTGAGATCTCTCGTAGCAAATACTTAATGAAAGATTTCATTCTATTATGCTAATGTAGACTGAGCTACTAAATGTGTTAATGGTATATACATATAACGTATTTTTCTGATAGATAGTTATTGTTACAGACAATGTCAAAGTGCTGGATATGGACGCAGAAAAACTGCACAATAGACTGCTGTGTGAGTCCATTTTGATGAAAAGTCATTCATGAACAGTACGAAACAACGGCTTATACACACAGCAGTTCCTGAAAAATTTACATCTGACACTGGTTCTTCAGCAGCATGTGAGGGGACTAGTTAGTTTGTCATCACCTGAACTGAAAGTGAACATTCCAAGGAGAACATACAGTGCAGCTAGTCACCTTCTGGTAGAAACAAATGCAACACCACAAAAATGTGAACCATTTCCAGGCCTGAAAGAAATCATAGAAATGCCTGCGAGACAAGTTAAAAGAAAACTCTGTATGCTTCGTCATGATGATGAGGATACTCCTAGAAAGCAAAAACTGAAACTGAAAATACATAATATGAACAGATCACTGAAAAACAAAACTTCTTACGTGTCAAAAGTTAAGAGTAGATTATTATATTGTAGGAGCTCAAATAATATTGCCCATGTGTTAAGCAGTTTCTGCTTCCCATCTGATTACTCCACGTGCAGTGCAGTGCAAGAGAAAAAAAAAAAAAAAAAAAAAAACGTCCGTGGTCTTCTATAGAGAAAAATCTCTCTGATGTTTTACAAATCTCCTGCAGCATATAAATTTTTGCGAAAATTGGGTATCGTATTACCTGGACTGACACAATTAGACGATGGATTGGCGTCACAAAATTTCTACCAGGGTTTAACAAAAACCTTTTTAGTCAACTTAGCAAGAAATTTGAGGCACAAACTTAATTAGAAAATGATGAGATGTCGATAATGCGTCATCTGGAATATGCAAAAGATCTAGATTTAACAGAAGGTCTAGAAGATTTGGGTGTGTAATATTATTGGTATTTCCGTCCTACGAAAGCTTTGAGTACCCTTTGAAAGACATTTGTTTTGTATCATTTACATAACTGTAAAGATGCGCATCTAGCGCGGACGCTAATACATCGATTGCGCAGTCAAAGAAACATTTTAACAGAAGCTGAACAGAAGTGGGTATATTTTACTGATTATTGATGTAACCGAGGGAAAAAAAAGGAAAAGAAAAAAAAAGGCTGTTATAAAACAATAAGAAAAGGAAAAGAATCAGATTTAAAATACATGTAAAATCTAACGTGCATCAGATGCACCATTCAGAATAGCAAACACGTTTTTCGTTAGGTCTTGGACAGTAATAAAAAAAAAACTATGTATATTTTGTAAATGATCGTTTCATGATAAGTAATTTTAGGATTACCTGTGCTACTCTGTGGTATAGAGACACCCATATGGACACGTATGGATTGCTGCGTGTGACTCAGTGACAAAATAATGGACACGTGTGTAAAATCGTAATTTGACACATGTATGGGCACGAAAAACTAGTTATCTCTTATGGACACGAGTGATGTTCCGCGTGTGAAGTAGCATTACAAGTATTCTCACGTTGCAACGACGATACAGTGACTATCAGTCAAAGGATAGACAAGCTATTGTACTCACTGCAATAGGTGACAGTAGTCATTTTCATCGATGACTGCTCTTCGTCGCTGGTGCAGTCAATTTACCGCCCAGGTTGACCATGTCGCCTTGACGAGCTGCTCCAGTACCCACGATTCAACAAAATGCACAAATTAAAAAAAAAAAAAAGAGAATGGTTGGTAGCCACTGAACTATCTGCCTCGTGCAGGACGCGGACTGCCAACGCTGTTAAACCGCCAGTTCGTTACCACGTGACTGTGAAGCACTCTGGCAACATTCAATGACTGCTCGCCGACCCGCACTCAACAATAAGCATTCCTCTCCATAACGGGCGCAAGCGTGCTCAAGATTTGAGAGGAAAATAGACATAAAAATAATGAAACGTTGATAAACTACGCACGATTTTACTATATTTACATTAAAAGGACACTAATGATGACTTTTCCTTAACTATGAAAATTGCTACGGCAATATTGCTAAATATATTGCTTAAGAAAGACCTGTACAAGACGAAACGTGTTTTGCTAATATTTGCTAACGAAAGAATATAAAACCTAGACACAAAATATGAATAATATACAATGTATATGTACATAGTCTATGTAGTAATTTTTATTGTCTTAAATTCTTACTCTATATTCCCTTAGATTAAGATGCTAATTAATGAGCAAGTCCTAATACAGATTTTTTTTCTGTATTTTCATGTGCTGAAACATGAATTGGAATGAGATTAAGACAGCCACCAAACTGACTCATTCGTCATTGAACCAGTCATCAACTTTCCTGATTCCCGACATGACCCGATGGATCGTCGAGTCAAGAAATATCACTTCACCCTTCACATAGTGAAATTCCCAGTGTTTTTCCACCAGAACGTGAAAAGGTGATCCCCAGTTTTAGCGCAGTGAAAAGTGACAGGTGATGAAAGAATTCCCCTGTGAAAATCATCCGAGTTCATGGGAAATACTACCAACTTCAAAGTGAAGAGTGATGTCGCTACGAGAAAGACTGATAAAAGTTTTATGCTCTGTTCACAATTGGCGGAAATGCACCAATACTGTAATATAATTTTTTTCTTATTGTCAATATTTATGTATATTTGTATCTGTATGTGTATTTAATTTGTACTTGTATCTATGTTAGTATTTCAATGTTTCAATTGACTGAATGAGAGTAATTCTTGAGAACACGCAAAAAAAAGAACCTATGTTAAATCCTTGAACACTTATGATGGCATCATGCCACAACCAAGTTTGTTAATGATCAAGCAACTGTGAGTAGCTTTGACGACTTAGTGTGAAACGTATTTAATTCTATGTGCCTTATGTTATGTTTGTTTTGCTCCCTACAAGGAGAGATCCTTAAATACTTCATTCACTAAGTACATGAATCCAATAATATTACGACTGCGCGTGAGTCGTAACGATCTTTCAGACTCATTACTCCTCACGCGGGAAGCGATGTAATATTATATGTATTTCCGTCCTACGAAAGCTTTGAGTACCCTTTGAAAGACATTTGTTTTGTATAATTTACATAACTGTAAAGATGCGCATCTAGCACGGACGCTAATACATCGATTGCGCAGTCAAAGAAACATTTTAACAGAAGCTGAACTGTCGTTCCGCTTCGATCTAAATAAAAGATGACAGTAAAAAAAAAAAACTTTTGTAGATCTTCAGATTTTAATGTGCTTCTGCTTGTTATGTGAAAACGTAAAGGAGGTCGACTTTAAGTTAAAAAAGTGAGCTGTCTTGCTAGCGTGCAGACAACATTATTAATTAATAAAATTAAAGTAATTCATGTTCGAAACTGTAAATCAGCAAGTTATTGTTATCGGAGGTGTTGAACAGTGCAAGAATTGTCTTCAACGAAAGGAGAAAAGTAGTGACTGTAATTTGAAAAAGAAAAAAAAAAAAAAACGTGAACCAAGGAGACAGCACAGGACAAGCTGAAATCTGATCGCACCATACTGTTAGAAAAGTACTTATGTAAGTTATATTGTTTATAAATAAGCCCTAATTTGCTAGTGAGAATTGTTTGAATATATTTAGTGTTTACCAGACTTCTTATTCTGCTCTTTTCCTTTATACTTTTTTATCCCCCATGCCATATTACTTTTATAAATGTCGAACAGCCTTTACTACAGCAGAGAATACTGCGGCATCCTGGTCGTAGACAGAAGGCCGCTCCTTGTCTTCTATACAACTCATAGCTGCCCCATTTATTAATTATTTCATTTGCAAATGCAATTTTTTTACTGTTCATTGTGAAAGGTCCTTTAGGTAATTATAAAATTCATACTAATTACGTAAAGAAATCCGGGTTGTTCTTTTCCAAATAATAGAAGTCTTTGCGTAATCAAAACCTAGCCTCCTGACAACGATCAGGAGCCGACCAGAGGACGGACGTCTTCGACCGCTTGCGTGTCTCCTGTGGCAAAGCTGTGCCAGACTGGAAACACATTCTAGTATGAAATACAGATTTAAATTGATAGAATTGAAATATATTTAACGTAAGAAACATAATATTTTTTTATCATACTAGAGGTGATAGGGGAAGGAAACCACTTCCAGAAAATTATGCACTTGTTTTTATGATTAGAGGCATCTACAGTAACTGGAAATTGCCTGTTTCATATTTTTTGTCTAATTCAAGAGTAAAACATGCGGATTTATTGGGACTCTTACAGGAACTAATTATTTTATTGCAAAATGCAAACATACAGCCAAAAGTAGTCGTTTGTGATCAGGGAGCTAGTAATCGAAGTGTTGTGAAGCATTTACATGTTACGCCTGAAAAACCTTATTTTATTGTAAATGGACAGAAATTGTTTTATATTTATGATGTCCCACATTTATTCAAAAGCATACTAAACAATCCGCTTAATGGCGACTTCATTTTCAACAATGCTGTTGTTTCATTCGAAGATGTCAGAAAAACATATGACATTTATAAGAAGAACACAAAAGGCAGAATGTTTGTAAAACTCACAGACAGTCATTTGCAATCTGATTCATTCCAGAAAATGAATGTAAAAATGGCAGTCCAGGTCCTCAGCCACTCTGTTGCGGCAGCTATCAGAACTTGTGTAGCGACTAAAGAATTGCAGAGTGATACAGCAGAGAGCACAGCTACTTTTATAGAATTTATGGACAATTTGTTTCACGTTTTGAACAGCAGGACAGCATTTTCCTCTAATCCATATAGGTGTGCATTATCAGAACAATGCCCAGTAGTAATGGAAACGCTACAGAGTGCAAAGGATGTCTTAAGTACCATAAATAAAATCGAGAAAAAGACAGGTAAAGTAACGACACCACAATGCATTACGGGTTTAATCCAGACTGTGAATGCTATTGCTCAGTTTTTTTCTTGAGGAACAAACTGTGGGCATTAAATTTTTACTGGCCAGCAGATTGAAACAAGATGCTATTGAGAATTTATTTTATGTGTACCGTCAGAAAGGAGGCTACAACCGTAATCCAACAGTTAGAACACTAAAGTTCTTGTTCCGAACAAGCATTATTAACTCACTAATGAAGCCTCCTGACGATTAAAATAGTGAGAATGACACTGACAAGATGCTGTTACTAAACAACTGTGTGTTGCAAAAAGAAGGTGATGCATCTCAGCTGTTGGAGAGCTCTGGAAACGTCGGAATTCCGAATTCCTCTATGGATGAAGAAGGGAGTACCATCGAGCCGACGAGTATTTGTCTTCCTCACAGCAAGACCTTTCCTCTGAACAGTGTTCAGTAGCATGTTTTGCTGGCTACTTAGCACACATATGCATCGAAAGGTATGGTTGTTTGAGATGTAAGGAGACACATGTAGCAGTGAGCTTCAAGAGAAGAGGGAATTATTTATTCTCCATCAAAAATACGCAACTGGGAATTTGTGTCATTCTTCAGTGGGACTCAGCGCTCCAACTGTTGAGTTTAGCAATATTATTGAAATGTCTTTACAGGCATATGAGTCCTGCTTTTTACGGTTTATTTATAAGAGAAATATAAAGTTTAGGACTGTTAATTAGATCAAATCAAAACTTGAAAACTTTCACTGGTTGGACGATGAGGAATGTGGAGAACACAGACTTTTCATTTTGAATTATCTTGTGAAATGCAAATTGTATTACAGTTTCAGAACAATGTTCAAAGGCAAGTGTAGTAGAACTGTCTCAAAACTGAAAATTATAAAAAATATGTAGTTTATTCATATTGTATTTAAGTACCAAATAAAGATTATCCGTTAGGCTGCACAAATAAGTTTCGTTGCCTTTTCTTGATCACTCTACCACGTTTAACTAGAAGGAAGTAATGTCTTAAATCTGAGCAAAATAGTATTGCTTGTGACAATAGTAGATGTGCTGACCGCAAAGTTAAGATGTTTACCATCACAGATTTTTTTTTTACTCATGATATTTAAAGTTTCACAATATTTATTTTTTTCGAAGATATCGTTGTTAAGTGTGTACGAGAAATTATATCCGTTTACAACTAACAGTAATCAAATGCAAAATGTGGTTATACTTAAGAACCCTTACAGAAATACTTAGAAAGGAAGCAAAATCTGTTTCTTAAACTTATTTACAGTCTCAATGTGAAAAATATATTGTCGTTATAACTCACCTAATCCCTACACATACTCTATGCAAAATAAATAATTATGTCGGTCATGTCAGGATGCGAAACCCACTGCTCAGTGCAATATTTGTCAGTAAATTAACGTATTATATTTCAAAGACGTTGAGAAGATTTTGAAAACTTTCTATTGTTAACCTGCACGTGGAGATCCTTTTTACCACCATAATCCGTATCAGAAGAGCTGTATAACAAAGAGGAAATAGACGGCATGGAAGGCGGGTGTAAAACCTATGCGACTGCAATACAGTCTGCATTTAAACAGTAACTCATGAGAAATATTTGTGTGTATTTCATTTCGCATATGATTGTGAGAAGTATCCGTACAATAGAAATAAACTTGGTTTGTAGAATTACAGGAACTAATCTACATTCTTCGATCGAAAACTCGGGAAAAACCGTAGCCGGTCATGGTCTACAGACGGTTGTGTGACGAATGCATTTCGCGCGCAGCGCTCTAGCCAAACAGAAATCAGCGTCATTCACGTCACCGAAGATACAGCGTTGCCAATTCCGTGACATGGACAGGTCAGTTAGCATTGTAGCGTCGCCTGCGACATCTGTTGACAGATGGGAAAACAATTTTTACGGTTTCCTGTTCCGCCGTAAGGACGGTCAATCTGTTTCTTATGTGATCTGGGGTAATACATGTGTTTTAAGAGGGTTTGTAGTAAAGGAAATCTACTGTGGGGGAGAATTATTATAATACTGATTATTGTAATATTGATTGTCGCCCAATTCTCACAAATGAATTACAATGTGAGGGTTTACCTGGAAAACCTTATTGGAGGGCTAAGGAAAGGGCAGCGGGATTTAAAGAAGAGGCTGGAGGAGGCTAAAAGGGATAGAGAATTGCTACATTCTGAATTTAATAGAAGGTATGAAGACATAAATAAAGAAGTGTCTACTGTAGAAGTACAAGTGGATGAACTGGTGAAATGGAAAAAGCCAAAGAGTCACAGAAAATATTGGTCACCTTACTGTTCAAGGATGTCACCAATCAAGTGACAGAAAATAACCAAAGGCTTCAAGTCCAGTTTAATGGCGTAGGAAGTATTACGGGCTCTCAAACAGAGAATAAGTTGAAGAACATCAACTGCAATTTACATGAAGTTATTTTTTTGGATAAGAGAAGTGAATCTAGCAATGAACATGGACTAAATAATGAAAGTTATGTAACTTCATCCTCTTGCATAAAGAAAAATAGTTGTTGTCATGACAGTGGTGGAGATAATACATCAGGTACCTTTCTCCTGGGATAACATTAAAAGTGTAATGTTTATTATGTCATTTGGAGGAAGACCCTTCACAATGAGCAGTGTTAAATTTGAATTGTTTTACCACTGTCAGATTTTCACAGGAGTAGTCAACCTGGTCCCTGCTGCCCACTACTGGGCAGTCAACCTTTCATGATGAGCAGTGGGTTGTAGGTGTGTTAAAAACATTTTCATTAGGTGTTCATAAAATTTTGGCAAATTATTTGGTAAGTAGTCATTATTATACACCATAATTCACTTAAGTTTACTCTATAAAATTGAAAGTAATTTTCCTACTTAGTAAATCACCATTACGGTACCTACTGAGGAACCAGTGGGTAGCTACAAAATTGTATTCCTAATACAGATTAAAAAAGTGACTGGTAGGTAGAAAGGGTGACTATCCCTGCTGCAGAGCATTTAGGGCCAATTAGCAGGCTGGCAATGCACAAAGAAAACTTGAGATTGCAATTATATGGTCCACACTGATATAAGGACAACTAAGGTGGTTATGGGAATTTTGTTGAGTACCATTTGAACCAAGCTTCATACTTCGATGATCCCATAAATGAGTTTCATCTAACTGAATTGTTAATAACATATTTATCAGATAAGGTTTAAGAATGTTTGGTGGGTGAGAGTGGATCAAGCCTAGCCTCTATTAGAACTACTAACCAGTTGGATTATTTAAATACTGTAAGGCTAAAGATATACCTGAAAGTAGGATATCAAACTGGGTATAGGTAAATTCGAATGGAAATGTGAAGTAAGTGGGAGAAGGAAGAACGAATAAATCACAATGGGTATAGAAGTCCAAGTTACTCAATACAGAGAGAATGGGTTGGAATGATACATGATATCATAACAATAATAATAATAATAATAATAATGGTAACAATAATAATCATCGTCATCACAGTAACAATAGCAGTAATGGAAACAGTATTAATCAGGAGTGCTGGCAGGTTTTCTTGTCAAGTTGGGACAATAAGTTTTCCGTTACTGTATAGGAATCTTGAGAACTTTGTTGTCTACTCATCATTTTTTCCTACTGGTTTCAATGGTGGCCTTTCACTACCTCACCAATGATATAAATATAAACAAACTAACACTATAATTATTGTAAAACATATTTTACATTTCCAAATTTTACATTTTCCCACCATTTATGTTATGTTCTGTTGGCCCTCGTAAGTCCTATTCTCTCAAATAGCTAGCTGTTTCTCTGCCATTACAGATTTTCTATTGATAAAATTTTCAGCAATTTACACTTCTCAGCCTCTGCCAGTACGGTACCACAAGCTTCAACGTAGATTGTCTAATCGATTTATGTGGAAATTACATCATGTTCCCCTCAAGCACAACATGTAATCATTATGGGGCCAATGAGAAATAAGGCTGTACTCCTAGGCGCAATTTCAAAATTTTTCGTCACTCGACTATACTCTAAACTTTGGTACAAAGCCGAGGGCAGCTTTTGAAATTTTTCTTGTCAAAGGAAAGTGATATAATGAACAAAATATGCAAGAAACGATTAATTAGAACTTAGCACAATTAGCTTGAACTGGTACACAATAATTTCACAAGATTCCTATTGACGACTTCTTCTACATACTTAGTTTTGTTTGTCACAACATTAACAAAATTGCTAGATTTTTCAACTGAAACTCTATGTCATTTATAACTCATACGCATTTTTTCCAGATTCATGAAACTCTTTTGAAATTGGCAAATGAATGCGCCATGATGCCTGCCATGCATTGCACGTGGGCAGAAAAGCGCATACAACTTATTAAACATATCCTTAACTGCTTGAGAACAAACCAACCATGGATACATAACAGTTTGCTCAACAGAACTGTTCTCTTTATGTCATCTACATCATTCTTGAAATGATAATTTTGTTAGGTTGCAAAGATTCAATAAAATCTTGTACTTTAGGTAATCGATAGTCTCCTATTCTACCCAACGTAATTTTCACTCACTCATGGAATACGGCATTATATTTTGGGGCAACCAGTCATTAGCAAGGAAAGTGTTCATTGCACAGAAGCGAGCTGTATGAATTATATGTGGATTACGCCCAAGAGACTCGGGTAGAAACAGCTTTCGAAAACTTAAAATATACACAACTACATGCCAATATATTTTTTCTCTCATGTGTTTTGTTTGTAAAAATATAGAGATATTTCAACCAAACAGTAATTATCATGAGCATAACACACGGAGGAAGAATGACATACACAGCAAGCATAGAAATTTGAGCTTGGTGCAATAGGGTGTCCACTACACCAGAACAAAACTCTTCAATGCTCTTCCTTCTGAAATAAAGACAGAGATTCATAATAAGACTAAGTTTAAGAAAGCACTAAAAATATTTCAGCCTGAAAAAGCTTTTCACAGTCTAGATGAATTTTTAACTAAATAAATTGTAAAAATTTAATATTATATAATACATTTTAACATAATGTCACTAAGAATGTTATTTAACGTGAGTTTTGTATCTGTGTGTGCTCTGTATCAGTTTTCTTTAGTGCTTTAATGTATTTTCTTTTTACTGTATTTTTGCTAAAAGATTTCACTGTATAATTTTTTATATAATTATGTACTCAAATGTCTGTGTATACTATAAGATTATCATATTGTATTTCTAAAAACTGAGTCATTCCACATCCTTGTGAACCCAGCACAGTTGGATCTATGGAACATGAAATAAATCAAATCAAATCAGTCATCGAAAATACCAACAAACTGCTGTCCTCTTCATCAATGCATTGACAAATAAATAAATAAAATGAAACCAGTAGAGGTACTGGCTAGGCCCATTGCTTTTTCCACCAGCGTGATACTGGTATTTCTAGCAGAGGAATTTGAATCTGATTCACCCTCTTCTCGCAGTATTTAACTACAGGTAGTATAGGACTTCGTTCCGATTCGTTCATTTTCATTTTCGGTTTTCGTTTGTTTATGAGTATGGCACAAAAACCTTACTAACATCCATCAGTTTTTCGTCCTATTCACTATGCTTTTATACCCCACAAAGCCCTAAATGCACAAAATTCTATGTAAACGTAGCACCGCTCCTTACTTACAACTCATTCTTAACTGTAGAAAAATTGAAAAATGCCTTCAGTCACTGCCAACAACACTTGCGCCATACCGCTTTCGTTGTGACATCAGGTTACAGAGACATTTATTGTCAACTGTGTTCCTTATCTTCAGTAGTGACTATGAAATTAATTAAAGGAATGCTACTGTACAACAGTTACTCAATAACTGCGACCATTGTTAAATCGTATAGGTTTGCGGTAGTTCCAGTGACGATTACTTCGTATTTCTTCCTTCGAGTAGGTACCACACAGCACAAATGAACATCCCTTCAGAAAATGAAAATAAGTACACCACTATATGATACTGTACTTTAAATTTGCAGATGACAGTTTTTAACCATTATTTGAATTTCGAAGGAGCAATTTTTTATAGTGTGTGTTTTTTGTGCAACTGTTTTGCTGTACTGATAGTCATTTCAGATTTATGAAAATGTGTGCACCAAGTGAAGTGGGAAATGGTAGCGTGATTTGTTGTTCCCTAGGAAGGCAACATTTGCGTGACGGAATTCACAGCGTGTGCCCTTTTTAATGTGACCGTATAAAATAGTTTCGTCGTGCAGACGATCGGCAGGCACATTTCCTTTTTTTTTATTTCATTGTTATTAATGCCCCGAATTTGTTGACATGTAATCTTTCGTTCAATATGAGTTACACATTGTTCACAGAAACTAAAATCTCAAGTACTCTGACTATAGAGATGTAAATTTTATTTTCCACTTTTGATCATTTAGGTACTGCACTGTATGTAGTATTTACAGGATGATGTCTTTTTTAAGATTATACTAATTTGTAAGTGTTGTAGTTAACGTCCATTTGTCACACACCAGTTCATTCTTTTTATGTTGACAACAACGAAGTAACGAACAATGCATGTGCCTCTAGGGAAATTACATCTTTGCTAAATAATGTTTTCATACAACTTGAAAATAAATGGATCGTTCATCTACTCATTGTCGTTGTCGCAACACTTTCCGTTGTTAACAGGTACCGGGTATGGGTCCTGAAACAAAAATACTGATATTATGTGCTGCTTTGTATCTAATGTGATGTCCATTCGTGAAACATCGACATGCATGTGTCGATTTTCTTAGAGTAGTTTCTGAAACTAAAGAAAACTATAAAGGGTAAATAGGGGTATGTCTGTTTGAAACGAAAAATGAAGTAACGCTACCAACTTATACCTTATGGTCAGGAGAGTAGTTTCAGATAATGTCTAACAAAATATAGAGAAACGTCACTAAAATGTAACAAGTTGCAAAATCCATGTAACACTGATGAGAGGGGAATGACACCTTTCACATTACATTACATTGCATTACATGAATACTTGTTCCAAACATCAATAATACGACATTTCGTTATGATGTGGAATGTGTCAGTTTAATTTAAGTTTTCATTATGCAGTTCCTTATATTTTCATTTATTTACTTATTTATTCTTTTACAGTTACTACTCCATACATAAAAATTCATTTATTGAGTAGAAGGAATTGTTATTCAGAAATTCATTTGTTTTTGCCTATCTGTCTGACTTTCAATGCAATTTGGCAAAGAACCAAACATTTTTGTGGTATAGTCAGATTTAACCCAGAATGGTGAAGATAATCTTTTCTGCTGGTGTTGTAGCTATGCACTTTTGGGCTGGGTAGGTTATTAAGAAAAAATTTCGTAAGTGAATATACAGGCTGTCAATTACTGAACTTTATGAAAAGAACTAAATTAGTTACAAACTATGTCATGCACACACTTTATCCAACATGTAAACGACACTGCAGATTTTCGGATTTAGGTTATGGCATGTTCGATATGCCTGCCGTCATTGGTGATGATGTGGTGCAGACAAATAGTGAACTTCTGCGTGACCCGCTTAAGTGTCGGAACATGGACGCTCTCTATGACCTCCTGAATGGTTGTTTTCAGCGCAGCAGTGGTTCTCGGTTACTGCTGTACACCTTGTCTTTAATATAGGACCACAAAAAGCAGTCGCATGTATTCAGATCTGGAGAATATGGCGGCCAATCGAGGCCCATGCCAATTGCCTCTGGATGCCCCAGAGCCAGAATGCAGTCCCCAAAGTGCTCCTCCAGGACATCAGACACGCTCCTGCTTTGGTGGGGTCGAGCTCCATCTTGCATGAACATCTTGTCAATATCAGGGTCACTTTGGATAATGGGGATGAAATCATCTTCCAAAACCTTTATGTACCATTCGGTAGTCACCATGCTGTCATGGAATATCGTAGCGATTATTCTGTGACTGGACGTTGCACACTACACAGTCACTTGGGTGAAGAGACTTCTCGATCTCGAAATACGGATTCTCAGTCCCCCATAAGCGCCAATTTTGCTTATTGACGAACCCATCCAAATGAAAGTGGGATTCGCCACTAAACCAATCCATATTCGCATCAAAGTCTTGTCGTCAATTCTGTGGACAACAGTTCTGGCGAAACACAACCATTGTTCCATTGATGGGTTTGAATTTAGTAAAGGAAGAGATGCAGGTCTTGAACAACAATTTGTCACAGGGTCTCCGGGTTGATTCCTAGCTATTGTACATCTCGTATGATCGATTTCCTGGGGCTGGTTTGTAACACAGCGCTGGTCTTTCCGATGTTTTCAGGTGTTTTCCCCTGTTTCGGACGATCGACATTGCCAACACTCTCATCACAAACACTAACCGTTCTTTTAAACTTGCGAATCAGATTGTTGATTGATAGTACACTTGGACCATTTGTCTTCAGCTCAAACTCGATCGCAAACTTCCTTTGAGCCGCAGTTGGGCTCTTATTGCACCCACAGTGGACCTTCAAAAGGGCCATACACTCAGGCTTGTTGTACTGTGACATTGTCATGTGCAGATGGCTGACAACAACAAGGTGTGTGTGCATGTGCATACTAATTCCCATCATGCCCCATGGCCAACAGTGGAGCTTGAACGACCTAACAGAAACCGTTCAGAAGTTATGAAGAGTATTTATATATGGTTCAATAATTGACACTCCATGTGTATTATGAAGGTACTGTGAATATCTCGAGTTTCTTAAATAAATGTCTGCAAGGTGATCTTGGGTGGGTTCGAGCTATCATTTTGATTACATGCTTTTTTGCAATGAATACTTTTTCTCTTAATGATGAATTAGTCCAAAATATGACACCTATGAAAGCAATGCTTCAAATTACGCGTAGTAGGCTAATTCACTGATATGTTTATCACCATTTCAGCAGATCATTGATGTGTTTCCTCCAGTTCAACTTCTCATTAATGTGCACACCCAGAAAATTTGAATATACTGCCTTAGCTACAGACTTCTTTTCAAAGTCTACGTTTGTCAGTGGTATTATGCCATTTACTTGTCAGAATTGTATATACTGTGTTTTCTCTAAATTTGGTGAGAGTCCATTAATAATTTTCTGAAATAAGTTATTTCTTATTTCCTCAACTAATTTTTGTTTGTTAGGAAAAAGAACTAACTTTGCATCTTCATGAATACAGGGTGACAAGTTAGTAATATACATTAAGAATAAGGGACCGAAAACTGAACCCTGTGGGACACAATTCTTGACATATCCACAGTTAGAGGACTCTGCTGATTTTTGGAGGCTATCTGTACTGTTAATTTCAACATCTTGCATTCTTCCAGTTAAATATGAATTAAACCATTTGTTCACTGTCCCACTCATACCACAGTACTTCAGTTTATTGAGAAGAATTTCATGATTCACACGGGCAAAAGCGTTTGAGGCACCACAAAATATCCCAATGGATGATGTTCAGTTATTCAGACCATTTAATATTTGAACAGTGGAAGTATACATGGCATTTACTGCTGAAAAGCCTTTCTGAAAATCAAATTGACAATTTGTTAGTACTTCTATTTTCAGTTATGTGTAGCTAATGTTGAGTATATTACTTTTTCTAGAATTTTGGCTAAAGCTGTCACAAGTGAGATTGGGTGGTAATTGTTATCATCAGATGTATCCCCTTTTAATGCAATGGTTTAATAACAGCATATTTCAGTCTACCTGAAAAAATTCCCTGTTTCAGTGAGCTACTATGTATGTACCTGAGAATCCTACTTACCTGTTGTTAGTATTCTGTTGGAAATGCCATCAATTCGATGCAAACTTTTACTTTTGAGTGAATTTATTGTTTTCCTAATTTCAACTTTGTGAAACTGCATAGGTAAAGCACATGCTATATATGGCCTAACATTTTCTACTGGATCCTATTTCCAGAATGAGATTTTCACTCTGCAGCGGAGTGTGCGCTGCAGAGTGAAAATCTCATTCTGGAAACATCCCCCAGGCTGTGGCTAAGCCATGTCTCCGCAATATCCTTTCTTTCAGGAGTGCTAGTTCTGCAAGGTTCGCAGGAGAGCTTCTGTAAAGTTTGGAAGGTAGGAGACGAGGTACTGGCAGAAGTAAAGCTGTGAGTACCGGTCGTGAGTCGTGCTTCGGTAGCTCAGTTGGTAGAGCACTTGCCCGCGAAAGGCAAAGGTCCCGAGTTCGAGTCTCGGTCGGGCACACAGTTTTAATCTGCCAGGAAGGATCCTATTTTATCTAGAACATTTAAAATGCAATTATTGAAACTGTTTTCTGTTTCTGACTTTTCATTGTGTTTGATAGAAATATGGTCTTCCTGTGCTCTCAGTTGCCCAGTTTCCCTTTCAAAAATATTCCAAATTGTTTTAATTTTATTATTAGAGTTGCTAATCTTAGACATAATGCATATACCTCTGGACTTTTTAATAACTTTTGTTAATACAGTGCAGTAGTTTTCATAATGTTTGACTGGTTCTAGATCATTACTCCCAGCTATACGATACATTTATCCCTTTAGTAAGCCATGGCTATTTAGGTAGTTCCTTACAATTATGTTTCACTGTTCTCTTCATGAAATTGATTCAAATATATACAAAAAAGTGTCATGGAATAAGTTACATTTTAAATTAGCATCTGGTTTTCTGTGTACGCCTCACCCCAGTCTAACTGTTGAATTCTTTCCCTAAAATCTGCAGTTGTTAAATCATTAACTGGATGCACTATTTTCGAGGACAGTTTTGCATTACTGTGTGGAGCTATGTCATATACTGTAACTAGTTATGCATCACAATCAGACAGACTATTCTTGACAGTAAAAGTTGTTATTTGGTTAAGTTTACTTGATCCATAAAACATTATCTATCAGTGTGCTGCTTTCCTGTTCAACCTGAGTAGGAAAATCAATAATTGATGTTAAACTGAAAGAACCAAGTACTACTTCAAGGTCAAGCTTTCTATCGGACCCTTTCAGAAAATCTGCTTTGAAATCCCCTCAAACAATAATTGCTTCCCTGTTTCTGACAGATAGCGCAACAAAGAATCCAAAGCTATGTTGGACAGGTTCGGAGGTGCTCCTGGTTGTGTTGAGCCTTGCCGACTGTTGGCAAGATTCAGCACAACCAGGAGCACCTCCGAAGATGTCTAATGTAACTTTTTACGAAACGCCAGGGATAGAAGAGTCCCATGGACCACGGCCATACAACCCAGAAGAATTCTCGGCAGCTGAAACATCCGGTTGTGAATGCCTTCATTGTATAAAAGAATCCATTTTTTTTTAAATTGCCAAAAGTTCCCAATGGCTACCTATACACTGCTACAATTATAAAAGAACCGTTATTTAGTGTAAGCTCACATGCAAATGCTTCTATACGTTGCTGTTCACAATATTTTTTAGTTTCTAAATTTTTCACATACATGGCAGTTCCTCCTCTCTTCATAGTGTCTCTACTTACATGTGCTGAAAGCTTATATCCACCTACATTTACCTTTTCCACATCTGTGACTATATGATGCTCAGACAGGCATAGTGCATCTACTCCACCCTAAATTTCTAATCTTCTAATCAAACAAGAAGCTCATCTACTTAGTTTTTAATTGCACTGATATTCTGATGCAATATCCTGATTTTATTTTTCGCTACGCTTTTGCAGGAATCTTGTGTCATACTAACATTAGTTTTCATTGCACTTTAATGAGAATGTTGTGATATTTTAACATCTCTAGTACCAGCTTGTCTGAGTTTCTCATTAAGCTTAATTTCATTCAATATTGAATCATTGGACACTGATCTTAGCCTAAAATAGAGGAACTTCCATGAGTGTGAGTGCCTCTTCCCTTAAAGATTTTGCTATCATTCCAGTCAATTTACCCTTCACTTTGCTACTGAGATGCAGGCTATGCCTCATGAAGCCTCACCTAACAATAGCATCAACGGGAACTAATCTTATGCCAGACAAAGTAGCCACCCAAGGCAGCTGATCTAGCTGCTTATTGACCTGCTGCCAGAGCTGTTCAGTTGGCGCCGATCGTACTGCATGAAAGAAGGAACCAAGCCAACATTTGTATGGTTCATTGCAGATGCTATTTTTACCAGGTCACACTCAATATTGTAGCCCTAATCCCTATCAAGACTGTTTCCCATTCCATCCACTATCACAAAATGATTCTGCTTTGTAAGATACCTGCACAATGATCCTACATACCCTATCACTTGGCTAAAACATGCTCTGGGCTTGAAGAAACTTGCAACCTGGTACTTGTCACCTAATTTTTCCTGCAAGATCTGGCCCACACTTTTTCATTGGCTACTACCTAACAATAGAACTTTCCTCCTACTTTCTATTTTTTGAAACAGTTGGTTTCTTGGTGAAAGTCTGCTGAATATTAACTACACTTACATCTATCTGTGCCTTTTCCTTAGTTAACTAAGTAGCAAAGCAAATCTATTGTTTTTGCCTATGATGAAACTGTCATATATTTTTCATTTCCTGTGTCCCCTGTTCCTTGCTATCACTTCTCACCTGTCTTCATCCTTCTACCCCTTAATCTCGTCAGTTCCTCTCAAGCACTGCCCAGTTCAGCCTTAAGGATTCTAAACTTCCCTTCTACATCTACATTTATACTCCGCAAGCCACCCAACGGTGTGTGGCACTTTACGTGCCACTGTCATTACCTCCCTTTTCTGTTCCAGTCGCGTATGGTTCGCGGGAAGAACGACTGTCTGAAAGCCTCCGTGCGCGCTCGAATCTCTCTAATTTTACATTAGTGATCTCCTCGGGAGGTATAAGTAAGGGAAGCAATATATTCGATACCTCATCCAGAAACGCACCCTCTCGAAACCTGGCGAGCAAGCTACACCGCGATGCAGAGCGACTCTCTTGCAGAGTCTGCCACTTGACTTTGTTAAACATCTCCGTAACACTATCGCGGTTACCAAATAACCCTGTGACGAAACTCGCCGCTCTTCTTTGGATCTTCTCTATCTCCTCCGTCAACCCGATCTGGTACGGATCCCACACTGACGAGCAATACTCAAGTATAGGTCGAACGAGTGTTTTGTAAGCGACCTCCTTTGTTGATGGACTACATTTTCTAAGGACTCTCCCAATGAATCTCAACCTGGCACCCGCCTTACCAACAATTAATTTTACATGATCATTCCACTTCAAATCGTTCCGCACGCATACTCCCAGATATTTTACAGAAGTAACTGCTACCAGTGTTTGTTCCGCTATCATATAATCATACAATAAAGGATCCTTCTTTCTATGTATTCGCAGTGCATTACATTTGTCTATGTCAAGGGTCAGTTGCCACTCCCTGCACCAAGTACCTATCCGCTGCAGATCTTCCTGCATTTCGCTACAATTTTCTAATGCTGCAACTTCTCTGTATACTACAGCATCATCCGCGAAAAGCCGCATGGAACTTCCGACACTATCTACTAGGTCATTTATATATATTGTGAAAAGCAATGGTCCCATAACACTCCCCTGTGGCACGCCAGAGGTTACTTTAACGCCTGTAGACGTCTCTCCATTGATAACAACATGCTGTGTTCTGTTTGCTAAAAAATCTTCAATCCAGCCACACAGCTGGTCTGATATTCCGTAGGCTCTTACTTTGTTTATCAGGCGACAGTACGGAACTGTATCGAACGCCTTCCGGAAGTCAAGAAAAATAGCATCTACCTGGGAGCCTGTATCTAATATTTTCTGGGTCTCATGAACAAATAAAGCGAGTTGGGTCTCACACGTTCGCTGTTTCCGGAATCCATGTTGATTCCTACATAGTAGATTCTGGGTTTCCAAAAACGATATGATACTCGAGCAAAAAACATGTTCTAATATTCTACAACAGATCGACGTCAGAGATATAGGTCTATAGTTTTGCGCATCTGCTCGACGACCCTTCTTGAAGACTGGGACTACCTGTGCTCTTTTCCAATCATTTGGAACCTTCCGTTCCTCTAGAGACTTGCGGTACACGGCTGTTAGAAGGGGGGCAAGTTCTTTCGCGTACTCTGTGTAGAATCGAATTGGTATCCCGTCAGGTCCATTGGACTTTCCTCTGTTGAGTGATTCCAGTTGCTTTTCTATTCCTTGGACACTTATTTCGATGTCAGCCATTTTTTCGTTTGTGCGAGGATTTAGAGAAGGAACGGCAGTGCAGTCTTCCTCTGTGAAACAGCTTTGGAAAATGGTGTTTAGTATTTCAGCTTTACGTGTGTCATCCTCTGTTTCAATGCCTTCATCATCCCGGAGTGTCTGGATATGCTGTTTTGAGCCACTTACTGATTTAACGTAAGACCAGAACTTCCTAGGATTTTCTGTCAAGTCGGTACATAGAGTTTTACTTTCGAATTCACTGAACGCTTCACTCATAGCCCTCCTTACGCTAACTTTGACATCGTTTAGCTTCTGTTTGTCTGAGAGGTTTTGGCTGCGTTTAAACTTGGAGTGAAGCTCTCTTTGCTTTTGCAGTAGTTTCCTAACTTTGTTGTTGTACCACGGTGGGTTTTTCCCGTCCCTCACAGTTTTACTCGGCACGTACCTGTCTAAAACGAATTTTACGATTGCCTTGAACTTTTTCCATAAACACTCAACATTGTCAGTGTCGGAACAGAAATTTTCGTTTTGATCTGTTAGGTAGTCTGAAATCTGCCTTCTATTACTCTTGCTAAACAGATAAACCTTCCTCCCTTTTTTATATTCCTATTAACTTCCATATTCAGGGATGCTGCAACGGCCTTATGATCACTGATTCTCTGTTCTGCACATACAGAGTCGAAAAGTTCGGGTCTGTTTGTTATCAGTAGGTCCAAGATGTTATCTCCACGAGTCGGTTCTCTGTTTAATTGCTCGAGGTAATTTTCGGATAGTGCACTCAGTATAATGTCACTCGATGCTCTGTCCCTACCACCCATCCTAAACATCTGAGTGTCCTAGTCTATATCTGGTAAATTGAAATCTCCACCTAAGACTATAACATGCTGAGAAAATTTATGTGAAATGTATTCCAAATTTTCTCTCAGTTGTTCTGCCACTAATGCTGCTGAGTCGGGAGGTCGGTAAAAGGAGCCAATTATTAACCTAGCTCGGTTGTTGAGTGTAACCTCCACCCATAATAATTCACAGGAACTATCCACTTCTACTTCACTACAGGATAAACTACTACTAACAGCGACGAACACTCCACCACCGGTTGCATGCAATCTATCCTTTCTAAACACCGTCTGTACCTTTGTAAATATTTCGGCAGAATTTATCTCTGGCTTCAGCCATCTTTCTGTACCTATAACGATTTCAGTTTCGGTGCTTTCTATCAGCGCTTGAAGTCCCGGTACTTTACCAACGCAGCTTCAGACAGTTTACAATTACAATACCGATTGCTGCTTGGTCCCCGAATGTCCTGACTTTGCCCCGCACCCGTTGAATCTGTTGCCCTTTCTGTACTTGCCCAAGGCCATCAAATCTAAAAAACCGCCCAGCCCACGCCACACAACCCCTGCTACCCGTGTAGCCGCTTGTTGCGTGTAGTGGACTCCTGACCTATCCAGCGGAACCCGAAACCCCACCACCCTATGGCGCAATTCGAGGAATCTGCAGCCCACACGGTCGCAGAACCGTCTCAGCCTCTGATTCAGACCCTCCACTCGGCTCTGTACCAAAGCTCCGCAGTCAGTCCTGTCGACGATGCAGCAGATGGTGAGCTCTGCTTTCATCCCACTAGCGAGACTGGCAGTCTTCACCAAATCAGATAGCCGCCGGAAGCCAGAGAGGATTTCCTTCGATCCATAGCGACCACCTGCAGATGGGTGCACCCTGTACCCTTCATGGCATCCGGAAGGACCCTTTCCACATCTGGAATGACTCCCCCCTTTATGCACACGGAGTGCACATTGGTTTTCTTCCCCTCTCTTGCTGCCATATCCCTAAGGGGCCCCATTACGCGGCTGACGTTGGAGCTCCCAACTACCAGTAAGCCCACCCTCTGCGACCGCCCGGATCTTGCAGACTGAGGGGCAACCTCTGGAACAGGACAAGCAGCCATGTCAGGCCGAAGATCAGTATCAGCCTGAGACAGAGCCTGAAACCAGTTCGTCAGACAAACTGGAGAGGCCTTCCGTTCAGCCCTCCGGAATGTCTTTCGCCCCCTGCCACACCTTGAGACGACCTCCCACTCTACGACAAGTGAGGGGTCAGCCTCAATGCGGGCAGTATACCGGGCAACCACAGTCGTAGTCCGATCGGGGGATGTGTGGGACGAGCTGGCCGTCCCCGACAAACCCCCATCCGGGTCCCCACAGTGATGCCCATTGCAACAGCCTCAGGCTGTGTGACCGAAGCAAACATTGCCTGAAGCTGGGAGCGAAGGAATGCCAACTCAGCCTGCATCCGAACACAGCAGTTGCAGTCCCTATCCATGCTAAAAACTGTTGTGCAAAGAACGTCTGAACTAATCTACAGAGAGCGCAAACAAATCGACACAAAATTTAAACGGTTATTAAAATACAAGACTGCCTAGTGAATGCAGTAATGCTGCTACTTGCGCACTGCTGACACACTGCTCGGCGGCGGAAGGAGACTACGCGATTTTACACTATTCAGGTACTAAAACGCGATGCTACAACTCTCAAATACTGTAATACGCCCGAAATTTATGCATTAAACAATGCAAGTACCAAAATCACGCAAAGAAATTAAGAATTAAACTATGTAACAAATGAGTGAGCTAGGAGTGTTCAGGTATTTACCTATCCCTTGAATATACTCTGCAATACCATGGAAGAGACTCATTGATCTCCCCAATTCCCATGCCACTACATTCCCCCCTTTGTAACCATCTGTCACAACAGCTGCATAGAACCCCAGAACTAACTTTTGTATGGCAGGTCAAACACTTCTCACTCATGATTCCTTACAATATTTTTACAAAATTTATGTAGTCAATAACAATAATATTCTATTAACGATAGACCACAAGAGTCTCTAAAGTTATGTGGAACACTAACATATGTATACACTATTAGTATAACTATTGAACTAACTATAACTAAACTAACTATAACTGTTAAACTGACTTACTTTGAGGACAACACACCCACCTATGCCTGAAGCCTCTCGAACATCTGACGGGGGAAGCAGCACGAACTGCGGCAAGGCGCCCCACGCAGCTAAACTTTTAATTCCCGAGTGGATGTGGCACTGCTAATTATATGTGTAAAGAAACCAACCAAAGTTCTTTACTTAATACTTACGCAAACGTCTTAATTTTGATTGTAAGCCTACGTCTAGCGTACGCGGAATCCGGCCATTAGGTTTTCTTCCTTTCTTTTTCTTTTTTCTGAAGAAGTACTTTGAAACGAGTGAATCCTTCAATAGATGATATGAAATAGGCTCTAATGATCTTCTTTACGGTGTAATATTAATTAACAATTAATATAGAAGTAACTACTTATCTTCATGTCCTCAATATCCAAGCGTGTGCGGTATGCCACCACAGAACAATAAAAAAAGGAAACGTCAGTTTGGTATGTGGCAGCGCTATTTGACACGATGCTGAGTTGTTAGTCAGTTGTTTCATCTTACCTTATGTTAGTTGCTCATGATTGTGGTTTATTGTTAATTTTGCTTACAATCAGCATGTCTGAAGACGAGAATGGTACCGCAACTCTGGTGTCAACCAAGAAGAGACATAGTCTGGGCAGAATGATTGAGACAACAAAGATAATTGAGGTACAGTCTCATGAACAAGGGGAAGACTGTCATTACAGTAGGTAGCAGTGTTTCAGAAACATTTCTGAGGACAACAGAGAAAGCCTTATTATGACTTTAATCTGCTCAGTACTACAAATAGAGTACTTACTCTACTGGTCTAACAGTTACTCAAAGAAGGTCCAGAAAAAGCGAATTTCAAGAAGAGTTTCGTGATCAGGTTACTGGTGTAAGGTTATAATTCCTATAAACGGGCATATGATTGAAAGAAATATAAGTTACAAAGCAATCCTGTCTAACTTCGATATTTGTAAGATAGGGCTAGAGACCTTAAAAAAAAGTCTAAAGGCTGATGCACCTCAGGTTGACAGGAGCGGAAAAAAAGCATTCAGAATATTAATACTACATTCTACTGAGGATCACAGAAAGTGTAAGTAGGCTATTTATGTTTTCTTTATGTAAGTAGGCTGTTTATGTTTTCTTATTGGCAACGTTTCGTAGCGCTCTATATGAAAAGCACTGGCTGTGCTGTGTGCAGTCTGTGGCTAGTTTGCATTGCTGTCTGCCATTGTAGTGTTGGGCAGCGGCAGCTGGATGTGAACAGCGCGTAGCGTTGCGCAGTTGGAGGTGAGCCGCCAGCAGTGGTGGATGTGGGAAATGAGATGGCGGATTTTTGAGTACAGAATGGATATTATGAACTGCTATGTATATTATGCTTTTTCAACACTATTAAGGTAAATACATTGTTTGTTCTCTATGAAAATCTTTCATTTGCTAACTATGCCTATCAGTAGTTAGTGCCTTCCGTAGTTTGAATCTTTTATTTAGCTGGCAGTAATGGCGCTCGCTGTATTGCAGTAGTTCGAGTAACGGAGATTTTTGGTGAGGTAAGTGATTTGTGAAAGGTATAGATTAATGTTAGTCAGGGCCATTCTTTTGCAGGGATTTTTGAAAGTCAGATTGCGTTGCGCTAAAAATATTGTGTGTCAGTTTAAGCACAGTCACGTATATAATTTTTCTAAGGGGACGTTTCATATGTCGACCCTTAGGCGAGGATACCTCACTGGAATCTTCTGATTTCTTCTTGTAGTTTGAGCAATTAGTGCAGCCTTTGTTTATTGATTGCGCGTAATTGTAGAGAGAATCTCCTTTGTAGTTGCAGCCTTTCATTGTTGTACAGTAAAACAGTTGTGGCATGCATGTAGATTTGCACCAAGTATTTCGCAGCTGCGCTTGCAATTAACGAAATATTATTTTCAGTGCTATGTTAATGTGTTCTCTTATTGTTGTTCTTCAAATTGTGTTTTTCTGTGTTATCGTGTGAAATATTGTGACAATAATGGCGTGTGAAAAAAATACTAGGCTCCAAAGTAAACTGAGAAATGACAGTGAAGACGAAAGCAGTGTAATAGCGCCACCGAGTAATGAATTAACTAATGTTCAAAGTAGTAATTTGGTAATTGTACATAGGGAAATGGAGCGGGCTGCAAACAATGGTGTAGACAGTGAAACAATTAGTGAACAGGGATGCATTATCGATCGATCGGTCGGCAACAGCTTGCCTCAGGAATCCGAAACGACAGGACACAATATTGCAAATACTGTAGACTCAGGTTTTGGGTTCTCACCGTTTTCTCAAATGAGTCAAGACACATTTTCCGCTTGTCAAAATGTGAATGTTGCCGGTGCAAATTCACTGCCGAAAAGCACTGAGGAACATGTTTCAGACACCAGTGCACTGTTATTACAGTTAATGCAACAAATGGGACAAAGGCTACAAAAGTTAGACACAACGCTTGAACAAAATCAGAAACAAATGGGACAAAATCTTCAAAAGTTAGACACAATGGAACAAAATCTTCAAAAGTTAGACACAATGGAACAACACCAGAGACAAACACAGCAACAGTTAGACGCAATGGAACAAAATCTTCACACCACGCTTGAACAAACACGTAAGGATTTAACTACTGAGTTACATAACATTGAATCGAAATGTCAAAAAGTCTGTAATGACGTAAAAACACAAATTTGTGAGCATTTTCAACCTATTTTTTCGCGTCATGAAAATGCACTACAGAATCACGAAGCAGCCATAAAAGAATTGCAAACTATTGTTCATGAAAATCATGAGACCTTGCAAGCTAAAATGGACTCAGTTGCATCTACCGATTCGGTTACGAAATTGCAAAAACTCAGGAAAACTTAAAGGACACAGTAGAAAGGCACATGGAGGAAATTAGTTCATTATCAGAGAAAGTAGTTGAACTTTCGGATCAGCTAAATAATTTATCTACGAAGGTAGATGATAATCTGAATGACACAAAACCAGTAGTCTTTAATGACACAGAAGAGTGCGAACAAATTAGGAAATTCAAACAAAATCAGAATCAAATTAATACGCAACACCAAAGAGAAATCCGGGAAGTACAAGATCAGCTGACACAGGTAAAACAAGAATTACGTATTTCAGAGGACACTCGCGCCCCAATACGGGAAGAGGGACATAGAAATACGGAACAGCCACAAAATAATAACACAGGGCATTTCGGAAGTTATGAAAGAAATTGGCAATGTGCACCAAATTTCGAGATGGAACCGCCGACACGACGTAACAATTACCGACATGCGACTCGGCGACATGATGATTTTGACTATAAGCTGTTCATTACTACACGCAAATTCAAAACGTTTAAGAATTCTGCCAACGACATTCATCCACAAGCGTGGCTCCATCAATTCTCTCATTGTCTTCCTCCCAACTGGTCATTGGAGCACAGGTTAGAATTTATGTGTGGCTACTTAGAGAATGAACCAGCTGAAAGAATGCGATCGGTCATTCACGATTGTCACAGTTAAGGAGAATTTTATCATGCCTTCCTCTCAGCATATTGGTGTCAAGCTACACAAGACCGAGTAAAACATAGCATCATAATGATAAAACATTTTGAACAATCTGAATTTTCCAGTCTTGTCAAATATTTTGAAGACATGTTGCATAAGAATCAATATCTTTCAAACCCATAAAGCCCTTCAGAACTCATCCACATTTGCTTAATGAAATTGCCTGAACATTTAAGAAATATTATTTTGGCATGGCGTTGCTAAGACGACATTGAAGCTTTTCAGCGACTCTTACAAGAATTAGAAACTGACACAGACAGTTGCGGGATGCAAAAACAGGAAAACAATCACTACAGGTCACATCCGTCACAATTCCATGACGACAGAAACAATAATTGGACACGACAAGTTTATTCTTACAACACAGATCGTGACCAAAACAGACACCACCCATACGACAACCACTGGCAGAGAAATTTTGGTCTTACGTCAAAGCAGTAGGTGGATCAAAACAAAATGTCCAGACACTCTGTGATCAAAATGGTACTGAAACAGAGGATGACAGACTAAAGGCCGAAGTACTAAATGTTTTTTTTCAAAGTTGTTTCACAGAGGAAGATTGCACTGTAGTTCCTTCTCTAGATTGTCGCACAGATGACAAAATGGTAGATATCGAAATAGACGACAGAGGGATAGAGAAACAATTAAAATCGCTCAAAAGAGGAAAGGCCTCTGGACCTGATGGGATACCAGTTCAATTTTAGAGTACGCGAAGGAACTTGCCCCCCTTCTTGCAGCGGTGTACCGTAGGTCTCTAGAAGAGCGTAGTGTCCCAAAGGATTGGAAAAGGGCACAGGTCATCCCCGTTTTCAAGAAGGGACGTCGAACAGATGTGCAGAACTATAGACCTATATCTCTAACGTCGATCAGTTGTAGAATTTTGGAACACGTATTGTGTTCGAGTATAATGACTTTCCTGGAGACTAGAAATCTACTCTGTAGGAATCAGCATGGGTTTCGAAAAAGACGGTCATGTGAAACCCAGCTTGCGCTATTCGTCCACGAGACTCAGAGGACCATAGACACGGGTTCACAGGTAGATGCCGTGTTTCTTGACTTCCGCAAGGCGTTCGATACAGTTCCCCACAGTCGTTTAATGAACAAAGTAAGAGCATATGGACTATCAGACCAATTGTGTGATTGGATTGAGGTGTTCCTAGATAACAGGACGCAGCATGTCATTCTCAATGGAGAGAAGTCTTCCGAAGTAAGAGTGATTTCAGGTGTGCCGCAGGGGAGTGTCATAGGACCGTTGCTATTCACAATATACATAAATGACCTGGTGGATGACATCGGAAGTTCGCTGAGGCTTTTTGCAGATGATGCTGTGGTGTATCGAGAGGTTGTAACAATGGAAAATTGTACTGAAATGCAGGAGGATCTGCAGCGAGTTAACGCATGGTGCAGGGAATGGCAATTTAATCTCAATGTAGACAAGTGTAATGTGCTGCGAATACACAGAAAGATAGATCCTTTATCATTTAGCTGCAAAATAGCAGGTCAGCAACTGGAAGTAGTTGATACCATAAATTATCTGGGAGTACGCGTTAGGAGTGATTTAAAATGGAATGATCATATAATGTTGATCGTCGGTAAAGCAGATGCCAGACTGAGATTCATTGGAAGAATCCTAAGGAAATGCAATCCGAAAACAAAGGAAGTAGGTTACAGTACGCTTGTTCGCCCACTGCTTGAATACTGCTCAGCAGTGTGGGATCCGTACCAGATAGGGTTGATAGAAGATATAGAGAAGATCCAACGGAGAGCAGCGCGCTTCGTTACTGGATCATTTAGTAATCGCGAAAGCGTTACGGAGATGATAGATAAACTCCAGTGGAAGACTCTGCAGGAGAGACGCTCAGTAGCTCGGTACGGGCTTTTGTTGAAGTTTCGAGAACATACCTTCACCGAAGAGTCAAGCAGTATATTGCTCCCTCCTACGTATATCTCGCGAAGAGACCATGAGGACAAAATCAGAGAGATTAGAGCCCACACAGAGGCATACCGACAATCCTTCTTTCCACGAACAATACGAGACTGGAATAGAAGGGAGAACCGATAGAGGTACTCAAGGTACCCTCCGCCACACACCGTCAGGTGGCTTGCGGAGTATGGATGTAGATGTAGATGTAATAATAGTTACAGAGAAAGATCGCGTTTCCGTAGTAATGAATATGACCGAGATTACCATACAAACAGACAATATGGGAACAAAAACAATTACTATCAAGGGAGACAGAATAACTTCAGACGCAACAGTTCAGCGCGCAGTTACGATTCAGGAAGAAATTCCCCACCACGTTACCGGCAAGAAAGAAACTATGGAATCTACCGACAAGACGACAGACGATATAATTATAACGACAGACCTGAATTTCATCAGAACTGGCGGAACTCAAACAGAGCAGGGCACTTTCGACAACGTGAATTTGTAGAAGTTAGGTCTCCAAATCCCAATAACGACGCGCGCCAACAAAGGAACAGACAATGACTCGCACCGCATACTGCCGCGTGCGCCGGCTGGCTCAGAGAAAAATAACATAGACGCTAAACTTGAGAAAAATTCCAGTATTCTTTACCGACGTATACCACATGATAATTGCGTTAAAGTTGAAACTCTGCATACTAAGAAGAGCAAAGGTTTACACCACATTTCACATGTAAAACCGTTTATTGAAAGATAATCTGCTTTTTAACTTTGTCTTTGCCATATAACTTTTCACTTTACATTACTAGTATGCTTTGTCAGGCTTAGAATCTGTTTGCGGTGTTTCTGTTTTATATCTGCACAGTTTTTCTGAATTATTCTGGAAAATAAAACATGTTTTAGTAGTAACTTTTGTGGTATAGCTACAATGAGACAGCCTTTTCCGTAGCACAACAATACGTTACAACACAGTAATTTCTACATAACAACAATAAGCGTAATAACTAAGATATCTATATGCAATGCATTTCACTTTTGTGTATCATGAGGTAAGTACATTGACTTCTGCAGAACTTAGCTTTCGGAGGACGATAACCACGACACTTCCACAGAGATTATCTTACAACAAGACGCACAGTTTAGCGCTACAGTACACGTATTTGAGTGATTAATTTTGTACTTAAAACATTTATTTTTAAAGATATTTGAAGTACAATGGTACAAAGGTTTTCCGTGATTCATTTCATTCCATTGCTGTAACCTGTAACACCTGAAGGTATAATTACATTAATCCTCAGGGGGGTACACGCTTACTTTGTGTATCATGTGTTTGGCAAGCACAAGGAGCCCTAGCTAATACGGTATTTGCTTATACAACTTTACACATCGGTACCATATTCCTCTAACACATAAATTACATAGCCATCTGATCATTTACCTGAGAGAGACAAACTTTTTTACTGCGGCAGTGACAGATGTTTACGTAATTACACCGTTGGATAACTTCACACTTACGAAATTGTGTTTTGTCTGTACTTTGTGAACTGTTCATATTTTTTCGGAACCATTGTGATACTATGAGAGCTTTGAATGATGTATTTGGTATGAGATCATGATTTTTAAAGTACGTTTGAGGTAGATGACACTTTTGAAACGAGCAGAGAATTTTTTGTAGGTTTTAAAATATTCAGAAAGCTACGACGATTTTGAGATGTGATTGATCTGTTATGATGTTATTATTATGACGACGATGTGTATTATGCTGTTGAGGTATGTTTATGATTAATAAGCTGATGCTATATGAGAAATTTGATTATGCTACATATTTATAACGATGAAATATTGAAGAATGTCGACGAATATGTATATGTGTAATAAGGTAAGGAATAATGAGTAGTGGTTAGGGACGCTGATTTGTGAAAAAGGTCGTTGGAAACCAAGAATCGTACTTTAAGAGTTATGAAATGTGTGTGTATATGCGTGAATGTATCACAATGCCAGCGAACATTTTTTGAACACTGTTACATTTATAGGATTTTGCTTCTACACATTTGCAACGCAAATTCTCGACCCATGAAATTTTGTATATGAGACTGTCACTGTAGCGGAAACTGCTGTCGTAAATATTTCCGTAAGAAAGTTAAGTGACCACCTGCACATAATGCGTCGTGGGCACCCAGCTGTGTCAGACGCCGGGAGAACAAGTTATTAGTGAGTGCCTCGTCAGAGGCACAGGTAGAAAAAAGAAAGGGGAGGCCATTATCCTAGCTATTGACATTTCCTTGTTGAAAGCATACTGTGGAGCTTGTAATTTATGATATTTACTAAAATGCCTAATGAAATGATTTGAAACATTTTACATCTATTGTCTTTGTAGTTGAGAGATTGCTCATTTTGTTTAATATCTGGTTTCCAGCTGTGTTGCAGCATTAGTTTTATAAAATAAACTTAGATGCATTTGCTAATGTGAACACTTTCTGTCAACAGATCTGTTAAATAATTATTTTATGATCCACATTCTTCGAAAAAGGAGCTCTTGGAATGGAAAGAACAATAAGAAGGGATTGATAACAATAACTGCATATATAATTTTCTTTTCAAGTACTTGGTAATTTTTTGTAGAATTAGTTTTTGTGGTGCACCACTTTAATTACATAGACATTAAGATGCGAATATACATTTCCCTTGTCTGCATTGTTGTCTTTAGTGTAATGTTTTTTTTTTTCTGCTTAGCTATGTCATGTTTAGATATAAGTTATTTCTGCTGCTGTTTGCCAGGCATAGTGCTACTGAATTTTAATTTGTCTTACTCTTCTAAGCTGGTTTTACTACTGATTTATTTTTCTTGTTTGCTGCACAGTGCCTTATCTTAGTTGTAATATTGTTGCTTCCCCAATTTCCATTTTTTTGTCATTGCTGTTTGTATTAATTGTTTTGTGCTGCTGCATTGCCTCGTCCCTTAGTTTAGCATCTGAGCTCAGTAGATTTAAGTTAGCTTAAGAGGGCGTAGCCTATAAGAGAATGAGTTGCGATGAATTTGAAGACATGCACTGAGAGGTTATACGAGAAAAATACAGAAAGCATGCTTGGTTAGGATTTTTTTTGGTGGAAGCAAAGGTTGAAATAAGACGAAAGATCTATGGAACGAAGTTTTGGGTTGGACTTCAGTACCAAATGTTACACTGAAAACGAACCCTGTCCTTTCCTTTCGTGTTATCCCGCTATGTGTTTGTGTACGCTTGTGTATTTGTTTTCTTCCTGTCTCTGTAGTTTCATAGAATTTTTTTTTCTTCTAATACTAAGCTACATTCACTACTGTTATCCTCAAATATAATTGGCATTAATAATATGTTATTTACCTTGTAAATATGCTTAGACATTATTTATTCTGTTTTGTTTTAATGCTCATGTGTGAAGTTGATGTTTAGAAAGTTATTCTGATCTTTTATGTATGTAATCATGTCATAATTCCTGTAACACTGATATATATGTTATTTAGATTCTGTTGTAAAGCCTGTACTACAAATGTTATCTGTATTGTTATGTTCTTTAATGATGTATTTTGTACCTTTGTAATTGTATTCTCATGTTATAATATTGTAATTGACACCAGTTCATCAAATTAAGTAACTTGTAAGCATTCATTTCACTGCACACATTTCTGTTGGTCATAGTAATGGACAATATGTGAGAAGTATGGACTGATAGTGTTTGCACGTGTGTTAATAATTCAGCAAGGGACTGGATAACAGCATTGCTGGTTCTAAGGACAATTCCAAAAACTTTGTGAGTGTACAAATGGTGATTAAGGACTTGCTTTATTCTCCGCAAGACTCTTCGATGGTGATTGTGCACCTGCACAGTCACAACAGATGGCTGCTGGCCATCTCTACAAGGACTACAGTGGGTCTGCATCTCTGATGGCCCACCAATATCATTATTTCTACAAGGACTGCAGTGGGTCTGCACCTCTGGTGGCCCACAAATACCATACTCTCTACCAGGACTACAGTGGGTCTACTCTGTGATGACCTACCTACCAATATTCTTCAAAACTTCGACTGACTTTGCTGTGGGTTTGCTCTGTTGTGGCCCATTACCTGTCAGCATGTCAAGAGTCAGCACTGTCTTTCCGTTGGAAGGACAACACTACTTCTTCAAGACTGCATGGAAAACTACTTCCGTGTGCATTGTCTTTTACTGCTCAGACTTTGAAAAAAAAAAACACTGAAATTTTACTGTGATGAACAATCTGGACTCTCTTTATGGACTGTGAGAAATTTTTAGCTTTTGACCAACATTGTATCAATAAGTGTGTGCGTTTGATATCTTTGTTATTGTAATTCTGAAAAATTGTATCAAATCATTATTGGCCACTGCCCAAAACAATTTGTAAAATTTTTTGTGGGGAGCATGGGGGCTATGTAAGTAGGCTGTTTATGTTTTCTTTATGTAAGTAGGCTGTTTATGTTTTCTTATTGGCAACGTTTCGTAGCGCTCTATATGAAAAGCACTGGCTGTGCTGTGTGCAGTCTGTGGCTAGTTTGCATTGCTGTCTGCCATTGTAGTGTTGGGCAGCGGCAGCTGGATGTGAACAGCGCGTAGCGTTGCGCAGTTGGAGGTGAGCCGCCAGCAGTGGTGGATATGGGAAATGAGATGGCGGATGTTTGAGTACAGAATGGATATTATGAACTGCTATGTATATTATGCTTTTTCAACACTATTAAGGTAAATACATTGTTTGTTCTCAATTAAAATCTTTCATTTGCTAACTATGCCTATCAGTAGTTAGTGCCTTCCGTAGTATGAATCTTTTATTTAGCTGGCAGTAGTGGCGCTCGCTGTATTGCAGTAGTTCGAGTTACGGAGATGTTTGGTGAGGTAAGTGATTTGTGAAAGGTATAGATTAATGTTAATCAGGGCCATTCTTTTGCAGGGATTTTTGAAAGTCAGATTGCGTTGCTCTAAAAACATTGTGTGTCAGTTTAAGCACAGTCGTGTACAATTGTTCTAAGGAGACGTTTCAAAAGTCATATGATGGAAGGCAAAGCCATTATATTCTCCAGGAGGAGGAGATTGGTGTTTAACGTCCCATCGACAACGAGGTCATTAGAGATGGAGCGCAAGCTCGGGTGAGGGAAGGATGGCGAAGGAAATCGGCCGTGCCCTTTCAAAGGAACCATCCCGGCATTTGCCTGAAGCAATTTAGGGAAATCACGGAAAACCTAAATCAGGATGGCCGGAGACGGGATTGAACCGTCGTCCTCCCGAATGCGAGTCCAGTGTGCTAACCACTGCGCCACCTCGCTCGGTTTATATTCTCCATGGTTCACGAAAAGCATACATGCCAAAGTATACATACTGTATTTATGGATAAATACCCCAACAGTCTTCTGTCATATGAAATCCACAGGAAAAAAATGCTGTGACAAATTTAACATCAGTTTTGGATATCCTCGTACAGATACATGCAGACATGCAACCATTATGCAGCTGAGGTTAAAATTAGAATGATAAAAATAGAATTACATAACAAAGATTGTGCAGAGCATAAGGGATCTGAATTTCAATCACATTAATTATGCATTCAAAACAAATTGCATCTTACGAAAGCTGAACAGTTTTATACACGCAAACGACTTTTGAGTCTCACTACCAAGAAAGATTTTGATAGGAATGCAATAGTGACGGACTTCCGAAAGAATTCCAAAAATTGGTTCAAATCGCTCTGAGCTCTATGGGACTTAACATCTGAGGTCATCAGTCCCCTAGAACTTAGAACTACGTAAACATAACTAACCTAAGGACATCACACACATCCATGCCCGAGGCAGGATTCGAACCTGTGACTGTAGCGGTGGCGCGGTTCCAAACTGAAGCGCCTAGAACTGCTCGTCCACCAACGGCCGGCCCAAAAGAATTTACCTACATCTAATTTATCCACTAACGACATGTATTACCACAGACAGCTTTCATGATTACCCTTCAATATACGTGTTTTACAGAGTGTTTCAAAAATGACCGGTATATTTGAAACGGCAATAAAAACTAAACGAGCAGCGATAGAAATACACCGTTTGTTGCAATATGCTTGGGACAACAGTACATTTTCAGGCAGACAAACTTTCGAAATTACAGTAGTTACAATTTTCAACTACAGATGGCGCTGCGGTCTGGGAAACTCTATAGTACGATATTTTCCACATATCCACCATGCGTAGCAATAATATGGCGTAGTCTCTGAATGAAATTACCCGAAACCTTTGACAACGTGTCTGGCGGAATGGCTTCACATGCAGATGAGATGTACTGCTTCAGCTGTTCAATTGTTTCTGGATTCTGGCGGTACACCTGGCCTTTCAAGTGTCCCCACAGAAAGAAGTCACAGGGGTTCATGTCTGGCGAATAGGGAGGCCAATCCACGCCGCCTCCTGTATGTTTCGGATAGCCCAAAGCAATCACACGATCATCGAAATATTCATTCAGGAAATTAAAGACGTCGGCCGCGAGATGTGGCCGGGCACCATCTTGCATAAACCACGAGGTGTTCGCAGTGTCGTCTAGGGCAGTTTGTACCGCCACAAACTCACGAAGAATGTCCAGATAGCGTGATGCAGTAATCGTTTCGGATCTGAAAAATGGGCCAATGATTCCTTTGGAAGAAATGGCGGCCCAGACCAGTACTTTTTGAGGATGCAGGGACGATGGGACTGCAACATGGGGCTTTTCGGTTCCCCATATGCGCCAGTTCTGTTTATTGACGAAGCCGTCCAGGTAAAAATAAGCTTCATCAGTAAACCAAATGCTGCCCACATGCATATCGCCGTCATCAATCCTGTGCACTATATCGTTAGCGAATGTCTCTCGTGCAGCAATGGTAGTGGCGCTGAGGGGTTGCCGCGTTTGAATTTTGTATGGATAGAGGTGTAAACTCTGGCGCATGAGACGATACGTGGACGTTGGCGTCATTTGGACCGCAGCTGCAACACGGCGAACGGAAACCCGAGGCCGCTGTTGGATCACCTGCTGCACTAGCTGCGCGTTGCCCTCTGTGGTTGCCGTACGCGGTCGCCCTACCTTTCCAGCACGTTCATCCGTCACGTTCCCAGTCCGTTGAAATTTTTCAAACAGATCCTTTATTGTATCGCTTTTCGGTCCTTTGGTTACATTAAACCTCCGTTGAAAACTTCGTCTTGTTGCAACAACACTGTGTTCTAGGCGGTGGAATTCCAACACCAGAAAAATCCTCTGTTCTAAGGAATAAACCATGTTGTCTACAGCACACTTGCACGTTGTGAACAGCACACGCTTACAGCAGAAAGACGACGTACAGAATGGCGCACCCACAGATTGCGTTGTCTTCTATATCTTTCACATCACTTGCAGCGCCATCTGTTGTTGAAAATTGTAACTACTGTAATTTCGAAAGTTTGTCCGCCTGAAAATGTACTGTTGTCCCAAGCATATTGCAACAAACGGTGTATTTCTATCGGTGCTCGTTTAGTTTTTATTGCCGTTTCAAATATACCGGTCATTTTTGAAACACCCTGTATCTAGTGGTTTATCTATGGTTGCAGAAAGAAAACACAGCTCACATCGCGACACCGAAAGAAAAAAAAATGCAGTGTAGCTGAAATAGACCTTCATTTATCACGTTATGACAATCCATCAGATAAATTTCCGTGTTTAGCAAATCTTGCAGCAAAATATTTGTCGCCGCCAGGAATTACGGTTTAGAGTGTCTTTTCTCTGAAGCTGGGATGTCCACGAGAGGAAAAGGAGTAAACTACTGCCTAAAAATGAAGAGAAAGTAGCCTTCCTGCATCATAATCTTACACTTCTAAATTTTAATAACGAGAATTCAAGTGCATAGGCATTTATTTTTTTTAAAATGTACTCGCAGAATGTATGAATTTATTTTATTTCATACTTAGCTTACTTCCGTACATAATCTATAAACCGATGTTTTCATTTTACCAATACCTGACTATTCGGGCCAATAGCAGATATTCGGTATTCGGCCGAATAGGACAAAAGTAACTGAACAGAGCCAATACCGAATAATAGACGTGTATCCGTCTCAAGTCTACTAATTAAGTTCAGCGACCTGTTAATTAATTAACTGAGCGGTCTGAGTTTAGTATCGGATAACTCGGAATTTCATCAGGTTTCGAATTTGTGTCAGAAATTAAATAACTAATTTTATTTCTCTCTCTTTCTTTGTGGTAGGGTCTGGCCTGGACAGCGGACTCGCCTTGTGTGATATCTGCGCCCCTGTCAATCATGGCGTTACAAGATCTTTCAGAAAATGTTGATTTTACGTCACACGGTTTCCTTGTTTGCTGCCTTTGAAACTTAACTCTTGCATTTTGCTCGACCGTGTTCATACCGACGAATCTATTTTGCGGGGAAGGTGTCTGAAAGGAATTCATGACTTTCTGCTGCATTTGTATTTTAATAGTTGCTAGAAACTGTGTGACATTTTCTTCTATGCGATGGTCCCCCACCTGTTTCGGGATTTGTCCGTCACTCCAGTCTGTGTCTGTTGAACAATAGTATTTATTTTTCGCTCATTGGTTTGCGTACGTTCGGTACTGGCCACAATCTGTTCGGTCTCTTTCTCTCTCTGCCTTAACATTTGGTAAGTTAGGCATTTATTTTCCAAGAGTCTGACATGTTTTCCTTCTGGGTGTACATGGGCTGCACTTCGGCGGTTTATCCAATTTCGTGCAGTTTCCCTTTTGGTAAGTGTGCTCACATCAGTGTACTCCCGCTGCTGCTCACTGTCTGCAATTTCAGATTTGTCCTCAATTTTGTAAATAAGTTTGAACAGGCGGTAAGAATATTTCACTACCACAAGAAGGACCTAAGCTCGACTTCCGTTACCGCTAACAATATTCACTTCATGGGAAGACTGAAGTTGGGCACAATCAAAATTGACAGTACCATTGAAGTACAACTTAAAGAGGTGTCCATTCCGATTGGAGGAAGCTGACATTAACGGTTGCGCTAGCCTCCACACCGACGGTCCACCATTGCCAGAGCGAGCGATCGGAGTGCGCGTAACTCGAGACCTCTCCTTAGAGCACCCCTTTCATTATTCCCATAACATTCAATGTATGGGAGATTCATGAAGAAGGCAAAACAATTTTATTTTAGTTGTAATGTCTCCTATCTCCAAGCTACGGATATCGATACGGTGAGTTCCGCAGGTCCGCAATGAGTGGCAGTAAAGGCATACGAGGTCAGTTAGAAAAGTATCCGACCTTTGTTGGGGGGAAAAAACTGGATTACCGAGAGCACTGGACACCTAATCACCCTGAAAGAAGTTCCTTTGGGACTGCACCCAGTGGTGCTACCATTGTTGGAAGCATGCAGAAAAAGCCTCTTTTGGAATGGAGTTTAGCTCGGTTGTTGTTGGTGCCTTAATGTCCTTTTTTGTCTGAAGTGACGTTCCTGTCAATGGTTTCTTGAGTTTGGGGAATAGCCAGAAGTCGTAGGGTGCCAAATCAGGAGCGTAAGGAGCCTGTTGAAGTATAGGAATCTGATTTCTCGCCAAAAAAAGTCTGAATAGAGTGCGAGGAATGTGCCGAAGGATTGTCGTGATGGAGGCGCCAATTTCCTTTTGACCGCAAGCCCGGTCTTTTACGCCACACAGCATCACGTAGGCGACGAAGGACACACTGTAGTATTCTTTGGTAATTGACGCTGTGATGCTTACTCATGGTCTACGATACCAAGGGAGTCAGAAAGCGATCAGCATCACTGTGGCATTGATGCATACTTGGTAGGCTTTCTTTGGTCTTTATGACGAGGAATGCTTCCACTGTGACAACTGGAATTCCGTTTTCGGTCGTACCCGTACACCCAGGACTCGTCATCAGTGATTATGGTGTTGACAAAGTCGGGGTAACGGTTTGCGGAGTCCAGCATGTCCTGTGACACTTCAACAGGAAGTTGCTTTTGCTCCGTCGATAGCAGCTTCGGCACGGATTTCATCGACGCTCATCTTCGGTCACAATAGAGTTGCCGAAATAATGCTGATGCCCACCTCTTCCACTGAAAGTCACACTATGGTTCCGCTCCACCACAGCGTTCACTTTGGCAGTGACTTGGTCTTTCGACATGTTGATAGCCGACCAGAGCGTGGCTCACTCTCCACCAACGTGCAGCTGTCTTTAAACCGGTTGTACACTCCTTAATCTGTGTGACGCCCATAGCATCGTCACTGAAAGCCGTCTGAATCATCCAAATGGTTTCCACCCGGCTGTAGCCCAGTTTCTGGCAAAATTTGATGCAGTAGCGCTGCTCCGATCGTTCCGTCACTTCCCTCGCAATGGAAAACCGACCCGAGCATTACGCAGCACCTTACTCAACTGCTGCTTGCCAGCAACTGACGCTGTCGAAAGATGAAAAGAAATTCACATATGAACATGAAGGTTCAATGTCGGCCCATGCAAGCGCACTAGATTCAGATCCATCACGTGTTACCCCCCCCCCCCCCCCCCCGCCCAAGAAAAAAAAAATAAAATAAAATTTAAAAATATAAACTAAAGTCAAGAACTTTTGTAACAGACTTCGTATCTTTACCACTGGCGACACCAACTGGCTGCAAGGAAGACTACAGAAGGACAATGTAACAATCAGCTGAAATGAGCTAAGGGATTTAATTACGCGCGGTCCCTCCCGCCGGAGGTTCGAGTCCTCCCTCGGCAGTGGGTGTGTGTGTTGTTCTTAGCGTAAGTTAGGTTAAATAGTGTGAAGTGTAGGGACCGATGACCTCAGCAGTTTCATCCCTTAGGAATTCCCACACATTTGAACATTTGATTTAGTTACAGCAGCAGGAAGTCAGATTTTACTGTCGTTGGGTGTTCTGTGGGAGATGTGGCATGCTGAACTTGACACTATAATCCATTTCCTTATGTTTTTCCCGTTCTGGACGTACGCTCGGGATACTTCTGGCACTAGATTTTTGAGGCACATTGTGCACTTAATTTTGAGGTTATACGATGCTGAAATCGGATGTACATGAACCGCACACCAAAATAAATTCCGTGCTTCCGCTGAATGAAGAAACTGTAATTGTTACCGGAACTAATCAAATACGAGTATTATCAAGACTTGATGCACATTGTGCACTTAATTGTGAGGTTATACGATGCTGATGTACATGAATCCCACACCAAAATAAATTCCGTGCTTCCGCTGAATGAAGAAACTGTAATTGTTACCGGAACTAATTAAATACGAGTATTATCAAGACTAGATGCAAAGGTTGAGAGCTAACTTTAAAAACAGTCAAATGTAATGTAAGGCGGGCAAAAAGATGAACACAACTTTAATTGAAACTTCTTGTCAATGAACACCATGTACCCAAAAAGGAATTCGAATCCATGCCTCTGACTTTGACAATGATCTTTCGGACGAAATATGAGACACGACTTACGACCCATCTTCGGCATTTTAATTCCGTCAATAGGTCTCTCCAATTTTTCAAACAGACATTTTACATACTAAATGGTTTAACAATACAAATACCTTAAGTAATTTGCCTAGCACTGCACTGCAACGTCGGACGAAGCGACAACCTAAACGTCTTTCCACATTACAGGATACTCATTAGCAGCATTAACGTAAGAGACAAGGGAGAATTAAATACGAGTACACAATTTCGGTGTAACGCAGTAAAACAAAGACAATGTGCATCAGGCAAAAAGGGCCTGCTCTTAAAATTAGGAGATTCCGTGAGGTGTAAGTGAATCTACCATTCATATACAAAGAATTAAATAATTACGTCTAAAGCTCTTCACAACATATGAGTCTGGTACTGACATAGGACACGTGCAGTCATATAAGTCGGAAAAATGTATTAACGTTGTAAACAGACGAATGACTCCATACTTGTTTGTTATTTTTGACCGACGGACTTGTGAAATAGGGAGACACAGCCAGTCAACATGTTTCCCAAATGCTAGTTTCAGGCTCACAGTACATTAAATGCTGTTGTCGTAAGTTGAAATCGTTTTACTTCCGTTCCTTGAAAGTGTATGGCGTTGTCATAAAGTTTGAGACGCATTTCGAGACGATAGGTACGTGTATATATTAAAAGTTTTCTTGATTCTTTATTTTAATATTGTTATTATTATTATTATTGTTACAGGGTTAATTAATACAAAGGTCAATTAACAACAACATTCTGCTGTATTCCCGTTATCTTTATGTTTTATATTTAATTAAGAAACAAAATGCTTTGAAATATAAATTTACTATTCTATCTGATCTCTACGTAGTTAGCAATGTATATTTTTCAAAAGTCCTCTACAGTGGTACGAATAAATTCAAAATTTTATCTATAACACTTTGTAAGGAGCTTTCAAAAGTAAAAATATATACGTAGAAACAGTTTTATACATGCACGGTTAAAATGGGTTCAATCCATTTCTTGATGTTCCCCTATTAACCATTCAGGAATTGAATGACGCTCACTTCCCAGATAAATTTGCTATGATGATTAAAAGTGTACGATCCCTTACACAGGTGAAACATGAACTTTCTATTCACTCATTGAAGAATTGTCTTTTAATGTCTTCAGCGTTTGGAAACATCGGGTCGATATAACGAATTGGCTGTGGGAAATTTTTGCTGTAGACGATTGTCAGCTAAGCAGTTTATAGGATGGCAACGCCATTAACAAAATTTTCTGAAGGGAAAGTAAGAACTGGTTTGGGGGCTAACAGTAAGAAACGCATTTATGAGAGCATGATTAAAGCGGCGGTCGGAACTTTAAGCCTATTACATCGGCGAAGCCGAGAGTAAACCCTCTAAGAAAACTGCAAGAAGTTTAGCCCCTCGTGAAAGACGCTGGCAATCTTAAAAAGTAGCTGGAAGGCGGTAGACGAAAGAAAGCTAACACTTTATGTTATGTTTTCTCAAGTTCATTGTAACTCAAGTCGGCAGCAGAAATCCCCGTAACGCAGCAGTCTCTGGCTAAGGGGCTCACACCAGAAAGACACGTTTCTAAGAAGAGTAAAATCCTGGATCAGACTAAAGTAAGAAGTGACTAAATGGTAAAGTTTCTTTTAAAAAAAGAAAAATTTGACAACGCCACTGCGATGTAGCGATAGCAATACTTTTTTCATTGGTCTGTCCAACTGAGTACCACATGAAATAAGTTATGTCTTCGTCTCTTCTCTTTTCTTTCTTTCCAGTAGTTCTTCATTCTTTAATTTGGTTTTTATCTTCTTTCTTCTGTCCATGCTGTGCCTGTCTCTTTTCTCCTGGAAGCCCTTGAAACTTATTAATTTCGTTCTGAGCTTTTCTCTTTCTGCTATTTCATTTTCCGTTACTTCCATTTCCTAAGGTCTGCTTTAACTTCTTTGATCCACATCATTGACATTTCTGGGTATTTGTCAAAAAAAGTTAAAAATGAGTTTTGTTATTCTTCTTTCATCTAGCCTCTTTAAGTATCCACTGAATAGGTCCACAACTCTTCTTTTCATCATTGTGTGTAATATTCTCTCTATTATTTCAGAAACTAATTTATTACATCTCTTTTTCCATTTCCCATTGTATTTTAGTCCCAAAGTTTTCCTCATATTTTACTTTATTCCTTTTTCTATATCAAGCAGTTATTTGGCTGTATTCAACGGAAGGCATTCTGAAGTATTAAGGCAGATCTAACGACAGTGTTGTAGTGCCGAAGATTTAAGTTTATGTAAATAGATTTCTTCTTGCAAAGATCTTTTGCGAAAGACACTACCATTTTCATTTCACTTGCTGAGTAAGCTTGTTTGTCTAAAGAACTTAGTTGTGTAATTTCGGCTTTCTTTATTCTTCCATGGTCAGTTTCCGTCTATTTCGGTGCCTCTCTCGCATCTATCATGTGCACTGTTTTTTTTTTCTTTTTTCCAAGATATACAGGGTGAGTCACCTAACGTTACCGCTGGATATATTTCGTAAACCACATCAAATACTGAAGAACCGATTCCACAGACCGAACGTGAGGAGAGGGGCTGGTGTAATTGTTTAATACAAACCATACAAAAATGCACGAAAGTATGTTTTTTAACACAAACCTACGTTTTTTTTAAAATGGAACCACGTTAGTTTTGTTAGCACATCTGAACATATAAACAAATACGTAATCACTTTTGTTTGTTGCATTGTAAAATGTTAATTACATCCGGAGATATTGTAACCTAAAGTTGGCGCTTGAAACATTGTCCTCACTTCATTGCAGGGGCCCAAACAGCTGCAACATACATCGCGTTTCTACAGAATGATCTGCCAACGTTGCTCCAAAATATCCCACTGGAAACGTGTCGACATATGTGGTATCAGCATGATGGTGCACCTGCACATTCCGCAATTATCACTAGGCTGACCCTTGACAGGATGTTCGACGGGCGTTTCATAGGACGTGGAGGACGCATAAATTGACCAGCCCGTTCTCTTGATCTTACACCTCTGGACTTCTTTCTGTGGGGTATGTTAAAGGAGAATATTTACCGTGATGTGCCTACAACCCCAGAGGATATGAAACAACGTATTGTGGCAGCCTGCGGCGACATTACACCAGATGTACTGCGGCGTGTACGACATTCATTACGCCAGAGATTGCAATTGTGTGCAGCAAATGATGGCCACCACATTGAACATCTATTGGCCTGACATGTCAGGAAACACTCTATTCCACTCCGTAATTGAAAACGGAAACCACGTGTGTACGTGTACCTCACCCCTCGTGGTAATGTACAGTCGTGGACAAAACGAGCGAGACCCCTCGCCTTTTCGTTATGCTGATCCGCACGGCTTTAAAGTCTGCTACACAGCATAACAGGCAAGGCGACGAAGTGCTACCAACATACTATGCACAGGCGTGAAATTGACAAACTATCTGAACTTTTTTAGACTGTTTTCAATAATTTGTAAGACTATATTAATGCTGATTAGTGTGTTAAATACAACACGTAAATATAAGACAGAACTGAAATAAGAAACGCTAATTGGTATGAACTGGACCAATAAAAATGAATTTCAACTTATCGAGATAACTTAACTGTTTCAGTAAGATAAAGAACCCCAAATCGTTACGAAGTAGCAAAATATTATCCGCATTCGGCCGCGAAACGGTCTGTGTCAACATTCAGACCAGTCATACTGGATTACCGGTGCTGACCCACCATGAAAGTGTGCAAATTTAGCAATGCGTGAAGATTCATAACGAAATTCACTTAAAAATCATTCAGTGCCACGCTTAAGTCAATTCCATTGTTGACAGAAGAAAAAATAGACAGTAACATGTATGAAATTCCACAAGGCGCCAGTTCAGAATAAAGGTAGCGATAAAACGTATTGGAGGTGCGAGAATTTCTTAAAATTGCTTTATGATGATCTACCTGCCTCCATAGAGATTAGAACCGAAAACAAACCAGACCTTCCTTTCACTACGCTAGCAGACAACCCAGGCAAACAGCCCTCTATTATTACCCCAGACATGAACAAGCTGGCAATTTCGCAATGAAAATCTGCAGTTTCTGTTGCATAGAGCTTTCTGGACTCAAAAACATGAATTTTCTTCCTTTATGTCACCGCTTATGTGACAATCATTCGGGATGTTTATCGAAATAACAAATTACTGTTATTAGAGAGTAAATTTTGTAGGATAATTCTGCACCACCCCAGGAAATAAACGGCTACATAGCTGCCAAACGTATTCTGCACTGTTTCCAATTCTCCACTAGACTCGCCACAGCCAGAAAACGTTCATTAGCCGAAGTGTTTCTTAAGCTAGCTAGCAATGGGAATGTTCGCACTTCTAAAACGCGGTGGCATTAATACTGGGATGTGAATTACCACGTGTATAGGCAAATGGATTCTATTTGCATTCCTGTAAACGTGATTTGGATAGAAAGCGTAGCTACGATTAATATGCTGATGTATCGACTGCAACTAGAACATTTCGAATGAAGAGTAGCGGGTGTTATTTATGCGGCCCTTATCTTCAGTAGCTGTCGTAGCTGTTTACGTTGTTAGGAGTTCGTCACCTCACCGGTACAAACGGAACCCTACTAGTCTCACTTTCTTGACCGTCTATCGGTCTACCCAACGCTTAAAACCCGTTTACCTCCAGAACGGGTGGACATAATAAGCGGAAATGTATCGCACTTCTTGCGGTAACCGGTCCCTTGGTGGTGTAAAAAAGTGAGCTTCTATGTCAACGCAATCTAAAGATACGACCGTTTATGCATAGAAAATTTACGCGAAAGGTCAAAAATGGCTTCAAGAACTATGCGACCTAACTGCTTAGGTCATCAGCCCCTAGATCTAGAACTACTTACACCTAGGTAGCCTAAGGGCATCACAGACATCTACGCCCGAGGTAGGATTCCAACCTGCGACTGAAGCAGCCGTGCGGTTCGTGACTGAAGCGCCTGGAATCGCTCGGCCACCGTACCCGGCGAAACCCTATTCACCTCATGTATGATAATATATACTGTCTAGTGAGGATAAACTGTATTCGCCAGCAACTCAGATCGTTTCATCACGGAACTTTTACGAAGCTACATTCAAACTTTGTTCCAAGTCGTCTGTAATATCCATTTATAAACACCCTAGGAACGTCGTATGCGATATCCACTTCTGAAGACGCTGGCAGATACTGCAGAACTATAACAAGTAGGTGGGAATTTATTGTTATTGGTCCATGCATGACACTTTATTTCAATATCAATTTAAAGCGCCTAGGTATTCGTATATGGCTGTAACTAATGAACAAAAAGTAAATAAACAGCAAACAACTTCGATGTTCAAATCAAATGAAAGTCACATGTCGTAATTACAACATAATTTCGTTGTTACATCTACATGACTACATCAACAGGATTTCTTTGCAATCCGGACTTACGTGCCTGGCAGAAGGTTCGGATTATTTCTCTACCGTCCCACTCATTAACAGTGTCCGGGAAAAAGGAACACTTAAAACTTTTCTTGCGAGCCTTGAATTACATTATTACCTTGGTATCTTCCTGTGTAAGTTCCCGAGGAAATACCCTGATCTTGCTGAAACTTCACTCAGTGAAAGAGGGGACAAAATAAGCGGCTACTATAGCGACTTCGGAACTTTGCGCTGCGAGTTCGAAACCCGGTTTTTCCTTTTTTTCCCCCTCACTCTCTGAATTATCTACTAATGTTTATTCCAATTTATGTTGAAACACTGTTGTCGTTATTTGTCAGTTAATTTACTGTGTAAAGAAATAAGTTAAAAAGGGAACACACAGTGCGTAGTGGGGCGATCACTCTGTTGTAGAAATTATTCAGAAGCCAAGATCGCTTAAATACTGTCTACTGGATAACCGGTTTCAACACACTAAAGGTGCTATCATCAGATCTGAATGTAGATTAACATTTATAAACAATTTGGATATAACGATACATGAGGCAGACCAGATGATTTTAGATCAGCTTGTCTCATTCGTTTATTATTTTTTTAATTCATTAATTACACATAAAGTTAATTGGCAAATAATGACAACATTATTTCAACATAAATTAGAAAAGAAACTTTCGTAGATAATTCTGATAGAGAGGCAGGGAAAAAAATAATATAAAAACCCAATATGGTCTCGAACACGGGTATCAAAGTTAAGAAGGAACGACGGTAGCCACTTTTTTTTTTATTTTTTTTATTTATTTATTTATTTTTTTTTAAATTTGTGCCATGGCCGGGACTTGAACCCAGGTTTCATTGCTTACTAGGCAGGTATGCAATCCATTTTTTTTTGTTTTTTCTTATTTCTTTTTTTTTTATTTTTTTTTTATCATCCTCATGCTATGGCGCAGTTACCTCGCATCGGACGGACGGATAGATAATAATTGTCTGAAAATAAAAAAAAAAAAAAATAATAAACTCCTCACTCGAGGTTAGACTTGAACCAAGGACCTCTTATTTTTTAATTGAGTTATTTAATTTTAATTTTTTTTTAATTTTAATTTTTTTTATTTTTTTTGTGTTTTTTTTTAACAGTAAGGAACTGAAAACTAGTAAGTGCACTCGTTGGGCCGAGTTGGGGACGCACATAACTAAAACCATGCTAATAGTTGTAGAAAAAGGCATAAAGAAAGAGAGCAAAGTGCGGGGCGAAGGAAACCATGAAACAAAACTGAAGGGTGGAATCCTTACCACCATTAACCAGTGCTACATCTTGCACTGGATGGAAAAACAAAAACTGCGAAGACCTTTTCGCACCGGGGACAAAAAGAGGAAATGGGGCAAATACTGCTACAGAGTGTGAGGGTTCACAACGAACCTCTCCATCTGCTGTATCATCCAGGTATGACTTCTCGTAATGATGAAAGTAGATCCCACGTTGTACCGTGTAGTGTTCTATCATCGTCTTGTAATCTTAACTTCTCTTACCCGTGATGTTCCAGCTACGTGGAGGGTCGTGGAACGCACTCCACAAAAAATTGGAAAAATATTGTCGATACTTTGGGTTACGGAGGATCTTGCAATGTCGTTCCTGCAAATAGTTCCAAAAGTCTAAAGTGTCCTTAGTGCAGTCTTGAAACAAATAATGCACTGCATGTCCACGAAGCCACGTCATAGCATTAGTTTTAGTGCGTGGGTAATACATGTCATCCGGGAATAGGATAGTCTTGGGGTCGATATGATTCGGCGTTACCCGAAGGAAGTATGCTGACATTTGCCTCACTAAGTGCCACACTGCCGTAGACTCGCCACAGCTAAGACGGTGTTCATCGTTGTCTTGAACGCCGCAGCTCGTGCACGTGGGTGAGTCGACCATGTGGATCGCATGTAGCCTTGATTTGGTCACCTGCTTACCGTTGACAGTGATATACCACATCGCCGTGACGTCAGTGTCCAGTGTTACGTGGTGAATTGTCCTCCACACTACTCGCCAGTTGACGTTCGGGTGCTTCCTCTCCACGACGTTATCGGGTCGTCCACGTTGCAGGACCCTATAAACCACCTTTGCCGTCGCCAGGTGAGTCGCTGGTAAGGCAAGCCGAACGTAACTGAGTTCGAGGTAAAAGACACCGATGTAGAAGAGCGAGGAGGGGACGTGGTGTATCGGCACAGGCGGCAACAGTGAGGGCGGTGCTAGTTCTTCTATTAACAAACTGGTCAAACTGTCCGGACGGCGGTGCCATAGTTTGACTAATGTGCTCACAAATAGGGCGACCGCTCTGTCATGAACGTGATAAAGGCCAAGCCCTCCCCGATCCGGGGGAAGGGTGAGAGTCTCATATTTGATCTTGAAAAGCATTCCTGAACTCACGAAGGACCCAAAAGCCGCAAGTATACGGCGAGCTAACATCACCGGTATAGGTAATATCTGGGCGATGTGCGGAATGCGTGACGCTAAATGTGTGTTAACATACTGGGTCCTTTGGACGATGTCCAGGGCTCGTAGGCGGTTGTTGGCAATTCCAGTCCGAACATTTCGTAAAAGCCGTCGATAGTTGTGAGCAGCGGTCCGTCGTATATCGTCTGTAAAATCAATGCCGAGACATTTCAAACTATCTCTGAGCTGGAAAGGGGTGACACTGTTCTCAGACAATCCGGCCCCGATGTTCATAGCCACTGATTTTGCGACGTTGATACGACTACCAGTGGCCATCCCATATTTCTCTATCCAATTCAGTGCGCTAGCGGTGTCGTCACTGTTGCGGATGACAATCACCAGGTCGTCAGCGTACGCTTTACATCGGAAAGTGTGGCCTCGTAACGTCATACCCGTTAGTCGTTGGCGCAGGCCGCAGAGGAGAGGTTCCATGGCCACAGCGTAAAGTAAAGTGGACAGAGGGCAGCCTTGGCGTATCGATCGAGAAATGGTGAGGGGCTGCGAAGGTCGGCCGTTGACGATCACCTTGGATGTCGCGCCACGGAGTAGTCGCATGACGACAGTGACGAATGGCTGTGGGTACCGCATATGTTGGAGGACCGCTTCCAAATAGTCGTGGTCCACTCGGTCGAAAGCTTGACTAAAATCGATTGCCGCCAGTGCACCCTTCAGACGACATGCCCTCGCCAGTGAGATCAAGTCACGATATTCACTGAGTGCTGTTTGAATATTATTGTCGCCTCCTAATGACGTTTGATCGGGTGAAATAACATTTCGTAAGGTCTGGCGTATCCGCGCCGCCAACAGTCGAGAAAAGATCTTAAAGTCGCAGTTCAATAGCGTCAACGGGCGGTAGTCCTGCAGACGTGAGCCACCGGACGGTTTGTGAATAGGAATTATCATCCCTTCTACAAGGGCCGCAGGGAGCGGCACGTCCGGGGATAGTAGTTCGCGACAGATGTCCGTCCATCGGGAGGCTAATAAATATTGAAAAGTCCGGTAAAATTCCAAGGGGAGGCCATCAGGACCCGGTGACTTGTTGACAGCTCCTTTTCTAATGGCGTCGATCACTTCTTCTTCTGTAATTTCGTCCATCAAGGCCTCTTCCATTACCGGGGTGACGGTGCCGTAAATCGTCTGAGAGACGTCCTCCAGTGCTGTCAGATCAGGGGTCTGAGCGGAATAGAGTTGGGAATAATGATTGTAGAACGCTGTGTTTATGTCTTGTTGCGTGGTGAGGCGACGACCGTCATCCGTGTCGATGAAGCGTATCAGCGCTCGTTGGCGTCGTTTACGTTCACGAAGGACGTGGAACATTGACGGGCGTTCGCTCGGTATCCGATCCTGCGTCCTCGAGCGGATGACTACCCCCTCTAGGTGGCGTCGCATATGAGCGAGGATCTGAGCCTTAGCACGGTGGACCGCCGTTTGTCGTTCCGGAGACGGCGCCATAGCATCGCAGTCGCGCAGGACCCGGAAGTAAAAGTCGAGTGTATGTCTTCGCCAAGTAGCGTGGTCGCGACCGTAGGTTATCAACGTTCGCCTCAGTGCCGGTTTGGCGCAGTCCAACCACCAGCGGATCGTTGTAGGATATGCACGGAGGCGATTTTCACACGAATGCCACGTATCCTCAACGGCTTGGCGGCAATCCGGGTACGACAGGTGAGCGATGTTTAATTTCCACGGGCTGCGGCTTCTCCACACTTGTTGCCGCCGCAGGGTGACTGCACAAATGTAAGCTGTGTGGTCCGAGAATGCTGCAGGCCACAGTTCCGCATCCTGTGTTCCAGCGGCGAGAGAGCGTGAGACATAAATCCGATCGATACGACTGGAAGAGTGACTCGTGAAGTGCGTGAATCCCGGTCGATGGCCGTGAAGATGTTCCCAAGTGTCCACCATCTGCAGTTCTCGAATTAGCGTCTCGAGTTCCGGGCACGGATTATGTCCTGGGAGTTGGTCTCTGGGCGCCAGTACGCAATTGTAGTCACCTCCAAACACCAGATGGTCGTGGCGGCCTTGGAAGAGCGGGGCGACGTCTTCCGCAAAGAATCGTGAACGTTCGCGACGTTTGTCTGTCCCGGAAGGTGCGTAGATGTTGATAAGGCGGACACCCAGTACCGTGAGTGCCATTCCTCTTGCCCCAGGCAGAAACAGGATATCGTCCGCCACTATCCCTTCCCGAAGAAGTACAGCGACACCGCTGCCTGTTGGGGAAGCTGGAGAGACGCAAGCATCGTAACCGTACATGCCTGGGAAGTCGTCGACGTACACTTCCTGGAGAAGGGCTATGTCGATGGAAGCAGAGTTCAACATATCCTGAAGCAAGGATAACTTAGCGCGCGTCCGTATAGTGTTGATGTTTATAGTTGCAACGCGATAAGTTTGAGGTCTATCCATAGCATCCGTGTTGGCCATCAATACCCTTGTAAGGCTGCCTCGTCACTGTAAATGATGGCGGGAAAGGATCAACATTGGTGGGGTAAAGTTCCCCCCGTGTCGTCCGACACGATGGGCAAGGAGTGTTCCTCACAGTCGTCCGCCCAGTCGCCATGAAATACCATCGGCTGTTGGTGGCTGTTAGTGGCTGCTGCGGCACTCGGCGCTGAATCCATCGGCTCTGCTGGCTGGGAATCGGCAGCGGCTGTCTGCTTGTGGTCCTGTTGTTCTGTGGGGTCGGAGGGGCTGGAGCCATCACCACGGCGATCTGTTGAGTTTGATGTTACAGCGGCCTCTGTACCGTCGGTACCGTCGTCGGAATTTCCACAGTCCATGTCAGACGATCGCTGCAAACAATCGTCCGATGGAGCACGCCGCCGTCTCTTGTGTTTTCGCGGGGAACGCTGTTTACGGACGTGTGTTTCAGAATCTGAATGTGGGTGATTTTCTTCAGCTGCTCCGGTGTCTGGAAGAAAAGCCGCTGTCGGCACAACCCGTGGGTCAATGTCCATCCTAGCATCCACGCCTTCTTGCAAGGTCGGTCGGTGATTATCTTCAGGTGGGGGCGCCGTTGTAGAGGCCGGATCCTGTACTGCAGAAGCCATCACGGTCTCGCTATCGGGGGCGGCTATCGGACTAACGTGGGCAGCATCAGAAAGGGTTGCTGCCCGTGTAACTTCTGCGTAATTGAGAGGAAGTGTCGTCACCGTAGAAGGAGTCATAGATTCACCTGTCGGGATTTGAGTAAGCCGTCGTCGGAGACAATCCGACCGGACGTGCCCTTCTTGGCCACAACCAGAGCAAGTGCGTGGCTGACCGTCATACATAATGATCGCCCTACATCCGCCGATGACAAGATACGACGGAACATGTTTGGTCAGTTCAATTTTTATCTGTCGCACCCCGTTAAGAACGGGGTACGTTGTAAAGGTGGTCCATTTTTCGGCCATATGGCTGATCACTCTGCCGTAGGGCTGGAAAGCCGCGGTGACTACGTCCGGTGGTACTTCGAAAGGGAGTTCGAAGACGCGTATCGTACGGAGGCCAAGCCCCGCGTGATCGATAGAGACCGCCCCAATATGGCCATCAGAGTGTTTGAATTTAAGATCGTTCGCATGTGCGCGCACGATTCTGTTGCACACCTCGTCACTTACTAGCTTGACGTAGACAACACTGCTCGTGATAGAGAGGTGGATACCAATTATGTCTCGCGGTTCAATTTTAACGTCGTCACGTAGAAAACGTTCCACTTCAAAAGCTCGCGGTCGTGCATGATCGGGTTGAAAACTGATCTTGATGGTGGTTTGTCTGTATGAATGTGCCATGTTGCGTCGGTAGTGATGGACTCTAAACTAGCGACAACGCAGTAGTAAACAACGACGGGCACTCGCGACCGCGCGGACGGGACGTAAACAAGACGTCCTCGCCGCAGCGCTGCGGAAAGCAGACTGACGCTTCTTACGCCCGGCGAAAATTGTGTATGCCTCAGAGTAAACTGCGCCACTTGGAAACACGGCGAACGGGGATAAACACGTTTTCCTTCTTGTAAGGTAACATTTTACAGCTAAAATTCACGAAGTGTTCTTCAGGTTGCCTCAGATATTTCAGAAATGATTCTTGCGTTAGGGCTGCCGCATATGCAAAACGTAAACATTTCATTTCATGTAATATTTATCAGGATAAGACATGGTAAGAGTGGACCAGTCCCTTCTGAGAAAAATTACAGATTCTAAGTTACTCCACTATGTAATGACACGGGTACGGGCTTGCGATCTCTCGTTTATGCCATCGATTTCCGTGTTACACATACTTGGCCACTGCGCTGTGGCTGCCATCGTGGAGGAGGCAGTCTGTTTCCTGCCACCGCTGTTTCCGCAGCCGATATTAACCGCGACGAATCATTCAGTCAACGCTAAATGGCCCATCTGGATGAGGCAGACAAGGGCGCTATAATAGAACTCCATGCAGAGGGATCTTCAAATGCCGACATAGCAAGAACTATGGGTCTTCGCAAGTCGACGGTAGCCAGGTGGATCAGACGAAAGGAAGAGAGTGGTAACCTGAATGGGAGGCCTCATGGCCGTCGCCGAAAACAACAGCAGCTCAGGATCAGCAGATACGCCGTTTCAGTGAGAACCATCCATTTGTCAACGCACGACAAATTCAGCAAATTCATGACGCTTGGAATGAGTTACTTGAATCTCCTAGTTATGTGGCTCGAGTTGTGGGCTCAATGTCCAACAGACTTCGAGCTGTTGTGGAAGCCAAAGGAGGCTATACGCGATACTAAACAGCATCAGCAGAGGTGTTCAGCCCTTCAACAATCAGCTGCAAAAGCTGTTCCAAGTTGGTATTTTTTTTTCAGACGTATATTTATATAATTTCAAGGAAACGCAGTAAGTGGAATGTGGACAATCAAATTAATTCACAGCAAGATATGTAATATTTAATTTGATAAGAGAAGAAATACTCACCTTATATATTCATGCAGTCTCTATAAAATACATGACACACGTGTATATGCAAGAAGGGTACAAATCAGTTCAGCACTAATTGAAAATATTGAGGAGAAGCTCGCCGATGAAGGCGTAGTTGGAGAAGAAAGGTTGGGCTAGAAGGAGAGGTAAAGAGGCCCGAAAAAGCAGAGAAAATTCAAATACCCAATAGACTTTGAGTCGTTGTCGCAACAAAAGGCGGTTGGTATATGCGATTCGGAGCAACAGTAGAAGAATTGTTTTATTTACTGATTTATGAGGCTTTATTTTGTGACGGCTGAACAGTGCTGCATAATGAGACCCGCTATTTGTACACATGTGGCTAAACGTCAGAGGTGAAAAAATTTTGAGAGGTGCCGAAGTTCTCTGGAAGAGTAACGTGTTTTAGACAAGAAGATGATTTTTAGTTAATTTCATTTTAACCATTCACACTATGCTTCGACATTCTAATCTTTTATTTCATTTTATTATTATGTATCTTTTCTCCAGTGAAAGTCAACGGTAGTAAGTTTCAAGATATGAAGAATAACTGGCTCTGAGGCTCTGAGCACTATGGAACAATAACTGGATTTTTTAATTTGTGGAATAGCGTATTTAACAGTTAATATTTTCAACAAATCTGTAGTTATAGGACATATTAAGAAGCAAGTCAAAAATAGCATTGTGGAAAGATCAGGTTGGTCTCTAAAGGGTAACGACGGTAAAATAGCAAATACGAAACTATGGGTAACAACTATTGTTGATGGTGAGGAGCCGTAATCGATATGCCGCTATTCTGTAATTGTATTTCTGAAGTTTATCGTCAATCCTAGGACTGACACCGATACTCTGTTTTACGTAAAGGATATAACCTTCAAAATTTACTTAGCAGCGCAGAATATTAAATCACAGTTTATAGATCAGGAACCTAATAATAGCGAATAATTGCTTTTACAGACTCCTTCATGCCTACATTTTCTATCAGACAGTGTTTGAAACTAGGACTAACAAGGTAAACAATTTTTCCAGAAATTGTCAAATTGGAAGTCGGAGAGCCAGTTACATAAATTACGATGACAACAAACGTTTTTCAAGTAACTGATCACAGGAGGCATCCAACGCATTTATTGTGTGTTACATGCACAGTATGTAAACTGGCAACGCCACCAACACACAATACCACTAACAAGGGAACATCCCCATCGCACCGCCCTCAGATTTAGTTATCAGTTGGCACAGTGTTTAGGCCTTGAAAAACTGAACACAGATCAATCGAGAAAACAGGAAGAAGTTGTGTGGAACTATGACAAAAATAAGCAAAATATACAAACTGAGTATTCCATGCGCAAGATAGGCAACATCAAGGATAGGGTGAGCTCAGGAGCGCCGTGATCCCGTGGTTAGCGTGAACAGCTGCGGAACGAGAGGTCCTACCTTCAAATTTTTCCTCGAGTGAAAAGTTTAATTTTTATTTTCAGACTATTATTATCTGTCCGTCCGTCCGTCCGATACGAGGTAACTGCGCCGTAGTACGATGACGCTACACCCAAGAAAAAATCGAAACACATGAGTCAGTCGACTACAGCGCACGGAAGAGAGAATATTCCTGCTAACGAGGCTCCCTGGCTGGCAGTTGACTGTAAGCTACTTTGCACGAGAGTGCATTAAATACGTGAGATGCATTGCGTGGGCAATAATAATCCAGCAAATATAGCTCGCGACTTTAATAACAATGTCAACGAATATTTTCCGAACTGTAAGGCATCGGAAAATTCCTTAAGGGATCGAACGGTTCAGATGGCTCTGAGGATATGGGACTCAACATCTGAGGTCATCAGTCCGCTAGAACGTAGAACTACTTAAACCTAACTAACCTAAGGACATCACATACATCCATGGCCGAAGCAGGATTCGAACCTGTGTCCGTAGAAGGGATCGAACGATAGTCGAACATTTGTATGATTATTTCCTACATTTGTTGATTAACAGTACGTGTGGTGATGTCTGAAAATAATAAATCAAACTACTCACTCGAGGGAAGACTTGAACCAAGGACCTCTCGTTCGGCAGCTGTTCACTCTAACCACGCGACCACGGTGCTCCCGACCTCAAACTCTCCTTGATGTTGCTTATCATGCGCATGGACTACTCAGTTTGTTTAATTTGATTTTTTTTTCATAGTTCCACACAACTTCTTCCTGTTTTCTCGATTGATCTGTGTTCAGTTTTTCAAGGCCTATCCACTGGTCCAACTTATAACTAAATCTGAGGAGGGTGCGATGGGGAGGTTCCCTTGTTAGCTATGAAACAACGGTAGCAAAACGGAGCATCCTCGTTATCCATGTGATGGATAAGACGACTAATTCGCAACATACATGTCAATGTAAGCATCAATTTCTGTTGGAACGTGCTTCCTGGACCAAATAACATACATTTCCTACGTCTTCAATGGGAATCATGTAGCAACTGTAATTTAAAGGACATAAAAATATCGCGTGAATTTACTAACATAGTTATGAACCACTTGAATTTGCATTCAACAGGCAATGTTCAGAAGTCTGGTGCAGGAGTACTGCATGCTCTTATTCGATACAACAAAAATCAACGGAGTGACTATTATTGAACGTCATCAGGTCACTCATCGACCATTCCTATGCAGTACTATTACTGGTGACGTGTTATGATGCCTTTATCGTGAACTTCCTGAGAAGAAATGAAAGGCTGAGCCCCACAAAAGACGTAAACTCGAGAAGAGAGTAGTGTGAACATAGTATTTTACATCTGATAAATCCAAAAGTGTGTTTTGGGCTACGAATTCTGCCCCCAGGGTGTGTGCAACACAGCTGGAATTTGTTGCCAACAACTGAGACACCTTTCGGTCGCAGTGTAAGAAAATCGAGCAACAAAACTACATCACCTGTGCTACTGCATGATAACGCACTATGTTGATTTGAGAAACAAAACTATCCAGGAGATTGATAGGAAAGTCGTCTCTCAGGCACTTATATTGATAGGGAAGTCCTCTCTCAAGAACTTGTCCCTCTCGTCATATATTTTTAAAATTTTACCTTTCCCACACTTGATCGATCAACCGTGAAGGCAATTCATTTCTAGACAAAAATACTCTTAAGACATCGTTAGAACCAGTAGGTTTCTACAGGTGTAGAATTTGTAAACAACTTTATCATTGTCATATCGTTTTAGATATCGTGAAAGACAATTCTGCTGCTAACTAATTTCTCTTTGATAATTACTGTTGCGTTTAGTAAACTAATGGAAAATGCAATTAAAATATTCACTGTACTAATACAAATTAAATTCAACTTACTACAGAAACATTACGACGGTAGTCTATCTTAATAAAGCATTAAGTTTCTGTGAGACGATTGAGCCTATTGTAACACAAATTAGTAGGATATTACCGACTTTTGACTTCGAAAATATCTGTATTTATTTCATTTCCTGTACCATTCGTAAGTATTATGAAAATGTGACATTTCATAGATAAAATTATGTATTCACAACAACAACAAAAATGTCGGCAGAAAACAAAAGTGGCATTATGAATCTGGCAGTACGGTAAGGTTTTCGCTCTGACACTAAGAGTTACTGAAAGTAGCAAGACGAATTTTGCTCGAGCGTTGTCTTACGAGTCCCTTATTGAGTTTTTATCTGCCTGCTTGTAGCTGTGCTACAAAAGAATTAAAAATCTGGCTTTCAGCAAGTCTCGAAAGGCGAACGAAAGCAGCTTGCACCTGGTTACTAAACAAGTTACCTGGGAACTGGTTTTTTCCTAAAGTGGGAAGACATCCTTTTGTTGTTGAATTGGCAAATTTCAGTCAGACGTGTGCCGTTAGTCTAAGCGTTCGGTGTGTTGAAATTGTACCAATGATTTTTCTACAGGTTTTTTCTGTCCCAAATAGAGAGTTGAAGTCTCCCATTAGTATTTTCACTTCATCTTGGTGAATTTTGCTCATAGTATTTTCGAGTGTGTTCCAGAATTTTTCGACATTTTCGGTGTTTTTCTTGTTTTCGATGTTGGTGGGGACACGTGCATTGATGAGTGTATATATTTTACTTGGGCTCTGAATGACCATAGTCATAAGTCGCTTGTTTAATGGGCCGGCCGCCGTGACCGAGCGGTTCTAGGCTCTTCAGTCCGGAACCGCGCGACTGCTACGGTTGCAGGTTCGAATCCAGCCTCGGGCATGAATTTGTGTGATGTCCTTAGGTTAGTTAGGTATAAGTAGTTCTAAGTGCTAGGGGACTGATGACCTCCGCTGTTAAGTCCCATAGTGCTCAGAGCCATTGGAACCTTTTGGTTGTTGATGGGTGTGATTTCTTTGACAGAGTTGATAGATCTGTGTTCGAGAAATGCAATGCTGAAGATTGGTACGCCTTTCGCTACCTTTTGTTGTATTTTGCTCCTGAAGATGCAATTGTTTCCCTAATGCAAGGTTTCATTGTCAGTTAGTCGTGGTTCTTGAAGAGCAAGGATGAGAATTTTTTGTCGGTCGATTTCTTTCGTGAGATTATTTAGTTTTCGTGTTTGGATCAAGGTATCGATGTTTACTTTTAAATGCATGTTTTTTGCTTGTAGGGAAATTTACCAGAGATCTTCGATATTCTCTGTCGTACTAACCTGGACTCCCCAGAATCCGAAAATCCAACTGCCGCCTGTCGACAGCCGGGTTGTGTACCACCTGGGATAAAGTTGACTGCTTGCATAGTTCATGTTTGCTTGTGTTTCATTGGTTGTGCTTGGGTGATACCAGGACCGGACAGGACCAGAGGGTGTTGAAGCCTTTGAAAGCAAATATTTTCAGCCTAGCTCATTGAGCTAACAGACGGTGACCAGAGTAGCGGTGATTTTCACTCAGACGTGTCTGGATTTTGGGTACAACGGATTGAGGAGCCGTTCAGGATTGTGTTAGTATTTGGTTCACCCCTAGTATTTGATTTCCTCGGTACCACCCATATGGGGGAGGGTTTCCCCTATCCGCCACACGCGATTATTATTATTATTATTATTATTATTATTATTATTATTATTGTCATTATGTCTCAGCAAATCCGATATGGTGTATCTTCCCACCACTGAAATAGATGTGTATTGTTCGATTCAGTATTTCCAACACATAAATGTGGGTTATAATTACGTTACATTGCTACTAGCAGACATATTTCTCACTTTTTCTTAGACAGTTGCTACCTGTTACTCCATCATAGGAATTTATGTGCGGAGTATTGTTGCAATACAGACGTTCAAATTATCCGATTTCTGTAATTTCATTTCGATACCAGATCGTTCTAATCGGATTCAGCCAGGTAGTCTTAATGTGGATATCCGACTACGACTCTCATCATATGATATACTGGGTAAACCACATTCTTAATCGGACTGTTGAATATAGATCACTTATCTATGACAGGGCCTGAATTCTTAAACACCGTGGAAAATAATAATCCAATGTGCTTATCACAAATACGTTATTTCAAAATAAATATATGAACTAACGACATAACAGTTTATTTACAGGAGCAGAACACATGTTCAAATGTGTGTGAAATATTCATCAGTCCCTAAGCTTACACACTACTTAACCTAAATTATCCTAAGGACAAACACACACACCCATGCCCGAGGGAGGACTCGAACCTCCGCCGGGATCAGGATCAGCCACGCAGCCCGTGACTGCAGCGCCCCTGACCGCTCGGCTAATCCCGCGCGGCTACTAAAAGTATACACGTCCACAAAACCCATGTGGACAATTATCTGATAATCGGTCAAGCTTTGCTTTGTCGCAGCTCTTTAGGATACAAGTCCGTTTACTTTCAGGCTCCTCCTTACAATACTTGCGATGCAAGGTAATTGAAAAAACTCATCCACTCGACGCCAACTGAGGAACTGACTGGTGCATGTGTTGTTCAACACACAGTAGTTGTCACACTCACTGGAATCAATGACTGTGTGCGTGTGCGTGTGCGTGTGTGCGTGTGCGTGTGCGTGTGTGAGTGAGTGACTTTTCGTGTTCATGCACAATCTGAATCAATACTATTAACATTAGAGAGACAACCAGCAATAAATATTGCATCAAATATGACTGTAAAGTATGTTAATGCGACGGGAAGTTACAAACTGAATTTTCACCCAACCCACGTCCTGCATATTACGTTAAGTAAGATGTATTAACTCCATAGTATCGTTAGCAGAGACAGTGCGCTCTTGTTGTCGAGGCCTGCGACAAGCGCAGCGATCAGCAGTGCCCAATGCCGACGCGATTTGTTTGTGTTGGCTGAGCGTGGACACTGCAGCAGACGCTTCGCCATAAACTGAAAGAAATCACCTTGGCTCTGACTGCAGTGAGCGGATATCACTGCCTGCGTGTTCTTATAGTAACCAACGTGAGACTCTACTCACAGGTGGCATGGAGCAATTGCAACGGGTATCATGTCATTAGTCATCAGAACATTAACCAGTGATGAAATGTCCACTCTATTTTAATCCCAAGAAAATAGGAACCTTCTCACAAAGGAATGTGAGGTGATATCAAAATTTATCCAACATACAAAAATTAACTGCAAGGCTTTCATGTATGCAGTAGTAGCACACAAGGAAATATTATGTCTTGGAAGCGTATATTTCATTTCCTCTTCTCATATTAACGCCCTTGTTTTAGAATGAAGTGAGAAAATTAACACGAAAAACTTAAGTTCCTAAGAAGCATGTAAGTCATTTCCTCTTCTCATATCATAGCTTTAGTTTTAGTATGAGGTAAAAAAAATAAACAGTTTAGGGTTCTGAAACATAATATGACACCAGATTCTTATTGTAGGCGCTGTCGGAAACGCAAAAAGCAGGGAGCTGTCCATTCTTTTGTCCAAAAGTCTGTTTCCTTTCATGCATTACTCACGCTAGGAGATTCTTATTTAAGGACTTTTGGTCATCAAGTTCTTCAGCAGAACAAGCCTTATGTTACTGTGCTAATTACGGTATGGAAAAAATGCAACAAAGACGAGTTCCCCTAGAGCAGAGAGGATATTTGCACATGTCTGTATTCAGCAATGACTGCCAGCTGCCACAACACTTCACACAATCCTTGCGGCAGGCTACATAACTGTGCGTGCACTTCAGACTTCATTCAGTAAGGCGTCAGGAGATGGTTGGAAATGTCAAATTAACGTCGCTTTCCGAGTCGTATTCAATCCAGAATGAGGTGTTATTAAGGTAGTTGAACGTTCTAGCAATTACACTTCTATAATTCCCATATGAGTATTCCGAGAGCCAAAAGAACCCGTTAGTGTGATACCATCTGGAACTGCATTAACAGCAAACTGCAAGAACTTGAGACACTACGTGGACTCTTCTCTTCGCTAGGTGACCTATTACTGATATTTAGGATTCTCTCCGTCCTAGGCGTAACGGAAATGGAACTTCAGAGGCGCTTTCCGCTATTCTTGACAAACATGAGAAACTTGTAATCACTGCGAGTTACAACTGCGTGATGATAATGGTTCAGGTTGTCAGTAGTTGTGGTGGTGTTATGCTGTCAAACTGCTTACAGCAAAGTTAATGGTGGCGCTCATAATTTAGCGTTGACTGCCTACTTAAGTAAAGATAGTGTTGTGGCGTCGTCGCTTGTCTTTATTTGGCCTCAGCTGGAGTAATCCGATTTAACGCACATAGTACTACATTCGCGCGCTGCTAATGATACAGTATGACTACAGAGGTCATCGTGCGGGTATTACATTAATTCTGCAATGAATTGCTTAAAAATATTACCCTCTGCTATGCAGCAGGAATGGCTCATTACATAGGTACTCTATGTTTCACTTGGTTAAGTGATCAGTTCGCTGCAATCCTGCTTCTACTGTTTGTAAATACTTGTATACTTCAAAAATGGTTCAAATGGCTCTGGGCGCTATGGGACTTAACGTCTGAGGTCATCAGTCCGCTAGAACTTAGAACTACTTAAACCTAACTAACCTAAGGACATCAGACACATCCATGCCCGAGACTGGAGTCGAACCTGAGACAGTAGCTGTCGCGCGGTTCCAGACTGTAGCGCCTAGACCCACTCGGCCACCCAGGCCGGCATACTTGTATACTGACCATTCGGTATTTCACTAAATATGAACTACAATCTAATTCGCATGTATATGACATGGGTTAGCGCCGGCACAGAGGTATGACTAAGGATTGGATGCCGTTGGAGTCCCGTTATTTTGATGGCGAGCCAAATGTTCGCAAATCACGTCTATCGCCTCAAGAAACAATTGCATCTTAAATATCGAAGGACCGATGTCCACACTGTCACAGCGCGTTGAAATACAGCAACGACGGCAGATGAAAATTTGTGACCGACTGAGGTTCGAACCTAGACGACCTGCTTACTAGACAGACGTGCTGACCGATGCACTATTTTTTTTTAAAGTTTGAGAAGACTTTCCGCACCAGGTAGGCGGAGACAAAGAGGGCAGGGGTCGAAAATCCGAGGCCTGGCCACAATGCCTCCCCCATACCTGTCACTGAGCAGCTGCATTTTTCACATGTATTCCATGTTTGTACTCATATATTCCTTTAAATTGTAGAACAAAATTGAAGTAGTAATTAAGGTAAAATAAATTACAGATTGTCGCCTCCGATGGCGTGCGTTCCTTGTGTAACATTACTTATAACAGTGAACAGGGTGACGGAAAAATAAATAACAAACATTCATTCAGAAATATGTTCACAATTTAAGTTATTATGCACTGGATGCATACACTCCTGGAAATTGAAATAAGAACACCGTGAATTCATTGTCCCAGGAAGGGGAAACTTTATTGACACATTCCTGGGGTCAGATACATCACATGATCACACTGACAGAACCACAGGCACATAGACACAGGCAACAGAGCATGCACAATGTCGGCACTAGTACAGTGTATATCCACCTTTCGCAGCAATGCAGGCTGCTATTCTCCCATGGAGACGATCGTAGAGATGCTGGATGTAGTCCTGTGGAACGGCTTGCCATGCCATTTCCACCTGGCGCCTCAGTTGGACCAGCGTTCGTGCTGGACGTGCAGACCGCGTGAGACGACGCTTCATCCAGTCCCAAACATGCTCAATGGGGGACAGATCCGGAGATCTTGCTGGCCAGGGTAGTTGACTTACACCTTCTAGAGCACGTTGGGTGGCATGGGATACATGCAGACGTGCATTGTCCTGTTGGAACAGCAAGTTCCCTTGCCGGTCTAGGAATGGTAGAACGATGGGTTCGATGACGGTTTGGATGTACCGTGCACTATTCAGTGTCCCCTCGACGATCACCAGTGGTGTACGGCCAGTGTAGGAGATCGCTCCCCACACTATGATGCCGGGTGTTGGCCCTGTGTGCCTCGGTCGTATGCAGTCCTGATTGTGGCGCTCACCTGCACGGCGCCAAACACGCATACGACCATCATTGGCACCAAGGCAGAAGCGACTCTCATCGCTGAAGACGACACGTCTCCATTCGTCCCTCCATTCACGCCTGTCGCGACACCACTGGAGGCGGGCTGCACGATGTTGGGGCGTGAGCGGAAGACGGCCTAACGGTGTGCGGGACCGTAGCCCAGCTTCATGGAGACGGTTGCGAATGGTCCTCGCCGATACCCCAGGAGCAACAGTGTCCCTAATTTGCTGGGAAGTGGCGGTGCGGTCCCCTACGGCACTGCGTAAGATCCTACGGTCTTGACGTGCATCCGTGCGTCGCTGCGGTCCGGTCCCAGGTCGAGGGGCACGTGCACCTTCCGCCGACCACTGGCGACAACATCGATGTACTGTGGAGACCTCACGCCCCACGTGTTGAGCAATTCGGCGGTACGTCCACCCGGCCTCCCGCATGCCCACTATACGCCCTCGCTCAAAGTCCGTCAACTGCACATACGGTTCACGTCCACGCTGTCGCGGCATGCTACCAGTGTTAAAGACTGCGATGGAGCTCCATATGCCACGGCAAACTGGCTGACACTGACGGCGGCGGTGCACAAATGCTGCGCAGCTAGCGCCATTCGACGGCCAACACCGTGGTTCCTGGTGTGTCCGCTGTGCCGTGCGTGTGATCATTGCTTGTACAGCCCTCTCGCAGTGTCCGGAGCAAGTATGGTGGGTCTGACACAACGGTGTCAATGTGTTCTTTTTCCATTTCCAGGAGTGTATGAGTTCTGTAACGAAGCCATTTATTTTTCAACAAATGGAAGAAGTTTCGGAGCCGGAGGGGCTATGCCAAATTAGAACAGATCTGATTTTAGAACCAACGTAAAAGAATATTGCAGGAATGAAAAAAAGTGGAAGAATAGTATTCTGCTTCTAATCAATAAAACTGTCCTCCTCTTTGTAGCCCACACAAAGCAATAGATAAAAAAATTGGAAACCATTCCTTATATTTATTGTTCTTCTTCAGCTTATAATGTTCTTCTGCAATATAAAACATGCACTCTTCTAAGTTCTAAGTTTTGTTTATTACGACGTAAAACACAAACTGTCCCAGAAGCCACGAATAACTGTTATTCTCTGCGGACGGGTAACATTTCCAATCCGGTTGTAAAGCTTCAGTTATCGGTATATGACTTTCTGCGGTTCTGTTGATAGTGCTAATTTCTTCCTAGTCCAGTTCCAAATTATGAGTCTATTTTCACTTAAGAAGGTGTGCGCTACAGTTTCTACAAGCCCACATTTGTCGCAGTATGGAGATGGTCTCAATTTGATTTTTCATAATCGTTCCACTGTGTGTATGGTTTCATTTACAACGTCGCACCATACGGCACTGACTCTAGTTGGTATAATTTTACTGTTGATATTTTTCCAGACGTTCCTCCAGTTTTTTGTAGGTTAATTTACCGGAGTTGATTGGTGTATACGATGTCTGGTAATATAATCATAGACGGTTCTAGTGTTGGTTTGTGCTGGTGGAAGTATTATACAGCTCCAATCGTCATAGTACTTTCGGACGTAATCTAGGCTGGCGTGCTACATTAACAGGAGGGTTCCTATCCCCAGGATCTAACGAGAGGAAAAGAAGTTTCGTGATGCCTGTCTTAGTGGCGTGTATTAGTTTAATAGCACTTGTTTAATTCCAAATCCTCTGTCGTGCCCCTACAAAGTCGCCGTGTGGAAGGATACTTTGAAGATATTTTGTTTCCACACATACCAAGAGGCTACAGCTAATATTTTATGTGCAGTGACCTGCAGTATCGGTAAGACTGCTGCGATATGACAAATTTTGCTAAGTATGTATATATTTATAAACTGAACTTTCTGCAGTCAGTCTAACGATAGCACGTCATGGGCCTTCAACAAGGTTCCGATGACATTAAGTTTCCGCTCCCAATTGTTCGTGGCCATGCGGTTGGGGTTCGAACTTAATCACAATCCGTGTTGGAGTCTTTCTTTAGTTACATCTAACCAATGTTTCAGAACCCTAAACTGTTTATTTTTTTACCTCATACTAAAACAAAAGCTATGATATGAGAAGAGGAAATGACTTATATGCTTCTTAGGAACTTAAGTTTTTCGTGTTAATTTTCTCACTTCATTCTAAAACAAGGACGTTAATATGAGAAGAGGAAATGAAATATACGCTTCCAAGACATAATATTTCCTTGTGTGCTACTACTGCATACATGAAAGCCTTGCAGTTAATTTTTGTATGTTGGATAAATTTTGATATCACCTCACATTCCTTTGTGAGAAGGTTCCTATTTTCTTGGGATTAAAATAGAGTGGACATTTCATCACTGGTTAATATTCTGATGACTAATGACATGATACCCGTTGCAATTGCTCCATGCCACCTGTGAGTAGAGTCTCACGTTGGTTACTATAAGAACACGCAGGCAGTGATATCCGCTCACTGCAGTCAGAGCCAAGGTGATTTCTTTCAGTTTATGGCGAAGCGTCTGCTGCAGTGTCCACGCTCAGCCAACACAAACAAATCGCGTCGGCATTGGGCACTGCTGATCGCTGCGCTTGTCGCAGGCCTCGACAACAAGAGCGCACTGTCTCTGCTAACGATACTATGGAGTTAATACATCTTACTTAACGTAATATGCAGGACGTGGGTTGGGTGAAAATTCAGTTTGTAACTTCCCGTCGCATTAACGTACTTTACAGTCATATTTGATGCAATATTTATTGCTGGTTGTCTCTCTAATGTTAATAGTATTGATTCAGATTGTGCATGAACACGAAAAGTCACTCACTCACACACACACGCACACGCACACGCACACACACACACGCACACGCACACACGCACACGCACACAGTCATTGATTCCAGTGAGTGTGACAACTACTGTGTGTTGAACAACACATGCACCAGTCAGTTCCTCAGTTGGCGTCGAGTGGATGAGTTTTTTCAATTACCTTGCATCGCAAGTATTGTAAGGAGGAGCCTGAAAGTAAACGGACTTGTATCCTAAAGAGCTGCGACAAAGCAAAGCTTGACCGATTATCAGATAATTGTCCACATGGGTTTTGTGGACGTGTATACTTTTAGTAGCCGCGCGGGATTAGCCGAGCGGTCAGGGGCGCTGCAGTCACGGGCTGCGTGGCTGATCCTGATCCCGGCGGAGGTTCGAGTCCTCCCTCGGGCATGGGTGTGTGTGTTTGTCCTTAGGATAATTTAGGTTAAGTAGTGTGTAAGCTTAGGGACTGATGAATATTTCACACACATTTGAACATGTGTTCTGCTCCTGTAAATAAACTGTTATGTCGTTAGTTCATATATTTATTTTGAAATAACGTATTTGTGATAAGCACATTGGATTATTATTTTCCACGGTGTTTAAGAATTCAGGCCCTGTCATAGATAAGTGATCTATATTCAACAGTCCGATTAAGAATGTGGTTTACCCAGTCTATCATATGATGAGAGTCGTAGTCGGATATCCACATTAAGACTACCTGGCTGAATCCGATTAGAACGATCTGGTATCGAAATGAAATTACAGAAATCGGATAATTTGAACGTCTGTATTGCAACAATACTCCGCACATAAATTCCTATGATGGAGTAACAGGTAGCAACTGTCTAAGAAAAAGTGAGAAATATGTCTGCTAGTAGCAATGTAACGTAATTATAACCCACATTTATGTGTTGGAAATACTGAATCGAACAATACACATCTATTTCAGTGGTGGGAAGATACACCATATCGGATTTGCTGAGACATAATGACAATAATAATAATAATAATAATAATAATAATAATAATAATAATCGCGTGTGGCGGATAGGGGAAACCCTCCCCCATATGGGTGGTACCGAGGAAATCAAATACTAGGGGTGAACCAAATACTAACACAATCCTGAACGGCTCCTCAATCCGTTGTACCCAAAATCCAGACACGTCTGAGTGAAAATCACCGCTACTCTGGTCACCGTCTGTTAGCTCAATGAGCTAGGCTGAAAATATTTGCTTTCAAAGGCTTCAACACCCTCTGGTCCTGTCCGGTCCTGGTATCACCCAAGCACAACCAATGAAACACAAGCAAACATGAACTATGCAAGCAGTCAACTTTATCCCAGGTGGTACACAACCCGGCTGTCGACAGGCGGCAGTTGGATTTTCGGATTCTGGGGAGTCCAGGTTAGTACGACAGAGAATATCGAAGATCTCTGGTAAATTTCCCTACAAGCAAAAAACATGCATTTAAAAGTAAACATCGATACCTTGATCCAAACACGAAAACTAAATAATCTCACAAAAGAAATCGACCGACAAAAAATTCTCATCCTTGCTCTTCAAGAACCACGACTAACTGACAATGAAACCTTGCATTAGGGAAACCATTGCATCTTCAGGAGCAAAATACAACAAAAGGTAGCGAAAGGCGTACCAATCTTCAGCATTGCATTTCTCGAACACAGATCTATCAACTCTGTCAAAGAAATCACACCCATCAACAACCAAAAGGTTCCAATGGCTCTGAGCACTATGGGACTTAACAGCGGAGGTCATCAGTCCCCTAGCACTTAGAACTACTTATACCTAACTAACCTAAGGACATCACACAAATTCATGCCCGAGGCCGGATTCGAACCTGCGACCGTAGCAGTCGCGCGGTTCCGGACTGAAGAGCCTAGAACCGCTCGGTCACGGCGGCCGGCCCATTAAACAAGCGACTTATGACTATGGTCATTCAGAGCCCAAGTAAAAAATATACACTCATCAATGCACGTGTCCCCACCAACATCGAAAATAAGAAAAACACCGAAAATGTCGAAAAATTCTGGAACACACTCGAAAATACTATGAGCAAAATTCACCAAGATGAAGTGAAAATACTAATGGGAGACTTCAACTCTTTATTTGGGACAGAAAAAACCTGTAGAAAAATCATTGGTACAAATTCAACACACCGAACGCTTAGACTAACGGCACACGTCTGACTGACATTTGCCAATTCAACAACAAAAGGATGTCTTCCCACTTTAGGAAAAAACCAGTTCCCAGATAACATGTTTAGTAACCAGGTGCAAGCTGCTTTCGTTCGCCTTTCGAGACTTGCTGAAAGCCAGATTTTTAATTCTTTTGTAGCACAGCTACAAGCAGGCAGATAAAAACTCAATAAGGGACTCGTAAGACAACGCTCGAGCAAAATTCGTCTTGCTACTTTCAGTAACTCTTAGTGTCAGAGCGAAAACCTTACCGTACTGCCAGATTCATAATGCCACTTTTGTTTTCTGCCGACATTTTTGTTGTTGTTGTGAATACATAATTTTATCTATGAAATGTCACATTTTCATAATACTTACGAATGGTACAGGAAATGAAATAAATACAGATATTTTCGAAGTCAAAAGTCGGTAATATCCTACTAATTTGTGTTAAAATAGGCTCAATCGTCTCACAGAAACTTAATGCTTTATTAAGATAGACTGCCGTCGTAATGTTTCTGTAGTAAGCTGAATTTAATTTGTATTAGTACAGTGAATATTTTAATTGCATTTTCCATTAGTTTACTAAACGCAACAGTAATTATCAAAGAGAAATTAGTTAGCAGCAGAATTGTCTTTCACGATATCTAAAACGATATGACAATGATAAAGTTGTTTACAAATTCTACACCTGTAGAAACCTACTGGTTCTAACGATGTCATTAATCCAGAGTAGTCTTAAGAGTATTTTTGTCTAGAAATGAATTGCCTTGACGGTTGATCGATCAAGAGCGGGAAAGGTAAAATTTTAAAAATATATGACGAGAGGGACAAGTTCTTGAGAGAGGACTTCCCTATCAATACAAGTGCCTGAGAGACGACTTTCCTATCAATCTCCTGGATAGTTTTGTTTCTCAAATCAACATAGTGCGTTATCATGCAGTAGCACAGGTGATGTAGTTTTGTTGCTCGATTTTCTTACACTGCGACCGAAAGGTGTCTCAGTTGTTGGCAACAAATTCCAGCTGTGTTGCACACACCCTGGGGGCAGAATTCGTAGCCCAAAACACACTTTTGGATTTATCAGATGTAAAATATCATGTTCACACTACTCTTTCCTCGAGTTTACGTCTTTTGGTGGGGCTCAGCCTTTCATTTCTTCTTAGGAAGTTAACGATAAAGGTATCATAACATAACCTGATGACGTTCAATAATAGTCACTCCGTTGATTTTTGATGTTTCGAATTAGAGCATGGAGTACTCCTATACCAGACTTCTGAACTTTTCCTGTTGAACGCAAAAGTAGCATGATGGTAAAATGGTAATCTATCACATATAGCAGTAGTTGAGACTTCCTTAATGTGGAAAATCATTCATGCCACAACGATCTTTATTAAAACACGAATATCTTTTTCTGGCGAATTTTTCCCAAAAGCACTCGCTCCAAACACAGTTCAAATCTTTCTAGCTGCCTCCTCTGCTTTCACCCCTCTGTTATACTAAAAGTAAACGTTGTGTTGCAGATGTTACACCTACTTCCACTTGCGACTCAATTTTACAATGCTTAACTGTATTTCATGATTGTCAAGTATGCAAAATCCAGTGCTTAACTGCAAGTCGATAACTAGAACTTCAAATTCGAAAATGACAGTTGATACACTGGAATCGTGGCGCCGCGTTCACATTGGCGGCCCCGGATTTCAGGCGGGGGGTGGCGTCTGGCCGGTGGCCGGTAGCCGCTGCAGCGCGAGGAAACGCTCGAGCGTAAGCTGTTATGATCGCAACGCATCCATGAGCTGTCCTGCGGAATTTTTTCTGGAATACTTGTTATTGCTGGTGGGTAGAATGTTTAGCGAATTATCTTCGATGCTCAGTCAGACTCATAACTTTAGACCGAAGATTGGTAAAAAAAAAAAAAATAAATAAATAACAGTTGGACGCGAACAGGCTACCGTAAGATTAGAATGCACGAAGATTACCACTTTTTTTTTAACAGTAAGGAACCGAAAAGTAGTAAGTGCATTCGTTACGTCGAGTTGGGGACGCACATTACTAAAAACATGCTAATGGTTGGAGAAAAAGGCATAAAGAAAGAGAACAAAGTGCGGGGGTAAGGAAACCATGAAACAAAACTGAAGGGTGGAATCCAAACCACCATTAGCCAGTGCTACATCTTGCACCGCATTGGAACCAAAAACTGCGAAAACCTTTATCACACCGGGGACAAAAAGAGGAAATGGGGCAAATATTGCTACAGAGTGTGAGGGTTCACGACGAAACTCTCCATCTGCTGTATCATCCAGGTATGACTTCTCGTAATGACCAAGGTAGATCCCACGTTGTACCGTGTAGTGTTCTATCATCGTCTTGTAATTTTAGCTTCTCTTACCCTTGATGTTCCAGCTACATGGAGGGTCATGGAACGCACTCCACAAATAACTGGAAAAATATTGTCGATACTTTGCGTTACGAAGGATCTTGCAATGTCGTTCCTGCAAATTGTTCCAAAAGTCTAAAGTATCCTTAGTGCCGTCTTGAATCAAATAATGCAGTGTATGTCCACGAAGCCACGTCATTGCATTAGTTTTAGAGCGTGGGTAATACGTCTTATCCGGAAATAAGATAGTCTTGGGGTCGATATGATTCAGCGTTACTCTAAGGAAGTATGCTGACATTTGCCTCACTAAGTGCCACACTGCCGCCGACTCACCACAGCTAAGACGGTGTTCATCGTCGTCGTGAACGCCACAGCTCGTCCACGTGGGTGAGTCTATCACGTGGATCGCATGTAGCCTTGATCTGGTCACCTGCTTACCGTTGACAGTGATATACCACATCGCCGTGACGTCGTCAGTGCAAGATATCTCAGCACAGCTGAGCGAACGTTTTCTTCCTGCTGCTAGTCTAGTGGACAATGGCAATACTGTAGAACACTTTTGACAACTATGTGACCATCGATTTATGTTTGTGAGTGGTTCATAATTATGTTAGTAAATTCACTCGATATTTTTATTTCCTTTAAATTACATTTGCTACATGATTCGCATTGAAGACGTAGGAAATGTATGTTATTTGGTCCAGGAAGCATGTTCCAAGAGAAACTGATGCTTACATTGACATTTATGTTGCGAATTAGTCGTCTTATCCATCACATGGATAACGAGGATGATCCGTTTTGCTACCGTTGTTTCATAGCTAACAAGGGAACCTCCCCATCGCACCCTCCTCAGATTTAGTTATAAGTTGGCACAGTGGATAGGCCTTGAAAAACTGAACACAGATCAATCGAGAAAACAGGAAGAAGTTGTGTGGAACTATGAAAAAAATAAGCAAAATATACAAACTGAGTAGTCCATGCGCATGATAAGCAACATCAAGGAGAGTTTGAGGTCGGGAGCGCCGTGGTTGCGTGGTTAGAGTGAACAGCTGCCGAACGAGAGGTCCTTGGTTCAAGTCTTCCCTCGAGTGAGTTGTTTAATTTTTTATTTTCAGACAATCATCACCACACGTACTGTTTATCAACAAATGTAGGAAATAATCATACAAATGTTCGACAATCGTTCGACCCCTTAAGGAACTTTACGATGCCTTACAGTTCGGAAAATATTCATTGACATTATTATTGAAGTCACGAGCTATATTTGCTGGATTCATATTGCCCACGCAATGCATCTCACGTATTTAACGTACTCCCGTCCAAAATAGCGAAAGTCAACTGCCAGCCAGGGAGCCTTTATTAGCAGGAATACTCCCTCTGCCGTGCGCTGTAGTCGACTGACGTCATGTGTTTCGATGTTTATTTAGATGTAGCGTCATCATACTACGGCGCAGTTGCCTCGTATCGGACGGACGGACAGATAATAATTGTCCAAAAATAAAAAATTAAACTATTCACTCCAGGGAAGATTTGAATGAAGGACCTCTCGTTCCGCAGCTGTTTCCGCTAACCACGGGATCACGGCGCTCCTGAGCTCACTCTATCCTTGATGTTGCCTATCTTGCGCATGGACTACTCAGTTTGTATATTTTGCTTATTTTTGTCATAGTTCCACACAACTTCTTCCTGTTTTCTCGATTGATCTGTGTTCAGTTTTTCAAGGCCTATCCACTGTGCCAACTTATAACTAAATCTGAGGGCGGTGCGATGGGGATGTTCCCTTGTTAGTGGTATTGTGGTTTACATACTGTGCATGTAACACACAATAAATGCGTTGGATGCCTCCTGTGATCAGTTACTTGAAAAACGTTTGTTGTCATCGCAATTTATGTAACTGGCTCTCCGACTTCCAATTTGACAATTTGTGGAAAAATTTTTTACCTTGTTAGTCCTACTTTCAAACATTGTCTGACAGAAAATGAAGGCATGAAGGAGTCTGTAAAAGCAATTATTCGCTATTATAGCAAACTTTTGAATCCACTGGACACTTGAATTCTCTATATTGATTCTGAGATTTTTGTTATTTCTCTTGTTATTTACTATCTCAATGTCATCCGTGAGAATAAAATTAAAGGCAGTTGGATTAGGTTCCTGATCTATAAACAGTTGATTTAATATTCTGCGCTGCTAAGTAAATTTTGAAGGTTATATTCTTTACGTAAAACAGAGTATCGGTGTCAGTCCTAGGATTGACGATAAACTTCAGAAATACAATTACAGAATAGTGGCATATCGATTACGGCTCCTCACCATCAACAATAGTTGTTACCCATAGTTCCGTATTTGCTATTTTACCGTCGTTACCCTTTAGAGACCAACCTGATCTTTCCACAATGCCATTTTTAACTTGCTACTTAATATGTTCTGTAACTACAGATTTGCTGAAAATATTAACTGTTAAATACGCTATTCCACAAATTAAAAAAATCCAGTTATTCTTCCATAGTGCTCAGAGCCTCAGAGCCAGTTATTCTTCATATCTTGAAACTTACTACCGTTGACTTTCACTGGAGAAAAGATACATAATAATAAAATGAAATCAAAGATTAGAATGTCAAAGCATAGTGTGAATGGTTAAAATGAAATGAACTAAAAATCACCTCCTTGTCTAAAACACGTTACCTCTCAAAATTTTTTACACCTCTGATGTTCAGCCACATGTGGACAAATAGCGAGTCCCATGATGCAGCACTGTTTAGCCGTCACAAAATGAAGCCTCAAAAATCAGTCCACATTCCACTTACTGCGTTTCCTTGAATTTATATAATATATACGTCTGTAAGTAAAAAAAAAAAAGGAAAAAAAAGAGCTCGAAACAGCTGATTTGTGAAGCTGAATAAAAAACACCTCTGCTGATGTTGCTTAGTATCGCGTATAGCCTCCTTTGGCTTCCACAACTGCTCGAAGTCTGTTGGGCATTGAGCCCACAACTCGAGCCACATTACTAGGAGATTCAAGTTACTCATTCCAAGCGTCATGAATTTGCTGAATTTGTCGTGCGTTGACAAATGGATGGTTCTCACTGAAACGGCGTATCTGCTGATCCTGATCAGCTGTTGTTTTCGGCGACGGCCATGAGGTCTCCCATTCAGGTTACCACTCTCTTCCTTTCGTCTGATCCACCTGGCTACCGTCGACTTGCGAAGACCCATAGTTCTTGCTATGTCGGCATTTGAAGATCCCTCTGCATGGAGTTCTATTATAGCGCCCTTGTCTGCCTCAGCCAGATGGGCCATTTAGCGTTGACTGAATGATTCGTCGCGGTTAATATCGGCTGCGGAAACAGCGCTAGCAGGAAACAGACTGCCTCCTCCACGATGGCAGCCACAACGCAGTGGCCAAGTATGTGTAACACGGAAATCGATGGCATAAACGAGAGATCGCAAGCCCGTACCCGTGTCATTACATAGTGGAGCAACTTAGAATCTGTAATTTTTCTCAGAAGGGACTGGTCCACTCTTGTCATGTCTTATCCTGATAAATATTACATGAAATGAAATGTTTACGTTTTGCATATGCGGCAGGCCTAACGCAAGAAACATTTCTGAAATATCTGAGGCAACCTGAAGAACACTTCGTGAATTTTAGCTGTAAAAGGTTACCTTACAAGAAGGAAAACGTGTTTATCCCCGTTCGCCGTGTTTCCAAGTGGCGCAGTTTACTCTGAGGCATACACAATTCTCGCCGGGCGTAAGAAGCGACTCGACTAACGAGGGCAACTCGCCAAGTGTCATAGTCTGATTGTCCGGAAACTTTGCTCAGTGAAGGAGAGGACAAAATAAGCGAACATGTGTTTCGGCTTATCTGCAGACACTCGACCGTTTCCGAGAAAACGACGGTCAAAGTTATCAACGCGCTGTTACTCTAGTGTAGATACATTCTGCAGCCGAGAATGCAATTGAAGCGGTGGCTCAGTGGCTACCGTCGTTCCTTCTTAACTTTGATACCCGTGTTCGAGACCATATTGGGTTTTTATATTATTTTTTTCCCTGCCTCTCTATCAGAATTATCTACGAAAGTTTCTTTTCTAATTTATGTTGAAATAATGTTGTCATTATTCGCCAATTAACTTTATGTGTAATTAATGAATTAAAAAAATAATAAACGAATGAGACAAGCTGATCTAAAATCATCGGGTGTGCCTCATGTATCGTTATATCCAAATGGTTTATAAATGTTTATCTACATTCAGATCCGATAATAGCACATTTAGTGTTTTGAAACTGTTTGTTCAGTAGACAGTATTTAAGCGATCTTGGCTTCTGAATTATTTCTACAACAGAGTGATCGCCCCACTACGCACTGTGTGTTCCCTTTTTAACTTATTTCTTTACACAGTAAATTAACTGACGAATAACGACAACAGTGTTTCAACATAAATTGGAATAAACATTCGTAGATAATTCAGAGAGTGAGGGGGGGGAAAAAAAGGAAAAACCGGGTTTCGAACTCGCAGCGCAAAGTTCCGAAGTCGCTATGGTAGCCGCAGAGCCACCGCTTCAGTTGAATCCTTACCCGCTAAGAGGTATCTACACTATAGCAACAACGCATTGAACACTTTGACCGTCGTTGTCTCAGAAGCGGTAGAGTGTAAGCAGATAAGCCGAGACACGTGTTCGCTTATTTTGTCCCCTCTTTCACTGAGCGAAGTTTCAGCAAGATCGGGGTGTGATACTTGGCGTGTCCCCTCGTAAGTGGCGTGCGTTGGGATTCAGTAGACAGAATGCGTCCACTTTCCTCGACTACTCATTGACATGTGTGGAAACTTTCTTTCTTGTAGTGGCACTTTGCATTATGAGGGGTGGTTTTCCTGATAACGATCTACTTATGGAGTTTGCTCCTAATTTACGTTACTGTGTAGTAGACCTACTGCAACTACTTAAACCGGAAATGTTTGTTTGTTTGGATACTCCGTTTCTTAGTTGCTACATTTCGCTAAAATATTTTCCTTTGTTTCAAAACGGCAAGTTAAGATGACCACTGCAAACTGGTAAGATCAGTAACAATTTAATACTTTAAAACAGTTATGTGTGGTGTACGAGGAGTGTACTCTGTTGAATGAGGAATACATTAAACACGAAAGCTGCGTCCAATAACAATAATTAACTTTCGGTTACATGACAAAACACAAGTCGAAGCACTGTCAGTTCATCTCAGTACCCAGTAAAACTTAAACTGGAACGATCGAAAACATACTTTTGTGGGGAAGGCAAACGAATGACTACGTTTTATTGGCCGCACACTAAGAATACGTAACAGGCCAACTGAAAACACTGCCTACACTACGTTTGTCCGTCCACTGCTATAATATCCCTGACAGACGTGATTGACTGTGCACGCAAAAACGTCCAAGGAACAGTAGCACGATTTGTAATGTCACGAAATAAGGGAGAGAGGATCCTAAATTTGATAATCCAGTTGGGGTAACATTCATGAAAACATAAGCGTTTTTCGGTGCCACGAGATCTTTTCACGAAATTTCAATCACCATCATCTGTTCTGAATGCCAAAACATTATTTCCTAGAGAACTTACACAGGAAAAAACCATAGTAATAATGTAATTCAAGGCTCGCAAGAAAAGTTTTAAGTGTTCCTTTTTCCCGGACACTGTTAATGAGTGGGACGGTAGAGAAATAATACGAACCTTCTGCCAGGCACGTAAGTCCGGATTGCAAAGAAATCCTGTTGATGTAGTCATGTAGATGTAACAACGAAATTATGTTGTAATTACGACATGTGACTTTCATTTGATTTGAACATCGAAGTTGTTTGCTGTTTATTTACTTTTTGTTCATTAGTTACAGCCATATACGTACACCTAGGCGCTTTAAATTGATATTGAAATAAAGTGTCATGCATGGACCAATAACAATAAATTCCCACCTACTTGTTATAGTACTGCAGTATCTGCCAGCGTCTTCAGAAGTGGATATCGCATACGACGTTCCTAGGGTGTTTATAAATGGATATTACAGACGACTTCGAACAAAGTTTGAATGTAGCTTCGTAAAAGTTCCGTGATGAAACGATCTGAGTTGCTGGCGAATACAGTTTATCCTCACTAGACAGTATATATTATCATTATACATGAGGTGAATAGGGTTTCGCCGGGTACGGTGGCCGAGCGATTCCAGGCGCTTCAGTCACGAACCGCACGGCTGCTTCAGTCGCAGGTTGGAATCCTACCTCGGGCGTAGATGTCTGTGATGCCCTTAGGCTAGCTAGGTGTAAGTAGTTCTAGATCTAGGGGCTGATGGCCTAAGCAGTTAGGTCGCATAGTTCTTGAAGCCATTTTTGACCTTTCGCGTAAATTTTCTATGCATAAACGGTCGTATCTTTAGATTGCTTTTTTACACCACCAAGGGACCGGTTACCGCAAGAAGTGCGATACATTTCCGCTTATTATGTCCACCCGTTCTGGAGGTAAACGGGTTTTAAGCGTTGGGTAGACCGATAGACGGTCAAGAAAGTGAGACTAGTAGGGTTCCGTTTGTACCGGTGAGGTGACGAACTCCTAACAACGCCCGCATCTCGTGGTCGTGCGGTAGCGTTCTCGCTTCCCACGCCCGGGTTCCCGGGTTCGATTCCCGGCGGGGTCAGGGATTTTCTCTGCCTCGTGATGGCTGGGTGTTGTGTGCTGTCCTTAGGTTAGTTAGGTTTAAGTAGTTCTAAGTTCTAGGGGACTTATGACCACAGCAGTTGAGTCCCATAGTGCTCAGAGCCATTTGAACCATTTGACCTCCTAACAACGTAAACAGCTACGACAGCTACTGAAGATAAGGGCCGCATAAATAACACCCGCTACTCTTCATTCGAAATGTTCTAGTTGCAGTCGATACATCAGCATATTAATCGTAGCTACGCTTTCGATCCAAATCACGTTTACAGGAATGCAAATAGAATCCATTTGCCTATACACGTGGTAATTCACATCCCAGTATTAAAGCCACCGCGTTTTAGAAGTGCGAACATTCCCATTGCTAGCTAGCTTAAGAAACACTTCGGCTAATGAACGTTTTCTGGCTGTGGTGAGTCTAGTGGAGAATTCGAAGCAGTGCAGAATACGTTTGGCAGCTATGTAGCCGTTTATTTCCTGGGGTGGTGCAGAATTATCCTACCAAATTTACTCTCTAATAACAGTAATTTGTTATTTCGATAAACATCCCGAATGACTGTCACATAAGCGGTGACATAAAGGCAGAAAATTCATGTTTTTGAGTCCAGAAAGCTCTATGCAACAGAAACTGCAGATTTTCATTGCGAAATTGCTGGCTTGTTCATGTCTGGGGTAATAATAGAGGGCTGTTTGCCTGGTTTGTCTGCTAGCATAGTGAAAGGAAGGTCTGGTTTGTTTTCGGTTCTAATCTCCATGGAGGCAGGTAGAACATCAGTAAAGCAATTTTAAGAAATTCTCGCGCCCCCAATACGTTTTATCGCTACCTTTATTCTGTACTGGCGCCCTGTGGGTGTCAATATGACACTCTTGTAGAATTTCATACATGTTACTGCCTACTTTTTCGCTTCTGTCAATAATGGAATTGACTTAAGCGTGGCACTGCATGATTTTTAAGTGAATTTTGTTATGAATCTTCACGAATTGCTAAATTTTCACACTTTCATGGTAGGTCAGCACCGGTAATCCAGTACGACTGGTCTGAACTTTGACACAGACCGTTTCGCGGCCAAATGCGTAAAATATTTTGCTAATTCGTAACGGTCTGGGGTTGTTTGTCTTACTGAAACAGTTATGTTATCTGGATAAGTTGAAATTCATTTTTACTGGTCCGTTTCATACCAATTAGCGTTTCTTATTTCAGTTCTGTCTTATATTTACGTGTTGTATTTAACACACTAATCAGCATTTATATAGAGTTACAAATTATTGAAAACAGTCTAAAAAAGTTCAGATAGTTTGCACAGGCGTGAAATTGACATAGTATGTTGGTAGCACTTCGTCGCCTTGCCTGTTATGCTGTGTAGCGGACTTTAAAGGCGTGCGGATCAGCATAACGAAAAGGCGAGGGGTCTCGCTCGTTTTGTCCACGACTGTACATGTGCGTCAGTGAAAAAGACCAATAAAAAGGTGTTAGCATGTGGACGTAATGTGCTGTTCCAGTCTCTTCTGTACCTAAGTTCCATCACCGTTCCCTTTGGATCCCTACGTAATTCGGTGCTCTCCGATACACACGATCGAACAGCGGAGGAATGGTACTCAAGCGTCAACTTTAGGTTACAATATCTCCGGGTATAATTAACATTTTACAATGCAACAAACGGCACTGATTACGTATTTGTTTATATGTTCAGATGTGCTAACAAAACTAAAGGGGTTCCATTTAAAAAGACGTAGGTTTGTGTTAAAAAACATACTTCCGTGCATTTTTTATGGTTTATAGTAACCAATTACACTAGCCCCTCTCCTCACGTTCGGTCTGTGGAATCGATTCGTCAGTATTTGATGTGGTTTACGAAATATATCCAGCGGTAATGTTAGGTGACTCACCCTGTATACATACGCCTGTTTTTGAATCTGTCAGTTGGAGAAGATTTATCCGCATTTAGCGTCTTCTGAAGATTCAGATAGGATGATAAGATCTTCAGTAAAAAGCCAAACAATCAGTTCTCAGATTACCCAGTTACCTCCCAAAAATGATTTTTAAAAATTACTTCTCTTCCGTTATTTTCCTCCATTCCCTGATTACTTTTTCTAGTACACAATTGAACAGCACTGGTGACAATCCATCACCTTATCTTACAACAGTTTTGATCTCAAAAAAGTTGGAAATTTCAACTAAAAATTTAATTTTGCATTTTGTACTTATTAGAATATTTTATATGATTACCACTGATTTTTTGTCAGTTCCAGACTCTTTTAACGTTTTGAATAACATTTCCCTGCAAGAACTCATAAGCTTTTATGAATTCTACAAATATTATATAAATGCTTTTGCCTCTCCTTCTTCTATGTCTGATTATAAATTTCAGATTAAAAAATTGCTCCACACAGGATCGTTGTTTTATAAACTATCATTGGTACACTTTATCAATGCTTTATGTATTGTCATCAGTTCTAAAATTGAAGAACAAGCAATGAAAAAACAAATAATATTTATCAAAGTGTGAAACACACATCTGACTTTGCAAGAGTGAACATTGTATTGCTCACATAAAATGTTTGGCTACCAATAGCAAACTGCAAAATTTGGTATTGATTTGTGTTTCACACTGTGGTAAGGGTTTTTCATTCTCTTGTCGGGCCTACTCCTATTCTTGGTTTTTTTTTTTTTTTTAGATTTGATGATGGTACATTAGGCACTGAAACCGATCAGTGTTATTAAAGCCAGCGGCCTGGCCGCAGTGACAACACCGCTTCCTGTGAGACCACAGAAGTTAGGCGCTGTTGGGCTTGGCTAGCTCTTGGATGGGTGACAGTCTGGGTCTGCCAAGTACTATTGGCAAGTGGGGTGCCCTCAAACCTTGTGACGCCAATTGAGGAGCTACTTGATTGAGAAGTCACGAAAACTGATAACGGCCGAGGGAGTGGTGTGCTGACCACACGCTCTTCCATAACTGCATCCAGTTACGCATATCGGCTGTCGGCTGAGGTTGACACGACTGTCGGTCGGTACCGTTGGGCTTTCCGAGGCCTGTTCAGACGGAGAGGAAGAAAGAGACAGAGAGATATGTTAAAAATTACTTTAGACTGGAGACAGAAAAAATTGTATGGCGAGAAATTTCTTTGATTCGAATACAAGCGTGCGTGGAATTTTGTACCCGACAACGATGCAAGCAAAAGGTGTAAATCGGTAATACTGAGAAAAGATTAAACAGAACAACCTGTGTTCGAAACCACTTTCCGCTAAATACAGTTTTTAAAAATGCTGTTCGTACTACAGAAATAAATTTTAACAGGGGACCATTTTGTTCAAAATGGTTCAAATGGCTCTGAGCACTATGGGACTTAACATCTATGGTCATCAGTCCCCTAGAACTTAGAACTACTTAAACCTAACTAACCTAAGGACATCACACAACACCCAGTCATCACGAGGCAGAGAAAATCCCTGACCCCGCCGGGAATCGAACCCGTGAACCCGGGCGTGGGAAGCGAGAACGCTACCGCACGACCACGAGCTGCGGACGACCGTTTTGTTACTAGGATCAGAAAGTACCTGGAAAGAAAATATCTGGGAAGAAAACTCCTGAATTTAAATACGTTATATCGTTCTTTGGGGCATGATAATTTAGCCAACAGTACATATAACTTCGTTTTCTGCAGGCAATTTTTTACCAACTGCTAGTAGATCTTTTCACGCAATACAATGTTTCAGTTTCTAGGGCAGAGTTAGTACTAACTTTAAATCTCTAAAGAGGTTTCATAATAGCGTGCTCTCCACTATAGACCGTAAGTTTAATCCGTATTTCATCGACGTCAAGAAATCTGTGTTTTAGGCCTAATCGAAGTAGCTTTCCTGCCTTCATCTAAGGTTTTCATTTTGTATGTCAAAGAATAATAGTAATACAAAGAAGAAAGCGTTATTACAGCACAAGTCCAATAGGCATTTCGTAGTAGCTGTCACTATGCTCTCAGTATAAATAACTTTGAAAGAACTTTATGTCAACAGTGCAAGTATCCTACAGGTGCGAGTCAGGAACTGGAGATAATCGCTTGAGCAAAAAACCTAAAACAATCGTTTCAAGCATTAAAATACTATTTATGCATATGTTTGTTTAGCCTGGTCACTTTAGAGAAGTCAGGACATCTTTTAATGCAAACTGAGGACTTTTGCCTTAAAGTTTGCTTAATTAACTGGTGATCATGAGAGTAATGTCATAAATAATAACATAATTACAATAACATTTGTGCAAAGATTGTTCGAACCTTTGACATATCCAAAGCAGAGACAATTCCAATAACTGTCATACTAAAAGCTCAGGTATGAAATAAGTGTTCACCTTTAATGGGGATCAAGGGTGAGTTCACTGTCAAGGGAAGACTTTATTGTCTTTTTAGGAGATAAGCATCAACTGTCTTTTAAAGCCAATCATGTAACAGTTGCATGATATTCTGAGGTAAAGAGCTTAAAGAAAGTGGCTATATGATGAAATGGTACAGAAAGGGTTCTTCTCTGACAAACGTGTGGTACTGCAGAGCTTTCTAGGTAAGAGTGTTGTTTAGCAGATATAGAAGAAGTTGATTATACGATAAAGAAGGCAGATTTTATGGAAATCTCACTGAATGGATGGAAAAACTAGTTCGTAGAACATTGTCGCTAACAGAGGTGAACCAAGTTGTTGACGTGCAGTACCAGGTCCATGAATTCATCATCATCTTCGTTGCCCCTCCATCCAACATCTGGTCAGGTTGGGGTATCAATGGTACTTCGCCACTTTAGTCGGTCTTCCCACCATTCTTCTTCCGCAATTTGGTTCCATAGCAGGTTCCAGCCAGTGCCAGTCCCAAACCTCGTGCTTCATCTTGCAAGTGGTGAGGAAGGAGGAGGGGGAGGAGTAGCAACCTCGTTAGAAAACCTGGGTCCATCTGGCTACGGATGGTAGTACCCCGCAAGGGCCCCTCGCCGGGGTAACAGGTGAAGACAGACAACGGCTGGAAAGCGAAAGAGGATTTTACAAGTCCCAACGGTGGAAAAGCGGAAGAACTGTCTTCGTATCTTACTTCTCGTAGCGTCTGTACTCCAGAGGGGCGGCTACAAACGGCGTCTGTTCTCCATGTTAGGAGCAGTCTAAACATATGCTGGCAGCAGCTCTAAAATGCCTTTGGGAGTGGCGACCCAATCGTAATAATAGCCTATATACACTCCTGGAAATTGAAATAAGAACACCGTGAATTCATTGTCCCAGGAAGGGGAAACTTTATTGACACATTCCTGGGGTCAGATACATCACATGATCACACCGACAGAACCACAGGCACATAGACACAGGCAAAAGAGCATGCACAATGTCGGCACTAGTACAGTGTATATCCACCTTTCGCAGCAATGCAGGCTGCTATTCTCCCATGGAGACGATCGTAGAGATGCTGGATGTAGTCCTGTCGAACGGCTTGCCATGCCATTTCCACCTGGCGCCTCAGTTGGACCAGCGTTCGTGCTGGACGTGCAGACCGCGTGAGACGACGCTTCATCCAGTCCCAAACATGCTCAATGGGGGACAGATCCGGAGATCTTGCTGGCCAGGGTAGTTGACTTACACCTTCTAGAGCACGTTGGGTGGCACGGGATACATGCAGACGTGCATTGTCCTGTTGGAACAGCAAGTTCCCTTGCCGGTCTAGGAATGGTAGAACGATGGGTTCGATGACGGTTTGGATGTGCCGTGCACTATTCAGTGTCCCCTCGACGATCACCAGTGGTGTACGGCCAGTGTAGGAGATCGCTCCCCACACCATGATGCCGGGTGTTGGCCCTGTGTGCCTCGGTCGTATGCAGTCCTGAATGTGGCGCTCACCTGCACGGCGCCAAACACGCATACGACCATCATTGGCACCAAGGCAGAAGCGACTCTCACCGCTGAAGACGACACGTCTCCATTCATCCCTCCATTCACGCCTGTCGCGACACCACTGGAGGCGGGCTGCACGATGTTGGGGCGTGAGCGGAAGACGGCCTAACGGTGTGCGGGACCGTAGCCCAGCTTCATGGAGACGGTTGCGAATGGTCCTCGCCGATACCCCAGGAGCAACAGTGTCCCTAATTTGCTGGGAAGTGGCGGTGCGGTCCCCTACGGCACTGCGTAGGATCCTACGGTCTTGGCGTGCATCCGTGCGTCGCTGCGGTCCGGTCCCAGGTCGACGGGCACGTGCACCTTCCGCCGACCACTGGCGACAACATCGATGTACTGTGGAGACCGCACGCCCCACGTGTTGAGCAATTCGGCGGTACGTCCACCCGGCCTCCCGCATGCCCACTATACGCCCTCGCTCAGAGTCCGTCAACTGCACATACGGTTCACGTCACGCTGTCGCGGCATGCTACCAGTGTTAAAGACTGCGATGGAGCTCCGTATGCCACGGCAAACTGGCTGACACTGACGGCGGTGGTGCACAAATGCTGCGCAGCTAGCGCCATTCGACGGCCAACACCGCGGTTCCTGGTGTGTCCGCTGTGCCGTGCGTGTGATCATTGCTTGTACAGCCCTTTCGCAGTGTCTGGAGCAAGTATGGTGGGTCTGACACACCGGTGTCAATGTGTTCTTTTTTCCATTTCCAGGAGTGTATGAAATGGTACTTCAAAACCAGATCCATGAACTGAGCTGAGTTGATTAGCGAGATAATAAACTACCAGTCCCAGTAAAACCGAATACAGATACGTTTAAACTGTCACTCTTCCTGCTCTCCGTACATTGTGACGGCTTAGAACACAGCCACAGGTCAGAGTCTTAAGCAGTGTGCAGGCAACACCAGCAGCTGCGGTCAGTGAGCTGCCTGCACAACAACCCCAACAGTAGAGAGAAGTTTCCATGCCAAACTTACAAGACTTAGCGGGCGGGCCTGGATACTGACCAACTTTCAGGAAGCTTCTGTGATTTGACCCACCACCGTGTGGCAACTACTGGACCTCAGTCGCTGGCCCTATTCGAGATGCTCCTGCGTGATATAGAAACCTGACACCTCCGACATAGTCATCACCCTATAGGTGTATCTAAACCCCTAGAGCCAGTCAGTCATCGTTCCAGGCAATTGTAACGTCATGGCGCCCAGTCTGTGCTGGACGCAGCTACGAGGCTGACACCACACTTATGATGCAGCCACCATCGCCGCCAACAGACTCTCAGCTTCTCACCGATGCCTGCCCACACAGGAAGTAAATAGGAATATAAAAAAAGGGAGGAAGGCTTATCTGTTGAGCAAGAGTAATAGGAGGCAGATTCCAGACTACTACCTAACAGATCTAAACGAAAATTTCTGTTCCGACACTGACAATGTTGAGTGTTTATGGAAAAAGTTCAAGGCAATCGTAAAATGCGTTTTAGACAGGTACTTGCCGAGTAAAACTGTGAGGAACGGGAAAAACCCACCGTGGTTCAACAACAAAGTTAGAAAATTACTACGAAAGCAAAGAGAGCTTCACTGCAAATTTAAACGCAGCCACAACCTCTCAGACAAACAGAAGATGTCAAAGTTAGCGTAAGGAGGGCTATGCGTGAAGCGTTCAGTAAATTCGAAGGTAAAATTCTATGGACCGACTTGACAGAAAATCCTAAGAAGTTCTGGTCTTACGTTAAATCAGAAAGTGGATCGAAGCAGCATATCCAGACACTCTGTGATGATAGTGGCATTGAAACAGAGGATGACACGCGTAAAGCTGAAATACTAAACTCCTTTTTCCAAAGCTGTTTCACACAGGAAAACCACTCTGCTGTTCCTTCTATAAATCCTCGCACAAACGAAAAAATGGCTGACATCTAAATGAGAATTCAAGGAATAGAAAAGCAACTGGAATCACTCAACAGAGGAAAGTCCACTGGACCTGACGGGATACCAATTCGATTCTACACAGAGTACGCGAAAGAACTTGCCCCCTTTCTAACAGCCGTGTACCGCAAGTCTCTAGAGGAACGGAAGTTTCCAAATGATTGGAAAAGAGCACAGGTAGTTCCAGTTTTCAAGAAGGGTCGTCGAGCAGATGCGCAAAACTACACACCTATATCTCTGACATCGATCTGTTGTAGAATTTTAGAACATGTTTTTTGCTCGCGTATCATGTCATTTCTGGAAACCCAGAATTTACTCTGTAGGAATCAACATGGATTCCGGAAACAGCGATCGTGTGAGACCCAACTCGCTTTATTTGTTCATGAGACACAGAAAATATTAGATACAGGCTCACAGGTAGATGCCATTTTCCTTGACTTCCGGAAGGCGTTCGATACAGTTCCGCACTGTCGCCTGATAAACAAAGTAAGACGCTACGGAATATCACACCAGCTGTGTGGCTGGATTGAAGAGTTCTTAGCAAACAGAACACAGCATGTTGTTATCAATGGAGAGACGTCTACAGACGTTAAAGTAACCTCTGGCATGCCACAGGGGAGTGTTATGGGACCATTGCTTTTCACAATACATATAAATGACCTAGTAGATAGTGTCGGAAGTTCCATGCGGCTTTTCGCGGATGATGCTGTAGTATACAGAGAAGTTGCAGCATTAGAAAATTGCAGCGAAATGCAGGAAGATCTGCAGCGGATAGGCACTTGGTGCAGGTAGTGGCAACTGACACTTAACATAGACAAATGTAATGTATTGCGAATACATAGAAAGAAGGATCCTTTATTGTATGATTACATGATAGCGGAACAAACACTGGTAGCAGTTACTTCTGTAAAATGTCTGGGAGCATGCGTACGGAACGAGTTGATCAAATAAAATTAATTGTTGGTAAGGCGGGTGCCAGGTTGAGATTCATTGGGAGAGTCCTTAGAAAATGTAGTCCATCAACAAAGGAGGTGGATTACAAAACATTCGTTCGACCTATACTTGAGTATTGCTCATCAGTGTGGGATCCGTACCAGGTCGGGTTGACAGAGGAGATAGAGAAGATCCAAAGAAGAGCGGCACGTTTCGTCACAGGGTTATTTGGTAAGCGTGATAGCGTTACGGAGATGTTTAGCAAACTCGAGTGGCAGACTCTGCAAGAGAGGCGCTCTGCATCACGGTGTAGCTTGCTGTCCAGGTTTCTGGAGGGTGCGTTTCTGGATGAGGTATCGAATATGTTGCTTCCCTCTACTTATACCTCCCGAGGAGATCACGAATGTAAAATTTGAGAGATTCGAGCGCGCACAGAGGCTTTCCGGCAGTCGTTCTTCCCGCGAACCATACGCGACTGGAACAGGAAAGGGAGGTAATGACAGTGGCACGTGAAGTGCCCTCCGCCAAACACCAATGGGTGGCTTGCGGAGTATAAATGTAGGTGTAGGCCTTCACTCCACCGCCATCTCTGAGAGACCTATCGCCGATGTCCCTGCCACTGCTTATGGCTTAGACATGAACGGAAGACCGCCCCGCTCTGGGCCACTTGTCTGCCGCTGCTTGATGCAGCGCTGCAGCCAATGGTCCAGGATTCATCTCACTAGGCGTCTCTGCCTCGTGTCGCGCCACTGGGACCCCGAGCCACAAGTAAGGAGACATCGTCTCCCGCCGCGGACCGCCAGTTCCCGTATGGGGACCGTGCCCGACATGACACAGTGCTCAGTGTCAGTAACAGGGTTGCCAGGTTTGTTTCTGAACAAAAGCGGGATTTTTTACTAAACCTAGACGAAACACACATAGGCATAAAATTCAAAATACAGTATAACAACGCTCTGTATTTTATCTTGTTGATCTTTGTGATCGCTTTTCAGTCTCTTTACAAGGTAAACTCCTCATCGCACTCGCTTCAGACTCAGTGGTAACAAGTCCCAATGGACAACTCGTCAGAAACTGAACACACGTGAAGCATGAAAACAGGCAGAATGTGTACTGGACTATGAAAAAAAGCAAAATAGGAACAGTGAACGGTCATTGGTTGCGGTGTTGGACCGCCAACCGAGAGAGCGCGTTCAAATCTCACTCATGCCAATTTTTATTTCTTTCTTTTCTATTCGCTTTATTCAAATTTGTGTCTGCGTCGTGGTGTAACGTCCGTTTGCAACAGCAGGGTGTAAGGCAGATACCTATATGTCAGTTGATTCTGGAAACTACTCCATTAGAAGCTGAAAGGAAGTGACTTTCGAATGGAAAACGCACACGCTTGATGAAAGGCGACAAGTCAACTGAATCCTCCACCGGAAAACACGGAATACACGGCATTAGTGGCGGTACGTGTATGGTATGATACGAATCTCTTACCGACGCACCTGATTTGTACCACTGATAAGTGAGTGAGATATGCCTCCTTGTCCGATATAGGTGTTCGCATGAATATGAATGTGATCACTCCCAAGGAAATGATGAAAACATGATAAATTGTCACATAAGCTGCAACAAATGGATGCAATATTTTCGAAACACACAATTTCTCTGTGCTCTGTGCTCTGTCAAAACACATGTTTCTAACGTTTCTGAAGTTGCGTTATCTTTTGGATGTCTTCACTTTTGAATTCCTTTGTTGTAACATAGTTCATACGCATTTATTTGTAGTTTATATTTGAGTGAGCCGTCTATGTGGTTTCTCGCCTACTCTCACTATTCATCACATTTACTTGCGATGGGAACCACATGACTCATAGTCTAGAACTAACGTATACTGTGACAAACGCCAAGACTACAGAAACAGAACAAACATTTCAAAATGCCATGGCAAGAAGCTGTATATGACACGCCGAAGCTTTGAACACGAGTCGCCCGCCTTCCAGTCCAACACCATGAACACGCATCCTCGACGCCTTTTCTCAGACGGATTGCTCTTCATCGCACTTCGTTTTTCGAACCGTTCGCTGTTTTTACTTTCCTTTTGTTTCACTTTTCAGTATACCTTCTTCCTTTTTTCATGCTTGATCTGTGTTCAGTTTTTGATGGACTATTGACTGGGCCATCGTACCACTAAATCTGAGGGGTTTGCGATGGGGAGTTCCCCTTGTTACTTGGATCTTCCTTTCTTCCCCGTCAAGAAAACGACAAAACTGCAGCCGTGTAAATGAATAATTCACCTTCATCATTGATGTAGCCATTGACAAATGGTTTCGGTCAGCTCACGATGTTTTCCTCACGAGATTACAAATTCTTTGTTGAGCAATTTTGGAATGAGTTATAGAGAAACACGAAACAGACAACTCTGAAGAGGTTTTCACAGTTTTCGTAACGACGAAGATATTTCATCCACTTATCATCAAACTTAAGCTTTATAAAGTTCCCCTCTACTCCCAGGAGAAAGAAACATGCTCTTCGCAAATGAAATCCTGAGCTACACGAAGTTCATATGGGGAAGTCACTTCTATGAATTCTGAAACAGTGCTGTTTCAGAATTCATAGAAGTGACTTCTCCGTATAAATTGAGCACTGTTTCCCTGTTAACGAAAATAGTTTGAACGCTTTGTACACGCTATCTTCAAAGTGAAATCGTTTTTCAAGATAGTCGATACCACGCTGCAAGTAACCGGCAGCTTCTCTTTTGTGTGTTTTACATGATCATCATTCCCTGACTTCAAAACGACTGAGGATGAGCAGAGCCATGAAACTGATCTCTCGTTCTTGGTTTCAGAGAGGTTCTAAAGTAGTTCATGAGGTCAAATAAGACCGTTACTCTACTGAAGAGCCAAAGAAACTGGTACACCTGATTAATATCGTGTCGGGCCCCCGCGAGCACAAAGAAGCGCCGCATTACGACGTGGCGTGGACTCGATTAATGTCTGAAGTAGTGATGGAGGGAATTGACACCATGAATGCCGCAGGCCTGTCCATAAATCCGTAAGAGTATGAGGGGGTGAAGATCTCTTCTGAACAGCATATTGCAAGGCATCCCAGATATGCTCAATAATGTTCATGTCTGGGGAGATAGGTGGCCAGCGGAAGTGTTTAAACTGAGAAGAGTGTTACTGGAGCCACTCTGTAGTAATTCTGGACGTGTGGGGAGTCGCATTGTCCTGCTGGAATTGCCCAAGTCCGTCGGAATGCACAATGAACATGAACGGATGCACGTGCTCAAACAGGGTGCTTACTACGTGTTACCTGTCAGCGTCGTACCTATACATAAAAGAGGTCCCGTATCATTCCAACTGCACACGCCTCACACCATTACAGAGCGTCCACCAGGTTGAATAACACTCTGCTGACATGCAGTGTCCACGGTTTCTTGAGGTTGTCTACGTACCCGTGCACGTCCATCCGCTCGATACAAATTGAAATCAGACTCGTCCTACCAGGCAATATGTTTCCAGTCATCAATAGTCCAATGTCAGTGTTGACGGGCCCAGGTGAGGCGTAAAGCTTTGTGTCGTACAGTCATCAAGTGTACACGAGTGGGCCTTCGGCTCCGAAAGCCCATATCGATGATGTTTCGTTGAATGGTTCGTTCGCTGACACTTCTGTGATGGCCCAGCAGTGAAATCTACAGCAATTTCCGGAAGGTTTGCGCTTCTATCACGTTGAAAGATTTTCTTCAGTCGTCGTTGGTCCCGTTTTTGCAGGATCTTTTTCCGGGCGCAGCGATGTCGGAGATTACATGTTTCACCGGAATCCTGATATTCACGGTAAACTCGTGAAATCCCCATAGCAACAGATCTAACTACTGCGCCAGACACTTGTCTTATATAGGAGTTGCCTACCGCAGCGCCGTATTCTGCTTGTTTGCATTTCTCTGTATTTGAAATGCGTTCCTATAGCAGATTCTTTGGCGCTTCAGTGTATATGGGTACACGAGTGGGCCTTCGGCTCCGGAAGCCCATGGCGCTTCAGTGTATAAGAGCATCATCCGATTGAAGTTTTGGATTTAATGATTCAAAATAGCAATCAGTAGTCATTATAAAGCGCAGATATGCCAAAGATAATTCATCTTCGAAGAAGTCTCTGCATGTCTTTGGTGTGTACTTCTGCGAGAGGAGTACGATTTGATTGGTTAAAAGTTTTCACTGATTGCTCTGTGGATGGAGTGAGAGATAGCCAGTGTGTTGGTACGTGTTTTAAAATCTCTTGCGATTCAGCGTCCATCCAAGCAAGAAAATCCTTTAGTCCACTGACTCATTTAGTAGAATAATAGAATTCACTATATCTTAATAACAATGACTTCTACATCAGTTCGAAGTGCATTTGCTTCGTGCTTTGCTGCGTTAGTTACATGCCATTCCAGTCAAGTTTGGATTATCTTTGCGTAGCTCGACGTATACACTTTTATGCTTTCCAAAATTGACAGAGGCATTTTTATCAGAAAAACTGGTGATATTTTTTAGCGGTAAAGATACTTTGTTGAGCCCACTTTTTATTCCTGCCGCAACTGAGTCAGACATTTCACTGTCACTACTATATGTCAATACCATATAACTTCTCTAGAGAAATGATGTATGCGAATAAACAATAATAGAGTTGTCCGACAGCCTGATTGTTCGCTCTTTTGAATACGGATCCAGTACTGATGAAATCATTCTCGGTGCCTTTGGAATATATCTCAGGTTTTTAGGAATCTGGACCAACTGCGGGAAAAAAAACTGCTGCCGAAGTCCACAAATACATAACTATGGCTATGTTTAACTACTGCGGAATGGTTTGTAGCTCTGTAATCCCACCCGTTCGCGGGTTTACACTATGCGAAATAGTGTCATTGAAACTACTGTTCAGCGTTTTAGTGTTGAATAGAAGTTCTGTGTGTTGCAGTGAGAATTATGATCGTCTTTACGTTATGGAAGTCACGAGTAAACTTTACTCCATTCACTATGAAACTTCGTTTTTAATTTTTGTTTCTTTTTCGGTACTGACACTTATTTAGTTTCTCTGTTTCAAGACGAATCCATATTTTTAAATACGTTTCACGAAGGAAACAGGAAAACACTACTTAGTTGCTCTCGCAGACCATGACTAAGCACTGTTACCATCGACTTCTGACTCACTACTCAAAAACAACGGCTGTTGAGTCAGGTTCGCCACCTTAGCTCTCTGACCCTAAACTAAAGGTAGAATTTTAAATTTTAGTAACTTTTACAAGATTGTACCTCAGTTGTAAACCCATAATGAACAATTTAAAGTGGAGGCCAAAATATTACATGAAATACTGTCCATTTTTGTGTTATCGATATTTTTATCTGTCCTGAGAAATTCGGGACAATCCTGCCTAAATCGGGTTACCTAGCAACTTTAGATAGTAACACCAAGTCAGCACGCTGCCTTCCGGGCAGCGTCTCTCTGTCTCATACTGCACACTACGTCTGCAATGCTCACTGCGGTGAGTGGAAATATTACAAGACAACGCCAAGTTATGCCCAAGATAAGGGTACAAGCATATAATTGTCCAGATCAGACGGAATAATAAAGAACTGTTATCACCACCTGCTACGTACTCCTGTCTCCCCTGCCATCACATGGACCCATGATGACCCAGGTGGGAATCAGCACCACCGGACAAACTGCAAGACGGCTCTCGCCCCGAGCAGTAGTCATTGCTCTCTCAACCCACTGTAACCTGTAGTCAGAAGTGGGACGAGTTCGAAACAAAGAAGGTATGCTTCATTCTGTAACAGAAGCAGTTGGAGACTACAGTGTTTATTCACTTGGAATCGCAACATATGTAAGTTGCAGATAGGATTTAGGACTTTCGCTTGCGGGATTTTTGTATCCTGTATTCCTAACGTTCTGATGTCCGGTTTTTCGTTGTCGGGGTTGGACATTGTCGTTGTGTTTGGTAAGGTCCTTAGGGCCGCACAATTAACTCCAGTGACATGCGCTCAATATAATTTATCTGGGCAACAAGTCTCGCGTTGTGACTTGCCAGGTATACCAACGAAAAGGGCATTACGTAAGCCAGTGCTGCGAGTGCGACTAGCTCGTACGTGGGAAACCGTGTGTGTCAAGAAAGCTTAGGAATAGACCAGTGTAATCATAAGATTTTCCTTGTGAATAGGAATTTTATAAAGTAGAGTGAGTATTTAAATGGATGATAAATTAAAATAACTTCTAGGCGAGACTGTTTCAAGTGCGGTTGCATTGTGAAATGCTGAAATTTAAAATTTTTTTTAATTTAGTGAAAACCACTGATGTCTTGTAGAGCGAAACTTCGAATATTTAGTAGAGTTTGTACTAGAAAACTGGAAAAACTGATAGTATGACGACCACCAGGGCAATAGTTAGTGAACACCGTTTACCTCCATGTTTTAAGATGGATGTAAACAGTGGCAGTACAGCGCTGACAAAGTACAACGTGGTCCAAGTGTCGCAACAGTCTCAGATGGTTATGATTTCCTATCCTTCCATAACGCGACGTTGATTAAAGCAGCAATGTGCTGAAGCACCACAAGGATGCGAGATGATCACTCGTTGTAACGTCTTGATTAAACCGCTCCAGATCTGCCTGGATACTGTAAAAATGATAACAGAAAATTTGCCTGCGGTATCTGTCCAGGCTACAGATCTGACATTTCGGGAGAACGAGTCATGCGTTGGGAAGTATGACGAAGTATAAAATGTGAACTGAGGCCACAGGAGAGGAGCTGAAAAAGCGGCTAGGACCCAGGAAGTGACTCTGTGGTTTCGGAGTACTTCACGGAGTGGGGCCACTGAACTTCTCTCTACGTGTAAGAGGAAATTATGTGTGCTGTATTAAATTTTTTTTATGAAATATTGGGGATTGTATTGTGAAAATGATGAGTTAAAGTTACCGTTATGTTGTAATAAGGCAGATGAAAGAGTACACGGAGTCGACAAAAGTCATGGATACGTGCTAATGTCAAATGGCTCTGAGCACTATGGGACTTAACATCTATGGTCATCAGTCCCCTAGAACTTAGAACTACCTAAACCTAACTAACCTAAGGACAGCACACAACACCCAGCCATCACGAGGCAGAGAAAATCCCTGACCCCGCCGGGAATCGAACCCGGGAACCCGGGCGTGGGAAGCGAGAACGTTACCGCACGACCACGAGATGCGGGCAAAACAAAGTTTAATGCTGGCCCTAATGATCACGTTGGCTTACCCGTGTGCAAACGGACGAACAGCTTTACCTTACGATTGCTTGCCTATAATAAATCACGCTGGTTGTTATCAATTAAATAATTTTTCCAAGTGCAGTGCAAGATTTGCACCAACTAAACAAACAGTTAACAGCTGGAATGATAATTAAATCATGACCCTACGCTGTCGACAGGCGTTGATATATATCAACGGGGACAGTTGAAAATGTGTGCCCCGACCTGGACTCCAACCCGGGATCTCCTGCTTACATGGCAGACGCTCTATCCATCTGAGCCACCGAGAGCACAGATGATAGTGCGACTGCAGAGATTTATCCCTTGCACGCTCCTCGTGAGACCCACATTCCCAACTTAATGTCCACACACTACATTCGTAGTGTCCCTGCCTACTACACTCATTAATCGTGGCAGACAATCTGGCCGAGTCCTGTAAGATTTCGGACAATGCGTTAGCATCCGCGCAGAAGAAGGTCATGGCCGGTTAGCCTGAACTATGTATGGAGATGGTATCTGCGTGTATGAGGGAGGTTCTCTGGATTTCAAACTGTACGCCGGCCATTGTGGCCGAAAGAACAGATACCATCTCCATATATAGTTAACAGCTGGATCTCGTGAACTACAATGCTAGTCCGAAACACTGTTGTTTCACAACTTTTGGATAGCAAGTGGGATGTGCAGCCTCTGTCGAATAATTTGAACACTAATTTCACTTCAGTTTTGTATTGCTCAGTGTAAAAATAGATCTGCGTCATTGTACATCGTTATTAATAAATAGTCTGAAACGTTAAAATGGTAGATTTACAAAATCAGCTCTTCGACCAAAACTTACATGAAACTTAGTTCTTTAAACAAAATTTATATTCAGCATTAAAAACAGAATGGGGTAAAGAGTGGTGTATTCTCTTTCATAGTCGATATATTCACGAGATAGCTAAACAATAGTAGCGTAATAGACAATTACGAAATTTACAAGCCAAAATTAAAAATGTTTCCTAATACGACATCCCATTTTCTGCAAAGCTACCGCATGCTGTTGGATATTACCTTATTTTATCAATTCCAGTTTACAGTAACAGCACTCCGAAATTAGGCCTTCGCATCAGTATTCATGTCTGCTTCCTAACTATAGCAACAGCATTCCGAAATTGGCTTTCGCATTAGTACTCACATCTACTTTCAACCACGCCTGGCAATAAAGTCTTTCTCTCTCTCGCGGGCAGAGTGAAACGGGTCTATTGAGAGTTAGTTATTAGAATTTCTGGAATTTGCACGTACTATAAATGTCTCAAACGCTCAACATTAGTGAGAGTAAGAATTTATTATCGATGTTGTCCTTCTTCGATGTTAATGAGTGTTGTAATATGAATTTCTTACAAGTAACAATGTGTCAGATAGTTTAAAAACAGTTTGTCAAAGAAATATTTCACCTAAGAGCATTCTCCACATCCTCGATCCAAGTCAGTTTTTATTTAAGGGAGTGTCTCACTCAATGATGTGTATAAAATAGTTTACTTGTTGCCTGGAGCTTTGCACTAAGCTCTCAGCGACTGTAGACAGAAATTTGCAGCTGGCTCACAGAGAGCAGCAAGCAACGCGTTTCCAAGTAATAACATTACGAGGTAAGACATTTTCATTTCAAATTAGTTTGCTATGAAAATTATCAGCGCACAGGGACCATTTCAAGAACAGCATTATAAGGCAAACCATGAAAGCACAGCAACAACTTTGTTTACTTAAAGAAATTAATAGCAGAGTTCAGGATTTGATCAGTTTGCACATATTTTTATAAAGATTATAAAACGGGACAAAATTCGTGTTGTATTCTCGCAGGCAGATATATTTGGTTTCTCTCGCAGCTGGGAATGCGCACAGTCACCAAAAGCTAAACACCAGCAAAGTTACAACCAAACAAGCCAATTAAAAATGAAACAAAAAGCTAACGAAAACCGTTTAAAGAAAACTTTTAATGGTACTTGAAAATAGCGTACAGTTTGTAAAAAATGGTTCAAATGGCTCTGAGCGCTACAGGACTTAACATCTGAGGTCATGAGTCCCCTAGTACTTACTCAGAACTACTTAAACCTAACTTACCTAAGGACACACACACATCCATGCCCGAGGTAGGATTCGAACCTGCGACCGTAGTGGTCGCTCGGTTCCAGACTGAAGCGCCTAGAACCGCTCGGCCACAATGGCCGGCGTACAGTTTGAAATCCAGAGAACCTCCCTCATACACGCACGCCATGATGCACTCTGGGAATGTTTTATCTGTGGTCAGTATCGCATACAGAACTGCTACATCAATAGCTTTCAAGTTCATATAGATCAAGAGGTACCTGGTTTTTTTTATTTTGAGCGCCGGCGAGCAGATTGCCATCCTTGTGTAGGTTAACACAAGGCGTGAATTAACGAGATATACAAGAATCTTTTACTAGTTATGAAAGGAATGCAGTGTACGTATCATGATGGTGTGGGAGAGTCGAATTTTTCTGTGACATGCATTTATGTAAAAGCCTTTGGTAGGCAATCCCAACGAATTTGGGGACAAAAATTAGTAACATGACCGTGCAAACATTAAGTGGGAAGACTAGCGAGCTTACGACGATAGTATACATTGCTGATCCCCATTCCATTCACGCAATGTGGAACGATATACCTGCTAAATGGACTGAAAAGTGAAAGTTGAAGAAAAACAGTGCAAGACTAGAACCTACAGACTCTGTTTTGAAATAGTGAACTGTAAAAAGGGGACACCATGAGGTGAAAATTACGCTGGAAGTGTTTACTCGAAATTCTTGCAGGAGAATGTAAATTTGTTAAACAATGATAGATACGTTGGTGTGTGTGTGTTGCAGCTCGACTTTCAAGTAGCAGGGCGGTGCGCTAGACTAAGTAGGTGGAAATGTAACGGCGAAGAATACCGCCACAGCCAAGTGTCGTAAACAGGGCACGATCACCGCCAGCTGCAGGGTCAACGACCTACCTGCACAATAATTATAGTAGCAGCGAGACGTTTCCACACGAACTTGTACGAGTCAACGGCTGGGTCTGGACACTGATCAACTTTCAGGAAGCTTCTGCCTACCGTGTTCCAGCAGCCAACCCTCAGTCACTGGCCCTATTCGAGATGCTTCCAAGTGACACAAAACATATCTTCTAAGGGTCAATGATCGACAGCTGCATTTAAACCCCAGGATCATCCAGTCATTCGGTATGGTGTGGCGCACAGTTTGTATGAGACGCAGCAATTAATCCGACCCTGTGCTTATGATGCAGTCGCCACCAGCCTACACTGCGCCACCATCTGTGTGAGACCGCTCGCCCGCTGCCTTATGGCTAGAGCACAAACGGAAGACCACAGGGCTCCGTGCAAGGCAATAGTCCAGGGTTCACCTCCCTGGGCAGTTCTACCCATTGTAGCATCACCGGGACCTCGAGCTACAATGTAGCAAGATGTCGCTGCTAACGCAAAGTCAACAGGCTGTATCCTAAGCAGCGGGTGAATGTCACAGACTGCACGCTACGACTGTGACGTCTGCCAAGCCAATATTATGGAAATATTAAGAGACAACACCAAGCCATACCCAATACAGGGGCACATTCATACCATTGTCACAAGCACATGGAATAATAAAGAACTTTTCCACACCAATTATCTCTTTGTAGTCACCTGGTACGTGTTGCTATCTCCCTCGCCATCACACGAACCAAGGACGCAAAAGGTGGTAGTCGAGTGCCTCCTGAAAATTCTCCTCCGATCATCCACATTCAGGCTTTTTGTGATTCCCTTAAAACGCTCAAGGCAAATGTCGGAATGGTTCCTTCGAAAAGGGTACCACTGAGTTACATCCCCATCCTTCCATAACCCGAGCTTGTGCTCCGTCTCTAAAGACAACGCTGTCGACATGACTTTAAACCCTAATCTTTTTTCTTTCGTTCAATCATTACCTTCACTCAGTGCAGTCGTAGTAATGTATGATTGTGATCTTAGCGAACATATGTGTAAGTAAGGTACAAAACACACATTTTATTGGTTTTTTAGACTGTCCTAACTTTAGGTATTACTAGCCCTGACACTTCAGATAACCTTTTGGAAGTGACTATGTTTAGGTTGGATAAAAATACTCTCAGTATTCACTGCAACGCAAAAGTCTTCATTTATCGATGATGATACGGTTTGCCTAGGTTATCAAAGCTGAAAGGGGGCCGTGTGTACCGTATGATGAAAGTGCCGTGTGTGAGTGGAGGGTGGGGCTTAGAGTTTTTCTCCAGGCTCTTTCTTTTGCGGCAGGGGTTGTTATAGTCATCGTGAGTCACCACGTGGATATTTCTCATTACGTAAACGTTGCACAGCTGGAATGGAGCAGCTGTTGACGCAGCTGTCGATCGTGATGGCACCCCTCCAGGCGGTTTCTATTAGGAACAGATGACGCGCAGCTGCTGCTCGTTGATCGACGGCCGAGGGGATCAAGTTGTTAAGACTGCTTCTGCTGCGCAAGCGTTTACATACGGAGCTTATACTACAAATAAGAAGCAAAGAGAAGGAGTCTTGAGCTTATCCTCCTTTCAGTATTACAGTGTTAGGGACACAGTCGGGGAAAGTACGAAGGAAGGACTCTACGATGGCATATTTTAAGAAACATGCAATGATTCAAGGAAGCTACAGAGAATCTGAATGACGTTGGCTGGACAAGATTTTGAATATCACGCCATTCTAAGATCCGGACCTTGATTACTGCATCAAAATGTAGTGTTGACAATAAGGTGAAAGATATTGGTGATTATCGTATATAATAATTCCATGACTACAATAACGGACCGGATACGTCCAACTTTTTGCCTGCACCTTTGCATAATAATTAATCTTTGTGTATCTCCTTCGCCATTTTACCCATGCCCATACGAATAACCTGTAACGTGCGTCTTTCCCAAAATCACTCTGCATTCAAGAGGAGATTATAGCTTTATCTGTTATCAGCGTAGCTTCCATTTCAGCATATCCCAGCTGTACTCTTTCCCCTCAATAGAGAAGCAGTATCTCCGTCATACGGTAAACTCTCTAAGTCTTTCTCACCCCTTTCTGTCTGTTTTCTTCCTTCCATCTCATGCGCTACCCTCGTATTATTTTTCGCTCTTGCTCTGCCCAGTCAGTTTCTTCTCCATTATCTTTTAAACTGTTGTGACGCATTTCTTTTAGTTGTCACTATTTATGTTCGACAAGAATGTATTGAGGAAATTGCTTAATATTAATAAGACTGAAAATTCTTAAGTTCCATTGATTCATTGCTACAGATATTGTCATTATTATAATAATATACTGCTCACATTCTTTACCAAATATGATGTCTGTTGGTGAAATAAATACATAAATGAATAATAAATAAATATGTCAGACTATGAGCTAAGAATTCGTAAAAAAACCTATCTATATCACAAACTAGTGCTATGAGGTACACAAAGATTTAACTCCTCTAAGGTCCTCAGTCCATGAAACCCCAGTCACACGCAGTCTTTAAAAATCATTCATTAGTAGCTAGGCTCACCACTGATGCATTCGCAACTCTCTGCACAGGCTACAGAGATTTGCGTGGATGCCCGTTTCCATTCTTGTAGAGGAGAATCCAGACCATCTTATCTTTGAGTATCCCGTACAATATGAGTTTATGGTAGTTCTCTTCCTCGAAGTTGAACTGTTTTTTTTTTATGCAAACGTGTGAGAACACTCTAGTAGCAATGCGAGATCAAGCAAGTTATAGCGTTTTATGCAGTTATACTGTAACGTTGCAGACATCCAATCCCTACAACAATACGGCCCATGTCTGTACAAAATGCCCGACAATGGAATGATCTGCTACATTAATGAATTACCTATACGGATTAGCTGACTTTATATAGCAAGCTAAATAAACTAAAAAATGACTTGTCTGAAGTTTTTGTCTGTTGCTAAACGTGTTAGTGACATCCTGGTAGCCTGTTCTGAGTGGACCACTCTTTGTAAATAGGCAGACGGTAGAAATAGCTATTTTATTCTCGCGGAAAGACAGATATTTATGCGATATGTTTTCATTAGACAAGCACAGACTCTGGATATGGCTTCAATAACAAAAGTCCTTCACATCCCGTAATGTCACTATAGCTGAAATCGTTAGAAAAAGATTAAACAAAAACCAGTGAAAAAACATTAGTTATGTTGTGAAGAAAGGAAAGAAAATGTTCTCAAAGTAGTTCTGTCTGGTTTTTCTTGTCATAGGACGTTTCCAAGTGATTATAGGCTACTAAATGATCCGTACCTAAGCATTCTCACGTATTATAAACATGGATGAACGTATGTATGTTCCACATCTCCTCCTAAACAACTGGACCGACTTTAACCAAACGTCGTACACATATCACTTACTGCCTGCAAAGAATCGGTGTGAGGGTAAGAACACCCTACATATCAAAGGCCGTTTTAATTTATTACTTCTTTACTGCTCACTGTATTCATGGAAAGTTTTTCTGATAGTAGTCACATATACCGCTGAATGTACCTGCAAAACAATATCACGGTACCAAACATGTTTCAGAAGATGTGACGCTGTAACCGCTGAGATGCGTGAAAAACTGTCGCAACCTTAGTGACTTTTAAACTTATTACTTCTTTGCTACTCACTCTATCAAAAACGCACTTCGCAGACAGTATTCACATATACCGCTGAATCTGCCTACAAAATTATGTCATATCACGAAACAAAGTTCGAAGATATGGACTCATAAACATTGATAAGCACGAAAACGAAACTGCAAGGCAAAATTTGCTAGAAATACATGTGAAATAAATGTACTAACTATTTGAAATATATTAAATATATACAAAATATATGTGAGGTACCTGTATGTCGGCAAAGCCGAAGGCTAAAACTACTTCCAAACCCCTGGTCGATTTCAACAAAACTCGGTGCACATATTACTTACTGTGTGGAAAGAATTATTCTGAGGGTAAGAACCAGCAACCTACTATTAGTGTCGGGAGGATAACGTGGAGAGAGAAAGTAGAGGAAGAGATGGACGAAGAGGGGGAAGGAGGACATGGACGGATGTGGGACAGGAGGAGAAAGAGATGAGAAGTAACAGATGGTTAGAGAGAGTCAGGGTGTTAGAATCAAAGGAGAAAATGCAAAGAAAGGTGTGCCCAAAAAAAAAAATATATATATATATATATATATATATATATATATATATATAAAATAGTAATCAAAATGAAGATCATTTGTTAGAAAGTGTATATCTTTCCACGTATATGAAATCAAAATGTGTTACCAGCTAATATTTAATTTCGTGATTCGTCACCGCGTACATCGTGGCATGCTATCCACTAGATGGACGAGCCACTGCTGCTCAAGGCTGTCCTGCCCCTCAGCGCTGGCAGACACCAGGTGGCTGTGTAGGGTTTCTGAGACTTAGCATTGAAAATTTTCATCTGATCCCATGTGTGTTAAATCTGGTTCACTTAATAGTTACTGCAGGCCTTTGTCCCAAGCTATGGGAAGATCCTGACATACCGCCGCAAAACATGATAACCTCGCCACTGAGCGCCCATAAGCTCCAAAAAATGACTGATCCACCTCCTCTTTTGCCTGCGTTCCTGACACATGCATTGGTACTTGTTCGCCTCCACCACCCCTCTTCGACGATTATCAAGCGACAAATAAACAAATAAACTCTGCGCTCATCGGTGAAGAGTACACATAGATGTTTCCTTGCCCCCCCCCACCCCTTCCCACTTCTCTCACCGCTGTGTTTGGAGGATTGTACTGCTGTTCGTAATTCTACCTAGAGTCCAAAGTGATCAAAAATGGTTCAAATGGCTCTGAGCACTATGGGACTTAACTTCTGTGGTCATCAGTCCCCTAGAACTTAGAACTACTTAAACCTAACCAACCTAACGACATCACACACATCCATGCCCGAGGCAGGATTCGAACCTGCGACCGTAGCAGTCGCGCGGTTCCGGACGGATCGCCTTAACCGCGAGACCACCGCGGCCGGCTAAAGTGATCCTCTGGAGATGGTTGTGTACTGTACAGTTCGATGCTGCCCTCCTGGCAGTCTCCAAAACGGGAGAGTGGAGTTAAGCTATCTCCTAGAAGTACCTGCTACCTATGATTTATGAGTTTCTGTCGGGAACTGTTGACCAAGGGCGTCCACTATGTGACAGCTCTTAAATATTCTGAGTCTCAGTTGTAAAATTTTCTAATGACGTCGCAGAGGTGTCCACAAGTCGGCGGGAAGCTTCCCGTAGTGATAGTCCTTCTTGCCGTAAAGTGACGATGCGCACACTGTAAAAGATAATCCTTCAAGACTGACAGACGCGTACACAAGTGACATTGTCCCGTTCAAGACGGGAGACACACAGTGGTACACTGAGTTGCACTGGCAATATAGGATTCTTCCTGCGACTCCTACGCAAGTGGCAGCATATAGCGATTTCTTGTGGTTAATAGAACGTTGCAAAACAGGTTTCCGATAAAAATAAAATAATCTTTGTGGGTCATGAGTTTACAGCAAACTTTTGTGAGCGTCTTGCATCTCCAGTAAACTGTACTGCCACCGGAAGCCATTAATGTGCACAATTACCTACATTAGAAGATGTGCGTTTTATCTGTCATTTCTAAAGTTGTAGTTACTACATAGCTTCAGCATATGGAAACATGTCAGACTCTCCTCATTCCATTGCATCTGATAAATTATCGACTGTTTCACTCGCGAATATTGCTATACATATTGTTTTCCTGTATTCCGTATTGTGTTTTATAGCTCTATCTTATACCTACATCCCCAATAACTATGTGCAACCTGTTATTGTGATTATTTAGCTGCTAGTATGGCAGAAAGAAATCTTGGTCCCGCTTTTTTCTATAGATGACCAGCGCCTGTAATATTAGTAATTTTCGCCTCACAAACATTAATATACGCTCAATAGTAAACGCCTGATGGCCTAAAGTTATCGAACAATTGTAAAGTAAAAGAAATGAACCATCGCATATCAGCGACAGAATCTATTATTCTTTATCTTTGCCGTTCTTGCGCGGTGCCAGTAAATCTCTATGTACATGTATCGATTAATGGTGTAAAAAAGAATTCTGTTGTTTCAAGACAAATGAGGTTTTTGGCGCCTCACCTTTTACTGTTTGTATTCCATGAGAGGCGGACGCGGACTTGCTGCGTTCCGCAACTGTATTTTATATTCTATGTGAAAGTATTGAGTGAATATGCTAATTGTTATTTTTTCCACTCAGAAAACATGTAGTTTCTTGTAACTGATATCGAACAGACAGCGTCAAGAGGACATTTTGACTGTTATGTATAAAGTATCAAACCACAATGGTCATCTATTGTAATTTAATATGAAAAGGTACGTAGCATTAAAAAACGTGTGTTAAAGATAAGTGTGCTTATTTTAGTAAATTAACCTTGATGATTTCCATCTCCTCATTTACTGGAATTATAATTATTTTGTGTTACTTCATCACCAGAAATTACGATCACGCTGATGGGCCGAACGCAGCATGAGGCAGAAGGAACATTATCGTTTTCCTATTATTTATGAACCAACTTTTTTTTAAATTGTGTAGTGTTGCATTTCTTTTAAAGTCTATAAATCTTCTGGTCCCTTAGTGTTGATCCGGGTATGACTACATCGCGACTATAAAAATGCACAGAAATGATAATGTTTCTTCCGAACGATCTCAAATATATATATCAATATGCTGCTCTTATTCAGGTATTTAATAGTCAACGTATGTTAATATAATAGCGTAATAAATCCCTGATTCATTTGCCAAGTGGCCCACCAAAATATTCATTTTTCGACATTTTTTTTAAATATAAAATAACAATTCTTTTTCTTTTTGCCCCCCCCCCCCCCCAAGAGCAACGCTACACGCCTTAATACAAATGACGTTGTTACACAGATATTGTACTTATGTTTCTCTTGATGGGTCGTCCACAACTGTTGTATGAACTACTTATAATTGAGAACATCAGTGTGCAGTTGTATTAGATTTTATTTTCCAATAAGAGGAGAGCACAGTCCGATTTCAGGACAACAATTCCATGTTCAGGTGCATATAACGTGCATAAGGCCCAGCTAAACGGCGGTAATTGAGTTGAATCATATGGATATTTCTACGCGCATGAAAATGGGACTCTTGTCTTGAAACCTGGTTGTACTCCCCTTTTATTGAAAAATTTAATACAGTTATGTGGATGTCGCAGTCGAGAATAACAGACATTTTAGTCTGTGTTTCACCATTTGGTAACTAGTACTTTTGTGTTTTAAATGCAACGGGCACGGTCTAGTATTGGGAATTTAATTTCTTTTCAGATCCAAAGACGAGGATTATTTCACGAAACCAGTAATCATTTGAAAAAAAGTGCTCAATCTGTGGCGGAGAAATAAAAAAAATTGTACTATTTACTTTCGTTTGCTATTGTGTTAGTGTCCTTGGGCGCGCTTGTAATCTGGAATGGCACCCCAGTTTCTCGCCCGCCTTTGTAGTGGTAGGCAATGTCTGTGGGAGTGCTTGGAAACAAAAATATATTCAGAAAACTGCAGAAACGCGCAGATGTGAATAGAATGTTTCGTATTGACTGTCAAAATGTGGTACAACGTGAGGTAGGGAACAATGGTTTTTCCGTGCTCGGAAAAGTATTGTCTTGTAACGTATGTGTAATTACGGAATCTGTCATCAACTAAGCAAGTTATGTTTTCTAGTGCTGTTTGGAAGCTATGAAGGCACATTATTATTATACTCGTTGGCCCAATTGCACGTGACGTACCACAAAGACAGTTTAAAGACTTTCTTTTATTCTTTGTGAACGTTTTATTCTCTCATAATTGTCTCTTTTCCTCACGCCTAATTTTTCCTGTATTCTTCGCTATTTCTATCTTGCCAGTCATCCAATTGTGAATACCATTTTTAATGAAACCGATGTGCCACATCTAATTACACACACAGTTTTCTATCTTGCCGAATGAAGAACTGCGATTGACGGAGAGGAAGAAACTGGCTTATCACTTCTGGAAGACACCAGGTGAGCGGATATCACCCCAATCCACCTAATAAGCTGACGGAGACATACTCTGGAAAGTGTATTATGTTTTTGTAAACCTCCCTGCAGGTTAGTTGCTCGAGAGAATTAGTGGTGTATAGAAGTGTTAACAGACGGTTTTGGCCTTCTTAGGGGAAAAACAATAGAAGTACCAATACGTCATGACGATAGCTCACATATTAGTTTGACAGAATACTTATAGGCCATTATCGTCAAAAGACGTGAAAAGTCGATAAAATAAGAAGTTAATTTCTGAGGCAGATCGAGTTTATTTTCAAGACGAAATACACCGCGTCTCTGAACAAATTCCCCTGTAATGCTAATCACCCTGAAAAATTCGTGTCAGGCAATTTAACCACTTTGATGGGTCAGGAAATCATATTAACTTACAGGTAAATTTTGTGTCTATCAATATTTATTGTTATGTTCATGTGTTTTGCGATGTGCTAGTTCTCTATTCTCACACAGTTCTTCACTCGGACAAAATACGTTTAGCTGTGCAGATGCTACGCCAATAATCGTACAAAGCACTGAAAATTATTTCGAGGCAGGAACGGACGCAGGCCGAAATGTAGCTTTCAGAGTTTCGAAGTTCCTTTTGATCAGTACGAGTGAATATTAATGAGTGTTTTGACAGTTCTCAAATTGCATCAGTTGCCGATATGGTAACTGTGTGGTGTGGATACATTGCACGGCTGTCTGCTCTGCGTCACGCCTGACAAGAGCAGTGAAAACGCTTGTGATATCTCATGTGAGACGTAATTGGATCGAAACAGAATCATAACTCTGTGATGTGTTACACACTGCTATGTGGTCGTTCCTCCTCATATGGAAGCCTTCCTCGGCTTGTTGGTAACGATGGCTGATATGTTACTTTCATCACAAATAAAATCTTCATAATTTGTCGAATGTAAATATATTTTTTTTAGATTTGGTTGTAACATGGCATGAATCAGAAATAAACGTTGCCTCTTTCTATCGAATGCAAATTGCTTTCAAAAAGTAGGATAGACATGAATCAGAAATCAACACTGCTTTCTATTTTTCATTTCCGTATGCTCCATAGGTTTCAGTTCGTTGTTATTTATGTTGATTCTGTGCAGTAATCGCGATTAAAAAGTTGTGATCTCTTTCCCATTCTTACTTGTCAAATACAGCTGATACAGAATATTTACAAGGAGCATTTCTTTTTTTAGTCGCATTTACTTTTAGGATCAATCAAAACTAAATATTTAAAAACAAATCAAACTCTCATCAGATCAGCGTCGCCATTTTGGAAAATACTTCTTCCTTTCTGTAAATGTGAAAAACGGATGGAAAGAGCGCTACGTGGAGAAGAGGCATGCAATGATTAAACGTTAACCGAATTGTTCGCAGGACATTCCAACTATTCCGAAGGTGTCTTATTCCAGGAAGTACAAAGCGTTACCTGTTGTATGGTTGTCTTTAGTTAAATCCATTAAAGAACCTCTGCAGAGCTCCAAAATAGTAGACCAAGAATGATTAGCATAGTACAGATGACAAAAATGTTATTGTTTCCTCATCAACTATTCAGAAAGCGTACCTAGTTATATAAATAGCACACACATGGGATACATGGCACTCATTGAGAAGCAACGAATAATTTTATAGTGTTTCTCTAATTAAATGACAACGGTAATAAGAGATTTGATAGAAGAAAAATAAATCTATTGGCACTACAAAACATTACTAAGGACGTTACAGAAAGAAATTAAAGTTCATCGAATATTTCGACGGTTATCAATTTTTTTGTGCTTATGGTACGTGAAGTTCAGAACTCAAATATGGATCTCGCAAAGGAGATCGATGAAACTCTCATATTCTCTACAAACTCGACTTTTAAGTTATCCTACCATATTTAATATTTTTTTATTTCTCTTTCATATGGGGGTTCGCTGCTGCCAGTTACTACTCCTTTTAGTTGATACCATTTAGGCGTGTCGACTTAACACGCTAAGGCAAAGTTGTCCTTTCGATTGTCCACGTGGCTATGTAGTAGAAAATTCGTTTACCACGTGGGTGACATGGGTTCGATTTCTGGTTATGGTGAATTTTTAAACAAAGGTGCATGATCCATGAACATTTCTGTGAAACGAAAAATAATTACAGTATGAAAAAAAATTTGATGCTTTTTAAAATTTAAACCAGTTTCATTAACAGTCCATTATAAAGTAACAAAAATTAAGATTTTATATTGGTAATGAAAAATGGAGTTTTTTGAGCCATATGTATTTAGAAATAATAAAACATGCATTCATCATGAAAATGACGATTATGTACGTGTTAATTAGCCTTTATCTGATGAAGTTTATGTTTAAAGCAAATAGGTATGCGAACTGAATGTAAAAAACGAAAAAAAAAACAATGTGCGAAACGAGACTCGAACCAGGGTCATGCTATTACCAATCTCGAGAGCTACTGATTTTTTCCATCTTTACGTACTTTACGCTTCACGTAGAACATGCAGCTTTATTTAAAAATACTACTTAGATCGGTAATGGAAACGAGTACCTTTTCATGACAGGCGGGTATTCTACCGCCGAGCCATAAACCCTGTACCATGTACAACCCTTACGTTAGGTTATTAAAGAGCATCGCAATCTGCACAGTCTAATTTCTCGAAAACTTTCTAGAGTTGCATCGAACCGTTTTTAGGGACTGATATTTGAGTTACGAACTTCACGTACCACAAATGTAAAAAAGAGGTTACGAAAATCCGACTGCCGTCTGGTCTCCTTGTCAGATAAGATACAGATAAAACAACATATAAGTATATAAATGCCCAGTAATATTTCAATTAAGTATACAACTAATATTCTGCATTTTGTTTTAAAAACATTTTTGAGACTCTTCTTACGTGTTCGATGTTCAGAGTACATCAGTGGCACAATGTTGACGAACTGCTACATTGAATACCTATTTATACTGTTCACAACTCAGCAGAAACCAAAAAGAGTTAGTGATGAGAGGTCACCCAGAATTTGGTAAGGAAGAAGTATATTACATTTTGTAGTTGGGTATATATGCACAGTCCATTCACATTAAGATGGCAACCGTCTGTGTTCGACGGCAACGTGCAATAACCATTCAAAAACGGACGATGGAAGATCTACACTACTAGCCATTAAAATTGCTACACCAAGAAGAAATGCAGATGATAAACGGGTATTCATTGGACAAATATATTACACTAGAACTGACGTGCGATTACATTTTCCCGCAATTTGGATGCATAGATCCTGAGAAATCAGTACCCAGAACAACCACCTCTGCCCGTAATAACGGCCTTCATACGCCTGGGCATTGAGTCAAACAGAGCTTGGATGGCGTGTACGGGGACAGCTGCCCACGCAGCTTCAACACGGAACCACAGTTCATCAAGAGTAGTGACTGGAGAATGTGCTGGCCAGGACAGCAGTCGAACATTTTCTGTATCCATAAAGGCCCGTATAGCACCTGCAACATGCGGTCGTGCATTATCCTGCTGAACTGCAGGGTTTCGCAGGGACGGGTCGTAACACATCTGAAATGTAATGTCCACTGTTCAAAGTGCCGTCAATGCGCAGAAGAGGTGACTGAGACGTGTAACCAATGGCACCCCATAGCATCACGCCGGGTGATACGCCAGTGTGGCGATGACAAATACACCCTTCCAATGTGCGTTCACCGCCATGTCGCCAATCACGGATGCGACCATCTTGATGCTGTAAAGAGAACCTGGATTTATCCGAAAAAATGACGTTTTGCCATTCGTGCACTCAGGTTCGTCGTTGAGTACACCATCGCAGGCGCTCCTGCCTGTAATGCAGCGACAAGGCTAACTGAAGCCATGGTCTCCGAGCTGATAGTACATGCTGCTGCAAACGTCGTCGAACTGTTCGTGCAGATGTTTGTTGTCTTACAAAGGTCCCCATCTGTTGACTCATGGTTCGAGACGTGGCTGCACGATCCGTTACAGGGATGCGGATAAGATGCCTGTCATCTCGACTGCTAGTGATACGAGACTGTTGGGATCCAGTACGGCGCTCCGTATTACCCTCTTGAATCCACCGATTCTATATTCTGCTAACAGTCATTGGATCTCGACCAACGCGAGCAGCAATGTCGTGATACGATAGACCGCATTCGCGAATGCTACAATCCGACCTTTATCAAAGTCGGAAACGTGATGGTACGCATTTCTCCTCCTTATACGAGGCATCACAACAACGTTTCACCAGGCAACGCCTGTCAACTGCTGTTTGTGTATGAGAAATCGATTGGAAACTTTCCTCATGTCAGCACGTTCAAGGTGTCGCCACCGCCGCCAACCTTGTGTGATTTCTCTGACAATCTAATCATTTGCATATCACAGCATCTTCTTCCTGTCGGTTAAATTTCGCGTCAGTAGCACGTCACCTTCGTGGCGTAGTAATTTTAATGGCCGGTAGTGTAGCAGTGAGGGTATACACTGAGGTGACAAAAGTCATGGGACGCCTCCTAATATACACTCCTGGAAATGGAAAAATGAACACATTGACACCGGTGTGTCAGACCCACCATACTTGCTCCGGACACTGCGAGAGGGCTGTACAAGCAATGATCACACGCCCGGCACAGCGGACACACCAGGAACCGCGGTGTTGGCCGTCGAATGGCGCTAGCTGCGCAGCATTTGTGCACCGCCGCCGTCAGTGTCAGCCAGTTTGCCGTGGCATACGGAGCTCCATCGCAGTCTTTAACACTGGTAGCATGCCGCGACAGCGTGGACGTGAACCGTATGTGCAGTTGACGGACTTTGAGCGAGGGCGTATAGTGGGCATGCGGGAGGCCGGGTGGATGTACCGCCGAATTGCTCAACACGTGGGGCGTGAGGTCTCCACAGTACATCGATGTTGTCGCCAGTGGTCGGCGGAAGGTGCACGTGCCCGTCGACCTGGGACCGGACCGCAGCGACGCACGGATGCACGCCAAGACCGTAGGATCCTACGCAGTGCCGTAGGGGACCGCACCGCCACTTCCCAGCAAATTAGGGACACTGTTGCTCCTGGGGTATCGGCGAGGACCATTCGCAACCGTCTCCATGAAGCTGGGCTACGGTCCCGCACACCGTTAGGCCGTCTTCCGCTCACGCCCCAACATCGTGCAGCCCGCCTCCAATGGTGTCGCGACAGGCGTGAATGGAGGGACGAATGGAGACGTGTCGTCTTCAGCGATGAGAGTCGCTTCTGCCTTGGTGCCAATGATGGTCGTATGCGTGTTTGGCGCCGTGCAGGTGAGCGCCACAATCAGGACTGCATACGACCGAGGCACACAGGGCCAACACCCGGCATCATAGTGTGGGGAGCGATCTCCTACACTGGCCGTACACCACTGGTGATCGTCGAGGGGACACTGAATAGTGCACGGTACATCCAAACCGTCATCGAACCCATCGTTCTACCATTCCTAGACCGGCAAGGGAACTTGCTGTTCCAACAGGACAATGCACGTCCGCATGTATCCCGTGCCACCCAACGTGCTCTAGAAGGTGTAAGTCAACTACCCTGGCCAGCAAGATCTCCGGATATGTCCCCCATTGAGCATATTTGGGACTGGATGAAGCGTCGTCTCACGCGGTCTGCACGTCCAGCACGAACGCTGGTCCAACTGAGGCGCCAGGTGGAAATGGCATGGCAAGCCGTTCCACAGGACTACATCCAGCATCTCTACGATCGTCTCCATGGGAGAATAGCAGCCTGCATTGCTGCGAAAGGTGGATATACACTGTACTAGTGCCGACATTGTGCATGCTCTGTTGCCTGTGTCTATGTGCCTGTGGTTCTGTCAGTGTGATCATGTGATGTATCTGACCCCAGGAATGTGTCAATAAAGTTTCCCCTTCCTGGGACAATGAATTCACGGTGTTTTCTTATTTCAATTTCCAGGAGTGTAGTTTCGGACCTACTTTTCCTGGCGTAGAGCAGCAGCTCGACTTGGGGTTGATTTAGCAAGTCCTTGGAAGTCCGCTGCAGAAATATTGAGCCACGCTGGCTCTATAACCATCCGTAATTGCGAAAACTTTGCCGGTGCTGAATTTTGTTCACGAACTGACTTGTCGATTATATGCCATAAATTTTCGGTGGAATTAAGTCGCTCGATCTGGGTGGGTAAACCATTCGCTAGGTCTAGAATGTTGTTCAAACCAGTCGCTAACAACTGTTTCCCGATGACGTGGCACATTGTCACCCGCAAAAATTCCACCGTTGTTTGGAAACATGAAATCCATGAATGGCTGCAAATTGTCTTCAAGTAGCCGACCATAAAACCATTTCCAGTGATGAGCCGCCCACCTGGACCAGATTACCCAGTTCATTCCATCCAAACAGCCACTACCAGCTTGCACAGTACCTTTGCCACACTCGAATCATTTCATCAGCTCTTACCAACTGAAACCAGAACTTATCTGACCAGTCTATGATTTTCCAGTCGCCTAGGGTCCAACCAACTTAGTCATGAGTCCAGGGGAGGCTCTTCAGGTGATGTCGCGATGTTAGCAGACGCACTCACTTTGGCCGTCTGCTGCCATAGCCTGCTAAGGGCAAATTTCGTTTCACTGTGCCGCGCGGTGTAGGCACGCGGTCTAGGGTGCCTTGTCACGGTCCGTGCGGCTCCTCCCGTCGGAGGTTCGAGTCCTCCCTCATGACCTGAGCAGTTTGGTCCCATAAGACCTTACCACAAATTTCCAATTTTTTTTTCGCCTCACTATCCTAGCAGATACGTTAGTCGTACCTTCCACATTGATTTCTGCGGTTATTTAACGCAGTGTTGCTTGTCTGTTAGCACCGACAACTCTACGCAAACGGCGCTGCTCTTGTTCGTTAAGTTAAGGCCGGCGACCACCCTCTTGTCATGGTGACATGTAATGCCTCAAACGTGATATTCTCGGCACACAGTTGACACTATGGGTCACAGAATATTGAATTAACTGACGTTTTCCGAAACAGAATGTGCCATGCGTCTACCTCCAACCACTAATCAGGGTTCAAAGTCGGTTAATTCCCGTAGTGCGTCCATAACCACGTCGGAAACCTTTTCACATGAGTCAGATGAGTACACATGACAGCTCTGCCAATGCGCTAACTATGCTCAGTTCCGATTTTGCTACGTTATGTATATCTGTTCTGACTCATCCGGACAGCTGGGCGTGTTAGCACACCGTTTTTGGTCTTCTGGGAGGCACGCCAGCCCCATGTCGAATCCGACCGGTGGATTATCGACGAAAACTGCTGCGCCAGCCCGCCTGGATGTAGTTCTGACTAAGTGAATACCAGGCTAGGACTCACGTTCCGCCTCCGTAACAACAATTGCCAACATTTCGAAAACGTCCACACAGTTTCACATGGGATAACACTAGACGCAGACAGATGGAGCACACAGATTCAAATCCACGGGCTAGAGGGTGGTAACACAAAGGGCAACGAGAGGGCGGGGGTTTTCAACATCACTGGGGTCCGAGCCTCATGGGGGGCCCTAGTCTCTCAAAGATTCAGATCCCCCTAGGTGCTAAGTTGGCAAAAATCAACTTGCTATTCTAAAATAATTTTTATATGATATTATGTATAAAAGAACAGTACCCCAGCACCAGCATAACCAACTCACCTCTTTAGTTTCCACTTCAGTGATATGAGTCATACTGGCCAACTGTATACAGTTCAATTTCATGTTTAATCTTGAATGCACTATATTTTCTTTCAACATCGTGCACTACCGTGTGATGGATTCCAAAATGAGCTTCCTTTAAATGTTGTTGGAAATCCTACCAAACCATTTCCCCAACAAATGCACACACCAACAGCTGTGAAACGTCTTTATAATTTGTTTGGTTTGCCAACAACATTCAAATAGGAAGCACTTACGATTCCGTCACATGAAGACAGAGAAGATATTTTGCGTTCAAGAGTAAACTCAACATACACTACTGGCCATTAAAATTGCTATACCACGAAGATGACGTGCTACAGACACGAAATTTAACCGACAGGAAGAAGATGCTGTGATATGCAAATGATTAGCTTTACAGAGCATTCACACTCGTTTGGCGCCGGTGGCGACACCTACAACGTGCTGACATGAGGAAAGTTTCCAACCAATTCCTCATACACAAACAGCAGTTGACGGGCGTTGCCAGCTGAAACGTTGTTGTGATGCCTCGTGTAAGGAAGAGAAACGCGTATCATCACGTTTCTGACATTGATAAAGGTCGGATTGTAGACTCTCGCGATTGCGGTTTATCGTATCGCGACATTGCTGCTCGCGTTGGTCGACATCCAATGACTGTTAGCAGAATACGGAATCCGTGGGTTCAGGAGGGTAATACGGAACGCCGAGCTGGATCCCAACGGCCTCGTATCACTAGCAGTCGAGATGACAGGCATCTTATCAGCATGGCTGTAACGGATCGTGCAGCCACGTCTCGATCCCTGAGTCAACAGACGGGGACGTTTGCAAGACAACAACCATCTGCACGAACAGTTCGACGACGTTTGCAGCAGCATGGACTATCAGCTCGGAGACCATGGCTGCGGTTACCCTTGACGCTGCATCACAGACAGGAGCGCCTGCGATGGTGTACTCGACGACGAACCTGGGTGCACGAATGGCAAAATGTCATTTTGTCGGATGAATCCACGTTCCGTTTACAGCATCATGATGGTCAGTTTGCAAGACAACAACCATCTGCACGAACAGTTCGACGACGTTTGCAGCAGCATGGACTATCAGCTCGGAGACCATGGCTGCTGTTACCCTTGACGCTGCATCACAGACAGGAGCGCCTGCGATGGTGTACTCGACGACGAACCTGGGTGTACGAATGGCAAAACGTCATTTTTTCGGATGAATCCACGTTCCGTTTACAGCATCATGACGGTCGCATCCGTGTTTGGCGACATCGCGGTGAACGCACATTGGAAGTGTGTATTCGTCGTCGCCATACTGGCGAATCACCCGGCTTGATGCCATGGCGTGCCCTTGGTTACACGTCTCGGTCACCTCTTGTTCACATTGACGGCACTTTGAACAGTGGACGTTACATTCCAGATGTGTTACGACCCGTGGCACTACCCTTCATTCGATCCCTATGAAACCCTACACTTCAGCAGGATAATGCTCGACCGCATGTTGCAGGTCCTGTACGGGCCTTTCTGGATATAGAAAATGTTCGACTGCTGCCCTGGCCAGCACATTCTCCAGATCTCTCACCAATTGAAAACCTCTGGTCAATGGTGGCCGAGCAACTGGCTCTTCACAATACGCCAGTCACTACTCTTGATGAAATGTGGTATCGTGTTGAAGTTGCAGGGGCAGCTGTACCTGTACACGCCATCCATGCTCTGTTTGACTCAACGCCCAGGCGTATCAAGGCCATTGGTACTGATTTCTCAGGATCTATGCACCCAAATTGCGTGAAAATGTAATCACATGTCAGTTCTAGTACAATATATTTGTCCAATGAATACCCGTTTATCATCTGCATTTAATCTTGGTGTAGCAATTTTAATGATCAGTAGTGTAAAACATTTCTATCTGTGTGTAGTTCTCCTGGAAGAAACAGGAAATTGAGGAAATGTAGTGACGTGTTGATGCTGGGAAGAAAATAGCTACCGGTAATTCTCTTTTGTGTAATTCTCTTTTGTTTATCTCTTGAACAACCAACTTACATATGTAACCTCAGGTGACTTGATGTGACATTATTTCTTGTTCAAGGAGACTTGGCCTCCAGAGCTTCAGCTCAGAAAATTTGAGATCCAAATAAAGAAAACTTCCTAGGAATATTAGAGCTCTTGGCCGGCCGCTGTGGCCGTGCGGTTCTCGGCGCTTCAGTCTGGAACCGCGTGACCGCTACGGTCGCAGGTTCGAATCCTGCCTCGGTCATGGATGTGTGTGATGTCCTTAGGTTAGTTAGGTTTAAGTAGTTCTAAGTTCTAGGGGACTGATGACCATAGATGTTAAGTCCCATAGTGCTCAGAGCCATTTGAACCATTTTTTTTTTTATTAGAGCTCTTGAGCCTCCATGACTCAATATTTTCGAGGTGCATTAGCAAGGTCAGAGACCGGGAAGATCTGGAAAGCGTTTACAAGTGCAGTATCTGTCAAGTGATATTAAGAATGAATTTGTTTCTAGTTGTGCCTATCGTGTCAGGGGTTCCATCTTGGAACCACGAGAAAATGAGAAGTATTATTCAGTTACTGTTGGTGCAAATCCTGACTTACATCACACTGAACCAACAACATTCATCCTGAATTATATTTACTTCAAGAAAGAAATTGATAAATATGAAATAAATGAACGGGTTTTGAAATTCGTAGATTGTAATCAGAAAACGAGAGTAGCTGTTGCACATTTAATTAGATCAACATTTATGAAACACTCAGTGCCAATCAGTGAATGCCGCTGACAAGTTTATGATAACCAAAGTAATATTACACGGCCATATAAAGGAGCTCCGCCACATTTTCTTCAGTGAAGTTCTCTCGCAAAATTTTCTCTTTGTGGTTGTTGTAGTCTTACGTGGAGTACACATAATTGAGTGTTGTCATGAAGCAGATTATTTTTTCGGTGTGATTCAGCTTACTTACTACCCGCTCAGTAGCAGTCCGATAGCCGCTGGAGTGCTCATTTGGATAAGATCACAGTTGCTGTTGAAACTCTCAGTAAGTTGGATTTGTCGGCTGAATCACGCTTTGTGGTACGGGGTATTTTGGATGATGTGATGTCATTCAAGTGTTTAATCGTGACATCAGTATAGCTAAAGTTGTTGGTATCAACTGATTACCGAAGCGTACTACTATAAACTCGAAATATTACCACTGATGTTGAGTTAAGTCACTTTGAGAGCTTACCACACGACTTAAAATATTGTCCCGAGAATTGGGACGCCATTCTCCCTGATCTATAGTTATCGCCAGTGCAGTTAATATCCATCCTGAGTATCTAGAGATGGGCGCTAGGAAGAGGAAATAATTTCATTCTGAAGCCAAGGATTAAATGGCAGCAGGGAGTTCAGAAGATTTGTTCAAGAAATGTTTTTTTATGTCAGAATTGACAATATGACATCTAACTTGAAAACTCAATTAGGAACAGTGTAGGTTTTATAAGACGCTTTTGGGTTCTGTGGAAGTATTTAAAGATAAGTGACGATCATGTCGCTAACGGATGCAAGTTTTTTGTCAATTAATACCATTACGATGCCACCAGAGATTTAGAAGAATATATATTTGATAACAACTCATACTTCAGCCTTCAAATACATTATTTTGGTATCATTAGAACTCTTGAATAAGATGCACTAGTTTAAAATTGTAACCTTGTTTCCGAATTTATGCGGATGTATTGGCAGTCTTTCAGCACTCTGGGTCGTGTTCAATGTTGTCCCAGATCAACTACGCATCAACAATACCTCAAAGATTTGGGAACCTTGGAAACGGAATATAAATTGGAAAGACAACTAGACTTCGATGCCATGATTCAATGATTTCCTGATCTAAAGGCCCGCAGAGAGTCGTTGACATTGTTCTAGGGAACTATATTATAATATGCTCCCCGTTGCACGACTCATGGTGGTTTATGTGTGAGTGCTGTGATGTCTGTTTACTGAAATGTATGGGCACGCTATGGAACGAGTGGGGAATTAACACCATATCGCAGCGTTACTGGCACCAGACCTCTCGTAAATATACAATTCAGTATAATACTTGGCCCTTTCTTTTTAAGTGAATTAAAAGTACATTAAACCCATATAACAAATAAAATTAAATGGAGCGTACACTCATTTTCCAGTAATTAATTATGGAGTAATAATTGTAGCCGAACTTTTAAGTTTATAAGTCATACCAATTTTCTGCTTCGCGGCTGCTGTCGTCTCCTCTCTTACTTAGACTGTCTCTTTTTGTCTTGCTTTGCCACTGCCACTGTGTACACCATACGTTGGCAGCTCAAAAATTGTGGTGAATGAGGGAGGGCCCCACTTATCTTTTCCTCTACACCCACATGCTTAAAATTTCGCTCCAAAACGCACACCTCCTATCCCCACGTGTAAAGTTCGCCAGTCGGGGAGGGTCCAGACCTCCAAAGCCTATGTACGGTGTCCACTCATTTCTTTTTTTCATTTCCACTGTCTCCCCTCTCTTTTCCTCCCACTCCATCTGCCTCCATGCATTTCTCTTGACTTACCATCAATGTTTTCTCTGTCTTTGACTCCCACTACTGTTGTCTTCATCCATCTCTCTTTGCCTTTCACTGACACTTTCTCTCTGTACCACCATCAATGTATCCTCTCTCTTTCTCTCCCACTGCCACTATCTCCTCTCTCTTCCACCGTTACTGTGTCTCTATTATTCTTTTTCAGCGCAAAAAAGTGCGAATATGTTCGCATGCCGAAATATTTGGTGAGGAGGGCGGAATGAGATTTGAGGCAGCTGGTTCCAAACTTATCTGTCAGATTCTTTACAGATTCGTTAAAAGAGGAATATATTCGCCCTTTTGTGCTCCACGGGGTGCATTTATCCGCTGCATCGTCTACAGCACGTATGCAGCTTGTATAAAACGAATTCCATGGGTCAGTAAAGTTCTGACAGTTTATTTATACAGGGTGTTACAAAAAGGTACTGCCAAACTTTCAGGAAACATTCCTCACACACAAATAAAGAAAAGTTGTTATGTGGACATGCGTCCGGAAACGCTTAATTTCCATTTTAGAGCTCATTTTAATTTCGTCAGTATGCACTGTGCTTCCTCGATTCACCGCCAGTTGGCCCAATTGAAGGAAGGTAATGTTGACTTCGGTGCTTGTGTTGACATGCGACTCATTGCTCTTCAGTACTAGCATCAAGCACATCAGTACGTAGCATCAACAGGTTAGTGTTCATGACGAACGTGGTTTTGCAGTCAGTGCAATGTTTACAAATGCGGAGTTGGCAGATGCCCATTTGATGTGTGGATTAGTACGGGGCAATAGCCGTGGCGCGGTACGTGTGTATCAAGACAGATTTCCAGAACGAAGGTGTCCCGACAGGAAGACGTTCGAAGCAATTGATCGGCGTCTTAGGGGGCACGGAACATTCCAGCCTATGACTCGCGACTGGGGAAGACCTAGAACGACGAGGACACCTGCAATGGACGAGGCAATTCTTCGTGCAGTTGACGATAACCCTAATGTCAGCGTCAGAGAAGTTGTTGCTGTACAAGGTAACGTTGACCACGTCACTGTATGGAGAGTACTACGGGAGAACCAGTTGTTTCCGTACCATGTACAGCGTGTGCTGACACTATCAGCAGCTGATTGGCCTCCACGGGAACACTTCTGCGAATGGTTCATCCAACAATGTGTCAATCCTCATTTCAGTGCAAATGTTCTCTTTACTGATGACGCTTCATTCCAACGTGATCAAATTGTAAATATTCACAATCAACATGTGTGGGCTGACGAGACTCTGCACGCAATTGTGCAATCACGTCATCAACACAGATTTTCTGTGAACGTTTGGGCAGGCATTGTTGGTGATGTCTTGATTGGGCCCCATGTTCTTCCACCTACGCTCAATGGAGCACGTTATCATGATTTCATACGGAATACTCTACCTGTGCTGCTAGAACATGTGCCTTTACAAGTACGACACAACATGTGGTTCATGCACGATGGAGCTCCTGCACATTTCAGTCGAAGTGTACATACGCTTCTCAACAACAGATTCGGTGACCGATGGATTGGTAGAGGCGGACGAATTCCATGGCCTCCACGCTCTCCTGACCTCAATCCTCTTGACTTTCATTTATGGGGGCATTTGAAAGCTCTTGTCTACGCAACCCCGGTACCAAATGTAGAGACTCTTCGTGCTCGTATTGTGGACGGCTGTGATACAATACGCCATTCCCAAGGGCTGCATCAGCGCACCAGGGATTCCATGCGACGGCGGGTGGATGCATGTATCCTCGCTAACGGAGGACATTTTGAACATTTCCTGTAACAGTTTGAAGTCACGCTGGTACATTCTGTTGCTGTGTGTTTCCATTCCATGATTAATGTGATGTGAAGAGAAGTAATAAAATGAGCTCTAACATGGAAAGTAAGCGATTCCGGACACATGTCCACATAACATATTTTCTTTCTTTGTGTGTGAGGAATGTTTCCTGAAACTTTGGCCGTACCTTTTTGTAACACCCTGTATACACTGAAGCGCCAAAGAAACTTTTATAGACATGCGTATTTAAATACAAATGGTTCAAATGGCTCTGAGCGTTATGGGACTTAACATCTGAGGTCATCAGTCCCCTAGATCTTAGAACTACTAACTAACCCGAGGTAGGATTCGAACTTGCGACCGTAGCAGCAGCGCCGTTCCGGACTGAAGCGCCTAGAGCCGCTCGGCTTCATCGGCCGGCTATTCAAATACAGAGATACATAAACAGGCAGAGTACGTTGCAGGGGTCGGCAACTCCAGTAAAAGAAAACAAGTGTCTGGCGCAGGTGTTAGATCGGTTACTGCTGCTACAATGGCATGTTATCAAGATTTAAGTGAGTTTGAACGTGGTGTTATAGTCGGCGCACGAGTGATAGGACACAGCATCTCCGGGGTAGCGATGGTTCAAATGGCTCTGAGCACTACGTGACTTAATATCTAAGGTCATCAGTCCACTAGAACTTAGAACTACTTAAACCTAACTAACCTAAGGACATCACTCACATCCATGCCCGAGGCAGGATTCGAACCTGCGACCGTAGCAGTCGCGCAGTTCCGGTCTGAAGCCCCTAGAACCGCTCGGTCACCACGGTCGGATGGTGTAGCGATGGAGTGGGAATTTCCCCGTATGACCATTTTACGAGTCTAGGCCTACCGTGAATATCCGAAATCTGGTAAAATACCAAATCTCCGAAATCGCTGCTGCCGGAAAAAGATCCTGCAAGAACGGGATCAGACGACTGAAGAGAACCGTTCAACGTGATAGAAGCGCGACCCTTCCGCAATCGCTGTAGATTTCATTGCTGGGCCAGCAACAAGTGTCAGCGTGCGAAACATTCAACGAAACATCGTCGATAAAGGCCCACTCGTGTTTCCTTGATGACTGCACGACGCAAACCTTTGCGCCTCGCTTGGGACTGTCAGGACCGACATTGAGCTGTTGATGACTGGAAACATGTTCGCTGATCGGGCAAGCCTTGTTTCAAATTGTATATAGCGCATAAACGGTACAGGTATGGAGAAAACCTCAGGAATCCATGGACCCTGCATGTCAGCAGGGGGCTGTTCAAGCTTCTGGGGACTCTGTAATGGTGTGGGGCGTGTGCAGTTGGAGTGATGTGGGAAACCTGATACGTCTAGATACGACTCTGACAGGCGACACTTACGTAAGCATCCTTTCTGATCATCTGCGTCCATTCGTGTCCATTGTGCATTCCGATGGACTTGGGAAATTCCAGCAGGACAACGCGACACCCCAGCCGTCCGGAATTGCTACAGAGTGGCTCCAGGAACACTCAAAATTTAAACACTTCCGCTGGCCAGCAAATTCCCTAGACATGAACATTATTGAGCATATCTGGGATGCCTTGCAACGTGCTGTTCAGAAGAGTCCCCCACCCCCTCGTACTCTTACGGATTTATGGACAGCCCTGTAGAATTTATGGTGTAAGTTCCCTTCAGCACTACTTCAGACATTAGTCGAGTCCATGCCACGTCGTGTTGCGACACTTCTATGTGCTCACGGGGCCTTAAACGATATGGGCAGGTGTACCAGTTTCTTTGGCTCTTCAGTGTACTTCGACATATTTACAGACGTTGAAATTTGTTATGAGCAACAAATAAGTTTGCTCTTCGATCACAGTGCATCGAAAACGCCCGGTCTATAATCAGTGTAATAAACGAATGATAAAGTTATTTTACTGAATTTGCAGCCTTTGCAGTTTTACATAATTTTTGACAGTCATTTTAAGTATTTTGTCGGCACGTTGAGACAATTTTTAGCCCTTTTTCTGCGGTACCACTTTGAACACATTTGTATAGGCGTGAAGTGCCCATTATACAGAGACAGCGCATCATGAAGTTTTATTGGTGAAAAATGCTCACGAAAAACATAGGTCGGTGAAATCAGTATCTTTGCGATGACTTTAGAAACCTTGCCATGTGTTCCCAAGGTCTGTTGAAACTACACTTACGCCTCAGGCCGAATATGACTAGCATATTTTGTTGCATAAATTTGATAAATTTGAACCTGTGAATTTTAGTAACGAATAATGATATCGAAAAAAGTTTCGAAATTTCCGGAGAATGTCTTCTTAAGAACATATGGCAAAATTTATGATGATTTGCCATGAACAGAAATTATTAGGTGGCTATCCCCACAACTGGTACTTTTCGTACCCAAAAATCGTGATTTTTCGGTGTTTCCTCAGGAGCCACCTATTAACAAATGATGATTTTATAAGCCACCTGAGGCTCACACTAGTCCCTCGTGTATATTGTTAGTCATTTAGAAAAGGGTCACATTTCCCTTCATAGTGTTCATTTAAGTCTTTATACTTTGAGTCTTGATTCCTTGTGTTGCAGTATTAACTCTTTCGGGGCCCACTTTGCACTTCTGTTGCTGTACTTGAGCTTATTTCTGATGACGTTATGAATTATCCCAACACCTATTACAACTGGTTTTGCTATATGTTCAACTGAAACACGTCGGTCTTCACGATAATGTCGTCAATGCGGCTTTCAAGCGAAGGTAGTGACCGGCCAGGATGTTGCTCGTCAGTCACTGAGGTTCATTCGCGAACTGCTCTGAACACTCACAATAATTTCCGCGGTACATACAACTTTAACCACAATATAAAAACATGAAAATCGAAAGCCCTGAATGTAAAAAAAATTCTCTCACAGACTTTTTGGTTTCTACATCAATTTTTCTCTTTAATTATTGAATGTACCTCGCATATATCAATAGTCATCATCTCTTTTCGATTACTGCCGTCATGAAATCAAAGACTATACATGAAATCCCTTTAAAAGGTGTTGTGATGTTGGCTTGTCTCCGAAGCGCGTAAAAAAGCAAATCTCCAACAGCAAGTAGACCGTTATTATTGGTTACCAAATGAAGCAGTGAAGAAAGTGCTCAGTATTAACTGTTATAGCATTGGACAGTGGTGTGTCGATGATGTTCAAACATTGTTTAGGAAGTCTGAGTAATAATGCGTTTGACAATGAATACTGTTAGTGAATCCCGATATTTTAACATATTACAACAAATGCTTCTAAGTTGTCTGTACACACTCTGACACCGTCTGCACTTTTATGCCGTTTCATCGGATCCACAGAGACTACTGTAGGTCTCTGAGTATAAATTCAACTCATGCTACTTATTTAATTTTTTTTTAAATTTAAAGACTTGCTATCAATGAGCCCTTCATTAGAACAGGCACTAATTATTGCCCCAAGTGAACTTGACTTAGTAGTCGATTCTAACAATTACTCCTCGACAACTCTCATATGACCACTCTGATAATCTACACACTAAAACTGAAATAGAATAACAATTATAAAGAGGAAGGCCATCCATTTCATTTCCCCTGCGTTTATTTCAGTTCCCCTGCTCTTAATGTGTGTTGTTTCTGTTGAGTTACACACGTTTTCTTACACCAATCATATTTCATGCCGGCCGCGGTGGTCTAGCGGTTCTAGGCGCTCAGTCCGGAACCGCGGGACTGCTACGGTCGCAGGTTCGAATCCTGCCTCGGGCATGGATGTGTGTGATGTCCTTAAGTTAGTTGGGTTTAATTAGTTCTAAGTTCTAGGCGACTGATGACCTCAGAAGTTAAGTCGCATAGTGCTCAGAGCCATTTGAACCATTTGAACCATATTTCATGTATCTGCCAATTTGAGAGATGCTTCTTTTGTGTCTTTAAAATGCAAGCTTCACACCTGGCTCACTAGGCTGCTCAAGAAACTCATCGGCTTTGGAAAGGTATTCCTCGCTGCTGCGAGGATGTTTACGACTTTGCAACACTGCAGATTAAGTCTGACAACACTGTGAAAGTGCCGATACTTCCTGGAGTGGCACAATAGTAGCCTTCTAAATTCACTTGATACTTTTTCCGTATTTCAATTAAATATTGTGAACGATTTTCACTTATGGTGTGTCACCTAACTATCAAATGTATGTTTTTAGCCCAGGAAGGTCATTCCACGCAGAAACTAAAACTAATTACATCTTCATTGCGTATTATCTCTCTTAGCTATCAGTAGCCTTAAGAGAGAGGAGTCAACACTGCGCATGTCGGTAGGTCACTCGAAACTGTGTCGCTATGCGAAATCCAAGACATGTTGATTCTAGGTTCTAATTTCACAGGAAACCAATATTTCAACTCTTTATGTGACAGAGCTACAGCGGTTCGCCTTACGGAATGTAGCAAATTATTCACGTTAAAAACCTCCTGCGTGACACGAGTAAGCTATTATCCGATTTTCTTCGATAACGCTCACCCCGTACAGGGCACTGACGTTCGAGCTACCTATCACTCACCTTCTATCAAATCTAAAATTGCCACAAACCTATGCACCAGCCGCTTTTTCCCGTAAAGTCTGCCGACAGTGGTTGATTACATACTTAGTATTCGTCATGTCATATGTACGGGTTACTATGTTGTTGTCACTGTATGGTGTAGACACTGTTTACAGAAAATAATTCAAGCTGAAGACCAAAGCCGGCGGTTGTGGCCGAGCGGTTCTAGGTTCTTCAGTCTGGAACCGCGCGACCGCTACGGTCGCAGGTTCGAATCCTGCCTCGGGCATGGATGTGTGTGATGTCCTTAGGTTAGTTAGGTTTAAGTAGTTCTAAGTTCTAGGGGACTGATGACCTCAGATGTTAAGTCCCAAAGTGCTCAGAGCCATTTGAACCATTTTTTTTGAAGACCAAAGTACAGTATTAAATAATCCTATGTTTGCCAATGTGAGTGTACAGAAGTCCTCTGTCGATCACAGGCTCAAGCCGCGATCCTCGTGACAACATGGGCTGACGACAGCTAGCGTCAGGTGTCCCCAGGCTGCTGGAGCAGAAATACTGTTCTGATCAGGACAGGTAGCTACGAGTTCTGCTCGGAAACGGTTTCCTGAGGTTTTTCGGTTACTGGCGTATTATAAAATGTAGCAAATTATTTCTGAGCTTCCGACACATTGATACTGATAGCAGTTGTAGTTTACTACGTTACGGAAGATTCGGGTTCTGTAAGTCATTTTTTCTTTTGCACTGTGCGGCGTTTACCACAGACAGTACCGTAAGCGGAAGCAACTCTTCGTATGGAAACTTGAGTATCCTACAGTGTTGGCAGTGTGTGTAGATGGCAGTTATGTGATCTTATTTCAGTGATTACAAAATTAGGTAATTCACTCCAGGGAGTCAGTAAGCCAGATTTCTCATCCAGTCTGGCGTACCAGTGCTAGGACAACGTCATCACCCAGCCAAACGTGCATTTTCGTGGTCTGAGGGATAGATACTAAGTTGCTGTACGTGGGGTCAGGGTTAAATTCCCACCTCAGGCGGAGGTTTTTTTTATAGGCATTAGTAGATCCTATTTATCCGTGATTATGCCAAATAAACGTACGATTCCACTGCGGTTCCAGATTCGCATTAAACGTGATATCCCTTCGCTACCGACAACAGGTTGCGTTAGGCGACGATGAAGGGGTAGGTGGCGGCGTGGAGAAATTCTGTCACCAGTAATTTTGTTTTATTTAAAGAAACAAACGTCATATAAGGTCACAGGGCACTTATTCCGTCTCTTATTTCAGACCGAGGTGTAACATATATTGCTTCTCGTTTCGAGGCGTTTGATCCCTTCGTGGTCACATAGCGCCATCAGTTCGTTGTTTGTTCAAGGTTCCAAACTCCTCAGATTTCCCAAGTAAGGCCATTGGTTGCAATGGATTTTATAGTCGATTTGACCATGGTTTCGACTCCTAAACTAAGGGAGTCTTCATCAGAATTTAAATTACCTAAATAAAGGGGGTACAAAGTTAGTCATTAATAAGAAAAATACAGAACAGTAATAATTAATATTCGTATATAAAGATGTACTTACACACGTAAAACGTTGAGCATTGCAGCTCTCGTCATACAATTTTAACACCAAAAAGACCGATTCACATAATAAAACATCCTACGTAAAAGTTTTACTGTCATTTCTAGTTAAAAATTAAATATTGCCGCTAAGGGCTGCTTGTGTATACTGAAACAGATGGCATCAGACTGGGTGGCGCCTGCGGCGGCTGTACTACGATGTGGACGCGAGGTGTCACGCCATCTAGTGATGAAAATTGGTAACATCTGCTTTACGTGATAGAAAGGTTACAGCAGTTTGTATAGCGGATGTGTCCACAACTTTTAAACATCTTATTGTATGAAGACATCATATAATTTAAACGCAGTAAGAAATTATGAAAAATTTTTTTCTCGGCAATTTGTTACAGTAAAATACAGTAAGTGATTAAACTGCAATAAGAGTATGGGGAGGAAAGCAACATTTCAGAAAAAACACGAGGAAAAATTGACTAGATGAAAAATATCTTTTAAGGATCCTTCAGTAAAGGTTTGAAGCCATTGAAAAAATTGTTGTTACGTAACTGTAACTGTTAATTAAGAATAAGGTTATCATTGAGAGAGAAGTGTTTGAATATTTTCATTTCCTCAAGAACATCAAGTCTACGACCTTTTTTCTCTGTGTGCAGAATATTAATTTCATTAATTTCCTTAGGTTTGTGGCCTGTGATCAGGAAATGATCATTGAAAGAAGAATTTTGAATTTTAGTGCCTTTTTTCCCCAATAGATGCTCTTTATAACTGACTGAAAAAGCTCGCCCTGTTTGTCCTATATAATATGAAGGACATGTGTCGCAAATGATTTTATAGACTCCTGAATGTAACAAAGGGGAACGTACTGATTTTAAATTATGAAGGAGATTGGTTTTCAGGTTATTATTAGTGGAGAACGTAACATTGCAGTTATATCTGTTTTTAAGGAGGCGTTGGATTCTGTAAGAGATGGGCCCTAAAAACGGAATGGAAAAATATTTCTTTCCTTGCTGTTCGGTATTGGAGGAACCGAGAGTAGTAACTCTGTTGTTAGTTTTCTGCTTGAAGATATCATCTACTATAGTGGGTTCGTATCCATTATTAACTGCGATAGTTTTAATCAAATTTATCTCAGCATTGATGTTTTCAACAGATAAGGGCGTAGAAACAGCTCTGTGTATGGAGGAATGAAAAAAAGGCATTTTTGTGAGATTGTGGGTGTGTAGAACTAGCTGGTACGATTTGATTCGTGCAAGTTTCTTTTCGGTAAATGTTGAAAGAAATTTTATTGTCGATTAAAGTTAAAGTTAAATTCAGATAATTTAATTGACGGTGTTCATTTTCTAGTTCAACTGTAAAACTGATTTTCTCGTGAAGTTCATTGAAGATCTTAACTATATTGTCTATACCATTAATAGGTCCTTTGTAAATAATCAAAATGTCATCGACGTATCGGGAATATGAAAGGATGCCTAAGGTTGCAGCTGAGCAATTTTTAAAAACTTTTTCTTCTAAGGAGTTAATGAAGATGTCTGCAAGGATACCAGCTAGTGGGTTACCCATAGCTAGACCATCAGGTTGCTGATACAGTTGTCAGTTAAACTTCCGACACTATCTACTAGGTCTTTATATATATTGCCACAAGGTTTATTGACACAATTATGTCAAATGACGCTTATATTTCTTCACCTTTGCGATGTTAGCCGATCACGAACTTAATATGTTACTAAGGATGTAATAACTATACCAGCTTAGGAAATGAGTGCACACCCAGGTGAGAGAAGTCTTCTAGTATCAAACGTAGACCTCGATTTTAGGAAGAAATTTGTAATAATGTACATCTGGAGAAAAATATAGAGTGTGTAAGAAAAAAAAAAAAAGATTCGCGGCGTTCGAGATATCGTGGTACAGAAGGTTGCTGAAAATTAATTAGAATGATAACATAAGAAGTGAAAATGTTCCCCTTAGAATCAACTAGGGAAGGAGTATGTTAAACAACTGGTTATGAGACAAGATCGGATAACAGCACATGCGTTAAAACTTCGGAATAACTTCCGTGGCGTTAGGGAGAGAACAGACATAGGAATATATTTAACAAATAACTAAGAACGTTGGGAGTAAATGCTAGTATGAGATGAAGAGGTTTTCACGGGGAGAGGAGATGGTAGTGATCCGCATCAAACCAGAAGACAAATGACAAAAAATACTAAGCAAATCGACAGGAAAGAAAAATGTCCTGTGAGGTAATTCATAATTTATAGTTTCTGAGATGACGGACAAGGAAGAAGGTAGTTTGTCTTACAGGAACTGAGACACACAAACAGTAAGACAATAAGAAAATACAAGCCATAAAAGACCACAGCAGTATGAAATCACCTTCTTCTTCTCTTCATGAATGATGCTATAAACTAGTTCTGTCTTAACAACTTCGCTGCCTATCACTGTAATGTAAATGTAATGTGCAGTGGAGAGGACATACACCACGCAACAGTATGCGTACCTTTTACAATTATAGCGTCCCTCAAAAGAGGCAAAATAACCACACTGCCGGCCGAGTGGCCGAGCGGTTCTAGGCGCTACAGTCTGGAACAGCGCGACCACTACGGTCGCAGGTTCGAATCCTGCCTCGGGCATGGATGTGTGTGATGTCCTTAGGTTAGTTAGGTTTAAGTAGTTCTAAGTTCTAGGGGACTGATGACCTCAGCTGTTAAGTCCCATAGTGCTCAGAGCCATTTGAACCATTTGAATAACCTTACTGCTCTTGGTCTATGACTGTGAAAAGATGTCTGTACTCTTCACTAACACCAGCCACGTAAATAAGCAATTCTTCACCTGCAGATCGTGGTATGAATCATCGAAACGCGTAACGGCAAAATAAACAGGTGACTGACGCAGAAATTGTGTTATTTGTATTGATCAACAGTCGCAACCCTCATAATGCCGTCCCTTATCGACAAAATATTCATTATCTCTGCTTTAGTTTTGGTACATATCTGCTACCAGGCGTTCCACCGGTTGTTAATGTCCGATACTGAAGCAAGGAGAATAATCGATGTACTATAGATGTGTGAAAACTGTTTAAAATTCAAGGCATAACCACCATGAGAGAAGTAGTCAGAGTGCACGTTAAATTTATTTTCTTAGATTTTAGCAAGAAGAACATATGTGCTTTTGTGACGCGTTGAATGACATTTAAAGAATGAGATACCAGAGGTGATATGCCACATCTCAGAATACAGCCACAGTAAGCGACAGCAGAAGATTGGTCTTTCATAGAATCGAGTGGGGCGACAGGCGGCTACAGTGGATGGCCGCGTTGTCTGAGAAGCGCGGTTCAGCCGCGCTCGCCAATCTCTCGGAGTGGTTCCCCTTCGTTTTTTGTTCCGTTTGCGCCTTGCAGCATCAGCCTTCTTCACCAAATCGATGGAGCACAAGAGGGCTCGAAACGTTTCTAATGGAAGTTATCGCCATGATTGCCATATTCTTCAGAACATGAGATCGCATCACACCAGCATAGACATCTTTCCGATACTTCTTCATGAATGCGTATGCACGAGTCTGGAATGCAAAGTTATTAGCGTAATGTCACTTCCGGCTGACTGTGATAATACTGTTCATGTGCCTAATTTTCCTACTAAGTTTTCCCTTTCATTTCTATTTTTCCGGCGCAGTGGCAGGTCCGAGCAAATATTTTACAGCGGCGTATTTTCCTCCCATTAGCAAATATTTTTGAATTTTCATTAAAAATTTGAGTGGGTAAAAAACGTTATCCAGTGTGGATTCCACCACAGAGAAATTGATTTCAGTATCAAATGTTTCTTAGAGAACAGATTTCCGAGCCGATAATAAACCGTCCTGAGGTTAAGCGACGGAGCTTGAAACTACGCTAGAGATGGGAGGAATAAACAAAGCATCTCAGCGAGAACTCCTCGAGCGCCAGGTTCACGATGAAGCTAATTAGGAGCATGTAGCTCATTAGCTCATTTTTATTTTTGCTGAGGAATGTTCGCCTATACCCTGTCCTGCTGACGAAAGTCCGCCTATATCCTGTCCTGAAGTATCGTAAGCTAATGAAGACAAAAAGTATAATTACATGAAAATATAATTAATTCACATAATTAACATACCAAAACAAAAAAGAGGCTATCGGAGGAAACAGAAGCATGTATTTGGACATTAAGAGCTCAGATGGCAATCACGTACTAATCAAAGAAGGGAAAGCTGAAAGGTGGAAGGAACACTGGACAAGCAGTCAGTGAAACCAAATGGAAATTTGGAAAAGGAATTAAGGTACAGGGAGAAAAAATAAATAAAAAATTAGATTTGCCGATGAATTTGTAATTCTGTCAGAGACGGCAAGAGACTTGGAGGAGCAGTTTAATGGACTGGACAGCGTCTTGAAAATCGCTTATAAGATGAATAGAAACAAAAGCAAAATCAATGGAACGGATTGTAATCGAATTGAATCAGACGATTATGAGGGAATTAGATTAGGATATGAGAGACTGAAGTAGTCGATGATCTTTGCTATATGGGCAGCAAAATAACTGATGATGGCCGAAGTATAGAGGATATACGAGTAGCATACAGGCTGCCAACAGCAAGAGAAACATTTCTGAACTAGAGAAATTTTTTAATACAGAACATAAATTAAAATATTAGAACGTCTAAATTGAAGGAAATGTATTGACATGTGGCGCTACGGGGTAATGCTGTAGAGTAGTTAAGTAAATCGAATAACTGATCAATTGGTACTGCATCCAAATAAAGAAAAAAGAAATTTGTGGCACACAACTCGAGTAAAAGAAAGTATCTGAAATATTTAGAAGTCAATAGCTTCGTAATGGAAGTACGGGGATAAAAATTCTAGGGGAGTCCTGCACCTGAGTATAGTATACCCCGTTGAAACGGACATCTACTACGGTAGTTATACACAAATGAAGAGAGTAAAGCACAATGGACTCGCGTGGAGAGCTCAGACGTAGGAGTGGTACGTTTCTCCACTGTCCAGTTCATTGTATTCCCCGTCCATGATTGGATAAATTAAAATAGTGAAAGAACTAACTGAGCCAGCACAATTGTTGACGAGACCAAACCACTTTCGTCTGGCCATAAGTGTGGATTCTTTGATTGCTCTGGGAGAAGGCTCATCAAACTAGAACACATGAAATATTAGTTCACTTTATTACATAAATGAATAAAGAGTTACTTAAATCTCACCCATTTCTTTGCCACAAAAAATGTTCAAATGTGTGTGAATTCCTAAGGGACCAACCTGCTCAGGTCATCGGTCCCTAGACTTACACACTACTTAAACTAACTGATGCTAAGAACAACACACACACTCATGCCCGAGGGAGGACTCGAACCTCCGGCGGGAGCGGCCGAGCAAATCATGACATGGCGCACTAAACCTCGCGACCACTCCGCGCGGCTCTTTGCCACAGAATTATTGTATAATTTACACTGCCACTGACTAGCAACGTATCAATTGATGCACTTGCTAACAACTGTTCTCTTGTAGTACTAAATGTAACACGCGAAAGTTGCTCTGGAAGAAGGCTCATCAAACTAGAACACATGAAATATTAGTTCACTTTATTACATAAATGAATACAAGAGTTACTTAAATCTCACCCAGTTCTTTGCCACAAAAAATGTTCAAATGTGTGTGAATTCCTAAGGGACCAACCTGCTCAGGTCATCGGTCCCTAGACTTACACACTACTTAAACTAACTTATGCTAAGAACAACACAAACACTCATGCCCGAGGGAGGACTCGAACCTCCGGCGGGAGCGGCCGAGCAATTCATGACATGGCGCACTAAACCTCGCGACCACTCCGCGCGGCTCTTTGCCACAGAATTATTGTATAATTTACACTGCCACTGACTAGCAACGTATCAATTGATGCACTTGCTAACAACTGTTCTCTTGTAGTACTAAATGTAACACGCGAAAGTACATCATGATCATCACCAGTATCTTCAAAGATTAGGCCGTTTTGCCTGTTGCACCTCTGAATCGTACACGACATATCGTTAAGATACGCCCAATGTTCTTCTTGCCGGTTGGGATGTACTGCATTGCTTCTTTAGTTATTCCATCATTAGAGATACGTTGGACATGGTCTTTTCATTTCAGTGGGTATTTTTCAGTTATATTTGTAAGAGGTTCAACATTTAATTCCTGTCTAATATCGGTAGTTCTTTTATGGTCCAACAGGGAATATCTCACTACAAAGAGGAGGAACTTAATCTCCGCTGATTCGATTCGTCGTAATTGATCAGATGTTAAGGACGGAACATTCGCTACCATACAGCAGCAAAGATAACGCTATTACTTCGTAGAGTTTTATTAACGTTTATTTCCGTACGTTGAGTTGTAATATACTTTTTATATTTCCACGGAGATGTCTGAACCTGGATAATTTTAGCTCTGCATCATCTGACTTGTAAAACTTAAAATTGCACCGTAAATATTTAAACTCTCTTACTTGTTCAATTACTTGTCAATTTATAACAATTTTGACTCTTACGGGTTCCAATCCTTGAAATGCTATCACTTTTGTTTAACCTCTCGATATTCTCATTTCGTATTTTGTACAGAAATTTGAATCTTCTTCAGATTCTCTTGTTATAATCTGATCATCAGCGAATAGCATCCTCATAAAACTGGAATTATCAGTTCTTAATGAAGTCAAACATTTACGAATCGTAGCGTCGACGTAAATATTGTAAAGGGTGGGGCGCAATGGGCAGCCTTGTCTGACTCCTTGATTAATATCGACCATTTCTGTCTCATTCCTCACAATAGGGATCCTTATTTTATTATTTTTGTGTAATGGCTGAATTGCCATAATCAGATGGGCTAGAACTCCTAATTCCTTAAATGATTCCTGTAGCATTTTCTGCTTTACTTTGTCAAATGCCTTTTCGTAGTCGATAAAACCGTAGTAAGTTGGAACTTTAAATTCCGTTCTTTTCTCGGTAATTTGTGCCAAAGTGAAAAGGCAATCAGAACATGATCTAACTTTTCTAAAATTACTTTGCACCTCTAACACGTGTGCTTCCGCTTTTGGTACGAAAGTACGTTTCATCAGAAACTTCAACAAGTCACTATCCCACATGATGATGTTGAATGCTGCAGGTGAGGTCACTACCTGGACTGAGCCCTTGCATGCTTGATACTACACTACTGGCCATTACAAATTCCTACACCAAGAAGAAATGCAGATGATAAACGGGTATTCATTGGACAAATATATTATACTAGAACTGATATATGATTACTTTTTCACGCAATTTGGGTGCATATATACTGAGAAATCAGTACCCGGAACAACCACCTCTGGTCGTAATAACGGCCTTGATACGCCTGGGCATTGAATCAAACAGAGCTTGGATGGCGTGTACAGGTACAGCTGCCCATGCAGCTTCAACACGATACTTTAGTTCATCAAGAGTAGTGACTGGCGTATTGTGACGAGACAGTTGCTCGGCCACCATTGAACAGACGTTTTCAATTGGTGAGGGATCTGGAGAATGTGCTGGCCAGGGCAGCAGTCGAACATTTTTTTGTATCCATAAAGGCCCGTACAGGACCTGCATCATGCGGTCGTGCATTATCCTGCTGAAATGTAGGGTTTCGCAGGGATCGAATGAAGGGTAGAGCCACGGGTCGTAGTACATCTGAAATGTAATGTCCACTGTTCAAAGTGCCGTCAATGCGAACAAAAGGTGACCGAGACGTGTAACCAATGGCACCCCATACCATCACGCCGGGTGATACTCCAATATGGCGATGACGATCACACGCTTCCAGTGTGCGTTCACCGCGATGTCGCCAAACACGGATGCGACCATCATGATGCTTTAAACAGAACCTGGATTCATCCGAAAAAATAACATTTTGCCATTCGTGCACTCGGGTTCGTCGTTGAGTACACCATCGCAGGCGCTCCTGTTTGTGATGCAGCGTCAAGGATAACCACAGCCATGGTCTCAGAGCTGATAGTCCATGCTGCTGCAAACGTCGTCGAACTGTTCGTGCAGATGGTTGTTGTCTCGCAAACGTCCCCATCTGTTGACTCAGGGTTCGAGACGTGGCTGCACGATCCGCTACAGTCATGCGGATAAGATGCATGTAATCTCGACTGCTAGTGATACGAGGCAGTTGGGATCCAGTAAAGCGTTCCATATTACCCTCCTGAACCCACCGATTCCATATTCTGCTAACAGTCATTGGATCTCGACCAATACGAACAGCAATGTCGCGATACGGTAAACCGCATTCGTGATAGGCTACAACCCGACCTTTATCCAAGTCGGAAACGTGATGGTACGCATTTCTCCACCTTACACGAGGCATCACAACAACGTATCATCAGGCAATGCCGGTCATCTGCTGTCTGTGTATGAGAAATCGCTAGGAAACTTTCCTCATGCCAGCACGTTGTAGGTGTCGCCATCGGCGCCAATCTTGTGTGAATGCTCTGTAAAGCTAATCATTTGCATATCAAAGCTTCTTCTTCCTGTCGGTTAAATTTCGCGTCTGTAGCACGTCATCTTATTGGTGTAACAATTTTAATGGCCAGCAATGTATATAGCATGTGGGCGCTACTATGCTGAGACGGAACTGTAGTCTTCTGAATTGCCTGACATTGGTTGTTGCGGATTGCAGCTAGTCCTCACTAATGTCTGTGGTATCAATTATTTGATAAGGCTCCTTGATAGCTGGACAGCACCACAATAAGCATATCTAGGTTACAGAGAATTTTATTAAAATAATTATGATGCGAACCGCAACATGATCTGACTGATGTTCAACAACAGCTGCAGAAGCGAGTGGCATGGTGTTGGCCGAGACAGCACAAGTCAGAGAGGAGCGGGCGAAGCAGAGCTTAAGGCTGTCAGATAGATATGATCTATGTGATAAACAAAAGGACTGCATAGTTTCCAGAAGCGGACATCTCTTCTTTCCAAACGGATGAACGAGTCCAGAGTGACACAAGAAGTCATAGAGATAATAGGGCCTGATAAAGTTAACGATTGTAATAGTTAGGATTGGTTGGTTGGTTGTTTTTGGAAGAGGGGACGAAACAGCGAGGTCATCGATTTCATCGGAGTAGAGAAGGATCGGGAAGGAAGTCGGTCGTGCCCTTTCAGAAGAACCATCCTGGCATTCGTCTGAAGCGATTTAGGGAAATCACGGAAACCTAGCCGGCCGATGTGGCCGAGCGGTTCTAGGCGCTTCAGTCTGGAACCGCGCGACTTCTTCGGTCGCAGGTTCGAATCCTGCCTTGGGCATGGATGTGTGTGATGTCCTTAGGTTAGTTAGGTCTTAGTAGTTCTATGTTCTAGGGGACTGATGACCTGATATGTTGAGTCCCATAGTGCTCAGAACCATTTGAACCATTTTGAACGGAAACCTAAATCAGGATGGCCGGAAGCGGCTTTGAACCGTCGCCCTCCCTAATGAGTGTCCAATGTGACAGCCACTGCGCCATTTCAAAAAATTGTTCAAATGGCTCTGAGCACTATGCGACTGAACTTCTGAGGTCATCAGTCGCCCAGAACTTAGAACTAATTAAACCTAACTAACCTAAGGACATCACACACATCCATGCCCGAGGCAGGATTCGAACCTGCGACCGTAGCGGTCACGCGGTTCCAGACTGAAGCGCCTTTAACCGCACGGCCACACCGGCCGGCGCGCCATCTCACTCGGTGTAATAGGAGAGAGATAAAATCCTGGCAGATACCATTCCGCAAGGGTCTCACTTGGAGCTGTCGAAGACATAAATAATGTATTTCCAAGTCGTATAGGAGGTGAATTTGTTTGGTGGCTCACATGGCTCTGAGCACTATGGGACTTAACATCTGTGGTCATCAGTCCCGTAGAACTTAGAACTACTTAAACCTAACTTACCTAAGGACATCACACACATCCATGCCCGAGGCAGGATTCGAACCTGCGACCGTAGCAGTCGCGCGGTTCCGGACTGCGCGCCTAGAACCGCTAGACCACCGCGGCCGGCGAATTTGTTTGGTGCTTATAGGTATGTTTGATTGGTGACCAATTCTCAGACATAAACGTCAGACAGCGCGCAAGGCTTATGCTAGCTGCAACGCCATTACTACAATGAATGTAATACGTTTGTCGTTTTAACTACTCCAATGTGTACTGCCCCGGTGTTATGAGTTTACCGTCGCTGTCGACCATTTAGTTGCGCCAAGAAGAGAATCCCGTTATTTTGTGTTGAGAAAGTGTAAGCATTTCCTAAACTATACTGGTAGGTGTTAGCAACCCACCAGGACAGTCCGCCTTTAGCCGCGGAGCAGCTCGGACTTGTTTACGTCCCGGCTGCGAACGTTCGCGGAAGAAGCGGTGTTTACACCGTCGTCACTCGCGTGTGTTACTGTTTGAATCGAACGCAATGGCACACAATTTCCGAAAAACCACGATACAGTTCACGTTCTGTAACGAGTATGCACGACCGAAGGCTTTCGAAATCGAACGTTTCTTGAGGGATGAAGTGCAACTTAATTACACGGAGATTATTGGAATTCATTTATCAATCGTGAGCAGCACTCTTTACGTAAAGATGATTGACGACGCAGCATGCGATAGGATCATTGACGCCGCCAAACGAGGATTTCAGTTCCGACACTCCGATGGTCATATTGGCGAACTTTTAGTCGCTCATTCGGGCCTGGGCGTGCGTACGATTCGAGTCTTCGAGCTGCCTTTCGAGGTACCAGAATCCTTGGTCACTGAATCGCTCCAGCCATATGGCAGAGTTATCAGTCATACGGCCGAACGTTGGGCAAGTTTTAGCACGTATCAATGGTGTCCGACAGGTGCGAATTGCGGTCACGAAACATGTGCCATCGTACATCAACATTGGCGGCTGTCGAGCTGTTGTCATCTATGATGGACAGCCCCGGACATGCTCCGGGTGTGGTGGTGAAGGACATCTTCGATCTGCGTGTATGCAGAGGAGACTCGTGCAACTCCCCAGCGGAGACCTCCAGAATCCGACAACACCATCGTCACTGCCGATGACTTACGTGGCGGCGCTTCGCGGGGAGGTGACGCCGAGATCGGAGCACACTATCGAACCGACGCCGCAGTTGATTGAGGCGCCTTCGGACCCCACTGAAGAAGGAATGGCTCCGACCAACCTCCAATCCCAGACATTACAGGTGGTGCAGAAAGAGGATGACAGCATCACAACAGGCATGGAAGCTGAAATGGAACGGCCCCAGGGCGTTGTGGCGGCGGCGAGAGCGCAGGTGATGCAAGATTCGCCAACACCAGAAGCCGAGGTTAGGGCCCACAAACTACGCTCGCCAAAGCGCCGCAAGAAGCGCCGACTAAACTCTGCGGAGACGCTCCCTTCTCTTCTTGGGAGCCCAGATGAGTCTAACACTATGGACCTGTCTGACTTGGAACCACAAGCTTCGGATGTCGCAGACCATATGAATTCGGACAATGAAAAGATGTCATGTCGCTCAGAAGACGCATCCGCTCAGGGGCCTGCTACCCCTTCTGCGGTGGAGTCTCAAGCTGCGAAAGAACAGCAGATGTCACACATCAATGCCGCACAGGAAAATTTGGAGCACCCCAATAATATCAGCTGGTATGAGCAGGACGACGAAATCACCGATGCGGACCATTATACTGGTGGGGACTCGCATCCGTCCGCATCTCAAGAAACCTAATGTCACAGGGACACGTCCGTCGGGCGACCCTCTGCGGATGTGCAAAGGGACTATCGATACGGTCATTTTAACATCATGTGGAGATGACGGCTACTCGACCCCAGGCATACAGAATAGGGACAGTGAATGTAAATACCATTAGATCGCCCGTGAAACAGCAGTTGTTTAGGGACATGATATACGCGTCGGATGTGGATATACTGATGGTGCAGGAAATTTACATTCCTGAGTTCCAGGAAGTCCATGGATACATCTCCTACACCTCGCCGCACTCGAACAACGACAGTGGAACGGCAATATTGGTCCGGGACGGGATTCCGGTTCGAGACCTGGCTTATCTACCTTCGGCACGAGGACTGGCGATAACTGTTAATGGAATTCGCATTCTCAATGTTTATGCCCCTTCCGGCACAGACAACAGACGGGCGCGTGCGAGATATTATTCGGAAGAGATTGTGTCCTTATTTACCGGCAGATTCGATCATTTCATTATAGGTGGTGACTTCAATTGTGTTTTAGCCCAAAAAGACCAGACTCCACATTACAATACCTGTCATGATTTGCATGTGCTCTACCGGGATCTGGAGTTACGCGACGCCTGGGACATGATTCATAGGAACTGTGAGGGATATACTTTTTATACCAGTCACTCGGCGAGCAGACTCGATCGCATATATGTTTCGGTTGGCCTACAGGATAAGGTGGTCGACGCGGAACGATGGCCTGCGGCATTTACTGATCATCTGGCTTACATTTGTACCATATCACTCCCTAGGCAAAGTGTGTGGAGAAGCCGCGGGACATGGAAGCTCAATTCGTCACTTTTGGCGGACCCCGAATGTCGTCAGAGAGTCGAGGAGGTATGGGCCACATGTCAACGCCGTCTACCAACATATACCTCCGTGCTTCAATGGTGGCACGAGTGTACTAAGCCGGCAATAAGAAGAGCTCTCATACAGTATGGTCGCGATAAGACGAGATGGCAAAGAGACACTCTTGATTATTATTACACAATGCTTCGTGAGCTGTCCTTTCAGGTGCCGTCGGCAGAACATCATGCGGAAGTTCATCGTGTCAAGGCACAAATCCTATCGATCACGCGACGACGACTGGATGGCATCCCAATACGGGCAAGATGTCTCGACACCATCACTGGGGAACGTACCTCGATGCACCATGTGTCGCGGGAACATAAACGTTACCGCCGGGCATTGGTAACAGTGCTCCACGGTTTAGATGGCCGTCAACTGACAACACAACAGGACATTGCAAATGAATTTTTAGAGCATTTCCACCGCCTCTATGCCGGTACACCGACGGACCGTCTGGTGGGGGAAGAGATACTGCAACATCTACAAACGACACTGACAGAGACGGATAAGGCAGCGCTTATAGAGCCACTCACAGAAGACGATATAAAAGTGGCACTCACAAAAGGAGCGGCCCATAAATCACCAGGGCCAGATGGGATTACGCTAGAGTTTTATCGAGAATTCGTGGACATGATGATGCCACAGTTGGTGTCGATGTACAATGAGGCGATGCGTCCGGACATGCGCCTACCGTCGGATTTTGTGACGGGCTTTCTTCTTCCCATCCCGAAGATGGCGGGGAGTCGCAGTGTTAATCAATATCGGCCTCTCACTATGCTAAACACCGACTATAAAATATTTGCACGACTACTAGCGTCTCGTCTCAAGCTGGCGATATCCAGGACAATATCCCCTGATCAGGTTTGCCTAGGGGTGCGAAGCAACATCTCCTCGGCGTTAAGTGAATACCGTGACATTATCGCCCTAGCGGAAACGTGTAAAATGCGAGCAGCGATGATATCTGTGGACTTCGATAGTGCGTTCGACAGGATAAACCATGACTTCTTGGCGTCAGTCATGAGCCGAATGGCGATTCCACCTGTTTTCATCTCCATCGTTATGAGGCTAATACGAGGGGCTACATCGAAGGTGATTGTAAACGGTCGGGGAGCGGGCTCGATTCCTATTAACAGCTCAGTCCGACAAGGGTGCCCACTCTCCATGATGCTGTTTGCGATAGCGCTTGAGCCGCTGATGTGTGTTATAAGGCGCTCACTTACTGGGATAGCGCTTCGTTTGTCGCGCATATGCGGACGACCTGATCCTTCTTGTCAGATCAGGACATGAAGTGCGTCAGGCTGTCGAACATCTACACTCTTACGGGACGGCGGCAGGCAGTGTCGTTAACATGACGAAATCCAAAATTATGCACATTGGACGGGGTCTGGAAGACGTACCGGGACCGTTTCAGACGGTGGAATCGCTGAGATGTCTGGGGATTACATTTACCCGTTCACTACGGCGGTCAGCGGCGGCGAGTTCTCGGCGGCTTCTGCAGAATGTTCGTCTGACGATACGCAACAACTCACTGAGAGCCTTTGACATGATCCAACGTGTGGCATACACCAACGTTCACATAGCGTCACGACTGCCCCATTTAGCGCAGATCCTACCAATACCGAAGGGTATCGCAGACCGCCTCATGGCTGCCTTTGGTTACTATGCTAGTACTGGGATGTTATTTAAGATCAAATATGATACGTTAACGCTACAGTTCCGGAACGGTGGCCTCAACCTCACAAACGTGCGAAACAAAACTCTGGCGCTTTACATGCGAGAGATGATACGAAATTGGCAACAATGAAAGCATACCATAACGTCAGCTCTGATAGAAGTACTTGTTCCGCCTTCGTACGAACCCCCTATTGCGGTGGGCAATATTTCGCCTTCTCTTGCACACATTGCCTCATTTCTTGTTGATTACAGTTATGTTCGTCTGAAAGTACCTTCGACGACACTACCCACAACTCGGGAGATCCATAGATGCTTGATGGATCACCATGGCCGCAACATAACGGAATTCAAATACCCGTCGAGAACGTGGAACCACATTTGGTGTGCAGTGCATACTCCGTTACTGTCAACAGCAGCGAGATCGATGTGGTATATTCTTATAAACCGTAAACTTGTGACCAGGAGTCGATTACATACAATTCATATGGTCGATTCTCCTCTTTGCACAAACTGTGGACTGTTAGCAACGGAAGAACATGGTTTAGTGTGTGGCGCAGCGAGGGACGTCTGGATGCTGACGCGTCGAATACTGGCCTTCCTTCGGCGCACTAACTACACAGAAATCACATCGGATGTACTTTTTCTACCGGACAAGACCTTTTTTCCCAAATAAAAGACTTATGCGGTCAATTGGATCGCTGGACATGCGACGAAATATTTATATTCGTACGATATTAAGTCTGTGATGGATTATTGGATGTATTTACAAGAACAACACGAGCTCATACGGCGTCATACGAAATACAGGACTTACTTTTCCAATTTTTTAGGAGGTGTTTTTCACAATCCACCCGACAGCTGGGGTGTCCCAGAACTGGGGAGACTCCTGCAGCAGAACGACTAGAGACAGTACTGCGCGGTTCAATTATATTGGCATATAGCACACTGAGACGAAAACTGGCCCCTACTTGTTGGCGCCAGTTATGACTGCATTATGTTAACGCGAAAAAAAACCCACACACAACGATGGCAAACACCGAAACCGCCTCAGATAATGGTCCTTCGAATGGTCCACGCAGGAGAAATAAATACCGCCCACACTGGCAGAAATGGTCAAGATTATATGGCTTTCTGCCAGGTTTATGATGCGACACCGCGTGCTGCAGGGATTGTGATGCAGATGATAACTTCATTTTCACTCCCGCCCGTGACTAGGATTGTCATTTACTTTATTCCTGTTACAAAAAAAAAAAAAAAAAAAAGAAAAAAAAAGAGGGTGACCTTAGCGTTCATTTTATGGTTTCCAAATTGTTTTTGCTGTCTCGATACTTTTCTTATCCCTAGTACAGCACAATTGCATGAATAAAGATTGTTTGTTTACCCTGCCGTCCTGTTCCCAAAAAAAAAAAGGATAGCCGAGAGCGCTAACGCGGTGCTTCCTGCACTCGGGTAGGCGTGCCGGCTGAGGATCGAATCTGCCTGGCGAATTAACGACGACGGCCGGTGTACCGGCCAGTGTGGATGTGGTTTTTAGGCGGTTTTCCAGATCCTACTAGGTGAATACCGGGCTGTTCCCCACGTCCCGCCTCAGTTACACGACTCGCAGACATTTGAAACACATTCACACTATTTCACGATTTACACTAGACGCAGACAGCTGGGGTACACTAATTCCGTTCTGGGGGGTATGGGGTGGCGGTAGGGAGGGCATCAGGACACCCCTTAAAATTAACCGTGCCACGTCCGTACTTAACCCTGCTAACAGTGCGCACAATGCGGGATAAAGGCAGTGGCAGAAGAAAGAAAGAATTGGTAGATGTTAGCAAGACCCACTGACAGGTACAAGTTTTAGAGTATATGGTGGGAGATCATTATTCTTGCTTCAGGTCTAAACAACTTTGCCTACCGATTGTGTTGGGTGGGGAGGCAAAAGTTACATTCACGGGCGTGCTGTGAATTGTGATCGAAGCAGCTGGAGCTTTATGCAAGTGCAGTAACGAATGCACACCTACGAAAATGGAGGAAACTGGGCCTCGACAGTACATGAAGCTTTTACCAGGTGTACCAGCTTTCACAAAGTATTTTATTCGTGCACACTCGTTCTCAGAGTTCATACACAGGTGCTTTTCGCTGTCCTGCAGGTAAGTCAGGTGAGTTTGACACGTGTGGACGGTGCAGTTGGACTTCAAAGATGGAGAACGCGAAAAGGTATGTCTGTTAAGCCCAAGATCCACGCACCCCTGTTAGAATACAGCTTGCTGGTACAGTCAGTTTGCATGTCATACGTCGTTAGTAGGAGTTTGGTAGTCGTTACTTGCTCTCGGAGCCTACCAATATGTTTTATTTTCTTTAACGTGAAAAAGGTTACCAGTCAAATTAACATAAAATGCGAGAGGCAAGACCAAGTAGGTTACAAGCTGCCTGAAACCAGTTTTTGAACCCAGAACCACAAAACTCTAAATTCTTTTCATGATCATTGTCTCAATACTCAATATAACCCAGTGTCTTGTGTTTTATGTGGCTTTTTTAAAAGAATGTGGTTGCTTCATGAACTGACATTACTTCTATCCGCTTGAAAAAATCCTTCCCTATTGACTTCTAACACCGGTGAGGACAATCAGAAGACAGACTGGGCTACGGTGCGATTCTAAATTACAACAGCTCGTGTCCCTGTCATCAGAGCGGGTTACATGCTCATATATTTGCCCTGTTGTTGTTGTACCTCAGAATACAACTGGTTCCAGAAGTGATCTTGTTTTAATTGTGCCTTTGTTCCACACGCCGCGGGATCGGCACATTTACGGGCGGATTTGGCATGGTTACTATACGGGTTGGTCAGATGCCCTTCCTGTTGCCACTCTTGCGTTATTTCTATTTCAACATACATTTTCCCCTTTGTACATATGCTAATGATATAGGCTTAGTTCTCTCTGCAGTAAACATAAATACAAACTTCCACACACACGAACATGTTACAAGGCAAAAAATGTGTTCGTTGTCCAGTCAGTAAGGACATTAGCTTACAGAATTTAATTACAATCGTGTGATAAAAATTTAGAATAGTTTTTCAAATAAGATAAGAATTATTTCATAATTCTCACTTTTTAGTATCACCTCAAGATCATTATTAATTGATCACTGTTTCTATTTAGGAGCGGGAACTTTAGAACTTGTTAAATACAAGACTTGAAACAAGAAAATGCAAAATATCTTACTGCAAGTAGTGTAAGCTCTCCTGACACTACTGTTTGTGTAACGTCCAGTATTATAATACGTGCTTCTGTTCAGTTAATAACAAAGTCCCAGAACCTTTTAGAAAACACGAAGGTGAATAAAAAGACTCGATTTAGCGGGACACAAAACATCTACACACTACACACGCCGTTTCGTAATTCCACGTTTCTATTCACTAAACTGTGCTAAACGTTCGTAAAATGAAATCACGTTTTGTATGTTAACATATCCTGAAGACTTCAGTTGCAGATAAGCTATTAAATGACATTTAATTCTAAGAAATAATACCAAGAACAACGCGTTTTTGATGGATCTTCAATGTACCTATGTCTTGGAAAGGTATACTTTAGTAAGTTATAATGCGAACACATCTAAATACGAAAATTTTTACTCTATATCTGCGTGAAAAATATGTTAACTGTGGATGCTCTGAACATACTCAGCTGCTGATTCTTTTGTACCGGGGGAAATTTACTAACTGCTCCATGAATTCATGTGCCAGAGATACTGAGATGATGATGATGATGATGTTTGGTTTGTGGGGCGCTCAACTGCTCGGTCATCAGCGCCCGTATAAAGTGCCAATTTTTACACAGTCCAGTCCTGCCACTGTCACGAATGATGATGATGATGATGATGATAATTAAACTATGAGGACAACATAAACACCCTGTCCCAAGGCAGAGGAAATCTCCAATCCCGCCGGGAATCGAAATCGGGACCCCGTGATCCAGATTCGGCAGCACTAGCCACTAGACCACGAGCTGTGGACGATACTGAGGTCAGGTTACTTTAAATGAAATTTCATGAAGAGGTTCACATACACACCGTCGAGAAATAAATTTAGATACAAACAATAAGAATTTTTTGATAAGAGGGTAATCCCAAAAGTAAGGTCTCCTATTTTATTGTAAGTACAGAACTCTGTGGTAGTTGGTCACACTGTTATAAAGAGTGCTTCATGCGCTGTGTGCAAACATGCGCACGCCGCTCTGAGGCGCTGAGTCTTGGCTTGGCAGTCGTTGAGAATGGAGCTCCCGTTGGATGTTACCGCCAAGTGCAAATTGCACGCAGTTATTCGGTTTTTAAACGCAAAGGGCACTGTGCCGATTGAAATCCATCGCCAACTGACGGAAGTGTAGGGTGAGTCGTGCATGGATGTCAAAAATATTCGTAAGTGGTGTAGAGAGTTTGCAGCTGGTCGGACCGAAATTCACAACGAACAAAGGAGCGGGAGACCGTCAATTTCTGAGGAGACAGTGTTGAAGGTTGACCAAAGCATGCGCGAATATCGGCGGCTCACCCTGGATGATCTCTGCACGTTGGTTCCTGAGGTTTCACGAAGCACCACTCACAGAATTTGAAATGAAACATTGAACTACCGGAAGGTGTGCGTAAGATGGGTGCCACGCATGCTGACTGAGGACCACACGCGGCAACGAGTTGATGCTTCCCGCACATTTCTTCACCGCCTTGCAACCGAACAGGACAACTTACTGGACTCAATTGTCAGAGGTGAAGAAACCTGGGCTCACCACTCTACAGCTGAGACCAAGCAACGATCACGCCAGTGGCGGCATCCTTCTTCGCCAAAGCTGCGGAAATTCAAACAAACACAGTCTGCCGGTATAAAGTGATGACAACCGTTTTTTGAGGTTGGAAAGGGGTATTTTTGGTCGACTTTATGCCCAATGGGACCACAATTAACGCTGAAAGGCACTGTGAGACTCTGAAAAAACTCAAATGGGAAATTCAGAACCGGAGAAGAGGAATGTTGAGCAAGGGCGTAGACATTCTCCATATCAACGCTTGCCCACGTATCGCTCGGCAAACCGTTGCTCTCCTGCAACCGTTTCAGTGGAACATAATCACCCACCCCCTGACTCGGCGCCGAATGACTACCACCTGTTCCCTAGGTTAAAAGAACATTTGGCCGGAAAGTGATCCAGCTCCGAAAGCGAGGTGAAAGAAGAGGTTCATAACATTCTGAACAGCATGGCGGCGAGCTGGTATGACATGGACATACAAAAACTGCCACAGCGTCTACAAAAATGCATCGACAGAAATGGTGATTATGTCGAAAAATAGCTAAATGTTCACGCTATAAACTGATGTAAGCCATTGTAGAAATAAACAGGTCTATGTACTTATAAAAAATTAGGAGACCTTACTTTTGGGATTACCCTTAAAAATGGCTCTGAGCACTATGTGACTTAACTGCTGAGGTCATCAGTCGCCTAGAACTTAGAACTAATTAAACCTAACTAACCTAAGGACATCACACACATCCATGCCCGAGGCAGGATTCGAACCTGCGACCGTAGCGGTCACGCGGTTCCAAACTGAAGCGCTAGAACCGCAAGGCCACACCGGCCGGTTGGGAGTACCCTCACGTAAAAAATTGCGTATTTTTGGAGTGACCTTAGTAGAAAAGAAGAACAAAATTTTAGTAGACGAGAACAGAAAGAAAAGTCTGGTTTCAAAGAACTAGCAGAGCATTGACTTCAGGTGATTCAGGCGAACAGAAAACAGAAGTCTGGATCCCGAAACAGAATATGAAACTCGTTTCTTGAACATACTAACTAATTGTCTTAATTATTGTGCTATCTGAGTCATTCGGGTTGCTTTTATCAAATTCCTTTGCGATGGTTTAGCAGCGCCTTCTCATTTCTTGGATAACTCGATTGTTCTCTCGAAATTTTGCCGTCAGAGGGTCTGTCGAGCAGCGAGTTCGAGGGTATTTTGGCCCTTGCGCGCTGCAGTGGGTTCTTTTGGAGAATAGCGCCCTGGGTTGTGGTGGCTACCCGCGATATGCCGCGAGTGACACAGACAGCGACAACAGGGGCCGGGCAGTGGGCTGCAGTGAGTCCAATATGGCTTACTTGAGCAGCAGTGTGGGTCTGCTTGCCACTGCTAGAGGCAACTGTGGCTCGAAGGATTCTATTACCATCCTGAAGAGCATATCAGGAGACACTATGCTGCTTTGGAATACTGTGAAGCGGACTCTTGTGGAGTATTCAGTGAATTGGTAACATTGTGAGAAACTTATCAGTTATCCTTACTCTGGTGTCCTGTCGCCACAGGGTTAATCCTAGCTAGGCCACAGCTACGCTGTATGCCGGTTTCTTCTACCGAGTCTTCCTGAAAGCAGTGAGAATTTTAGTACTGCTCACGCTGTTCCCGCTCCCTGGTTACATCTGAAAGCCGAGTTATGTTTATTCTCTAGTCACAGTTTGAACAATGCTATGACCTCAAATTGGTCGTGTTTTATTAATATTCAATCAATAGCTATTGCATGTAACAAGGGTAGAAGTGCCATCCTTTATGTTTCGGTTAGGCTGGTTGCTTGTGGTAACAAATCTATGTTCCAGGCGTTTCTACCCAAATGTTGTTCTTTGTTAACGGAGTGTAGAGGCCACCCTGATGACTGACATTTCGTTAAAAATCCAGGAAGCAACCATTTGACAGTGTGGCTTTTACCTGTGTGTTATTATTTGGAGCCAGGCTTTTACTTGGAGGCTCTTACTATATTAATCTGGGCTTTAATTTATTGTGTTGTAAGCTAGTCAGTGTTTCAGTTTGTCATATTGTAAGCTAGTCTATGGTAATTATTACTTGGGGTTTCTTACAGAAAATCACTATTTAATTCGAAACTTTCGTTACTGTTTTCTTGCAGCTACCAGTGTTCCTGATGACGTGTATCTGCTCCTGTGCGTAAATACTGTTTGAAAAAGCTGTGCCAGAGATTTACGTTATTTGGTATTTGTGTTAACGTTAATTTTTAAATTTTAGAGTTTGCAGTAGCTGAAGTTAGGTAATTATTTTTGCTCTTTCGAAAATCTGTTCACTGCAGTGAACTTTGCTGCAACGGCTTTTATAAATTTTACTAATTTATATGGGAATTGCAAAATCATTCTTCTGGAATTGAATTACATCAAAATTCGCTGAGATGCGGCTCAGACTTTAACTTATACAGTTGTAATCTACACTGTATGAAATTAATGTCAGTTCTTTTCATGAGATACAGTTAGTGTGTAAAAATTTTTGACTTCATGTGCGTTGCCATCGAAGTGTTATGCTGTTATTTTTGTAGCGTGGTGTCATCAGAAGATGGAATACAAATTAGGGGATGTGACGTTTAATTATGAAGAAAAACTGAGTTTTGAGCATCAATGTAAATACCCAATCTCCGTCTAATAAATAATTTTTGGTAAAATGTGTAAAGTAATTTGTGCCCTGCACCTTAGCATGTTCTCCTCGCTCCTATCGCTACACTATCGTCTTTCGGTACATTTGGTTTGCACATGGTAATTTACTAAAGTACTTTACGATGTCAAGAAAGAAAATTCGTCCATTGTTTGGTGTTCCAGTGAGTTTCGTGACTTTACGTCGGGTTATGGGAACTAGTCGGGGAAACTATCAGTGCAGTCAGCTCGTAAACGAACGGAAGTGTCTTTGAAATTCTCTTAAGCTTTATGGTCTTGAGTGAAGATTTTAGTCAATAGACACCGGCGAGGCGAATGGTGGATTGAGAGGCTCTCTGCGGACTGTCTCTCTCATTCATCGCGCTGGGCACGTGCGAGGCGGCAACTCGCTGACACAAGCGGGCAGGCGCCGCTGGACCCGGAGGGGGGGGGGGGGGGGGGGGAAGGGGAGGGACCCAGCGCTGGCTGCTGCGGGCACGAGGGGCGCCAGCGCCAGCGCCACCATGCATAAACCATGGCGCAACCAAGCCGAGTGCAGGCGTCCCAGCCGGTCACGTCCGTACACAGACGGCGCTAACGTCCGATGCGACCATCTTCTTCACGAATTAACTTTCTTTCTTTAAAATTTAGTACAATAATCACTTTGCTCGCGTATCATGCCGTTTTTGGAAACCCAGGATCTACTCTGTAGGAATCAACATGGATTCCGGAAACAGCGATCGTGTGAGACCCAACTCGCTTTATTTGTTCATGAGACCCAGAAAATATTAGATGCAGGCACCCAGGTAGATGCTATTTTCCTTGACTTCCGGAAGGCGTTCGATAGAGTTCCGCACTGTCGCCTGATAAACAAAGTAAGAGCCTACGGAATATCAGACCAGCTGTGTGGCTGGATTGAAGAGTTCTTAGCAAACAGAACACAGCATGTTGTTATCAATGGAGAGACGTCTACAGACGTTAAAGTAACCTCTGGCATGCCACAGGGGAGTGTTATGGGACCATTGCTTTTCACAATACATATAAATGACCTAGTAGATAGTGTCGGAAGTTCCATGCGGCTTTTCGCGGATGATGCTGTAGTATACAGAGAAGTTGCAGCATTAGAAAATTGTAGCGAAATGCAGGAAGATCTGCAGCGGATAGGCACTTGGTGCAGGGAGTGGCAACTGACCCTTAACATAGACAAATGTAATGTATTGCGAATACATAGAAAGAAGAATCCTTTATTGTATGATTATATGATAGCGGAACAAACACTGGTAGCAGTTACTTCTGTAAAATATCTGGGCGTATGCGTACGGAACGATTTGAAGTGGAATGATCGTATAAAATTAATTGTTGATAAGGCGGGTACCAGGTTGAGATTCATTGGGAGAGTCCTTAGAAAATGTAGTCCATCAACAAAGGAGGTGGCTTACAAAACACTCGTTCGACCTATACTTGAGTATTGCTCATCAGTGTGGGATCCGTACCAGATCGGGTTGACGGAGGAGATAGAGAAGATCCAAAGAAGAGCGGCGCGTTTCGTCACAGGGTTATTTGGTAACCGTGATAGCGTTACGGAGATGTTTAGCAAACTCAAGTGGCAGACTCTGCAAGAGAGGCGCTCTGCATCGCGGTGTAGCTTACTCGCCAGGTTTCGAGAGGGTGCGTTTCTGGATGAGTTATCGAATATATTGCTTCCCCCTACTTATACCTCCCGAGGAGATCACGAATGTAAAATTAGAGAGATTTGAGCGCGCTCGGAGGCTTTCAGACAGTCGCTCTTCCCGCGTACCATACGCGACTGTAACAGGAAAGTGAGGTAATGACAGTGGCACGTAAAGTGCCCTCCGTCTCACACCATTGGGTGGCTTGCGGAGTATAAATGTAGATGTAGACTTAGGGCCAAGATACACAGACAATATTTCCACTTTATTTTCATTCAAACTCAACAGTATTGATATAAAACTTCCTGCCAAATTAAACCTGTGTGCCGGACAGGGACTCGAACCGGGAACCTTTTCGTTTGGTTAAAGCGAGCGGAACACGATCTATAGATCCATTGATTACGAAGATTTTTTACTTTTTCAAATATTTTTTTGCTTTACTAATTTTCTTAAAAATAGATAGAAAACATGATTTTGTTTACCATACCATTTCAAGGGAAGAACATCTTCAAATGCTTTTACTGAAACCAGACACAAACCTTTTACTTATCTGCAAGAAACTTCGGTTTTATTTTCAGAGAATTACATCAAGAAATAAACACGAACAAAAGCAAGTAAAACGCTGACCTTCTTTTCGAGTGCACAATATGAAATTAACAATCAATTTCTTTAAAACTACTACAGTATAACAAATATCTAGAGTGACATAAAATTAGCGCTGTAATACACTGAGATGACAGACGTCAAGCGACGTCTCCTACTATGGTATTGGACCTCGTCTTTCCCGGCGTAGTGCAAAAACTGACGTGGTATGGATTCAACAAGTCTTGATGTCCGCTGCAGATATATTGCTCTATGCTGCCTCTACATCCGACCATAATTGCGAAAGTGTTGTCGGTGCAGGACTTTGTACACGAACTGGGCTCTCGAATATTTTCATCAAGTGTTCGATGGGGCAAAATCATTCGCTTTAATTGTCCAGAAAGTTCTTCGAACCAATGGCGACCAATTGTGGCCCATAGGTATGGCGTGCTGTCATTCGTAAAAATTCTATCTTGTTTACGAACATGAACTTCACGAATGACTGCAGATGGTCTCCAAATAGCCGAACATAACCGTTTCCAGTCAATGTTCGGTTGACATGGACCAGAGGATTCAATTCATTCCACGTAAACACAGCCCAAATCATTGTGGAGCCATCACCAACTTGCACAGTGCCTTGTTGACAACTTCGGGTACATGGCTTCGTGGGACATGCGCCACGCTCTAACCCTAAAACCAGCTCTTACCAACTGAAATCGGTACTCATCTGACGAAACCAGAGTTTTGCAGTCGTCTAGGGTCCAACTGACATGGTCACGAGTGCAGGAGAGCCACAGCAGGCGATGTGCTTTTAGCAAAGGCACTCGCGTCGGTCGTCTGCTGCCATAGCTCATTAACGCGAAATTTCGCCAAGTCGAACACTGGTGTGGACCTTGCTCTGCATCAACAATCAGTCACCACTGAAATCTGCCTGCTGCTGTCCTGCAAACATTCGAAGTTTTCCCACGCTTATTTCTTTGTTTTCCATCTGTTTCTTGCCCCACCCAGTGATCTTTTCTGTTGTAATGCGGGCTATGAAAGCGTGCTTAGGATGTCGTGTCGTAGGCATACGTATTACGTGGCCTACCCGTTGGAGTTGTCTACCCTTGTGATATTGTGAAACGTTGGACTGTTTCGTTATGTAATAAATTTCATTATTTTTTCGTGTTATTCAGTATCTCCGTCTCTCACCGGGCCCCGGATTCCTGTCTTTGCCTTTTTTCAGATGGTAGAAGCATTTGCACCTCCCTTCTAGTTATTGTCCAGCTTTGTCAACCACAGAGAAAAATAGGGCCTTTAATGGCTTGGTGGAACTTCTGTTTCGCAGAAGGTGATACTGCTTTAGACTTGAACGTATCTCTGAAGGCCTGTAGACATTTAGAGAGAGCAGAAATTCTTTCGTTTAAATCTAAGGACATTCGATTACAAAAACGGTAACAATTTTCCAGGTATCTGAACTAAACAACAGATTTGAACATGTCTCTATCAGCTGTGAAGTGCTCTTGTGCATATATAATTCTGCCTGCTTGGATATGTTCTGTTTTTTTATTGATGAGTAGCCCTGCTTTACTTTCTGCTATGGCGATCATTTTATGCATCGCCCCAAAATGATGTTCACTCCCGTTAACTAACACTATGTCGACCTCACAAGCAAGCATCTGAAACATGTTCACGGTAAACAAATCCACCACATTTATAAACTACTTTTACTGACCGAAGTCTATATACAGTTTCGGGATCCTAGCCTAATCATCGTGTGTATCGGAAATCTGAAGTAAAACAACAGTTGCAACTTACGCCATTACACAATTAACAAATTTCAAAGAAGTAAAGATTAATATTTACAAACTGAAAAATCAGAAAAAAATTATTAAAAAATATCCTGCCTAGCAGTAGTAGGACGTCAGGTCCATGCCCAAACAATATCTCGTATATCTTAATTAGTTCTTATACAGTAACACAAGCAATTGATTATTAACTTAGAAGAAGTAACAAGATGAATTCTCGGCTGTTACTCTCACAGCGTAGTTTAAAATCACCAGCTGCCAAAACCACTCAGATAATGATCGTTTTGAACCTTCTCCACTTCCAGTGTGATCGCTGTCTGTATCCAATCAATAGCCTCGCCACGCGCGATTACGGTGGCGTCCGGCTCGCAGTATCATAACACACCAGTTTCTCATAGCCCTCTCTCTCCGCTTTATTCGTCTTCATGCAACGACTGACTCCAACACCTTCAAGCCCTGCCCGACGTACGGAAACATCAGCTACCACATCAGTCCAGTCCCTGGCGATGCGACAAAGGCTTCTCCAGTGGTGGTCGATGATTCAGTGAATATTGTAGGTATGTAGCGCCACGATTCCTGCGCATGTGCTGAGAAAACTTTTATCTTTAATAGAGTTTCATTCGTGACGTGCGAAGATGAGATGTCAATGTGCGCTCTTCAACCAAAAGGAAATTAAAATGCAAAGACAATTTAAAATATTTAAACACTCATACGTTTTTCTTAATGCCATTTAAAAGAAACTATTTATGTCGATGATATTAAAATTATTTTGTTGTTTTTGAAAAAAAAAACACTGAAAAAACGTTTTGCTGTGAGATTGAAGTACTTCACTGCACTTTATGATACAGACGTGTTCAAATTTTAGATTAAAGACTTTTTTCCAAATTTTTACATTTAATACAAATTTACACCCACATACAGATTATATTTGTACATTCTATACTTTGTATGCATGCCTTTGTTCTTAATCAACATTTTTATCTTCCTTTACTTTTCACATGACTTTTAATATAATTGTCATGGTAACCGATTTCCTCTAGTTTCTCCATGAGATCTTGTTTGACGGTTATTGTAAATTTCCTTATCCTATATTTCACAATAGCCCATAAATTTTCAATTGGGTTCATATCAGGACTATTCCCTGACCAGGGAAACACTTTCAGTTGATTTTCTTCCAAGTACTTGGAAACACTTTTGGCTTTGTAACAAGGTGCCCCATCTTGCATAAAAATTTAGGAAACTGCTCATTTATTTGTGGGAAAGTTCTATTTCAAGGATTTACTTATATTGTTCTTGCCTCATTGTCCCTTCAACAATGTATAATCTGCCAGGACCTTTCACAGACATCACACTCCAGCCCATAACGGAAGTTGGATGCTTCACACGTTGCTGCACACACTCAACTTTGAACTCCAGGTCTGCGACGAACATACTGGCTGCTTTCTTCCATCACAGTGAATACAGATTCATCACCGAAGCATCCCTGAAGCATGTGTACAAAATAGCAAGTTAGAAAAATTGGGAAAAGTAGCATAGGATACCTTAACAGTCCCAGAATTCAAATGTGCATTTCTTCAGTATCAATAAAATATCACAGTTTCAACCCAAAACTCCCAACATTAGAGATCAGACCGACTTAATTTACAATATCATTGCGCATACCTCAGCCCAGTTCTCATTTGTCCACTCCTGAAGTTGTTTAGCCCACTGGTTTTCATGGCAGGTGTGATTCTCTGCTTTTTCCTTGGTCAGCACGTCTTTAAACCGCATTCAAACAGCCTCCTCCTGACTGTAACAGATGAAACATCCAACACGCAAACCTTTCACCTGATGGCTCATGTCTGTAGAAGTAAGTTTACAGTTCATTGTTGCCATGTTTGTAAGTCTTCTCATTGTTCTAGGACTGAGGTTTCTGTTAAGCTCACATTTTCCTTTCCTGTTTGGCTTGCATTCACCAACTTTATGAACTTTATGAACTGACAATTCTCATTCTGTTAGCAATTTGATGTTGTGTATAACGATTTTCAAATGGTTCAAATGGCTCTGAGCACTATGGGACTCAACATCTTAGGTCATAAGTCCCCTAGAACTTAGAACTACTTAAACCTAACTAACCTAAGGACATCACACACACCCATGCCCGAGGCAGGATTCGAACCTGCGACCGTAGAAGTCCCGCGGGTCCGGACTGCAGCGCCAGAACCGCTAGACCACCGCGGCCGGCATATATAACGATTTTCAGCGGGAAGTGCTACCACAGCCGAAACTTTCCGAGGTGAAACATCTTTTGTCTTTCCCAAAACCTCACTTTCTTTGGAAACTCCATGATTTATTCTTATAGCTAACAACATGCAAGGTCACAGGCCACATAATGTCTTGTTAATGTAGCAAGAAGTTGATACAATAAATAACAAGCTGAACTACACAATACAAACATTAAAACATTACTGTAGACACAGTTTCAAAGCATGTACACAGACAACTAACATCAATACGATTTGGAGGGAAAACGACAAATCTAACACCTAACATCCTGTCTAAATGCTTTTGTTCTTACCTCTGTGCGACGACTATTCGCTTTGTTAACCTTGTACATACTCCACACTTCGAAAACAGCCAGCACTTATTCGTTTAGTTCAGGAGCCTTCATTTCAAGGTAAAAGTATCATCTACTTTTGTTAATACTCAAATAATAATATATGTACACTCCTGGAATTTTTAAATCAATCTGCAGTAATTTTCTTAATAACTTGCCTTCCTTTATAAGCTGCCTGAAAATAGTAAAGTTGTTAGGTAAAAGCACAGTAACATTGATCTGAAGTCAAAAAGACTATTAGTTATTGCATTTATGCTCTTTGATCAGAATTACAAAGTTTTATCGGTGTTCATTTCATGAGAAAGTGTTTGAACTTGAATTTAATGTTGTTTGGGCATTTTCACAGCCAACTACTATATTACTATGCAATAGTCAATAAACATAGTTAACGCTAGAGTTATGTGTTTAATAGTTGCTTGCTTCAGTTAATAACTAGCAATGAGTACTGGTAGTTTGCCGCCTAAATCGGTAGCTCAACATGTATTTGTCAGTCGGCAGTACCCAAGTTTCCCTTGGCTAGCTACCTGCCGCTACCTATCCTCTTGTTAACGAACACTGAACTCATGCTTCTAAAGAGCTATTCTAGTCTACTAAAATGAACCGAATGAAATATAGTAATTAAAACATACAAGTTCTACAGTGGAGTGGTCACGTGGCATCAGTGGAATGTCTTTCTATTGATTCCATAGCATGTCGATACTGGTAACCGTGGGGACAAATATGGACTTATTGGAGCCAAATTTATGGGGTGCGAAAGTCAAACAGAGATTCTCGGTTCGGAAGTGAGAGGAAAATTTGATGAGCACATAAAGAAATCGAATAGCATAGGGTAAGAGGATGCGTTAAGGAAGACACAGCGCATGACTTCCAAACATATAACAGAAACTGGGCGGAGCGGATATCAAGGCGACATTGGCATACGAGAAGAAAGGTCAGATTAATTCTTGGTAGATGAAGGGATGGGTTTTCTGTTTACCAAGTTAGCTTACTGTTAAAGGGTTAGTATCAGGTATTTTAGTAACTTTTCTTTTGATAGGACAGTCATAAATGGTTAGGCAAATGATTAACGCAAATTTGTATGTGTGATTTGACTGAACAATCAGTGAAAAAAGGGTGCGAGTATGACGAGTGTGTAAAAAGTTTAGAACTCCGTCGCAATGGATAAACCGGATGATTAAAGGAGAAGAGAGAAAAATATCATCCACTCGTTAAGGAAATCTTAGCATGTCGTTTATGTACAACATAAAATCTCTCCAATTCGTCATAAGGGCGTGTAACAACAACTGTACATATTATAAATTTTTTTCTTTCTGAATTTCGAGAGATTAATGTAAGCAATGTTTTGAATTTCTTTCTCTTTTCGTATCGTTATGTTAAAGAAACTATAAGCAACTTTTGAAATGAATATTATTATTATGTTAAATTTCAAGTAATGTGGTAATCAAAGGAAAGTTTACTTGATGTTGAAACTCTTGTAAGATGTGAAAATTGTATTTTATACGCCTGGGTCATTCGTAGGAAAGGTATTAATATATTTGTAGTAGAAAACCTGTGGTGAATACCCTACCCGTAGGGGAGCGGGAAAAGGTGGAGGCAGGCAAGCGCGGGAAAACGCACACTGGCGCGGTTCGGCACAACGGGCTCAGTATTACAGTCGGAATTGGGCATCGGTCAGAGGAACACGTACCGTATCGAGGAGGCTATCCAGGAAAAGTGGATTCCATTGAGCCTCAGATGTGCCGATCCCGACGACTACATGGCATGGCTATATTCTTAGGCACAAAATTGGAAAGATTACGACGCTAAGAAGAAGGAAAGTGCCGATTCAGTGAGAGCGTTAGCCATGCTTGTATGTGTGCTGTGCTTCTCGCTATCTCGCTGCCCGCCATCCGCCGCACCGACTTGCACAGGTCAAACATTTAATTCATCTTTAGAATTGTATCTGTGTGGACCAGTGTCGAAAATGTTTCTAACTGTTCAATAATAATGTGACTTTTACCAGAATTGCCCTAACAATTAATCATCCTTATCACTGACCTAGACAGGATCCTTACCACATATTGTGCAACCCGAGTATCCCGAACTGAAAGTTTAAAGTTAGTGTTAATGAGAATTATCAGCAGACAAATCTATGCTATAAAGAAGTTTAAAGTTCTGTGTGTTAATGCAAATGTTAGTAAAGAACAACAGTTTGATTAAATTGGAAGATAATTTTTTGAATTGAGTTAGCAATGACACTTAATTAATTTGAGACAGAAAGAATGATAGTTAAATAATCCAGAAGTGAGACAAAAGAGTAGTAATCCATAGGTTAATAATTCTGAGTGTTAATTTACCTTCAGTACTTAATAGTTTTAGTATAACGACCATAACAGTTTCAGGGCCCCCCCTTCTCTTGTCCATTCTTTCAAACCTTGAAGTGTACTGATCAGATTTGACCAGCAAAGTTAAGTTCCATATTAAACTTAAGTGTATTAGTGTTTATCCATCCTTAATAGTGACATTGTATGTGTACTTTCAAGATTGCTAATTCTAGGGTAATCTATGCCCGATTTCAGTCTGATCAATATACAAAATGCAGTTCGTAGTAATCATTGCAGTGTGGTGTTGTGTATTTATAGCTCGTCCAAATTAGTACAAAAGGAGAAAACTTTAGTTCAGTGGATTTTTCCGGTTCCAAACTTTGCCATAAAACGCAACATTACTACGTGTTATTATGCTTGTACATGCACCCACTTGTACAAGGAAAAACTCACTCATTGCCTAATTAGGCTGGCGACCGTATTATTAATCATTGGTAGTATCTACTGTGTGTACTTCTTGTCCATGCGAACGAGCAATTATACTTTACATTTGCTTGACGCATCACTGTAGTTACTGACTGGATATAAGTCCGAATAGCTTCCAATTAGGTACACGCGGTCAACTTATGTACTAAAATCCTTGTTTATAAGGTGAAGCCCGTGAACTTATTACAGTACAGGCTTTAAAGAGCTAACGTACGCCCGAGCGGGCAGTAGCGTTACAGGCGTAGTTGTAAATTAGAGAGAAATTCAGTGTGTGTACGAAAACTGAACTCGTCAGCTTCAGCAGTGGGGAAAGATTGAGCATTAAAGATGGACGGAGATAGCTTGCAGTTGTTATCACTTGAAAATGACAAGAAGATAGAAAATACACAAGCGGAATCATAGTGATGACGTGGATGGTTGATAGACATTCACGAGGTGTAGAGCTAGGAAAGATGGCTGCAACAGACGTACTTTGTGGCGTACAGGCTGTCGTGGCGTGTAGGTGCCCTCTGTAGAATGTTGCACGATGGCATTTCCACTGACCTGTGGGTTTCAGCAAGGAATTAAGAGAAAGGTATTTTTGATCTGTGAGTCCACTGTTAACTACCGAATATATACACTGAAGCGCCAAAGAAACTGGTACAGGCATGCGTATTCAAGTACAGAGATATGTAAATAGGCAGAATACGGTGCTGCGGTCGGCAACGCCTATATAAGACAACAAGTGTCTGTCGCAGTTGTTATATCGGTTACTACTACTAGAATGGCAGGTTATCAAGATTGAAGTGAGTTTGAACGTGATGTTACAGTCAGTGCACGAGCGACCGGACACAGCATCTCCGAGGTAGCGATGAAATGGGGATTTTCCCGTACGACGAATCCGGTAAAACACCAAATCTCCGAAATCACTGCGGCCTGAAAAAGATCCTGCAAGAACGGATCTAACGACGACTGAAGACAATCGTTCAAAGTGACAAGAAGTACATCCCTTGCACTATATGTAAACTGTAGTGAAAATTAAATATGTTTTATCTGTAACAGTTTGCTACATCTTCCAGAAATGTCATCTAGTGTAGAAATTCACCCCCCCCACCCCCCACGCCTCCCTCCCTCGACGTTACGCTTGGCAACTGCTTCACCAGATGTCGTTTGAAAAGCGGGTTGCACCGGCTCATATAGTTTCACAACTATTTGTAGTTTGCTGTTGCATGCAGCGTATAGTACCGCAACTCTTCTAACATTTTTCGAAGCTAAGAAGGACCAACACGCATCCTACCCTAAGTCTGTAACGGTAATACCGACCACCTTAAACGGCAATCGATGCTAACGTTAAATTTCTGCGAGGAATTTTTGAGAAAGTTGTGACCGCGAGAAAACCTAATGGGAACAGAACAATCAGACAGGGATTCGTTTCCGCAACGCTCCAGCTGTGTATAACCAACAGTAAACAACTGGATCAGCAACAGATGTTTTCCCAGCGCAAAACCAAATTGTAACATTACGCATTAATATCTGTCGCCAGCCTAATTAAGCATTCTCGTGTCAAGCAATATAATAAAGGATAAGGCAGTGCTACGACTAACCTAACCTTCCTTGACACACACACTAGACTCTTTCTTTACATCTGTTCACTGTACAACACAGTAACCTAACCTTGCAGATAAATGTACTACTAACTTGGAAGTCAGACAAACAAATGGCCAATGAGATAGCAAACAATAACATATGCCTCTCAAACATACGTATGTGAAATGAACTAGATGCAGCAGTTTACAGAACAAATCACGAACACACATGAAAGTAACAACAGCACTAAACTGAGAAGAGCGTGAAATGATTCTGAACAAAATCAGGGGGTCTATTAATGATCATACTCTATAAAATCATTGATTAGACAGGGTCTCTGTGCCGGTGCATAAACCAACTTGCAATAGAATAGCTAACACGGTAAATATTTCTTTCTTGAGATCAGTTTGAAACAATTAAACAGAATGCAAATCTAACTACACTGGCTCCGAATGAGCCTCGCTTTGCTTCATTAACTAACTAGCCTAGGACAAGAGGGCCCTTAAACTTTTATCGTTTGAAGAACCATGCTCATTAACAAAACTACACAAGTATATATGAGAAATGGTAAGTATTCTCATCAGCAATTATTAATTAAGTGAAGCACAACAAACTATAACTCTTTAAGTAATATATGTCTTTTGATAAGCATTCTTTCAACCTACTCAAAATATACACTACTGGAAATTGAAATAAGAACACCGTGAATTCATTGTCCCAGGAAGGGGAAACTTTATTGACACATTCCTGGGGTCAGATACATCACATGATCACACTGACAGAACCACAGGCACATAGACACAGGCAACAGAGCATGCACAATGTCGGCACTAGTACAGTGTATATCCACCTTTCGCAGCAATGCAGGCTGCTATTCTCCCATGGAGATGATCGTAGAGATGCTGGATGTAGTCCTGTGGAACGGCTTGCCATGCCATTTCCACCTGGCGCCTCAGTTGGACCAGCGTTCGTGCTGGACGTGCAGACCGCGTGAGACGACGCTTCATCCAGTCCCAAACATGCTCAATGGGGGACAGATCCGGAGATCTTGCTGGCCAGGGTAGTTGACTTACACCTTCTAGAGCACGTTGGGTGGCACGGGATACATGCGGACGTGCATTGTCCTGTTGGAACAGCAAGTTCCCTTGCCGGTCTAGGAATGGTAGAACGATGGGTTCGATGACGGTTTGGATGTACCGTGCACTATTCAGTGTCCCCTCGACGATCACCAGTGGTGTACGGCCAGTGTAGGAGATCGCTCCCCACACCATGATGCCGGGTGTTGGCCCTGTGTGCCTCGGTAGTATGCAGTCCTGATTGTGGCGCTCACCTGCACGGCGCCAAACACGCATACGACCATCATTGGCACCAAGGCAGAAGCGACTCTCATCGCTGAAGACGACACGTCTCCATTCGTCCCTCCATTCACGCCTGTCGCGACACGACTGGAGGCGGGCTGCACGATGTTGGGGCGTGAGCGGAAGACGGCCTAACGGTGTGCGGGACCGTAGCCCAGCTTCATGGAGACGGTTGCGAATGGTCCTCGCCGATACCCCAGGAGCAACAGTGTCCCTAATTTGCTGGGAAGTGGCGGTGCGGTCCCCTACGGCACTGCGTAGGATCCTACGGTCTTGGCGTGCATCCGTGCGTCGCTGCGGTCCGGTCCCAGGTCGACGGGCACGTGCACCTTCCGCCGACCACTGGCGACAACATCGATGTACTGTGGAGACGTCACGCTCCACGTGTTGAGCAATTCGGCGGTTCGTCCACCCGGCCTCCCGCATGCCCACTATACGCCCTCGCTCAAAGTCCGTCAACTGCACATACGGTTCACGTCCACGCTGTCGCGGCATGCTACCAGTGTTAAAGACTGCGATGGAGCTCCGTATGCCACGGTAAACTGGCTGACACTGACGGCGGCGGTGCACAAATGCTGCGCAGCTAGCGCCATTCGACGGCCAACACCGCGGTTCCTGGTGTGTCCGCTGTGCCGTGCGTGTGATCATTGCTTGTACAGCCCTCTCGCAGTGTCCGGAGCAAGTATGGTGGGTCTGACACACCGGTGTCAATGTGTTCTTTTTTCCATTTCCAGGAGTGTAGTTGGCTGTGAAAATGCCCAAACAACATTAAATTCAAGTTCAAACACTTTCTCATGAAATGAACACCGATAAAACTTTGTAATTCTGATCAAAGAGCATAAATGCAATAACTAATAGTCTTTTTGACTTCAGATCAATGTTACTGTGCTTTTACCTAACAACTTTACTATTTTCAGGCAGCTTATAAAGGAAGGCAAGTTATTAAGAAAATTACTGCAGATTGATTTAAAAATGAACCGGAAGTGGAGTATTTCTCAAACTATAAAACTGAACTTTAACACAGAACTCCACACATTAGAAAACAATCACAACTATTTTTACAGCCACCGAATAAGTCCATAATTAATTAGGACACTCGGACGTAAATTCACTAGGATAGGATTCCTGTCCACTTTTGTGGTTAGGGATAATCACAGATGTAATATAGAGTTTTTAGCAACACCACGATGATTATTAAAATCAACCAAGTTTCACAAAATACCTCGTGTATTTACAGAGTGCCAAATATAAACAGTTTAGTGGAAGGCTGGTGGTGTAATTTGCGGTGGCTGTTAACATGGCGGCGATGCAGACATGAAAGCACTGTTGGTTTCGCCCTCTTACAGATCTTCTTGCGGTCGGGATTATATTTTTACAGGGCCAAAACCCATGCCATGATGGCAGTATCACCAAATGCAGCATTCGAGGCCCATAAATACTGCTCTTAAGCTCCTCTGGTCTCAAAACTCCACGAATACGAGCCACATTGATCCGCTACTATTAGCGAGTTGTTAAACACAGTACTGCTCAGCCCACACTCCTTACCCGTCACAAAGGACGAGTTGCCACTTGCGCGCCAACCACACCTTTTCCACTCCGCCAGGCTACTTCCACAGCTGCGGGGCTTCCCCACATCTTTTGCATTCAACACTACGTTCCCTAACTATGGACCAAATGGTTCAAATGGCTCTGAGCACTATGGGACTTAACATCTGAGGTCATCAGTCCCCTAGAACTTAGAACTACTTAAACCCAACTAACCTAAGGACATCACACACACCCATGCCCGAAGCAGGATTCGAACCTGCGACCGTAGCAGTCGCGCGGTTCCGGACTGAAGGGCCTAGAACCGCTCGGCCACCGAGGCCGACTAACTATGAACCAAGTCATTTACAGTACATTATATAACAATCATACCAGTAGTTATTTAAATCCACAAGAACAGTTAAAACAACATCGTCCAAAAAGTTCACATAACTGAAATATGTGTACATAGTCAAAGAAGTTCCATGACAGTTACAACACACTACAAACTGACATAGTAATATCGACACAATTACAAAATAGGTCGAAAATAGGTGTTACAAGTCCAGTGACGTTCGGTGACTCAAAAAATTATGACCGTCTGCTTGATAGTGTTTTGGTCCACTTCTAGAAAGGAATACAGCAGAGATTCCGCATGTAAGGGATTCGACATGTCCTTCAGAGGTGTCTAGATGTATGTGGTAACAGATATCTACACGCAGGTCACATAAAACTTGTAAATTACAGGCCTGTGTTTCCTGAGAGCGGAGCTGTTGCCCGATGGTATCCCAGATGTGTTCCGTCGCCTTACGGCCAGGTTAATTGGACGTACAAAGAAACAATGTGAATTCACTGTCATGTTCCTCCAACCCCTGTAGCACGATTCTAGTCTTGAGACATCAAGCATGAAGGGTCAGGTAGTCGCCAATAATCTTCGTCATGTTCGGAGTTCCGTGCTGTCTTCCGTTAGGTTCCATGGAGGCTCATGTGAATGCTCCTTCTGGAATGCGCCCGAAGTACCTTTGCAGTAGCTGTTCGTTTGGATGACGACATATCCGAAAACGTCCATCGACGTGTTACAGGAAACGTGACTCATTCGGTAGACATATTTCCACTGATGCATGGTCCAGTATCGACGACTCGTGTCACAGCAGTCTTAATTGGCGATACCGTTGGGTCGGCAACTGCGTGTTCTACAGTATACTGTAACCGGTGTGTTCCGTGGCCTGCACCTGCATTATTCTCTCCTACAGATCTCGCGCCTATCATGATGTACAGAGCGGGCAAGGCACCCACGCCCACGTTCCGTGACGAGGCATCAACGTCCAACACCCTGTAGCCTGCTCGTAGTTGCACTGTCCTTCAACCATTTTCCATATACCACCGCGAAAGTAGCATGAGAGCTGTCCACCAGCTTCGCATATGCTCGTTCGCAGGACACGGACCGTAACAATCTGCCATTTGTAAGAGTCGCTTATGTCAATGGATTTCCCCATTTTCGCCCCTAGTGTCCCCATTCGCCTATTCGTCACTTGGGTACCTCCCTTCCTGCATCATGTTCGCGCGATGCCACCTAGCACGATTAATAATCGCGTTGGGCAGTGATCATACTGTTTTTTCTCACCATCATGTCAAGTTACGGCTATAATCGCCATAGTGAGGAAGTGTTTCTGGATGGTACTGTTTCTCAACAGTTGTTGTTGTCCAGCTCTGAATCAGCGAGTAGTTTAGTGGACTATGGCCTGTTGTACCACGGTCATATTCCCACTAGTCGTCGGTGAACCGTCTCACCAACATGTACACGGTACATCATTGGAACAGTGACATGTGAATAACCTAGCGTCGGCTAAATCTCGGAGGAGAGTTCCATGAGACGAACGGCCTCTCTCCAATACTTCTACCTCTGATTTGTTTGCTAACGACTGTACGTAAAGAAACATCTAATACGTGGACATGGGCGTGGTCTGTGTGACGAAATTAAAAAGCTTTCTAGTCAACTTGTTTTGATTCAACACACTATGTACGCGTTAGTCTTTCTACGTGAATCGTTTTAAATACCTCAGTGTAGGTCCACTCTCGCTCGTACCGGTCGCTCATACATGTTGCTCTCCTTGCGTTAAATTACAGAATGTGTGCGCATAGTGGATGCGTCTTGCAGAATTAATTGAAACAGCAAGGCGACTGAATAATCGAAAGCCACTTTATCTTAAAGAAAACAAAAAATTACTTGGAAAATTGTGTTGCGATGTAAGTGTTTAGTGAATTACGAACTGTGGGAAAATCAGAAAAGAAGAGAACTGAAGTGTTGCAGTATGTTGCTATAGAATATTTGGAAAATTAGGTGGACTCATAAGAAACGAGGTTCTTCGCAGAAATGACGAGGAAAGTTAATATGGAGAACACAGACAAAAAGTAGGGACAAGGTGATAGAATATGTGTGAAGACATCTCAGAATAACTTCCATCGCCTTTTAGGATCTGTAGGGGAAGACAGAGATGGGAATATATCCAACAAATTACTGAGGTTGTTGGGAACAAGTGCTACTCTGATACGAAGAGTTTGGCAAATGTGTTCAAATTTGTGTGAATTTTTAAGGGACCAAACTGCTGAGGTTATCGGTCCCTAGACTTACACACTACTTACACTAACTTAAATTAACTTACGCTAAGGACAACACACACACACACCCATGCCCGAGGGGGGGACTCGAACCTCCGGCGGGAGGGGCCGTGCAGTCAGTGCCATGGCGCCTCTAACCGCGCGGCCACTCCACTCGGCAGTTTCGCAAAGGAGTCAGAAAATTAATAACGCGAAAAACTAATGTGGTAGTTTGATGACAAAAACAGTACTACTGAATTGTCATGGGTGGCAGCAACAGCGCTATGTCTTAGTATTACAGACGAAGATGACTAAATAGGCAGAAATCGATCATAAGAGTTAGTAAAAAATGCTTTAATAACAGCTGAAACTAATAAAAGTTTAGATGAATGTTATGAGAAAAGTGAATTCTTGTTGAGAACTAACGTACCGTATGTGTTCTCTAGTGCTCAGTACAGTATAGTATCAGTGGTGACATTTATCCAGTTTATTGAGTAGAACAGACAAGAAGAGACATTAATATGAGATATAAAGAGCATTTATTAGGAAGAAAGTGTACTAATGTGCATAATTCATCCCTAGTGCATCATTTGTTATTACAGCCCCCTAACCGAAGGGAGTCGATGAAGTTACTATCCTCCATAAAGAAAAGAAAGCTTACGAGCTTGACATTCTTGAGGAAATGGAAATTTTTAAGCGTGTATCTCATAACAGTGGTCTCATTCTCAATGAACAGCTACAATTGATACATAAAAATTTCTTTAACGGCTTTAAACCGGTATTCGCAAGAATTTGACATTCTGTCGGTTTTTGGCTGAAGGTCTTCACACACAGTTCTCAAATATCGTTTTTACCCCTCTTTGTAATTGCTGTATTTTGTTGAATTCTTGTACCCTGATAGCTGAGTGGTCAGCGTGACGGATTGCCGTCTTACGGGCCCGGGTTCGATTCCCGACTGGGTCCGTGATTTTCTCCGCTCAGGGACTGGGTGTTGTGTTGTCTTCATCATCATTTCATCCCCATCCTGACCGCAGGTCGCCCAATGTGGTGTCAAATGTAATAAGACCTGCACCAAGGCGGCCGGTTCTGGCCAATGACGCCAAAGGCTCATTTCCATTTCCATTAAATACCTGTTATCCCAGCTACGCTAATTCTGCTCATTTTACGTAGTTTAGTGCTATCTGCACTGGAGAGAGGACGCTTAAATTTGCTGTTTCATTTTACAGCATTTCCTGTACATTTTATTTATTATCTGTCTTCATACTTCCGTTATTAGGCTTGGCCTCTTGTTATAACTACTTTCGTTAATAATGTAATTGTTTTATTAATTTGTGTCACTCTACGCTATTCGCCCCACATAGATGGCACGCACAGCTCTGTTTCTGCGTAGGATTGAAATTAGTCGACAAATCTTTCAGTCTGATGTCAGTGGTTTTAATTTTGGCCTTACAAGATGAATTTTACTTACTGGACTTCAGCACTTTATCTGCTATCTTTCTATTATCTCTCCATCCAATGTGAATCTATACTTGCAATACTTTTTCTGTTTTTGATACTTCTAGTGCTATTGAATATTTTTGATTCGGTTGTTATTTTCCTACGTTAATAATTTTTTTTATTGGTAACTGTAATTTATTCTGATGAAGATACCCTGAGTTGGTGTCGGGACCAGTTCATGCGATAAAATTACTGCAAACGTCTGGCCGTCTTTATCCTTCATTAAATCTCTGGAAAACGGTTTCTTCTAGAGAGAAGTGTCGGGTCTGCAGCGGCGACCTCGCATACATAACGATGTACTTGCACTACAGTGTGCCCACAAAGGGGTGTGCCGTTAATTTTTTTTGCTTCATTTTTAAGGGAACGTACCCGCTGTTTACTGACGGGCAGCAAGGAAACTTTTGCCATTGTGGCGTCTTTTGCCATAAAAGTACATTTCGCGAGCCTTAATGAGAATGAAATCTCTTTTTTATGTCCGGGCCAGCGTTGTTTTCGCCTCGGGTTTCATGAATACTTGACAAGAGCGCAGAGCGGCAGAGGGAGCGAGCAGCGGGCGGTCCGGCCACCCAGCTCACGAGTCGGCGCGTTACGCAGGGGCGTCGTTTGCATTAATGGGGAACGGATGGCGTCCACAAATACCAGGCGGTGGTATTCACTCTCTTCTAAACATTGATGTCTTTCCGCCAGTGTTGTATTGAAATGCCTTTGATTCTAAAATGATGAGGTGAGAAGAAATAACGTAACCGTAGCCATCACAAATTCTCCACTTTCTTTAGTCAATATCACGAGAAAGTTGCTGTAAGGGAATCGAAAATAGAAGCGACGTCGTCAGAATGGAAGGAGCAAAACGAAAGGCCAGAATTCAACGTCTGACGGTCATTAGCTGTGGAGGAATCATTTCCTTGTATCTGGGGCCGGCCGGAATGACCGAGCGGTTCAAGGCGCTACAGTCTGGAACCGCGTGACAGCTACGGTCGCAGGTTCGAATCCTGCCTCGGGGATGGATGTGTGTGATGTCCTTAGGTTAGTTAGGTTTAAGTAGTTCTAACTTCTAGGTGACTGATGACCTCAAAAGTTAAGTCCCATAGTGCTCAGAGCCATTTGAACCATTTGAACCCCCCACCTCTCCTTCATTCTACCTTTGAATTCATGTTCAGGTTTCTCACAAACTGGTAAGGCTGAAAGCCACTGTACACATACGTGACAAGTCATGACTTACCTCCTAACATCGTGTCCAACCTCCTTTTGCCCGGCGTAGAGCAGCAAAGCGACGTGACATGGACTCAGCAAATTGTTGGAAGTCCCCTACAGAAATACTGGGCCATGCTGCATCTATAGCCGTAAATAATTGTGAAAGTGTAGCCGGTACAAGATATTGTGCACGAACTGACCTCTCGATTATGTACCATAAATGTTCGATGGGATTCATGTCGGGCGATCTGGGTGGCCAAACCATTCGCTCGAATCGTCCAGAATATCAGAAGCTGCGACATTGCCGCGAATAAAACAGTGACCAGTATATGCAATAAGTTTCCTTTACTTTACGTCTATGGTCACAAACTTTTTGTTAACAGATTGCCGGTTTCGGTCTATAATGACCATCATCAGATCTGTTTCATAGAAACAAACTCCTAATGCACTGCAGCCATAGTGGCATCGTCAAATGTTAAATGCAGAATCAGCACAAACATCGTCAAATATATATAAATAACATCATGTGCACGAGTCATTTTATCAGTAGTACAACTGTTCAAAACAAGCCGGAAAATTTCTGAATTTACTTTGAATTTTAATCCTTTCTCCAACAGCTGTCTTTCTTTATTGCTTAACTGTGTGTTTGTAAGGTTCACTAATCTAGGGTAGAATGTGTGTGTGTGTTTACCTTGGCTGTGTGTAAAGGTATTATGTTGTGAATGGACTTTTTTGAATTGGTTGATTTTTTTTCTATGAACTGTTTCCATTCTTTGTACAGCACTCATACACACATACACGGTATAAACGACATAAATAGAAGTTAGTAACGAACATATACTTCGTTAGGTTGGCAACAAATAGGTAAACATACCGAAGAAGATGAAACACGTAATGGAGTCACAATGTTTACGCTGTGAAAAGCAGTGTACGAGGGAATAGTTGTATCGAATGACAAAAGAACAATAGTCCACCACAAAAAAGAGTGAGAAACATGGTGATCATTGTGTGGAAGTCGAGAACACAAATATCTGATTATATGGCAGTGATAAAAGTGGTAGTGCGACCTCCAGACCAAATGTGAGGAAACGCAGATCAGCAAATCGTAAGTAATTACTTTTTTTTACGAAAAATCGCGAAGTGAACTGTTTGATAATCTATAATTAACAAAACTGTATCGTTATAGATCCTGTTGATGATGCCTTAGAACAGGAGAAGACGAAAAGCGTATGGTATAAATAAAGTAAATAGCAGCAGGAAAAGGCAGTTTTATTTACAAAACAAGTACTTTTTTGTAAAGTGCTTACGCCGGCAGGTGGAACCATCGAAAAATTTCGAGGCCAAGACAGCCTGCATAAGTACGAAGTGCCCATTACACAGAGAGATTACACGTTATAAAGTTTTTGGTGAGAAAAATGGTGACTAAAACAATGTTTAGTGATCTCACAACCCTTTCATGACAACAGAACGCTTTGCATGTGTTCACTACGTCAGTCAAAGCTACATTTACGCCTCAAGCTGGCTATTAGGTACATATTTTATGCATTATATGCTTGCTGCGGAGGATGACCACACAAATAAACTTCTTATAAAAAAATATTTTGTCATGTGAAATTCTTTGCTGTTGCAAATCAAATTCCACATTTTTTGGTATACTGTAGGTATAGACTAAAAATGTTTCTGCATTTTTGTCTAAAGTAATGCAAACTGAGCTTATGCTGCATGCTGCATGGGAGACGATTATATTACGCGTACTTATTTGGCGTTTATATGTGTCTACATAGACAAAAATGTAACTGTTCGTGTGTTCAAAATCTTAAATTAAAATACCCATTTTTTAAAATAAATCTTATATGTAAATAGATATGTTGTATGTAAAGGGGGAACGTTATTACAAAAAATCACGAATAGTTCTTGCTCGATTTATTTTAAATTTTTACACAGTACTCTAATGGATGTTCGGGTGGACATCTGCTATATACAGGATGATTATAATTAAACTTTCAAACCGCTGTAGAAACAACACCAATGGTCATAATGATTTCAAATTGCAACGGAATATTATCAGGGGGGGGGGGGGGGGAGGGGACGTGTGGCATTGGCAGAAGAAAAATAGTTACAAAATGTAGTAATAGATGGCGCTGTGAGCATCATAATTGAAAAGTGGTAGACTGCAAATGACAAATGAATCATAGTAGAGCCTAAGGTGTACGTTAAACAAACTGTCCTACTCAGTGTACATGCGTGTATAGGTGTGATACTGTTAGTTACGCGAGCCCATCCACCACGTCAAGGTCGTATCACATAGGATGGGAAAAATCGGTTTTTAACTGTTTGAGACCAAAATCCGCATAAGAAGCATCACTCACATCCGTCTTTAATTGCCCTGATGTCAAAAACGGCATAAGAAGCATTACTTACATTGGTTTTTAATTATCCCGAGGCCAAAAACCACATAAAAAGCATCAACCCAAATCAAATCGGATTATTAATTTCCGTGCGACTGGCGCAAAAGATGTTCAGTATGCTGTCCACCGTTTTCTGCAACAATTTGAAATCGAGAAACAGCATGTTCCACAACTGGTCGAAGTGTTTCCGGGGTCACGTCCAGAATGTGTTTCGCAATGTGTGCTTTAGTGCAGCTAAGTTTGCAATCGGAACACTGAACACAACATTTTTCAGGTAGCTCCACAGCCAGAAATCACACGGATTAAAATCAGGTGATAGGAACGGCCAGCCTGTAGGGAAATGGCGGCTGATAACTCTAGCATTTCCGAAATGGCGCTTCAGCAGCTGTTTAACTGGATTTTCAATGTGCGGAGGTGGGCCATCTTGCATAAAAATGATCCCATCCACACATCCACGCTGCTGGAGAGCTGGAAGGAAGTGGTTGCGCAAAAGACACCAATGGCACTTACCAGTGACGGTACAGGTAACAGGACCGGAAGCACCTGGTCTCTAAGAAAAAATATGTCCCTATGATAAACGATGCCGTAAACCCGCGCCACACAGTGACCTTTTCAGGATGAAATGGTACTGTCTGATTTACGTGTGGGTTTTCCGTTGCCCATATTCGACAATTCTGTGTACTTACTTATCCTGTTAGATGGAAGTGGGCTTCGTCTGTCAACAGAATCTTCCACGGCCAATTATTGTCAACTTCCATGAGAGCAAAAAATTCTGAAGCAAAGGCCTCTCTTGCTGGCAGGTGAACAGGAAGCAACTCGTGCACATGGGTAATTTTGAATGAATAGCAATGAAGGACATTTCGTAGGATTTTACGCACCATTCTCATGGGTGTGTCCAATGTTGGAGCAATTCTCCGTGCACTACACGTGTGCACACCACCATTCGTCTCCTCCTGTACTGCTGTGGCCGCTGCGTCCATTGACTTCGAAACAATACTTTTCCTCCCTCTAGCAAGGTGCACACCAAAAGAACCCGTCTATTCGAACTTCCGAATCATTTTCTGCAGACCCACGGCAGACATCGGACCAACGCCTTTTTTCGAACCCTTCAGTGTCCGGATCTTATGCAGAGCGATGTGTGCACAGTCATCATTCTTGTAATAGAGCTTTACAAGCAGAGCGCGATCTTGCATTGAGACAGTCATGATGGCGAACGTCGCAGATGCGAAAGGAGGAAAAGCCGTGTACCTGGCGTGGTTATACCAACTTCAATGGGTCATGCGCATAACAGGTTTTCTTCATTTACGTATTCTGACACAAATAGAGCCGTTTATTGATCAATTATCACACAACTTTTTTCTTTTGCCACACGTTTTCCCCCTTCTATGATGCTACTACGTTGGAATTTGACGTCATTCTGACTAATGGTGTTATTTCTACAGCGTTTTGGAATGTTAACTTTAATTATAACCACCATGTATTTTTAAAATAGATAATAGATAAAAATATAAATAAAATATATAATAATGGAAGAATGTTAGCAAACAGAGATATTGTATTTATGGTGTGTCGGCCTATGATGATATTACCACTACAGAATCTAAATATGGAATATCAATGGACAACGGTCAAGGTCAGAGAAAGCCACATTTAAAAATAATTTACTTAGGTGTTAAAAGTGGTAAGCGCAGGAAGAATTTGTTGTAACCGGCGCTTCAGGATTTGGCACATGGGGTCTTGCTTTCAAAAAGTCAAACCCGAAGGCCATTCGTGCAATTACACAGGATGTATTAAAATGTATGTTACAATGCCTGGTGACTGATCGATGGATGCAACGTGAGCACATTGTGGTAATGAAACTATCTTCGAAAATATTTCGGTTGCGTGGTAGCGATGTACATTACTGTCGGAAAACACCAGCTTAATTCACTTACAGGGGGTGCTAAACATGAGCGCCACCAACTTCGATACATTTTGTGTCTAACGCCTGATGATATCTTGCCAGACCCTTTGAAAGTTGCTACATGTATTCGTGCCACAATATCTTGTTTTGATTTCACACACTTCTCGTACACCAGGGTTTTCGTGTACCTTCAGAAATGAAAATCCAGTAATACCATGGCCAGGTGAGTGAGAGGGATAGGCCATTGAGCCTCCATGTGTAATCCAGCTGTTTCCAAAGATACCACTGAAGTGGCCACGTATCACACTGTCAAGGATTACTGGAGCTCCATCCTGCTGGAACCACATGGCATGAGAGATAACTGTAGGCGTCTTGACCAGCAATATGGGTAAGACTTCTCACAGAAATACAAGTTCATTAGGACCATCAACATGTACGAGGTACAGATCTACGATGTGCTTATCAATTAGAACTCGCACACGTTGGCAGCAATGTGATGTTTGTGGCGTTCCACCCAAATGTGGCTGTTCCTGGTGCTGAACGTGCCATCCCAGGGGAAGGTGCACTCCTCAGAGCACAGGACACATCATACGAAATGGAGATCCTGAGTCACTGCACGAACCTTCTGGAGTTTGTGGGGATGAAGGTGCTCATCATACAGAACATGCCACGCTGCCATGTTGCCACGTGCTACAGCACAGGTGCTCGTAGAAGGCTCCTCTGCTAACCGCAGTTGTATAGCTTCTTCAAACTCTTGGGGTACACTGCGTCTGTGGACATCCAGTTTTGTGATCGTTAAGATGTCAACTGTATGTGTGGTGTCACCGCCAGACACCACACTTTCTAGGTGGTAGCCTTTAAATCGGCCGCGGTCCGCTAGTATACGACGGACCTGCGTGTCGCTACTGTCAGTGATTGCAGACCGAGCGCCACCACACGCCAGATCTAGAGACACTTCCTAGCACTCGCCACAGTTGTACAGCCGATTTTGCTAGAGATGGTTCACTGACAAATTATGCTCTCATTTGCCGAGACGATAGTTAGCATAGCCTTCAGCTACGTCATTTGCTACGACCTAGCAAGGCGCCATTATCATTTGCTATTTATCTTGTGATGCATGTACCGTCAGACCGATGTTCACCAATTATGGATTAAAGTTAAGTATTTCAGCAGCTACGTATTACTTTTACTAGACTCAACTCCTTTAACTGTTCCAGACCTCACGCCAGTCTGCGTGAGCTTAAACGCGTGCCTTTCGGCTACCGGTCATAGTGGCTTGGCTGTCTTGCCAAGTCACAACAGTATGTTACACGTAAACGCCTCTCCAGGTCTTGCAAAATTGGTGTGAATTGGGTTACACCTTTCGGGTAACATTCTTCATACAGCCGGCAAGCCTCTGCTACATTCCATGGAGCTGGTTCACGGTCGTTGTTGTTCATTCCCGGTTTACGATATCCGCGCTAAATACTGACAAATATGTACAATAGGAATCGCTGAGTGTCATGTAACAAATGATGCATATCACTGGTAAACTCTCCGACTTCATGGCGCACACAGTATGCTCTCTGCTGCTTGTCTGAGTTGGTCTGATTATCTGCAGTCCCATTCCGAAAGCCCTAGTGCATGGGTGGCCAAGAAATGGGCTCGTGAGCCATTCCCTGGAATGGGAGCCATAGCGCTCAGCTCAGTCGCACTCGTTCCCCACCGCCACACCACGTTGTCTGAGTGCGAGAGGGTGGGTGGGAGGGGGGGGGGGAAGAGGAGGGAAACTGAGAACGTGCCGCATCTAAACGGCAGTGCATTCATGCTGCATTGGATTTGATTTTACATTTCACATTTCGAAACAACATAGATAACAAAGAAACAAAAATTTCGGTGTTGTGTAATTATTTTTGGCGCGTTGAAGACACACATAATTATTATCTGGTACAAACTGTTGGTATACGGACGGACTCAGACACTATCGCAGATTTTTGCACTCAGGTTGCCACGTAATAATGAGTCGTGTGGTTTCATAATCGAAATAGCGTCTTTCGCAAACATGTTTTGATCAAAATATCGTTGTACTTTTGCAACCTCATAACGGAGATATGGAAGCTCTACCTGAGGGAAGCAATGTAGACGTCGTGGCCAGTTCTTACATAAAAGGATGTTATTAAAAAAGGAATTACCTTGTAGGTCAATCAGGTTTGTCTGATCAAGCACAGGGGTGCTTTCAACATAGCTGGCACATGGTCTCGAAAACAGCTCGAAAACTGTAGTAAGATTGGCACTGACCTCAAAATGCTTAGGAAACTATAGTTTGAGTTCTTACACGGCCACAATTAATTCTTAAAACATCGCGTTTTCTCCAATGGTTGTGAGCTTAGGGAAGTAGACTGTGTTCATCTGAATGTGCGCCTTCTACAACACAATTTCCTGTTTAAATGCATCCTCATCAAACCAGAAAGAAGTTGTTTCTCATCTTGAAGTCCACATAAAATGCGAGGTCTGTAATTCATTGTAGATGCGCTAATTTTCGTTCTTGCATTGATTTTTCTTTCAGAAATTCAAGAATAGCGGGTTTTAAATTGAAAAATCTATCTCGGCAAGCCACTTCACTTAAACCACGTACACTTCAGTAAAGTCTCCATACTCTCTGTTCAGTTCTATCAAACTGTTGCAACTGACAGTGGAATAATGCGTGTGACATCAGAAACGTCTGTGGTGTGAGTTTGCCTTGATAATATGGGATACCATTCCTTACTTCAGTATGTCAGGTAGTACTCTACATGACTGAGTCACCCTTCAATGACACAACTATAAAATTACACGCAATGGAGATCTGGTTTATGTAATTAATTTTTTTGGCCCCAAATAGTGATATTTAAGTGGACACAATAAATAGCTTCTCCACTACTAATTAATATTTTGGCCTCAAATGGTGATAGTGAAGTGGACATAATGTAATAGCTTCTCCACTACTTCAACTATGTCTCACATAAATTACTTTAAAAATGGTTGCATGCTTCCACTGAAATTAAAGATGATGAAGGTGATTACACAGATTTATTATAAAAAAACACAAGAGCGAAATATGCTGAGGCAACATAAATACTCTTAATTAGAAAGAAGATGGAACATGGTGCAGTGCAATTGAAAAAGTTCGGAATGGCTGGAGTCTTACACAATGGTTCCTGCTTGGAATGGGGATGACTTATTCTAACAGGTTAACAGATACTGTGAACAGAAAATTACATGCTAGTGCACTACGTATATGTCGAGATGACTGCTGCTGTTGGCAGGGGGCAACGCCACACACAGTCAGCAATTCACCTCTGATACTCCTATGAGGCTGGAAGGGAGTAATACTTACCATGCACCATTGGGGGTCTGCACTGCAGTTAGCTGCACGCCACCGTGGGGACTCGACTGACATACCACCACATCTATTGCTCGATACGGGATCCAGAACTGTGTCTCCAAACCACACATGAAATTGTAATGCATTGCGAATCAAGGCTCTTGGTCAGAAAATTCGCTCAGATTTGCCTTTGGCAACAAAGCGAAAATCGACCAGAGTTGCGTTGCACTTAACTCCAAGTGTACGGTGGCCCTTGCGGCTGCCACACGACAGTTGCAATTCCGGCAGTCTGATCTCGAATCCTCTCTGGCAGTCTAATAGCGACCCAAGTCCTCTCCTCACAACATCCAAAACACAAGTCCCTTCTCCAAAGTCTTGAGAGCCTTCCGGAACCACATGCTCCATGTGGAACTGCGTCAAAAAGCAATGGTGGGCTGTGAACGGTATTTTTTGACAGTAGCATATATTTTAATGGCTGGTACTGGCTTATTCCTCCAGAGAGGCAGATCCTTGCCGACCAAGCCTTCCTCTATTACGAGATCCTATATGCACCCTCTGGTGCATACCTCGAGGTCACAGTCAGCTCGCCAGTCAAGACATGGCTTCTCTCTTCATGTGGGAACACTGTGGTGGGAACCACTCTATCCCTCAAAAAACGCAAGAATTCTTGGAAAACTTGGGCGGTAGATGTAAAGTCGTGCTGACCAATTATGGCGACGAATGCAAAAAGTTTTCTTCAACAGGCTGAAACCGAATCTACGGAAGGCTCGTGGAAAATACCGGTGTCAGGCCTACCTGTGAAAGCTGAAGAATGCTCTCTCTCCTGCACAATTACTAGCGCCCTGTGTCCATGTTATACAGCGAAGGAGCCATAAAATCTCTGGCGCCGGCTTCTGCAAAAACTGCCTCATGTCCCCCTAAGTGCATGTCTCTGTGGGACACCGGTCTACCCCCTGCTGCTAGGGCCCCTCCATCCCCAATCCACGTGCAGGGGGAAGCAGTGACTCAGACTTTTCATCTGTCACCCAGCATACTCCAGCTGAGCCTTTCGAATTTTCTAAACCGCCTGGCATAGACTGACTGTTTTACCAAAACTTACTAGCAGATTAAAACTGTGTGCTAGGCCGAGACTCGATCCCGGGACCTTTGCGCGGACCTTGAGCGGGCAAGTGCTCTACCATCTGAGCTACCCAAGCACGACTCACAACCGATCCTCACAGCTTCAATTCTGCCAGTACCTCGTCTCCTACCTTCCAAACTTCACAGGAGCTCTTCTGCAAGATTTGCAGAAGAGCTCCTGTTAAGTCTGGAAGGTAGGAGACAAGGTACTGGCAGAATTGAAGCTGCAAGGTTTGCAGAAGAGCTCCTGTGAAGTCTGGAAGGTAGGAGACGAGATACTGGCAGAACTGAAGCTGTGAGGAAGGGTCGTGAGTCATTCTTGGGTAGTTCAGAGGGTAGAGCAGTTGCCCGTGATAGGCAAAGGTCCCGAGTTCGAGTCTCGGTCCAGCACACAGTTTTAATCTGCCAGGAAGTTTCTTATCAGCACACACTCTGCTGCAGAGTGAACATCTCATTCTGACTGTTTTACTGTCTACATAGGCGGTGGCTGTTGTGGTCAATAGCAGCCTTGAATGGCCATTAAGAAGACACATATCCAACGTTAGCACAAGCCCTTCACCTCCAACTAGAGCAAACAAGACTACCTTACAACCAATACTGAGCCTAATATACCCTAATCTGATTACAGTCCATGAATAAGATTAATCAGCTGAAAGAGAGGCGAGTCCATAGGACTAGCCACCTATCAATACCACCAATTTTTTAACATCTGCATTCCTGCAAATGTGCTACACAGAGTTTCCTGAGCTACAGAGCAGTGAATCTGGTGTGTCAGTCATTCTAAATATTTGCTATTTCATCGTCAACAAAATTTTTAAATTCTTTCTGCATGGAATTCTAATACCGTTCCATCACAAATTTGTAGTACGCATAGCTTATGCGTCTGCATAATATGTGTTGAGAATTATCATCCCTCAATTCTATCATTCAAATCTATTTTTAAAGAGTTTTGACTATAGATCGATAAACTGCCACCCTTGACTGTGTGGAAGGATTTGTATAATTTGGGGAAAGAGTTTTTGTTGAATCTCTAAAATTGATCACTGGAAACAACAATTGTTCTATGGCAACTCATGGCTTGTGCGCTCTTTGGTTATGTACGGAGCAGGAGCTACTATATTCCATTACCACGTATGAGCTAGAAGAAATTTCGTTGAATGATTCAGCATGAGTATGTAAGAATGTGTGTGAAGGTGTAAGAGAGAGTGAACAGTCCCAATCATCTAAGAATGAAGAATGAGGGCATGCCCTGACCAGTATTTCCTTGTGCTATAACGATGCACACACACGCATATTACAAATTCTTTTCTCGCAGAATGTAGACAGTTTCCAAGCCGAGTAAATGGCGACGTTCTTTAGAAGAAAATAATATTGATGTTCATACTGTCTGCCCCCTGGTACTTTCCCATCTTATCTATCCATTCTGACATTTCTGACAGTCTCCCAGTTGGCCTATGTAAGATTTTTGAATACATAAGTGGGATGTGGACCTGTAAGCCATATTTATTGAGTGGCTCACTGCGCATTACTATCATTGCTTCATTTGTTTTCCTTGTTAGCGTTATCCATTGCATAGTTAAGTGGTGCCCATTGGGATTGTATAATCAGATATGGCCGATGTTTTTCCCCATAAAAGTCATTATTTTAATGGAATCGCATGACTGGGTGGACCTATATAGCATTCACTGTCCACTTCTCCTACCTAGAGGATAGGTACCTAGATACATAGAAAATGGTACCAGTGTATGAACTGACCATTCACCAATAAAAATGGTTCAAATGGCTCTGAGCACTATGGGACTCAACTGCTGAGGTCATTAGTCCCCTAGAACTTAGAACTAGTTAAACCTAACTAACCTAAGGACATCACAAACAGCCATGCCCGAGGCAGGATTCGAACCTGCGACCGTAGCGGTCTTGCGGTTCCAGACTGCAGCGCCTTTAACCGCACGGCCACTTCGGCCGGCATTCACCAATATAAAACTAGTAATTGCAAATGTGTCACAACATTATTTCACGGGAATAAGAAGAGTACTCACCTCACAATCATTTCAAAAATATGTAATGCAAATCTTAGTATCATAAAGTGAAACATTTCGGACATTTCAACTTTATATGTTTGAGAGGCTACACAGCAATGTCTCGTTAATTCGTCAAGCATGTAAACAGTGATAAGTGAACGTTAACTCGTGGTGGTGGTTAGTTTTTAACGTCCCGTCGACAACGAGGTCATTAGAGACGGCGTTAACTCGTGTTAAGTGCTCACAGTTTGCAAGTAAACAGTACTAATTATTCACTGACATATTTTTAAGAATAAAATTTTGCATAGAATTTACATTTTTTTAAAATTTGATGTTACTCTAGAATAGAAATATTTTGAAAATATCTCTTATCTTAATAAAGGCAGCACAATGGATGTACTTGAAAAATCGTATGTGTGATACACAGGGTGAGTCACCTAACGTTACCGCTGGATATATTCCGTAAACCACATCAAATACTGACGAACCGATTCCACAGACCGAACGTGAGGAGAGGGGCTAGTGTAATTGTTTAATACAAACCATACAAAAATGCACGAAAGTATGTTTTTTATCACAAACTACGTTTTTTAAAATGGAACCACGTTAGTTTTGTTAGCACATCTGAACATATAAACAAATACGTAATCAGTGCCGTTTGTTGCATTGTAAAATGTTAATTACATCTGGAAATATTGTAACCCAAAGTTGACGCTTGAAATCTCCGACATTCAGTTGCGTGTTGTAACAAACACGGGCCACGGTCGGCGAGCAGCATATGCAGGGACATGTTTACGATGACGACCGTGTTTGCGAGTGTGGCTGTAGTGCCCTGTCGTGGTTTGGTCTAGCTGTCGCCGTGTCCGCATGTAGCGCTTGCTGCTATTGTTATTCTGCATTCATTTCCGCACGCAGACCAACTGTAGTACACCGTGTTACCAGACGTCTGTGATAGTGTAGTGTCGTAGGAACTGGGCCATGGTGTATTCGAACTCTGAAAAGGCGGAGATGATACTCATCTATGGCGAGTGTCGACGAAATGCAGCTGAAGCCTGCAGGGTGTATGCAGAACGGTACCCGGACAGAGAGCATCCAACGTGCCGCACATTGCAAAACATCTACCGCCAACTGTATGCAACAGGTATGGTCGTAGCACGCAAACGGGTCCGTAACAGGCCCGTCACAGGAGAAGCGGGTGCAGTTGGTGTGTTAGCTGCTGTTGCCATGAACCCACACATGAGTACACGGGACATTGCGAGAGCCGGTGGACTGAGTCAAAGTAGTGTCATGCGCATACTGCATCATCACCGCTTTCACCCGTTTCATGTGTCGCTACATCAGCAATTACATGGTGATGACTTTAATCATCGAGTACAATTCTGTCAATGGGCATTAACAGCGAATGCGTTGCAGTTCTACCTGTTTACCGATGAAGCGGTTTTCACAAACCACGGGGCAGTGAATCTACGGAACATGCATTACTGGTCCGTGGACAATCCTCGCTGGCTCAGACAGGTAGAGCGACAGCGACCGTGGACTGTAAATGTATGGTGCGGAATCATTGGCGACCACCTCATTGGTCCTCACTCCATTGCAGGGGCCCAAACAGCTGCAACATACATCGCGTTTCTACAGAATGATCTGCCAACTTTGCTCGAAAATGTCCCACTGGAAACGCGTCGAAGTATGTGGTATCAGCATGATGGTGCACCTGCACATTCCGCAATTAACACTAGGCTGACCCTTGACAGGATGTTCGACGGGCGTTTCATAGGACGTGGAGGACGCATAAATTGGCCAGCCCGTTCTCCTGATCTTACACCTCTGGACTTCTTTCTGTGGGGTACGTTAAAGGAGAATGTGTACCGTGATGTGCCTACAACCCCAGAGGATATGAAACAACGTATTGTGGCAGCCTGCGGCGACATTACACCAGATGTACTGCGGCGTGTACGACATTCATTACGCCAGAGATTGCAATTGTGTGCAGCAAATGATGGCCACCACATTGAACATCTATTGGCCTGACATGTCGGGACACACTCTATTCCACTCCGTAATTGAAAACGGAAACCACGTGTGTACGTATACCTTACCCCTCATGGTAATGTACATGTGCGTCAGTGAAAAAGACCAATAAAAAGGTGTTAGCATGTGGACGTAATGTGCTGTTCCAGTCTCTTCTGTACCTAAGGTCCATCACCGTTCCCTTTGGATCCCTACGTAATTCGGTGCTCTCCGATACACACGATCGAACAACGGAGGAGTGGTATTCAAGCGTCAACTTTAGGTTACAATATCTCCGGATGTAATTAACATTTTACAATGCAACAAACGGCACTGATTACGTATTTGTTTATTTGTTCAGATGTGCTAAGAAAACTAACGGGGTTCCATTTAAAAAACGTAGTTTCGTATTAAAAAACATACTTCCGTGCATTTTTTTATGGTTTGTATTAACCAATTACACTAGCCCCTCTCCTCACGTTCGTCAGTATTTGATGTGGTTTACGAAATATATCCAGCGGTAATGTTAGGTGACTCACCCTGTATATTAACTTCAGCATGAAACTTCTTCAAAAAAATCAACTTGTCCCTTATAGCTGTTAAGAGCCAAGTTCTTTACACATGAAAATAACTATTACCAAGAAAGAATTATGGTGTTCAAACCAGCCTATGGGCTGAGGACAGATTTACCTTAAAAAAAAGATCACTTAAAATGATCATGTACTGGAGAAACTGAAATGCACATGGAGTATATAAAAAGAAGCAGCAGTGAGGACACTTTCATGGAAAGCACACATAGAAATCTGGATGTAGTTCCTAGAGATATACGACAATGGCATTATTGGACCAAAAAAGTCTGGATTAAAAATTTTCATGACCATAGAGAGTAAAGTAAAACATCAAGCAAACAAATATTCTATCGAATTTAGATATTATCGAAGGACGTTTGTCAATAAAGAAGATCCGCATAACAGAGACACTAATTAAGTTCAAGAATCTCAAGATATAAAGATGTCCGTCTTGGGAAGTACCATAAATAAATTTTAAAAATGGGAAAACACCTATGATAGTATTTACATGGACCTCACACTTCACAGCAAATAAAAAAATATTTTTGTAAGGATTAAACGACATATGGGAAAATTCCTCATGATTAGCCAGTGTCTCAATCATTTACATCTGAAAGCACAGGAAAAACAAAAATTGAAGAGGTATATCAATACTGAAATCTTTTTACAATATGGGATATATTCAAATATATTTAAATCATAATTGTAACCAATAACACCAAATATTCTACAGGATGAACACAGTGGATTCTGAATTCATGTATTGTTACAATATTTAGAATTAAACAGTGAATGGAGAACAGAATATAATACAACTCTGTTTACATTATTCTGATACACAGTCCTTGATTTCAAAATATCTCAAAAACAAAGATCAACAGATAACTTATGCTTATTGCGAAAGCTGTAAGAATCTTATGAAGTCTCAAAATATTTCGAATAGTTGCTAACAGATGGCACTGCATGTTGTGCAGCTCCTATTGTAGCCATATTCATAATTAATTGTGTCCTCTACGAATGATCTTCGCAGTTACATCACGGTCTTTTCGAAATGTCCACCACACGCAGTACAAAGATGGTACAAGTAGTGGGGCAGAACCTAAACTGGCCCAATTTGCATGTTGCCAAATTTATTCAAGACAGCAATGGTAGATGTGGCAACATCACACTGTTGCCATATCTACCACTGCCATCTTGAATAAATTTGGCAATATGCAGATTGGTCCACTTTAGGCTCTGCCCCACGACTTGCACCATCTCTGTACTGCAAGTGGTGGACGTTTTGAAACGACTGTGATGTTACTGCAAAGACTGTTCACAGAGGACATGATCAATTATGAACAATACCTGATGATTTCATGGGTTTTCCATCTCCCCTCCCATTACCTATTTCCCTCTCCCTCACTTCCTCCCTCCCCTCCACACTCACCTCCTCCATACCTGTATGTCCCTCCTCTCCCAACCATACCCCTTCCTATCACCCACTTGAGCGCCCATAAACCCCAACACACACACTCCTATCACCCACCTGGGGATTGATGGGGAAAGTTTATAGTCTGTTCTGAGCTGTTAGTGTGGTAGGATCTGTCTGTTTTATTATTTATTCAGATTTGTAGGTGTTATCCTGTTGGGGGAAGTATCCACTACAATCAGAAATTGTCAAGAAAATTCAGGAAGGTGCAAGTATTTCCCTGTTAAGTTAAATAACAACTACATGATCCAATTATACAGCTATAGATCATCAATATAAAAAAATCATATCATCACTATGCACAGCTACTCTATCCAATACATACTGCAAAAAAGTGGTAGCAAAAACCTCAACTAAAAATTGTATAAAGATATGTGAAATACTGAAGAAAACAGAACCCCAACACAGCAAAAACCCTCACATAAGGTTCACCTACAGGTCATATAAATATCTGAACATAATGTAAATATTGTGAAGTACAGTACCCCAACATTCCTAAACCACATGTACAGATCATAAACACATACCCTATGAACCACAAATGGAGTCTATAATAACTGTTGCACTATCCACTAACTGCTCTGAGCAGAAAACACCATTACTTCACATGGACTGCTGACAGTTCCATGAATTCGTGAACTGTGGCCCAGAGCACTGGGAATGTATGGCTCCCTACATCTCCTTCCTATGGCGAATGCTATCTGACTGTTCAGGCATGTGCACACCATGTGTGCTGCTGCATGATGGCCATTGGAACTACCGCACTTGGACTGTGTGTGCACAGTGCCCGGCAGCCTCCGCATTGATATCTAAGACCTTGTGTAGTCAAGTGGTCAGCGATGGACTGGTGCTTTGTTCATGTAGCCCGCAGCTTTCTATTGTTGCACAGACATTGCTGACTGCCGGTGGCTGCTTGTAATGCCTAGTGAACTCACCCATTGGAAACTTGCTTTGTTGTTGTTTGGCAGCTGTGGGACACATACACACTTAAGGGCTGGTGACCACTTGAAACACTGACAAAGAATACACTGCTTCCATTCTTGTGCTTCCAGTCTTTCTCACAAAGGTCAGCAAGCGTATTTCCCAGGACCAAATGGGCAGCATCTGGCTTGTAGGTAAACCAATAGCAGGTGGGACAAAGATATTTCATCCTTCCAGGAAGGACTGGTGAACAGCTGGGAGTTAAAGGTCGCCAACCTTCTGAAACACTGACAAAAGAATGGTATGTTTCCTGTACCCATGCAGACACACACACACACACACACACACACACACACACACACACACAAGCAGATGCTTCAAAGATATTCCTCAGAGTTGTAAAAGCTGTCCTATTCTTCTCAGACAGATGGGAAAACACCTGCAGACTTAAGTGTCACTGACTGCCTGAACTGGGGAGGGGAGGGGGAAATACCGCTTCTGTAGTGGTTGCTTCAAAGACGTTCCAAAACCGTCCTGGAGCACATGAACACTGAGGGAAAATGCTTGTTTTGATGTAGGACAGCTGATTTGTAGCAGGTGGGTTAAAGACTGACTACTTTACAATATGTTTCCTGTTCTTGCTTTCTGTACGTGAACGGAGCTGGAGGATATGAGCAATACTTGCCAAATGCGTCTGAGTCTGCAGACCTGTGTTCTTGCTCTGTAGAAGCATTCCTATAGGTTTCCACCAAATGTAAGCGTAGGTTTTCCCACGTATAAGCGTTCCAATTGATTCCCACCAAATTTGTCACTGGCCTCCTTCTCAACCTCCAACCCCATCCCATCCCCACCTCTCATCTTTCGTCGCTGCCCCCTCCCACCCGGAAATCGGTGGGAAAAGCTCACTCTGTGCTGAGCTATTGATGTGAAAGCAGTTTGTGTGTGTGTGTGTGTGTGTGTGTGTGTGTGTGTGTGTGTGTGTGTTCAACAAAATTATACACTCCTGGAAATGGAAAAAAGAACACATTGACACCGGTGTGTCAGACCCACCATACTTGCTCCGGACACTGCGAGAGGGCTGTACAAGCAATGATCACACGCACGGCACAGCGGACACACCAGGAACCGCGGTGTTGGCCGTCCAATGGCGCTAGCTGCGCAGCATTTGTGCACCGCCGCCGTCAGTGTCAGCCAGTTTGCCGTGGCATACGGAGCTCCATCGCAGTCTTTAACACTGGTAGCATGCCGCGACAGCGTGGACGTGAACCGTATGTGCAGTTGACGGACTTTGAGCGAGGGCGTATAGTGAGCATGCGGGAGGCCGGGTGGACGTACCGCCGAATTGCTCAACACGTGGGGCGTGAGGTCTCCACAGTACATCGATGTTGTCGCCAGTGGTCGGCGGAAGGTGCACGTGCCCGTCGACCTGGGACCGGACCGCAGCGACGCACGGATGCACGCCAAGACCGTAGGATCCTACGCAGTGCCGTAGGGGACCGCACCGCCACTTTCCAGCAAATTAGGGACACTGTTGCTCCTGGGGTATCGGCGAGGACCATTCGCAACCGTCTCCATGAAGCTGGGCTACGGTCCCGCACACCGTTAGGCCGTCTTCCGCTCACGCCCCAACATCGTGCAGCCCGCCTCCAGTGGTGTCGCGACAGGCGTGATTGGAGGGACGAATGGAGACGTGTCGTCTTCAGCGATGAGAGTCGCTTCTGCCTTGGTGCCAATGATGGTCGTATTCGTGTTTGGCGCCGTGCAGGTGAGCGCCACAATCAGGACTGCATACGACCGAGGCACACAGGGCCAACACCCGGCATCATGGTGTGGGGAGCGATCTCCTACACTGGCCGTACACCACTGGTGATCGTCGAGGGGACACTGAATAGTGCACGGTACATCCAAACCGTCATCGAACCCATCGTTCTACCATTCCTAGACCGGCAAGGGAACTTGCTGTTCCAACAGGACAATGCACGTCCGCATGTATCCCGTGCCACCCAACGTGCTCTAGAAGGTGTAAGTCAACTACCCTGGCCAGCAAGATCTCCGGATCTGTCTCCCATTGAGCATGTTTGGGACAGGATGAAGCGTCGTCTCACGCGGTCTGCACGTCCAGCACGAACGCTGGTCCAACTGAGGCGCCAGGTGGAAATGGCATGGCAAGCCGTTCCACAGGACTACATCCAGCATCTCTACGATCGTATCCATGGGAGAATAGCAGCCTGCATTGCTGCGAAAGGTGGATATACACTGTACTAGTGCCGACATTGTGCATGCTCTGTTGCCTGTGTCTATGTGCCTGTGGTTCTGTCAGTGTGATCATGTGATGTATCTAACCCCAGGAATGTGTCAATAAAGTTTCCCCTTCCTGGGACAATGAATTCATGGTGTTCTTATTTCAATTTCCAGGAGTGTATGTCAAATAACAAGTCCAGGAGTAAACAAAGTTATTGATAACCACCTTATAGATTTTATAAAGTGTCTAGACACGTGACTACGAGACACTCTTACGTCTTTATTGTTTGTCCAAGGAGCAAAGCATTATCAGGCTGTACTGGTGTTTATACAGGAAAATATACTGCCATAGTTCATACAGACGAATTGGTCACTTTGGGTCAGATGATACAGTACCATACTCTAGCATTTGTAGTAAAAAATCGGTAGATTCGAAAAGAAGGCCACATGACTAATTCAGATTGCAATAGGTTGCCAACTAACTTTATGATTCTCAGCCCACTGTACCATAGGGACCCAGACACTCTCTTGATGGTTGGCAGTATAGCTTTTTTTAATTAACTAACATCGATTTTCTTCCGAGAGCAATGGCAAAGTTATTGCCTACATGTCACGTAGAAAGATGGTATGTTCTTGAATTAAAATACATATCTTCTTTTGTTCCTGTAAACTATAGACTTTATGGCTTCTACAATTAGCTTTCTTTATACTAGCAGTTCTAGACAACAGAATTTGGGGATTTTAACTGTATCTCCTATTTCCTCCACGACACTATTGTTAAAGCACTTCACATTTTTCCGTGTGTACTATCAACTCTTCTCCTACACTTGCTTGCGGTATTTCCGTATAGAACTTAAAGAAATTTGTGTGAATTGCTAAGGGACCAAACACCTGCAGTCATCGGTCCTTAGACTTAAACACTACATAAACTAAGTTAAACTAGGTGGCGAAGAGTTCTCGGGCTTCCAGCCGGGTGGCGGTGTCTTCAAATTGCGACGTTTCGACGAGTGACATACTCGTCATCTTCTGGCGAAGTGCCGAGACTTTGCGGATGCCGGTCCCTTTATAAAGTTAAACTAACTTATGCTAAGAACAACACACACTCACCCATGCCCTAGGGAGGATTCGAACCTCCGGCGGGAGGGGCTTCGCAGTCCGTAGGGCCACTCCGCGCCAGCTAGAACTTAAAGTTTACAACTTTTGCAAACGAGTGTCCATTTAAGGTAGGTACTACATCGGTTTTAAACTTCGAAAATGGATGTTCTTTGCTAGGTGCACAATGTCCAGTTCGCTACATTTAGACGTACCACAACCATTGTTTTAAGTATGTCGAAATGGAAAAGGAGATTTATAAATATTTTTTTCCGTATACACTTTACTGTAGCAAACATTCACAGTTCAATTTAAATCGGCCAGCACTCCAACACATGACCAATTTCCAGTGCCGTTTAGCGTAAATGCAGATATTTTGTATTCCCCAGTCCACATTTCTCCATACACTGTGGTTAGAGCCACATGTAAACCTTGCTTACATATCTGCAATAGCTACCTCTTGTTCATACTGCATGTTTATATTTTTCCTTTATGGCGGTTGTCTCCGCCATATACTCCAGTTTTCGTCTCTTGACTGCGATGTCCTCCATTTCCAGTTTCCTTCTTCGTGCACGTAATTCATTAACTGTACTTACGTGAGAGATTTCCTTAATAGGGAATGGTTTAAGTATGTTCGGCACATTGGCTCTTTTCCGTAACACTTGTGGAATAGCCGGCTGGTGCGGCCGAGCTCTTCTAGACGCTTCAGCCTGGAATCGCGCGACCGCTACGGTCGCAGGTTCGAATCCTGCGTCGGGCACGGATGTTTGTGATGTCCTTAGGTTAGTTAGGTTTAAGTAGTTCTAAGTTCTAGGGGACTGATGACCTCAGATGTTAAGTCCCATAGTGCTCAGAACCATTTGAACCATTTGAACTTAAGGAATAACATGGTCTATGGGAACCAGACCCAATTCGGCAGTACCGATATTTGATAATATTGTGGAGAACAATGTCTTAGATTGTGAAAATATGTTTCTCCCGTTTTAATATAACACTTCTGTATGACACTTGTATCGTGTTTGTTAGAGTCAGTGTTGAGAATCTCCACATAGCTAACAGGTAGGTCATTAAAACAGTATGCAGGTAAAACATGACTTGTAAGTTTTTCTCGGTCTTGAGAGTCTGGCAGACGTACTTGTACACCAGTCAGTTTACGGGTAATCCTATTACTCCAGTAGACAAAATGTAGAACACTGTTAAACATCGCACAACAAGTTATTAGTTAGCTGACACCACATGAATGCGATGGTACAGTGGAGAGAGTACAGTGGAGCACATTGTAAAGAATATTTTTTAGAGTCTAATAAATTTAAACAGTCTTGCACAGGGTCGAACACACGATCCATTCTGCGGTTGTATATTGTAGCCTACAGTCTGATAATGCCATGCTCCTTACACAAACAACGAAGACGTAAAAGTGTCTCGTAGTCAAGTGTATGGACAGATTATAAAATCTATAAGGTGGTTATCAATAACTTCATTTACTCCTTGACTTGTGATTTGACATATAAATTTGTTATATGTCTTTGCTCTGCAACTGGAGATCATCCACCTTAAATACTCAAGCCCAATAGTCATATCGTTGTCCACTATCACACTGGTGTTTGCCTGGCAGTCTCCTTCTACGCAAAAGTTGTGGTTTGATATTAGGTAGCCTCACGTTTGATATTAGGTAACCTCTCATCTCCATGTTGTTAAAAATTCCAGCAAAATTCTGAGTTATGTCCAAATCTAAAGTGGAACAGTTGTGTATATTAAACTGCTGCAATATTCCAGACAGTTATTCCATTATAACACCCATTTTAATGTGGACTAATTCCACTCTATATGGCGTAGCCAAAGGGTTTTTGTATTTATTCGTAAAGGTTTCCGGTATTTCCTTGCCGATTTTTTCCAATATTCCTCTTGCCGTTACACTGTCGTTCCCACGTAGGGGATAAACACAGTTTCGCCTTGACACCATGTCTCGCAGTGACGAACTTGGAGAATTTACTTCGTAGATAATAGTTAAACGATCCACACATATCCTTCTTTAACATTACACACCGCCCCTTCTCTAATTGCTGTGTTGGTGTTTCGGAATTTGAGTGGAAATGTGTGTAAGCTTGTTACACCATTATAGATTGTAAGTAGTTTATACAATGTAATTATGTGTATGTAACTGTGAAGTGGTTGTTCTTCACCAATTAAGATCTCTGAATTGTCATAGGGAAGTTGAAGTTTGTGAGGTATATATTCTAAAGATTTAATAATGTTTAAAAATAAAGAAACTTTATAAAATATGTATGCTCGTAAAAGAGAATTTGTTCTTTGAATACTGGTTCATACTTAGGGAAGTTGGATTATGTAATGAAAAAGGTGTAGGGAACCCCCTCCACTACGGAAGGGGCTTGACGCGCGATAAAAGGTGGATTTGGCGGTCAATCTGGGCGACAAGAGAGAGAGCACAATACGCAGTCAGTGGCCAGCAGATGTACAGTCAATACCGTGGGTGCCAAGTGAGACATACGGAAGCTGATTTGTGTTGAAATTGCCTCGGATGTGGTTCCGGCTGTAATATGGGGCTCTTGTATTATGGAATGGCTCTAATATGATTAATACGTCGCCAAGAAGAAATCTGAAAAGAGCATTAAATAGCAAGAGGTGAGACCAGATAGCAGCCACGTGCTGGCCACCACTATTGCGCAACTGCTCCGCCAACCTCAGGAAATCAGATATGTATCTTAGTATGGACCAGCACTTTTGTGTGTCTGCTTTTTCAATAATAATTCAAGTGATAAAAACATGTGTGTGAACTTTGGAATTTTCCTGATCATAAAAAAGTTTTAGGATCCTATCGTAAACGTGCAAAAGACTGAGTATCCTGTTTCTGGATAATCATTGAATTGTTTGTACTCTGAATGTGCCAAAGTAACAGCGTTTAAGTGTATAAATGTTCTTAGTTAAACCACCTGCTTCACAGGTAATGAAAAAGACACACAATTTGACTTACAGGAAATTTGATTTACCATGAACTAATTTCTGAAGTTTTATTTGAGAATAACAGTTGAATAAATTGCTATATAGTATTGAAATATGAACAAATTCAAGTGGGGTAGAAATCCATACTAGTGTAATGCAATTTGTCTCTGAAACAGTTGCAGAATTTGCCTGTAGAGTAAATGATAGTTCATGAGCCCCACTATATTCTGTTCTATAATGAGACAGTTAAACTAAACATTGTTTTTGCTAAAGGAATCTGGAATATTTCCATAAAAGAGAGAGTATAAAAAAGTGTTTGTACAGTATTATTTTATTGCATTTGTGATGTTTGTGTGTTAGTTAAACCAGGACTCTAGTCATGCTTCACTAAGTCTCGTGATGTCTTTGATAAGTTTTTGGTGCTGAATTGGATAGTAGTTGAGATGATGACTATTACTAACAGGAATAAAGTACCATTTATGCTTCTGTGACTGCTGATTTATGCGAATCATAACTACTGCTAACCACTGTTCAGTTCGTCTGGTAGTTGTGTGTATTCGTTGCACTTCACAAAGAGAGAAAGAATGAAAGTCCCTGTTGCAAAATTACAGTTAAATTCTTTGAACTTAATGTTTCCACATTATTTCATTCACGAAAACTTTCACTACTTTGATTATTTCCTAAATTAAAGTCTTTTAGTATTCTATTAGTTGCCCTAGTTACGAAATTTATTTTCTATCCATTAGGTAGACACACGGTCAAATACAAAATTTCTCCGCGAGGGTAACGTTGGTTGTGAGGGCGTTATACTTGGCGCTAACTTGCGCCAAGTACGTTATAGGCTCTGCCTCAGTATTCTCTAAGTGCTGGAATGCTTCAAAGCAGTCTCTGCTGCAACTCTTCAGAAGCATTTTCCGTGACGACACTATCAGGAGTAACTACAGTTTACCTGGAGCCAACATTCCCAGCTAGGTCACCGGTCACGCTGCCTGTCCTTCGGAATTTGGGGATGAGCTCGCGAATATTTTTCGCGTCGGGTACTTTTGGAATACTAAATCCCGTTTGAAAACTGCACCTTGTTGCCGTAGGACTGTGTTCTAACCACTCCAGTACTATAAAAACACGTTGTTCAATGAAATACACTATTTCAACCTCCTTTCCCGTTTCAGCGGTGGAACTAATCGCTCCGATCCGCGGCGCACTATTTAAAATCACTACGTATCGCGATGATGATGATGATGATGTTTGGTTTGTGGGGCGCTCAACTGCGTGGTTATCAGCGCCCGTACAATTTCCCAACCTTTGCTCAGTCCAATTTCGCCACTTTCCTGGATGATGATGAAATGATGCGGACAACACAAACACCCAGTCATCTCGAGGCAGGTGAAAATCCCTGACCCCGCCGGGAATCGAACCCGGGACCCCGTGCTCGGGAAGCGAGAACGCTGCCGCGAGACCACGAGCGGCGGACACGTATCGCGATCACAGCGCCATCTGTTAAGAGCTTTTCGAAATGTTTCGAAACTTCTGTGTAACGTCAGCATACAATTCTTACAGATTTCACAGTAAAAACACTATTATTTGTAAGAAGTGAATCACTCACAAGCAGTGATCTGCAACACGCCACATATAGGATGGACGTGTAGAAAGCGGAACCATAATAAGTGATTTAAATGGCAGAGACGCGATGTGCACATAGGCTCAACAGTGGCCTCTTTTGAGTGACTGGACGAGTCAGTGGTACGCAACGCTCAATCGGTGCGGAACCGTCATACGAAGTGGAAACGTGGAAACAATTGCCACTAACGCCTGGTCGATATCACAGAGTGGAATATTGGCACCTTAGTGCATTCGAATGGGGCAGAATGATAAGAATCTGGGCGGTGGGTCTGTCGTTCCGTGACATTGTGGCTTGTACAGAACGCGCTGCTTCAACAGTGAGGCGTAAGTGGAACTAGATGACAGAAGAGCGCCGACAACGTGACCACAGCGCGAGATGACCGCCATCTTGCCCGCTTGGCCGTAACGGATAGAACAGCTTCGTCCACAGTGTTGGCGCGACGTGGCGCACTGCAACGGGCGGTCGCCGCCATCTTTTGTGGGCTGGACTGGTGACACGCATGCCACCTCTTCGGCTTCCATTGACCAGAACACACCAACGCCACTGTAGTGTTTTCGAATAAGCCCCGCTTCGGTTTTTGAGTTACGGCCGCATATGCGTTTGACGCCGCCGTGGTGAAGGCAGGCGGACAGACGGTTTGGGGCGACGTTGCCTACAACGCGTCTTGAGGGCAATCTGAACAGCTGTCGCTACATCAACTAGGTTTTACAGATCGAGACACTGTCCATCCTGCAGGCCATGCTTCAGGACAACGCCTGACCGCTTGCGGCGAGGGATGTGCAAGCCTTCTTCGAAGAACGATGGGCACCACTGCTTCCGCGGCCTGCCCGTTCGCCTCACACGTCGCCCATCGAACATGTCTGGAATATGCTCGGTCGGCAGCTCGTTCGCTCGGGTCCTCCTGCAGCCACAGGTGATACTTTGTGGACGCACCTATTACCCCACTGAGTATTCTCAACCAGCTTATTCAGACGCTTATCGATTCCATGCCACGACGTCTAGCGGCTCTAATTGCAGCTCGTGGTGGCACTACACCGTGCTGAATTTCCACAGTGACAGTGCGTGTACAGGTCTGTAATGCTAATCGTTTGTCCCTAATCGGTGGAATAAATTTCACTGTGGTCACATCTCTCGGTCTTGGTGCTCCACTTTTTCCAAACAGTAGTTCATGTCGTTTGTTGCACTCGTCTATCGATTACATTATCCAAATCGTGGTGGTTGCCTTTCATACGTCCCACAATATATATTTCCTATACGGAATTTTCACATTATTCTTTTTCGATAATGGTGATGTTTGGTTTGTGGGGCGTTCCACTGCGCGGTTATCAGCGCCCATACAAATTCCGAGCCTTTTGCTCAGTCCAAACTCGCCACTTTCATGAATGATGATGAAATGATGAGGACAACACAAACACCCAGTCATCTCAATGCAGGAGAAAATCCCTGACCCTGCCGGGAATCGAACCCGAGACCACCTGCTCGGGAAGCGAGAAGGCGACAGCGAGACCACGGGCTGCGGACTATTCTTTTTCAGATCCAAGCTGCTGCCAAGAATAATATACAGAAGAATGGAAAAGAAAACTGAGGATGTGTTAGATGACGATCAGTTTGGCTATCGAAAAGGTGAAGGCACCAGGGATGCAATTCTGACGTTCCGGCTGATAAATGGAAGCAAGACTAAAGAAAAATCAAGACACGTTCATAGGATTTATCGACCTAAAAAAAGCGTTCGACAACGTCAGATGGTGCAAGATGTTCGAAATTCTGAGAAAAATAGGGGTAAACTATAGTGAAAGACGGGTAATATTCTATATGTACAACAACCAAAAGGGAACAATAAGATTCGAAGACTCAGAACGAAGTGCTCGTATTAAAAAGGGTGTAAGACAGAAATGTAGTCTTTCGCCCCTGCCGTTCATTCTACGCATCGAAGAATAAATGGAATTAAAATTCAAGGTGAAAGAGTATCAATGACAAGATTCATTGATGACATTGGTATCCTCAGTGAAAGTGAGGAGGAATTGCAGGATCTGCTGAATGGAAATGTCCATTGAATACAGAAAATGAATCGAGAGTAAATCGAAGAAAGATGGAAGTTACGAGAAGTAGCAAAAACGAAACCGCGAGAAGCTTAACATTAGGATTGATGATCGCGAAGTAGATGTTAATGAATTCTGCTACCTAGGCAGGAAAATACGAGTATACCATCCCGGATGGAGCAAGGAGGACATAAAAATCCGACTAGCATAGGCAAAAAAAGGCATTCTTGGTCAGGAGAAGTCTACTAGTGTCAAACGTAGGTCTTAATTTGAGGAACAAATTTCTGAGAATGTACCTATGGAGCACTGTATTGTATGGTAGGGAAACGTGGACAGTGCGGAAACCGGAACAAAAGAGAATCGAAGCATTTGAGATGTGGTGCTACAGAGGAATGTTGAAAATTAGACGGACTGATAAGATAAGAAATGAGGAGGTTCTCCGCAGAATCGGCAAGGAAAGGAATATATGAAAATCACTGACAAGAAGAAGGAACAGGACATGTATTAAGACATCACGGAATAGCGTCTAATTGGTATTAGAGGGAACAGCAGCTGGTAAAAACTATAGGGGAAGACGGAGATCGGAATACACATATCAGATAATTGAAGACGTAGGTTACAAGCGCTACTCTTAGATGAAGAGGTTGACACAGGAGTGGAATTCGTGGGTGGCCGCATCAAACCAGTCAGAAGACTGATGACTAAAAAAAAAAATAATATCGTTTGCAGTTATCTTCTCCATACAGAATTTCAGTAACTTTTTCCTTAATTCTAGACCGCTCTTTGCGAGCAGTGGGTTTCCAGAGCCTGTGTTAGTTTTATGTCATCCGTATTTCTATCAATAGTTTATGTACATCTTCCAGTGTATTGCATTCGATCGTCTTTATGTTTCATTCCATTTTCTTGAGGACAATTTCATTTACGATTTTTGGAAGGAATATCTCTTCTTTTGTCAACAGATGTTTTGGCGTGTACGATATTTATTAGGATCTTCTCACTATGTATCTATTAATATTAGGTAGTTGCTCTTTTTGTTTCTGCTTATTTCTTCATTCTCCTGCTCTCTTTTTGTATTTCTCTAAAATTTTTCAGCGGAAGCTCTTCGGTTCTTTCTCCTCTCATGGCTACAGCTGTAATGGAACCTTTCCCGTTCTCATTTCTTATCAGTGCTTCAAAAACGCCCTGTCACATATCTCACTGAGTAACATATAAACAGATATTAATATTAATGTACGAGTGTCACAGCACAAGGCCGTAATATGTGCGGATCGGGCTGATGTCAGCAGTGCTGAATATTACCGACGCCCCGCCGGACAAGGATGTGTCAGAAACCCATAGGTCGATACCCATCGCGGTAATCAGGTTTAGGGCGGCAAGTGTTTCGGTGCGACCGATACTATCGCGCACTAAGCAGGTTATCGGATACTGTTTACGCGCTATGAGGCGAGGATCGTGTCCGATACTATCGAAGGCGCCTCCCTTATCACTTTACTGAAAGACGATTACACATAACTGGGCACAATGAAATTACGTTCCTCTTAGGCTGTATACAGGAGAAGAGATCTGACCAGATAAATTTATTTAATGTGGCAAATTATTTCTAGAAAAATCTCTGGATCAGATAACTGAATGGGTTGGTTTCATGAAACAATTACCAGAATTTCTAAGAAAACTAGTTAATAGTGGCAACATTGCTAGTCGAAGGTTTTCTTTATACGTCCAGAAAATACCGCCCTTCAAGATTTGAACTCGAACGGTTAGTCTAGGAATAAAACGCATGAACTACGAAAGCGATGAACTGTGGTGAAGAGCCGTGTCAGTTAGAATCTTCATTGTGAGTTCTGTAATCAACTAGACGAGAAACGCTGGACCATTTCATCATAATTATTACTGTAGTGAGTGCTTTCACACGCTGAATTTTGTCATGAGTTATAGATTGCCGAGAAACAAATATAATGCAGCGAAAAATTCTTTAATAAAAGAAAATGATGAATGAACTATCCACACTAAAGAAACATTCGTATCCGAATATGAATCGACTGTAACAGATTACTTTCAAATGTAGATCACAATAACCGCTTGAAAATGACGGAGCTATTGACAGAAGCTTTCAAGGGTATGAAAAAGAAACTGAAGTACGTAAAAAGTTACAGATAATTTTATTTACGGTGTTGAGAAGGCAATTCATACGTTCTTGAGTACCAGTCAACATTCATCATTCGATAGGAAGTATGTAACATACCGACATTAACAGACGTAACGGGAAACGGAGACAGGAAAAATCAAACTAGAGGTATTAGAAGTTACCGACATGCATAATCAGGACCCGAGAAATTTAAGAAAATATATATTAAAACATTTTCTAATCCTCTGGGCAGGAGCTCGTCGTTGAATGTACGTCCAAATATATTTTGATGTCGCCTCGTCCGACAGATAATCTGGACAACAAGTTGTTGTTAAGAAATTTGGAAATTCGGTCCAGATGGAAAGATAGTGCTCTGCTCTTGGAAATACATCTCGCTTCTTTGTAAGTAACATGAAGAGACAGTCAGTAGTAAGTCACTTATTGGCTATATGTTATTGAAACAGTTAATTGTATGGCAGCAATTACAATACCAACGCGGTATCTTGAACGCCACAGTCCTGAAAATATTTCTGTCTTGACACACGAAGTCTTTATAGTAAATGAAATTGTCAAAGGAATCTCATTTCCTACACGACGACACTGCAACGAAGCTATTTTTTAACGGAAATAATGGAAATAAATAAAACATCATCGTATTTGCACAGAGCTATTATTCAGATAATTAGCTAACTGCACCACGAACAAATTGTTATTCGAATTTGTGATACTTCTTCTAATATCATGAAGCACAATGCGCGCTGTTTAGTCGGAGAAGTGGGTTTTCACGTAAAATGAAACTGGTCTGCCTGTTTTATTTATGCAGGGTCTGTGTATTAAAGTTCTTAATAAAAGACGAGAATGAAAGCAACGGTGGGGCTAATGAAACATTGTATACGGCTTCATAGTTCCAGCAACCATACAATGGTGCGTTGTTTTGATTAAGCCAGATACGATACATTAATGAAGCGTTTCGCGGAGAAATTCTGGTCGGTTTTTTAAACACCCAATGAATGAAATAACTTTACGCAATGTTGTTCTGCAACACTGCACACTATATTGTCAGGAGGCAACCCCTTTACCTTTCAATAAGTTGACTCTGTTGAAACTTACATTTTTTAACTACAAAGTGAACGAAGATTTTGTCATCACTGTTGCCCTGCTTGCCTACCTGTTTGCCTATCTACCTCTCTGTTTCATAAATTAAATGCAGAGTTTTCCACGAAAATTGTCACATACTTTTCAGCGTTTTCAATGTCTCAAAATTAATTTGTTCTTGAAACAGAGTGACAGATGTAAATGACTAAGACTAGCTATGCATTTGTTTCTTTATCTCCTTTCTTTTGTCTCCCAAAAATACCTCGTGTGTGTCTATCTGGCAACGGGATACTGCGATCGTCGTCTGCTGTACTAGAGCCCTCGTACCATTGACATAGTTCACAGGTGACATACAGAACGCGTGCGTGGGGCATGTTATTATATTCTTCCTATATATATTTCACGTCATAAATGTATGTTGTTTGTTTTATCTATTACCGAGGCTGTCTTTAAGGAGGGACAGGTGACTATTTCGACTGAATAAGGAGAACTGAGTTTCAGTTGACATTTCCAGTTCATCTCACAGACTCTTCATGAATTGTTTCTGTTCCAGTGTTTCTTCTAACCATTAATCGCCATTGGCATCAATCACTCAGACAGACCCACGCGCGCTTGTTCATGAGTAAAATTTTGATGTATTGCATGGGAAGGGCTCGGACCAATATTGGCCCTGAGGTTGCAAAATTCCAGGTGGAGCCTAGCTACGTCACTACTACGTCTACCAATGAGATGTTAATTTTAACTTGTCCTCGGAGGATCCACGTCAACGCAGTTCGTTCTGCAGCTTGATTTGCTGTTGTAGCAAATGCAAACTTCTTGAGTGTCCTTTAGACAATATTTATTAGCTGACGGTGGTGAGTAAATTTGATTTATTTTGAAAATAAAGTTTTATTTGTAGTGTACTTCTAGTTTTGTTTACCTTTAATTGTGCAAATATCTGTGTCCTTTCACATCTCGCTGGAACCTGTTCGGTTCTCGAGTGCTTTTAAGTTTCCTGTGATAAATCTCTAATCTTAATTTCACTTACGATATTTTGTTCGAACTTCTGTGAAAAATAAGAGTAAGCTATAGGGGACGACGGGTATTATAGAGTATATAGAAGAACCAAGATCAAAAACATAGTGATACAGTTAAAAAGACGTAATGGAGGGTTTCAGTGCTCTGCTCCTGCTGTTCAGTCTATACGTAGAAGAAACAATGATGGAAATAAAAGAAAAATTCAAGAATGTGATTAAAATTCAGGGCGGAAGGATATAAATCACACGATTGGTTGATCACATTCCTTTTATCATTGAACGTGAAAAATGTTGTGGATTGGCAAGACAGCCAACCCACTATGAGAGGAAGCCGAAATGCACGCGTTTTAGCTCACGCAGGATGGCGTGAGGTCTGGAACAGGTCAAGGAAATGAGACTAGCAAAAAAGGACGTAGCTGTGGAATACTTAACTTTAATCCATAAATGGTGGACATCGCTCTTGACGGTACATGTTTTACAGCATCAATAGTAACTGGTAATGGCGCCTTGCTAGGTAGTAGCAAATGACGTAGCTGAAGGCTATGCTAACTATCGTCTCGGCAATTAGAGCGTATTTTGTCAGTGAACCATCGCTAGCAAAGTCGGCTGTACAACTGGGACGAGTGCTAGGAAGTCTGTCTAGACCTGCGTGTGGCGGCGCTCGGTCTGCAATCACTGATAGTGGCGACACGCGGGTCCGACGTATACTAACGGACCGCGGCCGATTTAAAGGCTACCACCTAGCAAGTGTGGTGTCTGGCGGTGACACCACAAAAAAGAACTACAGGATCTGTTTTACGTAATGAATTTTGTAATGAGGACAAAATGTGGATTGAGAGTAAATCAAAGAAAGAGGAATGTGACGTAGCAGAAACGAAAATAATGGAAAGCTAAACTCAGAATTGGTGACGACTTAGTAGACGTGTTTAAGGAGTTGTTCAATGTAACTTGTAAGCAAAATAACTCATGACGGACTAAGAAAGGAGGACATAAAAAGCACTCTAGCAAAGGAAGAGGGGGTGTTCCTGGAAAAAAAGGAGTTTACTTGTATCAAGCATAAGCTTTAATATCGGAAAAAGATTCTGTGAACGTACGTTTGGAGCGCAGCATTGTGGTGCTACAGAAGAGTGTTAAAATTTAGGTGGATTGATAAGGTAGGTGAGCCGTGTGCGGCTCGCGTTGATGCCGTTCATAGCTTTGCATCTTGTAATGGCGATAGTGGCGTCTCGTTTTCTTAGTGTGTTCACTGGCGCCACTATGTTTGCTGGCCTTGTCTTTCCGTGAGTGGCAACAGCAGCGCTTATCGATAGCGCGTACTATGGTACCATCTTTGGAGCGGCCTGTAGTATTTCCGGGTCGCCGTGTGTCGCATCAGTTGAGTTTGGACGGAGCAGCAGTGAGGTCCGGACAGCCAGGACTCGCCCAAGCGCTGGCGACACACATGCACTGTCCGACAGAAGGATGTGGTCGCGAGAGTGCACGACCACGTCAAGGACAGGATTCAGCGCGTTTTAGTTGAATGGACCATCATATTCTAGTAGTGCAACTTTCACCTGTGTGTGTGTGTCCACCCGTCGAAGTGCCCACATGACAATAAGTTGTCAGTCGACGATTTATACTGGTATCTTTCCGGTGCCTGACTTGAGTTGGGACGACTGTTGGTTGGTCGTTCGGTCGGTCGTCGCAGCGGACGATGTGCATTTGGTCTTCCGACCGCTTCTGGCTTCTCTGTGTTTGTGCCAATTTATAGTTTTTCCGAGTTGTTTCACAGTGACTGGTTTTAGTATTGTGAGTTGTTGGTGGAATTGTTTCCCCGGATCCGTGTGTATCTTGTGGTTTTGAATTAGCAGTTATTTTAATGCTGTCTGCGTAGTGGATTTGGTGAGGAGCTGCGAACGGACATCAGGTCGGTTGGGGGCGCAGCAGCGACCAGGTCCGTGCAGCGCGAGGGCAAGCCGGGGCCGCTGGCGGCGTGCTGCCGCTGCCGGATCGAGGAGGGGTAGCTGCGAGAGCGACGACTTCGTTGCACACCGAACTGGCTCTGAGCACTATGGGACTTAACATCTGTGGTCATCAGTCCCCTAGAACTTAGAACTACTTAAACCTAACTAACCTAAGAACAGCACACACATCCATGCCCGAGGCAGGATTCGAACCTGCGACCGTAGCGGTCACGCGGTTCTACATCTAAATCTACATTTATACTCCGCAAGCCACCCAACGGTGTGTGGCGGAGGGCACTTTACGTGCCACTGTCATTACCTCCCTTTCCTGTTCCAGTCGCGTACTTTTCGCGGGAAGAACGACTGTCTGAAAGCCTCCGTGCGAGCTCGAATCTCTCTAATTTTACATTCGTGATCTCCTCGGGAGGTATAAGTAGGGGGAAGCAATATATTCGATACCTCATCCAGAAACGCACCCTCTCGAAACCTGGCGAGCAAGCTACACCGCGATGCAGAGCGCCTCTCTTGCAGAGTCTGCCACTTGACTTTGTTAAACATCTCTGTAACGCTATCTTCTCTATCTCCTCCGTCAACCCGATCTGGTACGGATCCCACACTAATGAGCAATACTCAAGTATAGGTCGAACGAGTGTTTTTTAAGCCACCTCCTTTGTTGATGGACTACATTTTCTAAGGACTCTCCCAATGAATCTCAACCTGGTACCCGCCTTACCAACAATTAATTTTATATGATCATTCCACTTCAAATCGTTCCGCACGCATACTCCCAGATATTTAACAGAAGTAACTGCTACCAGTGTTTGTTCCCCTAGCATATAATCATACAGTAAAGGATCCTTCTTTCTATGTATTCGCAAGACATTACATTTGTCTATCTTAAGCGTCAGTTGCCACTCCCTGCACCAAGTGCCTATCCGCTGCAGATCTTCCTGCATTTCGCTACAATTTTCTAATGCTGCAACTTCTCTGTATACTACAGCATCATCCGCGAAAAGCCGCATGGAACTTCCGACACTATCTACTAGGTCATTTGTATATATTGTGAAAAGCAATGGTCCCATAACACTCCCCTGTGGCACGCCAGAGGTTACTTTAACGCCTGTAGACGTCTCTCCATTGATAACAACATGCTGTGTTCTGTTTGCTAAAAAGTCTTCAATCCAGCCACACAGCTGGTCTGATATTCCGTAGGCTCTTACTTTGTTCCAGACTGAAGCGCCTAGAACCGCACGGCCACATCGGCCGGCTGCACACCGAACTCTGGACATTTAAGTTGAATGAAGAGTTAACTGCTAATGCAATCTCTACTATTCTGAGATCTCGCCTTTGGTCAGCAGGTTGCGCCGGCCGAAGTGGCCGTGCGGTTAAAGGCGCTGCAGTCTGGAACCGCAAGACCGCTACGGTCGCAGGTTCGAATCCTGCCTCGGGCATGGATGTTTGTGATGTCCTTAGGTTAGTTAGGTTTAACTAGTTCTAAGTTCTAGGGGACTAATGACCTCAGCAGTTGAGTCCCATAGTGCTCAGAGCCATTTGAACCATCAGCAGGTTGTTACTCCCCGGGCCGCTGAGCATGGCGGCAACAAGTGAAGTGTTTCGAGGCGGTGAAATTTTGCAGCTGTCTTTCTCTATTTGTTATCCACCATTTAATTTAGTATTATTCTTATTAGTGAAGTGCAACCAGCGGTATTTTCTGCCTTGTGGCCGCTAACGTCCCAGTTACCTGCCCTGGAAGTTAGCATACTTTTCCGGCTGTGTACCTTTCCTCGTCGTGCTGATGCTGTCCGACACGGCGTGTAGTTCCACAGCCTCTTGTATTGTACTGTGCATATCTTTTTTATGTCTACCTTGGTACTAGTGTTTCCTTCTTCCTTGGGTGTTTTCTGAAGATGTAATACTATCTGTCTCTCCACCCTTGCCTAAAAATATTCCATCGCTGTACCGGCGATCGGACGTTAGGCGGATTGGTTAGTCGGTCGGTCGGTACTTAGGCTGCCCCTAGTATGAGTTGACATCTTGTTATGTGAGTACAACTCTTGGCTGCCTGTCTCACCTTACCTCATGTTTGATTTACCTTCCCAGGCTGCCCCTTGGAACACTTGCTGAGAACCCATTGTGCTGATTCCTTAAATTGTGATGTCTGTTTTAAGGATATTTGTAATTTTCTATTTATTGTTGGTATGGCCTTCAGCAGAGCAATAATTTCACTTATTTTATAATAAGGCTTTCAGCTGTGTTACATTACAGTTTGTATTAAAACGCAGTATTTATCTAAATATGTGTTATTTGGAATTGTTCTTCTCACTTTTAATTCAGGCCTTCAGCCGTTTGTTGTTTGAGGTTATTGTTGGTGGCCTCCGGCCCTAAAATTGTGAAATTTTTTTTTCCTGTGATAAGGCTTTCAGCCGTCATACAGTCAATTGTGTTTCTTAAGTAATTGTTTTAAAATTTTAATTTCTTTAATAAAGTTTACGCATTTGTTGTGCAACCGAGAGTAACTGATTACAGCCCCATCCACAATAGTAACCTTATCCTGCCCCATTCTAAGAAATCAGCGCTCAACTGGTAGCAGAGAGTAGTTACGATTGTGATATTCCCATTTCAGTTACTCTCGGTACAACTGTAGTTCAGTCAGTGTTACTGGATATTTGTTTTGGTATTTTGTTGTTTTAGGTGACTAATTATAATGGTGGTTAGGCAGTGCCCCAGGATCAGCCTGTTGAGGAAGGACCACCTCATTTATGAGCTGTCGATGAGGCACCAGCCTATTGAGGGTTGTGTTCCAGACTTAGCGGCCCACTAGCGTGAAACCGTTCTTCAGTCGGTTGACGTCGCGCCGGATGTTGTGGGTAAGCCAGAAGCAACTATCGAGTTTGGTTTAAGGCCATTAGGGGCCTTGAACACACCATAGGCTTTTTGGAGGACACTCAACCTAGTGGCAGTCAGTTAGACAGAGAGCCGGCACAGTTAATGTATGTTTTGTGGCAGGTGGCCAACCTTTGGTCCCCTTTAAATTCTGGTAGCTCCTTCTGGTTGGTCAGCTTCGAATACTTCTTGAAGTTGGTCATCTTGTGAGACTTAGCTCGGTACCTTCTTCAGCGCAGGGATGTCAGGTTGCCTATGGGCATGTGTTTAATCTGCATGGTTGAAGTCCGAGCGGGTATCTCGCTTCTTTGTTGCTGAGCTAGCAATGGTATCTTGAATTGGTCAACTTGCGGGTCTTAGGTCGGTCCTTTCCTTGTGCATGGATGTCGCACGGCCAGTGGACAGGTGTACCCACGGCATGGTCTTGCTTGGAGTTTTCTCATGGCCATTGTTTTTCGCCTTCGTTAAGGAGATGCCAGTAGATTTCATTTCGAGATCTGATTCTCTCTAAAATTGCTTGTGTGTGGATTATTCGATTAACGATGACCGAGTGCGTCCTTATCAAACTAAATTGATTAGGCATTTAGTTGGTACCCCCAGGTTGATGTTTGAGGGGGGGAGGGGGGGAGGTAGAGTCGTGTGCGGCTCGCGTTGATGCCGTTCATAGCTTGGCATCTTGTAATGGCGATAGTGGCGTCTCGTTTTCTTAGTGTTTTCACTGGCGCCACTACGTTTGCTCGCCTTGTCTGTCCGTGAGTGGCAGCAGCAGCGCTTATCGATAGCGTGTACTGTGGTACCATCTTTGGAGCGGCTTCTAGTATTTCTGGGTCGTCGTGAGTCAAGTAAGTTGATTTGGGACAGAGCAGCTGTGAGGCCCGAACAGCCAGTGCTCGCCCTACCACTGGCGACACACATGCGCTGTCCAACGGAAGGATGTGGTAGTGATAGTGCACGACCACGTCAAGGACCGGATTCAGCGTGTTTTAGTTGAATAGACCGTCATATTCGAGTAGTGCGTTCGGTCGCAAGTCGCAGCGGATGAGGTGCATTTGGTCTTCCGATCGCTTCTGGCTTCTCTATGTTTGTGCCGGCCAACCAACGATCGTCCCCACCCATGTCAGGCACGGGAAAGATCCCTTTGTAAACCATCGACTGACAACTTATTGCCATGAGGTCACTTCGACGGGTGGAGACACACACACACACAGGTGAAAGTGGCACTACTCGAATATGACGGTCTATTCAACTAAAACGCGCTGAATCCGGTCCTTGACGTGGTCGTGCACTCTCGCTACCACATCCTTCCGTCGGACAGTGCATGTGTGTCGCCAACTGTCGGGCGGGTACTGGCTGTCCGGACCTCACTGCTGCTCCGTCCCAACTCAACTGACTCGACACGGCGACCCGGATATACTAGAGGCCGCTCCAAAGATAGTACCACAGTACGCGCAATCGATAAGCGCTGCTGCTGCCACTCACGGACAGATTAGACGAGCAAAATTAGTGGCGCCAGTGAACACACTATAAAAGCGGGACGCCACTATCGCTATTACGTGATGCCACGCTATGAACGGCATCAACGCGGGCCGCACAGTGGGGCAATTTTGTGCAGAATTGACGAAGATAGGAACATTTTTTTTTTATAAACGCTGATAAGAAGAGGCGACAGGATGATGAGACTTGTGTTAAGACATCAGAAAATAACTTCCTTGACACTAGTGGAAGCTGTAAAGGACAAAAACTGCAGAAGAAGACACAGATTGGAATACGTACAACATATGATCTAGGACGTTGACCGAGACAGATATAAAATGTAGAGAGTCAGAGTGAAATGAGTGTCTATGCAAAACGTAAATACAAAACTCCGACTTACTGCGCAGAATGCAAAAATTCAGCAGCTAGCCTTTCCTACAATTGGATCCTCACATAATTCCTCCGTGCTCTCACCTTACGAAGAAGATGTAATATCAGACATACCGATTTCGTTTAGTAGTTGCAGAGTTTTTCTAGGCATTGTAGCCGCTTCTATTGAATGGCGTATGGAATGTAAGTGAAAAAAGTACCATATATTGGGACACAGTTAAAAAAGAACATCCAGCAGCTACAATGATGTATTTACAGCAATGCCCAGTAGAGCATTCATGATTGAAATGGAAGTAAGGTAACAATTGCTTCGCTTTTCAAACACAATAACATTAGCTGTTGTGCTATTTATGGAGCTGTTGTTCTCCATGAATCTGAGATAGAGAGAGAGAGTGAGAGGGAGAGAGAGAGAGAGAGAGAGAGAGAGAGAGAGAGAGAGAGAGAGGAGAAGAGAGGGAGAGTGGAGAAGAGAGGGAGAGTGGAGAAGAGAGGGAGAGTGGAGGAGAGAGGGAGAGTGGAGGAGAGAGGGAGAGTAGAGAAGAGAGGGAGAGAGAGAGAGAGAGAGAGAGAGAGAATGCAAGTGTGCGCATGCCAGTGGGGCTGGCGTGTTACCTGCACATGGACTACTTGTAACGACTCTGCTACATGTTAACATTTCTTTTTTTTTTCACCAGAGATATCCTACATAATGAAATATTGTTGAAGGCTACAAAGAACGGTGCCTTCGAATCTTTCACGCAGCCAACAAAGACATGATGGAGCGAGAGTCAATAAGATCACACAAGAAGTTTATCATTGGCGGTAAACCTGAGATACAAATTCAAACAAAAACAATTGTTATTATCTAAACCCTTATTCTGTTATATTTATTACAAAATAAGATTGAAATGTTTGATTTTAGCCAAGGAAAGTAGCCACTAAATATTTTTGCTTTTTAAACCACGCAACAAATGAGTGATGGCGTTTCTTGGTGGGGGCAGCTACTGGTGAAACAGGCAGGAAATTCGGTCCTTTCTGTGACAGGATTAGGCAGAGGGTTGCCGCACGCGGAGGCTCCCACCTGTGTGGGCGGGATACAGGACAGCTGGGAGGAAGGAAGGAAGGAAGGAAGGAAGGAAGGAAGGAATGAAGATCAGGGTTGCACACCAAGCACTTTGGCACTAGACAGATAAGGAAACAGCGTACACACTATACGTGTAGCGCAATGTCTCTCCATTGATATCAAGCACGCACCCCAACAGAAGTATTCCACAGCGTACTACAGAACGTAGTGTGTTGGTCGGGCATGTTACTTTCATCCGATGTATTCGTAGTGTTTATATGGCGTATTGTCTGTTGTAACACAGCAGCACATTACTGTAATTCTTTCCGCGTCCGCCACCGGATGTACAGCTCCGAATGGAGACCTACTATTCAACACGGAAGTTTGTACACACGATCTTCTGCTGAGCGCACGCAGATGGAAGCAGCACACAGGCAAGTAGTATCCACGGCGCCGTACACCATCTGCAAAGATGGTTATTGCCCTGTTTACATCGAGCCTGTCATGAAGACTAGTGCAAAGTCATGGTGATCAATGACAGTAGCGCTAGTAGCTCACAACTCCGAAGAGACGAGGTTTACGACTAATGTTTACAGGAACAAATGGTTCAAATGGCTCTGATCACTATGGGACTTAACTTCTAAGGTCATCAGTCCCCGAGAACTTATAACTACTTAAACCTAACTAACCTAAGGACATCACACACATCCATGCCCGAGGCAGGATTCGAACCTGCGACCGTAGCGGCCGCGCGGTTCCAGACTGTAGCGCCTTTAACCGCTTGGCCACCACGGCCGGCTACAGGAACATTTTTCTTCTCTTGTTGCGTACTACATCCTCTGTAAATATTGGAACTTTTTTGCGAACACACTGCCAAAGACAGTCTGATCAAACGTATTCTTCGTTTGGTTTCTTCAGACCGAACAAACGTAGCTTTTACTCATCTTGCTTAAATCTATCACTTCCGAAATATGCATTTGAACAAGTAGTACACCACGGAACCATAGATGTCTGAACTGCCTCATTTTAACGCGTGTAAGTGCTTGAATTTTCGCGCGGCGACCTGATTGGCTAACTTCAGTGCTAAATAGCTTGGAAACGGAGTAACGTATCGAACTTTTTTCTTAACAATTATTCCTCAGCAGTCTTCCCCGCAACTCATTTACGAGCTTTTTAGACAGTTTGTGGTCATCCTGTATGTAGATTTGACTTCTGCCAAGAAGTCGAAGGTCGCTTTTCAGCATTATTGGCCAAAGCATTGTGTTCAGATCTTACGTTACTGCGGAACAGCGGTGTGAATGTTGCAAATTTTACTTTGCAACGTGTCAGTTTCATTTGCTACGACCAAATATGAAGAAGAAATAGGGTGGCTGAATAGAGTGAAAGTGTAGACAGCTGCGGCCGAGCCTATTGCCAGGGGCAGAAATTATTTTGTGCAGCTTTTATGACGCCAGCTTAGGGGAACCAGAGAGAGCCAGCTGTCTACAGAGAATGCACTTTTCTATTGTCAATAACTTTTACCTTGACCATTTACATGTTGTAATACTGAATCTGATTGCATACCGTAACTAAAACGAAGCCCAATAACTGAAAACTTGTTGGTTGGGACCTGAAGGAATTTTTCGCATCCTGAAGGAGAAGGCAGGTTTTCTGACCGTTAACGTTTGGTGTCTTATAGAAGCGATTTAAACATCCCAAGCATTAGTAATCACTACATTCCGTATGACACAAGATACACATAGTCGCTGCAATTACGAACATTTTACTCCTGCTACATTAACCCATTTTGACTAGGAATCGTGAGTACTTTGTAGCGTTATTATACCAGGCTTTCTACAAAAAAAAAAAAAAATGGTTCAAATGGCTTTGAGTACTATGGGACTCAACTGCTGAGGTCATTAGTCCCCTAGAACTTAGAACTAGTTAAACCTAACTAACCTAAGGACATCACAAACATCCATGCCCGAGGCAGGATTCGAACCTGCGACCGTAGCGGTCTTGAGGTTCCAGACTGCAGCGCCTTTAACCGCACGGCCACTTCGGCCGGCGGCTTTCTACAGTACTATGGGCTAACACCTGACTTACCTGAACAAATGCCAATAGGGTGTGTACCATTAGGTGCATTGCAGACGGTCCTCGACATGAGAATAACGGAACACTGTGTTGTAATGCTCCCGGCAGAGCTATTGGGAAGTAAGGTAAAAGCAATAGTGACAGAGGGCATCAACAAATTTTTATATAGATACTTTTATATGGTGAGAAATACCTTATTTTAGGAAAGCTTTCTAAAGTGTTCTTCTGATGAAGTTCATAAGTGTTTTATAAAGGCTACAGGCCAAGTCTTGCTATGACATGAATCCTTTTGTAAACATTTACCCTCTAATATACGTTATGAAGCACCTGGCCAACTGTGTGTGTGGAATATTGTTTAAGCTTTAACCATTTTTGTCATGAATTTTTATTTTCGCTGCTAACAGCAAGTATCAAAAAGAGTCATCAGATTTGGCTCGCCTATATTTCTGAAAATGATAAACATAAACAATGAATTTTGTTTTTCGATGAACAGCAAACTCAAATTTTTTTCATACCTTTTCATAGGTGTTCAATATGCCCCTCTCGAGATGCACGGCATATGTCGATGCGGTATTCAAATTGTTCTCACACTGCAGCTGGTATGTCTTGAGCTGCAGCTTCCACAGCTGCTGTTATGTGATGTCTCAGTTCATTCATTGTTGTTGGTATCGGGGGCTCATAAACGGTGTATTTTATAAACCCCCACAAGAAATAATCACACACAGTCAGGTCCGGTGACGTTGAAGCCCAGTAATGTAAGAGTGAATCATTTGGTCCAGTGCGACGGATGCATCGTTCAGTAATTCTTTGATTTCAAAGTCCCGCACTTCCAGATGCCAGTGTAGCGGTACCCCAACTTGTTGGTAAATGAAGTCGTTCGAATCGGTCTCCAACTGTGGGAAAAGAAAGTTCTCAAGCATATCGAGATATGCGCTTCCTGTAATAGTTTTATCGCCAAAGAAAAATGGACCTTACGCCTTTTCCCGTGAAACTGTACATAACACATTACATTCTGGAGAGTCCCTCTCATCTTGTACAACTGCATATGGTTCACCTTTCCATTTAAATATTATTTTGCCTCGTCATTGAACACTAAGCGTGGAAGAAAACTGTCATTCTCCATCTTGCCAAGAACGAAATTATAGAACTCCACACCTTGTTGTTTGTCACCTTCACGAAGAGCTTCCAGTAGCTGGATTTCGTATGGTTTCACGTGCAAACGTCGACGGAACACGAGCCAGACGGACATCGGTGGGCATGTTGAATTGTCGAGCTGCACAGCAAACGGATTTCTGCAGACTCCTTGTGAAACTATGGCCGATGCGTTCAACGTCTGTGTCAGACACTCGGGGACCTGTTCCTCGAAATTGTTCAAACCATCGTTTAATGCTCTGTGCTGTAGGAGGATCCACACCATACCCAGTACGGAAGTCACGCTTAACAGTTATTACTGACCCGCACTAAGGAAATCGTACAACAGAAAACGCTTTCTGTGGTCGCGACACCGCTTTTACTAGAACTGAAGTGGGTGCACACTGCTGCTACCTAGCGGGACCCATGTAAAACTCGAGAGTTTGCTCTCTCCAACAGTACGTTGTTCACGCACAAATCCGTCCGCCCCCGGTAGCTGAGTGGTCTAGGGCTGCCGGCACGGTAGCTCAGCGTGTTCGGTCAGAGAGCCGGTTGGCCTCTGTAATAAAAAACTGAGTGGAAGGATCAACCACCAAACTTGAACATGATGTCTTGCGACGTCCGCAACGACCAAGCACAACGATCAATAACGAACAGAATGCAAAAAAAAAAAAAAAAAAAAAAAGCGACAGACTGTCAAGCCTAAGGACCGGTGTTCGATTCCCGGCTGGCTCGGAGATTTTCTCCGCTCAGGGACTGGCTGTTGTGTTGTCCTAATCATTATCATTTCATCTTCATCGACGCGCTAGTCGCCGAAGTGGCGTCAAATCGAAAGACTTGCACCAGGGGAGCGGTCTACCCGACTGGTTTCGTCGTCACAATATTATTTAAAAAAGAAATGCTCATATCTCAAATGGGTAGATCACATAACTAATGAGGAAGTATTGATTAGGATTGGGGAGAAGAGAAGTTTGTGGCACAACTTGACCAGAAGAAGGGATCGGTTGGTAGGACATGTTCTGAGGCATCAAGGGATCACCAATTTAATATTGGAGGGCAGCGTGGAGGGTAAAAATCGTAGGGGGAGACCAAGAGATGAATACACTAAGCAGATTCAGAAGGATGTAGGTTGCAGTAGGTACTGGGAGATGAAGAAGCTTGCACAGGATAGAGTATCATGGAGAGCTGCATCAAACCAGTTTCAGGATTGAAGACCACAACAACAACATATCTCAAATAACATAATAGTTATGATTTTCTCTAATCGGATGATACTTTTTGATACACTCTATATATTCCCCTTAACGTAACCATTTACACATTTTTTCTGCAAATCATTTACGTTTATTTATTTACAGCATGTTCCATTACAACGTTTGTATTACTACGTGTGTGTATGGAGTAATGTTTGTGTTGTATGATGATGATATAAGGAAGAGGGTGCCGGCCGGTGTGGCCGTGCGGTTAAAGGCGCTTCAATCTGGAACCGCGTGACCGCTACGGTCGCAGGTTCGAATCCTGGGCATCAACGCTGCCCCATCCGACGGATGGATCATCAACAGTGTCAGATGCCCTTACTTCAGGAGACACTGCGAAGAGGTTTGGCACTTAAATCACACCATTGGCGCGAAGTCTGATGATCAGGAACATTACACCACACCCCTCACCTCCCACTGCCGGTCAAATACTGACAGTGAAAATTTTTTCCACCCCTCAGATTCGAACCGGCTTACCCGCATATCGAACGCCACCGCACAAACATGCGTTAGCGACAGCGGCCGCGGAGGCGGATTAATCAGTGATGGCTAATTCCCTTCACGTAACGAGTTATATTGCCTATTATAACGCTGCTCTCTTAAACTGTAGTAAATTGGACAGATAGAGTGGCTTTTCGTAACTGGGTTAATTATCGTACGATCAGGTGTGAACGATACGGTCAGCTGTAAATGATGTATCAAGCTATTTGATCGACACTCCTACTACAGAGAAGGAAATTGAGTGTAATAATTGAAGTATCTCTTGTATTCGGTAATTAAAAAAAAACTATTACATCGTATTTTGCAAAATAATGGTTTTGTTGTATCTTTATGTTCATTTTCAAGATCGCCTTTTAAATAGTGTCAAATTTCCTTCCTTAATCGTTCTGGGAACCAAATAAAATTTTGAAAGCATTATACCTTTTATGGCCTATCCCGATCGTTTGTTGCTCCATGCACTACTAACATTTCAAAAACAAGTTTTCTGTATTTTGACCTCGTACATCGATTGCTTGAAAATATTTTTAGAGGGCGTGTCAAACAATAAGCTGAGCAGTGTTTCGAAGTGGGCTTGGTAAGATAAGCGCATGGAAGCTACCCGTCACAAAATCTGTTACTTCGTTGCGAATAAGAGATGGGTCTTTCGGTGAGTCTTAGTAATGTTGGAAATAATTCCTAAAGCGGAAACCCAAAGCGAAAACTTTAGTGACATGATGAAACATAACTGAACAGTTTGATGTGAAAAGCGACGGATAATTTCAAATAGTTCTATGTTGTAGTCGGACGCATTATATTACGTGAGGACCAAAAATTATTACAAGAAAATTTAATTTCGGATTCACAAAGAACCTTCATCTGATGCAATCAATTAAACTGCTGCAATCTGAACGATATGCCGAAAAGCTTTGTTCGGAGATAAATGGGTAGGAAGACCCTAATCAATATTTGCGATGGTGCTTCATAGGTCCTTGTGGTTGAAATGGTTCAAATGGCTCTGAGCACTATGGGACTCAACTGCTGAGGTCATTAGTCCCCTAGAACTTAGAACTAGTTAAACCTAACTAACCTAAGGACATCACAAACATCCATGCCCGAGGCAGGATTCGAACCTGCGACCGTAGCGGTCTTGCGGTTCCAGGCTGCAGCGCCTTTAACCTCACGGCCACTTCGGCCGGCTAGGTCCTTGTGTTCAGCTCCGTTTGTGTGTAATTCTTGACAAATTGGTCGATCACGATGAGTAGATGTATTTAATTAATTCATTTTGTCCAATAAGGACCTCCAGATCACATTCAAACACCTGGCAAAGAGTTTATTGAACCACCTTCAGAATAATTCTCTATTATTCGAGTCTATAAGAGCGCGAGTAAAAAATGAAAACCTATGTCTTTCCGTGCGAGCTCTGGTTTCCCTTTTTTATAATGATGATCATTGCTCTCTATTTAAATCGGCGTCAACGAATTATTTTCGCATTCGGAGGATACCTAGATTTAAATTTCATGAAAATGGTTCAAATAGCGCTGAGCACTATGTGACTTAACATCTAAGGTCATCAGTTCCCTAGAACTTAGAACTATTTAAACCTAACTAACCTAAGGACATAACACACATCCATGCCTGAGGCAGGATTCGAACCTGCGACCGTAGCGGTTGCGCGGTTCCAGACTGTAGCGCGTAGAACCGCTCGGCCACCCCGGCCGGCATTTCATGAAAAGATATCGTCGCAACTACAGATGCCTTTTTTAATGATGCCCACCCCTATTTCTCGATAGTACAAAACGTGCTACCCTTCTTTGAACTTTCTCGATGCACTCCGTCAATTGTATCTTGGAGGGATCCCGCCCTGTGCGGCAGTACGCCAAAAGACGACGTTCATGCATAGTGTAGACGGTCTCTATAGCAGATCTGCTGCATCTACTAAGTATTCTGCCATTAAAAAACGCAGTCTTTGATTCTCATTCCCCAGAAAATTTTCCATTCGTTTCTTCCAATTTAAGTTGTTCGTAACAGCAATTCATAGGTGTTTAGTTGAATTTACGGCCTTTAGATTTCATTGATTTATCGTGTAACCGAAGTTTAACGGATTTCTTTTAGTACTCAATGCGAATTCCTCACAGCTTTCATTATGTAGAGGCAGTTGACAATTTTCGAACCATACGTACATCTAAACTGTTTTTCAATTTGTTTTGATTTTCTGGTGACTTAACTAGACGATAAACGACATTATCATTTGCAGACAACCTGAGATGGCTAAGCCGATTGTCTCCTAAATCGTTTACTTAGATAAGAGACAGCAGAGAGTCTATAACACTATCGTGTTACTGCATGATTTTCCATCAGTTGCTAAGAAATGTGACCTGTCTGACAGGAAATCATGAATTCAGTCGCATAACTGTGGCAATATTCCATAAGCACGCAATTTGATTACAAACCGCTTGTGAAGTCCGGTGTCAAAATGTTTCTGGAAATCTAAATACATGGAATCAATCTGAAATCCCTTGTCGATGGCACTCAAATTCACTAGCGGAAACGATAGCCTTTATTTACAGTAAGTAAGTGCGGACAATCGTGTGTTGTCTATTGTTCTAATTATTCTCATATTGCCAAAAAATTCAAGCTACTCTTTGATTTAGAAAATTAACATATGCAAAAACACTCAGTGAATTGCTGCACTCTGGAAGTTCAGGTATACTGCAAGCACTACGAGAATGATTAAACTGAACTTGATGTGGAAAGAACTCCAGTTTTGTTCCCAGTATCACAAGGATTATTTTATGCTGCTGGCTACAGATTAACGAGCTATTTCTTCATGGGTGCTGATAGCTACTGGCTTGATTTGCAGCAACTCGAAAGAATAAGCTTAAGGAACATCTATCAAATATCTAGGATGTGACATCACTTACGAATATAACAGTGACATGGACCAAAAATTAAATAACTTTACTCCCATACGTGGAACAAACGCAAAAGTTTCAAAATAAGGCCAGTTTTATAAAACTTACGTATGGAAGTGAAGCTTCGGCTACAACAAGACACCAAGAAAGTAGAATGCCCAAGAAAGTAGAATGCAGGCTACAGAAATGAGATCCCTAAGAAGAGTAGATGGATGTACAAGGGAAGATCGAAAAAGAATGAAGATATAAGAAAGTCTTTAGAAATATATAACCTTAACTCAAAAATATAGGAAAATAGGAGTAAATGGGAGGAACATGTAAATCCTATGGGTGAAGAAAGATTGTCAGTAAAGGCTCTAAATTACGAATGCACTGGAAGAAGAAATGTGGGAAAACTACAGAAGAGATGGGTACTGTAAAAGGCAATTTGCCTAATACATGAAGTGAAGAACAAGAACAAGAAGAAGAAGAGCTATTAAAAAGTTGTAATTCACTCCACCTGCAGGGATCTCAGAAGGAGTTTATGGACATTTCGTAACTCTTGCCGTCCGGTCACAAAATTGAGATTCACTTTGTTGTGATTATCCTGTTACAATGTGCAGGACTGATAATTGTAAACAAACAAAAAGTTGTAGTAAATGTTACAGTAATAAGTCCTTATGACGGCTGGCACAGTTGTTTCAGATAGAGATAGAGCTTCATGTTCCTAGGACCAACATCCTCATTTCAGATCAGGTTAGAACTTCATGTTATTAGGACCAACACCTTCACGAGACAAATTTAGCGACAGCTGGACGATGCGTCAGGAATATCATGCGGTTCGTTAACCTTGGTCACACGTCTTTAGTTCCGTGAATGAACGGCCGTCATACGACTGACAGAGAAATTCCGATCGTCTTACTTCGTCTCCATCGTGTCTGTTTCAGCAGGAAACTTCGTAATACTGAACGAAAAAAGAAGTGTTCACTTTAAATTATCGGTACTATCACTTACTGCAATATTTGGCGATGCTCAGACTTTGACTCTACAAGAAATATTAATAACATCCCACCCAATGAAAGAAATATTACAAAAATTAAATTATTAATTAATACATCACAGAATAACTAAATGGACACATGACACAACAAAAGAAAGAAAGGGAAACTGTAAGTCTCCAGTTTGATCATCAACTGAACTCGGAACACTATGTCATACCCAATTAGTTCCATTGTACTCAAAACTACATACATGCGTCAACATACAGATGTATCGTATGCACTTGAGATGTAAGACAACAATCATTCCTTTACGGCAGCCATGTTGTATACTCTTCTCTGAACTAATTGTTCACTCTAGGAAGACTCACGCCACAGTAGTTGACTGACCAGCAGCTTAGAACAGTTTAGGACGATGCTGATAGGTATTTCGGGGCCGCCAGCCTTCTTATACACTACTAGCCATAAAAAATTGCTACACCAAGAAAAAATGTAGATGATAAACGGGTATTCATTGGACAAATATATTATACTAGAACTGACATGTTATTACATTTTCACGCAATTTGGATGCATAGATCCTGAGAAATCAGTACCCAGAACAACCACCTCTGGCCATAATAACGGCCTTGATACGCCTGGGCACTGAGTCAAACAGAGCTTGGATGGCGTGTACAGGTACAGCGACCCATGCAGCTTCAACACGATACCACAGTTCATCAAGAGTAGTGACTGGCGTACTGTGACGAGCCAGTAGCTCGGTCACCATTCACCAGACGTTTTCAATTGTTGAGAGATCTGGAGAATGTGCTGGACAAGGCAGCAGTCGAATATTTTCTGTATCCAGAAAGGCCCGTACAGGACCTGCAACATGCGGTCGTGCATTATCCTGCTGAAATGTAGGGTTTCGCAGGGATCGAATGAAGGGTGGAGCTACGGGTCGTAACACATCTGAAATGTAACGTCCACTGTTCAAAGTGCCGTCAATGCGAACAAGAGGTAATCAATGGCACCCCATATCATCACGCCGGGTGATACACCAGTGTGGCGATGACAAATACACGATTGCAATGTGCGTTCACCGTGATGTCGCCAAACACGGATGTGACCATCATGATGCTGTATACAGAACCTGGATTAATCCGAAAAAATGTTTTGCCATTCGTGCACCCAGGTTCGTCGTTGAGTACACCATCGCAGGCGCTCCTGTCTGTGATGCAGCGTCAAGGGTAACCGCAGCCATGGTCTCCGAGCTGATAGTCCATGCTGCTGCAAACGTCGTCAAACTGTTCGTGCATATGGTTGTTGTCTTGCAAACGTCCCCATCTGTTGATTCAGGGATTGAGACGTGGCTGCACGATCCGTTATAGTCATGCGGATAAGATGCCTGTCATCTCGACTGCAAGTGATAGGGCGAGGCCGTTGGGATCCAGCACGGCGTTCCTTATTACCCACCTGAACCCACCGATTCCATATTCTGCTAACAGTCATTGGATCTCGACCAATGCGAACAGCAATGTTGCGATACGATAAACCACAATCGCGATAGGCTACAATCCGACCTTTATTAAAGTCGGAAACGTGATAGTACGCATTTCTCCTCCTTACACGAGGCAACACAACGTTTCACCAGGCAACGCCGATCAAATGCTGTTTGTGTATGTGTGTATGAGAAATCGCTTGGAAACTTCCCTCATGTCAGCACGTTATAGGCGTCGCCACCGGCTCCAGCCTAGTGTGAATGCTCTGAAAAGCTAAGCATTTGCATATCACAGCATCTTCATTCTGTCGGTTAAATTTCGCGTCTGTATCACGTCATCTTCGTGGTGTTGCAATTTTAATGGGCAGTAGTGTATACAGTTAGCAGACGACAATGTGTTCGTCGCTTCTAGGTACTATTAAAGAAAAGCTGAAGTAGCAAACGCATTTGGAAATCACGTAAATGATATTTGTAATTGAATCTGAATTACAGTTGTTGATAATATGTTCGATGACGATAGTATTCGCCCTGCGGTTGGTAGGGACCGGAAACAAGACCAAGTCATACAAATTCCACTGAAACAGCATCCCCGTCAGACACAGCGCCTTACATTCTCTTAGAGTGAACAGTGCTCGTTTCTCATTGTCGAGTCCCTTATACTCGGTCTGCGCTGCGAGAGATACCCGTGAGAATTTGTGACACTCTGTAGCAAAATGGATTGTGCTGCACACAAGGAAAACTGTCCGGTGAACAAAGTGATCTGTCACGCGTTATCTGGCGACAAGCACGGGACTGCCACAGCGTGTCTGACCCATCATTTATTCTCAGGACACGGGTTACCGCATAAGAGGAGAGCCGACTGACTCGAGGTTTAGAACAAAAAACGCCCGTTCATAAAGTTGTAAAAGAACTGTCATGGAAACCAACAATGTGTAAATGTGAACATCTCTCTCCTTTTTCAAACCATGTGCATAAGTTTTAAAGTAACCTCTTTTCTAGTAACTAACAATGGTGTCCGACGATTAGTTCAGAAAATATGCTTTAGGATTCCTTGTCAGTTAATCTCTTAGGCCTACTAAAGCAATGATCAGTTTCATTGCTTCTCTGGTGGTTCTACTTTACAGTATCTCTGCTAATAATATACCTAGGACGAAGCAGAATCTGTGAAAGCTCTGTAGCGTTCTGTGTGAAAATAATGGTCTGTTCAATCAAGTCTCGTACGAGTTAGCTCAGTCATTAGTCTCCTCTATTAACCAATTGTAACAAAACACACGTTTCTGAATTCATTTGGCACAATGGAATGCCCTTCATAATGTTGTGAAACAACTGTCAAGGAAACCAAGAAAATAAAAGTGTGACACTGACTCCAGCCCTGAAGGTGTCACAATTTACGCACGAGTTTTAACTTGACCCACAGTCAATGCTGTTAGCTTCTTTGAAATGGTCGGCCAGACGTCACGAAACTCGCTTTCAGGCTTCCTGAAAACATTTTGTCCACAAAGTGTGGTGCTGCTTTACGTCATGATATTTTTCATACACTCACTGGCTGTTTCATCTTTGGTTCAATGGTTGAGCGAAGTCCATTATCCTTCCTTTCCCGGAATTGTCGACTACTCTGTCGAAAGCCGGAAGGACCGAGACCCACTCAGGTAAATGGGCGCGGCTGCTCCCTTTCTCTTCTCAATCGTCCTGCGGCACGTCTCCCCAGAACGGTTGCGGAAATCGTTGCCAACGCAGCAGCCGCTTAGAGAAGACGCACTTTTGCTGCCGATTTCTTTTATCTGTCTCCTGTAATAAAAAAAAGTAGTATTTTGTTAATTTTTTGAAGAACCGGAGAATATCAAAAATTGTTAATGTATTCGCACTGAGTACTGTTTTATTTTTATTTTCAAGTCATCAACAACAAAAACGGTAAGTAATAGTTAGCAAGTACATCATTTTCGTATTGAATGGATGATGGGAAGAAATGTGTATCACATGGAAATTTGTGGTAAGTTCTATAGAACCAACCTGCTGAGGTCATCGGTCCCTAGCCTTACTCACTACTTACTCTAACCTAAACTAACTTACGCTAAGGACAACACACACACCTGTGCCCGAGGGAGCTGCGCGAACCTTTACAAGAAGCCTAAGACCGGGCGGCTACCCCGCGCGACAAATGTGTATCAGTTCCGTGCCCATCAGACATGTTCTTTGAAATTTAGGCTTTCAGGCATACTCTATTTTGGGCTCTCCGTTATTTCTAAACTACATTAACGATCTTCCGTTTCCACTTTCCAAGATTTTTCTCTTGTTACCAAAGAATAAAAATGGTATGTCCTCTTTCTTAAACAGCAGCTAATATAGTATTTCAAAACATCGACAGGTGGTGAAAGAAAATCATTTATCATTAAAGTTTTAGAAGCTTTAATATCCAAAATGTAGTACTTCTCGTAGAGCGAGAGAACCTGCAGCTATACTCGGTTCAAATAACCTAGTACATTTTTCAGTTAGTGTTCAGTTTTTTGACGACAGATAGATCAAAACATTAAGTAAAGAATGGGCTCAATCTACATCAACATCTACAAGGATACACCGCAAATCACATTTAAGTATCTGGCAGAGGGTTCATCGAACCACTTTCATAATTCTCTATTATTCCAATCTCGTATAGCGGGCGGAAAGAACGAACACCTATATCTTTCCGTAAGAGCACTGATTTCCCGCTACGGTCGCAGGTTCGAATCCTGCCTCGGGCATGGATGTGTGTGATGCCCCTAGGTTAGTTAGGTTTAAGTAGTTCTAAGTTCTAGGCGACTGATGACCTCAGCAGTTAAGTCGCATAGTGCTCAGAGCCATTTGAACCTGATTTCCCTTATTTTATCGTGGTGATCGTTTCTCCATATGAAGGTCGGTGTCAACAAAATATTTTCACATTCAGAGGAGAAAGTTGGTGATTGGAATTCCGTGAGAATATTCCGTCTCAACGAAAAAACGCCTTTCCTTTAATGATGTCCAGCCCAAATCCTGTATCATTTCTGTGTCACTCTCACATATTTCGCGGCAATACAAAACGTGCTGCCCTTCTGTGAAGTTTTTTGATGTACTCCGTCAGTCCTATCTGGTAAGGATCCCACATCGCGCAGCAGTAACCTAAAAGAGGACGGACAAGCGTAGTGAAGGCAGTCTCCTTAGTAGATCTGTTACATTTTCTAAGTGTCCTGCCAATAAAACGCAGTCGCAGTCTTTGGTTAGCCTCCCCCACAACATTTTCTATGTGTTCCTTCCAATTTCAGTTGTTCGTAACTGAAATAACTAGGTATTTAGTTGAATTTACGGCTTTTAGATTAGACTGATTTATTATGTAACCCAAGTTTGACGCATTCCTTTTAGCACTCATGTGGATGACCTCATACGTTTCGTTATTTAGGGTCAACTGCCAATTTTCACTCCATTCAGATATATTTTCTAAATAGTTTTGCAATTTGTTTTGATCTTCTGATGACTTTATTAGTCGATAAACGACAGCATCATCAGCAAACAACCTAAGACGGCTGATCAGATTGTCTCCGAAATCGTTTATATAGATAAGGAACAGCAAAGAGCCTATAACACTACCTTGGGGAACGCCAGAATTCACTTCTGTTTTACTCGATAACTTTTCGTCAGTTACTACAACCTGTGACCTTTCTGACAGGAAATCGCAAATCCAGTCACATAACTGATACGATATTCCATAAGCACCCAGTTTCACTATAAGCCGTTTGTGTGGTACAGCGTCAAAAGCCTTCTAGGAATCCAGAAACACGGAATCGATCTAAACTTGTTTAGTTACATATGCACTACATACGAATGTCAGTGTTAGTGACTTGAAAATTAAGCAGTTTGTGTATTCTGCGTATTACCATCCACTATGTCCGCCCCCGGTAGCTGAGTGGTCAGCGCGACAGAATGTCAATCCTAAGGGCCCGGGTTCGATTCCCAGCTGGTTCGCAGATTTTCTCCGCTCAGGGACTGGGTGTTGTGTTGTCCTCAACGCGCAAGTCACCGAAGTGGCGTTAAATCGAAAGACTTGCACACCGGTAACGGCCTACCCGACGGAAGGCCCTAATCACACAACCATCCACAATTGATTTATGGGATCAATTACTGGGAACAGTCGAGTCACGCAGATAACGTCTTATAAAAACGTAATTACCATGGTTGTCTATTTGTTCGATGCGTAAACCAACCCGTCGAAAGACGCATAAAAGAAATCACGATCAGCTTCGGGAGCCAGTTAACAACAGTCTCCTCTGTTCCGATCTGCCATAGGCCTTTTAATTGGCCCAGAGATGAAAATCGATTAATAGAAGATCCAAACTGTATGGCGGGCGTTCAAGTACGGTACATCAGAAACTTTGGACCAAATCACACACAGCCGAAGTCATATACCATTTGAAGCTAACCCGATTGTTTTCTCCCAGTCGCCCTTTGCAACGGCTCCAGATCTGATCGATAAATGGCAGCATTCACGGTCAAGTGTAGGAAAGTCGACCACTTGCTTGGCTCAAATGGCTATAAGCATATCATTCTTCGAAGATATTGTGGTTTTTAACTTGTTACCGGGAAAAAGGGAGGTGGAGGGGGGTGGGGTAGGCGAGAACTGAGGAACACGGGGAACGACTCCATGATATTGACACCTTCCTCGTCTCAGGTCACATATGATGTCTCGTGTGACGATACGAATGGAGCACCCTCAGCCATACTCGAAGAATAGTTTGTAATCGTTCTGCTTAGTTCGGCTGAATTAATTTGAAGATGATTACGTGTACGTGATATAACGATGACGCATCAGTTCAAAAGTACTTTAATCAAAGGGTACAACTGATCTCTTGTACAGGAATTTATCACGTTGTCTTAGCAAGAAAGTAATTGAAAAATGCGGTATGAAAGTTAAATAAAGATTGGTTAGGTAGAAATATGGTTGATTAATTTTGTATTCCAGTGAACTATTGATAAAATTATAAAATAATATGGTGACAAGTTCTCAAGCGAAACTTTGAATTGGCACTAATTAGCGTTATTACTCTCGGAGTCACGCTATAATTATTTGTACTCGCGCCGATGACGTCAGTTGCTACTCAAGTGGATACAAATTGTGTACTTAGAGGATAATAAAACTGATTTTAGTTAGATTTCTGAAACATAAATTTAGGATCACTTAATATAATGACTGAAAGTATAATATGCAAATGAATAACGGTTGCATGTGACACTATAATCACAATACTGCGCGATCTCACTGTGACTATTACTGTCATTTATAATAATAGACAAATATCTTCAAAGTCATTCATTGAATTATTAATATCTTAAAAAACCAATAAAACGCTGCTACAGTACCGGAATACGATAACCAAGACATAGATACATGCACCAGACAGCAAAATATTATTTTATTTATTATTCATTTATAAACTTTAGCTTTGAGCAGCAACATTGCTGCCCATCGCGTGATTGAATACGGCCTGATGATAGTGAGAGCACGTGACGCGTCAAGACTGTATGTAAGCGGAGCAGAGGCGAATTAGGAATCATTCTAGCGACGATATGGGCCGAAAATGTGGTAATCCTCGGATAAAAGAGACTTTCGCAAAGGACAGATTGTTATGGCCCGCCCGGCGCCTAGGAACAAGCGTTCCGAAAACGGTGAAACTGGTCGGCTGTCGGCGTGTTACTTTCGTGTGCACGCATGGAAAGTGATTCAAGACGGTGAGACAAAGGCTAGGCTACAAGGTGTTCGAAGTCCACGCCTCATTACAGAACACGGCAGACTTACCCGGTTTGTAAAGCAGGAGAGGCAGTGATCTGTGGCAGATCCTACTACAGCGTGAAGTTCTGGGGTAGGCTCAACTGCTTCGCAGTACACTGTTTAGAGCATACAACTGAACGTAATGCTCCGCAGCAGACGATCCCTAAAAGTTCCGAAGAAGACAGTACGGTGACACTGCTCACAGGTTCGAACACACGGGACTGTAGATGAGCGGATACGTGTCGATTGTTGGAGGAATCACGTTTTTTATTACAACACGTTGATTGTGCTCAGGTGCGCCGTAATCCAGGCGAGAAGCTGATGGAAACGTGCATCACGCCGTTGGTGAGGGCAGTAGTATGCTGTAAGGGACAGTCAAGTGGGCTTCCCTGGATCTCTGGTAATAATCGAAAGCGGCATGGCAGCTGAGGACTTCATCAACCGTATTGTGGTCCACCTACATGGCTTCATACTATTACGCACCGAGATAGTATGGGAACAGGAGAGCAAAACATATTCTAAGTCTCCACAACCCAGCATTACTTCAGCTCAGAACTGAGCCTACACAAGCCAGCTGCAAGCCGTAAATATTTCGACATGATAGTCGAACATCAAGAGTGCGAAATCGACACTTCTGTGTGAGAATGCTGGCGAGCTCAGCGTAAAAGCGTGAGACAAGCACACACTGAACTGCCTTCGCCTACGGTACTAAAACAAACCTGTTAAGCAAATGTAGCAGGACTAGAGACTGCTGACCACTCACAATAAAGTGGACCGATTCAGTCATTACTAATGACGTCTCACAGCAAAGCCTCCCCTCAGTTCAGTATAAGTATATGAATACCCCAACCATGTAGTTTAGAGCCAGTCCATCTGTAGGATCGATGGCATCCATGTCGTTTGCACTCCATTCCCTGATTATTATACTGTAGTGTAACATCTTGTGCAAGGTTGTTCCAACATCGTCACGCTGGCGTAATGACGGCAGTTCAATAAAAAATGGTTCAAATGGCTCTGAGCACTATGAGACTTAACATCTATGGTCATCAGTCCCCTAGAACTTAGAACTACTTAAACCTAACTAACCTAAGGACATCACACAACACCCAGCCATCACGAGGCAGAGAAAATCCCTGACCCCGCCGGGAATCGAACCCGGGAACCCGGGCGTGGGAAGCGAGAACGCTACCGCACGACCACGAGATGCGGGCGGCAGTTCAATAACCACAGATAACACCGGAGTCCAGGATGGAATGATGGGTAGTCCTTGGATGCACCAACATCGTTCCAGATCAGACCCTGAGCTGCTCTGATACTTCCTCATCGTACATACCTAATTGGTGAGCCAGGATTAGCATCAAGACATCAGACGTCATAGCAGCCAATATCATGGTCTATTTGATGGGCAATCCTGGCAGAGACCAACGAGGGCCAGATGACTCTTAAGGTGGAGTGTGAATCAGTGACAGTGGCACCGCGGTCATGTCTCCTTCATAGTAGACCTGTTACATGGGAAGCGCCCACGGATCAGTGTGCAGACAACCTGCCAGATCACGAGTCGCCTGCCTGTGATACAGGCTGGAAGCAGCGACCTCCGGCAGCCTTGAGGGCGCCTCTGATCACAGTAGATTCCATTACAGCCATCGCTTAGGCCACAGCTAAAAGATGTGTATTGAACAATAAATTGAGAAATAACTAATATTGTATTATTAGCGTCAAATGAAGCCCCATAGGTTCTTAGTTATCATCCTGACAAAAAAGTAAGAGTTTCCAGCCCAAGAGAGGGTGGTTCCTATAATATTTATTCCTTGACAGCACTATCATCTTCCAGCAAGATAACTGTCCACGTCACAAGATAGGTGTTGTGAAGAGCATTACAGTGTATTCACGTTGGTGCCGTAGCATCAAATTCGCCTGATTTGAACCCAGTGTAACACATCTTGGATGAAGAGGTTGAAAAAATCAGCCAACCAGCTGCAACCAGATGTTTATTTAGCCCGTGACCTAGGTTTCGATGTTTATAAAAATATCTTCGTCCGAAAGAGTGGCACGATATTTTTAGAAATATCGAAACCTAGGTCACGGGATAATTAAAGCTGTGGTTGCAACTGGTTGGCTGCTTTTTTTAACCTCTTCAAATTTATAGAGTTGCTGCATCGCAGCCATGTTTAAGATTTTGACATCTGGTATGCTGTCGGGCGCCAGTTCTGAATCGCTGCTGCATTGCTTCCAAAGGTGGATCAATATGCTATTAAGCAGGTGGCGATAATGCTTAGGCCCATCAGTGTATAATTACAATAACCACAAAAATTAATCTGTATAATTCAATAAAAAAGAAATTGTTCGAATTTTACAGCTTGTATTTTTTTCAGCTGTGCTTGTAACGTTAATTTATAACGCCAGTTACTATTACTATTATTCAAAATTGTGTCTTGAGCAAATTCTTTCTAACTGAGGAAAATTTTAGTTTTATTTTTTGGCCTCATAACTGAATTTCATCAATTACTTTAACAGTAATTCATAGGTTGACACTCAGAATACAGGACAGATTGTTTAGGTCATTTTCCAGGTAATAATGACGTGGGAAAATTATCGCTACTGTCCACATTTACATTTCATACAAAAATTATATTTTTCGATACAGGTCATCAAAAATATTGACAAGCCTCTTACGCAGCTAAAAGTCTAGTGATTTCTTCATTAGGTTTTATTGCAGCAACTTGAGGTAGTAGCTCTTCGACTACGATATTCCATCCTTCTGCCATTTGATGTTCGCTTGCCTGTACTAAGGTTACTTCTACTTCCAGTGGCCAAGTGGCGGCTGCTACTCGCGAGTACTCTTGCTCCGAGACATCCTTGCGTCTCTTTAGTAGCAGCCAATATATGGCGGCCCTCGTCTCCCGCAGGGCAATTCTCAACCGCAAGAACTCGCTGCTCTCGTCTCCGCGGCGCCGCAGCTTCGAACTTTTGCGTCCTCTCTCTCTCTCTCTCTCTCTGTCTCTTGCAATTCTGCCACTATTTTCCTCGCCGGCAACCATTCGACTTCTCCTCCAATGATATTTCTGTACAGTCGAAAGATTCTGCTTGTGCTATCTTCAAATGAGATGAACTCGACCGATTTTGGACTTTAGACTTAAACATTTCCGAAACCAATAATATCAATACACAGGTTTCTCTTTCAGAGCATGGGTATAGTGCTTCGTGATTCGTAGTAACATCTTTGGTCTTTAGCAACTCTAACAGAGCGTGGAGAGTGAAACTAGAAAAAGGAAACTGTTTCAGTCAACTTCACCTCGTGCGATAATTGTGCGTTATGTATGACGCTAGGGTATCTTAAATTGTTCTGAAACATTAAGAATAATTGTAAAATAAATCTTCCTAGTAATTAAACTTTAATACTAATTTCAGAGTAACAAAAAATGAAAGGCTAAGAACAAAAAATGTTTTCACAAATTTTCTCTATGAAATTGCGAACAAACACACATTCATCTTACTTAGCACTAAAAGCTCTCTGATGACCATGGATTTTACCACGACGATTATGAATCCTGTTTATCAGGGTTCCTTTGGGAATCTCATACAGTCAGATAGCCTGATTATTATTTATTTTGCTGTTTAAAATTTCTTGGGGCCACAGTTCTAAAATATCCAGGCTATATTTCTTCAGTTAACGCGACCTACGTTTGTACACACGCGGCGTTTTCACACTGCCTGATGTTACGATCGTAACTGTATAATGCAATAAACAGAACTGCGACCTGCCTGCAAAATTCATAACTTAGCACACAGACACTTGCAACAATGATTTTCTCACACCACCATTACATTGTTACAGACTATCATTGCCGCATCTTCTGTGTCCCGTTGTTGCTGCGTTCATTAGGTCATATTCTTGCCGTTCTCAATAATGTTTGTTCACAAAGGAACCGCTTGAGAAAAGACGGTGGACTTCAACCCGATTCCACCAAAAATTTACAACGTTTATTTGTCTGTAAATAGGTAAATATAATAGAATAACTTTTGTTATAACTGTAGTTGTCGTTGTGAAGTGTCAATGCGTGACATAGACATAAGACGTAGAAATATGAGTTCTTTTATGCCATTTACACGAATAAAGGTTTTAGCTCACTGCAAAAGTTGAAAAAGTCAATCCTTCTAAAAACGATTAATATTGAGTTTCGGAATAGTGTACATTTAGCCGTAGCCACGAATTTAGGACTTTCTAACACTAAGTAAAATAAAAGAACTTTCTGCACCAATGTGTGGTTTTTTTTTAACATAAAATGTTTCTGGAGCTTTACGGTCCACTTTACCCCAGTGGTCAACTTCAGCTCATTTCACCGTATTACTCAAACTGGTTCATGACTAATATAAAACTAAGGCCTGGACATTACCGTTTGTCTACTACATAATTTTTCTAAATGGAGCTCTTATTTCACAAAATATAGCGTTTATAAACATGTATTTAACTTGTATGTATTTTACAGTCATTATACATTATTCATATTTACGTCATAATGAATAAGAAACATAGTTCCATAAGTGAAAGTAAGGGAAGAAATTTTATTTCATTAGCGGTGACTATGTGCTGTCACAAGTAAACGCCACAGCCAACGAGAACGGGCCTTCCGTTAGCGCAATTCGTTGTGCATGATATGCACTACACCGCTAACAGCGGTGCAGTCTGATTGACAGGAATGCAACGACCGGTTTGAATCAGCCCTTGGACACACCACATGTTGACCTCTGAGACAGACATGTCATAATGAATAAGAAACATAGTTCCATAAGTGAAAGTAAGGGAAGAAATTTTATTTCATTAGCGGTGACTATGTGCTGTCACAAGTAAACGCCACAGCCAACGAGAACGGGCCTTCCGTTAGCGCAATTCGTTGTGCATGATATGCACTACACCGCTAACAGCGGTGCAATCTGATTGACAGGAATGCAACGACCGGTTTGATTCAGCCCTTGGACACACCACATGTTGACCTCTGAGACAGACATGTCATAATGAATAAGAAACATAGTTCCATAAGTGAAAGTAAGGGAAGAAATTTTATTTCATTAGCGGTGACTATGTGCTGTCACAAGTAAACGCCACAGCCAACGAGAACGGGCCTTCCGTTAGCGCAATTCGTTGTGCATGATATGCACTACACCACTAACAGCGGTGCAATCTGATTGACAGGAATGCAACGACCGGTTTGAATCAGCCCTTGGACACACCACATGTTGTCCTCTGAGACAGACATGCTTGACCCCGTGTCCTTCGTTGGTATCACATGTCCGTTTTGACTTAAATCCGTGGCATCAAAAGGTTATCTGTTTTCGTTACGTTACACTTGGTCTCTGAACGTCTTTTAGTTCACGATGAACTGCAGTTGTATTCTTTTAACGTATAAACCTTACTACACTTCGCACTGCAATCGCCTTCACCTTGAAAAATAGTTTCGGAGCACTGTGGCATAGATACCTTCACTACGGGCGGCTTTTGAAAGGTATTGTCGTCTGTTCTGTCTAGAGACGGAATTTATTTCACACGGAGTATTTGAACACCAATGAGATTCATCTACTAAACTGTCCAGGACAGTATATGCTTCCTCGACATGTATAATTTCGTAAAAAAATCAGGTCTTCTAAACAGAATGTGTAGTCATCGTCTACGGCACGTTAATCGAGGCACTTCGTCACTGTGTGTTCAGGTGTCAGATTTCTCCATTACTTTATCTGCTGTGAATCGTGTATGTGTCAGTGTCCTGTTTGTTTGCGAATCATCCCTTTGAAAGAAATTTGATGATTCCTATTCGAATGTTGCCATAGTTTTCGGTGACAGTAGTGCTCTCCTTCCAATGTCGATACTATACCAGGAACTTTGCAATTCTAAATCAGTCTCTTAGCTCTTTTCTGTTAGCCATCACTTTAAACGCTTTGTTAAAGTGGGTTGCTCGTGTAATTTTAGTTGTTTGTAGTGACTCAGTTTCGACAGTTCATGGACTGCTTGCTCGAGCTAGGAAATCAGTAACGGTTCCTTACAGCAACGTGGGAAAGGGTATTTGAAAGGAACTGAGATACATGCTAGGTAAAATAGTTGTGGTTCCTGAGTTTCATCAACAAACGCGGTTGAAGAAGAGTCCTCAATATTTACGTTTTACCCTGGGGATCTGCAAACCTGCTTTGTGGAAGAAGGTGCCCCGTCTTGTTTGTGAATTTCACTCATTGTGCATTGCGAGGTACATTAAATTCAAAAGACTTCTCTAACGATCTCTATATGCTATTAATCACGATATAATTTTGGTATTCTCGTATAGCCAACAGAGACAGTGAACCAGCGTTCGTAACTCAACATTGTGTACAACATAGTTTGTGCTACACTACACAAATCACCATGATGAACACTATGCTTATGTTCGACAAGTGACACGCCTGCTCTAATCTAACATTGCGTCTCCATAAACGTCGTTGTTGCGCACACTGGCGTGCGGGTTGGCTGTTAACAATTGGCTATTAACGGAGCATTTTTTGGCAGTGACTTATATACATAAAATCTAAAGAACGAAAAAGTCCCTCAACTTACCATCTCAAGTACTAATTTGATCGTGATGTACTAATTTACTTACATATTTATTTCTATACATATTTATAATACTATTTTCAGAGTATTTAGTATCAGTGAGAAGTGACAAAAGGCACTTCCTTGAACATAAGACCTATGCCTGTACCAGGTAGGAATTCAAAAGCAGTAATGAATTTCCTCAAAATTAATGGAGCAGTTGTGAGAATAGAGTTGAGCATTTAGCATACCCTCAAATGCTAACAATATTTGAATCTGGTGACGTACACAGTGAATAGACCTCTCCCAATTATATCATGTGAAATATTAAGACAATGTCTGGCAACGGAAACTATAGAACACCTGAGTTTCAACAGGGGTGACCATATTATTCTTGATGCACGTATACCATAGCTCACATAGATATAACGAGAAAACGTTTCTTCAAACTATGGAAGAAAACGATAAAAGTCACATAAACTCCTGTTTATTACTAAGCTTCATGGTCTTGATTCTACTCAACGAATAGGCAATGCAGATAATCATGTAATACACTAAATTAGCGCATGTGGGTAGAATGGAAATGAAATAATAAAATTAGCTATGTCCGCGTAAACCTCCAATGACAGCTGAATTAGTCAAAAGATGAAAGAAAAACGTTGAAAAGTAAATATAAGGACCATTTCACTTTCCTAAGCACTTGTTAAGTTCAACTAAATGACTGCGTGAATTAATTCAGGAAAGCAAATCTCGAACCCGAAACAAACGATCTTGCAGTCCCCTCGTCACGATGCACGCAAATGCTGCTCAAGCTTACCATCGTTCCAAAATCTCGTGTGCACGGGATGGATGCAGTGGTAGCTGAGACTTGTACGTTCAGCCCCGGCGTTTACGATCAGCCCTGGGACGAAGTCCTTCTTCTTTGGCAGTTCTAAGACAGTGGTGAAGCAAGACCAAGTATGTATCTGCTCTTCTTCTCAAAAACTTGCTAGTTTTGTCGATACCAGATTCTCGCTAGTAAGTCACAGCAGGCCTTCCCAGTTCTCACCAATGAAAAACTTATACTGATAATAGCAATCTCCCTTCTCCTAACGAATTGCTTTGATTAAACAGTAATACACCGTTCTCTCTTAGAGTGGGGCAGTAATCAGAAATTCCCTCGCACTATGACGTTGGTTTCACTTTTCAGCCAATGACAGTGCTTGCATGTATGCATCGCGAGTCTTCATCCGTGCTGCAAAACAGTTTTGATGAACCAGTCTAGGGCTCCCTTACAAAATTTAAATCTCAGTTATCGCTGCTATACTTTGGTCCGACAGATTCTTGGTCTGAGAGCCTCGTGTTTTCCCATCCCCATTTCTGTTTGGGAAGCACTCTTTACATTGCTTCTCACAGTGGGTGCCTACAGCCTGCCGCATGCCGTATCCTGCCCTCCGCGAAGCTCTCCTCTTAACTTTCGGCACCGTCTCTGACTGCGCCAGTCAGTCCAGTGTGTACCTCTCAGCGGGGACGAGTTCTACGACTAGGTTGCAGTTGTATCCCTGCGGTTCTCACTCTTCCATAGTCAGCCAGTTAAACCAGCTTACAGGATAACGTTACACATATTTTTCACCACACAGAAATGAAATGAAGAAGTACTTACTAGATTCAAGAATGTTGGTTTCCGTTGCCGTTATATCCGTACTTTCAAGTGGTTGCTGGTAATTTGAATTGATTTGGTAGTCTAATAGGAACAGCAGTTTATTGATTGGGTTATGGAACCGTTCTGGAAAAATCCGTCACGTAACACAGTCATTTTTTGGATACAGGCTTTCGTAACAGCAGCAACGGTCTGTTTCAGCACAAATTCTTTAGGTTGTTTGACTACGTCAGTGTAAAACACTACATCACATACAATATTATAATGATGAAGGCCACCTAGAATAATTACCGTAACGTTGGAATAATTGCTGACATGGTAACGCAACAAGGAAAAGGTTAAACAAAACAACTATTGTAAAAGCGACTGGCATAGTAGGTTGGAATAACTGCTGGCATGGTCACACAGCTAGGAAGAGTTTAAAATAAACAGCTATTGTAAAAGTGGTCGACTTAGAGAGGGCGTTTGTTCTCCTTTAGAGCTGGTCGTTACAGGCCGAAAATTTTCAAGAAAATTTTGACTTTCTGACCATCGTGTGAAACAAAATGAAGTGCATGAAATGTATTCGCAGCTGTATAAAAGATCGCCAACAATGAAAATTTTTGCGGGCTGTGACCCGGATTCGGATTTCCCGCTTACCTCGAGCGCTAGCCTTGCAAATGCGCTATCCGAGCACGACTCAAAGCGAGATCCAAACTTTGATATGTCGTCAACCATGTGCCTACAAACTGTACTCGTAGATCCACTATGTATATTTCTGTAGCTGCGCGGGATAGCCGCGCCGTCTGGGGCGATTTGTCACGGTCCGCGCGGCCTCCCCCTGTCGTAGGTTAGAGTGCTCCCTCGGGCATGAGTGTGTGTGTGTGTGTGTGTCCTTAGCGTAAGTTAGCTTAAGTTAGATGAAATAGTGTGTAAGTTTTGGAACCGATGACCTCAGCAGTTTGCTCCCGTATGACCTTACCACATATTTCAAAAAAATTTCCTGTACAATGGAGACATTTTAAGTGAAAGTCGCTTGCCCGGTATCGGCAGATAAATACGACACTGCAGTGCCTGTGTTGTCGCAAGGTATCATACAATATCGTACGAGATGTTCGCGTGATTAAAACCACAGTGAAAATCCGGTGACGCTTTGCACAAATGTGACGTTGTCTCTCTAGTATAACCGTCGATTGCGTCACGTCACAATTATCTGTTCTGAGCTCACAGGGAGCAAAAAAAAAAGGTTCAAATGGCTCTGGGCACTATGGGACTTAACTGCTGAGGTCATCAGTCCCCTAGAACTAAGGACATCACACAAATCCATGACCGAGGCAGGATTCGAACCTGAGACCGTAGCGGTCGCGCGGTTCCAGCCTGAAGCGCCTAGAACCGTTCGGCCACACCAGCCGGCTCGCAGTGAGCACATAAAGACGTCTAGAACAACGGTATAGTCTGGCACCAAGTGTAAAATGCGTGATGTCATTCGATTTGTTCTTGTTGAGAGTTCTGCCTGTTTTCATGCAGCTCATCTGACGTAACTGCGAGCACACAGCAGTTGCAATGAAGTGGCTGCTACATCGTTTCCGGTAAGAAGTGGTTGATCACACACTGTACAGCCCGGATTTGGCTCTGATTTTCAACTGTTTGCTCGCATGAACCGCTGGCTATGAGGACTACATTCTGGCACAGACAGAGAGCTGTCGTCAGGCGTAGAGAATTGGCGAGAAGAACGGGCGGATGTCTTCTATGAGAGGGGTTGGAAATAGGTACGACGCTATGACAAATGTGTATGTCGGACCGGCAACAATGTAGAGAAGTACCTGGAAGGAGCAGCTTAATGTTGACAATAAAGACTTTTTGATTTTATTTGTGGTTTCTATTTCGCGGCCGATCAGACTGTTCAACAAAAAATAACTCCCCCGTTCAGATAATACATTTTATCTCAGACGACTTGAATTTGCTTGCAGAACAATTTAAAAGTATATTAAAGGTGCGCCGCCTTTTGTTCTTTCGATATTACAAAGCAGCTATGGTACTGACATGGAATGTGAGCTAAGTCCACAGTGCATGTTGAAGTATTTTATCCAGTTGGTGGTGTTCAGTGTTTACCTCTACCGATACGTTCGTCGTCACAGGTTCTTAATTTCCTACTTAAATGAAATAATCGGATGGCATTGATGGCCGCCGACTTGCATGTCTTTTAGTTGACGTCGCATTGGGCGACTTGCATGTCTATGATAATGAAATGATGGTGAGGATTGCATAACACCCATTCACTCAGCGGAGAAAGTCTCCGACCATCCGGGAATTGAACCCGGCTACGCTGCATGGCACTCAGATGGGCGAACGGATTTCCGAATGACGGATTTGTATTCAAATAGTATCACAATCACGGTTAATAGTCGTTTGTCCTGTTTCTGCTTGTGCTATTCTGCTTCTGAGAATAGAGGAGCAAATTTTTTTTTCTGTCTGAAGATATGACCATTTATAAAACACGCCTGATTTAGTTCGGTAGAGGAATTGCGATTCGTCAGTATTCCGTACATTATTTAATTCTACGTGGCGAATCATGACCGTTACATTATTACAAAGTGCTGAAGAATGGATGATTTCCATGCTCTGTAAATTGTTACCATTTCACGATTTTACTTTTCATGGAGCCACAGTAAAATTGTAATAAATAAATGTAAATTATTCCACAATCAGTCATTTTGTACCAGCATTCAAACAAAAACGTTGAATGATCATGAGTTGGGTTGCTTTCGAAAAGAGGCCCGATACCAGGATATACGTTGTTTGTCACCAGTTCTATAGAGTTACAAAAGTTATTCAATCAGCAACAAGGAGCAAAAAAACTGCTTCATCCCAGTCCTGGCAGTGGATTCGGCCAATAGTACTTTGCTGCACGAGCACTGTCTCAGTGCTGCTCATCAGGTGAAATGAGAATTTAACACTCCAAAAAAAGGTCGGTTTTATCAAGAAGTCACATCCCTATTACACTAGTTATACACACTGTGAGACACACGCCACTGTGACAGTTGTTGGGAAAAGCAAGTAGTCTAATGAAAAGTGGAATTGTATGCGAGGTGCGACAATAAAATAATGAGACTCAGATGAAAAAAATGTTGATTACCGTTTTAGTGAAATTTAGTGTTGCTCCTTCAAAGTAATTCCGTTATGTGATTCTTGAGTTTCTCCCGTCGTATTTGATAATCAAAATATCCACGGGTGTGCTGCCGGTCTATAGTGTCCAACGGGCACAATATTTCGGCGATCATACATGTCGCCATCATCAGGTGAACTGACGGACTGAGCTCCTGTGAACGTGCCGGCACGGAGATCCGTACGCTATGGCTGCTCAGAGGGAACTGGGTTCGATCGCGGCGGCGGCAGATTTAAATACCCTCCGCCCGCGGTGCGCTCCCTCCGCCGTCCGCGCCCCGCGCCCCGCGCCACGGTCGCGCAGTGGAACAGATTGCGACGGCGTCTGAGATGACGTCGGTGTGATGGCTCTGTCCGCCGTGGTCGTCACAACTATACGTTTGCTCGATTTACTCTTGATTAACCCAATCGCTGGTTCCCAAGCCTTGCTAAGATTATAGCCACAGTCACGGTTTATGAGGTCGTCATTGGTGCGAATTTCGATGGCCTCTCTAACAACGCTGTCCCAGTATCTCGACGTCTGTACCAGAGTCCTCGTGCGGTTTTACTCCGTGGCGTGATTTTCCGACAAACAATGTTCAGCGAGCGCCGACTTGCTCGGATACATCAGTCGAGTGTGCCTCTGGTGCTCACGGCATCGATCCTCGACGGTACGCATCGTCTGACCAATATACGACTTGCCACATTGACACGGAATCTGGTACACGCCGGCCTTCCTCAAACCGAGGTCATCTTTGGCGCTCCCCACCAGTGCACGAGTTTTATTTGGAGGACAAAACACAGTTCCGACCTGGTGTTTCTTCAGAATGCGGGCGATTTTCCCCGAGAGTGCGCCTGTATATGGAATAAACGCAGTGCCTACCTCCTCCCTCGTGACTTCATCCATCTCAACAGGTTGTGCTGCAGTGGTTGGCCGGAGAGCACGTTGAATCTGCCTCTCTGAGTACCCATTTTTTCTTTTTTTCGAAATACAGTTCTCAGGTGTTCCAATTCCTGGGGTAGACTCTCTGCGTCAGTAGGTTTCCAATTTGTACATGGAGAACTTCGAGGAGGAAGCCCTGTCGTCATCCGTATGGAAACCTACTAGCTTTTTCCGTTACGTGGACGACACGTTCGTCATCTGGCCACATGGTATGGATAAACTCTTTGACTGCCTTACACATCTAAACTCCATACACCCCAACATCAAATTCACTATGGAGACTGAAACGGAGGGTAAATTACCTTTCCTTGACGTCTTGGTCAAGAGAAGGGCTGACGGCACCCTAGGTCATGGGGTGTATCGGAAGACAACGCACACTGATCTGTATTTGCACGCAGACAGCTGCCACCACGCTTCACAGAGGAACGGGGTGCTTAAAACTCTAGTACATAGGGCGCGCACTATCTCTGACGCAGAGAGTCTACCCCAGGAATTGGAACACCTGAGAACTGTATTTCGAAAAAAAGAAAAAAAAGAAAAAATGGGTACTCAGAGAGGCAGATTCAACGTGCTCTCCGCCCAACCACTGCAGCACAACCTGTTGAGATGGATGAAGTCACGAGGGAGGAGGTAGGCACTGCATTTATTCCATACACAGGCGCACTCTCGGGGAAAATCGCCCGCATTCTGAAGAAACACCAGGTCGGAACTGTGTTTTGTCCTCCAAATAAAACTCGTGCATTGGTGGGGAGCGCCAAAGATGACCTAGGTTTGAGGAAGGCCAGCGTGTACCAGATTCCGTGTCAATGTGGCAAGTCGTATATTGGTCAGACGATGCGTACCGTCGAGGATCGATGCCGTGAACACCAGAGGCACACTCGACTGATGTATCCGAGCAAGTCGGCGCTCGCTGAACATTGTTTGTCGGAAAATCACGCCACGGAGTAAGACCGCACGAGGATTCTGGTACAGACGTCGAGATACTGGGACAGCGTTGTTAGAGAGGCCATCGAAATTCGCACCAATGACGACCTCATAAACCGTGACTGTGGCTATAATCTTAGCAAGGCTTGGGAACCAGCGATTGGGTTAATCAAGAGTAAATCGAGCAAACGTATAGTTGTGACGACCACGGTGGACAGAGCCATCACACCGACGTCATCTCAGACGCCGCCGCAATCTGTTCCACCGCGCGACCGTGGCGCGGGGCGCGGACGGCGGAGGGAGCGCGCCGCGGGCGGAGGGTATTTAAATCGGCCGCCGCCGCGACAATGTGGTTTTCGCCCTGGACACGCAACGACGCACCAACTGCTTCGCCTCGTTGAGGGGGCCCTTGATGCCATCGAACGACGGGAATATTTCGGAGCCATCTTCCTGGATGTTTCACGGGCGTTCGATTCTGTGTGGCATGAGGGGCTTCTCTTCAAGCTCCTGGACCTCGGTGTGCCCCTGCCGCATGTCCGTCTATTACAATCTTACCTCGCCGACAGAAGCTTTCATGTCCGCATGGAGGACCTGTCGACGCGCCGCAGGGTTAGGGCTGGAGTTCCCCAAGGCTCCGTCCTCGGCCTGTATACCGCAGACATGCCCCGAATGGACAGGGTCCACCTCGCCCTCTACGCGGATGATACAGCGATGTACACACGCAGCATGAATGCAGCACTGCTCCAACGACGCATGCAGGCAGCGGCCGACACACTTAGTCAGTGGGCCAGGAGGTGGCGCCTCAGCTTCAATGGGGCTAAGACGCAAGCCCTCCTCATCACCAAGAAGCATATCCCAGCCGACCTACCGCAGCTCCACATCAGGGGAACCGCCGTACCTCGGGGCACTACCGCCAAGTACCTGGGTGTGACGCTGGATAGAGGGCTCACGTGGAGACACCATATCTACGACATCGTCAAAAAGGTCAGGGGTAGACTGACTCAACTCTACCCCTTTCTCAATCCGACACCTGCGCTCCCGCCAGAACTGGGTGTTGCGCTCTATCTTACGCTTATACGTCCGCTTATCGACTACGCCGCTGTGGTTTGGGCCAATGCTGCAGCGACCCACGTCGATCGCCTACAACGCCTTCAGAACCGGATTCTACGTCTGGCATTGCACCTCCCTCGGGACTTCCCGTCGGACGACCTTAACCGAATCTCCAACATCCCTACTGTTCGAGAACGGTTTCATCAGGCTGCTCGGCTGTTTTACGAGAAGTCCGCGCAGTCCGAAAACCCGCTCCTTCGAGCCCTGGGCTACCGGGTGCAGCGTCTTAACGCAACCAGATGGCCCCACCTGCTTCGCAACCACTGAGTTGCCAGCACGTCCTGACCACTGTTCCCGCAGACTGACAGGACATCACACATGAAGTCAGGCCACATCATACGCTCCGTCAGTTTGGAGGAATAGCCTTCCGGCTTAGACTCCACCGGCCCACAGGGGCTCCATTGTCCCTGTCAGGCGGCAGCAGCAGCAGACCGAACCCAGATCCCTCTGAGCAGCCATAGCGTACGGATCTCCGTGCCGGCACGTTCACAGGAGCTCAGTCCGTCAGTTCACCTGATGATGGCGACATGTTTGATCGCCGAAATATTGTGCCCGTTGGACACTATAGACCGGCAGCACACCCGTGGATATTTTGATAATTCCGTTATGATTGCACACACTTTTTCCAGCGCTTCTGCCACTGATGTTAACATTTTTGCAATTCATCTTCTGTAATATCCTCCAAGACCCTCGACTCAGCTTTCTGGACATCTTGTGTTGTTTGAAAATGGTATCACTTGACCGCCGTTTTGAGTGCCGGAAATAGAAAAAAGTCGCACGGAGCGATATCTGGTGAATAAGGTGGCTGCGGTAGTACTGAAATTTGTTTTGAGGTTAAAAATTGCTGTACTGACTGAGCTGTATGAAATGGCGCATTATCGTGATGCAGAATCCAATAATCAGCAATGCTGGCACGGACACGAAGAACTCTTTTACGAAGTCTTTCTAAAATTTCTTTGCAGTAATATTGGTTAACTATTTGTCCAGGAGGCACACACTCTTTATGAACAATTCCCTTGGAAGCAGAGAAGCACACAAACATGCATTTCACTTTTGACTTTGACATGAGAGCTTTTTTTTGGTCTGGGTGATTCCTTTGAGCACCATTGCGAACTTTGGCGTTTTGTCTCTGGATCGTACTGAAAAAACGAACTTTCGTCACCAGTGATAACACTGCTTAACAATTCTGGATCGATTTCCGTTTACTCTAAGAGATCGGCTGCCACATTTTTCCACGTTTCTCGCTGTTGTGGTGTGAGATTTTTGGGGACCATTTTTGCACAAATCTTTCTCATACCAGGATCTTCAGTTATTATTAGACGAACCGTTTCTCGATTGATGTTCAGTTCTTCTGCAATCATTTTCGCGGATAATCTTCGATCAGATCGTATGAGTTCACGCACCCTGGCCATGTTGACATCCGTCCGTGAAGTTGATGGTCATCCACTGCGGTCTTCATCTTCAATATTCGTTCTGCCTTCGCTAAACATTTTATGCCAACGAAAAACTTGAGCTCTTGAGATAACCTCCTATCCAAAAGCCTTCTGAAGCTTACCGTAAGTTGTCGTCGAGTTTTCACCCAATTTAACGCAAAAAGAAATGGCATACTGTTGCGCAATATTACACGGCTCCATTTCCACGACGAGAGACACAAACACCTGTTAACTTATTACAAGACAACTCACGACTGAGCAGTTGCATCGATGTGCCACTTTGACTAGAAGCAGCTTATAGACCAAGGTCAAAGATATTGTGCCTACGCAAGCCTGCAGGGTTGCCACATCTTGCAAAGAAAATCAGTCTCCTTACTTAATTGTCGCACCTCGTAGACTCTGTGTAACAATTAATAACTGTCAGTATCAATGTGATTATCTAAAAATGGTTCAAATGGCTCTGAGCACTATGGGACTTAACTTCTGAGGTCATCAGTCCCCTAGAACTTAGAACTACTTAAACCTAACTAACCTAAGGACATCACACACATCCATACCCAAGGCAGGATTCAAACCTGCGACCGTAGCGGTCGCGCGGTTCCAGACTGTAGCGCCTAGAACCGCTCGGCCACTTCGGCCGGCCATGTGATTATCTATTGAAAGACTAAAATTGATGACAGCAATTATTGTCCTATACTATATGCTGTCAACAGTGAGATATTCTAACACTTGTGTAAAAACCTAACAAAAAAGCAATCGATACTTCTTCCATTAACTATGCAAAGACATGTAAAATGGATGTGTTTTCGCATAGGTCAGGAACCTAGAGAAAACTGAAGGAAACTAAGAATCTCTCAGCATCCGGAGATATTCACAGTGGCCTTAAGACACCAAAGCACCTGTGTTAGTAAGGGTGGCTGTAGGAAGGCTCGACATTTGAAGCATAACTCTGCGACGCGTAGAGTGATTTCAACCACACTTAATACACAAAGGGCTCACTATCTGGAAAAAAAAACTTTTAGTAGTAAGACAGCATTAGTACCTTTATGGATCGGTTGCAGTTGTCAACTCTATGAAATGAAGACAATAATCGAAAATATCGTATATCGTCGAGTTTCGTGTCAGATTACTAATACAATGCATTTATAATTTGTATTTTGTGTATGTAAGTTTAAAAAAGTGAAAATAAATAATTTTTTACGCTATAGATAGATTTGGCGTTCCTATCTGTTGAATGCAAATGATAATAACATTATCTCGCGCGGCAGTCAGCCTACTTTACCCTCACTTTGCGAGTGGATCGTAGTCCGATAGTGGCTCTGAGCACTATGGGACTTAACAGCTATGGTCATCAGTCCCCTAGAACTTAGAACAACCTAAACCTAACTAACCTAAGGACAACACACAACACCCAGTCATCACGAGGCAGAGAAAATCCCTGAACCCGCGGGAATCGAACCCGGGACCCCGTGCTCGGGAAGCGAGAACGCTACCGCGAGACCACGAGCTGCGGACAGTCCGATAGTGGAGAAGCCTCCAGTTGGGCGCCAACCAAACAGTTTGCACGTTAGATCTGACGACTCATGTGCAACTATGAGCTGTGTACCACTGTTTGTGGAGTCTGGGGTTCATGTCTGTGTCACTGATGACAAGAAACTTTCATTTACTTAATTTAGATATTTGAATAAATGTATCGAAAAGAGAGGAACTATAAAACCCGTTGCTCACACATCGCCTACCACCCATCGAGTAGCGGTAACAGAGTGCGCAGAACTTGTCGCCTCAGACCGACGGCCTGATTGCAATAATGTCATATATTTTGCCTCGAAGTCTCTACGGAGCGTTTTAGAATTTATGCAGGACATTTCCGCAAATATTTACTGTCCAGTGTCCTTATGCCACCACATAACCACCCGTTGCCTGGCGATGTAAGTTTCTTCCACCTTAGTATTCAAACTGAGTACGGTACCTGCAAGTCGGGCACCATCATATAAGCATGCATTAATGATCACAGATAGGCGAATAACTTCAGTCATATTAAGATACCTTATATACAGGAATCACTGCCTAAGATAATGTAAAGTGTACTGACTTAATTAAAGACCCAGGCAGAGGCTCGAATGGCTCTGAGCACTATGGGACTTAACATCTGTGGTCATCAGTCCCCTAGAACTTAGAACTACTTAAACCGAACTAACCGAAGGACATCACACACATCCATGCCCGAGGCAGGATTCGAACCTGCGACCGTACCGGTCACGCGGTTCCAGACTGAAGCGCCTAGAATCGCACGGCCACACCGGCCAGCCCCAGGCAGAGGAACACAGCAAATGTCACTGATAAAATTCCGTAATTATCGATGTAATAGCCTAGCAGTAATATTCTCTGTTAAGATTTGATTACTACGTTAAGACCGCAAAGTTCACATTATAACTAAGGGGAATTCCTTTTTGTTGAAGAAGTGGCAATGAAGATTACAAATGGAAGTTAACAGAGAGAATCTAGGAATTTATAAAAGAAATGTTGCAGCAGTTAACGCGCGAAGTATGCATGAACTATTGAAGATATGGTGGCAACAGAGTGATGTGTTCAAATGTGTGTGAAATCTTATGGGACTTAACTGCTGAGGTCATCAGTCCCTAAGCTTACACACTACTTAACCTAAATTATCCTAAGGACAAACACACACACCCATGCCCGAGGGAGGACTCGAACCTCCGCTGGGACCAGCCGCACAGTCCATGACTGCAGCGCCCAAGACCGCTCGGCTAATCCCGCGCGGCTCAACAGAGTGATGCAGATCGTCTCCAAGATACATAACATCACATAGTACAAGATACATCTCCTGTAGGATAATGCTATTAATTAACTATTCAAGCAATAGATACTGTTTAAGATGTAAGTATCACTGGGTATTTTCTCTATAAATGAGGCATAAATTAAAGCGAAAATATTTTACTATTAGACTGTTCAAAACTTTTGAACCTCACAGAAGTAATGACTTTTATGTGTATGATAGTTTGGTAATTCGTTATATCTTGAAAGGCACTCAATATGTTTAGTACACCACAATTAAGAACCCAGCGTATTTCGATGTCGTCTTGAGTAGACCTCCGCTACCTCCCAGGTCACGGAGTGAGCTGACCGATTTCTTTTGCTTAAACAATGGAAGATTAAATAAATGCATTTTGTAGCGAAAAGCTACAGACAATTGTTCCGACCTCTTTTCGGTGCGCGCTACGGATTATGTCAGCACTGAATAAATAAAGATAAGGGGCAGCAATATGAAAGGCTTTTTTTCGCTTCACAACAAAACGCGATTTTGAATTGAAATGTTTTAACGAATAGGAGGAAACGAGATAGTAAATAGTTTCCAGAAACATTTGAAACGAACTGAAAAGTCCTAAAAGAGGCACTAAATAGAAGTTTGAAAAGAGAAAACGTTTGTCAGCATATGCAAAATAGGCAAGAGGAATACTGCATGGCGTTGGGTTAGTTCCACACACAGGATCTATCTAACTCGTAGCAATATCCAAGGTACTAGTAACAATTTTGATAGAGGTGCGATTTGGTATCTATCACAATTCCGACTAACAGCAAATTCACCTAGGAGGTCAGGGAACTGAAAGGCAAAACTTCTACAATGCATGTTAAATGCTGACATTCACACAGACCATCAACGCAACTGGACGAAACTGATTTCAATGTCAAGATTTCCCAGTCAAATATGGCGGGGAAGATATTATGGTAGTATGTGGTTTTGTTTCTTCAAAACCTTTATTTTATTGTTTCCCTTCTTTTCTTGTTGCTCTGAGAAGGGTGCATGAGGTCTAGGATTTTTCTTATGAGAATTCTTCCACGAAAGAGGCCACATATCTGGAAAGTGTAAAAATGAATGAAATTTTACAACACAAAAAAGGTAAAATTTTAATTGAAGAAATTTTTTAACTTATGCTTCATTAACGGAGAATTATAGTCGTTTGACGTTATTTTGTATTCAGAAAAAAATTAAAGGGTAAGGATAAAACTCGATGAGAAACGGAATACTTATTCCCTTCTAAAAATTTTGTCAAGACTTTATTTGTGTACACACACGTCAAAAAAAGTGGTGCATCACCCCGGTTCCCAGAACTCCTGAACACAGATGTTGGCTGTGGATATTGTATCACAGACACAGTCCCTTTCACTGTTCAGAGATGTCACTAAACTCGCCCAAAGATGTTAACAAGCATAAGTTACTTTGTGCCAGGAAGGCTTCTCAACAAGGGAAGTGTCCAGGTGTCTCGGAGTGAACCAAAGCGATGGAGGAGATACAGAAAGACAGGAACTGTCAATGACATGCCTCGCTCAGGCCGCCCAAGGGCTACTACTGCACCAGTGGATGATCGTTACCTACCGATTATGACTCGGAGGAACTCTGCCAGCAACGCCACCATGTTGAATAATGCTTTTCGTGCAGCCACAGGACGTCGTGTTACGAATCAAACTATGCGCAATAGGCTGCATGATGCGACGTCCATCTTTGCAACCACAACATCATGCAGTGCGGTACAGATGGGCCCAACAACATGCCGAATGGACCACTAAGGACTGACATCACATTCTCGTCACTGACGAGTGTCGCATGACATCAAGCAGACAATCGTCTGAGACGTGCTTGGAGGCAACCCAGTCAGGCTGAACGCCTTGGACACACTGTCCAGCGAGTGCGGCAAGGTGGTTACCAGCTGTTTTGGGGTAGCATTATTTGGGGTCCACGTACGTCGCTGGTGGTCATGGAAGGCACCGTCACGGCTGTACGATACATGAATGCAACCCTCCGACCGATAATGCCACCATATCGGCAGCATTTGTCTTCATCGACCACAGTTCTCGCTCCCATCGTGCACATCTTTTAGATGACTTTCTTCAGGATAACGAAATCGCTCGACTAGAGTGGCCAGCATGTTCTCCAGACATGAACCCTATCTTACATGGCTGGGATAGATTGAAAAGGGCTGTTCATGGACGACGTGACCCACCAACCACTCTGAGAGATCTACGCCGAATCCCCGTTGAGGAGTGGGACAATCTGGACCAACAGTGCCTTAATAAACTTGTGGATAGTAGGCCACGAGGAATACAGGCATGCATCAGTGTAAGAGGACGTGCTACTGGGTGTTAGAGAAACCGGTGTGTACAGCAATCTGGACCACCACCTCTGGAGGTCGTGCTGTGTAGTGGTACATGAGCAATAAAAAGGGTGGAGGCGATGTTTATGTTGGTCTCTTCTCCAGTTTTCTGAACAGGCTCTGGAACTCAGGTCATGCAATGCCTAATTTGATTAACTCCTTCAGTTCAAAGACTGATTTATTAATGAACTAATTACTACCTGTAATCCATTCCGAACCTTTTCGCTTAAAGTCAGATGGCTGCAATTAAATTTTCCTTAGCCTGTTAAAATATATGGCAAGCTGGCGGGTTTCGTCTGCGCGAGCGAAATATTTATTCCTTCACTTAGCTTTGCTCCATGGCGAGCGAAGAAAAGTAAAAAAACGGATGTGACAGGATTTTGTTGCGAGACTGGATAACGAGAGGACGTGTATGGAGTGTGTGCAATGAAACAGTCATTGTTAGCCGCTATATTGTATAATTTGTGTTTTTTGAGATTCACAAGCGATATGCAACGTTAATGTGGAGTTTAGTAACATCCACAGTAAAGTCTGTTGCATTTCAAAGGTAATTTCGCGTATTCATTTTTGATCAAAAGATTCTGTGATAAGCTGTAATGTACGACCAGCTTGTATAGGACTTCGAACATCTGTTGGTCGATGTTTGCTGTAGAACCTGCATCAATAACACGGTCAGAAGCATAGAAAAAGTTTTCTCTGTTAAAACGAACTCATTTCACTCGCAGACAGTCATCGAATGACCGAATGCGAAAGGCAGCATTCCAGTTCGAGAAGATCCTGTAGAAGTTTTCATTCTCATACATTTCAAGAATTTTACAGGCAACCGTCGGAACCGGCAGCTGCTTTTGCACCACTAGAGTAACTGCTCTACGTGTACGAGATTACGTATGCTGTGGGAGTAGTCGACGCCGCTCGGGATATTGTCATTCACAGACATACAAACAGAGATGCTACTCACACTAGTTCAACAACAACGAGTTTAATATTACCAGCTTTAAAACATTAATTTCTTCTTTTGAGCAGTAATATTATAAAAAATGTCTAAAACGTGACAGGACACACAAGGAGTGAAACATAGAAACTGTCAAGTATTTCATGACCAAAAACAAATTAATACACCATAATTCAGTTATATGTATTTATGGTATATATTGGATTTGTTGTAATAAATGTGTATTTTATGTTATGTATATGTACTACTGTTCTGCTTTGTATAATTTCATGTACGACTGATGGAATCATTCTATGTGAGCTACATCCGACATCAGTCAGCCATGACAACGCGGGTCACCACATATGAACTTCATGCGGCTCTACTCTGCAGTAAGGGTAAGTACAAGAATGACATGCTGACTCATTGCACACATTAGTCTGGTCTCTGTAGATAACGACTGGTTTAGGAATATTTGTAGATTTAGTTATTATATGTTTTAGTATATGCAGAGTGATATATGTTTTTTTGTTGATGTGTTCATAATTGTGGAAAGATATTCTGGGCTATAGAATCTGATGTGTATTTTCGTGGGGTAAAGATGAAATGTGTCCAGGATAAAGTAGTTAAAAGCCCGCCCGGCTAGCAGTGCCCTCTAACGCACTGCTTCCGGAGCGGGAAGGCGTGCAGGTCCCCAGCACGGATCCGCCGGGCGGATTAGTGTCGAGGTCAGGTGTGCCGGCCAGCCTGTGGATGGTTTTTTAGGCGGTTTACCATCTGCCTCAGTGAAAGCAGTCGGGTTCCCCGTATTCCGCCTCAGGTTACAATCGTCTGGAATGAGACGTTCCCGGGGGAGGGGCAGGAGGGGGGGGGGGCACTGGGGGCCGAACCGTACAATAACCCTGGGTTCGGTGAGGGTTGCCGGTGGGTGAGTGGATTGCTGTAGCCTGTTGTGGGGTTGTGTACCATTGTGTGCTGTGGCAGGGACGTAGCCTCTAAGTCGTTTCTGGGTCCCCAGTTCAAGGCACACATACATACATACAAAGTAATTAAAAGAATAGTGAACAATTGAATTATCATGGTTAAAACCAGGGCACAGTTTAAAATGCAGAGGGAACAGAAAGTGAATGTGCAGCCAAGTGGTGATGAACGAAACCCGGGGCAAACGGTAAATGCTGGCCGAGGAGAATCCAAAGATCCTATGGCTGAGTTTTAAATCAAATGAAACTTTTGATGAATACCGAAGCTCGTTTAGCTGCAGAACAGTCTTACATGTCTGCTAATCAGACGAAACTGTTTGCTGAGCAAGCGAATAGGTCAGCTGCGCAGGCGGTTATTTCTGCAAATGTAGAAACCATAGCTGTGGAACAGGCAATTACAGTGGCTAAAGTAACAAACCTGACCATCACTCTGAGCAATTTAGTTATAGATCAGGCAGAGTTAGCCGAGATGCGGTTAGGAATGTGTATGGGGCTAGGGGAAATTATTGCATATTTCTTAGTGCTTTGTAAAAACCTGTTGTATTAAAAACTGTTTTATTTAAATAATTACTAATGCTGTTACTTCAATGTTTGCCAGTCACTGAACGGGGTGTGGATTTGTCCAGTACGAATTTTTTGTGCGTGTCCATACGGCCGTTAAAGTGGTGAACAACCTCCTGAAGAAAACGTGATTTTTATCTTTCTAAGCACATACTGGCGAAACAGTAGGATATTTAACAAAAATGTTGAAACTTAATTTCCATGGTTCCTACTGTACTTTAAACTGTGCAATCACATCTTTAAACAATTTGATATATTTCGAAATCCTCCCCACGTCTCACAATTTTTGAAACGGTGAAAGTTTAGGCGTATTACATCTATTAGCATATTTAACAATAAATTTTGGGTATTACGTTTGACATGTACTTTCTTATTTTACAGTATTTACGTTGTGTTGCATTATCTTTGATAGTCAGTGAAAGAATGAGGGGAAGTTGTACACTGAGAGGCCAAGAAACTGGTACACCTGCCTAATTCGTGTAGGGCCCCCGCGAGCACGCACAAGTGCCGTAGCATGACCTGGCATGGAGTCGACTAACGTCTGAAGTAGTGCTGGAGGGAACTGACACCATGAATGCTGCAGGGCTGTCCATAAATCCGTAAGAGTACGAGGGGGTGGGGATCTCTTCTGAACAGCACGCTGGAAGGCATCCCAGATATGCTCAATAATGTTCATGTCTGGGGAGTGTGGTGGCCAGCGGAAGGGTTTAAACTCAGAAGAGTGTTCCTGGAGCCACTCTGTAGCAATTCTGGACGTGCGGTGTGTCGCATTATCCTTCTGGGATTGCCAAAGTCAGTCGGAATGCACAATGGACATGAATAGATGCAAGTGATCAGATGGATTACAGGATCCCGGTTTCGATTCCCGGCTGGGTAGAGGATTTTCTCCAACGGGACTGGGTATTTGTGTTGTCCTCATTATCTCATCACCATTTGGGAAGTAGCGAGATTGGAACTGGAAAGATTGGGAAATTGTACGGGCGCTGATGACCTTGACGTTGAGTTCCCTACAGACCAACATCAAATCATCATCATCATCATCAGGTGATCAGACAAGATGCTTACGTACGTGTCACCTGTCAGAATCGTATCTAGACGTATTGAAACGTCCCATTAGAAAAATTTATGAATTACTCTGCTGATGAACCTCTACGTTATTTGATTTTCAAACAGCTGAGCAAAACTGAACGTATTCAGACATTATTCTCTTTACTTATTCTGATCAACACTAAACTGACACACAATATTTTTTAGCACAACACAATCTGACTTTCAATAATACCTACAAACGAATGGCCCTGACTAACATTTACCTATACGTTCCACAAATCACTTACCTCACAAAAATCTTCGTTACTCGAACTACTGCAATACAGCGAGCGCCACTACTGCCATCTAAATAAATGATTCACACTACTGAAGGCACTAACTACTGATAGGCATAGTTAGCAAATGAAAGATTTTGATAGAGAACAAACAATGTATTTACCTTAATAGTGTTCAAAAGTCATAATATATATACAGCAGTTCATGGCATCCAGTCTTACAAATTTACCGTCTCTGATGGACACATGTCCAGATCATCCACTCTCAAAACTCCGCCATCTCTCTTCCCACATCCACCACTGCTGGCGGCTCATCTCCAACTGCGCAACGCTATGCGCTGTTAACAGCCAACTGCCCAACACTACAATGGCAAATTCCAACAATGCAAACCAGCCACAGACTGCACACAACATAGTCAGTGATTTTCATATAGAGCGCTACGTGGCGTTACCAACATAAAAACCTAAACAGCCTACTTACAGTATTAGGGGTCCCATATCACCCGAAATGTACATGTCCCGCAGCATTACATAGCCTCCACCAGCTTGAACAGTCCCCTGCTGACATGGAGGATCTATGGATTCATGAGATTGTCTCCGTACCCGTATATGTCCGCCAGCTCGATACAATTTAAAACGAGACTCGTCCGACCAGGCAACATGTTTCAAGTCATCAACAGACCAATGCCAGTGTTGCTTACTACCTGAACCCCATCTTCCTCTGTTACTCGCTCCTGTGAACGGGAACGCGTTATGCAGATCTTGGTGCTTCTCGCGTCCGTCTAGAAAAGATAAACTGAGGATGCCTAAATAAGGCGAAACGCGTCGTTGAAAAATAAAAAACTAAAATTGCAACCAAGACTGTTTTTAACCAATACTGTTAAGCACTGGTTTGCTGTATGCCACATACGGATTGGAAGAATTTCGTCAGTGTTGACATTGGTGTAAAGGTTTTTGTTGTGCAGGCATCAAGGATACACGTGTGGGTCTTCGGCTCAGAAAGCCCATATCGATGATGTTTCATTGAATGGTTTGTACGTTGATAGCCCAGCACTGAAACCTGCAGTAATTTGTGGAAGGGCTGCACTTCTGTCACGTTGAACGATTCAGTTCAGTCATCGATGTTCCCGTTCTTGCAGGATCTTCTTCCGGAAGCAACGAAGTCGGGGATTTGACGTTTTACCGGAGTCCTGATATTCACGGTACACTCGTGAAATGGTCGTACGGGAAAATCGCCACTTCATCGCTACGTCGGAGATGCTGTGTCCCATCGCCCGTGCGCCGGCTATAACACTGCTTTCATATTCACTTAAATCTTGATAACCTGCCATTGTAGAAGCAGTAACCAATCTAATTCCTGCTCCAGAAACTTGTCTTAATGTCGGCGTTGCCGACCTCAGCGCCGTATTCCTCCTGTTTACATATCTCCGTCTTTGAATACGCATGCCTATATCAGTTTCTTTGGCGCTTCGTGTCATTATCCATTGGCGAAGAAGTACAGCATACACATAAACGTTGTGCACCACCCGCAGCTGATTATTGCAATATTACTGCACAATTTACAGCCTGTATCACAATTTTTAAAGCAATACTTAAAAAAATTGTCAAATGTGTGTGAAACCTTATGGGACTTAAGTACTAAGCTCATCAGTCCCTAAGCTTACACACTACTTAACCCTTTCGTGGGCAAAATTATTGAGCAGTTTTTTTTTAATGAATGGAGAGCAGAAAATAGTTAACAGATAGGTACATTTATCATACAGAATATCAAATTTGCTACAGCTCTGGAGGTGAGGTCACACAACAAGGTGGGAAGTATCCTTCCCACTGCCCTTCCTTGGAGTTAAATGACAAAAACAACTTTTTCAATATATGTCATATTTATTTGATAAATTTAATTCTCTTGTTGCAATGATTGTTCACAATTACTTGCCATGAAATTTTCTGAAACATGGGTCTATGCAAAGTGGTATTTAACAATATGTACAAACACAGCGAGTACTCTTTTCCGCAGCTTTGGTACTACAATGACGGCACGTCCAGTAGGTTTCTCCTAAAACGGGTTGATGCTCCCCTACAGCCACATGACGAAAATCTTCAGGTACTTTACCCCTTTTTGCCAGAAAGACAGGTTTTTGTCCACGCCTTTTTTTGGGATGAGAAGCCAGCGATCAATTGTCTGGCTACATGGATCCTGTATGTGAGCTGATCATGCTGTCCACTTTCTCTTTTACTTATTTTCCACAGGATAAAACTGTTCACTGCACCAACGTCTACCAGGAAATAAAATATTCCCTGCTACCATTTTACAGAACGTCTGCCAATAGCATACCTTTCTCGTAATTGATCAAACTTATCGACACCATCCATTATTTTGTTGTATTCTGCCACAACTTCAGGACAAGAAATCTCTGTACTAGTGCCATCCTTGTGTTTCCTTTTCACTGTGGCTGTTTCTCATGGGTCATGAACTGAGGACAGGAAAGTGGCTGGACGGTTAACCATCCATTTTACTGCAGAAATGGCTCCTTTTGTTTCAAACTGGAATTCTCCTCGTTCCAGTTTTACGTTCTCCTTCATGTATTTGGGTAAATCAAAAGTATACTATAGCTTTGAAGGAAAAAAAAGTCACAAAATGTCACGCAAACAGTACTGAAAGGTTCTTCTACAGAGCGGTCGTGCGGTTCTAGGCGCTACAGTCTGGAGCCGAGCGACCGCTACGGTCGCAGGTTCGAATCCTGCCTTCGGCATGGATGTGTGTGATGTCCTTAGGTTATTTAGGTTTAATTAGTTCTAAGTTATAGGCGGCTGATGACCTCAGAAATTAAGTCGCATAGTGCTCAGAGCCATTTGAAACATCTGCTACAGAGCAACACACAGCTACACAATGCCTCTGCGCGAAGGTACAGCAAAAACGGCGGGAGCTTCCGATTGGAAGTGGTACCCTATACTGTTCACTAGGTGGTAGCACCGTACGGAGGTGGGAACTGTGAATCCCACGGGACTAGGAGCGAGTTCATTGTAGTGGGAAGCATGTTTCCCACGGCTCACGAAAGGGTTAACCTAAATTATTCTAAGGAAAAACACACACACCCATGCCTGAGGGAGGACTCGAACCTCCGCCGGGACCAGCCCCACAGTCCATGATTGCAGCGCCCAAGACCGCTCGGCTAATCCCGCGCGGCAAAGCAATAATTAACAGGAGGTTCACATTTATCAGGTTTTCCTGCGACGTACCCGCTCTAGAATGTTGCGATATGCTGTGTAACGTGCCGTACTGCTAGTTGCAGCGTGGAGAGACAGATTTAATGAAGTACGCGACGTGCTTGTTGGCCGCTAGTATCGCGCGGCCCGCCGCTTCGCCTGTGTCGCACGCACGCACTCGCGCACGCACCTCCGGGAGTGGCCGTCGCGCCGGTTCCGTACTCCAGCCAATTTAATTAAATTAGGCTGCTCTCGCGCACGGGCACGGTTGTCCAGCCATATCAGGGGCACGCAGAGTGGAGGAGGGCGCGAACAAAGCCAATTTACTGGCCTGTCATCGGCCCGAATGGCGCGGCGCGGTGAAGCTCCGCTCCGTGGAATGCAGACGCGGCAAATACGAGGGACGTGGCAGGCAGCGGGCGTCGGGCGGAGAGCGAAGAGCAGGGCCAGCTGCAGGTGGGCGCTGATCTGCTGACACGTCACTCCGTGTACTGATCACGCGTACTGGAAGCGCCTGCCGCTCGCTGTACGTTGATATTTCATGCAGCTTGCGACGTACACGACCGCTTGCAGACCTCAGGTAAGACTTGCACGCCTGTAACACTGATGCTCCATAACTGTATAGCTGAAAAAATTTTTTAATATTTCACAGGATCCCTTGATTCCTAAAATTAAAGAACATCTAAACAAAAATCGATGTAATAGCCGCTATGTTTTTTCTTCTTTTTACTCATTTGGCCAAGTCCAGTCCACACACTGAAACTCAGACCTTTATCAAGCAGTTCTTGTACGTCTTTAGACAAATCAATATGGAACTTCCAGGCAGATTAAAACTGTATGCCGGACCGAGACTCGAACTCGGGACCTTTGCCTTTCGGGGGCAAGTGCTCTACCATCTGAGCTACCCAAGCACGACTCACGCCCCCTCCCCACAGCTTTACTTCTGCCAGTACCTCGTCTCCTACCTTCCAGACTTTACAGACGCTCTCCGCGAACCTTGCAGATCTATCACTTCTGAAAGAAAGGATATTGCGGAGACATGGCTTAGCCTCTGCCTGGGGCATGTTTCCAGAATGAGATTTTCACTCAGCAGCGGGAGTGTGCGCTGATATGAAACTTCCTGGCAGATTAAAACTGTGTGCCGGACCCAGACTCGAACTGGAAGAAGTAAAGCTGTGAGGACGGGGCGTGAGTTGTGCTTGGGTAGCTCAGTCGGTAGAGCACTTGCCCGCGAAAGGCAAAGGTCCCGAGTTCGAGTCTCGGTCCGGCACACAGTTTTAATCTGCCAGGAAGTGTCATATCAGCGCACACTCCACTGCAGAGTGAAAATCTCATTTTTGAAACCAATATGGGTCAAATTAACTAGTCTATAATGTAATTTGTGTACTTTTTGGGTCCCCTGTATCTTAACAGTTACAAGAAATAACTGTGGAGACTGAAACGACCACAGGGTTTGCTACAGTGAACACGTTTAGCGGCACCAACGTTGCTATTAAAACGGAAGAATCCTTAGCTACACAAATAAAAGTCAAACAACACATCTAAAAAGATTTTCGTACCTTCAATATCTTTAATAGGAACTTTACAAGACAACAAACTATGGTCATTACGGCAGACAAGGGTGGTGTCGCAGTCGTTATTTGTGATAACGATTACATCAGTAAAACAGAACCGTTCTTATATTCACATGGTATCATTGAGATTAAAAAAGATCCTATAACAACCTTTAATATGAATATTAAAAGAAAAATAGATGCTGGCCACGGTGGCCGAGCGGTTCTAGGCGCTTCAGTCCGGAACGGCGCGACTGCTACGGCCGCAGGTTCGAATCCTGCCTCGGGCATGGATGTGTGTGATGTCCTTAGGTTTAAATAGTTCTAAGTTCTAGGGGGTTGATGACCTCAGATGTTAAGTCCCATAGCGCTCAGAGCCATTTGAACCATTTTGGAAAATAGATAATTCTGTCTTCCTATTTTCAAATGCAGGAAAAAGGTGTATTAAAGTGATGAATCCTACTATTCCTCAATTACGTTCACAAATTGATATGCACATAACAGAAAAATCTATTAGATCTGTATTTAGTACTACTATATTCCGTATGTTGAATAAAAAACTGAAAGAGACCTTCATTTTTTAGAACTCTTGTAATGCAAAAAAAGAAAAAAATTCCCAATTTAGTAACATGCTGGGTATAGCCAACCAGCGTTCCAATAAAAGAGTGTCTTGATATTATAAAAAATAATTTACTGTTGTATGAAAAACTGAGTGTAGATGAAATTATTGAACTGACCGGGCTGATGTATATCTCATTATCCTATGAGTACTTTGCCTTTAAAGGTGAATTTTGTTATCTGAAAATAAATTCTTCCAAAAATAATGCACCGCACTAGGAGAGACAGACAGAAAGAGAGAGCGCACGTTCCATGATTCTTCTACATCTGTATCTACATGGATACTCTGCGAATCACATTTAAGTACCTGGCAGAGGGTTCTTTGAAACTCCTTCACAATTCTCTATTATTCCAATCTCGTATAGCGCGCGGAAAGCAAGAACACCTCCAAGTTTCCATACGGGGTCTGATTTCTTTTATTTTATCATGGTGATCGTTTCTCCCTATGAAGGTCGGTGTCAACAAAACATTTTCGCATTAGGGGAAAAACTGGTGATTAGAATTTAGTGAGAGGATTCCTCCGCAACGAGAAACGCCTTTTTTTTAATGATGTCCATCCCAAATCCTGTATCATTTCAGTGACACACCCTGCCCTGTTTCACGATGATAAAAAACGTGCTAGCTAGTGATTGGAATTTAGTGAGAGGATTCCTCCGAAACGAAAAACGCCTTTGTTTAATGATGTCTATCCGAAATCCTTTAGCATTTCAGTGACACACCCTGCTATGTTTCACGATGATAAAAGACGTGCTACCATTCTTCGAAAATTTTTGATGTACTGCGCCAGTCCTATCTGGTATAGATCCCCCACCGCACAGCAGTATTCTAAAAGAAGACGGACAAGCATAGTGTAGGCAGTAGTAGATCTGTTACATTTTCTAAGTGTCCAGCCTATTGGCAGTCTTTGGTTAGCCTTTCCCAGATCATTTGAATGTATTCCTTTCAATTTAAGTTGTTCGTAATTGTAATGCCCAGGTATTTAGTTTCATTTAAGACCTTTGGATTTGACAGATTTATCGAGTAACCGAAGTTTAACGGATTCCTTTTAGCACTCATTTGGATAACCTCACACTTTTTGTTATTTATGATCAACTGCCAATTTGCACACCAGATATCTTTTCTAAATTGTTTTGCAATTTGTTTTGATTTTCTGATCACTTTACTAGTCGATAAACGACAGCGTCATCCGCAAACAACCTAAGACGGCTGCTCAGATTGTCTCCCAAATCGTTTATAGAGATAAGGAACATCAAAGGGCCTACAACACATCTTGGGGAACGCCAGAAATCACCTCCGTTTTACTCGATGACTTTCCGTCAGTCGCTACGAACTGTGACCTCTTCGATAGGAGATCACGAATCTAGTCACATAACTGGGACGATATTTCATAAGCATGCAACTTCACTTCAAGCGACTTGTGTGGTACAGTGTCAAATGCCTTCCGGAAATCCAGAAATACGGTATCAATTTGAAATCCCTTGTCAACAGCACTTAACACTTCGTGCGAGTAAAGAGGTAGTTGTGTTTCACGAGAACGATGTTTTATAAATCCGTGTTGACAGTGTGTCAACAGACGGTTCTCTTCGAGGTAATAAGTAATGTTCGAACACATATATGTTCCAAAATCCTGCTGCATGTCGACGTTAATGATATGGGCCTGCAATTTAGTGGATTACTCCTACGATTCAATGTCCATTGCGGCTTCCTTTGTAGCAGATAGCCTTGTGTAACTGAGAAAGAAATTGCCATCCTTAAATCACGTTGATTAACAGCTACAAAACACCTGATGCCACGAACTGTTACAATAAGATAAAGAAACAAAAAATATCAGGCCAGAATAATACCTTGCTTCATGTCAACTGCAATCGTACAAATAAAGTTACATGTACAACTGTGACTTAAAACGGTCAAGCGTCACAAAAAATTGCAATTCTTCCGAAAAATATAAGTTATGGTTGGTAGGCAGACTACTACAGCACTTAAGGCACGATTAGAACACCAGAAAGGGCCAAAATCCAACAAGTTTCATAAATCGGGTTTGTACATCAGCTGCAACGACTGCCACTATTACTATATTGGCCAGACAGGCCGATCGTTTTACTTAAGTCTCAGGGATCATGACAGTTCTCAAAATCAAACAGCTGTTGGCTCGCACATTATCACTGAACCACATGCGATGCAGGACATTGATCAAAGACTAGGAATATTACATTGTGCTCCAAAGGGAGACATTTACTACAGTATGAAGAAGGCCTCTGATAAGGTTATGGATAGACAGAAATAGTTCAGCCACAATTATTTCTTCATTATCTTCGAAGAAATGATGTTGAGCGATTGATCCTTGCTAACACTCTGTAAGCGAATTGACATATAGCTGGATTAGTTGCGGAGTATCTTAGTGGGCAGCGTTTCTGTAGAGTCGAGCACGGGACACGGAACTGTTATGTTGTGTTGTGGGTAGTTCTGCATGTGAGAGGCATTGTTATTATGGAAATTCAAGCGTTGCTACAAGTGCTACTACAGTGTAGTGATGAAATATGGAAGTGATTCAGAGGAAAGTGCGTAATGATGTATTTAAAAATGAGCAGTGCCGCCAATAACGTATTTGTGTGTCCTCTCGTTGCGTGTCACACAGCATCAATCATCCGCGCCGTGTTCGGTCGCCCAGATGATATATGTGTATCAGTAATACTATTTACCACAAAAGAGAGCACTTCAGTGCCAGTGCCTTGTAGCGAGCGTGAGAACATGTGTTCGGTCACCACGTTTCCGCATCATCGACAATCAACTGCGCCGCGACGGTTACGCGCACGCTCGTACAATTGAGAACTGTGGTTCAAATGGTTCAAATGGCTCTGAGCACTACGGGACTCAACATCTTAGGTCATAAGTCCCCTAGAACTTAGAACTACTTAAACCTAACTAACCGAAGGACATCACACACACCCATGCCCGAGGCAGGATTCGAACCCGCGACCGTCGCAGTCCCGCGGTTCCGGACTGCAGCGCCAGAACCGCTAGACCACCGCGGCCGGCTGAGAACTGTGAACTGTAAATTAGCTTTATGAGCAGTGTTATATTATTATTAGTGTAAAGGAGGACTGGAACCACATATCTGTAAGTGTGACGAGCGTAAGAACTTTCGTTCTATCATTCGGCTTCCGCATCATCAACAATCACCCGCGTCGTGTTAGTTACGCGTACGCTCGTCCACGTGATATTGTGGACAGATAATCATCAAGAATGTTAATTGGGATAAGTAGTTACGACTTAGAATGTAAACAGTGCAACCTGTGATTTCTTTTATCGTCTCAGAATATAGTTGTTCATACCAGACATAGGACAGTGTTGTGTGGCTCCCCTGAACCCGCTTGCATATTTAGAGACATAATTTCAGGCAAGCCAGCAGCAGTGTGGAGCAGAACAGTACGACCGCCGCAGGAGTATCAGGTACGTGGTGTGGACAGGGCGCACGGTCGAAACGAGAAACCACGTAAAGGGTCCCCCACCCATTTGTACCCCCGGGCGTGTTACATGCGACCGCGCATATTCCGGCCTGGTCTGTGAAACACCACCGCCATCCGTCATGTAGTTGCGTCTGCCTACTGTGCTGCTAGTGGAATTTCTCCTGCTTTATGCGAGATCAACTGTCGCCTCGTCTCGACGAACTATTTTACCTTTCATTGTAAAGTTATATGAAGAATAACACTGCAATCTCTATTATTTATAGCCTTATCGCTATTTGAGTGTTCTACATTTTTGTACATACTCACATTTTATTAAAGACACTTCTCTAGTCGCTTTTATGATTATTCTCTTGTTTTAACACATTATGTATAAGTAAACACGTATTTCGTTATTAGTCGTCATTAGTGTATTCCTTTGCAGTACCTAGACGATATAGTTTATTATTTATTATGCCAGTCTTTGTAAATGCAGGCGCTCTCGCGCCACCTATTGCCCCTGTTGGCCACTTTTCTTAGCCAATAGTCCATGCATAAATAAGTTCGTTTTGACGGTCTCGTCAGGCTGGTGGGCTTGCGGAATTTTCTTTTTATTCTTCAGCCTGTGCACACTTTATAAAAGTGACTATTTCGTATGGCCTAAAGGCTCATCTTTTTATAAGGCAGGGTATGATCTCTCTCTTTCATTTAATGACTGTTGAAGAAGTAGCTTTATTTATAACATTCTTACTGACTGATTTGTATGTTTACAGCCACGGAAAAGGTATTGTTAGAACCGCTGCATCTACTGTTATCACTACAATGTCTGTTTTGCTATTGCAAATGAGGTTTTGATGCAACTTTTCCTTTATTACCGTCATAAAGCGATATTACGATTTGTTATTCATATACTTTGGTGTGTTTTTTATCATTTGATTCTCCCGTATGACCTGTGTTTTATATACCCCATATTGCTAGTTAGCTATATAAGGCTACTTCCCTGTCTTGTAGTTGTCAGCTTCATTTCTCTGTTATTTTTATAGTTTTAAAATTATTTGGACCTAAGTACACAACACCCAGTCATCACGAGGCAGAGAAAATCCCTGACCCCGCCGGGAATCGAACACGGGAACCCGGTCGCGGGAAGCGAGAACGCTACCACAGGACCACGAGCTGCGGACATACTCCAATGTTAAGTGGATTTGTTAAATATTCACTTTTACGATTAGAATTGGTTCCCCATTACATTTCTTATTAACGTTTATACTGTGTATTTACATCCTATTTTATCGTACAAAATTTTCTTAGGTTACATTTCCTCTGTTTGTTTACAGACCTCAAGAGGGTTGTAGAAAGCAACCGAAACTAGTTATCATACTTTTATTGTAATATGAAAATGAGGTCTAGGCACTAAAAGCTTTTTACTTCAAACGCTTTTCTTCCCATACATGGGTCTATTCATTACAGCCAACATAATTACAATTGATGCCATAGCAACTACATAAGTACATTCAAAAGTTATGCACATTAGTTTCCTACTTTTTGTAAAGTATTAGACAGTACATAATAGGTTTTATTGCGTTTTAAGATCTGAAGATAATTTAATGAGATCGAAACTAATCACACAGCAGAAAAAATACAGGGTGTTCACAGATGAATATCGAGGTTTTAACACTTTATATAATACTTATTACATTAAACTTAAAGTTATAAATAATATGTCAAATGAAAGAGCAACTCAATCAGTTTTAACTAAGAACCTTATAAATGTTCAATGTGAGCACCATTTGTCAAACAGCACACATCAAATCTATAGCCGTGCGCTGGATAGGCCGCAAGGGCCCCAAGGACAGGGCATGCTTTGCATGGACTCCACGTACACCCGACCTAACGCCATGCCATTTTCTCCTTTGGGGCTTCATCAAGCATCGTGTGTACATGCCTCCGCTATCAGCAGACCTCCCTGAATTACGAAAGAAAAAATGGCTCTGAGCACTATGGGACTCAACTGCTGAGGTCATTAGTCCCCTAGAACTTAGAACTAGTTAAACCTAACTAACGTAGGGACATCACAAACATCCACGCCCGAGGCAGGATTCGAACCTGCGACCGTAGCGGTCTTGCGGTTCCAGACTGCAGCGCCTTTAACCGCACGGCCACTTCGGCCGGCCCTGAATTACGAAACCGGATTGAAGCAGCTGTTGCTACAATCACTGAAAACACACTTCTCAACGTTTGGGAAGATCTCGGCTATATACTTGATGTGTGCCGTGTAACAAATGGTGCTCACATTGAACATTTATAAGATTCTTGGTAAAACTGTTTGAGTTGCTCTTTCATTTGACATATCATTTATACAGCTACATCTACATCTACATGGTTACTCTGCAATTCACACTTAAGAGCCTGGCAGAGGGTTCATCTACGTCTCTACCATTCCACTATCGAATGGCGTGTGGGAAAAAGGAACTCCTAAATCTTTCCTTTCGAGCTCTAATTTCTCTTATTTTATTATGATGATCATTTCTCCCTACGTAGGCGGGTGTCAACAAAATATTTTCGCATTCGGAAGAGAAATTTGGTGATTGAAATTTCGTGAACAGATCTCGTCGCAAAGAAAACCGCCTTTGTTTCAGTGACTGCCACCCCAAAAGCCTTAAAACCTCGATATTCATTTATAAACACCCTGTATGTTTTGTTGTGTCTGTGTGGAGCCTTTCTCGAGTCGTTTTCGTTTCGTCCAGTAACAACTTTTCACAGGTTGCAAGCCATATGGCGTCCTTGTTGGAAGAGAGTTAGCAATTACTATGCTACTACTACTACTACTACTACTACTACTACCACCATGCTGGTCTAGTTTGGTTCCGGTTCGGATGGGAGAGTTACATTTGAGGCCAGTCGGTGTTGAGAAGGAATTTGTTCAAAAATGGTTCAAATGGCTCTGAGCACTATGCGACTTAACTTCTGAGGTCATCAGTCGCCTAGAACTTAGAATTAATTAAACCTAACTAACCTAAGGACATCACACACATCCATGCCCGGGGCAGGATTCGAACCTGCGACCGTAGCGGTCGCTCGGTTCCAGACTGTAGCGGCTAGAACCGCAAGGCCACTCCGGCCGCCTAAGGCATTTGTCTTCACCTGAAAAGAGTAGAGGCTCTTAACATACATTGTGATGTACAAGGATTCCGGTAAGATCCTACCAGTTTGTATTCTCTGAAGTTCAATTTCGCGAATGAGGTTAGCTTGGGAATATTTATGCATATCAATCCACAGGTACGTTCGATCCCATGGTCCCTCACCAAGAAATAAGAAAGATCGATTGTTAATTCAGAACTGTCTGGACGCAGGCTAGTGTATTATATACTACCTATTTCATTTGTGCTTTGATAAATTCAAACTTGCCTCTCCTCAAGTGTAAACATTAATTTTCCCAGAGATTGTTAATTACGTATTTCGTGAAACGTCTGCTAGTGAACTTAATACTTGAAATCGTATTATGAAATACCCTTTCAGAATTGTTAAGTGTACTTCTGTACCCTTTTAACAGCATAGTTTTGGTTAAACTCAGTTTCATGATTTCATTTTTAATTGAGAAACTTACCATTCTTTGTGGAGAATCCATTTGAGTATATGATGCGGGTTCGGAACTATCTTATTTTTATGTCTCATGTAAAGTATCTGCTGAAACGAGAGTCAAGTGGTGATCAAATTGACGGGTGCTGACCCACGGTCTGAACCAGGGTTGTGGAACAACATAATATAAGTTGCAGGGAATGAGTAAGGTAAGGATGTGTGTACTGGGGTGCTGGATGCTATTATGAAACTTGTGGTTGCGGTGCCTCACCAGACTGTGATAATAAGATCGACTGGTAATTGGAGGCTAAGACATATTCCAAGTATTGATTGTCATTTACGAAGTAATTGAGTCATGTAGTACATGCATTGCATTAGAAATGCTGACTCCCAGTTCTCTCTGTTGTGACGAATTTATGAAAGTGTGTTCTGTGTGGTTATTTTATATACCATACTCAAATCAGATCGCGTCGTTTATTTCTTGCTCGTGGGCATTAAACATTTCAGCCTGCACATCTTCAAAATATCAGGACTTATTACGCGCTACCTAGGATTATAGTCGATGCTTCTTCTCCCTACACACGCACACACAACCCTCCATTAGCTCAGTCGAGACTTCCATTCCATGTGGCTGTATGCACTATAGTATCTGCATGTGCAAGCGATGAATGTGCAAGCTGGCACAACAGCAGTCAAATAGGCTGGAAGTAATAACTTACTTATTCTGGATATAATTATAAGAAGAGATAGCACTACACATGATGGTATAACTTTTGTGCTAGTAACAGGAAGAGATCTCAATATGAAGAACCATGTTGGAAGGTTTGACATGAAGCTCTTACACCAAGAGACGTAGAGATAAGCCTAGGTCTGAACCTCTGGGACCTCGCGTCCTCCCCCCCCCCCCCCCCTGACTGAGGCCATGCACCGGTCTAAGTGCTGCCGAGGTGGAGGTATACAGTGCTGACTATTTCCGGACACGTGATGTGTGGCTGCGTTGGTTGCCCCTCGTAGATTGAAACGCCGGCAGACCGTGAAAGCAGCGCCTACTGTGTGGTGCCCAGCGTCACTAATAAATAACAAGCTGCTGTGTATATGCTGTTGTTTCTAGCTTGTTACTCGGAACTGTTGTGGTCATTGCGGGCTTGCAGGCGCCTGATGGCGAAGTGGACGACGCCTCCACCCGTGGGAAGTGGATGTGCTGCTGTTGCTCTCCGGTCATAATTTAAGTGCGGATTCCGGAGGTACTCATGGATTGCTTAATGACACGGAGGGCGACTGCATGCCAAGGAGGAGAAGGAGGATGAGGAAGAGGAGGAGGGGTAGGAGATTAGAGTTTGTCTCAGCGACAACGAGGTCACTACAGACGGAGCGAAGTTCGAATTAAGTAAGGATGAGGAAGCAAAACGGCCATGCCCTTTCAAAGGAACTATCTCGGAATTTGCCTGAAGTGCTCTAGGAAAATAATGGAAAATGTAAATCAGGATGGCCGGACGCGGGTTTCGACCGTCGTCCTCCCGAATGCGAGTGCTAGCCAGTGCGCCACCTCGCTCGGTATCCCTACATATCAAACTGGTCGCGAGCACGATGTGCGGACCGCGAACAGGTCGAGCCCGGGCCTGTCTCAGCCTTGCTCGTTGCTCCTCGGAAGTATTCGGTGTAGGCAACATTTCATTTAGCATTGCTGTGCGGCATTTTTCGCTCGGCAATATTTTCTTCAGTTCGACAGAGTCGATGTTTTCCCTGCGATAGTTGTTCGTGGTATAAATTACGTTCACAGATGCAGGGGCTGCTTGCAAGAAAAACAAGTTTCAAAAATGGATGGAAATTACAGAAGAGAACGCTGAGAAATTTCAGTATCTATTATGTAATAGGTACCAACGGCGTTGCTACAGTGGTAATACTGGTCTGTGTCAGTTCATCGAAGTTCAGCGGTGTTGGGCTTGACTAGCACTAGAATGGGTGATCGTCCGATATTGTCCTTTCGGAGAGGTGCCACACGAGTTAGACGTGCTGCGTTAATGGTGGAGTAGTGCTGGTATCAGTGGTCATGTGAATATTCTCAGGCACGTAGACGAGGTTCTGGACGTCCACGCAGCATGGACTATCGCAAGGGTCGTTGTATTGCAAGGACAGTAATGGCAAAGCGTACAGCAACCACAACGCAGATGAGAGGGATTGTAAGCCCAGGGAACTCAACGACCTACGTCATTTTTAACGGGTGCAGCATATCTCGTTTCTTGGAATACTGGTCTCGATCTATTTCTCTGTAGTGGGCGTCTTATTTTGCTGGTTGTCAACCCACTGTGTGGAAGGAATGCAGACAACTTGGACGCTCCCGCTCAGTTATAGATGTTCTTCGCAGGTGGCACCCGCAAGCGTCTGCAGTTTCACCCTTGATGTAAATATTCTGAACGCTTGTCTCAAACTCTGCCGTTCATTCTGTAGGTAATCGTCGTAAATCTTTGCTGTTCAGGACAGATTTCCTTTGTGCAGGATGGAAAACAGTTGGCTGTAAAGTATCGTTCGATGCAGCTTGGTTTCCTGCACAATGAATAACCAAGTGATCCTCCTACCTTCACTTCAACTATAAAAACCCAAAACGGTATTTTGCCACCCCTCTCCATCTCGCCAGTAAATTTAATGACAGCTTGAACATCATTCGTGTGATCGATAAACTATTTCATTGCACTTTCACCGTGAGGCTATATTAAGGAAGTATCATCAGCGTTACGTAGGAAGGAAGATGGGTGCAACATAGCTGAGTACTGAGATTGTTCCTCAAAATGTCACTTGGAGAAGCTCACCCACATGAAGTTTATTCTAAATAAAAAGCCTCGAAAATCATGACGGTTTTGTTCAAGCATGCCATCGCAAAGGCCTCAGAGAACACCGCTGAATTTTACTTGCAACTACACATTACTAATAAGTTCTCAAAACAGAGGATTCATCAACGAATCACAATCGCACAAATGGAATAAAAGTAATGTCATAACATGATATAGACTAACAAATATCCAGTGTAATTAATATGTAAAATGATTACTGATTATGACACGCAGGTAACAGCGTGGTTATCATAATTTAACTGCTGAAAACCAGTGTGTCCATAGACACTAATCTGAGACCGATGGTGCTTTCCAGCTGGGGGTGGAAGCTAAATTCTCAGGATAAATCGTAGGGGCATAACTGGCGTCCGGGACGCGGTTCCATTCATTTGTATGTAAAATAAATGTTCACCGATACTGGAACGAGTGTTCATTCACCACGAGATTAGAAAGGTTCGCTCAGCAGGAGTAGTCTTCTAAGTATTCCTGTAACGACTAGCTCACTCAAGATAACTGGCCAGAAGAGTTGGCAAACCTACTTCTAGACTGGTTGTCTAGGGGTAGTGCTTTTTTTACCGGTAATCACAACGTTATGGTTACGAAACTAGAACCCAGCCGTTGCTTAAATTTTGAATAAAAATGACCATTGGCGACCTAAGGCTTCCGGCATAGTAAGTTGTCCTCGTTCTGCCAAAGGCCTTTCAAAGATGGCGGATGAGTGGACAGAGGGCACGGATTTCCCATGGGGTGGAAAACTGCCACTACAGGATGGAATGATAGCAATGATCAACGGCATGAAGATATCTAAGGCAATGGAAACCACTACAGTAAAGACTCGTAATATGTACCCACAGGACATGTGGCTTGTAAATGAAAAAGTATCATAATGATCTCTCCATTGGCAAAAGACTTCTGATGAGTGCCGCATTCGAATCTCCGGGAGGACAGTGCCAAGGATCAGGTGACCATGGAAAAAAAAAAGACGGAATAGCCGATGACGAGATAACGCTCTAAGATTCAGTGCATGGAATGTCAAAAGTTTGAACGTTTCAGAAAAGCTAGAAGATCTGAAAATGGAAACACAGACGCTCAGCCCATATACAGCGGAGCTTGGTGAAGTGAAGTGGTACAAATATACGGTGATACTAACAGCAGCATAAAACAGTGATCGCGCGGGATAGCAGCTCTGTCTCAGACGCCTTGCCACGGTTCGCGTGGCTTGCCCCGTTGGAGATTCGAGTCCTTCCTCGGGCATGGGTGTGTTTGTTGTCCTTATCGTAAGTTAAGGTTAGCTTAATTAGTGTGTAAGCCTAGGGACCGAAGACCTCAGCAGTTTGTTCCCATAGGAACTTACCACCACACCACCATCATAAAATCGTATAAGGGGAGTAGGAATCGTTATGAACACGAAAGTAGGGCAACACGTAGGCTATTGTAAACAGTTCAGTGAGAAGATTGTTCTCATCAGATTCGACATAAAACCAACGCCGACAACGATAGCTCAGGGAAACATGCCGACGCTACAAGCAGGAGATGAAGAGAAAGAGAAAGCGTATGAGAACACTGAACTGGTAATTTAGTAAGTAAACTGAGATGAAAGTTAATAGCCGTGAGTTTTAGGAACGCTGTTGTAGGGGAAGGAAGAGTAAAAGGGGGCTATGAAAGGCTACGGGAATGAGAGAGGAGGAAGATTAATGAAGTTCTACAATTAACTGCAACCAGTGATAGCGATTACTCTGTTCAAGAACCACGAAAGAAGGAAATATACCCGGAAAAAGCGCGGCGACACTGAAAGACTCCAGATGGATTACATCATGGTGAGACAGAGATTCCAAAATTAGATATTGGATTGTAAAGCGTACTCGGGAGCAGATATACAACCACTTCACAATTTAGTAATGATATAGAGCCGATTGAAGTTGAAGAAAATGGACGGGAAAAATCAGTGTGGAAGGAAGTAGGATATTGAAGTAGTGACGAATGATGAGACACGTTTGACGTCCGCTAAGGGTGTCGATACTAAGGAAAGGCGTTTCAGCTGAAGAGGAGTGGACATCTCTGAAAAGGACAATGAATATGTTGGACAGTCAGACATAGGTACAGGGAAGAAAATTCCAATGAAACTTTGGGTAACAGAAGAAATACTTCAACTGATAGAAGAAAGGAGCAAACACTACTAAGTTCACGGAAAGGCAAGGATACAGCAATATTAATCACTCAGGAATGAAATAAATGGGAAGAGTAGTCAAGGCAAAAAGGCTACAGGAAAAATGTGAAGAAGTCGAAAAAGAAATCATCGTCGGAAGTTCTGATTCTGCATTTCAAAACAACATTTGGTAATGTTAAATGCAAGGGTGGGACATTCAGATAGCAATGAGAATTCCACTGCTCAAAACAGTGGAAAGAACATATAGGTGGAATGAATACACTGAAAGCCTCTATGTGACGGGGAATTGATAGAAAAAAAAACCCGGAGTCGATAAGGAAGGTGTAAGGGATCCAGTATTAGAGGCAGAATCTGAAAGGGCTCTGGAAGACTTGAGATTAAATATAGTTTAAGTGATCAATAATTTTCCAACGGAATGTGTGAACTCGTAAGAGGCAGTGGCGCATTCAAGTTGGTGTGTAGAATCTATGAGACTGGCGACGTACCAACAGACATTCGGAAAAATTTCATTTACACAGTTCTGAAGGTATCAAGGGCAGAAAGGTGCGAAAACCGTCGTACATTCAGCATAATATCTCATGCATCCGAAGTGCTGCGAGGAATAATATAGAGATGAATGGAAAAGAAAATTGACGCTATGTTAGATAGCGATCATTTTGGTTTTAGGAACGGCAAAGGCACCACAGAGACAGCTCTGACGGGACTGATAATGGAAGCAATACTTTAAGAAAAATCAAGAGGCGCTCGTAGCACGTGTCGACCTATGGAAGCGTCTGAAAATGTGAAACTGTGCAAGGTGTACGAAAATCTCAGAAAAACGAGAGTAAGCTGCAGGGGAAAAAACGGTGATGTACATTATGTACGAAAACTAAGAGGGAATAATATAACTGGAAGACGAAGAATGAAGTGCTCGTATTAGAAATGGTATAAGGTCGGCATGCAATCTATCGCCTCTGTTGCTCAATCTATACATCGAATAAGCAATGACGGAAGTAAAGGAAAGGTTCAAGAGCGGGGTTACAATTCACGGTAGAATTTTATCAATAATATGATTCACTAATGATATTGTTATCCTCAATGAAAGTGAAGAATAATTACTGGATCTGTTGAGTGGAATAAGCAGACTGATGAGTACAGAATATGGACTGAGACTAAACCAGAAAAATATATAAGTAATGAAAAGTAGCAGAAATAAGAATGCCGAGAAACATATCAAAATTGGTGATCAGACAAAGTTAAGGAATTCTGATACCTTGGAAACAAAATAATCCATGACGGATGAAGCAAGGAAGACATAAAAAGCACACTGCTGGTATCAAACCTAGGTCAAAATATCAGGAAGAAATTTCTGATAATGTACTTTCAGTGCAAGCATTGTATAGTAGTGGATCGTGGACAGCGGGAAACCGGAACAGAAGAGGATAGAAGCGGTAGAGATGTGGTGCTACAGACGAATGTTGATAATCAGGTGGAATAGCAAGATTAGGAATGAGGAAATACCCTGCAGAATCGGCGAAGGAAGGAAAATATGGAAAACATTATCTAGAAGAGGGGACTAGATGACAACACATGTGTTAAGTCGTCAGCGCTTTACCTCCATGGTGTTAGAGGGAACTGTAATTAGTACAAACAGCAGTGGAAGACAGAGACTGGAACACATCCAACAAATAATTGAGGATGTAGGGTGCAAGTGCTACTTTGAAATGAAGAGACTGACGCAGAAGAGTAATTCGTGGAGAGCCGCATGAAAATTTTCAGAAGACTGATAACTTCAAAAAAATCTTACTAGTGTATGGCACAGATGACAAAAATGGTACACGAAACAAACAAACGGTAAACGAAAGAGTTTTATCAAGGGCTCTTGTTATGAACACTGGTGATTTCGTAAGTGAATGCTAGGACCAACACAAAGCAGCTGCTCCAAAAAGACTTGAAAACCTAATTGAAGAAACTGAATCAATTTTTTAAAATTTACATTAAGCTTTACAAAACTTTAAAACTGTTTTTAACAATTAACTACATCTAAAGCAAACTTATTTCCCTAATACTTTTTGTAGGGCCGTACATGAATAATGTTAGAACATTTTCAATTTCATGTATGCCTTGATAGCTACGTTCAAGATCATAACAGTCTGAGTTTCTAATTAAACGGATTACCTTCCCCTTAAATATTCTCTTTGTGCTGAACACACTGTAACTAACGTTCGTAATTGGAGATTCATCTTTGAGTTCTTCTAATACGCTTTGCTCAAAAAATCATATGTTTAGAAATAACAGTACCATCGATAATTGTAGCACTGCCAGGTGAACTGCACGGGAACTTTACGATCGACACTGAATTCGATCGTTAGTGGTGATGATGAATTTTGGGCCACGTCCATACATAAAACACCGTGTTCGTAAACCATTGTAAACGAGTAACAAAGGAAAGGCTGAAAATTAAAGTCATTTTGACAACAAAATGCCTATATTGCAACACAAGACATCCAGTTAAGATGTCATTTCCACTTTCGTACACCAATTACTTTATAGCAAACACAATCGCATTTAAAGACATTATGAGAAAACGCCTCAGTCTGATAAATTTTTTATGGCTAGCGATCCTCCTTTGTTTACACCAAATTACTATTGACGAAATGGTATGAGCACAAAAATGAACACTTCCTATGTAGCAAAGTCCCAATATGTACAAGTATGCCGGCCGGAGTGGCCGAGCAGTTAAAGGCGCTACAGTCTGGAACCGCACGACCGCTATGGTCGCAGGTTCGAATCGTGCCTCGGGCATGGATGTGTGTGATGTCCTTAGGTTAGTTAGGTTTAAGTAGTTCTAAGTTCTAGGGGACTTATGACCACAGCAGTTGAGTCCCAGAGTGCTCAGAGCCATTTGAACCATTTTTTGTACAAGTATCGGTAAAAAGCATATGGCTTAGGATTTTAACATGTAATACCTGTAGTCACAATAGAGCTAACTAATGATAAGTATGTCCAGATACATAACCAAGAACATATCTATTTGATCCTATTGACATTACGTAGGATTTTACCATATGAAGTTGGCAAATGTCTCCGATACTTCAGAACTTCTTAATAGCTAATTCTTGAAACAGCTCTTAATTTGAGGTAATTTTATTTCTGAGTTCCCGTTGCCTGCCGGGGTGGCCAGTCTGGAACCGCGCGACCGCTACGGTCGCAGGTTCGAATCCTGCCTCGGGCATGAATGTGTGTGATGTCCTTAGGTTAGTTAGGTTTAAGTAGTTCTAAGTTCTATGGGACTGATGACCTCAGAAGTTAAGTCCCATAGTGCTCAGAGCCATTTTTTTGAGTTCCTGTTGTCACTGAAGAGCTGCTCTCTTTCCGCTCTGTCCTATCTAGATAGCTTAACTCGATAGTTATAGACATTACGCAACTCCGTGTTGGCCTGATGCGGCGACAGTGGTTCAGTACCCCAAAAATAATAAACGTCTGTTGTAAGTATCTTAATAATGACGTGTTTAGTATGGTTATGGCATCTTAAGATTGTCTGTAATTAGTAATAATAATCTTGTTACAAGACAGTTTATTCGCGAACCTGTCTAGTCCGATCAATGGTATAGCTAAGCTAAAGGTGAGAAGCAAAGTGATTCAGTTTTCTTGAGCAGCGGAGACAACATTAGTCATGTTTAAAAGCCACTGACACTATGCCATTAAAGGGAATGTCACAATAGTCAAATATAAACATAGGAAACCCCGAAATAGCAGGTGAAAACCTTTAAATCTAAAGCATAAAATTACAACATTAATAAAAAATGAAATCTGGGCGAGCTCAGGATTAGGAAGAAAAAGTAAGTCATCAAATCAAGGCAATTTTCGGTGCGACAATAAGTTAGCGATCACAGCAGTGAATCACAGTGGTAAACAAATAGTGCTCCAGACAATGTACATGCTGAAGCAAGGGGGGTCGCCCAGTCGATTGGTTTGAGAATGAAATTTTGTGAAAGCACCGGGTGACGTAGTTATAGGTGTTTTTATTCTCCAATTCAAATGCTGAAATTGGAATTATTTTTCAGATTACATGACAGCGCGATCACTTTTAGCCTACGAAAGTGTGACATAAAATTCCAAAGCAACTGAAAAACGACTCGGAAACATACAAGAATTGAGATTAACCACTTCGAGCGCTAGAGGTTCGATTGACAATGCTTGATAATTAAAACAGATGACAGAGTGATCGGAAAGAGGTGAGCTAGTGACAGAGGAATAGACATTTTAGTTCATATCGGTTGCAATAAGTTTTTTCTCCAAAGGAGAGAATCCATATGACGAAAGGAAGAAAAAATATGCTACGATCAATATCAGCGAAGATCAGCAGAAGGGAGCTGTTGCTTGAGAAAGTAACTACCAATGTAAGTTATAAATGGTCGACAGGTAATCAGAAACGAGAGTCCCAACTACGCGTCACATGAAGTTACATTAATCACAGTAACCTCTTACGGTAGTGCACACAGCGGCGGTTGTACATAAGACAGTATGGCGGATAACAAGTTGGGGTACCCAGCGAAATACATCCGCGAGAGACATTTGTTTCAGATACGAAGTAAACTTGTTGCTGAATCAGTATAAATAATTCCGCTTCCATCCGAACCGGAGAAGCAATTTCGGAGCAAGATTTGCTCGGTATCATCCCTCAGCTTAGGAGTTAGCGGAGTAGCCTCTGGAGCGTGCTGGAACGTAACGAGAAAGTCGGCAGAGCGTGCCGGAACGATGGAGTAATACGCGACTAGACTCCAGAACGCTAGAGGAGAGCTGATAACTCGGGCCAGCGGCGCTTCGAGTTTAACGAACAGTCTGCGGACGTGTCATTACTGGCGGATTAGGCTAAGCTTGTCTGATCTCACGTGAACGTTCACGGCTGGAGGTCAGTCTTTTGAAATTTAGAAAAGGGTACCACGTTAAGTTTTCGTTAATTCATGGAATTGCGATCCTCTTAGAAGATCGCTCCTGCGAGCGTGACGGCCATTGCGGAAGGGAGGAACGTATAATATCGTGAGGAGCAGCAAACTTTCTAAGTCCCGCTGATGTCGAGGTCATCAGAAATGGACACCTTGTGGATAGAGAAAAATATTCGTATGCATTCTCAAAATACGTTAAATAAATGCCATCAAGAGGGATTATCTACAGGAAAGATTTCATGCATATCTCAACCAAGAATAGTGGTTAACAGAATATGCGTATAGGAGTATCTATTGCGTGTGTTAACAGTTAACTACAATTAATTTTAATATGATATTCAGTTCACGTGGTCTAGGCAAAAAAGTGGAAACACCGTGAATAATGCATGCTTGAACATAGATGTTAGCCAAGTCTCCAGGATGCGCTGTTGTGTCTGACTACGAACGGCACCTCTCAATGTCCTCAATACCTGTAATTTCAGTCGTGGTCAGAAAAGTCTTCTGTGTAGTTGTGGGTGCATCATGGTGCAGGAAATTGCAGTGTAATCTGGAATTTCGAACACCAGTCATCAATGATGTGCCAGTGACAGGGAAACGTAGTGCCAAAGCCACGAGAACTGGACTGTGGAGCAATGGCAGCAAGCCATTTGATTGGATGAGTCTTGTTTTACACTGTTTCCAACCTCTGGCAGAGTGAAACATGGCGGGGGTAGCTATATCTTGGTATTCAATGAGCTTCATGCTTACAGTCCAAGCTCGCATTATTATCAAGAGTTATGTTGGCCATTTTGCCCAATCAGGACCATCTCATTAGATTACAATCAGTTTTCGCTCCATAGACCCAAAAAAGAGATGATTCTCGTGGGTGTGAACATGTCAGAAAGTATAATATGAAAAAATAAAACATCTGAATATAATACTTACTACCCTGATCATTTGTGAGGAGATTGTCGAAATTGGTGAATATAATGCGATAAACTGGAACAGCGAATATTTGCAGCATTAACAGGCTGTCAGAATGAAATATTGTTATGCACCATTAATAAATTTATCATACATAAAATATCTAATCTTGACTGTTAGGACCAAGTGCTGTCAAAGCTGAAATCTAACAGATATTTTTACTTAAGCTGCCTTAATAGCCTGACAAGATATTCATCTGTAGAGCAGAAGGAGTTGCCTGTCAAAAAGTCTTTCAAACTCTGTTTAAACCGTGCTTTATCTAAAACCAAGTTTTTAATGGTTGCTAGCAATTTATTGAAAATGTGTGTTCCTGAATATTGGACCAAGGTAAATGATTTTAGGACTTGATGTAGATTTTTTTTCCTATTATTCATACTATGTATTGAGCTATTGGTTGGAAATAGAAATGTATTACTTGCAACAAATTTCGTTAAGGAATAAATATACTGAGAAGCAGTGGTTAGAATACAAAGTTGCCTGATGGGTTTCTGCAGGATGTTCTTGAATTTACACCACAAATGATTCTTATCTCAAACTTTTGCACCCTAAAAACTTTTTCTCAGTTTAATGAGTTGCCCCAGAATATGATCGCATATGAAATAATAGAATAAAAGTAAGCAAAGTAGGCAAGTTTTTCATATTTATATGTCCTACAATTGACATAATTCTCACTGCAAATACAGACTTGTTTAGGCACTTAAGAAATTCTGTGGTACGCCCTTCCAAAATGAATGTATTATCGAGCTGTAATACCAGAAATTTACCACTATCAACCTCTTCAATCTGCATATCTTCATATGTTATACACTTGCTGGAAGGAAATCCCTAACAGGTTCTGAAATGCATACACTGGGTCTTCTCAAAGTTTAATGACAGTGAATTAGCTTTAAACAATTCATTAATGTCAGTGAAAATTTGATTAGCACCTATTTCTACATATGTACTTGACTTGCTACTTATTGCAATCTCTGTATCATCTGCAAACAAAACAAACTTATCATCTGGCAATGTAACAGATGAGAGGTCATTAATGTACACAAGAAAAAGCAATGGACCCCAGATGGAACCTTGAGGAACACCACATGTAATTAATTCACAGTCAGATGAAGACTGACAGATTACTGCACAGGTATTTCGCAACAACACCCTTTGTTTCCTGTTAGACCGATAAGACTCCAACCATTTCGCAGCATTGCCGGTGACACCATACTATTATAATTTACGTAAGAGAATGCTATGGTTCAGACAGCATTCTCTTAAGTAAATTAGATGTTTGTTCCCCAATGATAATGCTGTGTTCCAAGACGATAGGACCACTGCTCACACAGCTTGCATCGTCCCCTACTTGTTTTGTGTGCACGAGGATGAATTATCGCACGTCCTCCGGCCATCATAGTAACCTGATTCCTGTGGTGTTATTGCTATCCACCTCCATCTTGTTACCCGATCTTTCCGGTATTTAGCAGGGAGAATGGAATAAGGTTCCCTCTAAAACCATACAGGTCCTGTATTTACCCACTCTGAGACGACTGAAAGCTTTTTTGGATGCCATCGGGAACCCTACACCGTGTTAGGCATTGTAATATTGTGTCTTTAGGTTATGTTTTTATCCAACCCCTGTATGTATTTAAAACTTGAAAATGAATACTTACACAATTAGTGAGAAATGTGTTATTTTTTACCTACATCGTTTTCGACTTTCCATGGATTTCAGCTTTGTCTATCTCTGCCTGGTTGATACTTCTAAATGACAACAGTTATCTGCGAATGGTAAAGTTGAATGTGTACTACCAATGACTATTATTTGCTAACATTCTACAAAAGTCATTTTCCAACACCGGAATTAAAATAATGCGATGTTTGTTGCAGTGACTTTCAACTCACAGTAATTCCTGATTTTCTGTTGGTCGACGTAAGAATTGAAATGCCTTATTAGTATGTGGTCATATCATCGTTCTTTGCGGTTTCGTTGTAAAAGGTGCCAACTTTTTCACGCAGTCATTTTAGTACATGTATCGTAGGAGATAACTGTTGTCGATGTGAGTATAATACCTGAGGATGAAATTGAAGCCGCTCAGCTCTGTTCTGGAACAGATTCGTAAGAGTCGTTAACACTCCGCAGTCAAAAGAAAGCAATGATGATTCCATGGAATTAAAACCGACTATTTCAACTCAAACTTTAAAACCTGTGTCATTGGCTGCGGATAAAAATAACGGTTATTTAAATTGACGGCGGAAGAGGGTGAAATGAAAGGGAAGGAACTTGTGATGTCAGCTGCATCAGGACTTTATGTGCAGTCAGTGTCGCCAACTGAAAATGTGTGCTGGACCGGGAATCGAGCCCAGGATATCTGGCAGTTACGATAACGACTGCGCCATCCAGACGGTGTTCTTCGACATTTCGCAGTCTACCTCGATACACTGTTCAGACGACCCACATTCCCTTCTAGCGCCATACATTTGCAGTTCCTGTCCGTGTCCTCCATGTTCGCCATTTTGAGATTCCAGCAGATCATCAAAGGTGATTCTGCATTTGCACTGAGTATGTTAGATTCATAGCCCATCGTGCGCGACTCAGTGATATGAATGCATTGTGACTGTTCCTTCGGACAGGTCCGAAAGAACCGACACCACGCATACTTATACTGCTCATTTTTGTATGAAGGAGAACAGCAGTGCCCACGTTACAGTTTCTGTTACTAACTACAGAAATAGGTTTTTTGCCAATACCTATTAGGATAACACAAAGATGTTGTACAGGGGTCACTCACAGGATACAATAATTTCCCAAGAAGGCGCATTTCTTATCACAATTAATAATCTTTAACACAAATAATAAATGTACACTCCTGGAAATGGAAAAAAGAACACATTGACACCGGTGTGTCAGACCCACCATACTTGCTCCGGACACTGCGAGAGGGCTGTACAAGCAATGATCACACGCACGGCACAGCGGACACACCAGGAACCGCGGTGTTGGCCGTCGAATGGCGCTAGCTGCGCAGCATTTGTGCACCGCCGCCGTCAGTGTCAGCCAGTTTGCCGTGGCATACGGAGCTCCATCGCAGTCTTTAACACTGGTAGCATGCCGCGACAGCGTGGACGTGAACCGTATGTGCAGTTGACGGACTTCGAGCGAGGGCGTATAGTGGGCATGCGGGAGGCCGGGTGGACGTACCGCCGAATTGCTCAACACGTGGGGCGTGAGGTCTCCACAGTACATCGATGTTGTCGCCAGTGGTCGGCGGAAGGTGCACGTGCCCGTCGACCTGGGACCGGACCGCAGCGACGCACGGATGCACGCCAAGACCGTAGGATCCTACGCAGTGCCGTAGGGGACCGCACCGCCACTTCCCAGCAAATTAGGGACACTGTTGCTCCTGGGGTATCGGCGAGGACCATTCGCAACCGTCTCCATGAAGCTGGGCTACGGTCCCGCACACCGTTAGGCCGTCTTCCGCTCACGCCCCAACATCGTGCAGCCCGCCTCCAGTGGTGTCGCGACAGGCGTGAATGGAGGGACGAATGGAGACGTGTCGTCTTCAGCGATGAGAGTCGCTTCTGCCTTGGTGCCAATGATGGTCGTATGCGTGTTTGGCGCCGTGCAGGTGAGCGCCACAATCAGGACTGCATACGACCGAGGCACACAGGGCCAACACCCTGCATCATGGTGTGGGGAGCGATCTCCTACACTGGCCATACACCACTGGTGATCGTCGAGGGGACACTGAATAGTGCACGGTACATCCAAACCGTCATCGAACCCATCGTTCTACCATTCCTAGACCGGCTAGGGAACTTGCTGTTCCAACAGGACAATGCACGTCCGCATGTATCCCGTGCCACCCAACGTGCTCTAGAAGGTGTAAGTCAACTACCCTGGCCAGCAAGATCTCCGGATCTGTCCCCCATTGAGCATGTTTGGGACTGGATGAAGCGTCGTCTCACGCGGTCTGCACGTCCAGCACGAACGCTGGTCCAACTGAGGCGCCAGGTGGAAATGGCATTGCAAGCCGTTCCACAGGACTACATCCAGCATCTCTACGATCGTCTCCATGGGAGAATAGCAGCCTGCATTGCTGCGAAAGGTGGATATACACTGTACTAGTGCCGACATTGTGCATGCTCTGTTGCCTGTGTCTATATGCCTGTGGTTCTGTCAGTGTGATCATGTGATGTATCTGACCCCAGGAATGTGTCAATAAAGTTTCCCCTTCACGGTGTTCTTATTTCAATTTCCAGGAGTGTATTTGTAACACAAGAGTCTGGTGTAAATTATACGACTGATTGGCTGAACAACTACATCCGTAGAAATTCCTTCTGCCATTACTTACTGTTTATATATTTTATGTCCCTTGAAAATATCTTACAGAGTTTAGTCCGTGAAATTGAACGGAAATTTTTTTGTTGAATAATGGAACTGACAACGTTTTACCCCGCAAAATTGAAATGGTGATAATTATGGCCTCTTAATTCAGGCAGGAAAGGAAACCGGAAGCGTTGGACTATCGGGGATTTTACACTCTTCATTCACTGGTAGAACACAAATTTATTTTACAGTTTCAGTCACGTAACAGCTAATTAAGCTGTTTTCTTCATTAAAAGGCCAAGCAGTGAGACTTAAAATTCAATACTAATTTAAATAATTTAGAGACAGCTTCAAGTCAATTTTAAACAAAGGTGACTTAATATTCTTTAAGGCAAGACACGCCCTATCTAAGACAGAATGTATAAGACTGAGGCCGTAATAAAGGCAGACTTAAATGTCAACAGACCAAAATATATCAGAACGGCCTTATGATGAGAATAAATCATGATTTGAACGTGATTGATTAAATAACCCTATAACCAAACCTGAGATAGAGAAAAACAATTTAACACCGATATCTAGACAATTTTAAACCCGGAAACAAGTATCAAGTAAAGAGTTAACACATTTTCCAATAACACAAGATAACTAAGTTACAGATTAAGGCATATTTTGGGATCCCAACGTACATCAAAATTTGCTAAGGATGAAGGCGACAAGCTAACGGATACAAATTCAGAATTATTCCAAGCATAAACTTGACTTCAACAGGAACGTGAAGTAGTGCGGCTACGCTTGGAGGAAACAGCGCCAAAGACAGACAACGGCGAGATTTGCCGAGTATACGCACTCCAAATGACGTAAACAGCCGACTAAGTAACCCGAATTGTGGTCAGGTCTTATGGGACCAAACTGCTTAGATCATCGGTCCCTAAGCCTACACACTACTTAATCTAACTTGAACTAACTTACGCTATGAACAACATACACACCCATGCCCGAGGGAGGACTCGAACCTCCGACAGGGGGAGCCACACGGACCATGACAAGGCGCCTTAGACCGCTAAGTAACCCGACGGGGCTTGAGTAGGTGGGGCCAAATCGTGAATTGTACGTATCAGCAATGGAGCGCAAGAGATTGTATGTTTTGTTTTGTTTTTAGGGTGCATAAACATACGCTCCCATGTCACTAAAACACTAGTTGCAAGTCTGAGCGATGATAGTGATGAATCCGAGGCTCTGAGTGCCACTTTGACGTTTGCTCGGTCTTCACGTTCTGCGTCCCTCTAGGTCGGCCGCTTCATTCCTGACGCTGCGTTGTGCCATGATTAACTCATTCCTGCCAACATCGTCGAATAGTGGTATCGCTCCTAGTGTAGAAGAGAAGGGTATCACCCAGTCGTCCTCCATTCATTTCCGATGTAGGAAGGCAGAGTGATAGGGAGTGGAGTTCGAAATCTCCACAAAATAGCAAAAAAAAAAAAATGGCTCTGAGCACTATGGACTTAACATCTGAGGTCATCAGTCCCCTAGAACTTAGAACTACTTAAACCTAACTAACCTAACGACATCACACACATCCATACCCGAGACAGGATTCGAACCTGCAACCTAGTGGTGGCGCGGTTCCAGACTGAAGCGCCTAGAACCGCTCGGCCACAACGGCTGGCGCAAAATGGCAGCCCAAGGTTTTGTAGGTAGCAATAGGGTCCACGATGACATCATCTGCTACGGTCAGGCTGGAAATAAGAGAACGGACCTTGGTCCCAGAGAGCCGTCGGAGGTTAGTCTACACGACGGAAGATTGAAGGCTATCAGAAATGCGCTATTATGGGGAACTGTTAAAAGAACTAGTAAATGAAATCCAGGTACCTTTTTTGCTATCTTGAAGAACGCGGCGACACTGCGCACGCAACTGTTTAAATCGAAAATAGTTCCCCATCTTAGGATGACGGTTAAAAACGCAGAGAGACGTCTCCGCGCGCGAATTGCATTGCGGCATGCCTCAGTACAGCATGGGACCGGGACGCAGCATAGTGAAAATGAAGTGCGAGGAATGGAACGTTCTGCAGCGCTAAGAATAACGTTGGTTAGGTATTCTACCTGGTCATCACAACTGGAGAAAAGTTCTTCCTCGAAGGTCGCCAGGAAGGAGAAAACCTCTAGTCGGTCTTAGAAAGCTGCTATTTGGGTTTGCACGTAGGTGCGGTAGGAGTCGGCAAATGGATAGCACACGGGAAACCACGGACCACTCAAGACGACAGGCAAGCTGGACAGTGCAGAGTGAGAGTTCCAAATGGCAAAAGGTGTACGTCGATTCTGAAAGGAACGTAGGTGCTCCAGTGTTAAAGCAGATGAGGTTGAGTTGATTGTACATCTCTGACACGTTCTCGGAGAGCCCCAAAGAGGATGGTGCGCATTAAAGTCACCAAGAAGCAAAAAGGGTGAGGGAGTTGCCCAACAAGCTGGAGGAAATCTGCCCTAGTGACATCGAAGGATGGACGGATGTAAACGATTCTTAGGGAAAAGCTGAAGTGAGGTAAATTCGATCTGCTCACAGCTTGCAGCAGAGTGTTCAGACAGTTGGTTTGACTATGAACGTCGCCCTGGATGAGCAGAATGACTCTTCCATGAGATGGAATGCCATCCTGGGGAGATCACAGTGGACCAGAAAGAAATGCGAGATGTGAAAGTGGTCCTGAGGACGTAATTTTGTTTCCTGGATGCAGAGAAAAAGTGGACGCTGCAACTCCAAGAGCAGCTCTCATTCCTCCTTGTTGGATCTAAGGCCGCGAACGTTCCATTGAATGAGGGTCATGATGAGGAAAGGGGAGGAGTTACTTCGGCGGTTGCCGAGTGCCAGCTTTGGAAGACTCCCTGCTACAGGGCACAGAGGCTGGAGGATCCTGCTCCATGAGATCTACAGAGGCATCGGAATACTTCCTAGGTCGATCAGCGGCGTTAGGGGCAGAGAAACGTTTGGCGGTGCGCACCGGCTACACGGAGGTCGGTCGGGTGAAGGTATTACGCGACGACACCGTCGAAGAGGATCTGTGAGTTTGACTTTGTTTGATTTCTTGGAGCCTTTGAAGTTGTCAGATGGCGATTCAAATGTTTGTTGGCTGGACGAGCGTAAAAAGTATTCGAGGGAGTATGTCTTGTGTCCCTTCCAGCCTGCTGGTTGAGTAGCAGGTGCTTTCGCCACGTTAGGCGAAAACATGGTGGCTTGTTGCACAGCTGGAGGGAAAGGAGACGGGGATGCTACTATGATACTGGACGACTTAACAACCACGATGCTGAGTTTGAGGTTGCGTGTCTGCATGGCCATGTACTTCGTGGAGCGAGATATGGCAAGAATGGTGTTGCATGTGCTGGATGGTGAAACACAGTTTCCAACTAGTCAATAACTTGCGAGCGACAGGGTAAGGCATTTTTTTCTTCGCAAGGATCTCCTGGACAGCCTGCCCATCGAGATGTATGGAACAATCGCAGGAGGAGGCTGCACGGTCGTCATTGCAGTTGATACAGCAGGGAGAAGGAGGCAGACAATCGCCCTCATAAACTTTGGCGGGTGCCGACAGGACATTCGAGTGTGTTTGTAACGATGACACTGGCAGCAGCGCATCGGGTTCAGAATGTATGGTCACACTGTGATAACTTCATAGCCTGCTTTGATTTCTGATGGAAGCACTACCGTATAAAAAACGAGAAAAAAGAGTGCTTGTGGGAACTAACGATGCGTCTACCTTTTTCATCACCTGATGGACTGCAATGACGCCCTGATCAGAGAGATACGTTGGATTTCTGCCTCGTCAGACCATCTATCAGCCAAGTGTAAATAATACCACGTGAAGAATTTAGCTTTTGATGGGTCTCGACATGATCGGGATAGCTGTGGAAGAGCGAAGCTGCAACCACTTATTGTGCTTGAGTATCATTAGTAGTTTGAAAAAGCAAAGTACAGTAGCGTAGACCAAAGCAGGATTTCACAGAGCCGACAACTGCATAAACACCTTTCTGAATAATAAACAGATTAACCGTAGCAAAGGACTGACCATCTTCAGCACACAAAACCACTAGAAACCTAAATGTAACGGGGAGGGTCTTTGAGTCGTTAGCCTCATTCCGTTTACTTTTAGTAGACATCGACTGAGAAGAAAATGGTTGGCTCATGGCGAGAAAATTCCCCTAGATTGCCAGAGTCTTCATGGCGCGTTGCTTCCGACAGAGGGGCCTCACCCACTTCAGGTGATTGGTCACACCTCAGGTCACACCTGAACACCTGACAGAGGGCCCAATTGGTAATTTTGGAAGGTAACGACTCAGACAGTCACCCCTCCTTGGGCCTGGCCTGTACCAGGGGGTACGTACTAACCCTACCTGTCGACACAGTGCTGAGAATTACGCGTTATCCAGTCACCTATTACGGGTCAAACACGTGAGCTGCCCTTCCGGAGCGCACAGGGAGGAAGAAGAAAAAGAGGAGGCTCACACGCCGAAGCGGGAGAAGGATACGAGAAGGGGAACGAAGAAAGAAAAAAGAACGAAAAAACAGTGGAGGGACTGTTCCGATGTCAGGCTACTGAAAATGCAGAACAAATTCCCAAAAATATCCCATACATGTTGCCCAAGGGAGGGGCAAAGGAATAGCAAGAGGATAGACACGCAGCACGTAAGGGGAAAGATGCTGCAAAGGCCCGTAGTAGCCAAGCACAAACTGGCTAAAGAATGGTGAGCCCCTGCGAGTACAAGAGATTAACGACAGTTTCCTGCGGCACAAATAATTTTAATTAGACATAATTCAAACACACAGCCAAGCATCAAATAGATAAGTCTTAGGGTAGACTTAATTAATCTGAACTCTTTCTAAATCCCATGACAACTTGCGTGTAAAACATTCTCGGTATTCTTGCCGTGACAGTTCTGGATAAAATGTCGAGCTTTCGACGATTACCTCCATCGTCATCGTCAGGAGTTGACTGTCTTTACTGCTGCTGTGGTAGCCTTTTTTTATAGCCCGTGGACGGCTCCTGATTGGTTAGCTTATGATTGGTCGGCGATTACGTACTGCTGTTCCAGACGATGTCACTGTGTGCGCCGGTGGTGCCACCGCTTCCGTTGGAACGTAAACCTTGGAAGGAACGTCTCTGCTGCTTCTCTGCATCAAGCGCTCGTTTCCATGCACAGCTCAGATGGTATCCGCTATAGCGATTAAAGTTACTTTGGCTCATTCTTCTTTCAACAGCCTCCTTAATAACAGAATCCCAATACGTGGAGGCGTGGGACAGAATTTTCGTTTCATCGAACAAAATTTTATGTTTGTTCGTGAGGCTGTGCTCCGCAATTGCCGATTTTTCCAGTTCTCTATTTTTAATATGGCGTTGGTGTTCTGCACAGCGGTCAGAAACGGTACGAATCGTCTGCCCTATACAATTACTTCCACACTCACATGGTATATTATAACTCCAGGGACCCTGAGGCCGGGATTGTCCTTAACAGGGCGCATCATCTCCTTAATTTTCTTAGGAGGACGAAAAATCGGTCTTATACCTCGTCTACGCAGGACACTTCCTATTTTGCTGGAGATCGCGCCACAAAAAGGAAGAACCGCAACGGTGTTTCATCCTGTGAGTGTGCAGCATTTTCACGTTTCGTTTTTTTGGAGAACGCTACCTTTATATCGCGTGCACCATAGCCATTCTTTCAGAACACGTACTTCAGATGGTTAATCTCGGACCTTAAGTGGTCCCCGCCAGAAACAGTTTTTGCTCTATATACCAACGTGTTCAAATGGCTCTCTTCTGAGCTGGATGATGGAAACTCAGTGCATTCAGGTATAAATAGGTATGCGTCGGCTTACGGTGTACAGAGTGGCCAAGACGTCCGTCCACCTATCGTTGTACTAAAACGTTGCATGGGGGCTTTCTTAAATATTAATGAAAGAATGCAAATATTTTTAGTACCTGTCTGTCCGATTACGCAGTCTCTCGTAAACGGCTGGCCCTGACTAGTATTTGTACGCAATCTGACTGCATGGAACAACAACAAAGAATGAACTGAAAATTTTCGTTAATACAATTAATTAATTAAGTCCCCAGCAACTATAAAACCAACGCAACAACAAGCACAAGTATAACTGTTCTGTATGTGGGAGTGTGACTCAACGTACACATCTGGCACGGTTCTTCTTCAACAAGACAAGAATTTTTAAATACCAATTATACTGACGTGATAAAAAAAATTAGAAATACTATAATTGCGCAAGAAAACCAAAATTGCACTCTAATACAAGAACACACGCCAGATGCTTTGTTGACTGAACCTGTAATGACACATTATTCAGGTCACTGAAAGAATAAAAGAATAAAAGAAAATACCTCCATATATATTGACGAAATGCACTCTGACCATTACAATATCTCCATTAGAACAACATCTGCTATCTCTCCCATCAAACCACTGCATAAAACATGGAACAACACTCTCCACTACCACATCTCACTCTGACTTCACGACAAGCAGTGTCCACCACAACTTCTCGGTAAGAACTGCTTGCCGCTACGTCTCAATAAGCACTGCCAGTGGAGGCGGCGGAACAATACTCTCTGGCGCGATTTTTGGCGCTGTGGCTCAGTGTAGCCACCTTTCATATGACCTTCCTCCACGGGCTAGAATTTGATGGTATTTTTGCCAGCATTGGTGGTGAAAATACCACCAAATTCGTCAAAAAAAATACAGACAAAAATAAAAGATAATATTAATACGTAAATATCATATAACTAGATAAAATTTTGGCTTTGCACTGACCTTTCAATAGCCTAATATATAAAATACACTAAGCAATACAAATTCTTTCATACATGTGACTTTACATAATAGTTTACACAAGTATTATGTGGTTAAACAGTTCAATCAATAGCGTCAGCAATGACGAATATGTACAGGTAAGAGTCTCATAACTTTTCACAAACAGTAATACACAAAAAATCAGTTTATACAAATATTCACATAAAATGTTTACACAACAAGTGGTTGCCAGTTCCAGCAGTAGCACCCAGCAATGTTGAGTAGGTGTAGACTCCAACAGGTGACATCATTTCAGTAGAAGCAGTCCATCAGTGGCACCCAGCATTGTGGAACAGGTGCAGACTCCAACAGGTGACATCATTTCAGTAGAAGCAGTCCATCAGTGGCACCCAGTAATGTTGAGTAGGTGCTGACTCCAACAGGTGACATCATTTCAGTAGAAGCAGTTCATCAGTGGCACCCAGCATTGTGGAGTAGGTTCAGACTCCAACAGGTGACATCATTTCAGTAGAAGCAGTTAATCAGTGGCACCCAGCATTGTGGAGTAGGTTCAGACTCCAACAGGTGACATCATTTCAGTAGAAGCAGACCATCAATGGCACCCAGCAATGTTGAGTAGGTGCAGACACCATCAAGTGACATTATGTCAGTAGAAGCAGTTCCATCAGTGGCACCCAGTAATGTTGAACAGGTGCAGACAGCAACAAGTGACATCATTTCAGTAGAAGCAGTCCATCAGTGGCACCCAGCAATGTTGAGCAGGTGCAGACACCAAGAAGTGACTTCATTTCAGTAGAAGCAGTCCATCAGTGGCACCCAGCAATGTTGAACAGGTGCTACAGCAACAAGTGACACCATTTCAGTAGAAGCAGTTCATCAGTGGCACCCAGCATTGTGGAGTAGGTTCAGACTCCAACAGGTGACATCATTTCAGTAGAAGCAGTTCCATCAGTGGCACCCAGCAATGTTGAACAGGTGCAGACACCAACAAGTGACATTATTTCAATAGATGCAGTCCATCAGTGGCACCCAGCAATGTTGAGCAGGTGCAGACATCAGTCCATAATATTCACTATCACTAATCACACTGTTGATCAGAGTTTATCAGCAGAAATGAAACATGTCCTAGTGGCACCAATCATGTAGAAAAAGTACAAGTAACAGTCCATAATATTTACTATCACTACTCAGACAGTTCAAGCATGAACAATAGTTTGAATACACATACAAATGCTTTTACAATGCTCTTACATTAAACATACAAATTCTAATAAACACACAAATGATATCAGATAATTGTCATATTACTACTACAAATACTCAAATATCAGTAAACCTATAATATTTATGAGTGTCAGTGCAAGCCACTACAAACAAATAAACTAATATTTAGGAGATAGGTGGGTAGGATTAGGAAAGGAAAACACACAAAACGCACTCACTCATCTTTCATCCACATTAAGTACTACTGTGTAATTGAATAGTGTTAACTGTGTAATTCAATTCTGTCAAAATTTTATGTTCAACTTGTGTATCAAGTAGTAGTGGCAGCAGTGTATAACAGTCAATAATAGTTAAGTCAGCGTCATAGTCATCATGTCAAGACCAATGTTTGCCAAGCCAAATAAAAATGTACGGTTGCTGAACAACTGTCAGTGTGCCAAGATATGCAACTTCCTCTCTCCAAAAAAAAAAAGTACATACTGCTTAGTGATTTAACAAAGTGTGTGTAGACAATCTTCCTTCCATTTTAGTGTTCTAGTCTGCTATCTTCATCCTCTTTGTTCCATATAGACCAACAAAAAAAAAAAAAAAAAAAAAATATGCACCTCACTTATTTTACCTCTTATACACCATAACTCCAATCAACTTCATATAATCTCAATACCTCCATAATACCTCTTCAATACGTCGATACATATAAACCTTATTGCCAGTATCATTTCACTTCCATAACATCTCTTTCCTCTAGTCAGTCTCCTCGATCGAGTACAGATAAAATCCTAATGCAAACCTCCTCATCCCATACAATCCGAAGACACACTGTCAACACACAACCTCTGTGTAATCCATCTGACCAAAATCTTCTACTCATTATGAATTATAAACAAAGAATGCATACATGACCTCTAACAGACTTAGTTCGAATAACTCTCAGTAATTAAGTACGATTACGGAGTGTGAATGATCCTAATATTTCACAGTGTGTACACCACTTCAAGAATTATGGCAAACAGAAGCAAACATGTGGAGTATTTCTTGTGTCAAGTGTCACTTCCTATTTCAATTGCTCACGAAAAATGCAGTGTAATAACTGTGTTGGTATGTCATGTCGTTAGCTTCCTTCCTATTGGCATACATTTATACAGCTTTCATAAAACCTCCAGCTCATGTGACTTCTATGATGTTTCTTGTACTAAAGTCGCTCGTCGAATTACTGCAGTTCATTTTCTTATGTTAAAATATAAAGCACTGAGCGTAAGCAAAACAAGCAACAGCGAGTAAATATACCAGTAGTGAACAGAATGTCAACAAGTGGATGCAGCACAATTTCTATAACGAGGCTTCGCCAAGTGAACAATCTGTAACCCATACCACATCGTAACCCACACTCCATGTCCGTACACTGTACATCAGCATTGCTATATACCAAATTAAAGTATAGTTATGACAACAAGCAGAAATGTGTAAATGTGCAATCCATACGCATAGCAGTAAACATATATCTTACGTACTGAACAGGTCATTAGCATCGTATCTTAATAAGTAAACATGAAGGCGCAAGCAGATAAATCACAAAGTATAACTTACATACCTAACCACATCAGCACAATTAATCAGGTGACAATTATAATTTAAATAAATAGGCACAGCAGGCACATAATTAAAAATATGACATCAGTGAAAAAGCAGTGCAGCCAAGCGATGCATAATATACACAAGTAACAATCCAGTTCATTAATAATCATTGTCAAAATCAGTTAACGTACGCAAGCACGTCGCTTCACAAGTAATTTCATTGAACATGTAATTAGCACAAAGTATGAATCACGTAATCGCGAGCAGCAAATTACGTCTAAAGTACGTACCTAAGTGGAAATATGTTACCTGAAAAATAAACTCAATTAATAATTACCTTTTCAGTTTATTACTTTCTTCTTCGAAATGACATTTTTCCTGAAATTTTCTCGATAGCAAGTCGTCTTAACGTCGGACACGCACAGAATTTACCTGAAGTTCTTAAATATTTTATAGAACCGTATCTTGAAAAATACTGAATGTTAATAACATAATTCATCAAGTCATTATAGCTTTATACTGATTTTATTCGGAGAAAGACTGTGTATTTGTTTACGGCTGTCAGTGCATTCGCACTGAGCGCTCGATCAGCTGTAGGCGCGTGACGAAGGAAGTGATTGTTTGCGGTCAACGACTGCCTTGTGCGGCGCGCAGACTTGACTGTTGCTTTGAGTATATGCCGCCGCCAAAACATAGCGCGGTATCCTTGTACTCTCCGTGTGTTTACATACAACTGTTAGTTTCTCAAAAGTATGTCATTCTACAAAAAATTTTCAAAAGTATATCATTCCACAAAAATTTTAACGTTAGATATATGATGTATTCCTTTAGAGCGTCGTGATTTAAGAGTTTCTACTTCGACAGTGTTATCATGAATAATTTTGCGAATTCTATATGGACCGTTATAAAGCAGAAAAAATTTCCGACACAAGCCTTTTCCTTTGTGAGACAAACGATGAGCCTTAATTAACACCTTCTGACCAACTGACAAGATTTTTAAACGACCAGGACGCTTAGCTGATTTCTCTCTTCTAGCAGCCGCAGATGCAATTTTTTGTAGAGCCAGGTTGACAACTTCAGAATGCCGCAGTTTCCGTGTAGGCGGAAAAGGAACGATTTCAGAAATGCGATTTGTCGGTGCTTTGTTTTTTAATATCAGTATAGGTGGTAAAGAAGTTGAGTCATTAGGAAGTTCATTCAGAATGTTTTGAAAAATATGAAGATACTGATCCCACATTCTGTGATTCTGGTGACAATAAAGACGACACAATTTATTGATTTCCTTCATCCATCTCTCTGAAGCGTTAGATTGAGGGTGAAAAAGTGAAATGAAGATTGGTTTAATTTTACGACGCCGTAGAGTACGAAGCCAAATTTTAGAACGTAACTGTGATCCATTATCTGATATAACCTTATCAACATGACCAACTTCTTTAAGAAAATGGTTAATGAAAGCATTAGATACTGAACGAGCTGTTGCTTTGCGTAATGGTGTAAAACACACATATTTTGATGGTAACTCCACTGCTACGAAAATGTACGCAAAACCATTAGTAGAACGAACCACTGGACCGAACAAATCAGCTGCAGCCATGTCCTTTAATTTTGCTGGAATGATAGGAAACAACGGTGCTCTATGAGAAATTGTTGGCGGTTTAGCCTTTTGACATAATTCGCATTTGGCAAGAACAGATCGAATACGTTTTTCCATATTATTGAAGTAGCAATTTTCTCGTAATTTATGAAAGCATTTTCTGGGACCAAAGTGTGCATAACTGAAATGCGTATACCAAATCAGCTTATTAACCCACTCATCAGGAATACAAACTAACCAAACAGAGTTGTCGACCGATTTTCGTTTAAAAAGAACTTTCCAGATAGATCGCAAAAACGAGGTGTGGCAAAATCGTCCAATTTAACAAAGCGTCTAAGAAAATTACAGACACCAAGGAAACTACGAACATCACGTTTTGTAGTAGGAACAGCATAATTACGAATAGCGTCTAATTTCTCTGGATCAGGAAGAATACCTTCTGTAGAAATAATGTGACCGAGAAATTTCACCTGTGAACGACCAAATTCAGATTTCTCCAAGTTCACAGTAATGCCAACTCTTGCAAAGATACGTAACAATGAAACCAAAATTTTGTTGTGCTCACTCCAAGAACGTTTAGCAATAAGAATGTCGTCAACATATGAAGTAATATTGTCACGAAGATAAACAGGTAAAATTTCATTTAGGCTACGAATGAATGCTGCCGAAGATACAGTAAGTCCAAACGGTAATTTCCGAAATCACTTTTGGGTAAAATAGTCATATCCGGTTATTGTTTTACACGCTCTCTAGATAGATTGATAGTCGAAGAGTTGTTTCGATAGATGCAAAGAATAGTGAAAGAGTAGGCAGCAGTGCAGAAAACTAAAAGAGAAATAGCACCACTACAGCTCGGAGCCCTATGCTCGCTACGGCACATATTCATTAAAACGTAATGAATCCCCTGAGGTCATTAATAGCTGCACATAAACTTCAATTTGTGACTTAGTGGCAAATTTGGCGGAAGTGCGTACGTAAATTGATCTAACCATGAACATGGATGTACGTCATTGTTAGAATTGCGGAAGATCTTAAATTTCCGAACAGTCAAAAAGTGTTTATAGTCAAAGTATTCGCCTCGTGGCGACAAAGACCTACCGCGTCTGTCCCAGTCCGAATGTCGATTATTGTCAAGTTCGCGCGCCTGGCGCTCTCTTGTTGCATCTCGTAAATGAAATAAATTATTTTCTTCAAAGCCCTCTGCTATTTGTGATTCTAGATTTCTTCTTCTGTCTTTTCCTACGATTTCGCCTTCAATTTGTTTGACTTGCTTTCGTAATGCCTCAAATTCCTTTTTAACGCGTTCATTAATTTTTCCCTGATTTTCAACATGCTTATTTATGTTCTGGTGCTCTTCGGTTTCTGCAAATGGTAATGGAGCTGTATCATCAGAATCTCTGTCCCCATTTAAAGTAAGACTTGTATTTACGTCTTCCGTAAGTGTCGCGACTCGGGTTTCGGTATTGTCACATTTAGTAGTTAACTGTTCACACTGTTGCGTTAAGTTATTTATTCTGTCATTTGGTACGGATTCCTCGATTCCTTCAATTATTTCTTCCTTATCGTGTGCACATTGTAAATTTAATTCTGAAAATTTCTGTACTATCACGCGATCTTTTTCTTCCTGTTCTCGATCCTCTTCCTCTTGTCTAATCTCTACTGCAAATAATCTATTATTGTGAGAATTCAAAATCGGTTGTACTTCTCTCTAATTTCTTTCTTTGATTCATCATTCTTGTTTTTGAAACATGTCCCTATTCGTGAATCTAACTGTGTTTCCATTGTTCCCATATCAGTTTCTAATTCAGATCGTAACTGTGATCCCACTGCTTTCATCTCGGTTTTAATTGTTCCTATTTCTGTTTCAGTTGTTCCTATTTTTGAGCATAACCGTGTTGTCATTGCTTCTATCCTGGTTTCTAACCGTGATCCCAAATTTAATTCTGCACTCATCAACTGCTCCGTTTCTTCTGTCGTTAACCACGTAATCTGTGAATTTTCTGATTGAGAAAAATTTTGAACTATTTCCGGACTATTTTCCCGACTTATTAAATTGTTTTCAACTTCATTATTCATCACACTGTTTTCCTGTGTTGGCGAGTTCACCATGTTAACAATTTCGTCATTCTCACTATCCATCATTTTTGCCTTTTTCATCGATCGCGTAATCATTTACAAAACATACAAAACTCGTCACTATATGAAAATTACACACAATGACACTTTATCACCAACAATATCAATCCCACGAAATGCTTCCTTCAAACACGATTAACGAACAATAGAAGAATGACAATCACCAAATCTACACATGCAAAATAGACTACAATTACTAAACTACAAATTACTACAACAATACTACTGTCTACTATTTTTGCAATCAGAAGAATTCCAAGGGACGATCCGAAGCAGCGGTCGCCACGTGCATGGGGGCTTTCTTAAATATTAATGAAAGAATGCAAATATTTTTAGTAGCTGTCTGTCCGATTACGCAGTCTCTCGTAAACGGCTGGCCCTGACTAGTATTTGTACGCAATCTGACTGCATGGAACAACAACAAAGAATGAACTGAAAATTTTCGTTAATACAATTAATTAATTAAGTCCCCAGCAACTATAAAACCAACGCAACCACAAGCACAAGTATAACTGTTCTGTATGTGGGAGTGTGACTCAACGTACACATCTGGCACGGTTCTTCTTCAACAAGACAAGAATTTTTAAATACCAATTATACTGACGTGATAAAAAAAATTAGAAATACTATAATTGCGCAAGAAAACCAAAATTGCACTCTAATACAAGAACACACGCCAGATGCTTTGTTGACTGAACCTGTAATGACACATTATTCAGGTCACTGAAAGAATAAAAGAATAAAAGAAAATACCTCCATATATATTGACGAAATGCACTCTGACCATTACAATATCTCCATTAGAACAACATCTGCTATCTCTCCCATCAAACCACTGCATAAAACATGGAACAACACTCTCCACTACCACATCTCACTCTGACTTCACGACAAGCAGTGTCCACCACAACTTCTCGGTAAGAACTGCTTGCCGCTACGTCTCAATAAGCACTGCCAGTGGAGGCGGCGGAACAATACTCTCTGGCGCGATTTTTGGCGCTGTGGCTCAGTGTAGCCACCTTTCGACGTCTAAGAAAGCCAGTCTTCCTTCCTTCTCCATCTCGACAGTGAACTGGATGTTTGAATGTATGCTGTTCATGTGTTCGATGAATTGTTCGAGAGCTTCTGCGCCGTGTGGCCAGATCATAAATGTATCGTCAACGTAACGATAAAATAAGGATGGACGGAGGGGAGCCGAATTTAATGCACGTTCTTCAAAATTCTCCATAAAAAAGTTAGCCAGTGATGGAGACAACGGAGAGCCTATCGCCATACCGTACGTCATTTCATAAAATTTGTTACCATACAAGAAGTAGATGGTCGTCATCACATACCGGAACAACTTTATAGTTCCAGGAGGAAAAAAATCCGCCAGCAGTTTCAAAGTATCCTCCACATGAACTTTTTGAGAATAGCGATACCACATCCAGGCTGACTAAAATGTCATTTGGACCAACTCTAATCTGTTTGATTTTCTTAGTGAACGTCTGGAAGTTTTTGATGAGATGTTCACACCGGCGGACTATAGGAGTCATGAACTTTATTAGGTATTTGGCCAGTTTATATGAAGGAGAACCAATTGCACTGACAATAGGTCTCAGAGGAACATTATCCTTGTGTATCTTCGGTAGTCCGTACAACCTGGGCGGTCTAGGAGCTCGGACTCATTCTTTCGGAACACGTACTTCAGATGGTTAATCTCGGTGCACGCGCTATAAAGGCAGCGTTCTCCAAAAAAGGGAAACGTGAACATGCTGCACACTCACAGGATGAAACACCGATTGCGGTTCTTGCTTTTTGTGGCGCGATCTCCAGCAAAATAGGAAGTGTCCTGCGTAGACGAGGTACAAGACCGAATTTTCGTCCTCCTAAGAAAATTAAGATGATGCGCCCTGTTAAGGACAATCTCGGCCTCAGGGTCCCTGGAGTTTATAATATACCCTGTGAGTGTGGAAGTAATTATATAGAGCAGATGATTCGTACCGTTTCCGACCGCTGTGCAGAACATCAACACCAAAACAGAAAACTGGAGAAATCGGCAACTGCGGAGCACGGCCTCACGAACAAACGTAAAATTTTGTTCGATGAAACAAACATTTTGACCAACGCCTCCACGTACTGGGATTCTGCTATTAAGGAGGCTGTTGGAATAAGAATGAGCCAAATTAACTTTAACCGCGATAGCGGATACCATCTGAGCTGTGCATGGAAACGAGCGCGTGATGCAGAGAAGCAGCAGAGACGTTCCTTCCAAGATTTACGTTCCAACGGAAGCGGTGGCGCCACCGGCGCACACAGTGACACCGTCTGAGACAGCACTACGTAATCGCCGACCAATCATAAGCCGACCAATCAGAAGCCGTCCACGGGCTATAAAAAAGGCTACCACAGCAGCAGTGAAGACAGTCAGTTGCTCCTGACGATGACGATGGAGGTAATCGTCGAAAGCTCGAGATTTTATCCAAAACTGACGTGGCAAGAATACCGAGAACGTTTTGCATACAAGTGCCTTCGCGAAAAACTTCGTTCCCCATGACAATTTAGCTGCTTTTTTAATAAGTTAACCACTATGTTTAAGAAACCAGTTACAAATATTTTTAAAAAATAATTTCAGCAATAAGATAGTGATATGAGAAAAATTTTACTTTCCAGTAAACCATTAAAACAACCACAAGGGCCGGCAGGAGTGGCCGTGCGGTTCTAGGCGCTAGAGTCTGGAACCGAGCGACCGCTACGGTCGCAGGTTCGAATCCTGCCTCGGGCATGGATGTGTGTCATGTCCTTAGGTTAGTTAGGTTTAATTAGTTCTAAGTTGTAGGCGACTGATGACCTCAGAAGTTAAGTCGCATAGTGCTCAGAGCCATTTGAACCATCTGAACCAAGCACAAGGACGCTTGCATAGCATTCAAAGCTCAGCAGTACACACATTAGTCCGTAGTGGTTCGGAGAGAACAAGTGCGTCCTGGAACAGACGCAAGTTTACCTGAGCTACTTAAATAGAACAGACGAACTATATAATTTCTTAGACAGCGTAGACCTTTAGCATTAGCTTCAAAGAAATAGGAAAAGCAAAAGTAAGTTATAAATAGGCCAATAAAATACCAAAATAAACCATTAATAATCTGTGGTAACAGGTAATACTGAACATTTCACTGCGCCTCCAATTGAAAATTACATGACCAACCATCTAGTTTAAAAATCGAAAGAATTGAGGAAAAGCGGGCAAGAACAGGTAACACTTGTACTAATGGATATCGCCAACTTCAAAATAAGCGTTCTTCTGGAACATGGCGCTTTACACTGGCTAAAGGTTCACAAGCACTACGGATACGTAAGGTTAACACATAAAACAAATAGTGAAGATATATCAGCCAATGAAACAGTCTAAAATGTCTACTAGATGTTGCAATCACATTGCCCTTCATATACCATGGAGACCCAACAAACAACGACAAAAATGACAGTAAACACTGCCCTGACAGCTCGGTGCCCTTGTGATAAATCGCAGCACAAGCCAAGTCGGTACTCGATAACTTACACGGGGTAACATGACCCCAACATTGGTCTCCCGCCAATAGCTACCACCACGGCGAAGAGGCCTCATGGAAAGCTCGCTACAGCTTCGTTCCTCAGCTCATACTGCCCACCAAAGGGGCAACATTCTAATCAAAGATCACAAGAATAGTGACATCGACACATTACGAGTAAGCCGCCAAGGCTCAAACATTGCAACTACTGATCCACTCATCCTCTCTAGGAGCTTTGAGTAGTAATCTGACGATTAATCACACCCTGAATCCAGGCAGACAGAGACACTGCTCCGTTCTCTTCAGCCAAACCTCGGGGACCCGGGATTGGAGCAGAGGGGTTTTCTGTTGGAATCATTTGGTAGGGTACCAGTACCGAAATTAACCTGCCAGCGAAGGGATACTTCCCGACAACCTTTATGGTAAAAATAGCATTGGACTCGATTTTCATTTTGCTTTGGGACAATACGTCCTAGATACAAATTGAAGACTTATAGCTACGCATGTGTCGATGACATGTTCGAAATGTATCATCATATACTGTTCCTAAACCGTTCCATTTCTTGCAGAGTTAGATTGTTAGTCTTCACTACGACCGTTGACGAGCATTTCCGTTCTTGATCCCGCACGGTTATTCCATGAAAAAAAAACGTGTACGAGATGTTTTATAGCTCTGACGGGAGAAGTGATGGACAAATTCTTAATGAATAAAATGTATATCCAAAAGCTTATATAAATTATAGCGCCATTCCTATTAGAGCACTTTTCGTCATGCTTTCTGTAGACTCCTTACTTTCTCCGTTCCAGAAGGCTGAAGCCTACACCATGGTACTAACTGAGGTGTCTCAGTTCGTGTTCGGCGACCGCTGTTCCTCTTCCCTGTTTCAGTTCGTGTGTTCCATCAAGGCTCCTGCCGCGACATGAGGCACTGACGCGTAATGGTATATACGCGCGTATTTCGAAGCCCTATAGAACTACAACAGTGTAGAGCTGATATCTATCGAGTGGAACGACAAGTTTTCTGTTGCCAGTTACTACGAGTTAAAACTCTATCACCAGGTGGATTTATGTGAAATAATACTACATGTATGTGTTGTGTGTACGACTTCGGGGTTACCTGTGACAGTAACCAGAGGACATCTCCATATCAAGGTATAAAGTCTTCGCGAATTTTATTCCGTGTACTCAGATGGACAGTAAGCACGCTTCGCAGACAGACGTTCGAAAACTATACGCAGATCTCAGCATTTCATAAAGGACGTGTTGTTGGGCTCAAAGAAGCCGATTGAAGTAAACAGCGAATCGCTCGACATAGAGTGGACCGAGCAATCGTCAAAGTGGCACTCAGAGCCACGGATTCATCATTGTCATCGAACAGACTTGCAACTAGTGTTTTAGTGACTACTCACTAACTGCACCAACGCCGATTAAAAACGTAATCGCGATTAAGTTGTCTCTGTACTGTACCAACGTTAAACGCCGGTTACCAAAACGAGGTTAGCTAATCGGGAGTTTGACGTGGTTAACCCCCCGTGTTACAAAGGCAAGCGCCCATATACATGCAAAGATAATGATATTCGCTGTCTGCCTGTGGCAAGGGTGTGGTAACCGCCTTGGTCTGTGGTACTTACTCGCGCTTTTCATATTGTTGGCGTAACATGAGCGTTGTCACTGCTCTATGGAGAACAAGAAAAGGACGCCGAATTTTTCCAGATTCGAAGAAGACATACTTTTGGAGTTAGTAGCCTCCAATTCAAGTATATTAGAGTGTAAAAAAGCGGATGGTTGCAAAGTTAGGGAAAGACTGAATGCGTGGGAAAATATAGCAACACAATTTAATTCAACTCCAAGTAAGATAAAATTTTATTTGAATCATATATCAATAAATATCTGTTACTAATGTAAATTAAAACACTATTTTTCATGGTGCTTAGATTAATATTGAATAACAATTCAAGATACACACAACAAAAATGATATCAGCTACTACAAAATATTTCCATTTCACGTGTGACAAAAAGAAGGCCTGAAAGTCATAAAACAGGTTACGAAAATTTGAAGAGGAGATTGCTGTAGGATCTGGCTGAAGAGAAGGTTTAAGTCTATAAAACAGGAGGAGGGAAGGCAGTACCAGTACCTAAAGAGAGTCCACACGAGGCAAAACTGCTGGAAATAATTGGCTCATCATTGAAGCCACTGGAAAATACCTTTGATTTGGATGCACAGTGCAGTGTAATAATGGATCTGAACGTAGATGTAGTTGATGATGCAGCAGTTGGCGATGCCAGCAGTACCACAAACAGTAATGGAACTGTAATTGCTGCTGAAGCTGGCGAAAGCCTGATCCCAGCACAGGTTGTTATGTAGAATGTTCAACAACCCTTCTCCAAACCTTCAAGTGCAGGAACACAAGAAACATGTAATAGGACAAGGATGCCACCGAGACCTAAACCAACTTCCTCCTCTGCACTGGACAGTTTGATGCAGAAGAGGGTGGAAGTACTCCAGCAGCAGCTGGAAATAATGAAGAGAGGCCGGCCAGTGTGGCCGAGCGGTTCTAGGCGCTTCAGGCTGGAACCGCGCGAACGCTACGGCCGCAGGTTCGAATCCTGCCTCGGGCATGGATGTGTGTGATGTCCTTAGGTTAGTTAGGTTTAAGTAGTTCTAAGTTCTAGGGGACTGATGACCTCATCTGTTAAGTCCCATATTACTCAGAGCCGTTTGAACCATTTGATGAAGAGAGAACATATGAAAGAAATGAAATAAAAAGTCGCAGAATTTTGGCACTAAAAGATAAATTAAAATATTGGAAGCAGAAGAATTCTACCGAATGTAATATAAATGTTTAAAAAACATTTTATTATTTGTGCACTGTAATAAATTCATATAAAATAATTACATATTTCACATGTATTAACTAACAGTTTACCTCAGTGAAAATGTTCATCAATTGTAGTGCGACCAACTGCTCGTCCTTGTAACGTGTCATCAGGATACATTTGTTGACCGAGTTGCATTGGCTCATTAACGTCGATATCGGGGTCCCTCTCGCTACGTAATAGCCTCAGCAGGCGCATAATTTCCGTATCTTCTGGTGGTTCTTCCTTGCTTGTGCTTCTTGCAATATTATGCAAGACAGCCGTATTCACTATAATTGCCATTGTCTTTTGTGGATTACACCTCATTCCCATAGATAAAATGGGGGTCTCCTCTTCCACAAACCATACTGTCTCTCCACAGTGTTCCTTGTTGTAATGTGAGACCTATTATATCGGTGCTCTGCCGCACTCTGTGAATTTGAAAGTGGTGTCAATAAGTAAGGTCTGCGTACATAGCCACTATCTCCTAGTAAGTGACCGACTGGTATTTCACCATTTTCAAACTGTGCCCTTCGAACGCAATTACGAAATATTGTACTATCGTGCACAGAGCCAGGCCACAGAGCCACAGTGACCCGTATTATTAAATTGTGGTCGCTGATTGTTTTGACAATTAAAGGAGAAATATGATTTCCTACTGCGGAAAAGTTCTGCTTTCTGTCTCCCAGGTGACTGAATTCTTACGTGAGTGCAATTCACTGCACCAATGACTCCAGGATATCCAGCCAGTGTGTTGAAACCATTCATCACAGAACGTACTTGCGCTCGAGAAGGAAACTTTATGTACTGACGAGCCATTGTTGCTATGTTTCCCGACACTTCACTTATAAAGCTTTGTGCCGTTGTAGAATGTAAAAAAAATGGTTCAAATGGCTCGGAGCACTATGGGACTTAACTTCTTTGGTCATCAGTCCGCTAGAACGTAGAACTACTTAAACCTAACTAACCTAAGGACATCACACACATCCATGCCCGAGGCAGGATTCGAACCTGCGACCGTAGTGGTCGCGCGGTTCCAGACTGTAGCACGTATAACCGATCGGCCACTCGTGCCGGCCTGTAGAATGTACATTATCAGTGTCACCAATTACTATATTAAATGCTCCAGTTGCGTATGCCCTTAATATCATCAGAAGTCTGTTCATGGGCGAGAGCGGATTATTTCGTTAAGTTGGAAATTATAACCTATCGTGGATTTGATCCATTAACCACCACACTGTTTCTTTTGAAAGCCAAAACCTCGCTTGAAATTTCCGGTCACCGTAATCTTCGAAAGGATTTCTCCTTTCCACAAGTACACCAAGACGGTTGCGACGACTTATACACTCCTGGAAATTGAAATAAGAACACCGTGAATTCATTGTCCCAGGAAGGGGAAACTTTATTGATACATTCCTGGGGTCAGATACATCACATGATCACACTGACAGAACCACAGGCACATAGGCACAGGCAACAGAGCATGCACAATGTCGGCACTAGTACAGTGTATATCCACCTTTCGCAGCAATGCAGGCTGCTATTCTCCCATGGAGACGATCGTAGAGATGCTGGATGTAGTCCTGTGGAACGGCTTGCCATGCCATTTCCACCTGGCGCCTCAGTTGGACCAGCGTTCGTGCTGGACGTGCAGACCGCGTGAGACGACGCTTCATCCAGTCCTAAACATGCTCAATGGGGGACAGATCCGGAGATCTTGCTGGCCAGGGTAGTTGACTTACACCTTTTAGAGCACGTTGGGTGGCACGGGATACATGCGGACGTGCATTGTCCTGTTGGAACAGCAAGTTCCCTTGCCGGTCTAGGAATGGTAGAACGATGGGTTCGATGACGGTTTGGATGTACCGTGCACTATTCAGTGTCCCCTCGACGATCACCAGTGGTGTACGGCCAGTGTAGGAGATCGCTCCCCACACCATGATGCCGGGTGTTGGCCCTGTGTGCCTCGGTCGTATGCAGTCCTGATTGTGGCGCTCACCTGCACGGCGCCAAACACGCATAAGACCATCATTGGCACCAAGGCAGAAGCGACTCTCATCGCTGAAGACGACACGTCTCCATTCGTCCCTCCATTCACGCCTGTCGCGACACCACTGGAGGCGGGCTGCACGATGTTGGGGCGTGAGCGGAAGACGGCCTAACGGTGTGCGGGACCGTAGCCCAGCTTCATGGAGACGGTTGCGAATGGTCCTCGCCGATACCCCAGGAGCAACAGTGTCCCTAATTTGCTGGGAAGTGGCGGTGCGGTCCCCTACGGCACTGCGTAGGATCCTACGGTCTTGGCGTGCATCCGTGCGTCGCTGCGGTCCGGTCCCACGTCGACCGGCACGTGCACCTTCCGCCGACCACTGGCGACAACATCGATGTACTGTGGAGACCTCACGCCCCACGTGTTGAGCAATTCGGCGGTACGTCCACCCGGCCTCCCGCATGCCCACTATACGCCCTCGCTCAAAGTCCGTCAACTGCACATACGGTTCACGTCCACGCTGTCGCGGCATGCTACCAGTGTTAAAGACTGCGATGGAGCTCCGTATGCCACGGCAAACTGGCTGACACTGACGGCGGCGGTGCACAAATGCTGCGCAGCTAGCGCCATTCGACGGCCAACACCGCGGTTCCTGGTGTGTCCGCTGTGCCGTGCGTGTGATCATTGCTTGTACAGCCCTCTCGCAGTGTCCGGAGCAAGTATGGTGGGTCTGACACACCGGTGTCAATGTGTTCTTTTTTCCATTTCCAGGAGTGTATGTTGATTATATAGCATTTCTTCTTCTTCTATGGCATCTAAACCGTAAAAACGCGCTCCCATGTTACGTGTTTACGATAAGTTAACCGCGATAAAGACAAGATAATCGAACCTTCGAGCTCTTTTAACTGTAATTGCGATCAAATCGCTCGATTAACTTTGATCGAGGTTGTTGCAGCCGAATATCGAGTTAATCAGGGTTAAATGCTGACTCGACCGCGGTTAACTTTTAATCGGCGTTGGTGCAGTCGTCCCTAAGGCATTAATAGGCTGCTTAGGGAAATGGGGCTGAGCTCACAGTTGACCTCTGTACATCAACAAGCCCGTTTGCAGTGGTTTCATGCACATTAGGGTTGACTGGAGCAGAATTGTCTTCGGTGATGAGTCCCACTTCGAACAAATCCCCTATGACCACCGAAGACTTTGTCAGGAGACTCCCCAGACAGCGGTGGGATACCAACATACATTACTGGCCATTACTGACATTTTCACGCAATTTGGGTGCATAGATCCTGAGAAATCAGTACCCGGAACAACCACCTCTGGCCGTAATAACGGCCTTGATACGCCTGGGCATTGAGTCAAACAGAGCTTGGATGGCGTGTACATTTACAGCTGCCCATGCAGCTTCAACATGATACCACAGTTCATCGAGAGTAGTGACTGGCGTATTGTGACGAGCCAGTTGCTCGGCCACCATCGACCAGACGTTTTCAATTGGTGAGAAATCTGGAGAAGGTGCTGGCCAGGGCAGCAGTCGAACATTTTCGGTATCCAGAAAGGCCCGTACAGGACCTGCAACATGCGGTCGTGCACCATCCTGCTGAAATGTAAGGTTTCGCAGGGATCGAATGAAGGGTAGAGCCACGGGTCGTAACACATCTGAAATGTAACGTCCACTGTTCAAAGTGCCGTCAATGCGAACAAGAGGTGATCGAGACGTGTAACCAATGGCACCCCATATCATCACGCCGGGTGATACGCCAGTATGGCGATGACGAATACACGCTTCCAATGTGCGTTCACCGCGATGTCGCCAAACACGGATGCGGCCATCATGATGCTGTAAACAGAACCTGGATTCATCCGAAAACACGACGTTTTGCCATTCGTGCACCCATGTTCGTCGTTGAGTACACCATCGCAGGTGCTCCTGTCTGTGATGCAGCGTCAAGGGTAATCGCAGCCATGGTTTGCATGCTGATATTCCATGCCGCTGCAAACGTCGTCTAACTGTTCGTGCAGATGGTTGTTGCCTTGTAAACGTCAATATCTGTTGACTCAGGGATCGAGACGTGGCTACCCGATCCGTTACAGCCATGCAGATAAGATGCCTGTTATCTCGACTGCTAGTGATATGAGGCCGTTGGGATCTAGCACGGCGTTCTGTATTATCCTCCTGAACCCACCGATTCCATATTCTGCTAACAGCCATTGGATCTCGAGCAACGCGAGTAGCAATGTCGCGATACGATAGATCACAATCGCGATAGGCTACAATCCAACCTTTATCAAAGGCGGAAACGTGGTGGCAGGAATTTCTCCTCCTTACACGAGGCATCACAACAACGTTTCACCAGGCAACGGCGGTCAACTGCTGTTTGTGTATGAGAAATCCGTTGGAAAATTTCCTCATGTCAGCACGTTGTAGGTGTCACCAACGGCGCCAACCTTGTGTTAATGCTCTGAAAAGCTAACGATTTGCATATCACAGCATCTTCTTCCTGTCGGTTAAATTTCGCGTCTGTAGCACGTCATCTTCGTGGTGTAGCAATTTTAATGCCAGTTGTGTAATATTGAGTTCTAGGAATTTTTCAGTCCACGCGGAACTGCTCAGATACTTCCAATGTGAATACAATCAAAGACAAAAAAAGCCCGATGCACCACAAAGCAATTATCCAAATGGGACGGGAACTGGGAAACGTGACGCACATTTATTTACAAACAAATGATGATAATTTCAGAAAAATTGAATGATTTATTAGAGAGAGAGCTTCATGAGGAGAGCAAGTCAATAACGCGTTGGTCTACCACTGGCCCTTATGCAAGCAGTTATTCAGCTTGGCTTTGATGGCCAGAGCTGTTGGATTTCCTGAGGAATATCGTGCCAAATTATTTTCAGTTGGCGCACCATATCGTCCAAATCCCGAGCTGGTTGGCGGGCCCTACTCATAATGCTCAGAACATTCTCAGTTGGGGGAAACTATTGGCCAAGGTAAGGTCTGTCAAGCACGAAGACAAACAGTAGAAACTTTCACCGTGTGCATTATCTTTCTGAAACGTAAGCTCAGGGTGGTTTCCCAAGAAAGACAACGAAGCGTGGCGTAGAATATAGTAGACTTACCTCTGCCCTCTAAGGGTGCCACGGATTACAATCAAAGGGATCTTGCTATGAAATGAAATGTCACCCTGGACCGTCACTCCTGGTTGTCGGCCGCACGTGAGCGGCAGCCACGTCATGACCTGCGGGGCTCTCCCGGCCGTCTCTAGGAACGTCTTCGCTTAGCACTGGGCTCAGTTGGACGCGGGATTCACCATTGAAGACAATTCTATGGCAGTCGGGCCAATGACGCGTCTGGGGACGCCCTGGACATCAGTGGGACACCATCCTGGTTGTCGCCTGTCCTGCGACCCGACAACCCCGAGCGACGACCTGGGGTGGTGGTGTCATTTCTTTTCATAGCAAGACCCCTTGGGATGTCTCTCGCGGTACCTTTATTTCACAGCGATACGTCGACTATATTCTACGCTCCGTTTTGTTGCCCTTCATGGAAAGCTGTCTCGTGCTTACATTTCTGAAAGAAAACGCACCCACGCACACGGCGAGTGTTTCTACTGCTTGTCTTTACGCTTGACAAACCCTGCTTCGGTCAGCAAGATCGCCGGATCTCTTCCCAATTGAGAACATTTGGAGCATGATGGGCGTTTCCCTCCACCCAACTCGGGATTTAGACGACCTAACACGCCAATTGGACAGAATTTGGCAGGAAATCTCTCAAGATGAGATCCAACAACTCAATCAGTCGAAGCCAAGACGAATAACTGCTTGAGTAAGTTCCAGACGTGATCCAATGCGTTATTGACTTGCTCCGCTCGTGAATCTCTTTCTCTTGAATAAATCATCCAGTTTTTCTGAATTTGTTATGGCTGTATGCGCATGTACATGTGCATCACATCTACCAACTTCCGTCACATTCTTTTAATTCCTTCGTCGATTGTTTTAGTGTAATTTATTCTCTAGACCACGGTGTGGAAAATAGTCTTTTTGGAAGTCTCGTGACAGTGCATAAACCTATTGCCTTCGTGATGTCAGAACGAAGATATCCGAACATTGGTACGCGAAGCCTATATTACGTCATAGAAACTCATTAAGAAAACATGTAGGTCATTTCGTCGAAATATTGTTCACACAACTGGAACTCAAAAGAGTGGGTACCCTTAAGTATGCCATCAATAGTAACTCCGAGAATCCATGCAGACCAGCACTGCCGTTATCGATACTCATTCGTCTTGAAGAGGCAGAGCCAGTCGTGAATGTACACAACATGAGTATTTGAAAACCTCGTGACAAGTCGGAATGGTCATCTAAAATCCCCACGGAAATCTTCCGTATTTTGCTGCCTGCATTCTATGAGGATGTTCCAACTAAACACAACTCTGACTTTGCAAAGTCGCAACTGCAGCAACAACTGCTGATACATCTTCGTTGCTTGTACTACTTATTCTAATACCAACAGACTGAGGATGCTGGAATGAGAGAGCAAGTTCGGTTTTAGTTACATAAATACAAATTCTACTCTCTCAAAAACTTGTACGAGTACGTGAAATGTTGAAAGCATCAGATGATCCAAAAACAAAAATGGCTTAGTGTTTGTCTTCCGTAAAATGGATGACGAGATTGTTCTCTAACAACGAAGAAAATATTCGCGCAAAATATAAGTTTATCATTGGGAGGTAATTTTCACTTTTATCAGTAACAGTTTATTTTCAACTTAACGTATTTCTTAGGACGGTCGTCAGTAATTCCAGATATCATTAGATAAGGCACAAAGCTGTCCAAAGCCAATATTCATAGCATATAGCGAACTTAAGTTTTTTTCTTTTTCTTCTCAAGTGTGCGTCTTATTGTCTTATGTGTAGCTGTCTCATGTACGTTTAGGTGATGAAATGTACATATGTATGTATGTATGCATAGTGTCATATTGCAGTTGCCTTGCTGATGACGATGATGATGTTGGTGATGACGATTAGAAAAGGGAGGGAGTGAAACAGAGGCGGCACATTTTCAGTTACTGTCGAACAGCTCCAAAGCAACCGTCAAGCCTAACGTCAGTATCCGAAGGACGAATCACCATCAACAGTTTCACTTGCCTCGCTTCATGGGAAACTGCTAAAAAGTTTCGAATTTAATCCAGGGCATTACCAAAAACTTTAAACCGCTACCTCTTGCTGGTCAAACAATGGCGACAAAAAGATGCCTAGTCGGGCTCCACCTTACAAGCTTGCTTTAGCGAACGCAGCTTCGATGGCAGGTTTAAGCTAATAAATTACATTCCAGACTGTCTATAAAGGGAATTCCAAGCAGCAATAGAGGCACCACAAACAAAAGTCTGGATAGACCTTAAGAGATTTGGGCTGGATAGAGCAAAGCGATTGGGGACGCATTTATTGTCAAATGGCGACCTATACGGGACGGCAATGTGCGGAGACGCTTCGCCTTGTACAGACATGAAGTGGCTGTCTCTGTTGCGTAGGAAGAGTAACGTTGCCCTCTTCAAAATTCTGCACGACTCTCATCTGTGACAGAAACAGACTGCGTTATATCACTGTAAAGAGTTATAACAATAATACAATAATGCAACAATATTACTACAATATCCCCATGGTTTACACAATTATATATGGATTCCCTGTCACCAATGAGCGGGTGTCAGGTGCTTGTACACTTACGTTTACAGAACGTGTGATTGCCAGTCGACGTTTCTATAATCACATCTTCCGAGGGTGGTTGTAAAGTCCTTACCACACAAGCACATGTCAACCTCAATATTTTGTGTCATCAGTGTATGCGACAGTGCACGTGATTTATGAAGTGATGAATATTTTTCCAGTGACGACTTTTAAGCCTATGTGTGAAAACTGATAAAGAAAATAATTATTGTTATGTTGTGAAATGTAAATAATTTCCAACAACAATATATTTTATTATTTTTATAAATAGTTTTCTACAAAGAATAATAATATAACAAAAGATAATACCATTAAAAGAATGTATTGGCATTGTACTGTCTGTAGAATTTTTTTCCTTCTAGTCTTCTGTATGATGTATAAAGCGGCTGAGGTCAAAGATCAGGCTGAGGTCTGTTTTTTTAAATTAAATAATTGTGTTGTGTGAGGTACAAGTAATCTAAAATATAATTTAAGTCTACTAAATGGAAATCTAGAGTACGGACTTTTATTTGTAACTAGATAACCAACTATGAATGTCTTAAGTTTTGTGACTGCAGCAAACAGGAAAGTCTGGTATGGGGATACTGAATTATTGGTAACTGGTGAATGATATTCATATTGTGAACAGTCAGAACGGTGTAGGAGTCTGACATTTAATCCAGCATAAAGGGAAAGTTTGATGTTATTGATTTTCTACGAAAAATTTCATTGGTCAGAATACCCAATCCAGACTGGTTCAAATGGCTCTGAGCACTATGGGACTCAACATCTTAGGCCATAAGTCCCATAGAACTTAGAACTACTTAAACCTAACTAACCTAAGGACATCACACACACCCATGCCCGAGGCAGGATTCGAACCTGCGACCGTAGCAGTCCCGCGGTTCCGGACTGCAGCGCCAGAACCGCTAGACCACCGCGGCCGGCAATCCAGACTGTGTTTTGCGCGCACCATTACGTGAGCGTGTGGAGCGGCAATTTCAAACTGCAGAAATAGTAAGACATTAGTTTTTTCGATCGATATTACAGTATTTGAACTCCGAGGACAAGAACCCATAGGAATTTATTATTTTTCTATTCTAACAGTGAAAATAGCATTCAGTAGAACAATCTCAGAATTTACGTAAATAAAATAATTTTTCTGACTGGTGCGCAAGATTAATTCTTCTCAGATTAATTTTTCAGTGACTTAAAAAAAATATATACGAAACCAGTGTTGCTATGGGAAGAGGTTGTGGTGTGATATATTAATTAATTGATGCATACATTTTAATGTCACTTCCTGAATTAATGAAACAGCATTTTAGTATTTAGTTTTAGTGATAAGGTATGACAAAATAATTCATTACAGTCGGGCTCAACAGCACATAAATAAGGTTCATCAGAGACTATTTATTTCTTTTAAATAATGCTGTTATTCTCGTTGCTATGTTTCATACATTTTACAATAACTCATACCCACCACCACAACAACTTTAAACAAACAGAACAAAACCCGTCACAACGAAATGATAGTACCTGTAGAAATTTTACGTCCATTGCATTCCAAAATCGATAATGCTCGCTCTTGTATGTTGTTTTACGTTCGCCATCGTATACAAAATACCTTTTGAGTTCCTGACTAGTCACGCATTTTCACTACAGTTTTCAGTGAGGCGCTGAACATTTGACATTGATCGATGAGAGCAAATACTTTCACTTGCATATTAGGTGTCATGACAACTTAGCTTCACTAATCAAAAAAATATTCACTTACCTGAGGTTTTGAAACTATTACTTCCTCACAAACCGATTTTCGACTATTTACGTCATCAGTCATTAAATCATAGCTTAAGAAGCCGACAACTGATGAGTAAATAAATATTATTTTCGGTACACAATGTTTTGTTTCCTTTCTTGTGGTTATTGTCCAAGTCTGACAAGTATGGGAAAAGAGTTCAGTTACTCTACCTTCAGGTAAAAAAGTTAACTCGCAAAAATGATACAACTGGCTTAACAAAATTGTTTAGGCTTTGTGAAAACCCTTAGTTGTCGGCTGATCGACTTCGGCTTTGACCTAAAAAATAAATGACGTTGCACGCAGTTAAGCCCTACTGATAAATATTTGCAGTCACTTTACTCTCCCTACATGTCTGTGAAACGTGTTACACCCTTCTGTCTAAGAATTTAGAATGATTGATTTTACTGTGCTTGCGTTACTTTTGGATCATCCAATACATTCTTTCAGTTCAAGTTAATGTCTTCGTGCCGCAGTACTACTTTTTAATGGTTAGTAGCAAAAATGGTAAAAAATACGGCATTTCTCTGCTTGCCAGAAATCACGGAATTTTCTGATTCAAAGCTCATCTCCGTATACGTCGAGCACGCCATTGCCTTTATTCATTTACATGACATAGTGTACTAAACTTTTGTGAATTTCTTTAACGAATACTTCTTGTGCAAGTAGATATTACTGCAGCTGTAGTCAATATCTTCCTCTCGTGAACCATGAATTGTAGACATGTATTAATATGCATGAAGAGAGTGGGAAAAGGAAATCGGTATCTCTTTTATGAGACGCGTCAAACACAAACCGTTCCGTGGCACATGGAGTAACGAAGTGAGTGTAGAACCACACCACCTGCAGCGAGCATAACACGAGCATCCCTATAAGTTGGCGATGTATGCTTGTAAGCATAGTTTGGAAAAAGAAAGAAGAAAGTATAGGCATGCTTGTGAAGCAGACTTCACGTACATGTTAAAACATTCACTAGAGCGAATAAAAATTCCTTCAAATAATAGTTATCACTGTACATTTTTCAGTGGAACTGAAATGGAAGCAGAAGTGGCTGTCATGATAATTGTATGACCTTAGAGATGATAGTGACCTCAGGCGCTCTCACCACTAAATGCAAGAAAGAGAATAATTCTCTAAAGAGTATTTAGAGAAAGCTTTGGTTGATGAACCGTGTTGGATTTTGAAGGTGAGCGATTAATAATTTACCACATAACGGAAATGGAAAAGAATCTGTACGGATAAATTGTAGAACGTAAGACTTACTGTAAAATGCAGTGCGCTGTAGTTTAGAATATAGGCAAACAGGATGTGTGCGGCATTTTGCTCTGGCGCGGTACGATTAAAGAACGTAAGATGTGTTGATGTCGCCGGCTTTAATCGAAAAAGAATGGCAATTTTCAAGTTGAAATACGTATAGTAATCGTCTTTTCCAAATTTCCCGCACAAATGCTTCTTCATCCTCCATGTGTTTAGACTCACAACTGGATTCTTCTATTTTTCGTGGAGTGGAGCAAAAGTTCACCGCCTTACAGCACGAGTTACAATTTCTTATCTGCTGTTTTGTGCGGGCCGACGTCACGCAGGCGGGTTAAACACTGTCAAGTTGCGCCAGCCGGCCTCAAGTTTCGCCCCCAATGGCAGCTGGCGGAGCGAGGAGGGCGCGCAGTTAGCTCTGAGTTCTCCAGGCTGCTGAGTTCTCCAGACCCGCCCCACAGCTGATAACGGTGACCTTACGCCCGGTCAGAAACAGCTGCTGCGCTCATACCGCCAGTAACACAGAGTCAGATAAAGTTTCTACCGACACTTTTCCGTAACTGTAAGAATTGGCTAGCTCGTCTACTGCACCTGTATACACATTGCGTAACCAACTGATATGGCCAAGCATTCAGGACACATCCCTTACACGCAAAACTGAAAATAGCACTTTAGTTATATGGCTCCGGAAACGATTTATTTCCGGATTAGAACTGGTATTCTACAATTTTTTGAAGTACACGAGCCTACGCAAAACTTAAGGACGAAACTAACTTTTCTTTGATGAGTCACAGCCAAGTAACGTAGCTCGGTGGAAACCGAGCGGCAAGAGGTGGAAACACGTACTACACTCAGGAACATTGTCGAACATAATCGTTTTCGTGGTCCAGGTGTTGTAATGTTGGGAGATGTTACGTTGAATGGACGTACTGACCACTATCTGTGAACACGGGACACTCACTGGTAAACGCTATTGTGACAATGTACTCCTTCCCCATGTGTGCCTTTTCAGGGGTGCATTTGGCCGTGACTTCATTTTAAGCGGGTAGGACGTCAAAAGGGCCGACTTGGAGCAGGGGAGGCACCACAGGCCATTTTAATTTCTACTGTCTATACTTTTGCAAATAAATTCATAAAACTTTGTCACAATGAACAGGAAAGATTCAGAATTCACACTCATAGCAGTGGAAGTTCGAAAACATAACGAAGTAATTTCTTTTACACATGAAATTTCATCATTTTTTTCACTTACTAATGGCAGCATTTGTTGATATAGGTACACTTTTCTTCGTAAGTAAGAGAGATGGTTCGATGAATTTTGCACAACATACAAACCATACTTAAAGGTGTATGAAACTCTAGAATTTTCGAAATCTATTAAAAACTGTGGTAAAATTGAGGTAATTAACTACAAAATTTGTGTTTTTTCTAAACATGAAGTTTAAAATACAACAGATCATTCGTTTTATAATAAATTAAATAAATTCTAGAGTTTCATACACCTGTAAGTATGGTATGTATGCTGAGCGAAATTCATCGAAGAATCTCTCTAACTCATGAAGAAAAGTGTACCAATAGCAACAAATGCAGCCATTAGTAAGTGAAAAAATGATGAAATTTCACACGTAAAAAAATTATTTTGTTATGTTTTCGAACTTCCACTGCAATGAGTGTGAATTCTGAATTCTTCCTGGTGATGCTGACAAAGTTTTATGAATTTATTTGTAAAAGTGTAGACAGTGGAAATTAAAATGTCCTGTGATGCCTCTCCTGCTCCAAGTCGGCCCGTTTGACGTCCTAGCCCCCGTAATGCATGAAGATATGCGACCATATCAAACTGTGCAGGCCGACGAGCTCTAGGCACGAGAGGATATACGGCGAGCGAACTGATATGGCCATTCCCCCGACTTCAATCCCTTTGAGCACGTATGAGCAAACTTCTACATGTACGAGCGACCATCCAGCAGTTTTCAACCGCGACCGGCCGCTGTGGCCGAGCGGTTCTAGGCGCTTCAGTCCGGAACCGCGCTCCTGCTACGGTCGCAGGTTCGAATCCTGCCTCCAGCATGGTTGCGTGTGATGTCCTTAGGTTAGTTAGGTTTGAGTGGTTCTAAGTGTAGGGGACTGATGACCTCAGATGTTAAGTCCCATAGTGGTTAGAGCCATTTGAACCTTTTTTTTTTTTTCAACTGCACTGATGGAGGACTGGAGCGCTCTATCGCAAGAACTCATTACTAACCTTGTGGCCAACATGGAAACACGTTACAGAGCATGCATTGCCGCTCTTGGTGGTCGCACCCCATATTAAGAACCAATCTCGCCTTTTGATATGTCGAGGGGACCATCATACATCTCCCAATGTCGTGTCGCAGCTTCTGTTTCCCGGTGTAGTACAGCAAATCGGCGTGGAATGGTCTCAACAAGTCGTTGGTAGTCCCTTCCAGAAATATTTAGCCATGCTGCTTCTATAGCTATCCATAACTGCAAAAATTTTACCGGTGCTGGCTTTTTGCACGAACTGACCTCTCGATTATGTCCCGTAAATATTCGATAGGTGTGCAAATCATTCGCTCAAATCGTCCACGATGTTCTACAAACCAGTGGCGAATAATTGTGGGCCGGCGACATGGCGCGTTGTCATCGATAAAAATTCCGTGGTTGTTTGTTAACATTAAGTTCATGAATGGCTGCCAAAGGTTCCCAAGGAGCCGAACATAGCCATTTCCAATAAACTATGGGTTCAGTTGGACTGGAGACCCAGTCCATTCCATGTAAACATAGCCCACACCATTATGTAGCCACCACAAGCTTGTAAAGTGCCTTTTTCACAACTTGGGTCCATAGCTTCGTGGGGTTTGCGTTACACGCGAACCCAACCATCAGCATAGGGACTCATCCGACCAGGTCACGAGCGCAGGAAAGGCGCTGCAGGCGATGTCGTAACGGAGACGTTCGTCGCACGTCCCACATTGATTTCTGCAGTTACGTTACGCAGTGTTACTTGCTTGTTAGCAATGAAAACTTTACGCAAACGCCGCTATTCTCGGTCGATAAGTGAAGGCCGTCGGCCACTGCGTCCTCCGTGGTGAGAGGTAATGCCTAAAATTTGGTATTCTCTGCACACTCTTGACACTTTGAATCTCGGAGTATTGAATTCCCTTACGTCTTCCGAAGCGTAATATCCCAAGTCTGGAAGCTCCAGCTTCCATTCCGCGTTCGAAGTCTGTTAATTTCCGTCGTGCCGCCACCATCACGTCGGAAACCCTTCCACATGAATCACCTGAATACAAATGACAGTTCCGCCAACATACCGCTCTTTTTATACCTTGTATTCGCGGTACTACCGCCGTGTGTTTTCTGTAAGTAAACTACTATGAGGAGTTGTAGAGAATTAGTTCTAATATACAGCTAAAGCGTATAAATGTGCATATCGCTATCCAATGACTTCGTAACCTCAATGTAAAGTACTTTGGAAAGATAAAAAAACATCACCACAACGTAGCTGCGTTAACGGAATGCGTTTTGAACATCTCATGTAACAAAGCACTTCCAGTAGTGTGTTGGTAAAGCCTCTTCCTGTGTGTTTTCTGTAAGTAAACTACTATGAGGAGTTGTAGAGAATTAGTTCTAGGATACAGCTAAAGCGTATAAATGTGCATATCGCTATCCAATGACTTCGTAACCTCAATGTAAAGTACTTTGGAAAGATAAAAAAACATCACCACAACGTAGCTGCGTTAACGGAATGCGTTTTGAACATCTCATGTAACAAAGCACTTCCAGTAGTGTGTTGGTAAAGCCTCTTCCTGTGTGTTTTCTGTAAGTAAACTACTATGAGGAGTTGTAGAGAATTAGTTCTAATATACAGCTAAAGCGTATAAATGTGCATATCGCTATCCAATGACTTCGTAACCTCAATGTAAAGTACTTTGGAAAGATAAAAAAACATCACCACAACGTAGCTGCGTTAACGGAAGGCGTTTTGAACATCTCATGTAACAAAGCACTTCCAGTAGTGTGTTGGTAAAGCCTCTTCCTGTGTGTTTTCTGTAAGTAAACTACTATGAGGAGTTGTAGAGAATTAGTTCTAACACACAGCTAAAGCGCTTGGGGTTCGTAATATATTTTTTCTCCTACGTGTGGTGAACGTTTAGCAGAGAATGAGTACGCTAGATCTATATTCTAATCCATTAAACTCGATCAAAAACTGACTCGTTCAGAGGACAATTCTTGCATCTTCAGACACGCATCATCACAAGGAACAGAACAGCTCAAAGAATGAAAGCAAAAACCTATTAATAGAAAATAAATAAAATTTTCAAACAAAGTTGCTTACATTTCCTTCCGTTCGCACTAGTCTTGTCGGTTACCGCCCCCATAGTGACCGTAAGTTATATTGAACTGTGCAGCGTACGTCAGAAGTACTTGTCACGGATCCCAGCAGCGTGTTTTCCTGCTCGTCCCGTTACCGTACATCACCAGCGCACATTTGCAGCGTAAAGCGCACTTGTGTGTAGCTTCTGGATAAATAAAACGTTTCATCCTTTGTATCTTACACGTCTTGATTTTAAACAATATTTTTATTGTTACTGACTGTCAGACACAGTCAATTTCAACTGATCACAAAGAGGTCGAAAGTAAGTGATGTTCTAAGTTTTAAAATTACGGCGAGATCCTACGCGGAAAAGGAAATCCCAAAGCAGCTTGGTCACACATGACAGATGAGTAAACAACGCATCTATTTCTGAACAATAAAAGCTGTATTAATGACGATGCACGTAAGGCAGACTTTTGTGGATATTTGTCTACAACACCTCGGTAAAAATTTCCGTAAAAGAAGAAGAAAGACAGCATCCCCACCCGTGAACCAGCCAAGAGGTTAATATTTCGTTGTTGGTTTAAAGGAAACTCTTCCTCGTATTTTCACCCTGGAAATTGGTGAATTATTCGCTTCAAATGAGAACCGTTTACATGCTGTCATTTAATATCGAAGCTTCGCAATTTAGTCTTCATGTTTCATTATTCCTCACAGCTATTTCGCTGGTCTGAAAGCAACTAAACAATCGCATGTACCTCCCCATTTTTAAAATTAAAAGTCCCTGTGAGTGGTGTACGTTCTTTGACCTTCCAGTTCAAAAGCAAATAGGTTGTGTTTACTGGTAGTAAGTCAAGCCTCATGCAAACTCAGTATGCGTCCTAAGTTTACTAACTGGGTACCGGGAATATCTTCATATTCATTGTGTCAAATCTTGTGCAATATCAGTTTATATTACATTTAAACCAACCTTGATTTTGTGTTCAATTAGAGACAGAATATCGTAATTTCAGTGGCATAGTTACCTGTTGAGATATCTGTCCTTCCTCTTGGCTTACTGAGACTGAATTCTCTTAATCTCTGTGGCACATACGCTATGTCTATTGTATGTGACATGTTAAACTTAGTCCCGGACCATAACCTGTAAATGGCAGCGCACAGGATGCGAAGGGAAGGAATCTGTGCTCGATTTTCGGTACAGCACATAGATTTACTTTTACATATAATTCCTTTCTGATTTTATAAGCTGTGTAAAGGTTTTATTGGTAGAAACAACCATTAATAAAACCTATATGCAACACAAAATAATCTACTGCATACTAAAATTGCTCTTGTATGAGGCCTATACGTGATGTCCGGCAGACGATTTTATCGTAACATATACAGGTTTCAGAAACAGTCTGAAAAGCTTGTAAAGGTGTCGCAGGGTAGGATGTGTTGCGAAATAATTCTTAAGGAAAAAAGATTGATACGTTGCGCCTTTTTCGATTTAATTAGCATTGACATAAGCCAATCAGGACGTTTCCGAACTCAAATTCAAGCATTTGGACCAGCTAAAATCCGATAATGCACAAACATCTCGGTTCCATAGCTTATCATTTGTTAAATTTAAGCAAGATGAAAAAAGGTGCGTTTGTTGCGATTGAGGAGACCAAACGAACAACACGTTTGACAGAACTATCTCTGTCAGTTCAGTTGAGTTTTCGCTCGCAGGTACCTGATTGCCTAACTTCAGTGCTAATTAAATCGGAAACAGCGCAACGTATCGAATTTTTTTCTGAAACGATTATTTCTCAGCACAGCCTACCCAGCAATACACTTACAAGCTTTTCAGTCTGTTCCTAACCACTCAGTATAGGACAGCTCAGATCACCTCGTCGTACAGTACCCCGAAATACAAATGCAATTACTTATTTAAATGTCGTTTGCTTATGAGATCAATAGTTCACTGTAATTAATGTCATTGGAAACTTTGTCTTAAGCATTCCACTTCTCAAATGATAACGTTTTCGAAGGAACTGATTTGGAAAGTTAAACTGTGACTTCTTCAAGATATTTTATTGTTGTTCCACGTGAAAATAAAGAACATGAAAAGTAAATGCCAGAAAAATAGGCACCTTGGAACCCTTAAGACCGTTTTGTTACGTACCATAATGTACGAAACATGGAAGTGGGGAATAAACGTTAAAAACACTGGATGCCATGCATTTGAGAATCAATTCTGCACCATTAGACTTATATTAATATACGATTACACGTTATCAGTAGCAATTCCCATACTGCTTCGCAAGAGCTTAACATCCAAATAAGCTAGATTCTCAGGGACATGCAGACAGCAATACAGGGTTATTACAAATGATTGAAGCGATTTCACAGCTCTACAATAACTTTATTATTTGAGATATTTTCACAATGCTTTGCACACACATACAAAAACTCAAAAAGTTTTTTTAGGCATTCACAAATGTTCGATATGTTCCCCTTTAGTGATTCGGCAGACATCAAGCCGACAATCAAGTTCCTCCCACACTCGGCGCAGCATGTCCCCATCAATGAGTTCGAAAGCATCGTTGATGCGAGCTCGCAGTTCTGGCACGTTTCTTGGTAGAGGAGGTTTAAACACTGAATCTTTCACATAACCCCACAGAAAGAAATCGCATGGGGTTAAGTCGGGAGAGCGTGGAGGCCATGACATGAATTGCTGATCATGATCTCCACCACGACCGATCCATCGATTTTCCAATCTCCTGTTTAAGAAATGCCGAACATCATGATGGAAGTGCGGTGGAGCACCATCCTTTTGAAAGATGAAGTCGCCGCTGTCGGTCTCCAATTGTGGCATGAGCCAATTTATTCGTCGACTTCCGCGGGCTACGCGTGAAACTTGCCCGCACGCGTTCAACCGTTTCTTCGCTCACTGCAGGCTGGCCCGTTGATTTCCCCTTACAGAGGCATCCAGAAGCTTTAAAACGCGCATACCATCGCCGAATGGAGTTAGCAGTTGGTGGATCTTTGTTGAACTTCGTCCTGAAGTGTCGTTGCACTGTTATGACTGACTGGTGTGAGTGCATTTCAAGCACGACATACGCTTTCTCGTCTCCTGTCGCCATTTTGTCTCATTGCGCTCTCGAGCGCTGCGGCGGCAGAAACCTCAAGTGCGGCTTCAGCCGAACAAAACTTTATGAGTTTTTCTACGTATCTGTAGTGTGTCGTGACCATATGTCAATGAATGGAGCTACAGTGAATTTATGAAATCGCTTCAATCATTTGTAATAGCCCTGTATATATCGATAATAGGCTTGGTCAGTCGGGGAATGAGGCTGCTGACGCTGCTGCCAAGGTTGCAGTCCTCCAACCCGGTCCGCTTGCTCTTCCACCCTTCGGATGATCTCCGTGTTGCCGTCTGTCGGCAGGTGCCGTCATTTTGGCGTCAGCACTGGTCTTCTCTTCACGGGAACAAACTCCGGGGAATTAAACCTCTCCCAGCGTGCTCACTGTCATTAACCTTTGACGGTTTCGCTATTTCCTGCCCGACTGCCCTTTTTTTTAACCACTATATTTGATACCGGCTGTTTTTGCTAATGATTCCCTGGCTGTCGACAGCGTTTTACTTTTTATCCGTCGTAGCAATATGGCAAAGACATTTTATCTTTTGTTAGTGATCTCCGCTGTCTCTACAGGCTGTTTTATGGATCTTTCTCCTCGAGGAAGTCTTTGTTCTTAGCTCCCTCTCCTTCCATCGATTAGCCTTAGCGTATAGTCGTTTTTAAGTTCTTTTACTTCTTAATGAGCTAAGGTTAGGCCATGGCTGCTGATGACATTAGTTGTTTTGCGCCCTAAAACAAACAAAAAGAGTTTCTGCAACGACACTCTTGCTCATAAATTAAGGATAATGCTGATACATGGTGAAACAACGCTCTGGTAGGCGGTTTGCTGGTTTAAATCACCTCGGGATATGACCATGCGGTGCATTTGACCTCCGGCCATCACACGGTGGCGCTGGCAGCAGTCCACATACGCAGAGGTGTGTTGGTGCATGTCAGAGTACGGTGCAGCAAGTAAGTGTGCAGACGTTTTGAGAAGTGCTAATGGCGACTGTGTGTTGAAAATGGCTCAAAGAACACATATTGATGACGTTATAAGGGGTAGAATGCTAGGGCGACAGGAGGCTGGTCTAACACAGCAGGTCGTAGCATAGGCCCTCCGTGTGCTACGAAGTGTGATCTCAAGATTATGGCAACGATTCCAGCAGACAGGAAATGTGTCCAGGCACTACAGTACGGGACTTCCACAGTGTTCAACATCACAAGAAGACCGATATCTCACCATCCGTGTCAGCAGACGGCCACAGAGCGCTGCAGGTAGCCTTGCTCGGGACCTTACCGTAGCCACTGGAACTGTTGTCTCCAGACACACAGTCTACAGACGACTGAACAGACATGGTTTACTCACCTGGAGACCTGAAAGGTGCATTCCACTGACCCCTGGTCACAGAAGAGCCCGTAAAGCCTGGTGTCAAGAACACAGTACATGGTCTTTGGAACAGTGGTCCCAGGTTATGTTCACGGACGAGTCCAGGAATAGTCTCAACAGTGATTCTCGCTGGGTTCACATCTGGCGTGAACCAGGAACCAGATACCAACCCCTTAATGTCCTTGAAAGGGACCTGTATGGAGGTCATGGTTTGATGGTGTGGGGTGGGATTATGACTGATGCACATAAACTCCTGCATGTCTTTGACAGAGTAACTGTAACAGGTCAGATGCATCGGGAAGTCATTTTGCACCAGTATGTCCGCCTTTTCACTGGTGCAGTGGGTCCCACCTTCCTCCTGACAGATGATGCCGCACGGCCATACCGAGCTGCCACCATGGAAGAGTACCTTGAAACAGAAGATAGCAGGCGAATGGGCTGCCTGTTATCCAGACCTAAACGCCATCGAGCACGTCTGGGATGCTCTCGATATTCGTATCGCTGCACGTCTTCAAACCTCTAGGACACTTCAGGAGCTCCGACAGGCATTGGTGCAAGAATGGGAGGCTTTATCCCAGCAGCTGCTCGACCACCTGATCCAGAGTATGCCAACCCGTTGTGCGTGTGCATAGTGATCATATCCCATACTGATGTCGGGGTACAAGCGCTGGAAACAGTACCGTTTTGTAGAACATATGTTTCGGGACGGTTTTCTCAACTTATCACCAATACCTTGGACTTACAGATCTGTGTCGTGTATATTCCTAATGTGCCTATGTTATTAGCGCCAGTTTTGTGTAGTGCCAAGTTGTGTGGCACCACATTCTGCAATTATGCTTAATTTATGAGCATGAGTCCCAGATCACGTAAGAAACAGATTGCCCGATCGCTTGTTCTAGCAGGCAACACTTGTCAGGGAACGTTCACCAGGCGGCAACAGCGTCACACCCTTACTTGTGGAATCAACCACTAGATGGCACTCCGTTCTGTGAAATATGTGGCAACATCGGCCGAACGCATGCAGCTTTCCACTATTTGGCGTCTGGGAAGTACAGCTAGCTGTTTCTGACATACCAGTGGTAGTGGGTCGAGTCGTCATGCCGAGGGCCTGCGAGTACATCATCTGTGGAAAGAGTAGACGAACAAATCCTGAATTAAAAATGTTCAAATTTCCCGTCAACGATAAAGAAAGGTTACGCGAGTGGATTTTAAATTCAGGTAAATCAATAAATTAGTTACGAATAAGAATTAATGAAGAGCCCTAAGCATTCGATCCTATCTAAGTTTTGTCGATTTTATATTCTGATGTAAAGTGGCAGCCCGTCCTGTACAAGAACCATATCATATAATTTTTAAATGAAATCTTTGCTGCGATTTGAACTTTTTTAAATTTTTTATTCACTTCACTATTGTAATTTTGGCTGTAGAGGCATTTTTGTGTGCAATGTGAAAACTGAAACCAATATATGATATGGATAACAAAATGCAAAGCATAGTGTGGTAACATTTAGTAAACAATTTAAGAAGCATTACCTTACGAGACCTTTCCCTTGGTACTCGAAAATGGCTCTAGAGCTGAAATCGCAACAGTGAAATAAATGAATAATAGCCGTCATCTAACTGGTAGGTCATCTGTCCCTCTAAATCCTGGTATATACTAGAGCGAACGAAGTGAACTAGTGTAAAACCTCTTTTACACTGCTGCAAATGAGTATTCATAGATAATTCGCCAATGTTCAGTGCCATTCGTTTATACGTGTGAACAATCGTTTATACTGGAATGAAGGGAGGAGAATAGAAGAGAACGAGCATAGATTGCAAACTATAGACGTTGCGTATTTTAATTTTTTTTATCTGTGCGCTAATAATCCTCACACAGCTTTCACTCGAAAACAACACTACTTATAGTTACAGGTCTGCGCGAGTGCGGATATCCCCAGTAATAACTGTGTTGCAGATAAAAGCGTACGTCTGTTGCGAATATTTGCGGGTTATCTTTAAACTGTACAAAGTAAATTTTTAACATAATTACGGTTTGCCGTCTGTGGCTCTTCAAAGTTGACATCGCCAAAATACGCTAGAAAAACACGCTTTCACTTGTATATTACCGCGTTTGCAGCCCCCATTTAACAACAATCCAAAATTCATCGTTTTGTGCCACTCTTATATCATTTACGAAAAGTTACATGCAAAGTAAAAGAATTTAAATTTGAAACGACTGTCACTGAAATATGTCCAACCTTAGTTCGCATCATAACCGAGTGCGGACATCAGCATACAAAAATTCAGGCCAGGCACAACCCTCTTTTCAGAGCAGTGGTGGGTTAAACTGCTTTACAAAACGTTAATATCTCAGAATGCGGATAAGCAACTTGGCAGATGTGGATAACGATCTTGTGGATGCGGTGCACATACGGACGGCGGCATTTTTCCTGTCCGCGCAGACTTCTAGTTACAGCTACGATGTAAATCTTTGATATTGAGCTAAGATATGTGAAACGCTTGGAAGTAGTGCCAGTGCACTTAACACTGGATTGCAGCTCCAGCCTTCTTTAGATTTATTCCAGAATTTTGCACATATTTCGGTTGACGCCTTTCGCTGGCTCCTCATTACACCTGACGAGGAAATTTACTAGCAGCAACATAAAGCAGTTCGCAAGAAGACGAGTACTCTCCGTGCTGGTAACGTCAAAGGGGAGGCGAGGCAAACTTCTTTTGATGCTTAGCTCAAAAACCGACAGCCAGCTGAACACTAGCGAACACTGCTGAATGCGTACTGAAAAAGACTGAATGTTATTGTCTCGCAGTGGTGAATGGAATTGAACACTACAGAATCAGAATTTCATCACGCAAACACTTGCAAACATTGATGTTATGCTTTCGCTACTTAATTGTTTCTCGCTGTGAAAAGCTAAGCACTAAAGGGGAAACAGCATTATAGGCAATGTTTGTTTTAATTACGAAGCAAGTAATGTCACGCTGAAGAGATTAGAAATCACGTGTTTCGTACCTTTTACAGGAACTTCAGAGGCACTGTGGGTACCGAGTAAAGTTTACGAACCAAACACGACTGAATGTCGTTTGCTCAAATTCGTCTACACATATGAGAATGCAGTTTTTCCTGTTTTAGTTCGCTCAGTGTTGACCAGGCTTAAAACGCCATAGACCACATTCCCAGAATTAATCATAATATTAAAGTCCAAAAGAGGTTGCACACAAAGATCTCTCTTAGCAAATACTTAATGAAAGATTCCTTTCTATCACGCTAATGTAGACGGAGGTACTAAATGTGTTAATGGTATAAACATATATCGTACTTTTCTGATAGATAGTTATTGTTACAGGCAATGTCAAACTGCTGGATATAGACCCAGAAAAACTGCACAATAGACTGCTGTGTGATGTCCATTTTGATGAAAAGTCATTCATGAACAGTACGAAACAACGGCTTATACACACAGCAGTTCCTGTAAAATTTACATATGACACTGGCTCTTCAGCAATATGTGAGGGAACTAGTGATAAGAATAGTTTGTCATCACCTGAACTGGAAGTGAACATTCCAAGGAGAACATACAGTGCAGCTAGTCACCTTCTGGTAGAAACAAATGCAACACCACGAAAGTGTGAATCATTTCCAGACCTGAAAAAAATCATAGAAATGCCTGCGAGACAAGTTAAAAGAAAACTCTGTATGCTACGTCATGATGATGAGGATACTCCTAGAAAGCAAAAACTGATACAGGAAATACATAATATGAACAGATCACTGAAAAACAAAACTTCCTACTTGTCAAAAGTTAAGAATAGATTATTGCATTGTAGGACCTCAAATAATATTGCCCATGCGTTAAGCAGTTTCTGCTTCCCACCTGATTACTCCAGGACACTGGCTGCAATGCAGTGCCAGAGCAAAAAACGTCCGTGGTCTTCTATCGAGAAAAATCTCTCTCTGATGTTGTTTTACAAATCTCCTGCAGCATATAATTTTTTGCGAAAATTGGGTATCGTATTACCTGGACAGTCTACAATTAGACGATGGATTGGCGTCACAAAATTTCTACCAGGGTTTAACAAAAACCTTTCTAATCAACTTAGCAAGAAATCTGAGGCACAAACTTGTTTAGAAAAGGCATGTGTAGTATCTTTTGATGAGATGTCGATAATGCGTCATCTGGAATATGCAAAAGATCTCGATTTAGTAGAAGGTCTAGAAGATTTGGGTGATAGGGGAAGGAAACCACTTCCTGCAAATTATGCACTTGTTTTTATGATTAGAGGCATCTACAGTAACTGGAAATTGCCTGTTTCATATTTTTTGTCTAACTCAGGAGTAAAACACGGATTTATTGGGAATCTTACAGGAACTAATTATTTTATTGCAAAATGCAAACCTAGAGCCAAAATTAGTCGTTTGTGATCAGGGAGCTAGTAATCGAAGTGTTGTGAAGCATTTACATGTTACGCCTGAAAAACCTTATTTTATTGTAAATGGACAGAAATGGTTTTATATGTATGATGTCCCGCGTTTATTGAAAAGCATACAAAACAATCTGCTTAGTGGCGACTTCATTTTCAACAATGCTGTTGTTTCATTCGAAGATGTCAGGAAAACATATGACACTGATAAGAAGAACAATAAAAGCAGAATGTTGGTAAAACTCACTGACAGTCATTTGCAACCTGATTCACCAGAAAATGAATGTAAAAATGGCAGTCCAGGTCCTCAGCCACTCTGTCGCTGCAGCTATCAGAACTTGTGTGGTGACTAAAGAATTGCAGAGTGATACAGCAGAGAACACAGCTACTTTTATAGAACCTTATGAACACAGACGTTTTGAACAGCAGGACAGCATTTTCCTCAAATCCATATAGGTGTGCATTATCAGAAGAATGCCCAGTAGTAATGGAAACGCTACAGAATGCAAAGGATGTCTTAAGTACCATAAATAAAATTGAAAAAAAGACAGGTAAAATAACGACACCACCATGCATTACGGGTTTAATCCAGACTGTGAATGCTATTGCTCTGCTTCTTCTTGAGGAACAAACTGTCGGCATTAAATTTTTACTGGCCAGCAGATTGAAACAAGATGCTCTTGAGAATTTATTTTCTGAGTTCTGTCAGAAAGGAGGCTACAACCGTAATCCAACAGTTAGAACACTAAGGTGCTTTTCCGAACAAGCACTATTAACTCACTAATGAAGCCTTCTGTCGCTTCAAATTGTCAGAATGACACTGACAAGATGCTGTTACTGAACAACTGTGTGTGGCAAAAAGAAGGTGATGAATCTCAGCTGTTGGAGAGCTCTGGAAACGTCTGCATTCCAAACACCCCTGGTTCCTCTATGGACGAAGAAGGGAGCACCATCGAGGCCGACGAGTATATGTCTTCCTCACAGCAAGACCTTTCCTCTGAGACTTGTTGGAGTGTTGGTAGAGAGTTTTGAGAGATGTGCCAGGTTGAAAAGGTCAGCAACGCAGAGTTTAGCTGCTATGAGGGGTGGACAAGGAGGAACACTGTGAGTGTGGTAGGGGTTGGATAGGGGCGCCCCAAGGTGGCGGTAGGATGTCAACAGGTTGGATAACTAACTTATGGACGTGGTGTCTGGAATGCTCTTGCAGATCCTGGAGGGCAAGCGACTCAATTTCAGAGATGTGATGTGTGGAGTAGGGACTGAAGAATAATAGTACCTTGTGGTGGGAGCCGAGATCGTTCTGGGATGCTTATGCCCATGGAGATGTGTTTTTGCAGTACCAGGGATTGCCGGAATCTAGTAAGGTGCAGCTCACTGTGAAAGGACGGGTAGAATCCAGAGGAAGGAATCTTTGTGGTTAGGCCGTTTGGGGAGGTTCCACGGCTTAGGCAGCTTTTAAGAAACTGCATGTGGGACTGGGTTTTAGGCAGCAAAAGGGATACTTTTCTGAGCTGGTGCAGAACGATGGAACAAGGATCCATTGTGCCAGGAATGGAGTAAAGGAAACGGGAATAACGCAGTAATGGGCAAAACAAGTGCTGATGGTTGTGAGAGGAGCTAGATAAGCGAAAAGACGCGTAAAAATGCGTAGAAAAAAGCAAAGACACGGAGAAACTTGCGCAAATAAGCAAAACTACTCACAGATACGTAAAAATATGCACAAATACGTAAAAATAGACATAAATAGGTGAAACCATGTGAAACACAAATACGTTAAAATGTGCAGAAACGTGGAAGTAAAGGGACGATGAGGTATGTTTGTAAATTTGTGAGTGTGTGTGTGTGTGTGTGTGTGTGTGTGTGTGTGTGTGTGTGGTTATGTGTGTGTGTGTTTTGCAATAAGCGAAGAGAGTCTGACGGGGGATGGGTTAGGTCGAGGATCAAAGGTTTGTGTGGTACAAGCAGGTGTGGAAAAATAACCGCTGAAGTATTGAAGGATGGGATCAATAGGTATAAATATAATTAACACTATCGGAGGAAAAAATCTGGCGCATCAGACGATGAATCAAAAATCCACGCAGTCGCGAAGTCTGTGTTGCGCCGGACGATGGTTGATACAATGTGGACGGTGTTGATACAATGTGGACGGTAAGTAGATACGGTTTGGAAGGGAGTGAATAAATACAGGAAAGAAGAGAAAGAATGGACACAGAAGAGTAATGCTATAGAGAACAGTAACAAAGGAAAACACCACAGGGTTGTAGGATGGGACATAACAATGCGGCAAAGACAAATAATGTGAAGTCCGGTAGGAATATCAACAATATAGGAAAAGAGAAATTGCTACTTACCGTAAAGAAGACACGTTAAGTTGGAGACAGGCACAATTAAAAGACACTTGCGTAAAGGTTTCAGCCACAACCTACGGTAACATACAACCACTACACCCTCGACTCAACTGTTTCCACCTCCTCTGTGCTATCATCTCCTCCCAGTTCTCATCTACCACCCTGTTTATTTGACACCCTCTGCCAACGCATCTGCCTGTCTTTGTCCTCTGCTTTCCTTCCTTGCTCCTTTTCTCCCCACCTCCCTGCTCACACAACTTCAACACGTTATGATTGTTGGCACTCTAGTCCCTGCACATTTCACCAGACAGCGTTCATCTCTATCCCCACCCATATACTACTGTCCCTTCTCCTTCCCTGCCCTGTCCAGACTGCTGCTTGCATCCCACTTGATAGTTGCATTGTGGTCTGAGATGCTGAAGTTGGTGGTCACGTGTTCATGTATGCACTTAATTTTTTGTCAAAAGAAACCTAAAACCGTGTTCTGAAATAGTGTTTTGTTTCTCTGCTAGACAGCACCACAAGTTCCTCCAAAAAATCGTAACACAACACACACACAAATGTCACACTAACAAATGTAAAGCCACCTGATGGTGGGGGTTTAAACCTTTGAAACGCGTCATGGAGATAAATAAACAGTGACTGGTAACAGATCCTGTCTGCAGCTTACCTTCGAACCTTAACCATAATTAGTCATTATACAGTTTACATATTTCACTTCATTAGCATTTTTTGGCGTGACAAGCACTTTTCTCATATACACAATGAATGCATTTGGCCTTAATACCTAGTGCACATTAAACATGGTAAGGGAAATCATATATAATCTACATCTGTAATGATATATAGGACAAAGGGAAGTGCCCTGATGACTTTCTTGCAGCGGTAAACATACCTGTTGAGGAAAATGGAAATAACAAAAAATGTGAATAGCATAGGACTGTCAGCCTAATTTGTCATGCAGCCGAAGTATTATTGAGAGTGCTGAGTAGAAGGATATTTAAAAGTTGGATAGATGGACTGAGAAGGAAAAGTTCGAATTTAGGAGAGGAAAAGGAATAAGAGATGCTATTCGCCTCTTAAGGATCGTAGGGGAAAGTTGTATTGAGAAAAGTAGAGAAATTTGTGCTGTTTTTGTTGATTTGAAAAAAAATCTTTCGACAGAGTACAATGGAACAAGCTGACTGATATTTTGAAGAGGAAAAGAGGAGATTGCAAGGAGAGACGATTGGTGCAGTACAGAAAGTAAGAATAAGGATTGGAACTGAAATGTCTGAAGGAAGTAGCATTGGAAGGAGCGTTAGACAACGTTGTTCAAATGGTTCAAATGGCTCTGAGCACTATGGGACTTAACTTCTGAGGTCATCAGTCCCCTAGAACTTAGAACTACTTAAACCTACCTAACCTAAGGACATCTCACACATCCATGCCCGAGGCAGGATTCGAACCTGCGACCGTAGCGGTCGCGCGGTTCCAGACTGTAGCGCCTAGAACCGCTCAGCCACTGCGGCCGGCCAGACAACGTTGTCGTGTCTTCCCTTTATTGTTCAACGTATACCTGGGATAGATCATTGCGAAAGGCTTATATAGAAAAAGAGGAGTGTGTATTTATGGGAAGAGAATAGAGTTTTACGAATTGCTGATGGCACGGTACTAGTGGGATGACGGCATGGTACTAGTGGCAGAAAGTGAACGAACCATATATGAAATGCTAAAAGATCTGAATGATGCTTGTGTGGAATATGGGATGAGAATCAATATGACAAAAACAAAGATTGTGGAGATCGGCAGAGGAAGGAGATCGGCACATATTGAGATAGGACAATTTGTTATTAGCCAAATAAGAGCATTTAAATTTCTTCGAAGTACGATTACTGAAGACTTGAGATGCCATCAAGAGGTAAGAACTCGCATTGTAATCGCGCGAAGGAAGCATTCAATAGAAAGAATAGTTAATTATGTATAAAACTAAATAAAGGTTTGATGAAGTCTTGGTAAGAGTTTTGTCGGGAGTGGGGCACTGTATGGGGGGAAACATGGGCTCTTGAGACGAGAGGATGAGAAAAAGCTAGGAGCATTTGAAATATGGATCTGGAGGAGAATGGAGAGAATAAGCTGGATAGAAAGAGTAAGTAACGAAAGAGTGTGGGAAAGTGCTGTTGGGGGGAGAAGACTGATGCAGTTTATAAGAGAAAGGAGGAAGGACTGGGTAGGACGTCCGAAGAAATAGGAGTGCCTGTTACCAAACGCTTTGGGCGGTCTATTTTGTGGGAGGAGATTGAGGGGAAGGAGGAGATACAAGATAACAGACGACATAAAGGGAAGTAGAAATTACACGGACCTGAAAAGAATGGCAGAAGACTGGAGAGCATGGTGGGCTACCCCTTGAAAACCTGCCTTTGGACAGAATACTGGTGATAATGGTGATGATGATGATGATGTGTTCTACTTGTGATCCCTACTCTACTGCATAATTCTCAACTAGAGCAGCAATCTCATACAAAACATTATTTGACGTTTTACTCTTACTTTGATGTACTCTTACTTTGATGTACTCTTACTTTGATGTACTCTTACTTTGATGTACTCTTACTTTGATGCACACATTACACCCACGAAAAGTATACAGTTACTTTTGAATCACACTGTATACAAGGTGCCCCCCAAAAACACACAGTCAAACTTTAGGGACACTTTCCTTATAAATAAAAAAGTAAACAATGTCTTTTTAACATGGGCTGTAAAATGCATACCTTAATAAGTATGAGCACTTGTTTATCTTCTTTACTATGATATAGATCTCTTCTACTGCAAGGTCTTTTTGGAGGAGGAAATATTTCCAAACCAGTAAAAAAGGTTTTGGAAACATGGGATTTACAATGCATACTTTAAGAACTACCAGCGCTTAGTCATCTTCGCTAGTGTGAAACACTTCTATTGAACAAGTGCTCATAACTTCTAAGGTATGCATTTTAGAGCCCATGTCTACTAAACTTATTTTGTTGTTTTGCTCTATACTATCTCCTCCCAACAGCCTGCAGTGAAATAAATCTGTTTCATAATATAGAAGATAAACAAGTGCTCCTATCTCTTAATGTATGCGCTTTAGGGCCCATATTTAATAGACATTTTATTCTTGCTTTGGTGTAAGGAACCTGCTCCTAAAGTTTGTCGGTGTTTTTCTTTTTTGGGCACTATATATATTATTTTTGACAGTAAGCGTTATTCTTGGACACTGGTGCACGTGAGGTGAAAACTTTTATTTGATGACACCGTAAGATAGCTCAGATTCTGGTGGGAACACAACAAAGCATGTATCAGGACTCAGACACACACATACACACACACACACACACACACACACACACACACACACACACACACATATATATATATATATATATATATATATATATATATATATATACTCCTGGAAATGGAAAAAAGAACACATTGACACCGGTGTGTCATACCCACCATACTTGCTCCGGACACTGCGAGAGGGCTGTACAAGCAATGATCACACGCACGGCACAGCGGACACACCAGGAACCGCGGTGTTGGCCGTCGAATGGCGCTAGCTGCGCAGCATTTGTGCACCGCCGCCGTCAGTGTCAGCCAGTTTGCCGTGGCAAACGGAGCTCCATCGCAGCCTTTAACACTGGTAGCATGTCGCGACAGCGTGGACGTGAACCGTATGTGCAGTTGACGGACTTTGAGCGAGGGCGTATAGTGGGCATGCGGGAGGCCGGGTGGACGTACCGCCGAATTGCTCAACACGTGGGGCGTGAGGTCTCCACAGTACATCGATGTTGTCGCCAGTGGTCGGCGGAAGGTGCACGTGCCCGTCGACCTGGGACCGGACCGCAGCGACGCACGGATGCACGCCAAGACCGTAGGATCCTACGCAGTGCCGTAGGGGACCGCACCGCCACTTCCCAGCAAATTAGGGACACTGTTGCTCCTGGGGTATCGGCGAGGACCATTCGCAACCGTCTCCATGAAGCTGGGCTACGGTCCCGCACACCGTTAGGCCGTCTTCCGCTCACGCCCCAACATCGTGCAGCCCGCCTCCAGTGGTGTGGCGACAGGCGTGAATGGAGGGACGAATGGAGACGTGTCGTCTTCAGTGATGAGAGTCGCTTCTGCCTTGGTGCCAATGATGGTCGTATGCGTGTTTGGCGCCGTGCAGGTGAGCGCCACAATCAGGACTGCATACGACCGAGGCACACAGGGCCAACACCCGGCATCATGGTGTGGGGAGCGATCTCCTACACTGGCCGTACACCACTGGTGATCGTCGAGGGGACACTGAATAGTGCACGGTACATCCAAACCGTCATCGAACCCATCGTTCTACCATTCCTAGACCGGCAAGGGAACTTGCTGTTCCAACAGGACAATGCACGTCCGCATGTATCCCGTGCCACCCAACGTGCTCTAGAAGGTGTAAGTCAACTACCCTGGCCAGCAAGATCTCCGGATCTGTCCCCCATTGAGCATGTTTGGGACTGGATGAAGCGTCGTCTCACGCGGTCTGCACGTCCAGCACGAACGCTGATCCAACTGAGGCGCCAGGTGGAAATGGCATGGCAAGCCGTTCCACAGGACTACATCCAGCATCTCTACGATCGTCTCGATGGGAGAATAGCAGCCTGCATTGCTGCGAAAGGTGGATATACACTGTACTAGTGCCGACATTGTGCATGCTCTGTTGCCTGTGTCTATGTGCCTGTGGTTCTGTCAGTGTGATCATGTGATGTATCTGACCCCAGGAATGTGTCAATAAAGTTTCCCCTTCCTGGGACAATGAATTCACGGTGTTCTTATTTCAATTTCCAGGAGTGTATATATATATATATATATATATATATATATATATATATATATACTTCATTACTACCGTCTTGTGCCACATGCTCTCTCTCTCTCTCTCTCTCTCTCTCTCTATATATATATATATATATATATATATATATATATATATATATATATAGTAGTAATGAAGTATATCAAATACTGGAAAGATCATGTCATGTGAAGCTTAATACATTTCACTACAGAAATTTGGAGCAGTAAACAACTAAATTCGCACTCGTGCTACTGTGGTAAGCTGCATTTAGATGTGGGCAAAGAGTTACGGCGAAATTCTTGTAGTACATGGAAAAAAGTCATTGGATGGTGTTAGTTCAGGCATTAAATTCCTATCTTGTAGTTACATACTTAAATGAGAAATCACGTTTGTGATATAGCTGGAAGGAAGATGTGTTATAACCAAAGCCGCGTAAGTATACTACCACAATGGCCGAAGAGGTGCTTTCCAAATAGTCTGCTGTCAAAAATAGACCACTTATAGGACTGTTGGGCCTTGATCGTTAGTTATGTCACATTTGCTGCCGACCGCGTACCCTAACCAAGCACAAAACCTATATCAGCGCTGACGTGTCCGGCCAGGCAGGAAAAAAAAATTGGTATGCATGTGACAACATCGTTACCCGAGATGTTCCAAAACGTGGCGCATAGAAACGGGATTTTCCGGTGCTCATACCTCGGGTTCTATTGGTAATAAAAAGTTAGGATCAAGATTCTTGGATTGTCCTTGAGCAAGAAGCTATTTGCACACCCAATAAATGGATTGTCTTAGTGTCAATATACTACATTACAGGATCAAAGTACGAATATTATGCAACTCCTCCTGATTAGGCAAACGGAGCATATTTGTTTGTTCTTTTTTGCATTTGATGTGGTCTACGGTGGGATTGAAGGGAATTAACGGAGGCACCATTAGATCATCGGCGGTTCCTCGGAAAACCGTATGAAGATGATTATTTTACTACATTTCCGCCGTCACCAGCAGACCGAAACTCTACCGTGGTTTCCAAGACGGATATGCAGAATAAATGGGTGAAATTTTTACAATTTATTCGTAAGATCTGGATCTCGAACCACCCTGAAATTTTTTTTGGATATACTTATCCGTTTCCCAGCTAGACAGATTTAAAGTTACCCTACTCCTACTCTTGAAATCCGGTAAGAGGAGGAATCTAAATAATAAATAACCGAAACAACTTGCTCGAATTTTAACGGTATATTCCCTAGGCTTTTACCTAGAAGAGCCATCTCCTCGTTTTCAGTCTTTGTTATCGGCAAACATAATGTCAGGATCTCAGTATGAATACAAACACGACTATAACTCCGTGCTTGGTCACAGGTAAAAAAGATATTAGCTCAGTTTTCTGTTGTCAACAATTCTGAAAGAGACAGGTTACACGAACTTTGGGCATATCTCATTACATACATAATAAAGGAAAAAAGTTGTCAAATTTATAACCTACTCCTTTTTTGGGACAAATTAAAAATTATAAAAGATTAATACACGTGTTTCTTCGTTACAAGTACTTAACCACGGGCATACTGTTCCGCCAACTCACTTTTCCTTTCAGAATTTCGTAAACGGCTACTTCTACAACAGGTGAAGTTGTAGAAGTCTGTAAGGCTAAACGGAAAACACGGTTAACATAGGACAGGACCGAACCAACAGAAGATGAATTAAAATACATAGTGCAATGTCTTTGCTACGGATGGCCAATCACAAACCGTCTTGGTAATACTTATGGGGAACATACTCACATAAAAAACAGTAAATTTGATTCCTTGTACTACTGCTTCAAATCCTTGTTTTCCATTAGACTATTACCTGTCGCTGATGCCAATTATATGTTTCTTATGGTGAACATGGCTTCTACGGCAAAGAAAAGGACGCAGGTGGTTTTGATGAATGTCCTCTTCGACATGCAATAGAAATGGGAAGACAAAAAACTGCTAAAGAAGAATTTTTGCCAAGCTCCAGTATCAAGTGTCCATATGTTTGCCTGGGGGATGCAGCATTTCCTCCAAGGAACCGTCTCATGAGGCCTTTTCCAAAACTAAAAACGACTGTAGGCGACACTTAAGATAGATACAAGTATCCCTGGTTAGAATGGCGAATGTATAACGTTTAGATTTAGAATTTTGCACCAACCTACTACAACCAGTGTAGAAAATGCTGTAACTTTATTACACGACATCAGACGTGGTCTCGATTCAGTGAATGAGGGTGACGTTGCTTTTTTCTAGGGTCTATACCGAAACATGCAGAAAACACCACGAGACAATTTAGAAAGGGAATGCTTCATCACGAGCAACCATGCAAGTGAAGGAATAATTTAAGTATTGATTTGAACAGTACTCTATACAAATAATGTAAACTACACTGATAGTAAATGTGTTGGAACATGCTTGTACGTACTTGTTGGTGACTTTCACCCATTCATGGTACGATATCAAACGGTTATTCTAATTTTCATTTCTCTTGTCACACAGTACACTACGTTCTTCGAAAACACTGACCAAATTAGTAAATTGAAACACAAACGGAAAACCGCTCCCACTTATCTCGAAAATACCAAACTTATTAATCGCATTCGTTTCGTCGAACTGTACGTCGCACGATACTTCGCGCGCGTGCGTTCACATAGAAGAATATTCAACCACTGACGACTGTTCCATACTTTTGCGGGGTCGCTGCGCTCCATTTTCAACAGTTCGCTTACGTAGAACGACATGTAAATAAGCCAGCATAAAAAGTATACAAGGTTTCTCAGGAGGAGTGCTCGTCATTATTCGAGGATATGGCGGGAACGATCATTCGAAGGAAGAAAGTCTAGCAAACATGGGCCCTAGGATACACACCCTGACAGCTATGAGCACTTCTTCCTCGTCATACTGTGACGCAAGTTCTTCTACGCTACATCTACATCTACATCTGCCTGGATACTTTGCAAATCACATTTAAGTGCCTGGCAGAGGGTTCATCGGACCACCTTCACAATTCTCTATTATACCAATCTCGTATAGCGCGCGGAAAGAATGAACATCTATATCTTTCCGTACGAGCTCTGCTTTCCCTTATTTTATCTTGGTGATCGTTCCTCCCTATGTAGGTCGGTATCAACAAAATATTTTCGCATTCGGAGGGGAAAGTTTGTGATTGGAATTTCGTGAGAAGATTCCGTCGCAATGAAAAACGCCTTTCTTTTAATGAAGTCCAACCCAAATCCTGTATCATTTCTGTGGCACTCTCTCCCATATTTCGGGATAATACAAAATGTGCTGCCCTTCTTTGAACTTTTTCGATGTACTCCATCAGTCCTATCTGATAAGGCTCCCACACTGCTCAGCAGTATTCTAAAAGAGGACGGATAAGCGTACTGTAGGCAGTCTCCCTAGTAGACCTGGTACATTTTCTAAGTGTCCTGCCAATAAAACGCAGTCTTTGGTTCGCCTTCCCCACAACATTTTCTGTGTGTTCCTTCCAATTTAAGTTGTTCGTAATTGTAATACCTAGGTATTTAGCAGAATTTACGGCTTTTAGATTAGACTGATTTATCGTCTAACCGAAGTTTAACGGATTCCTTGTAGCACTCATGTTGATGACCTCACACTTTTCGTTATTTAGGGTGAACTGCCAATTTTCGCACCATTCAAATATCTTCTCTAAATCGTTTTGCAGTTTGTTTTGATCTTCTCATGGCTTTATTAGTCGATAAACGACAGTGTCATCTGCAAACAACCGAAGACGGCTGCTCCGATTGTCTCCAAAATCGTTTATATGGATAAGTAACAGCAGATGGCCTATAACACTACCTTGAGGAACGCCAGAAATCACTTCTGTTTTACTCGATGACTATCCGTCAATTACAACGAACTGTGACCTCTCTGAGAGGAAATCACAAATCCAGTCACATAACTGAGACGATATTCCATAAGCACGCAATTTCACTACGAGCCGCTTGTGTGGTACAGTGTCAAAAGCCTTCCGGAAATCCAGAAATACGGAATCGATCTGAAGTCCTTTGTCAGTAGCACTCAATACTTCACGAGAATAAAGAGATAGTTGTCTTTCACAGGCACGATGTTTTCTAAACCCATATTGACAGTGTGTCAATAGATCGTTTTCTTCGAGGTAATTCATAATGTTCGATCACAATATATGTTCTAAAATCCTGCTGCATATCGATGTTAACGATACAGGCCTGTAATTCAGTGGATTATTCCTATTATCTTTCTGGAGTATTGGCGTGACCTGAGCAACTTTCCAGTCTTTGGGTACGGATCTTTCGTCGAGCGAAAGGTTGTATATGATTGTTAAGTATGGAGCATATTCCGAAAGGAACCTAATTGGTATACTGTCTGGACCAGAAGGCTTGCTGTTATTTAGCGATTTAAGTTGCTTCACTACTCTGTGGATATTTACTTCTAGGTTACTCATGTTGGCAGCTGTTCTCGATTCGAATTCTGGAATATTTACTTCATTTTCTTTTGTGAAGGCATTTCGGAAGACTGTGTTTAGTAACTCTGCTTTGGCAGCACTGTCTTCGATAGTATCTCCGTTGCTATCGTGCAGAAAAGGCACTGATTGTTTCTTGCCGCTAACATACTTCACATACGACCAGAATCTCTTTGGATTTTCTGCCAGGTTTCGAGACAAAGTTTAGTGGTGGAAACTGTTACAGGTTTCTCGCACTGAAGTTGAAATGTCCCCTTAGAAAAATTATATAGGACTGTGCTTAAACTGACACACAATATTTTTAGCGCAACGCAATCTGACGTTCAAAAATCGCTACAAAAGAATGGCCCTGACTAACATTAACATATACCATTCACAAATCACTTACCTCACAAAAATCTTGGTTACTCGAACTACTGCAATACAGCGAGCGCCACTACTGCCAGCTAAATAAAAGATTCAAACTACTGAAGGCACTAACTACTGATAGGCATAGTTAGCAAATGAAAGATTTTAATAGAGAACAAACAACGTATTTACCTCAATAGTGTTCAAAGGTCATAATGTATATAGCAGTTCATGATATCCAGTATTACAAATTTCAAAACTCCGCCATCTCTCTCCCCACAGCCACCACTGCTGGCGGCTCACCTCCAACTGCACAACGCTACGCGCTGTTAACATCCAGCTGCCCAACAGTACAATTGCCAACAACAATGCAAACCTGCCACAGACTGCACACAGCACAGCCAGTGATTTTCATATAGAGCGCTATGTGGCGTTACCAATAAAAAAAACCTATACAGTCTACTTACATAGCCCCCACGCTCCCCACAAGAAATTTTACAAATTGTTTTGGGCAGTGGCCAATACAGATTTGAAAAAAATTTTCATAATTACAATAACAAAGAAATCAAATGCACACACTTATTAATACAATGTTGGTCAAAAGCTAAAATTTTCTCACAGTCCATAAAGACAGTCCTGATCATCCATCACAGTAAAACTGCCGTTTCTTTTCTCAAAGTCTGAGCAGTAAAAGACAATGCACACAGAAGTAGTGGATTTCCATGCAGTCTTGAAGAAGTAGTGTTGTCCTTCCAACGTAAAGACAGTGGTGACTCTTGACATGCTGATAGGTAATGGGCCACAACAGAGCTAACCCACAGCAGAGTCATTCGACGTTTTGAAGAAGATTGGTAGGTAGGTCATCACAGAGCAGACCCACTGTAGTCCGGTAGAGATTCCGGTATTGGTGGGTCACCAGAGATGCAGACCCACTGCAGTCCTTGTAGAAATAATGATATTGGTAGGCCATCAGACATGCAGACCCACTGTAGTCCTTGTAGAGATGGCCAGCAGCCATCTGTTGTGACTGTGCGGGTGCACAATCACCATTGAAGAGTCTTGCAGATAATATAGCAAGTCCATAACCACCACTTGTGCACTCACAAAGTTTTTGGAATTGCCCTTAGAACCAGCAATGCTGTTATCCAGTCCGTTGCTGAATTATTAACACATGTGCAAACACTAACAGTTCCTACTTCTCACATATTGTCCATATACTATGACCAACATAGTGAAATGTAACTTACAAGTTAATAATATGATGAACTGGTGTCAATTACAATTTTATAACATAAGAATACAATTACAAAGGTACAAAATACATCATTAAAGAACATAACAATACAGATAACATTTGTAGTACACACTTTACAACAGAATAGAAATAAACATATACATCAGTGTTACAGGAATTATGACATAAGTAAATACATAAAAAATCAGAATAATTATTGAAACATCAACTTCACACATGAGCATTAAAACAAAACAGAATAAATAATGTCTAAGCATGTTTACAAGGTAAATAACATATTATTAATGCCAATTATATTTGAGGATAATAGTATTCCTCATCATAGTGAATGTAGCTTAGTATTAGAAGAATAAAAAATTCTACAACATAGGTCTTATCAGATAAACATATAAATACAGGAAGAACATAAATACACAAGGGTACACAAACATATAGCGGAATAATACAAGGAAAGGACAGGGTTTGTTTTACTACAGTATTTTGCAAACAAAACTTTCTTTACTTCTCAGAGATCTCCCTTCGTTCTTAATTATTTCCAAAAGTCCTATCTATACCTGCTTTCTGTACTTTCCTCGTATAGCCTCTCAGTGCATTTCTTCAAATTCATCGGAACACATTCTCTTATAGGCTACCCCCTCTTAAGCTAACTTAAATCTACTAAGCTCAGATGCTAAACTAAGGGATGAAGCAATGCAGCAGCACAAAACAATTAACACAAACAGCAATGACAAAAAAAAATGGAAAATTGCAAAGCAAGCTACAGTAAATCTAAATTACCAAGCAATGCAACATTACAACTAATATGAGCCAATGTGCAGCAACAAGAAAAATAAATCAGTAGTAAAACTAGCTTAACAGAGTAATACAAAGTGAAATTTAGTAGCACTATGCCTGGCAAACAGCAGCAGCAAATGCAATAACTTACATCTGAACATGACATAGCTCAAGCAGAAAAAATATTACATTAAAGACAACAATGCAGACAAGGGAAATGTATATTCACATCTTAATGTCTATGTAATTAAAGTGGTGCACCACAAGAAGTTATTTTACCAAAAAAATTACCAAGTAGTTGAAAAGAAAATTCCGTATGCAATTCCTGTGAAGGGAAATGTCTTTTCATGCTCCTTCGTTTTTTTTCGAATAGATCATAAAATTATTTACTGGATCTGTAGGCATAAAATATTTATATTAGTACATCTATTAAATTTTATTTTAACCAATGCTGCTGCAGCTAGAAACTTGATATTAAACAAAATGAGTAAATAAATACATAAAGCAAGCCATATGGCATTTCTCTCAACTAGCAAGACAATAGCTGTGAAATGTTTCTCATTGTTTCATTAGGCATTCTAGTAAATATCATAAATTAAGAACTCCACAGTATAATCATATGTTTTCAAGTTTGAGGGTGTCGTATTTGCGATGCTTTCTACAAAGGAATGTCAACAGCGAGGATAATGGGCTCCCTTTTTTTTTCTACCTGTGCCTCTGAAAAGGCACACACTAATGGTTTTTCTCCAGGCATCTGACACAGCTGGGTGCCCACAACGCATTACGTGCAGGTGGTCACTTAACTTTCTTATGGAAATATTTACGACAGCAGTTTCTGCTACAGTGACAGTCTCATATAAAAATATTTCACAGCTCAAGAATTTGCGTTACAAAGCTGTAGAAACAAAATCCTATTGATATAACAGTGTCCAAAAAATTTTCGTCGGCATTGTAATACATTCACGCATTTACATACATTTCATAACTCTTAAAGTACGATTCTTGGTTTCCAACAACCTTTTTCACAAACCAGAGTCCCTAACCACTACTCATTATTCCTTACCTTATTCGTCGACACTTTTTCAAAATTTCATCATAACAGATACGTAGCATAATCAAATAACTCATATAGCATCAGCTTATTGATCATAAACATACCGCAACAGCATAAGACACATAGTCATCGTAATAATAACATCATAGCATCTCAGTCAACTCTCAAAATCGCCGTAGCTTCCTCCAATAATTTCAAAACCTAAAAAAAATTCTCTGCTCATGTCAAGAGTGTCATGTGCCCCAAACGTACTTTAAAAATCGTGATCCCATACCAAATATACACTCCTGGAAATGGAAAAAAGAACACATTGACACCGGTGTGTCAGACCCACCATACTTGCTCCAGAGACTGCGAGAGGGCTGTACAAGCAATGATCACACGCACGGCACAGCGGACACACCAGGAACCGCGGTGTTGGCCGTCTAATGGTGCTAGCTGCGCAGCATTTGTGCACCGCCGCCGTCAGTGTCAGCCAGTTTGCCCTGGCATACGGAGCTCCATCGCAGTCTTTAACACTGGTAGCATGCCGCGACAGTGTGGATGTGAACCGTATGTGCAGTTGACGGACTTTGAGCGAGGGCGTATAGTGGGCATGCGGGAGGCCAGGTGGACGTACCGCCGAATTGCTCAACATGTGGGGCGTGAGGTCTCCACAGTACATCGATGTTGTCGCCAGTGGTCGGCGGAAGGTGCACGTGCCCGTCGAACTGGGACCGGACCGCAGTGACGCACGGATGCACGCCAAGACCGTAGGATCCTACGCAGTGCCGTAGGGGACCGCACCGCCACTTCCCAGCAAATTAGGGACACTGTTGCTCCTGGGGTATCGGCGAGGACCATTCGCAACCGCCTCCATGAAGCTGGGCTACGGTCCCGCACACCGTTAGGCCGTCTTCCGCTCACGTCCCAACATCGTGCAGCCCGCCTCCAGTGGTGTCGCGACAGGCGTGAATGGAGGGACGAATGGAGACGTGTCGTCTTCAGCGATGAGAGTCGCTTCTGCCTTGGTGCCAATGATGGTCGTATGCGTGTTTGGCACCGTGCAGGTGAGCGCCACAATCAGGACTGCATACGACCGAGGCACACAGGGCCAACACCCGGCATCATGGTGTGGGGAGCGATCTCCTACACTGGCCGTACACCACTGGTGATCGTCGAGGGGACACTGAATAGTGCACGGTACATCCAAACCGTCATCAAACCCATCATTCTACCATTCCTACACCGGCAAGGGAACTTGCTGTTCCAACAGGACAATGCACGTCCGCATGTATCCCGTGCCACCCAACGTGCTCTAGAAGGTGTAAGTCAACTACCCTGGCCAGCAAGATCTCCGGATCTGTCCCCCATTGAACATGTTTGGGACTGGATGAAGCGTCGTCTCACGTAGTCTACACGTCCAGCACGAACGTTGGTCCAACTGAGGCGCCAGGTGGAAATGGCATGGCAAGCCATTCCACAGGACTACATCCAGCATCTCTACGATCGTCTCCATGGGAGAATAGCAGCCTGCATTGCTGCGAAAGGTGGATATACACTGTACTAGTGCCGACATTGTGCATGCTCTGTTGCCTGTGTCTATGTGCCTGTGGTTCTGTCAGTGTGATCATGTGATGTATCTGACCCCAGGAATGTGTCAATAAAGTTTCCCCTTCCTGGGACAATGAATTCACGGTGTTCTTATTTCAATTTCCAGGAGTGTATCATTCAAAGCTCTCATAATATCACAATGGATCCGAAAAAATATGAACAGTTCACAAAGTACAGAAAAAATACAATTTCTTAAGTGTGAAGTTACCCAACGGTGTAATTACGTAAACATCTGTCACTGATGTAGTAAAAATAATGTTTGTCTCTCAGTTAAATGATCAGATAGCTGTGTAATTTATGTGTTAGAGAAATATGGTACTGATGTGTAAAGTTGTATAAGCAAATACCATATTAGCTAGGGCTCCTTGTGCTTGCCAAACACATGGTACACAAAGTAGGCATGTACCCCCTGAGGATTAATGTAATTATACCCTCAGGTGTTACAGATTACAGCAATGGAATGAAATGTATCAAGGAAAACCTTTGTATCATTGTACTTCAAATATCTTTAAAAATAAATGATTTAAGTACAAAATTAATCACTCAAATACGTGTCCTGTAGCGCTAAATGTGCGTCTTACTGTTAGATAATCTCTGTGGAAGTGTCGTAGTTATTGTCCTCCGAAAGCTAAGTTCTGCAGAAGCCAATGTACTTACCTTATGATAAACAAAAGTGAAATGCTTTGCGTATAGATATCTTAGTTATTACGCTTATTGCCATGATGAAAAAGTACTGTGCTGTAATGTATTGTTGTGCTACGGAAAAGGCTGTCTCATTGTAGCTATACCACAAAAGTTACTACTAAAACATGTTTTACTTTCCAGAATAATTCAGAAAAACTGTGCAGATATAAAACAGAAACACCGCAAAAGCAACATTGTAAATTGTCACTCATTAGTAGTGTCGTGATAAAATCGTGTAGCTGTAACATAAACTAACCACTGTGTCAGCTGGTATCTCACAGAAAGTACTTTAAATCCAGAATGTATTTTCTAGTAAACAAAAATGTTGCATTAAAATCTCATTAGCAGTAACAGTAAATGTTCTAAGTATGTGAGCCTTACAGTCGTTATGTAATCGTGCAACTAACAAGCAAGAATGTACACACACAATTACACTGTGTCGTCTGTTCACTATAACAATGCACTTGTAACTACTGTCTAAATATGTTCCCTAGGTTCTAGACTGGATAGTTAACTTCAAAACATTGTTACATGATAACAGTTTTTCAGTGTGACAAATTGTACTAATAGCGTGAAGTGAAAGTTTTATGGCAAAGACTAAGTTAAAAAACAGATTATCTTTCAATAAACGGTTTTACGTGTGAACTGTGGTGTAAACCTGTACTCTTCCTAGTACGCAGAGTTTCAACTTCACCGCAATTATCATATGGTATACGTCGGTAAGGAATGCTAAAATTTTTCTCAAGGTTAGCGTCTATGTTATTTTTTGCTGAGCCAGCCGGCGCACGTGGCTGCCTGCCGTGCGAGTCATTGTCTGTCTCTTTGTTGGCGCACGTCGTTATTGTGATTAGGAGACCTAACTTCTACAAATTCACCTTGACGAGAAGGCCCTGCCCTGTTTGAAGCTCGCCAGTTCTGATGGAATTCAGGTCTGTCGTTTTGTCGGTAGTTTACATAGTTTCTTGTTTGTCGGTCATGTGGTGGAGAATTTCTCCCGGAATTGTAACTCTTTACTTTCCATATTTTGAGAAAGATTTAGGGTAAGCAAAGATGTACAGTATCTAAGAGTACCTTAATAGCTATGAGTACCACCTCTCATAATACCGAAACGAAGGAGCTACGTAGAAGCGATTTCTTTCGTAGAATCGAAGATGAAGCAAGCGTTCATAGCTCTTACTCGTAAGGTAGGCATTTTAGAGTCAATATTTTCTAGACCATTTTCTTTGAATGATCGTTGCTGTCATGTCCCTGAATACTGACCATTCCTTCAAGGACACGCTGTTTAGGCGAAGTGGAATCATTGTAGTGACGATACGTGCCACGAATGGAGAAATCATCTGATAAGCAGATTGTTACGTTGCGGCACTTGGAAACTGGCGTCTCGGAAACGGGAAAATTGGTGCGCTTTTCGCGTACTAATGTCGCGAATGTGAATGGAAAATGGCTGAAGGCGGTGAAACAAGGGATTTACTTCTACCGCTTCGTCACAGAACGTAGAGGTCGGAGGATTCCCCGTTCTGTATAGCACTATAGACGACACTCTGTGGATGACCTGAGGACAACGGCGATGCGGTCACAAGAGTCTTAGAGCAGTCCGTTCAGGTCATATTATTGAACATAGGCTCGATAGGGGACGACCGCTACCTGATCCCATTTCAGCCGAACACCATCGTTAATTACAAGTGCAACGGACACGTGATCTTCGAGACAGGTCCGTGGAACAAAGTAAACGTGTCGATTGGTCGGTTGAATTACGTTTCTTGTTCCGCCTAGGGTCACGCGGGGTTAACCGAGCGGTCTGAGGAACTACAGTCATAGAGTGTGCGGCTGGTCCCGGCTGAGGTTCGAGTCCTCCCTCGGGCATGGATGTGTGTGTGTTTGTCCTTAGGATAATTTAGGTTAAGTAGTGTGTAAGCTTAGGGACTGATGACCTTAGCAGTTAAGTCCCATAAGATTTAACACACGTTTGAACATTTTTTTGTTCCGCCTAGTCTAAGGTCGTACCCGGATATGCGATTATCTAGGCGAGCGGCAGCTCGAAATACGCCCCGCGGTTCGGATGCAGGCCCGTGGGGACAGCATAAGGGGGTACCCGAAAAAAAAAAAAACTACTGGAATAACATCGCCGTGGGTGGAGCATTCTTAATACGCATTTGTGTCGCTATGCGTGTATATCGTAACTCATTGCCAGTTCAGTGCCGCCTGTGTTGTCGATCTGGCTAGTTCTGTTCATCTGCAGTGATTGTTTTTGCTAGCGCTGTTCTGTTCTTGTTTCGTTTTTTATCATGGCAAGTTTAAGTGAATAATGTGCAGTTGTTACATTTTGTTTTCTACACGGTAAAAATGCTGCTGATACTATTTCAATGCTGAAAAAAGCTTACGAAAATGACGCTATGGGGAAAACTCAAGTGTACATCTACATCTACATCCATACTCCGCAAGCCACCCAACGATGCGTGGCGGAGGGTACCTTGAGTACCTCTATCGCTTCTCCCTTCAGCAAAAGCCCGTACCGAGCTAGTGAGCGTCTCTCTTGCAGAATATTCCACTAGAGTTTATCAATCATCTCCGTAACGCTTTCGCGATTACTAAATGATCCTGTAACGAAGCGCGCTGCTCTCCATTGGATCTTCTCTATCTCTTCTATCAACCCTATCTGGTACGGATCCCACACCGGTGAGCAGTATTCAATCAATGGGTGAACAAGTGTACTGTAACCTACTTCCTTTGTTTTCGGACTTCATTTCCTTAGGATTATTCCAATGAATCTCAGTCTGGCATCTGCTTTACCGACGAGTAATTTTATATTGTCATTCCATTTTAAATCACTCCTAATGCCTATTCCCAGGTAATTTATGGAATCAACTGCTTCCAGTTGCTCACCTGCTACATTGTAGCTAAGTGATAAAGGATCGTTATTTCTATGTATTCGCAGCACATTACACTTGTCTACATTGAGATCCAATTGCCATTCCCTGCACCATGCGTCAATTCGTTGCAGGTCCTCCTGCATTTCAGTACAATTTTCCATTGTTACAACCTCTCGATATACTACAGCATCATCCGCAAAAAGCCTCAGTGAACTTCTGATGTTATCCACAAGGTATGTGCGGTTTGCTCGATTTAAAAATGGCTACATTGCGACTGATGACAAATCACGTTCTGGACGTCCATCATCTGCCCAAATCGAGGAAAATATTGAAAAAAATCGAGAACTAGTGCTCACAGACGGTCGACAGACCACTGAGCAACTGTCAGAGATTAATGGGTTAACTTTTAGCTCGGTTCAGCCAGCAGTGTTCATCAAAAAAGACCCGATATGTGGCAGACAGAAGACTGATTCTTCCACCACGACACCGCACCTGCACACACAGCCCTCTCTGTTAGTTTCTGGCTAAAAAAGGGATGGATCCGCTGCCCCACGCACTGTACCCGCCTGACCTAGCTCCCTGCGATTTTTTATTTCCACGCATGAAAACGGGTATGAAGGGCACCTGTTTGACGACATTGAAAAAGTCAAGAAAAACACAAGGGAGGAGCTGTCAGCCGTTTCTAAAGATGAGTACACAAAACATTTCGAATAGTGAATGCACTGGTGGGACAAATGTAATAGTTTTAATGAAGAGGATAAGATTGTTTTGTAAACAATTTAAAAATATATGGCTTTTAAAAATAATTCCGGTTTTTTGGTGTACCCCTTCGTATTATGCTTTGGGAGAGATTCACCTCGGCGTCCCTGGGAGTTGTGGGAGTAATCGAAGGCATCGCGACAACTGTGAACGCGTTAACGTTATTGCGGTTAATTTACTTTGCTTCACGCCTGATGGCTTCACTCGTGGCGATAACGTTTTCCAGTAGGTTAACTGTCTGTGTCATAAGGCCAAGATGCTTCTGCGGTGATTTGGGGGATCATAGTGAAGTCAAGTTGATGTTTTGGCATTAAAATTGACTTGATCTGAATCCACAGGAACACGACTTGAGCTCTATCGGGTCCTAGCTCTCTGGCCACAAACATCTGCCCTTCCTGAAATCTACCAAGGACTTGCCGAAACAATGCCACGCAGAATCGCTGTTGAGTTGCGTTCCAAAGGTCAACGAACACACTGTTAAGCGGAGACGTTCGTGAAATTGACCGAAAATGTCAATTTTCAATTTATTCTTTATTTATTAGTAGAGCTCATGGACAATAAGTTCCCAGTGAAATCGCATCCGAAGTGCCTGAAAAATAATTAAATGTGTGACGCAGCCTTCCTGACAAGGTAAGTTTTGGAAGTACGCTTCAATACTAGCTCGGTGAACAACGATTCTGTTGTTTACTTTCAAGTAAACTTGCATGGGACGCATCTAGGAGGCTGTGATTTATACTCTTTCCCTTTACAGATAATTTGTGACTCTTTTTGTATAGCCTAGAAACAACAACAAACCAGCTGCTTTGTTCATCAGCAAGTAATGTGTTTTGCCACATTTTCATCTACTACAGTTTTAGAATTGTAGCTTATGGTGTAGTTTTTGCATTTAATGATGGGAACGTACGGAGGATGAAAGTGTTAGAGAGAATGGGCTTTAAGACAGGAAATTCCACTCAAGACATCTTGAGACAAATTATTTATAGGGCCTCTCTGCAGCTGAAAATTCCGTTCAAGACATGCTAAAGGAAAGAAGGCAGAAAACAAGAAAGTAGAAGGGAAGCCTTGAAGGGAAAGAGGGCCTTGACTACGAATCTACGGCCTTCTGAATACGTTACATAAGAAAAAACGTTAGGTTGAAGTTTAAATTGCATCTACTGAAAATTATGTTCCTTAAAGTTCATGCAGCTTTTTCTCAGAGTCTATGAGAAGTTGGAATTATCAAGTTTTGTACTCTTATTTCTTTAAATCCAATTAATGTTGTCTCAAGAGTAAATTTAGAAATTCTGAGTTACACTGAGATATGGGACAAAGTGCTTGGAATTTTGCATGAATTCTTCATTATACTTACAGAATTACAATTAAAAATTATTCAAATTCTCCTATTCGATATATTCAAAAAACCTCCTGAGAGAAGCTTGCTATATGTAAATAGATTAAACAAAGAAAATTTGTAGAAATCTCTTCAATAGTTTCTGAGGGATAGGTGTATCTATCTATCTATCTATCTATCTATCTATCTATCTATCTATCTATCTATATATATATATATATATATATATATATATATATATATATATATATATATATATATATTATTTTTTGAAAATAAAATTTTTAAGTTCCACAGAAATTAAATATATGTAATACAACGAACTTAATGGTAAATGTGTTAATTTCATGTAAAGAATGGTACAAAATTTCATTGTCATATCTTAAAAACTGTGGATTTGATGCATTTTTGAAATAGAGTGTGTTTTTATGAACATCTCCCCCCCCCCCTCCCTCTAAGGAGGTGATCATAATGTTTTGGTTCTTCAGTTAGGTCACCATCCTTCCGACAGATTGCAAACTCAAAGGCTGTTGCTGTTTCAGAATGGCTATGAAACTGACAGCACACAACACATGTGTATACAATGTACATATCATTTAGCTTTGCTAATAGAGTAATATGCGGGGTTAAATATAATCTACAACTTTTATTTTCAGCAGACTTCCTTTTTCAAGTGAATACTATTTGTAACAGACTGCATATTTTCAAGTCTAATATTTTTCAGGACAAACCCTTCATATTCTTCACAGGAATTCTTTGATGCCCATTTTTAACAAGTAATTTTTACATCTAACGAAATTTCGGTTATTTGCTTACCTACATCTACATCCATACTTCGTATATCGATGTAAAGTGCATAGGAGAGGGTACTTTTCGTTGTTCATAATTATTAGTGCTTCTTCTCGCTCCATTCATATAAGGAAGGTGGGAAGAAGCATAAACATGTCTGTGAACTATTTTATTTGGCTGGTCTTATTGTAACGATCCCTACGGGAGCAATATATAGGGCGATGTAGAACATTCCTGGATTCCTCACTTAAATCTGGTTCTGGTAATTCTCCATGCTGGCTTTTACTGGTTCTGGCTTCGAGCGCCTGCCACTGTAGGTTTTTCAGCTTATCTGTAGCGCTCTGCCATGGATGAAACAAACCTGTGGCCATTCGTGTGGCTTTTCTTTGTATACGTAAATTTCCACCGTTATTCTCTTTGGTGCGAGTAACACACAATTGAGCAATAATCCAGGAGGGTCGCAGGAATGTTTTGTAAGCAGTCTCCTTTGCAGACTGACTGACTTTCCTAGTACTTTACCAATGAATCGAAGCCTGCCACTTGCTTCACCTACACTTGAACCTATGTAATCATTCAGTTTCATGCCTCTGCAAATAGCTGCAACCAGGTATTTTATGAGTTGCCTCATTTAAATTGTGTGTCATTGATTTGTATTCATAGCAAACTACATATTTCAAAATCATAAACATGTCTGCGAAACAGCAACTGAGTAAATCTGAAGAGGCTAAAAAATCAACCAACCAGTTGCAAATAATTAATAATGTAAAACTGTCTATTTCCAAAAATTCAGAATGTTGTTTGAAGAGATTGAAGAATCGTTTTTCAACCTCTTCAAACTTCATTTTGCGGTTTTCAAAATAGTTTTACATTTCTGAACATTTGAAGAAATTTGGCAATGTTTTTCTCAGTTTGAAGTCTTATCAGTATCTCAGAAGGCACTTGTACAGACTTTTTTCAAATAGCAGTTTATTACAAACAATAAGTGTTCCAACACACTTCCCTGCGACATGCCTGAAGTACTTCTACACCTGTCAGTGACTGTCCATCCAAAATAAAACGTCGTGTTCTCTCTATACCGAAATCTTCAATTTAGTCACAAACTTCTCTTGATATCCAATACGACTATACTTTCTGTTATCCAGTTTTGGGTTTACCATACTTTGTATCAGTAGGCTGTGGCAGTCACCTTTTTCATTTCAGACCTTTTATTAATTATTTCTAAAGGAATATCACATAGTAATATTATGGCCATTCTTCTTCTTATTATTATTCAATCCAATTCTTTTCATTATCCGTACAGGCTTCTTCTAATAGCGGCTATATATAGCTGTCCCGGAGAATAAATAAAAGAACTAGTTTTACTTAATTTTTAATACTCAGTGATGTTTCTGTTTCAAGAAGCCAGTTATGTTCAAATTTTCCACGATATTTCGATAGCTTACCTAGGTGTGGAGGTAAAATATACAGCTGTCGTTTCGCTGTACAGTTACAAAGGAATGTTTCCCTTTAAGTTACAATTTTTACAAAGTCACTGATGTTTCTAGAGCGTTAATTCAGGCTAAAGGTTTATTAATGGCCTTATTGGAAATACTTTTTGAAAGGCTATCATTCTGCTAACACTTTGCCACTGCTTCCCCTCTGGGGTCCTTGAGAGGTTACCCAAGTAATGGCACCCGCTCTGGCCGGGATCGATACCCATCGGCTTGGCTGAGTGACCAACTGTGAACGAGTTTGCACAGCCCTCAGACTGATGCTTTTCCTGTCTGCTGCCTAAGTGTGGAGATGGGCACAGTAATGCGCCACCTCTCATTTGTTTTCAGATCGCTCATAACGATCGTCTAGTCCATTAAACTATGACTTCATTCTTGATTTCGAAGCTTTCGTAGAGACTTTTCAGTCTATTGTAACCCACACAACGTACATTTGGAATGGTAAACAATAATAAATGATGGGGATCACAGGAATTTAAATGGTATGTACAAAGACATAACACATAAACATTTTGTGTGACGTTTGTAACTAAAAATTCAAAAAGGTTCAGTCTTAAAATCATAAGCAATTCACCAGAATTTTAACGTGGAAATTGTAATAGTGGTATGAGGAATGCTGTATTAGTCAGACTTAACGACCAGGAGACATGTAAACAGCGTTGTCATTACACCTAAATTATAAAAAAGCGACCTTATTCTATAACAATCAGTCAGCTACCACTTTACACAAAACTATCAGCAGTAAAAACACCAGACTTCATAATCATTGGTGACATTCACCATCTAAGACAGTTTCCAATAAACAAAACGAGGAGATCAATAAATAGGAACTCATCTAAAGTGCTATGGAATAGAATTGCCAGCATTACAGTGAACAACAATATTGTGAATAGCTTAGTATCAGGTTTGACAGATGTATTTGATTTTTTCTCTCATAGATAAGACGTGTCTCACTCAGTGGGCAGAAAATATTGTGCAGCCCACATCCAAACGGCTTATTCCTATTCTCTTGTGTTTACTGGCCAGTTATGATCTTACCGCTCTACCTAAACACCTGTTCATGGCCAATTTGCTGAATACTTAGTCAAAATTCGACGTGTATGACAAGCATTAGTCAAGTTATCGTAAACAACCTAACGCAGCCACAGTACTACGGAAGGTAACTGATGACCTGAAATATGCTACTAGCCTCAGTCATTGGCCCACTATTGTGCTTTTTTTTATGTCAATGCTCTTCGGTTTTGTTCGCCTGTAAGTATTGTTTCTATACAGACGATTCCCAGTTTCAGTCAAGTTCTAGGTCTAGACTAATGGTGTGGTCAGATGGGTGCTAAGCCTAGTACTTAAACTAAATGTCAGCTCAAAAGGAATTTTAGTTTGCTATAAAAATTAATTAAAAAAAACGGAGCTATGTTTCTCGTCCATATCAATAAACGGTGATTAAGTAAAGTTTTGGATGCGCACGTCAACTGAGCAGAAAGTACTACGCGCCCATAAGAACATGCCCCAGCTACAAGGTCACAGTTAAAGAGCCACTCAAACAGTTTTAGAAAAGCGCATGTGCGAGCATTTCTTTGTTGTTTCCCTGCTTCCAGCGTCACATACGCAGCATACACAATATGGCATCCCCGAGCGTAAAGTGTTTCGTGTTCTGCAGTTTCTTAAGAGCGAATCTGTAATTTCAGTTCAACGTGCTTTTTGTTTGAAGTATAATTTTGAACCCATACGTAGCGCAAACATCCACCGATGGTAGAAACAATTCGAAAGGACTGAATGTGCGTGTAAAGGAAAAGCACGGGAGACCAAAAGTGTCTGAAGAGAATTTTGATCATGTTAGATCATGTTACATTCGTAATCTTAAGAAGTCTGTAGGGAAAGCAAGTCTTGCATTTCAGTTGCCAAAGAAGGCAGTGTGGAAAGTTTTAGTAAAACGTTTATACTTGCGTCCATATCTATTACAGTTGATACGTGCTTTAAAGGCAGATGACTGGTGTGTACGATATAACTCTGCAGGTAAAGTGATGCAGCGGGTAGATGACTCTGTTGATCGTGTGGTATTCAGTGATGAGGCAACTTCCAGCTGTAGGTGGGAAAGTAAATGTCCATAAGGTTCATGTCTGGGGGCCTACATGAACTTGCACCCAATATCGAAGAGATTTCCTGAAATTAAACGTTTTCTGCGCTGTGTTCCGACGTCAAATGTACGGACCACTTTTTTCCTTCCTTTCGCAGGAGCTACCTTAACAGGGGTAGGTCATCTGCTTATGTTGCAAGAATGGCTCTTTCCCCAATTAGGTAAACCTGAAACCATTATTTGGCAACAAGATAGAGTACCTTCCCCTCTTTATACAAGAGTGGTTCAACGTCGAAGTTCCTAACCGTAGAATTGGTCGAAAATGACAACACGACAGAGCTCTTTTCCGCTAGTCTCTACTGTCACTTGGCTTCAAACCATGCGATTTTTCCTTTGGGGCTTTATAAAAGATGGTGTTCAATTCCAGTCCCTGCCTAATAATTTGCCATAGTTGAAACACAGAATTGAAGAACGTATTGCTTCCGATACTCCTCTGAGTAGTTAACCAAAATGTGGGAATCGGACTTTAGGTTGGATGTGTGGGTTTATAAGTAATGATGAACGTATTGAACATTTGTTGTAAAACTGGGTTCGTTTACCTTCAATTTGATGCATAAGTTGTTGTAAATAGTGTAAATTAAATTTTTATAATATACCATGAAACGGGGCTAATCTTTTATGGCCATTGTATTGTTACCAAGTGCAGGAGGACCTCCGCATCCCTCTGTCCGAAAGTTTCGGAATATATTCCACAGAATATGGAACGAATCTTGGTTATTGCAATGTAGTTTAGCTAGACACGAGTTGTGAAAGCTCTTGAGGGTTAAAAGTAACCACTATTTGTTGTGCGTGTTACATCTGCAGCATCCGTCTATTTGACGCTGTGTGTTGTACATACGTCCAGTTGGGATGTGTGGCGCAGTAAGTTACAGAACTACCATACGCTATGTTTACTTTATCGTCTCTTCAGTATGCATGCTCCCAATACCCCAAATCAGATATTAAGTACCTAAAATCTCATTACAAATTCAAAATTTTCTCCTGTAGTCTTCGTCCCGATGGTGACTCATTAGAGTTGAAACTATAGTATATCTACCAAATGAAATCAAGATATTTGTGAATAAATTTATTTCAAATGGATCTCATTCTCTAGTTCGGCAATGTCAAATTTAATTTGTATTAGATGTAGTTTTCTTCTGACATTTGTATCCCATACTCTTATTAAATACTTTTTTTAGACAAATTATCTTTCAAATGTCCACCGTGGCTTTGAACACACTGACGCACAAGATGGCTTCAGTTGTTAATCTCTGCGTCCAACATCAGTGGCGTTGTGTCTACGACAGCCTGACGAATGAATGTTCGCCTCCAAATGTTCCAAAGCCTGTGGCTTGTCAACATAGATTTCGTCTTTAAGGAGCCCTAAAGAAAATAATCTATGCGTCTTAAAACACACGATCGTGATGATAATTTACAGATCCACGTATTGAGACGATTCATCCTCGGAAAATCGAGCCTAGCATAAGCTGTGTGGCACGCAGAGCCATCCTGTTAGAAACACATGCTTTCAGTATCTGTGGTCTCAGTTTATGACCACAGAAATTCGCGTAACATGGATCTGTAGCGCTTGTAATTGGCGATAACGCTTCTTCTCTCATCATCTCTAAAGAAATATGGTCCGACGACGCTGCCATGCCATAAACCGCACCACACGGTGATATATTTGGAACGTAATGACATCTCATGGAACACTTGTGGGTTCTTCTCGGTTTTAGTAATAACAGTTTTTCGCACTGACGAAGCCACTAAGACAATAATGTACCCCGTCTAAGAATATGATTTTTCCTCTGCACGCAATCTGTGATCGTTTGGCTTCAACTCTTCTTTTAATACAACTTTGCAAGGAAGTCGTGATGAAAGCCTTTATAGTGACCTCATAGTGTGGTTAATGTTCCTGTAATGAGCTAAAGGTTTCGGGGCACGTCACTGTTGTTTGATTTTCTCCTCTCCTGGGGTTCTAGTATCGTGCTGTATTCTGCTCATTTGTGCTTAATTCTGGTTATTAATTTAGTGTACGTTTATGTTTTAATATCTTTATTTTCATTTATGTTTCAGATACGTGGCCTTGGCAGGTCCTCTAGGTGTTTGTTGAGGTCGTTATGAAGGAGAAATTGCTTAGTTGCTCGCCATTGTTTTGTTTGGTTCTGAGGAAAGGTTGATTTTCCTTATGCGACTGTATCCTTCTCAGGAGGTGCTATTTGACCTTTCCCAATATCCCTCAGGGACAGTAGTTGTAACTATTTTCAATTTAATTACTTGGTTTTGCAAATTGTATTAAATTTGGTCTATCTCTTTTAGAGCTTTTCCTGGATGAATTTGTTCAATGCATTGTATTGTATTGTATTAAACTGGGGACCTAGAAACGACGGAGAGGCTTCGTCCCGCCGTAGCCCTCAGTGGTTCACAACCACACAACAGGCCACAGTAGTCCACCCACCCACCCCACCGCCGCCCCACCACGAACCCAGGGTTATTGCGCGATTCGGCCCCCAGTGGGCCCCCCGAGAACGTCGCATACCAGACAAGTGTAACCCCAAATGTTTGCGTGGTTGAATAATTATGGCGTACGCGTACGTGGAAGCGGTGTTAGCGCAGCAATCGCCGATACAGTGTAACTGAGGCGGAATAAGGGGAACCAACCTGCATTCGCCGAGGTAGACGGAAAATCCCCTTAATCCGCGTCCACAGGCTGACCGGCACACCGGACCTGGACACTAATCCGCCGGGCAGATTCGTGCCAGGGACCGGCACGCCTTCCCGCTCGGGAAGCAGCGCGTTAAGCCGTCGGCACACGGACCGTGCTGTCGAGCGTTAACGTTGAGCATGCCAATTTCAACGTGCTGCTGAACGCTCAGGAACGATGCTACTCGCGCATACGGTACGTGGGCCCCAACGTGATATACGCGATCGCAACGCACTCCAGCGGCAGTTGAGCGACGTTCCTAGTTCGTAAATCACACAGTTTACTCAACGGGCGCGCTTAAATTCCCACGTTAGCTCTATTAAAACGCACATTTCCTCCATCGTCCACGAAAAGGAAAGTACCATGTCCAATCAATAAGGACACAGGATTATAAAAGTTCCATTACAAACAGTGTGGTACAAATTTGGAATACTTCTCCGCATAAGATAAACATTATTTCATCATTCCCACATTTTAGTAAAACCTCAAGGTCAGTCTTACTTGATCACTGTTCCTACGCAGTAGCAGAATGTTTGCAACATGTGAATTGCGAAGCGTAAAAGGAAAAGGAGCAAAATACCTTTACACAAGTAGCGCAAGTTGTCCTGTAGATTAAGCCAGTCGAACAAAGTCACCCCTCAAAAAAAGGTGAACTTATATTTACATAACATCAAATATTATGGCATATACTTATATTAAACTAATAATAAAGTACCAGAACCTAATAAAAACGCAAATGTTATGAAAAAAATTGGATGTTTTAAGCCCCAAACCAATGCCTCAACAAAATCTAATTGGTGGACAGTGACGCTAATCATTACGCTTTTTTTTTTTATTATATATATATCATTTTGTTCGTGGCGTCTGCTCGGGGCGGACGTCGTAATACATCCTTTTAAGTTCGTTGTTGATCGATTCACTCAATTTTTTTTATTACAGAGGGCTGATAACCCGCTAAACCAACAACATGATACTTGTTGTTAATCATATTGTGTTACCACTTACTGAAAACGTTAATCGTAGATAATTATGTTGCTAATTGAAATTAAATTACAACAAACTGTACCAAGAACAATGCGTTTTGGGTGGATGTTAGTGTGTCGCTGCCTTCAAATAGCCTACTCTCATAATACGCAAGTTACAGTAATTCTTTTGCCACGAATATGTTTCTCATTATTTTATTGGAACGAATCACACAACTAACAACGGGTTTTCCAGTGATTCTCAATTTGCTGGTGCTCAGAAACGGCATATATACATATCGGCTTGAAATGAATGCCAATATGGCGCCTAACAATTCAGTGCTGAAGGGAGATGGAGTGCGTGTGACGTAGTTGGCGTTGTGCCATCTCATTGGTCAACGCTCAGACGCACGCTCAGGATATCTGACATGCCAGATATTGCTCTGCACGTTCGGAAAGACCCCCGAGCGTAATATTCCACGCTATGATGTCAGAAACTCGGCACGCTCAACGCTCAACGTTCGGATGCACGGTCCGTGTGCCGAAAAATGGTTCAAATGGCTCTGAGCACTATGGGACTTAACTGCTACGGTCATCAGTCCCCTAGAACTTAGAACTACTTAAACCTAACTAACCTAAGGACAGCACACAACACCCAGCCATCACGAGGCAGAGAAAATCCCTGACCCCGCCGGGAATCGAACCCGGGAACCCGGGCGTGGGAAGCGAGAACGCTACCGCACGACCACGAGATGCGGGCCGTGTGCCGACGGCTTTAGACAGCGCGGCTAGTCGCGCGGGCTGTTTAATACATAATTTAGTGGATAATCAAATCCCAACATAGTGGGCAGTAATTTGATTCAGTTTAAAAAAAAATTGTCATTTAATTGCATCTAATTGTAGGGGCTTAGGTGTCTATTTATCTTGTGCTTCCTGTATTACTGTTTGATTTAGACCTTTCTTGTTTAGGCGATTCCTTCACTGCGCTGTTTTCTTATGCAAGAAAAAATGTAATTTGTATCTTTAATTGTAGAAATAAGTTATAAATATTCAGTATTTCAAAAATTTGTAATTATTAACTGTATAGATCCAATTTGTCATAAAAATTTATAAAATTTATGTTTGATATTTGAAAATCCAATAGCTAAAAAGGTTTTCTGTCCAATATCCTGTGTACAATATATGTACTTAAAAAGAGATTTATATGGACATAAATAAATAAATAAGTAACTGGCAGCGCAGCGTTTCTCACCTAGGCTACAGGGCCAGGGAGGATAGGTTTGAGGGGCGGGGGGGAGGGGTGGAGGTGGGGGGGAGGATTCGGTACTGGAGTGGCTGTGTACTGCCGTGGGCGCCTGCTCGGTGCGGTGCGACTCCGGCATGCCGTTTGTCTAACACTGACACTCAGCTCTGCGGACACCTTTCATGCCGCTTCATCAGCTTCCTAAATTGAGTTTTCCTTTCCTTTTGTAACCTTTAGCCGCTTGTTTGTCAGTGCCTCACGTACTGAGATTCTGTCACGCCCGTTGACCGTCAGTGTCAATGCAATCCTGTGATATTAGAGGCTTACTGTCCTTGACTCAAGCACTTTTTATTCATTTTTACTTAATCTATTCATTTCTAATTAATTAGAAGGTTGTGAAATTATTTCGGGCCGCCGCTAACTTGATAGTGCTTTAAATACAACTGTAAGTTTCGTTTAACTTGTTTGGTTTTCTTAAATTCACAAGTTATTCAATACTGAATATTTTTTCAGCACCTTATATATCAGTTCTGTAATTGTCGTTCAGCACTGCCTCAACTAAGAATTTTAAATTTTTTGTGCTCCCTTAAAAAATTGGATTATGAAGCACATTATTTGAACTTGTAATGTAACTGTTTTACAGTCGTTCGAATTCTTTGGGGGTAATTTAGTCCTTTTTCAATTGAGAAATTTTCAATTGAAAAATAAACTCGAATTGTAAGAAATGATGAATGATGTCATAATCGGAGCTTGGAATTCCACAGAAGCTACACTCCTTGTTCTATTCCTGGGGATTTCAAACACAAAATAAGTTTACTGCAAGATTTTTCTATTGTTTTCTTATGGAAGCTTAGAATGAGTGTGAAACTACATCATACTTAATCAGATTGACTATACCACAATGGAAGTAATATATAAGGCAATTTTGAGAATTATTCATGAAGAGGCTCATACATGTTTCTGAGTAGTTGAGAACACGTCTGGCAAATTTAAAAGTTATTGGTGGAATGATGATGTTTCAGTAAAAGATGATATTTCAGTAAAAGCGAAGGAGAAAAAGGAGGTCTATAGCAGACGGCTTATGACCAATAAGACTGATGCTGAAGTATATATGTAAGAAGGAGGAAGGGCAAAGAAAGCAGTAATAAGACCAGAAAAGCTACTTGAACTGACTAGGGAGTTCAAAGTCCAAAGAAACATGGAAGGTGGTAACACGACTGATACCCTTAGATAGATGGAAGACGTATTATGAAGACCTGGCTAAAGAAGATCGATCCGAATTTCAAGACGTATGCTCCTTTGCGTGCAACGAATATGACTAAAAACATCAAGGAAATAACAACATCGGTGGGGCAAGAGACATTTAAAAAAAATTCGAAAATGGTGAAGAACCAGGATTTGTAACTGATCATGTGGAGTTGAACGTGTGGCTAGACGTATTATTTGAACGTCTCTGCCTTAGTGGATTCAACTGTCTGCAGAGTTCCGAGAAGTGTGGATCAAAACACATTTAAAAAGAGAAGCAAGAATGCCTACGAAAATTATCGAGGCATCACAGTTATCATGTGTACATCGACATCCTTAGAAGAAGCACTGAGAGAGAAATTGAGGAGGAGGAGGAGGAGGAGGAGGGAAGTAGTGTTTAACGAACCGTCGACAACGAGATCATTAGAGACGGGAGAGAGAAACTGAGGAAGTAAAAGAACAGAGGAGTATCCAGGCAGGCAGGTCTTGTTTCTATAGACTCTGCAGCATTAGACAGATGACTGACAAGAGAATGGAACGCAATTTGGAGACACACATGGTTCATATGGACTTTGAGAGGGATCTGTCAGATCTATCTCTTACGTCTTCTACCTCTTCTTAACTCTGTTGTTTTGTTTTGTTACCCGATACCTGTTTGCGAAGGTAGTAAGCCGCTCCGCAGGAAATGAGTTATTTTATTCTCTATATTACTCTTTTTCCTGTCCTTGTCATTCAACCTGCTGTGTATGATTCACGTAAGTGAACGTTAATTTTCAAGAGAGGAGCTAGGACCCTCTTGGCTATTTGTTCAGTCTTGCTTATGTGGGAAGGCAAAGAGGTTTAACTCGATCCCCATTACGGGGTGAGTGGATGCTGTTAGTGCTCCACATGTGGTGCGAGACAAAGAAACTTTACTCAGCCATGTAGATACTACAGACTAATCACTTTCAGTATGTGAGATAAATTCAATAAACGTAACTGCAACAGGTGCTACGATGCATTTTACATTTTGCACGAGTATTACGGACTTAAAAGTAGAAGTCGATGGTTCCGTTCAGTTACAATATCACATTGACGGTGGTAAGGTTTAAGTCCATTCCTTGTTAACTTTTAGTAAATATTTGCGCCGTAAGTGTGCCTGTGACGCCTGAAAAAGAAACTGGAATTTTTCCTAGAAAATAGACTTTTTCTCGTGGTGTGAGTAATGGCATGCTCAACCACGTGTTGCTCAGAGTGGAGTGTATCACATTTCCTTATTACTCATCCAATGGATCTAAATTTGCTGAGTGCAATGGGTACTTAGACGGCCAAACATTTTCATTACTTTGAAGTTGTGTAATTTAACAGATTTTGGGACTTGAGCAAATTGAGTCCACTCTTTCATTAGCTTCTCGCCAAACATTTCATGATATCGGGATATGTGGGATTTTTGTGCATAGTACAAAATTTAAGTTGAATTTTCTTAAGAAAGGCACAGGATATCTTCGTCTGGGTAGCGACATGTTTCGACCAAGTGGCAATCAGAAAACGTTAAAATTCATTTCTCTATTGTTCACTGGATAAATCTAAACTCGTGGAAAACAAAGAATATCTATATGCGAGAATTGTCTTTTTTGACGTTCACTTTTTCCGATCTAATGGATTTTTCGTGGTTTGGGACCTGCTCTGGGTTGAGTTACAGTTCTTTCTGCTGAGTATGTAGTGGGCCTTGTAGGATTTATCGATGGCGTAAAACAAAGTTTATCTTCATTTCTTTAGATATGAATGAGTACATGATTACAAGATTGCTATCCTAATTCACAAGACCTTCTGTTATCCTGGCTACCCTCTATCACTACTCAGTTTGGTACACAAACAGATATAAGTTAACTTTCTTGTGAAGTAGGGACAACGTCATTGTAATATGTTGATGAGTATGCTTTCATTGTACATATTTGGTCAGTACTCACTTTTCTGATCAATAAATCGTGCGGATGGAATGTTGAAAGAAAAATCTCGATTTCTGTATTACGATCTTGTCTCCATCCTTTATGTAACTCTATAGGAATGAAATGAAAGGTTTTATTAGTGTAAAGGGGTATGATTATATGTCCTTTAGTTGAAGGAACTGAGGAAATTGAAGTATGCTATACATTTTTCTAGATCCCTTGTCAGATTCAAGTCATGTATGGGGCAGCATATCAATTAACAGATTAAAGCAGGAGGATCTGCAGCGAATAGACGCATGGTGCAGGGAATGGCAATTGAATCTCAATGTAGACAAGTGTAATGTGCTGCGAATACACAGAAAGATAGATCCTTTATCATTTAGCTACAAAATAGCAGGTCAGCAACTGGAAGCAGTTAATACCATAAATTATCTGGGAGTACGCATTAGGAGTGATTTAAAATGGAATGATCATATAATGTTGATTGTCGGTAAAGCAGATGCCAGACTGAGATTCATTGGAAGAATCCTAAGGAAATGCAATCCGAAAACAAAGGAAGTAGGTTACAGTACGCTTGTTCGCCCACTGCTTGAATACTGCTCAGCAGTGTGGGACCCGTACCAGATAGGGTTGATAGAAGAGATAGAGAAGATCCAACGGAGAGCAGCGCGCTTCGTTACAGGATCATTTAGTAATCGCGAAAGCGTTACGGAGATGATAGATAAACTCCAGTGGAAGACTCTGCAGGAGAGACGCTCAGTAGCTCGGTACGGGCTTTTGTCAAAGTTTCGAGAACATACCTTCACCGAAGAGTCAAGCAGTATATTGCTCCCTCCTACGTATATCTCGCGAAGAGACCATGAGGATAAAATCAGAGAGATTAGAGCCCACACAGAGGCATACCGACAATCCTTCTTTCCACGAACAATAAGAGACTGGAATAGAAGGGAGAACCGATAGAGGTACTGAAGGTACCCTCCGCCACACACCGTCAGGTGGCTTGCGGAGTATGGATGTAGATGTAGATGTAGAAAGCAAATAAATAGATAAAGTTCGGTTGATAGCGACATTGCAGAGTTAACGTATTTAGTAATGCAATTCTTGTCAAGATAAATGGAACAGGGATCTTTTGTTTTATTAATTCTGCCTAAATTCTGTAGCATCGAGAGTAGGACTTTTAACTCGCGACCTCTGCCAGAATCACAGCTTTTTAATTAATAAAATTTTATCTGCCGACCCAGCTTCGATTAGAGAGAAGATAGTAGTGTGAAATTTTTGTGTGACAGACTTTGACAAGATAATTTATTTTTACGTACCCTTCCGAGTAAAACAATACTTTCATTTGGCGTTCACTTTCGTAATGGTATACTTCTATTTGACTCACCAGTAACAGGATAGTTATTGTACACAAAACAGGAACCTTTTATTAGGCATACCTACCAGTAAATATTATTTTCTTAACAACAGTGTACCTTTTATTTGGCTCCGCTTCATAGCTTCGTAAATTTACAGTTGGCAGGAAACCTTTTGTTTGTTCGACCTTGTGTGGATTGATATTATTTATAAACATTAGGATACTTTTATTTCGCTCCACTTCCCAGAATCATATAGCCTTCTGATTAATGCACTACGTTTTTACTTGCATAAGATACATGGCAGAATTATGGCAGTGTGGGAAGCAATGAATAACCAGAATCACACTACCCGTTACGTACAGGAAATCTTCGAAAGGTGGCTCTAGGCACGTGCGAGATGTGTTGATACACAATGAGTAACAGTCTGAATACAACTGTATTCAGATAACACTTGTTGTGTTAGGGTAGGGAAGATATCATCACAGTAATTTAAGCTAGCGAAGGTCTGAGAAAAGGATACTGCATAGCTTTTTTCTCTCTTTAAAGGGTTTTGAACGAAGTACTGAAACATTGAGGAACGAAGAGCAAAAATATGGTAATTAAAATTAGCGATGATACCTTGTTCTTACATTTTTCTGTTGATCAGGTCAGTTTCGCTTAGAAAGAAGAGAATGTATATTATATTCTTAGAAAGCTTAAAGAAAAATATGTGCAGTGGGATATGAAATTAAAATTCACAAAGGAAAACCTGGTTGTAGGAGGTGTGCTAAGGGTTCTACTTATGGGTGATAGATCTGTAGCACAGCGTAGTCGATCGTATAAATATTTATGGACACTCACTGCGGGCACGGTGAGGAAATGAAACACAAAATAAGAAAGGGAAGGGTGCCAATTAAGCAGTTACATTCCATTACATGGAATAAATATAGTGAAAATGAAATTAAAATTCACAAAGGAAAACCTGGTTGTAGGAGGTGTGTGAAGGGTTCTACTTATGGGTGATAGATCTGTAGCACAGCGTAGTCGATCGTATAAATATTTAGGGACACTCACTGCGGGCACGGTGAGGAATTGAAACACAAAATAGGAAAGGGAAGGGTGCCTATTAAGCAGCTACATTCCATTACATGGAATAAATATAGTGAAAAAATTTTAAAAGTAGGATATAGAAAAACCATATGTGATAGCATTGGTCTGTATGGTGTTCAACTACGGGAAGTCTCCAGGGTCAGTGACAAGAAATTGAAGCTAGTGGAAATGGATTTTGGAGACGAAAGTTGTAAATTAGCAATAAGAGTCAAAATAACAATTGAATTTATTTGTGTCTCTCTTTACGGTATGTTGTATATTAAGAGTTTTAGAATCAAAAGAATAGCTATAGATATACACAGATTACTATACTTCTACATACCAACAGGTGCCACAGCTTCCAGCACAACATGACACAAATGATCATTTATGTAGGTAAATGTCAAAATCTTTTATGCAGTTTATCACACTACCCGTTACGTACAGGAAATCTTCGAAAGGTGGCTCTAGGCACGTGCGAGATGTGTTGATACACAATGAGTAACAGTCTTTCATTCCGCACCACAGTCACAAGATGGTGATGAAAATTTGCCCTACTTGTAACTATCGTCTGCACATTTACCATGCCCATTTGGATGTGATTCAAGGTAGTCTAAGCTCCCCGAGGTTGGTCAAATCCAATGGATTTCTGCTGGTTGCAGGGCAATTTCGGCTCTTGTGGAGGTCAGTTTTGTTGCCAACATTGATGGCACTGAATTCATTTTGATCAATAATTCTGGTGTGATAAAAGTGGGATGCCTTAATGTTGATTTTTTCATTCCACAGGGAATACATCGCTCAATACTGGAAAGTCGGGGTTATCAGTAATCTTCAAGTGTTCACGTAGTAGCCCACTCTTCCGTCTGATACCATAAGAAATGGAGTGGTACGAAAATAGTTGGGATATTGTAGACACAACTGAAAAAAAAACTAACATGCCACTAACATCTTATCAGACTGCCAGAGGGGTGATGGATATGACACTGGATACCTCCCCAATACAAAAAATAGGAAGATACCAGGTACACTGAAACGATGGAGTGAGACGTGCGATGCGGGTAAAAGCGGTATAAGATGGACATCGGCAATACAGAAAGAGATAGAGACTTGGATGCGAGAGACGACGCTTGGTGCAGGAAACTCACAAGAGAAGAAGGTGTATTACTTCGAAGTTTTCCTAGTTTATTTATTTGAAGACTTATTCTAGAGTAGAATGTGGAGATATACGGTTAAATACACATCCATACCTGACTGAATTTTTCAATTCTGAATTTCTCGCTAGCCGGCCGCTGTGGCCGAGCGGTTCTAGGCACTTCAGTTCGGAACCGCGCGACTGCTACGATCGCAGGTTCGAATCCTGCCTCGGGCATGGAGGTGTGTGATGTCCTTAGGTTAATTGTGTTTAAGTAGTTCCAAGTTCTAGGGGACTGATGACCTCAGATGTTAAGTCCCATTAGTGCTCAGAGCCTTTTTTTTAATTTCTCTCTATCGAGATAAAGACTAACTGAAGATGTTTTCGTGATGAAAACTCAACCTTTCATTAACGATGGAGAAAAGCGAGTATATCAATTTGTGTTGGGAACTCAAGTCTCAAAACGTCTGTGTCTCACTTTATAAGCGAAAATGATATATTTTCAAAGTTATCACTGATCTATCGATCGACACAGACGCTTTTGACAACAGGTTCATTTACTATCATAAATTTCAAAGAGTGTTGCATTCTCAGCAGTTTCATTAATTGATTGTTCCGCTGATTCTTAGTAGAATATTTTATATTTTATGAATGAAAAACACACGGCACTGGGGTAATATAAAATTTATTATTTTATAAACCGGTTTTCGGCTGTTACGCCTTCGTCAGGTACAAAGATAACTAACTGGTCAGGTTTGCCTAACATACAGTGTTAGTAACTACGTACATTTCTAGGCTTATTACATCGCACAAACAATGATTTGCAACTTTTACGTATACACTTGCAGAGTTATCTTACAACATGTTTGATGTGGGAATCAGATTTTAGACGTGAACTACTCGCGTAACAGCCATGCGAACCAGCAGACACATATACGACCTTCACGTCTAAAGTCTTGCTCACAACTGATATGAATTTCAGCTTGATCACGGCGCCATAATGGTGACACATGCACAGTGTGCAGGACGTGTGAAATGACCCTCGTATTTTCAGAGTCAAAAACGCTCTATAAACCACAGTAGGAACGTTCTACCAATTGTTCAGTTTCTCGACAATAGAAATCCACTCCTTGGTCACGGAGCCATTCGTTAACAGCTGCGTAAACTTCCTCGCCGTTGGAATATCTCTTTCGTCCCAGATATTCTTTGAGCTTGACAAAAATGGGGCAAGATCTAGACGTGTGGGGAAACAGCATCACCTAGGTCTGCACGGCCTTGGTCACATTGTTGGCACCATTTAACTACGACTGGACGAAACATTGCATTTGGTCCATATACGGCCAGAATTTCACTGTGAATCTGCATGCAATTTACACGTTTTGCAGAGAAAAATCGTACTGTCGTGAACATTTCACCTTTGGAATATTCTTCCAGTTGTATCATTTCAGTCGCACACTGTGATGCACCTGTTATCCTTACCGGAGCAGAACTATGTTTGCAGCACATGTAGCTTCATCTGACAATGTTCCACTCTTGTTCCGCAAAGATATCAGCACGAGACAACACGCGTAAGTTACTTTCTGTCGTGCCTGAACACATTTGCCCTTCGCTACTATACCAGGAACTTTGTATCTTCATCTCGGAAGCACTTTGTGTATTCTTCGCTACACGACGAGGATGATTTAATATCTTGTTTTTGTAAGGATTGTTATTGCAGATGTTACTGTAATTCAGACTCATTGCTATGTTTTATAATTTGTTTGCGACTTTCAGTTTGTCGATTGAAAGTAGCTTGCTCGAATGCTCGATAAAAGTCGATTGCTTTCTTTCTGCTCACCCGATGGAAAGTTTCCTAAATGTACTGAAAATTACGACGGGAGGCTGATATTTCTGTATATTTTTATGTAGCGATTGACTCTTTGGTTTAGAAGTAGAACAATTACAGCGTTACTCCAATGTTGAACAACTGTCTGCTTCCATAGACATTCTGTATACAATTTTGCAGCTATCTTCTGTGCTACTTCCTAACAAGCAGCTTCTAATCAAATTGCATGCCCATGGAGTAGCATCGCTATTGTGCGACTTGTTTCGTGATTTTCTGCCAGAAGGGCCACAGTTCGTACTAACTGACGGAAAATTATAGAGTAAAACAAAAGTTATATCAGGCGTTCCCTAAGGAAATGTTGTAGGTCTTCTGCAATCAATATAAAAGATTTAGGAGACAATCTGAGCAGGTCTCTCTAAATAGTGAAAAGTGTGTGGTCATACACACAAGTACTAAAGGGACTACTCTAAATTTCGGTCAGCTGATAACTCACACAAATCTCAAGGCTGTCAATTCCACTAAATACCTAGGAAATACAGCCACAGATAATTTCAATTGGACCGATCACATATCACATAAAATATGGGAAACGCGTTAGGCTAAAGCCAGGCCACCAGTTTCATTTCTATTAAAAGTACTAGATACTCAGTCAAGAGACAGAAAGATCTCATTCCTTGTTTGTATTAGTACAGTGTGGCTTTTGATAATCGAATCAATCTTACATGATGCTTGCAGAGGTTACAATTTCCCTGTAACATAGTATTTCTTCCATTAATTGCATAGTTGTTTGCCTGTGGGGTCTGGCTATTACTTCTTCTGAGTCTTGCGCAGTCGTCAGCAGGTCGTTGGCGCTAAGCGGTCCTCTAGTGCAGAGTGTGCCTGCACAGCCGCTACCTGGGCCCTCAGATAAGCAAGTTGCCAGGAGGACGGGTGGTCCGCCCTCCCCCATACCCCAACGCCGAGCACTCTCGGGGGACGTTGACCGCTCGCCGTGCTATCGGGCGTGGAGCAGTGCACAGACTGTGTCCAGAGATTCTGGGAAGTTGTACTGGGTGTGAATAATACCTTTTGGAGACTACAGCAGAGCATTCGTGTACAGGTTAAGCTCACTTGGAATTTCACCATATCGCTGATGGCGTCGGCTTGGCGAGCCGAGAGGACGCTTCTCGAAAATGTGGGCAGTATCTTGGACTGCAGATAAGATCTTGCGCAGGATATAGAGCTTTATATCGCACGTTAGACCACTGCTGAGTTAACACTTCAACCACCCCGGAGCCGATACTTGGAGGTCATTGACTCAAGCTTTTGACATGAAACTAGCGCACCCCTTCTTTGTATGACGCCGTAAAAATTTGCCAGAATAAGAGAACTGGCAACGACTGTCGAAAGCGTGGAAGCGCGAGTTCTCTAGCAGTGTCCTAAATTTGTTTAAACTGAAATATTAAGTCGGGCTGAAGTAAGAAAGTTTTCGGAAGAGTGAGGTAAATGTTTGCTACTCAGCCTTGTATTGGCTTGTTTTTCTAACTTTCTGTCTGATTGGACAAACAGTAATTTTTGGTGGTCTTTCCCCAGAAAGCTCAGAGGAGTGTCGTTTTAAAGTTCCCTCGGTCGGTACATGAAACTGAGAAGTACTCAGAGAAATAAGAACTTTTTCGAAGGTTTTCAACCTTTGCTTCACCGGCCCTGATGTTACGTTACCTTTGCAGTCACCGACGCCTGACTCCACCTTCTTTAGTCGAATACTAATGTATTCAAAATTGAGGAATAATTCTGCCGGGTGTAGGTAGTCTTTCTTACGGGCCCCGAAGCCATTTATAGGGTTCTCGTTCTCCTCAGAAATAAGTTCGGTTACATATTACACCATTAACAGTTTTAATGCTTACATTAATCCTATTCCTAACGAAAAGGTAGCTACTGTTTGTATATTTCCACGCGCGCATGCGTATAACTATCAGCGGTGCTCGGTACATAGCTGCTCGCTGCGATTAGTTCCGGCGCAGCTCTCTCGGCCTACCGATCTCATCCGCGCAGTGGCGCTTGCTGTTTTCTCTTCAGCCCAAATAATGTAGATTTATGACTGGGTACTACGGTGCTATAGTTTTATACTTGACATGGCCAAACTTGGCATGCAATAGTTTAGTGTCAATAGTTTCAGAAGAAGGTCAAATTATTTTGGCTGAAACCTAGGTAAAGATTGGTTTCTATTTGCAACTGAGGCTGACGTGTTGTTTGTTGGAAACGTGATAAAAATAATTCAATCAATGTGAGTGTGTGAAAGACTATTTTCGATTGTGAAACTAAATAAATAACGATTACATGGCAACTGAATGCGAAAATCTCTGAAATTGTCAGTTACTATCCGTATGCTAGCAGCTCGTACCAGACAAACGTGTTACATTTTTAGTGCGCCAAAAATTATTAAACAATACCGAGAATTTCTTTTGTTTGTGATCTGTGTTGTTGAGAAATATGAAACCAAATCAAATGCAGTGCGACAGCATTGTCATTGGAATGCAGCACATCCGCAGATTCCCCTCTTCCCCCTCCATATACACAGGCAGCATGCCGTAGTGGTGGGGGTAGTGTGCAGGCAGGCAAGGTTTCTCTGGCCAGAACCCTGCCCTTATGCCGGATTCTAGGCCATCCCTGCTTTACGGCGAACCAATATGAAAGGGCGCTGATGACCTCGATGTTGAGCGCCCATAAACCCCAACACACACACACACACACACCAATATGAATGAGTTGGTCGCCAAGCCGCACTAAGGACAGTGTGTTGAGTCCAACTGCTGTTTGGCTCAGTGCATTATAAGTCACACAATGACAGACAGACTGTAAAATGACGGAACTGAAATGAGATCACAGCTGGCACGCCGGCCGCGGTGGCCATGCGGTTCTAGGCGCTCCAGTCCGGAGCCGCGCTGTTGCTACGGTCGCAGGTTCGAATCCTGCCTCGGGCATGGGTATATGTGATGTCCTTAGTTAGGCTTAAGTAGTTCTACGTTCTAGGGGACTGATGACCACAGCAGTTGAGTCCCATAGTGCTCAGAGCCATTTGAACCATTTGAACAGCTGGCACATGATCAGCACGTGATTTAGTTACGTTCATCAGGGTCTCAGTGTGGGACTTCCGTAAGCATAACTCTGTTGGCGACAAACACTATTGATGTGTCTGACCAAGATCTTTGGGCTCCGTCAGGATAGTGTATCGATTGTAGGGATGTCGCACACCTTGCTGCCACGTGAGTGTTCCTGGGAGGACGGTACTCAGTCTGAGTACAGGAACTACTGAAACAGAAACAACGAGTCATCACCAACTATATCTGTGTTGGCAAACTGCTACACGAACGTTGGCTAAAGAAACAGAAACAGGTGAGATATTCCGACAGATTTGAGAACTGGAGATAATTACTTAGAAAATGGCTCTGTAAACAGGCAGGTACCACCACAAGGCTCCGGAACCTAAATTAAAAAATCAAATTGCAGGCTTGGGGACCTGAATGAGGTAACCCACCTCATGGCGATGGAACTGCCGCTTCCTGTTCTTCAACCGGTAGTGACAATGTCGCCATGGACCAACGGAATATAGTGAGATATTACTTCTCAGTTAAAAAATAAGAACTACATGCAACTAAATACGGATGACAGATTGCTTCAATGTAGCCTGTTATCGTAGTGTTGTTGTTGTTGTTGTGGTCCTCAGTCCTCAGACTGGTTTGATGCAGCTCTCCCTGCTACTCTATCCTGTGCAAGCTTCTTCATCTCCCAGTACCTACTGCAACTTACATCCTTCTGAATCTGCTTGGTGTATTCATCTCTTGGTCTCCCTCTGCGATTTTTACCCTCCACGCTGCCCTCCAATACTAAATTGGTGATCCCTTGATGCCTCAGAACATGTCCTACCAACCGATCCCTTCTTCTGGTCAAGTTGTGCCACAAACTTCTCTTCTCCCCAATCCTATTCAATACTTCCTCATTAGTTATGTGATCTACCCATCTAATCTTCAGCATTCTTCTGTAGCACCACATTTCGAAAGCTTCTATTCTCTTCTTGTCCAAACTGTTTATCGTCCATGTTTCACTTACATACATGGCTACACTCCATACAAATACTTTCAGAAATGACTTCTTGACACTTAAATCTATACTCGATGTTAACAAATTTCTCTTCTTAAGAAACGCTTTCCTTGCGATTGCCAGTCTACATTTTATATCCTCTCTACTTCGACCATCGTCAGTTATTTTACTCCCCAAATAGCAAAACTCCTTTACTACTTTAAGTGTCTCATTTCCTAATCTAATTCCCTCAGCATCACCCGACTTAATTCGACTATATTCCATTATCCTCGTTTTGCTTTTTTGATGTTCATCTTATATCCTCCTTTCAAGACGCTATCCATTCCGTTCAACTGCTCTTCCAAGTCCTTTGCTGTCTCTGACAGAATTACAATGTCATCGGCGAACCTGAAAGGTTTTATTTCTTCTCCATGGATTTTAATACCTACTCCGAATTTTTCTTTTGTTTCCTTTACTGCTTGCTCAATATACAGATTGAATAACATCGGGGAGAGGCTACAACCCTGTCTTACTCCCTTCCCAACAACTGCTTCCCTTTCATGTCCCTCGACTCTTATAACTGCCATCTGGTTTCTGTACAAATTGTAAATAGCCTTTCGCTCCCTGTATTTACATTTCCAAAAATCTGTCCGTCATTTACAGCGCACACCCGGAATTCGAACGTGATTTTATGAACGCTTGAAAATATGTTTTTCCAACTGTGTTTAGTTTGAAACCAGTTATGGACAAGAGATTTCCTAAAAGCAAATTGAACGTAACGTATTTTTGTAACTTTTAAGAAAATCAAGTTTGAACTGATTTTGTAGAAAATTAGGAAACAGTAGGTGAATACTGTTTTAAACTGGTAGACATTAAGTTACTAAGATTTTGTGTCCAAAGTTTCATGTTAATCATGCCTTTAATCAACGAAGACGCCAAAGTTGAAACTTTATTCGCAGCGATATTTTGTCGGCTAATTTGCCTTAATTTATATAGCATTCTTAACCCAAGTTGGAAAATCTGGAGAGGGAGGGCGAGGGGCTGCTGGCAGCTTAAAATACTTTGTTTTGAAGCTTTAATGGAAAATGGTATTTATAAAAGAAGTGACAAATATACATTATTTTCACCTTCTCACAAAAATCCCTAGTTTCATCGAATTTGCAGATTATTAGAAAGTAGTAGGTGAAAGAAATTTTGTATTCCACAGCCTTGCACTATCGAGCTATTGTGTGTTAAGTTTCATTTCCATCGTGCGTTTACACTGTGATACCTAACGTTCCAATATTTAAATTTCATGTGTCGATTTTCGGGCCTATTGTCAGTTCCCTTTGGATAATCAAATATACTTTTTAGGCGGCTACTTTTTTCTAACTATCCCAGTTTGGTAAGTTTTATAAACCACAATTTTTTGCTACATCAGATCAAAAACAGAGCATTTTGGACCTTTTTGCAAAATCAACTTTGCACTTAATTTATTCAGTATTGGAAAGTGGTACGTAAATGAAAGTTCATATGGGAGAACCTTATGTTGTTGCTTTGCTACATGACAAGTTTCACTTTCGTCATACTTTTAGCCCCTGTGATACATGATGCCAAACTTTGAATGTTTTTCGACGATTTTCTCTAAAATTTTCTGACTGAATATGGCTCGTATTATTTTCATTACAATTCCCAAGATAAGGCTTACAGCTGTCCAAGATGGGCAAATTTCATTTCTTCCGTCATAACATTGTCGGACATATAACAGCACAAATTTGCCAGAAATTCACGTTCGCTCTGCGAAAAGTCTCACATGGTGGGAAACAAGTGACTATACAGGTATCTCGCCCAGTACTTCTTCCGCGGATGTTAACTTCACCAGTTTTCATGGGGTACGTGTGCAAATATTCACATAACATTTCTTCGGAATCCGTGGTGGTTGACCAGGGAACCGAGAGAGGTGGCGCAGTGGTTAGACACTGGACTCGCATTCGGGAGGACGACGGTTCAATTCCGCGTCCGGCCATCCTGATTTAGGTTTTCCGTGATTTCCCTAAATCACTCCAGGCCAATGCCAGGATGGTTCCTCTGAAAGGGCACGGCCGACTTCCTTCCCCATCCTTCCCTAATCCGATGAGACCGATGACCACGCTGTCTGGTCTCCTTCCCCAAACCAACCAACCTTGACCAGGGACGCCTAGGCGAGTTGACGTACCAATGATATAAATTTAGTCTGGATGATTTAAAAATGGGTTCAGGTAACCCGGAACTAGCCATCTGTTAAATAAAAATCTGAATCTTGAACCTCGACAGTTTTCTGCATCAAACAAGTATTTTGGCGATACCAATCTTACGACCTTCAGAAGCACGTAAAGTTACTTGTAAAATACACAGCATTAAATTATATAAATCACTTTAATGTAGTTAAAACAGCGTAAACAAATAGCTTTGAAAAGTCTTTTGCCTTATTCAATACAAGCAGTGAAATCGCTATAATATTCAAAGTACTTAAGTTACTACTGTATCCAGTTTCATGAATTATGTGGCGTAACTTAACGGCAAATATAGTTAAATTCGTCTCTATTGAATTATCCTTTTCGCTTAGGACTTTTCGGTAATTACGTTGAAAAGACGGTACCTTGCTGATACATAATGAATCGGGATAATCAGCAACATGCACAAGTTTTAATGTGCAGCTAAATAAGCACTATAAAGTTCAAGTGCTGGAACTAATACGCTACCAACCTGCGTACATAGCTACGATTTACACTGTGGCGAGTTGCTGGTGGTGCTATGTAATGCATTTTTAACCACTATTGGCAACAGGCTATTCTCCAACAATGAGCAACTCTTAATAATTTTTGGCCACACACCTAACAAATCTTTTTATATGTCTTGTATTGCTCGCTGACATTACTTGGGTACTCAGCACACAAGAATAGCAACGACTTACCTTTCACTCGCTCTCGCTGCTACTGAGCGCGCTTGAGTGGTCCCAGCGATATTATGGTTAACTATGAAGCAGATTCTTTGGATTCTATTCAATAGGAACTTTACCAGTGTTCCTACTACAAAGTATTTACGATATTATTTTTAACGGTAAATTCAGAAGCATATTACAATTTTTAAACGATGAGTACAGTCAAAATTAATTAATTACTTTCATACACAAGAAAGTACTTCAAAATTATAAAATAAAGTAACGGAAAAATCATGAGGCACTGTGTTGTTGTGTTATATTATGGAACACTTCATCTTCGATACAGTGAAATAAATCTCTTCTGTTGCAGTCTCTTTGCTTTCCACATTTTTGGAGGAGGTAGTATCGACACACACAAGAAAAAAAAAAAAAAACGTTATCTCGAAAACATGGGCTCTAAAATTCTTACCTTAAGAGCTACGGACACTTGTTCAGTAAAAGAGATGTGTTCAGTAGCGAAGAGGAATAAGTGCTCATAGTCTTAAAGTATGCACTTTAGAGTCCATGTTTACCGAACATTTGTTTCTTATTTTGGTCCATGCTACAGCCGATCAAAAAATGCAAAAGAAAGAGCTTGCAGTATAAGAGATTTTGTTCACAGTATCGAAGATGAAGTGCTCATAGCTATTAAGGTAAACATTTCAGAGCCGAAAGCTCTGTAATGTTGCTCTAAATGATGTGGCTTGAAATCTCAGAAGCTTTATCCTCCCATTAACTTATCAACAAGCCCTTAGCAGTTTCGATTACATGGAAAATTTCACCGTGCATTATCTCTGTGTGTCGTACTTACTTCCACAATAGATGAGTGAAACGCACCAACCGCACACGTTGTCACTGAACTGTGGCAGGACGTTCCGTTTGCTCGGTAAAGACTGTGCTTCAGAATTCTACTGTTACTTAACAAGGAAACGTTGATTACTGCGCCCACCCAAATGCAGGTTTGTCATCATAGTCCCTTGATAGTTTTGCGTTAGGCCTTACTACCGCAGTGAAGCTAACAATCATTCGCCTTCTTCCATCGGATTGTAGTGGTCTGGAGATCGCATCACGTTTTAGAATTATGTGGTAGAGTTTTGGTTACTATTTGAAGTGACCTTCATGAGGGTGCTAAATGCTACTGAAGGCATGTTACTTTTCGTTGTTATAAACTGTCTTCACTCCTGAAAGGATCCTATATTCTTTATTTGTAATTCAAGATGGAATTTTATTGCCGACATTGAGATCCAACCATTACAACAAGACGCAATTGACAACCCAGAAGAATTTTGTGGAAATGGACTCCGTCCGTGAAAACCTGCGAACTTATATCCCACGTGATCAGGCGTAGCAGTCTATTAGTCGTTTCTTGGTGAGGTTAACGGGTACACAAATACTCTGTGAGAAGATGTCGTATAGCAGATTGTGGACGCATTAACTTGATGAAGGTGCTGTCATTGAATTACATGGACTAGGCGGATTCTAGCAGAAAACAATAAATTTTTTTTGTTCCAATGGAAACTTGAAATGTGGTACTTTTGTGTGTATCGTTATCTTCATCGACCATAAACTGCAATGCTGTTTTGTTCATGGAGGAGACTGTCGGCGGGAATTGCTGGGAACCGGTGGGGGACGATGTAGCGATTGTTTGAGGTGCTCCTTAAGCAATCTAGTGGTCTGATCTAAAAGTATTCTGATAGTACTTGGACTGCTGCAGGGCACTGATTAGTGGTATGAGAGTAGTGAATACTTCAACCAGGTCTCGCCGGTCAAAAAGAGGTTGTCAGAGTCGGTTCTAGAACAATTTTCCACACAAGCGGCATATAATTTGGCACCTCATCTTCCCTCTGTCCCTTATAGATAGTTGCCGTTACTTGGGTTGTTGGTAAGACGTTTATTAAAAAAACAATATCAAAATCTAGTGAGTGTGGAATTCAACTGTTTTCCTACTAATTATGAGAGACGCACATCTTGCGAAAATTTTTCCAAAACCTTGCTGCTAGAGGATGGCGACCCTTATTTCGACTCATCCGCGGCCAGCAATAAACATTTCCGGTCACTTAGCATAGCAGTAAGTCACGTCATTTACCCTGCGCATCGTACATCGCTAAAGCCACCCTCACAAGATGTGTGAAGGCGTACGATATTTTTCACGCCACAACGCAAAATTTCGCGTTGTGGAGCTTTCCGTAATGCGAAATGTAGAAAAAATGGTTGAAATGGCTCTGGGCACTATGGAACTTAGCATCTGAAGTCATCAGTCCCCTATAACTTAGAACTACTTAAACCTAACTAATCTAAGAACATCACACACATCCATGCCCGAGGCAGGATTCGAACCTGCGACCATAGCGGTCGCGCGGTTCCAGACTGAAGCGCCTAGAACCGCTCGGCTGAAATGTAGAAACTTGCACTCCAGATTCTTGTAGTGTTGAAATAAACGTGGCCTTTGAAATCCTAGATCGTCTTCTAAGTCATCAGCAGAATTTTGTACTATGGGGTTATATCGTTTGCAGTTGAAGCACGTGGTTGGTGGTTTTTAAATTATAACTTTCGTGCCATGGATGTATTCTACTTTGTACTCACAAAACTCGAAAAGTAGTCGGTCGATTGAGTTTAATTTTGACACTAAGTTGCATTCAAACATCTATTTTTTTACTATCTAGAATATATAAATAAACATGTAATATAGAAAGGAGAAACGTTGTTACCAAAAATCTTAAAGTTTTGAATGATTTACATCAAATTTAAACGATACTCTGTTAAACATTCAGACAAACATAGGCCATACATTAAAAAAATAAAACAATGGACAGGTTTTCTGTCAAAACTGACAACGTGAAAGAAAATGCTCTGTTGTGCTCTGCTGTAAAAACCTGCTGGTTTGGTCCTTTGTAGCAAGCAGTTTTAACTTCGATAGCGAGTAATTTAAAATATGAAATAAATTCTTTCTCCAATACACTTTTTTCCTCATTACGTATTTTTATAATCAAATGTTCAAATGTGTGTGAAATCCTAAAGGACCAAATTGTTGAGGTCATCGGCCCCTGGACTTACACACTACTTAAACTACCTTATGCTAAGAAAAACACACACACACCCATGCCCGAGGGAGGACTCGAACCTCCTGCCGAAGGGGCTGCGCAGTCCGTGACATGGCGCCCTAAACCACGCGGCCACTCTGCGCGGCATTTATAAACACAAATCGTGTATACAACAATATACGTTTTTGTTTTATTAGTCACGCACGGTTTTCACAGAAAACAGGGAAGTTGTATGTCTGGCTTATGGGATAATGATTTGGATAGCCCTATAGAATCTGAATTTGCAATATAAGGCTCAAGTCAGTGAGCGTAGGGTGGAGAGGAGATGGACAGAGGGGTGGGAGGAAATGGACGTAGAGATCGCAAAGGAAAGAATGAGATGGACAGTGAGAGGGATTAGAGGAGATTGAGAGAGAGGGGGGGAGGAAAAGATGGACAAACAGAGGTGGAAGAGGATATGGAGAGGGACAAGGGGGAGAAGGAGATTAGGGCGTATATTCAATTCCTATACATATTAGAAACGTTTACATTCTTTCTTTCTTTCTTTCCCATTTAACCGCAATGAGCCACAGCAATGAGTGTCCAAGTGCAGCTAGTATATAATACACTAAAACTGCTACACCATGAAGATGAAGTGCTACAGACGTGAAATTTAACCGACAGGAAGAAGATGCTGTGATATGCAAATGATTAGCTTTTCAGAACATTCACACAAGGTTGACGCCGCTGGCGACACCTACAACGTTCTGACATGAGGAAAGTTTCCACCCAATTTCTCATACACAAACAGCAGTTGACCGGCGTAGCCTGGTGAAACGTTGTTGTGATGCCTCGTGTGAGGAGGAGAAATGCGTACCATCACGTTTCCGACTTTGATAAGGGTCGGATTGTAGCCTATCGCGATTGCGGTTTATCGTATCGCGACATTGCTGCTCTCATTGGTCGAGAACCAATGACTGTTAGCAGAATATGGAATCGGTGGGTTCAGGGGGTAATACGGAACGCCACGCTGGATCCCAACGGCCTCGTATCAGTAGCAGTCGAGATGACAGGCATCTTATCCGCAAGGCTGTAACGAATCGTGCAACCACGTCTCGATCCTTGGGTGAACAGATGGGGACGTTTGCAAGACAACAATCATCTGCACGAACAGTTCGACGACGTTTGTAGCAGCATAGGCTATCAGCTCGGAGACCATGGCTGCTGTTATCTTGACTCTGCATCACATACAACAACGCCTGCGATGGTGTACTCAACGACGAACCTGGGTGCACGAATGGCGAAACGTCATTTTTTCGGATGAATCCAGGTTCTGTTTACAGTATCATGATGGTCGCATCCATGTTTGGCGAAATCGCGGTGAACGCACATTGGAAGCGTGTATTCGTCATCGCCATACTGGCGTATCAACAGGCGTGATGGTATGGGGTGCCATTGGTTGCATGTCTCGATCACCTCTTGTTCGCATTGACGGCACTTTGAACAGTGGCCGTTACATTTCAGATGTGTTGCGATCCGTGGCCCTACCCTTCATTCGATCCCTGCGAAACCCTACATTTCAGCAGGATAATACACGACCGCATGTTGCAGGTCCTGTACGGGCATTTCTGGATACAGAAAATGTTTTGACTGCTGCCCTGGCCAGCACCTTCTCCAGATCTCTCACCAATTGAAAACGTCTGGTCAATGGTGGCCTAGCAACTGGCTCGTCACAATACGCCAGTCACTATTCTTGATGAACTGCTGTATCGTGTTGAAGTTGCATGGGCAGCTGTACCTGTACACGCCATCCGAGCTCTGTTTGACTCAATGCCCAGGTGTATCAAGGCCGTTATTACGGCCAGAGGTGGTTGTTCTGGGTACTGATTTCTCAGGACCTATGCACCCAAATTAAGTGAAAATGTAATCACATGTCAGTTCTAGTATAATATATTTGTCCAATGAATACCCCTTTATCACCTGTATTTCTTCTTGGTGTAGCAATTTTAATGGGCAGTAGTGTAAATTAAAGTCTTCTGCCCTGGTTTTCTGTCAGTATGTGAAGATTAATCTCAGGAACTACTGTAGGGATTTTGATACGGTTTCCACTAATGATTCAGCCGTGGATACTTAGTGCTACCCCTGAGAAAGCTGAGTGGTCAGCGTGACGGATTGCCGTCCTACGGGCGCGGGTTCGATTCCCGGCTGGGTCGGGGATTTTCTCCGCTCAGGAACTGGCTGTTAAGTTGTCTTCATCATCATTTCATCCCCAACCGGTGCGCAGGTCGCCCAATGTGGCGTTTAATGTAATAAGATCTGCACCAAGGTGGCCGGACCTGCCCTGTAAGAGGCCTCCCGGCCAATGACGCCAAACGCTCATTTCCATTTACCCCTGAGAAGCTGGGGCGGGTCGCTAGTTATTATTAAATAAGAGCGCTCTCAATTGAAGAGTGAGAGTGTTCTAGTTTATCAGTATGCCAGGTAACATGTACTAGCGATATGGGAACGAATTTCCAAGATTGCAGTCTCCGTCACTTGCTGATTCCTTGGCAATTCACTGCCGTGTGTACTGCAGACAGAGCAACATAGTCGGCATGAACAGTTGTTTGGATTAATAGAAGCATTGAAAGTGGAGCAGTGCACGTATAAACAGTAACAAGTACCACAATAAAAATTGCGCAGCTGAGGTGCTTCCTATTATATTCTAAAAAAGAAAACTTGAAAGATATGGCAGACAACTGCCGCTGGTGAGCACTGCGGTAGCAAATCACATTGAAGAGCACGTTATGCTCCGTGAGATATACCATTTCGTTACTGGGCATGCAGAAACCTCGTTGGACTCTACGTTTGCTTTGCTTCACGTTAGGGAACATGCCCGTGTCAGGTCGGCTTAATAATGCAGGGTTTCTGAAGGCGGCCATGTGAAGGACTTTGCGAGACGCCACCAAAGCTCCGAGGACTGAAAAAAAAATCAACGTTTCGCGTTGCATGTGACAGTGTCGCAAAGGGGGCAGTGATCTGGAGCGGACATTGTCATGAGCAGCCTATCGGAAGACACTGGTGTAGGATGTGACACAGTCGGCGGACGGCAGGCAGCGGCGTCTGTGTTGGCTGCAACCGGCGGGGACAAGCCGGGCACCCTGCGGACACGTCACGGCTGCTGGTGACAGCGGTGTAGCCCCAGCGTGCACCAGTCTCTGGTGGCCGTCCGACCATTCGCGATTGCCGATCTACATCTACATCTACACGTCTGTTCTGTATATCACACTCAAGTGCCTGGCAGAGGCTTCATCGAACCATCCTTCACAATAATTCTCTATTATTCCACACTCGAACAGCGCGCGGAAAAAAAAAAAAACCACCACGTTCATCCTTCCGTGCGAGCTCTGACGTCACTTATTTTATTATGATGATGGTTTCTCCCTATGTAGGTCAGAGTCAACAAAATAGTTTCACATTCCGAGAAGATAATTGTTGATTGAAATATCTTGAGAAAATTCCCCCGCAACGAAAAACGCCTTTACTTTAATGATTTCCACCCCAAACCAAGTATCAGTCCATGACGCTCTCTCCACTATTCCTCGATAGTAATTTCTTTGAACTTTTTCGAAGTACCCCGTTAAACCCATCTTGTAAGGAAGCCACACAGTGCAGTATTACTCCGAAAGAGGACGGACAAGCGTAGTGTGTGCGGTCTCTTTTGTAGATCTAAGGCATTTTCTTTCTGCCAATAAAACGCAGTCTCTGCTTAGTCTTACCTACGACATTTTCTACGTGCTCTTTCCAGTTTAAGGTGTTCTTAATTGTAATTCCTACATGTTGTGCCGTCCCCAGTAGAAATATTACAAAAACTTGAAAGTGGTATTTAAAAAAAACGTTTAATATTGTATTGTACGTGAACATTAACCGCTCAGGCGATATATAATTTCTGTAATGTGTATTATTATTATTATTATTATTATCATATAAAATTCTGTGCGTCATTTTAGAGTACAAAGAATAAAAAAGATGTACTCTGACAGTAATGGACCACGTAGATGGAAAAGGAACCATCTTTTTGACATATTTTTTCCTTATCACTCTCTCTTGTCTTCGATGCGAGTAGTCGGACATCTTGGCGAATGCTGTTGATCGTAAGCATTATTGTACTTGTAATCAGATAATATATTGTTATCATGCTATTATTTACTTTTAATTGTAAGAGGTGAGCACTATCTCATGTCCGCTTCCTTTGGATATCAGTAATTCAAGTTATTTTCAGCGCAACAATTGCAGCCGCCGTTGGAACCACAGCTGCCATTACGTGGTAATTTTAATTTATGAAATTAGCGGAAGCAAATTATTCGCCCGCTTCAATTATAATACACATTTTTTCCACAGCCGCTAGCCGCTGCAACGGAAGACAAAGCTTTGAGATTTTTGTTTTCAGTTTAACAGCCGAGATCCAGAGCCACGACTCAGACTACAATGCATTACGAAAGAAAATGGTAAAAAATTACTATCTCGCGCGTGTGTGGGCCCATGCAAATAATAATCAGAGATCTCATGTTTGAGCAGAAAAGTTTAGCCGAGACAAGAACCTAAAAAAGTTTATACCATTTTACAACTTATATGTAACGTGTTACAAGATCAGTTTGTCTTACAATTATTAACGTGATTAATGATTTTGCTAAGGATTAACTTTCATTGAACAAACCGTCTTACAAAAGCAATTTAATTCAAATCAAAGAAAAAATCAAAATTAAACTAATAACCAAATTAGCAATTAATTATGAGAAAAGCCCACCACGTAATAACGACATTCATATTAAAAGAAAGTGAAAAATATTTTATATTATCACAAATCATGCGAGTATGTCGAGTTCAAATTACGACCTTTAAATAGGATTTATTTATCGTGTAACAGAAGTTAACGGATTTCTTTTACCACTCATGTAGAAGGCCTCACACTTTTCATTATTTATGGTCGATTGTTAATTTTCACACCATACAGATATCTTATCTAAAAAGTTTTGCGGTTGGTTTTGATCTTCTGCTGACCTTACTAGACCATAAACGGCAGCATCATCTGCAAACAATCTACGACGGCTGCTCACATTGTCTCCTAAATACTTAACAAAGCTAAGGAACGGAAGAGGGCCTGCACCACTACCTTGGGTAACGATAGGTATCAATTCTGTTTTACTCGATGACTTTCCGTCAATTACTACGGACTGTGACCTCTCTAACAGGAAATCACGAATCCAGCGCGTAACTGAGAAGGTATTCCATAAGCATGCAATTTGATTTCAAGCCTGTGGTGGGGTACGGTGTCAAAATCCTTCTGGAAATTACGAAATACGAAATTAATTTGTAATCCCCTGTCGATACCAGTTAGCACTACGTGAGAGTGAAGAGCCGGTTGTGTTTAACAAGAATGATGTTTTCTAAATCCGCGTTGACTAAGTGTCGATAGACCGTTCCCTTCGAGGTAATTCATAATGTTTCAACACGTATATTCCAAAATTCTGCCGCACATCGAGGTCAATGATCTGTGCTTGTAATTTAGCAATTACTCCTATTATCTTTCTTGTATATTGGCGTGACTTGTAGACATTTCCAGTCTTTGGATATGGATCTTTCGTAGTGTGAGCGGTTGTATCTGTGCGTTGAGTATGAAGTTGTTTCATAAGCATATCCAGAAAGTAGCCTTACTGGTATGCAATCTGCACTGGAAGACTTTCTTTTGTTAAGTGATTTAAGCCGCTTCACCAATTCGAGGATGTATACTTCTGAAGTTACTCATGTTGGCAGCTGTCCTTGATTCTACTTCTGGAATATTTACTTCGTCTTCTACATCTACATCTACATCCATACTCCGCAAGCCACCTGACGGTGCGTGGCGGAGGGTACCTTCAGTACCTCTATCGGTTCTCCCTTCTATTCCAGTCTCGTATTGTTCGTGGAAAGAAGGATTGTCGGTATGCCTCTGTGTGGGCTCTAATCTCTCTGATTTTATCCTCATGGTCTCTTCGCGAGATATACGTAGGAGGGAGCAATATACTGCTTGACTCTTCGGTGAAGGTATGTTCTCGAAACTTTGACAAAAGCCCGTACCGAGCTACTGAGCGTCTCTCCTGCAGAGTCTTCCACTGGAGTTTATCTATCATCTCCGCAACGCTCTCGCGATTACTAAATGATCCTGTAACGAAGCGCGCCGCTCTCCGTTGGATCTTCTCTATGTCTTGTATCAACCCTATCTGGTACGGATCCCACACTGCTGAGCAGTATTCAAGCAGTGGGCGAACAAGCGCACTGTAACCTACTTCTTTTGTTTTCGGATTGCATTTCCTTAGGATTCTTCCAATGAATCTCAGTCTGGCATCTGCTTTACCGACAATCAACATTATATGATCATTCCATTTTAAATCACTCCTAATGCGTACTCCCAGATAATTTATGGTATTAACTGCTTCCAGTTGCTGACCTGATATTTTGTAGCTAAATGATAAAGGATCTATCTTTCTGTGTATTCGCAGCACATTACACTTGTCTACATTGAGATTCAGTTGCCATTCCCTGCACCATGCGTCAATTCGCTGCAGATCCTCCTGCATTTCAGTACAATTTTCCATTGTTACAACCTCTCGATACACCACAGCATCATCTGCAAAAAGCCTCAGTGAACTTCCGATGTCATCCACCAGGTCATTTATGTATATTGTGAATAGCAACGGTCCTATGACACTCCCCTGCGGCACACCTGAAATTACTCTTACTTCGGAAGACTTCTCTCCATTGAGAATAACATGCTGCGTCCTCAATCCAATCACACAATTGGTCTGATAGTCCATATGCTCTTACTTTGTTCATTAAACGACTGTGGGGAACTGTATCGAACGCCTTGCGGAAGTCAAGAAACACGGCATCTACCTGTGAACCCGTGTCTATGGCCCTCTGAGTCTCGTGGACGAATAGCGCGAGCTGGGTTTCACATGACCGTCTTTTTCGAAACCCATGCTGATTCCTACACAGTAGATTTCTAGTATCCAGAAAAGTCATTATACTCGAACACAATACGTGTTCCAAAATTCTACAACTGATCGACGTTAGAGATATAGGTCGATAGTTCTGCACATCTGTTCGACGTCCCTTCTTGAAAACGGGGATGACCTGTGCCCTTTTCCAATCCTTTGGAACGCTACGCTCTTCTAGAGACCTACGGTACACCGCTGCAAGAAGGGGGGCAAATTCCTTCCCGTACTCTGTGTAAAATTGAACTGGTATCCCATCAGGTCCAGAGGCCTTTCCTCTTTTGAGCGATTTTAATTGTTTCTCTATCCCTCTGTCGTCTTCTTTGGTGAAGGAATATTGGAAGGCTGTATTTAGTAACTCTGCTTTAGCAGCACTGTCATCGATAGAATTTCCATTATTGTCACGCTCAGAAGCCATTGTTTTTATCTTGGCGCTAGCATATTTCACATACGACCAGAGTTTCGTGACCGAGTTTCGCTGTGGAAACTATTACGATCATCTCGAAATGACGTCCGTGCTAAATTGCGAGCTTCTGTGAAGACTGCCAAACTTGAGGATATTGCGATCGTTTAAATTTGTCATGTTTTTTTCATTACTCCTGTAACTGTTTTTTGTACCATAGGGAATCAACTCCATCTTTTTTTAATTTATCTGGTGTAAATCTTTCAATTTTTGTCGATACTATTTCTTTTAATCCACGCCACATCTGGTCTGTATTTACATTGTTAATTTTAATTTGAAAGGAGATTGTCTCTCAGGAAGATGTAAAACAAATTTTCACCCTATCTTTTGAATAAATATGTTTTTTGTTTACTTTTGATGGAGTTGGGAGTTACGGTATCCAGTCTCGTTACGAAAACCGTGTCTTCACGTGTCCCTGTATACGTTTTGATGCTTGTTATTAGCTCAGGATGATTTGTTGTTAAGACATCAAGTGTGTTTTCACAACCGTTTACTATTCGAGTGGGATCATGAACTAATTTCCGGAAATAATTTTCAGAGACCACGTTTAGCGCGATTTCGGATGAGGCTTTAAGCCTTCCTCTTGATTTAAACATGTATTTTCGCCAACATGTCGAGGGTAAAATGAAGACACCACCAACTGTAATTGTATGAGTCGGGTAGCCCACGTGAACCTGTACGTTGAACGTACAAAACATAAATCAAACTGCGCTTTTTAATTATTCTTCGTCATCCATTATTAGCAGACATGATACAGGTTGACACCCAAAGGGGTGCAGATTTGAATATAACTGTTGTTGTTATCTATAGTACGAAAATTGATTTGATGCAGCTCTCCACGCTAGTTTATACTGTGGAAGCCTCTTTCTGCGTAACTACTGCAACCTACATTCATTTCAGGTGCCTCTTTATCATTTTTAATTCTCACGATTGCTTCTATTACCAAATTAACTATTATTTGACGCATCAGGATGTCTTACCCTCTCGGCGATGCATTGTGCACTGTGCACAGTTGCACGCCCACGAAATTTGAACCCAGGTACCTCTTTTACCTCACATCTTTTTTTTCCCACTGTGTCAAGTAGAACAGAGACTTTTTTTCTCCACAAAGAGCCAATCAGAAGGCAGAATTTGCTTCACTTTCGTATAAGGGAATATTTAAAATAGCCGATGGTAGGCCAGAACAGTAAGATGAGCTTGTAACTTTGATTTTTGTATGTCATTGATGTGCGCAAGAGAAGGCCAGAACAGTAAGATGGGCTTGTAACTTTGATTTTTGTATGTTATTGATGTGCGCAACAGAGAGAGAGAGAGAGAGACAGAGAGAGTGAGGGGGGGGGGGGGGAGGGGAGAGCAAGCTATGTTACTTATAAACAATCTTTGGTCTTGTTGTGGTACAGTCTTTGCCCCTGCGCAATCTGATACATTCTTAGTTGAAGTGTGGTATGTGATTGCCGCATTCAGTAGTGCTGTGATGACTTATGTGATCATATCCGTTAAATGTAAAGGACAGCAAGGATTAATCTTACGTGTATACTGAAAGGCGAAGTGAACCTAAATTTTGAGTAATGTTATTTTTTGGAAGAAATGAAGTTAGAGGTAAGACTGCAGCATTACGCTGCTAGTTTGTCGGAGTTATTATTGTTAGCTAGTTAACTTTGTTCACTGACAGAAAGACCGCCTACTTCCATGATCCATGCATTAACATATCAGCTGAATAAGCTAGATGGTTTTTTATAGAAATTCTCTTTTTCAATCATTGTTCATTTTGTTAAGCATAGTGTTGTTCCGACTGGAGTTACATGTGAAGATCACGCGAAATTTTACTGTGTGTTTTTGGATATATACGTATTCTAAAATCGTTGTCTTGGAATATTATTTCATAGGAATAGTTACTCTACCCACCCCAATATTTAAAGGTTCATCCTTGCGCATTACCACATTACACCATGTGGTATGAAATATTTTGAATATCGTTTGGAAATTTTATCTAAAAATAGAAATCTAGCTTAGCCTCTGGCTGCTTGCTGTAGTGCTTTCGAGAGATCTGTAATAATGTTGTCCAGACGTGAGGTAAATGGAATTTCTGATTAGGGGCATATAATTGTTTCACTTACGTTGCACATTTAATATAAAGACAATTTTATTCAGAGCAGCTGCAGTTCAATACAGATTTGATTCTGTTTAGCATAAGACGAGTTTAAATTGTATGATAGTTTGTGGGTAAATAGTTTCAATGATGTGTAGACTTTTTATAGATTGGTAGGTAAATTTGGGCTAAATTTCATACAGAAACACATAGTGGGGACTTCATATGTCGACCTTTTCTGCCAGGATAGTTCGTTGGTTCTTTTGGTAATACGTTGTCAGGTAGTGTTTCACTTCTCGGAATCAAAATATACCGCTGCGTTATTTTTACTTATGTTGTACGTCTTTTTCAGGCAATTAATTTTAAGTTTTGTGTAATTTTGTGTTTTGTGACGATTATCGATTACTTTATTACGTATACAGTTGGCATAGTAATATAGGTCCTGTGTGGATTTCATTCATTGTTCAGTATTTGCCTGCAGTGGTTCTTCTTTTTTGTTTGTTTGGGTATTGTTGCAATTTTGTTTTTCCAAGAAATAGTATTTCATCTTGTTTGGAACAACAGAAATTAGTACGAAAGTCCGTCGCAGCACAAGACAGTGGAGGTTGTTACAAAATAACGAGTCGTTGAGCAATTAGCAACTACCAACAGTTAACATGAGACTGCAGAAAATTGCGCGGATCCTCAATTATAATAACAAGCAATAGGTAATGAACATGCAAATTCTGAAGTTGAGTCAGTCGACGATAAGTCGCCACAGTCGTGCGAAATTTTGTAACTAGTAGAAGTTACGTCAGAATCAGGTTTTATGTCAATTTATTTTGAGCAGATAGTACACACAGCATCTTCAGTAAGTACGAGGGTCGTCCACAAAGTAAGTTCCGTTTCTATTTCTATCCGCGGCAGCGCTACGATCGCAGTTCCGAGCATGTGCGGCAGTTACTCTGTCTCAAGGAGAAGACATGTACACCATTTTCATATCGCTGCTTCGGACGTGTGCTTTCTAGTACTTCTTTATAATGTGAGCCGTAACTGAAAATTCCGCCACGTGTGAAATCAGATCTGTGGTTCGTTTTCTAAATGCAAAGAAAATTAAACTAAAGGAAATTCATCGGCAAATCTGCGAGGCTTACGAACAAAATGCTATGAGTGATTCAACGGTTAGAAGATGGGTCAGACTTTTCAATGAAGGACGTGATCAAGTGCACGATGAAGAACGTAGTGTGGTTACTAATGAACTGGTTCACACAACTGAATCCTCCGTAGAGCCCGGACCTCGCTCCTACCGCCTTTCATCTCTTCTTAAAATATGTCCTTGGTTGTCAACACTTCAACGACGATGACGGGCTGAAAGAACATGTTAGCATATGAAGAAGGCATTCAAGAACTTGTGTCACGCTATAACAAGCGCTTACAAAATTTCGGAAGCTATGTAGAAAAGAAGTTTAACAGTTCTAGATTTTTGTACAATAAATATTTTTTCTGTATCTGTACACGTTTGTTTTATATAACCAAACGGAACTTACTTTGTGTACGATCCTCGTATTAATATATCACACGATGTGAATCCGGTAAATTTGTTAGAATCAATTTGTCAGAGATTTGAAAAACAACAGAATGAAATTAGTAAAAGATTCGAAGAATTTCAGGAAGAAAATAGTAAATCACTCAGGGAAGAAATAAAAAGTCACAGAATGAAAATAGCAAATTCCAGGAAGGGAACAGGATGCCACTTAGAGAAGCAACAACCAGTTCTTAACAGTTATGATGTCAGATTACGTAACCTGGTAACTGAATGCGAGAACTTGAAAACTAATCAGCAAAACGACAAGGACGAATTGTTGGCTAAAATTAACAGTGCAATTCCGAGTGCGATAGTATTTCAGATAATTATTCAGAGGTTCTCTGCAAATGGACTCTGACTAGATTTTGAGAAAACACAGTGTATACAATTCTGTACAGTAAATGGCATAACACCATTTGTAAATATAGAATCTGAACAGAAGTCTGTTGCTAAGGCAGAATACTTGAAATGTCTGGATGAGTGCATCGATGACAAATTGGATTGGAAGAAACGCATTGATGGGCTGGAAGGGTTCAGTTCAGTTACTTATGCTATTAGCGTTATTGCAAATTTTGGTGATAAACATGTCAGTAAATTAGCTTACTACGCCTATTTTCATTCACTATTTTCATACGAAATCATATTTTGGCGTCATTCGTCATTGCACAAAAGAATGTAATCAGAATAATAGCTCGTGCCCAACTAAGGTCACCATACAGACATATATTTAAGAAACTCGGGATATTCTTAGTACCTTCGCAATACATATATTGACTTATGAAATTTGTTATTAATAACACATCACAGTTTTAAAATAATAGCGAAGTTCATAGCTACTACAGTAGAAGAAAGGATGGTATTCACAATTCTGGGTTAAATCAGACTTTGGCACAGAAAGGGGGTGAATTATGCTGCCACAAAAATCTTCGGTCATTTGCCGAATAGTATTAAAAGTGTGGCAGACAGCCAACCAACATTTAGAAACAAACTAAAAGAATTTCTGAATGACAACTCCTTCTAATCAACAGATAAGTCTTTAGATATGAAGTAGTAACTGTAAAAAGATTGGGTAATTAAAACTTACGTCAAATTGACACTTTCCACATCATTACCAAATGCCGTGTTCATGATCTATGGAACAAGTATTAATGTAAAGTAACAGTGACACAGGTGAGCGGAATGTGCAAACAGATTGACACAAAGGTTAATGAAATCAGTGAACGTATGGAAACCTTAACACTTAATTGCGGAGAATAAAAGAAACAATTAGGTATGTTTAGAGAAAGCCTGGATGATGACCACAAAACTCGCAAATTCATCAACCAGTGCTGACAGAGAGTCAAATGACACAATGTCAGTACGATTTTCAGACACAGCAGAATATTCAGTCATTAATAAACTTAAAAGACAACTAACTGAAAATTAATAGAGAAAATAAGCGTTATAAAAACACTACGAATGAAAAAGTCGAGCATATTGGCAGAAAGATTAACAGCGAAGACGAAAAGGACGAATTTGACTGTTTGGATTCGTATTCAGAAAACTTTGGTGATCATACTAATTTATGGCATTTAGGTGATTTTCCACCAGGACAGTACCATACACCCAGATACGATAATGAATCGTAGACATGGTGCAAAATAGAACAATGTGATTCAAACAAAAATTGTAACATAGATAACAAACTGTTTTTGACAGTATGTAAATTCAAAGTTTTCAGGAATTACAGTAACGAAATTTGCCCCCAGGCTTGGATTGATAGTTTACTAAATTTTTTACCACCAAACTGGCCGCTTAAACACTAATAAAATTTTCTATGCAGTTGTTTGGAAAACGAATCTGCAGCAAGAACGCGTTCAATAGTGAGTGATTGACAAAGGGTAAATGATTTCCACCGAGCATTTTTTAAGCCTACTGTTCGAAGGCCACACAATACTGGTAAAACATAGCGTTATAATGTTACAAACTTTGAACAGTCTGACATATATAGTCCAGCAAAGTGCTTTGGAGACATAGTACGCAGAAATCTGTACTTATCAAACACGTACATTACGTCAGAGCTAATTCACATTTGCTTCACAAAGTTACTTACTCATTCGAGACACGTACTTTTGGAATTGACAGTGGCCACAGCTTAACGATAAAACACGATAACAGTGACAACAGAACTATCACATGCAAGATGCTTTTGTACCGTGTGATAAGAAAAACTATGGGAACTTGGATAGTAAGCGCAGCCATAGAAATAATTGCAGACAGGATAACCGACATCGACCGAATGACGTACAATTATCGTAGTTGTATAATGTGATAGAAGTAATTTCCGGAGCTCTGACTATGAACATAATAACAGTCGTATGTGGAATTACGGTAATGAGAACAGATGTGATCATAATTATCATAATTATCAAAGTAATCACAGACATTACCCAACTCAGATGGTAATCAAACCAATTCTTATGGGAAAATTCGGGCAGATCAAATCCGCAAAATACATGGCTCAATAACAATTATGAAAATAGCAACAAGCAGCCAAAACAACCACAGTCACAGCGATCGACATCAAAATTCAGAGGGGCAAGATTTTGAAAGGGCAAGCCAAGTGCTTGAAATAATTGAAGTCAGACCATCAAATCCACGAGATAATCAACGACGAAGAAACAATACAGGTCAATGACTCGCAACTCCGGCAGTAAAAATACTATGGATCACACAAAACACGCTGCTGCCGAAGCTTTGAATTTTATGCGTTTTGGAGACATTAGAGCTATTTCACTGGAGGAGACTGATGACAAACAAAATTCTGTAGCACATCCACGGGTAACCATTTCAGTAGGCAAACTTGTTCTTTCCGCTGTCCTTGATTGAGGTAACCCTATTTTTCCTTGGGACTTTTCCTTTACGCAAGATTAAAATACAAGGAGCGATTTCTGGAAAACGTGTTGACGTGAAGCATCAAACCTATTTAGACTTTTTGTGACAACGTTGTAAGTTTTCGATGAATTTCTTGTGTTCTCTCTAGCTCACAAAATTAATATTAGTTGTAGATTTTCTACACAAACATAAAGCCGCTTTGAATTTCAGTGGTCCCGAAGTAGGAAGGAAAATGGAAGGCAAGTCAGTTTCATTAACATTCCAAAAATGTATCTCGAAACAAGAAGAAGAAAAAAATTGTTTATGTTTTTTTACTGATAATGCATCGCAGTTTCTATAAGTACGAAAGTTGCATCCAAATGATAGAACTACATGTCACCTACTTCTAAAATATTTCTTGTATTGCAGCGCACAACAACAGTGATAAACAATTCTATTTTACCGCATGCCAGAGCGGCTCCAGTCGCGCAGCGAGCAACTTTCGACAAGAAACGGGCTTTTTTCGTTGCACTACAAACTTCAGTTATCACGCAACAAATAGAGCGATTTGCCACCACGGCTCGTACGCTAAGCAAACTGCTGATAACGTGGAAATTTCATCTAAAATCCGAGTATAGCAAATAATTTCTAATAAAATGACCATTAGTCCGCCGCTCGTGGTCTCGCGGAATCGTTCTCGCTTCACCGATTCCCGGCTGAGTCAGGGATTTTTACCTCCCCCGAGATGACTAGGTGTGTTGTGTCGTCTTCATCATCATCATCATCATCATCATCATTCACCCCCATTACACTCGGAGCAAGGCAACGGCAAACCACCTCCACTAGGACCCTGCCTAGTACGGCTCTCTCACGAACCATGGCACTTCATTTGATTTCCAAAATGAACATTGGCACTACTTTTAAACCATTTCTGAAAAGATACACACGTTATCAGTGATGTGTTGTTTACTTGAGAAATTTTTTTTTCTATACAGAGTGATGATAATGCAGAGACATATAATATTTTCCACCACTTTTGATGAGATATACAGGCTGTTAGATGCCAATTCCGCTGTCTGGAAAGAAGAGTAATAGGTATTTTGACGTAAGAAGTTTTCAGGATATATTGTGAGGTAGTGAAGTTGTGTTTGCTGAAGTGAAATAGTTACAATTATAGCTGTGAGGTGTTACTCATGTGGAATTAAGTGAACGAAAACAGAGCAGGGAATTGTTATATGATCAGTGTTCTAATAGGATGCTGAGATTTATGTTGGTTAGATACACGAGATGATAATTGAGATTTATGATGCATATTATAATAGAATGATTCAATGATTATGATGATTAACGTAGAGAAAGAGTAAGTAAGTAATTGTTAAGGCATGGGGACCCCATTTCTTGTTACAGACAGTTTTTATGCCATGTGGATGCATAAAAGTTAGGCTTTTGAAAAGATTTGGGTAGATGACGATAGTGAATGAAGGCAATGTCACTCGAGCCAACACAGTTATTTCTCTGATATGAGGTTTATGATTACCTGATACAAATTATTGATACAGTGTCATCGTCATCCTCCCTCCCTCCCCCCCCCCCCCCATGAACCATGGACCTTGCCGTTGGTGGGGAGGCTTGCGTGCCTCAGCGATACATATAGCCGTACCGCAGGTGCAACCACAACGGAGGGGTATCTGTTGAGAGGCCAACAAACGCGTGGTTCCTGAAGAGGGGCAGCAACCTTTTCAGTAGTTGCATGGGCAACAGTCTGGATCATTGACTGATCTGGCCTTGTAACACTAACCAACATGGCCTTGCTGTGCTGGTACTGCGAACGGCTGAAAGCAAGGGGAAACTACAGCCGTAATTTTTCCCGAGGGCATGCAACTTTACTGTATGGTTAAATGATGATGGCGTCCTCTTGGGTAAAATATTCCGGAGGTAAAGTAGTCCCCCATTCGGATCTCCGGGCGGGGACTACTCAGGAGGACGTCGTTATCAGGAGAAAGAAAACTGGTGTTCTACGGATCGGAGCGTGGAATGTTAGATCCATTAATCGGGCAGGTAGGTTAGAAAATTTAAAAACGGAAGTGGATAGGTTAAAGATAGATATAGTGGGCATTAGTGAAGTTCGATGGCAGGAGGAACAAGACTTCTGGTCAGGTGACTACAGGGTTATAAATACAGAAACAGATAGGGATAATGACGGATTAGGTTTAATAATGAATAAAAAAATAGGAGTGCGGGTAAGCTACTACGAACAGCATAGTGAACGCACTATTGTGGCCAAAATAGACCCGAAGCCCACGCCTACTACAGCAGTACAAGTTTATATGCCAACTAGCTCTGCAGATGACGAAGAAACTGAAGAAATGTATGATGAAATCAACGAAATTATTCAGATAGTGAAGGGAGACGATAATTTAATAGTGATGGCTGACTGGAATTCGGAAGCAGGAAAAGGGAGAGAAGGAAACGTAGTAGGTGAATATGGATTGGGGCTAAGAAATGAAAGAGGAAGCCGCGTGGTAGAATTCTGCACAGAGCACAACTTAACCATAGCTAACACGTGGTTCAAGAATCATAAAAAAAGCCTGTTTACATGGAATAAGCCTGGAGATACAGACAGGTTTCAGATAGATTATATAATGGTAAGACAGAGATTTAGGAAACAGGTTTTAAATTGTAAGACATTTCCAGGGGCAGATGTGGACTCTGACCACAATCTATTGGTTATGAACTGTAGATTAAAACTGAAGAAACTGCAAAAAGGTGGGAATTTAAGGATGTGGGACCTGTATAAACTGACTAACTTAGAGGTTGTACAGAGTTTCAGGAAGAGCATAAGGGAACAATTGACAGGAATGCGGGAAAGAAATACAGTAGAAGAAGAATGGGTAGCTTTGAGGGATGAAGTGGTGGAGGCAGCAGAGGATCAAGTAGGTAAAAAGACGAGGGCTAGTAGAACTCCTTGGGTAACAGAAGAAATATTGAATTTAATTGATGAACGGAGAAAATATAAAAATGCAGTAAATGAAGCTGGCAAAAAGGAATACAAACGTCTCAAAAATGAGATCGACAAGAGTGCAAAATGGCTAAGCAGGGATGGCTAGCAGACAAATGTAAGGATGTAGAGGCTTATCTCACGAGGGGTAACATAGATACTGCCTACAGGAAAATTAAAGAGACCTTTGGGGAAAAGAGAACCACTTGTATGAATATAAAAAGGTCAGATGGAAACCCAGTTCTAAGCAAAGAAAGGAAAGCAGAAAGGTGGAAGGAGTATATAGAGGGTCTACACAAGGGCGATGTACTTGAGAACAATATTATGGAAACGGAAGAGGAGATAGATGAAGGTGAAATGGGAGATATGATACTGCGTGAAGAGTTTGACAGAGCACTGAAAGACCTGAGTCGAAACAAGGCCCCCGGAGTAGACAACATTCCATTAGAACTACTGACAGCCTTGGGAGAGCCAGTCCTGAGATAACTCTACCATCTGGTGAGCAAGATGTATGAGACCGGCGAAATACCGTCAGACTTCAAGAAGAATACAATAATTCCATTCCCAAAGAAAGCAGGTGTTGACAGATGTGAAAATTACCGAACAATCAGTTTAATAAGCCACAGCTGCAAAGTACTGACACGAATTCTTTACAGAGGAATGGAAAAACTAGAAGAAGCCAACCTCGGGGAAGATCAGTTTGGATTCCCTAGAAATATTGGAACACGTGAGGGACTACTGACCCTAAGACTTGTCTTAGAAGCTAGATTAAGGAAAGGCAAACCTACATTTCTAGCATTTGTAGACTTAGAGAAAGCTTTTGATAAGGTTGACTTGAATACTCTCTTTCAAATTCTGAAGGTGGCAGGGGTAAAATACAGGGAGCGAAAGGCTATTCACAATTTGTAAAGAAACCAGATGGCAGTTATAAGAGTCGAGGGGCACGAAGGGAAGCAGTGGTTGGGAATGGAGTGAGACAGGGTTGTAGCCTTACCCCGATGTTATTCAATCTGTATATTGAGCAAGCAGTAAAGGAAACAAAAGAAAAATTCGAAGTAGGTATTAAAATCCATGGAGGAGAAATAAAAAGTTTGAGGTTCGCCGATGACATTGTAATTCTGTCAGAGACAGCAAAGGACTTGGAAGAGCAGTTGAACGGAATGGACAGTGTGTTGAAAGGAGGATACATGATGAACATCAACAAAAGCTAAACGAGGATATTGGAATGTAGTCAAATTAAGTTGGGTGATGCTGAGGGAATTAGATTAGGAAATGAGACACTTAAAGTAGTAGAGGAGTTTTGCTATTTGGGGAGCAAAATAAGTGATGATGGTCGAAGTAGAGAGGATATAAAATGTAGACTGGCAATAGCAAGGAAAGCGTTTCTGAAGAAGAGAAATTTGTTAACATCGAGTATAGATTTAAGTGTCAGGAAGTAATATCGGAAAGTATTTGTATGGAGTGTAGCCATGTATGGAAGTGAAACATGGACGATAAATAGTTTGGACAAGAAGAGAATAGAAGCTTTCGAAATGCGGTGCTACAGAAGAATGCCAAAGATTAGATGGGTACATCACATAACTAATGAGGAGGTGGTAAATAGGTTTGGGGATAAGAGAAGTTTGTGGCACAACTTGACTATAAGGAGGGATCGGTTGGTAGGACATGTTCTGAGGCATCAAGGGATCACCAATTTAGTATTGGAGGGCAGCGTGGAGGGTAAAAATCGTAGAGGGAGACCAAGAGATGAATACACTAAGCAGATTCAGAAGTATGTAGGTTGCAGTAGGTACTGGGAGATGAAGAAGCTTGCATAGGATAGAGTAGCATGGAGAGCTGCATCAAACCAGTCTCAGGACTGAAGACCACAACAACAACAACAACAACAGTGTCATTTCTTTCATCGGAACAACACAAGATGAAAAAGTTACACAGATTATGCAGTAATTCGACAAGTGTAAGTTTTTGTCTACATTTGTGCACCAAAAATGATATGCAGAGATTTGGCTCAGGATTGGTTGCTACTCTGATCTGTGAAACACTCTTCTAGCATTTGGTACCATAATGAACTTTTTGTGAGTTTGTAACCTCCCCACAAAAATATATGAGAAGAATGACAATAGTATAACCTCCCAGAGAAACTTTTTTATAATGACAATAATTTGAAACGACAATTACAATCGTGCTAAGTGTAACCTCCCCAAAAAATGAAAGTCAATTTAATAAGGCATGAAATCTCAGTGACAATGAAAACACCAATAGACCGAAATGTCGATCTTTAGGCCCTGATTAAACTCAAATTCTTACCTCAATAAAACTGCATCTGTTCTTATTTTTCCCCATAGCTTGGAGGAAATGCATAGCAAATATTTTTTTTTTTGAATTTAAAGGAAACTTATCTTTAAGGAAATGCAAGGGAAATATTATTGCAAAAGAGGATTGTTTGTTAAAAATGCTTAGTTTGAAAACAAATTATTATTGGGGCAATTCTTGAACAAATTAATTACACTTAAGATCCATTACAATACATTATTAGCTGAGCGCAAAGCTGCTTCATTACGTTATTTAAAAATATACCTCGTCCTGAATCTTGACCAGAGCCATGTCCGCGTCCGCCGACTCGTCACACAACTCGACTATCTCTCGCGCGCTACTAGCACCGACCGCTTACATGCAACTGCCCTGAAAACTCGCAACCGACTGCATACTCTCGCGGCTCGCTACTCACTACTACTTCGCAACAAAACACTCGCGCGCTATTACTCTCTCGCAACTGTACTGAACTCTATGCTCTCTGGTCAGAGATTGTGCAATGCCTCACCATCGCTGCGTACGCGTTTCATAACCCTCCACTGGGGGGGCAAAAATTTGGCAGCGATGGTGAGTCATTTGGACTTGCCAATCGCGGCAAAATTTTTTTCTAACTAAATAACTTTACAATTACAAAGAATATTCAGATGTATAACGTGAAATAAATATGGTGCACATGCACCGAGTACAAAATATTTCAGACAAAGATAAAAGTATATACAATAAGTACAAAACATATTACATAAGTGCACACGCACTAAAGTATTGAACATATCTTTCTACAACAAACAAACAAATCAAGGAGTGTAATAAAGTGCACATGCACTATAGAAGTCTTTAGTAATTTCAGGATAACTGATCTCATTAACAAAAGAAAAGAAGTGCACACGCACTGTATATGACTTTTTCATTTTACAATAATTAGGAAAGGAATAGGAAGGATTGCGTCATGGTTGTAGCACTTAGGTTGCACGCAGCTGCACTGAAAGTCCATATCTTTCCACAGAAATACAACACCAAGTGAGACAATTTGCAGTTCTTTTCCCAGAAGTATTTATCAGCGTATCCAAGACACTGAAATGTCGTAGTAATATTCCCAGTTATCATTTTAGCAGTACATCAGGTACACCAAACAGTGGGACCATAATAACGTCTCCATCGCTCACGGTGGTGGACAACATGTCGTGTCAACACCACGCTTTTACAAGGCACACCAACGTAGAATTAGTGCAAAACCAAATATAGTGCTCCATGATCATGAGGATAGACAGGACAAAGGGATATTACAGTAATTCCGGGTAGTTAGCTGAGAAGGTGAAGGACATTAGGTCACATACAAGTTGTCATTAGTAATTATATTAGTAGTTTGATTCATTCATAGCCCAACTATTGAACATTTCTGTACCATGAATGTAGTATTACAGAAAAATGTTCATTAATTGATTTACATAGAATATTTGCACCGTTCTCTAATTACAAATCATCAGGAGTCATTACTTAAAACAGGAGGTAGTCAATAATAATGTTGATACTCAATCATTGGATATCCCAATACAGTCATCATTTCTCAGTTACAAAGCATTATTAATTAGTAGTATTCATTTTCCATTTGTCATTTCAATATAGCCTTCTTTTCCTAGTTACAAAGCATCATTAAATAATCGTATTCTTTTCCAGTTACAAAGCATAATTAGTAGCATTCTTTTCTAGTTACAAAGCATTATTAAATAATCGCATTCTTTTCCCAGTTACAAAGCGTAATTAGTAGCATTCAGTTTCTAGTTACAAAGCATAATTAGTAGCATTCTTTTCTTAGTTACAAAGCATTATTAAATAATCATCTATCATTTCAATATAGTAATAATCAGTAGCCTTCTTTTCTTAGTTACAAAGCATTATTAAATAATCGTATTCTTTTCCAGTTACAAAGCATAATTAGTAGCATTCTTTTCCTAGTTACAAAGCATTATTAAATAATCATTTGTCATTTCAATATAGTAATAATCAGTAGCCTTCTTTTCTTAGTTACAAAGCATTATTAATTAATAGTATTCATTTTCCAGTTACAAAGCATAATTAGTAGCATTCTTTTCCTAGTTACAAAGCATTGGTCATCTCTATATAGTAATTAGTAGTATTTTCCTAGTTACAAAGCATTATTAGCAGTTCTTTCTAGTTACTAGTAGCATTATGTGGGACTGGTAATACATTTTTTTTTAGTTAGCAATGCATTATAAGGGAAAGCAAGAAGAGGAAAAGAAAGAAAAAAATTTGGTTCTGGGTTGTTCCTGTAAATGAAAAATGTGTAACGTCATTCGTCATGAGTCAGCTGTAGCAAGGTTGTGAAACAAATAGAGTATATGTGATCACATTTATAAATGATATACAGAAATGGGTAAAAAAATGTAAGTGCTAGTACAGGTATAATAAGTAACAGGTTTAGCAAGTATCATGAAAACTTCTGCTAGAAAAAATACAAAATGGATTATTGAGCTGAAAGAAGAAACGTATACTATGCTGAAAAGTAGTGAACTTCGAATTAACAGGTAGTGAAATGTGTATAAAAAAATATGTTCCATAGCTGTCCTTTCCAAAACCTTCCGTCATCCTACTATGCAATATAACACCTGCTATCAAAGCAAACTGCAACAAATACTTAAGTAACTACATAGCGTAAATACATAAACTTAAAAATCATCCTCATCTGTAAAGAAGAAAAACTTCATTATCCATCACTTCATTATCCATAACTCCATCATTATCATCACCTGTAAAGAAAAACTTCATTATCCATATTATCATATTCTTCATCATTATTCATCATCACTCATTATCATCTGCAAAAAAATCACTTCATTATTCATTACACAATTATTCCTTATCTCTAACATATTTCATCACTAAAACTAAGATGTGTAGTTCTGTCTGACAGCCTGCATCAATCGCCTCGTATTCTGAAAGAAAAAATTAGTTAAGACTGCTATTCAGCGATGTGTATTGTATATTCTTGTTAATGCTTGTTAATTCTGATCCATTTACTCTTCTTCATAAGGTTTTTGTATCCTCTTTTGTCTATTCCGTAGTTGAAATTCCCAATTCTGTTTAATTTATTTCCTTTACACGTTATTTCTTTCTGAAAATGATGAACAAAGATTAATGTCTTGCATTCAAATCATATACCCATTAAATAATTACTGTTTAACGGTAACATAATTAAGCATACAGCATAACATGACAGAAAACGTAATATGTCAAAAGCATAGACAGTGTTCAAAGGCAAAAAATGTACACGGAATATCACAATGCAGCAGCAAAAAAAAAAAAAGAAAAATGTAAAATAGTCACGATGTTGAGATATCATAGGGCAAAAAATGTCAAAGTCAACTGGTGTTTGCTATATCTTAACTAATTCACAGTGCATACAAACAAAACAGGAAAACAATCATACACACACAAAAAAATGGAAAATGTGCACGGTCTGATGTGTAACGACAAGAAAAGCGACCTGCTAACCTTATCTTGCCGAGCACTTGCCAAGAAAAATACGACAGTCATCAGTAGGTAATCACATAAATATAATTGCATAAGTGGTCATAAAATGTGTAAGTTCGTCTGGAAAAATATGCACGGTCTGATGTGTAATCGACAAGGGGAGCGACCTGCTAACCTTACCTTGCCAGGCACTTGCCAAGAAAAAATACGATAATCATCAGTAAGTAGTCATGTGAGTATAATTGCATAAGTGGTCATAAAAAAATTAGGAAATGGCATTACTGTGCGATAAATCATAAAGGATGTTCATTGAATAAAGGGTTTGATGTTCGAGACGTGGTGATTGCCTTTACTTTTTTTTGTTCTCAAAGTTTCGACGTGTACAACATTGGGGTGAGGAATGCTCCGAATCCGATATGGACCTGCGTATAGAAGTTCAAATTTACTGCACTTACCTTTTATTCTGCTGGATAAATAGTGTGTACGTACTAATATCTTCTGTCTAACGTGAAAGTCTCGGCGTGTACAAACCTGTTTTTGCTGTCTTCTCCGGCGCTCTGCGGCACGTTTGATGTTGTTCAGCGCAATGTCAATTATTTCACGGTGTCGTAGTCTATGAGATCTAGGAAAGTTTATTAATTCTTTAATTTTGTTTGGTGGTTCAACGTTTTTCAGTATAACAGACGGAGATAGCATAGTGGATTCATTTGGTATGGAATTAATTACTTCCTGGAATGAGTGTATGTGTCTGTCCCAATCAATATGTCTTTTATGGCAGTAAATTCTACACAGTTTACCAATTTCTTTCATTAATCGTTCACAGGGGTTCGAAGAAGCATGGTACTTCGATATATAGATCGGAGAAATGTTTCTAGCTCGTAACATGCGTGTCCATATAGCAGAACGAAATTGTGATCCATTGTCGGAAATTACTTTCATCACATGCCCTACATGAAATAGAAAGTGCTTTACAAATGCTTTTGAAACAGTTTTAGCAGTAGCTTTGCGTAACGGAGTGAAAGTAACAAATTTTGAAGTGAGTTCAACAGCGACAAAGATGTAGCAGAAACCTCTGTTAGTTCTCGGAATTGGACCAAAAATGTCTACAGCGGCCATGTGTCTTAATTTAACAGGTACAATGGGATATAATGGAGGAATATGTGAAGTGGTGTCTGACTTAGCTTTCTGGCAAATTTTACATGACGCTAAAACTCGTCGTATTCGTTTCTCCATGTTGTTAAAATAACAGTTCTGTCTCAGTATAAGAAAACATTTTCTTGCTCCGTAATGCGCATAACTTAAATGAGTATACCAGATTAATTTGTTAACCAGTTCGTCGGGAATGCATAATAACCAATTGTTGCTGTCAGGGCGAGAGCGGCGAAATAGAATGTTATTGCGTACAGTGTAATGGTGTCTAATCGTAACATTATTCTTATCTTGCCAAAGGTGTTTAATTTCTTTCCACACATTGTCTTTATTTTGCTCTTTTGCTATGTCCTGTAATGACGACGAAATAAAATTTTCAAATGCAACTTGCTGGATGTACATGATGCTAAAATTTGCTTTGCAGAAGTTGGTTGCTACGTCTTGCTGATTGTTGCTGAGAGAACGAGATAGTGCGTCTGCTACAACATTTTGCGTGCCGGGAATGTGAACTATTGTAAAATTAAATTCCTGTAAATAAAGCTTCCATCTGCTTAACCTGTCGTGAGTGAATTTAGCTGAAAGTAAAAATTGTATCGCTCTGTGGTCTGTGTAAACTGTAGTGTGTCTTCCATAAAGAAAGTGCCGAAATCTCGTAAAAGCCCAAACAACACATAATGTTTCCAATTCTGTAACGGAATAATTTCGTTCAGCAGGTCACAGCATGCGGCTTGCAAATGCGATGTTTTTAATTACTGTAGAACCATCTTCTTCAATTTCATGAAAAATATGTACGCCTAAAGCTGTGTTGGAACTGTCGGTGGCAATGGAAAAATTTCTGGTAAGATCTGGGTGCGATAAAAGTGGAGCATTCAACAAGGTTTCTCTCAGGTTCACAAATTCAGAATGTGCTTGCTTATCCCAAGACCAAATACTGTTTTTACCTGTCAATTGACATAATCTAGGTGTGTCTAAAGCAGAGTGATGAATAAATTTTCGAAAAAAGTTAATTAAACCCAAAAAGCTGCGTAGTTGCTTCTTCGTCGTAGGAACAGTAATGTCACGTAAAGCTTGAAGTTTTTCCGGATCAGGCGCAATGCCTTCTGCTGAAATTACGTGTCCAAGAAATTTTATAGAAGTTTTGCCAAAGTGCGATTTACTTAGGTTAACTGTGAGTCCTTGCGCATGAAAAGTTTGTAACAGTCGTTCTAAAATCAGATTGTGTTCAGACCAGTTAGCTTCTGCAATAAGAATGTCGTCTACGTACGTCGTGATTCTGTCTTTAAGTTCTGTCGGAAGTATTGTGTTCAAACCGCGAATAAAAGCTGCAGAAGAAATAGTTAAGCCGAATGGTAATTTGCAAAATTGATAGCAGTCGCCAAAACAGAGAAAAGCTGTATACTTTCTGCAATTCGGATGAAGTTGAATTTGCCAAAATCCCGATTTCAAATCTAGTGTAGAATAAATAGCAGTACCGTGAAATTTCTGTAGTAGTTCCTCTAGTGTCTGTGGTCGATCTGTTTCATTAACGATTATGTCATTAATGTGACGCGAATCAAGTACAAGGCGAAGTGAGCGATCTTTTTTCTTAACAATATGTAGCGGGTTTATGTACGGACTAATTGCTGGTTCAATAATTCCTTGGTCAAGCATATCCTGCAATTCTTTCTTAACTTGTTCTCTGTGGATATACGGAATGGGATAATGCTTTGCTTTAAATGTATCATGCGGTTTGACTTGAAATTCATACATAAATCCGGACATAGTACCAGGAATGTTGTCGAAAACTGGAGCTTGCTGTAAAAGAATTTTGTGTAATCGCGTGCCTTCGTCATCTGTATTTGCACTGCTTTGTTTAACTTTATCAGAGATCATCTGTACTACGTTGTAGTCAGCTTCGTCTGGAGTGTTATAGTTATGTACGTACGTATCTGTGAACAATGTCGAATTACAGTCTATGTTACGCGTTACGGAAATGACCTCAGTACAATTAATTGTCTGTTCTTCCGCAGATAAAGAGTGCTGAAATTCTAAAGCCAATTGTACATCTTCATCCTTTAGCATTAAATATGAATTTTGAAAATCAACCACTGCGTCGTGTTGTACGAGAAAATTGGTACCTAAAATAACGTCTGTTGTCAATAAAGGAACAATCCAAAAATTTGAGTGAAATGTGTGACCTGCAATACAAAATGATAAATGTGTCTGTAATTTAACGTCTACTCCTTTACTCGATACTGCTCCTTTTACTTTCGTTTTGCCTAGTGGTAATGTAGGATACGCATTCTCTTTATTACACTTGTTGAAAGTTTCTTCATTAATAACTGACATAGGTGAGCCAGAATCGATTACTGCTGAAAATTTCGATGAACCAATTTTAATTTCGATGACAGGGTGTGAAATGGTTTTTTGAACAACTGGTCTTTCTTGTAAAAGAGTGTCTCTGATGTCGTCAAAAGTAATTACATTTTCGTGAACAATATTCTGCGTTTCTAAAGTAGTGCTTGTGTTACTGGAAGATGTGGCCTGTACAGTATCTAGTCAGATTCTATCTGACGTGTTATTATTGTCAGGACGATTCTGTGGCATTTCTACTATTTGAACTGTTCTATTACTTCTTCCAGACGTGTTACACTCTGGATGATAACTACTGTCGGGTTCATTCATAAGAATGTGTTCTTGTGGATAATTTTGTTGTTGGTGTGACCGACTATTGTTAGATGTACGCTGAAAATTGTGCTCATCGTTCCTAAGTCTGTCGTGATAGTCATTCCTATACGGTACATTGCGATAGGAATTGAAGTATTGTGTTTTCTGTACATAATTGTTCCTTTGCTGCCGTGCGTTACTATTTGTTGTACCTGGGACTGTACGTGCACGCGGCGAAACATTAAAGCCTGGTTGACCTTGTGCATTCCATTGTTGGTTAGGTATTCTAACCGGCTGGTTTTGTTGCAGTTGTTGTGAAAAACCTCTATTGTTACTAAAATGTGGTTCTTCCTGCTGATAATTCTCTCGATACTGATAATTAGAATTTTGACTGTTATTAAAGTTCTGTTGGTTGTCATTCCTGAAGCGTCTATTACCTTTGCTATTGAAATTACGTGACTGATCGTAATTACTGTAAGTTTGTTGGCCATGATTATTATATGAAAAATTTTTGTTTACAAAGGAATAATCAGATTGTTGTACTTCCAAGAGCTGTAACAGATCTCTGAATGCCGAAATGTTTTCTTTTTGCTGACCCGTTAGAAGTGACACTCTTAATGATCGTGGTAATTTAGAAATGCATAATTGTATAAGTGCAGATTCACTGTACGGTTCACTTAGGTACTGGTTTTGTTGGACCATATGCTCGAAAAATTGCGTGACGCTGGGAAAATTTGTGTTCTCATAATTTGGTAAGCTAATTAACTGATCTTTAATTCCGCGCTGTGTCGTCTTCGACCAGTACGCTGACAGAAAAGCATTCTGGAATTCTTCTACCGAGTAACATTGCCTCGCGATCGGTCTCATACGAGTTGCCGGCCCGCCTTCCAAAAAACTACAAATAAATTCAAGTTTGTGCGTTACAGGCCAAGTCGGTGGAAAAGCAAAACTAAACTGTTGTATCCAATCCAGTGGGTGAATCTGTGTTCTGTCATTCTTAAACACTTTAAATTTTCTCACTGACAGAAAATGTTTGTAATCAAAGTTATCGTCTCTGTATGATGGAACAGGTTCAGGATTATAAGAGAATCTGTTGAACTGTGGTTGTTCGGAATCTAAGTCACGTACTCTTTGTAGATTACCCAAATTATATGCACTGCGTGAATCTGACAAATGTTCGCTAAGTGGCGTCTGCTGTGCTGTGTTATTAGCTGAAATATTTTTTATCTCTGCTACCTCTTGCTGTAAACTCGACAATTTTCTATGCAATGTGTTATTAGATGAATCGATTTCATTGATTGTCTGTTGTAGATTTTGGAATTCAGATGTTTGGTTAAATGAAACCGGTGAGGTATCGTCTGATTTGCTGTCATTATTACTTTCAATAATGTCAATACGACTGGCCAATTCATCACATTTTTCAGTCAGTATTTTTACCTGATCATCTGTTTTAATGTCAGACGCATTAATCTGTTTTTGCAACTTACGTGTAGTTTCGTTCAGTTTTTTAACGTCAGCTTTGACGACATCGGAATTCTGTGTTATTTCTAATTGTTCAAATCTGTCTGTCACTGTCTGAATATCTACTGTGTGTGTATCTGTTTTTGATTTAAGATCAGAAATTTCATCACGTAATTCCGCGTTCAACTGTTCGATGGTATTAATTTTGTCGGACACTGTAGCAATATTGTTGTCTACATATGTTTTTGCCTTCGCAAACATTTTACTTTTATCTTCTTGTCTCTGTGCAGTGATTGTTTCCATGACTTGACGTTTTACTTTATTTTGATCCTGTATAAATTTACGGAAACGCGTATTACTGTTTTCTAGGTGGTGATTAAAACGTTCGTCAATCTGAGTGTTCTGTTGGTCGAATTCCGCGTCAATCTTTTCATCCATTGTGCGCGAAAGTTCTGCTGTCATTCTTTTAAACTCGTCGCGTAATTGTGTAGCCTTTTCAGAGCATTGCTTAGTGACTCCGCTAATTTCGTCTCTAAGTGTTTCTGTTGCAGCTATTTGCATTTCCCTTAATTCTTGCGCAACAGATCTAATCTCTTCGCTACTTTTTCTTGAACAAGCCTCAATTTCCTCGCGTAACTGTTCCCTAGTGTCATGACATTGCGCGGCAACGGCTCTAATTTGTTCACTTAACTGTCTGGAATTGTTGTCTAATTTTTCATTTAACTGTCTGGAATTATTGTCTAATTTCTCATTATTATTGTCTAATTTTTCATTAAACTGTTTGTTCTGTTCACTAAGTTGTTGTTTGAAATCTTCACTCTGCTGTTTGTTTGATTCAAGAATTTGTAACAATAATGCCCTAATTGGATCCGACACAAAGTTAGCATTTCTGTTCTCTGTGCTGTTTAATGGTGGATCTGGAATTGTCTCGCTTTCTGTATCCATTTGGTTATTCTGAGATTTACAAAAAGGTTTGCCAGTCGAATGTACACTGTCAGTCATTATTTCGGAATTAAATAAATCCGTCGTACTTTCAATACACTGTCCATTTTCATTAGAGAAATTTGTCTGTACATTATTTGAATTTTCCAAACCGGGTGTATTAAGCTGGGCAGCGCTCATTACAATAGGGCGCCCCGCGTCATCGATTCTCGTCAAATCAACAGAGGACATAACCGAGTTCGTTTGTTCATCATTAAGACAAAAATCATCATTAGTGGTTGGAATGCACTGATTGTTAGAAAACGCAGGATTGCCATCATTACACTGCGTGTCACTAGTACTATCAGTAAAGTCGTTTAAGTCAGTAATTTCATTCATAATACCTCGCGATACACTATTCACAGTCTTTCGCGGCATTTTTACAATAGACACAATTATTCACAAAAGAAATAAGCACAATGCAAAAGGCAACAAACACAAATACAACAGAGCAACGAATTGCCGATGATCTGAGGAAAGAAATTCACAAAATTAGTAAAAGCGTTGCGCCAAATGCTAATTATATTAAAGCAAATAAGAGCAGATTTCTGACTACTTTTCAGAAGATTCTCAACGAAATACAATCCTGGACCGGATGTCGCCAAGTGTAACCTCCCCACAAAAATATATGAGAAGAATGACAATAGTATAACCTCCCAGAGAAACTTTTTTATAATGACAATAATTTGAAATGACAATTACAATCGTGCTAAGTGTAACCTCCCCAAAAAATGAAAGTCAATTTAATAAGGAATGAAATCTCAGTGACAATGAAAACACCAATAGACCGAAATGTCGATCTTTAGGCCCTGATTAAACTCAAATTCTTACCTCAATAAAACTGCATCTGTTCTTATTTTTCCCCATAGCTTGGAGGAAATGCATCGCAAATATTTTTTTTTTTTGAATTTAACGGAAACTTTTCTTTAAGGAAATGCAAGGGAAATATTATTGCAAAAGAGGATTGTTTGTTAAAAATGCTTAGTTTGAAAACAAATTATTATTGGGGCAATTCTTGAACAAATTAATTACACTTAAGATCCATTACAATACATTATTAGCTGAGCGCAAAGCTGCTTCATTACGTTATTTAAAAATATACCTCGTCCTGAATCTTGACCAGAGCCATGTCCGCGTCCGCCGACTCGTCACACAACTCGACTATCTCTCGCGCGCTACTAGCACCGACCGCTTACATGCAACTGCCCTGAAAACTCGCAACCGACTGCATACTCTCGCGGCTCGCTACTCACTACTACTTCGCAACAAAACACTCGCGCGCTATTACTCTCTCGCAACTGTACTGAACTCTATGCTCTCTGGTCAGAGATTGTGCAATGCCTCACCATCGCTGCGTACGCGTTTCAAGTTGTCTTTGTGGGAGAGTCTATTTTATTGTTTATACTGAAGAATGACATTTTTTCTGTTTTATATGTAGCTACATACTCGGAAAACTTAACTTCTGCTGAATTCTGTAGAATAAATCAGCCTTTACTTTGTCTAACATATCAACTTTATATATGTATGAAACGATGTCGTAATAACATTGTCCAACACTTTAGGTGTTTTGGAAATTTTCGAAGTGATGATGAAATTCGTGACTCACGAGGTCTGGCTTTGATAGACAATGTACCTAGAAAAAAAATAGCTGTAAGAGAAATAAGATGCAGGAAGTATGTGGGATACTAATAATGACTTTTTTTGTTTTAATATTTATTCTTTTTGTCTTGGCGTAGGATAAGATTGTTTTATACATATTTTTCTGCTATCATGTGTGACGTTGCAGACTAACTGTCTTCTTGTATTTATAAAGGATGTAGGCCTAACATAATGACATGCATATCTTTAGCTCAAGGAATTTTTAGGATGAACTTGTCTCTAACACTTATTTCATTTATTAAGTTTCTTCATAATACATATTCTCTGTATAAATAGTTACTATAGTAGGCTGTGCCATTAGTATAATGATTATGTCAAGCATAGTACTATACTGAGCTCTCATAAGTCATGAAAGATGTGTAAGAAGTGATGAAAGATGTGCAGGGAGTAAGCAAAGAGAAAAATGTAAGAAAGAAAGTCATACAACAAGTACATGAGCAAAGAAATGCTTAAAAGATGAATATGAGATGAAGTGACTAGCTAGGGTAAATATCAGATGAGATGATTAGGTAGGGCAAAGACGACAGATGATTAGCTTGGACAAAGACGTCAAACGATTAGGTACAACAATGGAGCTAAATAATATGAAATTATAAGAATGTATGAAATACAGTATATGACAGAAACAACTAAGAAGGTGAAGTTAACAGTCTTATTTGTTAGAAGTTTGATAAAATTATGGGTAAAATGATGAAGAGGTGCACTAACTAAAAGATGAATTGCAACTAGATAGCATGTTAATATCTGACAATATTAGGTATTATAAGAGACTGACGTTTGACTGACTGCGTAAAGTATTCTTTGATGTGAACGTTGGTTACTCTCTAATCCATGTTTTTCTTGATTGTATATTTGTATTCTCCTTAACTGTGTGTGTTAAACCATTGTCCTCGTGTGTTCTTTTCTTACATGTGATCACTATCCTTATGCATCTCTTTCCACCTAACTCCAAATATGTTTGTGTGTTTTACTGATGAAGATGCATATATATGTATTTGAATGGATTTAGAGCATTCTGTAGGTCATTTTGAACACATAACAATTGTTTCTTATACGCTAAATGTGCAGTCCTTGCATATAACTATGTAAAATCTTACTGCTTCTGTCGTAATATAGGTAACTGTGTACTAAGAAAGTAACAAATTGTAACTGATTGACCAATCACCATAAATGATTGAGACCTGTCAGGGCAGAAGAAATACGTCTATTGATTATACACGGGAATATTATCTTCCAAATGTTAGCATACTTCAGCGATACAAGCTGCAATTAAGTTTTATAACGAACTCTTCGATACAGCAAGATGGCTTTGGAGTTGTCAGTGGATCTACTGTCTGCTTCAAGCAGATACTACTACGTGTTTTACTGTTTGCGCATGTGTGGAATTGTTAGCTGAGAACTGTGCTTAGTCTCACTGAGTCTGCTTCCACATAACTTGCTACAAAAGTGACGTAACTGCTACGAGACAGAGAAAGCTGTGTCGTTTGTGACAAGGACACTCTTCCCTGTTCTTTCATCATGAAAATTACTACTACCATTTGTGACTTTGCTTTAAAAATTGTAAACCTTTTGTGATACAGACCCTCTCTAACCCACTTGCTGCGTGCTACAAAAACAGTTTAGATCACCAGTACTACTTACTACAATAGAAAATGTGACGTATGAACTTTCAAACCAGCCCTGTACTGAACGTTCTCATAGACGTAATGAGACACGCTTACCTACCTATGGAGATCTATTGATTACTTTATTCACATGTTCTTGAATTTTGTTTATTTTCTTACTTATAGTTCTTTAACTGGTATTCTGGTTAATCTATTTTTGTCTTTGTATTTGTAACATGTTAGTAATTTGCTATCCATGATGTTTAAAATTTTGTCCTCGTTCCATTTCTGTCTGAAACGACTTTCGTACAAAATTCTACTTGGGAAATCTGGAGGATATGTAAAACGGGCATGTCATTTCGATTTTTGTAAGTTATCGATGTGCACATCAGAGAGAGAGAGAGAGAGAGAGAGAGAGAGAGAGAGAGAGAGTAAGTTATGTTGCTGTTAAAGAATCTTTGATCTTGTTGTGGTACAGTTTTTGCCTCTGTGCAGTCTGATACATTCTTAGATTAAGCGTGGTAGACGATGGGCGGATTTTCTCGACTGTTGTGTGTGTGTTACTTACGCTCAGTACACCGGTCCTCCACAGACCTGATAGTGTGACCAATATGTGAAATGCCACAACTGGAAGGAACACGGTAGATATCCACCTTACGTAAACCATGGTCATTCTTTACGGAACCTAAAAGGACCCTGATCTTAGTCGGAGGTCGAAAAACATACTTCACATCATATTTCCGCAAAATACGACCAATTCTGTTCGAAATACCCCTGTGCAAGGCAAAATGACCGTAGACTTTGGTGCCATCTCGATATTATCAGCACTCAATCGGTGCACAGTTGGTTGATAGCGCAACGCACGTCTAATCTGTCTTTCTGGAGAAAGGTGACTTCGAGAGGGGCTAAATCAGCTGACCAACTCTCAGGATCCGAAATGACATGGGCCCTGTGAACCAAGGTACAAAAGTACCCCTTCTCGTTGAGCCGGATGGTGACAATTACCTGCGTGCAGATACAGGTGAGTTTGAGTACGCCTCCCATAAACGGCATCTCCCAACGTACCATCAACCTTCCTCCTGACCGACACTTCAAGGAGATTTTATGCACTTCCGGCTACTGGGATAGTCTGATTCAGGAAGCTGTTGAAGTTAAATTAGAAAGTAACCTTATAAATAGCAATGCTGGTTTTTCTTTTATTCGCATGAAATACTACCCTCTCACCTGTCAAAAATGAGAGGGAGAGAGTTTATGCTAACTCACCCGTTGATTATTTATTTCACTATCGATAACTTCTAATGTCGGTCATCTTTGGCTCGTGATGGCGACAGTGTGTGTGTGTGTGTGTGTGTGTGTGTGTGTGTCTATGTGATTGTGTGTGTATTACCTTCGCGAATTTTCTCTGAAAAGTGAGGTTTTTTCGCTTCCACAACGATTAGTTCCAGCTGTTTCGCCTTGAAAATGGCAGGACCCGCTCCTTTAGAAATATAGGCGGTTGTCGATGACGTCACCCGGCTCATTCCCTTTAAGTTATTTGGATAAGCTACATACCCACGACACGCCATGAAGGAGTTATCCGATTGGCACGAAAATCGGTAGATGCGATGTACATGTACACACAGATAAATGATTTCAATTTTAAGAAAAATTGCCGATTTATTCAAGAGAAGGAGCTTCACAAATTCAGCAGGTCAACAATGCGTTGGTCCACCTCTGGCCTAACACAAGCAGTTTCTCGACTTCGTACTGATTAATAGAGTTGTTGATGTCCCTCTGAGAGATATCGTGTCAAAGTTTGTCGTACTGGCTCGTTATATCGTCAAAATACTGAGCTGGTCGGAGGGCACTGTCCATAAGGCTCCAAGCGTTCTCAGTTCGGGAGAGATCCGGCGACCTTAGCTGACCAATGCAGGGTTCAGCAAACACGAAGACAAGCAGTAAAAACTCTCACCGTCTGTGGGTGGGCATTGACTTGCTGTAAAGTAAGCTCAGGATATACAGGGAAAATGTTATTTGGACGGAGGTGGGCTATATATTTTTATATATAACATATGTTACATAAAAATGGGTATCGTTTTTATCAGGAATTTCGGAAAGTTCTTGATAGATTTACTTCAAATTTTTATACAATACTTCATTTCCATTCGTAAGGTCATAGGCGATATACAGCTTTCCTGTTACATCCAGCCGGCCGCGGTGGTCTCGCGGTTCTAGGCGCGCAGTCCGGAACCGCGCGACTGCTACGGTCGCAGGTTCGAATCCTGCCTCGGGTATGGATGTGTGTGATGTCCTTAGGTTAGTTAGGTTTAAGTAGTTCTAAGTTCTAGGGGACTGATGACCACAGCTGTTAAGTCCCATAGTGCTCAGAGCCATTTGAACCATTTTTTGTTACATCCAACTACATGGAAGAAAATGCTGTGCGGTGCGGTGAAAATGTGCGGTTTCGATTTCTTTCTCTCAGTCAGTTTCATCTGTGTTGGGGCACATATAAACCTGTAGATTAATTTCTACTCCCAAATTATTCCTTGTACTTATATCCGTGTTCTTATCCACATTGAACGTCTGTTAATGCGCTGTTATGGTGTTTTACTCGTCGTCAGGCTTACAGAAAACAAGTTAGTTGAAGTTATTGGTTTACTATAAAACTATTACTACGGAATCGGAATTCTACGAATTTTGATTGTCGGCTTATGAATAAACTACTACTGCTACGGAATGTGAACTGTACGAATCTTTGTGTTCTATCCCGTTCGAAGATTAAAACTATACGACATAATATCAGTGAAGTTACTATCCCCATCGATATATCAGTTGGAGAGGTCTTCTCTCATACCCCATATACCTATCATTCCATTCAAGCTACCCACTCATTTAAAGCGACCGCGGCTCCCAATGGAGGTTTCTTTCGTAGTAACAGTAAACAAGTCCTCTTTACAGAGAGGGGAAAGGGGACCAGATTGGGGTAAGAGGAGGAGATGGACGAAGAGAGCAGTGAGGAAGGATGGGGGGAGGGGGGGAGAAGGAGTTACAATGTGTACCAAATTCCCAAACATATTTAGCAACTGCGAAGCATTAAGGGTTGGCTAGTATCTCATAAAATCGCTACGCTTATAACGACCCTGCCTTGTTTCTGAAGTCACCGGATTTCGCTGTTGGTATACAATCAGCGAACAGCGTACAACAACTCTAGCTCGTCTTATAGTTCACGCTTTGCGAGTAGAGTGTACGCTTTCGCAAGTAGAGTGGACAGAAAATATTCAGCGATAGGTTTTTGTGGGGCCCTTCGCAAAAGGTCCACTTATCAAAATGGAACTTGGAACTTCACGTTTTCAATAGGCCAGACAACACCAAAAATATACAGTAGCTGACTGGATGAATGAAGTGTGATCCGACATCCGCGGTGTTGCCACTTCTTTAATGATGATGATGCGAGGTACCGAGTGCAGTGACCGCTCAATAAAGCATGTAGCCCGTAGTGTCTGAAGGTATTAGTTCACATCTGAGGTGGTCCTGTGAAATTTTCTGAGTCTCCTTTTTATATCATGACTTAGGCCCACTCTTTCATGTTTCCCTGAACATGAACCAGCTTATTTTAGCACAATCGTTGAGATTTCTTCAACATCTTCACGTGAAGTATACAGAGTGACCCACAAAGGGGTTTCTATTGAACTTCAGTATCTCAAACAAAAACTATAAATTTTCAACTCACATAGATGATCACGCCATTATTGATGATGTTTTACAGTAGAAGTTCAAAATGTCCAACATCGGCAGCAACACATCGTCTGCAATGCTGCGGAACGAATCGACAGTTATATGTCGTGGTTGACTGTGGAATGGTTTCAGAAACAGTCACAATCGCCTCTCTCATGTCATCCAGCGTACCTGGCTTAGTGGCGTAGATGGTGTCTAGAGTTACCTACAGATTTAAGTTTAAAGGCGTTAGATCGGAGATCTGGGCTGTGTATCAACACTTTCTTGTCGGCATATCCATTTGTCAATACGTGTTTCACCCAGGAATTGACGGACGTCACGATCGTAAAGTGATGCTGCATCATTTTGTTAAAAAAAAAAAAACTTTCATCTCGGTACAGCAGTTAATGAACAGCTGGCACAACTAGTTCCTGCAGCGTGGTAAGACATTTTATACCTCTCACAGTTCATTCAAAAAATAATGGGCATAAAAGCCCTCTGAGAGACATATCGTACGACACTGATAACTAATAAGATTAGCAGTTCGTTCTTCTGTGACATGGGGATTTTCATTTGCTCTTTATACACAGCTATGGCGATTGATGGTTCCGTTCAATTTAAACTGTTCATTAGCACAAATCCATTCACAAAATTAGACGTGCTCATCTAGAACATCGTCATTCATTGCGTGGAATGGGAATTTAGGGTGCTCACTTCGCTTACTTTAAGATAAGGTGAACACTTGATTTACTGACACGCACAGCTTGCCCTATGGACTTCTTCAGAGGTCCTGTGAGAGTCTGTGTCATTGGGTTGACTCCTCTCTCGTCCGCTACTGATTTATTTCTGCCGAACAGTTTTTTCTTCAGATCACCCACACTTCCTTCCCTCTCAAATTTGTTGGGTAATTTCGTTATTGTTACACGTGACGGAGGCGCAGTATCAAACTCTGCCCAACGTCTTCTATGCACTTGTTTCACGTTTTCACATGTCTGATAAACTTTAAAATCAACATACTTTACTCCAAGAACAAGTCTCCAGCCATCTTGATATTTATGTGTTGTTACTGGCAAGTGAAAATAAACAAAAGGAAAACAAATGAATGGCTACACACACTCGTCATGAGGCCTCCATATAATCACAACTGGATGAGACTATCATTAATACGTCAGTTATTAAAGTTCATGCAGTGTAGACCTCTTTGTGGGCACCTTCTATGTTGTTTACACCCACCATCATTAACAATGACAAGAGCCCTGTTCACAGGGCTGCCGCATGCCATCCTGGTGTGCTGAACACTATGGCACCTTATCGCACTTCTACTGTCCCACTGCGAGCTAACATCCCAAAGATGTTCGGGCTCGCATGCGGTTCCTCTTCGTCGAAATGTCTTGACTCAAACTCAAGTAGGGGTTGAACCGCACGTGTCGCATTACACGCCCTAAATTAGACACTTGAGACCCTTTGGTTAAATTGTCTGGCTGATGGCAAGTTTGCGGAGTTCCAAGTTAACATAACATATAATAACAGCAATATAAATATCGGGAACTAAACTAACGACCCATAAGTAATGTAGGCAACACAGTTACGATTTGGTTAGAGTAATGTTCATTCAGAGAGCAAACTAACAGCGAAAGTGGTTGTATTTTGAGTTACTGTTACACTCGAGTGCGTATCCATTTGACACACTTCGCTCATTCACTATCTCATCGCGAAATACAACTTCGATACTCCACCTCGTTAACTATACGAAAAATTAAGAGTTCACACGAGGCGCGCGACTGCTCACTGCTCAGAGACTAAGTCCCGCAATACCACATAACGCGAAATTTTCTAAGTCGTTTCACTTCCTAGTTGCCTAAATACCGAATGTCCGCATCGAGCTGTACCTTTTGGTGCCTCCAGCCGAACTGTACTCTTTGGTGTCTGGACCAGAACTGTCCCTCTGCCAGTCCCCGGCCGCGTTTCACGCACGCCGAATATCCTTACTCAATTCAGTAGGGCAGTTCCCTTTCCTGAAGCCGTCCATCTGACTGGCTCAGCTTATTCTACATTATTTTATATTTTAACGTATTTAAATAATCAAAACTTGACCACTTTCACATTCCAGTGGCGTAGCGTGGTTATAAAGGTTGGGGAGACTCAACAGTTATTATAGGGAGACAAAGTAGTACAGTAAACAATAATTTAAACAAATGAAGCAAAATGCATCAAATAGAGCAACAACAACAACTACTACTACTGCTACCACTACCACTACCACCGCCACTGATAATAATAATAATAATAATAATAATAATAATAATAATAATAATAATACATTGATTACCAAAAAGCCTTTGATAGTGTACCCCACTCATGGTTACTACAGATATTGGAAATATACAAAGTAGATCCTAAATTGATACAGTTTCTAAACATAGTAATGAAAAACTGGAAAACCACACTTAATATCCAAACAAATTCAGGTAACATCACGTCACAGCCAATACAGATTAAGCGTGGAATATACCAAGGAGACTCATTAAGTCCTTCTGGTTCTGTCTTGCTCTGAACCCACTATCCAACATGCTAAATAATACAAATTATGGATATAATATTACTGGAACATACCCACACAAAATCACACATTTGCTATACATGGATGGTCTAAAACTACTGGCAGCAACCAATCAACAACTCAACCAATTACTAAAGATAACAGAAGTATTCAGCAATGACATAAATATAGCTTTTGGAACAGACGAATGTAAGAAAAATAGCATAGTCAAGGGAAAACACACTAAACAAGAAGATTACATATTGAATAACCACAGTGACTCCATACAAGCGATGGAAAAAACAGATGCCTATAAATATCTAGGATACAGACAAAAAATAGGAATACATAATACAAATATTAAAGAAGAAATAAAAGAAAAATATAGACAAAGACTAACAAAAATACTGAAAACAGAATTGACAGCAAGAAACAAGACAAAAGCTATAAATACTTATGCTATACCAATATTGACCTACTCATTTGGAGTAGTGAAATGGAGCAACACAGACCTAGAAGCACTCAATACACTTACACGTTCACAATGCCACAAATATAGAATACATCACATACATTCAGCAACAGAAAGATTCACATTAAGCAGAAAGGAAGGAGGAAGGGGATTCATCGACATAAAAAACCTACGTTATGGACAGGTAGACAATTTAAGAAAATTCTTTCTAGAACGAGCAGAAACTAGCAAAATACACAAAGCAATCACTCATATAAATACATCGGCTACACCACTGCAATTTCATAACTACCTCTACAACCCTTTAGATCACGTAACATCAACAGATAAGAAGAAAGTAAATTGGAAAAAGAAAACACTACATGGCAAGCACCCGTATCATCTAACACAGCCACACATCGATCAAGACGCATCCAACACATGGCTAAGAAAAGGCAATATATACAGGGAGATGGAAGGATTCATGATTGCAATACAGGATCAAACAATAAACACCAGATATTACAGCAAGCATATTATTAAAGATCCCAATACCACAACAGATAAATGCAGACTTTGCAAATAACAAATAGAAACAGTAGATCACATCACAAGTGGATGTACAATACTAGCAAATACAGAATACCCCAGAAGACATGACAATGTAGCAAAAATAATACATCAACAGCTTGCCTTACAACATAAACTTATAAAACAACACGTTCCCACATACAAGTATGCACCAGAAAATGTACTGGAGAATGATGAATACAAATTATACTGGAACAGAACCATTATAACAGATAAAACAACACCACATAACAAACCTGACATCATACTCACCAATAAAAAGAAGAAATTAACACAACTAATCGAAATATCCATACCCAATACAACAAATATACAAAAGAAAACAGGAGAAAAAATTGAAAAATACATCCAACTAGCTGAGGAAGTCAAGGACATGTGGCATCAGGATAAAGTTGACATTATACCAATTATACTATCAACTACAGGAGTCATACCACACAATATCCACCAGTACATCAATACAATACAGCTACATCCAAACTTATATATACAATTACAGAAATCCGTAATTATTGATACATGTTCAATTACCCGAAAGTTCCTAAATGCAATATAACATGTACCATACAGTTAAAAGGAAGTGACGCTTGATCAAGGTCCGCGTCACTTCCCATTTTTAACCAGACTTAATGTCTGAGAAAGTAAAGAAACAATAATAATAATAACTATCTTGTTCAAGAAAGGATGACAAATTTGTAGAACTCCAGCAGCAAGAGAAGAAGCACTTATATTTTCTTGCATACAAGTGCAATGTGCCTGTCTTTTCTTTACACGAATAAGTTTATAATTCGGTGTAGAAAGATCTGATCACTGGATAGCTCTCCAAGTACTTTATTTTCTATTGCTAACGTGCTGAGACACGACAGCCGGGTGTTGGACACTGAATTCCTTAAATAATTCTTCACTCATTTAAGAGTACTCATGCTTCGTTCTATGCTTGCTATAATTGCGGGTAGGGTCAAAACCAAACGCAGGAACTTCGTTGTTTCTTCATACACAGTATTTAAATCATTGCTGACAATGTACTTTAAGAGGATTCTTGGAGATAAGTGTTTTTTTCTCAGCAGCGTATATGTTACACAGTTCAAGCTGAAGTTGTTCTTGTTCGTAAAAAGGATACTGTTCTAATAACTGAAGCAGTTTCAACTTTGGGAACTCTTTTTGATAGTTTGGGAAACACTTTTCGTTCAGAAGTTCAACAAACTGAATTTTGGATAAAGTCTTTAAATCTTCTTTCCACCTGAACAATATGCAAATCCATTATCTCGTAAGTTAATGCCCTGAGAGGTGTCTTTTGACTGTCACAGGATGATAAGCTGTCATTCAAACACAAGCTGTATTTAATGCATTCATCAACGAATGTTTCCGTTCTTAATTGTCATAAGTTTCTCAAAACAGTTCTTATTTCGTCGTGGCAAGCAATTATACTGACAGATTTTGACTGATGAACATTAAAGGGATGATCGACATAAACAAAGCACCCTCGGTAGAAGCAAAACAAGTAGACAAACGTAGGATCATCCATTCGTCGTTTCATTCCCGCAGCACGGCTCAAAGGTTCTGGGTCTCATTGAGAGTCTGTATCATCAATTATATAACTAAAAGCACCATATAACTCTGAGAAATGACTAGATATTGTTGAAACTGCCATGGAACGAAAGTTTCAGCGAGTGTTGCTCGCGTATGGCAGTTTAAATCCTTTCTCAGTTAGCAATACAGTTCGTTTTGATGATTTGCTGAAAAACGAGTGGATTGTAGTGCTATCACTTACAAACATGCGTGCTTGTCATGTTTGTTGGAGGCATGTAACAATACCAAATTCAGGTGGTGTGTGTAACTATGAATAAACAGCGCATGGAGACAGAACTACTTACCAATTGTTGTAGTCCTCTTTCTCTGCCCTCCATTACTGAAGCGCCATCATCTGTCTGACCAACCACTTTTCCTTCCACATTCCATTCTTTCAATACCGCATGAATAATGTTTGACACACCTTCAGCAGTTTTATCTCCAGAAACATCGTAAAATCCAACGAATCTTTCCTCAATTTTGTCTGCTATACAATACCTGAATATTGTAGTCATTTGATTCTTGCATGACGTGTCTAATGTTTCATCAGCCTGAATCGAAATGAAATTGCAGTTCTGAATTTCAGATTTTGTTTTCTCATTAACTGCTGAAGTTATCATTTCTATTACATCATTCTGTATATCTGGAGAAGTTCCTTTAAAGGTTGAAGATGATGACACATGGTGTCGGATTAACTGCTCTCCTTGAGCTAGTAAATCCAACAACTCCAGATAAATACCGTAGTTGGTAGAGGATTCGTCTTCTCCATGGCCGCAAAAGGCTAGTTCTTGTTTACAAATAAATACAATTGTCGGAATAAGACGAGCCAATACTCTCCTGTTGGATGCAATTTGTTCATTTTATTTCGTTGCCGTCAGACTTTTGCCCAATAACTGAAATGATTCTTTGTTCTGCAGGTGACGTTTTGATATCTGATGCTTTTGTGCTTTCCTGTTAAAGTTCTTATTTGTACAAATGCCCTCACTGCACCATTCATTTTCACCACCGAGCAGAAAACATATTTAACAATATAATCTGTCTAGGGGTAGTGTCTTTGATTCATAATCAAACGTCTTCGGTCCCGGGTTCGATCCCCGCCACTGCCTAAATTTTGATAAATAATCAGCATTGGTGGCCGAAGACTTCCGGCATAAGAAGTCAGCCTCATTCTGCCAACGGACTTGTCAAAGAGGGCGGAGGAGCGGATAGAGGTTCAGGGCACTCTCTTGTCCTAGGGGTGGGAAATTGCTCCTAAAGGCGGAAGAATCAGCAATGATCAACGACACGAGGATGTAGAAGGTAATGGAAACCACTGCATTAAAGACACGTAACGTGTATCCACAGGACATGTGGTCTGTAATTGAAGAAGTGTCGTGATGATCTCTCCATTGGCAAAAGATTCCGGAATACTCCCCCATTCGGATCTCCGGAGGGGACTGCCAAGGGGGAGGTTACCATGAGACAAAGACTGAATAATCTACGAAAGGATAACGTTCTACGAGTCGGGGCGTGGAATACCAGAAGCTTGAACGTGGTAGGGAAACTAGAAAATCTGAAAAGGGAAATACAAAGGCTCAATCTAGATATAGTAGGGGAAAGTGAAGTGAAGTGAAAGGAAGACAAGGATTTCTGGTTAGACGAGTATTGGGTAATATCAAAAGCAGCAGAAAATGGTGTAACAGGTGTAGGATTCGTTATTAATAGGAAGGTAGGGCAGAGGTTGTGTTACTGTGAACAGTTCAGTGACCGGGTTGTTCTAATCAGAATCGACAGCAGACCAACACCGACAACGATAGTTCAGGTATACATGCCGACGTCGCAAGCTGAAGATGAACAGATAGAGAAAGTGTATGAGGATATTGAAAGGGTAATGCAGTATGTAAAGGGGGACGAAAATCTAATAGTCATGGGCGACTGGAATGCAGTTGTAGGGGAAGGAGTAGAAGAAAAGGTTACAGGAGAATATGGGCTTGGGACAAGGAATGAAAGAGGAGAAAGACTAATTGAGTTCTGTAACAAGTTTCAGCTAGTAATAGCGAATACCCTGTTCAAGAATCACAAGAGGAGGAGGTATACTCGGAAAAGGCCGGTAGATACGGGAAGATTTCAATAAGATTACATCATGGTTAGACAGAGATTCCGAAATCACATACTAGATTGTAAGGCGTACCCAGGAGCAGATATAGACTCAGATCACAATATAGTAGTGATGAAGAGTAGGCTGAAGTTCAAGACATTAGTCAGGAAGAATCAATACGCAAAGAAGTGGGATACGGAAGTACTAAGGAATGACGAGATACGTTTGAAGTTCTCTAACGGTCTAGATACAGCAATAAGGAATAGCGCAGTAGGCAGTACAGTTGAAGAGGAATGGACATCTCTAAAAAGGGCCATCACAGAAGTTGGGAAGGAAAACATAGGTACAAAGAAGGTAGCTGCGAAGAAACCATGGGTAACAGAAGAAATACTTCAGTTGATTGATGAAAGGAGGAAGCACAAACATGTTCCGGGAAAATCAGGAACACAGAAATACAAGTCGCTGAGGAATGAAATAAATAGGAAGTGCAGGAAGCTAAGACGAAATGGCTGCAGGAAAAATGTGAAGACATCGAAAAAGATATGATTGTCGGAAGGATAGACTCAGCATACAGGAAAGTCAAAACAACCTTTGGTGACACTAAAAGCAACGGTAGTAACATTAAGAGTGCAACGGGAATTCCACTGTTAAATGCGGAGGAGAGAGCAGATAGGTGGAAAGAATACATTGAAAGCCTCTGTGAGGGTGAAGATTTGTCTGATGTGATAGAAGAAGAAACAGGAGTCGATTTAGAAGACATAGGGGATCCAGTATTAGAATCGGAATTTAAAAGAGCTTTGGAGGACTTACGGTTAAATAAGGCAGAAGGGATAGATAACATTCCATCAGAATTTCTCAAATCATTAGGGGAAGTGTCAATAAAACGACTATTCACGTTGGTGCGTAGAATATATGAGTCTGGCGATATACCATTTGACTTTCGGAAAAGCATCATCCACACAATTCCGAAGACGTCAAGAGCTGACAAGTGCGAGAATTATCACACAATCAGCTTAACAGCTCATGCATCGAAGCTGCTTACAAGAATAATATACAAAAGAATGGAAAAGAAAATTGAGAATGCGCTAGGTGACAATCAGTTTGGCTTTAGGAAAAGTAAAGGGACGAGAAAGGCAATTCTGGCGTTACGGCTAATAATGGAAGCAAGGCTAAAGAAAAATCAAGACACTTTCATAGGATTTGTCGACCTGGAAAAAGCGTTCGACAATATAAAATGGTGCAAGCTGTTCGAGATTGTGAAAAAAGTAGGGGTAAGCTATAGGGTGAGACGGATCATATACAATACGTACAACAACCAAGACGGAATAATAAGAGTGGACGATCAAGAACGAAGTGCTCGTATTAAGAAGGGTGTAAGACAAGGCTGTAGCCTTTCGCCCCTACTCTTCAATCTGTACATCGAGGAAGCAATGATGGAAATAAAAGAAAGGTTCAGGAGTGGAATTAAAATACAAGGTGAAAGGATATCAATGATACGATTCGCTGATGACATTGCTATCCTGAGTGAAAGTGAAGAAGAATTAAATGATATGCTGAACGGAATGAACAGTCTAATGAGTACACAGTATGGTTTGAGAGTAAATCGGAGAAAGGCGAAGGTAATGAGAAGTAGTAGAAATGGGAACAGCGAGAAATTTAACATCAGGTTTGATGGTCACGAAGTCAATGAAGTTAAGGAATTCTGCTACCTAGGCAGTAAAATAACCAATGACGGACGGAGGAAAGAGGACATCAAAAGCAGACTGGCTATCGCAAAAAAGGCATTTCTGGCCAAGAGAAGTCTACTAATATCAAATACCGGCCTTAATTTGAGGAAGAAATTTCTGAGGATGTACGTCTGGAGTACAGCATTGTATGGTAGTGAAACATGGACTGTGGGAAAACCGGAACAGAAGAGAATCGAAGCTTTTGAAATGTGGTGCTATAGACGAATGTTGAAAATTAGGTGGACTGATAAGGTAAGGAATGAGGAGGTTCTACGCAGAATCGGAGAGGAAAGGAATATGTGGAAAACACTGATAAGGAGAAGGGATAGGATGATAGGACATCTGCTAAGACATGAGGGAATGACTTCCATGGTACTAGAGGGAGCTGTAGAGGGCAAAAACGGTAGAGGAAGACAGAGATTGAAATACGTCAAGCAAATAATTGAGGACGTAGGTTGCAAGTGCTACTCTGAGATGAAGAGGTTAGCACAGGAAAGGAATTCGTGGCGGGCCGCATCAAACCAGTCAGTAGACTGATGACAAAAAAAAAAAAAAAAAAAAAAAAAAAAAAAAAAAAAAAAAAAATTAACTGCATTCACAGTCAGCCAAGTGTACTTTTCGTACCAGGCTGTCTGAAAACTTCGTTTTTGTTTGGTTTACTTAAAACAACACTGATTATAGGAGTAGGTCGTTTGTCCTTCAATTCAAAATTTTTTTCGTACGTTAATGTAGAAAAAGGCGTTTTTAATAAAAATTCTATAAGGTGTTCAGTTGCTGGCTCACTCACGTTGGCGACACAACGAAAATATGCGCTAAAATCACACAAGAATGACTATGAACACAAACCGCGCGATTGTACACTTCCGTGTTCAAAAGCCAGCATAGAAGCGGCAGAGACTAGTCCCGATACCTGCTAGCAAGTGCAGCGCACCGGCCTTCGTGGAAGAGGGGAAGTGGAGGGGTGCAGGCGCACACAGCCAGGTAAGAGAAGGGCGGCAGAGACTGAGAGCAGTGGAGTCTCAAGCAGGCAAATACACCAATACTCAGGGTGCGGCGCGGGCTAGAAAACTGATGTCTTCGCACATTTAGAGCTCTTGGTAGAAAATTATTTATATTTTTGTTATGAATTACTATTGCATCATTTTTAAGCAGGAATACAGGGGAGACTAAGTCTCAAAGTCTCCCCTCACGCTACGCCACTGTCACGTTCTAAATAAAGTAACAGTAATATCCATTGTTAAATTCTTTCAAATAAAACAAATACATATTCCTTCTTAACTTTGAATGTCACGGCCGTCTTGCACCAATGTGCTTTCTAATAAACAAAGAACAAAAGTAATATTACGCACTAAACTGTGCAGCAAATAGTCTATTACGTAATCATTCAATAAGATGTCATGCTATCATCGTTCAGTGTGTTTTGTGTGATGGAAATGATGATCTGATGCGTAACTGAAAATAATGATAATTGAAATTTACTATATTTTTAATCACATAAAGTTACACAGTCGATATTTACAAGGTTTGTCATTTTAATGATGCGCTGCCATATGAAATGCCGATCGTTAATATCGACCAAATCGTTCAGATTTTAGCGTTCAGGTCTGTGTTACAAAACTTTTTAATTTCACTTTAGCAATAAATCCTAAACTATTATGATCAGTATTCAAGTTTTATTGGGATCACCATGAAATTTCATGGGGCATGACAGGTTAAAATTACTGTGGCTTCATTCCTTGCATTACTGCTGAATTAAATAATTTCCATAAATAGTTCCCTTTAAGACCGATCTTAGGTCCGCCATATTTAACACTGCTACGTCTCCTTGACCACAAAACGCTTATACTAGGTTTCCCTATGACATACATTCTCATCTGTCTCTTTCGCACACTACAATGCTTAGGTCTCCCCCATCTCGTGGTGAATCTGCGCCCTTCGTGGCACCCGGTCTCGGACGACAGGGTTCGTTTCACAACTCCTGAAGGCTAACTCTTTCGGCCATATATTTAAATGAGAGCGCAATGCTCGTTAACTCACACTTCTCCATTTCACAACATGTTGGCGTGCCATATATGTTGTGAAGTAGCACCTAAATTTACAAGACACAAATTCATAATACAATAGCTTAAATATCCTAAGCGCCAGTTCAATAGTGTAATTATTTGTAGTGGTGTTGATGCCGCATGCTTTAAATGTAAATAAACTTATATCCAACATAAGTTATGAATTGCGGCATATAAATTAAATGCCAAATAAGACTACTCAGTTATCAAAATCGACTGTCTGTTGAAATGCCGCATAAATATCAGCACGTCTGCGCTCGCTTTCACAGGAACTTTTTGTCACAACGAAGTCTCCAGCGGCGCTCCACAGATTCGGAACTGAGTATTCCGCCGAAATTCTATATGGCTCTGCATTCAATCGCCAACGTTTTTCGGGAACAAACCTGTTGAAAGTCGAAACGGGTGTAGATACCAGAAAACAAATACTTTCCGAAACCACCCAGGATCTGCACTAACGCTCCCCCCTCCGCCCCCTCTCCATGGAATCGATACAAACAGATCTAACAACACAGTAAACGACTGAATTACAGCGTTTGCAAAATGCTCGTAAATTCATCAATGATTCTGCCAAGTTATTCAAGTCCCACTAGAGACTAGAGACATGCATTTCGTGACAGATTCCCAGTCAACTTTATCGGCAAATTAATATTTTCTTTTAATGTATATAACTCCCTTGGACTCAAAACTAACAACAAATATGAAAATATCTTACCCCTCATTTAATTCCCTGCAGTGAAGCTGCGTTCAGATATCGATACTCCATACAATAAATTATTCCCCCAAAATATTTTCAGATAAGTAGATAAAAATACATCTGTCTTCCTAGGTAAGCATTATTAATTTTCATTTTCCAAATTTCTCTGACCTACATGCAGCCAAATTGGCGTGACTATAACTTATAATTTGAAAATTACAACTAACATAAAACCATCCAAAACTTAAGTCTAACACATACATATACGTAAACAAATCCCTTATATAACCACAAAAACCTAATTTGTATGCATACTGTGCACTGATTTTTGACTTGATACCGTTCACCAAATAATCGAGTTCTCAGACCTCCAGGCACCAAAATGTGCGTCTAAACTATCTCTTAATAATTGCAAAGACCTTGAGGAAAAATATATATATATATATATATATATATATATATATATATATATATATATATATATATATATATGTTGGGAATTGGAGAAGTGTCAGTTAACGAGCATTGCGCTCTCATTTAAATATATGGCCGAAAGAGTTAGCCTACAGGAGTTGTGAAATGAGACACTTAAAGTAGTAAAGGAGTTTTGCTATTTGGGGAGCAAAATAACTGATGACTGTCGATGTAGAGAGGAAATAAAATGTAGACTGGCAATGGCAAGGAAAGCGTTTCTTAAGAAGAGAAATTTGTTAACATCGAGTATTGATTTAAGTGTCAGCAAGTCGTTTCTCAAAGTATTTGTATGGAGTGTAGCCATGTATGGAAGTGAAACATGTACGATAAATAGCTTAGACAAGAAGAGAATAGAAGCTTTCGAAATGTGGTGCTACAGAAGAATGCTGAAGATTAGATGGGTTGATGACATAACTAATGAGGAGGTATTGAGTAGAATTGGGGAGAAGAGGAGCTTGTGGCACAACTTGACTAGAAGAAGGGATCGGTTGGTAGGACATGTTCTGAGCCATGGAGGGATCACCAATTTAGTATTGGAGGGCAGCGTGGAGGGTAAAAATCGTAGAGGGAGACCAAGAGATGAATACACTAAGCAGATTCAGAAGGATGTAGGTTGCAGTAGGTACTGGGAGATGTAGAAGCTTGCACAGTATAAAGTAGCATGGAGAGCTGCATCAAACCAGTCTCAGGACTGAAGACCACAACAATAACAACAAATACTTATTTCTTAACCTACTTTCCCCTTCTCAATGTACAGTCTCAATTCTGTCACATTTCGTAATCCCAGAAGTTTTCCTGAACAGGATATTTGAGTCGGTAGGCGTCAGGGTGCGGACATTCTGCCATTACAAATGGCCCATTGTACAGCTCAAACAACTTTTTTATTTCATCATCCAGTTCGCTGGACTTTGTCTGCTATTTTGTATTTAAATGGTTTGTACCGCCCATCATGCCGTTTCTTCCTTTCCGCTGCCAACTTCTCCATACGGGATTTTACCGCCTGCTCCCTCTCAGCAGCCGACTCAGCTAGGCGCTGCGTGAACTCCACAATTTCCGTTAAGAGAAATTTCGGTTTTATCCCCGTCATCACCTCCAAGCTCGAATATACAGTTGCGTTACTTTTCACGCTGTTTAGAACGTACTCAAATGAACGTACATATTCCATCCACTTTGAGTGCCTATCACTCGCGTAAGATTGACACAGTCGTCGAACTTACCGCATATATCGCTCGCAAGGATTACTCGCCGGGTAGTACACAGATATTTTAATGAGTTTTATATACCGATCGTTCATAAATTTGTTCCAAACGTTTGATGTAAACTGAGAACCATTGTCAGATAACAGACTTTCTGGCTTCAACACTAGACATCAATTTAATGTTCCTGAAGTTTTCCAGCAGTTCCTCCATATTACCAGGCTGGTTGAGTTCTCTCACAATTACCTTATTTATCTCATGTGCGTCTAACACGATTCTAGCCGATTTGTCTTTTTTCTTTACAATTACAATGGGATGACAATAATCGCCCCTACACTGCTCTATAATATCCCATTCCAGCATTTGCCTTAACCTGGCCCTGTCGGCTTCCCGAGCAGCAGTAGGAATTATATAAGGCTTGCACTTAATCGGCTCGTGCGGCTTAGCTTTAATGGAGTATTCCAAGTCTGTTACTTTACCGGAACGATCAGATATATGTCGTAACAGCACAAAAATTTACATAACACCTTTTTATCTACATATGATATACCCTCGACTGCTTCTACCATTTCCTTTATCGTGTCACACATATTGTTCTCTGCATCCCAACCATGTGTAATTATGGCTCAAATGGTTCAAATGGCTCTGAGCGCTATGCGACTTAACTCCTGAGGTCATCAGTCGCCTAGAACCTAGAACTACTTAAACCTCACTGACCTAAGGACACCACACACATCCATGCCCGAGGCAGGATTCGAACCTGTGTAACTATGGTGTGCACAATCTGGTTGTCCCCTGTCAAAAGATGATTAAATTTTACTTTCCTTTTTTCACCCTCAATTTCAGAATCCAAGCACCTTCACACGCAGTGAAGCGAGGTTTTAAATTTACTTAAGTAATCCGTTCCCAGCACCACATCTTTTACAAGTCCACTTACTACAAACCATCCTATACTAAAATGATTCTCCCCGCACTTGAATTCCAAGAGCACTTCTTGTCTTAACGACTTACTTAAACCGTCAACTGCCATTTTGATTTTTATATTATTTATAGATTTTATAATACTGATTTCTTATTCTTTATCCTATGTACGAAACCTTCCGACATATTACTTCCAGAATCGAGCAGCGCGTCTACTTTCTTGTCATTTACTTTAATTTCAATGATGGGCTGAACATTAATCATTTCTTTTCGCTCTAAATACTGCTCCCTCAATAAATCATTCTCTGTCTTGGCCCTTCTCCTCCATCTCTAGAGTACACATATCCTGTTTGATCCACCCCTCAATTTCATATTCGCCCCAAAATAATTTATTAAATGCTTCTTTCGCCCAGGTTCCATTGTTTCTTCCTTCTAGACCTCTCGGTATCTTAAACTTCTCTCGAGTCCACAAACGTGGCAATAACGATCATAATGTTCTACCATACCATCGCCAGTCAGATACAGTAAGATCACATTCCTCCTTAAGATACCATTCTGTCAAAATATCACTTTCTATATTAGAGTCAAACTCACTGTATTCTTCCTTAAAATTATCGACATTAGTAGCTACAACATCATTACAAACACCTTCACAAATAGCGCTTTCAACAGCCGCTAATACATCATACAACTCGCTACCTAAAACCTCATTTACCTCTGTCGACAAATCACCGATATAAGAACGGTTCGTAGTTTTACCATCCTCTGCCGTTACATCACATAAATTCTCGCTACAGAGTCGTGCAATTTCAGAATCAACAGTACCATTAAATTCCGCTGCATTTTGATTTAAACCTGAGCATAATACCTTTTCCTTTCCTACACACTCGTGCATCACATTAATTTCAGATCGCACATCAAACTCAGATCCACATTCATTCTCAAACAAACATTCAAGATCCACAGATACATCCAGAATTTCGGGTTCACTTCCATTAGTGGAAAGATACACACAGATTTCTTCCTCTGCAGTATCAACTTTTGTAACTTTAGCACATAAAACAGCATTACTACCTTCCTTCAAAAATAATCCACCAATATCCACCGATACACACACAAATTCATCAACAGCTGACGAGACTAATGCTACGCCACCCTTATTAACCAACTTAATACCTTTCGCCATCACAATATCACCTGAAACATCATCATCTTCGTCACTATAACCGTTACCGCTGGTTAGTACCTCTTTAATTTTGTCTATACCATCAAACTTCACCAAATTCGGCGCCACCTCAGCCTCCTTTTGGAACATAGAATCTTTCATTGTATTAACATTCACACATTCTTTTGTCTCACATTCATAAAACAAATCATTTAGCCCTAAATCGTCTTTATCGCCTTTATCGTTATCTTTCATTATCTTAGGATTACGCCTTTTACGTATGGTCTGATTTGAAAATTTACCTATTTGATTCTCATCTCTTACCAATTCCATTTCAATATTCTGACGCCTTTCCACTGATTTATTAACACCTATCGCATTCCCGTCTACTCGCGTATTTTTAATCGTGGGTTTATTTCCCCATCTCCGGACCTGAGATGCGGCGAAACTTACTTAGTTTCCCTGATTTCCTATTACTCTGGTTCATTTCGACAGGTGACGGTCCCTCAGATCTACGTTCTTGGTGTCGATCCATGTCACGAAAGTTTCCATTCCCATTACCCCTTTGAAATTTGTCATTGGATGCGTTTCTGTTACCGTTTCCCTTATCAAAACTGCTGTTTACGTCCCGTTGATAACTTCCCGGATGTCTTTCATAGTAATTACTCGGACTGTAGTTATGATCTACACTCTGAAAACTATTTGTCTGCTTACTTTGCGGTTTAAATTTCAACTCCGATTTTAATTTTTGTACAATGTCCAAAATTTCGTCTATTGAGTTGCTAGGACTGTGCACTAGATCCCACTGCGAATTTTCCGGTAACCGCCTTTTCAACGTCGCAATTTCAGCAAGGACTCCCAATGGGCGTTTCACATGCATTAATCTCGCAAGCTCACGTTTACAAAATTCTCGCATCGACCCGTTCCCGTATTTAAATGTTGGCCCGTTAGAGTCGTGTGGCTTCACTTCACTCCATAACTATTTCAGGAAACTGCTTTCAAATATTTCGTAGGTAGTGAACGTATCGCTGTGTATATTTGCCCACGATTGCGGTTCACCTTCCAAATGTCTTTTCACGAATTTTATCTTCGCCTCGTTGGACATTCCCCCTATAAAAGCATCCCTGCATGCTGCTAGAAAATTTAAACACCGAGCGAGGTGGCGCAGTGGTTAGCACACTGGACTCGCATTCGGGAGGACGACGGTTCAATCCCGTCTCCGGCCATCCTGATTTAGATTTTCCGTGATTTCCCTAAATCGCTTCAGGCAAATGCCGGGATGGTTCCTTTGAAAGGGCACGGCCGATTTCCTTCCCCATCCTTCCCTCACCCGAGCTCGCGCTCCGTCTCTAATGACCTCATTGTCGACGGGACGTTAAATACTAATCTCCTCCTCCTCCTCCAAAACATTTGACCGATCCTGGAACAGTCATCATTGTAGAGCTTTGACGTGCAGCTGAAGAATTCAATTTGCTTTCTATTTCACTGATTTGCTTTTTAACTTCACTATTTTCAATTTTAATGCCAGATTCTATTTGTTCTTTTATTTTATGTAGTTCTTTCTCCCCTTTACCTATTCGAACGGATAAGTTACTAATAGCCTCTGTCGTCTCAGACATTAGAGCATCTTGCCTACTCATAAAATTTCTTACGTTGCCTCCCAGATGTGCCTGCAACTTCTCCACCTTATCACTGAAATTTTTCTCCGCTTGGTCTGCCTTAGAGTCAAGTATCACAACTTCATCAGAAATTTTGCCTATTTCTTCCCAAATGGTTTTTAATTTTCCGTCTATCAATTCCTCGATTCTACTAGCCATTTTACCTACTTCGACTTTCACAACAAAAGCTATTTCGGATTGAACCGAATCAAGTTTTAAATTTACGTCAGCCATATCGGTTTTAACAGAATCAATTTTGGATTCCAATCCTCTTATCATTTGCATTAATTGCGGCATCATGTCTCCCCCAAATTCATCTCCCTTGCCTGAATTCGGACTATTTGCCCTACTAAATTCACCGCCGATCACGTTCTCCCGTTCCGACTTCGGGATAAGCGGCTCGCTAGTATTTTCGGACCCACACAAACTGGTGGACCGCTTAATATTAGCGGCGTCTATTATTGGCGATTGAACTACAGAATCATACGTAATCTCGCTATCAGCGCAGGTACTTGGCTTTGTCGTGCTGGGTCCTTCTGCCATGGTATTGCTGCCGATGTTGCAGTTGAAGCCGATGCTGAAGATCTCGTAACCTCTTCTGTGGTACTGCAACTGCCGCTGCGCGATGAATGGCCGTTGAAGATGCCGCTGCTGGCTGGAACCACGTGCTTTCGATGTCGCCTCTTCTTCCGCGTTACTTTTTTATCACTCCTAACCAGTGCTAGGACACGGTGCACACAACTGTTGCAAAATTCGTAGCTCAAAGCCCCCAAGCAAACTGCCTAAGCTGCCACAGACTTGGGACCTAGGTCACAGAATGTAGTTAAATGTGAAAATTACAATTGTAATTTCACAACTATTAAAGAAACCTAATATTCAGTCCTGAGCCGGCCGCGATGGTCTATCGGTTCTGGCGCTGCAGTCCGGAACCGCAGGACTGCTACGGTCGCAGGTTCGAATCCTGCCTCGGGCATGGTGTGTGTGATCTCCTTAGGTTAGTTAGGTTTAAGTAGTTCTAAGTTCTAGGGGACTTATGACCTAAGATGTTGAGTCCCATAGTGCTCAGAGCCATTTGAACCATTTTTATTCAGTCCTGAACCGATCTCACATTTATCTTTTGCGAGAGGTCCTGCCTATCGAAGTCCAGATAATTCTTTTGGAAACGCTTGGCAGAATTCAGATGTAGTTCTAAACTTTCCAGAGTTCATATTCGGCAACTAACACATTCCAAAATCCAGTCCTGTTCCAACAATTTGCTGGATTCCTATCTCTCAACTAACACTTTCCAAATTCCTATCACGGACGAGCCCCAAATTGCGAGCTAACATCCCAAAGATGTTCGGGCACACATGCGGTTCCTCTTCGTCGAAATGTCTGGGCTCAAACTCGTCTAAGGGTTGAACCGCACGTGTCGCATTACGCGCCCTAAATTAGACACTTGAGACCCTTGGTGAAATTGTCTGGCTGATGGCAAGTTTGCGAAATACAAAGTTAACATAACATATAATAATAGTAATAATAATATCGGGAACTAAATTAACGACCCATAAATGATTTAGGCAACACAGTTGCGATTTGGTTAGAATAATGTTTATTCAGAGAGCAAACTAATAGCGAAAGTGGTCATATTTAGAGTTACTGTTACACTCGAGCGCATATCCATTTGACACAGTTCGCTCATTGACTATCTCATCGCGAAATACAAGTTCAATACTTCACCTCGCTAACCATGCGAAAAGTTAGAGTTCACACCAGGCTCGCGGCTGCTCACCATTAAGAGACGAAGTCCCGCAATACCACATAACGCGAAATTATCTAAATCGTTTCACTTCCTAGCTGCCTAAAGACCGACTGTCCGCTTTCGCGTCTCAATCCGAACTGTACCATTTGGTGTCTCCAGCCGAACTGTACTCTTTGGTGTCTAGGCCAGATCTGATGCTTAACTGAAAATACTGATAATTTAAATTTACTATAACTTTTAAATACATAAAGTTACAGAGTTGATATTTACAACGTTTGTGATTTTATTGATGAGCTTCTATATGAAATGTCGATCGTTAAGATCTACCAAAGCGTTCAGATTTTAGCGTTCAGATCTGTGTTACAAAACTTTTTAATTTCACTTTCACAGTAAATCCTAAACTATTACAGATATGATCAATATTGAGGTTTTATTGGGATCACCATGAAATTTTATGGATCATGGCAGATTAAAATTACTGTGGCATTATTCACTGCATTACTACAGAATTAAATAGTTTCTTTAAATGTCTCCCTTTATGGCCGATCTTAGGTCCGCCAAATCTTACACTGCTGCGTCTCCTTTGCCAGAAAAGGCTTTAACTGTGTTTGCCTATGACGTACGTTCTCGTTTATCTCACTCGCACACTACAGCGCTTTGGCCTCAATAGCCAATAGACGAGTTTCCCCATCTCGTGGTGAATCTGCGCCCTTTGTGGCACCCGGTCCTGGACGACAGGGTTCGTTTCACAACTCCTGTAGGATGACTCTTTCGGTCATATATTTAAACAAGAGGGAAATGCTCGTTAACTCAAACCACCAAATCACAGAAAACGTCTGGGACTATTTTGAGCAGCAGGTTAAAATATGGTTCAAATGGCTCTGAGCACTATGGGACTTAACTTCTGAGGTCATCAGTCCCCTAGAACTTAGAAACTACTTAAACCTAACTAACCTAAGGACATCACACACATCCGTGCCCGAGGCAGGATTCGAACCTGCGATCGTAGTGGTCGTGCAGTTCCAGACTGTAGCGCCTAGAACCGCTCGGCCACTCCGGCCGCCAGCAGCAGATTAATCGTATCAGTCAACATAGTCTCAATTCGTAGCTTCAGGGAATCTCATAGTCAATCAATGGCTTCGTCTAGGTACGACGTACCTGGAGAACTTGTGGGATCTCTTACTCGCCGAACTGCGGCTGTTATTAAGGCTGAAGTGAATGTTGCGTGCAGTCATCATGAAGTCTCCTTGGCGTGGCTATCTTTTTGACTGAAGTGGTTATTTCGCAACAACTTCCGAATAGGCTTTCAACGCCTTTGGATGGTTCGAGAGAAGTTTTATTTATTTAGTCGTATGGCTAGGGGCCCCCGTCGGGCAGACCGTTCGCCGGGTGCCGGTCTTTGAATGTGACGCCACTTCGGCGACGTGGAGTCGATGAGGATGATAGGATGATGATGAGGAGGGCACAACACCCAGTCCCTAGGTGGAAAAAATTCCCCGACCCAGCCGGGAATCGAACCCTTGCCCAGAGGATTGACAATCCGTCACGCTGACCATTTTTTTTTTTTTTAAATCACATTTTGTTCTCTTTCGTTCGTTGTATCTGCTCGGTGCGGACGTCGTAAGACACCCGTTTTGGTTCGTTGTTGATCGGTGAACTCAGTTTTTTTATTACAGAGGGCAGCTAACCCTCTGACCGAACACGCTGAGCTACCGTGCCGGCGACCATTCAGCTACCGGGTGCGGACATTCGAGAGAATTACGCGACGGTAACAATAATGGTAATTGGCCGCAGTGGGTACACCGGTTCCCGTGAGAACACCGAAGTTAAGCTCTGTTGGGCGTGGTCGGCACTTGAATGAGTGACCATCCAGGCCGCCATGCGCTGTTGCTATTTTTCGGGGTGCACTCAGCCTCGTGATGCCAATTGAGGAGCTACTCGCCCTAATATTAGAGGCTTCGGTCAAGAATACCTTCTTACGGCCGGGAGAGCGATGTGCTGACCCCACGTCCCTCCTATCCGCATCCTCCACCGAGGATAACACGGCGGTCGGATGGTCCCGGTAGGCCACTCGTGGCCTGACGACGGAGTGCTTTTTTTCTTCGCTAAATTTCTGTGTAAAAAGAAACCATCTCGGAAAGTTTTCCCTTGTCGTTACTTGGGCCATAGAAGTCGACGGCCACGCTTCACCTGGACTTTGTCTGGCTTCTCACACGCAGAGGACGTTAGAGAAAGGCGGAAGGGGAGTGTCCGCTCCGAGATAAGACCCGCTGGGCCACCACCTCCGCCACACGCCACGTAATGGCGCCGATGGGTCCCCCCCCCCCCCCCCCCCCCCGGCGCGACGCGCTGATAACGGAGGAGTGGGGAGACGCGCCGGCGGTGCCGAATAGTCGTCGGCTGCGCTGTTCCTCCGCCTCATTAACGGCGCAATGAAGAGCGAGCGAGCGGATACAGGCGTCGCCGCGCCCCCCGTGGGCCCATTAGTGGGAGTGCCAGCGGGCGCTCGCCGTGGCCTTAACGGCCCACGGGCGACGGGCGGCGACAGAGTGCTGCTCTGCTGGAGGCGTGGGGCGGGGGGCGCGGTTAGGGCTACGGCTCCTCTGTGGCCGTCACGAAATCATGCGGGCCTTGTGTGACGTTAGGCGCTTGTATACACTGAGGCGGGGAAAAGTCATGGGAGAGCGATATGCACACGTACAGATGGCGGTAGTATCGCATACACAAGATATAAAAGGGCAGTTCACTGGTGGAAGCGTCTGCCTCCTCCTCAGGGCTCCCTCTCCTCCCCCTACCTCCTCCTGAGCGGCTTCCCCCTCCTACTCCCCCTTCCTCTCTTGTTCCCCCTTTCAGTGTCTTTGCATTCCGTCCTAACCTGTCTTCCCTCTTCATCTCCCACCCCACGTGTCTCCTGCCTCTTCGTGTACCCACTGACGCCCCTACTCTCTTCATCCCGCCGCTTCCCCTGCTGCCCCTTGCTCTCCCCTCCTTTTCCATCCTGACCTTTCCCTCGGCAGGTCCCACCTGGCAGTTTTATTCTTCCTCGTGTATGCTACAAGTGGGTTTTAAGTGTGTTGTTCTGGAGTGCTTTTAATAGTGTGGCCGACTTTTAACCTGTGGATGTCCATTCAGTGTCTTCTTGGTGTTTTAAGAATCGCTAACTGTGTTTTTTAACTTTCTGGTGACTTTTTTAACTGTCCCCCATGAACATCTCCATGTCAGTCTATTTTTACCTCCATTTTCTTGCATTACTCTGTTTTATGTTCCCCTTTTTATCACTTATGCATGTAACATTTAATTCTTATTTTAGTTGTCGTGTCACTCAGCTGAAGAGCGGCGGATTGTGTCGCTGACAGCCCTCCCCTGCAGGGGAATGCAATGACAATAAAGAAAAAAAGTGGAAGCGTCCGATCCCACCCGTCGACTTTGACCCGTGACGTAAGGCTGTTGTGGTGTGTGGCGTCACGACGGTGCGGAATTTAGTTTGTGAGAGTGGTGTGTTTGTAGGTGTCGTTTTGATGTGATAGGTGGTGCTCTCTGGTGGTGTGTTAGGTTATGTTTTTGGTTTAGTTCGCGTGTGTGGCACGTTTATAGGTGGCGTATTGTTGCGGTCGGTGGTTCTCTCTGGTGGTGTGTTTATGGGTAGCGTGTTACGTGGTGTATGGGGTTCATTTGCGCGATAGCATTGCATGTGTGTGGTATCGCAACTGTGCATTCAGCGGAATATTTTTCAGTGAGTTAACGATTTTAGTTTTTCTATTTCGAGGTTATTGTAGTTTTTTTCTTTTCGTCGTGTGTGAATTTTGGTAAATTGCTTTTTTTATATCTTTAGTAGGTATGGATATGACTGACAAGATCAACAGTTTTCGGTTGCCGAGGTTGATGGGGGAGAGTCCGTTGTCTCTAATAAAATTCCTTGAACTATTCGGAGTTTTGGATGAAGTCGTGAAGTGTTGAGGATGTCTTGAAGAAATGAGGCTTACTAAAGTTCCGGCGTCTCGGACTAGGGACGGCTGTATGTGGAGATGTAGTAAGGATAACAGGTCAAGGGAAGTGTTCGATTCCAATGTGTGGTTGCTGTGGGTGTTCCGGTATCGGGAGTTGCTGTTGAGTTATATAGGTCAAGGGAAGTGTTCGATTTCAATTTGTGGGATCGGGAGCTGCTGTTGAACTACATAGGTCAAGGGAAGTGTTATTTGTGGGATCGGGAGGTGATGTTGAGCTATATAGGGCAAGGGATGTGTTCGATTCCAATTTGTGGGAACGGGAGCTGCTGTTGAGCTATATAGGTCAAGGGAAGTGTCCGATTCCAGAGGATATTGTTTTTAGTGGAATTTGGGGAGTTTTGTGTTGTTGGTTTTTTTCGTTGTTTTGTGTGGTTTGGTATGGTGGTGCGTCTAAATTTGTTTATATTTACTTTGTCCCCACCCAAAAACTCCCAATTTCCCACGCTTGTGCCGTTAGTTTCATTAGGTTTTTTGTGGAATGAGTGTGTGTTGGTTTTTCAATGTATTTTCGTGTTTGTGGTCATGTTTGCGTAATGACGTCATAGGCGCCATATTGGAGTCGTAGTGTATGGTCGTTTCCACCATATTTGTGACGTTGTGGGTCAAAGCAGACGGGTGGAATTGGACGCTTCTGTATTTCCTATCATTTGAGTCGGGTGTTTCACCTGGAAAGTGATTACTGCCGCACGACGGGAATTAATAGACTTTCAATCCGGAATCTTTGTTGGAGCTAAACGAGTGCGACATCCCATTTCAGAAATCGTTAGGAATTTCGATATTCCGAGATTCATAGTGTCAAGAGTGTGTCGCGAATACCACATTTCAGGCATTATCTCACTCCACGGATAACGCAGTGGCCGGTGGCCTTTAGTTAACTACCGAGAGCAGCGGCGTTCGTGTAAAATTACAAGTGCTAACAGAAGAGCAACAATGCGTGAAATAACTGCAGAAATCAATGAGGTACGTACGACTAACGTGTCCAATAAGACAGTGGGACGAAAACTGGGGTTAATGGGATATAGTAGCAGATGACGCGAGTGCCTTTACCAACAGGATGACATTTCCTGCAGTGCCTTCCTGGGCGCTGTTGTGACCGTAGAAAATTTTAATTTTTATTCTTGCTTTTGTGACCATGATAAGAGTCCAGGCTGCATAGGCAAACAGCCAGCCGACATTAAGAAACAGTCCATCAGGACGTAGGGACAAGGTAAGCGACGGAGACTGCCAAGTATGGCTTGTTGATCAAATTACTTAGTGTTTGACTTCCTGCCAGAGGAAGCAGCATGAATCAAACTTGCGCAATGGAAGACGCAAACGCCAGGGCTATAATACAGCAAGAGAGAGTGTCAGTCACGTGCGGAAAAGACTCATATGGAACCAAATTAAGTTGTGTGCAGCTAGAAACGAAAGCGTCGTGTGGAACCGAAGGCATTCTTGCGCAAGCCAACCAATTAGAAACGAGAGTGTCGTGTGGAACCACACGCATTCTTGTGCAATCCGATCACTTAGAAATGAAAGGGTCGTGTGAAACAAATTAACTCGTGTGCACCCAAGTACATGAGAAACGAAATAAAAGGCCAGGCAGCGGAATAGCTAGAAGCAGAGATTTAGATGCAGATTCAGAGCCAGTGCCGGCAGTTTGGAGATTCCGCAGCGAGACGGCATCGGGGCCGAGTGGGCCCACAGTAGCCGATACAGCTGATAGACTTCAACTACGAGAATACGGTGATAGACTCTGGTGGACACTCAGGAACTGCAGGTCAAGTAGGATTTTTAGAGTTTCATTGGAATACTTTTCAACAGAGGCTGTCAGTCTTTGTCTCAATTACTTAGAGAGATTTCAGTGCTAACCAAGAACAAATGATTGCTATGTAGTTGTTTCCTATATGTATCAGCAATTAGCTTTGAAGTAGCAAGTCCGAATAAATAGACTGAATCTTACTAAGGGGTTTGTGGTCCAAGACCTCACATAAGTATATGTGAGAATAAACTTGATAGAAACTAACCAATCTTTTCTGCCTATTGCAATTCTATAACCTATTTTCAGGAAACTTATTTGCTTCAAACCAAGGACATCCTCTCCCTCTCATCTCCGATATAAAGGTTGACAGCAATTTATAACTAACCCATTGTCGTTAACGTCCCGCTTGCGCTACGCAGTTCGCACTTAACTTCATTCTGGTATAGTGAGGCTGTGCCGGGATGCGACAGCGCGTTACCATGTCGGTTGGAGCCTAGATGACTGGAAAACCATGACCTCGTGAGATGAGTACCTACTTCAGTTGGTGAAAGCTAATGGTAGGGTCCAAGTGTGGCGCAGACCCAACGAAGCCACAGACCCACGTTTTTAACAAGGCACTGTGCAAGCTAGTGGCAGCTTCATAACGGTGTGGGCTGTGTTTACATGGAATGCACTGGGTTCGCTCGTCCAACTCAACTGAGCATTGATCGGAAATGGTTATGTTCGGCTACTTTGAGAGCTTTTGCATCCATTCACGGACTTCACGTTCCCTAAAAATGATGGAATTTTAATGGGTGACAATGCACATATCACCGGTTCCTAATTGTACGTGATTGATTTGAAGAACATTCTGTACAATCCGGACGAATTATTTGGCTTCCCAAATCGCCCGACATAGGAAATAATCAAGAGGTTAGTTCGTGCTCAAAATATTCACCGACAACACTTTCTCCATCATGGATGGCTATAAGGGCAGCATGGCACAGTATTTCTGCAGGGGACTTCGAACGACTTGTACACTGCATTCTACGTCGAGTTCCTACACTACGCCGGGAAAGAGAACGTCCCACATGGTACTAGGACTCTTTTCACCTCAGTGTAAAGCGACTGCCTATGTCACTACTGGCTGGTTTAGCTACGTAAACAGCTGTTCTAGTAATTTTACAGAAATTATACTGCAAATGTAAGAGTGGAAGGACATGAGAGGGAAGACGTAGTTGAAAAGGAAGTAAGAAGAGGCTGTAACCATCACAGACCTTATTCATTCCGCACAATCAGCAAGCGCTAAAGGAAACCAAGGAGAAATTTGGAAAGGAAATCTCCAATTTTGTTCATGTCTACTGCGAGCAAGCAATAAAGGGATCAAAGAGAAAATTGGAAAGAAAATTCAAGACCAGGGAAAAGAAATAAAAATTTTGTGGTTTGCCAGTCACACTCGAATTCTGCCAGAGAAGTCTAAAGGCTTGAAAAAGCAGTTGAACGTAATGGACGGTGTCTTGAAAAGAAATTATTATATAAACGTCAATAAAAGTAAAACACAGATAACACAATGTTGTCGAATTAAATTAGGGGATGCTAGGGAATTATTTTACGAATTAGTGGTAATGGTAAGTTCCTATGGGACCAAACTGCTGAGGTCATCGGTCTCTAGGCTTACACACTACTTAATCTAACTTACGCTAAGGACAACACACACACTCATGCCCGAGGGAGGACTTGAACCTCCGACGGGGGAGGAGACGGGCTTTAAGAAGTGCGACATTAAAATTAGTAGATGAGTTTTGCCGTTTGGGCTGCAAAATAACTGGTGATGGTGAAAGTGGTGATAAATATAAAATGCCTACAGCCAGTATCAAGAAAACTGTGTCGGAAGACGAGAAATTTGTTAGCTTATAAAACAAAACTTTAGGAACTCTTTTCTGAAGAGGTTTGCCTGGAGTGTAGCCCAATGTGAAGTGATATGCGGAAGATAGGCAATTCAAACAAGAAGAATCAGAAACTTAAGCTGTGTCGGCTCTTATCGATAATGCACGTCGCTACACTCTTTGACTGTTACCTAGCAATGGCTTCACGCATGACACCCGAGAGGGCGAGCGCAGAGACTTCCTTGCCTTTCACAGCTCTACCAGCTCGCAGGGTGGCGTCTCTGTATGGCGGTCAAGAAGGAAAGTTCCAATTGGCAACAAGAGCGGACAAGCTGGGTGAGCGCTTTCAGAGCAGTGTGTGGCTGAGTGCACAACGTCGGCGTCGGGGCGTCGGACGGGAGGCAAAGTGAGCAGTGTGCATCGTGTGAAGGAATCGTCATTACGCTGCGCATGGCCACAGGAAGATACGTATACCAGTTGTCACTTGGAGCAGCCCCTGTACAACAGAAAAAAACTTGATGAACACGTTTCAGGACATTGTCTGTTGTTGTGCACCTGTACCATGGAACCGAATTTAGCGTTCAGTCCAGTGTGTTTTCTGGTATTTGCCGCACTTCAGTCCCCATTGATTTTTAGTCGTCTTTTTTTCGTTGGTGTTAGTTACAGGTTCCGAGAAACCTGAAAAGATCTGATTATTTATTGCTTTCTGTTAAGTTACTTCCTTCTGTTCATTAGCCACTCTTATCGCGAGTAGGGATTAGGTGTTTCTGCCTTAGATTAGTTCGAGTACCAGGGTGAATGGGGAGTATAGAGTTGAGTGCTGGAGCTGGTTGGATTTTGCTCACTGAGTGGGTCCGGATTTAAGATTTTTATCATGTGAATGCTGTAACTGATCCTAGTCGGTGTTGTACCTTTACTTAAGTAATCAGCATCCTTTTTACAGTTTTCAACCCAACTATATTACGCTTGTACTAGTTTTGCCAGGACTTGTTGCTGCTGGTTTATTATTGAAGAGTAAATGGATCAGATAAAAGCACTATTGTTTTTCTTATTCTTATTTGTGGTGTTTAGATTATTTATTATTATTGGGAAAGGTTATTTTAAACATGTTTTTGGGCGTGGGCAAGACAGTATGCAACTTGTAGAACTTTGAAGAGATGGCCACTTTGGTGCACTGGTTATTGTGTGTTTGTTAAATGTATTCTATTTATATGTTTTATAAGTACCAGTCACTGCGCTATTTGATCAAACACTGTAGAAAGGCGTGTCCAGTACTTTGAATTGGTGGCGGACTTGACTCCTGCATGCATTCTGTTGATTGTAAAAGGAGATTAATTGGGCATCTGCTGGCATTATAATTATATTGTAAGACTTCGAGCAATCTTCTGTTTTTTTTATCTAATGAGCGCAGTGCTGGTTTATTTTAATAAAATCACTGTTTTGCGAATGATGTTTGACGGTTTTCCCTACCACTCCCCAAGTACTTAGCTCACTGGACAAAGCTTTAGAAATGCGGAGCCACGGAAGAATTTTGAAGATTGGGTGGGTATGGGTAGTTCGAGGTATGAAAGAGGTACTGAATGGAGTTGAGGAAAAAAGTTATGAATGAAAATGGCTCTAAAATTAAGAGTGCAAAAGGGATTTCATCGTTAAATGCATAGAAGAGTGTGGGTAGGTGGAAACAGTGCACTGAAGGCCTGTATGAGGGCAGTCCATGCCGAAGAGATAGGGGATCCAGTCTTAGAGTCAGAATTTGGAAGAGCTTTGCCAGACGTAAAATCAAATAAGGCAGAAGGGGTACACAGCATCCCATCGCAATTTCTAAAATCATGGGGTTAAGTGGCAAGAAAACAACTGTTCGCGTCGGTGTATAGACTGTATGAGACTGGCGATATACCATTCGACTTTCGCAAAAACATTGTTCACACAATTCCCAAGATTGCATGGGCCGGCAAGTGCTAGAATAACCGCGCCATCAGTTAACAGCTCATGGATCCCAGTTGCTGACAAGAATAATGTACAGAAGAATAGAAAAGAAAATTGAGGATCTGTTAGATGACGATCAGTTTGGCTTTGGAGAAGGTAAAGGCAGTAGAGACGCAGTTCTAACGTTGCGGTTAATAGTGGAAGCAAGGCTGAAGCAAAATCTAGACATGTTTATAGTATTTGTCAAGCTGGAAAAAGCGTTAGACAATGTAAAATGGTGGGAATGTTCGATATCCTGAGAACAGTAGGGGAAAATACGGGTAATACAAAATATGTACCAGAACCAAGAGCGGACAATGAAACTCTTAACACCAAGAACGAAGCGCATGGAGAAAAAGGGTGTAACACTGAGATGTAATCTTTTGCTTCTGCTGTTAAATCTATATGTCAAAGAAGCAATGACGGAAATGAAAGGAAGGTTCAAGATATGGACTGGATTTCAGATGAAAGGATATCAATATTAAGATTCGCTGATGACATTTCTATCCTTAGTGGAAGTGAAGAATAATTACAGAACCTGTTAAATGCAATGCACAATCTAGCGAGTAGATAACATGGACTGAGAGTAAATCGAAGAAAGAGAGAATGAGAAGTAGCAGAAATGACAACAGCGAGAAACTTAACATCACGATTGGTGATCACGAAGTAGTTGAAGCTAAGGTAATCTGCTACCTAGGCAGAAAAATAACACATGACGAGGGCGGCAGGGAAGACATGAAAAGCTAACTAGCACTGGCAAAAAGAGCATTCCTGGCTAAGAGCATTCCTAGATAGGAGAATTCTGCTAGTATCAAACGCGGGTTTTAATCTGAATAAGAAATTTCTGAAAATGTACGTTTGGAGCACAGGATTGTATGACAGAGATTGTCATACAATCTGTGGAAAAATCGGAATAGAAGAGAATAGAAGCATTTAAGATTGTTGAAAATTAGGTGGACTTGTAATGTAAGGGATGAGGAGATTCTCCGTAGAATCGCCGAGGAAAGGAATATATGGAAAACAATGACAAGGAGAAGCGATAGGGTAATAGGACATTTGTTGAGACATCAGGGAATAACTTCCAAGTTATTAGAGGTAGCTCTAGAAGGTAAAAACTCTTGAGGAAGGCAGAGATTTAGATACGTCAGGAAATAACTAAGGACATAACTTGCAAGTGCGACTCTAGGATGAGGAGTTTGGCTTAGCAGAGGTATTCGTGGCGGGCCGCATCAAATCAGGCAAAAAAAGACGAGTGAACAAATTTCTGTCGCCAGTCTTCAGTCCTCTAGGAGAGGAAATACCGTCATCACGCTTTACACCAAAGTATTGAGCAAATAGGCAGATCTCGTCACGAACTATTATGGAATGAGATGAAGTGGTGAAGCTGATACATCGGAATGCGGGGTTTGTCTATAAGGTAAAGATACCTAGTCTGGTAAAGAGAATTCACTGATCCGATCAGCGTATATTGTTAAAATTCTTAAAAATAGTCTCCTTTAGCGTCGATGTAGCCTGCCAGTGCGATTCCCACACTGCAAAGCTCCCTCCTGAGAGTTAGCTGCCGTAGCCACTTTTCCGAGATCTGTGACAATCCGTTGGAACATGGTCGAAACGGTACCATTCAGGCTGATCTTGAGCTTTGGGAGAAGGAAGAATTTTGTGGGCCCTTATGGGGGCTCTACGAGACTGCAGCAAAGTTGAAATCGCTTTCCGCGCCAGCTAGGTGAGCACAACGAAGGCGGTGTGGGCTGCAGCGATACCTTAGTGGAGCTTCCAAGGATTTGGAAATCTCCGGTCGTTTCTATCTGACAGCTCTGTGCAGGCTCTCAAGCACTTTCTTGCAGAAAATGGCGTAGACTGTTCGTCCCGAGGATACAAATTCTCTGTTTTTGTTTCACTTTGGCCATACTTTCATCCGAACTACTCATTGAAGGGCGTCCAGATCGCTCCATGTCTTCAGTGGTCTCCCGCCCGTTCTTGAACTCACACAGCCACCAGAAAACAGGGGCCCCTGTAGGGCATCGTGTCTGTAAACCTCCACTAACACTGCGAAATCCATAAATTAACTCGCTGACCTCTTGAAGATACGGGATAAAGACCAGAAAAAAGAATAAGAAGATTAATTTACATTAATAGTTCGTATTTACGTATTTACTAGTCTCTCCGGATACATACAGCAATTTACATTAGATTGTTAACAATGACAGGAGCAATAATTATAGTTTATAATATATACTACAAGCCATTAAAATTGCTACACCAAGAAGAAACGCAGATGATACACGGGTATTCATTGGACAAATATATTTTATTAGAAGTGACATCTGATTACATTTTCACGCAATTTGGGTGCGTAGATCCTCAGAAATCAGTAACCAGAACAACCACCTCTGGCCGTAATAACGCCCTTGATACGCCTGGGCCTTGAGTCAAACAGAGCTTGGATGGCGTGTCAGGTACAGCTGCCCATGCATCTTCAACACGATACCACAGTTCAACAAGAGTAGTGACTAGCGTATTGTGACGAGCCAGTTGCTCGGCCACCATTGACCAGACATTTTCAATTGGTGAGAGATCTGGAGAATGTGCTGGCCAGGGCTGTATCCAGAAAGGCCCCTACAGGACCTGCAACATGCGGTCGTGCATTATCCTACTGAAATATAGGTTATCGTAGGGATCGAATAATGGGTAGAGCACTGGTCGTAACACATCTGAAATGTAACATCCACTGTTCAAAGTGCCGTTAATGCGAACAAGAGGTGACCGAGACGTGTAACCAATGGCACCTCATACCATCACGCCGGGTGATACGCCAGTATGGCGAAGATGATTACACGCTTTCCATGTGCGTTCACCGCGACGTCGCCAAACACGGATATGACCATCATGATGCTGTAAACAGAACCTGGATTCATCCGAAAAAATGACGTTTTGCCATTCGTGCACCCAGGTTCGTCGTTAAGTACACCATCGCAGGCGCTCCTGTCTGTGATGCAGCAACAAGGGTAACCGCAGCCATGGTCTCCGAGCTGATAGTCCATGCTGCTGCAAACGTCGTCGAACTATTCGTGCAGATAGTTGTTGTCTTGCAAACGTCCCCATCTGTTGACACAGGAATCGAGACGTGGTTTGCATGATCCGTTACAACCATGCGGATAAGATGCCTGCCTTCTCAATTGCTAGTGATACGAGGCCGTTGAGATCCTGCTAACAGTTATTGGATTTCGACCTACGAGAGCACCACTGTCGCGATACGATAAACCGTAATCGCGATAGGCTACAATCCGACATTTATCAAAGTCGGAAACGTGATGGTGCGCATTTCTCCTCCATACACGAGGCATCACAACAACGTTTCACCAGGCAACGTCGGTCAACTGCTGTTTGTGTATGAGAAATCGGTTGGAAACTTTCCTCATGTCAGCACGTTGTAGGTGTCGCCACCGCCGCCAACCTTGTGTGAATGCTCTGAAAAGCTAATCATATGCATATGACAGCATCCTCTTCCTGTCGGCTAAATTTCACGTCTGTAGCACGTCATCTTCGTGGTTTAGCAATTTTAATGGCCAGTAGTGTATGATCTTAGCATTACAACGTCTCGAAAATTCGGGTTGAATGGTTTTCGCAGTGAACCTACAGCATGAAAAATAAAACAATTGTTCGTTTATTAGCAGCGGCCATATCAGTTTATTTTTTAATGTTTCTTTGTTTTACACCCCTCGAAGTTCCTCAACCATTTTGGTTGCTAATGCCACTAGCTTCTGGTACAATAGGCCCAGTCATGGGACCGACCAATTATTCAATGTTCTGGTCAACGTCAGTGGTTTCACTAAGTGAGGTTACCTGGTTGGTCTCAAGGACTAAGTTGCTCAGCCTGCTAGTACTCCCAACGTACCACTCAAAAGTGTGCAGAGTTCGTTCTAGGATAACTAAATGGGGTAGACTTTCTATTCACAACTGCGTGGCAGTAAATGCCATTGGTGCAAGCGAAGCGTTGTTCCTAGAATGGATTATTAATAACGCTCAACATTATACCTTTATGTAAAGTTGTAGTCTCTCAGAAGGTTTCATCGCAGAGTACACACAGCCCGAAAGTGAAATATTTGTTTTAAAAGGAAACAGAAGGCTGTGAATACACACAGCCCGAAAGTGAAATATTTGTTTTATAAGGAAACAGAAGGCTGTGTTTAAGTCAGTCTCCATCATATCTTTTATCCTAGGGATGTTGGTGCAGCTAAGTATGAAGAACACGAGGTGCGAGATGCGGGATGATGGACTGAAACTTTGATCCAGACTTGGATAACATTGTCAATAACAGTATTGGTCGCCCGCCAGGTTAGCCGTGCGGTATGCACGGATTTCCGGATTGGGAAGGAGCGCCTGGTCCCCGGCACGAATCTGCCCGGCGGACTTGTGTCGAGGTCCGGTGAGCCAGCAATCTTTGGATGGTTTTTAGGCGGTTTTCCATCTGCCTTGGCGAATGCGGGCTGGTTCCCCTTATTCCGCTTCATCTACACTATGTCGGCGTTTGCTGCGCAACAAGTTCTCCAAGTACGCGTACACCACCATTATTCTACTACGCAAACATAGGGGTTACACTCGTCTGGTTTGAGATGTTCCCTGGGGGGTGGGGTCCACCGGTTCACCGGGGGCCGAACCGCACAATAACCCTGAAAGAGTGGTTGGGTGTGGGGCGACGGAGGGTGGGACAACGGTAGTCGTCATGGGGCTGTGGACCATTGTGGCTGCGGTAGGGACGGAGACTCTCCGTCGTTTCTAGGCCCCCGGTTAACAAACAGTTCAATACAACAGTATTGGTCGCGTAAGACAGAGCTTTGTTTCGAGTTTTGGTTCACCATAGTTTATTTTAAGTGCTAACAAGGAAAACACTAATGACATACCATCAAGAAGAGAGCAAATAATAGTTGTTATGAAATAATTGTACCACCCTGAGCTGTCTTACGAGCATCTTAGGGCGATACTTTCCAAATATACGATAGCTGTGGTGCACCATCTCCCGGAAGGTGTGAAATCATTTCTTAAAATTACCTGTATATTACTGTACCGTTGTGTTTTACTGATGACTGAAGGATATAGCGGACGAAGCTCCTACAAAACGAGGATAGCCAATTTACTGTAGCAAATCATGAGAAATAATCTAAATTGTTCTGTTACGAAGGGATAAATAGAAGATTTGAAAATATTATTAAGGTAAAAGAGAGATTTTGGTGGAAATAAGGTGAATGTTAGGACCATAAATGTGTTACAAACGGCTAATTCATTTCTGTGCAACAGAATTCCTTCATTGGTACTGCATACGTTAATAAATATCAAGATTTATTTACTTTTTTGCTATTTTTCTATCTGCTCCTCACTGTTTTGTATTGAGTTTTGTGCCAATAATGTTTTTTTCTCCCCATCTCGGTAGTCTTGCAAGCTTCGTATGCTTTTCCTAGGGAATCCCATCTGCGCTGTTCTTTCTTCTTCCAGTTCCGATGGTGGTTCCACTTCCTCCCTCCTCCGTTAGTCCTTGAAGTATGTGATAGCAATAGGAAGCGTGTGTAGTATTGCTTCTACTACGCGATGAAGCGATGCTTGCGCTGTGTGCAGGCAATTGACAGGGTTACATCTGCGAGTAGGGAGCTTATTGCGGGATTAGGGTAATCGCGAGCGGTGGTCAAATAATTAGAGGGCTTCCTCTGTGCATACGCCATGACAGGAGCTGTCTGATAGGATGGCATCACGCACTAACTACAGGTCGTGTGCTGTGATGTAGTTCACCATAATCTTGTGTATAATCACCCTGATAAACTTCTAAGGGATCTGCAGACAAACTTAATAGTAATGAGAGAAGAATGAACAGCTTGTCAAGGTGATCTTGAAGAGCGACGCCAACGGAATAGTAAACCAAATCTGTATATATCTCGATAATAATATTAGGGTCTATGATTGAACTTGTGCAATCCAACTCACAGTGGCTTAATTAATTTTGTTACATGTCGTGTAGAGTATTCACAAGAATTTTTATAATGTGTAATGGATTTTGTTAACAGGTGCTACACACATGACTGATAGCATAGTGTTATGAGGCTATATTTTGGTCATTTACAGGAGTGTAATAATATTTATATTTGTTAACTCATTAGAGTATAGAAAAAGATATCAAGGGTTCTTCCCACAGAGACAGAATATGAATGAAAAATTAATCCTCTAAGTAGACTGTTAAGGAGACCTTTGCATGTGGCTCCATAGCCAGCTACACTTACATTCCCGATAATGCATCCCAGATCTCTCCATTACTTGTACAGGGTGCTTCTAAAGTCACTATACATTTCAGTGATGTAGTAAGTCACTATACATTTCAGTGATATAGTATGGCACTGTACATTTCAGTGATATAGTAACGGAATATTTGTTTCTCGCAGGTACTACGACAGAATGCTAACCAAAGGAGAACGAATCGCTGTTGTTTCTGCTCGTCTTCGTGGAATGACGTGTGAATAGATGCGGACAGACAGCCCGTCGATTCCGGGAAACAGGCCCCACCACACTTACTATCAAGACCCTACTCAATAAAGTCCAGCGTACTGGTAGTGTTGCAGATGAAGAACGTCCAGGGAGGCCGGCCATAACGCCAGACACCGTGCATAGTGTGCACGATGCTATCACACGTAGCCCTTCTGCATCTACCAGGAGACTTAGTAGGGAGCTTGGTATTCCTCAAACCATTGTACTCGTACGGAGAGTTCTTCGTTTCAAGCTGGACAAACGTGAGTACCATATCCAGGTCGTACATAAGCTTGAAGCGGAGGATTACGCAGCCAGACAAGCTGTGTGTTATAACCTGCTACAAGCTGTGGAAAATGATAATTTGATGCAAAATGTGTTGTTCAGTGATTACGCTAAATTTCATACCTGTGGATATGTGAACAGACACAGCGGCAGGATCTGGGCAGACGAACAACCAAGTGTGCTGCAGGAGTGGCGACGGGACACAGCAACAGTGAACGTGTGGTTAGGGATAACGAGGTCAACAGTGTACGGGCCCTTCTTCTTCGCAGAACAAACCGTTACTGGGACCACATACGTAGGTATGTTGGAACAGTTTTTGGAGCCCCAGTTGATATCTGATGGGATTATGGATACTGTTATTTTTCAACAGGATGGTGCACCACCCCATTTTGCCCTCGTTGTTCGGCATTATCTGAATCAAGCATTTCCCGGTAGATGGATTGGTCGTGCCTCTCCACGGATGTAGGCACCCCGCTCTCCTGACTTGACACCCTTAGACTTTTTTGCATTGGGGTTTATCAAGTCACTTACCACAGCGGATTCGAGCTGCAGCTGCTGAGATTACACCAGATATGCTTGTCCAGGTTTTTCTGTCGAAAGTTGAGCGCTGGGTGGTGTACCTAGACATGCAAGGTGGTCACATTGAAATGTACTGATATTATGTCCTTTTGTAAGATAAGTTGCAGTGCCATTACGCATTGGTTAATAAAATTTGTTTAAGTACAAAATGTATAGTGACTTTAGAATCACCCTGTATTATAATTCTGAATATCACCTTTACTCTCAAAATAGCTTTTTTACGAGAAAATTAATGAGAGAAGAAATGTGTTGTGGTGACCCATTAAAAATTGTAAGCTTTTAAGAAAATGTAGATTTGTAGGCAGCAAAGAAAGTAATACTGACGCAATAACATTATTTAGAACAGTGACTTCCTCTAGCCGTTTTGAAGAGTTCCCCAGAAGTGTCGTCCGGTAGATCTAAATGAATGAAAAAACCTAAAAAATATAATCTTTCCCGAATACTAGCAGCTATCGGTATAACAAAAGCAAATACAGAGAAAGATTTTTCTCTGTTCCAATAATTGATATTTTTCCACTATATTTTCACAGTCACGTACACCAGAAAATTTTTCGCTCGCTAGCCTTCATGTACGAGTACAAAATCAATTATTGACCAAGTTATGTTCTCGGAAATACTGAATGAAATTTGCCAATCAAAAATTCAGAGAAAATTCATTTTTACTGAACTTGTTAATACGCTGCTGGACATTAAATTTGCGACACCATGAATACGGCGTGAGAGAAACGTCAAACTGTCATGAAGTGTGTTTAATGTTGTAATATGCAGATGATCAGCAACCACACAAGGTAGACAGGAGTAAATTCGTCGATATTCTGTATGTAGGGAAAGATTACATAACGGTGTTTTCATTCATAAATCGCACTGGACGGTTGCTTGTTTTCAAAAACAACGTGTTATGCCTTGTGTAAATAGGAAAAACACAAACCAATTTGCGTTGGAATTTGGCAGTGGTTCGGTCGTGGCCTTTCGAAACTGTAGATTATCGTTCCGCAGTATTGCCCACACATTGGTCTGGTCGTATCATGAAAACATGGGTTCAGGCATGGTCGTAGTTAAAGGGGGGTGGGGGGGAGCAGGGGATCCGGAGCCCCTCTTCCCTATCATCTGTATGAAATTACACGTGACCTAGTTGCCGTTAGTGAAACTGGAGATAGTTTGGTTATCAATCTTGCGACGAAAAGGGTATACGCACTGTCCATAGAAAGGACAATGATAGAATTACACCATCTATACCTCCATAATACTATCGGTTATCACCCGTCCCCATTTGAGCCAAGACCAGTTGTTGGACTTGTTTGAGCTCAGTTGTTGTTTTGTTAATCAGTTCAGTTCTTACTTGGAGCTGAATTTAATGTAAGTGCTGCCGTTTACTGTTTTTGTGCTGTTGTGATAGTTTCTAATCATGGATACGTCTGTAACAAGAAAGAAGAGGAAAATCGATTTTAATTCATCTGCTAGCTTGGTGCTAACTTAAAAATATTTACGCATTACTATAATAGCCTAATTACCAACATTAAACTGCAGTTACAATTGTTTTATGTAAGGTCCGCCAGCTACGCAAAACACTGTTTTTTCCAAGTTCCCAAACATGTTTCAGCACCTCTGTGCCATCATCAGTGGGTTTCTGTTTTATTTAATCTGTAATATGAACATGTTTACTAAATGATTATACAATTACGGAAACATTTAGTTCAAACAACAATTTGTTTCTTTTAGTTAATGCCCTTACCTTCGGTTTGCATGGTTTTTCAGGTCCACTTGTGTATTATTTATTACAGGTAGCTGTCATCTGCAACCAAACGATGTTGATAAGAAACTTTGTTGGGAGTTAACCTATAATTTTATACTTTAAATGTAATTTAGTTTGTCGCGATATTTCGCGCCTATATTCGTTTTTAGTTACGTTTTTGCGTGGAAGGTCCTTTTTCGTCAGTAATCTGATGAGGTGTAAAGCACACGTAAATATAACACATATTTTCACAAATTTTCACAAATTTTGCACTTCACCGAAACGCACTGTAGTCGTGGTTCTTGTGTGTCCCAGTCTAGTCAGTGTTCATTTGTTCATCAGTGAGTTTGGCGCCAAATTTGAATTTTGTTTACATTTTATCTTTGTGTTAGTATGTTTGTGTTTGTGTGTCTGTGTGTGTGTCTGTTTTCTGTACGCTTCTTAGCTGTTTGTGTTGTCTTTTACGTGGCGTTCCTTTAGTGTGTCTTTGTAGAGCATAGTGTATCCATTAATCAAGAGTGTGTGTGTGTGTGTGTGTGTGTGTGTGAGTGTGCGTGCGCGCGCGCGCGCGCACGTGTGTGTGTGTGTGTGTGTGTGTGTATATGTGTGTGTGTGTGTGTGTGTGTGTGTGTGTGAGAGAGAGAGAGAGAGAGAGAGAGAGAGAGAGAGAGAGAGAGGACTTTTTAGCTGTTTGTGTTGTCTTTTTTGTAAAATTCCTTTAATGTGTTAAATATTGTGCCCTTCCTGTGTGTAGTGTATTCATTTATGACCTGTTTTCCTTCTGCTATTGGCTTCTGTATGTGGAAGTTTTCCTCAATGGTCAGTTTGCTGTGTAGGCTGTGGCTGGGTTTTAGTATCCTTAAGTCTGTTTTTATTGTAGTTGTGAGGTGACTGTAGGCTATTAGGTGGTCAGCAGATGTGCGATGGGAGCTGTTGCTTTTGAAAGCTTTGAGATGTTCTGAATATCTGGTTTTGAAGTTTCTGCATGTCTGTCCTATGTACACTGACTGGCAAGTGTTGCATGTGAGTTCATATACTCCAGATCTGTTAAATTTATCTGTGGGTGATTCTTGTGTTCTGATCTTTATCTGTGTTGTGTTCTCTGTCATGTATTCTATTTGGAGTCCCTGTTCCTTTAATATGTGGCCTATTCTGTGAACCAATCTTGTTATTGTAGGTGAGTACGTGCCATTTCGTTTTGTGTATGTGTTGTTGCTCTGTTGTGTCATGTGTGTGGTCATTGTTTGTATTTTGTGTTGTTCTGTGTTGGTTGAGGACTTGTGTGTGAGGGTGTGGTCTGTTCATTTCTGTAATGTTTACGTATTTTGTGATTTAATTTGTCTACCATATGTGTATCATAACCATTTTCTACTGCTATTTGTTTTATGGTGTTTAGTTCTTGTGTGTAAATCTGTTCGCTCATGGGTGTTCAGTTTCATGCTCCATAGATTAAAGAGAACTTTGCTTGCTTATGGGTCAATGGGTTGTTCGATAGGTTGTGAATGGCTGTGCTTGTGGTTATCAGTTTCCTAAAGACCATAATAACACAAAATTATTTTCTGTGTAACAAAGAATTTTATTCTCAACATGTTAACATTACAGATTAAATAAAACAAACCCACTGATGATGGAACAGAGGTGCTGAACCATGTTTGGGAACTTGGAATAAACGTGTTTTGCTAACTGGCGGACCTTACATCCCACAATTTTAACTGCAAACATGGTAAACACGAGGACATGCAAATCCAAATGATGAAAGAAGACAATTTTATTATGTGATATGAAAAAGATGCTTTCGTAATCCATTTAAACCATGTTTTACTGTATTTACGTCGATAGCTGATGAAATGGGATCTCCGAAAATGGTGCTTGTTTGCTCATTTGCACCGATTCTTAAGAATTGTCTTTTCAACGTCAAATCATATGCACAACATGTTTAATGCTCCACATAAAAAAACTTATCTATGTTTTCTTTGTTAGGATAGAGACTTGTGCACTGAGAAAAGAGGTAAGCAAGGCATACTGTTACGACTTACGGATGTCAACAAAGCAAATGCCGAAATCGAGCTATACTTTCGGGCAGAACTAACAATGGGTTCATGTTTTCTTCTTAGACTGTCAGTGCGTCACTGTACTTCTAGTTCACAAATCTTCTCGCTTGGAAATCTTACCTATGAAGTGCCATTCAATGTGTGTCAATAATAGCAAAAAACGATAAATTCATTTTTGAAACCATATACCAGGAATTTAGAATTCAATAAATGTCACCAGCAGACAGTTCTGATGGTATTAATGGGCATTTAAACTAATACCTCCCATATTTATTGTGCAATGAGTGGGTTGTGAATAAAGAAGTGTCTCGATAGCCTAAACCCTGTAAAATGGATATCTTGGTTCAACTAGCATGTAAATAATTTTCTAGTAATGATGGCCTAACTTCTCGTACATATAAATACTTCTTAATCAGGTGTTTCACATATATTTTAATTTGAGTTTAATTAATAGCATGTAGTTTTACACCTGTTTTCCACACAAAACTATTGAATCTTTTTAGCAGTAGCCTGTTTGCTTCATTTCCCAGAATAGTTCCTGGCAGGGCCTCTCTGTGTCCGTTTTTCAGCAATAACGTGCTTGGTTTTACTTCTGAATTTTATTTTGAAGTTTTCTTAAAGTACTTAAGCCTACACCAAACTTTGTGATAAATCAAAAATAATATTAGGATGCCACGCAACTATTGCTTTTATTTATTCATTCATCAATCATACAAGAGCTAATATCCGGTACGTTGTACTCGTCAGACACAATCATGAACGTAACTGTGCACAGTAAGAAACATCATGCATATACGAAAAGACTACAGGAACAACGATCAAGGTCCATCAAAATTTAAAATTTAGTTCATAGTGCCAGCCGACAGAAGAATGGAAATAAAATAATGTAGTAGGGTTTGTTTCTTGTAGAATCGCTCATGGTGCTCGAATGACAGTACTAAAATTTGGATGGTACTTGAGAAAACGCTCAAGATCCACTCGGTAATGAGGAATAATGAGCGAGATCCATTTTTTACTTACAGATTTTCTTTTCCCTTTTTATGTTTCATTTTATAGAGCTGTAGCTTGATGATGTTACTTGCTTTCCAACAATAGTTGCCAGTGACACACACACTGTACATGAAGTTCGAATTGTTAGTAATAAAGTAAAGATCGATATAAAACTGCGCCACACTGTGCATCCAAAGTAGGCTGGAAAAGAAGTTTCTCTCGCTAAATGAACAGAAACCCGCATGTGTTACTGTAACCGACGTTGTGCATAAAGTTATTTATTAAGTGAAACGAAAGCGTCGGAAATGTCGGTGTGTATCTGATTCCCAAGAAAATAATTTGACATGAGTCACGTTATAGGTGACGGCTGTAAGTGCTACGACTGAGACGTGTTCAGAACGTACCATTTACAGAAATAAATAGATTAGTGAAGCAATCCAATCAAATGGCTCCTTATGATACGCGAAACTAACATGACTGAACAGAGCAAATACTGTGACGCCAAGAAGCCCGAAGTTCAGATGTATGTCATGATTATTTCTGTGTCAGTGGGGTGGGTATTAGGGGTGGGTATTAATAAAAAGGCACAAATATGGGATGTTTACATATGTCAGCCAGCATTCCTTGCATTGCATGGCATCCCCAACAGACGTCTTATTACCCTTCAAAAGGCAGTGAATGCTACAGGGAAAGCTCATATGGAGGCCAGAGGAAAATATAGAACTAGACCGACAAACTTGAAAGGTCAACCGTATCTAAAGTACGTCAAAATTCACAGTCACTGACAGGCTGCTTATCACATTATAGCGTTTATAGCAGGAAACGTTCTTAATTACCAGAAAAACGTAATATTCGAAAGTAACTCCTCTTCTATTCGGAGAAACATTCTCTAAATCCTATGTTGTATCGACAGATTTTTGAGATTAATTGCAACATGAGTTTTGGGTTCCTCGAATCTGACATGTTTAGTGTGTGGCACATTTAGAGCCGAATGTTCTAAACTTGATTTACAGATAAGCAACGTGAAAGATACTAATTCTGAATAAGCAGAAACAACAAGTGACAAAATGAACTACATAAGAGAAAAGCAGACATGATTTACGAGATTGAGCGTTCTGGACGTCTGAAGTCAGAAAATCTGTGGTTAAGAAAGAAATTTATATGGACTAACACAAGAAGATTATTGTTCCTAATATTTCAGCCAATGAGCCATAGTAACACAGGCAGTTACCATTTTATTCTCTCAGTATTGATCTAAATTTTCTGGGATATCATATAAAGACTCGAAACAATAACAATACCTGAAGGTAATATTTTGGGGCAACTAAGACGGCTTTAAGTTTCTGATATCATGACATCTTTGCTTACTTTGTATCTGCATGGTAGGAGCGGATTGTCCTTGATGTTCTCTGCCTTGCGTCCGTTCTTTACTCTGTGCCGGTTGGGCAGATAAGAAGGAAAGAAAATGTGTATGTGGTTAGATTCGGTACAAGTAAGTTGTACCTGAAATTATTTCGATAATCGATCGAAAACAGCTGCATGAAAATGAAAGGTTGTCCAGATGCAAGGGAATAATCATTGGGTTTCTACAGATATGAAATGATCGTATGACATTGTTGGCCGGGAGGCCCCATGCAGGGGAGTTCGGTCGCCATATTCCAAGTCCTTTTTAACTGACACCACTTCGGTGAGTTGCGAGTCAATGATGATGAAATGATGATGAAGGACACACAACACCCAGTCATCTCGAGGCAGAAAAAATCCCTGACCCTGCTGGGAATCGAACCCGAGACACCGTGCGCGGGAAGTGAAAATGCTACCGCAAGACCAATAGCAGAAATAAAAAGCCACCGTGACCTAAATTTTTTAACAATTTCTGCGAAATACTTTGATTGTTGTTGAGAAAGAATATTCGAGAAAGAATATTCGAGAAAGAATATCAAACTTAAGATTCGGAACTTTTCTTGGAACATGGTCTGGCAGCTAAGAGCCTGCACTTCGGCTCCCTCTCCGGGAAAAACTTTCTTTCTATTCAAATTACAATACGTCGGTTGTCGGCCATTATCCGACAAGATTACTTTACCTTGTAGCGCGTGCGGTCTTCCTGCCAGCCGTAGTTACGTAACATTTGTGCATTTAAATGTGAAATTAATATTAAATTAGACCCTGGGTTCAGTTCGCAGGAGAAACAATTGCAAAGTTTTTACACGACTCATGTCCTGCACTCTGGCTGTAGTTGTAATATACACATATCTGAAAGCATAATTTGTCTGTTTTCTAATTCAGTTTATTCGGTTTGAGGAATAACTTTTCAGACATCGTACCCGTATTTAACTCAGTATTGCAAAAGAAAATAAAGCAATATAACGTCCATTCCCAACTAATCTACTTAATACTTTTTACAGTATATTTTAATATTAGAACAGTTAAACAGTAACAGTTTTTCATAATGTACGGTATCAGAGCTGTTACTTATCGACCTCTTTACAATACACCGGGCTTACCTGATTTGTGTTCATACAGCAGATGTTCGCCTTTTGCCCTGACCATCACTTTTTCCGGATCTCTCACCCACTGCCTAGATATCTGATTGTGGGTTACCGGGATGTTGACACGTTGCTACTTGCCAAGCACTAGGACGGAAGAACTACAAGATAATGTTGAAGTATATCTATCATGGCTAACCGGGTTAGAGTCTCAGTTCTGCTGGATGAGGCAGCTTCTTCCACTAAATGTCGCATACGAAACAAATCATGTTTTCAAACTACTATACTGTACGTTTCCAACAAGTAAAATTTTACTGTTTGTCCCTCATTCCTGTTTCTGCAGTTTTAGCCGCCAGGGGTGTATATTTCACAAAATATAATTTACTGTTTTCATCCGTCTATACTTCTCTGCCTGTTTTATACACCATACTTGTACTGTCCACAAACGAACGTAACTTGCGTCTTGATTCAAATAACTGGTAGCTTCATTAGCACGAACTTTTAGTAAGTTTTTACAATGTTTCATTAAAGTTAGTGTAGTACCGCGTCATGGCAGAAAATACGAAAAGTAGTTAGATGAACCCTGCAAGATGGCGAAACATCGACATTTTTAGTATTACTGACATTTTTTAGTTTTCCATAGTAGGGTACAATTGTAAAACAGAAACAATTTTAATGAAATTGACATTGGGTGAGTTGTTGCTTTTTCCCTACGTTCAATTCTCAAATAACTGATTTTCTGTTTTTTGACATAGTTACCTGGCTATTCAACTTCGTCCACGTTCTCACAAGTTTGAAAATTTCCGGTATATACATAACCAAAACCTTGCCACGTCCATTATCTCATTCTCATACGCACACCTCTATTTTTGATGGCATACTTGACAGGGATGAATAGTGATTCTTTCAACGTCTGAATATGAACATCAAGTAGTGTAATTTTTGCTCTCGCTGCCGAATGTGACCGTGCGTTATCACGAAACGAGAAAGAACTACCAAAAAATTTTAAACTAAACGTGACTGAAATTTAACTGCGGCCAAAGAATCGTGACAAACATTTGCAGTCATTTCGGAACACTGTAAGACAGCTATGGACCTGTGTGTGAAAGAATGCATTAACAAAGCCACAACCGACAATTAAAGGTCGTATAAACGTAGTGACGACACAGCAGCAACAGACTAACAATCCTTGTGAGCACATATAATTCAAGGAAATCCTGTGTGTCTATCAGTACGTTATACGTGAAAGACTGAGACCTGACGAATGGAAGGTGAAGTAACGAAGTAACACTTTGATATGAATGGTAAGAATGCTGAAAGCATGAAAGGTAGCGGAAATCCAGGCCCCCTTTTCAACGTCTGTGAGCGGCTCTGCTTAATCTACAGAATGCATCCCATGGGTGCAGTTCACCGCATCAGCAAAGACCGTAAGTCACACTGATGACTATCGCCATCATTAATGATCGCTTCCAATGCTGAAGAGCCCCCAGCAGCGAGTCGTTATCCCACCTCTTCCTACAATTGTAAATGCAACCATTTCGCGGCTTGTTCGGCGTCGTTTTGTCCTATTAAACAGTTGAAACACATTGGTTGTGCGGCCACTGCTCGTGAATGTGCACATCCCGCGGTCTTAAACTAGCCTATTAGAGCACGTTTGCCCAATAGTGCCCTCAGCGACGGAACAGGTTATAGCACACCATCGCTTGTGTGCTAGAGGCAGTAAATATGGATCGTCCGGACACGGTGATGCTTTCATACAAGTACGAATATGGTGAATGCAGAGGCGAGTTCTCTTGTTCGAGCAACATTGGCACTTGGGCATAGAGGCTGACGGTATAGCCACTGGTGGCCATAACTTTGAAAATCTTAAGAACAAGAATAATAGAATGTAGCAGAATTAAATCAGTTGACGCTGAGAGAATTAGATTAGAAAATGAGACACTAAAAGTAGTAGATGAGTTTTGCTATTTGGGCAGCAAATTAACTGATGATGGCCGAAGTAGAGAGCATATAAAATTTAGACTGGCAATGGCAAGAAACTCGTCTCTGAAGAAGAGAAATTTGTTAACATTGAATATAAATTTATGTTTTAGGAAGTCTTTTTCTGAAGGTCAGGAGTGTAGCCATGTATGGAAGTGAAACGTGGACGACAAACAGATTGGGCAAGAGGAGAATAGGAGTTTTTGAAATGTGGTTCTACAGAAGAGTACGAAAGATTAAATGGATAGATTGCGTAATTAATGAAGGAAGCTGGGTAAAATTCGTAGAGGGAGGCTAAGAGATACATAAAGTAAGCTGATTCAGATGTAAGTAAGCTGAAGTAGTTATTCGGAGATCACTAGGCTTCCATGGGATAGGAGAGCTGCATCACGCCAGTCTTCGGGCTGAAGACCACAACAACAACAAGAACTGTTATCCGAACAAAATCATTCTGGATACGTTACTTTCTTTAATGCTGAAGGACCGTCTGAATGATGTCCAGTTTGTCAGTTGTACTACGTAATAATTACATCAATTTATCTCCTCACAGTTACTATCGGATACCTATTTATCTGACGTTGTCTGTCACATACGAGTACAACTGAAAAGGTTTTCCGCAGACATCAAGTACTATGCTTCTCATGTGGAGAAAGGTTGATACTTCGACGATACCAGCAATTAAGTCTATCTTGTCCTACATTTTCCAATAAGTATATTCCATCCTAGAAGAGCGATTCTAGGTTTGCAAGATAATCATCAACGATCACCATAAGCCATTATAGTATTCAATACTTTTTGTTGTTGTTGTGGTCCAGAGACTAGTTTGACGCAGCTCTCCATGCTACTCTGTCCTGTGCAAGTTTCTTCATTTCACAGTACAAAACAAATGGCTCTGAGCACTATGGGACTTAACATCTGAGGTCATCAGTCCCCTAGAACTTAGAACTACTTAAACCTAACTAACCTAAGTACAGCACACATCCATGCCCGAGGCAGGAATCGAACCTGCGACAGTAGCGGTCGCACGGTTCCAGACTAAAGCGCCTAGAACCGCTTGACCACTCCGGCCGGCCATCTCCCAGTACATACTGCAACCTTCATCCTTCTGAATCTTCTTAGTGTATTTATCTCTTGGTCCCCTCTACGATTTTACCCTCCACGCTGCCCTGCAATACTAAACTGGTGACCCCTTGATGCCTCAGAACATGTCCTACCAACCGATCCCTTCTTCTAGTCAAGTTGTGCCACAAATTTCTCTTCTCCCCAATTCTCTTCAAACCCTCCTCATTAGCTATGTGATCTACCCATGTAATCTTCAGCGTTCTTCTGTAGCAACACATTTCGAAAGCTTCTGTTCTCTTCTTGTCCAAACTATTTATCGTCCATGTTTCACTTCCATACATGGCTACACTCCACACAAATACTTTCAGAAACGTCTTCCTGACACTTAAATCTATGTTCGACGTTAACAAATTTCTCTTCTTCAGAAACGCGTTCCTTGCCGTTGCCAGTCTACATTTTATATCCTCTCTACTTCGACCATCATCAGTTACTTTGCTCCCCAAATAGCAGAACTCATTTACTACTTTACGTGTCTCATTTCCTAACCTAATTCCCTCAGCATCACCCCGACTTAATTTAACTACATTCCATTATCCTCGTGTTACTTTGGTTGATGTTCATCTTATATCCTCCTTTCAAATCCCTCCGGGGTTCCAATTGTACTCGTCTACAGTACATTCATAACCCTGCATGCCACTAAAATTGATTTGGTTCGAGTTAGAGAACCAGTCCAGCAGTTATTTTAATATTATTACGAACGTCGGATAAACCGGATGAAACTGACATAAGTATGTGGAGGAGAAATCCACTGAATTTCGATTTAAATATTGTTTCTTAATTTCAGAACGTCAGTTTTGAGTCGTTCACATTTATACATTGGGAGCATCTCAGGGGGCGGGATAGGGAATGAGGTACGCAACGTGGGCTACGTTTTGAGTAGAGCTAGGTTCGATAATAACAATATGGATTTATTAAACATGCTAATATCAAAAGCAGTTCTCTATGTATCAATATCAAACATTTACAGGATCGAAGGGTTCTTTGTTCAATACGCATGTGGAGTCTACTGTCAAAGCTCCTTAATAAGCGATTGGGTAGGGCAACTCAGTGAAACAATTGAGGACACATGAACTATCACAGCCTGAGTTTAGGTAGGGGGAAGCCACATAATAGGGACAGCGGAGAGCACTAATATCAATTACACATGAACACAGGCAGAAGACCAACAACATTTACTTCGCAATTATCTGTTATTCAAATGACCAGAGAGCAGTGAAGAGTATCAGGGACGTGCATCGCGCTATAAATCAGCGCAAATTTTTTCTCACAGCTAAAGATGATAAGCATTTCACGCTTGACGATAAAGTGAACACAGTTACCTGGAGTCATGGCTTTGTGCACAAAAACAGATTTGGCAGTAACATACTGTGACTGTAATCTACGTGTTTTAGATGTATAGAAAAGCTGTAAATTAGGAATGTAAGTTAATTATTTCGTCTAAGAAAAGATGGAAACTATATATTGCAGATATAGAAAATTGGAACTGGGACTGTAAACCAAATGATGAATATACTGACAGCTGCTGTAAACTGAATTTGTACACTGAACGTTGTATATGTCAATGTGATGTTTTGTGAAATATTGAGTTACGAATTTTTGTGTTTTTCTTGTGATCCATACCTACCATGCCTGTTTGTAATTACATACCCGACGCCATGTTTCGTTTCCTTCTTGCTTTGCCTGGATTACCCCAAGCTTTCAGAGTAAGGATTTGGCTGTGTGCACACAAGGAAGGCATGTGGATTACATTATGCATTTATCATCACCACTAGAAGATTATGAAATCTTACGTTGATGTATGGAGCTCTCTGCTTAGTCTATTTCCAAGAAATAGCACAGAAAAGGGCAGAGGTGGGATCGGTAAGAAGGAGCTGAAAACGTGATTGGCCTACTAAAATACCGGGTTGTGACTGGCTATTTTATTTTAATTGCTAGAAAATTACTGGATTGTAATCGAATAGGAGGGGGGAGATGAGGTTATGGAAGGGGAGGGAGCGTGGCTGTCATGTGATGACGATGATGATGATGACGGGCATAAGTAAGTAGGGCAGGACTTATGACGTCATAGGCAGTAGAGATAAGGAATGTTTGGTACAAGCTCAGCAACCATGTTCATAGTCGTTTCCGATCCAGAATGCCTGTTACCATTCTACTCACATTGCTTCAGATTTGGTCATAATATGAAGAAAGTAATATTATATATTACATACATACATTAACGGCAGAATATTCTGCTTTCGTGTAATTTACCAAATATGTATCATTATGCTGGGAATCATTCTTTAAATATTCATCTACGTCCATATCTACACACATAATCTGCAAGCCAACTTATGCTGCTTGGTGCAGGATATCCTGTACCAATACTACCCATTTCCTTTCCTGTTCTACTCGAAAATAGAGCGAGGGAAAACTCGACTATCTATATGCCTCCTTGCGAGCCCTAAGCTCTCTATTCGTACGTTGGCGGCAGTAGAATCGTACAGCCGTCAGCGTCAAATTCCGGTTCTCTAAATTTTCTCAGTACTGTCCCTCTTAAGAACGAAGACTTCCTTCCAGAGATTCCCATTTGAGTTCTCGAAGCATCTCTATATAACTTTCGTGTTGTTCGAACGTACGTTTTTTTCCCCTCAGGAGTTGGGTTTCATCCTCGAAAATAGGAGCAAACAAAGAAATAATAATAAGGAACGATATGCAACGGTGGAAATGCATTTTCTATGAGAAGAAAAAGCGTTTTGCATTCGTAAGGAAAACTGCATATACAACCCATTTTAAAACCCCACCGTTTGGATTCCTCATGAAAGAGGCATCACAACAGCGAAATTATTCAGAGGCATGCTACTAGGATCGTAACGTGGCAGTACAGACTATGCGACCTTTTAACAGAGCTGATGGAAAGAAAAAGAAACGCCATCATCAGGCGCTGAAGAACATTGTAAGTACGCTGTTTAGGTTTTCTTATTGGTAACGCCACGTAGCGCTCTGTATGAAAATCACTGGCTGTGCTGTGCGCAGTCTGTGGCTAGTTTGCATTGTTGTCTGCCATTGTAGTGTTGGGCAGCTGGATGTGAACAGCGCGTAGCGTTGCGCAGTTGGAGGTGAGCCGCCAGCAGTGGTGGATGTGGGGAGAGAAATGGCGGAGTTTTGAAATTTGTAAGACTGGATGTCATGAACTGCTATATATATTATGACTATTAAGGTAAATACATTGTTTGTTCTCTATTAAAATCTTTCATTTGCTAACTATGCCTATCAGTAGTTAGTGCCTTCCGTAGAATCATTTATTTAGCTGGCAGTAGTGGCGCTCGCTGTATTGCAGTAGTTCGAGTAACGAAGATTTTTGGTGCGGTAAGTGATTTGTGAAACGTATAGGTTAATGTTAGTCAGGGCCATTCTTTTGTAGGGATTTTTGAAAGTCAGATTGCGTTGCGCTAAAAATATTGTGTGTCAGTTTAAGCACAGTCGTGTACAATTTTTCTAAGGGGACATTTCATATGTCGACCCTTAGCTGAGGATACCTCACTGGAATCTTCTGATTTTTTTTCTTGTAGTTTGTGCAATTAGTGCAGCCTTTGTTTATTGCTAGCGCGTAATTGTAGAGAGAATTTCGTTTGTAGTTATAGTTTTTCATTCTTGTACAGTAAAACAGTTGTGGCACGCATGTAGATTTGCACCAAGTATTTTGCAGCTCCGCTTGGAATTAACTAGATATTATTTTCAGTGCTATGTTAATGTGTTCCCTTATTTTTGCTCTTCAAATTGTGTTTTTCTGTGTTGTCGTGTGAAATATTGTAACAATAATGGCGTGTGAAAAACGTAATACTAGGCTCCAAAGTAAACTAGGAAAAGACAGTGAAGACGAAAGCAGTGTGTTAGCGCCACCGTGTAATGAATTAACTAATGTTCAACATAGTAATTTGGTAATTGTGCATAGGGAAATGGAGCGGGCGGCAAACAATGGCGTAGGCAGTGATACAATTAGTGAACAGGGAAGCATTATCGATCGATCGCTCGGCAACAGCTCGCCTTAGGAATCCGAAATGAGAGGACACAATTTTGCAAATACTGTAGATTCAGGTTTTGCGTCCTCACCGTTTTCTCAAATAAGTCAAGACACATTTTCTGCTTGTCAAAATGTGAATGTTGCCGGTGCAAATGCACTGCCTAAAAGCGTAAAGGAACAGAATCCAGACACTAATGGATTGTTATTACAGCTAATGCAACAAATGGAACAAAATCAGAGACAAACACAGCAAAAGCTTCAAAAGTTAGACACAATGGAACAAAATCAGAGACAAACACAGCAAAAGCTTCAAAAGTTAGACACAATGGAACAACACCAGAGACAAACACAGCAACAGTTCGACGCAATGGAACAAAATCTTCAAAAGTTAGACACTACACTTGAACAAACACGTGAAGATTTAACTACTGAGTTACATAAAATCGAATCGAAATGTCAAAAAGTCTGTAATGACGTAAAAACACAAATTGGTGAGCATTTCCAACCTATTTTTTCGCGTCATGAAAATGCATTACAGAATCACGAAGCAGCCATAAAAGAACTGCAAACTATTGTTCATGAAAATCATGAGACCTTGCAAGCTAAAATTGACTCAGTTGCATCTACCGATTTGGTTATACAACTTGCAAAACTCAGGAAAACTTAAAGGACACAGTAGAAACGATTTCAACACAAATGGACACTCTGAAACTTGGTTCAGAAAAACACACACAGGAAATAATTTCACTAACGGATAAAGTAGCCGAACTTTCAGATCAGTTCACTAACTTATCTACAAAGGTAGATGATGATCTGAATGACACAAGACCTGTAACCATCACTGACACAGAAGAGTATGAACAAATTAACAAATTCAAACAAAATCAGAATGAAATTAATACGCAACACAAAAGAGAAATCCGGGAAGTACAAGATCAGCTGGCACAAGTAATACAAAAATTACATATTTCAGAGGACACTCGCGCTCCAACACGGGAAGAGGGACTTAGAAATACGGAACAACCACAAAATAATAACACAGGACACTTCGGAAATTATGAAAGAAATTGGCAAGGCACACCGAATTTTGAGATGGAACCGCCAAAACGACGTAACAATGACCGACATGTGACTCGCCGACATGATGATTTTGACTATAAGCTGTTCATTACTACACGTAAATTCAAAACATTTAAGAATTCTGGCAACGACATTCTTCCACAAGCATGGCTCCATCAATTCTCTCATTGTTTCCCTCCCAACTGGTCGTTAGAGCACAAATTAGAATTTATGTGTGGCTACTTAGAGAATGAACCAGCTGAAAGAATGCGATCGGTCATTCACGATTGTCACAGTGAAGGAGAATTTTACCATGCGTTCCTCTCAGCATATTGGTCTCAAACTACACAAGACCGAGTAAAACATAGCATCATGATGATGAAACACTTTGAACAATCTGAATTTTCCAGTCTTGTCAAATATTTTGAAGACATGTTGCACAAGAATCAGTACCTGTCAAACACATACAGCCCCTCAGAACTCATCCACATTTGCTTAATCAAATTATCTGAAAATTTACAACATATTGTTTTGGCAAGACGTTGCAAAGACGACATTGAAGCTTTTCAGGGGCTCTTACAAGAATTAGAAGTTGACACTGACAATCACGGAACGCGGAAACAGGAACACAACAATTACAGGTCACATCCATCGCAATTCCGCGATGAAAGATATAATAACTGGACACGACAAGGCTGTTCTCACAACACAAATCGTGACCAAAACAGACACCACCCATATGACAACCGTTGACAGAGTAGTAATAATTACAGGGAAAGATCACCTCTCCGCGGTAGTGACTATCACAGAGACAATCAGAGAAACAGACAATATGGGAACCAAAATAATTATTATCACGGGAGACAGAATAACTTTAGATGCAACGGTCCAGCACGCAGTTATGATTCAGGGAGAAATTCTCCACCACGTGACCGACAAGAAAGAAATTATGGAATCTACCGACATGACAACAGACGATATGATCGTAACGACAGAGCTGAATTGCATCAGAACTGGCGGGATTCAAACAGAGCAGGGCCCTCTCGACAAGGCGAATTTGTAGAAGTTAGGTCTCCAAATCCCAATAACGACGCGCGCCAACAAAGACACAATAGGCAATGACTCATACCGCTGGCAGCCACAAAACGTACTTATGAAACTGACGATGCAGCTGCCATAGCTAGTAATTACGTAATAATGGAAGACATTAGGGACATCTTACTCCAGGAGCACGATGTAAAACATAACAACATTGCATATCCTGTGATTCACATTACAGTAAATGACGTAAAATTTACGGCAGTACTTGACTCTGGCAGTCCCATTTCAGTAATTAGTGAAACAGCCTTTAGCAAATGCAACAAATCGAACGATTGTCCCACACTTCCGTTACGTAAGATTAAATTACAAGGAGCAATCTTTGGAAAAAGTGTAGATGTACACCAACAAACCAACTTAGAATTCTTTTGTCAAAGCCACAGCTTCTCTATGAACTTTCTTATTGTTCCATTATTGTCGACGGAAATTATACTGGGAATAGACTTTTTGAATGAATACAAAGCAATCTTAAGCTTTCACGATGCTGAAATAAGTTTAGAAAAAGAAGGTATGTCAGTAGCTTTAAAATTTGAAGATTGGCTCTCAAACCATGACGAAGAAATTAATCGGCTTTACCTCCTGCTAGACACCAGTTCGGAATTTTCGACGGAACTTGACACTAACAATCACTCTGCAAGCACTGACATGGATGATATCGACGGCGCATTTGATACTAATGAATTAATTCAGAATAAAATTCAAACAATTGATAATTGTAATGACACTGATAGGGAGGACCTTTTTGAGATTTTACAAGCACATTCCACAGTTTTTGCTCACAAAACAGGAACAACCAAGGGATTTCAATACCAATTTCGTGTTCGTGAGCATACTAAATTTTGTGTTAGACCATACGTAATTCCGGCGCATTATAGGGACCGTGTTAGAACAGAAGTACAATCTATGCTTGACGAGGGCATTATTGAGCCTGCAGTAAGCTCATACAACAATCCATTACATGTTGTTGAGAAGAAAAATGGATCGAATAGGCTTGTCTTAGATTCGAGACAAATCAATACTATCATCATTCCTGAAACAGACAGGCCGCAAACGTTGGAAGAACTTCTCCAAAATTTTAATGGTGTAAAAGTGTTGTCTTCCATTGATCTCAGATCCAGCTTTTATCAGATCGAACTTCATCCAGAATGTAGAAAATACACAGCTTTCCTTTGTTTCGGCGTTTGTTATCAGTTTCAGAAACTTCCTTTTGGTTTGAACATTTCTTCGGCAGCATTCATTCGCGGGCTAAATTCCATATTACCTGAGTTCTTAAAACGTCACATCGCCTTATATGTGGACGATATTCTAATAGCAGAAGCTTTATGGGAACAACATAATCGCATCCTCAACAGTTTGTTACGTATTTTTGCAGAATCTGGAATTACAGTTAACATGGAAAAGTCTGAATTCGGTAGGTCAAAGTGAGGTTTTTGGGACATATTATTTCTTCTGAAGGCATTCAGCCAGATCCTGAAAAGTTAGAAGCAATCAGAGCCATTCCAGTTCCATCCACAAAAAGACAAGTCCGCAGTTTTCTAGGTCTCGTAAATTTTTACCGTCGTTTTCTGAATATGCAAATTCTAGTTACACCAAAACTTTGTCCTCTCACTAGAAAAAATACTATTTGGAACTGGGACGAACAAGCACAGTTGGAATTCAATTCTTTGAAAGAATCGCTACTTAGCGCGCCAATACTAGCTCATCCAGATCTGTCACAAGATTTCTGCCTTAGCACGGATTCTTCTAAAGTCGGTATTGGTGCTCATTTATATCAAGAAGCCACTGAAAATGACACTACTGTTCAGAAAACCATTGCTTTTGCTAGCCGAGTGCTAACAAAATCTGAAAAAAATTATTCCGTTACTGAATTAAAAGCTTTAGCTATCGTTAGGGCATTTAACAAATTCCGTTTCTTTCTTTCTGGTAAGCACGTAAAAGTATACAGTGATCATCGTGCATTACAATTTCTTATGTCTTCAAAATTAAATCATGACAGGTTAAAACGTTGGGCATTGTTCCTGCAAGAATTCCACTTCACAATAGTCTACATTCCCGGCAAGGAGAACATTGTTGCGGACGCACTGTCACGCGCGCCGGCTGGGCTTGAGAAAAGTAACACAGAAGGCAACCTCGAGAAAAATTTCAGTATTCTTTACATTCACAAAGTCGCCTTTGAAAACTTCATCACCACATCTTTAAAGGACATTGCTCATGAACAAGATAAAGATCCGATTTGGAAAGACATCAAAAGTAAATGGCATGAAAAGACACACACTCAGATTCGGCATTATTATCTGGTTAGAAACAACATACTGTTCAAACGCTGCACTGTTGATGACAAGCTATGGGTACTTTGCATTCCTGACGATTTTGTTAATAAGCTCATTTGGTACATTCATTTCAGCTATGCACATTTTGGTCCACGAAAATGTTATCATATTCTTCGGACGACTTGTTATTTTAACAATATGGAAAAGAGAATTCGAAGAGTCTTGTCTATTTGTAAACTTTGTCAAAAGGCGAAACCATCTACTATCTCACATCGTGCTCTGTTGTTTCCTATTATTCCTTCTAAATTAAAAGAATTTGCTGCTGTTGATCTCTTGGGACCCCTTGTCAGAACATCGAATGGATTTTCGTACGTTCTAGTCGCTGTTGAACTTACTTCAAAATTTGTTACTTTCACTCTGTTACGTAAAGCCACTGGACGGTCTCTATCCAACGCCTTTATTAAAAATTTCTTACGTGAAGTTGGACACGTTAGTAAAGTCATTTCAGATAACGGACCACAATTCAGATCTGCTGTTTGGTCACGCATGCTTCGGAATCATAAAATCAAACATGTTTTTATTTCATTGTACTCACCACATTGTAACCCGTCTGAAAGGATTATGAAAGAAATCAATAAGCTTTGCAGACTTTACGGTCACAGAAAGCATCAGCATTGGGACAGATATTTACACTTATTTCAAAATGTGCTGAATCAAATGCCTCATGATTCCACTGCTTTACCACCTACTCTTGTACTGAAGAATGAAGAACCACCAAACAGAATCAGAGAGCTTGTACCTTTCCCGAATACACGTAAACTTCGACACAAGGACATAATTGATTAGGCTATTAAAAATATAAAATCTGCAGCAAACAAAAGGAGAAAACTACACGGTAAAGCAAATGCAAAGAAATTATACATTGGTCAGAAAGTTCTCATTAAAGCTCATTCATTATCACATAAGAAGAAACACTTGAGTCACAAATTCTTTCTAGTTTACAATGGACCTTACAGAGTGCGACGTATACCACATGATAATTGCGTGGAAGTTGAAACTCTGCATACTAGGAAGAGTAAAGGATTGCACCACATTTCACACATAAAACCGTTTATTGAAAGATAATCTGTTTTTTAACTTTGTCTTTGCCATATAACTTTTCACTTTACATCGCTAGTATGCTTTGTCAGACTTAGAATCTGTTAACATGCAACAATGTTTGAAGTTAAATATCCAGTCAAGAACCAAGAGAACTTATTTAAACAGAAATTACGAATGCATTGTTATTGTGAACAGACGACACAGTGTTATTGTGTGTGTGCATTTTTGCTTCTTAGTTGCACGATTACCTGACGACTGTAAGGCTCACATACTTAGAACATTTACCAGTACTGCTAATGAGATTTTAATGCAACATTTTGGTTTACTTGAAAATACATTCAGGATTTAAAGTACTTTCTGTGAGATACCAGATGACACAGTGGTTAGTTTATGTGACAGCTACACGATTTCATCACGACGCTACTAATGAGTGACAATTTACAATGTTGCTTTTGCGGTGTTTCTGTTTTATATCTGCACAGTTTTTCTGAATTCTTCTGGAAAGTAAAACATGTTTAATAGTAACTTTGTGGTATAGCTACAATAAGACAGCCTTTTTTTGTTTTGTAGCACAACAATACGTTACAGTGTAGTACTTTCTTGATCACGATACTGTACGTAATAACTACGATATCTATACGCAAAGCATTTCACTTTTGTTTATCATGAGGTAAGTACATTGGCTTCTGCAGAACTTAGCTTTCGGAGGAAAAAAACTACGACACTTCCACAGAGATTATCTTACAACAAGATGCACAGTTTAGCGCTACAGTACACGTATTTCAGTGATTAATTTTGTACTTAAAACATTTATTTCTAAAGATATTTGAAGTACAATGATACAAAGGTTTTCCGTGATACATTTCATTCCATTGCTGTAATCCGTAACACTTGAGGGTATAATTACATTAATCCTCAGGGGGGTACACGCTTACTTTGTGTACCATGTGTCTAGCAAGCACAAGGAGCCCTAGCTAATATGGTATTTGCTTATACAACTTTACACATCGGTACCATATTTCTCTAACACTGAGTTACACAGCTATCTGATTATTTAACAGAGAAACAAATATTTTTTTACCACATCAGTGACACATGTTTACGCAATTACACAGTTGGATAACTTCACACTTATGAAATTGTATTTTGTCTGCACTGTCTGAACTGTTCATATTTTTTCGGAAACATTGTGATACTATGAGAGCTTTGAATGATGTATTTGGTATGGGATCATGATTTTTAAAGTACGTTTGGGGTAGATGACACTATTTAAATGAGCAGAGAATTTTTTTTAGGTTTTGAAATTATTGAAAGAAGCTGCAACGATTTTGAGATATGACTGATCCTTTATGATGTTATTATTATGATGATGATGTGTATTATGCTGTTGAGGTATGTTTATGATCAATAAGCTGATGCTATATGAGGAATTTGTTATGATGAAGTATTGAAGAAGTGTCGACGAATATGTATATCTGTAATAAAGTAAGAAATAATGAGGAGTGGTTAGGGACTCTGACTTGTGAAAAAGGATGTTGGAAACCAAGAATCATACTTTAAGAGTTATGAAATGTGTGTACATGTGTGAATGCATCACAATGCCGGCGAAAATTTTTTTCACACTGTTATATTTATAGGATTTTGTTTGTACACATTTGTAACGCAAATTTTTGACCTGTGGAAATTTTTATATGAGACAGTCACAGTAGTGCAAACTGGTGTCATAAATATTTCGGTAAGAAAGCCAAGGGACCTTGACGTAATGCGTCTTGAGCGGCCAGCTGTGTCAGACGCCTGAAGAAAAAGCCGTTAGTGTGTGCCTTTTCAGAGGCACAGGTAAAAAAAAAAAAGGGGGGAGGCCATTATCCTCGCTATTGACATTTCTTTGTAGCATCGCAAATACGACATACTCAAACTTGAAAACATATGATTACACTGTGGAGCTCTTAATTTATGATATTTACTGAAATGCCTAATGAAATGATGAGAAATATTTTACATTTATTGTCTTTCTAGTTGAGAGATTTTTTTTGCCTTTGGAGACGCCATTTGCCTAGTGAATGACGTTTCATATGTTGCTTTATATATATATATATATATATATATATATATATATATATATATATATATTTCCTCATTTCGTTTAATATCAAGTTTCTAGCTGCAGCAGCATTGGTTAAAATAAAATTTAATAGATGTACTAATATAAATATTTTATGCCTACAGATCCAGTAAATAATTTTATGATCTATTCAAAAAAATGAAGGAGCATAAAAAGACATTTCCCTTCACAGGAATTGCATACGGAATTTTCTTTTCAACTACTTGGTAATTTTTTTGGTGGAATAACTTCTTGTGGTGCACCACTTTAATTACATAGACATTAAGATGTGAATATACATTTCTCTTATCTGCATGGTTGTCTTTAATGTAATATTTTTTCTGCTTGAGCTATGTCACGTTCAGATGTAAGTTATTGCATTTTCTGCTGCTGTTTGCCAGGCATAGTGCTACTAAATTTCACTTTGTATTACTCTGTTAAGCTAGTTTTACTACTGATTTATTTTTCTTAATTGCTGCACATTGGTACATATTAGTTGTAATGTTGCATTGCTTGGTAATTTAGATTTACTGTAGCTTGCTTTGCAATTTTCCATTTTTTTGTCATTGCTGATAGTGTTAATTGTTTTGTACTGCTGCATTGCCTCGTCTCTTAGTATATATATCTTAGCTCAGTAGATTTAAGTTAGCTTAAGATGGGGTAGGCTATATAAGAGAACAAGTTGTGATGAATTGGATGAAATGCGTTGAGAAGCTATAAGAAAATGGTTTGGCCAAAAAAGGATTTTGAAAGACGATATGAACAAAAATTAGGGTTTAGGGACAACAGTTTTAGGTAGGATTTTCTTGGAAATAAATGATGAGATAAGATAATGGAAAATAAATAGTGAGGTAAGAAATATGTGAACATATAAATAGAGAAAGCATGCTTGGATAGGATTTTTTTTGGTGGAAACACATGTTGAAATAAGACGAAAGATCTATGGAATGAAGTTTTGGGTTGGACTGCAGTACCAAATGTTACAGTGAAAACAAACCCTATCTTTTCCACCTGTGTTATTCTGCAATGTGTTTGTGTACTCTTGTGTATTTGTGTTTTTCCTGTCTTTATGTGTTTAGCTAATAAGATTTATGTTGTAGAATTTTTCTAGTACTAAGCTACATTCACTATGATTAGGAATACTGTTATCCTCAAATATAATTTGCATTAATAATATGTTATTTACTTTGTAAAGATGTTTAGACATTATTAATTCTGTTCTGTTTCAATGCTCATGTGTGAAATTCATGTTTCGAAAACTATTCTCATTATTTTATATATTTACTTATGTCATAATTCCTGTAACACTGATGTATATGTTTATTTCTATTCTTTTGTAAAGCCTGTGTTACTACAAATGTTATCTGTACTGTTATGTTCTTTAATGATGTATTTTGTAACTTTGTAATTGTATTCTTATGTTGTAAATTTATAATTGTATTGACACCAGTTCTTCAAATTAAGTATCATTTCACTGCACACATATCTGTTGGTCATACTATATGCACAGTATGTGAGAAGTTGGGACTGTTAGTGCTTGCATGTTTGTTAATAATTCAGCAAGGGACTGGTTAACAGCATTGCTCGTTCTAAAGACACTTAAAATTTTTTTTTTGTGAGTGCACAAGTGGTGGTTTATGGACTTGCTATATTCTCTGCAAGACTCTTCGATGGTGATTCAGCACCAGCACAGTCGCAACAGATGGCTGCTGGCCGTCTCTACAAGGACTGCAGTGGGTCTGCACCTTTGATGATCCGCCAACACCATTATTTCTACAAGGACAGCAGTGGGTCTGCACCTCTGGTGGCCCACCAATACCATAATCTCTACCAGGACTACAGTGGGTCTGTTCTGCGATGACCTACCTACCAATATTGATCAAAACTTCGACTGACTTTGCTGTGTGTTTCCTGTTTTGTGGACCATTATCTGTCTGCATGTCAAGAGTCAGCACTGTCTTTCCGTTGGAAGGACAATACTACTTCTTCAAGACTGCATGGAAATTCACTACTTCTGTGTGCATTTTCTTTTACTGCTCAGCCTTTGAGAAAAAAAAATCTGCAGTTTTACTGTGATGAATGATCAGGACTGTCTTTATGGGCTGTGAGAAAATTTTAGCTTTTCACCAACATTGTATCAATAAGTGTGTGCATTTGATATCTTTGTTATTGTAATTATGAAAAATTTCTTGAAATCATTATTGGCCACTGCCCAAAATAATTTTTAAAATTTTTTTGTGTGGAGCATGGGGGCTATGTAAGTAGGCTATTTAGGTTTTCTTATTGGTAACGCCACGTAGCGCTCTGTATGAAAATCACTGGCTGTGCTGTGCGCAGTCTGTGGCTAGTTTGCATTGTTGTCTGCCATTGTAGTGTTGGGCAGCTGGATGTGAACAGCGCGTAGCGTTGCGCAGTTGGAGGTGAGCCGCCAGCAGTGGTGGATGTGGGGAGAGAAATGGCGGAGTTTTGAAATTTGTAAGACTGGATGTCATGAACTGCTATATATATTATGACTATTAAGGTAAATACATTGTTTGTTCTCTATTAAAATCTTTCATTTGCTAACTATGCCTATCAGTAGTTAGTGCCTTCCGTAGAATCATTTATTTAGCTGGCAGTAGTGGCGCTCGCTGTATTGCAGTAGTTCGAGTAACGAAGATTTTTGGTGCGGTAAGTGATTTGTGAAACGTATAGGTTAATGTTAGTCAGGGCCATTCTTTTGTAGGGATTTTTGAAAGTCAGATTGCGTTGCGCTAAAAATATTGTGTGTCAGTTTAAGCACAGTCGTGTACAATTTTTCTAAGGGGATTTTTCAACATGCGATAGTCCCGCCGTGTTATCCTCAGTCAATTATCATCGGATGTTGTATGGAGCGGCATGGGATCAGCATACCGCATTCCCGGCCCCTGTTGAGACTCCGACTTTTTAGCCTCTACCTCTCAACCAGGTAACTCCTCTATTGGCATGACGAGACTGAGTTCTCCTCGGGCCAGTCGACCTTCTAAATGGCTCTGAGCACTATGGGACTTAACATCTGAGGTCATCAGTCCCTACTACTACTTAAACCTAAGGACATCACACACATCCATACCCGATGCTGGATTCGATCCTGCGACCGTAGCGGTCGCGTGCTTCCAGACTGAAGCGGCTAGAACCGCTCGGCCACAACGGCCGGCTCATCCTTCTGAGGAAAAATCCCTGCCAGTACCGGGAATCGGACTCGGGTGCCCAACTTGGTAGACTGTCACTTTGACCACTCGGTTACGGAGACGGACTAAAGAGTTATTGAGGGAAGTTACATGGAAATCCTTTGAATAAATACAATGTTGTTCTCGCGAAATGCTGTTGGGTACACCTACAGAACCGGTGTTCGAGGGGGACTGCGACCATTGCGCTGCCTCCATTGTACATCTGTCTCAGGTTTCATGAAAATATATATGAGAGATTACGTTGCGTCCCGAGACACAAAGATGCGTCCCTGTGATTCGTTACGCATGCTTATGGAATACGACGGGCAACTGTCAACAGTGAGGAAAGTTCCCTCGACTGTGTACCCAGTGCTTTCGGAGTGTACTTAGATGCAGGTGGTGAAATGTTTAAGACAGTACATCTTACTCGGCAGAATAACATTTAGAATTTTGAACGACCATCTGGATCGAAGTCTTTTCCAGGAAGGAATCGACCGTCTTGTTTCACAGTGAGATAAATGTATTAACAATTACGGCGAGTACTTTTGAAATAATAAACATTTTATTTACTTTTTCTTCATCTGTATTATTTCATTTGACCCTCCCTTATACTTTACTCACATTCGCAACACCTTGTTTATGAGACACTTCTTCTTGACATATGATTCTTGATTCTCCGTCGTATTCTATTTATCATTCATGGGGGGGAGGCTCTTAGCTTGATAGTTCATCATATGAAAGAACGTCATGACAACTCACAAATCGAAACTGGAGAGTCTCTTGAAACCGCCGTAATACTGTGACTGGCTGAATAGAGTATATAAGAGGTGAGAAACGAGTAGAGGAATTCTGTCGTCCTCAGATGACAATATAGACTGGGAACTCCAGAAATGTCAAAGCATCATACTAGCAAGTAGACTATTGATATCCGCACGTGAACGGCTTCAGCAGAAGCTTCACGCTCCAGCGACTAGATTAGAAACTGATATATGAAGGTAGTATCTGTTCCCGAAAGAACAGTTACCGTGGATGACCATGTAGCTTTGCTAGAAATGAAATGATAATTAAATGGACACCCTAGCTGCAAACAGGCGTTGATCTACTTCATTGGGGACATGTTGAAAATGTGTGCCCCGACCGGGACTCGAATCCGGGACCTCCTGCTTACATGGCAGACGCTCTATCCATCTGAGCCACCGCGGGTGGCTCAGATGGATAGCGCATCTGCCATGTAAGCAGGAGGTCCCGGGTTCGAGTCCCGGTCGGGGAACACATTTTCAACATGTCCCCAATGAAGTAGATCAACACCTGTTTGCAGCTAGAGTGTCCATTTCATTATCATTGGAAACTGAGTTAAATTAGTGGCTGATCATCATTTGCGTTTATCTCCAGATAGACCTGTTCAGCAAAATATGAAAAATTAGAGCTCTTTGGGGTTAGAACGTGAACTACACATTGTCATATTATGTCCGTTTGTACATTTCCTGCGGTTACATGTATCACCGATGAATCTTCACTTTGACAACTTCTAGCTGCATACATTCTTTGCACATTTCGATGTTTCTATTAAGCATTAATTGTCATATGGGCTTAGGTTAAAAGTTTACAACCTAACACAGTGACCACGGAGATTTCTGTGAAACATAATGAAGGTTTAAAATCTTGAACATTACTTGAACATGGCTTCTGTAACTGTAGAATGGAAACTTCTCGAGGTTAAAGTGAAATACAGCTAATCAGCCGCACAAGCGAAAGGTTTATTCACATTCCTTAAACTAGGTTTCGACTTCTTTAAAAACATCTTCTGAAGGACCAGTGGTTACACTGGTTGCAAGGTGTTCTGGAGGTACATTAACACTGTAGCTATATGGCAGCAATGAAAGAGAGTTCGCCCTCGTAATAGTAAAACCATGTAAATCAGCCACGCGGTCTGAGTCGCCTTCCCACAAATCGCCCGGCTCTCCCCGTCGGAGGTTCGAGTCCTTCCTCGGGAGTTTACTTTAAATCAAGAAGTGTGTAAGCCTAGGGGCCTATGGCCTCAGCAGTTTGGTCCCATAAGAACTTACGACCACCACCAAGTAAATGATACTGATCATCATTACACAGTACCTCACAAAGACAGCTACACTGAGGTAACAGAAGCCATGGGATAGCGATATGTACATAATGAAGATGGCGGTAGTATTGCGTACGCAAGTTATAAAAGGGCAGTGCATTGGTGGAGCTGTCTTTTGTACTCCGCTGATTCATGTGAAAAGGTTTCCGACGTGACTGTGGCGGCACGACAGGAATTAACAGACTTTCAACACCGAATGACAGTTGGAGCTAGACGCATGGGACATTCCATTTCGGAAATCGTTAGCGAATACAGTATTCAAGGACCCACAGTGTAAAGAGTGTGCTGAGAGTAACGAACTTCAAGCATCATCTCACCACGCGCAGTGCAGCAGCCGAAGGCCTGTACTTAACGACCAAGAACAGCGGCGTTTGCGTAGTGTTGTCAGTGCTAATAGACAAGCAACACTGCGGGAATAACAACAGATATCAGTGTAAGTCGTTCAAGGAACGTGTCCATTAGGAACGTGCGACGAAATGTGGTATAATTTGCTATGGTAGCAGACGACCGACACGAATACTTTTGTTACATGCACATCATCGTCCTGAAGCGCATGCCCTGGGCTCTTAACCATATCAGGTGGACCCTGGACGAGTGGAAAGCCGTGGCATGGTCAAATGAGTCCCGATTTCAGTAGGTAAGAGCTGATGTTTGGGTTCGAGTGCGGCGTAGACTCCACGAAGCCGTGGACCCAAGTTGTCAACAAGGCACTGAAAGCTCGTGGTGTCTCGATAATGGTGCGGGCTGTGTTTACACGGAATGGATTGGGTGCTCCGGTCCAACTGAACCGATCATTGACTGGAAATGTTTATGTTCATCTAGAATGAGATTTTCACTCTGCACCGGAGTGTGCGCTGATATGACACTTCCTGGCAGATTAAAACAGTGTGCCGGACCGAGACTCGAACTCGGGACCTTTGCCTTTCACGGGTAAATGCTCTACCATCTGTTCACCTACTTGGAGAACATTTGCAGCCATTCATGGACCTTACGTTTTCAAAAAAACGATGTAATTTTTGTGGATGATAATGCTCCATGTCACAGAGCCTCGATTGTGCGCTACTGGTTTAAAGAACATTCTGGACCATTCGAGCGATTGGTTTGGCCAGTTAGGTCGACATAAATCCAGTAGAACGTTTGTGGGACATAACCGAGACGTCAGTTCGTGTGCACAATCCTGCACCGGCGACACTTTAGCGATTATTGACGGCTATAGAGGCAGCATGGCTCAATATTTCTGCGGCAGACTTCCAAAGGCCGCGCGGGATTAGCCGAGCGGTCTGAGGCTCTGCAGTCATGGACTGTGCAGCTGGTCACGGCGGAAGTTCGAGTCCGCCCTCGGGCATGGGTGTGTTTCTTTCTGTTTATGGCGAAGCGTCTGCTGCAGTGTCCACGCTCAGCCAACATAAACAAATCGCGGCGGCATTGGGCACTGCTGATCGCTGCGCTTGTCGCGAGCCTCGACAACAAGAGCGCACTGTCTCTGCTAACGATACTATGGAGTTAATACATCTTACTTAACGTAATATGCAGGACGTGGGTTGGGTGAAAATTCAGTTAGTAACTTCCCATCGCATTAAAATACTTTACAGTCATATTTGATGAATTATTTATTGTTGGTTGTCTCTCTAATGTTAATAGTATTGATTCAGATTGTGCATGAACACGAAAACACACACACACACACACACACACACACAGACACACAGTCATTGATTGTAGTGAGGCTGACAACTACTGTGTGTTGAACAACACATGCACCAGTCAGTTCCTCAGCTGGCGTCGAGTGGATGAGTTTTTTCAATTACCTTGCACTGCAAGAACTGTAAGGAGGAGCCTGAAAGTAAATGGTCTTGTATGGTAAAGAGGTGCCACAAAGCAAATCTTGACCGATTATCAGATAATTGTCCACATGGGTTTTGTGGACGAGTATACTTTAAGTAGCCGCGCGGGATTAGCCGAGCGGTCTAGGGCGCTGCAGTCATGGGCTGCGTGGCTGATCCCGGCGGAGGTTCGAGTCCTCCCTCGGGCATGAGTGTGTGTGTTTGTCCTTAGGATAATTTAGGTTAAGTAGTGTGTAAGCTTAGGGACTGATGACCTTAGCAGTTAAGTCCCATAAAATTTCACACACACCCTTCCAAAGCATAGCTGAGTCCAAGCCACGTAATCTGCAGCAATACGCCGGGCAGAAGGATGCGACACGATATCAGGAGGTATCCCATGACTTCCGCAACCTCAGTGTGGTTCACTAGATACACTGCGGGGTTGAAATATATGTGACAGGGAGAATACCTCCTCACAGAGACTGACGATAGCACCCCCGTGCTTAAGAGTTATGTCAGAATGTTCAGAATCAGTTGGAGTAATTAGTGAGAAATTAATACTTGTAGTTGAACATGTTTTTTTCATATTAATGCACCTATACGTGTTACAGCAGGGAACAGGACCAGGGAATCACTGAGCGCGCTCAGATCCCGGCCAGCTGTGAGGGGATTGTGGCGCCCTGAGCACCGCACCGGCCCTGATTGATCAGGCGTAATTGGCGCCGCGGCCGCAATCGGCGCTCACCCACGGGGCGCTGAGTCGCGGTGCTGGCCTCTGCGGCTGCGTCTGCGCGTGTGATCTCGTCTTCAAAGGCAGGTGCCACAGAGCCGCTCCGGTAGCCTGAGTCTGGTGTACAATAGGCGCCTCAGGTACTGCGTAAACGGCACGACTGGGAATGCGTCCGACGAGTAGGATCCGCAAGGGAGTATTCAGTTCATATTTTTCTACAGTGAGCAAAAAGTTACATAATTTTGTTGTTTCTTCTTCTGCTCTTCAGCTATTAGGCGAAATCGTCTGTTAGGGTACCCATCGTCGTCGTGGTCTTCCCCTGCCTGTTCCGCCGGCCTCTGTGACCGAGCGGTTTTAGGCGCTTCAGTCCGGAACCGCGCTACTGCTACGGTCGCAGGTTCGAATCTTGCCTCGGGCATGGATGTGTGTCATGTCCTTAGGTTAGTTACGTTTAAGTAGCTATAAGTATAGGGGACTGATGACCTCAGATGTTAAGTCCCATAGTGCTTGGAGCCATTTTGATCCCCTGCCTCCTCTTCCTTTGCACGTACAATTTCTAGCCTTTAAAGGGAGTTTCTCATTCTCGGTTCTTTCTAGGTGGAAATTTACCAGACTTATCAAACTACCCGCTTATAGCCAAGTTAAATTCTGCTTGTCTTGTAATGTCCTTTATTTCCAATCTTCCTACTTTACTTCTTCTTTCCATTAGTCTTCCATTGGTTTCCTTTTGCCCTAAAAAGGTGAGTCAGTCTTACCCATTGTTCTGAGTAAACTGCCAAACCTGTCCTTACTCTCTGCCTGAGAATGGAACTGTTCTTGTTGTTGTTGTGGTGGTCTTCACTCCTGAGACTGGCCTGATGCAACTCTCCATGCTACTCTATCCTGTGCAAGCTTCTTCATCTCCCAATACCTACTGCAACCTACATCCTTCTGATTCTGCTTAGTATATTCATCTCTTGGTCTCCATCTACGATTTTTACACTCCACGTTGCCTTCTAATACTAAACTGGTGATCCCTTGATGCCTCAGAACACATCCTACCAACCGATACCTTCTTCTAGTCAAGTTGTGCCACAAACTCCTCACCAATTCTATTCAATACCTCCTCATTAGTTATGTGATCTACCTGTCTACTCTCCAGCATTCTTTTGTAGCAGCACGTTTCGAAAGCTTCTATTCTCTTTTTGTTCCAACTATTTATCGTCCATGTGTCACTTCCATACATGACTACACTCCATACAAATGCTTTCAGAAACCACTTCTGTCATATACTCTAGAAATTTATCATTTAGAGTAAAAAGTATGAGTTTTTCTGTAATATCTTCATTCCATATTTTGTCCTTTATTGTGCAACTTTTAACTCGTCTGACGAATTTCATTTCATGTGCCTGAATTCAAGACAAAATGTAGCCCCCCTAGGGGGCTCCATTCTTGGGTAGCAACTGCATGGGCCTTCAGTTAAGTCTTACATTACTTTCACTTACTTGTGTCAGGCTTCTTCACTTTTTTTTTTCTTTTTTCTCAGGCTCTCTTGGACAACTGTTGTTTTTTTTCGACACCAAAGGTGTTAGGTTTCAAGGTCTGAGATTGTCTTTCAGTTTCCTTTTCTATCTCTGATGGAAGAAAAGTTGACAAAGGAGCACAGATGCTGTACAGGGAGCACGGATGCTGTATAGGCTAACAATACCTGTCCAGAATCAAAACTTCGAGAAACGTCCACTGGAATTTGATGGATGAATCACTAACTAAAAAAAAACTAAAAAAACTGAACGCCTTCCGAACAGGCCATGAAGGCCCAAACGATACCGACCGGCCACCGTGTCATCCTCAGCCCATAGGCGTCATTGGATGCGGATGTGGAGGGGCATGTGGTGAGCACACCGCTCTCCCGGCCGTATGTCAGTTTCCGAGACCGGTGCTGCTACTTCTCAATCAAGTAGCTCCTCCGTTAGCCTCACAAGGGCTGAGTGCACCCCACTTACCAACAGCTTTCGGCAGACCGGATGGTCATCCATCGAAGTGCTAGTCCAGCGCGACAGCGCTTAGCTTCGCTGATCTGACGGGAACCGATGTTACCACTGCGGCAAGGCCACTGGCCGATGGAAGAATCACAACTTGAAGAATTCAAGGCATCTCTGCCAACAAACCCTACTCCCGTTTCCAGGGACACGTGAGTCGCATGACCTCTGCTGAATGCATGCCATACAGTGGTTGTACGTTATGCGGTCAATGGGAGGCCATGAAGTCGAGTTTTATAGCGCCTTCAAATAACCAGAACAAATCGACTAAGGGAGATAACGCCGAAAGAAAATCCAGGTCTTTCTAGAGGGGGTGGGGGGGGGGGGGGGGGGTTGAGCAGATGACTGCTAACAAAGTCTCAGAAAACACGTTAGTCCTAGTACTCCAATGAGCATCGGAAATTAGTATTTGAAATCATTAAATACTGGTAGGCTCCCCACCTCACATTGTCCGCAGCTCGTGGTCGTGCGGTAGCGATCTCGCTTCCCGCGCCCGAGTTCCCGGGTTCGATTCCCGGCGGGGTCAGGGATTTTCTCTGCCTCGTGATGACTGGGTGTTGTGTGATGTTCTTAGGTTAGTTAGGTTTAAGTAGTTCTAAGTTCTAGGGTACTGATGACCATAGATGTTAAGTCCCATAGTGCTCAGAGCCATTTCAACCATTTGAACCACCTCATATTGTAGAACACATCCCACAGTCCACTCAAAGGGTACATGGACCTGATCCAGGGAAAATATATGTTTGTAGCCTTATACACATTCTTCTAAATAAAATGTCGAATTAGCTAGCCTCTAGCAATAAACGAGTGTAGAATGGAATACTTCTTAATTAGTTAAGTAGCACACCATGTTTTTCAATTAATCTTCAACTAAGAATCCATATAATTAAATTCTATTTGATGCATCTACGTTTCTTCTTCCTCCTCAATGGTATGTCTTATTTTGTGTAAGTTTTCAATGGATGTACGTTGTACATGCTTCATTCATTTGTTTCCACAATCTGCACTTTTATAGTTCCTTTTTCCAGATTTCCATCTGTTTTCGTATAAATCCACGTGCAGCTTTTTTTGTGAGTCATCAGCCAGATGATCGGTTTGATGCGGCTCGCCACAAATACCTCTCCTGTGCCAACCTCTTTATCTCAGTGTAGCTCTTGCAACCTATGTCCTCAATTATGTGCTCTCCATTTTTCTCTACAGTTTTTACCCTCTATAGCTCCCTCTAGTATCAAGGAAGTGCCTTTTTCTGATCAGTGTTTTCCATACATTCCTTGCCTGGATCATTCTCAGGAGAACTTCTTCATTGCATACATTATCAATGACACTAATTTTCAACATTCGCCTGAAGCACCACACCTCAAATGCTTGGGTTCTCACAGTCCATCTTCCACTACCATACGTACAACCTAAGAAATTTGTTCCTCAAATTATGGCATTAAGGCCTATGCTTAATACTAGTAAACTTCTCTTTGCGAGGAATCCCCTTTTTGCCAGTACTAGTCTGCTTTTTATCTCCTTGTTACATCCGTCATGGATTATTTTGTTGACTACGTAGCAGAATTCCTAAACTTCATCTATCTCGTGATCGCCAATTATCATTAATAAAACTCGCTGATGACATTGTTACCCTCAGTGAAAATCGGGAAGAATTACAGGATTTGCTGAATGGAATGAACAGTTTAATGAGTACTGAATATAGGCTGAACGCGAATTGAAGAAAGACGAAAGTAACGATATTTAGCACATTTCTCATAATAATTAATGCTGTGAATCATAGCACACACCTCATAAACTGTGCTTTAATATTTCTGTTTAGTTAATGCGTGTGGTCTCAGTAATGTTCAGGTTGTGCTTTCCGTGACCACCCCAGGTCCCGTGGAAGCTCAGATGAACATCCATGAAAACGTAATACAGCAACCACCAACCTGCGTACCTGACGTATTTGGATATTTTGAGGCACCGCTCGACCGAATAATGTGTGATAGACCCGATTGTGGTATTCCAGGAATTTTATTCTCAGTTCTTGTTTAGGAACCATAATAATTCGCTTTCTTGATATTTCAAGGACTAATAGGAAAACAGTTCATTTCTGTTGTTGTCGTTTCTATTGCCAGAATAACAGAAAAATTATCTGTACATGATTTATTGTGCAGTATCGACCAAGTAGAAACCATGGCAGTTAGTGGAGAGATCTACGCCAGAGCCGCTTTTGTAAGGCAGAGATACTAAAGCCATCGTTCAGGATTTTAAGATGACTGTCTTCTACTAAATTATCGAAATTTTCTCATGGACCGTTCTCACAGTTTGTGCTGTGGGTGCTGAATACCCAGATTATAGGTGTTTCACTTTAGGACAAGGTGCGTTCTGTTCTGCTTCACTTATCCTGCTTCTCGTGGAGAAATATTCCGATGATATGGTGAATGACAACATCAGTCCTAATAAGAGGGCGTGTGTCGCCAGTCTTCCTGTTACAGGAATTAATTAAACACATGTTTCTAGCAAAGGAACACTTTCTGTTAGACAGGATGTGTTTTTAACAATTAGAAGGAAAGAGGGCATTTTTGAGAAAGTTCCTTGTTTCTACATTGAAAGCGTTTAGAGGATACTGCTGGCACTTTAAATTCAGTAAAGCAATTGCGAAATGGGACACTGTTGATTGAAACATGTAGTATCCAATAAGCAACGAACCTACAGAAGGCTAGGCCGGCCGCAGTGGCCATGCGGTTCTAGGCGCTTCAGTCTGGAAGCGCGCGACCGCTACGATCACAGGTTCGAATCCTACCTCGGGCATGGATGTGTGTGATGTCCTTAGGTTAGTTAGGTTTAATTAGTTCTAAGTTCTAGGGGACTGATGACCTCAGATGTTAAGTCCCATAGTGCTCAGAGCCATTTGAACCTACAAAAGGCTAAAGGCCTCACTGAATATGAAATCGCAATTTAGCTGCGCAACACTTTCAACTATACCAAAGATTTGTGTAGAGGGATCAGGAAGGTGTTACGGGCGTGCAAAATACAGTAAGGGTAGTTGGCAAAATGTTAAAATTGGAATCCCTTATGTTTGCATTAAATAGCACACAAGGTTTCCTTCACTTAAACGTGGGACATTACGTCCACGAACCAAAGCGCTGTTTTAAATGTCAGTGCTTTATGCATCCCAATTTAGCATGTAAGGGAGAATCCACTTGTGGCATATGCTGCAAAGCCACCAACGAAGGAGTCGTTTGTTCAGCTCTTCCTAAGTGTATGAAATGCTCTGGGGATCGTAAGGTGAGGCCAGAAAGATGTTTACGGCTATGCAGCTTCCCGGTTTCACTACTACTTTTGTTTTAGCGGAGGTTGTTTGTGTCAGTACTACTGTCTGCGTTCGTCAGCGTAGTTGCAAAGGTGCTGCCATTCCGGACTCGATAGCCATAGCTCCTCCCATAACATCAAAAGAGGCCATGTTTGCCGACAATGCCTACTATGGAAAAAAGTCCAGCAATGACACTGACCACAGCCGCGTTCGCTCCTACGAAGCGTTCTGTGACAAACAAACCAAATGGAAAACACTAGTCGGAGAAGAAGACAGATTTTATAATGTCAGACCACGTACATCTCATTCTGTCTAACGAAGTATGCCAGGGGCAACCATCCACCCCTCATACTACATCTACATCTACATCTACATTTATACTCTGCAAGCCACCCAACGGTGTGTGGCGGAGGGCACTTTACGTGCCACTGTCATTACCTCCCTTTCCTGTTCCAGTCGCGTATGGTTCGCGGGAAGAACGACTGTCTGAAAGCCTCTGTGCGCGCTCTAATCTCTCTAATTTTACATTCGTGATCTCCTCGGGAGGTATAAGTAGGGGGAAGCAATATATTCGATACCTCATCCAGAAACGCACCCTCTCGAAACCTGGCGAGCAAGCTACACCGCGATGCAGAGCGCCTCTCTTGCAGAGTCTGCCACTTGAGTTTGTTAAACATCTCCGTAACGCTATCACGGTTACCAAATAACCCTGTGACGAAACGCGCCGCTCTTCTTTGGATCTTCTCTATCTCCTCCGTCAACCCGATCTGGTGCGGATCCCACACTGATGAGCAATACTCAAGTATAGGTCGAACGAGTGTTTTGTAAGCCACCTCCTTTGTTGATGGACTACATTTTCTAAGGACTCTCCCAATGAATCTCAACCTGGTACCCGCCTTACCAACAATTAATTTTATATGATCATTCCACTTCAAATCGTTCCGCACGCATACTCCCAGATATTTTACAGAAGTAACTGCTACCAGTGTTTGTTCCGCTATCATATAATCATACAATAAAGGATCCTTCTTTCTATGTATTCGCAATACATTACATTTGTCTATGTTAAGGGTCAGTTGCCACTCCCTGCACCAAGTGCCTATCCGCTGCAGATCTTCCTGCATTTCGCTACAATTTTCTAATGCTGCAACTTCTCTGTATACTACAGCATCATCCGCGAAAAGCCGCATGGAACTTCCGACACTATCTACTAGGTCATTTATATATATTGTGAAAAGCAATGGTCCCATAACACTCCCCTGTGGCATGCCAGAGGTTACTTTAACGTCTGTAGACGTCTCTCCGTTGATAACAACATGCTGTGTTCTGTTTGCTAAAAACTCTTCAATCCAGCCACACAGCTGGTCTGATATTCCGTAGGCTCTTACTTTGTTTATCAGGCGACAGTGCGGAACTGTATCGAACGCCTTCCGGAAGTCAAGAAAAATAGCATCTACCTGGGAGCCTGTATCTAATATTTTCTGGGTCTCATGAACAAATAGAGCGAGTTGGGTCTCACACGATCGCTGTTTCCGGAATCCATGTTGATTCCTACATAGTAGATTCTGAGTGTCCAAAAACGACATGATACTCGAGCAAAAAACATGTTCTAAAATTCTACAACAGATCGACGTCAGAGATATAGGTCTATAGTTTTGCGCATCAGCTCGACGACCCTTCTTGAAGACTGGGACTACCTGTGCTCTTTTCCAATCATTTGGAACCTTCCGTTCCTCTAGAGACTTGCGGTACACGGCTGTTAGAAGGGGGGCAAGTTCTTTCGCGTACTCTGTGTAGAATCGAACTGGTATCCCGTCAGGTCCAGTGGACTTTCCTCTGTTGAGTGATTCCAGTTGCTTTTCTATTCCTTGGACACTTATTTCGATGTCAGCCATGTTTTCGTTTGTGCGAGGATTTAGAGAAGGAACTGCAGTGCGGTCTTCCTCTGTGAAACAGCTTTGGAAAAAGGTGTTTAGTATTTCAGCTTTACGCTTGTCATCCTCTGTTTCAATGCCATCATCATCCCGGAGTGTCTGGACATGCTGTTTCGAGCCACTTACTGATTTAACGTAAGACCAGAACTTTCTAGGATTTTCTGTCAAGTCGGTACCTAGTATTTTACTTTCGAATTCACTAAACGCTTCACGCATAGCCCTCCTTACGCTAACTTTGACATCGTTTAGCTTCTGTTTGTCTGAGAGGTTTTGGCTGCGTTTAAATTTGGAGTGAAGCTCTCTTTGCTTTCGCAGTAATTTCCTAACTTTGTTGTTGTACCACGGTGGGTTTTTCCCGTCCCTCACAGTTTTACTCGGCACGTACCTGTCTAAAACGCATTTTACGATTGCCTTGAACTTTTTCCATAAACACTCAACATTGTCAGTGTCGGAACAGAAATTTTCGTTTTGATCTGTTAGGTAGCCTGAAATCTGCCTTCTATTACTCTTGCTAAACAGATAAACCTTCCTCCCTTTTTTTATATTCCTATTAACTTCCATATTCAGGGATGCTACAACGGCCTTATGATCACTGATTCCCTGTTCTGCGCTTACAGAGTCGAAAAGTTCGGGTCTGTTTGTTATCAGTAGGTCCAAGATGTTATCTCCACGAGTCGGTTCTCTGTTTAATTGCTCGAGGTAATTTTCGGATAGTGCACTCAGTATAATGTCACTCGATGCTCTGTCCCTACCACCCATCCTAAACATCTGAGTGTCCCAGTCTATATCTGGTAAATTGAAATCTCCACCTAAGACTATAACACGCCGAGAAAATTTATGTGAAATGTATTCCAAATTTTCTCTCAGCTGTTCTGCCACTAATGCTGCTGAGTCGGGGGGTCGGTAAAAGGAGCCAATTATTAACCTAGCTCGGTTGTTGAGTGTAACCTCCACCCATAATAATTCACAGGAACTATCCACTTCTACTTCACTACAGGATAAACTACTACTAACAGCAACGAACACTCCACCACCGGTTGCATGCAATCTATCCTTTCTAAACACCGTCTGTACGTTTGTAAAAATTTCGGCAGAATTTATTTCTGGCTTCAGCCAGCTTTCTGTACCTATAACGATTTCAGCTTCGGTGCTTTCTATCAGCGCTTGAAGTTCCGGTACTTTACCAACGCAGCTTCGACAGTTTACAATTACAATACCGATTGCTGCTTGGTCCCCGCATGTCCTGACTTTGCCCCGCACCCGTTGAGGCTGTTGCCCTTTCTGTACTTGCCCGAGGCCATCTAACCTAAAAAACTGCCCAGTCCACGCCACACAACCCCTGCTACCCGTGTAGCCGCTTGTTGCGTGTAGTGGACTCCTGACCTATCTAGCGGAACCCGAAACCCCACCACCCTATGGCGCAAGTCGAGGAATCTGCAGCCCACACGGTCGCAGAACCGTCTCAGCCTCTGATTCAGACCCTCCACTCGGCTCTGTACCAAAGGTCCGCAGTCAGTCCTGTCGACGATGCTGCAGATGGTGAGCTCTGCTTTCATCCCGCTAGCGAGACTGGCAGTCTTCACCAAATCAGATAGCCGCTGGAAGCCAGAGAGGATTTCCTCCGATCCATAGCGACACACATCATTGGTGCCGACATGAGCGACCACCTGCAGATGGGTGCACCCTGTACCCTTCACGGCATCCGGAAAGACCCTTTCCACATCTGGAATGACTCCCCCCGGTATGCACACGGAGTGCACTTTGGTTTTCTTCCCCTCCCTTGCTGCCATATCCCTAAGGGGCCCCATTACGCGCCTGACGTTGGAGCTCCCAACTACCAGTAAGCCCACCCTCTGCGACCGCCTGGATCCTGCAGACTGAGGGGCAACCTCTGGAACAGGACAAGCAGCCATGTCAGGCCGAAGATCAGTATCAGCCTGAGACAGAGCCTGAAACTGGTTCGTCAGACAAACTGGAGAGGCCTTCCGCTCAGCCCTCCGGAATGTCTTTCACCCCCTGCCACACCTTGAGACGACCTCCCACTCTATCACAGGTGAGGGATCAGCCTCAATGCGGGCAGTGTCCCGGGCAACCACAGTCGTAGTCCGATCGGGGGATGCGTGGGACGAGCTGGCCGTCCCCGACAAACCCCCATCCGGACCCCCACAGTGATGCCCATTGGCAACAGCCTCAAGCTGTGTGACCGAAGCCAACACTGCCTGAAGCTGAGAGCGAAGGGATGCCACTGTACTGTGGGGCTATACCCTCCATTGCGAGAACAATCTGACTGGTGAAAGAGCCATGGGAGTAGTAGCTGTGTTCGTCGCTACGGCACACCACCCCCCTGCTCTCCCCCTGCAACCAGTTACTGTGTAAGTTCATGTGACGTAGTATCACTATATGCTCTTTGTATTTACCGTCACAGATTCAGAGGTCTTCACAGATCTTATAGACCAACTTTACCACCACTTCTCCGACTGGAGGACTTCAATAGCCATAATGTATTATGGGGCTTGAACTCTAGTTGCCCCAGGAGTCGAGTATTAGAGAGCCTCATGATGTCTCTGGCGATGTGCATTCTAAACACAGGCAATCCCATTCATTTCAAGTCTGGTTAGTGGTGTTTAACGTCCCGTCGACAACGAGGTCATTAGAGACGGAGCGCAAGCTCAGGTTAGGGAAGGATGGGGAAGGAAATCGGCCGTGCCCTTTCAAAGGAACCATCCCAGCATTTGCCTGAAACGATTTAGGGAAATCACGGAAAACCTAAATCAGGATGGCCGGAGACGGGATTGAACCGTCGTCCTCCCGAATGCGAGTCCAGTGTGCTAACCACTGCGCCACCTCGCTCGGTTATATTTCAACTCTGCTACTGCGAGATCCTCATCCCGCGCCGGTTGGCTTACTGGGAGGGTGCAGATGACTTTCATTCCAGTGACGTCTTCTCATTCTGGATCCACCTATCAGAGGGAGTACTCCTCCAAAGGAAGTCACAAGATGGTTGACCAGCGGAGCTAACTGGATGTTGTCCCACCATCAGTCTGTGTGTGAACATCGAAGGAGCGTCCAGATATCGGTGGACTACATCACGTGGGTGATATACCATGCCGCCAGCTTGTCGATGCATAAGTGCTCAGGTCATCCTAGAAGGCAGAAGGCCTTCATGGACTGATACATTCTTTTTCCAGTAGTCGAAGTGAGCCGTGTGGCTCTGTGTAGGTCTAAGTGCCACCCAAAAGCAGAAAACATCGCAGACCTTAAAGTAGCGAGAGCCAATGCCCGACGCATCATCAAGGAGAACAAGAAAAGGTCTTGCGAAGCGCTGTTGGACTCTCTGCTACTCCACTTGTTTTATGAAAGTACAGGGAGTCATTAGGAGGATTTCCGGTAAATGCAGTCGGTTACCTATAGCAGCGGTGCTAGAACACTAATGTCTGCGGCCAGAGACATCGCCCTCCTACAACTGCCGTGCTGGATTTGTCACTGCTTGTAGCTCATTACAAAGCACCTGGTCACCACCAAATTTGATACAGTTTGTTGCAACACTTGCAAATGATGTCAATGTAAGTTAGAATGTTTGAATTCTATAAGGTAGACAGGACAATTTCCAAACCTATATAGGGAGGCGATTTTGACACCACTTCTCAAACCGGAAAAGGATCGAAGATGTCCCAGTAGCTACTGGAGCGTCCCTTTAAAGAGATAAGTGGGAAATACCTTGGAACGAACGGTGAGTATCGTCTTCTCTGGATTTTACAGACCAGGCAGCTCCTCGGCAATCCTATGTTTCAGGAGATGTCGATCCACTCTCGACAACCTGATCCTCCTAGAGGCTGCTGTACAGCAGGCTTACCTATATAAACAACAGTGTAAAGGGTGTAAAGGCATATTCTTTGACCCAGTAAGCCGCACAACTTAAGTAGAAGAAGGAATCGGTTGGTAGGACATATTCTGAGGCATCAAGGGATCACCAATTTAGTATTGGAGGGTAGCGCGGAGGGTAAAAATCGTAGAGGGAGACCAAGAGATGAATACACTAAACAGATTCAGAAGGATGTAGGTTGCAGTAAGTACTGGGAGATGAAGAAGCTTGCACAGGATAGAGTAGTATGGAGAGCTGCATCAAAGCAGTCTCAGGACTGAAGACCACAACAACAACGATGTGTAACGGTATAAGGAGACATGTGCCGTGCTCCTTTCTTGTGGACAGTTTTGTAGTATTTTGTTCCTTCTCCAACGCTGCCACAGTGACTCGCCAAGTAGAAAGTACAGTGATGAGGTTGGAGAACTGGACTGCAAGAGACGGGTTTCCTGTTTCCTACAGATAGTGTGTGTGTGTTTTATTAGTTTTAATCGTTCTCGTCGTGTTTTTAATGTACCTGACCTGCTTATGGGGGACTCAATTCTACATTTTAAAGACTTGGTGTGGTATCTGTGTCTTATTTTTTATTCCAAACTGTCGTGGACACCAAACCTAAAGGACCTGAAGGCAAAGACTGAGTAAACGCTCAGTATATTAAAGCACCTTAGCCCAAGGTCTTTGGTAGAAGATAGGGCACGTCTGCTCTAGGTTTATGCGGCTTTCATGCGATCGTGGGTGAACAATAGGTGCACAGTATACGGATCAGCGAGGCCTTCTTACATGAACTCACTTAAGTTATCTACCATGAGGAGATCAGGGTGACCACAGGTAGTTAAAGGACTAGCCCCACACCCAGTCTCTGTGCTGAAGCTGGGAAACCGCCAGTAAGCATCCGACAATAACTCCGCATGGTGCGTCAAGCATGTAAGTTCTTCACTGCTCGCAGTTCATTGGTATACTATAATGTTGCTCGTCCAGCTGTGGAACACCTTTTACCCAGTAGTTCAAGGCCAAAAAGTCTGTTTGGGATCCAAGTGAAGCATATGCTAGAGCCATTTGTCATGACAAGTACATACACAATTCCAGAGTTTAACTGGCAACCACCCTGGTTACTGCGGATGCCCAGGGTAATTTTCGATTTAATGCGTTACAGGAGATGCTACACTCTTACATTACTTTTCAATACAATAATTTATAATATTTTAAATGAGTACCACAACCGCATACCTCTATCCACAGGTCGACTTGAACATGGGGACATCATTGGTTGCTTCGTTGTCTACCTGATCGTGTCCTCAAGATCCGATTGCCACAAATGTTCACTTCTTCGATGCGGAAATATACGCGATCTTATGGGCACTGGGGCATATGGAATTTGTGTACTCCTTGTGGCCTTCACTCCGAAGAATGGTTTGATCCAGTGCTCCATGCTACTCTATCCTGTGCAAGCCTCTTCTCCGAGTAACTTCTGAAGCTGCTTGCTGTATTCATCTCTTGGCTCCCTCTACGATTTATACTCCTCATGCCTCCATGAGTACTAAATTGGTGATCCCTTGATGTCTCAGACCGTATCCTACCAACCGACCCCATCTTCTACTTGGGTTGTGCCACAAATTTCTTTTCTCCTCAATTCTCTTCAGTACCTCCTCATGAGTTGCATGATAGACTTATCTAATCTTCAGTATTCTTCTGTAGACTCATAATTCAAAAGCTTCAATTCTCTTCTTGTTTAAACTGTTTATTGTCCATGTTTCACTTCCATAAAGAGCTACACTCCATTCAAATACTTTTAGAAAAGATACCTGACACTTAAATCTATATTCGGTGCTTAAAAATATCTCTTCTTCAGAAATGCTTTTCTTATCGTAGCCAGTCATCATTTTATATCCTCTCTACGTCGGCCAACACAAATTGTTTTGCTGTCCAAATAACAAAACTCATATACTACTTTAAGTGTCTCGTTTCCTAATCTAATTCCCATTGCATAACCTGATTTAATTCGACTACATTCCATTATTCTCTTTTTGCTTTCTTTGATGTTCATCTTATATCCTCCTTTCAAGAGATTGTCCATTTCGTTCAGCTGCTTCACCAAGTACTTTGCTGTCTCTGACAGAGTTACAATGTCATCGGAAAACCTCAAAGTTTTTGTTCCTTCTTCCTGGACGTTAATTCCTACTCCAAATTTTTCGTTTGTTTCCTTTATTGCCTGCTCACTGTACAGAGTCAATAACATTGGGGATAGACTACAACCCTGTCTCACTCCCTTCTCAGCCACTGCTCCCCTTTCATGCCCTTCGACTCTTATAACTGCTGTCTGATTCCTGTAGAGGTTGTAAATAGCCTTTCCCTACCTGTATTTTGCCCCTGGCACCCTCTGAATTTCAAAGACATTATTCCAGTCAGCATTGTAAAAAGCTTTCCCTTAGTCTGCAAATGCTATAAACGTAGGTTTCCCTTTCCTTAACGTATCTTCTGTGAGACGTCGTAGGATAAGTAGTGCCTCGCGTGTTATTACATTTCTCCTGAATCCAAACTGAACTTCCCTTCAACTTTTCTTCGCTAAAGAATAGTATTTTGCAACCATGATTTAGTAAACTAATAGTTCGGTAATATTCACATCTGTCAGCACCTGATTTCTATAGAATTTGAATTATTATATTCTTCTTGAAGTCTGAGGGCGTTTCGCCTCTCTCATACAGCTTGCTCACAATATGGAAGAGTTTTCTCATTGCTGGCTCTCGAAAGATTATCAGTAGTTCTAACGGAACGTCGTTTATTCCCAGGGCCTTGTTTTGACTAAGGTCCTTAGTGCTTCGTCAAATTATTCGCGTAGTGTCATATCTCCCTTCTCATCTTCCTCTACGTCCTCTTCTATTTCTATAATACTGCCTTCAATTACATCTCTCTTGTATAGACCATATATATACTACTCCTTCCACCTTCAGCTTTCCCTTCTTTATTTAGGACTGGTTTTCCATCCGAGCTCTCATTACTAGTACAGGTGGTTCTCTTTTTCCCAAAGGCCTCTTTAATTTTGCTGTAGGTAGTATCTATCTTTCTCCTTGCGAAATAGTCCGCAGCTCGTGGCCGTGCGGTAGCGTTCTAGCTTCCCGCGCCCGGGTTCCCGGGTCCGATTCCCGGCGGGGTCAGGGATTTTCTCTGCCTCGTGATGACTGGGTGTTGTGTGATGACCTTAGGTTAGTTACGTTTAAGTAGTTCTAAGTTCTAGGGGACTGATGACCATAGATGTTAAGTCCCATAGTGCTCAGAACCATTTGAGTCACCCTTGCGAAATATGCTTCTAAATCTTTTCATTTGTCGTCTAGCCATTCCCGCTTAGCCATTTTGCACTTTCTGTCAATCTCATTTTTTAGGTTTTTATAATCCCTTTCGCCTACTTCATTTACTGCAGTTTTGTATTTTCTCCTTTTGTCAATTAAATTCAATACCTCTTATGTTACCCAACGATTTATACCGGACCTCAATTTTTTACCTAATTGCTCCTCTGCTGTCTTCACTATTTCATCTCTCAAAGCTACCGATTCTTTTTCTGCTCAATTCTTTCCTCTGCTCTTGTCAATCATTCCATAATGCTCTCTCCGAAACAATCGACGACCCCTGGTTCTTTCAGTTTATCCAGATCCCATCTCCTTAATTTCCTACCTTTTTTCAAATTATTCAGTTTTAATCTACATTTCGTAAGCAATAAATTGCCGTCAGAGTCCACATCTGCCCCTGGAAATGTTTTACAATATAAAATCTGGTTCCGAAATCTTTGTCTTACCATTATATAATCAATCTGAAAACTTACGGTGTCTCCAGGTCTCTGCCACGTATACGACCTTCTTTCATGATTTTTTTTCCTGCTACCAAATCCCACTCCCTCAGGACCATTAAATTTAATTCTCCCTAAACTATTTGAATATTTTCTTTTATCGCATCATACATTTCTTCAATATTTTCATCATCTGCGGAGCTAGTTGGCACGTAAACTTGTTGGGACGTACTGTGCTTGGCGTGGGCTTCGCGTCTTTCGTGGCTACAATAATGCGTTCACAATGTTGTTCATAGTAGTATACCCCATTCCTATATTCTTATTCATTATTAAACCCAGTCCTGTATTATCGCTATGTGACTTTTTATTTATAACTCCGTATTTACGTGACCAGAAGTCCTGTTCCTACTGCCAGCTAAATTCACTAATTCCCATCATTTCTAACTTCAACCGATCAGTTTCCCTTTTTAAATTTTCTGACCTATCTGACCGATTAAGGGATCTAACATTCCACGTTCCGATCAGTAGACTGCTCCTGATGAAATCCTCCTGAGTAGTCCCCCGTCTGGAGATCCGAATTGGGGGTCTATTTTACTTCCAGAATATTTTACCTAAGAGCATGCTATCATCATTTAAACCTACAGTAGAGCTCGGGAAAAAATAGGGCTGTAGTTTTCCGTTGCTTTCAGCCGTTCGCAGTACCAGCAGAGCAAGGCCGTTTTGGTTGATGTTACAAGGCCAGGTCAGACAGTCTTTCTGACAGTTGCTCCCGCAACCTACAGTATGGCTATCTGTATCGATGAGGCACCCAAACCTCCCTGCCAACGGCAAGGTGCTTGCTTCATGGGAGGATGAAATGTGTAGCGACTGCTAAATTCATCTCTTGTGACTCCATAAGTGCACTTTACTCTCTGCAACGTACCGAGCAGATAATGTAGTCCAGGACATCTAGGACGCTATTCTCCATCTACAGAGGCTGGCGAAGAAGGTGTAGCAGGCGAGGAAGCGTGTCGTGATCTTCAGTGTGTTCAGTGAGCGATCCCGCTACATGCTGTTACCTCCCTCTTGAGGTACTGAGACAAGAACTGGTGGGAAGAAGGGTGGCTGAATGTGACAGACAATAAGCTGCGTCCGGTAATGTAACAACTGGGCCATGGCGTGCCTCCTTCAACCTGCAGTTGGGATGAGGTCCTTCTCAATCGTCCTCGCGTAGGAGATACGCCTATGACGTGTGGCTTCTTGTTTCGGTGAGAGGACTCTTCAGTGTATGGTGCTTGTGACGTAAATAGCCCAAATTTTAGTAAATTGCGTTTTATTTGCAGAGCAGAGGACGGCAGCTCATTTTCCGACTTATTGGCCCCCTATTTTAATTGTTAACACGAACCGACAAATTTTGATTTTTTTGTCTAGGTTTTGCGTCAAAATATGTATTATTAATTAATTGAATTGCGAAGATTACGAATTTGAAGCCCCTTTTTCTACAGCACGTCAGGTTTTTGCACCATCGTCATCGAAATCTGTACCCAGTGAAATCGGAAATCAGTTACAGGAAGATAGAGCTGAAATGAAACAATATGGACATAGGAATTAGAAGAATGAAATACGTTGATTTGGACATTTACCAGGTGGATGTGTTATCCCCGTTTACGTATGCCCTTGAATGAACCCTTGACGTTCTTTCTTTTGTCTGTCACTTCTCCTTCACGATTGATGCACCAGCGGTATTCAGACATCGCTTTTATTCCTCAGAGATCTTGATAATGATGTTCCAGTGTTCCAAGTTCCTGGAGCAACCGTTCATTCTGTTCCTCTGACGTCTCATTTAAAAACTCTTGAAAATTTTCTACGTGTACATTGGAAAATATAGTTTTAAGGAGACATTGCATACTGTCTATTTAAACGACTGTATTACTTATTCCACTATTTCCATGTAACCATGCAGCTTATTCTGGCCAAGGAAAGGATACAAAATATTTTTTATATTTCCCAAAGCTTGCTGTACTATTTCCGTTACTGTACTTTCAGTTTGCTGTTCCGTCCAGTGCTTTCAAATACATCTACACCAGTACTGATACGACCTGCAGCGGAGGAAATAAAATGCGATCTGGATTCACCAAATGCTCATTGGTAATGTTATTCGATCTCGCTATCAGCTTTTTCCTCTTAGTTCAGACTCTCCTACTCCATTGCTGATGTTACGCTCTACTGTCCTATCACACATAATGACATGCTGTACTGTCCCATTGCGTCCTGGTGTACCCTGTTTGCTGGCCGAGATGAATTAAAATCACTTTAATAATAGGTTTGTTTATAAATAAATCTTCTGCTACCAGTCACGATTTTTTCTTTACTTTTCGCACGACGCGTTTCGGGAAATGATTCCCATTTTTCAAGTGCGTTTTTGTGTGTCATTTCCCGAAAAGCGTCGCGCGTAAAGTAAAATAAAGAAAAATCGTGACTAGTAGCAGAAGATGTATTTATAAACAAAACCTATTGTTTTCACAGTAGCAGGCGTTCAAATACCATTTATAATGGCTCAAATCAGACCAGTCACTTTAAAGTCACACGTACAAGTTACTGGTGTTCATCATACTTTACACCTTGAAGAAGTACTTTCTTAATGCTGTATTGCCATTTGAAGTGTTCTGAATACGAAAGTGGAACTGATGATAGCTCATTTCCAATACGTAGCGGTACTGCTTTAAAATTTTGCTTAAAAGAATCTCTAAATCTCCATTGCTTACTGTTATACTTTTGAGCTACCACATTCGACACTATTCTGGCGGTGCTTTTTTAGAACACGGTTAAATCATCTTCAACAAAAAAAATTCCTCGAAGTATTTATCACAGTTTCTGTACACTGAACATGATATACCGTGTACTAGAAAATTATTTGCACTGAGACATGATCCCATAAGTAGTGCTACGACTTTTGAGAGTCCCAAGTCTTTCACCAAACTGTTGAGTTCTGTTTGATTAATAGATATTTGCTTACTATCGATACCACACTCGGGATAGTCGATTTACTACTTCCGTGGCTACCTCCGGCTCAGAGAACTGTAGTGTATCTGTTGATGTTAGCGGAGAGGGGGCTGGGTGCCCTAGACCATGAGCGACAGGTCTAATCGACGAATCTAAGTTCCGGTGCAAGATTCTGTTCATGTTTCTTTTGTTGTATCCCGCTGTTTTAGTCATACAGAAGTAACAATCATCCACGTGATACTTCTGTTCGCGTCATAGCATGGGAATAACGAAGTTCATACATCATTTTACCTTCACTCCACTACCTTAACTGCTCCACGCATTCGTGACACATAATGTGTGAAGCAAATGACTCATTCTGATCTTCGTGCTTCATGTAGAAATAAGCAAAATAAGATTTCCGCACAAATTCTGTATCTTGCCGACGTCTTGCGCAAATCCTATGCGTAACAAAATGTATCGGGTCTATTGACACACTCATCTAGACATTTTTAACATGGCTTAGATTAAACAACACAGTTCACAACAACGCGCGTGAACACTCCCTTCCAGCTCCCGTATCCACTTTGCTTTTTATTCCTACCACGATAACGGACCATCGGGTAGCTCTGTGGTTAGCATACTAGACTCCCATTCGGGAGGACGACTGTTCAAACCACGCCCGGCCAGCCACATTTAAGTTATCAGTGATTTCCCTGAATACTTTAAGGCAAATGCAGAAATGGTTTCTTCGAAAGGAGCGGACGCTTTCTTTCTCCATCCTTCCTTGGTCTGAGCTTGTGCTCCGTCTCTAATGACCGCGTTGTCGACGGAACGCTAAACATTAATTTCATCCTCCTCATTCTCGTCCTCCTGATAACGGAACATCAGCTTTATTTAAAGTTCATTCTCCTCTTCTACTTCAACATCCTACGAACAGATAATGCTGCCACACTTATATGAACTACACTACATAATACAGATTTTACAGCGAATAGTAAATAGTAAAATGCCTGCAGTGAGTTGGGAGGACACGTTGCTGTGCAGAGAAAATTGAGCATGACGAAGAAAAAACTGATATTTTCATGTTTATGAACGCTAAATTAGTAAAGAACACTGCTTATTTTCCAAGCTCCAGAATCCATGTCAACCTGCGTAATGGAACAAGTGTAACACTACTCCTAAGGTTTTGTGAAATAACCGACTTGTTCCCTACAACGTTTCGGAGAAGTTTTAATGTTATCAGGGTGCCTGTCTCATTCACATTTCTTGTATGTGATTAGCCACTCACATTTTCATGTATAATTATTTCAGCTTTCCTCACATTACCTGCGTTTTCATTGCCAGTTTTAGAAGCTCTACCCATCATTACACCAACTTACAGGATGAGAGAGTGTGATTGTGGGGATTGACCGTGAGTGACGCTGGGAGAAAGTGCATGTATTTGTGTAAGACTTGTTCTTCCTGGCTTAACGCCAATTTAAACGCATTAGTTGTTACTACCACTTGTAAGGGCGCTGATAACATCGCATTTGAGCGTCCACAAGTCAGAAAGACACACATACAGACTCTATATGACATTAATGACATGCTCAGTCATACCCTTTGTCAAAACACTTGATCGCATTTAGTCCCTTATGTTCTGTATTTCAAGTAACTGATGTTCGCATCATAATACATATTAATCTTTGACCTGCTTAAAAGAGTTAGATAATATTTCCAGAGCAATCTCTCATTGTATGAACATAGCGAAAGACTTCGGTTGACTGATCGATTTTCATAATTTTTTACACTTTTCCGCTCGATTTTTAACTTTTCCTCGTTTTCCGTAATTTTCTTTATTGCCACTGGCACCTTATACTAGGGAAGGGGGAGAGGGAGGGGGGCATTGCCTCGGTCGTCCCAGCCTAGTTACACCTTTATCATCATCGCTGTGTATAGGTTCCTCGATTAAGCGGCTATTATACGTGTTCCGCATATCCTCCTATAATTAGAGAAAAATCGTTCTATAAGAATAATATATATACACATCAAAAAAAGTTTTGCATCACCCCGGTTCCTAGGACTGAAGATAGACGTTGACTGTGGATACTGTATTACAGGCACAGTCCCTCTGACTGTTCAGAGATGTCGAAATGAGCGGACGCTTTCTTTCTCCATCATGCTTGAGCAGCGCCTATTAGACGGAGTCGATCGGTTCCCGTCACTGCACCAGGAAGGAGGTACACGGCTCCTGTTGTCTGTAGTTCAACTATGCCTAGTCGCTCAATACCGCGGGTCGATCGCGTCCGCATTGTTACTTTGTGCCAGGGAGAACTCTCAAGAAGGCTTGTCCAGGCGTCTCGGAGTGAACCAAAGCGATGTTGTTCGGACTTGGAGGAGATACAGAGAGACAGAAAATGTCGATGACTTGCCTCAGGCCGGCCAAGTGCTACTACTGCATTAGATGACTGCTACCTACGGATTATGGCTCGGAGGAACCCTAACAGCAACGCCACCATGTTGAATAATGCTTTTCGTGCAGCCACAGGACATCGTGTGAGGACTCAAACTGTGCGCAATAGGCTGCGTGATGTGTAACTTTACTCCCAACGACCATGGCGAGGTACATCTTTGCAACCACAACACCATGCAGCGTGGTGTAGATTGGCCCAACAACATGCAGAATGGACCGCTCAGGATTGGCATCACGTTCTCTTCACCGATGAGTGTCGCATATTCCTTCAACTAGACAATTGTCGGAGACGTATTTGGAGGCCACACGGTCAGGCTGAACGCCTTAGACACACTGTCCGGCGAGAGCAGCAAGGTGGAGGTTCCCTGCTGTTTTGGGGTGGCATTGTGTGGGGCCGCCGTACGCCGCTGGTGGTCATGGAAGGTGCCGTAACGACTGTACGATACGTAAATGCCATCCTCCGACCGATAGTGCAATCATATCGGCTGCATACTGGCAAGGTACTCACCTTCATGGACGACAATTTGCGCCCCCATCGTGCACATCTTGTGAAGACTTCCTTCAGGATAACGACATCGCTCGACTAGAGTGGCCAGCATGTTCTCCAGACATGCACCCTATCGACCTACCCTGGGATAGATGGAAAAGGGCTGTTTATGGCGACATGACCCACCAACTACTCTGAGGGATCTACGTCGAATCGCCGTTGAGGAGTGGGACGATCTGGACCAACACTACTTTGATGAACTTGTGGATAATGTGCCACGACGAATACAGGCATGCATCAATGCAAGAGGACGTGCTACTGGGTATTAGAGGTACAGGTGTGTACAGCAATTTCGAACACCACCTCTGAAGGTCTCGCTATATGGTGGTACAACATACAATTTGCGGTTTTCATTAAAAAAAAAGAGCGTAAATGTCGTTTATGTTGATCTCTGTTCCAAATTTCTGTACAGGTTCCGGAACTCTCGGAACCGAGGTAAGGCAAAACTTTTTTTTGATGTGTGTATGTTGCTCACCCATAATCCTGAAGCCACCTTTTTAGGAGTTGGCCATTCTGACTACTGCTTCTGCTTCACGTTATGTTAATTCATTCATGAAGTTTGCTGTTAATATTCCTCTACAATTCAAAAGGAATGACGTCCTACTTTATTACAATACCAGGAGGAAGATTACTTTCCTTGCTCCACATTAAGGTTGTCTTTAGCACAAAACGGGTGAACCATGCTAAAACAAAAAGTTTTGATAACTTATCCAGTGAAACAAACTGTCTAAAGACAGCTAAGTAAAATGTGTATAAATAGACTTAGAAATATTCAGCAGGTAACCAGATGTACAAATTGATTTCTGATGTGAATGTAAGATGACTCGTTCTACAACATTACGATTTATCGTGCAAAGTGATCCAAGGAAAATGAAACTAAGTAACTAACAACACATCGGGACGAGATGCGGTTCTGAACAATACAAAAGTCTCTGCAGCGCCGTTGCCCAGCAACAGTTTGAGACGAGGCGACTGACGAACGACATGAGTGTGTTCATTCCCAGTCAGCAATGTCGTAAAAGTGCAGTTAGAACACGCAGCAAAGACAGCAGTTAGAAGGTAAGCCAACAGAGTTTCGCCTATCAGTAGCACGTCCTCTAATTTTCAGTCCTGGACTCCGTTTCTCTATGGTGTATTTTATAGCCCTTTCTCCACGTCCTTATTTTTAGCTGTCTTCTCTTACGTCGATTGGGATTGACGTGTAGTCGTTTTTTAACTCCTCTCCGTCTTCGTATTTTATAGTTTTGACTTCGGTGCGTATGTCCCATGTTGTTTTTTGCCCTCTAAAACAAAACAAACAAACAGACATCGAATCGATTGCACCTATATGCGGTCGTTTAGCATTAATTCTGCCAGTCATGTATATTTAATAAACTTAGAAATCTTCGACACTTCAGTTATATTGGGGATAATTTGATTTTAGAAACGAGTGTTTCACACTGTTAATCAACGTTTGTCTGAGGCACGTTGTGTTGAAGAAGCATGAATTTTATAGCTCTTGTAATGAAATCATAATATTGCGCTTTATTCATTCTCTTACGAAGATTTCGTGCCACGTGATCTCTATCATCGCTCGTATAGATACCAGCACCACGGGAACTTGTTAAACACGTTTTCGTGACCATATCATAAGAAATAAGTCATTTTTCAGGAATTTCTAGCCCTTCTAGAAGAATTTTAAACATTAAACTGTATTTGTCTGGTAAAATTAATTTTCCTTTTGAGTCAGTCTTGTGTTATAAACGAAATGGAACGTGATTTTCAATTTTTGTTTCTGATTACGAATAATTAAATCAGGTGGGTAATTTTTCGTCTATGCGCCAGTGCAGTTTGTATCCGCAGTTCCAGTACAGAGGATTCATATTTTCTCGGCTTCTCGTCCTCTTAGAGCTGAATTGGTAGAGGCCGCTGAATTCTAGGAGATACTATTCTGATTCTTCTTGCTGCCAAATATGGCAATCAAACTGCGTTGTGCACCATAGGACTGACACCATAGACATCATTTATGAAGTCTTCACGAGTTGTCAGCCGAGTGGCGTCGTCGTCTTGTAGCAACGTTTCGATGGAATGCGTCCCCATCATCTTCAGGTGTCTCCATTATCTTCGTCTGAAGATGATAGAGACGCATGCCATCGAAACGTTGTCTCCATTATCTTCGCCTGAAGATGATGGAGACGCATTCCATCGAAACGTTGCTACGAGACGACGACGCCACTCGGCTGACAACCTGTGAAGACTTCATATATGAAATTCGTCGAGAAAGCCTGCACTCATTGTTTACTGCTGTGTTTCTTTTCGTTCGTAAGTAGTTTTTAACAGTGAATGTTGTTTGTGTATGACCTCTTACGCCATTGTGTACCCCTTGATCTGAGATAATCGTTCGCTCTCGGAAGACTCTCACAGCAGTAATTGGTGGCAGTAGCTGTTTCGGCAGACATCGAAAGACTGTGTATGACTTCGGGCTGAAATTCATTCGTTTTCGATCGTTTCAAATCTTAGCTTTCAATATAGGGTGCAAAGGGTATCTTCAGTGAGCGTATGAATAAATTTAAAACATTTCAGACTGAATTAGTTATTATATTTCTGTGCTCTTTAACCTACATGTAACGTCTGCTTTCATTTTCAAGTATGTAGGCGCACTGAACACGGCTTCGTCTGTTAGCTGCAGCTTATTGAATGATTCGCATATCCTTATCTCAGAATTACTTCCTAAACCAACTTTGTTTGTTTTAATTTGCGGAAATCATTAAGCTGATCTATTTTACTAATTTTTCCATTTTAATTTCCTTTACTTATTCATTTCTTTGTTTGGGAAGCCAGATGATCTTATCCTCGGAGGCCCCGAAACAATTCCCCGATGACCTCAGCATATATGCGCCCCTGCTTCTTTTTCATAGGACTTCTAACGCGTCCTCTCGCTTGACAGGCAGCGCTCGAACATCCTGACACTGCAATCCATTACGTGTGCTAAAAGGCATTGTTATTCATATTAGTTATTTCCGAAAGCTGAGTCGACTGGTAAGCCCTTGGTATGTGTGTGTCTGAGAGGTACGGTCTTTAGCTAATGATGGGAGAACGGAAGCCTCCTCGTTAACGAAAACGCTTGTAAACATCAGGAAATGAGCTGTACTCCCGTCTATAAAAATATCGTCCTGAGCTTGAGAAATGAATACATGTCTACGGTCCTGTCACATCTGCATAGCCGTTTTCGCTAAATCCGACTTCGCAGTCCTGGAAAGATACATTATTGAATACAGAAACTATTTCCTCTACACCTCTTGAGGAAAACATGATGTTATCAGCCTTAACGAGGTGGCCTGCTACACAATGCAGCTAATGTAAGTAAATTAGCAGTAATGCAGTAAGTTGAGGGCATCCTCCGGGGTATTTATTACGGCGCTCGAGACCATGGCATCTGCTGCTGATACGCGAGAGTCTGAGGCATTTCTAACATTGTCGGAAAGAGGGGTACGTGTGTTTGCACTTTACGCCTAGTCCAACAGAGATACAGGGTGTTCGGAAATACCAGTTTCACACTTCCAGGAGTTGTAGCGGGGTGTGAGTGCGTAACACTTTGAACCGTTCTGCAACGGTTTGAACTCAGATGTGTAACGCATCCACGTCTGCTGAGGGTAAGAGAAAAGTCTCAGAGTTGCTTATCCTGGTAAGCAATAGGGTACACAGGATGACGTGTACTACGCCAGACGGTCACCAGATGTCACTGAACGTCTGCCTTGCTGCGAGGCCTATTCCATGCCTCTGCGTCTCCAATGTAAACTGAAGCACCAAAGAAACTGACATAGGCAAGCGCAACCAAATACAGAGGTATGAAAACAGGTAGAATACGGCGCTGCGGTCTCGACAACAAGTTTCTGGCGCAGTTGTTGGATCGATTTCTGCTGTTAAAATGGCAGGTTATCAAGATTTAAATGAGTTTGAACGTTATGTTATAGTCGACGCAGGAGCGGTGGAACACAGCATCTCCGAGGTAGCGATGAAGTGGGGATTTTGCAGTACGAACATCAAATGTCCGACATCGCTGCGGCTGGAAGAAGATCCTGCAAGAACGGGTCCAGCGACCACTGAAGAGAATCGTTCAACGTTACAGAAGTGCAACCCTTCCATAAATTGCTGCAGATTTCAACGCTGGGCCTTCTACAAGTGTCAGCGTGCGAACCATTCAGCGAAACATCAACGATATGGGCTTTCAGAGCCGAAGACCCACTCGTGTACTCTTGATGACTGCACGACATAAAGCTTTACGCCTTGCATGGGCCCGTCAACACCGACCTTGGACTGTTTATGACTGGAAACATGTTGCCTGGTCGGACGAGTCTCGTTTCAAATTGTATCGAGTGGATGGACGTGTACGGGTATGGAGACAACCTCATGAATCCATGGACCCTGCATGTCAGCAGGGGACTGTTAAAGCTGGTGGAGGCTCTGTAATGGTGTGGGGCGTGTGCAGTTGGAGTGATATGGGACCCCTCATACCTCTAGATACGACTCTGACAGGTAGCACGTACGTAGGCAGTCCTGTCTGACCACATGCATCCCTTCACGCCCATTGTGCATTCCGACGGACTTGGGCAATTTCAGCAGGACAGCGCAACATCCCACACGTCCAGCAATGCTACGAGGTGGCTCCATTAACACTCTTCTGGGTTTAAACACTTCCGCTGGCCACCAAACTCTCCAAACATGAACGTTATGGTGCATGTCTGGGATACCTGGCAACGCGAAGAGAGAAGAGATCTTTACTCCCTCGTACTCTTACGGATTTATGGACAGCCCTGCAGGAATCATGGTGTCAGTTCCCTCCAGCACTGCTTCACACATTAGTCGAGTCTATTCCAAGTCATGTTGCAACATTTCTGCGTGCTCGCGTGCGCCCTACACGATGTTAGGCAGGTGCACCAGTTTCTTTGGCTCTTCAGTATAGTAAACTCAGTTCGGTTAACTTTTTCAGAATGTACAAAACTGCTTCTTGCTTATGCCGAGGCTCGAGGTGACGGAAGAGCTGCTAGCCGGCTGTTATGACGAACGTTTTCCGTGACGTAGAACGGCATAGCTCATGCGTTTAGCCCAAGTTACGCGGTGGCTACGTGAAACAGATAGCCTTACCATAAGCAGGCAGGACTGTGGTGTTCCACGGCAAAGCCGCATGCCCGAATTTGAAGAAGATGTACTGCATCGAGTTAAAGAGAACCCGTCAACGACTACCCGAACTGTTGCGCGTGTAATGGGTGTTACTCACAGTACCGTCGGGGACGTTCCGCGTGAGCAACAACTACATTCGTACCACTTACAAAGTGTACACGCTATGGTTCCAGGAGATTTTGCACAACGCGTTGGCTATTGCACGTGGTTCCTGAAACGCTGTATCGACACACACTTCTTTCCACGTCGAGGTCTGTTCACAGATAAATATAAGTTCACTGTCTACTTTTTTCTAGAATTCGCGAAACAGCTATGTGTGGACAGACAAAAACCTTCGTGCCACATATGTTGGGGATTTCAACACCGGTTTGGTATTAACGTTTGGGCAGCTGTTCTAGACGGTCATGTGACAGTGCCGTATCTCCTTCCACTCAGGCTAACTGGCCCGTCACACTTGATCTTCCTGTACAACTGTGGCACTGAATGTCCATTTTTAATGCATCAATACTGTTCTATATGTACAGTAAGCTGGGTTCTTTATTGTTTTGGAATAACGTAAACACGGAATGTTCAAGTGTTAGTACAAACAAGTGTCCTTAAGTGATAAATGTGTGTTTCGTTATGTTTCCTTTCCAATTTACCGAGTCATGCCTAATTCAGTTCCTCAAGTATCAATGAGCTAAACAGTTGAATTGAAACTGTTGTACAACGGAAACCTTACGTTTCCGGACATGGGTTCCTATTCAAAGTATTATGTATTCACTCCCTTCTACAAGTTTTTGAAATTTGAAACGGGAACTTCCGAACATCCTGTATACGTGCTTGGGAAGCATATGTGAATCAAACGTTAGGCAACATGTTTGGTCATTAACAATAAAGAGCTTCCGTTTTCGAATTATTTTTAAAGGATCTTACACGCTAGTCACTTTAATAGCTAATTCAATTCCGAATGGCGTTTTCTGTTAGATTATGAAATTATTGTCGAATAACTCCATGCTTAAGCTCTATGTAAGTAAGTATGTGCCCCACAAAATTTTTGATTTGGATATGTATCGGACTGTATTAAACGATTGGCTATGAGAGCAATTGTTCCTTCCACTTCGGTCTTGCTTTCACCGCCAGAGGTAACATTAACAAAAATGCCTTTAATTTCCTTGTGAACCACTTGTATTATTTTCCAAACAGACATTTGATTGATGGATGCTGAAAGAGGATGAACGGAGGACCCAGTACCAGACACTGATCAGGAAGAAGCTGCCAAAGGAAGATCAGAGAACAGTGGAAGAAGAATGGGGAGATTTTAAGAGGGCCCTAGTTGAGGCAGCTGAGATTGTGTGCGGAAGAACTAGCACAAAGAGGAGAAGTAAGGAAACCCCATGGTGGAACAACATATGTAAAGAGGCAGTACTTCGAAAGGACAAAGCCTTCAGAGAATGGTTCCAGACCCGAACAGAGGAAGCTAGGGTAAAATATAAGGAAAGCAAGAAAGCGGCACAGACCATAGTAAGGGCGGAGAAGAAGAAGTGGATGGAAAAATGGACAAGAATGTTAGAAGAGGACAGTGAAAGGAACAAAAAAGTACTTTACACCATGGTAAGAAATAAGAGGAAGGACAGAAGCGAGTGCCTGAGGATCATGGATAATAATGGAAGAGTTGTGGAGGAAATGCATGAGCTCAAAAAGATTTGGAAGGAGTACTTTGAAGATCTGTTGAATGCCGCCAAGCGGGTAACTAACAGCGATGGAGAGCCTAAGGCAGCAGACGATGATAATAGTGGGGAAATTGATGATCTAACTTGGAATGAAGTGGAAGAAGCCATAAAGAGGATGAAAGGGGGCAAGGCACCAGGCTGGGACGAAGTAACAGTGGATATGATACGAGCAGCAGGAGAAGTAGGAACCCAGTGGCTATACAGAGTGCTGAGGGTGGTGTGGAAGGAGAACAGAATTCCTGAGGATTGGAAGAAAGGAATTATAGTCCCGATCTTCAAGAAAGGGGATAAAAGGAGATGTGAGAATTACAGAGGAATCACCCTGCTATGCCACTGTGGAAAAATCTATGAAAAGATCCTGGAGAAGAGAATAAGAAGCAGTATTGAAAGTAGACTGCAAGAGGAGCAGTATGGTTTCGGACCGGGAAGATCAACAACGGACCTCATATTTGCGGTAAGGCAACTGCAGGAAAGGCACTATGAGTATGGGAAGGACTTAATCATGGCCTTTTTAGATATTGAGAAGGCGTATGACAGTATCTGTAGGGACAAGCTCTGGGATGTGCTGAACGCAAAAGGGATAGATGAAGAGATAACACGAAAAGTCAGAAAAATGTATGAGGGAAGTGAGAGTTGTGTGAAAGTGGGGAGGGAATGTACTGCATGGTTCAAGCTGGAAAATGGGCTGCGACAGGGAAGTGCACTTTCGCCTTTATTGTTTATTATTGTTATGGATGAAATCCTACAGCAAGTGTCAGATGCAATTGGAGATCATAAAATGAAAGCAGTGCTTTTTGCCGATGACCTGATGTTATGGGGAAATTGCGAGAAGGAGGTGCAAGAGCAGTTAGATGCATGGGATGCAACGGCAGCACAATATGGAATGCATTTCTCTGCAAAGAAAAGTGAAATAATTGTCACAACAAGGAAGACGAATAGGCCAAATGTGGATATAACTTGTGGAGGGGAAAAACTACAAGTGGTAGAGAACTTCAAGTACCTGGGAAGCGTGATTGAAAGTAAGGGGGGAAACGCAATGGAAATAAATGAAAGGTGCAGAAAAGCAGGGCAGTTCTACAAATGCATTAGGGGGCTTATTTGGAGCAAGGAGGTGCCACAGAAATCCAAGGGAATTATATATCGAACCTACTTTGTCCCCATATTGGCATACGGAAGTGAGACATGGGTAATGCACAAAAGCGACAAAAGTAGAATACAGGCTAGCGAAATGAAGTTCCAGAGGAGCAGGTTGGGTGTAACAAGACGAGACAGATTGCGAAATGAGTATGTGAGGGAAAGACTAAAGGAGGAACCAGTACAGGACAGGATAGAAAAATCAAGACTGCAGTGGTATGGACACATGAAGAGAATGGATGAGGGAAGAATTCCTAAGAGGATGTTTGATCTGCAACTGGAGGGGAAGAGGCCCAGAGGAAGACCAAGAGATAGATGGGTGAAGGGAGTGAAGGAATGTGTGACGAGAAGAGGAGAGAACTGGACGAAGGTGGAAGAGGGGGAATGGTGGAAAGACAGAACACGATGGAGAGGCTTGTGTTCCCGACAGACCCAGCCAGTGGCTGGAAACTGTCCAAGATGATGATGATGACATTTGATTGAGCTTGCTAACACCACAGTAATTTGGTTTATAACCGCTGTTTTTAGTTACAGCATATCTTTTGTTATCGGCTGCACTAATAGCAGCTTTGTCAGTTTTCCCATCAGATTTTGTACAGTTTTCCTCAGTGGAGGTAACAGGTAACTTGCGTGACTAGTTCCTATAGCAGTCTTCTTCTAAATAAAAAGCTGGTTCTTTACGTCACTGGATCTTTTCCTGATTTCAAGTATTTGCTGACATTCCATATTGATTACATTTTCACAGTGACTTATGACCAACATAAAACGCGCAGGCAACTAGCTTAGTACTGTTTGCACTCTGTCAGACGGATGGATCAGCTTCTCCGTATCAGCCGCTTCTTATTGTAAATCACACAGCGTTGCTGTGACGTGATAATCAGCTGGAGAAAAGCAGAACGGCAAGACAACACGCACGTAAACAGTGAACTATCTCTGCTTGAGCAAACGGGGTGACAGACTGCATTTCTCGTGTAAACAAAGAAGAGTCCACCTCAATTTGGCGGGCCATAAAAGTCTGACCTCTGTCAAAGTCGCTAGTGTCAGTACATTTCTACATTTGTGGCTAGCGTTGGGTATAGAATGATTCCCATTGTCCTATTTTTCGCTTACGTACTTTTCTTACTGTGTCACGCACCAGATGGCATTCAATCTTGCAGTGGACAGTGGTCATACATGTTTTGCCGCCTCATTGTAGGTGAACCATTATTGTCAGTGTCTGATCAGATTCTTTAGGATTTGTAGAGATGAAATGCAGCGTTCAATAACCTTGCACGATATTTCTTTTGTTTTATCAAGTACTGTGGGATGTTTCTTTCTCTGCCTGTGTTTGGTCATATTTTATTTTTACCATGTGTGGAGAAGGGAAGGGGGGGGGGGGGGGAGCATGAACCCCAAACGCAAATGTCTGGGAGTCAGATTAGACCATACTCTTTTCTTTCAAAGAACATTCCAAGGAATTAAAAGGGAAAGCCGGCTCACTCTCTGCTGAGGAAACTAAGCTGAACATCACAGGAAGCGCACGCTGAGGTAGTAAGTTTCACTGCTATGGCGCTGTGTTTTGAATAGGAGACTATGCATCGCCGGTATGAAAGCGTTACCTCACTTAAAGCAAATATGTAGGTGCTGCTCTCAGATGTTTGCTAAATAACCACACTGTTGTCACACGACGCCTGAGGCCGAAAAAGAGTTCCGTCGAGAGATCGTATCCCCATAACAATTGCACCTGTCGAGAAAACGCCTAAATGTGTAGCAGGAGAAACAAGTCGACCCTACTCGCGAAGTGAAAGAGGAACTTCCTGGGGATCACACGCTCAGACATCCCACCTGGAGAAGACTCAATCGTCAGATCAGTAGGCTCCAAAAACCACTAAAGCATAGGGGAGACGTAGAGGTTGACTCATGCGAATCTGGGGAAATTCAAACACGACATCACCTACTTCTCTACATACTCTTGGACGAATCAGTGAATTTGCATGACTGTTTTAGAAAAGGACAACGCTGTAAATTCTGCTGAATATTGGAGGTGGAATGTTTAGTGCACAATGGACACGGGAGGTAAAGAAAATACGACAGAGTTGTAAGGAGTCTTCATCTACATAAAGCTGAAAGTGTGGGAACTACTGCCTTCCACACAATCGCCTTTGATAAATGTTGCATGTTATAGCTACTTAGCAGCCTAGGGTTCGAACCTGAATCCCGGCATATCGCGGACAGTGCTCTACTAAAGTCCCACCACGCCTCACGAATCGACTGAAGGCTTCAGGTTAGGACTTGGACATCCCCTTTGCTTCCAAGTTGAGACGATCTTCCACGGTACTGAGAGACCATCACCTTCGAGAGAAACGATACGGCAGGGAATCTGGTTTATCCACAGCGTCAGGTCTGCTACTGAGAATGAATTCTTTTATGTGGAGCATATTCTGAGTTGACTATATATGATAAAAATCAAAGAATTCTGCGTCCCCTCTACCAATATCACTCCTGCTACTGTGTTTTTGTTCTCGATATGGCGCACTGTTCCACAGCTGTTGCTGCTGTAGCCATATTGCTCCACTCGTAGCGGCGAACCGACAATATCCTGCCATTCCTCGCTCCACTGTCAGTCACTTTGTTTTTGTGATCCAGATATATTACTAAACAGCTAACCCGGGGCACGGTCCCTGTCGCAGGTTGCCCATGGAACCGCTTCCGAGGGCAACAAAGATTTCATTTTGAATTTTTCTTTATAATTACTGAATGATTTGTCGAAATTATAAGGTTGTTTTAATATATTCATTAAGAGGTAGAGGCGTACAATATGTTGTTGAAAAAATGCCACATTTGTTCTGGGGTATCGTGGAATATTTCTGCTTTAGCCCCTATAGTTTCATGAAGTTCCGATAGGTGGTGGCGCTATCGTAGCCTTCAAAATGGCGTCTGTAACTGAGGTGCAATTTAAGCAGAGCTGTCATTGGGTTTCTTTTGTCTCGAAACCAGAGCATCGCAGATATTGATAGGTGCTTGCAGAATGTCTACGGTGACCCAGCAGTCAACAAAAGCCAGTGAGTCGTTGTGCGAGGCGTTTGCCTTTATCGCGACAAGATCGGGCAAACATCTCCGATCTTCCGCATGCCGGCTGGCCGCAGACAGCTGTGACCCTTGCAATGCTAGAACAGTGGGACACTCTCATTTGAGGTGATCGATGGATCACAATCAGAGACATCACTGCACAACTAGACGTCTCTGTTGGTAGTGCTGACATATCTGTTGATAGTGCTGACACACTCGCCCACCTGTTGGGGTACTCAAAGTTGTGTGGCCGCTGGGTTCCTCGCAGCCTAACACAAGACCATAATGAGCAACAATGAACCATCCCTCCGTAATTGCTTGCACGTTACGAGGATGATCATGCCGATTTTTTTGTCGAACATTGTCACAGGCCAAGAAAATGCGTTCATCACTTATAACCGAAAACGAAACGGCAATCCATGGAGTTGCTCCACACCACCTCACTTCCGAAGAAAAAGTTCAGAGCTGTACCCTCAGCCGGTAAAGTTATGGTAGCGATCTCCTGAAACTCTGAAGAGGTTTTCTGTTTGGTGTCCACCATCATGGTGCAACGACCAACTCTGAAGTGTCCTGTGCTACCCTCAGGAAACTTGAGAAACGGCTTCAGTGTGTTCGTCGCCACAGAAACGCAAACGATCTTCTCCTTCTCTAAGACAACGCAAGACGTCACACAAGTCTGCGCATCCGGCAGGAGCTCACAAAACTTCAATGGGATGTTCTTCGTCATTCACCCTACAACCCGTATCTCCCACATTCTGACTTCCATCAGTTTGTTCCAATGAAGTATGCACTCCGCGGGAAGCATTATGTGGATGGTGGGGAGGCTATTGATTCATCAAGACATTAGCTCCATCGTCGATCAGTAGAGTGATACCATGCGGGCAAAACAGGTGCTGTAAGGTCGTCGCAGAGAACGGAGAGTATGTTGAAAAATAGGGTTTCATAGCCAAAATTGTGGGGAATAGTATGGTGTACCGAAATCTGGAATAAAACCAACCTACTTTCAGAAAAAAACATGTTATGCATTATTATTTTACACCCCTCGTTCACGTCTGGTGTCCGAGCTGGCTACTAAACTGAACCACTGCAAGTAATCCCCTACTCTCTAAAAGAATTGCAATTACCCTGCAACGAACCACACGAACCCACGGCTTCCTGATACCAAAATAGCAAATACCCCCGAACAAAATACGATTAGGGCACTGGACTTGCATTTGGGAGGATGCGAATTCAAATCACCCCGTCTGGTGATCCAGATTAAGGTTTACCACGATTTGCCTAAATCGTTTAAGGAAAATGCCGAGACGGATACTTTAAAAAGTTCGTGGCCGATGTCCTTCTCCGTCCTTCCTCAATCCAAGATTGGGCTTCGTCTCTAGCGACCTCGCTGTCATCAGAACGTTAAACTCTAATCTTTATTTCTTTTTTACCCTGGACACACTCCAAATTTTTGTCGACAGAGTTCGAGTTCACCTCGTATACTGAAATTTCTATGACTGACCGAAACATTATCAAAATGATGTCGTCCACCTGCAAATTTTTCCTCTATGTGTGATTCGTGATACTACTGGATGACCTCACCTACGGAATCTTACTGTGCGTTCCCTTTATCTCTATACGTCACAAGTTACCATGCTTAGCAACGAAGCACGGGTATAAATTAAGTTCCTTTCGCCGGCTATATTATTACAGACGGAGAATTCCGTGTATTTCATCAATTTGCCGCACTTGTTGTTATCGTTATGATTAAATCATTCTCTTATTTTATACTGTTCACTACTGCGGAGTTTTGGTTGTGTAACCATTCTAAAATGTTTGCGCGTACTTGGGTATCAGCCGGCATACTTGTCTACGTCACACAGTTTCAGGAGCAGAGCGTGGTTAGTATTATATAAAGTAAAATAAGGAGTAATTAAGTGAAGTTAAATATGGTAAGTAGACATATAGTAAAATATTTAACTACTCTTCCGCACTTACGAATTATAGCCGTAACACCACGTGTTTCGAATACAATAATTGCGCAGCGTAGTTAAAAGTGCAAGGGAGTACTGAACTATGACAGGAAGATCTCAGAGTAAACTTGTTTTCTAAAGGAAAATTTTGGCTTTTCTCGTGATCGGAATACGGTTCATTGTAAAATCAGCGTCAAAGAAAAAAAGTTGCGTCACAGAAAAAAAGTTGCTACTATCTTGTTGAATTATAACCCATAGTAACATAAACGATGAATAAAGGTTTTGTGTTGTTGCTAGGGAATTAGAGGTCACCGTAAATTTCTACCAAAACCTCAATCGTGACTATAAACTGCAGCAAAGCATTTCAATGCTCATAAAACATGTTCAGTAAGGCATCTCGCCGCCGGAGATGAACTGTGCAGAGCTAATTAGAAGCTTCGGATTTGCCCGCTTTATCTGTGGTGGGAGTTGCCAGGTGTGACGTTAGGAAGGCACGCGATGTTACCTTTCCGACAGCACTCCCGGGTACTGAGCGATGGTCATGCCCCATCAGCCTGACTTGTAGTCTATGCAAATACAGCACTATTATGATTAGGCGTATATTATTGTACTGCGAAAATGTCCAACTCTAACCATACCAACAACTGAATGAAAACGACGTTTACTTTACTTCCATAAAGTAATATGTTTTTTAAACTATCTGGACACACTCGGTAATTTTTACGATTCCGTCTACATGTAATTTCTTTTATGGTTCTTTTAAGAGCATACTATGAGCAAGACCACGCAGTGGTTAATTGCCCGACCTGGGCGTTCCGTCACCGTCTAGCAAGTCGGTAAGCTTGTGTATACGGCTTTTACAAGAGTAGCTCTTGTGCAAAGTGACACAAGGGTTTTGAGAAGATTGAAATACACTCTTTCAGTAAAAAAAGTACTGCCTGATCACCTTTTATGCTCCAACGGAAGCTACTGCTAGACCAGATGAATCATCAACTTCTACGAAAGCATCGAACACCGCACAATGTCAGAATTTAGCTTCTGGTGTACCAGGTGCTCTGCAGTTCCAGGGCTCTGCAAGCCTCCTGAATCTGGATTCTAGATGGCCTGATGACAATCTTCCTCAGCCCTCTACATCTGTAATACTCTATGCTAGGTGTTCCCGGCCATAAAATTTTGAAGCATATAATGAAAAAGGCAGCCAACTTTCCGTTTCTGGAGCAGCAAGTTTACCACAACCAAGTTCAGTAGGCCTACAAAAAACACTATGTGAAACAAGTACATCTGTAATATCACCTAAACTACTAATTTCACAACATAAAGAAAGGAGAAAGTTGATAAGAAAAATGGAAGCAAAAACGAAATGCAGCGATCCCCACATCTTCACCTTACAAATCAGAACTACAGGAAGAGGTAAAGAAAAAAAAGTGAAGGAAAGTTAAAGAAGACAGAATGAAAGCCAAAAATAGTGGAGTATTGGACAAATATACTGAAAATAAAAGGTGTCCAAAGAGAAAGCTTTCTTTTCAATCTAAACTACAGACAAAATTTGAAAACGGCATGCTGAAACAAATGAAAATAAAAATGAATGTTGATGAAGATGACGATGACCTGAATGAAAAGGAAGTGGCTTGCGTATTCTGCAATGAATTATATTCCATCTCAAAGAACAAGGAGGGGTGGATTCACTATCTAAACTATAAGCGATGGGCCCAGGAGGCTTATACTGATTGTAAAGAAGCAGATTTCATTTCTGACTTTTGTTCTTAAAACTTAAATCATACCTCATCTAGTGTTAATTTCTTATTTCATGTTGATGAATGTCTCTCTACGTTCTCAGAAAATGCATTTGTATAGTATATTTTCTTATAAATTTTGAAATGAATTCTTTTACATTTAAATTTTCTGGGTATCTGTTTTACCCCACCTGTGGGGTAATATTATCATTTTGTCAACATCAGAAAAAATTCACAAAAATTAAACCAGTTGTCATTAATGCTTTATACATAAATATCACACATTTTAATACACACATAAAATTAACAACCTCGTTCTACAAAATATTTTTAGCAGAAATCGATTTTCATAACATATAAAGTTAACACTTGGTTTTGACGCACACCCCAGAATTTCATTTCACACCCAGAATTAAATGTATGATCAACATAGCTTATGCAAATTCTGGTCCAACATAGATCAAACTTTTGACGCAGATATTCCGATTTTCAACTTGCAGCGTAAGAAAATGTTCAAATGTGTATAAATTCCTATGGGAACAAACTGCAGAGGTCATAGGTCCGTAGACTTACACACTACTTAAACGAACTTATGCTAAGAACGACACACATACACACACACACACACACACACATGCCCGAGGGCGGACTCGAACCTCCGGCGAGAGGGGCCGCGCAATTCGTGACATGGCGCCTCAAAACGCGCAGTCACTCCGCGCGACCCAGCGTAAGAACACGCTCTTCCAACGGTCTTGTCAAAGAGGGCGGAGAATCGAAAAGACTTTCAGTACACACTCTGTTGCCCTTCGTGTGGGAAACTGCTCCTAAAAGTCGATATAATCACCAATGATCAACGACATTTAAGACACATAATGTTTACCCTTAGGGTGTGTGGCCTTTAATTGAAGTGTCATGATGCTCTTTCCACTGGCAAAATATTTCGGATTCGTTCCACATTCGGATCTCTGGGATGGGATTGTCAACGACGAGGTGATCATGAGAAAAATATTGAATAACGAACGACAAGATAACATTCTACGAGACGGTGAATGGAATATCAGAAGAGTGAACGCAATAGGAAAGCTATAAAAGGCAAATTCAAAGGTTCAGTCGAAATATAATGAAGCGAAGTGAAATGGAAAGAAGACAAGGATTTATGGCCCACGAATATAGTGTTACGTAAACAGTAGCAGTAAATAATATAACGGGAGTGGGATCCGTTATGAATAGGAAAGTGGAGCAGAAAGTGAACTACTGTGAAGAGTCCAGTGACAGGTTTGTTCTCACCAGAATCGACAGCATACCGGCGTTGACAACAATATTTCAGGTAGCCATGCCGTTGTTGCAAATAGAAAATCAAGAGATATAGGACGTGCACGAGGATATTGAACAGGTAATCCATTACGTAAAGCGAGACGAAAATCTAATAACAGTAGGGGACTAGAATGTGGTTGTTGGAGAGGGAGTAGAAGAAAGAGTTATGGGAGAATGTGGGCTCTGCAATAGAATGAGAGGAAAGGAAGACTAATAGAGTGTTGCAATAAATTTCAAATGGTAATAGTGAATACTTTGTTCAAGAATCACAAGAGGAGGAAGTATACTTGGAAAAGTCAGGGAGGCAAGGGAATATTCCACCTGGATAACATCATAGTCAGACACAGATTCTGAAATCAGATAATGAATTGTAAGGTGTGCCCAGGATCAGATATAGACTCAGCTCACGCTTTAGTTGTGGTAAAGAGTGGACTGAAGTTTAAAAACATGATGCGCAAGAAAAGGAATGAAAGCAACTGGAGCACTGAAGTACTGAATAACGATGAGATGCGTTTGAAAGTTCGCTAAGAATGTGGATGCTGTAAGGAATACCACAATAAGTGGTTCCGTTGAATAGGAGTGTAATTCTCTAAAAAAAGCAGTCAGAGATGTTGGGCAACAAAAAATAGGTATAGAGAAGTTAACTGTGACTGAAGATATACTTCAGTTGATTGACAAAGGAAGGAAACTCTAAATTGCTCAGGGAGAGACAGAAATACAGTAATAGAAATCAGTTTGGAATGATAATGATGGTATGGGCAGGGCAGCCAAGATGTATTGGCTGCATGTAAAACGTGAAGAAATCGAAACTGAAATGATCGTCGGAAGGACTGAGTCACCGTATAGAAAAATCAACACAATGTTCAGTAAGATTAAAAGGAAGGGTGATAATACTAAAATTTCAAAGGGAATTCCACTGTTACGTGCAGAGAAGAGGTCAGCAAGGTTGAAAGAGTTCGCTGAAGGCCGCTACGAGGAGGCGGACTTGTTTGACGATGTGATACAAGAATAAATTGGAGTTGATATGGCATTCAGTTTTAAAGTCAGAATTTAAAAGAGCTTTAGAAAACTTAAAATCAAGTAAGACAGAAGGAAGTGGCAACCAAACGACTTTAGAAAACTTAAAATCAAATAAGACAGAAGGAAGTGGCAACCAAACGACTATTCACGTTGGTGTGTAGAATCAATGACACTGGAGACGTATTTAACAGATGTTCGGAAAAATATCATCCACACAGTTCCGAAGACAGCAAGGGCAGATAAGTGCGAAAACCATTGCACAGTCAGCTCAGCAGCTCATGCATCGAAGCTGACGAGAAGAATAATACGCAGAAATATCGGAAAGAAAAGAGAGGATGTGTTAGATGAGGATCAGTTTGGCTTCAGGAAACGTAAAGGCTCCAGGGGTGGAATTCTGCCATAGTGCTCGATAACAGAAGCAAAATAAAGACTTGCTTGTAGTGTTTGTCGACGAAGAAATAGTGTTACGCAATGTAAAACCATGCAAAACGTTCGAAATTCTGACAAAAATAGGAGTAAGCTATAGGGAAAGATGGGAAATATACAATATGTGCAACAACCAAGAGGGAACAATAAGACTGGAAGATGAAGAACGAAGCGTTCTGATTAAGCACGGTGTAAGACAGGCATATGTTTTCAGTATACAGGATGGTCCATTGATAGTGACCGGGCCAAATATCTCATGAAATAAGCATCAAACGAAAAAACTACAAGGAACGAAACTCGTCTAGCTTGAAGGGGAAAACCAGATGGCGCTATGGTTGGCCCGCTAGATGGCGCTGCTATAGGTAAAATGGGTATCAACTGCGTTTTTTTTTAAATAGGAACCCCCATTTTTTATTGCATATTCGTCTAGTACGTAAAGAAATATAAATATTTTAGTTGGACCACTTTTTTCGCTTTGTGATAGTTGGCGCTATAATAGTCACAAACGTGTAAGTACGTGGTATCACGTAACATTCGGCCAGCGCGGACGGTATTTGCTTCGTGATACATTAGCCGTGTTAAAATGGGCCGTTTACCAATTGTGGAAAAGGTCGATGTCGTGTTGATGTATGGCTATTGTGATCAAAGTGCCCAACGGGCGCATACTATGTATGCTGCTCGGTATCCTGGACGACATCATCCAAGTGTCCGAACCGTTCGCCGGATAGTTACGTTATTTATGGAAACAGTAAGTGTTCGGGCACATGTGAAACGTAAACCAAGACCTGCAAGGAATGATGATGTCCAAGTAGGTGTTTTAGCTGCTGTCGCGGCTAATCCGCACATCAGTAGCAGACAAATTGCGCGAGAATCGGGAATCTCAAAAACTTCGGTTTTGAGAAAGCAACATCGATTGCACCAGCACCATATTTCTGTGCACCAGGAATTGTATGGTGATGACTTTGAACGTCGTGTACAGTTATCTCACTGGGCACAAGAGAAATTACGGGACGATGACAGATTTTTTGCACGCGTTCTATTTAGCGACGAAGCGTTATTCACCAACAGCGGTAACGCAAACCGGCATAATATGCACTATTGGGCAACGGAAAATCCACAATGGCTGCGACAAGTGAAACATCAGCGACCTTGGCGAGTTAATGTATGGTGCAGCATTATGGGAGGAAGGATAATTTGCCCCCATTTTATCGATGGCAATCTAAATTGTGCAATGTAAGCTGATTTCCTACGTAACGTTCTACCGATGTTATTACAAGATATTTGACTGCATGACAGAATAGCGATGTACTTCCAACATGATGGATGTCCGGGACATAGCTCGCGTGCGGTTGAAGCGGTATTGAATAGCACATTTCATGACAGATGGATTGGTCGTCGAAGCAGCATACCATGGCCCGCACGCTCACCGGATCTGAGGTCCCCGGATTTCTGTCTGTGGGGAAAGTTGAAGGATATTTGATATCGAGATCCACCGACAACGCCTGACAACATACGTCAGCGCATTGTCAATGCATGTGCGAACGTTACGGAAGGCGAACTACTCGCTGTTGAGAGGAATGTCGTTACGCGTATTGCCAAATGCATTGAGGTTGACGGACACCATTTTCAGCATTTATTGCATTAATGTGGTATTTACAGGTAATCACGCTGTAACAGCATTCGTTCTCAGAAATGATAAGTTCACAAAGGTACATGTATCACATTGGAACAACCGAAATAAAATGTTCAAACGTACCTACGTTCTTATTTTAATTTAAAAAAAAGCTACCTGATACCAACTGTTCGTCTAAAATTGTGAGCCATATGTTTGTGACTATTACAACGCCATCTATCTCAAAGTGAAAAAAGTCCTACATCTAAAACATTCATATTTATTTACGTACTACACGAATAAGTAATAAAAAATGGGGGTTCCTATTTTTAAAAAACGCAGTTGATATCCGTTTGACCTATGGCAGCGCCATCTAGCGGGCCAACCATAGCGCTATCTGGTTTCCCCCTTCGAGCAAGGCAAGTTTCATTCTTTGTAGTTTTTCCATTTGACGCTTATTTCGTGAGATATTTGGCCGGGTCACGATCAATGGACCACCCTGTATATACTGAAGGAAAAACGACGAAAGTATAAGAAAAAGCTCATGAGTGACGTTAACGCACAATGTGAAAGGATATGAGTGATAAGATTCGGCGATCACACTGCAATCCTCAGCCCAACTGAAGCAAAATTACAAGATGTGTTGATTGGATTGCACAGTCTAATGAGTACAGAATACGGACTGATAGTAAACCGGTAAAAGACTACAGCAGTGAGACATAGCAGATATGACAACAGCTTCATATCAAAATTGATGATCACAAAATTAACGAAGTTAAGGAACTGTGCTGTCTTGGAAGAAAAATAACACATGAGGGATGAAACAAGAAGGATATGAAAACCAGCCTAGCACTGGAAAGAGCGCATTCCTAGCCAAGAGAAGTTTACCGGTATCAAAGATGGAACTTAACTTTAGGGAAGAAATTTCTGGGAATGTGGGAATGTACGTTTGCGGCACAGCATTGTATGGTACGGGAAAACCGCAACAGAAGCAGTTGAGATGTGGTGCTACAGAAGAATGCTGAAATTTGGGTGACTGATAAGATAAGGAATGGAGAATCGTCTAGAAAGGAATGTATGGAAAACACCGACAAGAAGAAGGAAAAGGATGGTAGGACATGTATTATTACATTAGGAAATAACGTTCGCGCTACTAGAGGGAACTGTAGAGGGTAAAAACTGTAGGGGAAGACAAAGATTGGAATACACTCAGCAAATAGTTGAGAACATACGTTGAAATTGGTACTCTGAGGTGAAGAGGTTGTTTCGCGAAAGGAATTCATATCAAACCAATTAGACGACAGGTAATAAAGAAAAGTCACGTTTTAACCTAGTCATGATATAAATCTCATAACTGTTAAACAGTACTTCAATTAATGGCTTAAAAATGGTTCAAATGGCTCTGAGCACTATGGGACTTAACTTCTGAGGTCATAAGTCCCCTAGAACTTAGAACTACTTAAACCTAACTAACCTAAGGACAGCACACACATCCATGCCCTAGGCAGGATTCGAACCTGCGACCGCAGCGGTCACGCGATTTCAGACTGTAGCGTCTAGAACAGCACGGCCACTCCGGCAGGCAATGGCTTCAGTTACTACTTGATCCTGAGAATTACGAACTGTCGGGTTTGGATTGATTCCACAGTTCGATTTTTATAAGCCTAAACAACAATAACACCTGATGGGCCGAACGTAGCTGGAAGGCGGCGGCATACTCTGTGGGGTGTTATTGGCATCATCTCGCCGGTTGAAGCTCAACAGTCAGATACCTGACCGCTGGAGGAAGTGAGGCTGCTTGGGGAACTGGTGCACGCCTACACAGTGGATTATATGGTGAGGCCTTCCCTGCAACAGCCTGTAATTTTGTTCTTAGCTGACGTGTGACCCACTGCATCCTGGCTGTTTTCAAATCTTGCTGGTGTTTGTCGTCGTTCCTCCAATGCTCTGTTTTGGGCGAATGTGCTCGTTTATATTTTTCTACCACTCTGTGTTTAGCCAGTTTTCTTGATACATACTCGCGATTTGTGGCGAACGTGTATTGTATTTTGGATGTTGATTTCTACTTATCACTTTAATGGTAACATCTCTGTTGATTGTACACGCAAGCACCTGCCTACTATTAAAAGAAATTTTTAAGCTACTTTTCTGGCATATTACCTATTCGGTGTTTGCCAGCCTTGTTTTATTTATTGATGTCTTGTAATTTATTAGAATAGTGTTTCATTCTAGTTGTGTGTGTGTGTGTGTGTGTGTGTGTGCGTGTGTGTTTTCAAAAATGGTTCGAATGGCTCTGAGGACTATGGGACTTAATTTCTGAGGTCATCAGTCCCCTAGAACTTAGAACCACTTAAACGTAACTAACCTAAGGACATCACACACATCCATGCCCGAGGAAGGATTCGAAACTGCGACCGTAGCGGTCTCGCGGTTCCAGACTGTAGCGCCTTGTGTGTGTGTGTGTGTGTGTGTGTGTGTGTGTGTGTGTGTGTTACAGGAAAGATTAACCGTTATTTAATGCCTTGTTTACTGAATTTAAGAACGAACCTGGAAAGGGGGCCTCGCTATATCCTTTAGATGGACTATGGCTTTCATCACATCATTTTTGGTACTGTAAATTCCTTGTCCCCCCATGAACCATGGACCTTGCCGTTGGTGGGGAGGCTTGCGTCCCTCAACGATACAGACAAACGTACCGTAGGTGCAACCTCAACGGAGGGGTATCTGTTCAAAGGCCAGACAAACGTGTGGTTCCTGAAGAGGGGCAGCAGCCTTTTCAGTAGTTGCAGGGGCAACAGTTTTAATGATTGACTGATCTGGCCTTGTAGCTCTAACCAAAATGGTCTTGCTGTTCTGGTACTGCGAACGGCTGAAAGCAAGGGGAAACTACAGCCGTAATTTTTCCCGAGGGCATACAGCTTCACTGTATGATTAAATGATAATGGCGTCCTCTTGGGTAAAATATTCCGGAGGTAAGATAGTCCCCCATTCGGATCTCTGGGCGGAGACTACTCAAGAGGACGTCGTTATCAGGAGAAAGAGAACTGGCGTACTACGGATCGGAGCGTGGAATGTCAGATCCCTTAATCGGGCAGGTAGGTTAGAAAATTTAAAAAGGGAAATGGATAGGTTAAAGTTAGATATAGTGGGAATTAGTGAATTTCGGTGGCAGGAGGAACAAGACTTTTGGTCAGGTGAATACAGGGTCACAAATACAAAATCAAATAGCGGTAATGCAGGACTAGGTTGGATAATGAATAAAAAAATAGGAGTACGGGAAGTTACTACAAAGAGCACAATGAACGCATTATTGTGGCCACGATAGACACGAAGCCCACGCCTACTACAGTAGTACAAGTTTATATGCCAACTAGCTCTGCAGATGACGAATAAATTGATGAAATGTATGATGAGATAAAAGAAATTATTCAGGTAGCGAAGGGAGACGAAAATTTAATAGTAATGGGAGACTGGAATAATAGAGGAGGAAAACGGAGAGAAGGAAACATAGTAGGTGAATATGGATTGGGGCTAAGAAATGAAAGAGGAAGCCGCCTGGTAGAATTTTGCGCAGAGCATACCTTAATCAAAGCTAACACTTGGTTCAAGAATCATGAAAGAAGTTTTTATACATGGAAGAACCCTGGAGATACTAAAAGGTATCATATAGATTATATAATGGTGAGATAGAGATTTAGGAACCAGGTTATAAATTGTAAGACATTTCCAGGGGCAGATGTGGACTCTGACCACAATCTATAGGTTATGGACTTAGATTAAAACTGAAGAAACTGCAAAAAGGTGGGAGTTTAAAGAGATGGGACCTGGATAAACTGAAAGAACCAGAGGTTGTACAGAGTTTCAGGGAGAGCATAAGGGAACAATTGACAGGAATGGGGGAAAGAAATACAGTAGAAGAAGAATGGGTAGCTTTGAGGGATGAAATAGTGAAGGCAGCAGAGGATCAAATAGGTAAAAAGACGAGGGATAGTAGAAACCCATGGGTAACAGAAGAAATTTTGAACTTAATTGATGAAAGGAGAAAATATAAACATGCTGTAAATGAAGCAGGCAAAAAGGAAATCAAAGTCTCATAAATGAGATCGACAGGAAGTACAAAGTGGCTAAGCAGGGATGGCTAGAGGACAAATATAAGGATGTAGAGGCTTATCTCACTAGGGGTAAGATAGATACTGCCTACAGGAAAATTAAAGAGACGTTTGGAGAAAGGAGAACCACTTGCATCAATATCAAGAGCTTTGATAGAAACACAGTTCTAAGCAAAGAAAGGAAAGCAGAAAGTTGGAAGGATTATATAGAGGGTCTATACAAATGCGATGTACTTGAGGACAATATTATGGAAATGGAAGAGGATGTAGATGAAGATGAAATGGGAGATACGATACTGCGTGAAGAGTTTGACAGAGCACTGAAAGACCTGAGCCGAAACAAGGCCCCGGAAGTAGACAACATTCCATTAGAACTACTGACGGCCTTGGGAGAGCCAGTCCTTACAAAACTCTATCATCTGGTGAGCAAGATGTACGAGACAGGCGAAATATCCTCAGATTTCAAGAAGAATATAATAATTCCAATCCCAAAGAAAGCAGGTGTTGACAGATGTGAAAATTACCGAACTATCAGTTTAATAAGTCACAGCTGCAAAATACTAACGCGAATTCTTTACAGACGAATGGAAAAACTGATAGAAGCCGACCTTGGGGAAGATCAGTTTGGATTCCGTAGAAATGTTGGAACACGTGAGGCAATACTGACCCAACGACTTATCTTAGAAGAAAGGTTAAGGAAAGGCAAACCTACGTTTCTAGCATTTGTAGACTTAGTGAAAGCTTTTGACAATGTCGATTGGAATATTATCTTTCAAATTCTGAAGGTGGCACGGGTAAAATACAGGGAGCGAAAGGCTATTTACAATTTGTACAGAAACCAGACGGCAGTTATTAGAGTCGAGGGGTATAAAAGGGAAGCAGTGGTTGGGAATGCAGAGAGACAGGGTTGTAGCCTATCCCCGATGTTATTCAATCCGTATATTGAGCAAGCAATAAAGGAAACAAAAGAAAAGTTCGGTGTAGGTATGAAAATCCACGGAGAAGAAATAAAAACTTTGAGGTTCGCCGATGGCATTGTAATTCTGACAGAGACCGCAAAGTACTTGAACGGAATGAACAGCGTCTTGAAAGGAGGGTATAAGTTGAACATCAACAAAAGCAAAACGAGGATAATGGAATGTAGTTGAATTAAGTCTGGTGATGCTGAGGGAATAACATTAGGAAATGAGACACTTAAAGTAGTAAAGGAGTTTTGCTATTTGGGGAGCAAAATGACTGACGATGGTCAAAGTAGAGAGGATATAAAATGTAGACTGGCAATGGGAAGGAAAGCGTTTCTGAAGAAGAAAAATTTGTTAACATCGAGTATAGATTTAAATGTCAGGAAGTCGTTTCCTAAAGTATTTGTATGGAGTGTTAACATGTATGGAAGTGAAACGTGGACGATAAATAGTTTAGACAAGAAGAGAATAGAAGCTTCCGAAATGTGCTGCTACAGAAGAATGCTGAAGACTACATGGGTAGATCACATAACTAATGAGGAGGTAGTGAATAGAATTGGGGAGAAGAGGAGCTTGTGGCACAACTTGACTAGAAGAAGGGATCGGTTGGTAGGACATGTCCTGAGCCATGGAGGGATCACCAATTTAGTATTGGAGGGCAGCGTGGAGGGTCAAAATTGTAGAGGGAGACCAATAGATGAATACACTAAGCAGAATCAGAATGATGTAGGCTGCTGTAGGTACTGGGAGATGAAGAAGCTTGCACAGGATAGAGTAGCATGGAGAGCTGCATCAAACCAGTCTCGGGACTGAAGACCACAACAACAACGACAACAACAACAAATTCCTTGTTCTCCTACATGTGTGGGGAAGCTATCTGTTTTGGTAAGGGAGCTGCCGTGTCTCAGTGTGTGTGTGTGTGTGTGTGTGTGTGTGTGTGTGTGTGTGTGTGTTACAGGAAAGATTAACCATAATTTAATGCTTTGTTTACTGAATTGAAGAACGAACCTGGAAAGGGGGCCTCACTATATGCTTTAGATGGACTATGGCTTTCATCACATCATTTTTGGTATTGTAAATTCCTTGTACATCTGCGGAAACGCTATGTGTTTTGGTAAGAGAGCTGACTAGCTGATTCTAGTAAATACCCATTACTTTTTTAAGGGTGACAATTATCAATCTACGAGGGCAGTTCAATAAGTAATGCAACACATTTTTTTTCTCGGCCAATTTTGGTTGAAAAAACCGGAAATTTCTTGTGGAATATTTTCAAACATTCCCGCTTCGTCTCGTATAGTTTCATTGACTTCAGACAGGTGGCAGTGCTGTACGGAGCTGTTAAAATGGCTTCTGTAACGGATGTGCGTTGCAAACAACGGGCAGTGATCGAGTTTCTTTTGGCGGAAAACCAGGGCATTTTAGATATTCATAGGCGCTTGCAGAATGCCTACGGTGATCTGGCAGTGGACAAAAGCACGGTGAGTCGTTTGGCAAAGCGTGTGTCATCATCGCCGCAAGGTCAAGCAAGACCGTCTGATCTCCCGCGTGCGGGCCGGCCGTGCACAGCTGTGACTCCTGCAATGGCGGAGCGTGCGAACACACTCGTTCGAGATGATCGACGGATCACCATCAAACAACTCAGTGCTCAACTAGACATCTCTGTTGGTAGTGCTGTCACAATTGTTCACCAGTTGGGATATTCAAAGGTTTGTTCCCGCTGGGTCCCTCGTTGTCTAACCGAACACCATAAAGAGCAAAGGAGAACCATCTGTGCGGAATTGCTTGCTCGTCATGTGGCTGAGGGTGACAATTTCTTGTCAAAGATTGTTACAGGCGATGAAACATGGGTTCATCACTTCGGACCTGAAACAAAACGGCAATCAATGGAGTGGCACCACACCCACTCCCCTACCAAGAAAAAGTTTAAAGCCATACCCTCAGCCGGTAAAGTCATGGTTACAGTCTTCTGGGACGCTGAAGGGGTTATTCTGTTCGATGTCCTTCCCCATGGTCAAACGATCAACTCTGAAGTGTACTGTGCTACTCTTCAGAAATTGAAGAAACGGCTTCAGCGTGTTCGTAGGCACAAAAATCTGAACGAACTTCTCATTCTTCATGACAACGCAAGACCTCACACAAGTCTTCGCACCCGAGAGGAGCTCACAAAACTTCAGTGGACTGTTCTTCCTCATGCATCCTACAGCCCCGATCTCGCACCGTCGGATTTCCATATGTTTGGCCCAATGAAGGACGCAATCCGTGGGAGGCACTACGCGGATGATGAAGAAGTTATTGATGCAGTACGACGTTGGCTCCGACATCGACCAGTGGAATGGTACCGTGCAGGCATACAGGCCCTCATTTCAAGGTGGCGTAAGGCCGTAGCATTGAATGGAGATTACGTTGAAAAATAGTGTTGTGTAGGTAAAAGATTGGAGAATAACCTGGTGTATTTCAATACTGAATAAAACAACCCCTGTTTCAGAAAAAAAATGTGTTGCATTACTTATTGAACTGCCCTCGTATATGAAAAAAAACTTAAATTAGTTACAAACTAGGGCGTGCACATACATTATTCAACATGTAAACATCATTACAGATATTCAGATTTAGGTTATGACATGTTCGATATGCCTGCCATCATTGGCGAAGATGTGGCGCAGTCCAATAGCGAAATTCTTCGCGACCGCTGAAGTTTCAGAACATCGACGCTCTTTTCTGCTGTTTCCAGCTCAGCAATGGTTTTACGATTATTGCTACACACCTTGTCTTTAATATAGCCCCAGAACAAGGAGTAGCAAGTGTTCAGCTGCGGAGAATCTGGTGGCCAATCGAGGCCCATGCCAGTGACCTCTCGGTACCCCAGAGCCAGAATGCGGTCCCCATAGTGCTCCTCCAGGGCATCAAACACTCTCCTGCTTCGAAGGTGTCGAGCTCCATCTTACATGAAACACATCTTGTCGAAATCAGGGTCACTTTGGATAATGGGGCGACATCATATTCCAAAACGTTCACGTACCAGTCGGTAGTCACCGTGCCATCAAATTATGTCGCACCTATTGTTCTGTGAGTGGATATTGCACACCACACAGTCACCTGTTAAGGGCGAAGAGACTTCTCGATAGTGAAATGCGAATGCTCAGTCCCCCAAAAGCCCCAATTTTGCTTATTGACGAACCCATCCAAATGAAAGCGAGCTTCGTCGCTAGACCAAACCATATATCGCATAGTAATTCCTATTATGCCCCGTAGCAAACCGTGCAGTTTGAACATTCTAAAGCAAACCGTTCAGAAGTTATGACGATTTTATTTCATTCAGATCAATAATTATTTGTCGAACTAGCCACGTATGTAATAATTATATTGTTATATGTTTGTATGCTGTTTCTGTCAGCCAGGCTTGACTAATTCTTTCAGTCTGTTTGATTGGCCACTGCCGTTGTTTGCTAGCTTATAATCCCCTGAGATTAATTGTTTACCTTACTTTGGCGTTCTGTATTTCAACTGCATATGATACCAACTAGGAGTCCTCATATTTGTTCCCTTATAATTTTCTACTCGTGATCCCTTCTAAACCCAGCTTCAGTAACTGGGTTTCTAAGTCAGGTAGCCTGCCTGACCACGGAGACGTGTTTGGAAATACACTTCAGGTCACTAAAATAATATCACTACTGGACACGTTGTAGTCTTAACCAAATTTGGCTTAAATCCTAAAGCACCTTCGCCTACTGTAAAACATTTTCGCATGGCCGCTGGCCGTTGATTCTGTTATCCTGTACCTTTCTTAAATGTTACTGACATTTTTTGAGTGGTAAAATTTTGTTTACTCAGGATTGGTCAGTGTAGCCGTAAGCTGATTTTTACGGGCCACGCATCTCGTTCCGTAATGAAATTTGTGTATAAAATTTAATTACTTGAAAGCGCTTCGCCGTGGTAGGCATTTGTCATTCGTCCTTAAGCCGTTTGCGCAGTTGCTTGGTGTAGTTATTTGTTTGATCAATGACTTGTAACTGTCTGTTGACAAGCAACGACATATGACAGTTAATATTTCTTGCTGCAGCTGCTTAGTACTTCAAATTATTTTAATAGGAAAGGAAATAAGATCTTGTTTTGGGTCCCTCATAGTGCGGGGAACTGGTCTTTTATCACCTTACATCCATGTGGTGAGCATTGGGTTTAACTACCTTACTTTCTAGTCACCAGTGTTCCCACTATTGAACGGCGCATTTTACTAACTGTAAAAGTGTTCCATTTTTTCATAATAAATTACTGTTTACATGTGTACAACTTTTTCAAGATGGCTCCGCTACAGCAGCTGTGCAAACAAGAGCTTCAGTGTATTCGAAATAACAGCCAACAACTTGCCAAATAAAATTTTATTAAGCCTTGGCCAAGGTTTCGATGGTTTTAAAATCGTCTTCTTCAGAAGATACAGAAGTAAAACCACGTTACCTATAGTCAAACGTGCTATGTAAATAAAAACCTAAAAAGTTGTTAAAGCCCTACAGCTGCCGTCTTCTACTTTTATGAAATGTATCTACAGATTGCTCCTCAGGGAGTCACGCCTAGAGATTACGTGGCTGGCGACCACGGGGCCCTGAGCTGAGTCCTGACATTGCTTCCACTTACTTCTGCCAGGCTCCTCACTTTTATCTTTCTTATCTGGCCACCCCCGCCAGCTCTTGTTTTTTTCCGACCCTGACGCTGTTAGGTTTCGAGGACTAGGGGTCTTTCATTTTCCAACCTATACTTCCATTGCAGTGTCTGAGCGGGCGGCTGCAAAAGGCGTCTGTGTCCCATGTTAGGGGCGGCCTCCAGAACTGCGGAAGGCAACGGAATACCACCGCAGCTTATCTTCCCTGCATAAAGCAGTCTCCATTTTATGCACAAAAATGGCTTCCTCTCATGTTAAATCAGTGTCCGGAGGTAAAATAGTCCCCATATTCGGATCTCCGGGGGAGACGACAACTTGAAAGGAGGCAAAAAATCAAAACGAGAATTGGTACCTGGAATGTTAGAACTCTGCTACAAGCAGAAAAACTAGAAAACCTTAAAAGAGATATGGAAAAAGAATCATATGGACCTCGTAGGAGTTGCTGAGGTAAGATGGAATGGACATGGAGAGTTGGAGTCAGATGAAAGTGTGTTGTACTACTCAGGAGGAGAAGTAAAAGGAATGAATGGAGTAGGAATGATTATGACAAAGGAATTGGCTAAATGTGTGGAATATGTAGACTATGCAAATGACTGGGTTAGTGGTATAAGGCTGAAAGGAGCACAAAAAGATTTACTGATTGTCCAGGTGTATATGCCAACTTCAGAACATGATGATCAAATCGTAGAAGAAACGTATAATGTAACAGAGAGGATAATGGACGAAAATAAAAAAAATACTGCAAAATATTAATGGGAGACTGGAACGCCATTGTGGGAAAAGGAAAAGAGGAAAACATATTAGGCAGTCATGGTCTTGAAAGAGAAATGATAGAGGTGAATGGCTAATTGACTTCTGCAGGGAAAGGCCGCTGATAGCGGTTCAAGAACCACAAGAGGAGGCTCTACACTTGGAAATCACCAGGGGATAAATATAGAAACCAAATCTATTTTATACTGGTAGAAGAAAGATGCAGGAATGGAATCAAGGAGGTGCACACACTACCAGGCGCAGATTATATTACTTATGGCAGAAATAGAAATAAGAATGAAAAAACTGAAGAAGGCGACCATGGTGAGGAAGTGTGATCTAGAGAAGATAAGATCCAACAAAGAACAAATTACAGAAATGCTGTCTCGGGAGTTTCTAAACACATTACGAGACAAATAACCACCTGATAATGCCAACGAGTACTGGAATATGCTGAAAGAAGAAATCATTAAAGCAGGACAGCAAAATATAGGATATGTAAAGGGAAAAAGGTAAAAAAAACCATGGGTCACACAAAAAATGATTTTCAAGATGGAGGAGAGAAGAAAATTGAAAAACAAGAGCACTGAAGGTGCAAGAACGGTATACAGAAGGTTAAATAATGAACTGCGAAGAGAAACAGAGCAGGCTAGAAAAAAAAATGGCTAAATGAGGAATGTGATGAAATTGAAGAACTGGACAGGAAGGGAAGATACGATCTACTATACAACAGAGTAAAGATTATGGCATGGGAACAAAACGGAGCAGGAAGTGCTACTATGGACATTTTGAGTAATGACGAAGAGGTAGTGTACCAAGATCGTGACGATATCCGCCAGACATGGGAAGAATATCTAAAAGAGCTATATGACACAAATAGCAAACCAGAAACTCTGGAACTTGAATCACACAACAGTGTAAGTGATGAAGAGAAAGGACCGACCATCATAATGGAAGAAGTAAGGTCTGCCACAGCTGCAATGAATATTGGCAAAGCGGTAGGTACAGATACGATACTGCGAGAAATATTAAAATGCTTGAACCAAGATCAAATAAGAGAAATATTGAGATTATGTAATAATCTGACAACAGTAATGATTCCATTACCGAAAAAACAAGGAACCAAGAAATGCAGCGAGCACAGGACAATCAGCCTCATTTCACATGCAGCCAAAGTGATGTTAAGAATAATTAATAAAAGACTTGAAAAAGTAATGGAGGAGAATCTTGGCGAGGAGCAGTTTGGTTTTAGACGGAATACGGGCACCAGAGATGCAATAGGGCCCCTACGAATCTTGGGAGAAAGGTTTATTGAAAAGGAAGAGACCTATATGTGTGCTTCATCGGATTAGAAAACGCATTTGACAATGTAGTTTGGGACAAGCTGGCGACTATAATGAGGGAAAAGAGAGTAGACTGGTAAACCAGAAGACTTGTTGAAACGTCCCCTTAGAAAAATTATACATGACTGTGCTTAAACTGACACATAATATTTTTGGCGCAACGCAATCTGACTTTCAAAAATCCCTACAAAAGAATGGCCCTGACTAACATTAACCTATACGTTTCACAAATCACTTACCTCACAAAAATCTTCGTTACTCGAACTACTGCAATACAGCGAGCGCCACTACTGCCAGCTAAATAAAAGATTCAAACTACTAAAGGCACTAGCTACTGATAGGCATAGTTAGCAAATGAAAGATTTTGATAGAGAACTAAAAATGTATTTACCTTAATAGTGTTCAAGTCATAATATATATAGCAGTTCATGACATCCAGTCTTACAAATTTCAAAACTCCGCCATTTCTCTCCCCACATCCACCACTGCTGGCGGCTCACCTCCGACTGCGCAACGCTACGCTCTGTTAACAGCCAACTGCCCAACACTACAATGGCAAATTCCAACAATGCCATCCAGCCACAGACTGCACACAGCACAGCCAATGATTTTCATACAGAGCGCTACGTGGCGTTACCATTAAAAAAACCTAAACAGCCTCCCCACAAAAAATTTTACAAATTGTTTTGGGCAGTGGCCAATACAGATTTGAAAAAAAATTTCATAATTACAATAACAAAGAAACCAAATGCACACACTTATCGATACAATGTTGGTCAAAAGCTAAAATTTTGTCACAGTCCATAAAGACAGTCCTGATCGTTCATCACAGTAAAATTGCAGTGTTTTTCTCAAAGTCTGGGCAGCAAAAGCGAATGCACACAGAGGTAGTGGATTTCCATACAGTCTTGAAGAAGTAGTGTTATCCTTCTAACAGAAAGACAGTGCTGACTCTTGACATGCAGACAGGTAATGGGCCACAACAGAGCAAACCCACAGCAGAGTCAGTCGAAGTTTTGAAGAATATTGGTAGTTAGGTTATCACAGAGCAGACCCACTGTAGTCCTGGTAGAGAGTATGGTATTGGTGGGCCACCAGAGGTGCAGACCCACTGCAGTCATTGCAGAAATAATGGTATTGGTGGGTCATCAAAGGAGCAGACCCACTGCAGACCTTTTAGAGACGGCCAACAGCCATCTGTTGCGACTGTGCAGGTGCACAATCAGCATTGAAGAGTCCTGCGGAGAATATAGCAAGTCCATAACCACCAAAGTGTACTCACAAAGTTTTTGAATTGTCCTGAGAACCAGCAATGCTGTTAACCAGTCCCTTGCTGAATTATCAACACACGTCCAGACACTAACAGTCCTCATTTTTTTCACATATCGTGCATATACTATGACCAACGGAAATGTGTGCAGTGAAATGAATGCTTACAAGTTACTTAATTTGATGAACTGGTGTCAATTACAATATTATAACATGAGAATACAATAACAAAGGTACAAAATACATCATTAAAGAACATAACAATACAGATAACATTTGTAGTAATACAGGCTTTACAAAAGAATAGAAATATACATATACATCAGTGTTACAGGAATTATGACATAATTACATACATAAAAGAACAGAATAAATTTTGAAACATCAACTTCACACATGGGCATTAAAACAAAACAGAATAAATAATGTCTGAACATCTTTATGAAGTAAATAACATATTATTAATGCAAATTATATTTGAGGATAACAGTATTCCCCATCATAGTGAATGTAGCTTAGTATTAGAAGAGAAAAAGTGCTATGAAACAGTACACAGTGACAGGAAGAAAACAGATACACAAGGGTACACAAACGCATAGTGGGATAACACAAAAGGAAAGGGCAGGTTTTATTTTCAGTGTAACATTTGGTACTGCAGTTCAACGCAAAACTTCATTCCATAGATCGTCCCTCGTATTTCAACATTTGCTCCAACCAAAAAAAAATCCTATCCAAGCATGCTTTCTGTATTCTGTTCACATCCTCTTTCAAAAATTGTTTTTCTCCACTGTACACTACTTTTTTGGCCACACCATTTTCTGATAGCTTCTCAATGCATTTCTTCCAATTCATCATAGTTAGTTTCTTATACAGTCTACCCCTCTTAAGCTAATTTAAATCTACTGAGCTCAGATGCTAAACTAAGGGACGACGCAATGCAGCAGCACAAAACAATTAACACAAACAGCAGTGACAAAAAAATGTAAATTGGCAAAGCAAGCAGCCATATATATAAGTTATATATAAGTTAGCAAAGCAAATGCAACATTATCACTAATATGAGCCCATGTGAAGCAAAAAGAAAAATAAAGCAGTAGTAAAGCTGGCTTAACAGAGTAATACAAAGTGAAATTCAGTAGCACTATGCCGGGCACACAGCAGCAGCAAATGCAATAACTTATACCTAAACATGACAAATCTCAAGCAGAAAAAATATTACACTAAAGTCAACAATGCAGATAAGGGAAATGTCTATTCACATCTTAATATCTATGCCATTAAAGTGGTGCACCACAAGAAGTTATTCCACCAAAAAAATTACCAAGTAGTTGAAAAGAAAATTATATATGCAGTAACTGTTATTAATCCCTTCTTATTGTTCTTTCCTTTCCAAGTGCTCCTTTTTCGAAGAACGTGGATCATAAAATTATTATTTAATAGATCTGTTGACAGAAAGTGTTCACATTAGCAAATGCATTTTATTTCATTTTATAAAACCAATGCTTCAACACAGCTGGAAACCAGATATCAAATGAAATAAGCAACTATCTAAAGCGAAGCATAAAAATATCATTCAATAGTCATGGGACATTTCATAAGTTAGTAGAAATTCCCTCAACTCTTGTAGAAAGACGCTTGTCATAATCAGGTGTGCAGATGTAACTATCTTTCCAAGTAATGAGCGTGTCGTCTTTGCGATGCTTTCTACAAAGGAATGTCAATAGCGAGGATAATGGCCTCCTTTTTTTTCTCCACCTGTGCCTCTGAAAGGCACACACTAATGGCTTTTTTCCAGGCAACTGTCACACAGCTGGGTGCCCACGACACATTACGTGAAGGTGGTCACTTAACTTTCTTACCAAAATATTTATGACACCAGTTTGCACTACTGTGACAGTCTCATATAAAAATTTCACAGGTCGAGAATTTGCGTTTCAAATCTGTAGAAACAAAATCCTGTAAATATAACAGTGTCCAAAAAATTTTCGCCAGCATAGTGATACATTCACGCATATACACACATTTCATAACTCTTAAAGTACAATTCTCGGTTTCCGACATCCTTTTTCACAAACCAGAGTCCCTAACCACTACTCATTATTCCTTGCTTTCTTATTCATATACATATTCCTAGACACTTCTTCAATATTTCATCATAATAAATACATAGCATAATCAAATTCCTCATATAGCATCAGCTTATTGATTATAAACATATCGCAACAGCGTAATACACATCGTTATCATAACATCATAAAACCTCAGCCAAATCTCAAAATTGTCGTAGCTTCCTCCAATAATTTCAAAACTTAAAAAAATTCTCTGCTCATGTCAAAAGTTTCATCTACCTCAAACATACTTTAAAAATCATGATCCCATACCAAATACATCATTCAAAGCTCTCATAGTATCACAATGGTTCTGAAAAAATATGAAAATTTCACGAAGTACAGACAAAATACAATTTCATAAGTGTGATGTTATCCAACTGTGTAATTACGTAAACATCTGTCACTGATGTAGTAAAATAAATATTTGTCTCTCTTAGTTAATTGACCAAGATAGTTGTGTAATTCTGTGTTAGAGAAATATGGTACCGATGTGTAAAGTTGTATAAGCAAATACCATATTAGCTAGGGCTCCTTGTGCTTGCCACACACATGGTACACAAAGTAAGCGTGTACCCCCCTGGGGATTAATGTAATTATACCCTCAGGTGTTACAGATTACAGCAATGGAATGAAATGTATCACGGAAAACTTTCTTCGTAATTGAAAAATCTTGAAAAATAAATGGTTAAAGTACAAAATTAATCACTCAAATGCGTGTCCCGTAGCACAAAATGTGCATCTTGTTGTAAGATAATTCTGTGGAAGTGTCGTAGTTATCGTCCTCTGTAAGCAAAGTTCTGCTGAAGTCAATGTACTTACCTCATCATAAACGAAAGTGAAATGCTTTGCGTATAGATATCGTAGTTATTATGTACCTTACCGTGATCAAGAAAGTACTATAATGTAACGTATTGTTGTGCTACGGAAAAGGCTATCTCATTGTAGCTATACCACAAAAGTTACTACTAAAACCTGTTTTACTTTCCAGAATAATACAGAAAAACTGTGCAGATATAAAACAGATACACCGCAAAAGCAACAATGTAAATTTTGTCACATATTAGTAGCATCGTGATATAATCGTGTAGCTGTCAAATAAATTAACCACTGTGTCATCTGGTATCTCTCAGAAAGTACTTTAAATCCAGAATGTATTTTCAAGTAAACCAAAATGTTGCATTAAAATCTCATTAGCATTACCGGTACATGTTCTAACTATGTCAGCCTTATAGTCGTTACGTAATCGTGCAACTAACAAGCAAGAATGTACACACACAATAACACTGTGTCGTCTGTTCACTATAACATTGCCCTCATAAATACTGTCTAAATATGTTCCCTAGGTTCTAGACTAGATAGTGAACTTCAAAACATTGTTGCAAGTTAACAGTTTCTAAGTCTGACAAAGCATACTAGTAATGTGAAGTGAAAAATTTTATGGCAAAGACAAAGTTAAAAAGCAGATTATCTTTCAATAAACGGTTTTACATGTGAAATGTGGTGTAAACCTTTAATCTTCCTAGTACGCAGAGTTTCAACTTCAACGCAATTGTCATGTGATATACGTCAGATTCTGTAAGGTCCATTGTAAACTAGAAAGAATTTGTGACTCAAGTGTTTCTTCTTATGTGACAATGAATGAGCTTTAATGAGAACTTTCTAACCAATATATAATTTCTTTGCATTTGCTTTATCGTGTAGTTTTCTCCTTTTGTCTGCTGCAGATTTTATATTTTTAATAGCTAAATCAATTATGTCTTTGTGTCGAAGTTTACGTGTATTCGGAAAAGGTACAAGCTCTCTGATTCTGTTCTGTGGTTCTTCATTCATTAGTACAAGAATAGGTGGTAAAGCAGTGGAGTCATGAGGCATTTCATTCAGCACGTTTTGAAATAAGTCTAAATATCTGTCCCAATGCTGATGCTTTCTGTGACAATAAAGTCTGCAAAGCTTATTGATTTCTTTCATAATCCGTTCAGACGGGTTACAATGTGGTGAGTACAATGAATTAAAAACAGGTTTGATTTTATGGTTCCGAAGCATGGGTGACCAAACAGCAGATCTGAATTGCGGTCCATTATCTGAAATTACTTTACTAACGTGTCCAGCTTCATGTAAGAAATTTTTAACAAAGGCGTTGGATACAGACCGTCCAGTGGCTTTACGTAACGGACTGAAAGAAACAAATTTTGAAGTAAGTTCAACAGCTACTAGAACGTACGAAAATCCATTCGATGTTCTGACAAGGGGTCCCAAGAGATCAACAGCAGCAAATTCTTTTAATTTAGAAGGAATGATAGGAAACAACGGAGCATGATGTGAGATATTAGATGGTTTAGCTTTTTGACAAAGTGTGCAAATAGACAAGACTCTTCGAATTCTCTTTTCTATATTGTTAAAATAACAAGTTGTTCGAAGAATATGATAACATTTTCGTGGACCAAAATGTGCTTAGCTGAAATGAATGTACCAAATGAGCTTATTAACGAAATCGTCTGGAATGCAAAGTACCCATAGCTTGTCATCAACAGTGCAGGGTTTGAAGAGTATGTTGTTCCTAACCAGATAATAATGCTGAATCTGAGTGTGGGCTTTTTCATGCCTTTTCCTTTTGATGTCTTTCCAAATCGGATTTTTATCTCGTTCATGAGCAATGTCCTTTAAAGATGTGGTGATGAAGTTTTCAAAGGCGACTTTCTGAATGTAAAGAATACTGAAGTTTTTCTCGAGGATGCCTTCTGTGTTACTTTTCTCAAGCCCAGCCGGTGCGCATGACAGTGCGTCCGCAACAATGTTCTCCTTGCCGGGAATGTAGACTATTGTGAAGGGGAATTCTTGCAGAAACAATGCCCAACGTTTTAACCTATCATGATTTAATTTTTAAGACATAAGAAATTGTAATGCACGATGATCACTGTATACTTTTACGTGCTTACCAGAAAGAAAGAAACGGAATTTGTTAAATGCCCAAACGATAGCTAAAGCTTCTAATTCAGTAACGGAATAATTTTTTTCAGATTTTGTTAGCACTCTGCTAGCAACAGCAATGGTTTTCTGAACAGTAGTGTCATTTTCTGTGGCTTCTTGAAATAAATGGGCACGAAGACCGACTTTAGAAGAATCCGTGCTAAGGCAGAAATCTTGTGATAGATCTGTATGAGCTAGTATTGGCGCGTTAAGTAGCGATTCTTTCAAAGAATTGAATTCCAACTGTGCTTGTTCGTCCCAGTTCCAAATTGTATTTTTTCCAGTGAGAGAACAAAGTTTTGGTGTAACTAGAATTTGCATATTCAGAAAACGACGGTAAAAATTTACGAGACCTAGAAAACTGCAGACTTGTTTTTTTGTGGATGGAACTGGAATGGCTCTGATTGCTTCTAACTTTTCTGGATCCGGCTGAATGCCTTCAGAAGAAATAATATGTCCAAAAACTCCACCTTTGTCATACCGAATTCAGACTTTTCCAAGTTAAGTGTAATTCCAGATTCTGCAAAAATACGTAACAAACTGTAGAGAATGCGATTATGTTGTTCCCATGAGGCTTCTGCTATTAGAATATCATCCGCATATAAGGTGATGTGACGTTTTAAGAAATCAGGTAATATGGAATTTAGCCCAAGGAATGAACGCTGCAGAAGAAATGTTCAAACCAAAAGGAAGTTTCCGAAATTGATAACAAACGCCGAAACAAAGGAAAGCTGTGTATTTTCTTCATTCTGGATGAAGTTCAATCTGATAAAAGCTGGATCTGAGATCAGTAGAAGACAACACTTTTACACCATTAAAATTTTGAAGAAGTTCTTCCAACGTTTGCGGCCTGTCTGTTTCAGGAATGATGATAGTATTGATTTCGCTCGAATCTGACAAGCCTGATCGATCCATTTTTCTTCTCAACAACATGTAATGGATTGTTGTATGACCTTAATGCAGGCTCAATAATGCCCTCGACAAGCATAGATTGTATTTCTGTTCTATCACGGTCCCTATAATGTGCCGGAATTATATATGGTCTAACACAAAATTTAGTATGCTCACGAACACGAAACTGGTATTGAAATCCCTTGATTGTTCCTGTTTTGTGAGTAAAAACTGTGGAATGTGCTTGTAAAATCTCAAAAAGGTCCTGCCTATCAGTGTCACTACAATTCTCAATTGTTTGAATTTTATTCTGAATTAACTCATTAGAATCAAATGCGCCGTCGATATCATCCCTGTCAGTACTTGCAGAGTGATTGTTAGTGTCAAGTTCCGTCGAATATTCCGAACTGTTGTCAAACAGGAGGTAAAGCCGATTAATTTCTTCGTCATGGTTTGAGAGCCAATCTTGAAATTTCAAAGCTATTGACTTACCTTCCTTCTCTAAACTTATTTCAGCATCGTGAAAGTTTAAGATTGCTTTGTGTTCATTCAAAAAGTCTGCTCCCAATATAATTTCCGTTGACAATAATGGAACAATAAGAAAGTTCATAGGGAAGCTGTGGCTTTGGCAAAAGAATTCTAAGTTGGTTTGTTTGTGTACATCTACATTTTTTTCCAAAGATTGCACCTTGTAATTTAATCTTACATAACGGAAGTGTGGGGCAATCGTTCGATTTGTTGCATTTGCTAAAGGCTGTTTCACTAATTACTGAAATCGGACTGCCAGAGTCAAGTAGTTCCGTAAATTTTACGTCATTTATTGTAATGTGTCACAGGATATGCAATGTTGTTATGTTTTACGTCATGTTCTTGGAGTTAGATGTTCCTAATGTCTTCCATTTTTACGTAATTACTAGCTACGGCAGCTGCATCGTCGGTTTCATAAGTACATTTTGTGGCTGCCATCAGTATGATCATTGCCTATTGTGTCTTTGTTGGTGCACGTCGTTATTGGGATTTGGAGACCTAACTTCTACAAATTCACCTTGTCGAGAGGGCCCTGTCCTGTTTGAATCCCGCCAGTTCTGATGCAATTCAGGTCTGTCGTTACGATCATATCGTCTGTCGTCATGTCGGTAGATTCCATAGTTTCTTTCTTGTCGGTCACGTGGTGGAGAATTTCTCCCTGAATCGTAACTGCGCGCTGGACCGTTGCGTCTGAAGTTATTCTGTCTCCCTTGATAATAATTATTTTGGTTCCCATATTGTCTGTTTCTATGGTTATCTCTTGTCATATTCATTACTACGGAAGTGCGATCTTTCTCTGTAACTATTACCACTCTGCCAATGGTTGTCATACGGGTGGTGTCTGTTTTGGTCACGATATGTGTTGTGATAATAGCCTTGTTGTGTCCAGTTATTATTTCTTTCATCGGGGAATTGCGACGGATGTGACCTGTAATTGCTGTGTTCCTATTTTTGCGTTCCCCGATTGTCAGTGTCAATTTCCAATTCTTGTAAGAGCCCCTGAAAAGCTTCAATGTCGTCTTTGCAACGTCCTGCCAAAGTAATTTGTCGTAAATGTTCAGGCAATTTGATTAAGCAAATGCGGATGAGTTCTGAGGGGCTGTATGGGTTTGACAGGTACTGATTCTTGTGCAACATGTCTTCAAAATATTTCACAAGACTGGAGAATTCAGATTGTTCGAAACGTTTCATCATTATGATGCTATGTTTTACTCGGTCTTGTGTAGCTTGAGACCAATATGCTGAGAGGAAGGCATGATAAAATTCTCCTTCATTGTGACAATCGTGAATGACCGATCGCATTCTTACAGCTGGTTCATTCTCTAAGTAGCCACACATAAATTCTAATCTGTGCTGCAATAACCAGTTGGGAGGAAAATAATGAGAGAATTGATGAAGCCATGCTTGTGGATGAATGTCGTTGCCAGAATTCTTAAATGTTTTGAATTTACGTGTAGTAATGAACAGCTTATAGTCAAAATCATCCAGTCGGCGAGTCACACATCGCTCATGGTTACTTCGTTTTGGCGGTTCCATCTCAAAATTCAATGCACCTTGTCAATTTTTTTCATAATTTCCGAAGTGTCCTGTATTATTATTTTGTGGTTGTTGCGTATTTCTATGTCCCTCTCCCCGTACTGGAGTGCGAGTGTCCTCTGAAGTATGTAATTCTTGTATTACTTGTGCCAACTGATCTTATACTTCCCGGATTTCTCTTTTGTACTGTGTATTGATTTGATTTTGATTTTGTTTGAATTTTCTAATTTGTTCATAGTCTTTAGTGTCAGTGAAGGCTACAGGTCTTGTGTCATTCAGATCATAATCTACCTTTGTAGATAAGTTAGTGAACTGATCTGAAAGTTTGGCTACTTTATCTGATAGTGAAATTATTTCCTCTGTGTATTTTTCTGAACCAAGTTTCAGAGTGTCCATTTGTGTTGAAATCGTATCTACTGTGTCCTTTAAGTTTTCCTGAGTTTTTGCAAGTTGCGTAACCGAATTGGTAGATGCAACTAAGTCAATTTTAGCTTGCAAGGTCTCATGATTTTCATGAACAATAGTTTGCAGTTCTTTTATGGCTGCTTCGTGACTCTGTAATGCATTTTCATGCCGCGAAAAAATAGGTTGAAAATGCTCACAAATTTGTGTTTATACGTCATTACAGACTTTTTGACACTTCGATTCAATGTTATGTAACTCAGTAGTTAAATCTTCACGTGTTTGTTCAAGCGTGGTGTCTAATTTCGGAAGACTGTGTTCCATTGTGTCTAACTTTTGAAGCTTTTGCTGTGTTTGTCTCTGGTGTTGTTCCATTGTGTCGAACTTTTGAAGATTTTGTTCCATTGTGTCTAACTTTAGAAGCTTTTTCTGTGTTTGTCTCTGATTTTGTTCCATCGTGTCTAACTTTTGAACATTTTGTTCCATTGTGTCTAACTTTTGTAGCCTTTGTCCCATTTGTTGCATTAACTGTAATAACAATGCACAGGTGTCTGAAACATGTTCCCCAGTGCTATTCGGAAGTGCATTAGAACCGGCAATATTCGCATTTTGACAAGCAGAAAATGTGTCTTGACTTATTTGAGAAAACGGCGAGGACGCAAAACCTGAATCTACAGTATTTGCAAGATGGTGCCCTGTCATTTCGGATTCCTGAGGCGAGCTGTTGCCTACCGATCGATCGATAATGCTTCCCTGTTCACTATTTGTTTCACTGTCTACGCCATTATTTGCCGCCCGCTCCATTTCCCTATGCACAATTACCAACTTACTGCTTTGAATGCCTGTTAATTCATTACACAGTGGTGCTGATAAGCTACGCTCGTCGTCACTATTATTTCTCAGTTTACTTTGGAGCCTAGTATTACGTATTTCACACGCCATAATTATCACGTATTTCGCACGATAACACAGAAAAACATAATTTGAAGAGCAAAATAAGAAAACACATTAACATAGCAATGAAAGTAATATCTAGTTAATTGCAAGCGCAGCTGCGAAATACTTGGTGCAAATCTACATGCATGTCACAACTGTTTTACTGGACAACAATGAAAAACTACAACTACAAAGGAAATTCTCTCTATGATTACGCGCTAGCAATAAACAATAGCTACACTTAATTACACAAACTACAAGAAAAAATCAGAAGATTCCAGTGAGGTATCCTCGGCTAAGGGTCAACATATGAAACGTCCCCTTAGAAAAATTATACATGACTGTGCTTAAACTGACATATAATATTTTTGGCGCAACGCAATCCGACTTTCAAAAATCCCTACAAAAGAATGGCCCTGACTAACATTAACCTATACGTTTCACAAATCACTTACCTCACAATAATCTTCGTTACTCGAACTACTGCAATACGGCGAGCGCCACTACTGCCAGCTAAATAAAAGATTCAAACTACTAAAGGCACTAACTACTGATAGGCATAGTTAGCAAATGAAAGATTTTGATAGAGAACAAACAATGTATTTACCTTAATAGTGTTCAAAAGTCATAACATATATAGCAGTTCATGACATCCAGTCTTACAAATTTCAAAACTCCACCATTTCTCTCCCCACATCCACCACTGCTGGCGGCTCACCTCCAACTGCGCAACGCTACGCACTGTTAACAACCAACTGCTCAACACTACAATGGCAAATTCCAAGAATGCCACCCAGCCACAGACTGCACACAGCACAGCCAGTGATTTTCATACAAAGCGCTACGTGGCGTTACCATTAAAAAACCTAAACAGCCTACTTACATTGTAAACTCATTATACCTTAAACAAACAGTTTCAGTTAAAGCGAGAGGAGAAAGTACAAAATGGATCGGACTAGGAAAAGGAGTAAGACAAGGATGCTGGCTATCATCTACTCTTTTCAACCTCTACTTGGAAAATATGATCGACCAATGCTCATTAGATGACAAAGGCGTAGGAATTGGAGGAAGAAGAGTAGGGTCTTTGAGGCTTGCTGATGACATGGTCCTTCTAGCCACAGGGGAAAAAGAATTACAGGATTTGTTGGACACCATTGAAACTAACGGAAAAGATATGGAATGAAAATTAACACAAATAAAACAAAAGTATTGGCACTAGGAGGAAATAAGGAAATAAGAATTATGCTGAATGGAGAAATACTAGAAGAGGTGCAAAATTTGAAGTATCATGGAAGCAGGATAGACACCGACTGGAAGTGCACCACAGAAATTAAAACAAGGATAGCCATGGCAAAAGAGGCGTTTTAAAAGAAAAGGAGAATTTTCTGCAGCGGTCTGGACAGAGAACTCAGGAAGCGGCTCATAAAATGTCTTGTGTGGAGTGTTCTTCTCTATGGCGATGAAACATGGACTATGAGGAAGAAAGACAGAGAAAGGCTGGAGGCTTTTGAGATCTGGACATGGCGGAGGATGGAAAGAATAAGTTGAATGGACAGAGTAAAGAATGAAGAGGTATTGAGAAGAGTGGGAGAGAAAAGACAGTTACTAGACGTAATAAAGAGAAGAAAAAGAAACTGTATTGGGCATATATTAAGAAAGAATGACGGACTGATAAAAATAGTTTTAGAAGGTTATGTAGAAGGGAAAAGGAAGCGAGGAAGGAAGAGATTCCAGGTACTGGATGACATGATAGACGGTACAACATACAGCAGCCTTAAGAAGGAAGCAATGGATCGCAGAAAATGGAGAGGCAATGGACCTGCTAATATAGCAGATAACTGCTGCTGATGATGGTCTACAGATTGATTATCCGGATGACATGCAGCAGACAGAGTCAACAATTCCCACTCTGACTATCGATAGTGTGATTTTGCGTCCTACATCTTCTGAAGAAGACGATTTTAAAACCGTCGAAACCACAGTCAATGTTTACAAAATCTGTATTTAGCAACTGGTTGACTGTTATTTCGAATGCTTTGAAGCTGATAAACAACTTTGTTAATCTAGACCTTATCACCCCCCCCCCCCCCCCCAACGAGATTCGAACCGCCTCAGTACGCTTCTCTGAAACTCAAGCAGATATTCTCTAATGTCGGAATCTACCAGCTTTTCCATTCTACTGAAAATACTTCCTGTCAGTACATTGCAACCATAACTTATTAAATAGATTGTTCGGTACCATTTACATCCGTTATCACCTTACTTCTTTGGAACTGGAAGTTTTATATTCTGCTTGAGATAAGAGGGTATCTCTCCGAAACTTAGATGTTGAACAGCAGGCTGAATACCGTCTTCTACGTGTGCTTTGTTTCCCCTAGTGTCTCTCATTGCTCTGTCAAGTTCTTGTAGGCAGTACTATATCTCCCGTCGAATTTTCCTTTATTTCCTTTTTCCTCTCTCTAAGATTGTATTCAAGTACTTTTCCCTTGAATAGCTCTACTACAGATTTCTTCCATTTTTCAGCCTGTCAGTCTTTGCACAGTATGAATTTTCGTCGGTGCTCTTGATGTCCCCACAGCTATTTCTCCTTTCTCAAAGATCTCTTGATATTTTCTGTATGTGACATCTATATTTGTCATAGTCAATCAGACTTCTACATCTCTTCATCTTTCCTTAACCTATTAATTCTCTGCATTTGCAGTTTCTGCTAATTTCATTTTTAGACACCTGTACCGACCCTTTTTTGCAGAATTCATGTATTTTATTCCCTCCTCAATTAAATTCAAAATTTCCTATGATACTGAAGGATTTCAGCCTGGCCTCCTCTTTTGGTCTATTTCGTCATCATCTGTCTTCACCATTTCATATCTCAAAGGTACCTATTCGTTTTCGCTCGTATTTCTTTCCCACATATCCGTCAATGTTTGGCTAGTACTCTTATTAAAACTCCCAGCAGCTTCTGGTTCTTTCAAGTCATCCAGGCCCCATCTTCTTGATTTCCCAACCTTCTAACGTTCTTGAGATTTAATATGGTACATAGCCGACTAATTAAATGTACACATGCGCACTCGCACACGCACACACACACACACACACACACACACACACACACACACACACAGAGATAATACTAGTATTGTAATTAATCCAAACATGCATACATATAACACTAGAGGAAATGGGAAACAATGTTTCGAAAAGTATTATTGAGTGGTCTTCTGCAAATGGTCTCTCACGTTAAAGAAGACACGACATATTCAGTTCTGTTCTCTAGAAGTACAACACCACTGATTAGTGTAACACATGGCGGAAAGTTCGAAAGTTTTATGTGTACATACTGATAAAAATTTATACTAGAAAAACCACACTTAGGAACTCTTGAAGGAATTTCGTTCAGTCATGTATTTTTCACTTCGATTTAATGCAATCTTAGGGAGGGACAAATCGTTAATTTCTTTTTTGGGTATTTTAGTTTTATTTTATTTTCTGCAGCAACTTTATCTTGACAAAAGGGCGTCCCCATTGTTCGAAAACGCGCCGCGAGAATAATATGTGATCCTCACCCACGGTAATCTTATAGTAGATATCTCTTTAAGGAGTTGACACATTTTGTCTACTGCTTCGAAGTTTATTTATTCCCTCACGAAGTTTGTTATAAGTAACACACTGCAGTTCTAAAGCAACTTTCATGTACACAGCTACAATTTCAAAAGAAAAATATGACATTAAATATCCACATTAAAGCCGTCGTTATACCGGAAAGTTAGTTCATGATGACGTCGCGCTCTACAAGTTTCGTGACATCGCTACTTGCTATTTCACGTTAAGGAGCCATTTCGTTACGTGAAACACGAAATAATTTCTACGACATTTCGGAAACGAGCGAAGTACAGTGAAAACATTTGTCATGTTCAGAAGAAGTCTGTATCTGGTTGGTTATAAGTTATAACTTGCACTCAGTGAATATATGCTGCTTACAAGCATCAGGATACTGAATGTCTCGATAACGCGTCGTTATTTGTACGATTTGTTGCAATAAAATAGCGGGACACGTCATACTGATGGTTAAATAACTTCATTTTCAGTTGTTTTTTCATTATAACTCTAGTGTTATGAAAGGAAGCCATCTTAAGGCAAATCCACATTGAAGGTTCATGAAAATCGTGTCGTTCTTGTTAGGACTTGTTATAATTAAATGTCAGTTAATAGGATATCGGTAATTAAAGCATTTAGAAGACCATAACAATTAAGTAATACTTTAGACTTTCACTGTAACTTAATTACTAGGTGCGTCATGTAACGATTATTAGTATTATTATTATTATTATTACCTTTGCATTATCTGAAAGGTGGAGTGACTAACTTAAGAAATAATTTCAATAACATTTATTGTTATGTTTATTTCTACACAACACTGTATTAAACGCTCGGTCAGACGGAGGCTATGTACTTAGCAAAAATTAGCAAAAATTAGCAAAAATCTCTAAAAGTTATTGTCTGATTAAGTTCAAATTTGTACATGATACTATAATACACTTTCAGATGGACATAGGCTACATATTTCCTTAACGTATGTGGTATATAAATGCATATATATAATACATGAAAGAGAACGTATTCTAATAAACGTTTAGACAGACATGGGCTAAATGTTTTTAATACATACTTGGCAAATAAAGGCGAAACCTTGTTAGAAAACATCTCGAAAAGATTTTGACCAGTTTCTTTCCTTTTTTAGGAGCATACTTTCAAATAACTTTCAGATGGACATAGGCTACTGTTTAAATATAAATTTTATATAAATGTGAAAGTAATTTATAAAGGGGGAAATGTTGTTAGCAAAAATTTCGAAAACATCTTCAACAGTTTACTTCAAATTATTATGCAATACTCCATTAACATAAAGAAAGACATGGGCTACATATTTTTTTTAGCAACAATCCACATATTTCATGTTAAGATCGACTGCGAGAAAGAAATTGCTGTGCTTCGTAAATGTGCACTTTCGTATTTCTTTCTCACACTCAGTTTTAACAGAGATATCATGGCACTTAAACCATCAGACAAATGCAGAAATTCTTGTAGGTAGGGCAACCACAGCTATGACTCATTATTTTGAGTATTAAATAACCACTTTAGCTGATTTAATCCCATTGACCTAGAGATGTGATTTCTAGTCCCATGAAATCGGATGTGATCTAAAAATAAATGTCCAAGTACTGGTGAAGCTATTTATTAGTACTCAATATCATTAGATGAATCATTTCACTCACATATATTCTTTCTTCCTATATAGTATATAATTTTAAACAAAAATTTTATACACAACAGTGTGCTGATCTGTTTCCTTCGTTGCAGTTTTAAGAGGAAGGAGAAATATTGTAGTTATGACTTATCAACTTATGATTAGGTTACTATAATGGAATCTGAATCATCTCAAACTTTACAGTCCTACATGTTCACAGATTAAAATTATGAGAAATACTGTCATTGACGCTGCTAACCTCACACGCCCAGCTGCTGGGAAGGTCTGTGTTGCACCTCTTATATTAATGACCCCAACCGATTTAGCCACTCATTTAAAGTGTTTGTGAGTGTGAGTCTTTGTGCATTAAACAATAAACAAGACTCAAGGTCAAAGAGCAGGGGGAAGAGGAGCTGGACGAAGTGGCGGAGGAGGAGGAGGAGAAATGGACAGATAGAGGGAGAAAAATAGGGATGGACAGAGATATGAGTGAGGAGGAAATTGAGGGAGACTGAAGCAGAGAAAGAGATGGACAGTGAGGGGAGGAGGAGGTGATGGACAAAGTGAGGGGCCAAGAGGAGCAGATGGACAAAGAGATGGGAGGAGGAAATTGACAGAGAGAGGCGAGAGAGAAGGAAATTAGAACATATATATAATTACCATACATATTTAGTTATTGCAAATCATTGTTGCGTTCGCTAGTGTAAATATAAGTTTGTTGTCTGTCAGAAATAAAGTTGTTCGATTTTGTGAAGAAGCCGATGTCCCTACTGAATAAACATACAGCTTTCGTTTTTATCTTACTATACATTCACAGATATTAAAGTTTTTCTTTATGTATATCACATACAGTACAACATTGACACGGGAAGAATCTTATATGCATCCGTTTTTGTCGACGATCAGTATGGTTTAAGCCAAATAAAGCCGACAGCTGTCTCTGGAGAGTGCTGAGAGCACAAAATCACGATAACCAGCATGTCCTGTGTGCTGACAGCACTGTGTCTTATTACACATAGCATCCCATTTACGTGCTAAGCAATGTTAGCTGCCTTTTCCTGTGTGACAATGGCTTAAGGTCTTCCGCGCAAATAAGGGTGCACCATGTTGCCTTCAAAACTGATGATCACTTATGCACCAATACAAAATGGCAGACGAACAGCACAGCTAAATTTGTAAAGTAAAAGAGTCCTTCTATGCTGTAGAAGGAATTCTATTTTTATAAAGTACGTACCTTTTGGTAGTAGGTACGAATTACTAAGTCACATCTGTACAATTTTTAAAGGTCTGTAAATGGTCAGTATGTAACCACATTCACGAATGAATGTACAATGAGAACGTAAAAGTCTCATTCTGGTTTGTTATTACGATTAATCGTGGAAATGATTCATTGAGCACGAAACTAACTAACATATCGCCAGAGTCCACATCTGAATCTGGGAATGATTTCCAATTTAAATCTGGTTTCAAAATATTTGTATTACCTCCTCCATGTATGCTAATATTTTTCATAAGTCTTAATTTATTTTATGCAAAAAATTCTACCAGGCGGCTTCTCTTTTCACTTCTTTCTCCTGGGCCAAGAGAGCTTACTTTTCTCTTTCTTTCTTTTCCTATCACCGAACTGCAGTCCCCCATCACAGTTACTATTTCGTCTCTGTTAATTATATGATTAGTTCCCTTTAATTTCATGACAAATGTTCAAATTCACAAATCATCTACAGAGCTAGTAAGCATAATAACTCGTAGTACTGTGACACAATTACTGACTTATGGAAGATTCCTGTTTTTGTCCTTAGACTTACGACGGTAGCAGAAATTTCGTATTTGATATTGCAAACCACTAATATATTTTCGGGCTGTATAATGAACTGAACCTGCAGCATTTGGATGTATCAAGAATGCCGAATAATTTTGTATACTAATAGTACTGTTTTGGATATTAATCTATCATAAGATGGTTAGTCGATAGAAGCGGCATAGACATAAACTGTTTCCCAGAAACAAAAGACTATGGTCGTTGTTCTGGAAATATGGGGTATATCAGTTACTTCAAGGCTGTGGAACACAACTGACATTAATATCTTGACAACTATCACTAGTCTATATAAAGCTTACCTGTAATCGTATAGTAAGAAGCACACTGTTCCACGAGGTGCATAGAGTACTCAGTACTCGTGATGTGAGATGGATATGCTGAAATGAAGAGATTAGCACAGGATGAAAGAAATGGACTCAGCATAGATTCAATAGCTAGATGACTCAAGATTAGGCAGCTAGGTGATGATGATATTAGTTTCACGGCGCTCAAAAGGAGATTATTTGCTTTGTTTGCTGGCTTCAGATGATAACTACGTAAGTGACACACTCACGTAACACGATTAATGTATACACACGAGTCGTTACTCATACGTTCTTGTGCTGTACATCAACTATTTGGTAGGACTGTAACACTCTGTTAACTCGGAGTATGTCTTAAATGTCCGCACTAAAGCCTTATTGCACATCAAAATATAGGGCCCAGCAAAACCTCTACAGTGCTCAAACCAGTTACAGGAATACTGACAGCTATGATTTTGGAGTTTGGACACGTGTGGCCATTTAAATTGGAGAACGAATCGTAGGCTTAACTGCAAAACTTGTGACGTACGATACCAGCGTAAAATTAGTTGGCACATCATTAATTATATTTTAAGCACCGATGAAATATTATTGCATATATATTGAGTTGTACGACTAAACGTAACTGGATTTTCAGCTTTTCGTCTGGGTACGGGACAGGAAATTTGAAATAGCAGCGTTTGTCCGAATCCTGCATAATTACTGCGTGACACGTGTCACAGCCACGCGCCAGAGCAGGGTATTAAATTAAATTCGTAATTCGTGTCCTTCATGTCGCTACAAGAGCAATGATGTTGCGGAACGCGACGCGTTATTTTCATAGACTCCCTTAACTTTTCTTCTTTCTTTCCTTCTATATTACTTAATCGTTACCTGTTTTACCTTGCCTTATCAATGACTGATGTTTCTGAAGAATTAATCTGTGTCTGGTGGATTAAGTCATGTACTGGAACATGGTTTGATTAAGCATTTAATTTTCGTCTCACAATAAATGAGTAACAAAGATCGCATAGGAGCTTGACTGTCTTATACTGTACGAACCTTAGTATGCTGTCCGCTTCATTGTTTCTGGAATTTCCTTTTCGTGATTGATGGTGGTAGTTTTCAGACTTTCAGGTTAGTTGACAATTTGGTTTGTGTATAGTATATCAATAGACCATGTTCTCTTTCCTGGGTATTGCGAGCGGCTTTCTTACATGTAAAATGGTTTCCATAAATCGTATGGAGAAATGAAAGTATCGTGATAACGATTCACGTTTCATTTAATATCATTCGACTACATATATCCAAAGTATGGACTGCAAAGATTTTGGGCATTTGCTTGTCGGGCCACGGTATGTTACACTGCTTTATTCTAATAATGCCGGTGCCTTTAGTATTACCTGCATAAAGGAAACAAATTTGAATTCAGAAATATGCGATACAACTAGTAAAGAGCTCCCTACAACTGCTTAAGGGAACAGGGAGGCTTTACTAGAACCACAGGGAGTAAAATCGCGCAATAAAACCTGTTTTTGGTTTTGGGCCGCTTTTGTTTTTATCTCCCTGTTCGTATAAAATAAAATGAAAGCAATGCTTGATCCGGAAACAAATACTGAAACACTGTTGCGTTCCCCGGATATACTGCGCCAACTACGTCCTTTGTTCTCTAAGTGTCTACTTAGTTGTTCTCATTGACACGTGATTTCAACTCCTCAGCTTACTGTGTAGGTCTTCAAGGTGAACTAACGAAGAAGGTACCGCAGTGGTAAGGACACCGGTCTCGCATTCGCTTCTGACCGCACAGGTTTAGGTTTTTCGTGATTTCTTAAATCGCTTGAGGCAAATGCTGGGTGGTCCCTTTGGAAGGGCAGGACCGATTTCCTTCCCACTCCTTACGCAGTTCGAATTAATGCTCCGTCTCTAAAGACCTCGTTCTCGGCGGCCTTTAAGCCATAACCTTCTCTCTTCAAGACAAAAAAATGGCTCTGAGCACTATGGGACTTAACATCTGTGGTAATCAGTCCCCTAGAACTTAGAACTACTTAAACCTAACTAACCTAAGGACATCACACACATCCATGCCCGAGGCAGGATTCGAACCTGCGACCGTAGCAGTCGCGCGGTTCCGGACTGCGCGCCTAGAACCGCTAGACTACCGCGGCCGGCTCTTCAAGACAAACTGACGACTTGTGAGGCTGAAATTTCCTGACAGATTAACAGTCGGTACTGTAAGCTGGTTTCCGCCTCTGCTCACTAAATGAATACCGAAGCAGTAAAAGAATGCACTGTGTAACTGTCCCAGATTGGTGCTGGGAGCATCGAAGCTAAAGATCTACATCTACATCTACATGGTTACTCTGCAATTCACACTTAAGTGCCTGCTAGAGGGTTAATCAAACCATTCTCATACTACTTACCTACCATTCTACTCTCGAATGGCGCGTGGGAAAAAGAAACACCAAAATCTTTCCGTTCGAGCTCTGATTTCTCTTATTTTATTATGATGATCATTTCTGATTTCGTAGGTGGGTGTCAACAAAATATTTACGCATTCGGAAGAGAAAGGTGGTGATTGAAATTTTGTAAATAGATCTCGCCGCAAAGAAAGCCGCCTTTATTTCACTGACTGCCACCCCAATTCGCGTATCGTATCACTGACACTCTCACACCTATTGCGCGATAACACGAAACGAGCTGCACTCCTTTGCACCCTTTCGATGTCCTCCGCCAATCCCATCTGGTAGGGATCCCATACCGCGCAGCAGTACTCCAGCAGAGGACGGACAAGTGTAATGTAGGCTGTCTCTTTAGCGGGTTTGGCGCATCTTCCAAGTGTTTTGCCAACAAAGCACAGTCTTGGTTTCGCCTTCTCTACAATATTATCTACGTGGTCTTTCCAATTTAAGTTGCTCGTAATTGTAATTCCTAGGTATTTAGTCGAATTGACAGCCCTTAGATTTGTGCGATTTAACGTATACCCAAAATTTATCGGATTTCTTTTAGTACCCATTTGGATGACCTCGCACTTCTCTTTGTATAGTACTAATTGCCACTTTTCGCACCATACAGAAATTCTCTCTATATCATTTTGTAATTGGAATTGATTGTCTGATGATTTTACTAAACGGTAAATTACAGTGTCGTGTGCAAACAATCTAAGGTGGCTGCTCAGATTATCATCTAGATGAGGACCGATGGCATTTTTGAAAATGGAAACTGCATATCACGATCAAAGAAACGCTCTATGCTACACAATTAGTCAAAATTCTCGGACTTCTTCTTCGAATGACTGCACATTCAGGTATATATACACACACACACACACACACACACATATATATATATATATATATATATATATATATATATATATACTGGAAATTAGCAATAAGATCACAAAGTGTTCTGTCTGTCCCAGGAAAAAAAAACTGAACTTTATCTCGTAACCTGGCATAAAATCCAAAGACACTCGGGTCGCATGTAAAGTATGCTAGCGGCAGGACACAGTCAATGTCTTCTCTGCGCGATAGCAATGGAAACACTATAGACGACAGTGTTCCCAAAGCAAAGATACTAAACACAGCCTTTCGAGATTCATTCATCAAATTAGACGAAGTAAATATACCAGAATTCGAATCAAGAGTAACTGCCAACATGAGTAACTTAGAAGTAGATATGGTCGGAGTAGTGAAGCAACTTAAATCACTTAATAAAAGCAAGTTTTATGGTCCAGACTGTGTACCAATTAGGTTCCTTTCAGAGTATACTGATGTAGTAGCCCCGTACGTAACAATTATAGACAACCGCTCGCTCGACGAAAGATCCGCACGCAAACACTGGAAAGTTGCACAGGTCACACCAATATTCAAGAAAGGTAGTAGGAGTAATACACCAAATTACTGGCCCATATTATTAAAGTCGATATGCAGTAGGATTTTGGAACATACATTGTGATCGAACGTTAGGAATTAGCTCGAAGACAACGGTCTATTGACACACAGTCAACACGGATTTAGAAAACATCGTTCTTGTGAAACACAAATAGCTCATCACACACACGAACTGTTGAGTGCTACTGACAATTTGATTCCTTATTTCTAGATTTCCAAAAGGCTTTTGACACTGTGCCACACAAGCAGCTTTTAATGAAATTGCGTGCTTGTGGAATATCGTCTTGGTTATATGACTACATTCGTGACTTCTCATCAGAGAGGTCACAGTTTGTAGTAACTCACGGATAGTCATCGAGTAGGACAGCAATGATTTCTGACTTTTCTCAAAGTAGTTCAATAGGCCCCCTGTTGTTACTTAACTATATAAACGATTTGAGAGACAATCTGAGCAACCGTCTTAAATTTTTTGCAGATGATGCTGTCGTTTACTGTCTAGTGAACTCATCAAAAGTTCAAAACGAATTGCAAAACGATTTAGAAAGGGTGCGAAAATTGGAAATTCACCCTAAATAATGACAAGTGTGAGGTCATCCACATGAGTGCTAAAAGGAATCCATCCAACTTCGGTTACACGATAAATCAGTCTAATCTAAAGGCAATAAATTCAACTAAATACCTAGGAATTACCATTACGAACAATTTAAATTGGAAAGAACACATGGAAAATGTTGTGGGGAAGGTAAAATGAAGACTGCGCTTCATTGATAAAACGCTTAGAAAATGTTACAGATCTACTGAGGAGACTGCCTACACTACACTCGGAGTGCTACTGCGCGGTCTGGGATCCTTACCAGATATGATTAATTGAGTAAATGGAGATCGTTCAACGAAAATCAACACGTTTGGCACTATCGCGAAATAGTGTAGAGATGTCACGGAAATTATACCCGATTTGGGATGGACACTGTTAAAACAATGGCGTTTTTCGTTGCAGATGTATCTTCTCACAAAATTTCAATTACCAACTTTCTCTTTCGAATTCGAAAATATTTTGTTGTTGCTAAACAGATGAAATTCGGAAGGTGCGACATTCGAATGGCAGGATGAGTCAGGAAGAATAGTACTATAAGTCTTGTGAGCTCCTCTCGGCGGTACAGACGTGTATGAGGCCTTGTGTTATCTTGGAGAAAGAGAAGCTCGTTTGCATTTTTGTGGTGACGAACACACTGGTTTCTTACATTTCCTGAGGATAGTACAATACGCTTCAGAGTTGACCGTTGACCCGTGTGGGACGACCTCAAACGGAATAATCCCTCACCACCGAGGTGTTTGTTTGTAATCCGGCAGTGACGTCGAATGGTCGAATGACAGTGACCGCACTTTCCAACGTTACAACGAGTCAGTGCTGTGTACGGCCGGCGCGAACGTGATAGACAGGACAAGTTTGAACGACCTTGTTCTGATGATGACAAACGTCTTACCCAACGACCCACCGTGCTTTTGATCACTGCCTCATCTCCGTAGACACTCCGCAAGCCCTACGAATATCTCCGATGCTCTGACTTTCCACCAAAAGAAACTCAAGAGACTAAAGCGGGAATATTTCACGATGTCCCACATTCCGCATGTTCTCAACTGAAATTGGCCGAGGAAAAAAGATGTTTTACATTATTAACTGAATGCCCCTCGTACTTGTCCTGCCGGGGTCATGTGAAGAGGCTAGTTTACGAGACTCGAAACTCACGTGGATCTCTTTGCTAGGACTGTCGAAGCCTTGGAAGCAGTACACCAAACGCCTGTAATTATTGAGCATGTAAAACGGTCGATGGCGCACCACCGTACACTTTTATATGTGTGTAAAATGAGCAAGGAGCCCGTGCGAATTGCTTAAAGGATTTCATTTTCCGATATTTCCTGCGGAAGCTTAAATTCTGTTACTACAAATGGTTCAAATGGCTCTGAGCACTATGGGACTTAACTGCTGTGGTCATCAGTCCCCTAGAACTTAGAACTACTTAAACCTAACTAACCTAAGGACGTCACACACATCCATGCCCGAGGCAGGATTCGAACCTGCGACCGTAGCGGTCGTGCGGTTCCAGACTGTAGCGCCTTTAACCGCTCGGCCACTCCGGCCGGCTCTGTTACTACAGCTTTGACGCTACGCCATTGACAAGCATAAATATTATACTTTACACTTACGGCGTCAAAAGACATCGATGGTGTAACGATGAAATCGCAAAAACAGAATAAAAACTTAGAATGCCGAAAGCGCAAAATAACATCCTCCAAAATCGATGGTTTTTGCACATAGATGGTCGATGTTTTAAACTATACCTATAAGTGAAGTGTTCTGCGTCTATCGTATATTATACTGCATACTGACAAACCACACTGAACAAATAGTGATAAAAACGCATGTGTTTTACGTCTGAGGGTAGTTTCATTTCTATGTGTTTTGTGTTGTGTGTTTTGGTGATTCCATATTACACCGTTTTTCAATGTTGGGAACGTATTTTTGCTGACAGCAACGTAAATGAGGTCAAACGCCGAATAAATCATAATTGTAAAATGACTCTGTTGCGAACCACGGGATACCACGAGTCTCTTGCAGCGGATTTCTCATAAACTGTATCTGAACAACCTCTGGAATTTTGTAAGTGGAGTAATGAATGTATGCTCAGATGAAACACATACAAATCGTGCGTTCAGCATTTATCAATGGAGTAGTAACCATAGCGAAAGCATAGCAGTACATAAAAACAATCGTAGCAATGCTTTTTATGTTTATCAAAACAGAGTTTGCTCGTAATTTGTAATTTAAATCTTGTTTGCAAAACTGAAAAATGTTGCTTAATGGACTGGAAGTACGAGTTCAGTTAATGTAATTACTTTATATCTGACCCAAAGAAAAGAGCGTAAGTTATCTAAACTCATCGCAGATTCATAGAGCTGAAAGCAAGAAATTGTAAAACCCGAAGGGCCTCCTCCGCTCAGCGCCGTCGTTGCTCTTAAGCTCCGTACATATCCGGAACTTAAGCCCTTGTTATTCAAGATTTACACGACAGGGCGGAGACCATGTAGGTGGGTGCAATACAGTGCCCTCCAGTGACTACTGAATGCCGGCTTCCTATTGAGAAGAAGCTTTAATATTCGAAGGCAGATATGTTGAGAAGGGGTCTTAATTCGTCAGAATCGGACCGTGCGCAGGCTCGAACCGGCATTCAGTCTTCATTGCAACCACTTGTCTGTGCATGTACTTATTTATTTATTTAGTGCATGGCTAGAGATACAATATCTATCCTGTTTGAAATTTACAATTGTATGTCTAGATTACGAATGTCGTCAATAGTTCGTTGAGTCGGGAGAGCAAAGTCACAAGCACAGCCATTCTACTTTCTTTTCCTACATTCGGTGATGTGTTGGATCGTCTGTCGTGTAGCACCACAGTCACACTCAGGCGTTGCAGGTATGTTCCACTTGAAGTGGGAGGCAGCACAATTCCCATGGTTGGTTCGGATTCTGTTTTTGTCGCGCGGGATTAGCCGAGCGGTCTTAGGCGCTGCAGTCATGGACTTTACGGCTGGTCCCGGCGGAGATTCGAGTCTTCCCTCGGGCATGGGTGTGTGTGTGTGTTTGTCCTTAGGATAATTTAGGTAAAGTAGTGTGTAAGCTTAGGGACTGATTACCTTAGCAGTTAAGTCCCATAAGATTTCACACACATTTGAACATTTGGATTCTGTTTAGTGTGGACCATTGTCTGCGAGGGAGGTTGAAACCAAGTGGCGGCGTCTTCTTCACAGGAGGCATTGTTGGGCAGCATTTGTTGTTAAGTCTATTCTGCCACTCAATGGTAGTTTGGTAGTTGCTGTTCAAGTTCATGCCATCTCTCGTTGGTGGTTTTCCCGAAAGCAGGCGACTAGCATTTGCGTTGCTGATGCCAGAATGTCTCGGTAGTTCTGGAGTGTCCATTATTTTGTTGAATTCTCTTAATAGAACGTCTTTACTTCAGAGATCTGGCGGAGGGGAGATATGATTTAGTACTGGTGCCGGCACGGTAGCTCAGCATGTTCCGTCAGAGGGTTAGCTGCCATCTGTAATTAAAAAAAAAAAAAAAAAACGGGAGTTAAGCGATCAACAACGAACTTCAACGGATGTCTTACGACGTCCGCCCCAAGCAGATGCAACGAACAAAAGCGAACAAAATGAGATTAAAAAAAAAAAAAGTGGTCAGCGCGGCGGTCTGTCGCGCCAGGAGTCCCGGGTTCGATTCCAGGCTGGGACGGATATTTTCTCCTTTGTCCTCATTATAATTTCAACACCACCAGTGGAAGGCAACGGGAAACCAACATTGCAATCACTTCCCTAGACGCTCATGCTGTGGACCTCTCTGACGATGCTTCCCCCATGACACGACGAACACAAAGTTTTTTTTTTTATTTTTTTTTTATTGAGCAAGGCAGCAGCACAGTATTCCAGTATTCAGCAATCGAGTACACCTACCCCAGAGCCGATCATCGCAGAGTTTCGGCTGTAGATCCCCAAGTTGTTCCACATAGTTCACGAATTATGTTCTTGCGAGTTCGTATTTTTGCAGCAACATTTTGGAGATAATGTTTGAAAGACAGTGCTCTATCCAATTTGACCCCTAGGTATTTAGGGTATCTGTTGTGTCTCAATTTCTGGTTGTCCATGCCCACCTTTAACTCCCTATCAGCCATTTTGATGTTTAGATGAAAGCAACAAACTTCAGTTTTACTGGTGTTTGGTTGCAGTCCCTACTTTTTGAAGTACTGAGTCAGCTTATTGAGGTCTTCTGTCAGGATCTCTTCCGTTTCTTTTCCGACAGCAATTGCCCAGTCATCTGCATATCCGAATTTCTTCGAAAGCGTCTCTGGCATGTCTGAAATTCACAGACTAAACGGGCTACCTTGAGGTAGCCCGTTGTTCAACGATCTTTTATTGCTTACGTCTTTCCCTTATACACACGGAATTGTCTTTGGCTCAATATGGCGTTCAAAAGTCGTGCAGTTCTTCTACATGGAATAACTTTAAGGAGCTTGTAGAGTCTCCGTCTTTCCATACTGTTCATAGACCGCTGTTAAATCTATGAAAGCTACTGAAGTCTTGAGTTTTCGTTTATAGCCTGCTTCTGTGTAAGTTGTAAGAGACATAACTTGATCTGTTATATTCCAGTGTGGACTAAAGCCCGCCTGTTCCACTGGAATTATCTTGAGTATATCAGGACCAATTCCATAAAAGTATTTCCAGGAGTTTATATGCAATGCTGAGCAAGGCAATAGGGTGGTGAATTTCAGGCTTTTCACTTGGTTTATTTTTTTTATCCAATACAGCAAACTAATCTTTGTTTGAAGAGCTTTGGTATCTGGCCTCTTTGAAGAATATCAGTGTAGAATTTGGCTAGCCAGGTACAAGCCCAGATCCAATGTTGCTCACGTCCGTAGGTGTAATCTTAACGTACCCTACACGTGACCCCTGGCTGGTGCTAAGGGAACAACAACGAATAGGCAATCAGACGTAAAGTCTCTTTTTACCTCCTGATCAAGATACAACACAGAATTCTGCATGTACCTATAGATTCTTAGACAAACTGACTTCAAAGAATGAACAACTTCCTTATTTTTTAACACAGGTTGTTTATTTGAACCTTTTGCCATCATGTAAGAATAGTAACTTCCCTTTTTACTGTGCAGACATACGCCGTATCGTTTAAACGAACTTCTCGCCGTAAAGAATTCAGTAATTTCTTCGGTGCGGCATAGAGTTTATACATTGTGTCCCGCAGTCGACAACATCGGGCTGATATTTAAATAAATTTCATTGTGGGATAAATAATTTACAGATGTTAATGTTTTATTTGTGGTCTATAGTTACGAACCTGGTTAGATGCAGCTTGCCATACTATTCCATAATGTGCAAGCTCCTTTATCTCAATGTAACTACTACAATCTACGTCATTGTGCTTCTGTTTAGTATATTCATGCCGTTGTCTCCCTCTACGATGTTTACCCTCCACGCTGCCCTCCAAAACTAAATTGGGTGATTCCGTGATTCCTCAGAACGAGTCCTACCAACCGATCTCTTGTTCTAGTCAAGTTGTGCTACAGATTCGTCTTCTCCCCAATTCTATTCAGTACCTCCTAATTACTCGTAGTTACGTGATGTCCGTCTCCGTAGCGCAGCAGTAGCATTACCGCCTATCACGCAAGGGGGCCCGGGTTCGATTTCCGGCTAGGGACTGCGTGTTGTGTGTCCTTCATCGTCAATTTCATCATCATTGGCACGCAAGTTGCCGAAGTGGGGTCAAGTAAAAACACTTGCAATACTACGGCCGAACCCCGAAAGGGATACGCCGGCCAGTAAATGCCATACGATCATTTCATTTCAGTTCCGTGATTTACCTATCTAATCTTCAGGATTTTTCTGTAGCACCACATTTCGAAAGCTTCTATTCTCTTCTTGTCCAAACTATTTATCGTCCATGTTTGGCTTCCATACGTGGCTACACTCCATACAAATACTTTCAGAAACGTCTTTCTGACACTTAAATCTATACTCGATGTTAACAAATTTCTCTTCTTCAGAAACGCTTTCCTTGCCGTTGCCAGTCTACATTTTATATCCTCTCTGCTTCGACCATCATAAGTTATTTTGCTCCCCAAATAGCAAAACTCATCTACTACTTTAACTGTCTCATTTCCTAATCCAATTACCTCAGCATCACCCGACTTAATTCGACTACATTCCATTATCCTCGTTTTGCTTTTGTTGATGTTCATCTTATATCCTCCTTTCAAGACACTGTCCATTCCGTTCAACTGCTCTTCTAGGTCCTGTGCTGCCTCTGACAGAATTACAATGTCGTCGGAAAACCTCAAAGTTTTTATTTTTGCTCCATGGATTTTAATTCCTACTCTAAATTTTTCTCTTGTTTCCTTTACTGTTTGCTCAATATACAGTTTGAATAACATCGGGGATAGGCCACAACCCTGTCACACTCCCTTCTCAACCACTGCTTCCCTTTCGTGCCCCTCCACTCTTATAACTGATATCTGGATTCTGTACAAATTGTAAACTGCCTTTCGCTCCATGTATTTCACTTCTGCCTTCATCAGAATTTGAAAGAGATTTTCTTCCTCAAAACCTATAATATGCCACTATCCCAACGACGTGCTGTGTGGCACGAGTTGAAACAAATGTTTAAGAGTGGGAAATCAGCGAACCTTCCACGTCACCTTACTGCAGCTCTTTACTTGTTGTACAGAAATCCAACGGGAATATCAGAGTTGTTTTGGATGCTCGTGAAAGTAATGAGATCATTTTCCCTGTTCGTGCGAAATCAGAGAATTTAGAGAAGCAACTCCAGATATTTTTAGATTGTAAGTATTTTTCTACGATAGATCTGACCAATTCGTTCTAGCAAGTCGCAGTCACGCCAGATTCCAGAAAGTATACTGCATTTATGTGCGGGTGGCGAACCTATCAATTTTGTGTCCTTCTCTTCGGTCTGAACGTCAGTTCAGGCGTGTTTATCACCGCATTGGATACTGTACTTGGTGATGAATTGGTTGAGCCAGTTACTCACTATATTGATGACCTGATCATAGCTAGTAAGACTTGGTCTGAACACACTGATACTTTGCAAAATATTGTGCACAAATTTTTACAAGCTGGAGTGACAGCTAATCTCATTGCTTGCAATGAAATTAAGTATCTTGCACATTTTATTAATGTTCAAGGGATACGACCTGACAAAGGTAAGTTAGACGCAATCAGGAATTTTCCTAGTCCACGGACTAGAAAGCAGTTGAAATCATTCCTTGGACTTCGTTCATTCTTTCGTCGATTTTTAATACACCAGTTTTTAAACAGGAACATCTATGGAACCTACTCAAAAAGAATCAGGTATGGATATGGTCTTACCAGTGTCAGAAAGACTTTGATAGTATTAAGCATGCTTTAGTTAACGCAAACATTTTAGATCACCCTGATTTTAACTTGGATTTTTGTGTGACATGTGACGCCTCATCCTACGGCTTAGGCTGTTGATTGTTTCAAGTTGTAAAGAATGGAGAACAAGAACATGTAAAAATTATTAGTTTTGCGAGCCACACACTTAGAGAATGTGAACACACATACTCTACCACAGAACTTGAAACACTCTCTATAGTGTGGGCCTTTAAGAAATTCAATAGTTTTTTGTATGTTAAGCACACTACAATTTATACTGACCACCAAGCTCTCACATTTCTGTTAAGTTGTAAACTTGTACATCCCAGATTATCACGCTGGACTTTATCTTTGCAAAACTATTCCTTTGAAATTGTATATATTACGGGTAAAGACAACATAACTGCCGACGCTTTGCCTCGTATGCCTCAACGCTTGAATGAGTGTAACTCTGATATGGAGAATGTGACTGACTACCGAATACTTCTTATGCAGGATAAGTTACATCACCAGTATTATATCAACTTGAGTAGAAATATGTCAGCGTTGCAGAAATCTGACCCTCACTGGAATAAGGGAAATGTTTTACTCACAAATCAACCTGGCCAACCGATATTTGATACATAATGATGTATTATTTTATCGCCGTCATCCTAAAGCCACTACCTGGTGTGTTTATATTCCTAAGGATTCTCAACACAACCTTATTTGGCACACACATTTTGTTTGCGGTCATTATGGCACCAAGAAGGGCCTAGCAAAGCTTAGTGCCTACTGTTACTTTAGCAACATGAGACTTAAGATCAACAGTATAATGAAAACATGTGCGAATTGTCAAAAACCTAAACGGCTGAAATTGTCTACGAAGACTGATTTGCATTCTATTTTACCCAGTAAACCTCTACAAATTGTAAGTTCTGACATAAGTGGTCCACATCCGCAATCAGTGGTGCGATGAAATATATTCTTGGTTTTTACGATTTATTCTTCTAGCATGGTAAACTGTATGCCATAAGATCTGCTATGCCACTGCCATCATTCGCCGTTTCTCATGTGTTTACATTCCTCACATGGGAAAACAAAAACTACTTTATCCGACAATACTGGATGCTATATTGGGTACAAGGGGCATAAATTTCTCAAGGACAATAGTATTAAGAGTATTTCTATCTCAAGGTATAGTCCCCAGTGTAATGCCATTGACGTGTGTTCCGTGAGATTAACAGGTTTATGAGGACCTACATTTCTACCAAATATACCAATTGGGTAACACACTACTGGCCATTAAAATTGCTACACCAAGAAGAAATGCGTATGATAAACGGGTATTCATTGGACAAATATATTATACTAGAACTGACATGTGATTACATTTTCACGCAATTTGGGTGCATAGATCCCGAGAAATCAGTACCCAGAACAATCACCTCTGGCCGTAATAACGGCCTTGATACGCCTGGGCATTGAGTCAGACAGAGCTTAGATGGTGCGTGCAGGTACAGCCGCCCATGCAGCTTCAACACGATACCACAGTTCATCAAGAATAGTGACTGTGGTGAGAGATCTGGAGAATGTGCTGGCCAGGGCAGCAGTCGAACATTTTCTGTATCCAGAAAGGCCCGTACAGGACCTGCAACATACAGTCGTGGATTATCCTGGCGAAATGTAGGGTTTCGCCGGGATCGAATGAAGGGTAGAGCCACGGTTCGTAACACATCTGAAATCTAACGTCCACTGTTCAAAGTGCCGTCAATGCGAACAAGAGGTGGCCGAGACGTGTAACCAAAGGCACCCCATACCATCACGCTGGGTGATACGCCAATATGGCGATGACGAATACACGCTTCCAATGTGCGTAAACCGCCAAACACGGATGTGATCATCATGATGCTGTAAACAGAACCTGGATTCATCCGAAAAAATGACCTTTTGCCATTCGTGCACCCAGGTTAGTCGCAGAGTTCACCATCGTAGGCGCTCCTGTCTGTGATGCAGCGTCGAGGGTAACGCGATCCGTTACAGCCATGTGGATAAGATGCCTGTCATCTCGACTGCTAGTGATACGAGGTCGTTGGGATCCAGCGCGGCGTTCCGTATTACCCTCCTGAACTCACCGATTCCATATTCTGTTATGGATATTGGATATCAAGCAACGCGAGCAGCAATGTCGCGATACGATAAATCGCAATCGCCATAGGCTACAATCCGACCTTTACCGAAGTCGGAAACGTGGTGGTGCGCATTTCTCGTCCTTGCACGAGGCATAACAACAACCTTTTACCTCATGTATGCACGTTGTAAGTGTCGCCACCGGCGCCAACCTTGTCTGAATGCTCTGAAAATATAATCATTTGCATATGACACCATCCTCTTCCTGTCGGTTAAATTTCTCCTCTGTAGCGCGTCATCTTCGTGGTGTAGCAGTTTTAATGGCCAGTAGTGTATTTGTCTCTATTTGAAGAGGTACATAACAACCTCAATGTTTATGAAACACCGTACACTTCTAATGAGCTAATGTTCGGTCGGAAAGAAGACAACAATTGGACAACGCCGTTGTCAAAACTTTCTTTTCAGCAAACAACACCCGACGAAAATGCAAGGGAAATCTGTGCGACGCTTACTGCGGAAGACAAAATTAGGAATAAAACTTACGCGCACTGTCAAGAGGAGGCAGAAATATAAAGCTGGTATGTCAGTGCTTTTGTGTACTCACCATAAGTCGGCTGCTCTTCAGCGGCTCAATGCGAAGTCGCGTCTGCTGTACGACAGTCCTTATGTTATTGTCAGCATTCCGTAGCCTGGTGCATATCTACTGCAGTATCCTAAAACAAACAGAATTACTGGACTATTATGCTCACTGTGATCTTAGAGTATACCATGTTCAATGGCAAGCAAATCTATGGATCATGCTTTAGTTATACACAACTATCAAATACACGTACCTCGTAGCACTTCTACAGAGAGGCTACGTAGTATATGAGTTTTATTTTTGTTGTTCTTGTCAGCAGCAGAAGGAGAAAGAAGAGATTCGTCTTCGCCGAATACTAACAGCAGCTACTTAAAATTTTAAAAACAAATTTTATATTAACTTTTATACAGGTGTGAAGAAGATAAATTTTCAGCCTACGAGATTGACTATCTGCCCCGTCAGTCTTCGACTACTACCGACTGACTGACGTGAATACTTAATCGTTCTACACCCACACACTTTCACCTTAAAACTGATTAGGTACGCATATCACCATTTAACAAATACACTTACGAGTAGCGAAGGCCGTGCTTTCATTGCACACTTACACTAGTGTCGCTAGTATTTTTCATGTTTGTGTTACTTTTGTTATTTGCTTATTTGTAGTTGTGCGTTTGGTCTTATTGCTGGTGTGGGATGTCGTGTCTGATCCTCCTCTGTTTCAGATGACATCGTCTGCAAAAGGAAAACAGATCTAAACTTGTAATTATTGAAGGTACTGTGAACTTATGTAAAGCTATATGAAAAACATTTCTATTCGACCAATCACACTTGTGTAACGACTAGAGAAATATGTTTCTATGTTTACGTAAAGCCTGTATGTAATATGTACGTATGTTTTTGTACAAGTATTTATATGTATTTAGGTAAAGCTAAATGGTAAATGCTCATTTGTAGATGTTATCTGGACTTATTACATGGGCCCTATGAGAAAAGTTATGAGGCTTACATAACCTAAAACTATTTGTGGACGTTTACTATACGTCGCTGATCTTGTAACTACGAGGAAAATGGTGTGCAGAACCGCATAATTGAAAAAGACTATTCATGATATATTGCTATGTATATAGAGGTGATAAACTATTTATGTTTGACACTAGTTTACAAACTGTTAATGTAAAGGCGTGCTACGAATTGTTTGTGTGAAGACTTGTCAACGGACTTTTGTTCTACGTCACAACTACTTGTGTATGAATATTTGTATATCGCCTGACAAACTGAGTACGTGAAAAAACTGTCGTAGTGAAGTGCTCCGACACTTTTGAGTGCATCGCAAATTGACATTTATGCTCTGCGCCTCTGTATCTCTGCACGTCTGAATAGCAAGAAGTGGTTCCCTAGTGCGACTGCAGTCTTTCTCGGCGTGATCCAATAATTAATTCTTCTCGGGTTATCAGCCGCCACCACTCGGATGATAACCCGAGAAGAATTCATCGTTGGTTCCCTACTGCACCTACGGTTGCTTTCTTGCAAAACGATGAAGACCACTCGACGAGTGGAGGAATTTTGGACGGATCCTAAGGGAACAAAATGTTCTCGGAAATGGAGACTATTACCTGGTCTAAACGGGGATCGATGCCAGCATCGTGCCTGCTTCCATGCCTTCACGAACTTATACTGTGGAATGGGAAACCATCAGTCTTCCATCAGGTAATGTATGACCTAGGGCAGAAAAACAGTGACATCAGTCTAAATGAACAGTGTAACGAGTGCAAAAATATAAACCGTGTTACGAGTGATCGTGCACACGCATCCGTATCAAAACTACGAACTGTGACATTTAACTGCCGTAAACAATGCTCACCTTTATAATGTTATCGTATGTTTTCGGTTCATGGAACTGTGAACGGCGACACGTCGTGAAAAGACGTTATATCTGAAACAAAAAGAAATTTCAGGCGCAGTACTGTGCAAAAGAGACTATCAGCAATAATAATTTTGCAATTTCATGTTAACGAGTGTTGTAAATTTAGAATTTTGTACCTGTTCTAAACGTTAATCCACATTTTTGAAATCCATGATGATAAATGTTTTCTCTGCGACGTCTTGTGCACATGAGCACACGGACTCAGTATAAACTATGTGTCGTGTGTTGAACTCGCTTCTCTATGGCCACGATAGTACTGAACTTTACGCGACAGCGCATGCGCGGTAGGCGTAAAAACAACATAAAACGGTTATGAGCGCACGCGCTTCATTCTAACGTGTCCGCCCCCGGTAGCTGAGTGGTCAGCGCGACAAGATGTCAATCCTAATGGACCGGGTTCGATTCCTGGCTGTGTCGGAGATTTTCTCCGTTCAGGGACTGAGTGTTGTGTTGTGCTAATCATCATTTCATCTCCATCGACGTGCAAGTCGCTGAAGTGGCGTCAAATGGAAAGGCTTGCACCCGGCGAACGATCTACCCGACGGGAGGTCCTAGTCATACGACATTTACATTCAAAGAATGAAAATCTGTTGCGTGTAAATATTATGTTATGACGTGTATGTCATATATGATATGTATGTGTGTTTGTAGACTTATGTATGCAATGTGCTTTGGAGTGAGTTGCTCGCCTGCTGGTGTATCCTTTCGTCTCTCAACTCAGGGACAGTTCAGAGGCATATTTTCATGCTGAGCTTTTATTAGCAGAAAACGTAATTATAAGTAATGAAATAAAGAAATAATTTGAGACATAGATATAATCCACGGCTGTATAAGTACTGTATGCATCCGCTGGAAACATTTGAAGATTTTTGTTCGTCATATTATTGGTGAAAGAAGAGGCACCTTTTGTTTTATAGGTCTTGTCCAAATCGGACGTATTTTTCCACACCGCCATTAACACTACATAATTTTATTAATACAGCACGAGATGCAACCAAGCGGCACTCGTAATTGCATAATGTAAGTGCCGTACTTGAAATTGTGTTTTTATTTCAGAACATACTGTTATTACTAACCTATGTATGTTTTATTATGTATCTTTAGTCATTGTAAGATTGTTGGGTGAATTTGGCACGGCTAAAGGTTCCGTACGTCTAAGCAAAAAGTCGTCGAGCTCAATCCACCGTCGTCTCCGGGTGCTGTCTTATCATGAAGTCCGATTTTAAACACAGAGAGAAGAAACACGCTTAAGAAATTACATGAACGGATCTTTAACAGAAAAAGCCATGCTCAAGGGCCTAGAGATTGTATGAAACACATTTTAGCAATCGGTATACTTGATTGATCTCTATTTAATATTCATTACTATAATTCATTGCATTGTCTCGATCCAGTAACGAATTAGCCAAATAAAAAAAAGGTTCCCACGCTAATTTTTCAATACATTGTTTGCATGTCAATATTGGTTAAGTACTACACACAGCGAAATTTTTAAAAGCTCAACTAATTCTCTGGATGTATGTGTACTGGAAAAATAATAGTATTCACGACTTGAGTGTGGAGCACTACACAGACCTTAACAGCAAGCTTAGTTACCATCAGCACTGGGGTGCAGTAAGCGCTGTTCGATGGTTCGATCAAATGCCAAGCAATAATTCTATCAATCTCCTCTTCTACTGCCTATTTGAACTTCCTGGGTTTGGTGTGGAAAGACTTCAAGGATGCAAGTGTGTTTCTTTATGAGACTGGGCCTTTCCTCAAAGACTTTACAATATTTGTTAATTGGATTGTTTAACTGACTTTCCTCATCCGATGTGGGATTCTCTGATTCTTCTAACTTCTTTGGACTTGATCATGCAAATTGCAAGGATTATCATCTTGTTATAGGTTCCTGGAACATCTTCAGCTACCATCAATAGGTGATAAAATGCATGCCGTCTGCAGTATCATACTTACCCTCCTTTCGCAAAAAGGTCTAGTTGGAATTACGCAGCATCTACCTTCAATAAAAGCTTTCCTGCACAGAATTCGATTATCCCATCCTTCTCAAGTATACCATGCTGTCTGTCTCACGATATAACCAACGATTAATTTATTGATTGCTGAGAACACTCACTGAATTACTACATTTCCTAGTTCTAATACCGGCATCGTTTGTATCCTTACGGCTTGCGACTTGTTGCCTACAGTTCCAACAATCCTAGACTTCTTTACAGACAAAATAGGCAGTTTCTTTCTTTGTGAGACACTCTTTCAAAGATGCTATGAGAGATCGCATTTACAGAAGCTTTGGTGTCCAAAACTGTGGTAACCGACAGTCATCGAACAGTTGCTCTTTTTGCTGTTGGAAAATCCTTGTCACACTTATTTCTAGCAGCGCAGAGTTCCTCTTTCTATTCTACTCGATTATAATATCGGCAGAAATTAACCTTCTGCACAGAGCCCCTGAAAGTCTCATGCATTGCTCCTCATTATTCATATAACTCTAATAATGTGGCGGAATCAAGCAGTTAGCCATAGGATCATGCTTTTGATTTTGGTTGTATGCACGTCAGTTATATTGATTCTGACTTGGCGTACTCCCGTCATCCTGTCCCTGTCTTAAACCAACAGAAATTCCTCCACATTATCCTCATTCAATGTGTCAGTTCATCACGTAGTTCGACTGGCAGTTTTGCCTTCAATGTTTGTAATAAATCTTCGTGTGTTATTGGTTCACCTCAATAATGGTCTTTATTCATCTTTTTCTCAAAATTTTTGTGCAGATTTCCATTCTTGCACGAAAATATTTGTCGCCCAGAGTGATGAATAACCATGAAAATTTCCGGCTACATAGCTAACTTTTTGTACCCCAGTCTACAGTCATGGTAAAACTCTATGGAATCGTCTTATAAATTCAGCTCAATTAACAGTTCTCTTCTCTTCTGAGAAAGGCTTAAATTTTGTACGTGTGAGCAGTTCCTCTTGCAGCAGCACGGTGGTAGATAAGTTAGTTGGGTACAGAAAACCTTTGGCTGACTTAACAATTGTTGACACAATATGTCTGATACGCCTGCTGGTTGCTTCCATCTGAGACGTGGCTTGAGGTCTGTGGTATATCGTCGCTCCAACTCTCTATGTTCGCATTCTGCATTGCCCCTTGGACCTCTTTCATTTCCATGGAAAAAGTCTCGACTGATTTATCCGTTTGACCCCCAGTGCACGAACTTTCGTTAATAGAATTTTACACTCTTCAGCTGAAGGCGCATTACGAACAGACAATTTAGAAACAGCTTCCTGTATGCTTCTCTCATCACAGGTGGAAAATGGTTTCTCTTTTATTCAAGTACACTTTTCGAGTTCATTGGAAAATTAATCTGTGTGCTCGTCAAACTTCTTTGCAATTAGACCTTCATAGCCTAATACGATGCTTCTCGCGTTCTCATCTAAATGACAAATCGTAGATCCCACTGTATCCTGATGTGTGCTCACCCCCTGAGAGTCCTCTGAAACCTTTCTCAGAACGTTCAGGAACTGCTCTTGTGCTTGGCGCAATTGCGCTCTTTCATTCGACATTTCCTCTTGCTTTGAAGCTATGTCAGAAACCTGTGCATTAATAGATTCTAAATCTTGTTTAGTGACAATATTTTCAACCTGGGCTGACACGTTCGACACAGTCGTGGTCATTTCACATAGCTTAGATTCCACCTTGGAGACAGTGGTAGTCCAAAGTCTTAACTGATTTCATGTTGCAGCTAGTGGATCTATTGTGGCCTCAGACAAAGATACTGCCCATGGTGCCGCAGAACCGTCAGTAATAGCTTGAATATTTGACTGTTAATTCACGTTGCATTTTGTTTGTTAAACATAACCCAAAAATCATGAACTCCCATTAACATTTCCTTCAATAATGAATGCACTATACATAAATAGTGTTCTAGTGCACAATATCACCTATTACTACACTAACTGCTTATAAAAAATAAACAAGGTTTAATTTCTTATAGAGTGAAAGACACACAATCAAAAGATTTCAATCGAGAAGTAACACAGTCAATCAGTTACAAATAATTGTTTAACACATTTACCCAGGTTTCGACACCTTTAAGGACGTCTTCATCAAAATGAAAATTTAAAAGCTGTATAAAGTAATACGTATAATAATAAGTTTGACAGCAACATTAACCAAGATAAATATGTCGTAACATAGAAAGATTACTTACGTAAAATTACTTTGCGAGAAGGCAATAGTAAAAAGTTTAGAGCAGACATGAACAAAAGCCAAAAATTACAAATGTTCCCGACTTCGATACATACACCTTGCAAGGAACAACATCAGACGGAGCGGCCGGTGGTCTACATTGCAGAACTAGCACTCCTGAAAGAAAGGATATTGCGGAGACATGGCTTAGCCACAGCCTGGGGGATGTTTCCAGAATGAAATTTTCACTCTGCAGCGGAGTGTACGCTGATATGAAACTTCCTGGCAGATTAAAACTGTGTGCCCGACCGACCTTTCTTTCAGGAGTGCTAGTTCTGCATGGTTCACAGGAGAGCTTCTGTAAAGTTTGGAAGGTAGGAGACGAGGTACTGGCAGAAGTAAAGCTGTGAGTACCGGGCGTGAGTCGTGCTTCGGTAGCTCAGATGGTAGAGCACTTGCCCGAGAAAGGCATAGGTCCCGAGTTCGAGTCACGGTCGGGCACACAGTTTTAATCTGCCAGGAAGTTTCATATCAGCGCACACTCCGCTGCAGAGTGAAAATTTCATTCTGAATAATAATTCAGTCAGCTTGGCACCAGCTGAAAACTGTGGGTCACATGTTCTTAGACAAAAAATCGGCGGATGGCCTCGCAACTCACACCACTTCACATATTTTTATCTTTGTATTGCTTTGAGTATAGTATTTCCCAGAAGTCTGGTTTCCTACAGAGTCCAGGACACTGTGAGGCAGCAGTTCCTTACTGTATGTTTGTGACATGCCTCTTCTACACCAGCTTACTGCCCATGCTGAAACGCAATACAGTTCCCTCCCATCGATTGCGATAGAATGCCGCTGGTGCCTCTTTGGTAGAGTTTAGCCCGCATGCTATATGATGTTCCAAACCTACTACCTATGCAATCGCTGGCATGAACTTTAATGATCATTGTACCCTTGTACTTAGTTTTATTTTAGATTGGCTAGATTTATGAATTTATTGAAATTAATTGATAGCACCTGACGGTTTTGACAAAAATGGTCGTGTAACGCTATATTTAGAACTGCTTATATAACATGTGGACAGTTAAGCGACACTTCACCAATCGTGTACCGTCTTGTACCTTGAAGCAGAGGAAGCTCTTTTACCATGAAACATGTCATACGTGCAAATGAACTGAATTTGTTTAATGTCTTAACAATTTTACCTGAAGTTAGTTTTAGTACTCAGTAGCTTCTATTTCAAAATGTATATAACTTGTAACACGTCTTCGATAATACTTCTGCTTGGTTTGATTTCATTTAGTGATTATTGGTGGGTATCATAGTAATAATGCAACAGATACACGATTAAATATTGTTTTCACAAAATTTTCTCGATTGTAACACTTCTAAATTTGAATAGAATAGTTGTATCTAGTTACATAATCATGTTGTAACTTGGAACATGTTTTCATGTTTCGAGAAATCTTATTTTTATGCAGTAATTTCTTAAAATTCAGAAAAAGACTGGAGCACACAGAAAGTGAATGCCATCATTTCTTAATTGGAAAAGAAAACATATTAAATTTATGTTACAGAGGTGTCTACTAGCTGAAGTGTGAAAAGAGTTCCAAGGTAAAAAACTCTACGCTATGGTATTGAAGTAAAGGGCCTTTACAAATTTCAACAATAGTGGAATATTGTTCCTGAGTCAAGTAGATTTATAACCTAGATTTTATAGAGGAGATTGAAAGGCGAACCACATGTATCGTTACTCGTTTAGTAACCGAGAAATTGTCTTAGAAATCCTCAATCAACTGCAGAGGCAGATGATTGCTGTTAAAACTTTGAGAATACATGTGCCAAGAGAAGTTTTGCTTCACATTGTTCCCCCTCACACACATCTCTCGAAATGACTTTCACGGGAAAAGCAGAGTAACTGTTGCTCATACGGAGGCTTGTCGACAGTCGATCTACCTGCCCATCATTTGACGATCGTACATGAATAGATAATGGTACCCAGAGTAACTTCCACAAAATACCATGAAGTCAAATGAAACTATATAGTTCCAGCGACCTTTTCACGTTACAAACATATATGATGCATATATGTACAAATGAAAATTAGTTCCACCACCAGGATTCGAACCCGGGCCTCGTACTCCGTAGGCAGATGCGCTAACCACTACGCCACCCTGGGACATAGGATTTAAGCAGCTGTCTGACTACCTCAGCACACCTCCCTCCTCAATGAAAACTGACATTCACGCCTCAGCCGACTTGGCATTCCGCTAGACTCGAACAAACTCTGCAGTGCTGTTCAAGTGTAGGGGGAGTTCCAAGTGGGAGGGATGAACGGGAATACGGATTGAGGAGGGAGGTGTACTAGGGTAGCCTGTTCAATTGTCAGAGGTACCGTGCCAGGGTGACGTAGTGGTCAGCCCATCTACCTAGTGAGCAGGAGACCTGAGTTCGAATACCATCCACAGCACAAATTTTCATTCGTTGCTTCAGTCTACATATATCTACCATGAAGTGGCTTGAGAAATGTTTATGCAGCTGTGGATGTCTTAACCTTGGCTAAATGGGCTGAGAGAGGTAACATTGTGTTTAAGGCAATAGAACCACTCCTAGAGGGATGCGGTTCAAATTTTCATACAACAGTATAAATGTAGGTTTTCCTGGTTTAAAAGAATGGATTAAGGATGATAATCCACTGCTATAAAGGGGAGGTGTTATTTCACGAACACCTTGACTGAATATTACCAAACTGGCACTCCAGTATTTCCAAGCCTGTTCGATATGTTGATTAAAATTTCATCCTTATGCGAACTTATTTTCATTATAGAGAAATGTTCCTGTACGTGAAAAATTGGGTGTGTGAACGTTGCTGGAACTTCGCAGGTGGAGATCGCAGCAGTCCCAGAGGACGTGAACATATACATCGCTAAAATCTTTCGGGCTTCGAAAATCGTCGAGGGACATGGGAGCATCTACCGACAGATGGCTCAGACTACTGGCTAGTGTGCGAGGGCAGCAGAATGAGCGATGACGAGATGGACTCAAGACAGTGCTGTGCCGAGAAGTGTAGACAATGGTCTTTCCAGAAGGAGTACACCACGAGAAGATCACAGAACTGATCGACTAACTCTGATGAATATACGGAAGACAAATTCCTGAAATCTGGGGAGAGGTTACACGAAGAAAGTCAACACGAACCATCAGGAACAGAACACTGTAGGATGGGTTGAAGTGTTGAAGTCTCGATGCGTTGCTTAACTCTGGTACCATACTGAAGACGACAAAGTCTGCCATGGTGTGCACTCTGAGTCAACTGAGATATTGAGTAGTATTCTGTGGAGTTCAACGAGAAGATTCGCGCCTGTCTGTGGCTGTCACTAAGAAGCCAACGTGCCCACAGATGATCCGATGACAGGCCAGAGAAAGCAGCGGTTGTCGAGACATACCTCTCCAGCTCTTGGAATCATTGTGTGGGGAAGCAGTGCTGTTCAGGTAACTTTTGAAAGGGGGCTGAATGCTCGCTTGTGTCTTTAGGGCTTCGATGCCATTGCATATCCTAGTGAGACAATACAAGTTTCCACACCGCAGTTCACACTACAAACGCTTTGAAAAATGTGCAGATTCTTGACTGTTTTTCCTGGCCGCAGATGTGTCACCCATTACGCTGGGATGGGATGGGAAGATATATATTTTCATGCCACCCTCGAGTCAGGTATATTCATGAAGATACACAGCATGTGTTTAAGACATGGCAAAAAATTTCTCAAGATGACATTCAGATGCTGTTTGCTTCCATGACACAATGTATGCAGGAGCGAATTCGTGCTTGCAGGTGTCACACCCCACACCGATGTTGATAATGGGAGTTGGTTCCAAATTGAATGAAAATTTAATGTTTTAAAACACAGTAGGTGATGAATATCTCCACAGCGCTTTATAAATATCGGACTGGTGTTTCACGTTTTCCATTTGGGTTGGCGTACGATAACTTTAAAGAAATAAGGCCACATTTCAAAACACCAGCCTTGCCAAATTACAGTTTATACTCTTGCTATAATGACCTCGTCGTCGGATTTTCGAATTATTGTTTGAGAGAAAGTCTATAGACCAGAATACGACATAATGGAGCAAACATTTCGTTTGTAGTATATGCAACTTAATTTCCTTTCGTAGTTACAATGTGCCTGTGTAACAATCCTTGGTTCTTTCTATCTTTCCTAAACTGAATATCTCGATGACTGGTTACTCTGCTGATATTACCGATACTGTTTTTTTTCTCGTATTTGTACGATTGTCTGTTTTGGCGAGGGAGAGTGGTTCATTGTCTGTTTTGGCGAGGGAGAGTGTTTCATTACTATATTTCCGGTTTTTTAGTTTTTCTGTATCCGTTTTGAAGTTAATGAAAACTTTCTGTATGTTTGAATGAAATATTTTGGAAACTCTGAAAAACTTTTCATCTTGGTGCATATTTGGTTAATTTAAACATAAAAACAAACAGAACAGATTTAATAAAACAGATGATTTTCTGTATTTTTCAGCACAAATTCTTGCCAAAGTTTATACACTACCGGAATAAAAAATTAGTACACCTGGAACGACGACGTCGATTTTGAGCCGATGAATGAATATGCCACCTTGAGATAGCGGATGTACTGATAATGGTTTCAACTCCGTTCGCCAGCAGAGAGCGTAGTGGCGTAGCTACCAGAGCGCCATTTGTGTCTACCTTTTAACAGTGAAAGCTCACAGCCAGAAGGCGCAGAGTGGTGCAGACGTATGAAACAAGCAGGCAACAGTGCCACGGTAAGGCATGCTTCCTACAATAAAATGAATAAGTTTGAAGGAGGTCAAATTTTGGCCTTCCGAGTGCTGAGATGATCTTGTCGGAGAATTTCCACACAAGTTGGACGTGCTGTGTCAGTTGTGCAACGAAGCTGGTATCAGTTGCCACGTGAATGTTCTCACACCCGTTGACGAGTTTCTGGACGTCCACGCAGCACATACGCCCGCCAGGATCGTCGTATAGTAAGGGCAGCAGTGGCAGATCGTACTGCTACCATGGCACATATAAGAGGGCTTTTGAGCCCAGACGTGTCAACAGGAACTGTTGCTAACCGGTTGTAAGCAGTGGGACTATGGGCACACACGCCTGTAGCTTGTCTTCCACTCACGCCACGGCATCGACGTGCATAGTTCGACTGGTGCCGTCTAAATACCAGCAGGCAGATGGAATGGCGCTCCGTGGTATCCAGCGATGAAAGCAAATTTGTAAGTAGGCTGTTTAGGTTTTCTTAATGGCAACGTTACGTAGCGCTCTGTATGAATATCACTGGCTGTGCTGTGTGCAGTCTGTGACTAGTTTGCATTGTTGTCTTCCATTGTAGTGTTAGGCAGCTGGATGTGAACAGCGCGCATAGCGTTGCGCAGTTGGAGGTGAGCCGCCAGGAGAGGTGGATGTGAGGAGAGAGATGGCGGAGTTTTGAAATTTGTAATACTGGATATCATGAACTGCTTTATATATTATGACTATTGAGGTAAATACATTGTTTGTTCTCTATTAAAATCTTTCATTTGCTAACTATGCCTATCAGTAGTTAGTGCCTTCCGTAGTTTGAATCTTTTATTTAGCTGGCAGTAGTGGCGCTCGCTGTATTGCAGTAGTTCGAGTAACGAAGATTTTTGGTGAGGTAAGTGATTTGTGAAATGTATAGGTTAATGTTAGTCAGGGCCATTCTTTTGTAGGGATTTCTGAAAGTCAGATTGTGTTGCACTAAAAATATTGTGTGTCACTTTAGTGAATGTTTGAGTACGTTCAGTTTTGCTCAGCTGTTTGAAAAGCAAAGAGTGTAAGAGGTTTATCAGCACAGTAATTCAGAAATTGTTCTAAGGGGACGTTTCAAATTCTGTCTGCACGCAAGTGATGGTCGTTGGCGAGTTGGACGCAGACCTAGTGAATGCTTCCAGAATGAGATATTCACTCTGCAGCGGAGTGTGCGCTGATATGAAACTTCCTGGCAGATTAAAACTGTGTGCCGAACCGAGAGTCGAACTCGGGACATTTGCTTTTGCGGGCAAGTGCCCTACCAACTGAGCTACCCAAGCACGACTCACGCCACGTCCTCACAGCTTTACTTCTGCCAGTACCTCGTCTCCTACCTTCCAAACTTTACAGAAGCTCTCCTGCGAAAGGCAAAGATCCCGAGTTCGAGTCTCGGTCCGGCACACAGTTTTAATCTGCTAGTGAATGCTGTCTCGCAGAGTGCATTGGTCCAAGATACACTGGCCCCACCCCGGGCCTTATGGTCTCGTGTGCGATAAGCTGCCGGCCGGAGTGGCCGTGAGGTTCTAGGCGCTACAGTCTGGAGCCGAGCGACCGCTACGCTCGCAGGTTCGAATCCTGCCTCGGGCATTGATGTGTGTGATGTCCTTAGGTTAGTTAGGTTTAATTAGTTCTAAGTTCTAGGGGACTGATGACCTCAGAAGTTAAGTCGCATAGTGCTCATAGCCATTTTGCGATAAGCTACAGCTCTCTTTCACTTTTGATGTTTCTGGAGGGGACGCTAACCAGCCCTCGGTACGTGCAGAATGTCGTTGGATACGTTCTTCTGTAGTTCATGCAACAGGAAGGTGATGTGTTGTTCTGACAGGATAATGCTCGACCACAGACTTCCCTGAAACTCAACGTGTTCTGCAAGCACGATCTTCAGGTTTGTCTCCAGTGGAGCACCTGTGGGATACAGCGGGACGATAAATGTCTCTTACAACCCGTCAGCGAACAACTCTTACAGATGTAAGATTTTCACTCTGCAGCTGAGTGTGCGCTGATGTGAAACTTCCTGGCAGATTAAAACTGTGTGCCGGACCGAGACTCGAACTCGGGACCTTTGCCCTTCGCAGGCAAGTGCTCTACCAACTGAGCTACCCAAGCACGACTCACGCCACGTCCTCACAGCTTTACTTCTGCCAGTACCTCGTCTCCTACCTTCCAAACTTTACAGAAGCTCTCCTGCGAAAGGCAAAGATCTCATTACATGAGAACATCAAATTTACGATGGAGATTGAAAAAGAGGGCACTTTACCATTTCTAGACGTGCTAGTACGCCGTAAAAATGATGGGTCATTAGGACATTCTGTGTACAGGAAAGCGACTCACACAGATCTGTATCTCCAGGCGTCAAGCTGCCATCACCCAGCACAAACAGCCGGTGTTCTCAGTACCTTAATACATCGAGCGCATATAATATCGGATGATGAAAACCTCCACGCAGAATTAGAACACTTGGAGAAGGTTTTCAAAGAGAATGGCTACACTTCTCGCCAAATAAGGAAGGCCATGCGCAACTATCATAACAAGAAGCAACGCACTGAGGACGCAGATGATGACTTTAAATCAACTGCGTTCCTTCCATACGCCGGGAATGTGTCGTCGAAAATAGGCCGATTACTGAAGAAAAATAAAATCAAGGTTATCTTTCGTCCACCAGCAAAGAACCGGGCCCTGGTTGGATCCGTTAAAGACGATTTACAACTGAAGAAGGCAGGCGTCTACAAAATTCCCTGTGAATGTGGCGCTGCATATATTGGCCAGACGAGAAGAACTGTCCATGAACGATGTATAGAACATGAAAGATACACCCGTCTGCGGCAACCGTCAAAATCGGCAGTAGCAGAGCACTGTATTTCTTTGGGACATTCAATGGAATACAATGTAACAAAAATTTTATCCCCGGTTTCCGGTTTTTGGGATTCCGTAATCAAGGAATCAGTGGAAATACGTCTTGCCAATAATCTTATAAATCGTGACAACGGCTTTCAGCTGGATAAAAATTGGAATCCTGTTATTAAAATTATACAATCACAGCGGAATCGACAGTGTCATTCGATACTCAATGACTAGATGAACCTTTATTTCCACCACCGAGGGCAGCACGTACAACTCGGCTATGCTGCGCATGTCAACACCTGACGCATGCGCTGTAGGATGCCAGTACATTTCACATGCGCGAGATTCGGCATAAATACCGCGACTGCACCTGGGCTCTTCAGTAGTTGTGTACTCACCTGATGATGGCCGGACGTCTCTGGGCCGAAATATCGTGGCAGAATGTCGACGGGATCCGGCTGCATACCCGGAAATTATTAGAAGAACTCTTACAGAAATGGTGGAGCAGGTATGGAATGACGTATCCCAGGACAGTATTCGTCATCTCTACGATAGTTCGATACCAGAGTCGGCGCTTGCATTGTCCTCCTGCAGCGTCGCAACTATTATGCAACTGCAGATTCTTGCAGTAACTTTTGTTACGTTATGGCAAGCTGTTTTTGAAGCCTGTAGTATAGTAGCATTCGCCGGCGGCCGACTTGTGGCCTGCCGTATGCGTCATCGCCACACCTGTCGCTAAGGCGGACGGTGAGAAGGCTCACTGTGGCGCATATGAAAATCACTTATTCACCTCACCTAAGAAACTAAATAACTGTGTTAAATACTATCTGTTTTATTCCAAATTTGTTACATGAACGTTTGTTATTCTGACGAACTTTGTGTCAAAATCTGATACCGCTACCTATAATAGTTTCGGAGAGATAAAAAAAAACATTAAAAAGTCAAAAACCGACACTTAGGGAATTAAATTCAGTTAGGAAATGTAATAGTTTATCTTTTGGTATTATTTGAAAACATAAATAGAACTCTCAGTGTGCAGAATTAATTAATTGAGATTTTCATATTAAAACTTTAATTTTCATTTTCGTAAAATAAAATTCAGACAGAATTATTATTTGTGTCTTATGTCATTGTGGGAGTAAATGAGAGTGAGTGAGAGTGTGTATGTGGGACAGACGTTAAATTTCAAGATTAATTTCACGTAATGCATTACGCAATCATAGCGGGGGGGAAGATGTTTGTACCCACATTGCTGATGACGTATGTCTAAGCGTACTTGTTTTTGTAACACGGCAGGCAGAATAGTTATTTGTAGAGTAATGTTTCCCTAAAGTTAATTCAAGATTAGTTTTCTTTTCGTTTGCTTTGGTGGAACATTTTATTAATGTTTGCAGCATAAAATGACGTAAATGCATCTGTGAATGTTGACTGGAGTAAAAGAGTTTAGGCGGCAATATGATCTTGAAAGATTGATCTGATTGGCTGTTCATTTGATCAACCATTCGGACTGAAGTCCTTCCCGCACGCTGTCAAGTTGTAAATGCGCTGTGAGCAGCGGCATTGAGGGCGTCGTAGTATCGCTGTCGGACACGCAGCTCATGTTGGACGTGTCTGAAAAAGTTATATGTCAAATAAAGAAGTGACTGTCATTACTCGTTCGGTCTATGTCGCCGTGCAAGCAGATGCATTTACGAAGAGTTCTGTGAAGTTTGGGAGATTTAGGAGTGTTTGTTGTATAGAAAACCGCGTCTGAAACTATCGCCCTTTATAAAGAATTCTGCGTGGCGTGTTCAGTATGCATTTACAGAAGATTTTTTTGGCGGGTATCTTCCTTTGAAGAATCCACTGAAAAGGACCGAGTGTGAAACTCATTTCGTAGCAGAGTATTGACTGTATTAATTTCGTAATATTTTGGGTTGGACGTAGTACATTTCTGGCTGTCTTGCGTGTGATATAAGCTGCATGAACTTGTAGTAGATGTGCTATCGACGTAAATGTGGGCTTGTTGACACCATAACTAAAAGACAATAAAAAACATTAATATCGGGAAGTGGACATTTCAAATGAAGGAAGAAAGCATCCACTTTTTCTCGTTATTACTAGAGATTTACAGGTTTGTTTTGTTACCTGAGTTACACGGACTATGCAGTCGTAAATACGGGCGATGGTTTTCTTCAACGCTGCTTTTAATATCGTCTACATAGTACCTACGAATGCAGAACAACGGATGGTGAACGAACGCTGTACTGAGGTAGGTGTACATTAATTTGCAGCTTGCTTCACTCAGATCATTATAGCGAACGTTTCAACACCGCTCCGCCGCACTCCCACATCCTCCACAGAGGCTACACCACGTACTAATGTGGGTGTTTCAGCAGGTGTCGATACCTGGTACCTCAGAACTGTTTGTGGTATTTATCTGTAAATGTAATCATTTCATGCACTCCAAATGCTCTGTTGGAACAATAAATCTTGAGTTAATTGGAAACATATAAATGGGTGTACTAATTTTTTTCTGGCACTGTATTTTTAAATCGATGCAATTACTTTGAAATTTATGTGTGGAATATGCATATCTTTGCCCTTGATTTTGGCTCCTCGTGAGACCAGTTTTGTAAATAATCTGTTCTGAGTCGTGATATAGTAGACACAAGTGCATTTTGCCTGTAAATAATATCGAAAAGGTGCCTAATGTCAATGTAGAATGTACACGTGCTATTTTCAAAGAAAATAAACCGCCCAGAAGAAGATGTGTGTTTTAATCTTGCGATCAAACCCGAGACCATTAGTATGAGATGCCAACAGAATAATTGTCCTCTAGACAACAAATCATAGTTTTTTCATATAACATTTCTCTCACTTGACTTTACTAAAGCTGCAAATTTTGAAATTATTCACTACAATAGCATGGTAACATCCTTGTTAACGACTCATAGGGATTCTGTGAGATGTGTATGTACATGGTAATCTTTCCTCATACGTCACCTCAATACCAAGCAGTTATGCAGCTATTCTTCAAGTGGGTATCGATGAAATGATCATGAGGCAGCGAAATTTAACATGCTTATATGTGGTAAGAACAGTTCTATTTTGTGAATAAAACAGTCCTCATTGCTAAATATGCCTTAATTCATAATGTCGTTCCAGTCACTGCCATCATCGGATTGAAACTTAAAACCCGTAAAACAAATTCAGTTCTGTCGATAAAACATACCTATAATTTTTTATGCTAACACTTGCTTTACGATTTTTAAGTTTTGATCTGATCATATGAGAAGCCTAAAGGACGTTATAAATTGCGGTAGTTGTCTAAATTGGAGCTCACATTTACCTTTATAAGACAGAAGTCAAGTTCGGTAGGAAAAAAAGAATGTTGCATCAAACACTACTTTGAAGTGGCCTGCTTCGAACCATTATGGTCAAATGTAATATACTCAGATTATTTCTCCTTTTTTGGATTTTTGAAAAAAATATGTGCAAGTTGACACAAGTTATACGTGTGAACGAAATTTGACCTAGACCTAGAAATATTGAGACATAATTGAAAATATTCTATGAAACAAACGCGAACATTATAAAATTTCGTAAAGCAGTCGTAAAATAATGTAACATAAATTTCTTTTTAAATCACAGTGATTTATCAAAAAATGTGATCACATACTGTAACACTTTCTATCCTGTTGACTAAAGTCCCAAATATAAATGTTTTTAGCAGGGCTTTTACATTCATGGAGTGCCCACATATTGCACATAGCGCACAATTCTCCGGTCACGTCATCAGAAAGATTTACTTCTTAAAAGATGCATTCTGCTTCATCAACATCTTGCTTATTTTTTCCAGCAGTGAAGTCTAACTGCTCAAACAGTCATTAATGAATATTCTTCTTGCTTTTCGTCGGTGTCAAATGTATTTTTTCTTTCTGTTTTTCTGAGCTTTAAATTTTTTCAAACTTCAGTTTATTTACCACAGAGTTTCGTTTGGGAGCATCATTAGAATTTTTTCTTCTGTAACTCACTCTTGTAACATTGTTTTATAAGGAGTACCAGTTACCAGGACAGATCCTTTGATGAATAGTGACATTGTCACTCTGGAGGTGACAGCAATTCAGTACTGTGAAATTCTGTAAACGCTACAACAACCAGTGATCACAAATATTTGTTTATTCAGTTACTGGTTTTAAATATTTTGATCATCTTCAGATTGATATAAATTTCAGAAATATGCATGCATTTTAAAAATGTACATAATGGCTGGCTATCAACTGCTAATAAGCAGTGTCGTAACATACATAAACCAGAAAGTTTGTAACGTGCTTGTCTTTGTGAAGTGAGCAGAGGGAGCAAATAAATTTGGAAGAGATAGAGATTTATGTAACCAGGAAAGAGCACCAATCTAAGCTTCTTAATGAACAGAGTGAATTTGCACCTAATTGCGAATTTTCGTTATATGAAAAGCTGTTGTAGGTTTTATATCCTACCGGAGCTCTGCTCCTCTTCCTGCTGCCTATATTTTTCTTGCTTCGGTTTCGGCGAGTCCGTTGTGCCTGTAGTCTTTTTATCATTCTTTAATATGCTCCTTACAAATCTCTTATTTATCTGTTGTACATGTCAGGACCAATTATGCGGGCTACCTTTCATGACCTGACCATGATCAGAAGGTCATCGTCATACTTTTATTCAACCTTTAGCTTTTATTAATTTTATTTCTCATTCTGCCCATTTTCATTGTGTCTTGGCCTTATGCTGCAAGCTATTCCTCAGATTTATTTTTGGTGTGCCCGAGTTTTTATCGTTTGAAAAGCTGATGTCAGTTAAATCCATTATAATGCACATAGCACATGCACTTATTAGCAGGTACCCATTTGAATGTAAACTAACACTCCCCTTTCCACTCATAAGTCTAGCTCCCTTTTAATAGCATTTTAATGTATTCATTTTAGGGGTACGCAGACATGGTCTAAAACTATGTTTCTCTCTACAAGACCGTTTCGAACAGTAGCCGCCAACGACATCTAGCGGCCACGACATCTCAGCCGTATTCGCCGCTGCTGCAAGCACAGTTCGCTAGTTGGTCTGTGGTAACTGTTTTGTCATTATTTTACTCTTTGCGACAATGCCATATTTTTGTTTTATCTGTTAACTACACGAAGACAGGTAAGTTAGCTAACTTCCCAGTCAGTGTATTTTATGATACTGCTTATTACAGTTGATAGCCTATGCACATTTCAGCATTTAGATCAATCTGAAGATGATCAAACAGATGGAAAATGGTAACTGAATAAACAAACATGCGTAATTAGTTATTGTTTTGGCGTTTACAAAACGTACGTCCTTTGTTGCTGTTTGCTTTGTTTACTGTAGGAACAGAAGCAATGTCGAAAGATTAACAGCCGATGACGTGGACCAGTTTGGCTGAGGTTAATGAATTAGAAGGCTTCACAAGTCAATTGTGTCCAGCATAGGATTATCTGTAGTGGATGTGAGGTCTTCAGAAGATTGTCCCAATAGTTTTACCTCTGACTGTCCTGAATCACCTTGCTCATACCTCTTTCGTTCCGTTTCTTTCTCTTACCCTGCGAGATATATTTTGGTCTCCTTCTCGGCCTTTTAGAACGAAAACAGTATAGCCCAAATGTAGGCCATACATAAGAGCCCAAATTTAGACCAACGTAATTTTTAGGTCAACTAGAAAACAACGAAAAATTATACCTAATAGAACTTAAGATATTCTAAAAGCTTAGATCACTCTTAACACAGTATAACAGAGAAAAAAACTATTCGTAAAATTGAAACTGTATGAAAAAAATAATGAATGCGCACCCGCAAAAGTTATAAAACGGTCGAAATTTTGTGTTCAACACAATCGCATGCGACAGTGAACTGACTTGGTGGGTTTAGAGAACAGCTGACGTGGTCAGTAGCGTATTTTACATTGTTACTATTAGGCTGCAGCATCTCCAAGTACCTTATATCTAGCTAATGTAGCCGGTTTTAGTCTAAACATATGCAACAATATTGGCAGGCTCATAAAGGAAATTTATTTCCTTTATTAAGAAGAACAGTCTGGGCACGTTGGATAACCTGCATCGCACTGAATTACTTCTGGGAGAGGGCACGACTCGGGTACAGTGTTGCCAACCGTAGTAGAATTCCGCTCTGCGTAGCAGAGGTTTTTTATCTTCGCGGCGTAGCGGCAGACGTCTAAAATTGTTGACAAATGTAGCGTAATTTAACTGCCTTTGCCTGAAAGTAAAACCCCAGTAAATATCCATTCCAAAGTACGACAAATATTGAATTTAGTGTTGCGTTAATTAAAACGTTAAGAAGTTACAGACTGACACAGATTTAATACCTACTCTGCGCTTATCCAGATATCACGGGAATGATTGAGGACCCAGTTACACAGTACAACCTAACAGCTGTAGTTTGTAATTTAAAAGTCTCATACAGAGAAGTGAAGGAGCAGACCTTAAACATTCTGGAAGAGATTGAAATTATCCAGAGTCTAAAGCTACAACCCCAACACGCCCTTAACGATGAAGTTGAGTTAAGACATTAAAATATACTGTCGACCTTTGATTTACTTCCAAGGACATATTGTCATAGTTATTCGACTGCTTGGTTATTGATCCTGGACTTGTCATATGCTCTAGCAACTCGTCTATTTAGTTTTAACGATTTTCACGCTGTTTAGTTCATAGGTTGTGCTGTGTAACGGGGTCTCAACCATTCCCGCGATACTTGAATATGTGCGAAGATGTGTATAGCATTCCCCACTATGTGCATGGTAGTACTAGTGCGCACTGACTAGCAGTGTGTCCCTGACCGGCAAAGCGTTTGGAGGGTAGCTTCTTAACTATGGGCTTTAAATGTTGCTAGCTGCGGCTTTTAACTTTTCTTTTTTTCTTATTTTGCTCTTTTCATTGATGCTAAACGCGCTGTTAACATGTCATGTATCAACTGGTCAATTTGAACTATGACGCCCTGATTGTTGCGGGTAATTCTGTTTATTTTGAGAAGGTTGAGCCCTGTCATTCCCGTATCAGGGCTTAAATGTTTTACTGAAGTGAGAATATTTCATATTGGTTATCATACAGCATAGATCTACATCTACATCTACATGCATACTCCGCAAGCCACCTGACGGTGTGTGGCGGAGGGTACCTTCAGTACCTCTATCGGTTCTCCCTTCTATTCCAGTCTCGTATTGTTCGTGGAAAGAAGGTTTGTCCGTATGCCTCTGTGTGGGCTCTAATCTCTCTGATTTTATCCTCATGGTCTCTTCGCGAGATATACGTAGGAGGGAGCAATATACTGCTTGACTCTTCGGCGACGGTATGTTCTCGAAACTTTGACAAAAGCCCGTACCGAGCTACTGAGCGTCTCTCCTGCAGAGTCTTCCACTGGAGTTTATCTATCATCTCCGTAACGCTTTCGCGATTACTAAATGATCCTGTAACGAAGCGTGCTGCTCTCCGTTGGATCTTCTCTATGTCTTGTATCAACCCTATCTGGTACGGATCCCACACTGCTGAGCAGTATTCAAGCAGTGGGCGAACAAGCGTACTGTAACCTACTTCCTTTGTTTTCGGATTGCATTTCCTTAGGATTCTTCCAATAAATCTCAGTCTGGCATCTGCTTTATCGACTATCAACATTATATGATCATTCCATTTTAAATCACTCCTAATGCGTACTCCCAGATATTTGATGGTATTAACTGCTTCCAGTTGCTGACCTGCTATTTTGTAGCTAAATGATAAAGGATCTATCTTTCTGTGTATTCGCAGCACATTACACTTGTCTACATTGAGATTCAATTGCCATTCCCTGCACCATGCGTCAATTCGCTGCAGATCCTCCTGCATTTCAGTACAATTTTCCATTGTTAGAACCTCTCGATACACCACAGCATCATCTGCAAAAAGCCTCAGTGAACTTCCGATGTCATCCACCAGGTCATTTATGTATATTGTGAATAGCAACGGTCCTATGACACTCCCCTGCGGCACACCTGAAATCACTCTTACTTCGGAAGACTTCTCTCCATTGAGAATAACATGCTGCGTCCTGTTATCTAGGAACTCCTCGATCCAATCACACAATTGGTCTGATAGTCCATATGCTCTTACTTTGTTCATTAAACGACTGTGGGGAACTGTATCGAACGCCTTGCGGAAGTCAAGAAACATGGCATCTACCTGTGAACCCGTGTCTATGGCCCTCTGAGTCTCGTGGACGAATAGCGCGAGCTGGGTTTCACATGACCATCTTTTTCGAAACCCATGCTGATTCCTACAGAGTAGATTTCTAGTCTCCAGAAAAGACATTATACTCGAACACAATACTTTAGAGATATAGGTCTTTAGAGATATAGGTCCATAGTTCTGCACATCTGTTCGACGTCCCTTCTTGAAAACGGGGATGACCTGTGCCCTTTTCCAATCCTTTGGAACGCTACGCTCTTCTAGAGACCTACGGTACACCGCTGCAAGAAGGGGGGCAAGTTCCTTCGCGTACTCTGTGTAAAACTGAACAGGTATCCCATCAGGTCCAGAGGCCTTTCCTCTTTTGAGCGATTTTAATTGTTTCTCTATCCCTCTGTCGTCTATTTCGATATCTACCATTTTGTCATCTGTGCGACAATCTAGAGAAGGAACTACAGTGCAATCTTCCTCTGTGAAACAACTTTGGAAAAAGACATTTAGTATTTCGGCCTTTAGTCTGTCATCTTCTGTTTCAGTACATTTTGGTCACAGAGTGTCTGGACATTTTGTTTTGATCCACCTACCGCTTTGACATAAGACCAAAATTTCTTAGGATTTTCTGCCAACTCAGTACATAGAACTTTACTTTCGAATTCATTTAACGCCTCTCGCATAGCCCTCCTCACACTACATTGCGCTTCGCGTAATTTTTGTTTGTCTGCAAGGCTTTGGCTATGTTTATGTTTGCTGTGAAGTTCCCTTTGCTTCCGCAGCAGTTTTCTAACTCGGTTGTTGTACCACGGTGGCTCTTTTCCATCTCTTACGATCTTGCTTGGCACATACTCATCTAACGCATAATGTACGACGGTTTTGAACTTTGTCCACTGATCCTCAACACTATCTGTACTTGAGACAAAACTTTTGTGTTGAGCCAACAGGTACTCTGAAATCTGCTTTTTGTCACTTTTTCTGAACAGAAAAATCTTCCTACCCTTTTTAATATTCCTATTTACGGCTGAAATAATCGATGCCGTAACCGCTTTATGATCGCTGATTCCCTGTTCTGCGTTAACTTTTTCGAATAGTTCGGGTCTGTTTGTCACCAGAAGGTCTAATATGTTATCGCCACGAGTCGGTTCTCTGTTTAACTGCTCAAGATAGTTTTCAGATAAAGCACTTAAAAAATTTCACTGGATTCTTTGTCCCTGCCACCCGTTATGAACGTTTGAGTCTCCCAGTCTATATCCGGCAAATTAAAATCTCCACCCAGAACTATAACATGGTGGGGAAATCTACTCGAAATATTTTCCAAATTATCCTTCAGGTGCTCATCCACAACAGCCGCTGAGCCAGGGGGTCTATAGAGACATCCAATTACCATGTTTGAGCCTGCTTTAACCGTGACCTTCACCCAAATCATTTTACATTTCGGATCTCCGTCAATTTCCTTCGATACTATTGCACTTCTTATCGCTATAAACACGCCTCCCCCTTCACTGTTCAGCCTGTCTCTGCGGTATACATTCCAATCTGAGTTTAGGATTTCATTACTGTTTACGTCTGGTTTCAGCCAACTTTCTGTCCCTAGTACTATATGGGCCTTGTGACCGTTTATTAATGAGAGCAGATTATTAGGATAAGTATCTGTTTTTTTATCATAATTTAAACTGTACGTTTCTTTTCTTGTAGCTGTACACCTCAAGATTGATAAGATACCACGAATCTGATCATGTTCCAGTAAGAGTTCATATACAGCTGAAAGCGGTTTATTTCAGAAATATGTATTATTTCATCTGCGGTTGCCTTCAACAGAAAACTACTAGGTTGTAGTTTTTCTTTTTCCAGGCCATATATAGTCGGTAGTATGTGTAGGCTTTATTTTCAATTACATTTTATATTGTAGCGGAATTCGACTGTACTCGTCTCTGAAATAACATATTTCTGGCGGACGACGCTGTACGGGTGGCTAAACAGTTTCTGCGCGGCGCGCTCACTGCTGGCGGGTTCGATCCGGCGGCTGGCTGCGTCCTCGGAGATAACACACAGCAGCCGCTTGCTCTGCAGGCTAAGCTCGCGCCGCCGCCGGCTTAGCGGGCATTTGTCTGCAGAAGACCAGGTGCCGGGCCGGCCCGCCAGCAATGCTGCGGATTCTCCCGCTCGCCGCGTTTTACGACAGCGCTCGACTGGAGAGATCTCTGAAGAGTTTGCGGCCGCTGTGAAGTTTCATACCACCTGGCGGCAGAGGTGTTATCTCAGTATTACAGAATCCACCGAGTACCGCCATATTTGTCGGTGAGACGGGGTGCCCTTAGAATAACTGAAACTCCCGTTCGACGTGACACCAACTATCAAATACGACAGAAGGCGAACTAGTTTCACAAGCTTACGACTGAACATCTACATCACTACGCGACTGTCCCGGAACCAGGATACTGGTGCGAGTTGCAGGTTGCCTATCTAACGCCTACCTATGGCAATAAACATTTGATTTTCAATGTTTCACGTGATTATTGACCGATTACAAAAATTTAAAGTGGTACAATAATTTAGTCATTGAGAGGTATGACCTTCTGTAAGAAGTAATTCACCTTCCCTAAAAACGCTTGCAACTGCTTAATATTCTTAGGAACTGGCAGTTTGTCAATCACTGCAACACGCTCTAAGGCTGGTACTATACCGTCCTTATTTAGCACTTGCCTGAAGTACGACAGTCTGGGAGAAAGAAAATACATTTATCAGGCTCGCAATGCGCGCCATTGTCTAACAGTTACTGAAAAACTGCCTATAAATTTGCCTATGCTGTTGTCTAGTGGTCGTACGTGTCTTCAAAATAGTTGATGTAGCACAGAATGCTTTAAGAAAATGTTGGAATATATCCCGAGCTGATGCCACCTGTAACATCCACGAGATAAATTTTAGCTACAGGGCGACGAGAGGAAATTATGCCTCTAACAGTTACAAGCATATGAAAAAACAATGAAATAAATATTAATTATTTATATAATATTTTATGATGTAATTGGACGTATCGATGTGTATCATACAAAGACAATGATAATCGTGAATTCCTTTTATGATCTGCGTTTGACTTCCTTTGTTTTTACCTTTTGTTAATTGGCTTTTGTAGGTTCAGGACGCAAGACGCCTATCAAACTGAGATCTGTTAAGAAATTGTAATTATTTGTTAATTATTACTTGAGAGTAGAGTTCATTATTATTATAAATATGAGTGAATAATTATTTGTAGCTTTAATTCCTCTCTCAGTAAATATTATCTGTGTTAATTATTTCTTTCCGCTGCAAGGAGCGCAGCCATTGATGATAGCGATTTGTATCGCGTTTTTTTGTCTGTGTTTTCCTTAGAAAAAAAATCAAATGTTTGTTTGATGATGTCTAAATAGTGCACAATACGAAAGTAGAGTTTAATAAGCATTTCAAATACTTATCCTATTTGATCTAACAATAGAAAGACTCTATCAATTGTCTGCCTCCATCTTAACAATTATCTCAGCGGAAAATACAAATTACGCAACTCTGCAGACATAAATGCCGAAGGTAATAAAAATGTGTAAAAATAAATGTGCACCGGTGGTCCCGAACTCATTTTAATGAAAATAATTCGAATCAGATTGGTTCTTTAAAAACAGTGCTCATAGCACGATCCTTATAACAATCTTTCTAGCTGATGTATGGAGCCGAAATTAGTTACGCACGAGTTGTGAAGAATATTGTTTCAGGTAACATACGTCAGTGTTGTGCGCGGCTGATATTCGGTGATTTTTATGATAATTTTGCTGAAGATAACTGTTTCCATCATAATCGATAGTTGTATAGAATCTGTCATATGGACTGTGATTTAGTGACACTTACAAAACTTACAGACAACACTTTAACACGACATTAACTTGGAGTTCTTTAGCAACTTGACCAAGTCTTTAGCCGGGAGAAAAATTATTTAGTAATTACTCACTGTAATAAAATAAGATTATCATTTTCATTTACAAATTAGTTACATACCAAACCACTGAATAAAACAGCGAACGCCACACACCCCAAGTGGAAATAGTCTAAACTGTTACATCGGGAAAGAAGTATTTAAAACTGAAATCCGCCGAGACTTAGAGTCCAATGGCAGCTGTAAGTGTGTTTTTATAAGGTCAGTTCGGGAGAAATACTGACTGGCCGGCCATCTTAACGAACAACTTCTCAGGAGGACGTAAGGGAGACACCACTCCGACATTCTGTCATATGTCGAGTTCTACCTTCACTTTATCTCGCTTAGCAAAGTGTGTAGGGTGGGCTCAACAGAACTTAGGAACCATAGACAGATTTAGTGTAATGCAGGTCTCAAAACTGGTGGCTCTACCCAGATCCCCACTAAAAATTTTATCGAGTGACTGCAAAAATGCTCCCAAGTTCTGAAATAGCTCAACACAAGAGACCAAGTTAACGTTATCGACTGCTTCAAATCCAAAAATAGTGAAGGCATCAAGCCCGAAACTATTTGTTGCTGATTGTGAATCTTTAATCAAAAGTTTGAGCTGGAAATCCACATTTATTAATTTGGTCATGTCTAGTACCTGCCCTATAAAGGAATCTGCTACACACTTTGAGATACCACCTGGAGCTGAGAATGCAGTAAGGGGAGGCACTTCAGTAAGTGATGAGTATTCAAACTGATTAGACCGACTGAGGACCCTGTGTCAAATTGAAAGAGCCAACAACACCTAGCTATCTCCATCCCTGCCATTGTACGTTGAGGCAGTAGGCATGGTGACGTGTATGAGGACTCGACTATGAACATGGGGACATTTTCCCACTGGGTAGCTAAATTATGTTTTCTGAACACAGCTGCTACGGGCCCTGGTGTTCGGCTGGTCTGACAAATTGCAAAGAAATTGGGGCATTGTCTCGGCGTGCAGCATGCATGATCAGCAATCGGGGCAAGACTCCATGCCCATGGGGGTGAGTCTTTCTCTTGGAGGTATGACACTCTATACCTGCTGTGAATTCGGTGGAAGACTCAGTGACACAGATCGAGAGCAGTTCGATGTGGCCCACATGTTGGTCACACAACTGCGCTACGACGCCAGAGTACTAATTCTGATACTAGAGCCATCCAGCCACCTCGACGATGTAAACCCTAAAGACTGACTAGCCTCCAATGGGGATTTGTCCCACTGGAATGACTCGTCAAGTTTACCCACCTGCCAACCATCTGAAAATATATTCTGCGCTACAGTAATCAAGTCGTCCGACTCTGCAATACGTATTACCTCGTCTAACATTGGAGCTGATTGCACTAACGCTTTAGTCATTATAGCCCTGTCTGGGAACAGCCGCACCACTATATCATGAATTAAGCCCGCTTCACACAAATCAGCGACGCGACAGAGCAGTGAAGGCTCATGATTGCACCAGTCGTGGTGCCAAAGCGACGCCTATTCACAGTTTTCAGTGTCTCCTCCCGCAATTGTCAATGCACTTCGGCAGCCAGGCTGACGAAGTTCTCAGATGACGACCGCACGCTGATTGCTGTGATTTTGGAAGAAGAAGAGGGTAAGCAAGCGAAAAAACGGAAGTGGGTTCATCAGGAGAGGAAGTATAGAGTAACAGATGGAGAATTTGCCACTCTGTACAGTGAAATGCTGGATAATGAATATTTCAGAATCTCATACTTCATTCAACTTAACTATTGAACAAGTTGGAACTTCATCTGGAAAAGCGAAACACACTCTGATGAAGAGCCATCACACAAAGAGAAAGGCTCGCTATATGCTTGATGTTAGTATTAATACAATAATGTTTCTGCATCTTAAAGATGATGTCAGTTGAAATTCCCTCCCTGTCGCATAAGTGTGGCGCTAGTAGCGTCACTACGAGAATGTAAGTCAGGTTTGCCTTAAACACGTGGTATAACTGTCATGAATATTAGTTACCTCTGAGATTGGACATGGAAGTTGATGTTACTCAAAAATGCATTTGATGCAACAAAGACACCAGTGCCTCGTTTAGTTTGAACGAGGTTGTGTAATAGTGCTATGAGAAGCTGGATGTTCCTTCTGTGATACTGCTGAGAGACTTGCAAGGAATATAGCTACAGTACATGACTGCTGGTACTGGTGGTCACGAGAATGTACAATCTGAAGAAGATGGGGATTTAGCCAGCCATGTGGCACTACTGAGAAGGAAGGCCATCATGTTTGTCTTATAGCTATGCAATTCATACTACATCTGAAGAACAATTTGAGCAGCAACCCCTGAAAATTGAACTTTATAAATAAATAGTACATCCTCTGCTATGTTATTCACATAGACTTCAATTTTGTATCATGAGTTCCTTCCTCTACACTGCAGACTGAGTCCTTCCCCCATTTTCCCAGATTTTCCCCAATTTCCAGATGGGGGGGGGGCTGGTGAGATATTTCCCAGAGGGGGAGGGGTTATTTAATTGGTCGATTTAATTAATTATTCAATTAATTTGATATCAAAAGTGTCCTTGTATCAGGGGGGCGGGGAAAGGGAGAGGGGTTTTGGGGATTTTACAGAGACATAGGGGATGAGGAGAGGGAGGGGTGGTTGGTTTCTCAGAAGGACGGATTATTTCTAGGCGGTCATAAATCAAACCTCAGGTGGTCATAAACCACATAGCATAACAATAGGGTAAGGGTAGGGGGAGGGGTCACAAAACAATCAAGTTTGCCCCTGAATGTATGCTTGTCCCTAAATGTATGCAACCCACACTAACAAACTGAGCTAGAATGGAGTTGGTTGGTCCATGAAAAACGATTAAGAAGACTGCTTGAAGTCATATTATTCCATGATAATGCCTGTTCGTTAAGTTTAGCACAGGTACCTGTTCGTGACTGCCCAGTCATGTAAATGACAAGCGTTTCATGTATCAGCAGTACATTGAGACACTACTGTAGATGGAGGTGCAGGTTTGAAATTCCCACCATTGCAGTGCTAACTTTGCAGACATAAAATTAGAGTTTCAACAGAAGTCCGCAATAGCACTTCAGAGACCCATTATATGAATAAAAACTATCAAAGTGTATGGTTCAACATAATGAAGAGTGATAGAGTTCATGCCAGGTAACTATACATATTCCACTCATAGAAGTGTTAAAATAATAGCAATTATTGAGATAGATGCAGATACAGCTTGCTGCATGAACCTTATTTTGATCGGTATGGCGTGGGGAATTGTCAAGCTTCACAACAGAGGAATTAAGATGAACTGTTACGTGTCTAGAACTTTCAGATGGCTCTGGATGTGTTCTTTTAACCCTGTGAATGTTTAATATTAGAGAGAGCAAAGGAGATGTGAAATTGGAAATAATCGAGAGTGCATTTCATCCGAGCCAGAGGCCATGCACTGACGAAGTTATATTTCTGTTTAACGCCTGATTATCCCTCAGACAGAAGTAGACTGAGACACCTGCGTTACGTAGTTGTTGGTGCAGCTACATCCACGGAATCGACATTTCACGATTTGGAGAAAGTTGGTTGTGCTCATGCACCTCAGGTACAGTGTTTACGTTGACAGGTGATGATAACGTCTTAACTTCTTCCACCGGTTTAAACTCCTTGTGCTAGCGCTCACAGCCAAAGACTAGAAGACGAACTGAAAGAAGGGAAGCTTTGTTTACGCCTATTGATATAATGCTTTCACTCAAGCAGTGTGTTGAAGGAGCTCTTTTCCTATACACAGATAGCTGAGCTTCACCTGCCTCTGATAGGAGAAATTGTTGAAACCTACGTCACAGAACGGTGAAAGGTGCTTTGATGACGAGAATCCACCACAGTCTACTGGTGAATATCTGCAGGGAAGTTTTGAAAATCTCTCATAGGAACCATTACATGACATTATTCAATACATTCCTGAAACATTAGCTGTTGACCGTTCGGATCTTCATGCTTGACAAATAGTCAGGTATTTTGCTGTTGTTGGAGGGGGCCACTCATTCCGAGACATACGTTTAACGGCTTGCAGGAAGCGTCCTGTTCTAGAGTGTTTTGTCCCGTCTGTGACAGATTTCTGCAGACCAGAAACAGAAGTTTCTCGCTCGACTTTGAGGTGGTGTGATTAGTGACGTCACACTTCTTTGTCGGGCTGCGGTGAGACAAGTCGTTGCAAGTCTTTCTCTGTCTCTCTCCCTCCATCCGGCAAGACGAAAGTTTCCAAAAGCTTCTTTTTCGACTGTGAGGTATAATGCCATTCGACACATTTCCCATCTTTATTTGGTTGAGAGCACATCGATTGTGACGTGTTGTTTGCATTGAGATGGTGAAACACGGGTGAAAGAGACATTTACTGGTTCTGTAGACTTGATAATGAGTATTAAAACCTTAGCTGACTTTTTAAAGTACAAGGTGATCTGGAGTCTGTTATATCATTGATACCTGTATTCGTTAAAAATATTAATGGAACTAGCATTTTCCTCTATTTTCGAATATTCACGTAAAAATCATCGCACGCAAGATAAGTCACTAGCTACTCAGTTGTTTGCAGCAGGTCTCTCATTATGACTTCGTTAAAGTTTCGGTTCTCTAAAGATATAATTTCCACTCTTTATCTTCAGAATTATACTGTGCAGGCGACCAGTAGTACACTCCTGTGTGGTTGATAGCGAGACCAGTCAGGTAAATGGTAAAATATACCTGCAAACCATATGAAAATACACGAAATTTTGGAAATTCTACACGTGCTACACGATGATTTCAGCATAAAAGTGTCACAAATACCTATTTTTGCGTGTAAATTCGGAAATTGCGCCTGATATCGGTTACGAGATCGGTAAATTAACTCGCGACTGACAAAACATTTGTCATCGACAGAGTTCAGGAACTATATATTCTCGTAATCCCGAAGTCTGGAGTTGGTCGCAGCTCGTTACACAAACCACAGTAGCAAGCAGTACCGGCCGAAAACAGTACCATTAGCGGATGCTTTTGTGCCGGAGGAACCAAGCCAGCCTTTGTACACCAGTCTGGAGAGTGGCCGCCGTCCACGGAGGGCGCCCTGATCACGCATCAGGCCAGCGCGTGTGGGGGGCCAGTTGTCTAAGGACTGGTGGCTGCGGTGGAAGACAGACCGCCCTCAAGGGAGATATCTAGCACTGCGAGTATATACGGTGCATGTACTTCAGTTTTTGGGATCTTTGTGTCTTCAAGCTATATGCAGGAGTGTCTGGCGGTCGATAGCTGTATGTAAAATGCGGAAGTGACGACTTCGTATGGCGCAGGATACGAATTGTGTTAACTACATAGATATGATATGATGATAAAATCATTTGTGATGACATAGCCTGGTTGGAGATGGGTTTCAGGCCGAAAAATTCAAGTTTTACTCAACAGTAGCAGAGCAGAGTAATTGACTAAGTATCTTTGGTAATAGTTTCCATATTTCATTATCTGCAAACCACTTTTGCAGGGTTTCACTGTCAGTGCAACATGACTGCTGTATATATATATATATATATATATATATATATATATATATATATATATATATATTTTCGATCTGCTGAAATTCTCTTAATTTGTCTGTCTGTAGGAAACTGGTGGACAATGCTCCCACACCACAAACACCATTTTCGAGGGTAAATTCAGTAAGAACCAATTAGGATACTCGATTGACAGGAAGTTCCATGACGTCAGAAAGTCACAAGATGTCGTTTGTGCGGCCGGCCGGTGTGGCCGTGCCATTCCAGGTGCTTCAGTCTGGAACCGCATGAACGCTACGGTCACAGGTTCGAATCCTGCCTCGGGCATGGATGTGTGTGCTGTCCTTAGGTTAGTTAGGTTTAAGTAGTTCTAAGTTCTAGGGGACTGATGACCACATATGTTAAGTCCCATAGTGCTCAGAGCCATTTGAACCATTTTGAACCATATCGTTTGTGGGGATCATACGAGTCTCTACAGGCTGGTTCGAGTAAGACAGGGGCAGAACATGGCATCTACAGAAAGTTCCGTGATGTCAGTGAGTCACATGATATCTTCTTTGTTCGAGTGTTCACTGATAGGTCCAGGCAGACCAGCCTCCTCTGCTTCAGACATTTTGGATGCTGCCCCCACCCACCATTGCGGTTTTAGAGCGTCTCCAGGCCAGTTGTTGTAGGAAATCAGAAATTCACCGAAAATTACAGCCATTTTTTCTCGTCTGTAGGACAGTGCTTCGAATTCTAGGAGAATCTTTTAGACATTCGACCTGCTGTGTGTGGGTATTTCTTTTTTAACGATATGTTGTGGGTTTAGAAATATGTCATGAACTTTTAGATATGTGATTGTTCTTAATTTCCCGTCTGTGCTTAGGCAACAATGTGAGCTTCCCATTGTAGAACTGTATTTTAAAAAGTGAAGAAAATAAAAAATAATGGCTTAACATCCCTGACTCTAGCAGCAATTATAAACTAAGTCATCTCAGCATTTCAGAAAAGTGATGAACATTACAGTACTGGAGGACTCTGAAATTTTTTTCTCTGTAACAGTACCTTCATACAAACAGCTGAAATTCAGAAAGTAGTGAGCTGGGAGCAGCGAAAAGTCGGGGGTGACTGTAGGATAGTTTCGAGCACCTTCTGGAGGCTGTATTGTGGACTGGGGCAGTCTTTCTTCAAACTTTGAGGTAGAAATACACATGCAAGATCGGAAAAAGTGGGGGCAGAGAATCGTGGAAATTGGGGTTGGGGGCAGCAGAATGGGGAGGACTATCCACCAGCAGGATAACACCACCAACAATACAGTTTCCATCTAAATAAATACATAAATACCTTACATCCTTCCCCTCCTGCAGCTCAGCCCAGATTGACCGTTTCCCGCCCTTTTCATAGTTGGAGTTGTGGTGGGAGGTGGGTGGCATCATAGGAGTGGGGGTGGCAGGGTTGGGGGGAGTCTGGTTAGTAGAGGTACCCCAAGTGCTCTATTTCCTGCCAGAATCTGAATTTCTCACCATGATTTCAGTGCGACATTACCCCATCTATGGCCGCCATCTTGGTAAATCTGGCAACGATGCAATATATACCAGGACTGCCTGTCTCCACTACTGATATGACTAATGGAGGTCACGCATTACAGAATTTATATTTGCAAGGAGGGAACCAACGACAGACACATCCGGTGTAACAGAAATGTTCTCTGCACGCTATTGTTTTGTGACTCGGTCTGTCCCTTCGTTATAAAACACCGAGATATAAGAAAATGTTACAATCATAGCCAACCATCTCAAAACAATAGTCTTTTGCCTACCTTGATTGTATTCAATAATGTAAATTCAGAAATACGTAAAACCTATTTAATTACCATTGGTTTATTTTCTGCTCCTAATTTGATTCCAGAGTTTATACCTCAGCTCTGGGTCCATGTATTTGGGGCTGGAGAAGTCACGTAATACAGGAGAGCGGCGCACTAACTCAACAAGTTTTTCGTCATTCATGTTTGTGATGATAAACTGCTGATCGACAGCACAACAACCTGACAGTGCTGCAGCCTTGAGATGAGAAAATATCGGCCACGGGAAATACGGCGATCGTGATACGCCATAGGTGAGAGCATGGTTTTCACTCTCACGATAATGCCACTGGCGTGTATGGACACTGGCCTTTAAATTCCTAGACCAATACCGTCAAACATGTCGGCGGTATAACGGGTCGGTCACTGCACTGACGCGTCAATGATGCTTGCGGAGCAGCCACATTGAGAATCATATCTATGTGCTAACCGCTGTTAGTGTCGTTCCCACACAAGATGTGACCGAGCAGAACACTTATCGTGATTTAATTGCAAGCAGACAGCTACCTCCCGCTTTTTATGACTGTAACAGCGAATCAGAAATTGCGTAGCGAGACAGCGTTCGATAAATTCTCGGTAAGAGCAAAGATTACAAAGACACATTGAACCCATGAACAAACTAAGTAGCTAACAAAGAGTCCGAAATGCACTCAGGGACAAACACAGGAGTAAGAGGGCACTACCGCATGGAGAAATAACGACAATAGAATCTATGCACCTGCAGACTGAGTGAACAAGCATCAGGCTAGCACTAGCATACAACTGACTCCGAACTCTGTATGGCCGAAGCAGAGACACTTCCCAATGTATGCGACTCGAATCAATCCGGCTGTTGATTGGGAACAGCTCCTCATCTAAAACACCTGACTCTGGGAGCGACAGCAACATGTCTACGCCATGTCGGTTTTTCATTCCAGTCTGAACTGATTTGAGAAATAATGCACTAAGAAGTCGAGTTTCTTGAAAAAAATGTAGTGCAAGGTGGTGTACGGATCCTTCTAACATTTGGCAGTGTAGCCGTACACCACATAATGTGAAAAAATAATATTGAAGAACTTCGCTAATATAACGAAACTGACGACATAACGAAATACGTATTACCGCAGTAAAATCATAGACTATGTAATCAACTAATATGTTGTAATCTCTGCTCCTTTTGAAAAAGGATTGCACACAATTCTCTTTTGTTTCTTCGTAGTGTAAGAAACCATTTTGTGACGAGGCACGAAAACATGTAAGTTTCATGTAATATTTAGTCTAAATATAATCAAATATTACTTAAAAGTGTCGCTAAAGTTCTGCTGTAACGGATCCTACATTCATGAAGTGAATGACTTAAATGCTTTGTGCAAATTTTATACGGGAACTTTGGTGCACAGGTCAACGCCATTGCGTTAAATGATAACGGCCCAAAGTCATAATAAATATTAGAATATGTGCCAATTTTGACAAAAATAAATGTAATTGTACGAGATTTCTTGGATTAGCGCTTCTTCCTTTGAAACACTAACAGTAATCTGTTTTTCTAATATTTAATCATATTTAAGTAAAGTGACTTCAGTAAATTTTATCCATTTCCGCTTAACGGAAATTGCTAGAATCTCCTCAGCATTGTAATTTCACAAAAGCAAACCAAATAATTAGTTACACAGATGTAAATTTGGAATGTTGTCCGTTGGTGGTGTCTTTTAGTATAAAAACAGCGTGTCGGGAAAAGTAACTACGATAAATACCACAACTGAGTCACTGACGTAAATAATTTTTCAGTTGTGAAGCAGCAAGAATAATACTAAAACCAACTATACATAATATACAAAAACCCAATACATTAAAAAAAACCAACACAATGGAGTCCAATGTGTGGGGCACGGCCGGCCGTTGTGACCGAGTGGTTCTAGGCGCTTTAATCCGGAACCGCGCTGTTGCTACTGTCGCAGATTCGAATCCTGCCTCGAACATGGATGTCTGTGATGTCCTTAGGTTAGTTAGGTTTAATTCGTTCTAAGTCTAGGGGACTGATGACCTCAGATGTTACGTCCCATAGTGCTTAGAGCCATTTGAACCATTTTTGGGGCACGAACCACCGATTTACATAAATGTACCAGTTGTTGAGGTACATAAAGCACCACCACAACTGGAGCCCAAAGCGTACAGCTCTAACCACTTACATAAATATGTTCGAACAGATGTGCAAACATATATAACTGTATTTAGTTTTTGACGAAACTCAGAATCTAAAACTAAAACTTAATGTAAATGTATATTTTGTTTATGTAGAAATCCCAGGTGGGATTCTGTAAAAATAAACTGTTTCATGTACCACTTCCATCAAAATTCTACAAGCAACGTATCTGAGTGTGAGAAGTGACTGCAGTCACTGATACTTGGGCTGCAGCTTAGTACAAATAACCAGAACAATAAAGCAAAAACTAAAAAAGGTAAGAGTGCAGATACAAGTGCTGCTGGCTGGTGGACGACAAGACATAAATGAGCAGGGGGCCAGGCACTCTGCACAGTGAAAAATTTTAAATTGTCTACATATTTTAATGAATTTAGATTTGCATATTTTTGCAGAGAAGTCAAACCGAGTCATTTACTAAAATCAGTGAACGATAGTGTTCAATTTGACTGTCTGACATAAATTGTTTAGTACAGTGCAAGCTTCATACGTACATGAAACAGTTTATTTTTACAGAATCCCACCTGGGATGCTTTGATTGCCAGATTTAATGTAAAGTAATTTTTGCAGTGTTTTTGATAAGTAACAATTCAGTACAGTTACAATTTTGCACTGTAGTTGCAGAAAGTTTTGTATAGGTGTACGCGCTCAATTCATGTACAGAGTTAAGATTTGAGTCAATTTGAAAGAATTTTAGTTAGTGATAGACTTACATAACTAAAAGAAAGAGAATTTAAGTAGACATTTCTTGTTTCATTTTTAGTACATTGTGACACAATTACACATAATGTTTTTGTTATATTTCTTGTGTTTTTGTGTGGGTCTTGTGTATATTGCCACTGAATAGGCATGGATTGGCCACGTAGAGAGAAACGTACCGAGAGTGAGGCTCTATCTGATACGGAAGCGGACGGTAATATACACGATCTCCATTTAACTGACCCATCGAATACCCGTTCGCAAATTCCTCAAAAGGAACCAGAACAGGGACCAGCATCTCACGATTTTACTGAAAATACTGAACAAGCTCAATTGAGCACACATGTTGATGACATTAAGCAAACACCGAAGACTGATGTCACAGCATCAGCTGATGGTGCATCAATAGCAGCAGGTCCCAGTCCCGATTTTCTTAGCACAATTAGATATCCGTAATAGTCAAGGCGAACAAGCACTATTACATCAGGTGTAAGACGTGTTACAATCAGAACGTAACGAACATGAGAAAAGGGCGTGATGCCCTTCTTGTTCAGAAGTTAAATGACCTTCTCACAACTATCGCAGGAGATGGATGTGATAAAACAGTAAGTTTCAGAACTTGTAGAACAAAACAAAAATGTTTCGAAAAAAAAAACAGTGAGCTTGACGATAGAGTATATACACTACTGGCCATTAAAATTGCTACACCACGAAGATGACGTGCTACAGACGCCAAATTTAACCGACAGGAAGAAGACGCTGTGATATGCAAATGATAAGCTTTTCAGAGCACTCACACAAGGTTGGCGCCGGTGGCGACACCTACAGCGTGTTGATATGAGGAAAGTTTCCAACCGATTTCTCATACACAAACAGCAGTTGACCGGCGTAGCCTGGAGAAACGTTGTTGTGATCTGTTTACAGCATCATGATAGTCGCATCCGTGTTTGGCGACATCGCGGTGAACTCACATTGGAAGCGTATATTGGTCATCGCCATACTGGCGTATCACCCGGCGTGATGGTATGGGGTGCCAATGATTACACGTCTCGGTCACCTCTTGTTCGCATTGATGGCACTTTGAACAGTGGACGTTACATTTCAGATGTGTTACGACCCATGGCTCTACCCTTCATTTAGTCCGTGCAAAACCGTACATTTCAGCAGGATAATGCACGACCGCATGTTGCAGTTCCTGTACGGGCCTTTCTGGATACAGAAAATGTTCGACTGCTGCCCTGGCCAGCACATTCTCCAGATCTTTCACCAATTGAAAACGTCTGGTCAATGGCGGCCGAGCAACAGGCTCGTCACAATAAGCCAGTCACTACTCTTGATGAACTGTGGTATCGTGTTGAAGCTGCATGGGCAGCTGTACCTGTACACGCCATCCAAGCTCTGTTGGACTCAATGCCCAGACGTATGAAGGATGTCATTACGGCGAGAGGTGGTTGTTCTGGGTACTGATTTCTCAGGATCTATGCATCCAAATTGCGTGAAAATGTAATCACATGTCAGCTCTAGTATAATATATTTGTGCAATGAGTACCCGTTTACGATCTGCATTTCTCTTTGTGTAGCAATTTTAATGGCCAATAGTGTAAGATTGACAATAACCACGCTGTATAAACTTGGACCAATGATCGACGAGCACATCTCTGAAGAGGAGGGCCGAATGCAGGTCGACCCGGACATTATATCACTTGTGGCCTAAGTGTAGCACACGGGGATTGGGATGCGCCACAGAAGAAACTGGTAATACGGTATTTTTTTCAGTTAATATACACCGTGATGAGAAACTTGTCTGTGAGAGTCAGCCAAGCCAGACTCCACCGACTTTTACGGGCATTATTTGTGCTGCAGATTCAGGCGTGTTACCAACACTTGCCCAGGTAAAACTTGAGGAATCGTTAATATAAAATAGAAAGTTTCGGATATACAACGATGAGGAAAAGGCTGTGCATCCAGTCGCCTTTATACAAAGTTTTAGGAATGTTTTGCCTCTCTCATGGACAGAGAGATTCTGAAAACAAATTTCTTGCAAGGTTTTGGTCCCGATCTCTACAAGAACGTATAATAAAACAGGTCTACAACCACAAACTCTTCAACCCTTGCCAGGGGAATTTAAGAAAGCATTTTGAGAGCTATCTTAATAAGACGCGCTATTGACATGAACCGATGTTGGCAAGAGATGTATTGAGAATTCTTGAAGGAAAACTACCCATTGCCATTCGAGAAAACTCCTGCATGTCCCAGACAAGGACATAGTACAATTTATGTCAACACTAGATTCATTTGGATTTAATCCAAGAAGATGCACGTCAAAACGAATATGACAATGCGGGGAGTAATCAAAACAACAATAAATCACGAAATTGGAACAGTGGCAGCTCCAGAAAGAACGGGTTTGCTCAGAATAATGACTTTTAAAATGGTGAAGCGTACATTAAAAGGCAGGCGGGACATAACCAGCAACCGAGTAACAGTGATCGGCATCCTAACCATTCAGAAGGAAACCAATATTCACGACCTACTTAGTCACAGAGTAAAAACAGCAATGAACAATACAACCGTAAAAGGACAGGTGAAGGAGGGGGTAGCCACAATTTCTCCCAGAAAAACATGTGCACTGCCAACGACCACTGGCAATACCCAGGACCGGCAAACTGGCAGGCATAAAGTCAAATGTCAAATAATAGTGTACCGATCCATCACATGAACGTTATACCTATGTCACCACCACCGCCGCATCCACCTAACCCTAATGCCCAAGTCTATGTACCGCAGACTCAGTCTTGCGCTGAAAACGAGAGCGTGGGGATTGGTGGACGTCACACATGAGACACCTGCTGCGGGAGACAGGCCGTCAAACACTGGGCGACCGCTGTAGGTCCCTTCCAGGCGGTCGGCATTGGCAGTGGAGGAGTAGGGGGAGCGCGGCATGTAAACACATTTATGCTGAGGTACAGTGATGAGTAGCATTTAAAGGATGAGCTAATAACTGAATCGCGACAGTGAAGCACGGATGGTATGGAATTAATTCAGGTTGCCTTTCAGGACAAAATCGACGATATTTTAATAACAGTGATTCTGGACAGCGGTGGCAGCACATCAGTGGTAGATGAAAAACATTGTTCCGGTGTGAGGACAAGATCAGGAAGCTGCCGATTTTACCAGTGAAAAACTGTAGAGTGGTAGGAGCCCTATACGAGGGAAGGGGCAGTTCATAAAAATCCAGGGGCAGGTAGAGCTAACATTGGAAAAAGAAGCATTTACAACCTCATTCCTAGTAGTTAGAAAACTCGCCGTACCCTGTATCCTGGGTTTAGACGCTCTCCGTGAAATGAAGGTGAAAAGTGACCCGGGACGGGGCATCTGCACCTTAATATACCATGATAAGCAGATTCAATTGGTGTTAATCAGAACGCCTGATTCGTGCACGAACTACAGTCGGGACGTTAGCGTAATGCTCCCTGACTGTCCCACACTAATTGAGGTGAACATGAGTGAAAATGATACAGAAGATGCCTGGGTGCAGGAATCACGGAACATTAAGCAAAATATTGTCGGAAAGGTAGCCGAATCCACATATTTGAATGATCAGCAACGAAGTGAACTGACACAGTTGCTTAACCTATTTCCCGATGTATTTACCGAAAGACCCGGTACAATCACAGGGTATGAGTACAATATGCAAGTCCGAGCTCACGATACATTCTGCCACGCGACCAATTCCATTCCCAGGTCAGCGAAAATTGTAAATAGATTCGTAATTGATAAGAGAGCATACTTTGAAATAATTTAGGTTTGTTTCGATCTGTATTTTTGTGATTTATGTGTGCTTTGTTCATTTTTGATTACAAATTTTCTTGTCTCGTTTAGGGTGTAAGTATGAGTATATTTGGATGAGTTGAAGGTGTGCATAATGTATGTACTTGAACTAATGTATTAATTAGCACATGAATCGGGCGTACGTGTACATAAATGACATACTAATCCTGAGCACAATGCGTGCGCCCGAAAATCTGGCCCATTGAATCGTTCGTATTTCTCATTTCAACTACAGTACAGCTTCATAGATATAGCGCGAATACCAGCTAGAAGTAATTGTGGCGGCACTCTCACGTGCAAGGCAGCTGCAAGCGCGCAATCTATGTTAAGCGAATGATTCTGTGTTGAATGATAATATTATGTACAAAATTTACTGAACTCACGATAATAGAGTGTCCAAATGGCCGAGACTTCATGAATAAGAGGATTTGGCAAAGAACATGATAATTTTGCAATAGAAAAACCATATTACTTATTAAATTACTGTCGGTAATGCTGACGAAACATCTAATATCGTTTGCATATGTATTTATACTTATATGGACTTTTAATGAAAAGGGTCAAAAAGTGCTCAATGTGACTTTAATGTGAAGTACTTTTCCGGACACTCAAATAGTGACATGAGGAAAGAAGTTACTCACACGCTACAAACGTTAAACAAAATAAGAGAGAAACAGACTGTACATGTTATAGCTAGGCAAAACTGATAAACTGTACCAAAGTGCATCAGTAATAAAGCAAAAGTAAATGCCCGTCACATACGGCTGAACTGTAGTAAGTAAAGTGCTATGTGGTTGTTATAGTTTCACTGACCTGCGCATGGCAAGAAACAGTGGTGTTTATTGCAAGAAAGTGAACCTATACATCGTAGTTAAAACTGTATGGTCAAGAAACAGCCAACTGCGAACTAAAATCACAAGTGAACGCTTTCAGCGGCACAAGTGTTAGCGGAACAGTGTGAAAGTGTCACAACGATAAACCTTGTACGGATGCCCACCAGAGTGATGTACGGGAAAATCATAGCGAACACGTGTGTAACCAATCACTGCTTAAGTTAAAGTAAAAGAGTGATCTGAAAAAGCCAAAATCCCAAGTGGAGTACTGTCATTGTCTTTTCTCGACCAACATGCTACGGACAATTACAAATACACGTGTGACTGTGGAGCGTATGGCCTAATAACGTTTCCCTTATAGCCAGTGTATTTTGTAGCACTATTGGTGAGAAATCTAATGCGCGGTGGATTACTTTTCATGCCGCGCGAGTGTCGATCGGGCGAGTAGCAATTCTGGACCGCTCAGCTGATCGACGGCGGGCGCCGCCCACTTGGTCGCTGATGTCACACACGGTCATCGAACCTGCTTTCCGAGCGCCTTGTTCCTGCTTATGCCACTGCCCTGCCCTGAATATTCGCCGGCACCGTTCTGAACTGACGGTCGCGACAATCTGACATGAACACTTCAGAAAACGTGGAACATTTTGCTCATGAGTGTAAAGTGAAATGAAACTGATATGCTAAAACATCATAAACGTCAAATCTTTCACTAATATTGCTAAACTGACAAAGAGTTTTGCCTTAAATGTGAAACTAGTATAACTTGTTACGGACTTGAACCTTAAGTGACAAAAGATGTCATGGACATTCATAACCAGTGAATATGATAAATTTTCTAAAATAATTTGCATTATAACAAGCTGCTACATGAACTATTTTTCTTTTATGTTGATGTAAATTCTATTTTATCATAACTGTTGTATGTATGTATTTTTAAATGTCTATCATTCGAAAAGGATCATTAAATATCACAGGAAAGTAAACAGTTCGAATACCCCGGGCGGGGTTACATTCGACCCGTTTTTTCCCATGCGCCTGTAACCCGACTGTGGGAGTATAAGCCTTTTGTTATTGGGTCATAGGTTATTCCGAACTGTTCGCCTTCATTTGAAGACACAGGGCCAAGAATAAGTTAAACACAAGCCTTGACAAAATAATTGTAAACCTGAAAATCCATTGTAAACAAATACTGTAGGTGTAAGTGAAAACTCTACCTGCTTAATAATATGACACTATGCTTTCCAGTGCCAAGTGTGACTGAAGACATTAAAGATCATATGGGGTCTGGTAGTGAGTGAGACCCAACATTGGAAATATTTGGGTACACCCTCACTAGAGGGCCCATTTGGCGGTACGCCACATTATGTAAAAATAATACTGAAGAACTTCACAAATATAACGAAACTGACGCCATAACGAAATAAATATTATTGCAGAAAAATCCCAAAGACTATGTAATCAACTAATATGATCTGCAAATGAGATTGTACTCTGTTCCTTTTGAAAAAGGATCGCACACACCTCTCTTTTGTTTCTTTGTAGTTTAAGAAACCATTTTGTGACGAGGCACGAAAACATGTAAGTTTCATGTAATATTTAGTCTAAATACAATAAAATATAACTTAAAAGTGTCGCTAAAGTTTTTTTGTAACGGATCCTATATTCACGAAGTGGATGACTTAAATACTTTGTGCAAATTTTATAGGGGAATATTGGTGTAGAGGTCAACGCCGTTGTTCTAAATGATAACGGATCAGAGTTTAAACAAGTATTTTAGTATTTGCTAATTTTGACAAATAAAAATAAATGTAAAGGTAGTTGATTTCTCTGGATTAACAGTCCTTCCTTTGAAACAGTGATGGTAATCAGTTTTTCCAATATTTAATCACATTTAAGTAAACTGACTTCAGTAAATTTTTTCCGTCCCTACTTAACGTTAAAGTAAAACAATTAGTTATACAGCTGCATATCTCGAATATTGTGATTTTATGGTGTCTCTTAATATAAAAACTAACTGCGAGAAGTACCACAACTAAGCCACTGACGTAAATCATTTTTCAGTTGTGAAGCAGCCAGAATAACACTAACTCCAACTCTACATAACATACAAAACCCAAAACACATAACATAAAAAGGAGAAACAACCAAAGCAGTTATCTATTTCAAAACTGAACAGAAATGAAATCTTTGAAAATTGTGTAAATTCAAATTTTGTGCCTCAGACAATTATTTAAGTTAGCCTAACAAATTGATGGTGTTTCATCCTGTATTGAGAAACCACCATAGAAATTTTTTAACTTCCAGAGAATGTGGTACCATTATCAGCTGTGTTAAACATAACGTTTCAATAAGCTGTGGAGAAGGCTCTCAGGTATTGATACTCCATGTTCATGAGAAATTGTAGGATATGTTGACGAGAAACTGGAAGGACTACATTCAGATTATTTCTTTGTATGCACAATTTCTATCTTTGAGAACATAGATATCAGTGAAGTAACTGTACTCAATGTTCCTTTTCAGTAAAGCCTTATGGTTTGACATTTTATACAAATTATTTGAAATAAAAACTGTAATTTTTCAAAATAAATAATAATGTAGTTCACTGAGTTTATATGAGTACATAAAATGAAAAAAAAAAAAATGGTGTGAGTTGCCGTCTTAAATGCAACAGCGGTATCAGGAACATATTACCGATACTACCAAAAGTATCTTTAAACCAACATTACTTTATTTCACTAAAAACTGGGAATATTAAATTATAGTTGATCGTATCATTGCTAATCACGTTCACAGCACTCTAAAATAAAAGTGGTTGTGTGTGCCTGAGTGCAACGTAACCAGAAGGATGGTTAAGTATAATTGGTTACACATGACTGTTTCTGCATATAACGTAAATACCAAAATAGTGGAGTTAATGTACCAAAATCACTTCATCTACTTGGGAAGTAAAAAAGTTTGCAGAACATAGGACATATTAGAAATGTTTTTATAAGGTCATACTGAAAAACACATCACCTATACATGGCTGCTTACTCGGAAACTACAGTTTACTTATGAGGGCTCTTATTTATTTTTATAACCAAACAGTCAATCCAGGTCGCAACAAAATTTTATTTTTAATTGTGCTAACTGGTTTCAGTCAAAAGTGACTATCTTCAGACCTGTAACCCAGAAATAACCAAAATGGAGCAAATATGATACAGCTATTCATCTTACAAGCTAACATACAAGCAACATAATCAATTAAAAGAAATACTTGTTTGCCGTTGATGATGCTTGCAGCTGGTAATTATTTAACATTTTCTAAACAGACTGGAGGTGACATTAATGATCTGAGGTTATTTCAGTGCAGATTTTAAGCAGGTTTTTTGCGAGGAAAGAGGAGTCAGAATAAATATTGTATTATGAAACTTGTTTTTATTGATAATTTTTCCAACAAATAGGTTTCAGTATGTGAAAATCGTGATTGTTAAATTTTTTGTAGACGACAGTTCGAGAAAGTGAACAGAATTCCTTCCTTTAGTGAATCATGACAAACAGCTGGTGAGTATGTATTGCCAAATAGTGTTTTTTAACAATAAATTTAAATTGACTGAAATGGACTCATGTGAAACTCATGTTGAGCAAAATGTCAATGTCATTTCTAACTAAACTAATAAGGTCAGTTGGGTTATCAAATATCTTTTACATAGGAAAGGGAAGTTTCTTATCTACCCAGTAAGGATAGTATTTTAGTTTATCGAAATTGGTTGTATTTTCAGGAAGTTGTATTTTCAGCTATAGAACATATACATTGTATCAGACACTAATAATTCGCAGGATTGACAAATTTTTATGCATTATACTGAAATAAAAGGTAGAACTATTTGTCACACAAAAGGTAGCAACACTATTGATTTGAATCATAAAACGGTTGTACCACCTGAAGTATAAAACATCTGACTTACGGAAAAAGTTGTCATTAAATATGGTAATTTACACCCTGAATTAGGTCAGGCAGTAAAATAATTCTTAAGACAGATTAAAATTGTTTATCTTTCCATGCCGAAAACGTACAGAAAAATTAACAGGTTATATACATATACAATTCACAATGTAATACTCTTTATCGCTATTTTGGTATACGTAATTAATTAGTTACCCGATAAAAGTAATGCAGTCGTGATTTTACTGTAACGAGAATATTTCTTCAAACCAAAAAGAGTATCTGCAGAACAGGAACTTTTTATTGAGTTTTGAGCCTTCTGCTTTGTAAAAGTTTCATTCCATTCTACATGAAAGAAGAAGACAGCTGCTAAGTGGAAACCTTCGGAAGTAATTTGATCTTAAGTTGATGGTCACGCCATTACCCCCTTTCCTTTTCCCGTCAGTCCATTACTGGAGAGAATAGAAAACTTCTTAAAATTTCAGGAGCTCTTGCCAGACGAGCGGCGGGTAAGTGACTCGCGAGGGATTCATTGATGCAGCGAAGAGGCTGATGCCAAGCTAAAGGGCAGACAGCGGCAGCATGTTTCCACAATGGAAACATCCATCACACACGTGGCTATTCTCCTAAGCTCGACGTGCGCATGTCTGTGTTTGCCATTCCCCTGGCGCATCGTGTATATCCAATACGCAGAGTGGTTTGGGCCGTGGGGACTCGGGTAATAGTGATGCAGTGTACTGCCTGAAGTATAAGTATAGACACTACACGTGTCATAGTTTCATTGACTAATATTATTAGTGAAGCAGCCATCATTGTTTACCTGTGTCAAAATTACGGTCGACTTCCTGCTCTTCTTTACATTTTGAGACACGAAAAATTTATATAATAGATTTAATGTCATTTACAGTCTAGATATAGGGTCACAATTATTGAAGTACATGAAAAGAACGTAAATTAGGTACAGACTACGGCGTGCACACACTTTATTCAATATATGAGCGTCTCTACAGATATTCGGATTTAGGTTATAACATGTTCGATATGCCTACCATCATGGGCGATAATGTGGCGCAAACGAATAGCGATATTCTGCAGTATCGGAACATCGATGCTGTCGATGATCTCCTGAATGGCCGTTTTCAGCTCATCAATGGTTTTGGGTTTATTGCAGTACACCTTGCCTTTAATATAGCCCCACAAAGAAGAGTCGCATGTGTTCAGAATCAGAAATGTGGTGGCCAGTCGAGGCCCAAGCTGGTGCTTTTGAATACCACAGAGCAAGAATGCGGTCTCCACAGTGCTCCCCAAGACACAAAACGCTCTCCTGCGTCGATGGAGTTGAGCTCTTATCAAAATGAGGGTCACTTTGGATAATGGGGCTGTAATCATCTTCCAAAACCTTCACGTACCGTACGGTAGTCACCATGCATCAAGGAATATCGCACTGACTATTCCGTGACTGGACACTGCACACCACAAAGTCCCCATTGAGGCTGAAGAGACTTATAGATCGCAAAATACAAATTCTCAGTTCCCCAAATGCGCCAATTTTGCTTATTGATGAACCCATCCAAAGGAAAGTGGAATTCGCCGCTAAACGAAAGCATATTCACATCAATATGCGCATACTAATTCCCATCATGCCCCACGACCAACCGTACAGTTTGAACGTCCTAACGCAAATCGTTCAGAAGTTATGACGATTTTATTTCATATAGTTCAGTAACTGTCACCCTGTAATTTGTAAACATCGTAGGACACAATAGCTATCAGAAAAATCATAATGATTTTGTAGTTATCATTACTGACAGCCAAAACTGAAGGACTGCATAACGCATTTCATACACAATCTATTAAAAATATCGGGCAACCCTGTGTAATGAGGAACAGATCACTAGATGTCACAAGAGGTGGACGCGCTAGTACAAAAGGAGGGGGGGGGGGGTATTGTGTTGTCAGTAAAGAGGCTGTAACAGCAAAATGTAGATCAGGAGAGCGCAGTGACTTCGAATGTGGACTAGTCATTGGATGTCAAATGAGTAAGAAATACATCAGGGACATTTTGATTCTTTTACAGCTGCCCAAGTCAGTTGCTTGCAGTGCGGCACTGACGTGGAAATTCGAAGGAACAAGCACAGCTGAAGTAAGAGCAGGCAGACCTCATGTCCTGATGGACGGGGACCGTCCATCGTTACAGAAGAAGTTTTAGGAACATGGCATGAAATACTCAGAAGAATTCACTCGTGAGTTCCAAAGTGCTAGGAGAAGTACAGATACAAAATACCTGTGCGCAGGGAGATTAAAAGAATGAGGTAGAATAGTCGAGCAGCTCATCATAATCTTTGATACTTCTGTAGGCAATGCCAAGCAACGCTTGATGTTGTGTCAAATCTCGACGCCACTGGACAGTGGATGGCTGGAAACAAGTAATCTGGAGTGATGAATCACGTTATACACGTTATACCCAGTTGCAATCCTGTGGAAGTGTTTGGGTTTGGTGAATAACTGGAGAATGCCACCTGCCATTATGTGTAGGGCTAACAGTGACGTACGGAGGACGCGGTGTTATGGTATTGCGATGTTTTCTGTGCTTAAGGATGGCTCTGTTATTGCGCTCAAGAGAACGCTAAAAGTTGGAAGGATATGAACACCTTTACAGCATTGTGTATTGCATGCAGTAGAAGAACACTTCAGAGACGACGGTTCTTTGTATCAGCATGGTAAAGCACCATGTCATAATCCAGTATCTGCAAAGAAATAGTTTTTGGGCAGTAACATTCCTGAAATGCACTAGCCTCCTCAGATCCGCGATCTGATCCGATGGAACATTCTTGGGATGAGTTAGAACGTTGGCTTCTCTCCAGACCCCAGTGTCCAACATCACTGTCTTCGGCTGTTCGAGAATAATGGTCTGCCATTCCTCCACAATAGGGCACCTAAATGAAAGAGTCCTCAGAAGATTTCAAGCCATTATAAAGGCGAAGGGTGGATACACTCCATATTACTGTCTACGAGTAGGTGTCCCGATACTTTTGATCAGATAGTGCAGGAGAAGCAGAAAGAACTTTCTCACAAGCATGTTAACAACAAGAGTGGAATACAAGCTTTTCCAAAACATTATAAACACTTCAGTAATTACCAAATGAGTCCACGGAGAGCAGTGTTCGGTACATTACATCACGAGCTTTTCTTTTTTGTTCTATTTAACGTAAGTGTGCCACTACGGCAGTAGTGATGTTCAAATGTCTGACGACCATGCAGTGTTGTTTTCGTTCTAGTCCACAACGCCTGAAGTTATAAAATTAAATGACAGATATAAATTGTATGTGTCGACAGGGCAAATTTGTCTGTTTATGCACACGTGGGTAAGCACTTCAAAATCACACATTACCATATACGGAACACAAAAATGGCACAAATATCGCAGCCCCCTTATATACTATCTTCCACGGATACTGGAAGACGTTCCTCAGCAGACTAGGAGGAACCCGTGGTATCAACGTGATGGATGTCCAGCCCGTAGTGCACGAATTACTACAAGAAGTCTTCACGAATTGTTTCCAAATCGCTGGATTGTAAACAGTGGACCTGGATCTTGGCCGGCTCCTTCCCCGGATTTGACGCCTGTACACTTATTACTATGGGGAAAGCTAAAATACGCTGTCTACAAGGACGAATGAACTGCACCGATAATATGCAACGGCGTATTACTGCAGCCAACTCGGACATCTCCGTTGAAACGCTAGCGCGTGTGCAGCAATCGTTCAGTACCAGACTAGAAGCATTGTTCCCATTGCCGGTGGTCATTTTGAACACAACCTTTGATGGTTAATTGTCTCGTTACTGGGCCTATGAACTGATGGCTCACTATCCGAAACCAGACGTTTGCACTCCATGGACGCTGCCGTTCCACTTGACGAAGCCAACAGGAACTGTCAACAAACCAGGAGTGCATGATCCGGTGGTTTGCCTGGCCATGATTCGTAAATGTGGCATCATCACTGCACAAGATGCATGATACATGCGGAGTATCCTGTCTTAATGCCCACGTACAGAAATAACATGTTTGTCATATTCGTTTCCATGCAAATCTTGATGGACAGAGACGTGGTAGGGATGAAACCTATGTCGATGGAGAATACGTAGAACACTTACTTACCTAACTCATGCCAGTTTCGCTTGCGATTGCTCTGGAGCCAACTGCAAAAGCAGCAAGAACATTAATTTCCCTGTCTCCTCTCATCACACGTTTGTTGCTGTTACGTTGTCTAGGTCTTACACTACCAGTTTCACGTAACTGATTGAAGAGATTAATAAATAATAATCGAGATCTTTGACGTCTATTGCTATATCTTGCCGCATACAAAGCAACAACGAATTGCATTCTCCCTACACTCTCCATACACAATGGGCATGTCGGATTTTCTGTGTTGATAAATCCATCGTGCACTCACGACCTACTGCTTGGACAGTCACACACTAGCTGACTATCGAGTCTCAGTGCACTCAAGGAACACAATAACTCTGTAAGCAAACGTAAAAACATCGTACCTAGCAAATACACTGGTTGAGTAGCACAAACAAGCGTCGGTGTGGAAACTTTTCAGGACACGATAGCTCGTAAATGAGTTTTCCTAGAATCCTGTAACAAACACCACTAACATTCAAATTCACTCTACTTTTAGTGTTTTTAAGTCAATATGCATTGTTCCATCCAAAAAACTGTATGTTTGCACAAACAATACAAGTTCTAAGTCTTATTACAATCTGTTTACTGGCTAACAATATGAGCCCCTGACTACCAATTCTTTCTTTGAGAACTGCATCCCATTGCACTTCCCATCCCCGCAATACTTGTGGACCAATTTTTAGGTGATGTACTCTGTATAATCGACTTTCGGGACAACGTCGGACGTTGCGTGAGGCATTTCGCGAATGATGCTGTCGCATGCAGAAAAGTCTCGAAGCTAGAAAATTGTAGCTAAATCGAAGAAGACGCGTAGAGGATCGACATTTGATGCGGGGAGTGGAAGTTGACAGTCAACATAAACAAATGTAAAGTATTTCGAATATACAGACAGAAAGACCGTTTGTGTATGATCACACGACTGCAGAACTATCACTGTCAGCAGCTACTTCTATGAAATATCTAGGAGTGTGCGTATGGAGTGATTTAAAGTAGAACGACCAAATAAAATTAATCACGGGTAAGGTAGATGCCAGACTGAGGTTCATTGGAGGGATTCTCAGGAAATGTAATCCATCAAAGAAGAAAGTAACTTAAGAAACACTCATTCGACCAATATTTCAATACGAGTATTGCTTCTTAGTCTGGGTTCCGTACATCTACATCTACATCTACATCTACATGACTACTCTGCAATTCACATTTAAGTGCTTGGCAGAGGGTTCATAGAACCACAATCATACTATCTCTCTACCATCCCACTCCCGAACAGCGCGCGGGAAAAACGAACACCTAAACCTTTCTGTTCCAGCTCTTATATCTCTTATTTTATTTTGATGATCATTCCTACCTATGTAGGTTGGGCTCAACAAAATATTTTCGCATTCGGAAGAGAAAGTTGGTGACTGAAATTTCGTAAATAGATCTCGCCGCGACGAGAAACGTCTTTGCTTTAATGACTTCCATCCCAACTCGCGTATCATATCTGCCACACTCTCTCCCCTATTACGTGATAATACAAAACGAGCTGCCCTTTTTTGCACCCTTTCGATGTCCTCCGTCAATCCCACCTGGTAAGGATCCCACACTGTGCAGCAATATTCTAACAGAGGACGAACGAGTGTAGTGTAAGCTGTCTCTTTAGTGGACTTGTTGCATCTTCTAACTGTCCTGCCGTTGGAACGCAACCTTTGGCTCGCCTTCTCCACAATATTATCTATGTGGTCTTTCCAAATGAAGTTTTTCGTGATTTTAACACCCAGCTACTTAGTTGAATTGACAGCCTTGAGAATTGTACTATTTATCGAGTAATCGAATTCCAATGGATTTCTTGTGGAACTCATGTGGATCACGTCACACTTTTCGTTATTTAGCGTCAACTGCCACCTGCCACACCATACAGCAATCTTTTATAAATCGCTTTGCAACTGATACTGGTCTTCGGATGACCTTACTAGACGGCAAATTACAGCATCATCTGCGAACAACCTAAGAGAACTGCTCAGATTGTCACTGAGGTCATTTATATAGATCAGGAACAGCAGAGGTTCCCGGACGCTTCCCTGGGGAACACCTGATATCACTTCAGTTTTACTCAATGATTTGCCGTCTGTTACTACGAACTGCGAACCTCCTGACAGGAAATCATGAATCCAGTCGCACAACTGAGACGATAACCCATAGGCCCGCAGCTTGATTAGAAGTCGCTTGTGAGGAACGGTGTCAGAAGCTTTCCATAAAGAACTGATAAAGGAACTAGAGGCAGCACGTTCCGTTACAGCTTCATTCAGTAAGCGCGAAAGCTGCGGGGAGATGCTCCGCCAACCCCAGTGGAAGACCCTGCACTAGAGGCACTCTGCATTACGTTGTGTTTTACTGTTAAAGTTCCGAGAGCGTACGGACCTAGAAGAGAGAACCAATATATTGCCTCCACCTACGCAAAGCTCGCCAAAAGACGATGAAGGTACAATTAAACAGATTCGAGCCTACATATAGGCTTACCACCAATTCGTGACAGGAAGAGGAAAAGGGGGAAGTGACACTGGTGCACACAACGTAAGATGGCGTAGAGGAAAAGGATTTATAAGTAAATGTGTAAAGTTAAGTTGTAATGCGAGTCTGTGCTCAAGAGAGTGCAGTGCTACTTAATTTCTTTCGTGGCGTTCATGGCAGTTCCTATCCTGATAAATCGTTCTCCAATAAACAGAGATAGTGGACGGTACACCAGCTGTTACAGCAGGCAATTAAAATCTACAGTCGCTCCGGCATTAAATTCTTTACGATCCACTAAATAAACTTGTAACGACAATTTTAGTGCAAGCTGAAAATAAACCAAAAAGTGACACACACACACACACACACACACACACACACAAACACACAGGCAGACACATACATACAAAGATACCTTTCATAGGTATCTTCAAACACGTGAATGTTATTTGCACATATGTTGAATTAGGTAGTTAGAGAGTTTATTAAAAAACTAAAAACCCGCCTCGATTGCGAAAAAAGCACCTAGTGTTAAGTGTTAACCCAGGTTTCGGCGTAGATAACTACACCTTCTTCCGGACAACAATAAAACCCACAAGTGCCTAAGAAGACCTTTGTCAATGATTAAAAGAACACCATAGCTATACATTTATAAACGAAAAAGAAAAGGAAACACGAACAGTACATATGTACAAAAAGTTTATGGCAGGTCATGGCCCATCGAACATAGGCCGGTGTGAGGTGGAGCGCACACCATTAAGTAGTGGTTTTGACTTTGTGCATATGTACTGCTCGTGTTTCCCCTCCCTACACGAGGCATCACAATAACGTTTCACCAGGCAACGCCGGTCAACTGCTGTTTGTGTATGACAAATCGGTTGGAAACTTTCTTCATGTCAGCACGTTGTAGGTGTCGCCACCGGCGCCAACCTTGTGTGAATGCTCTGAAAAGCTAATCATTTGCATATGACAGCATCTACTTCCTGTCGGTTAAATTTCGCGTCTGTAGCACGTCATCTTGGTGGTGTAGCAATTTTAATGGCCAGTAGTGTAAATAGACTGAAGTGAAAACTGAGTGAAATCTTGTACTAAGGCTGGGAATCGATCCCGGGTCATGCTACGAAGGGGCGCTAGCCACTAAGCCACCTTGTCACAGCGGCCCACGCACCTACACGGATTACATGGGCCCGCCTCCCTCCTAGATCCAAATTCTCCCTGCCATCTCACTCTACTGTAAAGTCCTCTTTACACACGAACGGAAATGCCGAGTCTCTCCACGTTCTGGAATAGCACCTCAGCTTCGAAGGTAACAATGTGGGCTCCTGCATCAAATTCAGATGCAGATTGTCGTAGGAATGAAATGACACAAATTCAAAAAAACCCACTTTTCTCCTACAGGTATGATTTTAAGTATGTAGACTAACGCAGCGATTGAAAATTTGTACGAAGGCCAGGAATCGAGCACGTCTTCTGCTCACTAGGCAGATGCTTTAGCCACTTAGCTACCTAGTCACAGTGGTTCGCGCGACTTCATAGTCGGGTATACAAAGAAGTTGCAGCATTAGAAAATTGCAGCGAAATGCAGGAAGATATGCAGCGGATAGGCACTTCTCCCTCCTTGATCCAAATTCTCGCTGCCGCCCCAGTTTACTGTAAATTCCGGCCTACACACGAACAAAATCGCCCAGCCTCTCTGTGTTCTGAAATTTACAGTAAACTGGGGTGGTAGCGAGAATTTGCAAGTTGGGAGGCGTGCCAAGGTAATCCATGAAGGGGTCTGAACTGCTTTGCTAAGGTGGTTTAGTGGCTAACGCACCTGCATCTACATCTACATCTACATTTATACTCCGCAAGCCTCCCAACGGTGTGTGACGGAGGGCACTTTATGTGCCACTGTCATTACCTCCCTTTCCTGTTCCAGTCGCGTATGGTTCGCGGGAAGAACGACTGTCGGAAAGCCTCCGTGCGCGCTCGAATCTCTCTAATTCTATATTCGTGATATCCTCGGGAGGTATAAGCAGGGGGTAGCAAGATATTTGATACCTCATCCAGATACGCATTCTCTCGAAACCTGGACAGCAAGCTACACCGCTATGCAGCGCGCCTCTCTTGCAGAGTCTGCCACTTGAGTTTGCTAAACATCTCCGTAACGCTATCACGCTGACCAAATAACCCTGTGACAAAACGCAACGCTCTTCTTTGGATCTTCTCTATCTCCTCTGTCAACCCGACCTGGTACGAATCCCACACTGATGAGCAATACTCAAGTATAGTGTGTTTTGTAAGCCACCTCCTTTGTTGATGTACTACATTTTCTAAGGACTCTCCCAATGAATCTCAACCTGGCACCCGCATTACCAACAATTAATTATACATATAAAATTAATTCCACTTCAAATCGTTCCGTACGCATACTCGCAGATATTTTACAGAAGTAACTGCTACCAGTGTTTGTTCCGCTATCATGTAATCATAAAATAAAGTATCCTTCTTTCTATGTATTCGGAATACACTACATTTGTCTATGTTAAGGGTTAGTTGCCACTCCCCGCACCAAGTGCCTATCCGCTGAAGATCTTCCTGCATTTCGCTGCAATTTTCTATTGCTGAAACTTCTCTGTATACTACAGCATCATCCGCGAAAAGCCGCATGGAACTTCCGACACTATCTATGCCTGCCTAGTAAGCAGGAGATCCGAGCTCGATTCCTGGCCTTCGGACAAATTTTCGTCGCCGTTTCAGTCTATGTACATAAAATCATGCCTGTATGAGACCGGTGAAGTCTCTGAAGTCGTGTCATTTTATTTCATTGTATGACTGTTTCATAATTTTGAAAGGTGTTTCCATGCATACATGGAAATGATTTTTAAAAGAATGAATTTGATATTTCACAAATTATTTAAAATAGCTTTTTTCTCAGTTTTTGTATATGGTGTTGGCAAGTTATAAGTTTTATCTTCTCCAGAGCCCTTATATCTTTACCAAAATGGTTCTAACAGCTTCCATCGCCTCTACTCTTGCAGACCACCTACTCATGCTGGGAGATTTTAATGTTATGAGTATATATTTCTGTAAGAACCTCATCTTGAAGCTGAAGCCACAAAGAATGGATATAAACTACGGGTAGTTCCAAAAAAGTTTGACATTGAACGTATGTTTCGGCTGTAAATGCTCCTACTAAATTTAAGAGTGACCAACACTTGGTACGAAACAGGGTAGTACTTTCTTCTCAAGTATTCTTCACTGGAACCCTCTGTACTTTCCATCAGTGTTTGTCCCATTATCGTATTTCATGCTCAACCCATGTTGTTCTACTTTTCTTAGCTAAGACGGTCTTCTGTAATATAATATAATAAAAGTCAACAAAATTCCCCACAATTTGTCATTTAACTTGACATACCGAACTACCTAGTCATCTACTCGTCGTGGGTTATATCGGGACCGCAGTCAAACATCAGGGAAAAGTATTTAGGGTCCAAAATATCTTTCATTTAAATCTGTCTCATTTTGGTGACAAGTAGATCAAGGAACTCATGTTGTATATTTTTTGGGAAAAATAGCTAATCTCCCCTTTCTTGTGAGGCTAACTCTACTGACAAAGGGGAGTACTATAGTGTGACATGAGATCTGTGGTATTTAGAAAGAATAGAAGTAAAACAAAAGCACGCTGTCTAATATTTTGTTTACAATTTTCCTTCCTATTTACACCACGTAGGATCGCATTTCTATTATACTATTCTATTAATTCTATTAAACTCGTCAGAGATCTCACCCATTATTATAGAAATTAAATAAATTCTTTCCTTTCCTTTATCCTTACCAAAAAAAAATTTCATCAAACAAAGAAACCATATTCTAGATACTCTGTGAGAGCGTTGACGTTGGTCGTTGCGCAATCGCTTATCTCTCTGTGTTTACAAACATGATAAGCCAAATGAGACGCGTGCTGCTAGTATTACTACAGCACGCGTCCGGGATATCCACACTCCGAACTCAGAAAATTTCTGAACGCTAACGTCGGCCGAGAACCGGGGAACGTACATCGAGAACCGGGGGCTCAAGGATGCAACAGTTTTGTCTACTTAAGTAATGAATCTGGTAAGAAGGCGTCAGTTTTCGTGCAGCCGTGCGAGCAACAGCATAGGACCGCTCACACAGAAGATGCCGAGATATTACAGGAGAAGAAGGCGTATTCGCCCTACAGTCTATAAAGCAATACACAATATTGCTATTAATACAGAGAAATATGTAGGTGCACAAGTCGTCCTGCATGGTCCATCAATCTTTTGTGGTGGAGTTATTAACTTTACCCTTAGCAACAATGATACCTTGCAGCATGGTAACGGCTGGGTAACCGTATCCCTCGTTCGTGGACCTAAAGTCGATAAAGTTTCAGGGCTAGAAAGTTTTAACAGCCGAGATGTCATCGCTTATAGGACATTTCACATCGCAGAGGTCTACAATAGAGATATGGGTAAATCATATTACTGCCACACTATGAGCTCAGAATAACAAAAATTATAAATATGATTCTAAAAACTTATAAAACGCGAATATATTAATACAGTTTCAAGGCACCATTACGAACTGTATTTATTATATAATATTAACTGATATTTTCTTTTTATTACTGACAGCAGGTTTTATGATAAGCGAATCCAATTCTGTGTTTGTTTCTAAATAAAGTTTGTGCTACCAGAAACATTTATCATATTCATATTTTACACGAAGCGTTTCAGGAAATTATTCGCATTTTAAAGTGTGTTCTGTGCATGTTTGCCGCGTGGGATCAGCCGAGCGGTCAAGGCGCTGCAGTCATGGACTGTGCGGCTGGTCCCGGTCGAGGTTCGAGTCCTCCCTCGGGCATGGGTGTGTTTGTTTGTCCTTAGCATAATTTAGGTTAAGTAGTGTGTAAGCTTAGGGACTGATGACCTTAGCAGTTAAGTCCCATAAGATTTCACACACATGTGAACAACATGTGCATGTTTACGTAATGTTTTCGATGTGTGAGGATCCGCTTTGTTTCGTTATCTCTACTGAAATATATAAGAAACACTCAATTTTTCAGTTAGTTATCGATTTTTATAGGTAGTTAGTGGTGAAGTTCGGAAGCACTTGTACTTACAACATTCTTGTCGCCCATTTGTGCAGAGTCTTACACGTGTTAAATATCACACACAAATATCAGTGCACAATGCACATCGAGGATCACTTACACAAACAAACTGCTACAAATGTGTTTTTAGATGTAGCTGATGCAGATAATGTTACAGGTCTTCCACATTGTATGATACGCTTTTGTTCAGAGGCTATTTATCTTACAACATGGATCATTATTTGCTTATATCTATTTTACATCAGTGCTTATCTCAGTCTGTTACTATTTTTATATAAGTATGTTGTCAAAGCATCTGAGGAACCTCACACACGAGCGGTTCCAGGTGCTTCAGTCCGGGACCACGCGGCTGCTACGGTCGCAGGTTCGAATCCTGCCTCGGGCATGGACGTGTGTGATGTTCTTAGGTTAGTTAGGTTTAAGTAGTTCTAAGTTTAGGGGACTGATGACCTCAGCTGTTAAGTCCCATAGTGCTTAGAGCCATTTTTGAACCTCACACATCGAAAGTATTGCATAAAAATGACATAGTACAAAGACAAAACAGACTTGAAAATGGGAATCATTTCCCAAAATGCGTCGTGTAAAATATGAAAACAAAAAACCAAGACAGATAACAGAAAAGTTATTTATAAACAAATCCATTGCCTTCACAGTCGCAGGCTTTCACAAAATCATTTACAACGGACAAAATCAGAATCAATTTTTCGTGTTTGGGATACCACTTCGCTTACTTTCCCATTGTTTTCTTCAGCTGTTTTCTTGTATGTCAGTCCACTAGTTCGTTATCGACCATCAATTATTACGTAAGTCATTAAACTAATTTAAATACATTAATATTGACGAAACAATGGAGATCAATAAAAGCTCATTAGTAATTACTAAACAATGGAATGTCACGTGGCGGGAGGGGTTAGTCTGCTTACATATCATGTCTGAGACCACTCCTCTGTCAGCTTGGAGGAACTTCAGATTTATTGAATGGTATCGGTTTTTGACTGCACTTGTGTATAGTTCTACGACAATTATATTTACAAAAAAATATCAGAGACAAGTGTTTTATACTTAAACTAAAAATAAAATTTCTCTCAAAATTTTGCGCCCACTAAATTCTACCGCCCGGGAAAACTGCCCACATTGCCGGCCGCCCCATATCCCTCCCTCTTTCCAGATCTGGCCATGATGCGCCATTGAAAAATGCAGGTCGATCACATCCTTAACATTGCTTTCCCTATCTAGCAGCCTGCGAATTACTTAGATGTCTTCCTTTAACTTCGCAGCGTTTTTGTTTTGCATGTTGGTATTCTGTTGCTACGGGTCTATTTATCGACTGTCATTTTTTATTTGTAGTTCATGTTGCTGTTTGAGTTTACATATTCTATTTAGTCATATGGAAATGGTGAGTGGAGCTGTGGACGCAAGAAAATGGAGTGGCAAGTGGAAAAATCGGAACATTTTTGATGTATTCTTCTGGTTTTAGTTCCATTGGGGGGCTACAGCAGCAGAGGCAGCCAAAAACATTTTCGCCGTGCATGGGGATAATCCCAACGGACAGAGCACGGGTAGAAAATGGTTTTCTCGCTTTGAGGAGGATCGTTTTGACATTAGTGACTGTCAACGTTACTGGTGACAGGAATGGTGTCTTTTGCTACAAAACGAAAAGAAAGGAATGGCTGAGTCCAAAAATAGCACTAACTCACCCTACAAAGACCTGCGCACATCTCACGCCACAGCTGTGGGATACTAACCTGATCGAAGTCCACAGTATGGCCCGACAACTAGGAGTGATGATCATTTCTTTCATAGCAGGACCCTTTTGGTTGTCATCCGCGACTCTATTACAGCACAGTGGCATGTCGACGTATTCTATTCCCCGTTTTGTTGCCCTTATTGGCAAGCCGTCTGGGCAAACATTTCAGCAAGATAATGCCCACCCACGCTTGGCGAGAGCGTCTACTGCTTGTCGTGCTTGCGAAACCTTATCTTGGTAAAAAAAAAGTCGACTAAGCACTCCCGAATGAGAACGTTAGAAGTAATAACAGAAATAAAAGAAAGGTTCAAGTGTGGAATTACAATCAAGGTGAAACGATATCAATTTTCAGATTCGCTGATGACATTGCTTTCCTCAGTGAAAGTGAAGAACTACAGGATCCGTTCTTTGGAATGAACAGTCTAATGAGTACAGGATATGGGTTAAGAATAAATCGAAGAAAGACGAAAGTAATGAAAAGTAGCAGTAATCAGAACTGCGGAAACTTAACATCAGAATTCGAGATTACCAAGTGGATGAAATTGAGGAATTCTGCTACCTAGGCAGCATCATAACCCGTTACGTACTGAGCAAAGAGAACATAAAAAGCCGCCTAGCACTGGCAAAAATGGCATTCCTGACCTAGAGAAAGCTGTAGTATCAAAAATAGATGTTAAAATCAGGAAGACGATTCTGAGAGCGTACGTTTGGAGCATAGCATTTTATGATACTGAAACGTGGACTGTGGGAAAACAGGAAAAGAAGAACATAGGCTGTCACGGTAAAGGAGTGGCTAAAAGAAAACTCTGGATTTTTGTTAATCTAACGCGTCAACTAGACAGAATTCAGCACGATATCCCTCAGGAGCAGAAGTAACAACTCTGTCAATCAGTGCCAAGCCGAATAACTGCATGCATGAGGCCCAGAGGTAGACCAAAGTGTTAGGTGCATTGCTCAATTTGGGAAACTCTTCCTCTTGAATAAATCATCCAATTTTTCTGAAATGGTAATGATTTGTTTGTTTCTACATGTGCACACATCTATCGATTGCCGCCTTGTTCTCATAATTTCTTCGTGGTTCGTCGTTCTTTTTGTCTAAGAACATACATCTACATACGTATTTAAATTTAATACATAATTTTAATATAAATGTAAATGTTGGTAGCTGAATTAAAAAACTATTCCGATGCCATTTATTGATGGTTTCCCAAGTCACAGTAGCCATTATTTTGATTCAGCAGACATTTCACTGTCAGTGAAAGCAGACAACAAAAGCTTTAGGAATCGTTGCTACTCCAGATGTGTAATACGAACCCTATTTCGTTTTGCGTGTATAAAAGCGTCTACAGCCGCTTAAATCACCCGGAGACGTACGTAGTTTATGGGTGTACAGTAATGATTGATGGAAAGGTCAGAAAACGGTATAGCTACTTTAAAGACTAAAGAGCGAAGTAGCAGGCCAATGAAATCGGGATGTAAGTGGACAAAAAACAGCGATCTGATCGACGATTCATCATTGGTGTTCTGACGGGCGTAATCCCTCACGTCGAAAGCATAATTATTGAATAGCTAGGCACGGATGATCTCGAGTATAGTAAATTGTGTGCAAGGTGGGCCTCGGAAATTGTTACTTACTGTCATTAAGAATCTGACGCTGATTAAGTTCCAAGGAAGAGTACTCCTACGCATTGGAGTTTTAATTACAGTTGAGTGTTAAAAATAAAGTAGGTTTGTGGAGTATTAAAACGGCAATAAAAGCTTCTTCAAATGAATATGTTTTTGTGGGCCGCACCCCTTTCTTTTCGAATACATCTCGTACATCTGCTACAGAATCCATTTGTATCGGCAAGACAATAAAAAGAAACATGGATTTTCCCAGCAGAAAAGCTTCTCTCTGACTGCCTTGTACAGTTTGCCACCACTTGTGATCGTTATCAACACCGCCCCCACCATATCAGCTCTTCCTCTTATTCCACGCAGCTTCTTTTGTGTTTAAAGATGAGCCGGCATACTTACTCCTATCAAAAGATGGCGGATTCACGCAGCCGGCCTGAGTGGCCGAGCGGTTCTAGGTGCTTCAGCATGGAACCACACGACCGCTACGGTCGCAGGTTCGAATCCTGCCTCGGGCATGGATGTGTGTGATGTCCTTAGGTCAGTTAGGTTTAAGTAGTTCTATGTTCTAGTGGACTAATTACCTCAGAAGTTAAGTCTCATAGTGCTCAGAGCCATTTGAACCATTTTTTTTAAAGACACTTTGTTTTCTTGAAGTACACGTTTTGATTCATTTATTTATGAAGCATTTAAAGTGGACTGTAAGGAATGTTTGTTTGTATTCAGGGTGTAATGGATGTAAGTGCAGATTTCTTTTTATTAGTGACTAAGGACCGCACACTGAACAACATTACATGAGTCTTACACCTTTTCCGGACTAATAATTATAGATTTTCGGAGTAGTATGTTTTTAGGTTGGTCAGTATCTCCAAGAAGTGGCAAGAGCGAGACATTAACAGTTGTTTCACATAGGGCAATAGGTGTTGAAGTGTGAACACATGGATGCCAAATGGTTAGTTTATACTGACACGCGAAGTCCACTTAGTAGTGTAGTTACGACCATGCAGAAAACATCAGGTAGTAAATTATGCGACGTGTCTGGAGGACGACTGTACGATACAGAGAAAAAACAACCAGCACATCGATGTGTGCACATATTAAGGTACGACATATAAAAACATCGGTAATTATACCCATTACACTTTGTTTATATAATACATGCGATATATGGTAATTACAAGTACCTTACTGTACTACATATTACCACCCACTGAAGATGCGTCACAAATGAGAGAAACGAAACGCTTACGGCAAAAAGCAAAAGGTATTTCATTTAGGTGCAATGACGTAACAAAACTCCATGGATTTCGAAGCAACTAAAGAACGAAAGAGAACGAAAAAATGACAAATATTTCCGTTACAATCTGAAACCTCCACTTATGACTGAATCCATTGGACAACAAGCTAGTCTGCTTTAGAGGTCAATGCTCCTACCAAGAAGCTCCAAAACAGCGCTCGCTTCGACTGAGAGTGAATTACTCATTCTGGTTCAAAAAGGTTCAAATGGCTCTGAGCACTATAGGATATAACATCTGAGGTCACCAGTCCCATAGACTTAGAACTACTTAAACGTAACTAACCTAGGGACATCATATACATCCATGCCCGAGGCAGGATTGGAAACTGCACTCATAGCAGAAGTGTGGTTCCGGACTGAAGCGCCTAGAACCGCTCGGCCAGAGCGGCCGGCACTCATTCTAGAAACAATCACCTAGTGTGTGGCATGGACTTCCTTCCAGCAGTTCTAGCTCTGTAACGTACGTCCATCCCAATTATTCCGAGACTGAATTTATTCCTGGTGTATAAGCGATGGCGGCCTAATAACTACGGTTGCAGCTTGAACCAATAATTGTAAACAACAAATGTGCATTCGACCACTATGTAGTGGACATGCGACCGTAGTATTTCGACGTTGCGTCGGAAATCTGAATGGAACAACACCTTGAAATCATTTGTTCAAGACATTCTCCAGAATATTTTGGAGAAAGGTGTACGCAGAGCTTTTCCTGTACACCTTGACTCCAGAGAAAAAACAACAACGCATGGACGCTTCCACGACTTGATTGAAAAGTAAACTGTGGTGAATTTCTTCAGAAAAAACAATCACCTAGGATGATGAGACTTGGTGTTATCAATATGAACCTACCAAAAGTGACAAAGTGCTAAAATTCTGTCAAAGGATCAACGTTTCGACGATATAACCGAAATTCACGCAAATTCGAAGCGCCAGTTGAACAGCATCCCAAAGAAGGACTTTTCTGAAGTTACACATGGTTACATCAACGATCCATGCGTCATGGTAGAGGAGGAGGGGGGCTATGTAGAACATCTGAAGCATTAAAACTGCCATCTTGACTTTTCTTTCCCTTTTTTATTAATTCACTACGTAACTTTTTGGATTCAGATAAACTCTGAAGTTTGGAAAGTAGGAGAGAAGTACTATCAAAAAATCTGTGAGGGTGCTTCGTGAGTCGTGCTTGCATAGATCATGCAGTAAGAAGATAAGCTTCGAAAGGCAAGGTTGCTGGTGTGGTGTCACCGCAAGGCACCGCACTTGCTAGGTGTTAGGCCTCAAATCGGCCGCAGACCGTCAGTACACATAGGACCCGCGTGCCGCCACTGTCGACGCTAGGAGACCGAGCGCCGCCACTCGGCTGGTCTTGCGAGACCAGCTAGCGCACCTGCCAGTTCTACAGCCCACTTCAATAGGAATGGTTCACTTGTTATAGCTTCAGAGATCTCAACTGCAGAGACGCTAGTTAGCATAGCCTTCAGCTAAGTCAGTAGCTAAGGCCTAGCCAGGCGCCACGTACATTTTATGCATTGACAATTGATCTATATGTGTGAAGCAATCAGAATTGTAAAGAAGTATTCGCAGTTCAGTCTGTAACTGCACTTGTAAATATTATTGTACAAAGTCAAGATCGACGTTCACCGCTGATGCTGAATTAAAGCTAAGTATTTAATTGTATTCTTGTCTAGTAACTTTCTAATCACCTAAGATGTTCCAGATACACCCCGTCAAGCATAGTTCATTGATCCTCACGTCAGCCTACGTGATCAACGCGTGCAATTAATGGTCACACTTCCTGATCATACTAAGAGTCAAATTGCGTGACTCAACCGGGTCACCCTTTTTCCATGAGGCCCATATTTCCGCCTCATACATAACAGCTGGTTCAGATGGTTCAAATGGCTCTGAGCACTATGCGACTTAACTTCTGAGGTCATCAGTCGCCTAGAACTGAGAACTAATTAAAGCTAACTAACCTAAGGACATCACACACATCCATGCCCGAGGCAGGATTCGAACCTGCGGCCGTAGCGGTCGCTCGGGTCCAGACTGTAGCGCCTAGAACCGCACGGCCACTCCGGCCGGTAACAGCTGGTCAAGTCCCGGTATGGCACACTATTCTAATCTGCAAAGAAGTTTCAAACCAAACACATTCCACTGCTGAGTGAAAGATTGACTCTGGAAGCTAGTCTGTTGTTTACCACATGACAGTAACGAAAGAAAAGTGCCTGTCAGCTTAGGCGTTACATATCCTGAAACGTGCCCTTTGAACAATTTATACAAGACTGTGCTTATAAACCTCTTACACTATTTGCTTTTCAAACAGCTGAGCAAAACTGAACGTACTCAAACATTCACTAAAGTGACACACAATATTTTTAGCGCAACGCAATCTGACTATCAAAGATCCCTGCAAAAGAATGGCCCTGAGTAATATTAACCTATACCTTTCACAAATCACTTACCTCACAAAAAACTTCGTTACTCAAGCTACTGCAATACAGCGAGCGCCACTACTGCCAGCTAAATAAAAGATTCAAACTACTGAAGGCACTAACTACTGACGGGGATAGTTAGCAAATGAAAGATATTAATAGAGAACAAACAATGTATTTACCTTAATATTCATAATTGACATCCAGTATTACAAATTATCAAAACTCCGCCATCTCTCTCCCCACATCCACCACTGCTGGCGGCTCACCTCCAACTGCGCAACGCTACGCGCTGTTCACATCCAGCTGCCCCTCTACAATGGCAGACAACAATGCAAACTAGCCACAGATTGCACACAGCACAGCCAGTGATTTTCATATAGAGCGCTACGTGGCGGCGGCGTTACCAATATAAGAATCTAAACAGCCTACTTACAATCCCAATGATAATTTATGTACGTTGTATGCAAAACAGCTAAGCAAAAGTACGAAGAATTATGCACTGAGGTGACAAAAGTCATAGGGTACCTCCTAATATCGTGCCGGACTTCCTTTCGCCCGACGTAGGATGACGTCCCATGGCTGTGTACTTGTTTTGTTATTTGAGAAGTGAGTTCCAATATATGACTTAAGTATTGCTGTTGTTAATTTTAACTGTAACCCGTACCACATATCCCGTTTGCTTGTTCCATTATTTTAAAAGAATTTCAGACGCTGCGCCTGCAGCAAGGTGATCATCGCTGGACGGTGACAATTGGCCGCCATTAAGTCGCAATTTCAAATTATCGTGACTATTATCCCGTTCTTCCCACAGGCGACGCTGGAGATCAGCGATATTATTTCTTTCATCCATGATCTTTAGCAAACTGACATTTTCAATGTACTTAACGATTTTTTCAGACGATTAATATTACGTACAATAGGACACAGACTTGGCCTGCACTAAGACGTAATTAATTCAGGTCCTTACGTATTGAAAATGGTGAAATACTCTTTTGTATGTGAATGTAGCCTATAATGATTACATACTTTTGAGCAGGTATTCGCCTAAGTAGTTCAATAATTATACGGGATCCCACGCTACATTTTCGTGTCAGTAAAATCTAAGAACGATCCGTGCCTTGCAGCTGGCTGCTGTGGCCGAGCGGTTCTGGGTTCTTCAGTCCGGAACGCGCTGCTGCTACGGTCACAGGTTCGAATCCTGCCTTGGTAATGGATGGGTGTGATGTCCTCAGGTTAGTTAGGTTTAAGTAGTTCTAAGTCTAGGGGACTGATGACCTCAGATGTTAAGTCCCATAGTGCTTAGAACCATTTGAACCGTGCCTTTCATATCATTGCAGTGGAAACAAAATCAAATAAAAAATAAATAAACTAAAATAATAAAACACAACTATTAATAGGTATATATAGAGCCAGGGCCGGCCAGAAATTCTGCACGCGCGCGGTGCTCCTGCACATGTGCAACTTCCGGGTCACAGCGTGCGCGCCGCAGCCGTCAGCGTTCATGTAGTGCATGTTTCTACGCACAGATGTCACTTTATCCACTTGCTGGGATACTCTGTACCGGCGCATTCTAGTGCTCTTTCCACAGCTTTCAAGCCAACAATGGGAAGGTATTTCGCGTATTAAACATTTAAAGTACTGTCACAGTCTACTCATTGAGAAATCTACTTTTATGTTAACAGTTTAACCCAGTAAGACAAGTAATACAGTTAACAACCGTGGGTTTTTATTAAGGCAGCTTGGCTGACGGCACGTAAATACGAGTAATGTTTCTGATCTAGTATTTAAGAAAGAGAGCACTTAGCGACTTCCAACGAACCTTATCTATGATTTCAAATAACATTAAACTAATGCAAGGTTTCCTATAAATAATTCTCGGTGCCCTCAGTTACACCAACATAATTTCTGTCTCACTGATCTCTGAACAGAATGATAACCGCAGACCTCTCGAAGATCACCTGTTATTTCAATACCATTATTGCTACATCTTTCATCAGCTCCGTCTGAAATCTGCATAATAACCGACAATTAGATGAATGTTACGTTTTATCGATTTCAGCTGAGCGTAGCCCTTCACACATTTAAAAAAAAACCTAAATTTAAGTGTACATTGGAACAATCGGTTTAATGACCAACTGTCCTGATAATAATGTAACGTGGAGCAGAATCAGGCACTAATGCACAGTTAGTAAACAATAATTTTTAATTATGAAAGGAATAAATCCAAACGCGTTTATCACTGGTCGTGAGAAATGATAATCAAGTTGATGAGTCTCATCCATTTTCATAAGTACATTTAACTTTGCTTGCCGTTCTTCACTCTTGAGTACACTACACTCGTCTTTGTGATATGTATTGTAGTGTCTTTCAATTGAAAACTTACGCTGGCCGCCTATTATTCGACGGCATAGCAAGCACTGTGAGATTTCACCAACGGCTACAAAAAAAAAAAAAAAAAAAAAAAAAAAAAAAAAAAAAAAAAATTGCAGTTCCCAGTCATTTTTAAACGACTGAGAACATAGATCTCCCGTCCTTTGCTTTTTCACAGTACCTGCCATTTCTCAGTACTTCTCTGTTAAGGTTACGGTTACCAGGGGTAAACGAGACTGGGTATGTTGCGCTCTTGCTTGTACCACATAAACAGGGAAGCGGAGCCGCCGCCGTTCATTTAGGACACTTGTCTAATAACAGATGTCGCTGTCACTCGCTGTCGCACACGTGCGCACATGTGCAGTACTTCCGCACGTCTGCACACTGTGCAGCGTTCGGCCGGCCCTGATATAGACAGATAAACGACAGTAGCCCAGCAACTCAACGTGACACGGACTCACAAAATCGATGGATTTCACGAGCTGGAATTTTGAACCATGGTGCGTCCATAGCTGTCCATAATTTCGAAAATGTTGACGGTGCAGGCTTTTGTGCACGAGCTGGCCTTTCGATTACGTCCCAGAAGTGTAGATTAGATTCAGACAGGGCGATCTGGGTAGCGAATTAATTCACTCGAATTGTCCAGAATGTTCTTCAAAGCAATCGCGAACAACTGGCCCGGTGACATGGAGCATTGTCATCCATAGAAATTTCAACATTGTTTGGCAACATAAAGTCCAAATAGCCGAACATAACCATTTTCAGTCAATGATGGGTTCCGTCCGACCAGAGGACCCAGTCCATTCCTTGTAAACACAGTCTACGCCATTATGAAGCCACCACCAGTTTGCACAGTGCCTTGTTGACAAGTTGGATCCATAGCTTTCTGGGGTCTGCGCCACACTCGAACCCTGCAATCAGCTGTTACTAAACGAAATCGGTACTCATCTGACTAGGCCTCGGTTTTCCAGGAGTGTAGGGTCCAACATGTGTGATCACGAGCTCAGAAGATACGCTGCGGACAATGTCGTGGCGTTAGCAATGGCATTCGCATCGGTCGTCTGCTGCCATAGCCCATTAACCCCAAATTTCGCAGCACTGTCCTAACGAATCCGTTCCTCGACGTCGTGCATTGATTTCTGTGGTTATTCGACGCACCACTGCTTGTCTGTTAGCACCGACAGCTCTACGCAAACACCGCTGCTCTAGGTGTTACGTGAAGGCCGTCGGCCACCGCGTTGTCCGTGATGAGATGTAGCACCTGAGATTTGAAACTCTCGGCACACTCTTGACAGAGTGGATCCCGGAAAAGTGTATACCTAACGATTTTGGAAATCTAGTGTCCCATGCGTCTAGCTCCAGCTACCGCTCTGCTTTCAAGGTCTTTTAATTTCCGTTGTGTGGCGGTAACCACATTTTCACACAAACGACCTGAGTAAAAGTGACCGAGCTGCCAATGCACTGCCCTTTTATACCTTGCGTACACGATACTACTGCCACCTGTATATGTGCACATCGCTATCCCATGACTTTTGTCACCTCAGTGTAATATTAAATAAAATAATCCCGGAAAGCCACGTGTGTGACTCTGGCTGGTTTTACAATACTGGCCATTAAAATTGCTAACCAAGAAGAAATACAGATGATAAACGGGTATTCATTGGACAAATATATTATGCTAGAGCTAACATGTGATTACATTTTCACGCAATTTGTGTGCATAGATCCTGAGAAATCAGTACCCAGAACAACCACCTCTGGCGCAATAACGGCCTTGATACGCCTGGGCATTGAGTCCAACAGAGCTTGGATGGCGCGTACAGGTACAGCAGCCCATGCAGCTTCAACACGATACCACAGTTCATCAAGAGTAGTGACTGGCGCATTGTGACGAGCCAGGTGCTCGGCCACCATTGACCAGACGTTTTCAATTGGTGAGAAATCTGGAGAATGTGCTGCCCGGAGCAGCAGTCGAACATTTTCGGTATCCAGGAAGCCCCGTACAGGACCTGCAACATGCGGTCGTGCATTATTCTGCTGAAATGTAGGGTTTCGCAGGGATCGAATGAAAGGTAGAGCCACGGATCGTAACACATCTGAAATGTAACGTCCACGGTTCAAAGTGCCGTCAATGCGAACAAGAGGTGACCTAGACGTGTAACCAATGGCACTCCATACCATCACGCCGGGTGATACGCCAGTATGGCGATGACGCATACACGCTTCCAATGTGCATTCAGCGCTATGTTTCCAAACATGAATGCGACCATCATGATGCTGTAAACAGAACCTGGATTCATCCAAAAAAATGACGTTTTGCCATTCGTGCACCCAGGTTCGTCGTTGAGTACACCATCGCAGGCGCTCCTGTCTGTGATGCAGCGTAAAAGGTAACCGCAGCCATTATCTCCGAGTTGATAGTCCATGCGGCTGCAAACGTCGTCGTACTGTTCGTGCAGATGGTTGTTGTCTTTCAAACGTCCCCATCTGTTGACTCAGGGATCGAGACGTGGCTGCACGATCCGTTACAGCCATGCGGATAAGATGCCTGTCATCTCGAGTGCTAGTGATACGAGGCCGTTGGGAACCAGCACGGCGTTCCGTATTACCCTCCTGAACCCACCGATTCCATGTTGTGCTAACAGTCATTGGATCTCGGCCAACGCGAGCAGCAATGTCGCGATGTGATAAACCGCAATCGCGGTAGGCTACAATCCGACCTTTATCAAAATCGGAAACGTTTTGGTACGCATTTCTCCTCACAACAACGTTTCACCAGGTAATGCCGGTCAACTGCTGTTTGTGTATGAGAAATGGGTTGGAAACTTTCCTCATGTCAGCACGTTGTAGGTGTCGTCACCGGCGCCAACCTTGTGTGAATGCTCTGAAACGCTAATCATTTGTATATCACAGCATCTTCTTCTGTCGGTTAAATTTCGCTTCTGTAGCACGTCATCTTCGTGGTGTAGCAATTTTAATGACCAGTAGTGTATTATTCGAACGCTTGAGGAAAAATTGGGTGCTTGCTGGTTGTATTATGCGAACGCTAGAGGAAAACGTGATGTACCTTATATATCATCATGAAAAATTTTCAGTTTCTTTGAACAGAGCAAGTGAAGGTGTAACGGTCTTATTAGTGGAGCCAAACGAAGCTCTTATATTGAGTATCCGGGCCAGTACGTGGCCTGGCTCACAGCCTTAACTTTGCAGAAGCCACCGCGATCGTATTCTTCCGGGAGGCGCGGCTCCCGTATCCGGGATCAGCCGGCTCCCAGGAGATGTGCAGCTGGACGGGATGCTGCGCCAGTGCTGGCGCCAGAAGGAGCGCCACGAGACCAGAATACGGAATGCGCCCAAAATAAGGGGGCGCTGGCGCCAGTGGCAGGCAACCCGCCGCGCCATGGCGTGCGGGCCTGTCCGCTGCTCTCCTGCTGGGATTTACAGAAGGCAGCATCTGGTTCCACCCATATCTCCGTAGTGGACCGAGACGTAAAAATCTTTCACGTATTCGAGGTCAGGCACAGGAAATTGCAATAGGATCTCATGGTCACTACAAAGAAAACAAGTCAAAGCTGCATATTTCTCTTTTCTTATTCACTTGATCACTAGTTTCGGGCAGGCAGTGAATAACACAAGAGAAATTTGCAACTTTTTAGTTGTAGTGGCTAACAGAAGTTTCTCTCCGATAATTATTCCTGCATGCTGTAAGTACGTACGACGTCATAGATGGTTTTGAGAGTTCCGCGTCAATACGCGGCTACTGATGAATTTCTGTGCTGGAAGGTGGCGTAATAGAAAAAAAGACCTAATTCCTTGGTATTTATAAAAAAATTAAATACGACTGCATTTAACATATTTCATGATTCCTGAATCGAATTTCGTGCAACTAGGGGTCACTGCAATATTTCGGCAAAGTGACTTCTCACTTGCTGGCCTTGGGAAATGACTGCTTAAGAACTGTAAATTTATTTCATACCTTCTCTTTAGTCACAAATTTTTAAAAGGCCTTTTCTTTCTTAGTCTGCCTGTCTGCCCGCTGCTGACGATGATGACGTGTTGTTCAGAAGGTCTTCACTGCCCGCATTAAAATGTTACGAGATGAGTGTGCGTAAATGTGGTAGAATAACAGAACTTTAACAAAGCTAATAAAGAAAAATGGCCTAAAACATGGAAACAGATACACACAATGGCGATTTTTGAGAATAATACTAATCTACTCTCCTTAACCTCCTAAGTGTTACCACAGATGGGGTGATTTGTTATTTTTACCACTCTGAGTGAAATTTATAGAGTTCTAATGATCTGACCAACCTGTAGACTTCTAAACATGCACTACGTGATCAAAAGTATCCGGACACCTGCCTGAAAATGACTTACAAGTTCGTGGCGCCCTCCATCGGTAACGCTCGAACTCAGTATGGTGTTGGCCTACACTTAGCCCTGATGACAGCTTCCACTCTCGCAGGCATACGTTCACTCAGGTGCTGGAAGGTTTCAGTAGGAATGATAGCCCATTATTCACGGAGTGCTGCACTGAGGAGAGGTATCGATGTCAGTCGGTGAAGCCTGGCACGAAGTCGTCGTTCCAAAACATCTCTAGGGTGATGTATAGGATTCAGCTCAGGACTCTGTGCAGGCCAGTCCATTACAGGGGTGTTATTTTCGTGTAAACACTCCGCCACAGGTCGTGCATTATGCATGTGATTGATCGTGTTGAAAGGTGCAGTCGGCATCCCCGAATTTCTCTTCAACAGTGGGAAGCAAGAAGGTGTTTAAAACCTCAATGTAGGCCTGTCATGTGATAGTGTCACTCAAAACAACAATGGGTGCAAGCCCTCTCCACGAAAAACGCGACCACACCATAACACCATCGCCTCCGAAATTTACTGTTGGCACTACACACACTGCCAGATGACGTTCACCGGGCATTCGTCATACCAACACCCTGCCATCGGATCGCCACATTATCTACCGTGATTTGTCACTTCACACAACGTTTATTCACTATTCAATCGTTCAATGTTTACGCTCCTTACACCAATCAAAGATTCGTTTGGCGTTTACCGGCGTGATATGTGGCTTATGAGTAGCCTCTCGACCATGAAACCCAAATTATTCACAGCGTTTTAAGGAATCACACGCTATGAACAAATCCGTAAACCTTATATAGCAACACCATTGAATGTTTAAATATTATTGACTGTTGAATAGTTCTAAACTCGTTATTTCTGCACAAAACTGAGATTTCACCGCCCGCACCAGACAACGTGTCTACTCACCATGACTGACCCTTCCAATCGCATTAGGCAGTGCCGCTACTTCACTTGGGACCTAGCTCTAAGCGAAGCTCTAAAAACACCCGAAGAGCTTCGTCTGCCAGTTTTCTGAGCTTTTCCTTTTAGTTACGAATGTAATTTCGACCTTCGGAACAAGTAGGCAACAGCCTGCTATTTAGGGAGACTTATTCCATAATAATAAAAAAGTTTTATGCTTCGTTATTCAAATACGAATGAAAGAAAACTAGCATTTTGGCACCCAGTCTCCGAAATATAGGCAGTCACACTGATAGACTACAGTTCTGACGGTCTTCCCAACGAGGAAGATACCATGTGCTATTGGAATCTCACACCACTCGTTGTCACATGTATAATGCTGTAATCTCTGCAGTTCAGAAGAAAGAATCTCATAGCTGGAATGATGGCTACCGAAGCCAGAAATAACAGAAACACACCCACCCACACACACACACACACACACACACACACACACCACACACACACACACACAGGCGGGCGCCCACGTAAAAATACTAAAGCACGCATTTAACCCAGTAAGGTCTAAAGCGATGTAAACGTGACATTTATTGGAATGAATTGAAATAATGTAACAGATTACTAGGGCTGGCTGACTGCTGCATATCTGTAAGGATGAGCCAACCACACAATAACTAATTAAAATTTGCAGACTAAAAGCTTAGACTGGAGTCCAGGCCCCATAAAAATTTTAAAAACCACATAGCCCCATTATTAACAAGGAAAGGGTATATTGCCAAATTTTCCTCTTATTTAAAATGAACTTGGTTAAAATATGACGTATAGTGATTCGTCGCACCAGAGGCATCGGAGTGTGGGTCCTCTCGCTGGAATGAGTCAAGTATTAGGGGGCGATGACCAATTCGAAGGGAGCATAGTGTTGTATTTAATGAAGAAAACTCAGTTTAAAGGCTCCATGTTTTATTTCTACCTGTCCTAATCATATTTCTATCTTTGTAACTAGAGAGTCAATGAAAAGGTAATAGTATGTAATTGATACTGTAAATGCAGTCCTTTATGATACCGATATGACTAGATGACTATCTGAATTATAGTGAATCAGGAACTAAATTAGTGGAAGTGGATGAAACTTCTATTTTGCTTTTCTTTTTAAAAATCACAATGAACAGAGGAGAGGCTGATGAAGTCGGCGAGAAGTCGACGATTGGTGTCGTGGATAATGAATTTCCTCATGTCAGGCACACGCAACTGAAGTGATTCTCTTTGTAAAATGAGAATGTTGAAAATTATGTGCAAGGTGGGTACCAAAAATGCTCACCGACAAATAAAAAGAGCAAAAATTGTCAAACAAATTAGCTTTTTTTGGATCTGTATCCACCAGATGGAGACAGTTTGCAGAGAGATCAATGAAAAATATGAAAGAATCAACGGTAAAGAATCAGCACGAAGCTGAAAGTGGGAGTTATACGTTAGAGTCGAAATCGCTGCCACATTCGTCAAGGAACAATGGAACAAGGTAGAAGTCCCGGTGCTTCACTGGTACCTCCTTCCGACCTGTAGTACTTTTATTTTTTCATACCTCAACAGATCCAGCGGAAGGATCACTTTCTACAGTTATGCGAACTATATATGAAACCTTTAAAGAGAATTTCTGGGTTCAAATGGTTCAAATGGCTCTGAGCACTATGGGACTTAACCTCTATGGTCATCAGTCCCCTAGAACTTAGAACTACTTAAACCTAACTAACCTAAGGACAGCACACAACACCCAGCCATCACGAGGCAGAGAAAATCCCTGACCCCGCCGGGAATCGAACCCAGAAACCCGGGCGTAGGAAGCGAGAACGCTACCGCACGACCACGAGATGCGGGCGAGAATTTCTGGGAAACCGAATGTCATGGAAAGAATGCCCTCAGGTTTCAGTACGAAATGATAGCAATATACCGAGAGCCAGAGTAATAATAAAGATAATTACATATTCAGTGTATCAATACCTTTGTTTTACTATATGTTTCAAATAAATAACATTCGCTATGAACTGTTGTTTTACACAAACCAACCCTGTAAAACATCGTGTACTTACAAACGCGAAAAATGATTCGTACTGTCATTTCGTATCTTTCGAAACGCCACTTACGGGCGTTTATCAATTTACTTGAAGAAACACGTTACTAGTAAATCGAAATACCCTCCGACATAAAAGTCACATTCAAACATATCAAAGTTCTTAAATATTTTATTAACGTGTTTCCTAAATCTGGAACTACTTCGCCGTGCTTCTATTTTGACATTAATTGAACAGAACAGTGCCAAATTTATTTTTGTTGTCTACTTGGGACAAGAATATATACTGAATATTTCTGAATAAAATAAACTTATGTGAGTATATTTTTAACCATCTGGTCATCATATACGATCTAGTTCAACTACGTTCAATCTATACATCTAAGAAACAGTGATGTAAATAAAAGATAGGTTCAGGAGTGGGATTAAAATTCAAGATTAAAAAATATAAAAGATACGATTCAGTGATGACATTTTTAGTGTCAGTCAAAACGATTAGGATTACGGTACATGGTGAATGGAATGAAGAGTATACTGATCACAGTATATGAATTAAGAAGAAACAAACGGAAGACGAAATGATGAGTAGCAGAAATGAATTTTGCGATAAACTTACCATCAAAGTTGGGACCACGAAGCAGACGAAGTGAAGGAATAGTGCTACCTTGGAAGCAAAATAACGAATGACGGACGAAGCAAGTGGAATGTAACAGGCAAACTAGTTCAAGTAGCGAGGGCATCGCTGGCCAATAGAAGTCTACTAGTACCAAAGATTTGAATTAATTTGACAAATAGAATTAAGAGAGCACAAAATTGTGTGGAAGTGAATCATAGACAGTGAGGAAACTGGAAAAGAAAATAATCGAAGAGTTTCAGATGTGGTGCTGTGGAAAGACGTGGGAAATTAGGTGGACTAACAAGAAATGAGAAGGTTCTCAGCAAAATCGACCAGGAAAGAAATAAGTGGAAATCAGTGACAAGAGAAAGGTACAGGATAAACATGTGTTAAGTGATCAGGGAATAAGTTCGCTAGTACTTAAGGGAGATGTTTCTCCTTTTTAATACAATAATTTACGTACAGTTACTGTCTCACCCTTATTTTCTTTCACATCTACAAATTCTATTTATATTTTGGTGTTCGTTCACATTGTCATAAAAAGGGCCCACAGCAGTAATGCGACTCCGAACAAAGACGACAGAAAATTATTTTTCTGGCTGTAGACTTATCGTTACAGGTGGACAGCTGGCTCTCAAAATATAAATAACTGGCGTCCTTTCGCTGATGCACTACAGACCCATAGAAAACTACATGCATACTGGAAAAATCTTCCCTATACAGAACCCCATTCTTAAACATATGCGCATCATACGTCATACGTGGATGAAAGTTTAAAATAGTAAAACGTTTATGACAAGTTTCTTGTGCCGGCCGTTTTCGCAGCAACTGTATATAAATTACAGTAAGTCCAAACGAAAGCGCTCTTTGCATGCTGTTCATTAAGTTTTCTTATTTATATTGTGGATCCAGACGCGTTTCTCCTTAGTTATAAGGCATCTTCAATGGTGTCAGATCAACGTTTAATTAATCTTTTTTAAGCCAAATAGCTTTCCCGCAGGTGGCAAACTAGTCGAACGTTTGTAGTTTTCCTTTTGATCACTGTTTTTAACATAGAGCACTTTAACTGCCGTTTTCTGTGTGTATGGACAATGTAAACACGGAAAATGATAGTTAAACTGCTGATCCGATCCCAACGAAGATATCTCGTGACTAAGGCGAAACGCCTCTGGCTGCAAAAGACAAATAAAAAAAAGCCTTAGTGTGCAGCATACGAAAGAAGATGTTTTTTGAACTGATGTAATTTAATTAAAGACATTTATGGTAAAAGTTGTGAAACTATTTTCTGCTCTGGCACTCCAGAAATCAACATAGCTTAACATATTAGAAGAAAGGATTCCACTGCTAAGGTAAAATAAAAAAATGAACACAATATTGTGCCGTTATCATACGACTGATAACGATAACAGTACATGTTGCTATTCAAAATAAATGGCACTGGTGAACAAATCACATAATGTTCACCATGGCAAGCAGGAAAACATAAAGTTCGAAGTCACTCTCCCGTGGGAGCCGCAAGGATGTTTAACATGAGGCGCTCACCAAAATGATGTTCCTCTGTGGAATCCCGGAATAACGATTTTATAGACATAGGTGTCGTATACCAATGTTAATGCACTTATACTCACTCACTTCTCAAGTCAAGAAACTCAACTGCAGGAAACGCAGAAGAAAGTAGGTCCGGAGTAGAAACCTCCCACTGGACCGTAACAGGAAGCGACATATCCAAAAAGCACGCTTAACCCATGTGCTTCTACTTAATGCCCGCTTGACACTCATGAGCGACGCGACAGTGCCCTGACCGTCCGTCATTACACCGCCTGTGATGCCACAGTGGCGCCTATTCACATAGTGGTCAGCGCTTCTTCCGGCGTGTGGCAGTGCACTTTAACGACCCGGATGGTGAAGTCCTCGTAGGACGATCTCACGCTGATTGCTGTGATTTTGGACGAAGAGGAGGAAAAACAAGTGAAAAAACGGAAGTGGTTTGATCAGGCGTGGGAAAATAGAGCAACAGAAGTGGAATTTGCCACTCTGTATAGTGAACCGATGGACGATAGAGCAAAGTTTTTGAATATCTCGGAATGTCAGAAAACTCATTCAGCTTACTGCTGAACAACTTAGACCTTCATCTAAAGAAGCGAAATATAGTCTGCAGAAAATTCATCATCCAAAGAAAATTGTTCGCAGTTTGCTTGAGTTCGGTTAGTACATAATGTAATTAACACATTTTTACAGTTTATCGGTAATTAAATACATGAAACTAACGTTCGTCATCATTGACTTCTGTTGTATTGTCTTGAGTGGCTTCCTCTGATTCGCGCGATACTGAATTATTATTGCTGAGACAACCAGTTAAATCTTCGTATGTTCTATACCTACCATCTACCTTTTACAGATATTTGGCCACTGGAGATGCGCTGAACACGAGTTCATTTAGCTATCGTATGGGACACAGTAAGGTTTGGAAGATCGTATGAGGAACATATAAGATAATTACAGGCAATATGGTGCAGGAACTGATGCCTAGTCAGAATAAAGAAATGAAGAAGAACATCGCTAAAGATTTTTATGAACTGCCGAATTTTCCCAACTTAATAGGAGCTTTAGAGGGGCAACACGTTATTATTCAGGCTCCTTCGAACACTGGATCACTATTCTTATAATACGAAAAGACATTTTCCACAATTCTGTTGACTGTTGTATGATCCTGTAACTATGTTGCTACTGATGTCGGGATGTATGGCAAGAAAATGTTACAGCTATAGATAAAAATCTCATAACAATAATCTTGTACCTATCTATTGATTTGAATTTAGAAATATGCACTACGTACTTTCCAATTGTTTTTATTTCTGCTGCTAATTTACTCCAGAGTGTATTCTTCAGCCCTGTGTCCATGTATTTAGAAATGGGGAGATCGTGCAACATAGGATAGTTGTAACTAATTCAATCGGCTTTTCGTCACTCATCTTGATGATGATAAACTACTGTACGACATGACTACAAACTGAACGTGCCGCGACCATGAACTGAGAAAATATCGGCCGCAAGAAATACAGCGATCGTAGCGAGGCGCCGGTTGGCGCTTTCAAGTTTAGGCCAAGGCCCTCTAAATTCTTTGAACAACATTTTCAAACACATGGATGGTTTAAAGGGCAGATCAAGGCACTGTCGTGTCACTCACGTGTGTGAAGCAGCCTTAAAAGTCGGCATACGCCGGTTGCCTCCTCTGGGAAACGAAAGAAACATGTACCCGCGAGTCTACTAAAGATACAGACACACACATTATAAATGCCGCGCATACTCACTGGGTGGTCTTACTCCCCGAAATGTAAAATATGAGGAGGGCGAGTTGAACACTGGACAGACCAACTATCCCCTATCTGGCTCCTGTTCTTATCAGGCTCAAATTGTCTATGTTTTTTACCAGTTTTCAAATCTTTTACAACCAGAATTACAAGGCTGATCATCTCAAGGACCTCAGAGGGACGCACAAAACGCAGCAGCAACTTAGCTAAGATCTTATGATCCCCCTTGCTGTTCACTCACAGGTTAGCAATAAAAATGCAATCATATATCCCCAATGAGAGAGGGCGCCTACCTCCCTTATATCTTTGTGACTTCCGCCGATTTGTTGAGCGAACGTTATTAACCGTTATCGTCCAGTTCTGCTTAAGACTATCGGGATCTACGTTCTCTGGAAGAAACTCGTTAATGGACCAGAGACTGACGCTGGAGAATTTACTGGCAAACAAACATGAGCTTAGCCGGTGTAGTCTTACTGATCTTAAGTACAGCAGAACTGAATATGAAGCTGTGCCAGTCGATGGAATTATTCTAGTTACCTTGAACTTCACTGTGTCAGAAAATGAGTGCGGATTTCAGGTTTTCATTAACTCGCTCAGAAAAAGAAGATAGAGGGTAATATGGAATGACGGTAATGTCAGTTGTGGCCTCCCCAAAACAGAGTTTTTTGAATGCAGCATTATCAATGACCAGGATTTTAGGTGGTCTGAAATAAGAAAAAAATCTTACTCAGAAGGGAAATGCTAAACCCGTCACTACGCCCCAGCATGTCACGAGCCAGACAGAGAGTGTAAAAGCATCCAGTATTACTAGAATGTACTTGTTCTCGTGTTTAGTCCTGAGAAGTGACGCTACATAATCTGTTAAACGTTTGTTACTGGCTTTTCTTCCCTAACGGACTGTAAAAGACCTCGATGGGTACTGGAGTTGTGTTCAGCTGCCTTACGCTGCTGACACTGCCCAACCGGTTTCCTGACGTCAGAATTTAATCAGGACCAAGTAAGATGTTGCTTAATCTTCATAATTATTTTACAGGTCCCTAAATGACCGCGACAAAGGAAAGTATAAAAATAATGGGAACTGCGGAGACCATGTACAAGAGGAGAACGATCTTAAGCTCCCCGACGCATCTAGTACGATAACATACTGTACATTTATTCAAACAGTACCCTTCAACAGTCTGATCCTGAGGGAGGTGATTATTCCTATCATTATTTTTCTGATTCTGTTCTTATTTCTCGGCAAAATTTTGAAAAACCGCAGGAATCTCTATCAGAATGGCACCAGAAAATCCCGGTCCTCCTGCAACGGTTGATCCACTCCTGGCCTTGATTAAACTCTCGACTCAATGCATCTGCAGTTTCGTTATCACTCCGTTTTACGTGACTAACCGAAAAGCGGAATGTCAAAATTACCACCACTGAATGAGCCATCCATCCGGTTTTGTGAGGATGGACCGGGACACAACTGAAGGCCTGGTTGTCTGTCTCTAAATGAAATTTTCTGTGCACCAGATAGAATCTGAGTTTCTCTAAGCTAAAGAGAACAGCCATCGCTTCCAATTCATGCAGTAAATATTTAAGCCCTCTGGTAGAAAGACCTCTTGGGACTTATGCTGACAGCCGACGGTCTCCATGCTAATCCTGCAACACATCCGCGGTAGTACCTGGATTGAAGTCGTCAGTCTGTAAAATGAGTTCGCAGTGAAAATCGGGTTAGAAAGAACGAAGGCCTATTTTGAAGTGTCGAAAGCCGTTTGATGAATATCGCCCCGGGCGAAAGGGTACTGCCAACTGATCAAATCCCGAAACAAATTACCTAAAAATATTTACAATGCTAATGAAGAGTGGTATTCCCTTATTACCTACCGATGGAGAAATCACAAATAGCTCTAGTGCGTTAATTATCGATCTTCATTCTTCGAGCGGACACAAGATGACTGAGAAAGAATATTTCCCTTCTAGGTTTTACAGTCAGTCCCACATCTCTGAGGCAGGTTAGAATCTTACGAACTTGTTCAAGATGTTCAGGAAAAGACTGACTATAAAATACAACATCATATAAGTTGTTGTAGATGAATTGGAATTAAAGTTCACCAACCACACTGTCCAACAAATGGGATAATACAGTGGTATCCGTAGACAAACAGAAGGGTACCCTGTTATAATCAAATAAATTTAGTTTAGACATAAGAGGGGCAGCAGCCTTTTCAGTAGTTGCAGGGGCAATAGTCTGGATGATTGACTGATGTGGCCTTGTAACACTAACCAAAACGGCCTCGCTGTGCTGGTACTGCGAACAGCTGAAAGCAAGGGGAAACTACAGCCGTAATTTTTCCCGAGGGCATGCAACTTTACTGTATGGTTAAAAGATGATAGCGTCCTCTTGGGTAAAATATTCCGGAGGTAAAATAGTCCCCCCATTCGGATCTCCGGGCGGGGGCTACCCAAGAGGATGTCATTATCAGGAGAAAGAAAACTGGCGTACTACGGATCGGAGCGTGGAATGTCAGATCCCTTAATCGGGCAGATAGGTTAGAAAATTTAAAAAGGGAAATGGATAGGTTAAAGTTAGATATAGTGGGAATTAGTGAAGTTCAGTGGCAGGAGGAACAAGACTGTTGGTCAGGCGAATACAGGGTTATAAATACAAAATCAATTAGGGGTAATGCAGGAGTAGGTTTAATAATGAACAAAAAAAATAGGAGTGCGGGTAAGCCACTACAAACAGCATAGTGAACGCATTATTGTGGCCAAGATAGACACGAAGCCCACGCCTACTACAGTAGTACAAGTTTATATGCCAACTAGCTCTGCAGATGACGAAGAAATAGAAGAAATGTATAATGAAATAAAAGAAATTATTCTGATAGTGAAGGGAGACGAAAATTTAATAGTCATTGGTGACTGGAATTCAGCAGTAGGAAAAGGAAGAGAAGGAAACGTAGTAGGGGAATATGGACTGGGGGTAAGAAATGAAAGAGAAAGCTGCCTGGTACAATTTTGCACAGAGCACAACTTAATCATAGCTAGCACTTGGTTCAAGAATCATAAAAGGAGGTTGTATACATGAAACAAGCCTTGAGATACTGACAGATTTCAGATAGTTTATAAAATGGTAGGACAGAGATTTAGGAACTAGGTTTTAAATTGTAAGACATTTCCAGGGGCAGATGTGGACTCTGACCACAATATGTTGGTTATGAACTGTAGATTAAAACGGAAGAAACTGCAAAAAGGTGGGAAATTGAGGAGATGGGACCTGGATAAACTGAAAGACCCAGAGGTAGTAAAGAGTTTCAGGGAGAGCATAAAGGAACAGTTGACAGGAATGGGGGAAAGAAATACAGTAGAAGAAGAATGGGTAGCTTTGAGGGATGAAGTAGTGAAGGCAGCAGAGTATCAAGTATTTAAAAAGACGAGGGCTAGTAGAAATCCTTGGGTAACAGAAGAAATATTGAATTTAACTGATGAAAGAAGAGAACATAAAAATGCAGTAAATGAAGCAGGCAAAAAGGAATGCAAACGTCTCAAAAATGAGATCGACAGATGTGCAAAATGGCTAAGCAGGGATGGCTAGAGGACAAATGTAAGGATATAGCGGCTTATCTCACTAGGGGTAAGATAGATACTGCCTACAGGAAAATTAAAGAGACCTTTGGAGAAAAGAGAACCACTTGTATGAATATCAAGAGCTCAGATGGAAACCCAGTTCTAAGCAAAGAAGGGAAAGCAGAAAGGTGGAAGGAGTATACAGAGGGTCTATACAAGGGCGATGTACTTGAGGACAGTTTTATGGAAATGGAAGAGGATGTAGATGAAGATGAAATGAGAGATATGATACTGCGTGAAGCGTTTGACAGTGCACTGAAAGACCTAAGTCGAAACAAGGCCCCGGGAGTGGACAATATTCCGTTAGAACTACTGACAGCCTTGGGAGAGCCGATCCTGACAAAACTCTACCATCTGGTGAGCAAGATGTATGAGACAGGCGAAATACCCTCACACTTCAAGAAGAATATAATAATTCCAATCCTAAAGAAAGCAGGTGTTGACAGATGTGTAAATTACCGAACTATAAGTCACGGCTGCAAAATACTAACACGAATTATTTACAGACGAATGGAAAAACTAGTAGAAGCTGACCTCGGGGAAGATCAGTTTGGATTCCGTAGAAATATTGGAACACGCGAGGGAATACTGACCCTACGTCTTATCTTAGAAGCTAGATTAAGGAAAGGCGAACCTACATTTCTAGCATTTGTAGACGTAGAGACAGCTTTTGACAATATTGACTGGAATACTCTCTTTGAAATTCTGTCGGTGGCAGGGGTAAAATACAGGAAGCAAAAGGCTATTCACAATTTGTACAGATACCAGATGGAAGTTATAACTGTCGAGGGACATGAAAGGGAAGCAGTGGTTGGGAAGGGAGTGAGACAGGGTTGTAGACTCTCCCCGATGATATTCAATATGTATATTGAGCAAGCAGTGAAGGAAACAAAAGAAAAATTCGGAGTAGGTATTAAAATCCATGGAGAAGAAATAAAAACTTTGAGGTTCGCCGATGACATTGTAATTCTGTCAGAGACAGCAAAGGACTTGGAAGAGCAGTTGAACAGAATGGACAGTGTCTTGAAAGGAGGATATAAGATGAACATCAACAAAGGCAAAAGGAGGATAATGGAATATAGCTATTTGGGGAGCAAAGTAACTGATGATGGTCGAAGTAGCGAGGATATAAAATGTAGACTGGCAATGTCAAGGAAAGCGTTTCTAAAGAAGAGAAATTTGTTAACATCGAGTATAGATTTAAGTGTCTGGACGTCGTTTCGGAAAGTATTTTGTATGGAGTGTAGCCATGTATGGAAGTGAAATATGGACGATAAATAGTTTGGGAAAGAAGAAAATATAAGCTTTCGAAATGTGGTGCTACAGAAGAATGCTGAAGATTAGATGGGTATATCACATAACTAATGAGGAGGTATTGAATAGAATTGGGGAGAAGAGGAGTTTGTGGCTCAACTTGACTAGAAAAAGGGATCGGTGGGTAGGACGTGTTCTGAGGCATCAAGGGATCACCAATTTAGTATTGGAGGGCAGCGTGGAGGGTAAAAATTGTGGAGGGAGACCAAGAGATGAATACACTAAGCAGATTTAGAGGGATGTAGGTTGCAGGTAGGTACTGGGACATGAAGAAGCCTGCACAGGATAGAGTACCATGGAGAGGTGCATCAAACCAGTCTCAGGACTGAAGACCACAACAACAACAGACACAAATATGACCTGGGTATTTGTTGAGAGGCGTCATATTTGGTTTAGGATGTTCTCTTTGCTGGTGAAAAATAGTAAATATTTTTTTTAATCTTTCGAAGGCAAATGTCTATGAAGCTAACGTAGGAATAACGACGCAGCCGTCTCAATTTACTGTCATCATTGGCTCAATCGCTTTTAGAGAGTTCACTGGCATCTCGCAGTTCACCATTCTATTGTTGGCTCTGCCCCTAGACAGCTGATGTCGGCACACCTCCATTTCGAGTTTCAGTGCTGTACACAGCTTTTAAAGTGAGTATTCAGTTTAGAATTGGATTAATAATGCAAGTGAATCGTAACACGTCGTGATTTGAGCAAGGTATTCCCTGTCACAGACAAAATTACGAATCATGTTATTAATTGACGAATGGTATGTGGCTACAAAATAAAATGACGCTTACTGGAGCAGCTCTCCAGTACTTTAATGGCGCAATAGCAAACTGAAGGCACAGCAATCTGAAATAGAACATAAGTGAAAAAGACAGATAATTTCTAAGATTCCAGCAATATTGAAAGTTTTTCAGCAACTCGACATATAGTCGATAATAGTACGCTGGGGATATAAACCGCAGATTGTACACTCCTGGAAATGGAAAAAAGAACACATTGACACCGGTGTGTCAGACCCACCATACTTGCTCCGGACACTGCGAGAGGGCTGTACAAGCAATGATCACACGCACGGCACAGCGGACACACCAGGAACCGCGGTGTTGGCCGTCGAATGGCGCTAGCTGCGCAGCATTTGTGCACCGCCGCCGTCAGTGTCAGCCAGTTTGCCGTGGCATACGGAGCTCCATCGCAGTCTTTAACACTGGTAGCATGCCGCGACAGCGTGGACGTGAACCGTATGTGCAGTTGACGGTCTTTGAGCGAGGGCGTATAGTGGGCATGCGGGAGGCCGGGTGGACGTACCGCCGAATTGCTCAACACGTGGGGCGTGAGGTCTCCACAGTACATCGATGTTGTCGCCAGTGGTCGGCGGAAGGTGCACGTGCCCGTCGACCTGGGACCGGACCGCAGCGACGCACGGATGCACGCCAAGACCGTAGGATCCTACGCAGTGCCGTAGGGGACCGCACCGCCACTTCCCAGCAAATTAGGGACCATTCGCAACCGTCTCCATGAAGCTGGGCTACGGTCCCGCACACCGTTAGGCCGTCTTCCGCTCACGCCCCAACATCGTGCAGCCCGCCTCCAGTGGTGTCGCGACAGGCGTGAATGGAGGGACGAATGGAGACGTGTCGTCTTCAGCGATGAGAGTCGCTTCTGCCTTGGTGCCAATGATGGTGGTATGCGTGTTTGGCGCCGTGCAGGTGAGCGCCACAATCAGGACTGCATACGACCGAGGCACACAGGGCCAACACCCGGCATCATGGTGTGGGGAGCGATCTCCTACACTGGCCGTACACCACTGGTGATCGTCGAGGGGACACTGAATAGTGCACGGTACATCCAAACCGTCATCGAACCCATCGTTCTACCATTCCTAGACCGGCAAGGGAACTTGCTGTTCCAACAGGACAATGCACATCCGCATGTATCCCGTGCCACCCAACGTGCTCTAGAAGGTGTAAGTCAACTACCCTGGCCAGCAAGATCTCCGGATCTGTCCCGCATTGAGCATGTTTGGGACTGGATGAAGCGTCGTCTCACGCGGTCTGCACGTCCAGCACGAACGCTGGTCCAACTGAGGCGCCAGGTGGAAATGGCATGGCAAGCCGTTCCACAGGACTACATCCAGCATCTCTACGATCGTCTCCATGGGAGAATAGCAGCCTGCATTGCTGCGAAAGGTGGATATACACTGTACTAGTGCCGACATTGTGCATGCTCTGTTGCCTGTGTCTATGTGCCTGTGGTTCTGTCAGTGTGATCATGTGATGTATCTGACCCCAGGAATGTGTCAATAAAGTTTCCCCTTCCTGGGACAATGAATTCACGGTGTTCTTATTTCAATTTCCAGGAGTGTATTTAACCCAGTTAAATGTGCTACATAGAACTTATGCATCTCTGTAGAAACAAATAAAACATCTCTGCAAGTTGTAGCAGTGTCAGGTTTACTTTCTTCGCGTAATATTCATAATATTGGTACTTTCCTTTGATATGAATGTTCATATCAGTGTATTAGAATCTATGAATTTATATAGCAAAAGCTATAGAGCTTGAACATCAATAAAACTGACTGAAGGGACGGATTCCTGACTGTAAATGGAGGAAAAGAGGTCATACGAACATGGGTCCGGAAATGCATCGTTGCCGCGGTAGATGGTGTTGACGAATGATAGTTCCGTCCCATGTACTGCTTGTGCGTCGCAGGCTGTGTGCTTGACACAGCGTACTTTAAGCAGCATAATCATTAAATTTCATGTTCATGTCGGGAACAAGCGAGATGGTATTTGCATACGGCCATGCAAATGGAAACGATGGAGAGGCAGCATGGCTGTACCACAGACACCAAGCGCATCACACAACATTTGAAGCCGTGTTTATGCGTTTGTGTGATCAAGGGTCGTTTCAGACAGACAAGATGCAGGGAGGCGTCGAACTGTGCGTACACCGGATTTGGAGGACCGGGTTCTGCCTGTCGACTGTTTCCATCTGCTTGGGCGTATACAAGCACCATCTTGTCTTTCTCCCACACGCATACCGGTCCGTTCTGCTGCTTACAGTACGCCCCACATGAATACCAGACATATCTGCTGTTTATTGTACGCTGTGTCAATCACACAACTTGCAACGCACAAGAAACACACGACATGTGGACAGACGAACTATCAATCGTCAGCGCCATCTACCACGGCACCGGGCACAAGTTCATAGCATCTATTCTCCTACATTTCCAGTCAGGGATCCGTCCCAGAAGCTTCACCCCGTATATTGCAATGTGGTATACGATAATGGCTCCAGAATAAAATTTACATTAATGTAGCTAACATAACTAGTGACCAAGGAAATAAAAATAAGCAAGAGTCTCTGAATACCACTTCGTGTAATAGGTTCATAAAATCATTTGAATGGAGCAGTGTACATGTTACACTTGCTGGATAAAGTGGATATAGGTACATTTTACTTGAACGATGTTTCAACAGTCTATACACATTATTTCTGGGCCATTGTATTCTACCCCAAGCTTCATTTCATACTTCATCTGAGATTATATTAGCTGATGTGTGACATAAGAAGTCGAGTGGAATACGGGATGGTGAAGTGGGTATCAATTCTGCGAAACATTTTGCCAGTTTAGTAGTCAGATAAAGTAATGGGACTGCCGCAACATGAGAAGTAGGTATTACCGTTGGACCAGCATGCTAAATTGATAATTTTCATTGATTAATAATTTTTAAAAATATGACACTGATTTAATTAACAAACATACTAGCTACTGTCTCAGTAGCAAGTCATCATAATACGCACCGAGCAAAGTGACTCATGCTGACCAGTCCAGTTAGCAAGGAGTAGCCACACTGTACTGTTCCGTCTAGGGGCGGCACACCTAAAAACCGAGTTAAGCGCTGTACATTATGATCTCAAGATATCTTGATTCTGTGAACAATCCAGGGAAGAATAGAACACAAAGTGTAAACTGACTTTAACTTGTACAATGTATTTAAAGTATCAGGATCATAAGTATTTACAACCCAGTTAACTTTGGGTACTTTTTAGTAGTATAGCGAGCTTTATTCACTTGCAAATTTTGACGGTCTGAGTACAACGTCTGCAAGGGACAATTCTATCGTTATAAGACACCAGGTAGATGGACAGTTATAGAATTGATTTAATTTGGCAGAGTAAAGCCAATCACACATAATGAAGCCAGAAATAATACGTATGAAAATGAAACTTCTATCGTGCCTGACTACACTGACATGGTAGATTTTAATGAAGATCCCAGAGACACAGAATCTGATATCGACATTTCAGATAAACCGACAGAAGAATTACCTGGTTTGAGCCATGGCTCTGAGTCGGCTGACACGTCGCCAAATGAGTATTATAGTCAAGAAGGTAACGTTATGGGACAAAAGCAGTTCGAAGCACTAGTAACAGTTATGCGATCTTTGCCACAAACCATAGAAACAAAAATAGACACCGGGCAAAGTATATTAGAAACTGAAAACTAAACAAAAAAAACCAAGGCAAAGTAAAATGAAATTTATGATAACTTCAAGGCTCTAGACTGAGAGGTTACGGAACTTGGAGGAGAAATGGATAAAATTATTGAGGACGTACGGGTAGGACGAACGAGTGGAACAAAAATTTAAATTAATGTCAGGACAAAGGAACCGATTGACGCCTATAATAAACAACTGGCAAGTACGAGTAATACAGTTTGTGTACTGCAATCTGGAACTAATGATAAATTGAAAAGTGAAATAAACAACTGTAATGAGGAACTGGATGCTCATGCAGCGTGTAGTAATCTGTTAACGTACAAAGTAATGTCAGTGATATACAGATTATATACTGCAGTACACAGAAATTGATCTAGTGCTTGACAAAATATGTGAAATTAACTCTTGACACGCCAACATACTGATATTAGCGACTGAGAAATACGAGAAGACCAAATGAAGTAATGTATCCGTTTGCGTAAATGTTACGCTGTAGTCTGTTTACCACTACTTCCCATGTCAGATTTACACCCCACCTTGAGGTGCCCCACTCGTCTGCTCATTACCCACTCTCGTCCACGAGCTCTGCCTGAAGTGCGGGGCTGCCTCTAACAGCCCCTGTGACAGCGACGTGCTCTGAACCAGAATGCTGCGAGCAGGACAGCTCAGCCCGCCGCCAGTTATCCAAATTACAAGTTGGCGCTGCGTTGTGAGGAGACGGGGAGCGCTGTAGCCAGTGCACAATTACTGCAGCAGGTCCCACTCAGCCGGCAAACTTGGACCAGAAACGCCACAATCTGTCTGTTGTCTGCCGCCAAAATTGGATGCCCTCGGCTGTCTTTAGTCAGGCCGCAGAGGCAGTGGTCTCTGACAACCGTCCGTCATCTGTTGGGGCACGTAAGCCATAACATTTAATAAGATCGTAATTTTATACATTGAGCTTCTGACGTTCCCTTCAATCCCGCATTACCATAATATATTTCTATGAATACCTGTATACTTTAGAACAGTTTTAAATGAATGAAGTCAAATGTTAAGCACTGTTTTGGGCACCGCACAGTGGTCAGAATCCCGAAAAAGTGGTCACAAATAAAAAAAAGAAAATAAAATAAATCGAAGCTAAGAAGTTTCGTTTAATAGGTGGGCTAGAAAAATATTTGTCCCATTGAATCCCGGTCTTAGTAGCAGCCAGCTGTTTCTTCTGGAGGTTGAATTTCAGTCCAAGGCGGCATTCATTTGTGAGTTTCGCGGGCTGGGAAAGTACTGTGTCGTTCGAATGAAATATGTTTCTTCAGCTCTGCACGGAATTAGCCGAGCGGTCTCAGGCGCGGCAGTCATGGACTGTGCGGCTGAAACCTGGCGGACGTTCGAGTCCTCCCTCGGGCATGGGTGTGTGTGTTTGGCCTTAGGATAATTTAGCTTAAGTAGTGTGTAAGCTTAGGGACTGATGACCTTAGCAGTTAACTCCCATAAGATTTCAAACACATTTGAACATTTTTTTTTTGTTTCTTCAGCGAAATCACACAGACTTTTTCTTTAGATTGGAGGTTATTCCAGAAGATATATACTGAATTACGAAAACTTATTTCATAATTTAATCAATAATTAACAACTGCTTTTTGTTGATTAACATCTTACCGGAGCGCAAGCAAACAAATTATAAAACGCGAGCGAAAAAAGAGGTAAGTTTTCAGTTCCACGACATTCCGCCTTCTTTTTCATTGCGTTGTTAAGTAAGTACTAGTATCTTCACTAATTAGCCTCGAAGTCCAGCTACTAGCTGCAACTCCAGCTTTGAGCCAGTTGCAAAATGTTGTTATTTACACTGAGATAACAGAACTGAAAATTTTATTAAAATATGAATAAAACCCATTATGTCAAAGAGCGTTCATGGTACAATATGCCAACAGGAGTGCACAGACTATTGATCGACGGACCGGACACAATTGCATCTACAATTTTAGCACTCGGTCAGCTGTCGGAGTATGCGCAGGAATCAAGTCAAGAAGGTAGTATCGCCTAAGATTTACCCGCAAAATCTTCTCGCGTGAAAAATTTTGTGGATGTGTTAAGGAGACTTCTGACAACAACTGATCCCTAAATTTCTTCTTTGCGGAAGCCGTCTCCTAAGGATATGAAAACTTCGGCGTCGGAAGGTGTTGCCCTCTTGGTACCTGCTGCAGAGGATTACGAGGAAAGAGATGCTGAGAATGGTGAAGAGGATACAAATGTCCGTGAAGAAGAAGATGAAGAAGGAAATAAAGATTAAGAACAAGAAGCACAAGAGGAAGAAGATTAAGAAGACATAAAACTTTCAATTTTCTGTAATAATATATATCTTCAGTAACAAAGATAGTAATAAAGGCGGTTTTATAAAAAAAGTGTACCATTAAAATCGTTAATGTTCACCGAAAACCATTTTTGTCCATTTCATTAATGTTTACAGATTATTTTCGTCATATTCGGTCGGCCATTTTGAATTTTCAGTTTTGTTATAAGAATCGTTAGCAGAATGGTCGAAAACCCCATTATACCTTCTTTATTTGTTTTGGAGCTGATTTTGAAATGTTGGCTATATTTTCAGGATTATGATCAACTGCGCGCCACCGTAATAATGTAATTGTTAATCCTAGTTAATCTGCGAGAACACATTGGCGAGCGAAGACATAGCAGCAATGTGCACTCATGCGTTTTGAACTAAGCGATCGTTAGGCTCTTTGATGTAGCTAATGTTAAATGTCGTTTGTTGTGACATTAATTAACAATTATTTCACAGATAATTAGTAACGTGTAATGTTTACATCAAACCAGGAACGGGCACTAATAAACGGACTTCATGCTGTTACAAGGTATTGACCTGAATGCTACAGAGATAGTTAATCTAATCCCTCCAGCGTGACGAGTGGAATAGCTATAAACAACATTGTAATGTCACAAGCTGTAGACTTGCAGAATACCACATGTTTTCTAGATTCCAACTGAGACTAGCTGCCACTTTAGATTCTCATAAAGAAGATAATGTGTAATTTTCGAACTGCTTCCAGGATGTGGACGTCTGATGCACAAAATTAAACAAAGGATGACGTGAGACATTCGAAATCGAGAAAAAAAGAAACTACAACCACTTTCAATTATATACAGGGCGAAAAGTATTTAAACCGACAAACTCTGGGAGGTTACAGGGGACATGAAAACAAATATTTTTCCCTAGTGTCATTTTTTCCTATGAAGATTATTTAAACCGGTGGAGGCCGTATTACGCTCTTCAGTTGTTAGAGGGCACGTTACGCTCTTCAGTTTTAGGCAACTGTTGTCCACCAGTGCAGTAGTATATTGTCTCTGTTTCCTAACGTAGCGATACACCTGGAGTGAGTACACTGATATGGTTGGTGCTTACTACGTAGCGCACCACAACGGACGAGCTGCACAGCGGGTTTATCAACAACAATATCCTAATCGCCGTATCCCGCATCATACGACCTTTGCTGCTGTGTACCAATGACTGCGTGAGACCGGGTCATTTAGCAGATTACCTGGACATGGACGCCGTCGCACGGTAAGAACGCTGCAAGTTGTGGAAGCTGTCTTGCAGCATGTGGAGCGCGATCCTTCAATCAGCACTTGTGCAATTGCACGTAACATGGGGACGAATCAGACGAATGTAAGAACAGTTCTTCGAGAGCAATCGTTACGTCCATTTCACTTACAGCGTGTCCACAACCTGGAACCAGTTGATTATCCACCCAGAGCACAGTTTTCGCAGTAGTACCTGGAACAGTGTGAAATGCATCCTACATTTCCATCCTCTGTGTTGTTTACCGATGAAGCAACGTTCGGGGTGATGGAGTCTTCAATTCGCATGTTTGGAGTGAGGATAACCCACATGCCACAGTTAATAGTGCTCAACAAATGCCGTTCTTCGTTAACGTGTGGTTCGGTGTTGTTGGGGACTGTTTAATTGGGCCGTATCTGCTACCTAGTTGTTGTCTCTTGGTCATAAAAAATGGAAAAGTTTTTGTTGGTTCAATTAATTTGCCGCCAGAGAAATCTTCCTCTACCGGTTTAAATACTCCTCATATGAAAAAAATGACTTTAGGGAAAAAATTTGTTTTGATGTCCCCTACAACCTCCCAGAGTTTGTCGGTTTAAATACTTTTCACCCTGTATAATGGCACTAGGTAAAATTCAAGAACGTAAAGTAGGATATAAGGGGAATAATAGACGAGAAAACGTGCTAAACATGCAGATTATTTGAACAAACCCAGTGACGTCCATGAATGCCAGTAAACTAGAGGCTGTAACTTGAGGCATTCGGGAGGCCGACGGTTCAATCCCGCGTCCGGCCATCCTGATTTAGGTTTTCCGTGATTTCCCTAAATCGCTCCAGGAAAATGCCGGGATGGTTCCTTTCAAAGGGCACGGCCGACTTCCTTCCCCGTCCTTCCCTCATCCGATGAGACCGATGACCTCACTATCTGGTCTCCTTCCCCAAACAACTCAACCCTGTAACTTGAGGAGTAAAGGGAAAACGTATACGCAGAAAAAGACTACCAAATGTTAATTAAATTATGGAGGTCGTTGGGTGTTCAAATGGTTCAAATGGCTCTGAGCACTATGGGACTTAACATCTATGGTCATCAGTCCCCTAGAACGTAGAACTACTTAAACCTAACTAACCTAAGGACATCACACACATCCATGCCCGAGGCAGGATTCGAACCTGCGACCGTAGCAGTCGCGCGACTGTCGTTGGGTGTAAGGTGTTTAAAATGATTAACACAAAGTTAAGCCACTGAAAACGCTGATTACATATGATAAAAGGTTTCTTAATTTCCGATCTTTGCTGTTAACACAGAGAGGCACAGGGAGATGACAAAAATATGGAAAAATGAGAAACACAACACACTACCATGCATAATACGGTGCAGGAAAACCAAAGGCAGTCAAAACAGATTCCCGTACTCTCAGAACGGATGAATCCAGATCTTGTATGGTTTTCAAGGCCATCTTACATCCATTACTTTTGAATACATTATGGGAGTGAACAGTGATCAGTGTGTTACAGATATTTACTATAGTAAATCTTATGTCCGTTTCGCTGCTGAATACTGACAATTTCGGGTAACTATGATGGAGGTGGATAGCGATCAGCCCCAAAGGAGACCACAAAGGCCCAACAATATTGAGATCTGGTGACTGCGGTGCCCAGGAAATTTATGACACTTCATCCTCGTCGCCACAAAAATTCCGCTGGCCGCAGTGGCCGAGCGGTTCTAGGCGCTTCAGTCTGGAATCGCGCGACCGCTACGGTCGCAGGTTCGACTTCTGCCTTGGGCATGGATGTGTCTGATGTGCGTATGTTGAAGTCCCATAGTGCTCAGAGCCATATGAACCATTTTTTTGAACAAAATGTCCTGGACGACACGAGCTGTGTCGATATGGCCCTTGTCTTCTTGGAACACAGCATCACAATTGGAGAATAAACACTGTTTCACCAGCTGCGATCTAGTCGCGTATACGAACAGTGATCCAATACTGTCAAATGTTTTTTATTCCAGTCTTTCATCACAATATCAATTCTTTTGACGATGACCGGCTACTCAGTAGCAATAATGACTGTGTGGACGATGTGGCCTATTCTACACCTTATTTTAGACCTATGTGATGACGCTGTGCTGACTATATTTATATATTCTGACGATGCCATTATGGCGTTATCACTTTAGGACATGGTATAGAAAAGATCTGAGGATGGTCTTCACGGATTGAAACCGGTCATCGTCAAAGGCATTGATATTGTGATGAAAGACTGGAATAAAAAACATTTGTCAGTCAACACTGCACCGTGTGATGGACTTTATTAGTCAAACGGTCACATTATCCCTGGCAGTAATGCGACGTTTCAGAGTACCCAGAGGGACCATGAAATACCGTGACATGGCTGCCCATATCATCATTTAAGCCCTGCCATGTTTCACTCCTCTGGCGGAAACTCGGCTAGAAGTTGGAAACAGTATATAACTGTGGTGTCACCGCCAGACACCACACTTGCTAGGTGGTAGCTTTAAATCGGCCGCGGTCCATTAGTACATGTCGGACCCGCGTGTCGCCACTATCAGTACTTGCAGACCTAGCGCCACCACATAGCAGGTCTAGAAAGACGGACTAGCACTCGCCCCAGTTGTACGACGACTTTGCTAGCGACTACACTGAAGAAGCCTTTCTCTCATTTGCCGAATGACAGTTAGAATAGCCTTCATCTAAGTCCATGACTACGACCTAGCAAGGCGCCATTAACCGTATCTGACGATAGTCTAATTTGTATAGTCAAGAGCGATGTACCACAAGGATGCAATAAAGTTAAGTATCCGAGGAACTGCATATTTTTCTCTATAGCATTCACCAAGTATCCTGTTCCAGAACTCACGCCAGCCGGCGTGTGTGTACGCGTGCCTTTGGGCTACTTCCTAGTGGCGTGGCTGTCTTGCTATGCCACAACAATAACAAACCTCATGCAACCAAATTATTTTGTTACATTGCTCCATAATTCAGGTTTTATGGCTTCGGGACCACGTTTTCCTGTTACAGGCATTTGCATAAGTGATAAGAGGTTTTAGAATTCCAGCTCCCTTGCAATTCCCTGCTTACGGGTCTCCCTTCGTGTTGTTTTGGTGCTGGCAGGTTTTGTGAGTGCGACATTCAGTTTTGCAGTGACTTTTGCAACTGTAGTTCAGTTGTTTTTGCCTCAATTCTCTTGAAAGGCTGTATGTCACAATTACTCAACACACGCTTTCGTCCACGTTGCGTTTAGTGGATGGTAAGTATAAGTCGCAAAATGCTCTGTGAGATGGCGTGGATATTGATTGTACTCAAACACTTTTATATGTCTTGACCACAGTATTTATACCCTTGTTATCACTTTAGTTCCGCCCTAGGAAAGGTAAAGGCACAAGAAAGGCAGTTCTGATACGGTTGACGATGGAAGGAAGCCTAAAAAAATACACTAGTGACCATTAAAATTGCTACACCACGAAGACGACGTGCTACAGACGCGAAATTTAATCGAGAGGATGAAGATGCTGTGATATGCAAATGATTAGCTTTTCAGAGCATTCATACAAGGTTGGCGCCGGTGGCGACATCTACAACGTGCTGACATGAGGAAAGTTTCCAACCGATTTCTCATACACAAACAGCAGTTGACCGGCGTTGCCTGGTGAAACGTTGTTGTGATGCCTCGTGTAAGGAGGAGAAATGCGTACCATCACGTTTCCGACTTTGATAAAGGTCGCATTGTAGCCTATCGCGATTGCGGTTTATCGTATCGCGACATTGATGCTCGCGTTGGTCGAGATCCTATGACTGTTAGCAGAATATGGAATCGGTGGGTTCAGGAGGGTATTACGGAAAGCCGTGCTGGAACCCAACGGCCTCGTATCACTAGCAATCGAGATGACAGGCATCTTATCCGCATGGCAGTAACGGATCGTGCAGCCACGTCTCGATCCCTGAGTCAACAGATGGGGAAGTTTGCAAGACAACAACCATCTGCACGAACAGTTCGACGACGTTTGCAGCAGCATGGACCATCAGCTCGGAGACAATAGCTGCGGTTACCCTTGACGCTGCATCACAGACTGGAGCGCCTTTGATGGTGTACTCAACGACGAACATGGGTGCACGAATGGTTAAACGTCATTTTTTCGTATGAATCATGAAGGTCGCATCCGTGTTTGGCGACATCACGGTAAACGCACATTGGAAGCGTGTATTCGTCATCGCCATACTGGCGTATCACCCGGCGTGATGGTATCGGGAGCCATTGGTTACATGTCTCGGTCACCACTTGTTCGCATTGACGGTACTTTGAACAGTGGACGTTACATTTCAGATATGTTACGGCCCGTGGCTCTACCCTTCATTCGATCCCTGCGAAACCCTACATTTCAGCAGCATAATGCACGACTGCATGTTTCAGGTCCTATACGGGCCTTCCTGGACACAGAAAATGTTCGACTGCTGTCCTGGCCAGCACATTCTCCAGATCTCTCACCAACTGAAAACGTCTGGTGAATGATGGCCGAGCAACTGGCTCGTCACAATACGCCAGTCACTACTCGTGATGAACTGTGGTATCGTGTTGAAGCTGCATGGGCTGCTGTACCTGTACGCGCCATCCAAGCTCTGTTTGACTCAATGCCCAGGCGTATCAAGGCCGTTATTACGGCCAGAGGTGGTTGTTCTGGGTACTGAATACCCGTTTATCATCTGCATTTCCTCTTGGTGTAGCAGTTTTAATGGCCAGTAGTGTAATTAAAAAATGAAGACACGTTCATAGGATTTGAGGACCTGCAAAAAGCGTTTTACAATGTCAAGTGGTGCAGTATGTTCGAAATTGTGAGAAAAAAACTGGATAAGCTATTAGGAAGGACGGGTAAGATACAGTATGTACACGGAACAAGAAGGAGGGGTGGCTTTAAACCTGCCCATGCTTGCCTGTTAGCCAGGCAGGTAGTCTGCTGCACGATGTTAACAGAACTGGGAGGCTGCTTCACTCCCATCCAGGCCAAGCTATGCCCAACCGAAGCAAGCTACAGGAGTCCTGCTTGTCTCTCCGTCTTCCCACAGCGCTACGCTACGTCTCAGTTTATGCTGTAAGCTGTCGTTGATGAGTTATGGATAGGATTCGGAAGTTGAACAAAAGTATTTTACTGAGTATCACAAGACGACGCTCTTCGAAATATATATTCATTATGGGCCACTGTAGGTCAGAAAACGTTAGATTTTTCATTTTTTCCTTTTCGGCTTATTTCGGACTTACTTATTTTTTTCAATATGATTGGTTTTTCTCTGAAACCTCCGTCCTTCGACTAGTACTGTCTATTCTCAGTTCGAACAATCATCAGGTCACCTGTAAATCATGTTTTGTGTAGTAAGTAGAACCATCTCTCAAGGTCTAGATTCTTTGCACATAAGAATCAAAGATGTCTGTTATTCTGCAACGGGGACTAAACTTAGGTTTTGGAAGTCTAGCTGCTGCAACCTGAGAGTGTTTCGGCCAAATATGACCCCAATTATATCCCTTGTAATTACTTTTCCCAGGATGTGTATTGTGGGTTCGCTGAATTCATTCTGTGGCCAAAATAGCTCATTCTAAATGCCCCAGAGGCCTTATAGCAAACACGAAGTTCGTTTTTCATATTATTTCAGTCTGAAAGGTACATGTTTGAAAGAAGAAGCTTTTCTTTCATACTAAACTTTCTTCACACTACGTTACATACCACCACAATGATTTTAATATCCACTGAGCCATATTTTTTTCCTATTTCAGTCAATGTTTGCCCTAAATTTAGAAAGCCTCTTTAATGATTTGGCCTCAAGTCCTTAGCACACAATTCCACGCGCTTTTCAGGTACTAATTCTTTGTCCTCTTTCAAAATATTTAAGTAGTGTGGGTTCTGCTAGTCAAATTTACTGACATGTCGTAAAACAATCGAGGTTCCCGAGTGAGTGTTTACTAACATTTTATACAATTTGTATTGAGAAACCCCTAATGCTTTTTTTGAACCTGCCCCATAAACACACGACAACCATTCCCCTTCTGGACTTGGTCTCTTTTTCGTGATTGATATATACTCTCCAGTTAATTTCTCCTGAATCTCCTTTACGTATGGTTTGATCATTTGGCGCTCACATACTTATGATAAATGAGTTGTAGTGAAACTACCTATGAATTGGATTGATAGCACAACCTGTTGTCAGGTGCAGTGGGCACAGCGGGTCCCATGAAGCTTACCAGGCCTACGGAAACCCAAGTTCGCTGGTTTTATCCACTGTGTTTCAATACACATGTATTCTTGCGTCTCCGCTGAAGCAAATTGAGCTGTCATGATGGTTTGTAGTTAATTTTTATTAACGATTTGGCACTAACGTATTCTTCTACCTTATGCTAGTCTCTTTATTTTTATGTAATTTATATTATTTCTACACATTTTATGCTCAAGAATTATGACTTTTTGGAGCACGATAATCTCCTCTATGAAAATCAGTATGGATTCTCCACACACAGATGTTGCCAAATTCAGCTCGCTCTGTTCCTGCATGAGATCCCTTCCGCCGCACACAATGGCGCTCAGGTTTGATGCTACGTTCCTTCACTTCAGGAAGACATTTGGCACGTCCCGTCCTACCAGTTAGAGGCAAAAAAATTAATTATCAAGAATCGGAGCCCATGTCGCAACTATAGTCTGGCAAAAAAAGTAGAACACCTAGAAGGAATAGTCCAATGTAGAAGCAGTTCGATACACATACATTCAGAGGACATTGGGCAACAACTGACTGAAACAGGGGAAAGAATGACACTGGAAGACGAATGAGTATCTTTGCGAGATGAAATAGTGAAAGTAGCACAGGATCGAGTAGGTAAAAAGACGAGGCCTAGTAGAAATCTTTGGGTAACAGAAGAGATATTGAATGTAATCAATGAAAGGAGAAAACATAAAAATGCAGTAAATGAAGCAGGCAAAAAGGAATACAAACTTCTCAAAAATAACATCGACGGGAAGAGCAAAATGACTAAGCAGGGAGGCTAGAGGACAAATATAAGGATGTAGAGGCATATGTCACTAGGGGTAAGATAGATACTGCCTACACGAAAATTAGAGAGACCTTTGGAGAATAGAGAACCACTTGCATGAATATCAAGAGCTCAGATGGAAAACCAATTCTAAGCAAAGAAGGGAAAGCAGAAAGGTGGAAGGAGTACACAGAGGGTCTATACAAGGGTGATGTACTTGAGGGCAATATTTTGGAAATGGAAGAGGACGACGGTGAAGATGAAATGGGAGACATGGTACTGCGTGAGAAATATGACAGACCTACGTCCAAACAAGGCTCTGGGAGTAGACAACATTCATTTAGAACTACTGATAGCCTTGGGAAAGCCAGCCCTGACAAAACTCTACCGTCTGGTGAGAAAGATGTAGGAGACATGCGAAATGCCCTCATACTTCAAGAAGAATATAATAATTCCAATCCCAAAGAAAGCAGGTGTTGATAGGTGTGAACATTACCGAACTTAATAAGTCACGGCTGGAAAATACTGACACGAATTCTTTACAGACGAATGGAAAAACTGATAGAAGCCGACCTTTGTGGAGATCAGTTCGGATTCCGTATAAAAGTTGGGACACGTGAGGCAATACAGACCTTTCGATTTATCTTAAAAGATAGATTAAGGAAAGGTAAACCTATGTTTCAGCATTTGTAGACTTAGAGAAAGCTTTTGACAATGTTGACTGTAATACTCTCTTTCAAATTATAAAGGTGGCAGGGGTCAAATACAGGGAATGAAAGGCTATTTACAATTTGTACAGAAACCAGATGGCAGTTATAAGAGTCGAGGGGCATGAAAGGGAAGCAGTGGTTAGGAAGGGAGTGAGACAGTTTTGTAGCCTCTCTCCGATGTTATTCTATCTGTACATTGAGCAAGCAGTGAAGGAAACAAAAGATAAATTTGGAGTAGGAATTGAAATCTACGGAGAAGAAATAAAAACTTTGAGGTTTGCGGATGACATTGTAATTCTGTCAGAGACAGCAAAGGACCTGGAAGAGCAGTCGAACGGAATTGACTGTGCCTTGAAAGAAGGGTATAAGATGAACATCAAAAAAAGCAAAACGAGGACAATGGAATTAAGTCGAGTTAAATCAGGTGATGCTGAGGGAATTAGATGAGGAAATGAGACACTTAAGGTAGTAGATGATTTTTGCTATTTGGGGATCGAAATAACTGATGATGGTCGAAGTAGAGAGGATATAAAATTTAGACGTCAATGGCAAGGAAGACGTTTCTGAAGAAGAGAAATTTGTTAACAGCGAGTATAGATTTAAGTGTCAGGAATTCTTTGCTGAAAGTATCTGCATGGAGTGTAGCCATGTACGGATGTGAAACATGGACGATAAATAGTTTAGACAAGAAGAGAATAGAAGCTTCCGATATTTGGTGCTACAGAAGAATGCTGAAGATTAGACGGGTAGTTCACGTAACTAATTAGGAGGTACTGAATAGAACTGGGGAGAAGAGGAATTTGTGGCACAACTTGACCAGAAGAAGGCATCGGTTGGTAGGACATGTTCTGAGGCATAAAGCAAACGCCAGTTTAGTACTGGAGGGCAGCGCGGAGGGGGGCCCAGTGATGATTACACTAAGCAGATTCAGAAGAATATAGAGTGCAGTAGTTACTTGGAAATGCAGAAGCTTGCACAGCATAGAGTACCGTGGAGAACTGCTTCAAACCAGTCTCTGGACTGAAGACCACAACAACAACACCTACGTACAAATGGCGGCTCTTTTTACACCTTGCATGCGCGATACTGCCGCCATCTGTATATTCGTATGTGCATATCACTATCCAATGACTCCTGTCACCTCAGTGTTTATTATGATTGTGCAGTTGTGCAGACACAGAGTGAAGGATCACGAAGATTGCCGCAAGACAGTATAAGAAAACGTTACCAGCAGTTGACAGACACTGAATGTGGCGTTACTGTTGGCATGGATCTAGTTTGATGACGAACTGTGCAATACCCCCGCATGTGAGGCGCTGGACCTAGCAGTCGCCCATGGGTAGATTGAATGAGAACATGCAATGCTAGTTAATCAAGTTTGCCAACACTAGGTGAGGATGACGGTATTGTGCGCTAAGCACATTGTAACCCCCATCTCATCTGCAACTGCCACATGGGAGCAAAACTGGACGCAGCAGCGCTTCATGTCATCACACATCACTAGCTGGAGGCCATTTTGAACCAGTAGCTCGAACTGCCTTCCAAGGTGTCGGTTACCGTCAGTAGGTGACTGTCTTCGATCAGATGCTGTACTTGAGATGCCTGGATTAACAACAAGTGTCGTGCCATCATTTTCAGACATTAAAGATGATTACGAAACAGCTCGGATGGCCACCTTCTGCGAGTATGCGGATGACAAGTCGACAGTGAACATCCTGCCAATGTTCCGGAGAGACACTCTGGAATTATCCTGAACTCCACCACGCCTGCCGCGGTGGCCTAACGGTTCTAGGCACTACAGTCCGGAACCGCGTGACTGTTACGGTCGCTGGTTCGATTCCTGCCTCGGGCATGGATGAGTGTGATGTCCTCAGGTTAGTCAGATTTAAGTAGTTCTAAGTTCTAGGGGACTGATGACCTCAGATGTTAAGTCCCACAGTTCTCAGAGCCATTTGAACCGTTTGACCTCCATTACGTTGCGGAGCTGTATGCTATCACTTCAGGTAAGTTCTAATGTTGATTAAGACAACTCTCACGGTACAGCAATGCGTCACACACATCACGTCTCCTCCTGAGACCTGTCGTCGATATGGCTTGCCCTCGCATGATCCGAATTTCTATGAGTTTTCTGCGTGTTGTTCAAGTTCTCCCTTGGCTATAAAGGTTCTACATCTACATCTATATCTACATGATTACTCTGCTATTCACATTTAAGTGCTTAGCAGAGGGTTCATCGAACCACAATCATACTATCTCTGCCGGGCCCGGTGGCCGTGCGCTTCTAGGCGCTCCAGTCCGGAGCCGCGCTGCTGCTACTGTCGCAGGTTCGAATCATGCCACGGGCATGGATGTGTGTGATGTCCTTAGGTTAGGTAGGTTTAAGTAGTTCTAAGTTCTAGGGGACTGATGACCACAGCAGTTGAGTCCCATAGTGATCAGAGCCATTGGAACCATACTATCTCTCTACCATTCCACTCCCGAACAGCGCGCGGGAGAAACGAACACCTAAACCTTTCTGTTCGAGCTCTGATTTCTCTTATTTTATTTTGATGATCATTCCTACCTATGTAGGTTGGGCTCGACAAAATATTTTCTCATTCGGAAGAGAAAGTTGGTGACTGAAATTTCGTAAATAGATCTCGCCGCGACGAGAAACGTCTTTGCTTTAATGACTTCCATCCCAACTCGCGTATCATATCTGCCACACTCTCTCCCCTATTACGTGCTAATACAAAACGAGCTGCCCTTTTTTGCACCCTTTCGATGTCCTCCGTCAGTCCCACCTGGTAAGGATCCCACACCGTGCAGCAATATTCTAACAGAGGACGAACGAGTGTAGTGTAAGCTGTCTCTTTAGTGGACTTGTTGCATCTTCTAAGTGTCCTGCCAATGAAACGCAGCCTTTGGCTCGCCTTCTCCACAATATTATCTATGTGGTCTTTCCAACTGAAGTTTTTCGTGATTTTAACACCCAGGTACTTAATTGAATTGACAGCCTTGAGAATTGTACTATTTATCGAGTAATCGAATTCCAACGGATTTCTTGTGGAACTCATGTGGATCACCTCACACTTTTCGTTATTTAGCGTCAACTGCCACCTGCCACACCATACAGCAATCTTTTCTAAATCGCTTTGCAACTGATACTGGTCTTCGGATGACCTTACTAGACGGTAATTTACAGCATCATCTGCGAACAACCTAAGAGAACTGCTCAGATTGTCACCCAGGTCATTTATATAGATCAGGAACAGCAGAGGTCCCAGGACGCTTCCCTGGGGAACACCTGATATCACTTCTGTTTTACTCGATGATTTGCCGTCTATTACTACGAACTGCGACCTTCCTGACAGGAAATCACGAATCCATTCGCACAACTGAGACGATACCCCATAGGCCCACAGCTTGATTAGAAGTCGCTTGTGAGGAACGGTGTCAAAACCTTTCCGGAAATCTAGAAATACGGAATCAACTTGAGATCCCCTGTCGATAGCGGCCCTAAATAATTGAAAATGCATATTTGCGTGTTGTACTATTTTAGACATTCTTCCAAGTCTTGCATGTACCACGTTTTCATTTAAAGATGAACGACCAAATATGTTTTAAAATTATAAATTTCAGAACTACAACCATAATTTCTATCCTGCACCGTAAATAAATCGCACATTTTTAATTCGACATTCTGATTTTTATGCAGTTATATTGTATACTAATGAAGTTTGAACGGCAAGAAATGAAATTATATTTTTTTAAGAAGCTGGAATTATGGTGTTCTTGCTGCCTGGAGTGGCCGAGCGGTTCTAGGCGCTACAGTCTGGAACCGCGCGACCGCTGGGTCGCAGGTTCGAATCCTTCCTCGGGCATGGATGTGTGTGATGTCCTTATGTTAGTTAGGTATATGTAGTTCTAGGTTCTAGGGGACTGATGACCTTAGAAGTTAAGTCCCACAGTGCTCAGAACCATTTGAACCATTATATGGTGTTCATACTCATAAATATAAAATAAATTAGTGTTTTAAAAAAGTTCTAGCGTATGGCATCATTTTGTTTCCGTGTTTTTTTCGAACAAGCGTCGAAGAAAGGACTTACGGTTACTGCACGAGAAAAACATACCGTCACATTCGGAAAAATCTCTTTGCTCATCAATTAAAGTCACTCACTACCAGTATTTAACTGAATGCAAAAAGTATTCTATTACTTTCTTATGATTTTCTTTATTAAATGCCTAGCACCTGTGAAGTGTAAACACAACTCTCAATGTTTACACACGAAATCCAAGGCTGTATAATAACACAGTTAAAAGAGACGTACTCCTATAAGCTGTTGAAAGTATTTCAGAGATTGTTAGTGATTGTCAAAAATAAAAATAAACATGAGAATTGCCGTAAATTGTGATGGTGTGAAGAAAAGTATAATGTACGTGTTGCTTTGGTCCATGATTAGTATTTAATATTAAGAACAGTGTAACAAAATAGAAGAATGTATAAATAATAGAAAAGAACGAACAGTGAGGAAAACGTAAAATTATAATATTGTAAGATATATGTTAGACTGTAAAATATATTGTAAGATATATAGCGTCTTCGGTCCCATTTCCATTACAGTATATGGTACTTCCGACAACCGTTCCAACATATAATAGGGTTTCCATTTGCTGTTGCTTATACTATATTTTACGTTTTACTCTCAATTTTTTCTGTCAAACCTGCTCTCTACAGTCTGACTTATTACTGGAGTGTATATATTTACTACTCAAGAAGGACGTCTCTGATTTCCTTAGTTATTTGTCCTCATGTTTACTTAAGAAGCACTCCAAATAAATCTCTAGAAGCGTAACGCTAGCGAGATGTATGTTTGGCGAGTTTACTCCTATCCATAAGATGTCCCATTGTATTCGGTTCAGACACGTTTGACTGCTATGACGGTGTGGCGCCTTCAACAAAAGTCACTAGAAATTTATAATATCAGCTCGAGCTGGCGTCTATCTCCTAGGATTTCGATTTAGATGGTACCTTGAATTCCAATAAAAATTCCTAGGAACGTAAAGCGATGTTATGTCCAGGCTAGCATTATATATCGAGTTATTTTGTAATCGATTTCTCACATACATTGTATTTTATATTATACATAAAAATCTGACATTTCCAGAGGATTCCTAAATGGTGAAATCAGAGGAATATAATGGTGCGAGCGATATTTGAAACGTTCTCAAGTTTGTAATTGATTGGTGAGATAGTGAGACATCTATTTGTGAATTTACACGTTTCCATATCATTTCTAACTCATCTTCAAAACGAAAGCTTTTATGATTCTTTAAACAAGGGCGCTTGTCCAGGAAACTTTTTGCTGTTCACAATTGACGGTTTCAAGCGTTGTGAGTTGAAGCGATCGTGTGTGCAGACTTGGTGAAATTTTGTAAGCCTCCTAGGTTGTAGACACTGAGATATGTTCAACTATTGTGAAATACTTCCAGTAATTGCCGAAGTACAATTTGCAGAAGAAAGTGAATCAGTTCATACAGTAAGGACATGGCATTTTGCGTACCATGTTGGACATACTTGTCCATGGGAGCAAGCACTTCGTGAACTAGCCACTTCCATACTAACGAAGATCTGTGCAACATTTTTTCACCTGTGCTGAGCGGATGCGATAAAAGTCATATTTGGAGTAAATACCGTGAAAATTATATTTTGTAGGTACCATATGTCATAACAAAGAGGTATGAATTACAGAAAAACTTAAGGGGGACGTCCTCTTTCAGAATTAAAAAAAATTGATTCTATTGCTTAAAATATTGTCTAGGATATCTGCTTTATTATAGTGCTTATCCCAAGTTCTACAGAAAATCCGTTATCAAATCACAAGGCGATTTGTGAAAAATGTGTCCGAAAACAATTCACAGCAGGGAAAAGAAATAGTCGAAATCGCGGCCAATGTGGCAGGATGTAATTTCAAAGATGGCTTAACAGGCATTATGTAAATCATTAACGTGCTCGAACTTGAGATCGGACCGGCCTGTTACAACTTCCGCACAAAATGGGACGAAAAGTGTATGGAGCGCGCAGAGCAATGGATGACAGAAGCTGCCAAACTATCCCGCAGGACCACCATTGCCACGAATAAGCTGCAAGAGAACCTCCTTTTGTGTTCCGAAGAATTGTAGTATGCTCCAGGGATCGCTGCCCAGAAGTTTGTTTAATTTATCTACAAAAAATGTAAACCAAACTTTTAAACGGATTTTCCTTTACACGGTATTTCTCATGTTGACGGGAAATGTAGCTTGAGAACGGTACATACAATTTTCATCGGAATTTAATGTTGTCATTCTAAATCGAATTCTCTGTCAGCGTAAACAGACATTCTGTGGTGTCTTCGAAATTCTACTTTTGGTGCACGCTTTTGTCTCGACTTTTTTTTTGGGAGAAGAAAATTATATTTCTTTCAACACGCCATCGTTTTGTCAGAACTCAATAGTTAGCAACAACCCTATTTATGCTGATGGAAAATATATTGAAATTGACTGGTCCAAAATTATTCAGTTTCAGTTCCAGCAGGAGGGCGTCGGGAATTCCAGCTGATTGTCAGTGTTCCGGCTGCGAGGAACCCTTCCACATCTGTAACGGTTACAGGGCGAGTCTGATATGGATACAAAATTTATTTCTTGCAGACAAACTATGGCATTTAGCGTTACTTTTTACTGTGGGTGAAAAAAATCACGAAAAAGGCCTATTTTTCATATGTTTAAAGAGAGCTACACCAGTAAGGAAGCTGTAATGGTTGGTGGACCTTAACCGTCGAGTGCATTGTCTCCTGAACAGCATGTGCCTATGAAAGCCATCGACAACGTGTATCTGTGCAGAAGGTGATTTCTAGAAGAGATGGCAGTGCTATTCTATCCACGCAGAAATTAAATGTAGACCTTGCATTTTACCATGTGCCTAATGTCAGAACCCTGTTTTTGCAAGAATAAGAGCAATATTATTTATTACCATCATCCACATTTTAATACAATTTTATACTTTGTTATATACATTTTTGTACTTTGTAAGCTGTGGACAATAAATCACTGACGTTAAAACATTTTCACACTCTTTAACCTACATCAGCCCTATTCACAACTGTACAATATTTTCACAATAAGTGTTTTTCATATCCTTTAAACTCAGCTTGTATTGCACACAGATTAATTGGAGCGCTATTAGAGCACATATAAAGACACTTATAAACTTTTATAACTCCTCCTGCTGATTGCGATCTTTATTATTCGACATACACTTGGCAAAACTATCGAAGAGTGATTTAACATAGTTTACAATAGATTTAATCTGTCCATAGCTATCCATATTTCAGAGTGCAAGTCAAGCAGGTTCATGACACTTGTTTGCTTTAAATATATCGCTGTCTGGAGTGCTGTCAACTTCACTGTATCATCCCCAGACATATTGCACAGTTCCTGCTGAAGTTATTGATGTCTCGAGGGAATGGATTGTAATTGTATGTCATGCAATCCTCATTGTACTACAGTTTGTTGTACAGTTGATCCAAATCCATACCACTGAGCGGCAGCTTTGTTCCCTGGGTAGACTTTGAATCTTCCCAGTAAAAATTCGAAGTCTATGCCAGATGCTAAATCGATATTGACATGATCCCATCCAGTGGCTGTCAGTTGATAAGTAGTTTGGAACGACAATATTCTGAAATGACTTAGCTCAAGCAGATGGTGCAGGTGAAAGATACAGTAGAGGCTCAGTCTTTGGAAATATTTCTGAATGCTGTGTTCCATTCCACTCCACCGTGCTGGGAGCTGCATCATGGAGCATGACTGCATTCTGGCTTAGTTTGTGTTACCGCTCAAATATATCAGACACTGCATCATCTAAGTCAGTGAGCTGTTGTGGTGAGGAGAAATAAAAGGAAACCATGAAACACACACATATAACCACGCACACACACTCACACACACACACACACACACACACACACACATATATATATATATATATATATATATATATATATATATATATATATATATATATATATATATATATATACAAGCACGCACAGTAAATAATAATTCTAAGCATTGAGAGAGAGGATCGAACTGTGTGAATCAGTTTTTTCTATCTGGAGGTGGTAGGTCCATGATGAAACTTCATGACATTGATCAACGTTTCACTCTGATTTACGGAGCACAAATGGCAGGTTCACTTGATGGCTGGCAAGCCTCGACACTGAGGCTAACTGGTGTGACTAAATGGCTGCAGTGCCTCAGAAATGGGAATTACTGTTTTGGACTGGTAATGTTGCAGGACGTGTCCCTATACCCAGGTCCACCTTCCGGGATGGTCATATTAGAATCATACATAATCAATGACACCATGGATACCATCTATAATTCTAAACTTATTACCAGGCAGACAGTGCCAGTATCATCAAGATAGTCATCTTGCATTCTTCACAATACAGAATGTGTTGTGATCATTCATCTTCTTTACAGTTCTGGGACAAGTTGTTAGATTTTATGAGAAATCTGGTAGAGTTTGGGGGCAATTTGTAACACATTTGTGACAATTTGTTACAGTTTATGGGGCATTTGGCTACAATTTTTACGGAATAATATAGATGTGTGGGTCATGTTGCCTCCTCTGTGCGGCACAGAAATTGTTCAGTTTCACCACCATACTCCTCCATCATACAAAATGCTCGAAGTCTGAACTTCATGCAGAATATTTCAGTGTAGCCCTCCTAAAATCAAATTCGGCACAACCTTGGATAATTCTAAGTTTTGTGAGTGTCAGAAATATTTTTCTACAGTCGAAAATATCTATATATCCTACATTCTAACATGCTTCTAGAAGTTCTCCACACATGCAAACATTTCACATCATGTCTCCTGATACATTATATCATGACCAGCAAAAGACTTCCTGCACAAGCACCCTCGTTGAGGGAATCGTAGAGGCCTTCACTGGAATATGATTTAGAAACCGTAAGGACATTTGTAAGCTTACAAACATAAGTCTCACTATTGTGTCAATAACTTGTGAACATGAGCACCTTTCACATATAGCTCACACCTTCAGATTCCTCATATTTCACTATATAGAAACCAATTAGATATGTTAGATATCTTATGTACAACGTAAAACACAACTAAGGGGAGGAATCACTTAAATATCATTTAAAATGCAATGTGAGCCTGGAAATAAGATCGCTTTCGGGTTTGTGGGAAGGATTATAGGAATTTAACGCTGTGTCTGCATCGACATGAAATGTCCATCACACCAAGCCACACCTACAGCGAAAATCAGTGTTATCTGATGAATAATGCCGTTGTGCATCAAAATTCGTGTATCCATTGCAGTGCAGCTACTTGAGAATCTATGGTACGGCTCTACCACTTTTACAGCTAGTTGCAAACCTATTCGGATATATGGTGTGAAACCATTGATACTACCTTACTGAATTTCCCTACAGACCTGCTTGTAACCTGTTCCCATGACTCTCTCATATGTTACTTGAATTTGACTTATTACTTCCTTTGTGGTAAACAAAACAAATCACATTGGTTTGCTGTAAGAAAAAGTAATGGCAATCCTATCCTTAATTAACAATGTACCATACGTAAACTGCCTGTATCAGGAATACGTAGTTTAACAGGGATGCATGAAGTTAGGGAACTGCAGACCTACCATTTTGGCTCTGCATGCTTGAAGTCCAAGTGCAACTTTCCGATCTGTCAGACTAACCTGATCTTACCTAATGGACAGCTGCCACCAATTTTCATAGCAGCATATGAACTCTGAGAACGAATGCGCTGTGAAAATAACACTATGGAGAAGTTGGTATACCCATAAATGAATCACGAACACATTCAGTACACTGTCCAGTCAAATTAATATAACTGTCACTTTTGCAGTGCGGACTGCTACAAGACATGCGTGAAGTTTGTCATTGAGTTTCTGGAAGGTACTGATAGTGCCTTGGACAGCTGTGCTAGATGTCTCGGTTGAGAATCTGTGGTGCAAACATCTTATGGAGGTGGTCCAACAGGTTCTCGATTGGATTTAAATCCGTGGAGTCTGGTGGAGCAGGGAGTGTGGTAAACTCATCTTGGTGCTCTTTGAACCAAACTCGCACACTGAAAGCTGTGTAACACATTCCATGGTCATGATGGTGGATGCCATCGAACTGCATGTCGGGGTGGACATGGTCCCCAAGGCTAGATTCGTAACTGTGTTGATACACTGTGCTTTCCAGGTGGGAAGAGATCCCACAGGGAGAGCCACGAAAACATTCTCCAGGCAGTAGAACTTCCACCTCTGTCCTAGATCCTTCCGGCAATTGTTGCAAGCTATTTGCATTTTATCCAATGAAGCATAAAATGTGATTCGTGGGAAAAGACCACCTGCCGCCACTCAGTTGACATCGAGTTGGGTATTGGCGTGCAAATTCCAGTCTTTGTCGCCAATGAACAGCAGCCAGCATGGGTGCATGAACTAGACACCTGTTGTGGGGCCTATATGCAGCAACGTTCGCTGAATGGTCATTCAAGAGAGACTGCTTTTAGCTCCTTAGTTTATCTGGGTCGTGAGTTGCTCAACAGTTGTATGTCTATTCGCTCGTACACATCTCTGCAGCCATCATTCACCCCTGTCGCCTATGGCCCATGGTGCACCTCACCTGCGTCGGCGCCAGTTTTTGATAGCGCCATTTTGGAATGCACCGTGTGCTTTAATGACGGTGCTTGCGAATAGTGTACAAACGTAGCCATTTCAGAAATGCTTCCACCCATAACTCCAAAAGCCAATGATCATGACCTTTTGGACGTCAGATAAATTGCTCTGTTTCCACATTACACCAACGACTGCACTGCGGTCTATGTTTTCCCAATAAGCTTTATATACTCTCCACTGCTAGTGTTGCCATCTGCCATGAATGTTCAAATGTGTGTGAAGTCTTATGGGACGTAACTGCTAAGGTCATCAGTCTCTAAGCTTACACACTACTTAAGCTAAATTACCCTAAGGACAAACACACACACCCATGCCCGAGGGAGGACTCGAACCTCTGCCGGGACCAGCCGCACAGTCCGTTACTGCAGCGACCAGACCGCTCGGCTAATCCCGCGCGGCGATGCCATTTTTGATTGGTTATTGCATGAACATAGGTGGTAGGTACATTAATGCGACTGAACCATGTAACAGCTTAATTTTCTTGTCAAGGCCCAATGTCCTCCAATTTTGTAGGTGTACATTCGTTACCGCCATTGCAAAAAGTTATAAATACTACGATCAGAATTCACAGTCCTCGCGAACGGACTCTCACCCTGACACTGCCAATATGCAAGACAAAATTACTTGCACCAGACTGTGTGGTATTAATCTGCCACAATTCTATTAAACTTTGAAACCTGTACATCCCACATGGCTCTTGCAACCACACGATCAGGAAAATTTAGGAAATTCTGGCAGTCTCTCAACAAAAATGAAGAAAAAAATGACAGTATTTCTCCCTGTCACAACCAAATGATCATATCGACAATAAAATCAGGATACTGAGGCAATAAATGTTGAAAATTACCTCCGTGAATTCTAGTAATGGCGTCGGCATTGGCATGCACTTTGCATATGAACTGACATCATCAATGTCTGGGAATTTGTGACAGTTAAAAAATACTTATAATCATCAATTAAATTCACTTTTTATATGACTTGACTTGCAACTTCATTATGTACGCAATATGCTCCAAGACATAGCGTATTTTCCCATAACTGGAGCTTCCTCTCACATCAATTCTGACCGCTTCTCCTGAAGAGTGGCACGTCTTCCCCGCTGTTCGTCCTTTGTGATAACGACGGCGCACCATCACCTTTAACAGTTGTTCATGCTTTTGATATTAAAATACCTTCCGTCGACAGGTCCATATGTTACAATTGCGGAACGATATCTACCAGAATATTGCATTCTAACTAATACAATTCGTAGCTTTATCATATCCTACTTTTCTTCTGCCGTTTTACGACACTTTGGACCGTTATATCTAGTCGCAAAAAGAGGTATCCGCTGCTGCAAACTACGCAGTTTTTTGTCTAGCATACATAAGAAGAATGAGCGAAGTTTGACGTGTCGTCTACATCGATATCGTAAGATACAATGCTAGCTCCTATTAACGAGTGTACTAATCTGCAATTATCTTGTTCAGGGCGCTACATCGACATAGCGATCAGATTTGTCTAATGTGAACGCGTTGGGACGCTATTGGATGTTCAATTTTCGTCGGAACGGTTTAGAAATTTTATGGTAATGACTACGCTCACCAAACGCACAACTTACCAGCACTACGCTTCTAAAGGTTTGTTTGGAGGGCTTATAAAGAAAGCATGACGACAGATATCGAACAAAGTCGTAGATATCCTGCTTGCATTACAACAAGCATGAATACTCCATATCAATATGGACTATATGGAGCAGGTTTTGCGCAAACATCTGAGATGATCACTTAAGAGAAGTATTAGGAAAATAGAAGTCTTTGATTTGTAGGACTCCTTCCCACAAAAGTCGTGAACTCTAAAGGAAATAGCACAGACGACGTTAGCATAGTCATAGATTTGTTTGAAGTGCTTATGACGTAAGCATCGAAGCAGATACTGATCGAAAAGAGCGATGCCCTGCTAGAATCATAACACGTATTAATAACTCAGACGAGAGTGTAATTTTAAGGACCAGATTTGACAAAAAATTCACCGATTTAGTTACAATATTTATTGATTACAGCACAAAACTGACGTAAAACATCAATTATTTATTGTATGTATGCACAATGTGCATTTACCACATCGCTAGCAAAGGCGGAGGGAAAGGGTATGGGAGGAATCTGGATCAAATGCAAGGTTGTGCCAAAACCAGCACAGTTATACTACTATGGTTGGTTGGTTGGTTTGGGGAAGGAGACCAGACAGCGTGGTCATCGGTCTCATCGGATTAGGGAAGTATTGGGAAGGAAGTCGGCCGTGCCCTTTCAGAGGAACCATCCCGGCATTTGCCTGGAGTGATTTAGGGAAATCACGGAAAACCTAAATCAGGATGGCCGGACGCGGGATTGAACCGTCGTCCTCCCGAATGCGAGTCCAGTGTCTAACCACTGCGCCACCCCGCTCGGTACTACTATGGGAATGTTGCTTTGATCTGTGGCACGCCTTTTACACTTAGAGACTTATTTTGGCGTATGGTGATTGTATACCAGACGGCAAATACACCGTTGTTTGATGGAAATCATTTGTGTACAGTCGTTTCTAGCCTTTCTCAAACATTGCCTTCTACAGCAGTCAATTGAGAGAAGCCTTAGGGCCCGCCTACTGGAAACGAAGTGTAAATTCCGTGCAGTAATTGCAGCGCTGCTATTTCTTTTGGGCATGAATGTCAGACAAGAACAAAATGATAAACTAGAAAATTAGAGAGGGATGCACAGTGGGTATGGAAAGGGGGAAGGAGAAGTTGGATGAGACAGAAAATAAAAATGTAGCAAAAAATTGAACGTGTACTTATCAAGAATGAATGGCGAAAAATACAAAACACCATGTCGAGGAAAAAATTGAAACGTCAGATATGGAAAGCAGAAATGTATAAGATTCTGACGCTGTAGACGATGACGACGAGATTCAGGAATCCGTTATCTTGGTAAAGTTCGTCTTTTTGCCTGTCTTACGGAACATATTTGGCACTCTCATATTTACAAGTATTTCTGAAATTTTCGTAAACTATGTTCCTTTTCCATTTGGAGTTCTCTCTGTTACCTACTTGCCCACTTAACAGTTGATTCGGAATTCACAAACATGTTCAACAGCCTTTAACTTCAAGTGCTGGCTCTGTCTGCGTTTCCCTTTCTTGAATAGCCTGCTTTACTCATTGTATCCAGATGAATACCCCTTTCGTAACAACAAATTTTCATTCTCTAGGAGAGCAGGCGTCTTCAATATAAATTAAGGCGAAGCTCGCTCTTACAGCGAGGGTCGGCTGAACGCGGAGGCCGCAGCGCTTCCCGGTCCTCCTGATGGTGATTGAAGGAGTGCAGGGAGGGAGGAGGTGGAGAGGGAGGGAGTTGAGGGGGAGGGATGCTGTGCGATGAATGTGCACAATTAGTCCGCGTCACCCGTAATTCCCCAAGGCTGAAGGCCGGGCAGGGCGCTCTTCTTATTGCGACTGCGGGGGGAGGGGGAGGGGACGGGGCGAATGACTTGAATTGCAGCGCCGCCACCATACACCCCGTGCAGGCGCAGCCAGCTGCCAAGTTCTCGTGGCACTTTAAAGTACTCGTTTTGCTTTCTGGTCACGCGTCTCGAAGTAGTTACAAGAAAATCAACGTATGATGTTCTTCACCGCTTTGTACTTTTTCTACTCTTGAGCTCAACTAAGTTATCCGAAAGTCCAGAAATTGCCTTAAGGGATGATATTTAACAAATTGAGGTAATAAAAATGAAAAATAAAGATAGACAAATCCGTGTTAATAGTGGTGTAACGCAGGCCAGAGCCAGCCTCCATGTTGGAGCAGTAATAAATGAAAAGAACATAATTTCAGAGCAGGTAACAAATGTGCAGCAGGAACCATTACCAAGATTTGCCTGCAGCCTACCCCTTGTTCCCAAAATCAACGGACGGCTATAACCGCTGCGAAGACAATTCAAAGCATATTTTGCGCAGAATATACGTAAATGACAAACAGAGCTTAATATAGGTTGATGTTGATGCTGAGAGGTTGAACGAAGACCTGTGATTTGCTTAACGTGGATAATACAGACATAGAAGATGTGAAAGAACTCTGGTAATTAGGGGAAGATTGGACGTATAGTGTAAACATGAAATTTATTTCTCGCAGGCGAGTAGAGTTTTTCGTAATACAGTTTTACATTATACACTCCTGGAAATTGAAATAAGAACACCGTGAATTCGTTGTCCCACAAAGGGGAAACTTTATTGACACATTCCTGGGGTCAGATACATCACATGATCACTCTGACAGAACCACAGGCACATAGACACAGGCAACAGAGCATGCACAATGTCGGCACTAGTACAGTGTATATCCACCTTTCGCAGCAATGCAGGCTGCCATTCTCCCATGGAGACGATCGTAGAGATGCTGGATGTAGTCCTGTGGAACGGCTTGCCATGCCATTTCCACCTGGACCTCAGTTGGACCAGCGTTCGTGCTGGACGTGCAGACCGCGCGAGACGACGCTTCATCCAGTCCCAAACATGCTCAATGGGGGACAGATCCGGAGATCTTGCTGGCCAGGGTAGTTGACTTACACCTTCTAGAGCACGTTTGGTGGCACGGGATACATGCGGACGTGCATTGTCCTGTTGGAACAGCAAGTTCCCTTGCCGGTCTAGGAATGGTAGAACGATGGGTTCGATGACGGTTTGGATGTACCGTGCACTATTCAGTATCCCCTCGACGATCACCAGTGGCGTACGGCCAGTGTAGGAGATCGCTCCCCACACCATGATGCCGGGTGTTGGCCCTGTGTGCCTCGGTCGTATGCAGTCCTGATTGTGGCGCTCACCTGCACGGCGCCAAACACGCATACGACCATTATTGGCACCATGGCAGAAGCGACTCTCATCGCTGAAGACGACACGTCTCCATTCGTCCCTCCATTCACGCCTTTCGCGACACCACTGGAGGCGGGCTGCACGATGTTGGGGCGTGAGCGGAAGACGGTCTAACGGTGTGCGGGACCGTAGCCCAGCTTCATGGAGACGGTTGCGAATGGTCCTCGCCGATACCCCAGGAGCAACAGTGTCCCTAATTTGCAGGGAAGTGGCGGTGCGGTCCCCTACGGCACTGCGTAGGATCCTACGGTCTTGGCGTGCATCCGTGCGTCGCTGCGGTCCGGTCCCAGGTCGACGAGCACGTGCACCTTCCGCCGACCACTGGCGACAACATCGATGTACTGTGGAGACCTCACGCCCCACGTGTTGAGCAATTCGGCGTACGTCCAACCGGCCTCCCGCATGCCCACTATACGCCCTCGCTCAAAGTCCGTCAACTGCACATACGGTTCACGTCCACGCTGTCGCGGCATGCTACCAGTGTTAAAGACTGCGATGGAGCTCCGTATGCCACGGCAAACTGGCAGACACTGACGGCGGCGGTGCACAAATGCTGCGCAGCTAGCGCCATTCGACGTCCAACAACGCGGTTCCTGGTGTGTCCGCTGTGCCGTGCGTGTGATCATTGCTTGTACAGCCCTCTCGCAGTGTCCGGAGCAAGTATGGTGGGTCTGACACACCGGTGTCAATGTGTTCTTTTTTCCATTTCCAGGAGTGTAGTTTTACCCATAGATTGAACAACTGGTATGATTTTAAGGTAAAATATACTGAAAGCTTACATCTCGAGCACAGTTCGCTTTGAAATGAAACCTGGACTAGGAATATGAAGAAAAAACTACAGGACGCAAATGGCATGTGATGTTATCAGGGAAAGTTAAAAAAAATGGAATCGATAAATAAGAATCGAAAGAAGAAAGTACTAAAATAAATAGACGATGAAAAAATATTTTTGCAAGAAATTTACCGGAAGAAAGGACGGATAAGTTATAGGTCTACTGAAAATATGTAACCGAGCCTTGGAAGGAGCAACAGAGGCGAAAATTTTTTTATGATTACAGTTGGCGTAGTTATCTTAGTACTGTAAAGAAAGAGGTGGTGACTACATGGTACAAAACTGACATAGATATCACGTGTTGTGCCAACACCTTCCCTAGCCTACATCAAAACTCGTAAGAAGGCAGCCAGTCTGTTGCCTGTGAAATTCCGTTGTCAGGGTCCTTAATTCTCCAGAAATCAGCCCAGAGCAGTGACGAACGAGCGAGCTTACCGGCATTCTGTGCTCTCTTGAGTTCTCTTCGTGACTAGAACTGGCGCTTTGTAATAATAGAAGAGCAAGGATAAATACTGACTACTTCTTAGTTGTACTGCGTAGACCCAGACAAAGCCTATCTCAGAGTATGGCATTCCGTTTCCCTTTTCAGATTCCAGACTTAAGCACTTCCGGATTATTACAGCCTTTTTATCCAATCGCCAATACTTCGTTACCATTAACGACAGCAATTCCCATGCTTTCCATCACACTGCAGGTGCACCCCAAAGCTCCGCACTCTCTCCTCTCCTATATCACATCTACGCTGCTGGTATATCTAAACCAGCTCCACCAGTATGCTTGTCACACTGCTTTCCTTGTCCTCTGACCTCCAATCCAGCGACCACAACCATCCCTCAAACTTCGCCTAAGTGCAACCAATGGTTTTTCAGAACCAATTCCTCCGGTAAGCAGACAACAATCGTAGGAAAAATGACCCGCACATTCCACCTGCATAATTTCTACCTTACTGTTTACGACTGCCCTATTCAGTTAACTAATACACTAAAATATCATAGACAGCTGTTAGGGAGTTTGATTATAACTTTGCCATCGTCAGTTAACATGAAGAATAATTACAGGATCTGTTGTATGTAATGAACAGTCCAATGTGTACAGAATATGGGTCGAGAGTAGAACCGGAATGAGACAAAAGTAATGAGAAATAGCAGAAATGAGTGATAAAGTTAACGTCAAACTGGTAACCACTAAGTAGAAGAAGTAAAGGAATACTGATTCCCTGGAACGAAAATACTCCACATGGACGATGCAATGAGATCATAAAAAGTAGACTCACACAGGCAAACAGGGCATTCCAGACTAAATGAAGATAGCTGGTATCAAGCAAAGACCTTAATATTCGATCGGAGGACACCATTGTATCATGGACAGTGAGAAAACCGGAACAAGAGACAGTTAAAGCGTTTGAAATGTGATGTTACAGAAAAGTGTTGAATAATAGGTGGACTTTTAAGGTAAGAAACGGGGACACTCTCCACAGAATCGATGAAGAAAGGAACATATACACTACTGGAAATTAAAATTGCTATACCAAGAAGAAATGCAGATGATAAACGGGCATTCATTGCACAAATATGTTATACTAGAACTGACATGTGATAATATTTTCACCCAATTTCAGTGCATAGATCCTGAGAAATCAGTACCCAGAACAACCACCTCTGGCCGTAACAACGGCCTTGATACGCCTGGCCATTGAGTCAAACAGAGCTTGGATGGCGTGTACAGGTACAGCTGCCCATGCACCTTCAACACGATACCACAGTTCATAACGAGTAGTGACTGGCGTATTGTGACGAGCCAGTTGCTCGGCCACCATTCACCAGAAGTTTTCAATTGGTGAGAGATATGGAGAATTTGCTGGCCAGGGCAGCACTCGAACATTTTCTGTATCCAGAAAGGCCCGTACAGGACCTGCAACATGCGGTCATGCGTTATCCTGTTGAAATGTAGGGTTTCGCAGGGATCCAATGAAGAGTAGAGCCACGGGTCGTAACACATCTGAAATGTAATGTCCACTTTTCAAAGTGCCGTCAATGCGAACAAGAGGTGACCGAGACGTGTAACCAATGGCACCCCATACCATCACGCCGGGTGATAGGCCAGTATGGCGATGACGAACACGCACTTCCAATGTGCGTTCACTGCGATGTCGCCAAACACGGATGCGACCATGATGATGCTGTAAATAGAACCTGGATTCATCCGAAAAAATGACGTTTTGCCCTTCGTGCACCCGGGTTCGTCGTTGAGTACACCATCGCAGGCGCTCCTGTCTGTGATGCAGCGTCAAGGGCAACAGCAGCCATGCTCTCCGAGCTGATAGTCTATGCTTCTGCAAAATTCGTCGAACTGTTCGTGCAGATGGTTGTTATCTTGCAAATGTCCCCATCTGTTGACTTAGGGATCGAGACGTGGCTGCACGATCCGTTACAACCATGCGGATAAGATGCCTGTCATCTCGACTGATAGTGATACGAGGGCGTTGGGATCCAGCAGGGCGTTCCATATTACCCACCTGAACCCACCGATTCCATATTCTGCTAACAGTCATTGGATCTCGACCAACGCGAGCAGCAATGTCGCGATACGGTATACCGCAATCGCAATACGCTACAATCCGACCTTTATCAAAGTCGGAAACGTGATGGTACGCATTTATCCTCCGTACACGAGGCATCACAACAACGTTTCACCAGGCAACGCCGGTCAACTGCTGTTTGTGTGTGAGAAATCGGTTGGAAACTTTCCACATGTGTTCACGTTGAAGGTGTCGCCAGCGGTGCCCACCTTGTGTCAATCCTATGAAAAGTTAATTGTTTGCATATCACAGCATCTTCTTCCTGTCGGTTAAATTTCGCGTCTGTAGCACGTCATCTTCGTGGTGCAGCAATTTTAATGGCCAGTAGTGTAGAAATCACTCGAGAAGAAGGGGCAGGATCATAGGTGTTAAGACATCAGGGATGATAACCTCCATGTTGCTAGAGGGTGCTGTATGTGGTAAAATATGTATGGGAAGAGAGATCTGTAATACACCAAAGTAGTTATTGAGGCTGTAGCGTGCTGGTGCCACCCTGGGATGAAGATGTTATCGCAGGAGAGGAAATCTTTGCGGGTCGCATTAAACCCGTCAGATAAGTGATAACTTAAAAAAATCGGGCAAGTGCGAGTAGGAATCGCATTCTGAGGGTCCCATACAAACTTCATTATGTATACAGATAATATTAATAATCTTTCTTTTGGATGACACTATAGCAAGTTACATGTTCCTAACCTACCCTATTTATCGAACCGGTGACAGCGGACATACACTTTAAAGTGGTACCTGAACCACAAGTTGTTTCTGGCGATTCCTCACATCGATGAAAGGGGAACTCTGCATTTAAACGACGACTGAGAAATTCTTTGCACGACAGAGATTCGATCCCGCAACCTCTCGGTGTCCAGGCACTCGCTTCACTGCTACAGTACCAGTTCCGACATGTACTATAGACGGTTCATCTATAGGATTTGATCTGCGAGCTCGTGCGTATCAAAATATGTGACGTAAATGATCATATCTTCTGATTGAATTGACTTAGAAGCTTAAATTATTTACACTGTGGATGGACAGCAGATCTTAGCATTTCACATAAATTTCAATTTGGTACCTCTATCTGTTAGCGAGAAAAGGGTTGTTAAGAGATAGGAAGACAGAGAGACGGACAATGAATGGCAAAAAAATTACATTTATTGTTACAAATTGACAATTTTTGCATGTTTTCCTTTACTTTTTCTGTGAAATCTTGCTTCATGCCAGATTTCGTGTTTCTAGGTCAACAGCAAGTACCCTATACGTTTTGATAAGGAGTAAGCGATTATCTAAATATATGACATAAAACGCCGTATCTTTTGATTGCACTGACTTAGAAGCTTCACAGCTCCAAGGGACCATGGGGCTTAGTACGTGAGTAAGTCTCAACTTGACACCTAGAGCATGTTATTCGAATTGGCGCTGCTTGAAATCTGAGAAGATTTTATTCACTTCTAGCGGTTTCTGAGATAAAAGATTCTCAACAGCCGGACAGACAGAGAGGCAATTGGACAACGATGTGGTCCCATATGTTTTCCCACTAACCATTGGCTGGCAGTTAACATGGAAAGCTCACCTTCTAACCATTCTTAAGCTAGTTCACAACAGATTTAAACTACCAACTGGTCAAACAGCACTATACTCCTCTTGTGTCCTCCTTGAAACAACTCATCCTCTTCTTTCCAAATGTTTCATGGATATCCACCCCATTAAATTCTGTAAGTCCCTCCAGATCCTTGAATATCATGCACACTGCGTCGCTTTCCTCATCTGAAAACTAGAACGCTGCCGCGCCCCAACCAGGATATCTCACCTGGACATCCTCTGCGAAAGAAATTTCAACCGTCGCCCTCTCTCAGAACATGAACACTACCCTGGCATTTACCCACCTTACCCGCCATAAATCTACCCGACCTTTCCAACCCCTCAATCCTCCCTTTTCATTCTCTGCCATATTTCTCTACACCTTTTTCCCTTCTCCATTCCATTATTCGCCGTGATGTTATGGCCTGATCGACGTCCCCAGCTACTCCTCCCATCATCCGCTCCTTCTCCACCAATACTATCCATTAGCTCTTCATTCATATATCCCAGCCCTCTTACCGTCCTCAGCCCCCAACTTTTTTCCCTACAACAACAGGCGACCGTTCACAGAGCAAGTTCAAAATGGTTCAAATGGCTCTGAGCACTGTACGACTTAACTTCTGAGGTCATCAGTCACCTAGAACTTAGAACTACTTAAACCTAACTAACCTAAGGACATCACACACATCCATGACCGAGGCAGGATTCGAACCTGTGACCGTAGTGGTCGCTCGGTTCCAGACTGTAGCGCCTAGAATCGCACTGCATTCCGGCCGGCCACAGAGCAAGTCCTTCCAGTTTTAGTGACAGTGAAGTACTACTCTTTTAGACCAGGATGTTACGCCATGTTTTAAATGTCTTGAATGTCTTCTTATTGTTTGGGTTTTAACTTTTTCTTCCTGATTTAATTTAAAAATGAAAACAGTAGTATTTCTTACATGAAAATCCTCGCATTAGTTTCGTCTTTCAAAAGTATGAATTCTCTTGTAAATTGCTTTCAAGTTAGTGTTTATCCGTCTTATTTAATGGTACTTGTCCATTGGTGGAAGAGTGGGTTGAATGTACCGCTGAAAAACCAGCCACGACCTTAGGCTAGTGGGATGAAATAGCAATAACAAAAGGCCTAGTAGCATCTGTCGCCGATTGCTGCACTACTCCGCGCGTGTCAGTCCTGTGTGTTTCACCCAGGTTCGTCTACAACTAGCCACCGCCTCCGCTAGCTACTGGTCTACGGGCCGCTCCCAGGTCTGATGTTGCTGCTGGTGCCTTGAACGGGCCTCATCCGGCTGGGATCTCCTCCATGCTATCATCAACCGGCTGCTGGGCCATGAAAACACTCTTTTGTGATGAACCCGTTTGTAGTCTTCTGCCATTCCTACTCCCAATGTGCCAGAGCTGTTTTCGGTGACAGCAGTTCTCAAAGATTTTGGTATGTTTGATACGATGGTTGGAACTTAATTAGTGGCAACTATTTATAGCCGGCCGCGGTGGCTGAGCGGTTCTAGGCGCTTCAGTCCGGAACCGCGCGACTGCTACGGTCGCAGGTTCGAATCCTGCCTCGGGCATGGATGTGTGTGATGTCCTTAGGTTAGGTTTAAATAGTTCTAAGTTCTAGGGGACTGATGACCTCAGATGTTAAGTCCCATAGTTCTCAGAGCCATTTGAACCAATTTATTCACAACCGATACAAAAGAGTTACGTGTTTGCACCTGTTACAGTGCTTCAAAGTAGTCACCAGCGTGGTGTAGAACCCGTTGCCAGCGATGTGGAAGGCGTAGTATACCATTAGCAGAGCCTGTTATGTTGATGGCGCGAATGGAGCGGTCTGAGGCGCCTTATCACGGTCCGCTCGGCTCCCCCGTCGGAGGTTCGAGTCCTCCCTCGGACATGGGCGTATGTGTTGTGTTTGGCTTAAGATAGTTTAATTACTGTGTAAGCCTAGGGACTGATGACCTAAGCAGTTTCGTTCCATAGAACCTTCCCATAAATTTCCAGTTTTTAGTATAAGTTTTTCCTAGACTACCTTTTTAAATAAACAAACTGAAGTGCTTTTCTTCAACCCTTTTGGAGACTGTGATAATGTGTCTACCATAACATTCATCGAATCAGGTACGGAAGTTATCGAAGAATAATACTCCTGAAAATACACTCCTGGAAATGGAAAAAAGAACACATTGACACCGGTGTGTCAGACCCACCATACTTGCTCCGGATAATGCGAGAGGGCTGTACAAGCAATGATCACACGCACGGCACCGCGGACACACCAGGAACCGCGGTGTTGGCCGTCGAATGGCGCTAGCTGCGCAGCATTTGTGCACCGCCGCCGTCAGTGTCAGCCAGTTTGCCGTGGCATACGGAGCTCCATCGCAGTCTTTAACACTGGTAGCATGCCGCGACAGCATGGACGTGAACCGTATGTGCAGTTGATGGACTTTGAGCGAGGGCGTATAGTGTGCATGCGGGAGGCCAGGTGGACGTACCGCCGAATTGCTCAACACGTGGGGCGTAAGGTCTCCACAGTACATCGATGTTGTCGCCAGTGGTCGGCGGAAGGTGCACGTGCCCGTCGACCTGGAACCGGACCGCAGCGACGCACGGATGCACGCCAAGACCGTAGGATCCTACGCAGTGCCGTAGGGGACCGCACCGCCACTTCCCAGCAAATTAGGGACACTGTTGCTCCTGGGGTATCGGCGAGGACCATTCGCAACCGTCTCCATGAAGCTGGGCTACGGTCCCGCACACCGTTAGGCCGTCTTCCGCTCACACCCCAACATCGTGCAGCCCGCCTCCAGTGGTGTCGCGACAGGCGTGAATGGAGGGACGAATGGAGACGTGTCGACTTCAGCGATGAGAGTCGCTTCTGCCATGGTGCCAATGATGGTCGTATGCGTGTTTGGCGCCGTGCAGGTGAGCGCCACAATCAGGACTGCATACGACCGAGGCACACAGGGCCAACACCCGGCAACATGGTGTGGGGAGCGATCTCCTACACTGGCAGTACACCACTGGTGATCGTCGAGGGGACACTGAATAGTGCACGGTACATCCAAACCGTCATCGAACCCATCGTTCTACCATTCCTAGACCGGCAAGGGAACTTGCTGTTCCAACAGGACAATGCACGTCCGCATGTATCCCGTGCCAGCCAACGTGCTCTAGAAGGTGTAAGTCAACTACCCTGGCCAGCAAGATCTCCGGATCTGTCCCCCATTGAGCATGTTTGGGACTGGATGAAGCGTCGTCTCACGCGGTCTGCACGTCCAGCACGAACGCTGGTCCAACTGAGGCGCCAGGTGGAAATGGCATGGCAAGCCGTTCCACAGGACTACATCCAGCATCTCTACGATCGTCTCCATGGGAGAATAGCAGCGTGCATTGCTGCGAAAGGTGGATATACACTGTACTAGTGCCGACATTGTGCATGCTCTGTTGCCTGTGTCTATGTGCCTGTGGTTCTGTCAGTGTGATCATGTGATGTATCTGACCCCATGAATGTGTCAATAAAGTTTCCCCTTCCTGGGACAATGAATTCACGGTGTTCTTATTTCAATTTGCAGGAGTGTATAAGATCCAACTGGTAAGACAATCGTGTCTTAGTTTTGTCGTAAGCAGGAACTGTAATGGCCGGTATACACTCATTCTTCTCCCGAACAGCGAATACTGAAATTTCAGGAAGGCCCACAACACCGCAAATGCCTATAGTTCTGTCATGGAATAATGCAGCTCACTCTTAGATAGCATCCTACTGCTAAATGCTATTGTTTTCCTAATTATTCTCGCATGCTCTTCAAGTTCTTGAAAGACCTCCTCTCTAAGTCGCGTCCTTGTCGACTCTGTGTTTACGCAGAAATCTTGCGATAGACCTGGATGGGACAGAACCGTTGCATTAATCAGAGGAGACTTTATGACTTCTTCCTCTGCCGTCTCTTCCCGTACGAAGGTGTGTTCTTTTCCTGTCAAAGCACACAGACTTGGGGTCATTAACGTTTCAATCTCCACAACTTTTTTTACAAAAATTAACGTCGCCAAGAAAGCTTCTCAGTCTTTTCCTGGTGTTTGGGGGAGGGAGTTTAGCAACTGCTTCAATCTTCTCAGGATCAGGATCTCTTCCTTGTGCTGAGATGATGTATTTCAAAACTTTTACATGCAACGATCCAAAAGATGACTTATCTAGATTGACAGTAACGCCATGAATTTTCGGGTGATAAGGAGTGTCCTCATTACAGCATTGTACTCTTCCCACGAGGTTTCAGCTTCCAATACATCATCCACGTAGCTGGTGATACGTTTCTGTAAGGTATCATCCAGTATGCTATCCAAACAACGGATAAAATCAGCTGACGATGTATTTGACCCAAACGGTAGACTTTTTAATTACTGACATCTACCGAAAGCAAGAAATGCCATATATTTGCTTCAGCATGAATAGAGCTTTGTCTGCTAGAAAATTTCTCGTAAATCGACATTCGTAAACCATGACATTCGATGACACTTCTGTAATAAGGTCTCCAGATTTTCCGGCCTGTCCTCTTATGGCGCAATTGTTGTGCTGATCAGCCGAGAGTCCAATACAAGGCGGAGTGCTTAAACCTTCTTTACCACCACGTGTAAGAAGCTGTTGTAAGGTGATGTTTCGTGCTCGAGTATTCCTTCATTCAGCATCTTATTCAATTCTTCACAAAACATATTTCTATGTACAAATCGTATTGCAAATGGTGTTGCACAAAATGTCTGATGGTCACTGTCTTAGAATTTGAACTGGAGATGTCTTATTGCACCTGTCTTGGGCAAGAATATCTCATTATTATCCTGTAAGGTAGCATATAATACTTGCTTGTGTTGATCGGCGTCATGCTTTGCCTCCACTGTTTCCTTAATCTTCTGATCTGCCTCACGCCTCATCTGTGTCTCCTCTAATCGGAATCGCCGCAGCTGATGCCGATAAAATTCTTCGTTCGACGCTTCCTTCGTTTCTGGTTCCTCAAGCAACCTTAGGGAATTCGCTGGAACCTGTGCCCTAATAGCTTGCTCCTCAAAACGTATCAACACTTTCTTCTCTCTTTGAAGCGTAATTACGCCAGGTCGCATCTCTAATGTGTCTTCATTTTGCTTCATGAAATCTATGCCGAATATCAGTTCTGTGGAAAGCTTGCGCACAATGATGAATTTACACATCAGTTCAACTCTCTGAGACATAAATTCTGTTCTACCCTCCTATTTACTTCCATGTATTTTCCAACATCGTTGCCTTTATGGGTGTCTTTTTCAAAGACAGCACCAGCCAACGAGACTCCTTCTCACATCTTTCAAAGGCAACATCGGAAATCGCAGAGATTTCATTGCCACTATCAAATATTCCCTTCGGTTCTACTATCGTCACTCTTATCTTTACCACTGGGTATAACTTCAGACCACACAACGCTTCCTTTTCTTCCAACGGGATCTCCGAGTAAGTTTACACTGTTCATCGCTTCCTTTTCCACTCTATGCTCGCTTGATATTCCTGTTGGTTCACCTCTCCTCTTCTCGCAGTTTACTTCTTTCCCATCTCTTCTGACGTGACTTACGTTTTCCACTACCTTTGGTGCAGCTTGTGTTCCCGAATTTCCCCCATCGTACCAAAAATTTTCTTTCCAAAGGCCTAAATATGATTCTTCATCTACAGCTTGCTCATCATCTGGAATAGACTCCACTGGGAGTCCTGTTCTCTCTCATTTTCCTCCTCCTCCAAGGCTTAATGCATAAATGCTTATTTTCTGACCCCCTTGATTACTTGCAACCTTTTCCTCTTCATTGCTGGCGTCGCACTCATATTGTGCATCTCTCCAATCATTTTCGTCTCTTTTTTGCTGCTCCCCCTCTGATAACTTGACAGAATCTGCAGTATCATCCTGCACTGCTACGAGTTGTTCTGTGGGTGTTACAACGACCAAACCCGTTTCTCACATTTCTACGCTACTGGCCATTAAAATTGCTACACCACGACGATGACGTGCTACAGACGTGAAATTTAACCTACAGGAAGGAGATGCTGTGATATGCAAATAATTAGCTTTTCAGAGCATTCACACAAGGTTGGCGCCAGTGGCGACATCTACAAGTGCTGACATGAGGAAAGTTTCCAACCGATTTCTCATACATAAAACAGCAGTTGCCTAGTGAAACGTTGTTGTGATGCCTCGTGTAAGGGGGATAAATGCGTAACATCACGTTTCCGACTTTGATAAAGGTTGGACTGTAGCCTATCGCGATTGGGGTTTATCGTATCGCGACATTGCTGCTCGCGTTGATCGAGATCCAATGACTGTTGGCAGAATTTGGAATCGGTGGGTTCTGGAGGATAATACGGAACGCCGTGCTGGATCCCAACGGCCTCGTATCACTAGCAGTCGAGATGACAGGCATCTTATACGCATGGCTGTAACGGATCGTACAGCCATGTCTCGATCCCTGAGTCAACAGATGAGGACGTTTGCAAGACAATAACCATCTGCACGGACAGTTCGACGACATTTGCAGCAGCATGGACTATCAGCCCAGAGACCATGGCTGCGGTTACCATTGAAGCTGCATGGTGTACTCAACGACGAACCTGGGTGCACGAATGGCGAAACGTCATTTCTTCGAATGAATTCATGTTGTGTTTACAGCATCATGGTGGTCAAATTCGTGTTTGTCGACATCGCGGTGAACGCACATTGGAAGCGTGTATTCGTCATAGCCATACTGGCGTATCACCCGGCGTGATGGTATGGAGTGCCATTGGTTACACGTCTCGGTCACCTCTTGTTCGCATTGATGGCACTTTGAACAGTGGACGTTACATTTCAGATGTGCTATGACCCGTGGCTCTACCCTTCATTGGATCCCTGCGAAACCCTACATTTCAACAGGATAACGCATGACCGCATGTTGCAGGTCCTGTACGGGCCTTTCTGGATACAGAAAATGTTCGACTGCTGTCCTGGCCAGTACATTCTCCAGATCTCTCACCAATTGAAAATGTCTGGTCAATGGTGGTCGAGCAACTAGCTCGTCACAATAGGCCAGTCAATATTCCTGATGAACTGTGGTATCGTGTTGAAGCTCCATGGGCAGCTGTACCCGTACACGCCATCCTAGCTCTGTTTGACTCAATGCCCCGGCGCATCAAGGCCGTTATTACGGCCAGAGGTGGTTGTTCTGGGTACTGATTTCTCAGGATCTATGCACCCAAATTGCGTGAAAATGTAATCACATGTCGTTCTACTATATTTGTCCAGTGAATACCCGTTTATCATCTGCATTTCTTCTTGGTGTAGCAATTTTGATGGCCAGTAGTGTAATTGTTGATTCTGATTTGCTGCTTTTCCTGTGACGCAGGCCAGTAGTGTAATTGTTGATTCTGATTTGCTGCTTTTCCTGTGACGCAAACATCTGGTGGCCGAATATCCGTGATTTCCGCTTGTTGCACCCTTTCATTCGGTTGTGGCCTCTTTGCTATAACTGTGGGCGGTTGTGGTGTTGGAAATAGTTTCCTGTGCTTCCGTTTGGTAGAATCGCATGGAACTGCCGTCTCACGTCGTTTGGTCTCTTCCTGTTGGTTCTTCAGTTTTTCTCCCATCGCGGGTGACCACGAAAATTGTTAAAATTGTCAATATTGTTCTCTACTTCCCTCCTTCCTTCCTTCTCGGTGAAAGCAAACTCTAACCCTCGTAATACGTTTTTGAACGCTTCTACGTCTCCGTCATATCTACCAGCCACTACTTCCTGATACCTGATACGTAATTTCATATAGGAAAATCGTTTGAATTTACTCGTTCTATATGGCATGTCCAAATACTGGTCAAAGATGTCAAAGAACTTCACTGGATTCCTCTGTTATGATGATTCTAAGTCTTTGCGCATCGCTATTTCTTGAGTTCTCTTCCACCAATATGTCGCAAGGATGGCACCTTTAAACTCACTTGGACTGCCGGATTTTCTTCTAATGATGAACTGGATGTAGATATCCTCACCTTGGAATAAACAGATTTGCTTTGTCCGTATACCTTTAGAGTTTATGTAAGGAACGGAAGTGCTTAAAATAAAATGCTTCTTCCTCCCGAGCATACATCGTGTCAGCTGTCAACTGTTTTGACTCACTATTTGTACTTTCCCCTGCGCCAAACTCGTTCATGATCGCTGCACGCGTCCTCATGCGTGGGTTGTCATCCGCCTCCAAATGTGAACGTCGCAAGATCGACTCACAAAAACCGTTCTCGTTACTAATTCTTCTTTGCTGTGCTGTACTTGACTGGACAAGTGATTTACTTTCCTCATTTTTCTTCGTTGAAGCTATATTCGGATTTCCAGAATCCTCGCTTCTCTTCTGTATTTCGCGTGAGATTAATTTTTACTGGCGCGGTTCTAATTTGTACTGCGGCTTCAGATAATTCCGTGACAATATCAGCATTAGTACCCTGCATTCTTTTTCCGATTTCTACTAGGTGTACTTCTTGTTCTTTCTTCCTCTTACCTACTTTGACCAATTCCTTCTCCAGGACTGGAAGTTGTTGTAATTGGGTATTAATTACTTCTTGTGCTTTCTCTACGTCTTTTGCCGTTTAGCTGATTGCGGTACCTTCTTAGTTTCCATAGCCTTACCCTTTGATTCAGTCGATAATCTTTTTACATCTTTCAAATTTTAGCTCAAAATATCCTATTTTTCCTTTATCTCTTTCCAAGTTACTTTCATTCCACGTAACATTTCGTTTCTCGATGTATCATTCTTCTGTTCCATTTCTTTAAAAAATTCCAATAAAACAATTTCTGAGTTGATTTGCTCATCTCTTCTACTGGGTGTTGACGCTCCTGAACTCAATTGAGACTGGGTCTGCATTGGTGAAACTGCTCTGTTGCTCCCTTCTGTCCGGTAATCTCTGATCCTTTTAATAGCGCCCTCGCCTTCTTATTCTCTCTGTCATATCCGATCGCATCCTCTCAATCGAAATTCTGCGTCTGTTCAGTTTGAAACAAGGATGGACTGTGAATTGTCCGTTCCATTGGAAACGTTATCTGATTCTTCCCCAATTCTGATAATTCCCTATCTCATGTACAAAATATTTTCGACGATATATCAGCGCTGATAGATCGATCGGAAGTAGAGCAAAATCCACACAAACCGAGAAAGCTGAAATATCACATACATGAATTATTTAATTCACGCCAGTAGAAGGTCTATGGCTAACGCAGATTTACGTCTTTAGAAATGTGATTATAAGCCATTCTTATCTTAATAGTAAAAAATATTACTTCTCTCTTTGCCCTTTGAGCATTACGATAAGCAAAATGTTTTTAAAACAGTGCAAAAATGGTATAAAAGAAGCGAAACAATAAGTGCACACATCATGCCAGAACATGAGCTAATCAACTAATGAACATGAGCTAATGACCACTGCATTTTGCTGTATGCATCTTATTGTTGACACTCGCAAATAATGTGAAGAAGGGCACTAAGTTCTCGAAACCACTAAGGAAATTATATTTCTTTTGAGCAATTGATTGTTGATTATTTTCTTATAAACAACTACAGCTGCTGAGGATGGGTAAAAAACTAAAAATCACATTTTGGGAAACTGTAGTCGTACATGATGGAAAAATACTGAGGTTACATGTGTATTAAATGTCTAAATAACGATAGGATGATGCTATTATGTAAGAGGCCTATTTTCATTTGCCTGTGTTACGGGAAAATATAACAAGGAGGACAGATGTTGAGAATGTTATTGTCGTTGTGTATATGCCCACATTAAATGCATGCATTGTCAGACATTTTTGTCATGCTGTCAACAGCTTACTTGATACTAAGACGCCCGTTTGGTTTTGTGAAGTAGAGAGAAAAGATCTGGTAGCAAATTATGAGGCATTGGAGTGCGTACCTACTGGCAGTGATTCTTCCCTCCTGCAAAATGCGAAATGAAACAGGAGAGAAAATCATTAATGTTGGGATGAAGTAGCCTCCGCCATGCACAGTACCGTGGATAGCGGAGAACACATTTAGAAATTAACAGAACTGTCAGTGACAGGGCCAAAAACTAGAGTAAAAACTAAACGGAATGAACAATCTACTGAGAGTAGATTCAGCCTCCCTCCGGAGATTCGAGTCCTCCCTCAAGTTATGGGTGTGTGTGCTGTTCTTAAAAATGGTTCAAATGGCTCTGAGCACTATGGGACTTAACATCTGTGGTCATCAGTCCCCTAGAGCTTAGAACTACTTAAACCTAACTAACCTAAGGACATCACACACATCCATGCCCGAGGCAGGATTCGAACCTGCGACCGTAGCAGTCGCGCGGTTCCGGACTGAGCGCCTAGAACCGCTAGACCACAGCGGCCGGCTACTGAGAGTAGAATATTGACTGAAAGGAATCCGAAGAAAGATGAAAATAATGAGCAGTAGCAGAAGTGAGATTAGTGTTGAACTTAACATCAAATCTGTGGATCACCAAGTACATTACGTGAAGGAATTCTGGTTCCTTGGAAGCAAAATAATACAAGACAGAAGAATCAAGCAGGACGCACAACGCTGAGAGCACACACAACGTGGACTAGCACAGTCAAAGGCGGCATTCCTGGTCAGATGAAGTGTTTCAGTATCAATCAAGAGCCTTAATTTGAGAAATAAATGCCTGAGAATGTATGTTTGGAGCACATTATTGTAGGTAATGAATCATAGACTGCGTGAAAATCAGAAAAGAAGAGAATCGAAACGTAAAGAAAAGGAAGGAACAATGTGATAGGAGAAAAATCGTAGGGAAACGCAGAGATTAAAGTATATCTAACAAATAATTGCGGATGTAGGATGAAATGAAAGGGTTGGGACAAGAAAGCAATTCGCGGCAGGATGCTTCAAACCAGTCAAAAGACTGATTTCTTAAAAAAATTATGCACCATAAATAGTTGATTTTACATTCGCATTAATAGGCATGGCTACATGTTGAACGTTTATAAGTGTCTTTTTTTAATATACCGAAGTAATTTAGTAATTTCTACCCTTCACCTTTTACACATTATGATACAAGAAATCCTTCAGCGTAATAGAAGGAATTGTTAAGCAGAAACTTTTTCAATTTTTTTTTCAAATTTTAGTTTGATGTCTGACATTTTATATCACTAGGTAGGTAATGAAAATTTTTGATGCAGTGCTGTACACCCCTTTTTTTGCTAGACACAATCCTAAATGCATGAACTCATGCTCAAGGATGTGAGGTAAAACTAACTGCAAGAAGAAAAATAGCTGTGTTAACAATCCCCGATTTTGCATTACTTGTGTGGTATAGTGGGATATATGCCACTCTTCACTCAATCCGCACTACTGTCCTTCAATTACATGGTGCAGTTTCAGCGCCTTGGTGTTTGTCGCACTTACGCACCAGAGCCTTACCATTTGTGAGGGACGAGCTTCTCCACGAGCGTCGAACTATCGGCACTTCTCAACCAGTGAGGCCGTTACCTTCAATAGGCCGTGAAATATATGGATCGAAGAGGTGATTACAGTCGATGCGTTATTCAGTTCCAGCGTCCCATCCTGGATACCGTCTGCAGCCGTTATGAACTGCACAACCACTTGGCGGCTGATAGCTCTCCTTACCAGAGGACGTGGATTCACTTTCACAATAGTTTCACTTAGTCCGTTTGTATGAGCATGTGAAGGTGATACCAAATTATTAAGTTCAAACTGACACTACCAATGAAAGAGATCACGTGACATCTGGGTCGCACCAGCACGCAAGTGCAGAGAATATAGCTACTGACATGTATGAATTCAAACAAATTTTTGTAATTCATCCCGACGCTTACATGGAATAATACTTAAATAAACTATTTGCGTTAGAAGGAGCGTGGTCATTACAAAATACCAGCGATATTCCTGTAGCTTTCCACTCCCCTTTGTGTTTATCAAACGACAAACTTGTAGCCATCTGTTTGGAATCAATGGACTGGACTGGATGGACTGCAAATGCGAGGCACGGCGATTCCAGTTCATAGTTTTCTTATAAATTATTACGTTGCAAACTAAATGTGAAGGTAACTGATTTCTTCAAAAAGTCTTCAAAGATGATTCAGGTTTTCTCCAATACCGACGTTACCAGAGGCGGTACTCATTTGAGTGACACGGTAGAGCAAGGTTGGATTGCTTCATAAGGCGGCACCCTCCCATCTGATGCCATTTTACTTACAGTCTATCACTACCAAAGGAAAAAAAAATACATCGCCAAACATAGAGAAAGGAAAAGAACAAACAACGCAACAGGCCCTTGAAAAAGCTTAGCCGCCACTTGCCTGTACCATCCCGCAGAACAAAACTGCTTAAGTTCTGCTTCCATTGTAGCCTCCACCAGTACTTGTGACACCATTTGTGACGGTGTCAGGCACCCAGGTCAGCCGCCCACATCAGCCACTCCAGGTCTGCCATCCATGTGGGAGCAGCGTTCAGTAGCGGTGGCGCCAGCGGTTTGAATTAGTACGCTGTGTTTGGTTTAGTTCATTGCGTTTTTTCCTTAAACATTCATCTGACAGAAAGTGAAAATTACCTGTGTTTTTGTCTGACTGGCTAGTGTTTATTTACATACAGAGTGTGGGTATTTATTTTTTGTGACACCCTTAGTGAAAGCCGAGTCTCTACTGACTTCTAATACAACTGTTGTCAGCAGATAAATTTAATTCTTACCAAATGATGCCATAAACTGTAGAGAAGAGCCGAATTTGCGATATTAATTTTCTTTATTACTCGATGAGTAGTTCTGGGCCTAAACTGATTATCAAAAATTGTAAAAAACAGAAACCAAATAGCACGTATATTGTACATTACACAACAATGCCACAGTACAAAAATGGCCGATGGCAAGTGGTACATACCAGAAGCCATGAAATAATGTACATTGAGACAGCCGCATGCGTGCCAATTCTAGTTAAACACATCTTGTACAGAAATGCAGTGCTAAACGTCATTCACCTAATTCAGACACTGAAGTGTATAAAGTATTAGGAAGACTACGATAGGGAGCGCTTATCGGAATCGTGGCGTGTAGCAGCAACTTCATTTTACGTACATCTTTCTCCCTTTACAACATTTTGTGAAGTGAATAACCGCAATTGCGGCAACAAGCATAACAAATATGTAGTGCGTCTTACAAGATTAATAGTGACAATTTTTTGTCGAACATCGTCATAGGATATGAAATACGGGTTCGTCACTTCGAACCGAAAGAAAACGGCGATCTACGAGTGGCGCCACACCACCTCTCCCACGAAAAAAAAAAAAAAGGTCAAAGCTGTAGTATCAGCCGATAGAGTCATGGCGATGGTCTTCTTGGACTTTGAAGGGGTTATTCTGTTTAATGTCCTCGCTCACGGTGCAACTATCAATTCCGAGGTGTATTGCGCTACGATCAGGAAATTAAAGAAACGACTTCAGTGTGTTCGTCGCCACAAAAATGCAAACGAACTTTTCCTTCTCCATGACACCGCAAGGCCTCACATAAATCCACACACCTCGGAGGAGCTCAAAAAACTTCAATGGAGTCTTCTTCCTCATCCACCTCCAGCCCGGACCCCGCACCTTCTGACTTATATCTGTTTGTCCCGGTGATGGATGCATTCCACAGGAACTAGTGCTGGATGATGGAGAGGTTCATGATGCAGCAAACATTGGCCCCGATGTAGATCAGTAGAGTAGTACCATACGGGCATACAGCTTCTCTGAGTAAGGTGGCGTAAGGCCATCGCACTGAACGGAGATTATGTTGAACAACAGATATTTGTAGCCAAAAACGTAGGGAATAATATGATGGACTCACGAAAAAAACCATCCTGCTTTCAGAAACCCGTGTTGCATTACTTATCGAACGCCCCTCACAAAACAGGTAACCTACTGGAACCAAGAGGGCATAGTGAGAGCAGAAGACCAAAATTGAAGTGGTCGGATTAACACAGATGAAAGGTAGGAATACAGTCTTTTCCCTCTGATCTTCAGTCTATAGATCGAAGAAGGGATGTCAGAAATAAAAGAAAGGTTGTAGAAGAGGACTGAAATTCACAGTGAACATGGATAATAAGATTGCCTGAAGACATTACTATCCTCAGTGAACGTGAAGAAGAACTACAGAACCAGCGGAATAGACTGAGCAACTAATGTGTAAGCCGGCCGCGGTGGTCTAGCGGTTCTAGGCGCTCAGTCCGGAACCGCGTGACTGCTACGGTCGCAGGTTCGAATCCTGCCTCAGTCATGGATGTGTGTGATGTCCTTAGGTTAGTTAGCTTTAAGTAGTTCTAAGTTCTAGGGGACTGATGACCACAGATGTTAAGTCCCATAGTGCTCAGAGCCATTTGAGCCATTTTTTGAACTAATGTGTAATGAATATGTTCAAATGGTTCAAATGGTTCAAATGGCTCTGAGCACTATGGGACTTAACATCTGAGGTCATCAGTCCCCTAGAAATTAGAACTACTTAAACCTAACTAAGCTAAGGACGTCACACACACCCATGCCCGAGGCAGGACTCGAACCTGCGACCGTAGCGGTCGCGCGGTTCCAGCCTGAAGCGCTTAGAACCGTTCGGCCACACTGGCTGGCAATGAATATGTAACCGGATGATAGGATACAAGTTAAGACATCTCGATTAACTTCCGTGGTACTACAGGGAGCTGCAGAGGATAAAACTGTGGGGGAAGACAGATATTGGAAAATATCTAACAAATAATTCTGAAATATGGTTTCCACCAGAGAGGAATTCGAAATGGGCCGCATCAAACCAGTCTTAAAACTGATAACCAAAAAGAAAAAGAAAAAAAGAAGTCCTCAACCAGTACTCCTGCTGTGGTATGTGCTATGGCCAGATGCCACACAGCCTTTTTCCATTCGAGTAAGCTGTACGTGATCCACTTTCAGTAGTTATAGGCTCTAGGTTCAATCGCTGTTATGCACTGTATGGAGTATGTTTGCTGGTTACTTCTTAAAAACGAACGCTAATGCCGTAGCCTTCCCAATAAGAAATTATCTTTTGTGGATTCACAGCTGTTGGTTCCCAACAGAGACTGAGAGATTCAGCCCGGGAAGTGTGGAATCGAAAGTGACAGTAATCCTAAAAGACAACAGTGAAGAATTTTTGGAAACTCTGTTTGCAGGAAGAGTAGCTACAGCTCAATGATAGGTACCCGCAAGTACTTAAATGTACACAGCAGCCGTGTATACAAAGAAAAACCCGTCTTTCTTAAAAGACATCATAGTCGCCGTTGATTGTATAAAATATTTATTATTACTATTGAAATTTCGGTCTTGTGGTCATTTTCAAGTAACACTGCAGAAGTTAGCTAAACACAAAAATACAAAAGTGAAGTACAGGGTGTATATACATAATCAAGCAAACATTTCATTAAGAAAGTAACTCAATTATAAAAATGGGAGAGAAATGTACATTACTTACATTCTGACAGTATATAAAACTATCAGAGTGTCGTCGTCAACATGCAGCCTTTTGACTGTGAGAGTCCCACAAGTAAGACACTTGTTACATCGTAATATTTTGTTAAATATGTACTGAACTGTCGATGTTGCCATCGTTCTAATAATCTATCACACGCACAAGTGCAGGTGCACTGACAACATGTGGAGCTATGTCAGTTGGCGCGAAAATACATTTACTAAAGATACTGCCTGTGCACGTAGCAAAGATAGTGCACACCAAGGATACAAAATATAAGCTTTATATAGAAAAGTCTTTTCATCTGTCAACATCATACAGCATTCTAAACAGTGCTATGATTGTAATGGGCAGTAGGATAAGATGGGAATATTTATTTATAACATAAATTTCTTAATGAAATACTTGCTTAATTATGTATATACACCATGTGCTTCACTTTTGTATTTTTGTGTTTCGGTAACTTTTGCAGTGTTACTTGAAAATGGCCATAAGGCCGAAATTGCAATAGTAATAATAAATATTTTATACAGTCAGTGGTGACTATGTTGTCTTTTAAGAAATAATATATGACTGTGAATCCCAACCATGAGAAGTTAATCAAAACCCCGTATGTTTCACAGGAAGAAGAAACTTTAATTTATAAATCCACATACAGAATTAAGAGACGCTGAATTCAAACTTTTATTACAGGTTGAAAAAGCACAAGACTTAATCCCTACAATCGGCCTATGTGAGAATGTGGCTGGTATGAAAAGTGGTTGAACGAAGGCACAAACGTTCACGTTCACACAAATCATTAAAAGTAAGAAATTTAATACCACACTAACCACAATAATTTGCTGAAATTTACTTGATATTTCGACAATGAATTTACTTTATTAATGTTTCCTTTTGCTACAACTGCATGTGGTAGCAGTTCTATTTACACACAAAGTACTCCCCACAGGTATCGGAATTTGTTAGATGACCCCTGAAATAACTGTCCTAACATCCCACTAACATCCAAAAACTGAAACGAAATCATTAAACACAAGCATAGATCACTACTCAAACATTCAAATGCCTGAAGCAAAACCATGACATAGTGACGGAATGACTCGCCTGTCCTTAACTAGTAAAGCCATCAGAGTGCGGAACACCGGACGTTGGTCAGCGGCTCCGATTCGAAATCAAGGCGAAGAAACTACCCAGTAAGGAAGCAGGCATCGCTCGTCAACCAAACGGTACCCCCTGACGAACCAGGTTGTCGTTTGGCTACAGTTAAACCTTTGTGCCTTATGCCTACCAAGTCAAGTTAACAGAACTGTTATAGCAGACTACATATTACGTCAACCACGAGGATTAAACACTCATATGAATCTCAACCATTCATTCTGAGTTTAATCATATGATTATGACATAGGGAAGAAAGAGGTATACAAAATATAGATGCAACAGCTGTGAACAGTGACTCGTTTCGTTTCCAGAGGTTAGCTATCTCTGCATGCTGTCAGCTAGTGGCAACTAAACACTGAAATAACTTAATAACAAGACTTGATCATATGAAAAGGGTCTGACGGACACTTTCTGACCTAAATTATCATCCGCTGCGTACGAGATGTGATCATAAGGTTATGATTACCTCCCAGATCGTGAAACTTTGCGGTAGTGACTGTTTTGCTCAACACAGGATGTCGCAGGACGAAAGATCGACATTCAGGGGAAGGCCTATGACAGGAACGATCATTAGAAGCGAAAGAGGCTGGTAAACAAGGGATCTGAAATGTATACCTTAAGATCTGTCAACACTTTTTCATCCTCGCAAAGAAAAGAACTTTAGTTTTATCTAACGCACTTTTTATTAGATTTAATATTCCAAGAATTGTTATATTACTTTCAACAACTGTTCAAAAAAATTAATGTCTGGGAAATACACTCCTGGAAATTGAAATAAGAACACCGTGAATTCATTGTCCCACAAAGGGGAAACTTTATTGACACATTCCTGGGGTCAGATACATCACATGATCACACTGACAGAACCACAGGCACATAGACACAGGCAACAGAGCATGCACAATGTCGGCACTAGTACAGTGTATATCCACCTTTCACAGCAATGCAGGCTGCTATTCTCCCATGGAGACGATCGTAGAGATGCTGGATGTAGTCCTGTGGAACGGCTTGCCATGCCATTTCCACCTGGCGCCTCAGTTGGACCAGCGTTCGTGTTGGACGTGCAGACCGCGTGAAACGACGCTTCATCCAGTCCCAAACATGCTCAATGGGGGACAGATCCGGAGATCTTGCTGGCCAGGGTAGTTGACTTACACCTTCTAGAGCACGTTGGGTGGCACGGGATACATGCGGACGTGCATTGTCCTGTTGGAACAGCAAGTTCCCTTGCCGGTCTAGGAATGGTAGAACGATGGGTTCGATGACGGTTTGGATGTACCGTGCACTATTCAGTGTCTCCTCGACGATCACCAGTGGTGTACGGCCAGTGTAGGAGATCGCTCCCCACACCATGTTGCCGGGTGCTGGCCCTGTGTGCCTCGGTCGTATGCAGTCCTGATTGTGGCGCTCACCTGCACGGCGCCAAACACGCATACGACTATCATTGGCACCAAGGCAGAAGCGACTCTCATCGCTGAAGACGACACGTCTCCATTCGTCCCTCCATTCACGCCTGTCGCGACACCACTGGAGGCGGGCTGCACGATGTTGGGGCGTGAGCGGAAGACGGCCTAACGGTGTGCGGGACCGTAGCCCAGCTTCATGGAGACGGTTGCGAATGGTCCTCGCCGATAGCCCAGGAGCAACAGTGTCCCTAATTTGCTGGGAAGTGGCGGTGCGGTCCCCTACGGCACTGCGTAGGATCCTACGGTCTTGGCGTGCATCCGTGCGTCGCTGCGGTCCGGTCCCAGGTCGACGGGCACGTGCACCTTCCGCCGACCACTGGCGACAACATCGATGTACTGTGGAGACCTCACGCCCCACGTCTTGAGCAATTCGGCGGTACGTCCACCCGGCCTCCCGCATGCCCACTATACGCCCTCGCTCAAAGTCCGTCAACTGCACATACGGTTCACGTCCACGCTGTCGCGGCATGCTACCAGTGTTAAAGACTGCGATGGAGCTCCGTATGCCACGGCAAACTGGCTGACACTGACGGCGGCGGTGCACAAATGCTGCGCAGCTAGCGCCATTCGACGGCCAACACCGCGGTTCCTGGTGTGTCCGCTGTGCCGTGCGTGTGATCATTGCTTGTACAGCCCTCTCGCAGTGTCCGGAGCAAGTATGGTGGGTCTGACACACCGGTGTCAATGTGTTCTTTTTTCCATTTCCAGGAGTGTAGATCACCATTATAATGTGGATGTGATCCAAATAGATCTGTGAAACGATTCTTCTACAAGCTCCTTGCTTTCCATATTCTGAGTTATGTGATATGGATCAAAACCAGAAAAAATGAAGAGTATACATGGATTCTAAAGCACATTCTTAAGAGCTCTGAGCATTTGCTCACCTTTGCTACTGTGAAACACATTTCTGCTACTGAATAAATGCTCAATAGCTGTTACGCTATGCATTTTACAGCTCGAGTTTACTTGACAATTGTCTTTGTTTTGTTCCATATGACCTTCTATCAAAATACTAAAAACGAAAGCTTGCACTAGAAGAGATTTATTTCACAATATCGAAGATGAAGAAGTGCTCATAGCTCTAAAGATAAATATTTTAGAGTCCATGTTTATTATTTCGCTTCGAATGATCGTCCCCGTTATCTTCCCGAATAATGACCATTCACCCTGGGACGTCCCGTATATTCACCCTACAGTTTGGTCCATCTTTCCCAGCGCTAGATGTTTTGGCGGAGGCCTCGGCTACAGGATGTATTTTGATTGTTTAAAAAACGCTCCACCTGCCTTCCACACAATTTCTTCTTCCCCTGAAAAAACATGAAGAAGTCAGTGGTTGCCCAATCACGAGAAGAAAGGATCTCAGGAAAAATTGTATAGTCCCAAGAAGCATTATGTGTGACCGGCCGTGAGCAGAGAGACCTGGGACGAAGTCGTGGAGTAAAAACTGCCTCTTGGATAGCCTTCCGCAGGTCTTCGCCTCGGCAATGTACTGTACCTCATCAGCAGACCTCAGTAGCACGCTCCTACGACAGTTTATCCTTATGAGCGTAATACCACATCATGGTAGTTGCAAAAATCACTCAGCATCGTCCTGAGTGATAATGATCTCTGCCTTGTCTCACCTGAATGAGTCCACATATTCCCATCAGTTCCTTTGCTCTTTTGTGTCTTTTGTGATAAGGTAGTTATATAAGTAATCTGAATTGTACTCACTTCTGAAATCTTTCCGTTGTTACCTCTGTTTCACAAGTTTTTTCCATGGGTGTGAGCACGTGGAAGCCTGCGTGCGGTGATCTTTATCATAATCGAAATGTCGTGCAAGATTTACAAAAGTAATCTGTAACTGATCTTAAATTTTCACACTATCGTCTTCATTGTGAAACTCCGATATAAGATAACCAAGGGCTCAACTTCGTTTTAGATTCCAGTTCTTAACAAGGAGGTGATATGCCACGTCATTTTTCGCCATTCAGATTTGTTTGACTATATCGAAACCGTCTACTCCACCTATCCAATTCGTCGTATGATAATGGATCGTTGCTGTAGACTTCCTGCAACTCAGTATGAATTTTTACAGAGTTGTTCCGTTTCAAGTACAGAAAACGAAATACTATACAATACTGTACTTCACTGACTCGCCAGGGTAGCCGAGCGCGCTAACGCGCTTCTTCCTGGACTCGGGTAGGCGCGCCATGGTTCAAAAAATGGTTCAAACGGTTCTGAGCACTATGCGACTTAACTTCTGAGGTCATCAGTCGCCTAGAACTTAGAACTAATTAAATCTAACTAACCTAAGGACATCACACACATCCATGCCCGAGTCGGGATTCGAACCTGCGACCGTAGGGGTCACGCGGTTCCAGACTGAAGCGTCTAAACCGCACGGCCACACCGGCCGGCAGGCGCGCCATCCCCAGATCACAAACGCCCGGTGGATTATCGACGAGGGCCAGTGTGCCGGCCAGCCTGGATGTGGTTTTTAGGCGGTTTTCCACATTGTGCTTGGTGAATATCGGGCTGGTACCGACGTTCCGCCTCAGTTACACGCGTCGCAGACACTTGAAGCACGTCTGCACTGTTTCACGATTTACCCTAGACGCAGACAGTTGGGGTACTCTGATTCCATCCCTGGGAGGTACGGGGTGGCGGCAGGAAGGGCATCCGGCCACCCCGCCGCCCTAACACTAACACTGCCAAATCCATTGAAACCACGCCGACTTTGCGATCACTGCGGGACTATTGCGAAGGCGAAAGACTGTACTTCACTAATGGGCCAAACTCTTCGAATGGAATACTTCGGTACTGCGGCAGGATGATTTTAATCTGTACCAAGACTTCATCCATATGCCTGTAAAACACAAAATTATGTAATTTTACTTTATCGGTGTGAAAATTAAGACCTTATGATTGGTGTGCTGAAGAGGTTACCAGAAAGTCCTAAGGCCCTCTGGCTGTTATTATACTTTACCAGATAAATTTCTTGCTCGTTCGAAGCTCTGCTGTATGGATAACACTGAATACCAGAGATGAGCTGTCCACTCGCGTTAGAATACCACAAAGCCGTTACGTTGCATCAATGGTATGATAGATACCGATGATCAAGGAGCCTCGTACTCACCACCACACCACACCTGAGCATCAATCGGGAGTTATCAGTGCTTCACTTGTATGATGCCATCCCCAGCATGTACATGCAGTTAAGAGGAGAACACCAATAGCATATTCTTCAGTATCATAAATCGATGTGGTTTCACAAATGATCCTTTGCGAGATCTGTTAGAAATAATCTGGTTCTTACCTACTTCTATAACGTCGTTGTTATGGAAGTACACTACGCAACAAAATCAAATTATCACTTTCTGAAATCCCATAATTGTCTCACATTTTAAAGCGTAAGTTAGAAATCTGGCTCAAAGCTGCTTAAACCTACCTCCGCAATGGTGCGGTAGGGAGGCGCCCAGCGACGCCACCCTCGCGCCCGACAGCCAGGTATCGAGTTATGCGTAAAAAAAGCCAGAGCTCGGAAGTTCATGTGACGTGTAAAGTGGATTAACGACATCATATTGGCAAACACTTGACACACCTCCGATGCCAGTAAAAAAAAAAAAAAAAATGGTTCAAATGGTTCTGAGCACTATGGGACTTAACAGCTATGGTCATCAGTCCCCTAGAACTTAGAACTACTTAAACCTAACTAACCTAAGGACAGCACACAACACCCAGTCATCACGAGGCAGAGAAAATCCCTGACCCCGCCGGGAATCGAACCCGGGAACCCGGGCGTGGGAAGCGAGAACGCTACCGCACGACCACGAGCCGCGGACCGATGCCAGTAGCCTGCCTGCCTCCTCCTAGGACTATAGGACTACATCGCAGGTTTACTCTGTAGAGCGATCTTTTTAAATTCTCAGTAAACGTGGCTGTCTGCCACCGATAGTATTGGGAACTAGGCAGCCGCAGAGGGATACTTTGTCGCTGTATTCATGCATGTGTCAACGTCGTAACTCTCCGCGATAGAACGGCGTGAAACAGGAGGACTGCTTAAAGCTCAAGCACCTGTGATATTCTTGGCTGTGGCCACCAGTATTTTATTTTGCTAGAAGCTCGCCTTGATGCAGCTGGATACACGTGAAGTAGCATATGGTACAAAAGTGGTGTGAGGTACAAGCGACAGATGGTACAGTGTGTAACAGTCCCGTGGGAAAGTCCGCCAATTGTACTGTACTTGCTTCCGATTGGTCGACGCATTCAGGTGTTAGGCGCCAAAACGACTAACTTCTCTTATTAATTATTTACGTACTTTTCATTGTATTTAACCAAGTTTTTAGTATGACAATCTATCATTGTTACCCTACGAGTCTATCGTTTCTGTTTATTAAATTTCACTAATTTTGAGAAACATAAGAGTAACGATATTGCAGCCGAAGTGCTTCGGGTACCTTCGGGTCGCTTTGGCGCGCCTAGGAGACAAAGTACTTCGGCTGCACTAGTCACTGGGCGTTCTGGAGGGACGGACACGTGACTGTGTTTTGGGCGTTCTTCAGAGCCGGGCATGTCGTACTCTATATCGGAAGTTGGATAGAAAAGTTATCTTACAGTTAAGAAAGATATGTCGTGTGTTGTAAAAGAGAGTGTGAAATGTGTGAATATTTAAATGATAACCAAATAGGGTACATTAATGAGAAGTGTCGCCTATCATCTTTGTCAGTACTATAGATCTTGCCCTCTGTGGATGCAGAGACTAGCCATGGCAAGTGGCATCCCATAAAAAAAACACAGTCACAGGTTCAAGTTAACAGCGTAGCAGCCTCCGCCGAAGAAGGTCCCACGACCGACCAGCTGTCTTCTGCGCTGGGGACATTAGAATACGACAGGTTGGTGGAAAGAACGGTTTATTGACTCTTATTCAATCTCTCTAGATCTCTCCCGCTTCCAGATGTGACTTCCAAACGACACATAATTTACACATCCTTTGCTGTTTCTGATTACGTTCAAGTTGCTTCGAATGGTTTTTAAAAGTCCCTAGTGGTTAAGCCCTGAACACTAGAGGGTCACAGATGTCACATTCAAAGATGATGTAGCCCCGTGATGTCCGTCGAGAAGGGCTGAATCGCCCAGTTAACAGTGTCGAAAGTCGTCAAGAACGTCATCCTGTTGCCGACCACACTGTGAACTGTCGTTTTCTGCGGCGAAATGTGTGGGAATTAATTTCCCAAGGAAAGAGATGGTTTCATTGACGTCCTTCATACCACCACCTGATGTCTTTCCGTGTCGTTTCCGAGCGGCGGTGTGTCTGCAGTATTTTCCTCGGCCATTCATAAGACAACCGTATGATTTCAACGGTGAGCGTCGCGATTCTAACCTCCATCGCAGAAGCGTTAACGAAAGGGGTGAAACGTGGGTAAGCGGTGCTGTTCGGACCTTCCTATCGTATGACACGTCCACGGTGGCATTGGGCAGACTTATGGTGAAATTATGTGCTACAAGTTTCACGTCACATGAACGTCCGAACCCTGGCTTCTTTTTTGCATAAATGGACGCCTTGCTGTTTGAAGCGTTGTCGTGCCCGAATTTGACGTCGCAGGGCGCCACGCTGTTGCACCACTACAGAAGAAATTTGTAGACGCCTTTGAGCCAAATTTCAAACTTACGCGTCGTAATCAGAGACAGTTACAGGGCTTCGAAAAGCGATCTTTTAATTCATCTGCGCATTGTAGTACAAGCTATACGGCCTTTTAATATTGCTTAATGAGCTCGGAAATTCTCTATTTACAGTGAGAAAAATGGTTCAAATGGCTCTAAGCACTATGGGACCTAACATCTGATGTCATCAGTCCCCTAGACTTAGAACTACTTAAACCTAACGAACCTAAGAACATCACACACTTCCATGTCCGAGGCAGGATTCGAATCTGCGACCATACCAGCAGCGCGGTTCAGGAGTGAAGCGCCTAGAACCACTCGGTCACATCGGCCGGCTACAGTGAAATGTGTATAGAATTCTATTTGGTTAGAGTTTGTAAAATGTTTAAATGTTTATTTTATTGCATCGAATTATTAATTATTAGTATAACAACGTCTGCTAAAGTAACATTTTCAGGTGTCAACTAAAACGTACTTAGCTTTAAAATGAGTTTACCAACTACGATTTCCCATTAATGTTTGGCGTTAAAGTTTCGTTATATCATTTTCTATGAACTGTATTTCTCTGAGTTCTCATAACTGGAGCAACGTACCATTGTTTTTTATGTTAATTTTCAGTCACTCTCAAAACATTACAAGCATCCTGAATGCGTTACTCATAAACGATTGTTTGAAAAGGATATGCACCTTAGAAAAAAAATGACCTCTGTGTTTGTGACCAACTGTTTCTAACATTCTACTAGAGAGGTGAGATCTCGAATCACTTTTACTTTTATTTGATTTATTTGTTTATTGTTTACTTGAGAGTCCTTGGTGATAAATATACCTGACCTGTAGTGAATTTGCATCACGTGCTGGTGCTGCAGACTGCCACCGCTCTGCACTTGCAGACAGTTCCATGCCTCTTGTCGTCTGTGCGGGCAGTATTTATACAGGACGATGTCAGGCGAGTTGACATTTAGATGCCGCTTGTGTCATGTACCTCTTCTGTCGCAACGCTGCGAAGATCCTGGATTTCGATAACGCCGCTGGTTGCCGATCGACTAGTCGTACCAATGAACCAAGGGCAGATGCGATGGCGAAGTGCTGATCCAGCTTGTTACTGCAAACAGTGCAATTTTAATAACGATCGCTTGCATTATCCAGCGTCGCTACTCGTCAGTGGACCGGTATATATCAAATTACCTTAACTTTAATCATATTGAGAATCCTTTTGTTTTTATTTTTTCCTCTAAGTTCACGGTATCTGTCATATTCATCATCACCATCGTGAACATTTTCTAGCGCAGGCTGGCTCTGTTTGAAACATACACCTTTCCTTCTAGTCCTATTTTCCCAACATGTTTCTGCGTTCGTTCTGGTACAATCTTCGCCTCTTCTTTCAACACACTCGTCTACACCTTTCAGCCGTCTGTCCATTGGTCTTCCTCTTGGTCATTTCCTTTGCGTCTCCTTTTCATGTATCTTCTTAAGAATCCTATTCTTTTCCATTCTCTTGAAGTGCCAATACCTTTTAGCCTTGAAGTTTCCACTCAGCTTTGCAAGGATTACTTTAACACTATTTCCCTTAGCCTTTCATTCCTCATCCTGTCTCTTCTTGTTTCTCCTAGCCTAATTCTGAGGAACTTCATTTCAAGTGTCTATAATCTGCTCTCATCTCTTTTCTTCATTAGCCATACTTTAGCTGCATAGGTCAAAATTAGGATTTAGTAACTTTTATATAGTACTTTTCTTTTTCCTTTTTTTTTTTTGGGGACGCCTTGGTCCCAAACCAGGCTCCTGAAACTTCGCAGGAATGTTTCTTCCCGTCTGCCACGTTCGCCGAACTCTCATTTCTTCCATTTTCTGTGTGGCACTTTTCAAGAATCTCACACTTTTCCCCTACTTCAACTCTCACGTTCAATCTTTATTCCCATAGTTAGCCTATTTTTCTTTCTAATTGTAACATTTAGATGGTTATCAGTAAGCTAAGCTACTATGCAAGCACGTCTGCTCGTTATAATAGCTCACCACGTAACTCTGGTTCGGTGACGCCTGACTCTAAAGTACCCATTTCAGCTGATGTACGAAGAACAAATTTTTCTCGCCATTAATTACCCAAGAAGTAGTAAGAAAAGTAGTAACGTCCAGTTCTTGCTCACTAAGACGTGGGTCAATGTTTCAGTGAAAGCCCAAAACTTGTCACTGTGTCTCAGTTAGTGAGAGTTTGTGAAGCTGTTGACAGTTGTTTTTAAGGGCGACGGCCACTTATTTGTTGCTCAGGAGAAGCAATATATGTGACGCCAGTGGGTTTCAGCCTGTTTGTTGCTGTTACATACATTACCATCTTAAAATTCTAAAACATTTTAACGAAGTGGTACACCACAGCTGTCACATATTTCATGGACGACATCTTTATATACGCTATGTGATTCAAAAGTATCCTGACACCCCCAAAAACATACATTTATCATATTAGGTGCATTGTACTGCCACCTACTGCCAGGTACTCTGTATCAGCGGCCTCAGTAGTCACCGTGTGATAGCAGAATGGGGTGCTCTGCTTAGCTGACGGACATCGAAGGTGGTTAGATGATTGGGTGTCACTTGTGTCATACGTTTATACGCGAGATTACCACAGTCCTAAGCATCCCTAGGTCAACTGTTTCCGATGTGATAGTGAAGTGGAAACATGAATGGACACGTAGAGCATAAAATTGTACACGCCGACCTCGTCTGTTGACAGACAGAGACCACCGACAGCTGAAGAGGGTCGTAATGTCCAATAGACAGACATCTATCCTGACCATCACACAGAAATTCCAAACTGCATCATGATCCATTGCAAGCAGTATGACAGTTAGGCAGGAAGTGAAAAAACTTGGATTTCATTGTCGAGCGGCTGCTCATAAGTCACACATCACACCGGTAAATGCCAAACGACGCCTCGCTTGGTGTAAGGAGCGTAAATATTTGACGATAGAACAGTGGAAAACGTTGTTTGGAGTGGCGAATCACGCTAGACAATGTGGCGATCCGATGGCAGGGTGTGGGTATGGCTAATGCCCATGAACGTCATCTGCCAGCACTTGTAGTGCCAACAGTAAAATTCGGAGGCGGTGGTGTTATGGCGTGGTCGTATTTTTCATGGAGGGGGCTTGTACCCCTTGTTGTTTTGCGTGTCAGTATCATAGCACAGGCCTACATTGATGTTTTAAGCTCCTTCTTGCTTCCCACCGTTGAAGAGCAATTCGGGGATGCCGACTGCATCTTTCAACACGATCGAGCACCTGTTCATAATGAACGGCCTGTGCGGAATGGTTACACATGAATAACATTCCTGTAATGGACTGGTCTGCACAGAGTCCGACCTGAATTCTATTAGATCACCTTTGGGATGTTTTGGAACGCCGACTTCGTGCTAGGCCTCATCGACCGATATCGATACCTCTCCTCAGTGCAGCACCGCGTGAAGAATGGGCTGCCATTCCCCAAGAAACCTTCCAGCACCAGATTGAACGTAAGCCTGCGAGAATGGAAGCTGTCATCAAGGCTGAGGGTGGGCCAACACAATATTGAATTCCATCATTATCGATGTAGGGCGCCACGAACTTGTAAGTCGTTTTCAGCCAGGTGTCTGGATATTGTAGCTAAACCATTGGTTGCAGTCAAAAACTGAATTAAGTTGCTGCCAGCTTCGTTCATATAGGTCTACATGGATCTTTTTTCGGGTACCTGCTTAAGAGCAACGAACACAGACCACGATGTGGCAAAACTGTTCGTTAGAGCGATTAACTTTCAAATGCATTAAAAATTGTGGTTTAATGTTAAATTAAATAGTCAAGCATCAGTATTCTTATTGCATGCATTACAATCACACGAAGAAAAACAATATACATGCCTATTTAAGTAAATATTGTTAACTGTTTGTAATACTTCAATAGTGTTAACAATTCGTTATGCGTCAATATTTTTAACAATTTATAATGCATCAATATTGTCAACAACTTGTTACGCATCAGAGAGGAAGTTGCTGTAACGAATTGTTTGATCACATCACGGTCTGTTAACCATGGCTGTCGATATTCATGTCGGGTCTCCCGTCTGAACATAACGTCATCTTGACACAATATTTCGGTGGTCCACCTGGCCGCCATCTTCATGTGAGTACGCCGTCGCACTAACTCGCCCGAAAAACGGCCGCGGCGGATCCTTTATACGTACACCGCCTGTAGATCCATTGCTCGTGCGCGAACATAACTGCTAGGGCAAGGCACAACAGCGCACCGGTGGAGAAAACTCGCGGAAACGATAGATCGATATCAGACACTACTGACAGCTTTTGACAACCAAAACAGAGATCGTTGTTTTATAATCTCAACAAAACAGAGTTTCAACTCTCATTTAACGGATACGCCTTGTCTCTGTTTATAATATTGTCAGATAGCCGGATTTCAATAGCTTCTCTCACTACACAGTCCCATAAACGCGACGAAGGGACAACTACTTGTGTTCCATATTAGAACATTTTATGTCATTCAGTAAGACGATGTTCCGCAACCGCAGATTTTTCTGGCTGAAATAAACGCGTGTGGCGATGGTGCTCCACACATCGATCCTGGACGATACGAATCGTTTGTCCAATATAGGCTTTCCTGCAATGGCAGGGAATTTTGTAGACACCGGGCTTCCTCACACCCAAATCGTCCTTCACTGAGTCCAGCAGCGCTCTAGTCTTAGCCGGCGGAAGGATTACACTTTTAATTTCAAATCTCTTTAAATTTTTTCCTGTTTTTGAAGATACACTTCCCGCGAAAGGTGGGAATGCACCGATTTACTTGTGCCTTCTGTTGGTTATCGCGAAGGTCCAATATACAGATCACGCCGGATCTGACTGTCGCTATAACCATCCTGCTTGAACACAACTTTTAGATGATCCAGTTCTTGTGCCAAACTATCTGCATCTGAGAGGGCATAAGCTCTTTTTACCAATGTACATAGGACCCCTCTGCGTTGCTACAATTGATGACAACTTGATGCAGCAAGATATCGGCCTATATGCATGGGCTTACGATAAACACTGTGTCCTAATGTCTCACCATCCCTCAAGTAGACCAAGACAACTAAAACCTTTTCAACTTCCATCGTGAACTTAATATTGGGATCCTGACAATTAAAATGATCTAGCAAACGATACTGAACATCTTTCCCATGTGGCCATACCATAAACGTAAGTAAAATGTTTTACGCTGAGACACAAGTGTTTGCCCCTCCGTCGCGTTATTGGGACTGTATAGTAAAAGAAGCTACTGAAATCCGGCTATCTGACAATATTATAAACAGAGATAAAGGGTATCCTCTAAGTAAGAGTCGGAAACCTGTTTTGTTTGGCATTAAAAAACAACGGTCTTTGCTTCAGTCATCAAAAACTATCAATAGCGTTTGATATCGATGTATCGTTTATGCGAGTTTTCACCACCGATGCGTTGCTGTACCTTGCGCTAGAGGCCAGTCATGTTCACGCACGCGCGATGGACCTACAGGCGGTGTATAAAGGACCCGCCACGGCGCATTTGACTTCAGTTCCGGCGATTTAGTGCGATGGCTTACGCACCTGAAGATGGCGCCCGGGTGGACCGTCGAAATGTTGTGTGAAGATGTTCCGGCTGGAGACCTGATACGAATTTCATCAATTACTACGCCGGGAAAGTTCACGGAGCCACAACCATAGCTGTTGATTATCACGTGCTATTAAATGGTCCACACATATGACTGAAAGTAGCGGCAACTTAATAAAATTTTTGACAGCAACTGGTGGTTTAACTGCACGAATATGTCTTTCATGAAACACATAGCACTACATTGTAGAACAACTCATCAAACTTTACAAATTAATCTGCCGAAATAAGACCGAACCTGCGCTGTTATTTCGGTGTATCTCAGCAGCATAGATAAAAATGGGCCTCAACTCTCGCGTCTCACTAATGACGGGACCAGTACAATATTTTTGATAGTGATTCCTTAGCTGTTCAACTAGTATGCCCATTCGGTGCTATTTCATGTAAACTACCTTTTGGAGGGCACTCAGTTTCTTTCAATTAAAAAATAGTACTTAAGACGAAGTCAGCATTAAATTCTACAATAATTTATAAGAGCTATTCGTATCATCAGCCAACAGCCTTGCCGCAGTGGTAACACCGGTTCCCGTCAGGTCACCTAAGTTAAGTACTGTCGGGCTGGGATAGCACTTGGATGGGTGACCATCCAGTCTGCCGAGCGCTGTTGGCCAGCGGGGTGCACTCGGCCCTTGTGAGGCAAACTAAGGAGCTACTTGGTTGAGAAGTAGCGGCTCCGGTCTCGTAAACTAGCATGCGGCCGGTAGAGCGGTGTCCTGACCACATGCCCCTCCATACCCACATATCCATATGCAGTGAGGCCTGTGGGCTGAGGATGACTCGGCGGCCGGTCGGTACCGTTGGGCCTTCAAAGGCTTGTTCGGACGGAGTTAAGTTTTAATCATATCATCAACACATACACTCCTGGAAATTCAAATAAGAACACCGTGAATTCATTGTCCCAGGAAGGGGAAACTTTATTGACACATTCCTGGGGTCAGATACATCACATGATCACACTGACAGAACCACAGGCACATAGACACAGGCAACAGAGCATGCACAATGTCGGCACTAGTACAGTGTATATCCACCTTTCGCAGCAATGCAGGCTGCTATTCTCCCATGGAGACGATCGTAGAGATGCTGGATGTAGTCCTGTGGAACGGCTTGCCATGCCATTTCCACCTGGCGCCTCAGTTGGACCAGCGTTCGTGCTGGACGTGCAGACCGCGTGAGACGACGCTTCATCCAGGCCCAAACATGCTCAATGGGGGACAGATCCGGAGATCTTGCTGGCCAGGGTAGTTGACTTACACCTTCTAGAGCACGTTGGCTGGCACGGGATACATGCGGACGTGCATTGTCCTGTTGGAACAGCAAGTTCCCTTGCCGGTCTAGGGTTGGTAGAACGATGGGTTCGATGACGGTTTGGATGTACCGTGCACTATTCAGTGTCCCCTCGACGATCATCAGTGGTGTACGGCCAGTGTAGGAGATCGCTCCCCACACCATGATGCCGGGTGTTGGCCCTGTGTGCCTCGGTCGTATGCAGTCCTGATTGTGGCGCTCACCTGCACGGCGCCAAACACGCATACGACCATCATTGGCACCAAGGCAGAAGCGACTCTCATCGCTGAAGACGACACGTCTCCATTCGTCCCTCCATTCACGCCTGTCGCGACACCACTGGAGGCGGGCTGCACGATGTTGGGGCGTGAGCGGAAGACGGCCTAACGGTGTGCGGGACCGTAGCCCAGCTTCATGGAGACGGTTGCGAATGGTCCTCGCCGATAGCCCAGGAGCAACAGTGTCCCTAATTTGCTGGGAAGTGGCGGTGCGGTCCCCTACGGCACTGCGTAGGATCCTACGGTCTTGGCGTGCATCCGTGCGTCGCTGCGGTCCGGTCCCAGGTCGACGGGCACGTGCACCTTCCGCCGACCACTGGCGACAACATCGATGTACTGTGGAGACCTCACGCCCCACGTGTTGAGCAATTCAGCGGTACGTCCACCCGGCCTCCCGCATGCCCACTATACGCCCTCGCTCAAAGTCCGTCAACTGCACATACGGTTCACGTCCACGCTGTCGCGGCATGCTACCAGTGTTAAAGACTGCGATGGAGCTCCGTATGCCACGGCAAACTGGCTGACACTGACGGCGGCGGTGCACAAATGCTGCGCAGCTAGCGCCATTCGACGGCCAACACCGCGGTTCCTGGTGTGTCCGCTGTGCCGTGCGTGTGATCATTGCTTGTACAGCCCTCTCGCAGTGTCCGGAGCAAGTATGGTGGGTCTGACACACCGGTGTCAATGTGTTCTTTTTTCCATTTCCAGGAGTGTATTTATCCGGCTGCGCCATTCAGTACCCAGAGGAGTCAATTTGGGAAATCAGTCTTAGAACAACGTTTACGAGATGTGGAAGTAACGAGCAACGAATGAAAAAATTCTACAACCGGCGTTCTTTTCTATTCAATAATCATAAGTCTCTCTTTATTGCTTTTGTGCAATCCACTGTATTGTCTTATTATATGGTGATATCCGCACTAAACATCACAGTTATAAATCTATAATCTTCTCTTACGATCTTTGACATGTACCACTTATATCGATGACCAGTACCCTGTTTCTGAAACACTTTGTGGTCTCCCATTAACCTGTTTCTGGTTCTCCTAATTGTTTTCCAAAACAGTCTTTTCTCTTCTTGTTCCTTCTACCGTCACACTAATTTGTACTTTGTATGCGCTTTTAACTTTTCATTCGTCTTACGTAACACCTCATTCCAAATGCTTCCTGCTTCTTCTCTTTGTTCGCCGCCGGCAATCTTTTTCCATAGAATGAAGATCGCGAAATAGTATCTGAAACATCGTCATCAGATTCCTGTCAAATCTGAAGGTCGTAGAAGTCTTATTACGAATACCTGTATGCTAATTATTAGGTGCCTTCTAACAAACGTTGTATACCCGCCTAAGTACTAATTTAACGTCAGTCCGTATTGGGAGCAGTTGATGGTCTGATGGTAGTTAATTAACCACAACGGGCAATCACAGAATGAAAACTGACATTACGACTAGACTTTTAACTTATTATCGTCATATCACTCTCCATCAGTTATGTAACAACGTTGCTTATTATTCCCACATATCCTCTACTAAATATGCAGTTTTCGATCCTGCATAACAGTTCTGTGAAACTCTTCTCATATTTTTCATTATGCGTTACCGATACCCGTCACCACTCCGTGCACTACATCGCCTTTCATGAGCCACTTGTTTCGTTTCTTTAATTTTTTAGAACTGCGGATGAAAAAAATAAAGCTACATAAAAATTACAATTCAATAAAACAATAATGCATACAAAATGAAATTTAAAGAAATATTTTCAGTTCCTAGGGATTGTAAAGTCGGCTTATTCTGTAGCGTTACTGGGGTGTTACGATTTCATCGCACCATGAATGACAGACCTATTCCCCGGGCCGCATGAATGCCAGATATCCGCTGAGAGGAACACAGGGGAAGCTTTTACGACGCCAGCATACGCATTCTGACACGCTCCGTATATTGCGGAGCCTTGAATCGACACCCCGGGCGTTTCAGCAGAATAAACAGTCCAGTGTTCGTCTGTACGAGGTCCAGCCCCGTACAGTAAACATCACCCACCGACAGCCGCGCTCTCCTCCCCCCCCCCCTCCCCCACCTGCCCGTGGCGATGCGAGGCGATAGCCCAATATTTACGCTCCAGAGCACTTCGCGGCCTCGTATTTGATTACGGTTCTCCGCATATAGGTCTGACAAACAGCCACGCCGTGTGATAAATCCGACACATGTTCGCTTGTCTCAGAGGGACTCGGCTGTGGACGCCCGCGTAGCACTGAGTTCGGCAGCAGCGCTCAACGTCCGCACACCGCAATCCCTCCCCGGAGTTTCATTTCTGGCTGTTACTCAGCTGTGACCAACTACGCGTGCTCCCACGAGCGATGTTTTGCAGTAGTAGTTACGGGAAATGTGCAGTGTGCTACATATAACCTAGTGCAGCAAGTATTGACTGCAGTATCAGTATCGTATGACAGCGTCTGCTTCGTCGCATTTTATCAATCATTAATGCAAGAGACTGGTTGAGTCAGATGTCGCCAGAAACGGGTAAAAAAACGGAACAGTCTAAAATTCAGACTCAGTTTCCAAGAGTTCAGTGCTTTAGTTGATTTGGTTTCTATGGCAACATTGTCACAGCCTTGAAAACCTTGATGTAAGTCAAAGTTACGGGCAAGTTGATATTTACTAATGGATAATAACGAGTCATCATTAGTTTTGACATTTTGTGCACGGAGTGCGGTCATACTAAAAAAATCATAAAGATATGTTTATAATAAAATGAAATGCAGTGGCGAAAATTTGTGACACTGTTAAAACAATGTTGCATTTTCTTTCTACCGTTGACATAGCTATCGATACTTACAGTGATTACGGTTTTCTTACCCTGCTCTTAGTTGGTGACATTACTATGTATTTTTTTTTTTGCTCTTCTCATGATCTGTCCACTTCTTCCCTATGTTTGATTCCTTCGATACTGCCGACATACATTTCTATGGGGTTTCATTGAACACGTCGACAAAGGAGGAATGTGTAAATTCATTAATGTAGTTATAATTGGACTGACACTCCAAAAATACATTACGTTTAATTCGACAGCTTCTCCACTCTTCGTTCCAGCCGACTGAGGATCATAACAAGTATCTCTTTTTTCAAATCCTAACTGCTGCAGCGTTCGTTTCCGGCATTCTGAGCCTACGGGTTTTCAACTGCTAAAAGCAAGTAGGAAAGTTATTTGTAAATCTGTTATTATTGCTATCGTAATTATTATATTATTATGTGGTGGACATGCTAAAAGCAGTAGGAAAGTTATTTGTAAATCTGTTATTATTACTATCGTAATTATTATATTATTACGTGGTGGCCATGAACTTGTACCACAGGATGTAGTGGAGTGAGATATGGGTCATTAAAGTGCAGAATTACAACTCAAAACATTTATTAACTGAACTCATTAAATTTATTGGTAATTTTTTTTACAAACGAAGCTTACGTGCCAATTAATAGAGTAAAACAATTTACATAAATGCGATAACTGAATTGTAGCACTGGCGGCTACTTAGATAGAGGCTCGTTCACAGGAAACATGTCCTCAGAATTTCCATAGTGACCACTCAATTATAGGACGTATAATAAAATGAGTCTGGACATTTGAAAAGTGAACAATATTATAATTGGCCCAAACGGAAGGTTACAATGCTCATCGAACTGACGTGCACCGTAACTTCCTTCCAGCCCCGCACCAGCTATGAGTATTATAACCCAGTCACAACTCGAAGTTAAACTCTTCAAAATACATCGACAAACGCACGAACTATTCTCCGTAAAACAGTTATTACATATAAGTGAGTATGCCTTTAAAAAAACTCACTCAGATCAAGGCTCTACATTTAAGCAGCGTATCAATAACTTAAACTAACATCTCATTATATAACTACCATGAGGAGCTCCACATACATTCTAAAACCCCAGAGCAACCCGATAGTTATAAAATAGCATACGAAACCCAGCTACTAAGCACTACAAGATACTTCTTAAAATATAATACATAAAACTTTTGCATCATACTCCCTGACCACCACTGTGGTCCAGATTATTAAATCAGTTTAATACAGTAAGCACTAGAGTAACACTTTAGAAAACACAGCAGTTCTTACAAATGGGCCGTGACACATTAACTCCCGATATCCACAACGGTAACAGCTTCATAGACAAGTGTACCCGTGCGTAGCTAGTTATGCCGGTAACAGCAACTACCAAACCGGAGGTGCTGCCAGTGAGCTCTGAACAAATTTCCTTATTTACACTCTAGGTAATAGAAGAAACGTTCCGGTTGTAGTTCTGATTCCTTGAAATTCCCTCTATCCATTCTAAACATATTTTCCCATCTGGAACGTTCAGTTGTACTCGTAAAATACCCAAAGGTGTCATAGGTAATTACATTTCATACAGTGCTGGGTGCTAATCCGAATTCCAGTACAAATGCAAACCACCAACGTGGTGAAGAGACGGGCCACTGTCACGGCAGAGTTTCCGTTGCTACGCCAGCTAATTGCAGGCGGCAGATTAAAAGTACGGCCTGTACCTTTCTGGTCGTAGGCTCGCAACGAACTGCCCGCGCCGACCGCCCCGGGAATCCTGCACAGCAACTGCTTACAGGTGGCTGCCGCTCACGAAGCCGAAGACCCCCACGACAGCTAGTGGCTTGCCAAGTGGCACATACTACAGCTGCTTTTAATTTACGAGGTATCTCTACATAGAGATTAGAAACGTCCTGATAGTCCTGATTTTAACAGGTGAAATAAGTACAGAAACAGTAAAAAATAAATATGTTGCAAGTATTGAAGAAATAGAAAACGAAAGACTGACTAAAAGTGACTGAATCTCTATAGAAAGTACGATATTCCTCAGACAAACATTTGTCTTTTTATATATCCTACACTTTTTCCCTTAATTTTTATGGTACCTTCTAGTGGTAATTTTCTCTCTGTATAGAAGGAAATGTTCTCGCTAATTCACTGACTCGTCATCACCCAGACCTAAACGCTGAGGATATAAACTTAATATTTGGAGAGAGGCATAGTTTAAGAAGGAATTTTTCGAATTTCCACTCCTAAGGGGGGGGGGGGTAATGGGGGTGAAGAGTTTTTTGAAACTATGTCGCTATGAAGGCAGTTTAGAAGCTATAACTACAAAAACTGACATTTGGTTTCTCGGCTAGAAATAAGAAAAATACGTGTTTCAGCATTTTGGGGAATTCAACCCATACCTGTGGAAGGAGGGGGGGGGGGAAATTGTGGGTGAAAGTTCTTTTTTTTTTACATAAAACATTATTAAAGAACAAAAGCTACATTTATGAAAATTAGTATTTGGTTTTTCGGTTGGAAATGATAAAAAAGTGCGTGTTTCAGAATTTTTCATAATTAAACCCCTAAGGGGATGAAACTGTTGGTGAAAGTCCTTTTTAAAATAAAATATTATTAAAGAACTAAAACATTTTTAAAGCTGCATCTATGAAAATTGGTATTTCGCTTCTCGGTTACAAATTTTTAAAAAATATGTGTTTCAATGGTTTTGGAAAATTACTCCCTAAGATCGTGAAATAGAGCATGAAATGTTTAATGGTAATATTTCTTACGAAAGTGTTTCGGAATATACATCAAGGATACTTTTTAATCGACCTCTCGCTTACAGCTACAAATAAAAAAATACACGTTTCAATGTTCTTGATTAATTAACACCTAAGGGGGTGAAACAGAGGATGAAAATTTATATAAAAATATTTTGTTATAATAAAAGATTTTAAAGATAAACCTATGAAAACTGGTATTAGACTTCTCGGTCAGAAATAAAGAAATGTCTGTTAGGGTATGAAAGTTTCTGTGAAAATATCACCACAACTCAAAAGACAGGATTAATAAAAACCTATAACTCCTACTAAGAGAACCGATTTTCGGTCAGAAGCACATTTGGAAAAGACCATGCTTCTCTGATCTTAATTAGCGTCGAAAGCTTAAAAGGTGTTGGAATTTATTATCTACATCCAAGAAAGCTATTTAACAGTCACCACGACAAACAGTCATTGTCAGAATTGCCTAGACAAAGAAATGTTAGTTTAATAAGTTAATTTTTCAGTAGGGCAAACATCTATATACACTATAAAATGCGTGGTTGTATGTGTATGTCTGTAAATTATAGATTCCTCCTCGAAAAACTGGCGAAAAGTGCTTTATATTTAAATTTATTACCTCTTTGCCACTAGCTCTACTCGCAAGACATTTCTCATACACTATCCACACACGCCGCAGAAAGTACCTACACAGATATACGATTGTAAACACATAGTTGTATGACGATACAGCGTCATAAAACCCTGAGATGCATGAAAAAATGCCGCAGTATGCATAAAGTTTTAGTACATTTTCCTCTACTAAGTCTGCAACTCTCCGTCAACTTAAGGAAATCACTGACACCTGCTTTTAGTAGCTTCCAGCAGCTCCGAAGCGCAAACGATTGTGAGCGAAAACAGTACTGTAGTCTTCTATAAAGACATAAAGAGGCGTTACCATAGAGACGTTAACAAACTCGTATTTTAGGCAAACTCGAGCGAAAGAGCGGGCGTTAAGCTATTATTCCATTTATGTTTTTATGTTTCACAGGATAGCAACAGAAAAGGTTTCATTTCAACAGCTTCGTAATTTAAATGCTTATTTCAAACTACAATAGTTAAACCATAATCACAGTATACATCATTTTTTTCTTTTGAAAGAAGGGATTACATTACCGTTTTCAATGAATCCCAAATATAAAACATCAGTTTCAGAATATATAATGGGCATTATGACCTCACATCTGACAAAAACTACGAAAAATAGTGAGACCAGGCAACCGAGGCAATGGTGCACAACCAAGTCACTACATGTCACACCCATGCTTGCCCATAACCTTAATTCCATGTCCTTATGTAGAATAGATAAAAACTACATCATGGTGAAAATTGCCAAGAATTCTTGCAATGTGTCCTGGTGTGACATAAAGATCGTATGGCTGACATAAATCCAATAGTCTGAAAATTAAACACATATATGTATATTTAATCACTGTCATGGTGCAAACTTCCATGAGATTAACACTTATAATAGCATCTCCATAAGTGTATCAAGCACAGTAAGCTTCCAAACGGACAACTATGTGGGAATATAGCTTCGTCATTAATCAGATCATGATACAAACCGATTTATTTTTGTGGGAATATTGAGAATGGAGTTCTTGTAGCTTCTTCTGGCGCTGAGACGACTGCCTTAAGCTGGAGGTTCCCTAGCTGTTTAAGGACAAATTCCAGCCTGCAGCACAGGACGCGATACAATATCTCGTGGAGCTGCTGGTGGACATCGGAACATGACGTCTCGGCCTCGTCTTGAAACGTATCCTTATAGCCCCTAACACCAGGAGAAAGGGAAAGGACGGTTGCTGTTATCGCTGCTGGCGGTACATGTCGACGCCTGTCCCACTGCCCACGGGATTGGGCGAATAACCAGTCACAAGACACCAGTCACAATCGGCGTTTGTGGTGTTCTCAATTTAACACTCTGATCGTCACGCTCATATGTAACTTGTGACTTAGCCTCATAACAGTTGACATGTGGACTCAGTTAGGGCAATGATTTCTTGTTGTTGAACTCGTTACTGAATGGATTACGGTAGACTTGCCAATAGTATGACGTTAATAGAATGTTCTTTCTTTCATTTCTTTAAGTCATCAGTCTTCTGACAGGTTTGATATTGCCCGTGATGAGTTTCTCTTCTTTGCCAACTTCTTTATCTCAGAGTAACAATTCCAACCTCCATCCTCAGTTATATGTTGGATGTATTCCAATCTCTGTCTTCCTCTACAGGTTTTGCCCTCTAAAGCTCCCTCTAGTACCATGGAAGTCATTCTCTAACGTCTTTATAGACGTCCTATCATCCTGTACCTTCTCCTGGTCAGAGTTTTCCACGATTCTGCGCAGAACCTACTCATTCCTTACCTTATCAATCCACCTAACTTTCAACATTCGTCTGTAGCACCACATCTCCAATGCTTCGATTCTCTTCTGTTCCGGTTTTCCTTTAGTCCATCTTTCACTACCATACAATGTTGTGCTCGAAACAATTCTCACTAATTTCTTCCCCAAATTGAGGCCTTTGTTTGATACTAGTAGACTTCTCTTGGCCAGGAATGGCCCTCTTGCCGTTGCTAGTCTGCTTTTGATGTCCTCCTTGCTCTGTCCGTCATTGGTCATTTTACTGCCTAGGTAGCCGAATTCCTCGAATTGATCTACTTCATAACCATCAATCGTATTGTTAAGTTTCTAGCTGTTCTCAATTCTGCTACTTCTCATTACTTTCGTCTTTCTTCTGTTTATTCTCAGTCCATATTCTGCACTCATTAGACTGTTCATTTCATTCACCAGATCACGTATCTCTTCTTCACTTTTAATCAGGATAGCCATCGCAACAGTGAATCGTATCATATATATCCTTTTACTTTGAACTCTAATTCCACTTCTGAACCTTTCTTTTATTTCCATTATTGCTTCTTCGACGTACATGTGTTACACTCTTTCTAATTCAAGCACTTCGTTCTTGGTCGTACACTCTTATTATTCCCTTTTGGCTCTCGTACATACTGTATATTATCCAGCTCTCCATATAGATTACCAGCAGTTTTCTCAGAAATTCGAATATACTGCACCAATTTACAATGTATTTTGATTTTTCTTTAGCCTTGCTTCCTTTATCAACCGCAACGTCAGAATTGCCTCTCTGGAGCTTTTATCTTTCAAAATCGAAACTGATCCTCATCTAATACATCCTCAATTTTATTTTCCATTCATTTGCATATTATTCTTGTAAGCTGTTAAACTGACTGAGCGATGGTTCTCGCACTTGTCAGCTCTTGCTGTTTTTGGAATTGTTTGGATGATATTTTACCAAAAGCCCGATGGTATGCCGCCAGACTCATACTTTCTAAACAAAAACGTTAATAGTCGATTTGTTGCCAGTTCCGCCAACCATTTTAGAAATTCTGATGGACTGTTATCTGTCCCTTCTGCCTTATTTGATCTTAAGTCCCTAAGGGCCTCTTAAATTCCGATTCTAATACTGAATCCCCTATCTCTTCTAAATCGACTCCTGTTTCTTCTTCTATCACATCAAACAAATCTTTCCCCTCATAGAGGCCATCAATGTACTTTTTCCACCTATCTGATCTTTCTTCTGGATTTAACAGTGGAATTCCCGTTGCATTCTATATGTTAAAATCTTTGCTTTTAATTTCACCGGATGTTGTTTTGACTTTCCTATATGCTGAGGTTGTCCTTCCTTTTCGATTTCTTCACATTTTTCATGCAGCTATTTTGTCTTAGCTTCCATGCACTTCCTCTCTATTTCATTCCTCAGTGTCCTGTATTTCTGTATTCCTGAATTTCCCTGAATATCTTTTGTACTTCCTTCTTTCATCTATCAACTCCTGTTAATCGTGGTTTCTTTGCAGTTACCTTCTTTGTACCTATATTTTTCTTTCCGACTTCGGTGATTGCCCTTTTTAGAGATGTTTGCTCCTCTTCAACCTGTACTGCCTACAGAACTATTCCTTATTTCTTTATCTATAGTTTTTGAGAACATCAAGCGTATCTCGTCATTTTTTAATATTTCTGTATCCCATTTCTTTGCATATCGATTCTTCCTGACTAATCTCTTAAACTTCAGCCTGCTCTTCATCACTAGTACATTGTGATATGAGTCTATATCTGCTCCTGGCTACGCCTTATAATCTAGTATCTGATTTCGGAATCTCTTTCTGACCATAATATAATCTAACTGAAATCTTCCCGCATTAATGGGCCTTTTCCAAGTATACCTGCTCCTTTTGTCGTTCTTGAACAGAGTATTCGCTAATACTAGCTGAAATTTATTACAGAAATCAATTAGTCTTTCTCCTCTCACATTCCTTGGCCCAAACCCATATTCTCCGGTAGTATTTTCTTCTACTCATTTCCCTATAACTGTATTCCAGTTCCCCACGACTATTAGATTTTCATCTCTCTTTACGTACTGTATTACCCTTTTAATATCGTCATATAGTTTGTCGACCTCTTCATCTTCAGCTTGTGACGTTGGTATTTATACCTGAACTATCGTTGTTGGTGATGGTTTGCTGTCGATACTGATACGAACAACCCTATCACTGAATTGGTCACAGTAACACACTCCCTGCCCTATCTTCGTATTCGTAACGAACCTGTCCCCATTATACCATTTTCCGCTGCTGTTGATAGTACCCTGTACTCACCTTTAATTTCACTTAACTGACCACTACTATATATAGAGTGACCTTTTGAATTTCCCTTTCGAGGCTTTCTAGCTTCCCTATTACGTTCAAGCTTCTGACTTTCAACGCCTCGACTCGTAGAAAGTTATTCTTTCGTTGGGTGTGGAACCTTAATCTCATGATAATCTCCCGTTTGGCGGGCCCCTCCCTCAATCCGAATGGGAGATTAACCCGGAATCTTTTGCCAATGGAGAGTTTATCATCACAATTGTTCAATTACAGACCACATGTCCTGCGGGTACGCTCTATTTGTCTTTAATGCAATGGTTTCCAGTGCGTTCTGAACGCTCAAGCCGTTGATCATTGCTGATTCTTCCGCCTTTAGGGGCACTTTCCCACGTCAAGGACAAGAGAGTGCCTTGAACCTCTGTCCACTCCTCCGCCCTCTTTGACAAGGCTGTTGGCAGAATGAGTGTAAATTTTTATGCCAGAAGTCTTCGGCCGCCATTTCTAATTATTAATCAAAATTTAAACCGTGACGGGTTTGAACCCGATTACGTTTTGATAACTAATCAAAGACGCTACCCGTATACCACATTTCCATTGCTGTAGAAGCGCGAATCTAACCAAGTGGAACTGAGTGTAAATTATTTTGGAAAAATGACATTCACTACATTCACCCAAGAATAATGGATCGAGAATATAAACCAACAACTACTGCAGCAGCAGAAGTACAGCTTGTAGTGGCAGTAGCATAAACTGTAATAGCCGCAGCAACTACAACAACAACTGATGTAACAAAATGGACAGGAACTGTAGCAAGTGGCCCTTCAACAAAAACAGCAACTTCAGCTATTTAAGGCATAGCGTTGTATCTGCTGACTCCGCTCCTTAACCTAGACGGGCCATTACGTCACTGAGTGTATAGAAACATTAACTTCCTTCCATTACTCTGTCCACGTTCCATATATTTCTAGTTCTAATTGCAGCTTCCAAGTTTGTTTTGTTTATCGACGACTTTTCGACGTGCGTGTTTGTCACATTTATGTGTCAGATTATCTCATGCATCAAAGTTTTACTGGATTTTGGATTAAATTCGACCTACCTTGCGTAATTCGGGACGAGAGTGGAGTGACTGACGTTCATTTGTAAGACTTTTTTCTCATTAAAACTTAAAAAGGTATAGTTCATACTGATATGGCATTAGTTCTTGTTTAGTGTAATAATTTTACTTTGTGAATGGTGCTTTCACAAGGAGATTCTGATTCCCAGAGAATTAGCCCATAATTGTTTGTAATAATGTACATTGTAGAATTAGTTGCCGACGTACATAAAAATGTTTTCGAAGTAATACTTGGTGTATCAAAGAAAGCAGGAATGTAGGTAACAGGCTTCAATAAATAAATAATTATTGAAAATGAACTCGTTTGTGCGCTGTATAAAAATGATTGACTGAGAACCTGGCAGGGTTGTACACAATGGAAGTTTTCTTGACAGGGTCGTATGCAATGAAAGTTATCCTGGCAGGATACTACATAATGAAAGTTATGCTGGAATGGGACGCCACAATGAAAGTTAACGCTTTGGCTTACAGTCTAAAAGACGTTAATCTAAATCACCTGTGCCTTGGAGCATGTTAGTCCTAGCTATGAGGTGTCATAAAGATTCTCTCTCTCAACGTTTCTCAGACTCCAAAGTTTCTTCTACGACTGAGGCGGCTGATGGAAGTGGGTCACAGGCCTATTTGCCGTATCGGCGAACACAAAAACTTGTAGAATTTTATTAGGCGTGGCACAGCACACAATTCCTGGTCTACGACTCCACTGTGCAGATGCCTCCCGTAAGTCCATCGCCTCCAGCGCAGCCTTCGACTGGTGCCAATGCAGGTATAGCTCGGCATTGTTCTGCTGGAGACTTCTCTTGACTACGGGGTGCTCTGTCTGCCCTGTACGGCCGTGGGCCTGTCAGGCAAGATTTACTGAAGGAAGGGCTCGCCGCCACTTGCTTTCAACTTACAACATGCCATTTCTATGAACTAAGAACGATACAAATACCTCACGCTTTTAGCGCCCTACCAGTCTCACTCAAGTTGCGTAACGTTGTAACAAAATCTTTATGAAAAATAGGTGAGAGAGTAACTTGTCCTCTCTCAGTATCTCAAAATTTCTGTGAAACACAATTTTTTCGAATGCGCTATTACAACGTACAGAAGGAAATGTAACTTACAGGAACTCACAGTCAGCAGACACAAACTAATCACATAATTGGCATCATCACAATCGTAGGCTGTTCTTAGGAGAAGGGCATCCTAAGGCACTACAGCCTTCAAAAACACCTGGTTGCGTTGTAGTAGTAATACGTGTTTAACTTCAGTCTGTTGCCTGATACGTTGGTTTGTTTTCGTGCCTGTCCTATTAATTGCCAGTACGTATGCATCTCTTCAATGCTTGCAGAGCATCAGTTTTTTTCGACTGCTCATTGAATTAAAAGGTTGCATGTCGCTGGCATGTGTCAAGACCGGTCATGCCCAGAAATGATAAACGCTGGTGCCTTAATTCTGAAAACACTGTTTTATAAAGAAAAAGCACTGCAGACCACTTTTACTGATTTGTGTATGTGTTTTGGTCTTCAGTAACACGAGATACAAAAAGTTTTCTACCATTTCTGATAGCTGTGCTAATTTTAACCATTTTCTTTTGGATTGTACATTATTGTATTACTGTATTGCTGTAATTAATTTTCTTGCTTACTTTCATATGTTCTCTGTTAAACACATCCATTGAAGCTTGATGTTTATCTGCAATTCAATAAAACTATCCCAGTCATCCGAAAAAGAATCTGGTTCAGATATGTTCTATTAATATGTATTCTTTCTTCTGTTTTTCAACTTAACGCTCTAAAAAGTCCCTTTATGGAGGCTCATCATAATTTTGTTTATATAGAATTTCATTTCCCATCATCTCTTTCAAGTCTTATTTTCACTCTATGTTTATTAAGGAAAGCACTAACAGTAATCAATCTTACGCACCATATAAAGCACTAACAGCAACAACATACTGTACGTAAATTCAAATGTGCTATTGAGATGAAACCTATCCATTGAATAAAGCACCTAAATAAATCAACGGAGTGCCATCACAATCACTCGATAGACCCTTCACAAACAGCTTGAAAACGGGAAAGGAAGTAATGGAAAATAAGCAGTGAACCTACAGAAGGGAATAATAGAAACCAAATTCACTGCGCTGGAAACAGAGGACAAATAAAATGAGCAGGTCGCACACAGGCAGACCAGAATAATTGTAGCTACTGTCCTGCGCGATTGAAGAGCGGCAATTCCCTGAAAACGGAGAGTTCCTCTTGCTACAAATGGCAGTCGCACGGATACCTAGCGTGATCCACACTGCTGTTTGTCCAGTACTTCATTTGTTCCAGGTAACAACAAACGTGTGTAAATTGTACGTAGAGAATATATCTGCATGTGTCGCCATGCATTAACATCAGTACCATACTGCAGGTCACTCAGCAGTAGAACCATTGTACACAAGAGACATGGATGAATGTAAACTTGTAGAAAAACGCATATCGTCTGGAGAAAATTGGTACTCGTTCATCTTTAACAAGTAACTGATGTTACGAAACTGAACTGGTATTGTGATTTGGGTGCAACCCGTAGAGTTTTCTGAACACCAAGTAATTAATTCCACCGCAGAATGAGAAAACGGAACTAGGAGGAACGTTTTTTTTTTTTTTTAATACGAGGGGTGTTTAATAGGTAATGCAAGACATTCCTTTCCTCTACCAGTTTCAGTTGAAAAAATGCGGGATTCGATGTGGGACAGCTCGAAATATTCCCGCTTCTGCCTCTATAGTTCGTGAACCATAGGTGGAGACGAGGAGACGAATGTGATACAACGTTTAACATATATAACTACCGCACAGATAAATCTATACATTTAAAAGGCAATGTCGTGACTAATTTACTGTACATCGCCCAGCCGAAACTACTAGGAATAGAAACTTCAAACTTGGGGTGGGGGCCGAGTCCATAATTTAGGTGTAATTTGAGAAGGGATTTATTGAAATTTCACTCCTAAGTTGGTGGAATATGGGATGAAAATTTTCCTGAAAATGCCTCGGGCATGGATGTGTGTGATGTCCTTAGGTTAGTTAGGTTTAATTAGTTCTAAGTTCTAGGGGACTGATGACCTCAGCTGTTAAGTCCCATAGTGCTCAGAGCCATTTCCTGAAAAAACGTCGTTATTAAGTTAATTTTGGTGCTACAACTACGAAAATTGGTACTTTTTTCCTCAGTCAGAAATAAAAAGATACGTGTTTCACTGCTTTTAGAAATTCAACCCATAACTGGGTGAAATATTTGCTTCTCGAAACACTTTAAGCTAAATCTTGGCTTCCCTGTTAGAAATTAAAAAAAAATAGTGTTTTGGTGTTTCAGGTATTCAACTTCTAGTGGAGTGAAACAGGATGATAAATTTTTGGAAAATTTCGTTGCATTAAAACAGTATTTGAAGCTAAATCTACGAAAACTGGTATTTCACTTCTCGGCTATAAATAAAGAAGTGTGTGTTAAGGAATGGAAGTTTTTGTTGAAATATCACCACATGAACTCAAAAGGTAGGATTAACAAAAAACTCCGACTGCAGCCAGTAGAGTCGCCTTTTGGTCAGTAGTATGTTCGGAACATGCCATGCTACTAACGTCTTAATTAACGTTAAAGTTTAGAAGGAGTTGCAATTTGTGAAAGTCATAAAATTCGATTAAAGAAAAAAAATCTGTGCAGAACATACAATCTACGCCCTAAAAGCTGCAGATGATAATCAGTAAAGTGCTACGATCAGAGATCCGTTCTTTCGTTGTGGATCCACTTCAATCCTTATCTCTTGCGGCTTTCTGAAATGGCGGTGAGGGTTCGCTCGTGGGTTATCCTACGCTATTAGTGTGCAACAGGCTGCGAATTTGAGTCAGGTGGGATGCGGGCTCGGAGTGCCGAGGCGCTTAAGGCGAACGCTCACGCTAAAGTGGAGGTCCGGTTTCAAGTCCTGATCCAGCACAAGTTTTCACCTGTTACCACTGATGCGTTTCAATTCACAAATGTAGCTAATGTCATTGAAAATCTTTGAATAACAACGTATTTCTTTATTTCCTACCGAGAAGTGAATACCAATTTTCGTAGATTTAGATTTAAAAATGCTTTAATGTAACGAAATATTTTCTGAAAAATTGTTATCTCTTATTTCACCCCTTAGTGGTTGAATTTCCACAAATACTGAAACACAGAGAAGCCAAATATAATTTACCTTCATAAACGTTTAGACAATGAAATATTTTCATAAAATGTTACACCCCATATTTCACCCCTTTAGGGGTTGAGTTTTCAAAAACAATGGAACACGTGTCCAGACAGAGAAATGAGATATGTTTGCACAGTTATTAACTTCAAAACTGACTTAATAGCGACATTTTTCTAAACGTTTTTCACCCCCTATTTCACCCCCTTAGTAGTGGCATTTCGAACAATCCTTTCCTAAACTATGACTACAGTAAAAGGTCAACACCCTCTCCAAATAGCAAGTCTCTCTCCTTAGCAGTTTGGGCTGAGCAATGATGTGTCAGTGAATCAGTCCCTCTAGGAGTTAATTTCCAGGAAGATTGTAGCGTGTTTCTTACTTCTAACCTTGAAGCCAAATACAGGTTTCCATGGATTTAGCTTTAAACATGATTCGACAGTGAAATATCTTCATAAAACTTTACAGTCCCCATTTAGCCCGTTAGGGACAGTATTTCCAAAAAAGAGTGAAACACGTATTTTTTAAATTTATAATTGAGAAATCAAAGAGAAATTTTCAGACATTTAGCTTTAAAAATGCTTTCATAGTGAAGTATTTCTACAAAAACTTTCATCTCCTATTTCCTCTGTCAGGGGTTGAATGTCAAAGAACATTGAAAAACGTATTTATTTATTTTTAATTCACAAGTAAAATACTAGTTTTTATAGATGAAGCTTTAAAAATGCCTTTGCAGGTTTTTAGTAACGATTTACTTTCATAAAAAAAATCCACCCACTGTTTCACCGCAATAGCGCTTAACTTCCGAAAAATGCTGAAACACATGTTTCTTTATTTATGATCAAGAAATCGAATAGAAATTTTCGTAGGCCCAAACTGCCTTAATAGCGACATATTTTCTAATAGCATTACATACTCTATTTCACCACGTTATGGGTGGAATTTCGTAAAATCCCTTGTTATACGACGCCTAGATTATGAGGCTCTAGCGAGAATACTGGCTCTGTAGCTTTTGGATATATCTCTTTGTTAAACAGCTCGCCGATAGTACAAATAGTATCTATCTTGGACACAAATAACCGCTTCAGCTGTATTTAATCCTTTACTATTGGATCACTACCAGTTTCGTGGCACTAAAAGCCACACCTTCAAGTGAACATCTGTATAACATTACACCCAGCAGGAATAACAATTTTTAAAAAATATTAAAAATTTTTGCATGAGAATATCGGAATGTTAGTAATCACAAGACTAAAATATTAGAGCGGAAAAGCTCAGAATCTTTTTACCCAACAGTTCACCACGTACAACTCATTGCGAAAAAAGGTCTCTTCAATAGTGATATCGGTAACCATATTAAACTTTCTCACAACAATGCTCGACTTCGTACTTACTCAACGAAAAAGACTTATCAGCACAATTATTAGAATTAAAAATCGGTACACTTCGGCTTGAATCATAACGCTAACTCTTCTCACAATTTCCGCATAATCATGACTGACGTCCTCATATTTTATGGGGAAAAGTGGAAGTCGTTTCACTTCAACGACGTAGTTAATAACGTCCTCTAGGAAATTAAAGTCTTAGTTTACCTTTGGAAACAAACGAAAATAACTTGGACTGTGTTTACCGCATGAGAAGCACGTTCTCACACCAATTTCCTATTACATCGTTAATGAAATTTTTCTCCATAGACAACAGAGTAGTGATATATATTCGAGTCAGAAACGTGACGGAAAGTATACCATCCTGTCCCAGAAAATAGTATTGTAGTATTCTAAATATTTTTATCTGTCGGCATAAGCGAGTAAATTTGCGAGATAGAAAGAGAGAGAGAGAGAGGATTAGAGATTATGCGTGTTTTTGGCACCATTCAATTGACTGTCAACAATTCATATGTGAGTGTGTGTGTACCTTACCGAAGTTTTTTCTCCTCTACAAACTGCAGCCAATAAAATCATCTTCTTTATCCACTGCAGCAAGAACTTTGCTATGGCAGAAATTTCAGTCGGTATGAACTGAACTGTTTTCAATCACACAAGTGGCATAGTTGAGATCTGATCAATAGTGAGGCGTCATACAGAAGCAACCAACTGTCGGTTTTTACCATTTCTGTTAGATTTGTGTCTTTAGTTAACACGTAATGATAGAAGATCAATGAATAGAAAGCAGGCCCATCAGTTCACTTGCGACTGAATGGAGCAGTCGGACACGACTCCCTGCTGAACTTTTCACGGTGTTCCCTCAAAATTAAGACGAATTCCAAAGGACGACGGTTGAAACCTGCATCCAACCATCCAGATTTAGTTTTCTCGTTGTTTCCTACATCGCTCCAGGCAGTTGCCGAGAGGGCTCTTTTGCAAACGTACGACCAATCTCTTTCCCTGTCCTTGAAACATTCTGAGCTTGTGCTCCATCTCTAATGATCTCGATGTCGACGGGACGTTTAGCCCTGATCATCCTTCCTTCCTTCCTTCCATCGTCCTGCAAAATTAGGAATAGCTACCTGAATTCCTCCACCTCCCTTCCTGCTCAGTTTCCTCATCTGTAATGTTTTCTGTGAAATGATTAATACGGAGGGTTTTTTTTTTTTTTTTTTTACATGACACAGCATCGGATGCGAGTGTGGGCGAGGAAACGGAAAGCAATTTCACGCCGGACAGAAGGTTTCCAGAATCCAATTCGTTCTCGGAATTAGATTTTGGGCGGGAAGATACATAACGACGTTTGAGGACTCGTCGCTGCAGACGCGAAATGCTGTTACCTCTCAGTGCACACAGCATTTTGTGTGGCGAAACCACAATTGGTAGCACTGGACTGCTTCTCTACACGTGTGTGCAATAACAGTGGTCAAATACACGTTCACTCCCCACTGTTCTCAATGTACCTTTCGCAAACAATGTCAGATAATAGTAGATGAATTTTGTTCTTCTTCTCGAGGAAAATGGCTTCTGTAAAACATTTGTGCACTACACGGTACAGTTTAAAACCCTTTACTTATGAGCTGACAAGCATTTGCTTTCGTACACAAGTTCAGCATGTCAAATATGAGCGGACTTAACAAAAGTCGTCCCACGCTACGGCCATTGGTCAACAGGAGTGTCGCAGTGTCAGAAGACAACACTTGTTCCAGGTTTCCTGCAGTCGCAGTTCTTCGACGGTACAGTTAACAGGTGTATCACAGTATGCGAAAGAAATGGCGCATTAACCGGAAATGTACCTTAAAATTGAAGTGCATGGAATGGTACGATTCTTGTGGACATAACTTCCAAATTGTACACAGATTCACCGAAATTCTGGCTGTGTGGGGACCAAATCCAATGTCGCATCCAGCCGTACTGCAATTCTCCCAACTGTTTGACCAGAGTTTCACAGACCTGGTTACTCTGATCGGCAGTAACAGTTATCGACCCCAGATGACAATGTCCAGGCAATCGAACAACAGATTCAGAGCAATAATGCGATGGTAATGCATTTCTGATGTAGGATACCAAGTGCCTGAAACCGGTTAAGCAAATAAAATTTCTTTTGTGCAGCTGGTTGCTGATTATTTCGATAAATACAGGGTGTTTGAAAAACTTCCTAGTTTTAAGTAGAAATTTAATGGGAAAATTAACGAAAAATTACATCAATGAATACATCTCATGAAAGCGGATTCCTTCAAATTTTGCTTAATGTTGGTAGATGTCAATGTGGGATCAATTTGTTGCCCTGCACACGTCAAGACGGTATTCGACTTCTCGCCACGTATTCAGATGTAACTGCCCCGACCGCCGCGACTATTCTTTCCCATTAATAATTGATGTCTCTGATCTTTTCACTGTACACAACATGCTTTTGTGGCCCAAAAGAAAATGCCCAGGTGGTTAAGTCAGGACCAGCCCTAACTATCCACTTTCCTGGAAAGCGAGTGTCAAGAGCCGCATGCACAAGGTTACTGTAATGAGGTGGGGCGCCATCTTATTGGAAAAACACAAGCCCCTTTTCCGCCTCAATATCATCCATTTCGGGATAGATGTACTCTGTCAACATGTCACAGTAAACTTCCCCGTTTACCGCTTTTTCTACAAAAATGAAAGAACGAATCACACAATCTTCAATCAAACCGCGTCATTCATTAACTTTGGGAGAGTCACGTTGACGCTGAATAACGTCATGTGGATGCTCTGCCCCAAATACTGCAGTTATGATGGTTAACTGTCCCACTGACATGAAATGTAGCCTCATGAGAAAAGAAATCTTTTTTTTTTTACAAAACTGATATCATCATCAAAACTGTATATCAAACCGAGACTCGAATTCGGGACCTTTGCCTTTCGCGGACAAGTGCTGTACCAGCTGAGCTACCACAGCATGAATCGCGACCTGTCCTCAGAGTTTCAATTCTTCCAGTAGCTCGTCTCCTACCTTCCAAACTTCACAGAGTCTCTTCTGCTTGCCCGCGAAAGGCAAAGGCCCCGAGTTCGAGTCTCCGTCCGGCACACAATTTTTATCAGCCAGGAAGTTTCGTATCAGCGCAAACTCCACTGCAGAGTGAAAATCTCATTCTCGAACATTCCCCAGGCTGTGGCTAAGCCATGTCTCCGCAATATCCTTTCTTCCAGAAGTCCTAGTTCTGCAAGGTTCGCAGGAGAGCTTCTGTAAAATTTGGAAGGTAGGAGACGAGGTACTGGCAGAAGTAAAGCTGTGAGGGCGGGGTGTGAGTTGTGCTTGGGTAGCTCAGTTGGTAGAGTACTTGCCCACAAAGGGCAAATGTCCCGAGTTCGAATCTCGGTCCGGCACACAGTTTATTCTGCCAGGAAGTTTTCGTATCATAGTACTTTTAGGCACTCCTAATTGTAGACTACGGCTGGCTAAAGCCTTCTTTGGGCTCCAAACATACGAAACACGGATCTGTTCAACAATACCATTAGAAGTTCTCGATCTACTTGGTGATTTTGCTCTTAAAACACTATCGGTTTCCTTCAAAGACTTTAGCCAATGACAAATAGTTTTTGCTGTAGGTGGTTCACAACCATACTGACGTCTAAAATTACGTTGCACTGTTATAACTGTCTCAGTTTTCACAAGCCAAATAGCACACTGAACTTTCTATTGCGGAGTACACGTTGTTGTTGAGCTGCTCTGCACTGCTCTGCATGCACGGCTGGAATGAACTGAGGGAACAGAGAAAAAACCAGCATTGGTGCCGCCTCAAGGTCAAGCAGATCTGCCAACTGCAGGGGAGCCAAACTTGGAGAGTTGATGAATCAAACACCACAAACTAGAATAGTGTGTCACTTTGTGCAGATTCTAGCACACATTAAAACTAGGGAGCTACTCAGACACACTGTACAACTACAATTTCAGAAGATGGATAAAATACAAAGGAGCAAAGCAGTTTCGGTTTTGCAACGATGGCGCCGTTCACACAGCTGTTCTCGTGTGGCTCCATGGCCGCGGAGCGGATTTCTGTCGTCGAGATGTTGAACGATTAGTAGAATGTCCCAACTGTTGTGTATAGAGACCTTTTTTTAATTTATTGGCTTTCAGAAAATCCCATACAGCCATCCAACAATGGAAACGTTATATTAAACCTGATGTCGACAATTCATGGTAAACATCACACTGGTACGATGTAACGCAGAATTAAAAAATGGACTGATTCGAAATTTAAAAAAAAGAACATTTACAATTTAGAGTATACGAAAATGAGTAAACAAGGTGAAATGGATAGCATTCCTACTGGTAACACAATAAGAAATCATAAATCACCATTGTGCACCTTTTGAATATTCCCAGTTCAGTCCGTATTAATGACTAAACATCCAAATTAAAACTTGAGCATTTTATCAGTGTAGATACTTGAAGACTGTGTTAGAAACAGTGTCATGTATCCGTGTCACTTTTAAGTGTAATGCAACATTCCATAAATGTTACTGGGCCTGTCATAATAATGTCTAATTTACTCTTTGAAGTCCCCTCGAACAAATATATTCAGTTGTTCAACTGAGCCAACAGATCAGTCCAATGAATACGCATACAGACTTTTCCTCATTTATGGGATTCTTTTTTATTGAATAAGATTTTTCAGATACTGTTATATCATCTCTTACATGTCTAAATTGTCATCATGCGATAATATGATCACTTATTATTCCAAATAAAATAAAAAAGACCATGAAACTTCCAGATAGCTTTAATATTTTACACAGCACTTAAATTTATAGAACTTTAACAATTTACAAAAGTTACACGAAATGTAATTTCATATATAACGACAACAAAAACAGTAGACAATGCTGGAAACACTACTGGGTGGTCTGAAGTGCGCTTTCAGGGACAGGATGATAGGACATGTGTCGAGACATCAGGAATTAACTTAAATAGTATTGGTACGGATGGTACTTAACACCTATTTGTTTAACCTTTAAATCTAAAGCGGGTGGAAGGGCTTACCCAATAAAGTGAACATTTAAATTCCAATGGGTTTATTAGCCACCCAAAACAATCACATAAATCTGGCAGGCGCCACTTAGCGAAGATTATTTAAGAGACTTACACTACACAAAATCATAAGGAAATTAATGAATCATTAGGCATACATTAAGAACCGCCACTCAGGCAAAATATGACCTTAAAATTAACAAAGCAACACTAGTTAAGACACAACAGAAAATGTGTACCAACCGAAGCAAGGCCCAAGCTTGTAAGGCCGAAGTTTAACCACGAACGGTGGAACCGACTGAGAGAAGTAATACTTAACTTCGAACCAAGACGTGGCTCCGTTTGCAGCCCCACGTCGAGTAGGCCACCAAAATGTGAACCAAGCAAACGCTACCGAAGAGGAACACCCTAGCTCAGGCAACGTCCACAGCCCGTAAGCCAAACTTGTAATATAAAGGGAAGCTCTACGCTTCGGTTGCCCGCTGCATCAGCTCACTAAAACACAGACCACACCCGACAACAGGAAACGGGAAACGTTTCTTAACTTTAACATCTAAGATAGACCAGTAAATTAACTCTATAAAATCAAGGCTAGACAACAAATAATGCCACTTGCAAGTCCTTCAAGTGGAACAGTACTTGATAGACACTAAGTTTGGGAAATGAACTGGGGAACTGACACTGACTAGAACTTAAGGACACACATCTGGAAATACATCGATATTATGCGGAAGCAAAGCACACGCTTAGTAAGAGGCCTCAAATGAAATCAAACAAACATAACACGACACGTCTTGCAACGTCTTACTTCACAAAGAGCGATCACAATGACAGTTAACTAAGCGCTCTTGCTAAATAGCGTATTTAAGTTTGTGTCTTGATGCTGGGGCGATTTTGCGAAGATGTCATACCATCGTTATTAGCCGAGCGGTCTAAGGCGCTGCAGTCTTGGACTGTGCGGTTGGTCCCGGCGGAAGCTCGAGTCCTCCCTCGGGCATGGGTGTGCGTGTTTGTCCTTAGGATAATTTAGGTTAAGTAGTGTGTAAGCTTAGGGACTGATGACCTTAGCAGTTAAGTCCCATAAGATTTCACACACATTTGAACACATACCATCGCTTCGCAACACCACAACAGCGTGTCCCTCCAAAGAAGCGGGCACATCCACAGCTCACGAGGTTGCCGGAGAATGCACAGCGCCAGTCAACTCCCGCCGACTCTAGTCCAACCACGGGGAAACCGCCGCCAGGCCCCATGCACGCCGTCTTCGCTTCTGTCAGTTGTGCGACTGGATTCGTGATTTCCTGTCAGGAAGGTCGCAGTTCGTAGTAATAGACGGCAAATCATCGAGTAAAATTGAAGTGATTCAGGTGTTCCCCAGGGAAGCGTCCTGGGACCTCTGCTGTTCCTGATCTATATAAATGACCTGGGTGACAATCTGAGCAGTTCTCTTAGGTTGTTCGCAGATGATGCTGTAATTTACCATCTAGTAAGGTCATCCGAAGACCAGTATCAGTTACAAAATGGTTCAAATGGCTCTGAGCACTATGGGACTCAACAGCTTAGGTCATAAGTCCCCTAGAACTTAGAACTACTTAAACCTAACTAACCTAAGGACATCCATGCCCGAGGCAGGATTCTAACCTGCGACCGTAGCAGTCCCGCGTTTCCGGACTGCAGCGCCAGAACCGCTAGACCACCGCGGCCGGCCGTATCAGTTACAAAGCGATTTAGAAAAGATTGCTGTATGGTGTGGCAGGTGGCAGTTGACACTAAATAACGAAAAGTGTGAGGTGATCCACATGAGTTGCAAAAGAAATCCGTTGGATTTCGATTACTCGATAAATAGTACAATTCTCAAAGCTGTCAATTCAACTAAGTATCTGGGTGTTAAAATTACGAACAACTTCAGTTGGAAAGACCACATAGATAATATTGTAGGGAAGGCGAGCCAAAGGTTGCGTTTCATTGGCAGGACGCTTATAAGATGCAACAAGTTCACTAAAGAGACAGCTTACACTACACTCGTTCGTCCTCTGTTAGAATATTGCTGCGCGGTGTGGGATCCTTACCAGGTGGGATTGACGAAGGACATCGAAAGGGTGCAAAAAAGGGTAGCTCGTTTTGTATTATAACGTAATAGGGGAGAGAGTGTGGCAGATACGGTACGCGAGTTGGGATGGAAGTCATTAAAGCAAAGACGTTTCTCGTCGCGGCGAGATCTATTTACGAAATTTCAGTCACCAACTTTCTCTTAGGAATGCGAAAATATTTTGATGAGCCCAACCTACATAGGTAGGAATGATCATCAAAATAAATTAAGATAAATCAGAGCTCGAACAGAAACGTTTAGGTGTTCGATTTTCCCGCGCGCTGTTCGGGAGTGGAATGGTAGGGAGATAGTATGATTGTGGTTCGATGAACCCTCTGCCAAGCACTTAAATTTGAATTGCAGAGTAATCATGTAGATGTAGATGTCAGCCAGCCGATCGCCGACTCGCGCTCCGCGGCGTAACGTTCTCAAAGCGTTGTGTCCTGTCCTACTCGCGGTCGGCACACCCTTATATCTCGAGTCGGTCCAAGCCTAAAGACAAACCTCAGCACTAAGAAGTCGATCGTATTCATGTAAGAGATACTATTGGCGCCAGTCCCGCCGCGGCTCAAGTACTAACGGGAGCCTTTGAGGGTAAAAACTGTAAAGGAAGGCAGAGATTGGAATGCATCCAGCATATAATGGATAAAATAGGTCGCAAGAGCTACTTTGAGATGAAAAGGTTGGCACAGGACAGAAATTCGTGGCGGGCTACATAAACCAGTTTTAAGACTCATGACTCAACAAAAAAGTGTACTTTCTTTCATGTGATCAGCACATTGAAACACCGACCAGGAAACTTGTTTGTTCATAGGACCCCTATCTGCAGCACACAACTTCCTACGATACTATTTCAATCGTAATTTTCCTTTTACTTGCGCCTCGAATTGGGTTTCAACCCACTATTCCTGCATCAGTAATAATAATAATAATAATAATAAAATCTGAAAATTCACAATACCGATACCACAAAGTGTCTTAGGAGGACTGGTCAATATTCATGGAAATGACAGGAACAATAATTTGAAGCAAAAAGCTTTATATGGATATATGCCCTATTCCAAAAGGTTTCCGAGATATAACACATTTAATGCACATTATTATTTGTTTTCTGTATTATTCAGTACATCGTCAGATTTTGGTCTATACATGTACAAGAGTTAGTAAACTTTACAATATGTATTTTACATAATATAAATTGAAAAATACAAATTTTTAGCACATTCAGCTCTAAGAATTATCCAACACATCACATTACAGCCGATGTGTTACTGCTCCTACATAAGTTGTTGAACTACACGTTCAGAACAGAAATGGGAAATTGGAAGGACACGTGGTCGAAGCATTGTGCTGAAGACTCAGGAATCCCAAGTGTCGGCAAGCGCCTATCGTACTCCTCGACAGCAGCAGGAGCACTATAATCGCAGAAGCCGTAAATATGCACCATATATGCGTTTTCTTCCTTAGTGTAAATGTGTGACATTTTAGCCAGCACGTGTAAAAACACATACTCCTCTCTGATACACCTTTAGTTCTCTCACCAGTTCACTACTTGGAGTGTAATTTCTCTGTGACGATCCCACTTCTAAGCGAGTGGAAGGATTTTACAAAGAATAAAATTTAATTTGAAAAATACTTCAGGTCATACCATTGAAACGGAAGGACGGTGGCATTCGAAGAAGCCCCAGGGTATTTACAAAATGGATTTCTGCAGATGAGAAAGGAAGGACAGACTGCGACAGCAATCAAAGCCCTATAGTCATCGACGTGTACAGTATCCAACAGCTGCCTTCCTTGTCACAACTATCGACGAAGCTTTGGGTCCAAGTGAACGGGCATACCATGCGCTAAAAGGAGATTCCTAACTTCACATTGTCCTAGATATACTGTCTCCTGGTTAGAATTGCCTTAGGCGTTTCGATTATAGAGGGTTGGAACATAAATAATGGCAACTGTTTATTTACAGCTCGTACAAAATAGATGCGTGTTTAAAAATTTTACTGACCTTCAGAGCAGTCACCAGCATTGTGTATAACCCGCTGCCAGCGATGTGGAAGTCGTAGGATACTTTTAGCAGTGCCAGTTGTGTTAACAGTTGGAGCTGCGCGGTCTATTGCCCGACGAGTTTGTAGCAGTTCTGAAGCGAATGCCGTGAACTGTTTCCTTCAGTTCAGATATCGAGCTGAACTCACGAGGACTTAAGTCAGGGGAGTGCACTTGGTGGTATAGCACTTAGCAGCCCCATCAGTGTCACAAATCAGTAACAACTTGCGCTGTACGAGCTTGAGCATTGTTCCGCAAAGTGATGGTCAGGCCCTGCAGAAACTGTAATCATTTCTGTCTCTATGCTTTTCATTTTTGGGACACAACCTACGACCAGTTGCGCACTTCTAAAGCTGGAGCCGCATTGTGTGGAAGGAGCCATCGATCACACACAGACGTCACGCTACACCTGACATGCCTTTTGGGCGTATTATCGTCAAAGAAGAACGTACAGAGAATAAAGGTGCTTGCGAACCCACACCACACAGTCACATACGGCGAGTGCAACGGCTCTAAGTGGACAAATTCGGCAGTTTTGTGTATTCACTGCACCCTGTAGTGTTAAATGCTACTCGTCACGCTATATAATGTGCCTGACCACATGTCATCAACATCGGTCCTTACCGGGAACCTAAGAGCAAATTCAGAACACTGCTGCACTATATGGATATTTACGGGTACCAGTGTAAAATAGACTGAAAGATCAACCGCTATTGGCCATTGGATGAACAATTCTCGTGATTCTGACTGAGTTGTTAGCATGGGGACCCAGAAACTACTCTATCGGAGCCGGCCGCGGTGGTCTAGCGGTTCTAGGCGCTCAGTCCGGGACCGCGCAACTGCTACGGTCGCAGGTTCGAATCCTGACTCGGGCATGGATGTGTGTGATGTCCTTAGGTTAGTTAGGTTTAAGTAGTTCTAAGTTCTAGGGGACTGATGACCACAGATGTTAAGTCCCATAGTGCTCAGAGCCATTTGAACCATACTCTATCAGTAGACACAGATCAAGGCTGAACACTTTAGTCACAGAATATGAGAAACACTGTGGCATGTGCTGCATAGTCTTTTACAGCAACGGCAGCCTCATCGTTAACTCCGTTTGTGGCGTCATGACAGCAGTGGACTATGTGAACCTTATTACGGACCACCTGCATTGCTTCGTGCTTGAAATGTCCCCCTACAGCTATGACATCTTCCAGCAAGATAACTGTGAGCAATGCAAGGTCAGAATCCTGCTACGACGTTGGAGCAGCAAGATAACTGTGCGTGTTGCAAGGTGAAAATCCTGCTACAACGTTGGTGCAGCAAGATAACTGTGCGTGTTGCAAGGTCAGAATCCTGCTACAGCGTATGATTCGCATTATAGTGAACTCACATTGATGAAATGGCCAGCAAATGCTCCTGATCTGTATCCACTGGAAGACATATCGGGCGCCAGCTGCGTGCCCGTAAACCATGATCCCGTAATTTGCGGGAATTGCTTAACCCGTGCGTAGACAACTGGTACCACACACTTCTGGAATCCTATCAAGGACTTGTAGGATCCATGCCAAGCAAAATCTCTCTTGTACTGTGTCTGAAAAGTGAAACAACACGTTGTTAAACAAGTGGTCATAATGATTTAGCTCATCGGTGTGTAAACAGGCCTAAAATTTTCATACTTGATTTTGCCGGAAACAATTGAGAAATGCGTCTTGCTGTTTAGATATCGCACTCCGGGAAGAACAGTGCAACAACTCAAAAATGCAACACTTGACAAAACTGGACTTAAGGAACTAGTTCCATAAAAGTTTTATTGAAATAGAATAAGCTTCTTTTAAATTTCGTGCAATTACTCTTGGCGGTAAATTTCATTACATTTTTCGTGCACGTTGGGGCACTTCGTACGTATTTTTCAGTGACATAAACTAAAATTAATGTTCTGCGACTTCTGTCAGTTTTCTTGCCGTGGTGCGATATGTTGAAGTCGTTGTCGTGCCTACACATCCTAGCAATAGGAATTAAATCGGTGAGGAGCAGTTCGTACGATCCCTTTGTTGGAGTTGTGATGGCAACTTCGAACATGCTAGAAAGAGAAGTGGCGGTCCCGTTTACCAGCGGCGGCATCAACGATCAAGAGAAAAGCGTCATTAGCGTCTGGACCTCGAACACATCCTTATAATGACGCATTATGTTGGAAATGAAACAGCTGCTAATGACCTACAGGTCGATATCTCCAGGAATATGAGCTTAGTGCATTTTTGAATGCTAAAACACAAATCTGAGGAGTAAAGCTTTACGTCATAGGAACCTGTTTTTTAACAGAAATATTCATACAGTCAAATATTGTGAACTGACGATGGTATAACCGGAAGTTCGTGTTCGATGGAACGTCACGGCAATGGCAATGAAGATGTAAAAACGAGGAAGATGTAATAAACAAGCAATACTTCCGCAGTTTGGTATTAATATTTATCTCTAATCAGTCAGTGGAAAATTTGGTCCTCGAGTCCCGAAAGACAAACCATTTCAGTAAATGTACCCTACCGTCGCATAATCGGGAGACCTCACGAAAGAAACCTGTCATGAGTTTGTAGACAAAGTTTGGCGACTTCACGAAAATAGAGCCGTTTGTCTGCTTTACTGACTCGTGGGGAGAGCAACCCCATCATTCCTTATACGATGCCCTCGTTGTCGATGAAATAGGAATATCGATGTGTTCATCAAAAGTAATTCCTCTACAGTGTATGCCGTTTTGTCAACCCTACGACGTATCCTTGTACTGACAGGTGAAAAATAGCTTTCGCCGATTACAGAAGCGCCACATTTTTATCGCACAGCAAACGGAAATCACAAATAGAAGTGGCGCAGTTAAAATACATTGCTCGATCCGTGATCTACTGCAGGCTACCGCATTCGAGAAAATTCTTCGATGTGGGTTGTTCACAACTAAATTATCGCCATTTCGTGAGGTATTTAGCTACGTTAATGACGATGTTTCCCAAAATAAATTAAAAGTAAAAAGTATGACTGTGGCATGTGTGATTTAGCACGTTGCTGGTGGTGCTGGGAATATTTATTCTTTGGATGTTTTTGCTGATAGATACCACACTGGTTATTGCACCGGTTCTCTTGAAGAATAAAAGTAAAAAAAAAAAAGGAAGAAATACTGCGTGTTATATGTTTATAATTTTCACTCCCCATGAGAATGTATAAGATTTGTGATATTAAAATCTATTTTTAATAAGACTTGAAATCTCATGTCTTTTGTTAATAATTCCACTGTGTTTCACGATGTCGCAAAAAGTACTGATGTCGCCTACTTCCTCAATAATAAAAGAGTGTGAAGAGTAATAATATATTTGAACACTGGGCGCAAAACTTCTAAGCTGTGTTCCTTGCCATTTTTTGTAAATGGCCTTCATCTTCTCGAAATGTAGACTGCGGCTGGGTTCGAACCTGGGACCCGAAACTGGTAGTCAGATACGCTACTCTGCAACAATGAATTCACACACTCACGTGGATACATGCTACACGTGAGGACTGAAAAAGTAGCGTTGAAACTGTGACCGTCGTTTGGTCGGAAATTACTGAGTTTTGACGCCTCTGCATAATAAATGTCCTTTTATTTTCATCTTTGTTTCACCAGATCAAGTTTCGACTGTATCAGCGAACGACCTAAGGCGGGTTTCCCCTGCTAATCTACTTTAGGAAAAGCAACAAAGAGCTTCCTCCTTTTGGCTTTCTGGCTATCGTACGTTCGCCTTGCTAAACGTATCGCTTGCGTCCATTTTTTACGTCTTCCAGTCTAGTCTTTTCCGCGGGCCATTTGACTGTCGGCCATTATTCGCTGAGATACGCGCAGCTCTTATTCTTTACTCTTTAAAAGACAGTGTCTCGTCGCTGTAAGGCAAACACAGCGAAAACATAGTGTTGAAAATGATATTTAGTTTACAAACTGCCTATTGGCTTCTGTCTCGGGTTCTTCGGCCGACGTTCATCTGATGATTTTACTGACGTTTCGCCAGCACGAGTGGCTGGCATTGTCAAAGCTTCACCTTCCATTGCCGGCTGGTGAAATGGGGCCGAGCTCATGGCCTCAGACTATATGTACCTGGCTCGTCAACGTCCGAACGCTTCTCCGCGGCCATTTTCAGTGCGGTTCTCCTTTAGCTACCTGCGACGGTCATTCGCTGCAGTGCGGTAAGGCAGGATCCGTTTTCCTTAAGGCTTTCATCTTTCTTGTTGAAGCTGTTCGCATGATTTTGTATTTCTACAGCTTCTCTGAACATGCGGGTGTGACAGTGCTTCTCTAGAACCGGAACTTCCGTGTCAGAGAATTTTATTACGTGGTTGGTCTCACTCAGTGCGTGCTCTGCCTCGGCCGATTTCTCGACCTGCCCCAAACTGCATTCTCGCTAATGTTCTTTGACCCTGGTGTTGATTGATCGTCCAGTCATTCCGACATAAACTTTTCCGCATGTGCATGGTATACGGTGTATTCTCGACATTTCAGGTGGGTACCCTTTCTCCTTTGCCGATCTAAGACACTCTTTGATCTTCCTTGTCGGTTTGAAAATCGTCTTTACGCAGTGTTTGCGCAATATACGGCCGATTCTGTCCGTCACTCTGGGAATGTATGGCAGAAAGGCCGTATCCGACATTTATTTTTCTGTTTCCTTACTTCGCCGAGTGTTTGGCTCTGTTACACTTCTAATATAATTTGTGGAGTACCCATTGCTCCTCAGAACATTTTCCAGGTGTTGCATTTCGCCTACGAGGTTCTGCGGCTCACATATTCGTCCTGCTTACGTTACGAGCGTATTAATCATGTCTCTTTTCTGGTTCGGGTGGTGGTTTGATAGTTTGTGTAGGTATTAGTCCGTGACTGTCGGTTTTCTAGATTAGATTTTCACCTCCCTTCACCTACTGAATTACGCGTACAATAACCTCATATATTTTCTCTGTCTCTTCATCTTCTGCTGCGACGTCGGCACGTATACTTGTACTATTGCTGTAGGTGTTGTTTTGCTGTCGATTATGATGAAAACAACCTTACCACTGAAATGCCGGCCGGTGTGGCCGTGCAGTTCTAGGCGCTTCAGTCTGGAACCGCTTGACCGCTACGGTTGCAGGTTCGAATCCTGCCTCGGGCACGGACGTGTGTGATGTCCTTAGGTTAGTTAGGTGTAATTAGTTCTAAGTTCTAGGCGACTGATGACCTCATAAGTTAAGTCGCATAGTGCTCAGAGCCATTTGAACCATTGAAATGTTGATAATTTTCTCTGCCGGCCGCGGTGGTCTAGCGGTTCTAGGCGCGACTGCTACGGTCGCAGGTTCGAATCCTGCCTCGGGCGTGGTTGTGTGTGATGTCCTTAGGTTAGTTAGGTTTAAGTAGTTCTAAGTTCTAGGGGACTGATGACCACAGAAGTTAAGTCCCATAGTGCTCAGAGCCATTTGAACCATTTTTTAATTTTCTCTGTGTCCATTCATACAGTTCATACAGTCTACTCTCGTTATACCATTTTCTGCACTGCTGATATTACCGTGTCTTTGTCTTCTCTCAATTTCAATTCAGTGACCCCCACTACATCTAGATTGAGTCTTAACATTTCCCTTCCCTCATTTTATACCACATACAAACTTTTGATAATCCATGCTTTCACTCGTAGGATGTTACCCTTTCGTTAGTTCTTGCATTTTTTTTCGCATGGTCACCTGCCCGTTGGCAGTCTCCTGCCGGAGATCCAAATGGGGATCTAATACTGCATCTTCTACCATTGGTGAGATTATTGTCACACTCTTTTTCTGTTGCAGTCACATATCCTGCGAATACACCTGATATGTATTTAATGGAGTAGTTTCCATTGATTCCTTCATAATTATGCCATCGATCACTGCTGATTCATCTACTTGTTGGAGCAGTTTCCCACCCCAAGGTAAGTGCTCCGAACCTCCGTCCGCTCCTCTGTCCTCTTTGAGAAGCACATTGGTAGGACGAAGGTGACTTATTGTACTGGAAGTCTTGAGCGACCATTGCTGAGAATTTTTATTCAAAATTGAAACAGTGGCTAAGCTCGAACCCGGGAACCCAGAAGGTTTTGACTGTAGGTCGAAGTCCGCTACCAGCCAAACGTCACCGTGACTCTATTTATGCGAGCCCAACGTACCATCAGGACATCTAACCGATGATACGGTAACCGTCCATCGTCCACCGTGCAGCCGTCGACAACCGCCAATCATGCACCGACGTCTGGGCCACGGAGCTCCGAGCTGCACAGTGCTTGGCTTGCAGAATGCAGCGTATGCGGAGACGATTAACCATACTCCTCCGAAGCTGCCGACTGAACTCCAGCTATGCGCACGCAGCGTTGCATCAGCCGTGGTGTATTCGAACGCCGTCTGCTAGTAGGAGCCTGAATTCGACGCTAAACCACACTCGTTGAATTTGTATGCAGATCCGCCTCTTGCAAATGTAATGTAGTTAAAAAAAAGTGTTCATCCAACTCTTGCCGTTTAGGTTGTTGGTTCGTGTCCTCCACAACCGCCCATTCGAGCCCAGCACGCCTCCGAAAGAGCAATACCATACTGACAGCAGAAGAACGGTTCGCATCATCTCCAGTAGCAGTAGTACTAAACCATACGCCTACACAATGAAGGGCTTAGACTTTGTCATTGACATTTGTGTCTACCAAATTCTTTATTTGAGCAACATTTTACAAGCCCTCCAAGCTAGCCACGTGGTCTAACGCGGTGCTTCCCTAGCGGGAAGGCGTGCCGGTCCCCAGCACGAATCCGCCCAGCGGATTTGTGTCGAGGTTTGGTGTACTGGCCAACCTGTGGATGGTTTTTAAGGTGGTTTTCTATCTGCCTCGGTGAGGGTTCTTTCCCCTTATTCCGTCTCAGTTACACAATGCCGGCGATTGCTGTGCTAACACTGTCGCCATGTACGTGTATACCATAATTACCCTACCACGCAAACAGTTTGGGTTACACTCGTCGGGTATGAGACGTTCCGGGGGGTCCACTGGGGGCCAATCCGCTCAGTAGTCCTGGGGTCGGTGTCGGGTAGCTATGGCAGGGCAAAACCTCTCCGTCGTTTCTAGGTCTCTGGTTCAATACACAATACAACATTTTATAGCAGTGAAGCACATGAAAATGACAATAAATTAGTAATAAACTCAATGTAGCTGATTTAGGAGCAGCTACCTCACTTAGTAGCGTATTTCAAGGTGGTTTAACGTTGCCTAAGAAATGCGAGATGACTTCAAAATTTAAGTTACACATTAAGATGGCAGGTCAAGTAACTTTTATTGAATACTGCACTACACTTTAAAGAGACATAGGTGTATGACACTGTTTCCCCACATAATCAACAAATCTCTGTAAACAACGGTTGGAATGACTACAAATTATTCAATTTCTCGACAACAGAAATTATCTCCTTGGCCACGGAGCCATTGGAGAAACTCTGTGCGAACGTTCTCACTGTTGGAACATAGCTCCCCACCCCGATTCAGATGTTCTTTCAACTTTCTGAAAAAATGGAAATCGTTTGGTGGAAGATCTGCACTGTATGGTGAATCAATATCATCCACGTCTGTGCAGTTCTGGTCACCTTGTTGGCACCATTTCAATAGGGCCGGACGCGACATTGAAGTTGGTCCATATACCACCAGAATTTCACGGTCAGTCTTTGTGAAATTTAGATATTTCGCCGTCAATAAGAGTACTGTCCTGCGCATTTCAAGTTTGGTGTACTTTTCTAGATGCCGCGCCTGTTATTCATACCGCAGCAGCATTGTACCTGCTGAATACCCAGACCATATACTCACACTCTCTTTTGACAATGCGCAGATCTTGTTGCGCAACAGTCTTAGCTTGGGACGACATGAGTAACTTACTTTCTGAAGGCGCTTCGTAGCACTACCGTTACTACTACAGTGTGCTACATCATGGCATATTGCAAATGCATGCCACACCGAATTATTACACCACGCAGTGGGAACACTGTGGACGGCAGTTCAAGTCCCCACCTGGTCATCCATGTTTATGTTTTCCCATGATTCCTCCAAATTGCGTAAATCAAACCTTTGGATGACTTCGCTCTGAAAGGAACGTGGTTGATGAATCCTACTCGGGTTATCGGGTTATCAACCGAGTGGTGGCGTCGTCTTGTCTCATCTTCGCCAGGAGATGATGGGTACGAAACTCATCGAAACGTTGCAGGAAGACGACGCCACCACTCGCCTGATAGCCCGAGAAGAATTTATTATTGGAATACGCCGAAAAAGACTGCAATCGCAGTGGTTGATTTTCTTCCCCATCCTTTTCCCAGTCGGAGCTTGCGTTCCGTCACTAGTGACCTAGTAGTCGAGGGGACGTTAATCTCTAAACTTCCATTTCCTTCCGGATCATTTGGTTACTTTGAATCCCTACACGGTGAACTTTATTTCTGTACACAGTACCTATGCGGTGACCAAGTCGTTTTCTGTCGTATTCTTTAGGTGAATTAACTGACGATTTTGAAACATAGGAAAGGGGTACGATGATGTTGAAATTTTGATTCATAGCCTCCGATCCACGCAAATGAAGTTTGCCATTGAAAGGCAAAGATCCGTGTACGATTGCAATCTGGCACACTTTTAATTGCACAGAAAATACAGACAACCGCAAACTCAACTATTGACTGAAAGCTGTATGCATACAACAAACGGAAATTTTGGAAATTTGTGGTAAGGTTTTATGGAACCAAACTGCTGAGGTCATCGGTCCCTAAGCTTACGCACTACTTAAGCAAGCTCAAACTAACTTACGCTAAGGACAACACACACATACCCACGCCCGGGGGAGGACTCGAACCTCCGACGGGGGAGCCGCGCGGACCGCGACAAGGCGCCACAGACCGCGCGGCTACCCCTCGCGGCTGCAACAATACACAGACCGCGCGGCTACCCCGCGTGGCTGCAACAATACAATCTATGTACTGTAAACAGAAGGAATTGTATGGTTAACAGCATATTTCTCAATTGGAAACATATTTTTGAAGCATTATTAAGTGTTTCAAAGCCATAACTACCACTACTAATACAGTAAGCAATAATATGAACTAAACACTGTGAAATATTTAATATTTGATTATTACGGTTGAAGAGAAAAACTTACCCTGAAGTGATTTCCCTTAATGTTAGAAGGTCGCAGAACTATCAGTCACAATTATCTTATTTGCGATGTAATGTACAGAAAATGTTTGCATCATACGTTTGTGTGTCACTAAGCATTAAGTAGAGCCGTATGGCTCACGCCATATATGCATTTTAGTATTTCAGTGCGCGAGGAGTAACAAGCAGCCCATCGATGTGCAATTATTAACTGTTCACCGTATGAATATTTCATTTAAATTTTGTGTGTTTATAATTGCTTTAAAGATATCATTTCATTTGCAACCTGAAACGGAATATTTTATCAATGCAATGTTTAATTTAATGGATTGTGAGTGCATGTATCAGTATTAATATGCTTGGTACCAATAAATTGTCGTACATAAACTAACAATTTAATTCTGTGCTGTTGGTATATCTGTCCCTCCTAACTTCTGAAGGCAATTGATTATACTGTGTTACTAAATATGAATTGAAACTAACGCTCCTTTTACAGAAGAAAACTGTGTGATGAATTGTATCTGCACACCCATGTATAATGCGAAACTGACCGGTAGATGTCACGAGAGGGAGAATTAGGTTGTTTGGAGGAAGAGACCAAACATCGAGGTCATCGGTCTCATCGGATTATGGAAGAAGGGGAACGGAAGTCGGCCGTGCCCCTTCAGAGGCCTGGAGCGATTTAGGTAAATCACGGAAAACCTAAATCAGGATGGCCGGACGCGGGATTGAACCGTCGTCCTCCACACAAGAAGCACACCCGCCAGTATAAAAGGAGGCAGAGAGTTATCTGTTCTGAGTAGACAGGCTGTCGCAGCAAAATCGGTCGCACGGGAGAGCTCGGTGACTTCGAATGTGCACTAGTCATTGGATATTACCTGAGTAAAATCCATAAGGGACATTTCATCCTTTCTAAAGCTGCTCAAATTGACTGCTGGCTGATGTGACCGTGAAGTGGAAAAGCGAAAGAAGCAGTTAAAGCAAGATCAAGAGGCGTCATGTACTGATGGACGTGGACCGTCGAGTATTGCAGACGTGGTTGTGAAAAAATTGCTTGAAATCAGCGGATAAATCAGTCGTGAGTTTCGAAATACTAGCAGCAGTCCAGGTAGCACTCAAACTGGGCGAAAGAAGTTAAGAACAATGGAGTACAGTGGCCGAACACCTCCTTATGGGTCACATATTTCTATAGTCAGTACCAAGCGACGATTGATGTGGTGTAAAAAACGACATCACTGTTTCATTTGGAGTTATGACTCACGATGGGCGCTGTGGAAGCCCGATGGAAGGGTTTAGGTTTGTCTAATGCCTTGGGAAGGTTACCTCCCATCATGGGTAGAGCCAACAGTGAAGTTATTCCCCTTAAGGAAACGCCAGATACGTAAGGGTATGAGCACATTTCACAGCAATGTGTTCTGCATACAATTGAGATGCAGCTCAGAGAATATTATATCAGCATGACAACGCACCCGTCATAAAGCAATATCTGTAAGGCTATTGTTTGTTGGCAACAAATTGCCTGAAATGGACTTACCTGTCCAGAGTTCTGAAGTAATGAAATGTCGTGTGGCTAGGGCCTCCCGTCGGGTAGACCGTTCGCCTGGTGCAGGTCTTTCGATTTGACGCCACTTCGGCAGCCTGCGCGTCGATGGGGATGAAATGATGATGATTAAGACAACACAACACCCACTCCCTGAGCGGAGAAAATCTCCGACTCAGCCGGGAATCTAACCCGCGCCCTTTGGATTGACAGTCTGTCACGCTGACCACCTTTTTTTTTTTTTTTTTTTTTTTTTTTTTTTTTTTTTTTTTTTTTTTTTTTTTTTTTGTGGACCGGTGGGGGCTCTGGGGGCAAAGTGGGGAGGGGTCGAAACCTGAGGCCTGGCCACAGTGTCCCCCTCACCACCACCGAGCCTGTAGTGCTTAGGGAATCAACAGTAGTGGAAGGCGTTGTTATTTATTTATTTGCATGTGTTTTTGTAAGATTCACTAATAGCATGAAATTATGGGAACACAATATGCGAAAGAGAAAAGAAATATAAATTCTGGTTAAAGAAAAAAAAAGAAAAAAGAAATGAAATCTGCGCAATCTGCGACGCGCTCTCCCATCCGCGGAGGTCAGAAGTAGAATAGGTCGTAGGCGGTTGAAACTCAGACACCGCCGGGGGAGGAGGGGTGGGTGCCCTCTGAGCCAGGCACCCCCAACTCAGTGGAGGTCTAACGAAGACCGCTCAAAGATAGTTAGCAAATAATGTTCGGCAACGTGGAGTGTTTTCGAGAGCTGCATGGGCTGTTCGTAAATAGGACCAGAAGTCGAGGCGGGGTTTAGGTCCCTCATGAAAGAGATAAGCGACCGACCACCCTACGACCCACGTAATAGCATGACATTTGGCGGCGGGAAAATGTCGGTCCTCCGCGTATAGAAACATTCGAGGTTCGACTGTGTCTGGTGGCACCCGGAGATAGCAGGCAATGATTTGCTGCACGAAGCGCCATACATCTTGCAATGAGGCGCATGTCAGACGGTGTTCATCAGTGTCCAGTTGATGGCAAAGGAGACAAAGAGGGAATTCTGACAAGCCAATGTTGTGCAGGCGCTGCTTCGTGGCAAATTTCCTGCTGACTATGTGATACCACAGTGCCCGGACGTTCGTAGGGAGGAAGGGCTGGTGGATGGTAGTCCACACTATGGGCCACTGGATGGAGGGGTGTTTGGTCTCCATCACATTCCGGGGAACACAGCGCAGCAACAGGCTGTAAAAATCCTTAGTCCTAGGTGGGCGTGTATCTGGGAGACTGGTATGTATGTAACTGTAGTCGACGAAAAAGGTCGATGAATGGGACAAATAAGGCACGATATGGCCGACAGACACCGGTGGTGAGGTGGAAGCAGGTAGGAGGACCTCAAGCAAGCTGCGTGTTAGAGATGTACCCTGGCCCGTCCACTGTTTTCTCATGGTGCTCATGTACAAGGCTGCAGCTCACATACGGACATTGACGAGCCCGACGCCACCATACCGTGAGGGCAGGGTAAGTGTCTCATAACGGACTCTAAACATTGAACCAGCCGTGAGATAATAGCCAAAAGCCGCCTGAAGGTTGCGCCCAATTCAAGTTGGCAGAGGGAGAACTTGCGCGATGTGAACCAATTTTGATGCCACATAAAGATTAAGAAACTCAACCCGTTGAAGTGTGTCCTGGCGGCGCAAGAGGTTCTGGCGGACGTCGTTGCGGATGACGTGTAACAGGCGACGGAAATTCGTTGCCGCCGTGCGTGTGTCCGTGGGGGTAAAGGTAATGCCAAGGTACCGGAGAGTCCGCACAAGCGGCAGGGGTGCCACTTCACCCTCCTGGAGGCCTCGTCCAATGTGCATTGCAGAAGATTTGGCGACATTCATGGCACTGCCAGCGGCAGCCCCATAACGGATAATCAATTCGAGGACATCCCGAATCTCAGAGCCGGAGCGAATGAGGAGGAGAAGGTCATCAGCATATGCCCGACAGCGAAAAGTGTGTTGGCGTAGGGTGAGGCCAGAGAGCTTGGTCGTCAAGCCCTCAATAAGGGGCTCAAGGGCAATGGCATACAGGAGGGTAGAGAGGGGGCACCCCTGCCGTATCGAACGGCAGATAGGTACCGGCCCTACCAAACGTCCATTGACTTGGACACGTGAACTGGCATGTCGTAAAGACGCCGGATGACGTCGAGAAACGGAGGGGGGATGCCCATTCGGGCTGCCACCGAAAACAGGAAACGATGACGCACTTTATCGAAGGCGCTATCGAAGTCTATAGCGACGACCGCTGCCCGGAGCCTGCAGGCCGCCGCTATCGCAATTAAGTCGCGGCATTCCCCTGTGGCAGTCTGTATGTTAACCTGTCCGCCAGGCGTCGTTTGCTCTGGCGAGAGGATATGAGGGAGTGTAGTTCGGAGCCGCATTGCCAGTAAGCGCGCGAAAATCTTGTAATCGGCATTGAGGAGGGTGAGCGGTCTGTAACTCGTGACCATCGAACCACGGGCTGGTTTGTGGACTGGTATAATGATGCCCTCAGCAAAGGCGGGTGGGATTGCTTGGTCAGATGTTATCGGTTCTTGATACATAGTCGTCCATGAGGTCCCGAAAGGTACGGTGAAACTCAATCGGTAAGCCGTCAATGCCGGGCGATCTGTTGACTGCACCCTTGGCGATTGCGTTGTGGACTTCGTCTAGCGTGACCGCCACTGTCAAAGCATCCGCCTCCGTGTGGGGGAGGGTGCGCGTGACGTAATGCAAAATGGAGTCGTCTGCTGCAGTTTCAGCGTCGTCATCACTATAAGTACGACGGTAGTTCTCGACGAAAGCGCGGACGATGTCATTCTGACAGGTCACCTGCGTTCCATGAGGCTTGGTCAGAGTGCTGATGATCTGCCGACGACGCCTTCGTTAGTCGGACAATAAATCATGCATGGATGGAATTTCTAAATCCGCGTGATCGTGACGCCGCGTCCATATCACGACCCCTTGCAGTTTCCGGCGTGCCAGCGCAGTTATCTTCGCCTTAGTTCTTTGCCGTTCCAACTGGTTCTCCGGGGTTGGCGGTTGAGCATCCAGATCTCGGAGAATCGCGTAATAGAAGTCAACAGTGGTGCGATGCCAGTCAGCCATGTCCTTCCCGTATCTCATCAGTGTCCTCCGGATCGTCGGTTTGGCGGAGTCCAACCACCATGTCAATGTCGAGTGGTAGCGGGGAAGGCGTCGTTCGCAGGCTGTCCACGTTTCAGTGACTTATTGGCGACACGCCAGGTCATGCAAGTGTGAGGTATTGAGTTTCCATGGCGCACGGCTGCGCCATACTGATTGCGGCGGAAGGAGGACCGTACAAATGTAAGCGCAATGGTCGGAAAAGGCCAGCGGCCAGCGTTCGGCGCCCCGTATCGCAGATCGAAGAGTTTGTGAGACATATATCCTGTATAGTCGGCTTGCGGAATGACTTGTAAGAAAGGTATGGCCAGAAAGGTCGCCGTGTTGTACTTCCCAGGTATCGTGAAGCAGGAGGTCTCGCACCACTATACGTAGCTCCTGGCATGTAGTATAGTGGGGAATCTGATCTTTAGGATGCAGTACGCAGTTAAAATCACCCCCTAGTAGGCAATGATCATAACGCCCTAAAAACAGAGGAGCGATTTCTTCGGAATAAAACTGGGCTCTTTCATGCCGTCGGTCGATGCCTGAGGGAGCGTAGACATTAATGATGCGTGTCCCCATGGCAGTGAGTGCCATGACCCGAGCTGATGGAAGGAAGGCGACATCGGTCACAGAAATCCCGTGGCGGACGTAGATGGCCAACCCGCGGCCCATAGAATCACTGGCGGAGGCGTGGGCGGTATAGCCATTGATATCCGGGAGACTAACCAAGTGAACTTCCTGCAGAAGGGCGAAATCAATATCCGAAGCCCAGAACATCTCCTGCATAAGGCGGATTTTCACCCTGGAACGGATGTTGTTGGTGTTGATGGTTGCTATCCGGTAGGCCTGGTGTCGGATTGCTGGAGGCTGGTCCACTCCGCCGTCCGCGCAAGGGTGTGGGCGTCGCAGCGGTACGTTATCCCGCTGGGCCGCAGGGGAGTCTGGGGAGAGTATGATTAGTGGTGCGGCCGTGACGGCGCAGGGTCCCGTAACGGCTCCTGCTCCGTGACCTCCTCCTCGTGCCACGCCGTGGAAGCGGAAACTGGTGTATCGTCCATTTTGTCTGCAGAAGATGTTGTAATTGTGCGTGGTGTAGTGTCGCCTGTGATGCGTTTTTGATTTAGTTCAGCGTCAGCACGGGGCGCAGGCACACCGATAGATGTCTCCGCGCTCATTACGTCTTCGTCAGCAGTAGCAGGTTCTGAGGCCTCGTGCTGGTCGACGGTTACGTCCTCCTCGACTTGTAACGTCTCCTCTTGGCCGGAAACGGTGCGACATCTTCGCTTGCGACGTTTCGGGGAACGTTGTTTCCTTGTGCGACCCTCCGTATCCGACGACGGAAGGGAGTCGCGTCGTTCTGGCAGAAAGGCCGCTGTAGGAACGATGAGCTAGTCGATCTCCATCGTGTTTCCAAGATCAGGGTCAGCGTCTGGTTGCGCCGGCATCTTCGGAACGGCGTCGATGGCCGGCCGAGGCGGCGGGTCGTCCGAGGCGCTCTCCGTCGGTGTCTGTTCGGGCTCGTTGGTGGCGTCGTTTGTGATGACCGGGCGACGTTGCAAAGTGGTAGGAGAAGCCAGAGCGGCGGCATAGGTCACCGGTAGCACTGTAGGTTGCGACGTGGGTGGTTCTTTGGCAGCTGGAAGTTGCATAATACGCCGTTGTAGGCATTCGGATCTAAGGTGGCCTTCTTTGCCGCACCCGGAACAGGTCCGAGGCTGGCCGTCGTATATAATTATGGCACGGCATCCGTCGATCTGTAAGTAGGGCGGGACATGGCTCCGGAGATCTATGGTGACCTGTCGGACCCCGTTTAGGACAGGATACGTCCGAAACTGTGTCAACTTCTCTGCAGTGTGGCCGTGGACTGTGCCGTATGGGCGTAGTGCCGCGACGACTTCCTCAGCTGGAAGTTAGAATGGCAATTCGAAAATGCGTATCGTTCGCATACCTAAGCCAGTGTGGTCGACGGTTACCTTTCCCACATTGCCATCAGCGTGACAGAAGCGGAGCCCCTGTTTGGTCGCACGTAGTATGCGTTCGCACGCCGCGTCAATGATGATTTTCACATCGACCGTGCTGCTCACGATGGACAAATGTATCCCGATAATATCGGGCGCCGGGATCTTCACTTCCTCTCACAGAAAACGCTCCACCTCGAGACCACTCAGCTACCAGTGGCGGACAGTTCTGAAGTGAACCGAATGAAACACCTTTGGGATGAGTTATAACGACGACTTCGCTCCATATTTCAGCGTCGAACATCAATAACTCCTCTGATGGGAAAAAGACTGTAATTCTTCCACAGTTGCACAGGCACCTCACTGAAAATGTCGCCAGTTCAAACAGAAAGGCGAAACATGGACACATCCTATATAATAGATGTTTGGAAACTTCTGATCACATAGTGTATTTCTTATCAATCTGTGCATCTCGTTTCACATTGTTACAGGAAATGGAAATTAGTGGTAAGGTAATATGGGACCAAAGTACTGAGGTCATCGGTCCCTAGGTTTACACACTACTTAATCCAACTTAAACTGACTTACGCTAAGGACAACACACACACACACACACACACACACACACACACACACACACACACACACCAATACCCGAGGGAGGACTCGAACCTCCGACGGGGTAAGACGCACGAACAGTGCCAATGCGCCCTAAACCACGCGGCTACCCAGCACGGCCATTGTTACAGAAAAGCTGGATTTATTCTGCACATTTCTCCCACTTACAGCAGTTATTATCAACATTTACAGGACATTACTCCTGAGTACCCTCAAATAATAGCTAGGTAACCCCCCCCCCCCCCCCCCTACCACCCGTACGATGATCAACGTTAGTGGGTAACCAAAATTTGGTAAGAAAAAGAACTTTCTGTGAACACTTATTTTTAAAATGACGAAAAAATGGTTCAAATGGCTCTGAGCACTATGGAACTTAACATCTGTGGTCATCAGTCCCCTAGAACTTAGAACTACTTAAACCTAACTAACCTAAGGACATCACACACATCCATGCCCGAGGCAGGATTCGAATCTGCGACCGTAGCAGTCGCGCAGTTCCGGACTGAGCGCCTAAAGTGACGAAATAAAAATGAAATTTAGTATTTACAAGCATTTTATTAAACAGTAAACAGTCAAGGAGTCAGTTGGTACTGCTTATTTCTAACAAACTTTTCTTTTATAGAATGATGACACAGTTCTCAGTTCATCATGAGTGTTCCCTACAGCCCCTTCGCAGAGAGTAAAGGACATTGACGGTAAAAACGTATTAGAAAACATGCTCCCTATACAGCATTCCTCTGCCTAAACACTTTTCCCACTCCCTGCAACTAAGTTTAATTGTATGCACCGCACTTACCATTTGTAAATCACTTGATTGTTGGATTAGTTACGTCCGAACTGGCAGATTTTGGAAGCCTGCCGGTGACAAATGCTTTGTATCAGATCTCTGACCCTAATAATAATAATAATAATAATAATAACACAGTGCAGACCTTACATCAGTGAAGTTGCCATTACATAGTTACTGCTGTGTTGTGCTGCCAGACTGGTCGTTTATTACTGTGAATTGAATAATGAAGAAATTTGTGGTGTACTGTATGAACTGTCTACATCCTAGAGAAGGCATTATCTTGAGACATTTAAATGTATATGATGTACACATGTTAAGTGGGAAACCCGGGTCAGAGTGCTGGTCCAGCACAAATTTTCATATGTCACTGATAAATAGTAGATCTGAAGTCAGTTTAGATCACAGTTTAGTAATATTTAATGAGCCACTGCGCAACGTCAGATAATATCTGTTCTTTCATAAATGCATGTATATCTGAGGGAACACTGTATCACGTGAACTGTCATCACAGACATTGTGCGATAATATTCTAAGTAAACGTCTCAATTTTGCTATCATAGTTGCATGTTACGAATTATTTGTATAATAGATGGATTATGTGAAGAACATGTTGTTCATGCATTCTTTCCACAAGCTCTAAACTCCACCGCACTGTATCGTGTGTAAATATTAGTATTTCAAAGTAATGTAATTATTGGTACTTATATAATCAGTTTTAAATTCTTACAAAATAATGATGATAGTAACGATGTTTTAAAAAGGATTTACTTTAATTACCAACATAAACTGAACCTTTATTTTTACGCCTTCGGAAATTTCATTTTACCGGTCATGGAGTGATTACACCCAGACTGTGACTCACTGACTTATACAGTTCTTTAGCTTTAAAAAAGGAAGTCAGTGCACTGGTACGCCATTGCACTTTTTACCTTTTAACGAGTATGTACAAAGAAAATGTCACTATCGTTCCGTTTGTTTATGCAGATAGTGGAACGATTATTGTAAGATATCCCAATTTTTGTTGCATTAGTCTATATCTAATTCATTGTTCTACTACGAAATCATTCAGTCGATAGTGTTTATCAGATAGCGCTACTGTATGTTACATGTAAAAAAAGAAAATGTAGCGCTCTAGTAAGTTGTCTTCAACGTTGATTTGCAGTTACTCCTTTCGGCATATGATTCTTTTGTATTCTGTTCGTATAATCTACCTGGAATGCAAGAATGTGATTAGACCGATCCTTGAGAAATGTTCCAGTGGAAAGTCTGAAACCAACTGCTCTGCTGAACTGATACGTAAGCCACCTCCAGAACACAGAAGTGTAGTGCCGATGGATCATGTTTTCTCCTCAAACACTACGTGAACCACGTCTTCACATGAGACAGGTAGTTTTATCCTTAGATCTTAACAAATTCTCTAAGTAGCGGTGGCGCATAGGTTATAATAGACTACACAGCTTGCGTTCGACAACTGTGTTACATTTCTCGTCCCACAATTGTACTACCTAGTTCGTCAGTGTCAATAACTGATTTAAGGGACTTCCTCCAGTGTGGTCCATTCCCTGTTGCCATGCATCTTGTTATGTCACAAATGGAAATGCCGCTAAATAATGTTGGTCATCTCATGCTGCACGCTGATGCATATTGATGTTAGTAAAAACCGTCAGGGTTATATTGAGATTTATTTATTACTCTCAACGAACGTCATCAGATGAGACTGGCAACAATATCCGTTACAAATTCTCTCAGAACTGCGCCGATATCAGCAGTCAAGAAGTATAATCGTCTTATTCATCAATGAAGGCACATTCTAGAACATGAAGAGCAGACAAGCAATAAGATGGTCAGTATCGATGGGTCCATTCTTCTAAAACTAGAACGGTTGGATACAAATCGAGGTGACAAAAGTCATGGGATACCTCAGAATATCGTGTTGGACTTCCTTTTCCCCAGCGTAGTGCAGCAACTCGACGAGAGATGAACTCAACAAGTCGTTGGAAATCCCCTCCAGAAATATTCAACCATGCTGCCTCTATAGCTGTCCATAACTACGAAAGTGTTACCGGTACAGAATTTTGTGCACGAACTGACCTGTCGATTGCGCCCCATAAATGTGCGATGAGATTCGTGTCAGGCGAACCTGGTGGCCATATAATTCGCTACAATTTTCCAGAATGCACTGTGACATGGTGCGTTTTGATCCATAAAAATTCCATCGTTGTTTGCTCACGAGCCCAGGTGAGGTGCTGCAGGGGATGTGCTGTTAGCAAAGGTACCAGCGTCGCTCGTGTGCTGCAACAGTCCATTAACGCCGAACATAGCCATTTCCAGTCAATGATCGCTCCAGTTGTACCAGAGGAACCAGTCCGTTCCAGGCAGACACAGTCCACATCAATATGGACCCACCATCAGTTGCACAATGCCTTGTTGACATCTTGGGACCATCGCTTTGTGGTGCCTGCGCCACACTCGCAGCCTAGTATTAGCTCTTACTCGTCTAGGGTTCAATCGATATGGTCACGAGCCCAGGGGAGGTGCTGCAGGTGATGTGCTGTTAGCAAAGATACCAGCATCGCTCGTATGCTGCAACAGTCCATTAACGCCATATTTCGCCGCCCTGTCCTAACGGACACGTTCGTCCCACATTTATTTCAGCGGTATTTCTCGTCCGCTAATACTAAGAACTGTACGTAAACGCGTGGCTCTCGGCCACTGCCTTGAGAGGTTGTTGTTGTTGTGGTCTTCAGTCGTGAGACTGGTTTGATGCACCTCTCCATGCAAGTCTATCCTGTGCAAGTTTCTTCATCTCCCAGGACTTACTGCAACCTACATCCTTCTGAATCTGCTTAGTGTATTCATCTCTTGGTCTCCCTCTACGATTTTTACCCTCCACGCTGCCCCCCCAATGCCAAATTTGTGATCCCTTGATGCTTCAGAACATGTCCTACCAACCGGCTCCTTCTTCTAGTCAATTTGTGCCACAAACTCCTCTTCTCCCCAATCCTACTCAAAACCTAATCATTAGTTAAGTGATCTACCCATCTAATCTTCAGCATTCTTCTGTAGCACCACATTTCGAAAGCTCCTATTGTCTTCTTCTCCAAACTATTTATCGTCCATGTTTCACTTCCATACTTGGCTACACTCCATAAAAATACTTTCAGAGACGACTTCCTGACACTTAAATCTATACTCGATGTTAACAAGTTTCTCTTCTTCAGAAACGCTTTCCTTGCATTGCCAGTCTACATTTTATATCTTCTCTACTTCGACCATCATGAGTTATTTTACTCCCTAAATAGCAAACGTCCTTTACTACATTAAGTGTCTCATTTCCTAATTAATTACCGCAGCAACACCCGATTTAATTCGACTACATTCCATTATCCTCGTTTTGCTTTTGTTGACGTTCATCTAATATCCTCCTTTCAAGACACTGTCCATTCCGTTCAACTGAACTTCCAAGTCCTTTGCTGTCTCTGACAGAATTACAATGCCAAACCTCAAAGTTTTTATTTCTTTTCCTTGGATTTTAATACCCACTCCGAATTTTTCTTTTGTTTCCTTTACTGCTTGCTCAATATACAGATTGAATAACATCGGGGAGAGGCTACAACCCTGTCTCACTCAATTCCCAACCACTGCTTGCCTTTCATGTCCCTCGACTCTTATAACTGCCATCTGGTTTCTGTACAAATTGTAAATAGCCTTTCACTCCCTGTATATTACCCCTGCCACCTTCAGGATTTGAAAGAGAGTATTCCAGTTAACATTATCAAAAGCTTTCTCTAAGTCTAAAAATGCTAGGAACGTAGGTTTGCCTTTTCTTAATCTTCCTTCTAATATAAGTCGTAAGGTCAGTATTGCCTAACGTGTTCCAACATTTCTACGGAATCCAAAATGATCTTCCCCGAGGTCGGCTTCTACCAGTTTTTCCATTCGTCTGTAAAGAATTTGCGTTAGTATTTTGCAGCTGTGACTTATTAAACTGATAGTTCGGTAATTTTCACATCTATCAACACCTGCTTTCTTTGGGATTGGAACTATTATACACTCCTGGAAATGGAAAAAAGAACACATTGACACCGGTGTGTCAGACCCACCATACTTGCTCCGGACACTGCGAGAGGGCTGTACAAGCAATGATCACACGCACGGCACAGCGGACACACCAGGAACCGCGGTGTTGGCCGTCGAATGGCGCTAGCTGCGCAGCATTTGTGCACCGCCGCCGTCAGTGTCAGCCAGTTTGCCGTGGCATACGGAGCTCCATCGCAGTCTTTAACACTGGTAGCATGCCGCGACAGCGTGGACGTGAACCGTATGTGCAGTTGACGGACTTTGAGCGAGGGCGTATAGTGGGCATGCGGGAGGCCGGGTGGACGTACCGCCGAATTGCTCAACACGTGGGGCGTGAGGTGTCCACAGTACATCGATGTTGTCGCCAGTGGTCGGCGGAAGGTGCACGTGCCCGTCGACCTGGGACCGGACCGCAGCGACGCACGGATGCACGCCAAGACCGTAGGATCCTACGCAGTGCCGTAGGGGACCGCACCGACACTTCCCAGCAAATTAGGGACACTGTTGCTCCTGGGGTATCGGCGAGGACCATTCGCAACCGTCTCCATGAAGCTGGGCTACGGTCCCGCACACCGTTAGGCCGTCTTCCGCTCACGCCCCAAACATCGTGCAGCCCGCCTCCAGTGGTGTCGCGACAGGCGTGAATGGAGGGACGAATGGAGACGTGTCGTCTTCAGCGATGAGAGTCGCTTCTGCCTTGGTGCCAATGATGGTCGTATGCGTGTTTGGCGCCGTGCAGGTGAGCGCCACAATCAGGACTGCACACGACCGAGGCACACAGGGCCAACACCCGGCATCATGGTGTGGGGAGCGATCTCCTACACTGGCCGTACACCACTGGTGATCGTCGAGGGGACACTGAATAGTGCACGGTACATCCAAACCGTCATCGAACCCATCGTTCTACCATTCCTAGACCGGCAAGGGAACTTGCTGTTCCAACAGGACAATGCACGTCCGCATGTATCCCGTGCCACCCAACGTGCTCTAGAAGGTGTAAGTCAACTACCCTGGTCAGCAAGATCTCCGGATCTGTCCCCCATTGAGCATGTTTGGGACTGGATGAAGCGTCGTCTCACGCGGTCTGCACGTCCAGCACGAACGCTGGTCCAACTGAGGCGCCAGGTGGAAATGGCATGGCAAGCCGTTCCTCAGGACTACATCCAGCATCTCTACGATCGTCTCCATGGGAGAATAGCAGCCTGCATTGCTGCGAAAGGTGGATATACACTGTACTAGTGCCGACATTGTGCATGCTCTGTTGCCTGTGTCTATGTGCCTGTGGTTCTGTCAGTGTGATCATGTGATGTATCTGACCTCAGGAATGTGTCAATAAAGTTTCCCCTTCCTGGGACGATGAATTCACGGTGTTCTTATTTCAATTTCCAGGAGTGTATTCTTCTTGAAGTCTGAGGGTATTTCGCCTGTCTCATACATCTTGCTCACCACATGGTAATGCAAGAAATTTTGTATTTTCGGCACGCTCTTGACATTGTGCATGTGGTAATACTGAATTCCCTAACGATCTCTGAAGTGGGAGGTCCCATGCGTCTAGCTCCAACTGCCAAACCGCGTTCCAACTCTGTTAATCGCCATCGTGCCGCCATGATCACGTCGAGAATTTTTTAAAGTGACTCACCTCAGTGCAACTGACAGCTCCGCCAATTCACTGCCCTTTTATACCTCGTCTACGCGATACTAACACATTCTGAATATGTGAATATCGCTGTCGCATGACTTTTGTCACCTGATTGTATTGTCTGCACTCAAATGGCGTACCATGTTAAAATGACTCATTGATCGCTACGTTTCTATTGTACTGTCGACGGAGTGTTAGAGTGCTCGCAGCCTTCCAGAATGTGTCTTCTTGAGTCATGGCTGTTCTGTGAGACAGTTGTCAATATTATGTAATGGCGCTCACTGGACGGAGCACATCATGACATAATAAATTTACCTTACTATAGCTGTCGTGGTTCTTAACGTTAATTGAAATGCTTGTTGATAATTTGTCTCCAGTTCATTCCAACAAGCATTAATTTCACCTCTTAATGTAAGTACTTTCTTGAACTACCCTGTCAGCCCGTAATTTCACATTTGGTAATAATTTGTCTTATAATGAGCTAATCACACAATTAGGAATCGTCTTCATACCCGTTTTGTCTGGTAAATATCGAAGTACAAGCAGCTAGTAACACTACAAGAGAAGCAAAACGGCAGTTTCACTCACATAGCCCCTCAGTCACATACCACACTGCTAAGTGGGGCGTGCTTATGGTACCGACGTATTCGTTGCCACAGTTCCGGTCTATAACTGTAAAGCAACACTTCTAAATAAAAAAAAAATTAAAAAAAACTGGGTAAACAGAAAGTTGAAGTAAAGTAGTATGAGATGTGAGAGGGGGAAAACCTGTTAGGCTACGTTACCGCCATTAGAAGACGCCGTCATGGATGCAACGCTTAATTTTTAAATGAAAAGAGGGTCATGTGATCTATCAAACATACGGAGAAGTATACGAGAAAAACAATGATGTCTTTCATTTGAACACACCTTTATTCATTTTCAAGTTATGTCACATGTTTGCAAAACCAGGCAAATGCTGATGGTTATAACGACTACAGAACGTGCTCAATGCATTATCCAACAGGGTGTATACTTGTCGTTATGTACCTCATTTATTTGTTATGGACTTTAACCAACACTTGCACGGGAATGCGATCACACGTATCCTGAGGTGAATAAAGTTTCTGATCTTCACTGCATGCACAACAGCCTTCACATGTGCATACAGATAGGAAGCTAATAAATCAGAGGAACGGATCAGCCACTCCTCCGGACTAGTACGACTCATCCATTTCCGGGGATACCCGGACGGCTCATTACCGATGTACCGCGGACCCAGTGTCTTCCGATATGTGGCGAGTTCTGAACTCTGGCCCCTTGCTTAACAATCCACAACAACGATAGATGTTGCTTCACCGGTAACCGTTCTCGATCACCTAGATTTCTGTCTGTCTGGGCCAGAGTGTGTTTCACTGACTGTCACAAGAAGTTTCACCACTGCACTGTGGGTAATGGTTGGCGTCGCCCTACGATAACATAAATGCTCATCTCTACTAATAAGAGGATGATTGCTGTGCTTTTGGTTTGCGTTTTTTTCCTTTCATGCAACCTGCGAGGAAGAAAATTAAGCCGTAACCTGAGAATGAATAAAGCTATGCTCAAATGGAAGACATTATTGTTTTTGTCGTATAATGATCTAATATCTGATATGTCACATGAACCTCTCTCTGTTTGAGAATTAAGAGCTGTTCAAATATGGCTTTCAAAATGGCTGCCATGTTGGTCACATTGCCTAATAGTTTTTCGTCTCTGTCATATTATATTGCTTTAAGTTTCTCTTTACCCAGCTCTTTTCTGAGAAGCGTTGTTGCACACTTATGGACCACCCTGCAGTGTTCACGTCGATAGGAAAATTAGAGTACTGCTCTTCGATTACGCGACTTGACCGGAACTGTGAAGCAGTTACACGGCAGTCTGAGTGTGCGATAGCAAATGACAGTATAGTGCTCTAAAGCAGGGGAGTCCATCCCTTTAGCTCACCTGGGCCACATTAGAAGAAGACAAGTATGAAAGAAACACGACGGACCTGTGAGAGAATAGCGTCGTGTGGCGGGAGATTCTGATTGAAAAAATTCATTGTATCATAACTTTAGGTAAACTTTTTTCTTTTCATGGTTTTTTCATTTTTGTTTAACGATCGTGTGGGAGACGCAGACTTCTTGGGCCGCATTGACACTTGCTTTGGGCCGGATGCAACCCTCGAGTTGAACACCCCTGTTTTAAAGTGGAATTTCACAACTGTAAATTACCTTCAAGCAGCGTACGTTTTGGAGAAAGATCGACAACAGATTTTCCTCGACAAACTACAACCAGACGCAGACGATTGTTATGAGTTACACAAAATCTACGGCGTAAGAATACTCGTCAGCAGTAATAAGACGTAGATTCTGAACCCAAACTGTCCTCAGTCATTTTCGTGGGCGTGACTTCATTGTAAATACGAGTGGTTCTAATGTGCTGTCTGTTGTTAACGACATGGCATACAAACCTCTAGGCGACCGGGCATATGTATTGTGACGAGAAGCTATGTGATGAAGAGGCTGACAACCGATTCTCTTGGGTCATATATGAAAATCAAACATAGGTTTTGGCGAAATAGTTGATTTCCCTGAGGCGGCCTGATGATGTGGGAAGGAATAGCCTTTAACAAAAATGCGGACACTCCTACTATCGACCCGATCATTCAGAGCTCAGTTGATGGATGGCGTGTCAATAAAGTGAGTCTATTGCTCATATGGAAGAGTCACTATGCTTCTTTGTCTTAAATTCTATCGAACGTCTCGTTCAGTAAAAGTAAACGTGGCAAAATGAGCTGATCTTCTTTAAATCTTCTCTATCTCAATTCCTAATCCTACCTCGTAAGGAATCCAGAATGACGGTCAGTACGTAAGAGTTGGCAGTAACAAGGGCTCGTATATTCACATTCCCTTTGGACAATTTTAATGACTCTCGGTGTGTCAGCAATCTTTCCTATAGCTGTTTTCGCGTGTTCGCTCGACTTTAAATCGCTACGCCTTGATATTTAAGAGTAGTATCGGCTTCCATTGATTGTGTATTAATGATGTGATCAGAAAATGCTTAGTACAGGCTGCTTACACACAAAAACCTCCAGGTTGCCTGTTTATTATTCGATGAATGTGACGCGACAGAGACGCGAAGTTCTCGCGGAATTAATTTTCTTTAAGTATAAGACAACTGGAGTTAGCCAAATGTTACTATAACCGTTATACAGACGATTATGCTGATGCTGTGTGATAAGTCTGTGGCCTATACGAGATTGTACTGGTGCTTTAAAATCTGTTCCAACAACTAAAGCGGCCGATGGAGATGACTATAAAATTAACACGTCACGTCTCAAGAGACTAGGCACTTCTGCCTACTGTACATGGGTAAAAATTTTCTCATTTATTACAGCACATGAACCTAGTTTTTTCCTAACATTAACTTGTCCATTTATTTGAAGATACATTGTACCTTCTCCCTGTAATGGCAGGAGGAGAGTTAATATAGCTGTACTGCATTACAGCCTGATCTGTGTGGTGCCATCTCCTTTACTTTATCTTTAGATTACGAGTTCTTCTTCCTCTGTGTCTAACTTACTGCTCAGTAATATAGAGGACAGTTAGAGGGGGAATAACCCAGCAGTGGTCGAAACTTCTGCCCTCTGTTCTCTTACTGGCTCTAGAAGTTCGCTGTGATTACTCAAGCGGGATACACGTAAGAGGACGACGGTTCAGTAATCTCGCCAGAAGCTAACTTGAATCGACTGTGCCGTGTCTCTTAAGACGGTTGCTCTATTAGATGGTTTTATTGACATGAGGTGGAGTACTCCCTGTGCATCTTAGTTCCTTACGAACTTCTCTTGGTCGTGAAACCGCGAGGCGTATGTGTACCTCAGTGATTCACGCATTTATATCTCAGCGAGGCAAAGTGCATTCCGAGAGCTACAACGTTGTATTTTCAAAGCACGTATTGCCTCGACATCATTACAGCCCACACCGTGAACTCTACTTACATGCAAAAGAAAAGGTGCCCAGCAACAACAATGAAAATTAATAACGGTTTCATTCAGTGTTTTGAGTACACAAATACGTGCTTCCTAGTTACACATTCTTATTTCGCGAAAAGTAATATTGACTAATATACCTGTTTCAGCGCAAAGCGAATGATTAGGTCTCTCCTTCTCGCCCCCCCCCCCTCCCCGCCTTACCCACTATCTCTCTCTCTCCGTCTTACAAACAAATTTATCCACAAGCACTAAACAGTGCTTTCATTACCACCATAAGAGAAAGCTTCGATGATTCTTACTCAACAATAATGCACACATTTCCTCTTCAAAATAACGCTACTGAAACCTGATGGTTGTCGAAGAGTTCGTTCTGCAACACTATTTACCAAAAATATTCTTTTCAGAGTATTGTATGAATCATTAATTTTGGAATATGTCAAATGTTTAGACCACTTAAAAAACGTCAGTCACCAAAGTTTGATTAATTTTCCTACAGTTCTTCGGCATGCACACTCCAGACTACGATGAAGTCAGTCGTGTGTTACGAGCTCAGCATGCAAACCCACTCCTACGTCTTCTTCGCGAGCGCCTCCGGTAACAATATCTTGAGGTGCACTGCTGCCATCAAAATTCTTTCTGCCACATTAGCAGGTCTTGATTGCTATCCATTCCAGGCTGTATATCGATTCTTTCAAGACGTCCTGTCTCTGCTGCCACTCAGCACATCTTCCAGAATCTGAAATCTTCGCCTCCATCGTCTCCTCATCTTGTCCTTGTACTATCCTTCTAGTGTTATTTTTATCAACTCCTACTTCTTTAATATATGCCCTCCTCACTTTCTTTTCCTTCCATTTCTTACACTGAATAATTTCCTCTACTCTCCTCTGTGTCTCCTTACTTTTTACATTACTCTCTACCACATTTCCACTGCTCTATTCATCTTCTTTGTCCATACACGAGATCATTTTTCAAATGTTTGTCCGTATTCCAGCAAAAAACTTCTTATCTTATGAAACATCTATTTCACAACTACTATCTTTCTTTCAATTCTTATGCTTCCAGTCACTTTCTACTCTGTTTCCTAGGTACTTAATGTTCTCCACATGTGGTAATAATTCTCTCTTCAGCATTATCCTTACCCTATTTCCTAGTGTCATTAGACTTCTTTTCCTTATATTTATTTTCGATCTATAGCTCTCTCTCGTAGCGAAAATCACCTACGCTGTTTCATCCAACTGTTTTTCGTCCGTTGCTGGAACGTCTGTATCGTCTGCAAAACTCAAATACAATACGAGTATTATTATTATTCCAATTGTAGCCTCTTGTCGTCTACTGGGCAGTGCTCAGTCTTAGTCACTAAGCACATGCTGAAAATGTAACACACAGATGCCGGCGTTGGGTCACTTCTGTGTCTAATCCAGTCCAATTAGTACTTTCTCCCGTTACTCACTGCTGCTTGATTTAAATATAACGAGGGGAAAGACAGAGGCTTTTTAGAACCCCATCACTGTATTAAACGGCGATCTTTGGGCAGATCATTATATTACAAACACTTACTGAATGATGTTTTACAAGACGACGTGGACCTGTTCAGAACATAGCAATTTTTCAGCGTAGACTTGACATAATCCTTGAGCACTTGTAGTAGCCTAACCCTCTGCAGGACGTCACCGCAACTTTAAAATACTAGCTTTGCATCGCAACTAAAAACAGTTTATTAGGTTCCATTTTCCTCTAGAAGATAGGTCTATAAAAACTGTAACAGACATTATTACATGTGTTTAAGTAAATTCGAAAACTATGAAGAGAAATCTGCGAAGATAAACCGAATCTGCGGAGAAATGAATTGTTTGAGTGAGACCACCATTTGTTTCATTTGGTGCTATATGTAAAAATAGTTTCTGTGTACTTATAAACATACAACCTTTGGTAAAATTGTACACAGTACCTACCTGACGGACGTCTTCACACAGAGGATAGAAACTGGTTTCGCAGTTGATGGCCGACACGGAGCGGTGGAAGCTTCTCAGCTAACGACTGCATCGATCGGCTCACGGAAATCATCTTCGTGCAAATTGGTTCTTGATTGCTTTCCTAAGTAGCGAGCCAATGAATAAATTACCCAAATGCTCAGGACAGAGGACTACAAGGTTTGTACTACAGCGCCACAGACAAATGTATTTGTCCTCGAGATAAGTTAAACAAGAAATGTAGCTGTGATTTGAAATTCTACTTAAATTAATTAAAAGATGTTCGTAAATCGTAGCTAGGAAACGGATACAGCTGAATGAGATTCAGAGGAAGTTTGCGTGTATTAAGTTACCATTTATACATAAAATTATGTATTGCAGATTTAACGCAGTGTGTAGTAGGAGAAAAGAAACACCAAACAAAGGAAATGATTTAAACTATTTCACGTCGAGTAAACTTCTATAACACCTACTGAATTTTAGTTTCACTTACATACCGTCACTAATGGCTATCATTGCGAGTCAGATGCAACGAATTAACCTAAAAGGGTGATGGAATATATAAACATCACCCTACTAAAGGGATAAGTTTGCATGGTGTGAAGAAGTTCCCGCAGACATAGTTTTGTGACTTCTTCTGCTCTTATGCTTGCACAAAAAGAGAATAATCGTTCTTTGTTTGTGTCGATCACATAGTGGAAACATAGAAACCTTTTTTAAATAAACTAACTAGGATTCTGTCCAGTGTTTCAGTGCCCAAGAAAAATATAATCTTATATGGAGAAATAAATCGAAACACAACTATCATGACTGGAACTAAAAGTAGTCAAATAAATATTCAAGACAGTATTGGCGTGACGCTGTTGATCAACAGCGCAACAGTGGTAACAAAAACATCATCATCAATAAGTAATCACATTATTACAAATATGGGTGGTGAACACTAAATTGTAGGTGTAAAAGATCTCTCCCATTACTTTGTGGCAATTAACAAAAGTAACAGCTTCGTTGGATGAGCGCACCTGGCTACAGACCTATAAATATTCAAGATTTCATAGGGGTGTTAGTAGGCTTAGGTTGGACTTAATTGTATACAGGAAACAAAATAAATGAAAAACTCTCTAAGATCAGTACAATATTTAAACCAAACTTAAGTCATTGCAAAAATTACCCACATCTATATCTACAGCAATGACCAACAACAACAACAGTAGGTATATGGAAGTCCACCCAGACCATGAAATATTTTTGCTCCACAAAAAAATCTCTTAGTGAGTCAGGGATTCTAATCTATTATCAAACATAAAAAAAGGGGAACAGGAAGGTATTGTTTCCCGCAGAAAAGTCAGAAAATGGCAAAATAATTTTCGAGTGTAGTAGAGAAATTACCAGAACTGATTTCCAAAATCATATGTTGTTCTAGTAATAAAATTATGTGTCAGGTATAATGATGTTGTTACCATCAACGAAAAAAGTACAAAAATTTAAAAAAAAAAAGAAATGAGCAGGCATAGACGAAAGGTCAGTCTGTGTACTTAGTTAACTAGGCTTATACACAGCTATGCATATTTCGACATAATAAATGTTTTTTTTTTTCAGATCACGTAACTTTCCGGACTATGTGATGCAGAAATGAGTTGTGCCTCAGTTGTGCCTCTGCTAAAGAAAGGTGAAGCAGAAGAAAAATTACAGGCCCATATCTCTGCTGTCTTAATTCTCAAAATAATTGACCCTATTATAGGAGACAGAATAACAAGTTAGTAGAATTAATATAACCTCATAAGCGAAATGCAGTCGATTTCTAGAGTAGAAGAAGTACAGAATCAGTGATTGCAGAGTTTACAAAAGAGATACTTGATGCACTAGACAAGCATAAATGTATCACAAGTATATTTTTGGATTTCATAAAGGCGTTTCATATTCTGAACCATTACGTTATACTAACAACAGCACAATCACTGGGAATAAGAGGAACTGCCAGTGACTGGTTTTGATCATATCTAAAAAACAAGGGGCAAAGGTAGCACATACTTCAAACAAAGAAAACTGTTAAGCTAAATATTTATCAGTCAATACGTATACTAACACTGCAGTCTCTCAGGCACGCATCTTAATATCAGTACTGTGTTTCATGTATGTCAGTTACTTTCCAGACAATGTTGACATGGGGAAAAATGTTTTGGCCCATGACAACATTGGTATAATCAGAGGTAAAACGTCTGAACTCTTATTATAGGAAGCAAATGAAACCTGGAAGGATGTTAACAACTGTTAGTCATGCAGTCAACACACTGAACGTGACAAACAATCAGCATGGATTTGTCCTTAAAGTGGGAAAATAAAGGGCAAATTAAAATGTTCAGAAATTAATACTGACTGTCTCCTGAAGCGGAATGAACACACAACTACACTAACGAACAAAATGACATCATCATGCTGTGTCCTACAAAACTTGTCATCAGTGTGTAACAGCTAATGTATTTGTAGTCAATCTTCAGCAATGGAATCGTTTCTTAGGGACCTCACACACAAAACATAGATACAGACTTAAAGATACAAAAACGGCCATTAGAATAACAACTGTACCGTTCTGTTTAAATAGCTGATGCTGCTAAATGCAGCGTCTGAGTACAATTATCAATTTGTTGTATACATCAAGGAGAACATCAGCAGTTATCTCAAAAATAGCTGACTCACAGAAGAAGAGCTGGATTAATCATCGTTTGTCAAGAGTAATCAAACAAAAATAAAAAATCACCACTTCCTACAAGGGAATAAAATTCTACAATAAATTACACAATGAGTTTAGAGACACAACTAAAATCCCAATGTTAAAAACGTTTGGTTCAAGCATACCTATTAAATAATTTCTACTACTATGTAAAGGATTAGTTAGATAACACAGAGTAGCATATGGTAAGCAATTAACGTTATTTAATAACAAACAATTGCCATCATGTAGAAAACTATCAAAGTTTAATGGTTCTTACTGTAAAATTCTGTGACCAGGTTCTGTTATGGGACTGTCTAATTCTTTTTATCTTCTTGTGCTCAATCTCCCAGTCATTGTGATGAGATACTGATTCAACTTTTTCATATGGGCCAAATAATTTCTGGTAAGATAGTATTATTGCATGTGTGAAATAACATTTAGTTTTTAAACTGTTTCCTTCCTCAGTTAAAACGTATAGTTCATATTTTGTAAATGATCTATGTGTGAATAGACAACTAACTAACAATTACTTCAAATCAATCCCATAAAATTTCTGAAAGTGTGTACACAGGCTATACATGAATATAAATTGCTATTCAGGTGAATTTGACTCAGACAACACCTTAATTACGAAATAGAGAGAATTTCACATTTTAATTCACTGAAAGAATAATAAACGTAGCCAATTAACACTCTAGTGCCATCTAGCACTTGACCTAATGGCCGAATAGTGTGTTTATAATTTTATTTTTAACAAATCGATGTGCATTGTGCAATATACTCTCCACTAGGATGTTAAAATGGCATGAGTAATCAACGTACAGTGGAACAGAACATAAAATCAAAAAAGGTTGTTGAAGATCTTTTCTAAACCACACAATAAAAATACTTTTGAACACGACCTTGTCTATAAAAAAATTCTTTAAACTAGATTCTCATTATGAAAAAAACCGAATCAAATGATTTTAAGCAGACTACCTTAGCTGAATCATACATTTGGTTTTGATTCCACAATCGTGTTTTACATTTCACTCCATTTTCAGACTGTCCGCCTTGAGATAAGAGCCTGGGTAACTCAATTGTAAATTTCACCTTACTGTGATAAAAGTTCCATACCTCACGCTTCACTTTCACCTTGTGTGTTATGTACATGACAGCTGTTCTAAGTTTTCACGGGCATGTATTGTTTAGTGAGCTTATGACTCTGCATTTTCTTTCATCTATTTCACACCTGTCTCGAAAATATACATGAGAGAAATAATTGGCTTTGTGTGTTAGTCTTTGTGCCTTTTGAGGAAAACACCTTTATTGGTTAACCTTATTGTAGTATTTGATACCGTTCTTCTGCATATGAAGTCGAAAACTTCCATGGAGCAAGCTGTGCCTACCCACGACGCTGAACTCACTGTCGTGTGTCAGTTCAGCGTCGTGGGTAGGTGCAGCTTGCTCCATGGAAGTCCACCTGCCGTTCTGGAGTCTGAAGATGATATTTAAGAACTGAAACTGGTCACTCCGATTAAAAGAAATTTACGATCATGACTGTTTTTAATTATATATATTTAATTATATTATATAAGATCGTTGATAATGTTTTCAAAAATTTTATCTTAGATTTCAGCTGTGCATATTAAACTGCTACAAAGCCATTTTTTTTTCAACATCGAATATCTGGTAGAACGTAGCACAATATTTGCTTCTGTACACTACATATCGTAATTTCTTGTATTTACTGTCTTTTATAGTCGTTGAATTCGTTTTTCTACTTTTTTCAACTTTTCGTGTAATAATAGTTACTTTACGTTATTACTTATTTTATTCTTAATGTTAGCTCTATTTTTCTTGTTATTTTTGCATTTTCAGTATATCTATTAAAGCAAAAGATGGAAGCAAGTTACTTTTCTTCTTTATGATGGTCAAACCTGAAAGTTCCAATGTGCGAACTGTGTTCCTTCCTAGACATCACGTATGTAGTATGCATGTGAACTGCAGACAATAAATCTTTAATTGGACTAGACAGATAGTAGCTTTTAGAGCTGTTTAAAGTCAGTTTTGGCGTGTAGTTTTGGAATGGGCCATTCGTGAACCGTACATGGTACTTTCGCCGAACGTAACGCCTTCGTCCATAACAGCACGGCCGGCCGCGGTGGCCGTGCGGTTCTGGCGCTGCAGTCCGGAACCGTGGGACTGCTACGGTCGCTGGTTCGAATCCTGCCTCGGGCATGGATGTGTATGATGTCCTTAGGTTAGTTAGGTTTAAGTAGTTCTAAGTTCTAGGGAACTTATGGCCTAAGATGTTGAGTCCCATAGTGCTCAGAGCCATTTAGTACCTTTAGAGCCATAACAGCACAGATTTTAGTCTAGAAGAGCATACGAAGACACACTTCTAACCGATATTTTTGGTGTTCTTGAGTTGGTTCTTACATAATTTAGCAATGAGCTATGCACTCGCTTCCCATCTACTGCAGGTGTACACCGGACGTCCCTCAGTAGCTGTTGAAAGCTAGACTCCCAGGTCATACGCAGTCCATCGCCGATGGCTTGGACACGTCCATGAATTTCGCGTTCACGTACCATTTCCCCCGATCTTTATTTTTTAAATTACTCTTCGTTACTTTTACAGGTCCTAATTCTAACATAAGGTTCTTAATTAGCTCCACTGCAATTGGAAAGAGCTTTAAACTCGTACTCACGTGTGACTTACGTGGGAGTGTGGATGTGTACTCAATACAATAGGAACTAAGGAACTGAATAATCACATATTTGGTGTGTGAGGGAATCGAGAATGCCCTTCCTACCCCCCACCCACCCCTACCCCCACACCGTCCCACCGCCACAACAGAAAACATTAAAAGCAAATTTTATCTGAATTTGAGTTGATAAAGTCAATTATTTTAAACAAACCGCAAAGCAGCTCGAATTTCGTGAAGGGTAGGACAAGATGGCTACATGTACTGAGGTAAAGCTCAATCTCTTATAAAAGAAGTTGAATCGTCATTGTGAAATGAAGAAAGAAGGAGAGTGGACCGAACATGCCCACGGCCCTGGCCTGCCGATTACGTAAGCAGGAGTAAAACAACATAAACTAGTGGAAGCGAGTGGTACTACCAGAAACAGTTTATAATGAACGAATGAATGTCAAAGAAACCTCAGTTTTCAATAAATACATGCTGCTCGTTAAGTATGGTCCCTATTGAATTATGCATATATGAGTAATCTCAATCTGTTCATAAAAATCTGAGTAACCTCTAATGGGATGGAGAGATAACTCACATCATTTTGGTAGAAATGTGATGTTAGAATAAAGTAAGATCCTCAATTTACGTACATTAATTTTACCAGAATCACCATTAATGAATACGAGTAAAATTTTAAGCCATACTTAGCATTTTCTACAAATGTCATGATTCCATACATGGCCCTATCTACTGAAAAATATTTTTCATTGCTCGTATATAAAGAACGAATCGTGGAAAGCGCCAACACGCAGCTTGGTGTCAGATTCAATGATCTTGTCCCGAAACTTTAAATCTGTGAAAAAAATTATAAACTAGAAGATTCACGCAATAGGGGACGCTAAATGCACCTTAAGAACATTTCTTCAGCCTGTGAAGCACAGACTGGTGCCTAGGCTATGTAGTTCATATTTTTTTTTTCCAGAGGAAGATTCCTCGTCTGTGTTCTTCCTTCTTAATTATATTATTTGTTACACATTTCATATTTCCAGCCAGTCTCCCTGACATACAAAGCGCTACAGGTGTAACTAACTATAAATGTTCTGGTGTTTCGTAACGGCCATGACTAACAGTAAAATTGTGAAGTTAAAGGACGCTCAAAAGCGAAAAACGTTTGGCCGCCGTGTCAGATACTTTTCCAAAAATGCTTTTTAACGCGTGTTTCCGTTCAGTACAAATTTTCCACCTGATTTTAAACTGGTTTCCCGCTAAAATAGAGAAAATAGTTATTAAAATAAAAACTTCTTAAAAGAATAAGTTTTTAAAACGGATTAAGAAGTATAAAATAATTTCTCTAGCTCCAAGCAGACTCTCAACCCCATACAGATAGTCCTGAAAATTTGTAGTTGTGAAATTTTAATAGCCAGGAGTATAGTTGTAAAAATTGAAACAGAAAGCATGGGGCAACGGAATAGTTAATGGTAAGGAGTGTAGGGAGTAGTTGAAGTTGAGAGAAAGCACAAACCATTTCATACCATTTGCAGTGCAATAAAATTGTGACTTCAGTGATTCTGTTCCATGAACCCGAAGTTCCACTTTTCGAATTTTACAAATTTTGCCCTAGCTATGCAAAATTCATAAGGACAGGTTTTTCACGATTACCTGTACGGATTAGCAATCTGCAGTGGGCTCAATTTTCTTATACTTTTTGTGCGTTTAAAAAGCGTGTTGTATTAAAAAGGTTTTATTTAAATTATTATTATCCAATGTATTGGCTCGAGCCAGTATCTCCCATGTTGGTTCAAATGGCTCTGAGCACTATGGGACTTAAGTGCTGTGGTCATCACTCCCCTAGAACTTAGAACTACTTAAACCTAACTAAACTAAGGACATCACACACATCCAAGCCCGAGGCAGGCTTCGAACCTGCGACCGTAGCGGTGTAGCGCCTAGAATCGCTCGGCCATCGCCCATGTTGACTCTCGGTTTGAAGATATTGTCGACTACAGTCTTGATATGCATTATTTATTATCGTAATATACCACAAATCCAATTCATGAATAACTTAACAGTAACAGTCTGATGTCAGCGGCATTGCCGAAATTGTAATTTCGGTTCCCGTCGGATTACCGAAGTTGAACGATGTCGGGCTTGGCTAGACGTTGAGTGGGTGACCGAATCTGCCGAGCTCTGTTGGCAAACGGGATGCACTCAGCCCTTGTGAGGCCAACTGAGGAGCTACTTGACTGAGAAGTAGCGATTTTCCTCACAAACACTGTGCTGTGCGGATCACATGCCTCCGTATCCCGCATCCAGTGACGCCAATTGGTTTATGATGATACGACGGTCGGTCGATACTGTTTGGCCTTCGTAAGCCTGTTCGGACAGAGTTAGCATGGTAACGTCATGATACCGCGACGCCCCTTTGCGGCCGTCTGATATATCCAAGTTATATTATCGTGATATCAACGATTTCAAAAATGGTTCAAATGGGTCTGAGCACTAAGGGAGTTAACAGCTGAAGTCATCAGTCCCCTAGAACTTAGAACTACTTAAACCTAACTAACCTAAGCACATCACACACAACCATGCCCGAGGCAGGTTTCGATCCTGCGACCGTAGCGGTCGCGCTGTTCCAGACTGAAGCGCATAGAACCGGTCGGCCACCACAGCTGGCTTCCAAGATTTCGTTCCATATAATATGAAAGCATTTAGCTACGCCAAACATTCAAGACAGTAATTTCGTACCTACGACGATTTCGAAATGGAAGGATTGCTTATATGAGCATCTTCCAGTAGAATCAATAATTACTTTTTCTTCTTTTATTTAACCAGACGATTGTTACAGGCTCTACTTGTACTATTAACAATTTAAATTGTAATCAACAGTCGCCATTAGATCCGGTGTCATGAGGCTTCTTATGCTGCAACACCGTATTACCTTCAGTTAAAGAAGGAATAAGAATTATTTCAACAGTTAAGGCATTCTCCAGCCACTGTATTACACAGAAGGAGTCTTTTTATTTCGTTATTGTAATTTACCTTGAGGCAATATCAGAAAATCTCTCTTTTTCGAGCCCCATTCTGCAATCGAACGGAGTCTTACAGGGTAACCCAATGAGCCCTTTGTTGTACATTCTTGCCACTGAAGAAGTACTCCGAATTGGAGAAAATGAAGAAGATGTGTATGTATATGCATACGCTGACGACATAGCCGTAGGTTCAACAGATATACAGAAGCTGCAGAGAATCATTGAGAAAATAGACAGATGGTGCAGTGAACACAAACTACACATAAACATAACAAAGACAGAAATGGTAATTTTCAGAAAAGGAGGCAAACCACCCAACAATGCGGAAATCAGTATCAGAGGACAAAAAATAAAAATCTCATCAGACTTTAAATACCTAGGACTGACATTGCAACCAACAGCCAAATGCTTCACAAAACATACAACAAAACGTGCAGCCCAAGCAATAATAGCAATACAGGACATCAAAAACATCCGCCTACTCAGTCTAGAAACAGCCATGAAATTATTCAACACAAAAATCTTGCCAATCCTGGCCTATGGGATGGAGGTTATATGGGACCACCTGACAGAAAAAAATCTAGAAACTCTAGAAAAGGTAAAATCGACCTATCTAAAAAGAGCACTAGGTCTCTCAAAGACAACAAGATCTAAAGTAGTGTACCTGCTAGCGAGAGAGACATTCCTAATTGAAGACATCAGACTTCGATATATGATGCCACACACCAGGGCTTCCAGAACGCAACTGAAGATCATGGAGGACAAACGAGAAAAAATATGGCCGGAGTTTTATGGCACCGAAGCAATGACGAACCGCTCATGGACGGCACCAAACTTCGAACAGCGACATGTAGTAACTAGACTTTCTATTCGCGGCTTTCATCATCTAATCTGCAAGAACAAAACTTATCACGACCCAATCGCAACATGTGTATGTGAACTGTGTAACGAAGCCTGTGAACGATATCACATAGAACTGTGCAGTAAAAGAGTGAAATCGATAAATGAATATGCAAAAATGTAAAATGTAAATGTAAAATGTTAAGCAAAGTAACTGTATATGGCTATTTGGCTGCAATTTTATTAAACAAATTTACCTTCAGGCGCTATTCTTGTTCCCATTCTATGCAGCTGACTGAGTGACGAGCACCTAACTGTCAGCAGGGCTTTAGCGAGAGCTACTGACGGCCATTTGGGCAGTGCTGGCGCCGCTGCTGTTCAAATTGTGCCGTGTTGTTGCAGGGAAACAGAGGATTTCAATTAACGCAGTTCCAGACTCGTCCTGAGTTTGCTCGATTCGGCGTCCTCGCTGCGAGCTGTCCACAAACAGGGCGGAACACGGGGCTAGCAGCTGCGCCTGCGCACCTCTGCCTGCTGCTACTCGCTGCTCCCTGAGTGGGAGAAACACGACAGCTGCCGGCCACGCGATGTGCGGCGGGCGGTGGGCGGCGGGCGGTCGAACGGTAGCGGGGCGGAAAGGGGGCACAAGTCAGTGAGCGCAGCAGGAGCAATACACCACCCCCAACCCCAGCCAGCTAGCAGCCGTAGCAGCCGCTATCCAGGCTAACGGCTCCCTGAGGGCGCTCCTCCTGTCACACCTCAGGTGGCTTTTCCAGTTACCATTACTACGGGGGAAACTTCGTCCAATGTCGCAGACACGTCTCCAGCAGTCTGAGACATTGTCATTTGCTGTAATTCTGCGTTGTCACCACTGACCTCCTGTGACGTGACTATTGAGAGTTGGCTGTTCTTTAACCGGTCAGTTGGCACTATGTAATGTATTGATTATTCCTTGCTACTGTAGTGTTGTCTTGAAGCTGTGAGAAAGGAGGACAGGCGCTCCAAGGAGCGGAGGCAGTGACGATGCTGAAGGCAGGTGAAACTAGGAGAGATACTGTTACATGAAGTAAACCGCACGGGGAGAGCCCTGCGAAAATGCAGACGCCCCGCAGATGCGATTCCAGGGCGCTAGTTACTCTTCAAGGAATTAACATGTAACTTCATATGTCGTCTAGACGCCGGCCGGAGTGGCCGAGCGGTTATAGGCACTACAGTCTGGATACGCGACCGCTACGGTCGCAGTTTCGAATCCTGCCTCGGGCATGGATGTGTGTGATGTCCTTAGGTTAGTTAGGTTCAAGTCGTTCTAAGTTCTAGGGGACTGATGACCTCAGATGTTAAGTCCCATAGTTCTCAAGGCCATCTGTCGTCTAGACGCTGTGGCAGGTTGCCACCGTAGAACTTTGTAACCAACAGGCACGTACTAGCGTATAAAGCTAGCTTGATACCAGCCCTGAGAACAGCAACGTCAGTACGCTCACAAGGGTTAGACAGAGAGCGAAAACGCCAAAAACCTAGCAATCCCTACTCCTGGGAGCCCGAGAGGCGGGGCTAAATTATGTATAACAATAGTGTTGCAAGCCTTATTTGGCAGAGCAGTTACGTTTATCTTTCAGCTGAACAATGTTGATAACAAACACGGACTTAGTTAGTGGAACTGTATTAACATCCCCGCCGTAGGAGCAGTAGAGTTGACGTAACTATACCGTGATTGGCAGGTGCGTGCAGGAGATCTGCCGGTTGGCTGGATGCCTTTAAATGGGAAAAACAGTGCCCCCACGCGACTCTTTAAAACCCCTAGATTCCGCATTTTGCCGGAGTTCTCAGTCTGTCGATCTGCGCGCCGAATCCGCATCCGTCGACTCCAGCCTCGGTCAAACTTCGTGTAAGTCTGCTCTCCCACTTTGTGTGCCTCAGTGAACAGTGTCACATTCAGTGTGTTTAGTTTTGCAACTAAGATGTTGCCTTAATATCCTGCTAGTGTTTGCTACTGTGGTTAGCATCCACTCCTGGGACTTCTGCACTGGCTTCTGTTGTAACAGTGTTATTCATGCTTTTTGTAACCCTAGAACTAGCCTCCAGTGTATTAGTTAGCCCTTCTGGAATAAATTACTATTTCAAAACCCTATTTGTCCAAGAGTCTCCTCAACGAGTTTCCTACCAAGTCTCACCACTTCCATTTCTAGTAAATGCCTGTACCAGTGTTGGCTCATATAGAAGAAAACAATCAAATGCCTTCACTGTGAACTGCCCTTCTGCTTTCTCCTCTGTACCATTCGGGAGCGCAGGCTGACCAGTAACTCCTTTTCTCCCTCTCCCACCTATGTCAGGACACGACAACTAGTGTCCGAAGAGAAGAGATACCACAGCGTCATGATTAAGCGGTAAATCACAGTTCGAGTCCCTGTTCAGCACAAATTTTAACGTGTCACCACTGAATTATTGCAGTACCCTTACACGGCTAACGTCAGTATTTCTCTTTCATCATGTACGAGTATATACTGTATACGGCTGAGACTGCAGAACCATGACTGTGTGGTGCCTTTTCTTTCAGACATGTTCGAAAGAACGGAGATCACACATAAACACATCAAAGTAAGTTTTTCATCACCCAGGTTCCCAGAACTCCTGCAGATATTCGATGACTCTGATTATTGTACCATAGACACAGTCCCATTGACTGGTCAGAGATGTCACTAAAACCGCCCAAAGAAGTAAACAACCATGCACGAGCAGCGCCTATCAGACGGAGGGGGTCCGACAGCCGATCAGTTCCAGTCCTTCAGGAAGGTGGTACACGGCTCGTGTTGTCTGTAGTTCAACCATTCCTAGACGGTCAATACAGCAGTTGGATCGCGCCTGCATTGTTACTTTGTGTGCCAGGAAGGGCTCTCAACATGGGAAGTGTCCAGGCGTCTAGGAGTGAACCAAAGTAATGTTGTTTGGACATGGTGGAGATGCAGAGAGACAGGAACTGTCGATGATATGCCTATCTCAGGCCGTCCAAGGGCTACTACTGCAGTGGACGACCGCTACCTACGGATCAGGGCTCGGAGGAACCCTGACAGTGAAACACCCCCTTGTGAAAATTTATATTTTATTGTGCTGGAAAACCTCTACGTTATTTAATTTTCAAACAGCTGAGTAGAACTGAACGTACTCAGACAGTTCTCTCTTTACTTATTCTGGTCATCACTAAACTGACACACAATATTTTTAGCGCAACCCAATCTAACTTTCAATAACCCCTACAAAAGAATGGCCCTGACTAACAATAACCTATACCTTTCATGAATCACTTACCTCGTAAAAATCTTCGTTACTCGAACTACTGCAATACAGTGAGCGCCAACACCGCCAGCTAAATAAAAGAATCTAACTACTGAAGGCACTAACTACTGATAAGCATAGTTAGCAAATGAAAGATTTTGATAGAGAACAAACAATGTATTTACCTTAATAGCGTTCAAAAGTCATAATATATATAATTTTGTGACATCCAATTAAAGAAATTTTCTTTTTCTGACGGACACACGTCCAGATCGTCCGCTCAAAACTCTGGCATCTCTCTCTCCACATCCAGCACTGCTGACGGCTCACCACCAACTGCACAACGCTACGCGCTGTTCACATCCCGCTGCCCAACACTACAACAGCAAATATTCCAACAATGCAAACCAGCCACAGACTTCACACAGCACAGTCAGTGATTTTAATATAGAGCGCTACGTGGGGTTACTAGCACTTGTATGGACGACCACCCGGTCTTCCTAGCACTGCTGACAAGTAGGGTGCACGCAGCCACTGTGAGATAAACTGAGGAGCTACTTCACTGAGAAGTAGCGGCTCCGGTCTCGTAAACTGACTTACGGCTGCGAGAATGGTGTGCTGACCACAGGCCCCTACATATCCACATCCAGTGACGCCTGTGGGCTGAGGATGACACGGCGGCCGATCAGTACCGCCACGCCTACATGACCTGTTAGGACGGAGTAATATAATAGTAATAACTAAGTATGAGAACATTTCACATCTTCAACGTGGATGCACCTTAGGTCTGACCCGTTGCAGAAATCATGCGAGAAGCTGCGAGCAATAATGAAAATGATCAGGGGGCGCTACGGCAGTAGTGCGCCACAAGTTGGCACTTTGGGTCGCATGTGAAGCGTGTTCATATAGCCAAACGCTTAAAGCGACTACTCATGCAAAGCGTGAAACCCGTCTTAGAGAGCCTCTGTTGCACAAATTTTCACCTGTCGGCACTCAGTTATTTTAATGCCCTCATGCAGCTTACATCCGTAATTCTCTTTCATCGCTAGTTTTACTGTCTGCGAAAATCCTGGTTCCAACTGTTTAATATGACGATCCTCCCTTAATGAATGTATGACTGTTCCATAGGCAATTAAGAGGGTGAATTTCTAATTAGACATAATGTGTCCTGATACATGTTGGACATATTTCTTCTTGACACATAATTTAGGAGTTTTATTCATAAATAAACGAAGGAGAGTTAGAAGAAACCGTTATTAGATTCTTAAAACAGTTAAATTTTTTAGAATAGCATGTATATCGCAACAGTATGTTAATCACTAGAAAATAGGTCACGGTGCTAATATGCATTGCGGTCCAAACTCATTAAACAGTTATATAAATTTGTAACGCAGTCTATATTAGTAAGTGGAACATGATACAGGCCTACCAAAAATTTGCAGCACACATCATATTCTTTTACATTCAATTTCTCCCCCTTATTTATTGAAACACTGTTGAAGGATTTTTTTCGTAACACTCCAAAGAAAACCTTTCATGAAGAATTTGAGCTTAGGAAAAATCAGTAATCGAAATTCATCTCTTAATTACCAAAGCGACGTAAGGAATCTAAAGGCGTCTTTAAAATTCTGTCTTGGATGGTCAGGAAATTCAGAAGTTATCTGCTTAGAGAAATGTGACACAATATAAAGGCTACTCCTACGTGCTACAATGCTTTAATCCTACTTACTTTCGAAATAAGAATTTTGTTGCAAAACAATGTTGGGACATTATAGTTAACAAGAGTAGCAATATAGAGTGCTACAGCGATGTGTGAGAAGTGGTGCCCACGTTCAGAACACAGACCTTAAGACTTCGCATGGCATATAGTACTGAAATATGGCAGCGTTGTGAAGATGTATGAGTAACTACCGAGAGTGAATCTACCTCAGCGATTCTGAACGACGGGGGCCCACCAACGTTTTGGCACGAAACTATGACATTTTCTTTATCAAACATTAATCATGAAAGCCACCTTTAGCACAATAAATGCTAAGCCTGTCACTGAAGCTTTACTACTACCGTGCTACTCTGCAATGAACTACATGAGAAAACAAATGGCAATTATTATTCTGACGATAATGACGAATAGTTGCGAAGCTACGCAACATGTCCTACGAACTGTTGCGTGCGAAACTCTCCAGTAGGCATTAGGATACAGGCCAGATATGTTATCTGTGCTGCTTTTGCCCTCGATTTTCAGTAGTTTTGAAGTTATACGGATCACCATGTATTATTGTGAAATATTTTACGGTGGTTAGTATTAAATGCACCTTAATGGCTTTTCGCAATATCTTATAAGCAGATAAGCTACACGCATTTCCACTTATAGCCTCATTGGTAGACTGTTTGCATCTCCGAATGAATGCAGTGCGATACTCAGAACTGGACTACGTCAGCAAGAGCAAGACACAGAACATCTACGAAGGAGTTCTAATCGTCGATTCATTAGGTTGATCCAGAAAGGGTTAACTGACTTTCCAGTCTCGAGAAGAATGGAACGACCAGTTATACTGGACATCACCTATACCACTTTCTATGAGCCCGTAGCTATAATGAGAAATATCTATGAAGATTTAATGCCAAGGGGGATATTGCAAAGTGTACCTGGAACATTCTGATACACATGCATACGCACTGAATGTTTGCTATCCACATTATGGAAGGCATCTTCATTGTAACCAGTCATTTCTTCAAGAGGAAGAATTACTTTGCGTAATATTGTGGATTGTGGTGGGAATTCTATTGCAGCGCGACGTCCAAGCACGCTTCTTTTGAGACCGCCATCAAGGTACGTCCTTGAAGCTAATGCATACAGGAGCGACTCAGCATTTAGAAAAGTCAAAATGACCTTCGGTGAAAATAAGAGCAAGGCTGGTAACATTAAGACTGCAATAGGAATTCTATTGTTAAATGGAGAGGAGAGAGCGCATAGATGGAAAGAGTACATTGAAGGCCTGTATGAAGTGGAAGATCTGCCTTATATAGGAGAGATAGGGGATTCAGCGCTAGAATCAGAATTTAAAATAGCTTTGGAAGACTTGTAAAATGAGGAAGGGGGGATGGATAAAATTCCATCAGAATTTCTAAAATCGTTGGTGTGTAGAATGTGTGACTCTATCAAGATACCAGCTGACGTTCTGAGAAATATCGTGCACACAGTTCCGAAGACCGCAAGACATGACAAGTGACGATCAGTTTGAGTTTAGGAAAGGTAAAGGTACCAGAGAGACAGTTCTGACGTTGCGGTTGATAATGGAAGTAAGACTAAAGAAAAATAAAAACTCTTCAAAGGATATGTCGACCTGGAAAAGCGTTCGAAAGTGTCAAATGGTGTAAGACGTTCGAAATTCTGAGAAAAATGGCTGCAAGGAACAGAGATAGACGAGTAATACAACATGCTCAAGAGCCAAGAGGGAATAATAGGAATGGAAGACCTAGAACGAAGTACTCGGTTTAGGAATCCTGTAAGACAGAGACGTAATTTTTCGTTCCTGCTGATCAGTTGAAGGAGCAGTGATGGAAATGAAAGAATTGTTCAAGAGTAGAATTAAAATTCAAGGTGAAAGTGGTGACATTACTATTGAAGAAGAATTACAGTATATGCTGAATGGAATGAACAGTCTAACGAGTACAGAATATGAGTTGAGCGTAAATCAAAGACAGACTAAAATAATGAGAAGTAGCAAGTATGAGAACAGTGAGAAACTTAACACCAGGATTTATGTTCCGAAGTAGATGAAGTACGGAACTCTGCTACCTAGAAAGCAAAATAACCAATGTTGGGTGGAGCAAAGTAGCAGTGGCAAAAGGGGCATTCCTGGCCAAAATAAGTTTTCTAGTATCAAACATAGGCCTTCATCTCTGGAAGAAATTTCTGACAACATGCCTTTGGAGCACAGCACTGTATGACAGTGAAACATGGACTGTGGGAAAACCAAAACAGAGGGGACTCGAAGCATTTAGGATGTGGTGCTACACACGAATGTTGAAAATTAGGTGAACTGTTAAGATCTCTGTTAAGACGTCGTGGAATGAATTCCGAGGTACTAATGGGAGCTGTAGCAGGTAAAAAATGTAAAGGAAGGCAGAGATTTGAATACATCTAGCCAACAGTTGATGACGTAGGTTGCAATTGCTACTCAGAGGTGAAGAGGTTGGTTAGGAGAGGAATTCGCGGCGGTTCGCATCAGACCAGTTAGAAGAAAAATGTTCAAATGTGTGTGAAATCTTACGGGGCTTAACTGCTAAGGCCATCAGTCCCTAAGCTTACACACTACATAACCTAAATTATCCCAAGGACAAACTCACACACCCATGCCCGAGGGAGGACTCGAACCTCCGCCGTGACCAGCCGCACAGTCTATGACTGCAGCGCCTGAGTCCACTCGGCTAATCCCGCGCGGCACCATTTACAAGACTGATGAGTTAGAAGAAACGTGGTTGCTTATTCTAAATAATAACTATTTACTTACTTTGATGCTCTTTTATGTTGTTGTTTGATCTGTGCCGGCCGAAGTGGCCGTGCGGTTAAAGACGCTGCAGTCTGGAACCGCAAGACCGCTACGGTCGCAGGTTCGAATCCTGCCTCGGGCATGGATGTTTGTGATATCCTTAGGTTAGTTAGGTTTAACTAGTTCTAAATTCTAGGGGACTAATGACCTCAGAAGTTGAGTCCCATAGTGCTCAGAGCCATTTGAACCATTTTTTTGTTTGATCTGTTTTAAGGCTCTAAAACCTATTTGTAATCTACCATGTAAAATTAATATTCACCTTTTGCTCCTAATGTCAAATGTAAATACTGGTTTCTGAACAATTTTTTTTCAGTCTGAATCCTCGTCATTGATAATTTAAACTATTTTGCATTAATAGTGTTTCTAAAATAATTCCTTGTAAGTGGTCTAATCTGCATTTTGGCATATTTGAAAAATTCTTTGATATTGTCCCTTGTTGGGGCCTCTAAACTGTATTGACTTACTGGTGCTTCAGAATTAAGTGCACTAATGTCCTTTTGATCTCTTTTCAATGATTACTTGACATTGTTCCTTATTGGTAACTCTGTAATTTTACTGCTTTAATGATGGCACTCAGGTTACTTACGTGTTCTTGATGAGAGTTGATTGTACTGAAATGAAATTATTTTTCTGCCGAATTTGGGCTTCCCAAGTGCCCGCATCCTTCACCGTTTCAGCAACAGCAATATGGTGGTGGCGGGGGGGGGGAGGAATCGGAATGAGGGGGGGAGGGTGGTTTAGTTGCACAACTGGTAGTGAGCAAGTGGTCTTTTCTTTTCTGTAAATATTGAGTTCATTGTTTAACCATAGTGTTCCTTGTTTTTACAGAGTATATGCCGTCTGGTTGCTTATTTAAACCCGGATAAATTGCATTTGATGATAAATGTAGCATTTATTTGGAGGCCATCAAAGATAATGAACGATACTTGTGCAGCTTATTTCACTAATGTGACGCCCTTAGTGGATATCGGCATCACGGAGGCAAACAAGCTGTCCTTTTGACATCTGATTTTTTGCTGTTTTCCTTTTTCGGTTGCGACGCAATCTACTCAAAGAATGAAGCCCCTCTTACTGAAGATGCGAAACAAATGCAGTGAGTAAAAAAAAGAGTCTAGGTCATGAAAACGTAGATCAAAGGAGTGCGAGCATGTGCAGAGAGAGGGCGTGTGTCTCCGCGGGCCGGTGGCCGGAGGTTAATCGAAGCGTCAGCGGCTCGGCTGCACCCGAGGCCGGCGCCACGCCGAGCTTCCTGGTAGCTCTTTGTTCGGCGGAAGTCGGGAAAGACGCCGCACAGAGGAACCGGCATCAAAGGCACATCACACGCAAGCCACCCCCTCTTCCCCCGCCGGAAATTGCCAGCCGTGGGGCCGAGGTATCGCGTTAACCAAACCGCACAACGGTACAAACGCCAGAGGTAAGCTTTCCAGGAAATCAGAAGAGCTACGAAACGACGAAACTCACTCGCCGTTACTGAATTATACGACGACAAGGTGATTAATGGCCAAATAATAACGCAAGCTGTTGTTTTATTCAGTAGACAACACTGATCTACATGGATACTCTGGAAATCACATTTAAGTGCCTGGCAGAGGCTTTCTCGAATATATAATACATCAAATAAGTAGAGGAAATAGAGAAACTTTCATTTATTCAGTTTTTGATATAGTTGCATTTCCTTTTGGTGTGTTATGAGAGTAGTTTGTACAGTATTCTGTCCACCGTTACTATTTTTTATTTTGATAGACTCATAATTATTTCACCAATGACGTGTTCAGTAAACAATGGATGTAAATACAAAGATACATGTATGTAGTAGATATATTCTTTGCATTTATATCCATTGTCTACATTCTGTGAATAAGTGCAGCTAGATACTAACTATGTACAGCAGATAATGTACATTATAGGAAAGCATATGCTATGGATACCACAATGTAGTGCACTCACGGAACAAAATGATAATAGTGATAACATCTGAATACATTTTTATTCGTAGGCGGTATAAAACAGGTACACTAATTAATAAAATACTGCTCAATAGTTCTGTTTGATTAGTGTACAGGGTATCCCTTAAAAGAAATGTCGAGAGGTTATACAGGCGTGTGGTAGATGGTTGTAGAGGGGTGTCTTAAGGAACACATCGAGAACAGGAATCCATGTCTGGAAACGTCTTCCAACGATGCTACAGAACATTGTAGTTTTACCGAAGCACGAAAGAAACTGGTATAGGCATGCGTATTCAAATACAGAGACATGTAAACAGGTAGAATACGGCGCTGCGGTCGGCAACGCCTATATAACACAACAGGTGTCTGGCGCAGTTGTTACATCGGTTACTACTGCTACAATGCGTGTGTGTGTGTGTGTGTGTGTGTGTGTGTGTGTGTGTCAAAGCCTAAGGGACCAAACTGCTGAGGTCATCGGTCCCTAGATTTACACACTACTTAAACTAACAAATACTAAGAACATCACACACACCCATGCACGAGGGAGGACTCGAAACCCCGGTGGGAGGCTACTGCAATGGCAGGTTACCAAGATTTAAATGAATTTGAACGTTGTGTTACAGTCGGCCCACGAGCGATGGAAACAGCATCTCCGAGGTACCGGTGATAGACGTACGTGGGCACCATTTCACAAGTGAACCGTGAATATCAGGAATCCCATAAAACATCAAATCTCGGACATCACTGCGGCCGAAAAAGAGCCTGCAAGAATTGGACCAACGACGACTGAAAATCATTCAACGTCACAGAAGTGCAACCCTTCCGCAAATTGCTGCAGATTTCACTGCTGGGGCCTCAACAAGTGTCAGCGTGCGAACCACTCGACGAAACATCATCGATACGGACTTTAGGAGCCGAAGGCCCACTCGTGTACCCTTGATGACTGCACGACACAAAGCTTTACGCCTCGCCTGGGCCAGTCAAAACCGACTCTGGACTGTTGATGACTGGGAACATGTTGCCTGGTCAGACGAGTCTTGTTTCGAATGCTATCGAGTGGATGGACGTGTACGGGTATGGAGACAACTCATGAGTGCATGGAGCCTGTATGTCAGCAGGGGACTGTTCAAGCTGATGGACACTGTGATGGTGTGGGGAGTTTGCACCTGGAGTGATATGGGACCCTTGATGCGTGTAGATGCGACTCTGACAGGTGACACGTACGGAAGCATCCTTTCTGGTCACCATTCATGTGAATTGTGCATGCCAACAGACTTGGACAATTCCAGCATTACAATGCGACACGCCACACACCCAGAGTTTAAACACTTCCGCTGGCCACCAAACTCCCCTGACAATAACATTATTGATCATATTATCTGGTATGCCTTGGAACGTGATGTTCGGAGGATATATACCACCACCCCCCTCCCCCCTCACGCTCTTACAGATTTATGGACAGCCCTGCAGGATTCTTGGTGTCAGCTCCCTCCAGCATTCCTTCAGACATTAGTCGAGTCCATGCAGCGTTATGTTGCAGCAATTCGGCGTGCTCGGTGGGACCATACACGATATTAGGTAGGTGTACTTGTTTCTTTGGCTCTTCAATGTATAAGCGCCTACGCCTGCCACTAATCCATTCCTTCGGCAGCAAACGTGACTTTGTACGCAGACGGACCGTAGACGGAACGTCTCGCAATGTTGTTCGTTATTCAGTGAATGTGATTGATTGTCACGATCGCCAGTGGAGACGATAGAGCTAGCTGCTTTCTAGAAAGGCCTTATCTCCTATGAATATGATGTTATGTTCCCTCGGTGAAGGACAGTTTTGGACAAAGGTTTCTATCTGCACTTTATTTTTCTCCCGTGTACTGAAAAGCCTTACAGATTTCATAGGGTTTCAGGAGAAAAATAAACTGCAGATGGAAATCTGTGACTGAAACCGCCATCCACCGAGGCGACAGAGTATCTATTTCATAGGAGGCAAGGCCTTCCTACGCAGCAGCTAGCTCTATCTCCTCCACTGCTGATCGTGGCAATCAGTCGCGATTACTGAGTGTCAAACATGGTTGCGATATTGTACCGCCTAAGGTCCATTAGCATGCAAAGTCACATTTACTGCCGAAGGCAGGCGCCGTCTCTATAAATTTGACGCTCTGTACCGTCATTGGATGACATTTTTGGACACGGATTCCTATCCTCGAATATGTTGTCTTTTAGTGACTGTAGGAGGATACAAGAAGATCTTGACAAGATTTCTAGATGTTGAATGAACAGAAGCTTGCTCTAAAATGTAAGTAGATACAAATGAGTAGAAAAAAGTATCCCTTAATGTTCGAATACACACACTCACGTCGATTAAATATCTAGACGTATCGCTGCAAAGTGATATGAAATGAAACGAACATGTAAGGTTCGTAGTAGGGAAGGCGAATAGTCGACTTTGATTGATAGAGAGAATTCTAGGAAAGTTTGGGTCGTCTGTAAAGGAGACCCCATATGAAGCACTAGTATCAACAATCCTTGAATACTTTTCCTACATTTGGGATCCCAATGGGCTGGACTATGGGAAGACATCGAAGCTATACAGAGGCAAGCTGCTATATTTACTAGCGATATTAAGGAGATTTGAAATTAATCCTAAAACAGTCTAGATCGCAAAGGCAAGTTTATTACATGAAACCTCTGGAGCAAAGACGACGATTTTTCCTCGTACACTATTGAGGAAATGCAGAGACCAGCATTTAAAGCTGGCTGTAGAACGGTTCTATTGCCTCCAATGTACATTTCGGGTAACTACCACGTAGACAAGATAAGAAAAATTAGCGATCTTGTGGAGTCATATAGACAGCTGTTTTTCCTTTGCTATATTTGCGAGAGTGGAATATGAAAGACACTGAGTAGTAGTGGTACAACCTAGCCTCCGCTATCACCGTTCTTCGGCTTGCAGTATATACATAGGTGTCTAGAAGTTGTCGTCGACTTGGCCTACTGATCTTGCCCCAGTCGGCTTCTTTGAATGCTTTTGTTCTCTCAATGATATTTTTAGTAGGATATGAATGATTTGTTGCTGTGTATCGCATACTGTTTGAGGTAGTCAATTACAGCAAATAATAAGTAAATATCAGCCACGTTTTTCCACAAGAGCTTATGCGGAGTACACTGAAAATTATAACACGTCAGGTAACGTAATATTATACTCACCGAACGCATACTGAAGTGCCGGCAGCGGCTTCATTGTGTGAGATTTTAGTGTCCAGCCTTGTGAAACACTGGTATTATCCATATGATTGTGCTGCCTTTATAAGACTAAATGATGGTCATCTTGCCACGTTCATCAACTTGCCCCGGTCTCCTTTATGATTAACCGTAGTCTTGCGGCAGAGAGAGGCCTCAACTTCAGTAAATACTTTATCATAAAAAAATTGACTACATTTATCAATAAAGGCAACCTCGACACATTTCCGAGCAAAATAATCTTCATATGTAGGCAACCATGTTGCTCTTCTCGAACATTTTTAATCGTTTAGACTCTGGTAAAAATGTAATTGATCCTTCTTAGATATATTCGCTAGGCTACATGTCGGGCCCTCCTCCTTTTCAATATTATTACGTTCATAACTACCTGTTTTACTCCCGTCTTCTTCCTGGTCATTTTCTTCTTGTTGTCCTGTCTCCCCAAATATTCCCAACACACATTTCTATTTCTCGCTCAGCAGTCCTCAGTTTTGCAGTAATTTTCACACTAAGTGTCAATGTCTCACTAACAAGGCATGGAGATGTATTCCGTTAACACGTAAGCCTTTGTTTTACGGTTTTAAGCATTTTTAACTACCTATATTACGCAGGAAGTGATTTCGGTAATATGGCATATTCGTAGTTGACAAATTGATGAAATATACGTTTACTTCTATTTTTATGAAGTCAATGAATGCTATAGAAAGGATATAATGAGCCAAGAAACAATAACAAACTTGAGAGTAATTGTAGAGGACACGTCGAGGAAAAATTGATTTTGGATTTCGAACCTGTTGTAACGTAACAGATTATTCCCGACTATTATAAATCGGAGTGATGTACGCCATCTTACAGCGTGTCATGTCCTGTATCCCAGAAGGAGTTTTGCTGTTTCTTGTTCTAGGCATGTGAACAGCTGACGCAGTGCGCCTAGGACTGTGGCAGAATAGTGTACAATGTAACCATATACTGAAACTCTCTGTGAACCTAAAGATGTATTGTTAATAATATTATTATATCCATTTTTGTCGGACAACACCGCAGCTGTTTTTGTAAATTACTCTGTAGGAAATACCACAACCAGCTACTTGTGGGCTGTGTATTTCCTTCAGTCTAAATTATATTACTAATTCTTATCCAGTTTATTTCATACTTCATATACGGTTTAGTGATTGCTAATAAAACTACTCAGTTAAAATTTCATACCATTACATATGATACTTTCAGCAATACAAAATTTTATTTAAAATCCGTAACACGTTTTCTTGTATTACGAAGCGGAGTTAGGGATTATAATGCAATGAAGCGCCAGGGAAACTGGTATAGACAAGCGTATTCAAATACAAAGATATATAAACAGGCAGAATACTGCTCTGTGGTCGGCAACGCCTGTATAAGACAAGTGTCTGGCGCAGTTACTAGATCGGTTGCTGCTGCTACGATGGCAGGTTATCAAGATTTAAGTGAGCTTGAACGTGGTGTTATAGTCGGCGCACGTGTCATGAAGTGGGGATTTGACTATCAGGAATCGGGTAATACATCAAATCTACGACATCGCTGCGCCCACAAAAGGATCCTGCAAGACCGGGACCTACGACGGCTAAAGAGAGTCGTTCAGCGAGAGAGAAATGCAAACCTTTCGCAAATTGTTTCACATTTCAGTGCTGGGCCATCAACAAGTTTCAGGGTGCGAACCATTCAAAGAAACATCATCGATACGGGATTTCGGAGCCAAAGACCCACTCGTGTACCCTTGATGACTGCACAACAGGAAACGCCTCGCCTGGGCCCGTCAACACCGACGTTGCACTGTTGATGACAGGAAACATGTTGCCTGGTCGGACGATTCTCGTTTCAAATTGTCTTGCGCGGATGGATGTGTACGGGTATGGAGACAACCTTATGAATCTATGGACCCTGCTTATCAGCAGGAGACTGTTCAAGCTAGTGGAGGCTCTGTAATGGTGTGGGGCGTGTGCAGTTGGAGTCATACGGGACCCCTGGTATGTCTAGATACGACTCTGATAGGTAACAAGTATGTAATCATCCTCTGTGATCACCTACATCCATTCATGTCCATCGTGCATTTCGACGGACTTGCGCAATTCCAGCAAGACAGTGCGACATCCAGAACTGCTATAGACTGGCGCCAATGACACTCTTTTGAGTTTAAGCACCTCCACCGGCCACCGTACTCCCCAAACATGAACATTATTGTGCATATCTGGGATGTCTTGCGACGTGCTGTTCGGAAGAGATCTCCACGCCCTCACACTCCACGGATTTATGAACAGCACTGCTCTGTTCATGGCATGAATTCCCTCCAGCACTACTCCAGACATTAGTTCAGTCCATGCCAAGTCGTGTGATGGCACTTCTTTTCAAGGAGACCACTGAACCATGGGTACAGTAACACGCGATTAGCTATGCGTCAGTAAATGTTTAGATCGTGGAATATATTCGGGTTGGATGCAGCTTTTTAGCATGTGTATAACTGTGGTAGAACAGTGTAAACTGAACTTGCCTTGATATTAGATTCCAGTACTACTAGAGGACTTGGTAGCCATTTATTTTGTTTGAGGGGCATTAAATCAGAATCAGTTGAGGTATAAACCTTTTTATGTAAGTATATAAAATCCCAAACACCCAATAGTTTCTTATATATTTGCAGCGTCGTGTTTCAGTTATGCAGCCGTTTTTTGCTAGATACTAGTCTGCGATTATTCAGCGCTGCTTTCCATCGACTGAATCAGTATCTATTCTTAGAGACTGAAGGGGATACACTTCAAAAAGCCTATCGAGATAGGCAGACTGAATTTTTTGCACCGACATTAAAACAAGAACTTTCATTGACCGAACTATTATCTTGGGTAAGTGTAAGAGAGCAGGAAAACGACCCCGCCCCACAGCAGAATGTTCCAGAAATCTACAGACGCTTCAGAATTTCGACGTTATAAAGTAAAACACCTGACATCAGATCACTCCATCGGCACTGAACGTGAGTTTCAACGGACACGCATGAAGGCGCGCCGATCTCCCGTCTCACGGCGTCGCAGCTCCCACCCGCCAGACTGATGTGGGTTGACTCCCGTTGCTCTCGTGTCGACCGCGAGGTCACTACCCCTCGCTATACGGCGCGGCCCACTGGACTCACGTGGCGACCTCACATGCGCCGACGCTCAAGACGGACAAGTCATCTAGTTTCACAGTGTCCAACCGGCCAACCGATCGATCCAACCGCCAATGTCCATTGCCTGAGCAAACTCGAGGAGACTGGGGGCCTAACGCGCAGACTCAGACGTAGGAACAAAGGGGCGACCACTCGCTGAGTTCTCTTACTGGCGGAGTGGAAAGACTCTCATTTTGCCGGCTTTAAAGGTTGATCCGAACGACAGACATACTAGCACTCCGAACGACAGACGAAAGTAACTGCCTAACAAATACGGACGAGAGACAGACTAGCAAGCTGGGGACGAGAGACTGACCCAGACTGGAAAGCCCCTTAAATGCACGTGAACAGACAACTTTTCCCCCTCCCCACCAGAGCGAGACACCAAAGCTGCGATTGCCACAGCGGCACCACCGCCAGAAACGGAGGGCGACTGCTTCAGACTACGATCTGCGGCGCGTTCTTCAAAACAGCAATTTTTACCGCGGCTCATGGTGATTCACAAGAAAGTTGAAAATTATGTGGAATGATACGAAATGGACTAGGGGTTCTTCGCAGAATCGTGGAAGAGAGAAGCATACGGATTACACCGACGAAAAGAAGAGAGAGGATGATAGAGCATGAGTTGAGACGCCAGGGAATAGCCTAAATGATGCTAGAGGGATTTTTAGAGGGTAAAAACTGTGTAGGAAGACGGAGACTGGTAGATATCTATCAAGTAACTGTGGACGTAGGGAGCAACTTCTACTCTAAAATGAAGAGGTTGGGCCGGCCGCCGTGGCCGTGCGGTTCTAGGCGCTCCAGTCCGGAGCCGCGCTGCTGCTACGGTCGCAGGTTCGAATCCTGCCTCGGGCATGGGTGTGTGTGATGCCCTTAGGTTAGTTAGGTTTAAGTAGTTCTAAGTTCTAGGGGACTGTTGACCACAGCAGTTGAGTCCCATAGTGCTCAGAGCCATTTGAACCATTTGAAGAGGTTGGCACGGGAAAGAAATTCGTGGCGGACCCCATCAAACCAGTCCGAATGCTAATACCTCAGTCAATATTAATGCTAGAAAGATTAGTGGTAAGTCATAAAATGAAATAAAATGATCGTATGGCATTGTTGGCCGGGAGGCCCCATTCGGGGGAGTTCGTTCGCCGTATTGAAAGTGGTTTTCAGTTGACACCACTTCGGGGACTTCCGAGTCAATGATGATGAAGGACACACAACACCCAGTCTCCTGCCGGGAATCAGTATCGCTTTACGTTCAGTGCTGGAATCAACTGGCAGTGATGACCTTGTTCGTAATAAACTTCTGGAAATATTCTGTTAAACCCAATTCATCAATGTGGCTGATGAAATTAAAGCAAGTAAATATCACTGAGAACTACCTTTATAAACCGAAAGTGTTTGAGAACAGCACTCGAGACACAGTCCTTGAAAAAAGATTCAGTAAATTTATGCTTCTTTATCAAAATATACAGGAGATTTCCTGCAAACTATTCCAGGAAAAGATACGAAGTACAATAATTTTGCTAGTGCTTGTGTCTTTACTCTTAGAATGAAGCATGAACTCTGCACTGTACATTGCTCTGGAATGAATCGTAGAAACATATTAAAACTATGCTTGAAAGAGATGTTGCATGTTTTATGCTGTTCGCTTGTAGTTTCTAACTCTTGCGGTTGTTCTCTTAAGCTATAATAGTAGCGTGCGAGCGGACTTACAGGCATCCTCTTATTTCCACTCAAATTATGAAATTGAAACAAGGAATGTGATACAGGAACCATCACTACTTTAATAAATGGCAAGAGACATTGCATTCCTTTCACTGCGGAGCGTGTCATGTTGAGAAGAGTGTCGCATCCCTGAGAAGCCACTGTGATGCTTGCGCTGCGGTTTATCGGCACAACGTGCCTGTCCCAAAGAAAGAGACAGATGGGCGCACCAGAATACAGTTGCTAAATCCCAACAGTGAGCGGGATATTCTGGAAATGTACAGTGGCAAATACTACGCTAGACACCACTGCAAGTGGCAAAATTGAGGGAGAGAACTCAAAAAATTTGTTGATCAGCCAGACGACTCCATACATGTACACATTTCTTCTGTACATATTGCGAGGTAGTTCAATAAGCAATACAACGTGTTCTTTTCCTCGGACAATTCCAATCGAAAAAATTCGAAATTTGTTATGGGGCATCGTGGAATATACGCCCTATGGTTTCACAAAGTTCCTAAAGGTGACGGCGATATACGTAGATTTCAAAATGGCGTCTGTAACGGAGGTGAGTTTCTAACATTCTGCGTGGTGTCTGTTTGTTCTAAGTCGTGTCTCCCTACCACTTTCGCGCAACGACGCTCTGAGCGTGTTGTTTAGGGAATTGACTAGTTTGAACCTAAGACCTGTAGCTGGTAAGGAGACGCCAGACCACACATGTCATGTAGAGTTCAGAGGAGTTCAGTGAGACTAGCGATGATATAATCAAATACTTAATGATTTCAGCGTCAGCTCCACTGCACTCCCTGTAAAAGAATCTTAATACTAACTAAATTTAGTGGAAGGGGTTCAAGTCTTTCCTATTTTTAGTTAGCTGGTAAAATATCGTCGAAAAAGCATTTACCATTGGAAACTTTATTCTACTCACAAAACATTGTTTATAAATTGCACTATTGATAAAAGGAAATATTTTTATACAGGATGATAAAAACCAACTGCGTTCAACAAAAATATGAACGAATATTCCCTGAATGGGTTTCCAAGTTGTGCAATGGATCGAAGGTATGCCATATCACATCTATAATCGAGGTTTAAGTTAAGTTTCATAAAAGAGAAAACTATCAAAATGGTCTACAGTGACCCTCAATTATCTTTAATAACTTATCTAACTTGTCGTTAATTACAGTGGCTGATGTGGCTTCTCAATAATTATATAACAGAAAAATCATCGCGTTTCAGATTTTAACTTCACATAGCAAATGTGAATGCCATGAGCTTTAATTGACGATCGACACTAGTATTACGCAAAACGGGGGTGTAACAGATGAGACTTCTGCAGTTCTGAATGAAGCCTTATGCGCTCAAAAACGAGGCATCGCGTGCGTTCGTTACCTTGTCGGTGTTTAGGAAGCGTCAGGGGGCGGCGGGCGGCAAAGCTCCTCACATGTCGCCGTCTCGGAAGCAACTCTCTCCTAACATCTCCTTACTACAATTTACCAAAGTTGGTTTAAAAAAAGCTATCTGGCTGCGTTGTCAACTGACCAATCAGGGTCTCACTGTTAACCTTAAGCTCCGCCTACAAAATTCTGTCTACCCAATGAGAAACGTTACACTTTTCGTGGTGGGGCAATGTTTTTAGCGTTTGCAACGTAACAGAGACGCGAAAAAGTCTCAAGCTAAAACTTGCAGCTGGTGTGGCCCTTTTAGTGTTATCGTAAGATCTATACTGTTCTTCTGGAGGGCTCTATCTTTTAATATCGGCTGGGGGGTGGTTTTGGTGGTCGGCTGACGACGTGGGTGTCTGCCCCTTATCGTAGGACCTCCTAGCCTACACAATTCTGCTCTCGGCTTCTGTTCACATTTCTCCCCTCGGAACTGCGTCTGTTTCACGGTGGGAAGGTATGACATGCATTTAGGCGTTCTTGTGTTAGACTGTTGTATTCCATTTGCTCACTCGTTGATCGTATTACTCTGGTTAATTTAATGTCAGGATTTATTTGGAGCTATGTGACATACTGCCGGATTTGCTATTCATGTCAGGGTTTTCATGGAAGGTGTTGGATTTGCCTGACACCTTACAAGTTCAAAGGAGAGAGCTGTTACGAGTTTTATTCGTGGAAAACCAGAGCATCGCAGATATTTACAGGCGCTTGCAGAATGTCTACGGAGGCAACAAAAGCATGGTGAGTCGTTGGGCTCGGCATCTACCGTCATTGCAACAAGGTCGCACAAACCACGCCGATCTCACGCGTGCCAGCGGACTGCACAAAGCTGTCACTCCTGAAATGCTAGAAGGTGCAGACGCTCTCATTCGAGGTGACCGATGGATCACAATGACACACCTCGCTGCTCAACTGGATGTCTCTGTTGGTAGTGCTGACAAACTCGCCCACCAGTTGTGGTACTCAAATTTCTGTACCCGCTGGGATTCTCGCCGCCTAGGAGAAGACCATATAGAGTATCGACGGAATTGCTGATATTCTTGCGTGTTACGAGGCTTAGCGTGACAATTTCTAACCGATATCGTCACACTCAGTGAAACAATGGGTCATCACTTCGAACTGGAGACCAAAGCAGCAATTCAAAGCCGCATCCTCGGTCGGTAAAGTAATGGTGAAGGGCTTCTGGGAATCTGAAGGGGTGGTTCTGTTTGATGTTCTCCATCATGGAGCAAAGATTAACTCTGAAGTTTATTGTGCTGCCTTAAGGAAATTGAAGAAGAGACACATGTTCGTCACTACAAAAACGCAAACTAACTTCTCGATGACAACGCAAGCCTCACACAAGTCCGTGCACCCGATAGTAGCCAACAAGACATCATTGTACTGTTCTACCCCATCCATCCTACAGCCCATACCTCGTATCTTCCGACTGTGGTCCAGTGAAGGGTGCAGGGTGCACTCTGCGGGAAGCAGACGTGGGTTATGGGGAGGTTTGTCATGCAGCAACTCGACCAACTGAATGGTACCATGTTGGCATACGGGCCCTCCCGGTACCCTGGTAAAAGGCCGTTGTATTGAGGAAACATATCCCTCAATATTTACCTGTCTCTCACTGTGTCCTTATGAGGTGAAGTGCATATTTCGACTAACAGGATGAAACAGAGCTCTTTTATTCTTCCAGTCATTAATGTGGCATCAGTGTCTGAAAACATAAAATCATTTGTCTAAATATGCCACATAGAATATCACCCTTGAGCAGCAATAACTGTTCTGGAAAAAAAGTTTTGCAATAAATGTCACATTCGACAAAAGTTTCAAAAATTATCATTGAAAATTTATCGCAAAAATGGTTCTTGTGTCCGAGTTTTGTACTCCAACTTTTATTTAGAGAGGAATAAGTAAACGTTTTCAATATTTTATTACTATTAATAATGCCATAACTGACACTGATGTGGACAGACCTTTTGAAACAAAGTAAGAAACTGGTAAGTGGTGAAATATTTCAGGGCACAGACGTAACGTTCAGCCTGAAGAACGTACTGTTGTAAGCAGACATTTTGACAGTCTGCTAGAGTTCGAAATTTGCTAGGGCAAGTGGCTGAAGAGATGAGGTGTAAACGGATACAACCGTAAACAGTTTTCCCCAACCAAATTAATCTGTTGATGCTAATCAGCGACCTACAACTAAGGAATAAGGTCCTAAGATTAATAAGTTTTGTACAAAGGAATCAATATAGGTAAAATATGGGCACTGTAAACAATGTTAATTTAGTTAATGGATGCACTGGGTTTATGATGCTAAAAAACTATGTCGTGTAGACGGATCAAGTAAGAAAACGACTGGAGTGAGGAGGAACAGGAAAAGAAATCAGTGTAAAGCTCCTCAGAGACCGAGGGACAGTCAGGTGCACGAATACCTAGAAATTATGTTTAACGTAGTGGAGTGCAACGGAGTAAAGAGAAAACCAAATAAATGTGTGCTTCTTCCTATCATTCCCTGTGTTGTAGAAGATTTGTTCGTGGTGGCATTCTATCAGTCTAATTATTTAAGTCATGTGAAAAGAATGAGCTTGCTGTCTTTGCCCTTGATTACTTTCAATATCACATCTGGTATTCGTAAAGGTGGAATTCCTTCCATATTAGTTTGCCAAAAATAAATCCAAGAGGGAAATCGTGGAAAAGAAGATGGCTTGTTATTATGAAAAGCATTTGCTCACAAATATAAATATAGGAAAAAACTAGTTGCGGGTAACTTTGAGATATTTTCAGAACAACAGTACATAAATTTGTGTTATTGTAGGAGAAAATTTTTGTAAGGCAGTATTTTAAAGATAACTGACAGCCAAACTCTCAAATATATGGAAATATATGTAGTAATAAATGATCAGTTACAGTCACAATGGAAGCAGTGACTTTGCACTATACGCTATATTAGTGCTATAAACGTAATAAGCTGCCGCATATAATATTGTAGATATACAGCAGAGTTTGAAAATGTAATCTTGGTATAGCTATGTAACGAATGTATCACTGTGATGTAGGACGATGAAGGTTAGACGATGATTCGCTGCACAGTAGGAGGCATTCAAGGCACATATCCCGCCAGCGGCATTAGGCTGATTGCGAGAGCCCTGTTCAAATATTTACATGTTGACATTGTTCTGAGGCCGTAGGCCGACGCCACAGATGACGGCGGGCGAAAAGGGGCAGTAAGCCTGCTGTATTTTTATGTCTAAAGTGGAGGTCACGCTAGGTTTAATGTATTTCTTATTAAGGAGAAAAACCGTACATCGCTGTTGCAATGCTCACACCCTTTCCCATCGACCACTGGTGCGCAACTAAATGGATCTTACGTGGTGATTATCACACCGTTGTTAAAAGCACCATGGGGCTAGAGGTTTTGGTACAAAACAGAAAATGATAGGTACTTAAATACAACTATCTTGTATGGGGGGAAAACCGCAGCCATAAATAGGTATCTAGAATCATAACCGGTTGTCTGCTCTTGCAAATGATTTATGCAACGACAGTTTTCGTAGCTTAGAAGTCATGTCATCAGGCTACATCCGTTCAGTTACAAAAGGCGTTCACTACAATTGTGCTCGAAATATAGTTACAATCAATAATGCTCTAGCACATCGTACTGAATCTTCAGCAGTAGTCTGAGCAGCAATTGACACCACAGTGACACATCTAACTGTCACAAATTGCTTATTGCAAAGACAGCTCCGAGTCAGAGGCCCTGTGGTGTGCATTCTGCTGACCCCAAATGACCGCCATTTATGACCTCAGTGGTGTCAAGCGAGAGCTCTGTGGAGAGGGTGCGTGGGGAGATCGGTTGTGTTTTCTGATGAAAATAGAGAAAAAAGAAAGGTTCAAATGGCTCTGAGCACTATGGAATTTAATATCTGAGGTCATCAGTCCCCTACAACTTAGAACTACTTAAAACTAACTAACCTAAGGACATTACACACATACATGCCCGAGGCAGGATTCGAACGTGCGACCGTAGCGGTCGCGTGGTTCCAGACTGAAGCCCATAGAACCGCTCGGCCACAACGGCCGGTTTCTGATGAAAGCTTGTTCGGCTTCTCTGCCATTGATGATCGTATGTAACTTAGAAGGAGAGAGTTGAGGGCCTACAACCAATGTGTCTGCGTGCTAGACGCACTGGACCTACACCTGGAGTTAGGATCTGGGGTCCGATTTCGTATGACGGCAGGAGCACTCCGGTGGTTATCCTGCGCATCTTGACTACAAAACTGTACGTCAGTCTGGTGATTAGAGCAGCCGTGCGGCCTTTCATCAACGGCATTTCAGGGGGTGTTTTCCAACAGGATGTAACCCAACATCCTCCACAGAGTGTCGCCGTGTTGCTCAGCCTGCACAATCACCAGACCTGTCTCCAGTCGAGCACATTTGGGCCACCATCTAACGACATCCACAAACAGCATTAACTGCCCCTGTAATGACCGACTGTGTGGAGCAGACATGGAACACCATCCCACAAACTGACATCTGATATCCGTACAGCGCAATGCATGCACGTTCGCATGCTTGCATACAACATTCTGGTTATTACACTGGTTACTAATGTACCAGCATTTGACATTTTCAATGTCTTATCTTGCGCTCACATTAACCTGTGATATTGCAGTGTTAATTGCTTAAGTATGTTACCTAGAAACTGTATTGCCAAAATTTTATTACTGATACTAATTATATTTTGCTCTTGCGATTTTTTTCCGTCAGTGTATAAGGATTACCACTGTCCCTGTGAGCACTTGCACATCCTTTTCAAACAGATTTTTCTCATTTCGCAGTATTCTTAGCTGATGCAGTCTTCTTAAGTTTCCCTTTCCCAGAATTCGCTGTATCCGAAAATATCTGTTTTGTACAACTATGAATTCCCTTTAAATCTGAAGCTATCATTGTTGTTATTATTGTCATACTATTGTGACTAGCATTAGTATCAATACTATTAGTGGCAGCAGCTGCTGTAGTAGAATTATTGCCAGTGTGAACTTTGCTGCTTCATAGTCAGCATTATTTACTCACATTTCCACCTCATACATTCATTTTAATACTATTCGTCGTATTAAATTGTTATTCCTTAGGTATCTGCCATGTAGAAAAGGAACTTTATGTATGAAACCCTGTTCTGTGGGAGGAGAGGGCCTGATGGAGCTGATTATATGAGGTCAAATAAATAAAATAAATATTGTATGACACCTTCGACCTGCCACCTGCAGAGCACTTGCCGCTACTGCTATCGATTGCAAAATGGCGGAAGCAAAGACGTAGATCTAATATGAAGTCCTTTGTGATTAGACGCCCTATAAAGCATACATCAGTACTGCCCGCACAGGGAGATCTTTATAGAGCTCTTCATAGAGTCGAGAGCCAAAAGGAAAAAGCAATTCCGCTTTTCGCTGCCGCAGCTTTGTGTCGTAGCAGTGACCAATACGAAAAGAAAACGATCGTTATAGGTGAAAAAATGAATGAGCGTATAGGGTAAGAGGAGAAGCTTGACATCTTTTCGTAAATAACTATTTTGCAGAATGTACCATTTAAACGAAACAGGAACAACATAGTTCATTAGATGTAAATGAAGAGCTATTTATTTACTCCAAATGATGTGTGTGTTCAATAAATGAAGTCTGTTTAGAAACCAACGTAAATCTCCTCAAAGTCGGTACGACTGCTCTTTTAGCCCTCACTGTCATGTACTATGTATACTGGTAGTACAGTTAGTGAAGAGTGTTTCTCCTTTTTTTTAAATTTATTCCAATGCTGTGGCGACCTCTAGTCTCCACATACAGCAAATTTAGCTTTTTTCTATGTCATGGTTACTCCTCTTGCTACAGTATTTACTGTTGATGACAAACTGCTGTAGTTCATATTGTTGATTTAAAACACTCGTTCGTTGCACCAAGTCACTATATTCTGCCTTCTTTCCTCTTCTAAATCAATCTGACCGCGCAGCTCCGAAGCTGAGGAATACACAGGTGTAGACAGCTTGAAACCAGACGTGTGCATGGACGATTCGACTTCTAGTGTCAACATTCGTGTAACAACGTATGTAGTTCCATCGGTGGAAAAACTTGCCTTCTTTTCCGTGCAACAGCAAGGTGAGGGTAGTGAATCAGGCAGTCTACGAAACTACATGGATGCTTGTTGTGCGCTGAAGGGTACGAGTAAATAGATAATAAAACGTGAGTAGACGAGAGATCACATCCAACTAGGAAGAAACCAGCCGGCCGCAGTGGCCGAGCCGTTCTAGGCGCTTCAGTCCGGAACCGCGCTGCTGTTACGGTCGCAGATTCGAATCCTGCTTCGAGCATGGACGTGTGTGTGTGTGTTAGTTACGTTAAGTAGTTCTATGTCTAGGGGACTGATGACCTCAGATGTTAAGTCCCATAGCGCTTAGAAACATTTGAACCATCTGAAGAAACCAAAATCGATCGCAACAGTCTCCATCTATAGTGTTTCCACGTAACATCCGAAGAAGCTTCCTATTCTATGTCCGCATCAGTCACTAACCTCAATGCACGTACTACAGATGAAGTATATTCCGCTGCTGTAATCGCAGTGGATAACCACACAGCACGAAATTTCAGTTCCCGTAAGAGCATAAGAGACCGCGAACAACGACGGGCCTGGGATTGCTTAGAATGTCATTCCTACTCCTTGAATTTGAGAGACTGATATCTTTCTTATATTTAAGCGAGAACTACGTGGGAAGCTCTTTGCAGGTATTCAAACATCTTTGCGACCAAGTCGTTGAATCGTATAACCTCATCACGCACAGATAATGACTTTATTTTCGGGAAAGAAGGGGTACCATCGTGAGTGTGTACAGATTTGGAAGTGTAGATGCGCTGACTGAACAGTAACGTAAAAGTTCAAATTACGATACCAGGAACATACTATGTTAGTGCTTAAAGTCATCATCCAGATCTAGAAATATGTGTGAATTACGTACAAAAAATCTTTAATCAAATTATGTAATTTCATTATATGACAAAGCACAACTTTTACATATTACAACATACGGAATTTATTGGAGTATTGTTCAGAATACGTATATTAGAAGTTGAGTATAATTTTTTATAGGGGAAAGCCTTAACTAGTCACAGAAAAAGTTCCACTTCCGTATGAACAGGCCACTGATTTAATATCTTACGTCAGCACTTACTTAAATATTCATTTGATACGAGGATTCACGCTGAATTAAACAATGCCATTCAGAAGTTTCTGAAGCTTCAGTGACACATGCTATGAGGATCAACAGTGTTCAATTTCTTCACTGTTTCTTTCATTGAGATTACAGCACAAAGTGTCTTAGACAAATCAGGTAGCTAAGTTATGTAGTATAAAATATTTTCACCACAGCTTCTGTTTCTCCCTCCCTCCCTCTCTCTCTCTCTCTCTCCGCTGTAAGTTAACGAGCGACAACAGCAAACAAGAGAAATGTAATCTCGGCTTAGTTTCTCGAGCGAAGAACGCCGGCCATGGCACATTGGGCAGGAGCTGTGGCGTGGCGGGGGGGGGGGGGGGGGGTGAGAGACATATATCCGACCAGAGAAAGTTGGCCCTTCAGATTCCAGAAAAGATGAAGTATTTCATCCCTCGAAGGAGGCGTTACAGAATGGGTATCACTCTCCCGCCACTCCCCCTCCCCCACAGCCACTCCCCACCCGCTGCACCCTCGGGAGGAAGGAGATTTTACAACACCAAAGAAACTCTGGGAAAAGGTTATCGTGATAAATAACGAATCCTAAATTAAATGCTATTAGCATTATGAGCGATCCCAATTAATAGGAGTTTGAAAAATGAAAAGAAATTCTTAAGGGAAAGATATATATTATAACAATAGATTATAAGTCATTATTTGCACCAAGGGGACGTGGTCTAATTCGTGATGGGGAAAGTGGTGAACACAAACTGTTTCAACCCAAACTTGTGAAGTTCAGTGCGAGACATGCTCGCCCACTAAAACCCCTGGTTGGGTCATCAGTATTGGCTACGATCTGATCGAAATAATGTCCTGCGTTCTTAACGAGATTGGCTGAGTAAAAGTTCCATGGAAGCGCAATTACACAAATGGAAGTACCTGTATGATAAGCTGTGTAGATAACTTGCTGCTAATTACTCGCCTTTAAAGTTGGCTGTTACACTTGCAACTATAGCTATTCAGTTAATTGCCGTATTAGTTACGCGGGTCTCGTACGAAGATACAACTGTGTAACTATTTATCGATTGCGTACAATGAAATTGTCATTTGGGCCATTGTGTGAGGTGTTGAGGAAGTATAAGTTCCAGCTGAGCTGATCAATCAGGTCACAGCCCACTTCACGGTGAATTCTGGTCGAGTGTCTAAAGAGGCATTTGTGTTGTGGCAAGCTTAGCGGAAGACATTGTTAGGAGTGTGATGGCGCGATTATCTGTTGACGTCACGACGTGCTGTGAGATACAGTCCGGCCTCGTGCTGGAAGAGCACACTAGCAGTACGATTTTGTTTATATTTCAGAGCGAACATGTAGTTTACGCAAAACTATTTTCTTGGCCAAGTTAAAGGTGGTGGGTTTCACTGAAACTTCCATGACCTGGAAGCGTATCTCCCAAGATCTGCTCTTTGTGCCTTTGTAAGGAGTGTAAGTTTCGATACTCAGTACAGAATATGTTTGTTACTAATCCATTCGAAACGTATAACATTTAATTTCGTCACGCTCCATATCAATGAGCTTTTGTCGATGTTTTGCGACTTGTATAGATTTTGCTTTGTTTGATTTTGTCCAATTTTGGAACACTGTGTGCCGTATGTTTTCTGAGCGTTAATGTTACACACGCTACAAATATAGTGTTTTAACTTCTCTGGGAGACAATTATATAGATTTATATTTAGACATTCTTTTACATTAATTTTTCCTTTCCATGACATTCCTATTTAGACGAAGTTAAACCGAATTGCACTTAATAGTTAGCATATCACCACTCGATGCGAAACGTGCGACTTGTCTTCAGCAATTTGTAGAATTTTTATAGAATTCTTACTGCAATTAATGCCAAAATAAATCACTGTGAACTTTATATTTAGCAGTTCTATGCATGAGTTTTCAGCACAATATGTACGTATTGGAGCTGACCCAGTTGGCAGGGACCCAGTCCACCATTCTATAACAAGTGTGACTATTTGATATCTTATGGTTCAAAAATGGTTCAAATGGCTCTGAGCACTATGGGACTCAAGATCTTAGGTCATAAGTCCCCTAGAACTTAGAACTACTTAAACCTAACTAACCTAAGGACATCACACACACCCATGCCCGAGGCAGGATTCGAACCTGCGACCGTAGCAGTCCCGCGGTTCCGGACTGCAGCGCCAGAACCGCACGGCCACCGCGGCCGGCGATATCTTATGTTTTTGAGACATCATCAGACTGAGTCCTCATGCCTTTCGCTGTGCGTAGGGCTACAAGCCATGTTGCTTTACAAATTTTCATGCATGATGAGATGTTTATCGCGTTTATTCGGATGTCTGGAAGTTGTTTCCTTTTTTCCTTTTCCAGTGCCGCTGCAAATCGTAATGGAAAGTAAGCGTTCCATGTCTAGGTAATATTCTAGCCGTCAGATTACGTTAATTGTTTCATTCATCCAAAATTTTGTTATGAGGGGCCACACTATTTCAATTTGGGGCGTATCCAGACTTACTTTCATAGGAAATCCTTTCTCAAATTTTACCAGGAACCTAACACTTGCTGCATCGTTTCTAAGATATTTCTGTTTCATCAGCACGTGGTATTAGTTTTGTAATGAAATGTGGATTAATTTATACTGTGTTTGATGCTACTAAACTGTCATCACAACTTGTAAGTTGCGCTAATTGATTATACTCGTCCGGAAAGTTGAGTCACGACTCTCGCGTAGACATAAAGCGCAGAAGAATCACGGTTTTCTCTTTTATGTATTTGAGCCTAGTGGAGTTTATATCGCTTACTTTTATCATATTCCAGAGTTGCCAGTCGACTTGTAACTGGCTTCTAGTTGAACAGTAACGCAAAACGCTGTGGCCCAAGATGGCTAAGGCAATAAAGGAACTCATACCGCGAAGGACACTACATAGCTAGTTACCAAGGTAATCCATAACAACTCCCCCCCTCCCCCTCATCCACAACAAACACATACATAGTCATGCACTGCCTTTATGAGGTTTGTCTGTTTTGAAGGACACTCGTTGTTTCTAGTGAGATGGGTTAGAATTGTGAATATTTATTAACATAGTTTGAAATGTCGCTTTCTTTCAACATTTAATAAAGATATGTTCCGAAAGATATATATTTGTAGTTGACACTATTTCTTTACAGCTACCTTTATTTGTCTGTACTAAGCTTAGAATCGTGAAGACATCTACATTACCATCTTTTCCGTTGATCTTTCACTCTTACGTCCCTGCACTTTCATTCACTTCACGTTGGCACTCTTTCTACATATCACTTTTCAATCGGCTGCCATTTAAAACACTGTTCTCCAAACTGTCCTTAGTTTTTTTCCTACCCTTACCTGTGCAACGAACTGTGTAACCCGCTGAACGCTTAGAATGGTTTTTCTATATTTCCATGAGATATTACCAAAAGTGAAAGCTACAGGACATCAAAGCGTTTCTCATACTTATAATTCAGCAGAAAGCGTTAATGGTTCAGGTAAGTAATCTGTTTTTGTAGTGTTTAGTGACACGGGATGAATGTTACCAGAGGAGGAAGCCAATGTAAATAACGTCCATAACGAATCGTTAGATACGAGGGTGGATCGAACGGTAACGTCTCCTGTCTCATCAAACTTGATAATGAACATGTAACAGCCGAATTAGTACAGGTCATAGCCTGAATTGTCTTCCACACTACATTATCGTTACATGCCTATATGTTTATCTGCGTAGACAGTTTGCTGGTAGTTACTTGACTTTAAGGTTGGCTGTTACAGTTGCAACTATAGCTATTCAGTTATTTGCCGTATTAATTACGCAGGTCTCCTACGAAGATACAACTGTGCAACTATTTATCGATTGCGAACAATGAAATTGTCCTTTGGGTTCAAATGGCTCTGAGCACTATGGGACTCAACTTCTGAGGTCATTAGTCCCATAGAACTTAGAAGTAGTTATACCTAACGAACCTAAGGACATCACAAACATCCATACCCGAGGCTGGATTCGAACCTGCGACCGTAGAGGTCTTGCGTGTCCTTTGGGCCAGTGTGTGAGGTGTTCAGGAAGTATACTTTAACTTCCGGCTGAGCTATCAATCATGTCACAGCTCGCTTCACGGTGAATATACAGAACATGGGTTCCCTGCTGCTTGCGCCATCGTTGAACTCAGGCATCAAAGTCAACGTGTAAACATGTAAAAATGCATTGTGACTATTTTGAACATTAGTGTTATGTAGAGAACACTCAAACCTATGATCTGTACTAACTCTGCTATTATATTTTCATTGTTAAATTTTTTATGTCGCAGGAGGCACTACTTTTTGATCCAGCCTCGTACATTGTTACAGTAAGCGATTATAAATTGTTCCTAGAGTTAGGATAATGATCTTCTACATTAAAGGTCGCTAACACGACAAAAGGTTGGTTACAGTTCTTCTTGTTGAATTACTAAACAATAAATGTATGAAATATCTGCTAAATAAAATCATAGGTAGTCCTGAGCCGTTCCATAACATCCACAGCCGTCGTCGAACACCAATTCGTGAAGCCTCTCTTGTAATATATTTTGCAATTCTTTTGAACTTGACAATACCTTCCGCAGTACCTCTTTACACAATTGCAGCTGCTTTTGTATGGACACGCTCATAGCAATGGTACATGATCGAATAATGTGTGAATGAATGCAGGGATGCATTTTTTTTAGACTGAATACGCACTGCCTCGTTATTTGCTTTCTTTTCATGACCGTAATGTTCCCTTGAACTAGTGGTAACTCCATACAATTTTAAAGGACGAAAGAACAAAAAAATTCGATGCGAGATGCTCTGTCACATTCGCCTCTATCTAATATTCAAACACAGATGTGAGTGGAACATAAATGCAGGTTCTGCATTTCGATAAAAGTACGCACCTCTGCTCCACAATTCTTTTCATGCGTCATTCGTTACTTAAGACGATTAATGAATAAGTTCACTGCAGGAACGAAGAACTAAAATGCAGATCGTCGGGACCTCTTTCTGATAAGTAAGTAATAAAAAAGTATATTTAACATGCATCTATATAACATTAACAATACTGATGATAGAGTTTAGAACCGGTTGGTACCTTGGTTTGCTTTTATTGGTTTATTAATCCGCTCAATATTGTTATATTTTAAAATAGTGATTGATCTTTATATGTTTCTTGTAACTTCGATGATACGGCGTGTGAAGTGGCCTTAGCAAGAAAAAGCTCCCAGGTAGACAAGTAGCAATCAACACTTTGTTATCAGTAACATAAGACATACGTCTCATTAAACCACAAGGTCTACAGTTTACTCATTCACAGAAACACAAAAAACTTCTAGATCAATCGGAAACCTATCAAGCTGTTTGATAGCTGTGTAATAATTGACAAACTTGAAACTAGGATTTCTAGTAGAATGCTATCAATGTGAACATAACAGCATAAATTCTACTTCCAGAGGAAAAACTGTTTCGGCTGCTATCAAGAATTCACAATCCCAGAAACGTCTAAGAGCGTTGGATACATTGTCATTGTGCTTGAGTCTGTGTAGGTCAAGGTCACTGAGCGTAGCTCGTTGTGGATTGCGGCCAGTTCGTGAAAATTCCGAAAGTGATGATTTACAGGATAGTGCGTCGGCTTAAACTGGCCTGGGTGTGGCCGTGCGTCGTTCTCAATAAGGTGGGAATGGAAGTATATGGCACAGACTTCTTGCGGCCACGTGACATTGCGGACGCACCTGCACCGCGATAGCTACGGCTTCTAATGGCAATGTGGATGCTGACTATTGGCGAAGCGAGCTGCCTTTGGTCGTAGCTGTGGCTGCCATAGTTTCACGTGACAACAAGCCCTTTCTCCTCGTCATTTGTCGGATCCATATTTTCTGGTTCATAGTCCCATGGCGCCTACAGGGCCACGTCTTTGCGACTCACCTCACAGGCCTGTTATGGTGGTATACTATTCCTGTCACAGCAGCTATGAGCGTTTTTCCACGGATTATGTCTTATAACTCTACCAAATGCCTTTCTACAACCAATGAAAGCTGTGAATGATTCCCATTTATATTTTCGACCTACTCGATTACCCGCCGACGTATGGTAGCCCACACAGAACGTCGGCTTTAAATCACATTATTATGACGATTTTTTAAGCGTGACTTCATAGTGTGCTAATGGAGATAGGCTACACCAGATAGGCTGTATTATTTTTCTATTATCTACGCAGTTGGCTAATTTCGATCATTTGTCATCTTCAAGCCAATATCTTAAGCTTGACACGTTCTTGAAAATGACTAAAGATCGAAATTGGCCAACTGTGTAGGTAACACAAAAATAATAGAGCCTACCAGGACCATATTTATATCCACAAATTACGCCGAGACTGTGGCCCCCCACAGCAATAAAATTTTCAATTATTCCCTTCAGTTTACATCATATTTTGGAAAGTAGGTTGTGACGAAAGACTGATATGTAGTGCTGCTCCAGATATATGTTACATTAGAAAGTGACTGTTAGTGTTGGGAAGGCGTAGAATGTGATGTCTTAGGGATGACTATAATTCGCACTGGATTTCAACGTGTAGTTTATGTACACCAAAGGAGGCCTTTCTAAAACCCAGTACAACCCCTCACACAAGACTGTCACTGGAATTTTATGATTAACACAGTAATTATTTTCACATGCACCTGATGTCCCGTGTTGGACAAGCGTACGCCTCTTCAATTGTTTCAGTCTCTTTAATCATAATTAACTTCAAGTACCTTGCGTTTAACATTAGATGTATGTCAAAGACATTGGAGTTAGCTCTGCGATTTCTTATAAAATGTTTAACAAAATATCTACGACATTGGACAGACATTACAGAAAAGAAACACAAATTAAATTTTATAAAATCATGGCGGTCCCAAACCTCTTGTATGTCAGTGAAATATTGGTTCTAAAACGTATAGGATATTCAAGATGTAATCAACACAGGTGGTGGTAGCGAGACACATGGGGTAAAATGTAGAGAATACTCCAGATCGCAGCACTAGAAATTAGATTACAGCGTGCAGCTAATGACTGCTTGACAAGAAATGATTACCTGTGTACCGGAAATGAACTAAAGTTGTACTCTCTAGGAGCCAAAACAAATGAATATTAAAACAAACGCTTAAAATGTATCGATTAAAATTGCGTACCAAAATTATCTTCACTATGTCCTCCCTCAGAAAGACGCAGTGTAGGCGTCGTAGAAACTAGTGAATTACTAAACCATTACAAGCCATATGGTGTAATCTGTAAATACACTCCTGGAAATGGAAAAAAGAACACATTGACACCGGTGTGTCAGACCCACCATACTTGCTCCGGACACTGCGAGAGGGCTGTACAAGCAATGATCACACGCACGGCACAGCGGACACACCAGGAACCGCGGTGTTGGCCGTCGAATGGCGCTAGCTGCGCAGCATTTGTGCACCGCCGCCGTCAGTGTCAGCCAGTTTGCCGTGGCATACGGAGCTCCATCGCAGTCTTTAACACTGGTATCATGCCGCGACAGCGTGGACGTGAACCGTATGTGCAGTTGACGGACTTTGAGCGAGGGCGTATAGTGGGCATGCGAGAGGCCGGGTGGACGTACCGCCGAATTGCTCAACACGTGGGGCGTGAGGTCTCCACAGTACATCGATGTTGTCGCCAGTGGTCGGCGGAAGATGCACGTGCCCGTCGACCTGGGACCGGACCGCAGCGACGCACGGATGCACGCCAAGACCGTAGGATCCTACGCAGTGCCGTAGGGGACCGCACCGCCACTTCCCAGCAACTTAGGGACACTGTTGCTCCTGGGGTATCGGCGAGGACCATTCGCAACCGTCTCCATGAAGCTGGGCTACGCTCACGCACACCGTTAGGCCGTCTTCCGCTCACGCCCCAACATCGTGCAGCCCGCCTCCAGTGGTGTCGCGACAGGCGTGAATGGAGGGACGAATGGAGACATGTCGTCTTCAGCGATGAGAGTCGCTTCTGCCTTGGTGCCAATGATGGTCGTATGCGTGTTTGGCGCCGTGCAGGTGAGCGCCACTATCAGGACTGCATACGACCGAGACACACAGGGCCAACACCCGGCATCATGGTGTGGGGAGCGATCTCCTACACTGGCCGTACACCACTGGTGATCGTCGAGGGGACACTGAATAGTGCACGGTACATCCAAACCGTCATCGAACCCATCGCTCTACCATTCCTAGACCGGCAAGGGAACTTGCTGTTCCAACAGGACAATGCACGTCCGCATGTATCCCGTGCCACCCAACGTGCTCTAGAAGGTGTAAGTCAACTACCTTGGCCAGCAAGATCTCCGGATCTGTCCCCCATTGAGCATGTTTGGGACTGGATGAAGCGTCGTCTCACGCGGTCTGCACGTCCATCACGAACGCTGGTCCAACTGAGGCGCCAGGTGGAAATGGCATGGCAAGCCGTTCCACAGGACTACATCCAGCATCTCTACGATCGTCTCCATGGGAGAATAGCAGCCTGCATTGCTGCGAAAGGTGGATATACACTGTACTAGTGCCGACATTGTGCATGCTCTGTTGCCTGTGTCTATGTGCCTGTGGTTCTGTCAGTGTGATCATGTGATGTATCTGACCCCAGGAATGTGTCAATAAAGTTTCTCCTTCCTGGGACAATGAATTCACGGTGTTCTTATTTCAATTTCCAGGAGTGTATGATGATTACTTTACTTTACTTTTCCGTGTCCAGATCAAATTTTATTTTTCCAATAGTTAGCCACCACAACGGCTTTGTCGTTGGCTTGTAGCAGGTCACTAAAACTGCAAGGCTCCAGCAGTAGTCGGTACATGAGCAGATGTGCCTCGTCTTGTACCTCTCCGCATCCGCAAAGAACGTCGTCATCGTTAGTCAGCAGTCCCCACTTACACAGATTAGTTTTGCGTCTGGGTACACCAGCCCTCAGCCTATTTAGTGTTCTCCACGCTGTATAAGGAAGTTTGTTTCCAGGTGCCATTTGCTCTTTTGGTATTATCTGCAGTGCGGTTTGTTCATTCTCCCAACTACGGACTCTATTATCTTCCTGTGTACCTTCAATTATCTTGGTTCTTGCAATAAAGCTATTTCTAGACTTAAGCCTCCGAGCCTGAGTGAGTGACGTGCTCATTCAGTGGGTGTCGAGAATCTGTTTCTTTCTTTGTTCTCTCAGCGTCTGCTGCCACCTGCCTTCTGATCTTGGATGGGGCAATTCCAGCAAGTAGGTACAAATTACCCGTTGGTGTGGGTCTGAGACAGCCTGTAACAATTCGCATTGTCTCATTTACACTTACATCAACCTGTTTAGCATGTGCAGATGCTTCCCATACTGGCGCTGCATAGTCTGCTGCAGAAACACACAGAGCAAGTGCTGATGTTGTCAGTACTGATGGTTGAGCTCCCCATTCATAGTTTGTCAGCCTGCGGATGATGTTATTCCTGGAGCAGACTTTAGCCTTGGTGTTTTGGCAATGCTGCTTGAAGGAAATCGTTCTGTCAAGTACAACCCCAAGGTATTTAGGTGTTGGACAGTGCTTTAGCTTCTTACCTTGCCATGTAACGTCGAGCTCAACTCCAGCATCTCTATTGCGCAGGCGGAAAGCACATACTTGGGTTTTGTCAGGGTTTGGCTTGAGGTGATTTGCATCATAGTATTGAGCCAGTTCTTCAAGCGCTCTAGAGAGATTTCCAGATGTTGCATCAAAATTGGACCCCTGGACCACCACAGCTGTGTCATCAGCATATACGAAGAGTCTTGCATCTTGAGGTATAGGTTGGTCATTAGTGTACACATTATAAAGGATGGGAGAAAGTACACTTCCTTGTGGTAAGCCATTCTTCTGCATTCGCCATCTACTGTTCTTACCATTTAGGGAGACATAAAATCTTTCGATTGTGCAGAAGACTACCAATAACCATCGTCAACCTACAGTCTCCTGTGAGGTGGTATAATTTGCGCAATAGCTTTCTGTGGTTTACCGTGTCGTATGCAGCAGTAAGATCTATGAAAGCTGCTCCAGTTATTAATTTTTTTCAAACCCGTCTTCTATGTGTTGCGTCAGATTAAGTATTTGCCCACAACAATATCTTCCTGGTCTGAAACCGGCTTGTTCCTTTATGAGCTTTCCATCTATAGTTTCTGCCACCCGGTTGAGATTCATCCGCTCAGTATCTTATAGTGACACTGGTCTGTAACTTTTGGGGTCCTTTGTCTCCTTGCCAGGTTTTAGTAAAGCCACCACTCTCGCCTGCCGCCATAGTTTTGGAATATTCAGCTCTTTAATACAGGTGTTCATCATTTGTAGTAACCAGTTTCGAGCTTTGGGCCCAAACTGTTTTATCTGCTCCGTTCTAAGGTCATCAGTTCCAGCGGCCTTATTCAGTTTCATACTCTGAATGGCGTCTTCCGCTTCGGTTGCTGTGAATGAAGCATTGAGGAGTCCGTAATCTTTCTGTTCTTGGGGTATAACTCTTTCCCTTTCTCTTTTCCCTTTGGTTTTCCCATTCTTCAGAAGTTGGCTAGCAATCTGATTTGCTGTTACCCCGTTGTTCTTCTGCTGGTGGTCAGTTGGGTCTCCACTTAAGTTTTTCAGTAATTTCCATGCACGTCTGCTGTTTTGTTTCATGTCAAGATTCTCGACTAGTTTGCACCACCGTATCTCTTATCCTCAGAAATAGCCTGCATTAGTTCCTCCCCAGCCCCCATCGTATCTTCGCTGAAGGGGTCCTGAGTGAACAGGTTTTGGTACCTGCCAAGTAAGACCTTGCTGCTGCCGGTCAGACCCTGGATGTACTGGGTACGGCAAACCCTTGGGATGTTTTTCCTTGAGATCCCTTTCACAAGATCCATAAATTTGCCATACTCATCTGGTCGAGGAGGGATTTTCTCAATCTCTTCGTCCAATTGCTCTTTAAATTTCTGCCAGTCTGCCTTTTTGAAATTAAACCGTCTTCGGAAAGGCACCTCCTCTGGTTTAACCATGGCCTTCACAACAAAAACGACGGGTATGTGTTGTGTACTTGGGATAGGTTCTTCAACAAGCTTCATGCACTGTGCTGCCAACTTCCTACTCACAAAGATGTTGTCAGGATTATATCCCCTTCTCCATCTTCTGCTGTTGAACGATGCTGGCTGTTTTGGGTCATGAATGAGTTGTAGGTCATTAGTGTCAGCCCAGGATTCAAGCTGTACACCATTCTCATCAGTCTCATTATATCCCCATGCTTTACCATGGCAGTTGAAATCACCCATGACAAAATTAATATGGTCATTTGTAAAATTGTTTGGTTCATGGAAAACGAAGTCCACATCTGGTGGTTTGTGCACAGACGTCACAGAGAACTTCTGGGCGCGAATGGTAAGTACTTCAATGTTATTTACTTATGTCATTGCGGCTGATGTTACGTTGAGCCCGGGTCTGATGAAAATTGCACTCCCATACTTGTCATGAGGTCTTTCAATGGTCAAATCCATTCCTGCTATTTTAGGTCTGTGGCTGGTGGCTCCCCGGTGTGTTTCCTGCACCAACAATACATCGCATTTATGCTTATAGCACATGTCTGCTAATAAAACACTCTTATGACTAGAGAATCCCTCAATATTTATCAAGATCGTCACAAGGGGTGGTCTTGATAAAGGCCGTTGCATCTTGATGTTAATTTGGTTTTGGACTAACTTGATCTGGTGTTAGGATTAGCCAGTGAAATCTTTCACCGTTTCCAGGGTACGCCCGATTATGCCTGTCTTCAGTCTTTAGACTCACAATCTTCTAGGAGGCTCCTTATTTGTACCCCAATATGATGATGATGACGATCCATAACGTTGGCCATTAAAATTTCAGTACCATAAATACGACAGAATGTCTGCCAAGACATCAGGAAATAACTAGCATGGGATTAGAGGGAACTGTAGAGTGTAAAAACTGTAGAGGAAGACAGAGACTGGGATACATCCAGCAAATGATTGAGGACGCAGGTTTAAACTGCTACTCTGAGGTGAAAAAGTTTGCACAGGAGAGGAATTCGTAGCGGGCCGCATCAAACCAGATGACTCAATAAGTCAATAAGTAAATAAATAGTTTCTTTTGTGACTGTAGCTTGAGCGATTCCTGTGGCTTGTAAAACTAGTAGTCTAGACCTTCAATAGATTCGTATCAGAACAATAGTGATTACGCAAACTCAGTTAGAATTAATCAGTATTTAAATAGTGCAAAGTGTAGAAGAGAGTCTTTCTTCGTCAACTTTGGACCGACTTTACGGATATTTGAAGAACAAAGGAACACTTTATGCAGTCACATTCTCTAGTCCTTGTTTATCTTCACAATACTTCGTCTGTACTTCTCTTTACACGGGCACATTCGGTATTTCAATAACCCCCCCCCCTTACTCTAGGAAAGATTTTCGATAGCCCGCTTGCCCTTCTTATTCTTTCCAGTACCTCATCATTGTGTAACTTGGGTAACATCTATTAAACCTGTTGTCTATGTTTCCCGTAGAGTAGGAACTAAAATTTGATATACATGAGACATAAATTTCAGCGCAGGTGTTGAAATTGCGAAAGCAGTATCTTTTTATGTTTATCGTATATAAAACTACAGAGACCTACCGAATATTTAATTGCTTGGTACTTTTTAAACATTTTTAATTCCTAACGTTGCGAATATTTCTAACTGAACTCGATACCACTATTCATCTTTTCTTCTTGAAAGACAAAGTACCGGCCTAGTGCTACATCATCGTTTCCATCTCTCACCCAGCAGGAGATGGGCGCCTGCCGGCTGTTCGGTATTCCGGCGAGATACAGAACATCGGCCCCCTGCTCCAATATCACGTCTCCTCGTCTGCCGACCCACACCGGGATTTCATATCAGGCTGTCATTTTCCAAACGGATGGCGCTGTGGGTTCTTTCTCCGCACAAAGAAACAGCCTGAATGGAATTCTGACGTTCTCGGTTTCCTTTAGTATTTCCATTGTTCCCTCCAGAGGAAGCGTTGTCTGTTTATCGTTTCTCTGGAATGTGGTCAAGTGTGTTGAATTGCCAGCATGCCCTGCAGTAAGAATTGTAAAAAATCTGCATTTAGCATATTTACTTTTATAACCAAGTAAAAGATTCTACTTAACTTTTACACATTGATGTTGTTGTGAATTGCCAAAATCCATAGAAGTACGAAGTCATCATTTTTCCCAGTTTATTATTATTCCAAAACTTTAATATTTAGAACTACATTCCGCTTTTAAAGTGTTCTCGCCATTGTCTACATCCATTACTATTTACTTTGACGACTTACACACACACACACACACACACACACACACACACACACACGCACACGCAGACAACACAACACACAACAAACATTATAACGTTCCGTTTCAGCGCTTTCCACTGCACGTAACACAGAATGTTATTTAGTACATTCAAATTCTAATGTGACTTAAATTATTATATATGATTTTGTGAACTTTGAAGCCTCTGGAAATCAAGTTCTCAGGCAAGTTAATAATTCAGAAACACAGCCGTTTTTACGAAGTAACTGATTTCTGTTGTTAATGTTTTACACCTACACAATATGTGACTATACATCTCCTCAACAAGAGAAATTCGCCGTATCCTCAGCTACCAAATGTAATAACTTTTCTACAACATCCATGATTTCGATCCCAAAATGTGTTGAAATTTAACTGAATCATTTACTTGTTGATTACTACCGTTGTCGCAGAATATGTGGTTGTGTGTATATAAAGAGTTGTTCACATTATATTTTCATAATGCATCTGACATTTTTCTTTCAGTTCTTGTTGCCGATTGTAAGTATTTCATTATCATGCTCTTGTCTTTGAAATGGGGCGTTCGCTCCACTTTGGATGCAACCGATTGTCGTCACTTGAATAAATACTATCTTCCGTCCAGTACCTTCCGTATTTCAAAATATTCCACACATTAAACATTGCGACTACGTCTAGTACTGACTTTTAGTGCGCATTTGGCTGACTGAAATTCTGATATCATCCCGCATCTGTAAAAAGGTTACTAGCTATGCTGCGAAATTTGTCGCTGTCGGGGGAACTTCGTGTTGCCACAGTACCTAAGGCTACGTCAGTGTTGCTACAGTTCCCATTTAGTCAGCTGTCCTTTCATGGTTTAGAAAAAAGGCCGGATTCGTCCACCCAAATCCAACAGTATTGTTTTAATTTTTTAAAATTCTGAGAAAAATAGGTGTAAGCTGTAAGGAAGAACGGGTAATATACGATATGTTCAAGAACCTAGGGCGAGCAATAAGACTGAAAGAGGGTTTAAAAAGAGTCTAAGACAAGTGAGCCGTGACGAAATGTCACGGTTGGTTCTCTGCGTTTCCTCCTTGTTTGTAGCGCGTTCCTTTTGAAATTCCAGCTTCGCGCTCTGTTATTTCCTTACCCTCGCCGGAGGGCTCTGTGGCGTTGCTGCGGCCGGCTGCCTGCCGTGTTTGGGACAGAGCGTCGGTCGGGAGGAGGAACTCTGCTTGCGGACGTCTTGGAGCGCACAGGAGGCCACGCCGTATTGTTGATGTTTGGCGTGACTCCTGTCAGGTGTGATGCATCGTTAAGGCAGTGATAGCAGCCAATGTTACTGCCTTGCATGCAGATAGATCAAAGGGTTGTCCGTTGAAACTCCTATCCTACGGCTGTCGTCGGACTTAAAGTAAAACGTTTTGACCATTATTTTACGTTATTTGCAAACAACTGGGCACTTTGGCGTCTACAGTAATTCGGCGAAGATTATTTGTTTCGTCGGTGTGTAAATGACTGAACAAGGAGCAGTTTATTTAATATCTACCTTATGCTCGTGTTCTACGTGTGCTGTTTGCGAGTGGAAACCTGACTCTCGCCTTTGTCTGTTGATTTTGAGCGCATCGTCAAATACTGGATGCAAGTAGTGACTTTCAATTAATTAACTGGATTCTTCCTTTTCCTGTCACGACACGCGTTAAATGGCAAAGTGGAATTGTAGACCTTAACTTGCTACCTCATTTGCGTGGCTTCAATAACAGGGCCTAACCTGTTAGTAATTAAGGCTTGTGGTAAACATAGGTATTTAAGTATGTTGTTTTAAATATTATCTGAAATGTGTCAATGGTTTATGTTGCGCTAGTTGATTCTGGGGTATGAACGGATGTGTTGGACGTCTTCCATGTAAGGGAATCCTGCTAGTTTTGATTACCTGCTCGACGCTTGTTTTTAAATACGCCGCTAACCTGGTTAGCGTATGTTGTGGCTATTTAAATTAATCACTGATCAATAGCCCAACACAGTTTGTCGGCCGTCAGAAGCCGTGTATGTGTTATTTATTCCTTTAATCTAGTCAATCTATAAGCATGCTATTCTTAATTTGTTACTCTAGGTAGGCATTAAGTTGCCATTTTTAGGGTGTTTAGATGTCAATTTCCAATTTATTGTTTTTCCACCAGTTTGTAATTGTGCTTATGCGTGTGTATGTATTTATTTATATTTTTTACTACTATTGAGCTGTAGTTAATGTCATATTGTAAAGAAAGAAACCTATTGGAGGTTAACTATCACCGTAAGGTGTTGTGGACGAGTGCACTTCCCTGTTATTCATTTCAATGTTCTAGTCAGTGTGTAAGCTTGCTATTTTCCCTTTAAATGGAGTGTGCCTGCCTTGATGTTATAAGTGACTGTTTCATAACCAGTTCTTTAACGCGCCTACGTGCATTTTTATATTTATGGGAGAACTTAAAGTGTGTTCCCCTGTTGAACTTTAACTAAAGCTGCAGAAAACTGATTCAGGATTTATTTTTGTTCTAGTGCTGTTAGCTGTCAAGTGTTACACGCGACATTTTTTTGGTCTGTAATCATGTGTTACAATAAATGCAAATTGCAGTGAAGCGATGCGTTTTTTCAGTTGTTCTCGTGATTTCCTATTTCCGCAATGGTTAATCTAAACTCATAATATTTAATTGTTTAAATATTGGAAGGAGGTTGGTGTGTCTCAACAAGTTCGCAGTATTCCGCCCCTACTGTTCAGTCCATACATCTAAGAACCAACGACGGAAATAAAAGAATAGTTTAAGAATGGAATTACAATTCAGGACGAAATAAGTCAATGATAAGATTTACTGATAACATTGCCACCCTCACTGAAAGTGAAGAAAAATGGCATGTTCTTATGAATGGAATGAACATTGTAATGAGTACAGAATATGGACTGATAGTAAACCAGAAAAAGACTGAAGTAATGACGAAGCAGAAACGAGCATAGCGAGAAACATAACATCAGAATTTTGATCACGAAGTAGACGAAGTTAGGGACTTATACTATCTTAGAAGCAATGTTGCACGAAGCAAGGAGGACACAAAATGCAGACTAGTACAGGCGAAGAGAGAATTCCCGGCTAAGAGAAGTCTACTGGTATCAACCATAGGCTTCAATTCAAGGAAGGGTTTCTGAGAACGTACTTTTGGAGCACAGCATTGCATGGCAGTGGGAGAACCGGAACAGAAGAGAATTAGAGTTTTAGGGATTTGGTGCTACAGGCAGATGTTAAAATTGTGTAGAGTGGAACGGTGATGAATGAGGGTTCCTGTAGAATCTGCGAAGAAAGGATCATACGGAAACACTGACAAGAAGAAGGGAGTGGATGATAGGACATGTGTTAAGACATCAGGGAATAGCCTCCTCGGAACCAGAGGAGGCACCAGAGAGTAAAATCTGTGGGGGAAGACTGATATTGGGATTCATCCAACAAATAACTGAAGATGTTGGTGCAAGTACTGCTCTGAAATGAAGATGTTAGCGCAACAGAGAGATACGTGGCAGGCTGCATCAAACGAGTAAGAAGACTAATGACCCAATTATGTATCCAGGTAGTTCATCTACTGGATTTGATGTGTGAAGTTGCGGGTGTCAAAATATGTAACATAATTTCTCGCATATCCCTTGATTTCACTGACTTTTTTTTGTCATCAGTCTACTGACTGGTTTGATGCAGCCCGCCACGAATTCCTTTCCTGTGCTAACCTCTTCATCTCAGAGTAGCACTTGCAACATACATCCTCAATTATTTGCTTGACGTATTCCAATCTCTGTCTTCCTCTAGAGTTTTTGCCCTCTACAGCTCCCTCTAGTACCATGGAAGTCATTCCCTCATGTCTTAGCAGATGTCCTATCACCCTGTCCCTTCTCCTTGTCAGTGTTTTCCACATATTACTTTCCTGTCCGATTCTGCGTAGAACCTCCTCATTCCTTACCTTATCAGTCCACCTTTTTCAACATTCGTCTATAGCACCACATCTCAAATGCTTCGATTCTCTTCTGTTCCGGTTTTCCCACAGTCCATGTTTCACTACCATACAATGCTGTACTCCAGACGTACATCCTCAGAAATTTCTTCCTCAAATTAAGGCCGGTATTTGATATTAGTAGACTTCTCTTGGCCAGAAATGCCTTTTTTGCCACAGCGAGTCTGCTTTTGATGTCCTCCTTGCTCTGTCCGTCATTGGTTATTTTACTGCCTAAGTAGCAGAATTCCTATTCTTCATTGGCTTCGTGACCATCAGTGTACTCATTAGACTGTTCATTCCGTTCAGCAAATCATTTAATTCTTCTTCACATGCACTCAGGATAGCAATGTCATCAGCGAATCGTATCATTGATATCCTTTCACCTTGTATTTTAATTCCACTCCTGAGCCTTTCATTTATTTCCATCATTGCTTCCTCGATGTACAGATTGAAGAGTAGTGGCGAAAGGCTACAGCCTTATCTTACACCCTTCTTAATACGAGCACTTCGTTCTTGATCGTCCACTCTTATTATTCCCTCTTGGTTGTTGTACATATTGTATATGACCCGTCTCTCCCTATAGCTTACCCCTACTTTTTTCATAATCTCGAACAGCTTGCACCATTTTATATTGTCGAGCGCTTTTTCCAGGTCGACAAATCCTATGAAAGTGTCTTGATTTTTCTTTAGCCTTGCTTCCATTATTAGCCGTAACGTCAGAATTGCCTCTCTCGTCCCTATACTTTTCCTAAAGGCAAACTGATCGTCACCTAGCGCATTCTCAATTTTCTTTTCCATTCTTCTGTATATTATTCTTGTAAGCAGCTTCGATGCACGAGCTGTTAAGCTGATTGTGCGATAATTCTCGCACGTGTCAGCTCTTGCAGTCTTCGGAATTGTGTGGATGATGCTTTTCCGAAAGTCAGATGGTATATCGCCAGACTCATATATTCTACACACCAACGTGAATAGTCATTGACTTAGAAATTTAAAATTTTACGTCGACTAGTGTATGTGAAACGCTAAGGTCTACGGTCCGTAGACTCAAGTATTTCATACACATTGAGGAGCCAGAAGTCATTAGATAGTGACATGAACATATGCAGATGGCAGTAGTGGCACGTACACAACCCATAAAAGGGCAGTGCGTTTAAGGAGTTGTGATTTGTAGTCAGGTGATTCTGTAAAAATGGTTCCAACGCCATTATGGCCGCACGATGGCAGATAACAGACCTGTAATGGGTAATGGTAGTCGGAGCTGGACGCATGGGACATTCCGTTTCGTAAATCGTTAGGGAATTCAATATTTCACGATCTACAGTGTCAAGTATGTGCCGAGAATATCAAATTTCAGGCATTACCTCTTACCACGGACAACGCAGTGTCTGACGGCCGTCACTTCATAACCGAAGAGCAGCGGCGTTTGCGTAGAATTGTCAGTGCTAAAAGACGAGCAACAATGTACGAAATAAACTAAAAAACCTACGTGGTACGTATGGCGAACACATCCTTTAGGACAGTGCAGGACAGTTGGCGTTAATCGGATGTGGCGGCAGAGGTCCGGTCCGGCCGAAGTGCCTTTGCTAACAGCACAACATTGTCTGCAGCACCTCTCCTGGACCCGTGACCATATCGCTTTTTTTTTTTTTTTTTGGGTCATCAACCTTCTGACTGGTTTGATCCGGCCCACCACGAATTCCTCTCCTGTGCCAACCTCCTCATCTCAGAGTAGCACTTGCAACCTACGTCCTCAGTTATTTGCTGGATGTGTTCCAATCTCTGTCTTGCCCTACAGTTTTCACCCTCTAGAGTTTCCTCTACTACCATGGAAGTCATTCTCTTATGTCTTAACAGATGACGTATCATCCTGTCCCTTCTCCTTGTCAGTGTTTTCCACATATTCCTTTGCTCTCCGAATCTGCGCAGAGCCTCCTCATTCCTTACCCTATCAGTCCACCAAATATTCAACATTCGTCTGTTGCACCACATCCCAAATTCTTCGATTCTCTTCTGTTACGGTTTCCGATATACCATGTTTCACTATGATACAATGCTATACTCCAGAAGCACATTCCCAGAAATTTATTCCTCAAATTAAGGTCTGTGTTTGATATTAGTAGACTTCTCTTGACTATGAATGCTCTCTTTGCAGTGATAGTCTGCTTATGATGTCCTCCTTGCTCCGTCTGTCACTGGTTATTTTACTGCCTAGGTAGCAGAATTCCTGAACTTCATCTACTTCGCGACAGTCAATCTTCACGTTAAATTTCTCGATTTTCTCATTTATACTACTACTCATTACTTTTACCTTTCTTAGATTTACTCTTAATCCATATTATGTATCCATTAGATTGTTTATTCCATTCAGCAGACCATGTAATTCTTCTTCATTTTCATTCAGGATGCCAATGTCATCAGCGAATCGTATCACTGGTATCCTTTCACCTTGAATTTTAATTTCACTTCTGAAGTTTTCTTTTATTTTCATCATTGCTTCTTCGATGTACAGATTGAACACTTGGGGCAAAAGACTGCATCGCTGCCTTACAGTCTTTGTAATTCGAGCACTTCGTTCTTGGTCGCCCACTCTCGTTATTCCCTCTTGGCTCCCTATAGCTTACCGTATTTTTCTCAGAATTTCGAACGTCTTTCATCATTTTACTTTGTCGGACCCTTTTCCCAGGACGACAAATCCTAGGTATATGTTTTAAATTTTCTTTGGTATTGCTTCCATCATCAACCACAATGTCAGAATTGCGTCTCTGATGCCTTTACCATTCGTAAAGCCAAACAGATCGTCATCTAGCACATCCTCAAGTTTCTTTTCCATTCTTCTGTACTTTATTCTTGTCAGAGAGTTGGATGAATGAGCTGTTAAGTTGACTGTGCCATAATTCTTGCACTTTTCAGCTGTTGCAGTCTTCGGAATTGTGTGGATGATATTTTTCTGGAAGTCATATGGTGTATCGCCGGACTCGTACATTTTGTTGCCACTTCCCCCAATGATTTAAGAAATTCTGAGGGAATTTTATCTATAGCTTCTGCCTTATTTGATCTTAAGTCCTCCAGAGCTCTTTTAATTTCTGATTCTAATACTGGATCCCCTATCTCTTCTAAATCGATTCTTGTTTCCTCTTCTATCACATCAGACAAATCTTCCCCCTCATAGAGGCTTTCAATGTACTCTTTCCACCTATCCTCTCTCTCCTCTGCATTTAACAATGGAATTCCCGTTGCACTCTTAATGTTAACCCCTTTGTTTTTAATGTCACCGAATGTTGTTTTGACATTCCTGTATGCTGCGTCTGTCCTTCTGACATTCATTTCCTTTTCTGTGTCTTCACATTTTTCATCCAGGCATTTAGTCTTAACTCCCATGCACTTCCTATTTATTTCTGCATTCCTGAATTTCCCGGAATGTTTTTGTACTTCCTCCTTCCAACAACGGCAGTATTTCTTCTGTTGTTCATGGTTTCTTCTTTGTACTTATGGTTTTCATTCCAGCTTCTGTGATGAATCTTTTTAGAGACGTCCATTCCTCTTCAAATGTACTGCCTACTGGCCGGCCGCTGGGGGCCGAGCGGTTCTAGGCGCTTCAATCTGAAACCGCGCGACCGCTACGGTCGCAGGTTCGAATCCTGCCTCGAGCATGGATGTGTGTGATGTCTTTAGGTTAGTTAGGTTTAAGTAGTTCTAAGTTCTAGGGGACTCATGACCTCAGAAGTTGAGTCCCATAGTGCTCAGAGCCATTTTACTGCCTACTGAGCTATTACTCATTGCTGTATCTTAAGCCATACAGAACTTCAATCGTATCTCGTCATTCCTTACTACTTCCGTATCCCACGTCTTTGCATATTGATTCTTCCTGAATTATGTCTTAAACTTCAACCTACTCTCTGTCACCACTATATTGTGATTTGAGTCTGTATCTGCTTCTGGGTACGCCTTACAGTCCAATATCTGATTTCTGAATCTCTGTCTGACCACGATGTAATCTAATTGAAATGTTCCTGTATCGTCCGGGCTTTTCCAAGTATACCTCCTCCTCTTGTGATTCTTGAACAGAGTATTCGCTACTACTAGCTGAAATTAAAAACAGAACTCAGTTAGTCTTTCTCCTTTCTCATTCCTTGCCCCAACTCCATATTCTGCTGCAACCTTTTCGTCTACTCATTCCCCTACAACTGCATTCCAATCCCCTATGATTTTTAGATTTTCGTTTCCTCTGTCCACGCCTCTGCCATCTTTGACAAGGCCGTTGGCGGAATGAGGGTGACTACTTATGCCGGAGGTCTGCGTCCGCCAGTGCTGATAATTAATCAAAATGTAAGCAGTGGCGGGATTCGAAGCCGGGACCGAGGACGTCTTGATTGCTAATCAGAGACACTAATGTTTTGTGTTATTGCTCAACTTACGTTCAACCAAAATTGCAATTTAACCACAGCTACTCAAAGGAGATAGGATGCTAGTGATCTTTGTTGATGGACAAACTTGTGGTTGGTACATAATTTTAATTTCAACTAGAGAACAAATTTCATTATTACAGAATTACAGAATCAGAATATCAATATAAAATTTTTTTAAAGATGCAAACGGAATGACCAAAGATCAAGTGTTTACATTTCGGACGTTTGTTCTTCAACAAACTTAGAAAAACTATGTGATTAGATCATGAACTAATATAAAAAACATTATTTAAAATATAATAATTAGATCAGGTTGGAAAAGGATCAGAGAGTCACCACCATAAGTACACGATCAAGTTCATTGCTTACGTAACCAAAATATACACAACACTAATGCTTCTCCTTGAGTTACTTATGAAAAGATCTCGTCCGTCCCGGCGGACAGCCCGGACATTTAACTAAAGGATGGAAGCGCGGCTTATACGCGGTGGTACTCTGAACAAACTAGTAGAAAGCAACAGCCAAGCAATTTCGATGATTATCAGGCTGCAAGCCAGGGCAGCAAACACTCCGAACACACACACGGTCTCAGCCTGCCTGGCAAGGCGACAAACGCCATCGGCTGCACATGCCAGACCATTTCTGCAACAGAAAATAATACGCGCGGCAGAAAAAATTCAACTCGTCATTCACCTTTTTCAAGACCATGAAAGGCTTACTAACTACGTGACTATCTGTAACATAACTGAAAACCAAACTGAGACATTTACCGAATAAAAGAACAATTAAAATTACACTGACTTAACATAAGCTCTGCCCTTCATATTAAAAGAAAGTCTAAAACCAAAACTGGGCGAAGAGCACACTAATTAACATACTACATCAAATTAACACTGCAAGGAAGCTTTAAAAGAAGCAGTAAAACTCTATTCCCTTTTGCATTTGCCGAAATAATGAGACTCCTCTCCGTGGAAACAACACTTCAAAGCCTCAGGCTTCTTAAGTTCCGTATAACACTCACTTATTCAAAACCATCCTTAAATGATCTCCGGTAGATACAACATGCCACCATAAGTTTTACAAATCTTCACAGGTTAAGAGTAGAATATGAATCATACGTAACTTCATGCTTCTAGTCACGCGATGTGAAGATGTCGAGCATGAGATGACGGACCTGCAACAGTTTCGCACGCAAACGCGTCGACTAATCAGGCCCGTACACCCGGCGCTCGGCAAAACAGCAAGGACGCCGAGGACGGCGAGGCCTAGGCACAGCGGATCGAGATGAGGGGCTGCCATCAAAACATGTTGCCTCGTTGAACGCCGACCGGAGCGAGAGTCCGGCCACACGCCAGGCCGGAAAACCAAAGGCGGAACAGTCAGAGATACAAGACCAGATGAGTGTCGATATCAGCGACGCGAGTGGAGCATAACTAGCGCCTTTTTATATCTCATTTTGTTCATTATTGGCGATTGTATATGTTGGGGGAGTACGTCCCATGACGCTTGTTCAAGTCCATCGTGGATCCATTCACTCAGTTTTTTATTACAGAGGGCAGCTATTCCCCTGACCGAACACGCTGACCTGCCGTGCTGGCTAATCCACGGCCTGGTCAGATGAGTCCCGATTTTAGTCATTAATTGGTGACAGTACGTTTTGAGGTTCGCGTGGACACCACGAAGCCTAGATCTCAAGATGTGACCAAAGAACAATGCAAGCTGATGATGGCTCCATAATGGTGTGGGCTGTGTTTATATGGAATGGACTGGGTCCTATATTCCGACGTAACCAGTCACTGACTGGAATGGTTATGTTCGGCTACTTGGAGACCATCTGCAACCAATCATGAACTTCACGTTCCGAAACAACAACGGAATTTTTTTGGAAGGCTACTTGCCTTTTTACCAGGTTACAATTGTTCGCGATAGGCTTGAAGAACATTCTAATGATTTCACCACCTATATGATTCGACATGAATCCCACCGAACATTTATGGGACCTAACGAGAGGCCAGTTGGTGTACAAAATCCTGTATCTGCGACACACTCGCAATTATGGACGGCTACAGACGTAGCACAGTATTTCAGCAGGGGACTTCCAACTGCTTGTTGCGTCCATGCCACACCGAGAAGCTGCACTACGCTGAGTGTAAGGAGATTCGACACTGTATTATGAGGTATCCTATGATTTTTGTCACGTAACTATAAATTTCAATATGATACTTCTTTTCTGAGGAAAAGAAGTCTTCACGGACGGCTGCGTCTATAGATTGCGTTGATTTAGAAGTTTAAACATCTTACACTGTCAAGGGTCTGTTCACTTAGTTATTTGACATAAATTTCCATTCAATATCTCTACCCGTCCCTGAGAAAAGAGGGTTTTAAAATACGACCGTATCTTTGTGTTACGTTGACTTAGAAGCTTAAATTTGCACCGCCAAGGAGACGTTGACTTAAGTATTTGACGTGAATATCAACCTGATACCTCTGATACCTCTACGTGTTCCTAAGTGTTCTCAACAGACAGGCAGACGGACAACGAAATGATCCTTTAAGGGTCCGGTTTAAGCAAGTAATATTCGGAACTGTAAAAAACAAAATAAAACTACACTAATGGCCATTAAAATTGCTACACCAAGAAGAAAAGCAGATGATAAACGGGTATTCATTGGACAAATGTATTATACTAGAACTGACATGTGATTACATTTTCACGCAATTTGGGTGCATAGATCCTAAGAAGTCAGTACCCAGAACAACCACATCTGGCCGTAGTAACGGCCTTGATACGTCTGGGCATTGAGTCAAACAGAGCTTGGATGGCGTGTACAAGTACAGCTGCCCATGCAGCTTCAACACGATACCACAGTGCATTAAGAGTAGTCACTGGCGTATTGTGACGAGCCAGTTGCTCGGCCACCATTGACCAGACGTTTTCAGTTGGTGAGAGATCTGGAGAATGTGCTGGCCAGGGCAGCAGTCGAACACTTTTTGTATCCAGAAAGGCCCGTAGACGACCTGCAACATGCGGTCGTGCATTATACTGCTAAAATGTAGGGTTTCGTAGGGATCGAATGAAGGGTAGAGCCACGAGTCGTAACACATCTGAAATGTAACGTCCACTGTTCAAAGTGCCGTCAATACGAACAAGAGGTGACCAAGACGTGTAACCAATGGCACCCCAGACCATCACGCCGGGTGATACGCCAGTATGGCAATGACGAATACACGCTTCCAATGTGCGTTCACCGCGATGTCGCAAAACACGGATGCGACCATCATGATGCTGTAAACAAAACCTGGATTCATCAGAAAAAATGACGTTTCACCATTCGTGCACCCAGGTTCGTCGTTAAGTACACCATCGTAGGCCCTCCTGTCTGTGATGCAGCGTCAAGGGTACCGCAGCCATGGTCTCCGAGCTCATAGTCCATGCTGCTGCAAACGTCGTCGAACTGTTAGTGCAGATGGTTGTTGTCTTGCATACGTCCCCATCTGTTGACTCAGGGATCGAGACGTGGTTGCACGATCCGATGCGGATAAGATGCCTGTCACCTCGACTGCTAGTGATACGAGGCCGTTGGGATCCAGCACGGCGTTCCATTTTACTCTCCTGAACCCACCGATTCCATATTCTGCTAACAGTCATTGGATCTCGACCAACGCGAACAGCAATGTCGCGATACGATAAACTGCAATCGCGATAGGCTACAATCCGACTTTTATCAAAGTCGGAAAAGTGATGGTAAGTATTTATTCTCCTTCCACGAGGCATCACAACAACGTTTCACCAGGCAACGCCGGTCAACTGCTGTTTGTGTATGAGAAATCGGTTGGAAACTTTCCTCTTGTCAGCACGTTGTAAGTGTCGCCACCGGCGCCAACCTTGTGTGAATGCTCTGAAAAGCTAATCATTTGCATATAACAGCAACTTCTTCCTGTCGGTTAAATTTCGCGTCTGTAGGACGTCATCTTCGTGGTGTAGCAATTTTAATGGCCAGTACTGTATTTTCTTAAGTCATCAGTCTTCTGACCGGTTTGATCCGACCTGCCACGAATTCCTCTGTTGCACCAGCCTCGAGATAGCACTTTGGTTCTCAAGTCCTCACTTATCTGTGGGATATATTCCGATCTGTGTCCCCGCGTACAGTTTTTACTCTGTATAGCTCCATCTGATTCTCTGCTATTTGAACATTAGTCTTCTTACCCTTTCTCGTCTCCTTGCCGCTGATCATCGTAAATTCCTTTCTTCGCCGTTTCTGTAAATAATAGCCTCATTCCTCTTCTCTCCAGTCCACCTTATTATCAATATGCTTCTAAAGCTCCACATTACAGAGGCTTCGGTTCTCTTCATTTCCGTTTTTTCCACAGTCCACTAGCGCTACCATTCGAGTATACCTGTAGTGTTCTGTTCCAAACGTATGGAAACATCTTTCTCAAATATCTCATGCTAGTAGACTCATTTTGCTTAATAATACCCTTTTCGCTTGTGCTAATCTATTTTTCATCTCCTCATTTTTCTATGGTAGTCGAGTTCGTTAATTTCACATACTTCGTGGCCAACAATTTTGACGTTAAGTTGGTAGATACTTTCATTTCTGCTACTCCTCATTGCTTTCATCTTTCGTCGGTTTAGTCTCAGTTCATTTTCTGTAATCATACTATTCATTCTGTTCAATAAATCCTATAATTCTTTTTCACTTTCGGTGAAGAAAATAATTTCATCAGCGAAACTTACTATTGATATCCTTTCATCCTGAATTTTAATCCCACTGTTGAATCTTTCTTTTATGTCCATCATTGTTTGTTCAATGTGTAGACTGAACAGAAGCGAGGAAATATTACATCCCTGACTTAACAGCCTTTTTAATCCGAACACTTTGTTCTTCGTCTGCCAATCTCATTGCTCGCTCTTAGTTCTTGTACATATTTTAAGTTGACTGTCTTTTCCTATAGCTTATCCCTCTTTCTTTTTGAATTTCATACCTCTTGCACTATTTTACATTATCGCACGCTTTTTCCAGTAGGTCGAAAATTCCCATGAACGTGTCTCGATTTTTCTTCAGTCTTCCTGTCATTATCAAGCATAACGCGACAACCGACTTTCTGGTGCCCTAACCTTTCCAAAACGAAACTGATCGTCATAACATCAATTTTCTTTCCATTTTTCTGTACATTATTTTTCTCATCAACAAGGATGCTTCAGCTGTTAAGCTGATTGTGCGATACTTCTCACTCTTATCTGTCCTCGCTGTCTTCATAGTTGTGTGGATGATGTCCTTTGAACGTCAGATGGTATGTCTCCTATCTTGCTGATTTAACATAGAATCTCCCACTGATTTCAGAAATTCCGAAGGGATGTAATTTACCTCTTCTGCCTTATTTGATTACAATACTTGCAATGCTTGGTTGAATTCTAGCGCTGAATCCCTCATGACTCCGATATCGACTTTCATTTCTCTTTTAGTCAAATCATCATACAGTTCTTTCTCCATCGTAGAACCCTTCAGTGTACTCTTTCCATCTACCCGTCCTCTACGTTTAAGAGTGGAATTCTCGTTGTGCTATTAATGTTGTCTCCCTATCTTTTAATTTCACCGAAGGCTGTGTTATCTTAATCAACCATTCTGACAAGAATTTTGTTTTGGATTCTTTTACATTTTTGGTGCGGATTTTTCGCCTGAACTTCGCTTTCCTTAGCGACTTATATTGTTGTATTCTCTTCTTTTATTGAGCATCTTTGCACTTCTTTCATCAATCAGTCAAGTATTTCGTTGCCCAAGGTTTCTTTGCGGTTACCTTCATTGTACCTACATACGACTTCCAACATCTTCGATTCGCCATTTTTAACATATCCATTGCCTTTTTCGCTGTATCAACATCCCTAGAGAATTCAAAATGAATTTATCATTCTTCGGTACTTCAGAATCCCAGGCCCTTTCACACTGATTCTTCTGGACGATTCTCTGAAACAACGGTCTACATTTCAGCTTTATTGTGATCCGTGTCCATAACTGGTCCAAGGTAGTCCTTATAATCCAATATCTGATTAACTCCGTGTGATCATGATATAATCCACCTGGAATCGTTGAGCGTCCTTAGGACCTTAGAAGTACACCCTCTACTACTGAAGTTTTTGAACACAGTATTTGTTGTTATTAGATGAAATTTATTGCACGTGTCCATCACTTCTTCTCCTCTCTCATTTCCGTTACGAAGCCCATATTCTCCGGAAACACTGTCTTTAATTCCTTCATGAATCCGCTGGACAGTGACGTCAAAGGTTTGGCACATATAAACTCACACGATGTTGGTTTGTCTTTGAGTAGGACAAACAGAGAGAAACTTCGTAATCCGCAACAAAGAGCATGTGGATGTCCGACGACTCAAGAAGTTAAACATGCCGAGCTTTGAGTATGAAGTTGCCTTTTGTTAAAGATAGATCTCATCGATCTCCTGTAACAGATATTTATATTCACAAGCTAACCATCACGCCAAAAAGATTTTTGCATACGAACTGAATCAACACAATTTCTTTTTCATCCAGATTTTCCAAGACAACCTGGCATCAGAACTCATTAAAAACGATCATAACATTATACATCTTCCAGTGTAAATTATTATTCTATTATTCACGTAATAACCACGCCCCTCAGCTTGTTTTACCTGTAAATGTTTTGCTCTGTACTATTTTATATTACAATGACTCCATGAACGAAAGCCCTGTCACATATGCTAACTCATTCACTAGTTACGTAGGAAGTACTTAACTCTATCTGTTAACTTTTGTATAACTTTTTGATCCATATTAAATGCGCATCGTCAGCGTATGAACACATCTGCCGTTTGCAATATTTACTTACTTCCATTAGCTATGCTTATATATCTTTAGTTTGTAACGCACTGCATCTCAAGGACAGCGATGCGGTAAGCATGATTGCGTTTTGCCTGATTTACATGCAGCCAACATAACGTAGCCGTCTTTGAGTCGTGCACAGCTCGTGTTCATGCCATTTATTGTTTGTCATCTTTTATTACGGTACAGCTGCCTCGTTTTCTTATTCCATTTACTGGCGTCGCTAACTTCCTGCCTTACTTGCCCGTGAGCGGCAGCAGCAGCGCGCATCGATAAGTGCACTGTCATACCATCTCTGGAGCGTCCGATAGTATTTCCGGGTCGGTGTGTATGTGGGAGTCAGTTGGAGACGGACCAGGAGTTCTAACAACCCTACCACAACAAAGGGCAGCATTTAATAACGATTGTGGTGTTGCTCACGCTGCTAAATACTACATTATCGGGCAACAACAGTCATATTATGTGGCAGGTATCATTAGAGCACAGTTAATAGTCATTTCATGTAATAATGAAAAAACTAGGCACTCATCTTTTAGGGTTTCCCACGCAGGTCTCGTCGTAAAATCATGGCTCAATCGTTGAAAATCTAGGTGGTTATGATTCCAAGCTCGGATGCAAAGAGCACTAGGTTTTATCCTGCTATATTCAAAAGTTTTGTAGATGCGCTTCACAAAACATTCTTAAAGATTACACTTTTGCAGGACAATGGTGATGTAAAACAAAAAAGCAATCAGCACTCCGAATTTAAGTTACACTTCCTTATAATTGCAATTATTGCAATATCACTAATCACACAAAACATCACTTCACAATACAAAACATACTAGAAAACATCTCTCTCATAGTCACCTTTGAAGTTCACATTTTATAAGCGGACTACGTTATGCGTCTTTCCAACATGACGTCCAACACTTGACTTTCTCAGGGTCCGACTCTCTAACAACTCAACAACTAACTAACTAATAATCGCTTACGCGCCCAAAAATCAGAGTTACAAGTACGTCAAAGATCATAGTGACAAAAGAAAGAATACACATAAGAATAATATCCGACTCTCTCACAAATCAACAAATAACTAACTAATAATCGCTTACGCGCCCAAAAATCAGAGTTACAAGTACGTCAAAGATCATAGTGACAAAAGAAATAATACACATAAGAATAATATCATTGCAATATAAACATATCGATTATCACAAATGAAATCAAATCTGTATGTTGTCTCAGGAATATGTCAATTACGTTACAGAAACACAGTAGAATATAGCTGGAATCGAGAGGCTCAGGTGAGGTGCCGTAATGGTTGCGTAATTCAAGTATCATTACAGAGTGCAGTCGGGACGCGGCAGCAGGGAAGTCGGGGACGGAGTGCTGATGTGGCGCGGACAGCCAGTGCTCGCCGGCCACTGGCGACACACATGAACTGTCAGACTGAGGGAGATTGGAGCAGGACGTGCGGTTGGTCGCCTCATCGGCCGACGTATATTTGGTCCTTTCACCATTTCCGGGCCTGGGCAGTTAGTCGGTTAGCGTAGAGCAGCTAGGAAGTCCCTGTCGCGCGGCGTCGGGCCGGAACTGCTGGCGGCGTGCACCCGCGTCAGGAGTGTGATGTGCTGCTGGCGAGTGCTACGAAGTTCGTCGCCCACCGATCTTGGACATGGAAGTTGAGTCCTCACTTAACTTACTAACGAGCCTCAACTGTTTACGTTTCTTTGTTTGATCCTGGTTGTCGCTTTTGGGACATTCCTCCAAGCAACAACGTGTGTGTTTTCAAGTCATCTAAGATTCCAGCCATCTTCCTGTGGAGTTCAACATAATTTATTCCCTGTTATTGAAGTTGACCAGCGGTATCTTCTGCCTTGTGGCCGTTGACGTTCCGGTTACCTGCCCTGGTCACTGACGTTATTTTAGGCAGTGTATTTTCCTCGTCGTATTGTTGCTGTCCAGCGCGGCGTGTAGTTCGACAGCTGAGGGGTTGTTGGTCGTTGTGGGTCTCCATAAAATGTCAGCCCCTAAATAGATCAACGCAAGATAGAAGTCACCAATAGGGGTTCAAGACCAACAGGACGGACACAGTGAAATAAACGAGACTTGAGTGTGTGAGTTTCTTAAGTCACCGTCAAAACAGTACGTCGCACACATGGCATCTGCGTCTTTCTTCGTGTATAAGCCAGGCCCAACCGCACCAAAGGAACGAGGCTTCATGACCACCTTATACCGTAAGCGAAATATATGTCTTTTCCATAAGAAACGACCAATTGTTGTAGTTTCTTCGCCGTCATCGAGGGAAGCTGATAAACATGGACCACGTAATAAGCATTGCATAAAACATATGTATCCAGTATTCTGACTTTCTCGAGCAGTGTAAGAGAACGCCTTTCATGTTCTAGTATCACTCGCTGAATTTTTTCCATAACAGATTTCCAGTTGAGAGTCGCCATTTTGAGTGGACAACGATCAATGATGACAAAGAGAGACGTATGCCGATCCACTGCAGTAGCCCATGGAACGACAGCAACTTCAAAACCTCGCAAAGAAAGAAGCCTGCATTTACTTTCATTAAGTAGTGCATCTGAACTCCGACAATAACCATCGATTAAAGCCTTCAGACAAGTTGTCTCTGCATCATCCGCATAAACACGAACAGCTCTAGTCCTTCCAGAAAGCGCCCAATCTTTCAGCTGGGATGCTAGCACCCGAAGTGGTGGCACCAGAGCCAACATAGATAAAGTAATTGACGGTGGGCTTCCTTGAGGCACTCCCCGACGGATATTTATCGGGGCGTCAGAAAAAATGGCCATTAAAAATCACCGAAGTAGAAATACCCTTAAGCAGATTTGAGAGCACTCGCCGTGTGTCAACAATGAAACCAATTGCCCCAAGAATCCGAAACAAAAAGTCGTGATTAATACGATGAAATGCATTATTAAAGTCTAGAAAAGCAGCAGCATTAGGGACGGACGTTACAGCAACGATCGAAATCACGTCACGACACTCCATTATAGGGGTAATGGTACGACCAGGCACGCAGCTTTGATGTTTTGCAACTATCGTCTCCATAAGTCAACGTCCTACTATTAACCGCCCTCGCCACAGTCTTTTAATCAAACATTAACGAAGTAATTGGGCGAAAGCTATCAGGGGCAGCCGGTCCAGGGCGTTACGGGATTAAAACAATTTTTGCTACCTTCAACGAGGTCGTCACTGCTCTACCCTGTAACACTTCATTCAAAAAGGACGTAAAGGTAGCTCCCAACAACGGCCAAAAACGCACGTAAAATTCCTTGGGAAGTCCGTCAGACCCGGGGTCATACGAGAAGGCGATCCCACAATACGTTTAACTTCTTCGGGCTGAAAGGCATCTAAGAGCGCTTCGTTGTATTCAGGTGTAATTGTATCCAAAACACTTACTCGTGGGTCATAAAATGTTTCACTGGACTCACCGATGTCGGAGATGTATTGGTGTAAGACATGCACGTTATCAGCCTGCACCATTACGATACGTCCATCATCTGTCGTGAGAGAATGAATACAAGCGCGTCGGTGACGGCTATGATGCCGAAGGAAGTGATATAAGGAGGTAAGGTCGTCCGTCACCTTGAACGTGGCTTGGATTGCATTTTCAAGCATTCCATTTTTATTCTCTTCAAGGTCAACAACTTTGCTTTTACACACCTAACATCCGCAGTTCGCGGACGGACGTGATCCGCAGCAGCATGAAGTTCACGCAGGATGGAATAGTAATATTCGTTCGTTCTCCGAAGGTCTCACGCTGTGGCAGCACAGAAAAGTATCAAAGTTCGTCTGAGCCTCAGGTTCGCCAGCTTTGTCCACCAGTCAGGGATGGAAGAGTATTTCCCTGTGGGCCGTATAGTACGCTCCCATACGTCTCGTATCACGTCATTGAGAGAGGGGTCGGCTAGTTGAGCAACGTTTAATATCCACGGAGTGTGAAACAATTTGACTGGTCGCCGTTCAAGTTTGAGAGTTGCAGTCACAGCACAGCTACGGATCTTCTGCAGTCACATGATGAGAATAGGATGAATATCTGGCATGAAACCGTAGAATCATTCGACCACACACATTCAAGTCGAAAAGCTTGGTCTGTTATCAGAAAACTGGATGCAACAAACTCAGCACCGGTGGGAACTAAAACTGCCATCAAGCTGAATGATTTTGCCAAACACCTAATCCCAGATTCCAAGAGCCCAAAGGATAAGCAGACAAGAAGGGAAATCAAAACCCAGCTCAACGCCAAGAAAAGAGCAGCTGCAAATTCCTCTAAATTTTCCAATCTATTCAATGAAGAGGAAGTAAGAGATGCCATCACAAACACGAAAGTTGGGAAGGCAGCTGGATTCGATGGGATGTACTCTGTATTTCTCACACACTGTGGACCAGCAACTGCCAAATGGCTTTCTAACTTCTTCTCAGACATTCTCCCCACTGGAAATCTTCCACCATTATTCAAGAAAAGCAAGCTAATAGCAACCCTTGAACCGAACAAAGACCCAACAAAAGTACAAAGTTACTGCCCAATACCCCGTTAAGCGTTACATACAAACTACTTGAACGCCTCACCTACAACAGGATCTATGAAACGATTAATAAACAAATACACATAGAGCAAGCTGGATTCACGCCTGGTAGAAGCTGTAATGACCAAGTGTTTGCATTAACAACACATATTGAAAATGGATATGAGAAGAAATGCGTAAGCATAGCTGCTTTCTTGGATCTATCCGCCGCCTACGACACCATATGGCGAGAAGGCCTTCTCTTAAAATTTGTGAGCATCATTCAGTGTCGGAAACTCACAAATCTACTTAGAAACATGCTAAGCAACAGACTTTTCCAGATTTACTCTGACAACGACAGAAGCAAAGTCTTGAAAGTAAGTGATGGTCTACCTCAAGGATCTGTACTAGCCCCTCTCCTTTTCAATTTATACATTTATGACCTGCCAGCCACAACCTCAAGGAAATTCATATATGCTGATGACATCTGTTTGGTAACCCAAAGCTCCAGTTTCACCACTGCTGAAAGCACGTTAACTGCCGACATGGAAATCCTGGACACATACTTCAGATAATGGTGCCTCCGCCTAAACCCTCAGAAAACTGTTACTTCATCATTCCACCTACGAAACAGACACTCTGACTATAAACCAGAAGTTAAACTCCGAGGCCAAACCTTGAAGTACTGCAGCATACCGAAGTAACTCGGAATAACATTCGATAGGTCCCTAACTTTCCGACAACATCTCTCCAACGTGGCCGCAAAAGTGAAGAACCGTAATAAAATCATTCAGAACCTTGCTGGTACCTCCTGGGGTTGCAGCGCTCAAACCCTAAGTTCAACTGCTTTGGCACTATGTCGCTGAATACTGTTGTCCAAATTAGTTGAACGTGCTCACTGTAATAAGATAGATGCGCAACTCAACCACACAATGCGACTTATCATAGGCTACATACGTAGCACTCAAACTGCATGGCTACCAGTTTTAAGTAACATCAAACCTCCAGCTCTACGAAGATCAAATGCTCTCCTGAAGACCTGGAGAAACATTCAGAAGAACCCCAGCTACCCGTACACTGCGATATATTAATAGCAGATCATCAGCGTCTGAAGTTAAGAAAACCACCTTGGCGAACTGAACGACATCTTGAAGCTTCCAACTTTAACATCAACGAAGTATGGAGGAGTCAGTGGGAAGAATCGTCAGTGTTCAACGGTTATCTGGTTGAATAGCTTTCTATGCGAGTTCCAGGTTTCACACTCCCCAGACGCCAGTGGAGAATGATCAACCGCATCCGAAGAGGTCAAGGGAACTGCGGATATCTATAGCACAAATGGGGCTGGGCAACATCTCCAGATTGTGACTGTGGAGCTGCCCTGAAAACAATGAATCACATTGTTGGTGAACGCCCGAAACGAGCCTTTGGGGGATCAATAAATGACATCCACCATGCATCACCTGAAGGGTGCAACTGGATCAACAGATTGGACTTATAAATCTAAGAACTTGTGTAATGTGTAGATAATTTAGCATAATACTTTGAACATTTGATTCTGTACATGTATTTTGCTTGTAATTTCTTACACTGTATACTCTTCAAATTATGTATTTGATCCAAGCTCTGTATCATCATACGATAAATAAAATAACAGCACAGCGATCCGTAAACGAAGTGGAGATGACTTCAACATTAAGAATACTATTGCGCAGACAGTCTGATAAGTAAAACCTATCTAACCTGCTACTAGAAGTCGCAGTAAAGTGTGTATATGTAACGAACGTCGGATATTTACATGTCCAGACGTCTTTCAGGGGTAAGGAGCGGTCCAATTACGTAATTCACGAGAGAAATTAAAGTTTAGTGATCCATCTGCAGGTCACAACATACAGTTAAAATCACCACCCAAGAGTGTACCCTGAGGACTCTTACGCAACAAATAAACAATTTACTCTTTATGAACACGCGAACGATCCACTGTGCGACCAGTGCAGAAAGGGCATATAAAAGAACCAAGATAAGTTTAAAAAGTTGACAACATACACCCCTGCCAGAATCCAACCATTCCACTTCAGCAGTAGGAATGTCTTCGCGAAAGAGCAAGGCAGTCCCCGTAGAATATTTGGGTCTACATTAAAGATCACACGAAAACCAGGTAAGGAGAAATAACTAAATAACACCTCCTGTAAGAATACCGTGTCCACACATGAATCATAAATGAACTGACGCTGCGAATCCAATAGCAACTGATACCACACGATTAGAAATTAAGGAAATGAATGTGTAGGCTTGGGTGATCGATCACATCTATATAGGGTTATATGGAACGTATCGCGCACAACTAGGTAGACAGCTGAGACTCAAAGTCCATTGCTGTGTCCACAGATGAATCAGACATCGGGGGACCAGAAACCCATCATCGCCACCTTTTTTCTTAGATTTCTTACGTGCCACCGCACGGTCATGTTGTATACGTTGTTTCTGTTGGCTACGTGGCATGGCAGCCTCTGCAGACGGAAGTGTAGGAGGAGTCAAATGGCTCTGAGCACTATGGGACGTAACATCTGAGGTCATCAGTCCCCTAGAACTTGGGTCAAATGGTTCAAATGGCTCTGAGCACTATGGGACTTAACATCTGTGGTCATCAGTCCCCTAGAACTTAGAACTACTTAAACCTAACTAACCTAAGGACATCACACACATCCATGCCCGAGGCAGGATTCGAACCTGCGACCTTAGCAGTCGCGCGGTTCCGGACTGAGCGCCTAGAACCGCTAGACCACCGCGGCCGGCCCCTAGAACTTAGAGAACTACTTAAACCTAACTAACCTACGGACATCACACACATCGATGCTCGAGGCAAAGATTCGAACCTGCGACCGCAGCGGTCGCTCGGTTCCAGACTGAAGCGCCTAGAACCGCTCGGCCACATCGGCCGGCTTTGGAGGGGTCATAGGCACAGCTTCCTGCCCCTCAGAACAAGGGTCATGTAATTCTGATCCAGCCACTAAGGCGGAAGCATTCTGTGGAAGAACCAATCCAACAGTTGATACTTGGTCGCTAATTTTATTCTCCTCGGGAGCTGATGTAGGCAGCAAATTCAGGAAACCGTCGGCGGCTGGAGTCGAAGGAGTAGGACACTGCATTGTTTCAGACTGTAACTGAGGCACAAAGACGAAGGGGAGAACTCTGCTTCCTCTCCACACACAGGCAGCTCAGAAGGAGCCACTTCGCGAGCAGGAGGGATGCTGGAGATAACTTTTTCACCACTCACCGTACCACGGACGGGAGGTATCCTATCACCAAGAGGAGCATGGTCACAATCGATGCGGAGGAGGTTGGGGCAGAAGGCACAGTCAAATACTCACCATCACCATCTTGAGTGCGACGTCGTTTGTTCGTTACTGTTACAGGTTCTATCCTCGAAGCAATAGGATTGTGAACCTGTGGCGGAGGTAAAGGCGGAAATTCATTAACACGATTATCGGAATTGACTTTTTGTCCGTTAAGGTCCAAAGCAGAAGTTGGTCCGACGGCGCGAGTGGAAGGAACAAGATCAGCAACCGTCAACTTACGCCGCTGCACCAATGACGGCTGTAATACAAAAACCCTCCGCAGGCAATTAGACTGAACTTGTCCACTGTCATTACATAGGAAGGAGGTTCCCTCTTGACGAGTATACATGACACGAACATGATAACCAAACACTAGTAAATGTGATGTAATATTGCGTTTGACACGCATTTCCAAGGAACGAATCCCACTGCAATACTGTATTCTGTGTTGAGTAGACCAGCATTCATGACGGACGTTTTCCACGCTACCACAAGGAGTTAGTATGTCCTTTAGAAAGTTGTCATCAATCTCCGATGGGAGGTTGTACACTCGAACATTGGTATAGTCAATTTCAGCAACTACAAGTGACCGATACTAATGAAATTACCGTGATGCTAGAACGGGACTTAAGAACCATGTCGCTACAGCAATCTTTCAACGTGAAGGGTATCCCTAAATTTCACGTAAAACACATACTCATTTGCATCAAAATAGCGGTGTGGACCTGATCACACACGAATTTTATCGACAAGACAATCGTGAATTTCTAGAGACGCGGATCGTGGAATATACGTGGCGTGGAAACAATGGAAGCCATAGCGGAGCAGCCGACTCCGCTGCAAGCAGACGAACACAGACAGACACTAAAGCGGAGCGGAGGCACTACGACTCACTCGGCAGACAGAACAACACTACCGAGGAAAACTTCACACAAGCGACGCTGCGGCAAGTGAAATAAACAAGGAACTTCCCGCTCGGCGCTCGAAGCGGAACTGCTTCTCCGGGACACAAAGTTATAGCAACTACCAATCGCGTACGATACGATTACGGAATGGTGCGAGATACTGTGTTGCGTCACACCTTTTCTATGACACAGAAATAGTATACAACGAGTCAAAGAGGCGCAGTGCGTCCTTGATGGAAACACAGACAGTTCATCTGACTTTGAATTTCAAGAACGCAGTTACGAAGAGCATAAGCTAACTGAAAGTGACGGAGTAGGTATTCTGCTAGGTTTTATTAGATCTGCTTGTTCTGTAGTTGCCGTGGGTAACAGAGTGTGGGAACGTATTAGCTGCTAACGCAAGTGTCATAAAATTTCAACACAGTGATGGCAAAGTTACTCATGTGGTAACAGGTCGTGTAGAAAATGGCTTGAGAAGCTTTGAAGCATAAGCTCTAGCCCACGATTGAAATGTATCATAAGATGTGGTTGAATTATACACTTATCATGTCTATCTTACCACGGCAGTTATGTAATGAAGGATAATTGTTTCAGTCACAGTTCCGAAGTGCGTCAAGTGTAATCAGAATTTATATTTATTAGAAAAATGTATCTCTTCAATGAAAATATTAAAAAGCGTACAATTCTGCTAATGAATAAGTTTTGCACCTCCATATTTACCCCAGTATGTTCATTGCTTCCTTAACATTTGCCTCGGGTGATGTCTCCACAAAAGGACAAACAACACACGAATTACTGTCATTAATGGTATCTTTTCTCAGCTTTTCTTATGAAGCAATTCAGTATTTCCGAAATAGACTCTTCTGGTTACCCCTGCAATGTGTTGAATGGAAGTTATGAGGAGGCTTATGATGCGCAGCTTATCTTATGGTTTGATCACAGATTTTGTTCTGGTTGTTTGAGGAGAGAATAAAGGAACGACAAAAAGACTTAAAAACCGCAGTTTTTCTCCAGGTAGATCCAAACTGCCTTGCATACCAACCAGAGCACGGGGTAAATCGAGCTTGCTACCGCTAAGCCAACATGACACTGCTGCAGTACACCTTTTTCCAATACGACCATATTTCCTAATGTGTATTGGAGTGCAACCATACCTTAGCCGCCAAGCGTCAAATCTGGGTTCAAACAACAAATTTTTCTTACTCAGTATCACATCTTAAATGGAAGTTATTCAAAATATTACACGGAGATGACAGGGACGTGTTGTGTTAGACATAAAACCCGGCTGCCAGCCACGCGTCACAGAGACGAAGTCTGTATCATTCCTTAAGGTGGCCAATGTTCCTAGCTGCCCCTCAGAATTCGATGTCGGCAACATGCTCGATCGGCAACACTGTGGAATGTGGAAGTGTATGGAGGAAGATTTGTTAGTGTTCTCGAGTTGTTATGGTTAGGTATCTGCTTGTGATCTACTGATAATTTTCGTTCTCTGCAAAAGTCCTGTGTTCGAGTCCACTACTAGTCTTATGGAACCTCAAACATAATTCGTTTCATTTTCACATCCAACTACAGACAGAAACATGTAAGCCACGTGCGGTCTGAGGCGTCCTGTCACTGTTCGCGCAGTTCCCCTCGTCGGAGCTTCGAGTACTCCCTCGGGCAGGGGTGTGTGTGTTGTTCTTGGTGTAAGTTAGTTTAAGTTAGAGTAGGTAGTGTGTAAGCTAAGGGATCGATGACCTCAGCAGTTTGGTCCCATAAGATGTTACCACAAATTTTCCAAATTGAAGCCAAACAGCTCATGGTTGCATGAGGAACAGGACAATTTACCCATGGGAATTTACTCCCCGCACAGCCGTATGCAGCCCTCCACCAACGACAGATACCATCGACCAGGTGAACCTTTGGATCAGCGCTATGAGTGTATTTATCAACGGTTATTTTCTTACCTGAAGTTCTCGTATTCATCATGTAGTTAGGATTTAGATTTTGCATGCTGAAATTTATGAGCGTTGTTCAAGTTAGAGAAAAGTGGGAAAAGGACTGAAAATTTGCGACGTATTGTTCACTTTGAATTTAGTAGAAGGATGAAGGCCGCAGAGGTAGCTCTGAGCCTTTGTATTGTGTGTGAGGCGATTGCTTCTGGGTAAAGGACGTAAGAAAAAAATTTCTTTACTTCAAGAATGATCATTCTGGCACGAATGATTTTTCATAGTCACGAAACCTCGATTACAGACATATGTGATGAAGTGGTACCATTTAAGTGTCGTACGACATTTACATTCAATAGGCAACGTTCACAAGTGGGGAACAGTAATACTGTATGCTCGGATATGGAAACAAAGGGGTTACTATTAACGCATTTTTTTTATTGCATGATCTCATCAGCTGGTTTCTGGAGAATTCCAGTGCAATATTCCTACTGGTGATTAGTTACGTTATCTTTATGTTAGCTTCTTAAGAAGAAATAATGGCTGAGACCTTACAAAAAACGTATATGCAAGCAAAGGGCAGTGTGAATATAATATTTTGCCCCAGGAGAGAATATACCACAGTTGGCATTTTTTGTACAGTGTAAGAAAAACAACATACAAATCTGTTTCACTGAAAAGAGTATCCAGGAATGAGAAAAGTCTTCCGTCACAGACCTATTCCTCTGACCTTGTACCTTCAGATGTTTACCTTTCAAGCTACTTATCGAAAAAAGACTTCAAAAAATTCCTCTCTGCACGAAATTCACTTCAAACTAGGTTTGAAAACATCTTTACTCAGATCCAGTAGATTTCCATATACGTGGAACCGGTTAACTAGCTGACCGTTGTCAGACTGCATTAGATAACGAGAGAGGGTATACTGGTGATGGTTAAATTCTCTTTGATGTTTACTGTTGTGTTCAATAAAATAATGGGCAACGCTTTTAAAATATGCACTCTACTAATTCGAATGAAATTCAAAATACCGAGATATACATACAGCTAAATTGTATTGAAATTAAATATAAGGTATCTGGAACAGGGGGATGTCTATGTCAGCACGAATTAGTAAGATATAACTGAAAATGGCCCAAGGCCGAAATCGTACAATGGTACAGGAAATAAAGAGAATGGCAGCTGAAGGCTTCAAGAGATCTTTCAAAAAATTCATCTCAGTTGCGGACCCTATCGCAATGAAAATTATAGGATATTACTCATTATGGACTTAGAATCGGTCTGTGTCTGTGTTTGCTTGCTGCATTGAAGTAGTATATAAATGCAGTTTTCCAATATTTCGTGATTCATTTTGGATCTGACTGCTTGTTGCTCTTTCATAAAAAAGCTGAAACAGCTGAAACTGTAGCCTTCAGCGAGGCTGTAAGCAAGAACAAATGCAGCCCCTACTTTACAGGTGACCACGTTCCGTTGCAGCTAGCAGAATACTGCAGCACGGGGCTTTCTCTTATCCTTGCATTACTGGCTAGGACAGATAATCTTACGTGAAAGACGAGATTAATTGGAGTTTCCAATTCGAATGATTTTCTTGGGCACAAAACTATAACCTGATTCCTTTATTTCACACCTTATGTCAAAATCATTCAGATTATTTAATGGAAATGACATGAATATTCCAAGTGAACTTTGTAGGCTAATTCTGTGTCATCCAGGAAGTAGCTCTTCGTTCACAGGGTTGTCAAAAGTAACCTGCGGTGTCGTCTTGATTCAGCTATAATTTTAACAAGAAGTATACAAGTGTTGGCCGGTCTAGGAAGTGACTACAGTTCGTGTGTCAAAGACATGGCGGCCGAGCGCCAAAATACCCAAAGTATATACCAGTGAGTCTTATTTGCATTTCTGTAACTGGGTTTAGGAACTACAGCGTCGTCCTAATAATACTCAGATGCACCGACTGCTAACAAAACAACACATATCTTTAACTTTCACATCTATTTCTGTTTTTCTGACTTACCCATACTGAAACTAAAAAGATCATCGTCAAGCACGTTTCAAATTCTTAGAACATCTCCAGCAGTTATTCTGCAAGCGTTATGAGTGGGCAACACATCTTTTTCAGTCTGACACACTTGGAAAATATTTTTCTTGAGATCGATGTCAGTGGCACTGTGCATGAAAGACAGGTACACAAATGAAGAGGCAACAACACAGCATCGACTGCAAAAGTAAAATTCGCAGAAAGACTTTGTAAGCTACGAATAACATTAAGTTCCAAATCAAGAAAAGCTAATATACAGAAAACCACAAGAAATGACAGAAAATACAGTCCGAAAATTCTGTTGAAAATCAAACTAGCGAATGTATGCAGCCAACTTTGATTCCAGCTTCTGCTATCGCGAAAGGAGATGCAGTTGTTGTCAAAAATAGGAACAAGCAACATAAAACGGTGACTGTAATGTCTAGAATAAGCCTTCCTTGAGTAAAACTGTCATTCAGTTCCTAAATACTAAAATAAAGAATCGTATCATCACTTCGTGATGATCAAAATATGTCGGTTGCTGATTCTTTGCTATTAAACGCAGAAAGTGTATATGTTGAAGATCTTCTCAACATGCAGTGTGCTGAAGAGAGAGTGATAACCCGAAATAACAACAGGTTCACCAGTCTAAACATGGTGCTAAGATTCCATACATCGCTTGCGCAGAGTTTTATTCATTTAGCCCCTATCGTTTTAATGTGAACGTCGACTATATATTGCCACGCCAGTCGTATGAGAATTATCGAGTTCTATTGGCGATGGCACAGATGGGCAGAGACTATCCATATGCTGCTTAATTATAACGTGATACTAGCACTACATCAGACTATAGGCCGTACTTAATTTCTACCTGTCAAGGAATTGCTGAGTAGTGGTGAATAGCATGAACACCATTTACCCTTCATTATACTCACAACACGATCCCAGAATATGCCAGTTAATGGCTGCAAACTGCTTTACGCTCACATCTTTCTGCCAACGACTTAATTTCCATATCAACACTGTCACGAGGTTACTGTAGCGATAAATAAACATTACAGTCTACCACACTCTCGTTCACACCCACTCACTCCCCTCACCTGCCACACCAACTGTGGATGTCTCATAAATTATGATACCAAACGCAAATTTAAGCCTAAGCTGATGAGCGTCTTTTCAACTTATCCGACTGGGTATTCTAGCATTGCTCCGACGAGAAATTTTTAAGGTAAGTATGAGTATTCTGTATGGCGATTTTCCAATGTTTCAGTTTTTCATGTCGTTCTTCAATGGCGTGATGGTCTATTACCATTCTTCTCACAGTCCTTTCACTGCCAGGAAACTGAGAAATCTGTCAAAAATAGTTCAGATGGCTCTGAGCACTATGGGACTTAACATCTGAGGTCATCAGTGCCTTAGAACTTAGAATTACTTAAACCTAACTAACCTAACGAAATCACACACATCCATGCCCGAGGCAGGATTCGAACCTGCGACCGTAGCGGTTCCAGACTGAAGCGCCTAGAACCGCTCGCCCACTACGCCGGCTAGAAATCTCTCCCACTTGACAACTGAGGAATGGATTGGCACGTATTTTGTGGACCACACATTGGTCCTCTCTCTCATTGGACACACACGGTCGTCCACTGCCTGTTTTCCGACCGATACGGCCTGTTTCAACATACTCTCACCATGAACGCCTCACCATTTACGGTACGCTGCACCTCTCATCAGACTAGGATGGACAAAAAGTCGCACCTTCGATGAGTGCGATAATACGAACTCTAGTCTCTTGATTCCACAGAGCTGTCATTGTGACAGAAGCATTCGTGATGTAATGAACCCTTTATATAGCGTCTGTTAGGGGCGCTCAACGGCGAGGGTATTAACGCCATGTCTGATAGAGAAGATCTTTCATTGCTGAACGGAGGAATAAAAACGTTTTGAATGAAAAACGAAAAGTTTATCGGGTACTTAATGACAGGGAAAAACAAAATTTGTTTCATTATTGCATAAATCAATAAAATGAAGTAAAACAAATGAAACAATACAAACGACATTATACATCAGTGTGAAGTATATTAGTTTGACTGCAAGTTTTGAAATTAATTCTTTCTTATGTCCTTCCCAGCACGTTAAGTTAACTGACTTCTTGCGGGATGTATTACATATATAGGGTGACAATTATTTAACTATGTGAATTAAAAGCATCATAACTTCTGAACGGTTTGCTTTATGACCTTCAAACTGCACGGTTGGCCGCGGAGCACGATGGCAATTAGTACGCGCGTACACAGGCGCCTTCCTGTTGTAGTCCATTTGCACGTGAAAATTTCGTCAATAAGCAAAATTGGCGCATGTAGGGGATTGAGAATACACATTTCGCGATCTAGCAGTCTCTTCATCCTCAACGGGTGACTGTGTGGTATGCAATGTCCAGTCAGGGAATAATCGCTGCTATATTTCTTGATGGTATGGTGACTACCGGACGGTACGTGGAGGTTTCAGAAAATGATTTCATCCCCAGTATCCAAAGTGACCCTGATTTCGGGAAGATGTGGTTCATGTAAGACGGAGTTCGACTTCGTCGAAGCGTGAGTGTTTGATGTCCTGGAAGAGCACTTTGGGGACCGCATTCTGGCTCTGGGGTAAACAGAGACCACTGGGATGGGCCTCGATTGGCCGCCATATTCTCCGGATCTGAACTATGCGACTCCCTTTTGTCTCTAGACACGGTGTACAGAAATAACCCCAAAACCATTGCTGAGCTGGAAACAGCCATTCAGAAGATCATCGACAGCATCGATGTTCTGACACTTCAAAGAGTCATGAAGAATTTCGTTATTCGTCTGCTCCACATCATCACCAATGATGGCAGGCATATCGACCACGTCATAACCTAAATCCTAATATCTGTAGTGATGTCTACATGTTGAATAAAGTGTGTTTCTTGTATATTTAACATACACTTTGCGCTCTTGAAGCCGTGACTCGCGACAACTGCACTGGTAAACAATGCCCAATGTGTTTATGTTGGCTGACTGACGTTCACAGCTGTATGATGCTAAGATGTAGGCCGAGAGACATCATCGTGGCTCTGAAGGTAGTGTGCTTACATCACTACCTGCACGTTCTTCGAGTAGCCAAAGCGAAACTCTGTTCGCATACCTGACGGAGCAAGTGAAGCCAGTATCACGTTACTAATCATCAGAAAATTAACCATTGATTGTATTGTACTGTATTGTATTGAACTGGGGACCTTGGGGGACCTAGAAACGACGGAGAGGCTTCGTCCCCACCGTAGCCTCAGTGGTACACAACCTCACCACAGATTACAGTAGTACACGCACCCTACCGCCGCCCGACACCGAACCCAGGGTTATTGTGCAGTTCGGCCCCCAGTGAACCTCCCCGGGAACGTCTCATACCAGACAAGTGTAACCCCAAATGTCTGCGTGGTAGGGTGATGGTGTGTGCGTGCATGTGTGTGTGTGTGTGTGTGTGTGTGTGTGTGTGTGTCTGTGTGTGTGTCCACTCTCTTTTGACCCCAAGGAAAAAAGAACCTTCACACAAAGTAAGATGAGGGTGACACCAAAATTTACGAAAAACAGGAAAAGAACTAAGTAGCTTTTTTGCACGCTATATTAGTACACAAGGAAATACTTTTTCTGAGAAGCATTTAATCCGTTTCTTCCTCTCATATTAAAGCACCTGTTTTAATATGAAGTGATAAAATAAACCTTTTAGGATTCTGAATCGTAATATGACATCAGATACTTATAAAAAGCCCTGATCGTGAGTTTCACAAAAATAGTCTCTTTCCTTTCATGTACTACTGTCGCTCGCTGATTCTTATAGACGGACTTGCGGACGCTAAGTTTTTCAGCAGAATCGGCCTTGTGCTATGTTAGTAATTACGGTATGGGAAACACGTAGGAAAGGAGAGTAGCCCCTGCAGCAGTGAACATATTTGTGTATGTCTGCACTCAGCACTAGCTGACAGCTGCCACAAATCTTGACAGACCTGACAAATATCTTTCAGTAAGTCGCCAGGAGATAGTCTGAAAGTCTAATTAACGGTTCTAGGCGCTTCAGTCCGGAACCGCGCGATTGCTACGGTCGCGCGTTCGAATCCTGCCTCGGACATGGATGTGTGTGATGTCCTTAGGTTAGTAAGGTTTAAGTAGTTCTAAGTTCTCGGCGACTGATGACCTCAGATGTTAAGTCCCATAGTGCTCGGAGCCATTAATTAACGCCGCTTTTCCGAGTTATATTCAACCAATAATGGAGTACTACTTAAGGTAGTCGTATGTTCCAGCAATAATTAATTCCCCCATCAAAATTATGATGGCCAAAAGGACCGGTTAGAGTTGAAACCATCAGGGACCAGTTAAGATCAAACTGTAAGAACTCAAGGAGTACTGAAAATAGAAATTCTCTTTCAAAGGGCGGTTATTATTGAAATGATATGGGCGCTCAAAGAATGTGTTGTTGATACGCTATCACCTCTTCTGATTTATACTGGTAGTTGTGCACGTAATCTAACGCTGCCTACTTAAGTAGATTCCTATTATTAACAGCTCTGGTTAAGCTGTACCTACACTATCCCGCTCTGCAAGCTAGTACACACTGTGCACTGATGTGTGACTACGAACGTCTGCCATGATATGCCACCTCACGTCACCCTCAAGAACAGGCAGTAATGAAACCAAAAACTCCTAACATTAGAAGGGAAACACCCGCCAATCCACTCACTCTAATATACCGGTATGTGACAGCTACCTCATTAGCGCCAAGCAGGTACAGAGTTCCATTTTTGGTAAATACACAAATTCTGCCGATGTTTTCTTAACAAATAACCGTCTGCTGTCCAACTGAAACGACAGCCACTACACAGGTTCTATATGTTAAGTAATCAGCCTGCTGCAATGTCGCTTCTACAGCTCAGCGCAGATGGAAACGTGCGTTCCGAGGTGGAGAACACTTCCTTCGCCTCAGAAGTAAAATTCATTCCCTATTGCATGCCTTGGAAAAAGTTTTCAATATCAGTTCTCTGTGAATATTGTTTAGAGTATCGTACAAATGTGTTTTGTGTGCAATCATCATACGTAGTAATAATTACGACGCCCTTTTCAGAGATTAAAGGTAAATTTTTTATTCGCGTGATAATGCAGGGCATGTTGGTCCGGTTACCGCACTTTAGTTAACTGTTAGTTAACTGTGTTACCTCACATGTTACACCACAAAAATCTGTTAAAGTGGTTCATACAAGGGGTAGGTTGGTGTAGTAGTTAAGTCGGCGAGTTTGTTATCACTTGTTATCGGGTTCGAAACCTGCCGTTTCTGCAAATTTTCCTTCGTTGTAAACAAAGACTTGTTAGTTTAGGAAGACAGCGTCAATTGTAACGCTCAAAGTACGCATAGTATTGTAAGCGTTCGTTTGTATGACTTCCGATACTCGACGGAGGAAGGCAAGGACAAACAATCTCCTATGGTTTCTCTGTTTATAAATCCACCTCAGTTTGAGGATGAAGTCAGCCTTCGCTTGTTAATCGTTTTCACAACGCGTGACAACTCTGAGGCAAACTATAATGAGTCCTATCAGGCGAAAAAATCGACCTAGCCGCTATTGTGCAGAGTTGGTATTTAAACCTTTTCCTACGTGGACAATAATCTTTTCTTATTGAGATAATTTGTGAACGTTGCTGCTTATGATGTTTCCCGATTACGCTAAGCTTCTTCATCTACGACAACAGCACTAAACAGCGATTTGTGAAGCTATTACTGGTCGAATTTTACCATATTACACTGGTTAGAAGGCAAAAAGCTTGCTCACCAAAAAAATTTTCTCCCAGAAGCAAAGGAAAAAGCAAAATGAAACCTCTCATGTAGGGAGGTCATGTGACTTTTTGTTTCAGACATCTGAAATTATGCAGAGCCAGTTCAGGTCAGGAACACAAAGATCTGGAATCCACCGCATTAATAAATTTTTCAGTTATTATGCATTGTTTGCACACGAAATTACTGTTGCAGTACAGTTGTGCAGCCAATAACTCACTTGCGTATTGTCCGGTGAGAAATATTAGTGGTAAACAGTTACCACTACATCAGCTTACTGAAACTGGTGATCCATACAGTTATAATTTTCGATTGGCGAATAAGTGTAAAGCCTGTGAGTGGGATACGAGTTTTTGAACTCTAAGATGTTTTTCTACAGTGTAAAAGTAGATACTTCAGCTAGAGTTTCGTGGCTAAAATGTGAACTTGCAGTACGTAGAATGGGTTTATTGCAACGGAAAACAGTTAATCTTTAGCAATATTTTCTTCCGTGTACTACATGGAATAGGTGAAGTCGCCCAAGTCATCTGGGGAGAATGACCGTAAAATATAAAGAAACACATTAACAACCTTTGCCTTTGAAAGCGGCGTTTCCCACTACTTTTAGCATTTTATAATCTTTATTGCTAAGCGCAAGTAAACGAGGTAATAGAACACAATTTCTGTTATGAAGTACTGTTTTTATTAGTTAATTTAGTTTCAATGTAATCTACGAATAATTGGAAATGTCCGATATTAACTTGAAAAGTATTGCCTCGATTTAGAAAGAATAAATTCTACTCTTAACGGTCCACTTGCCTCAGAACGCCACAACCATTTGCTGCGAACAAAATATTTACCTGTTTTGGGCAACTGCTTTTAATAATGACCAAGAAGCTTTAAATACTTCCTCCAAGCACGTGTGTAGCAGCAGCAGAATGAACAAGTTAATAGCCATGGAACCGCGCGACCGCTACGGTCGCAAGTTCGAATCCTGCCTCGGGAATGGGTGTGTGTGATGTCCTTAGGTTAGTTAGGTTTAAGTAGTTCTGAGTTCTAGGGGACTGATGACCTCAGAAGTTAAGTCTCATAGTGCTCAGAGTCATTTGAACAATTTTGAATAGCCATGATGGCAGTAGTAATCGAAGTATTTTGTAACTTCCAACTCTGCAATGGTATTTTTCGACCTAAAAAATTTCTTGAAAATGTGAAAATCTCAAAATGGCCTCGGCTTCAGTCTATGACGGCTGAAAGTGTCTTTACGTCCCCTTGACACGAGACTAGCACAATTTACGCGTCAGAAGCCTGCTGATACTTAACCAATTAACAGAAAATTAAATATTTTTCACCGTGTCTAATTTGTAAGATAAACACATTATACTTTACGACGCAGTCATGGCGCGGCCCCTGCCACCGGTGGTTTGAGTCCTCCCTCGGGCATGGGTGTCAGTGTTGTTCTTAGCATAAGTTAGTTTAAGTAGTGTGTTAAGTCTAGGGACCGACGACCTCAGCAGTTTGGTCCCTTAGGAATTAACACACAGTTTAACAGTTGACGCAGTCATGAACGTAGCAAACAAGAGCATCTGTGGTTTGGTGAACCGATCCTAGTTTCTTATTTACGAGGCATTCGTTTGATTCCCTCTAACGGAATGTATTTTAAACACACACGAACAGTTCTCCTTTACCTCTAGTAATGCCAAGCGAAGGGCGTCAGGTTGCAGTAGTCCAGAATCTGCATTATATCCCTTCGCTACCAACTGAGGCAGAGCTGGGTTAGGTTGGGCCATAGAAGAGGAGGAAGTCGCGGCAAACAGAAACTCGGCCACCAGTGAGCTACGTTACTGTAGAAACTGTGTTTTATTCAATGAGGCAATGGTCATTTGGGGTCCCACGGTTCTTATTTTATTTGAAGTTGAGATGTCGAAAAATTTTGTTCTGAACTGGTTTTCGAATCTGGATCTCATTTTTCGTTGTATCTGAACCACATGGAACAATATAGTACGATCATTACGTAGCTTTCAAACGACTACACATTTCTAGGCCTCTATGAGAGACACGTATGTGGTTTCGATTCCTGGTCGGGCACAAAAATATTCATGGTTTCATTCCAAGCCCTAGCGTATGCACTCAGAATTACTAGTGACAAATAATTTTCATTTTTTACGTCTCTTCATGTGTTGCCAACAGTAGCGGTAGGTGCCGTTATTTCTAGTCAAACATACACATATTCAACTACCGGCGAACAAACAGTTCGTGGGTAGAAAACAACGACGATAAGTACCGTGTTCGATTCGCTTTCTAACAGAAAGGCCACAAAACTGAATACTCATTTCAAATAAATTCAAACATTACGGTATACTGACAATTTTTATTCTGGACCGTCTGACTACAATGAAAGGAGCACAATTTTCGTGGCATACGCGTTTCACCTTTATTCTCTGCAAGGCATCTTCAGGGGCAGGTTGCATGGATGAATTTCTACACATTACGCTTCTGTTCCTCTTCTTATAAATGCCACTTGCAGGTTTTGCCCACATTCCACAGCACTAGGAACTGAACACTTGTTTTGATGCTAAAATCAAAAATAACTGTTCAGTTCCTAGTGCTGTGGAATGTGAGAAATAACCGCAAGTGGCATTTATAAGAAGAGGAACGGCACCAAAAACGAAACATGAGCGTAATATGTAGAAAATCGTCCACGCAACCTGCCACTGAAGATGCCTTGCAGAGAATAAAGGCGAAAAGCGAATGGCACGAAAACTGCGTTTCATTCAGTTGTAGTCAGACACTCCAAAGAGTAAAAGTTATCAATGTACAATAATACAGGGTGATTCAAAAAGAATACCACAACTTTAAAAATGTGTATTTAATGAAAGAAACGTAATATAAGCTTCTGTTATACATCATTACAAAGAGTATTTAAAAAGGTTTTTTTTTCACTCAAAAACAAGTTCAGAGATGTTCAATATGGCCCCCTCCAGACACTCGAGCAATATCAACCCGATACTCCAACTCGTTCCACACTCTCTGTAGCATATCAGGCGTAACAGTTTGGATAGCTGCTGTTATTTCTCGTTTCAAATCATCAATGGTGGCTGGGAGAGGTGGCCGAAACACCATATCCTTAACATACCCCCATAAGAAAAAATCGCAGGGGGTAAGATCAGGGCTTCTTGGAGGCCAGTGATGAAGTGCTCTGTCACGGGCTGCCTGGCGGCCGATCCATCGCCTCGGGTAGTTGACGTTCAGGTAGTTACGGACAGATAAGTGCCAATGTGGTGGCTCTCCATCCTGCTGAAATATGAATTGCTGTGCTTCTTGTTCGAGCTGAGGGAACAGCCAATTCTCTAACATCTCCAGATACTGTAGTCCAGTTACAGTAGCACCTTCGAAGAAAAAGGGACCAAAAGCTTTATTGGCTGAAATTGCACAGAAAACGTTCACCTTAGGCGAGTCACGTTCATACTGAGTTGTTTCCCGCGGATTCTCAGTGCCCCATATACAGACATTGTGACGGCTGACTTTCCCGTTAGTGTGGAAAGTTGCTTCATCACTAAACACAATCTTTGAAACGAAAGATTCATCTGTTTCCATTTGAGCAAGGATAAAATCACAGAAATCGATTCTTTTAATCTTATCAGCTGCAGACAGAGCTTGAACCAATTTCAGACGATAAGGTTTCATAACTAACCTTTTTCGTAGGACTCTCCATACAGTTGATTGTGGAATTTGCAGCTCTCTGCTAGCTCTGCGAGTCGATTTTCCTGGGCTGCGAACAAATGCTTGCTGGATGCGTGCTACATTTTCATCACTCGTTCTCGGCCGTCCAGAACCTTTCCCTTTGCACAAACACCCATTCTCTGTAAACTGTTTATACCAACGTTTAATACACCACCTATCAGGAGGTTTAACACCATACTTCGTTCTAAATGCACGCTGAACAACTGTCGTCGATTCACTTCTGCCGTACTCAATAACACAAAAAGCTTTCTGTTGAGCGGTCGCCATCTTAGCATCAACTGACGCTGACGCCTAGTCAACAGCGCCTCAAGCGAACAAATGTACAACTAAATGAAACTTTATAGCTCCCTCAATTGGCCGACAGATAGTGCTTAGCTCTACCTTTTGTCGTTGCAGAGTTTTAAATTCCTAAAGTTGTGGTATTCTTTTTGAATCACCCTGTATTATAGGCAAGTGAGGAAGACAGGCCAAAAAAAGTTGAAAAAAAACTCAAACACCTTTCTGGTGATGAAAAAATTCGATATCTAACATCTAATTCTACTTACACTACTGGCCGTTAAAATTGCTACACCACTAAGATGCCGTGCTAGAGACGTGAAATTTAACCGACAAGAAGAAGATGCTGTGTTATGCAAATGATTAGCTTTCCAGAGCATTCACACAAGAATGGCACCGGTGGCGACAACTACAACGTGCTGACATGAGGAAAGTTTCCAACCGATTTCTCATACACAAACAGCAGTTGACCGGCGTTGCCTGGTGAAACGTTGTTGTGATGCCTCGTGTAAGGAGAAGAAATGAGTACCATCATGTTTCCGACTTTGATACAGGTTGGATTGTAGCCTATCGCCATTGCGGTTCATCGTATAGCGATTGTTAGCAGGGTATGGACTCGATGGGTTCAGGAGGGTAATACGGAACGCTGTGCTGGATCCCAAAGGACTCGTATCACAAGCAGTCGAGTTGAGAGGCATCTTATCCGCATGGCTGTAACGGATCGTGCAGCCACGTTCGACGACGTTTGCAGCAGCATGGACTATCAGCTCGGAAGCCATGGCTGCGGTTACCCTTGACGCTGGATCACAGACAGGAGCGCCTGCGATGGTGTTCTCAACGACGAACCTGGGTGCACGAATGGCAAAACGTCATTTTTTAGATGAATCCAGGTTCTGTTTACAGCATCATGATGGCCGCATCCGTGTTTGGTGACATCGCGGTGAACACACATTGGAAGCGTGTATTCGTCATCGCCATACTGGCGTATCATCCGGCGTGATGGTATGGGGTGCCATTGGTTAAACGTCTCGGTCACCTCTTGTTCGCCTTGACGGCACTTTGAACAGTGGACGTTACATTTCAGATGTGTTACGATCCGTAGCTCTACCCTTCAGCCGGCCGGAGTGGCCGAGGGGTTCTAGGCTCTACCGGTTCGTATCCTGCCTCGGGCTTGGATATGTGTGATGTCCTTAGGTTGGTTGGGTTTTAGGGGACTGATAACCTCAGTCCCATAGTGCTCAGAGCCATTTGAACCATTTTTTTCTACCCTTCATACGATCCCTGCGAAACCTTACATTTCAGCAGAATAATGCACGACCGCATGTAGCAGGTCCTGTACGGGCCTTTTTGGATACGGAAAATGTTCGACTGCTGCCCTGGCCAGCACGTTTTCCAGATCGCTCTACAATTGAAAACGTCTGGTCAATGGTTGCCGAGCAACTGGCTCGTCACAATGATGAACTGTGGTATCGTGTTGAAGCTGCTTGGGCAGGTGTACATGTACACGCCATCCAAGCTCTGTTTGACTCAATGCCCAGGCGTATCAAGGCCGTTATTACGGCCAGAGGTTGTTGTTCTGGGTACTGATTTCTCAGGATCTATGCACCCAAATTGGGTGAAAATGTAATCACATGTCAGTTCTAGTATAATATATTTGTCCAATGAATACCCGTTTACCATCCGCATTTCTTCTTGGTGTAGCAATTTTAATGGCCAGTAGTGTAGTTGCCGCACGGAATTAGCCGAGCGGTGTAGGGCGCTGGAGTCATGGACTGTGCGTCTGGTCCCGTCGGAGGTTCAAGTCCTCCCTCGAGCATGGGTGTTTGTGTTTGTCCTTAGGATAATTTAGGTTAAGTAGTGTGTAAGCTTAGGGACTGTTGACCTTAGCAGTTAGGTCCCATAACATTTGACACACACTTGAACATCAGTGTAGTTAATAATCTGATTACGTGCTGAGTTTTAGTCCCCGTCTCAAAACTTTAAATCACTGCACTTCGTTTTAAACATATGCAAATTATTTATTTGAAATTATAATAAACTCCCTTCGTGGTTACTTAGTAGGGAGATAAGGGTCTTGACAGGATTCCAGGCACAGCAAAAAAATTTTCAAGTTCCCAATTGCTAACTGATATTCATGAAAGCTTCAGTATCTCAAGACTCTTTATGCGTACTCACCAACGACAAAAGTGGCTGTGACTGAGTCTCGCTGAGGCACGAAAGATTTGCTTAATTACAATAGCTATAGGTACTCGGTTTAATCCAGATGAGAACCAAAAATATTTCATCTTGTCGTTTAAACCTCAAATGGGTGCACAAATAATTGCTCTGTCATGACTAAAGAGAAAATGCTGTTGATACTACGTTAACTTTGAGGATTCCATAGAGCACTTGCCGCTGTTAATTGACTTGCTTTTAAATGGTTATTTTAACATCCATTTTATAACAAGCCACTCGTATCAGAAACGATGTTTCACAATTGTCGGAGAACCTTTTAAAGAGAAGAAATACTTCGAATTGTCATAGAACTTTAGGAGTCCTGATATTGTATCAAAAACGCGTGTTCATAAAAAAATTTAATTTTGCCTAAAGGTTGCTGATATGTGATGGAGTTAGTTAACACAAATTCTAATTCTAGTGATTTTAAAATGTCACATACTGAAATAAATTTGAGTTTACAAGCGTTAAGGACTGCCTCATTTCCATTGACTCGAGTCCCTGTATTTTCAGTATCTTCGTGTTGATTTACATCTCCACTGATTACCTTAGAGAACAGTGTTCTCTAGTCACCTGTTGTGGTATCCATTTTATATAGTCAAACGACTGTACTGCAAAGAGATTAGAGGACCTGCAAAACAGATACGTTATGTGGACTGCATGTAGATCAGTCGAAACGCAGTTCAGGTTGTTCGGATACTTTTGGGTACGACAGCACATACAATGAATTTGTTATGGATGACTCAAGACAGTGTAACACATTCTAAAATGTAACAATTTCCCGTTTCATAAACGTTTCGTTAACATAATTTTGCCAGCACCACAACCACAGTGTGTAGCTGCACATTGACCGGAGTATAACTTTCCTGTAATATTTTCAAGTGATGGTGAACCTGCATCGGCTTGACAACTAATTAATGGCACAAGACATCGTGTGAAAATTCAAACATGCAAGTGGTTCCATATTATGCTCGAGTAAATCTCCAATGTAATTTTAAATACTGAAAAATTCTCTAGAAATAAGGGTATCTAACTGATTACTTGTCATCATCAAAACAATTACACATTACACTCAGTTGACTCTACATGTCATGAATCTCAATTGTATATGGCTTATAAAGTCACAAGCGTTCACATTGAAAATTGGCATTACATTTATAGTTTCTTTTCCATTTTCTTGTTCATACCTGGGTCATGATGACCAATTTTCTCGTGAGGAATTTGCTATATGACATAGTTGTCTTGATTGTTAGTATCTAATTCTTTTTTCTTTTTTTAATAAATCAAAACATGCTGCTGTCATTCGGAAGAGATTGTCTATTTCTTTGAATTATGTTTCAGTTTTAAATACAGAATATTTCATTTAAGACTGCTTTTTTTTGTAAGGGGATGTAGTGATACAAAGTCCGCCCCTAGAAAGTAGTCTTAGTGGTCTCGTACCACCTCTGTGGTGAAAAGTGTGTCACGAGTTCTGTGTTGGTTCAAATGGTTCAAATGGCTCTGAGAACTTAACATCTGAGGTCATCAGTCCCCTAGAACTTAGAACTATTGAAACCTACCTAACCTAAGGACATCACACACATCCATGCCCGAGGCAGGATTCGAACCTGCGACCGTAGCGGTCGCGCGGTTCCAGACTGAAGCACCTAGAACCGCTCGGCCACACCGGCCGGCTGTTCTGTGTTGACCTGTCGCAGTTTTTTCACAGAAGAAAGAAAGCTGTTGTTTGCATACTTCGTGCTATAGTCCACGGAAGTGAAGGTATGAAGTATTTTGCGTCGCCGTGCGTCTCGTTGCAGATGCATTCTGACAACTTAGACGGTACCATCAGCCAGTTTATGAATTATTCGAACGAGTTTAAAAAGACAATTATTTACTGCCTTATTAATTATCTCTATGAGCTGATGGAATGTGGGACGGAAGTCCTACACGAAGGCCCCCGATTATTTCAGTGGGCCGGCCGTTGTGGCCGAGCGGTTCTAGGCACTTCAGTCCGGAACCGCGTGACTGCTACGGTCGCAGGTTCGAATCCTGCCTCGGGCATGGATGTGTGTGATGTCCTTAGGTTGGTTAGGTTTAAGTAGTTCTAAGTTCTAGCGGACTGATGACCTCAGATGTTGAGTCCCATAATGCTCAGAGCCATTTGATTTCAGTGGACAATCTTACACGCCAGACTCTTTTATAAGGGTTCTGAGGTACTTGAAAGAAGAGCACTGTTAACAGTCACAGTTTATTGTATTTCGTTTCAGAGGTTTAGAATTCCACCGTCATGTGGTTTCATATGAATTAATAAGATATGTATGTGTTCTGTACATGACTTATAAGTAACACGTGGAACCGTCTGGTAGCACAGTATAAGAAACAAAACACTAATTTAGCACAGGGTTAAAAATTTTCTGGAAGTAATTATCTCATACTCTTAATTGACAGCAGGAACAGTCACGCTAAAGCCTAACCTATGTTACTCTCATTTAAAATTAACGCATTCTGATGGATGAATCACCACATTTAGATGGTTTATTTACTTTACAGACGGGAAAACTACCACAGTGTCCGCGACAACTGTATTAGAAATCTTCCGCGCTAGAAAATTACGCTGTTATTTCCTTTAAAATCTGAGTTTTTCAGTGGTTTATAATGCGATATGTTCTCTATGTCTCCACAAAACACAAGTTCGTAGCTCAGGGACAGCCAATTTTCGAGAAATTCTGAGGCTGTTTTAGTGTTCTAACACACATTAAATGATAAAACTTATGAAAAATCTTTCGATTAATTGTAATCAAAACTAACGCGCCGGTCAGCTCTGCTACTGAGACGCGCAGTCAGTTTCCACTCAGTGTCTCCAGGTCGTTGCTTCGAACGAAGGCTGGCTGACCTTTCAGTGTTTACCGATACTCTGCACTCATCTCGCCATCAATGTCCATTTCATTCGACCTTAATGCACTGATCTTCCGGCTTTCAGAGTGAAGCTTAAAAAGTAAATAAACATGGCAACTCCGCAGCTGTATCCGCAAATGAAAGAACCAATATTTTTCTTTCACATAGTCGCTAATAAAACACACACGCACACACAAACACATAAATTCTTGATACTGAAATTCATGTCGTTACCTTTTACCAATAGCCATCTATTAAGTCTGTATGCTGCAGTCATAAACAGAAAACTGTGAAATTACGGCACATGAATGGTCCGACGCAGAACTTACAATAAATGTAAAATTTATTATCATTGATATTAATCCCGTATTGCTCACAGACCGTTTGACGTATCAGAAGCCACATCACGGCAAGTGTGCAAAAATCACTGCTCATTTATTAAAGCGGCTTATCGGCTTGAAGAGACTGAGTGGAAATCGTTCCCGGCTTTTCCAGCACAGTATATCAAAGATGATTGCCTGGAGTCGGGAGCGCTTTCGACTCTGTAATCTGCCCGGGTAGCTGCTTGTGTAGGGAGGACGTTACACTAATGATCATTTTTCCACTCCTGAAGATAGAGTAAGGTGATTTCCGCTGATTCCTTTTAACTGCATCCCCTACTTAATGTAACAGGTCCCCTGCACACTACACTGACGTAAAAATTATCCATTTATAATGTCATTTTTTGAAGAACTCACGTTCCATGATTTGTATAAACAAGACCTCTGCGACTGTTGGAATTCTTTATTAGAGAACGCGACCTGTTTCACAAATTAAATTTGCATCTTCAGGTGCTTCAAGTCGAAAGATTAAAGGTTCTGTTTAAACCGGATAAAGCCATGCCCAATATTTATATCCTGGTATTTAAAACTTCTGAGTCACAAACGTGCGAGCGTCTATGATAAAATGTATTGCAGGCTAATGCCATCCCCAGCCTCCATTGAAAACAGCCTGCAGGGAAGCGCTGCTGTAACCCGTGCCAACAAACCGCAAAAGACATTTTCGGCTGTAGTTGCTCTACATATAAAGCAATGTGAACTCATATTCATTTCGATCCCGTGAGAGGGATCTAAAAGTAACGATTGAAAAAGCATAATATCATCTGATATCCAGAATTACAACTGCCTCTCAGTATTCTTGAAACTATATTATTAGAATATTGCGTTTAGGATATATTCCGCTTTCCTCAGATGACTTACTATTGCATCACATTAACGCTCCAAATCATCACACTCTTCGTTGTGTATATGTAAGTTATGCTTTGCGGCTGCATGAGATGTATCAAATATTTAACAATGACGTATAAGTTATAAGGGTGTCAATATTTGCCACTTATCTTGACTACGATAATTCGCCCAGAAGTATCTGTGTAGTACCGAGGGATAGCGTGAATTAGATAATGCTAAACACGATCAAGCTATAGGTTAGTATTTTCTGTCAAATGTAGGCAACTGAAAAGAATCTCTATTCAAATGCAAAAATCATCTACAGTCCTTGCTACTCGCAAATGCTAGAGAACTCGATTTTCGTAAAATTGTGCGTCAAAGCTTGCGCGAAAGACATTTTTGTGTAAAACTAAACACATAAAGTTGTTGTATAGTTTTTATTACTCTCCATCCACTTTTGATCTGTTAGTCTTTTGCCGTAACTTGGATGGATATTACCGATCTATGAGTTTAATAACTCATGGTGCCCTTATAATAACAGTGAGTATTTACAGAAGTATGGATAAACTAGTAGAATGTTACCCCGGGAAAGATCATTTTGGAGTCCAGAGATACGTAACAACACAGGAGTTACCATTGATCCTATGTCTTCTCTTAGGGGATAGGTTATAACATTTTAAGACTTAGAGAAACATTTTACAATGTTGAATCACATACATTCTTTCACATTCTGAAGGTAGCAGGGGTAAAATACATCGTGTGAAAGGTTGTTTACAACCTGTAGAGGAAGCAGATGGCTGTTCGATGAGTTGACAGGCATGGAAAGGAAGCAGTGCTTAAGGTGGGAGTAAGACAAGGTTCTAGCCTCTCCCCGATTTTGTTCGTTTCAGCTGGACTTCCAGGAAGCAGCAAAGGAATCCAAAGAAAAAACTGGAAAGGGAATTAAAGTTCAGGGATAATAAATAAAAGCTTCGAAGTTAGCCTACGCTATTGTAAGTCAAAGACGGCAACGGACTTGGAAGAGCAGTTGAACGAAGTGTACAGTGTCCTTAAAGGAGAATAAAAGATGAAAATTAACGAAGGCAAAACAAGGGTAAATGAGTGTTGTCTAATTAAATCAGTCGAGGCTGAGGGAAGTAGAAAAGGAAACGAGACACGAGAAGTGGCAAATGAGTTTCGCTATTTGGGCAGGGAATAAATTTTTATGGCTGACGTGGAGAGAAAACTAAATGCGGACTGGTAATGAAAAGAAAGGAGTTTTTAAAGAAGAGACGTTTGTTAATGCATAATATAGATGTATGTGGTAGTAAGTGTTTTATCAAGGTATTTGGCTAGAGTTCAGCCTTCTACGAAAGTGAAAAGTCGACGACAAACAGTACAGACAAGGAAGGAATAGAAGTTTTTGAAATATCATGCTACAGGAAATTTCTGAGGATCAGAAGGATAAATCGCGTAACCAATAATGGGATACTGAATTTAATTAGCGAGAAAAGAAATTTGTGGCATAAATGGATTAACAGAAGGTATCGGTTGATAGACGTATTGAGACATAGATTAATCGTTTAGTGTTGGAGGGAAATGTAGGTGGTAAAACTGTAGAGTGAGGCCAGGACATGAATACAGAAAGCAGGTTAAAAAGGATGTAGCTTGCAGAAGTTATTCAGAGATAATGAGGCTTACACAGGTTAGATTAGCGTGGCGAGCTTCATCACCCCAATTTTCTGACTGAAGATCACAACAACAACTTGTATGCGATACGCAAACGACAGCATACAATTTTTTACTAAGATGCAAATGGAAAGACATATAATGCAATGTGATAGTCACTAAAACCATGAAGCACTTATCTTAAAATTTTATTTACTTTTTATGATACATAACACACGTCTCCCTCCCCTCCCCCGACCAGGAACCATGGACTTTACAGAGGTGAGGCGGCTTGCGTGCCTCAGTGAAACAGATAGTCGAACTGCAAGTGGAATCACAACGGAGTTCTATCTGTATGGAGGGTAGACTAGTTCGTTGGTCCCTGAAGAGAGGCAGCAGCCATTTGACTTGTTGTAGCGGCCACAGATTGGATGACTGACTGATGTGACCTTTTAAAATTACCCAAATGGCCCTGATACCATGGTATTGTGAACGTTTGAAGGTAACTGCAGCTAATGACTCACATATTGCACGATGTCTCTTCTCTTGTCTGTTACTAAGATATACGCCGTATTCAGGTTGTGCCAGAAAATGACTGACCATCTCGAAAGTAATTGCAGAGTAGTAAAACAAAAACTTTTGACAGCTTGTTGTACTTATTTTACAATAAAATTAAAGAATTAGTTTTTGCTTATATTCTTTGTGCACTATTTATTTTAAAAATTGGGAAACCACTAACTTACCTTCAAAATTCTTAGAGTTATCTTATTCTGACAAACCCTTATCTGAGGACCTGATCAACGACATGACGCTACACATTGAAATTGCAGCATGGTTGACGACATATGTAAATTTGGGTGTGGCTCTAAGTTGTGCACCGATAGGCAAATGGTAAGGTGACCGCTCGCGATAAGTGGGAAATCCGGTTTGAGCCCCTGTCCACACAAATTTTCATTGTCGTCATTCCATTCTACAACTGATGATCGTCTCTATTCGCAACTGCGAATTCATTTCTTGAAATTATCTTTTTTTCCATTTTTTATTCTGTGAGACTCTTTCACGATATAATGATTAGTCAACACATTAGAGTATAAAGCACATTCTCTGAAGATTGGCAAGAAGTTATCACTACAGCTCCAGGAAAAGCTTGGGAAAAGAATTAATTCACAAGCCTTTAAAATGACTCTCGAAAACTATTCTAATGAAGAGAACACTCCGACTTCATAATATGAGAACACACTCTCACACAGGACCCATATTTACTGATATCAAGCAGGTATCACTTATTTATTTATTTGTCATTTACATAAGATTTTTTTGAGAATCACTACTGAAAAATTAATGTTAAAATCTTTCATCGTCTATCAGTTTCAAATTTTGCACTGTATTTGACACATAGTGTTACAACATAATATCTGTTACGATTTTCTCGTTTAAGAACTAAGGAATTGTTTTCTAGCAATCTGTGTTTATCCCATCATAATTTGATTTCTTAGTGATCGCTTACACAAGACTATGACAGCAACAGTGTTTCACTCAACAACGTAATGGTACTGAGATGGAGGATATACTGAAAAAAATGTTCTTGTAATAAAGATGTCCATTTATACTGCAAGATAATTCTTACTTTTTACAGCAGCGATTTATTACGGAACGAACTATGTTTCTTCACGCTATATTTCCATTTCAGAAACGATGTACATAGGGAAATTTTATTAGACCAATATTTGTTTGTCAGTATATTTATTGCTCCTGTAAAGATTAGAACCCTGAGACCCACTCTTACATCTAACCAGATGTCCTTAGTGAATCAAAGCAACATCATTAACAGAGCAGAAGAAATACGTCGTGATATTAATAATAATAATAATAAAAGTAATTGAAATGAGGATACTAGAAACCTTTATGTTATTAACATTTTGTTAAGAGGTTTATTCGCTACGTTCTTGCCGAATGTAGCTATAGATTTCTTAGAGATATGTCTGGCAGCAGTAAAATAGGCGTTTTATCTGTGAAAGTGCGAGAAACGAAGGAAACAAGCGTAGACATGGATGGGAGAAACATGGGTGGCATTGACAGTGTGGTACAGGTAAATGGATTCACTGTCGGACCGAACGATAACGGCTGGGAATTGCCGAGGGGGAAACCACGTCTATGGCAACGTACAGAGGTTTTACCTCCCCTTTAGTATCATCCTTCACCGCTCTCTACCTCGACTACTGCCCCATTTACCTATTTACACCGTAGTAATCGAATGCGCGCTTATAAATAAATTTATTTCCCATCACATTTTTTATAAATTATAGACAATGATTTTTGTTTAAGTATACTGCACGTTATCATTCAGCGTCACTTTTCATGGAACATTTATAAGACAAGAACTGATGAGATGAATGTCAGGAAGACTAGATGAGTGGGATGTAATAAAGTACTTCCGCGAAGTTCAGTACGTTTCCTCAGTAATTAATCAATTGTATTGGGTGAGAAGTGTGAATTTTATTAGCAGGGATAAGAGTCGTAAAATGTGCAGTTAGTTCATTCTGATTAGTATCACTGCATTCTTTAAGAAAAGGACAGCGGTGACTCTCTGGAAAGCATCAGAAACAGCAGAGCACAGTGAAGTTGATGCGAGCTGCTCGTGGCAGTGTTAAGGGGACTGTTCTGAATCTCCCGCAGCCTGGAATAGGAATTCTGTGAACCGTGAGGGACCTTGCAACAGTGCCCGCCCGGACACTATTCTCCACATACTGCACCTTGTGTGGCCATTTCGCTGCTAAATTCTACCTTCATTGCCAGTTATATGACAGTGCAACTTCAGTCGGCTAATTCACGCTTAATGGGAAACACAGAACAGTTAGTAGTTTCAACCACCACCAGGCACCCCTGCGGCTTCCCACCCTGTTCTGCTGCCGTGACTACATTTCACCGAACAACTGCCATAGACTTTGCTTCTGAACAGTAACCAGTCGTGAACAATTTCTGTAGGTTTATTGTCTTACGGATTGTAATGTGGAATGAAAAGATTTGAAGGGTGCTACTGTAACTCACATGTATGCACAATGACATCACTGGATAGCGATATGCACATACACAGCTGGCGGAAGTACCACGTACGCAAGATGTAAAAGGGCAGTGCGTTGGCGGAGCTGTCGTTTGTACTCAGGTGATTCATGTGAAATGGTTTCCAACGTGACTATGGCCGCAAGCGAGAAATTAACAGACTTCGAACAGCGTAACCCTACGTGCAGATAGAAGCATGAGCCATTGCATTTCGGAAATTGTTGGGGAATTCAATATTCCGAAATCCACAGCGTCAAGAGTGTGCCGAGAATACCAAATTACAGGCATTACCTCTCACGACGGATGCCGCAGTGGCTGATGGCCTTCACTTAACTACCAAGAGCAGCAGCGTTTGACTGGAGTTGTCAGTGGTAACAGACAAGCAACACTGCGTACAGTGACCTCAGAAATCAATGACCATGTCGTTAGCACAGTGAGGTGAAATTTGGCGTTAATGTGTTATGACAGCGCCACTCCATGTCCCGTGACCATGTCGGTTGGGCACTAGGCCACTCGAAAACCGGGACTTGGTCCGGTGAGTCCCGATTTCAGTTCGGAAGAGCTGATAGCAGGGTTCGAGAGCGGTGCGGACCCCACGAATCGGTGGATCCAACCTGTCAACAAGACACTGTGCGATCTACATCTACATCTACATCTACATTTATACTCCGCAAGCCACCCAACGGTGTGTGGCGGAGGGCACTTTACGTGCCACTGTCATTGCCTCCCTTTTCTGTTCCAGTCGCGTATGGTTCGCGGGAAGAACGACTGTCTGAAAGCCTCCGTGCGCGCTCGAATTTCTCTAATTTTATATTCGTGATATCCTCGGAAGGTATAAGTAGGGGGAAGCAATATATTCGATACCTCATCCAGAAACGCACCCTCTCGAAACCTGGCGAGCAAGCTACACCGCGATGCAGAGCGCCTCTCTTGCAGAGTCTGCCACTTGAGTTTGCTAAACATCTCGCTTACCAAATAACCCTGTGACGAAACGCGCCGCTCTTCTTTGGATCTTCTCTATCTCCTCCGTCAACCCGATCTGGTACGGATCCCACACTGATGAGCAATACTCAAGTATAGGTCGAACGAGTGTTTTGTAAGCCACCTCCTTTGTTGATGGACTACATTTTCTAAGGACTCTCCCAATGAATCTCAACCTGGTACCCGCCTTACCAACAATTAATTGTATATGATCATTCCACTTCAAATCGTTCCGCACGCATACTCCCACATATTTTACAGAAGTAACTGCTACCAGTGTTTGTTCCGCTATCATACAGTCATACAATAAAGGATCCTTCTTTCTATGTATTCGCAGTACATTACATTTGTCTATGTTAAGGGTCAGTTGCCACTCCCTGCACCAAGTGCCTATCTGCTGCAGATCATCCGCATTTCGCTACAATTTTCTAATGCTGCAACTTCTCTGTATACTACAGCATCATCCGCGAAAAGCCTCATGGAACTTCCGACACTATCTCCTAGGTCATTTATATATATTGTGAAAAGCAATGGTCCCATAACACTCCCCTGTGGTACGCCAGAGGTTACCTTAACGTCTGTAGACGTCTCTCCATTGATAACAACATGCTGTGTTCTGTTTGCTAAAAACTCTTCAATCCAGCCACACAGCTGGTCTGATATTCCGTAGGCTCTTACTTTGTTTATCAGGCGACAGTGCGGAACACGTTCATTCCTACAGAGTAGATTCTGAGTTTCCAAAAACGACATGATACTCGAGCAAAAAACATGTTCTAAAATTCTACAACAGATCGACGTCAGAAATATAGGTCTATAGTTTTGCGCATCTGCTCGACGACCCTTCTTGAAGACTGGGACTACCTGTGCTCTTTTCCAATCATTTGGAACCTTCCGTTCCTCTAGAGACTTGCGGTACACGGCTGTTAGAAGGGGGGCAAGTTCTTTCGCGTACTCTGTGTAGAATCGAATTGGTATCTCGTCAGGTCCAGTGGACTTTCCTCTGTTGAGGGATTCCAGTTGCTTTTCTATTCCTTGGACACTTATTTCGATGTCTGGTGGTGGTTCCATAATGGTGTGGACTGTATTCACATGGAATGGACGTAGTCTCCTGATCAAACTCATTCGATCATTGACTGCAAAAGGTTATGTCTAGCTACTTGGAGACCATCTGCAGTCATTCATGAACTTCATGTTCCCAAACAAAGATGGAATTTTTCTGGATGACAATGACCTTTCTCACTGAGTTACAACTGTTAGCGGCTGAATCATTCGAGCGAATTATATGGCCATCGAAACCACCCGACGTAGAAGATACTCGAAAGGTCATTTCGTGCATAAAATCTTGCACCGGCAACACTTTTGCAATTCTGGACGGCTATATAGACAGCATGGCTCAATGTTTCTGCAGGGGACTTCCAATGACTTGAGTCCATGCCTTGTCTGGTTGCTGCACTATGCCGGGAGAAAAGGGGTCCGACACAATACTGAGTGAATGGGTATAAGATGCTTGATATTAATATAACGAAGTTTATTAGCATCAATGCGATAGTTTCCATTGGAGTTAAAGGGAGACATAGGCGAAAAAGCACTTACGAAAGAATCATACAACAGCTACGTTTTTCACAATAGTTAAATCTGGCAAAATTGTTAAGAAATTTTATGTGCTTACGCACTTAAGATTTCATTGACCATCCACATGTTTGTTTATATTGACATATTTTCAACAATGTCACTACAAATGTTCATTTTTCCAGAAGTCTGTCAGGATGAAATTAAGACATTTTCACACTTAGTTTGATATACTATTATTACAGGCATGTGCGGAACAGAATGTTAATATCTTTCCATGCTGAGTTTTTACAGCTATCCAAATACTTCTGGAAAAATGCAACAAATTTCAGGACTCTTCTCTTCCATAAACGCCTTACTATTTTAGTAAGTGAAAATTCCTTACACAGAATTTTACACTATATTATTGACTAGTTGCACCTCACATTTAACTAACTTCAGTGATTTGTGAAGATAAAGTAGATGAAGTTCCCAAAATTTAAGTTACGGGAAACCCGACTCAAACATTTGACATTTTCTTGTATAAGATTTCACGTTAAGTGCGATCCATATGCTGCCTCCACTTCCTCGTGAAGCAGACTTTTCTTTACTTGTCTTCTTTGTTTAGCCTGATTTTGTAATTCAATAGCTGCACCATTCCTCCTGTTATCGATTTCTTTCAATAACGCCAGTGTGAAAGTACGTGCATAAAATCTACCGCATTCTTAGACTGCCAAAGTTAACACAGTAAAAAGTTAAACAAGTACTATATGAGGCTCTTTAATTAGCTCATTTGGAAACAAATATTGTATGCGGGCATCATTTCCACACAAAATGTTATAAGCTTCTTAGAATTCTGAGTTTGTCAATGCACATACTTTTATAAATCTACACTGCATCTAAATTATGATTTCATTATAGTTAAAACAGACTCAGATGAACTGTGCTTATGTCAATAGTTTGGTGTCATCATGCTCAGCTGTTTTGAATTTGGACCACATACTACTACCCAAAGTATGTAGGTGTTTAAATTTTGTTGACTTGTCGTCTTGCGTTGCATGTTATCTGATGTCAACGATTTTCAGGTTAAGTCTGTCTATGTTCAAATCTCTCTCTCTCTCTCTCTCTCTCAAACACACACACAGACAGATAGAGAAAGAGAGAAATCATAGACATCAAGAACATTCTTTCGCCAGTTGACAAAAATATTCAAAACAGAACGTAAAGGAAACGTTGATTATACTCAGTACTGTGATGATGAAATTAGATATTATGACAGCTGAAGAAACACTTTAGAACCACCAAAGTACGCAAACATGTAGAGCAGCATTTACGAGCACCGCAAGTAACAATTTGTTCCTTGATTACGCTTCAGAAGTTTAAAGAGTGCCAGAACTGATTCTAACTTGAACGTACAGTGTCTAGTATGTAAATCAACATTATATGCATATAAATACATACTTCAGATGATTGATGGTGAGTTTCAGAAACTAAAGATGAAGTGCGTAAGGCAATGTAAAATTACTTTTATTCAGCTGCTCATTATCGGATCTAACCTGAAAATCATCAGCATTTGACAGGTATTTCACCAGTAGATAGTTTATGAAAGTAAAATATTCCACACAACTCTGTACATGTTCTTCACTACAGACAGTACTTACACAGGCAGTTGATATAATATTGGACAGTAAGTTAAATCAATAAGCGTAAGGACACTAGCAGATTGTCTGAGCCACACTCAACAACGGGTTAGTCGACCTAAATTTAAATAGTGTAAATAGTGGTGTAATCATGTGGTGACCTAATCTCGTTACCTTACACAGTGTCTACTTAAGTATGTTAATTAACAGTGATTAATTCCAATTGTCGGGTTTTTGGGCAAAAAGAATTAAATTAAAGTTACTGTACAACTCACAGTGAATGAAGTTGTGCCCATGTGGTCACCAAATACTGTACCCGCCAGGATCACGAAAATTAGGAAGACATCATTCTCTGATATTAAATATATATTATTATATTAATATTATATATAACTGATACTGAATAAAGATTCTTCATCACCAATGTTGCTGAATGATAGGTATGGATACATCCAAATAAGTTCTCACTTACTCGAAATACACTGACACACCCAAATTCTCCAGCTCCATGTTGACGCGGTTTGCAAATTACTTGCTCACTTTGAGAACTTTGTATAGTATCTGCGAAACATAGACGATTCATTCGATGATTGCGACCATGTATGACTAATATTTTATTAGTTACCAAAGAATTGTAGGGAGGAATGTGGAGCAAATACTACATTTGTATGTTGGTACTTAACAATGCTCTGGATATAAAACAATACAAGTATTACAACTAGAGCACCATTTCTCTTTTCAAAGAGAAAATGCAACACACTTTCAGTAATGAAGACAGTGATCCTATGTAGCAGACTGTTTCACAAATCTCCGCTTTTGCTGCACAACAACTCATTGCAAGATTTGGCGATAGCGTGGCAGCGAAGACACCCTACCATGGTATTTGACTATTCTGCATTGGAAATAAAGTCTTCAGATCCGTTTTTTTTCTGTTGCAGGTAATGATAAGACACCTTTATTGCTGCAGCGTTCGTCGTGGGTCTGATGTATCGTGTACGCACTCGCAGAATGCGTACAATTTCAAATACGCGGCACTCATGTATTCACACGTTATATGTGTCTACACAGTTTTCTAGTCCGTGACACCCACGAAACAGTTAAAATTCATCGTGTGACACGACCCAGTTCGAGGCTCATTCACATTAAAGCACGGTCTTAAAAACGTGCAAACCTGAGATTGAGCACACGCTTTGTGTCACTAGTGACCCACCGCAAACTGCCTTAGTTAATCCACGACTAAACGCGCAGCGCACAGCTCACAGTTCACTTAGTAATACTCGTTATGTTTCTGATTTCTCACTAATGAGGTGCTCACAAAAAATTAAATGATTTATCCATGCATTTACGCACGAAAACTAAACGCATCAGCCGTCCTGTCATCTCAGGAATCCGTGTTTTTCGTCACAGTCCCTAACACTCGATTGATCAATGTCGAGGGTCGGAAACAGGCGCTCTTTCAGAAGAAATACGTACTGATAAACTGTTTTATTTATGTTGAGATAGATGTATTATTTGAATGTGTTGGCATTTATTACTAAAAATGACGAGTACAAAAATAACAAAAGGAGAAACAAATATGTATATAGGTTACCTAGAGATATAACTTTACAACCACGATGAATATCCCTCTCCGAAGCACATGTTCCCGTGCTTGAATCTTATACTCAGTATTACTGGGGTGGTTTTCAAGACGTTTTTATGACGTCGAGAGTTACTTCAATTCCTATTCTTTTTAACATTATACAAGAAAGAGCCCAGAGATTGTAATTATCGATCTATACACCACTTTTGTAAAAGTAATCTATCTTTAAACAAACACTGTAAACTAAACGATACAATGTCAGTGCAGTGATGACATTTCACGGCCTTTTTCGTGCGTTACAAAAACATTCCCTGAATTGTGATAGCACAAAAATTTAGTTTTGCCGATCGCGCTGTATTGTTTGCCTCTAGTGTAGATAACCTTGCCGGCCGCTGTTGGCCGAGCGGTTCTAGGCGCTTCAGTCTGGAACCGCGCGACCGCTATGGTCGCAGGTTCGAATCCTGCCTCGGGCATGGATGTGTGTGATGTCCTTAGGTTAGCTAGGTTTAAGTAGTTGTAAGTTCTAGGGGACTGATGACCTGAGATGTTAAGTCCCATAGTGCTCAGACCCATTTGAACATAGAGCAAGTTTCGAAGTAAGCTTGAAAATTAATTAGAATGAGATTAGAAAAGTACATAACCGGCAAATCGTATATAAAACAGTACGAACCAACAATGAAGTGGATGACTTCTTTCCGTTTATAAAGCCAGACAAGGAAAGGACCAAAGAAAAGGAGCGCACATGGTTTGGGGGGCTTTCGGGAAATCTAAATTATGTCTGAAAAACTAAGATTACAGGCGGTTTATACTATCAATTGGTCTAACGGTAGATGGACATGGAAGTTCAAAAATAAATGTAAATGCTGATCATCGACCAACAGAGAGAGACGTCTGTTGAGAATTACGAGGAGAGTCAAGAAAAGCAACAAAATGATCGGGCTGTACACTGGAGAACAAAATTCAGTAACTGGTGCAATCGAAAATAAATGGAGGATAGATGAACGGTTGCTAGACTCGTCCTAGATGGACAAGAAATTACTGGATGGCGAAAGGTAAGTTAGGTGTAAGACGACATAATGGGTAGTGAGGAGACATTGGAAAAATTGCATGGATGCATCCAGCTGAAGAACATAAAGCAAGGAAAAGTCTAAAGATAGGTGTTAGCCAGCACTGGATGTCAAATGACTGATGACGGTAACAAGATTATTTTTCCTTTATGTTGTAGTACTCCAGGATGCTGACCGCTATGTAGTCACTCAGGGGTAAGAGGATGGCCACTTATTCGTCAGATGTAAGGTATGTGTGACTGCAGAGAATGGGTAATGCCCTGTCCCTGAGGATAGCGAAGGCGCGAAATGTTCTCAGAAGGTAAAAAACTTTGACGGCTGACTCTATACAGCGAAGTCGGCCAGTGCCCGTGGCTGGGAGCTGCTGAGGCGGCAGAATGCTGACTCCAGCAAACTGAGGCGGCCTTGCTGAGGTAGCAACGTCAGCCCAGTCCCGCTGCGGAGAAATGGCCGGCAGTGACTGCTGTTGATAGTCTTCGGGGCTCCAAACTGGCCTTAGTATACTATAGGTCAGAATCATTATCTCCAGACACGACAGAGAGCTAGGTCCTCACACATATTGAATGGTCCGGCAGGAGTGGTCGCAGTACTATGCCTAAGAGAATCAGGCAGTCTGGTGCTATGAGGCCCATTTAGTAGCCTGTGTGAACTGAGGAGGCAACTGGCCAGCGCCGAGACTGCATCTCTGGTGACGACAACATGGCAGGTGCCATAAACCGATTTCACAGGAAGTTCGCTCAGTGGAGGCGGAACCACAATAAGCGAACACGCGTCTCAGTTTATTTGTAGATACTCGACTGTTTCTGAGAAAATGCCCGCCCATGTTTTCGACGAACTTTAGACATCCTTTAGCTCGGGATAATGTCAACACACCAGGTGGCATTATGATCTCTCACTTTTGCGTCCTATGTTCGTTACCCGATTACTGTTTTTATTTATTTCATTTTATATCTTGTCTTTTATCTACACTTGTCTTTAGAAGGTTATTAAACGAATGTGTTTTATCAAGCAAGGGGGAACAAGGATATGATATTAACTGCAAAAGTGTCATAAATTTATTACACTACGGGCCATTAAAATTCTTACACCACGAAGATGACGTGATACGGACGCGAAATTTAACCGACACGAAGAAGATGCTGTGATATGTAAATTATTAGCTTTTCAGAGCATTCACTCAAGGTTGGCGCCGGTGGCGACACGCACAACGTGCTGACATGAGGAAAGTTTCCAACCGATTACCCATACACAAACAGCAGTTGTCCGGCGTTTCCTTGTGAAACGTTGTTGTGATGCCTCGTGTAAGGAGAAGAAATGCATACCATCACGTCTCCGACTTTGATAAAGGTCGGATTGTAGCCTATCGCGATTGCGGTTTATCGTATCGCGACATTGCTGCTCGCGTTGGTCGAGATCCAATGACTGTTAGCAGAATATGAAATCGGTGGGTTCAGGAGGGTAATACGGAACGCTGTGCTGGATCCCAACGGTCTCGTATCACTATCAGTCGAGATGACAGGCATCATATCTGCATGGCTGTAACGGATCATGCAGCCACATCTCGATCTCTCAGTCAACGGATGGGGACATTTGCAAGACAACAACCATCTGCACGAACAGTTTGATGACGTTTGCAGCAGCATGGACTATTAGCTCGGAGACCATGGCTGCGTTTACGCTTGACGCTGCATCACAGAGAGGAGCGCCTGTGATGGTGTACTCAACGACGAACCTGGGTGCACGAATGGCATAACGTCATTTTCTCGGATGAATCCAGGTTCTGTTTACAGCATCATGATGGTCGCATCCGTGTTTAACGACATCGCGGTGAACGCACACTGAAAGCGTGTATTCGTCATCGCCATACTGGCGTATCACCCGGTGTGATGGTATGGGGTCCCATTGGTTACACGTCTCGGTCACCTCTTGTTCGCATTGACGGCACTTTGAACAGTGGACGTTACATTTCAGATATGTTACGACCCGTGGCTCTACCCTTCATTCGATCCCTGCGAAACGCTATATTTCAGCAGGATAATGCATGACCGCGTGTTGCAGGTCCTGTACGGGCCTTTCACGACACAGAAAATGTTCGACTGCTGCCCTGGCCAGCACATTCTCCAGATCTCTCACCAATTGAAAACGTTTAGTCAATGGTGGCCGACCAATGGGTTCGTCACAATACACCAGTTACTACTCTTGATGAACTCTGGTATCGTGTTGAAGCTGCATGGGCAGCTGTTCCTGTACAGGCCATCCAAGCTCTGTTTGACTCAATGCCCAAGCGTATCAAGGTTGTTCTGGCTACTGATTTCTCTGGATCTATGCACCCTAACTGCGTGGAAATGCAATCGAATGTCCGTTCTAGTATAATATATTTGTCCAATGAATAACCGTTTATCATCTGCATTTCTTCTCGGTCTAGCGATTTTAATGGCCAGTAGTGTATGTAAACGACAGAAAGGACTACGTCGTATTCAGTCACCGATAACGCCGCAGGTAACCCACTGTGATCATAATTATCTGTTAAATGATCAGAAAGGCATATACAAGGTACAGACTGCACTTCTCAGAAGTTATCTGTTGGTGTAGAATACATGCATTAATGAAAGAAGTTTCAATATTTATGCTCGTAAGCGAACTAAACAAATCTGAAATATGTAAACAAAGATATTACGGAGTAATTAAAATATGTAATTTTGGGAATAAATTGTAACGAAGGTGACAGAAATGACGAAGTATTGGTACATGTGTTAACTGAAGAAAGTTTAAGTTGGTGGCACCTATTCTAATCAGTGCAGAATTAATTAAAATGGTAAATCGCAAAATGCTGATAAAAGCCTTTGACTGTACCCTTTCATTTATCATGTTGTTGTTGTTGTTGTTGTTGTGGTCTTCAGTCCTGAGACTGGTTTGATGCAGCTCTCCATGCTACTCTATCCTGTGCAAGCTTCTTCATCTCCCAGTACCTTCTGCAACCAACATCCTTCAGAATCTGCTTAGTGTATTCATCTTTTGGTCTCCCCCTACGATTTTTACCCTCCACGCTGCCCTCCAATACTAAATTTGTGATCCCTTGATGCCTCAGAACATGTCCTACCAACCGATCCCTTCTTCTGGTCAAGTTGTGCCACAAGCTTCTCTTCTCCCCAATCCTATTCAATACTTCCTCATTAGTTATGTGATCTACCCATCTAATCTTCAGCATTCTTCTGTAGCACCACATTTCGAAAGCTTCTATTCTCTTCTTGTCCAAACTATTTATCGTCTATGTTTCACTTCCATACATGGCTACACTCCATACAAATACTTTCAGAAATGACTTCCTGACACTTAAATCTATACTCGATGTTAACAAATTTCTCTTCTTCAGAAACGCTTTCCTTGCCATTGCCAGTCTACATTTTATATCCTCTCTACTTCGACCATCATCAGTTATTTTGCTCCCCAAATAGCAAAACTCCTTTACTACTTTAAGTGTCTCATTTCCTAATCTAATTCCCTCAGCATCACCCGACTTAATTCCACTACATTCCATTATCTTCGTTTTGCTGTTGTTGATCTTCATCTTATATCCTCCTTTCAAGACTGTCCATTCCGTTCAGCTGCTCTTCCAGGTCCTTTGCTGTCTCTGACAGAATTACAATGTCATCGGCAAACCTCAAAGTTTTTATTTCTTCTCCATGGATTTTAATACCTACTCCGAAATTTTCTTTTGTTTCCTTTACTGCTTGCTCAATATACAGATTGAATAACATCGGGGAGAGGCTACAACCCTGTCTTACTCCCTTCCCCACCGCTGCTTCCCTTTCATGTCCCTCGACTCTTATAACTGCCATCTGGTTTCTGTACAAATTGTAAATAGCCTTTCGCTCCCTGTATTTTACCCCTGCCACCTTTAGAATTTGAAAGAGAGTATTCCAGTCAACATTGTCAAAAGCTTTCTCTAAGTCTACAAATGCTAGAAACATAGGTTTGCCTTTCCTTAATCTTTCTTCTAAGATAAGTCGTAAGGTCAGTATTGCCTCACGTGTTCCAGTATTTCTATGGAATCCAAACTGATCTTCCCCGAGGTTGGCTTCTACTAGTTTCGTCTGTAAAGAATTCGTGTTAGTATTTTGCAGCTGTGGCTTATTAAACTGATTGTTCGGTAATTTTCACATCTGTCAACACCTGCTTTCTTTGGGATAGGAATTATTATATTCTTCTTGAAGTCTGAGGGTATTTCACCTGTCTCATATATCTTGCTCACCAGATGGTAGAGTTTTGTCAGGACTGGCTCTCCCAAGGCCGTCAGTAGTTCCAATGGAATGTTGTCTACTCCGGGGGCCTTGTTTCGACTCAGGTCTTTCAGTGCTCTGTCAAACTCTTCACGCAGTATCGTATCTCCCATTTCATCTTCATCTACATCCTCTTCCATTTCCATAATATTGTCCTCAAGTACATCGCCCTTGTATAGACCCTCAATATACTCCTTCTACCTTTCTGCTTTCCCTTCTTTGCTTAGAACTGGGTTTCCATCTGAGCTCTTGATGTTCTCTTATCTCCAAAGGTCTCTTTAATTTTCCTGTAGGCAGTATCTATCTTACCCCTAGTGAGATAAGCCTCTACATCCTTACATTTGTCCTCTAGCCATCCCTGCTTAGCCATTTTGCACTTCCTGTCGATCTCATTTTTGAGACGTTTGTATTCCTTTTTGCCTGCTTCATTTACTGCATTTTTATATTTTCTCCTTTCATCAATTAAATTCAATATTTCTTCTGTTACCCAAGGATTTCTACTAGCCCTCGTCTTTTTACCTACTTGATCCTCTGCTGCCTTCACTACTTCATCCCTCAAAGCTACCCATTCTTCTTCTACTGAATTTCTTTCCCCCATTCCTGTCAATTGTTCCCTTATGCTCTCCCTGAAACTCTGTACAACCTCTGGTTCTTTCAGTTTATCCAGGTCCCATCTCCTTAAATTCCCACCTTTTTGCAGTTTCTTCAGTTTTAATCTGCAGGTTATAACCAATAGATTGTGGTCAGAGTCCACATCTGCTCCTGGAAATGTCTTACAATTTAAAACCTGGTTCCTAAATCTCTGTCTTACCATTATATAATCTATTTGATACCTTTTAGTATCTCCAGGGTTCTTCCATGTATACAGCCTTCTATCATGATTCTTAAACCAAGTGTTAGCTATGATTAAGTTGTGCTCTGTGCAAAATTCTACCAGGCGGCTTCCTCTTTCATTTCTTAGCCCCAATCCATATTCACCTACTACGTTTCCTTCTCTCCCTTTTCCTACACTCGAATTCCAGTCACCCATGACTATTGAATTTTTGTCTCCCTTCACAATCTGAATAATTTCTTTTATTTCATCATACATTTCTTCAATTTCTTCGTCATCTGCAGAGCTAGTTGCCATATAAACTTGTACTACTGTAGTAGGTTTGGGCTTCGTATCTATCTTGGCCACAATAATGCGTTCACTATGCTGTTTGTAGTAGCTTACCCGCATTCCTATTTTCCTATTCATTATTAAACCTACTCCTGCATTACCCCTATTTGACTTTGTGTTTATAGCCCTGTAGTCACCTGACCAGAAGTCTTGTTCCTGCTGCCACCGAACTTCACTAATTCCCACTATATCTAACTTTAATCTATCCATTTCCCTTTTTAAATTTTCTAACCTACCTGCCCGATTAAGGGATCTGACATTCCACGCTCCGATCCGTAGAACGCCATTTTTCTTTCTCCTGATAACGACATCCTCTTGAGTAGTCCCCGCCCGGAGATCCGAATGGGGGACTATTTTACCTCCGGAATATTTTACCCAAGACGACGCCATCATCATTTAATCATATAGTAAAGCTGCATGCCCTCGGGAAAAATTACGGCCGTAGTTTCACCTTGCTTTCAGCCGTTCGCAGTACCAGCACAGCAAGGCCGTTTTGGTTATTGTTACAAGGCCAGATCAGTCAATCACCCAGATTGTTGCCCTTGCAACTACTGAAAAGGCTGCTGCCCCTCTTCAGGAACCACACGTTTGTCTGGCCTCTCAACAGATACCCCTCCGTTGTGGTTGTACCTACGGTACGGCTATCTGTATCGCTGAGGCACGAAAGCCTCCCCACCAACGGCAAGGTATATGGTTCATGGGGGGGTCATTTATCATAGTAATACATTAATACAGGTGGCTTCCATATTAATTCATTTATCATAGTAATACATCAATATGGAAGCCACCTGTTTAAAACAACTGCGTATGACAGTGTTCCCGGAACTGCAGAAGTAATTGGACAACATAAGCGTTAGTAGAGCCGAAGAGATCAGCATAAAAAGGAAGGAAGTGAAAAACAACATTAGATGGGTCAAAAGACTAGAAAGAGGAAACCAAAGAAAGAAAGGCCGAAGGAAGATTGACGACGACTCTAATGACAACAGATAGTCTCTGAATAAACATTTGCTTGTTGCTACATAGTAAATGTGAGTAATGTTAAGCAAATTTCATGGATGACCTACATACTGTATTTATTGCGTTTTTTCTTTTTCGTGTAATTACATATTCCTCTTATGGATTAACAAACTGTTTCGGAAATGTGTAGCCAACATTACTTTGATTTCTTTTCTACTTCTTGTATTAAAAAGTCCACGTTATGCACATTTCCGTTGATATTAGTATTGGAAACGCATGTCAGTTGTCGTCTGGAAGCTGATGAAGGTGATCTGTGCATTTTACATGAATATTTATACAATCTGCATGTATCGATTACAACGAAGCTCCGTTCGCTACTAAGTGTAGGCCGAATGCCGACACTACGTCGAGTCTAAAATTTCAAAGAAAACTCACAGCTAGTTCTCATCATACTCAGAGGTAATCCCAGGGTAGACAGTAACCAGATGTTTACAGGACTAATGCTATAAATGAATTTTTATTTCAGATAGACTATAATCTTACTAATTACGTCGAACTCAGAGTCTATTTATCAGGTGATGAATTCAGTACGTTCTCTTAAAGTTATCTGCAGTGAGATGGCTGCCCATAGAACGTAGATAAGATCTCAGAGATATCAATGAATGTGGTGTATGTACTTTTCTTCAGTAAACATGTTATTGTCAGCGTCACCCTACACACAGTCTTCATCGTATTCTCAAACTAACAGTTCCAATGCGTAAAAAATCATAGAGTAAGATATTCCGCTACTTAGCTAAACAAATACACTGCCGCGAAATGTTCTCTTCCCTGGCTTTTATAATACTTGCCAGGTCTTTGGTAGGATAGAGATTTCCTGCCCTATTTCCTGAACAGACACTCTGAGAACGCGCTGCCCGAACTACAGTTATTTATAGCCAGGTGTCGAGTCATTGTAGCGGTTTAGGCGACCACTTCCTCTCTTTTAAACATAATTGTCAGCGATCCTGTCAGCACCACGATGTCTCCGGTACTGACTGTTTCTCATGCGTTTGCATTTCTCATCATTACCAGCGGTTGGCAGCAGGAAAAATGTGAAGACATCGAAAAAGATATGGTTGTCGGAAGGACAGACTCAGCATACAGGAAAGTGAAACTTTAGTGACATTAAAACAACGGTGCTAACATTAAGAGTGCAACGAGAATTCCACTGTTAAATGCAGAGGAGAGAGCAGATGGGTGGAAAGAATACATTGAAAGCCTCTATGAGGGTGAAGATTTGTCTGATGTGATAGAAGAAGAAACAGGAGTCGATTTAGAAGAGATAGGGGATCCAGTATTAGAATCGGAATTTAAAAGAGCTTTGGAGGACTTACGGTCAAATAAGGCAGAAGGGATAGATAACATTCCATCAGAATTTCTAAAATCATTGGGGGAAGTGGCAACAAAACGACTATTCTCGTTGGTGTGTAGAATATAAGAGTATGGCGATATACCATCTGACTTTCGGAAAAGCATCATCCACACAATTCCGAAGACGGCAAGAGCTGACAAGTGCGAGAATTATCGCACAATCAGCTTAACAGCTCATGCATCGAAGCTGCTTACAAGAATAATATACAGAAGAGTGGGAAAGAAAATTGAGAATGCGCTAGGTGACGATCAGTTTGGCTTTAGGAAAAGTAAAGGGACGAGAGAGGCAATTCTGACGTTACGGCTAATAATGGAAGCAAGGCTAAAGAAAAATCAAGACACTTTCATAGGATTTGTCGACCTGGAAAAAGCGTTCGACAATATAAAATGGTGCAAGCTGTTCGAGATTCTGAAAAAAGTAGGGGTAAGCTATAGTGAGAGACGGGTCATATACAATGTGTACAACAACCAAGAGGGGATAATAAGAGTGGACGATCAAGAACGAAGTGCTCGTATTAAGAAGGGTGCAAGACAAGGCTGTAGCCTTTCGTCCCTACTCTTCAATCTGTACATCGAGGAAGCAATGATGGAAATAAAAGAAAGGTTAAGGAGTGGAATTAAAATACAAGATGAAAGGATATCAATGATACGATTCGCTGATGACATTGCTATCCTGAGTGAAAGTGAAGAAGAATTAAATGATCTGCTGAACGGAATGAACAGTCTAATGAGTACACAGTATGGTTTGAGAGTAAATCGGAGAAAGACGAAGGTAATGAGAAGTAGTAGAAATGAGAACAGCGAGACACTTAACATCAGGATTGATGGTCACGAAGTCAATGAAGTTAAGGAATTCTGCTACCTAGGCAGTAAAATAACCAATGACGGACGGAGCAAGGAGTACATCAGAAGCAGACTCGCTATGGCAAAAAAGGCATTTCTGGCCAAGAGAAGTCTACTAATATCAAATACCGGCCTTAATTTGAGGAAGAAATTTCTGAGGATGTACGTCTGGAGTACAGCACTGTATGGTAGTGAAACATGGACTGTGGGAAAACCGGAACAGAAGAGAATCGAAGCATTTGAGATGTGGTGCTATAGGCGAATGTTGAAAATTAGGTGGACTGATAAGGTAAGGAATGAGGAGGTTCTACGCAGAATCGGAGAGGAAAGGAATATGTGGAAAACACTGATGAGGAGAAGGGACAGGATGATAGAACATCTGCTAAGACATGAGGGAATGACTTCCATTGTACTAGAGGGAGCTGTAGAGGGCAAAAACTGTAGAGGAAGACAGAGATTGGAATACGTCAAGCAAATAATTGAGGACGTAGGTAGCAAGTGCTACTCTGAGATGAAGAGGTTAGCACAGGAAAGGAATTCGTGGCGGGCCGCATCAAACCAGACAGTAGACTGATGAAAAAAAAAAAAAAAAAAAAAAAAAAAAAAAAAAAAAAAAAAAAAAAAAAAAAAGCACCCCCTCGAGCGGCGGAGCTCGGATTTCGCATGTTGTTACTCCGTGTCTTAGAGTTTGCAGAAGGACGTTCTGGGCACCGTCACACTGCACCTTTTCCCTTCCCTGCTGTTGTTCCATCTGCTGGGCGGCAATGAGATACAGGGGTCGCTCTGCTTTTGCAATAGCGACGTTCTTCGTTTGCTCTGAGGTACGGTTGTGACACACTGTTTGAGTTGGACTTGGTTCTTTTACCGTCTGTGTCGTGCAATAGATTCGAAAATTTACTAGTGCACCCGAAAACAGGATTGCTGTGCAACACTACCAAGAAATTTAGACAATTAGTGAAATAAAAAGTAAATTTGCTCGTGCTGTCTCTCAGTGTTTAGTTCATACCAACATACTTATATGTCGCTATGTCGCTCCATCTGATCATGACTTATATATTTGCTTTCCAGTATATTTGCTCTTTCGGCAAAATCTTTTATTGCATAGTTACTAGTTTGAGTTGTGGTAGAACGCAAGCTGTGCTTTATCGAATATGTTCTTGTTTCCAATGAAATGCTGAAAACTTTTAAATCAATAGCTCCGATGGCATTTATTTGAACATATTTCATCTCGTGAGTGTTAAATAACAATTAGCACAAAGAATACCGCAATTCCGTGACGTAACTAGTTCCAAATTAATAATTACATTCAGATATGTCCTGACGTACTAACTAAATTCAAGTGTATTACTGTGTTGCCTTATGAATAACGTTTGTATCGGTCATGTTTCCCGTAATTCTGGCCGGTATGTATCCAAGCACTTAGTTTCGGTTTGTAGAGTTTATCTTCCACAGAAATAAAAGACAACGCTTTAAAACGTGAACAAATTGCATATAATTCGAAGTCTTTCTACTTTCCCTTCAAAAGCAGTAATTTCAAAACAAAACAAAACAAAACCGTTTTATTTACAGTAACCGACTATTTCATTTCGTTCAGTTACGAAAAGGTGTAACTCCCATTTCGATTTTTGTTTGTTAAATATTCTCAGAAATGGTTTTGCGTTATCCGCGGAGGTCGTAAATTTGTTCCTGGCTCCTGTGCTTTGCTCTGGAAGTTACTAGATTTGCAAATAGCTGCCGCAGAGTTTATCGGGTTGACACGTTATTAGCCGGTCAAACAGAACTGCAGTATCAATCAAGTCGGAAACGAATGTCGTTTGCCAACAACAAACTGGAATTATTGGTGCGCCTAAATACAAACGGAATGTGTTCCAACACTAAACCGCGCGCAGTACATTCGATTCGTCAATACTGATATCGTTAATAACCGATGTATTTGGCTATTGGACATTCCGAGAGTGAAATTCAAAGGGCAACGCTTCTATAAACGCTCATCCAAAACAGAATAATTTATTGTTTCCTCCGACGCAACTAAAAGCATAAATCGTTTGAAAGGTAAAATAATTTGACAAAAGTCTGTCTTTGAGGAGGTAATGCTATGATACATTTTTCACGATTTATGAGTCATATAGTTCATTTCTCCGATTGTTTGGATTTCCCTATTTAGTGTTGTTCGCTACACTTTTAAGTTTCTGTCAAGTGACCAACTTATTCATCTTTTAATTTCGAAAAAGGTATTGATCACTTCCTTATCAAGTTAATCAGTTTAAGTTGTGTGGCTTTCTATACATTTTCCTGGTATCTCTCTTCGAACCGTTATGTATACCTACCTTACCCAACTAACTAGAAATATTATTCACTATGTCCGTAAAGTCATGGTACAGTTTTAACACATCACCGAAAAGCACTGAAACAAGACAGAGATATGAAACAAGAAGGACGTGAAAGACAAACTCTCCAAATGTGGATACCTGTTCAGCGCAATTCGATGTGGCTTCCATTTGTTGTCGGAGACACATCTGAAACATATTCAAGTGCTTCCCACACATGTGTAAGGACATATGGTATAACAGAGCAGAAAAGCGTATGTTTCTTTGTTTTAAATTATTAATGTCGTTGATACGTTCACCGTACACACATTGCTTCACATAACCCCAAAAGTAAAAGTCTAATGGCGTTAAGTTCGGGGATCGTGGTGGTCTTGAGTTAAAACCACCCCTACCTATTCATTGCTTGGGAAATTTCTTATCCAAAAACCTAAAAAGGCTGGAGGATATAACAACATTGAAGACCAATGAGAAAAGATAAAAAAGACATTGCAGACAGCAGCAAGGGCGATACTTGGGAACGGCGTAAGGCAAACAAATGCATCGTGGTTCGGAACAGGTTGTGAAACAGTAATAAATGAAAAAATTGAAGCACGCAGAAGGACATCGTACCAGGAGCTCAACGGAAGAATATAAAGAAACGAAGATTGAAAAAAAAGGACCCATCAAAGGAAAAAGAGGGAATGGGTGAAGGAAAATATTGAAGAAATGGAGCTTCTGAGAAGTGCAGACGAGGCAAGGAAATTTTATAGGGAGATGGATAACGCACGGAAGCCATTGAGGGACAGAACAAGTTTAACAAAAGATGAGAACAGCAAAATTATAAGCGAAGAGAAGGAAATATGTGAGAGATCATCCGAAATTGTACTGAATGCTTTCCCTGAAAATTATTTTGAACAATTAGTTCATGAGCCTGCTCAAAGCGTAAATGGTTGCGAAAGCATACTTGACCTCTTAGCAAGAAACATTCCTGGACAAATAGGGAGTATCATGACGAATACAGGGATTAGCGACCACAAGGCAGTTGCTTCTAGGCTGAATACCGTAACTCCCACAACTATAAAAAAGAAACGGAAAGTACATCTATTTAAAAAAGTTGATAAAAATGCTCTTAAGGATTTTTTAAGGGACAGTCTCCACTCCTTCTGATCAGATCACGTAAGCTTAGAAAAGATGTGGAATGATTTCAAAGAGATAATATCTATGGCAATTGAGAGATATATGCCACATAAATTAATAACTGACGGTACTGATCCCCCACAGTACACAAAACGGGTCAGATAGCTGTTGCAGAAGCAAGGAAAAAAGCATGCCAAATTTAAAAGAACGCAAAATCCCCAAGATTGGCAGAGTTATGCAGATGTTCGAAATATAGCGCGTGCTTCAACGCCATATGCTTTTTTACAATTCTCACAACAAAACTCTGACTCGGAAACTGGTTAAAATGCTCTAAGCGGGATGGGACTTAACATCTGAGGTCATCAGTCCCCTAGACTTAGAACCACTTAAACCTAACTAACCTAAGAACATCACGCTCATCCATGCCCGAGGCAGGATTCGAACCTGCGACCGTAGCAGCAGCGCGGTTCCGGACTGAAGCGCGTAGAACCGCTCAGCCAGAGCGGTCGGCTCTGAATCTGGCAGAAAACCCAAAGAGATTCTGGTCATATATAAAGCACACCAGTGGCGAGACGCAATCAATACCTTCACTGCTCTATAACAACGGTGAAGTCCTGATGACTGTGCCACCACAGCAGAGTTATTAAAAACGGTTTTCAGAAACTCCTTCACCAAAGAAGACGAAGTAAATATTCCCGAATTCCAATCAAGAACAACTGCGAAGATGAGAAACATAGTAGTAGATATCCTCGTTGTAGCAAAGCAGCTTAAATGACTTAATAAAGGCAAGGTTCCCGATCCAGATGGTATACTAGCCAGGTTCCTTTTAGAGTATGCATATGCAATATCTACATATTTAGTAATTATATACAACCGCTTCCTCACAGAAAGTTTCGTACCTAAAGACTGGAATGTTGCTCAAGTCACACCAATACCCAAAAAGGGAAATAGGAGTAATCCGCTGGATTACAGGTCCATATCACTAACGTCGATTTGCAGTAGGGTTTTGGAACATATACTGCATTCGAACATTATGAAGAACGTCAAGGCAAACGATTTACTGACACGTAGTCAGCACGGATTCAGAAAATATAGTTCTTGCGGAACACAACTAGCTCTTTATACTCATGAAGTAATGAGTGCTACCGACAGGTGCTGTCAAATTGACTCCACATTTTTATTCAAAAGCCTTTCGATGGCTATCCTCACAAGCGTCTTCTAACCAAACTGTGTGCCTATGGAATATCGCCTCATTTGTACAACTGGATTTATAGGCCCTCTATTGTTCATGATCTATATTAACGAAATAGGAGACAATCTGATTAGCACTCTTAGATTGTTTGCAGATGATGCTATCATTCACCGTCTTGAAAAGTCACGAGATGACCAAAATGAATTGCAAAATTATGTAAATAAGATATCTGTGTGATGAGAAAAGTGGCAATTGACCCTGAATAAAGAAAAGTGTGAAGTTATTCACATGAGTACGCAATAAGTCATACAAATCTGAAGGCTGTAAATTCAACAAAATACTTAGTGATTACAACCAGAAATAAACTAAATTGGAACGATCACATAGAGGATGATGTGGGTAGAGAAAACCAAAGTCTGCGATTCATTGGCAGAACACTTAGAAGGTGCAACAGATCTACTAAAGAAACTGCTTACAGTACACTTTCCGCCCTATTCTGGACACTTGCTGCGCGGTGTGGGATCCATATCAGGTGGGACTGACGGATAATATTGAAAATGTTCAAAAAAGGGTGGCTTGTTTTGTATTATCGCGAAATAGGGGAGATAGTGCCGCAGGCGTGATACGTGAATTGGAGTGGCAATCATTAAAGCAGAGGTGTTTTCCGTTGCGAGGGGATCTTCTCGTGAAATTTCAATCACCAGCTTTCTCCTCCGATTGTGAAAACATTCTGTTGGCACCCACTTACATAGCGAGAAATGATCATCACGATAAAATAAGAGAAATCAGGGCTCACACAGAAAAATTTAAATGCTCATTTTTCCCGCTCGCCGTTCGAGAGTGGAACGGTAGAGAGACAGCTTGAAGGTAGTTCATTGAACCCTCTGCCAGGCACTTAATTGTGAACAGCAGAGTATTCACATAGATGTAGAGGTAGGTGTAGAGGTTGCGTCGCTACTTTGATAAACTGCTTAATCCAAGGCCAGTTGTACAATGAACCCAACAGAAATACAGAGGGAAGAGGACCCAGATATCAATGTGGACCAAGCTAAATTAGAAGAGGTGAGAACTATAGTGAGGAATTTAAAGAACAATAGGGCCACAGGAACGGATGGCATTCCAGCAGAATATTTCAAGCAAGGAAGCTCTGCATTGGAAATGAACTTCCTGAAACTGGTTAATCTAATATGAGTAGAGGAGGAAATGCCTCAAACATGGAAAGAGATGGAAGGCGGTAACTACAGAGGTATCACACTGCTTAATCTGGGATATAAGATCATCTCTAACATATTGTACCACCGTCTCCTTCCAGCAATACAGAGAGAAACGGCGTCGTCTCCCGGGCAAGTCAACTATCAAATGGCTCAGAGTATTATGGGACTTAACATCTGTGGTCATCAGTCCCCTAGAACTTAGAACTACTTAAACCTAACTAACCTAAGGACATCACACACATCCATCAAGTCAACTATCGACCAGATATTTACACTAAGATAAATTCTGGAAACAAGAAACAAAGGAATATGGGGTCGAAACTAAGATCTGTTTATTGATTATAAAGCAGCGTATGATAGTATATACAGAGAGCAGCTATATCAATATCTAGATGAATTTGGTATAAAAAAATGAGGATAATAAGAATTACAATGAGAGGAACGAAGAATGCAAGGTAGCATAAATACTGGATGTTGTCCAGTACTTGCAAATTAGAAATGGAATATGGCAAGGCGATGCGCAGGCATGCCTCCTGTTCGATGAAACCTTGGAGAAGGTGATGAGAGAAGCATGTATCTTGAATAGGGGAAAGATTTTTCATAAATCTGTACAGACAGTGGCCTCTGCGGACAAGGTCGGCATTGTAGCAAGAACTCTGATGGCAATGAAAGAGACATTCACTGCACTTGAACAGTCCGGCAGGAATATACGACTAAATATCAAAGGGCAGAAAACAAAATACCTAGCTGCTGGGAAAGTGCACAGGAAGAAATACGATGGGTAGTTATACATTTGAAAGAGTCGGTCATTTCAAATACCTGGGTTCGATTGTAACCAGCCTAAACAATACCTCCTATTAAAAAAATCAGAGACTAATTGCAGTCAGTAAAGCTTCTTTCGCCTTAACGAAGCTTCTATCTTCAAGGCTCCTGACTAGAACCACAAAACTAACCATCTACAAAACATTGATCAGACCAGTGCTTACATACGCCCCTGCAACTTGGACTCTAGCAACAAAGGATGCTGAATCGCAGGATGTATTCGAGAAAGGATACTCACTCAAATCATTGCACCAACGAGATACAACCATCAGTTGTACGTCATCTACAAAGATCAGCCTATGAGAAAAAGTGTGAAGTCATCTACGTTGAGGTGACCTGGACACGTGGCACGGATGAATGATACAGAAGCTCCAGAAATTATTTGACAAGCAAAGTCAGGTGGACAGAGAGGACGTAGTCGACCGAAAACTAGGTGGGAGGACGGAGTCATAGAAGACATTCGGAAGATCGGCTACAGGAATTGGAAAATGCTACCAAGGGACCAGGATAAATGGAAGGAGATAGCTATAGAGGCCAAGTGTCGTGAGTTCTAGAGCCACAGAAGAAGAACAAGAAGAAGAAAAATAAGAAGAAACTCTCGAACGTTGCCAGCGTAATGTTGAGGAGTGCCGTCTTGTTCAAAGATGACACCTTTTGAAAACTGTGGTCCTGTATACAGTTGCAGCATGCCAAGGTAATTGTCTGACGACACAATCTGCTCCGCAAAGAAAAGTAGGCCTATAACTCTGTCATTCATCAGGTTACACCACATGCCAAGCTTTACGGGAGTTACGTTTTTAATCAACGTACGGAAGATGACTTTCAGAAGACCATTTCTGACGTTATAGTGACGAACGTAACAAGAGACATGCAAAGTGGCCTCATCGCTAAACACAGTCTTTCTTATTAATCGCTCCGTGTAGTCGATCTCATTAAGCATACCTGCAACAATCTCATATTCTTTGGGTCTATCAGTCGGTTTAACAGTATACAACTAAAACAAAGCCATTTATTTAAAACCTTATGAACTGTAGTCTTGTTTAGTACAAGTGGGCACCGACTTTTTGTGCTCCATAGGAAGCTACCCTGTATGATTTCTACTGACTCGTCACTTAACAAAAGCCTACAAGGGTGTGTACAACAACCAGCTGGTGTCTTTCAACGGCTTACCCCACTGATTAATGTTATTTCTATGTGGAGGTTCTTCGTTGTACATGCGACGATACTCGCACTGAACACTGGTCATGGATTCCAATTTAGCAATTAACGAAACACACTGAACCTTCCTCTGTGCCGTCCACGTTTCGACTGACATTGCCCGATTCGCTTCTGCTACACGATTCGTTGTGTTGTGTCATCATATAAGAACGCACGCCATTTAACATCATACGACCGTGACTCATTTGGACAATGTGCAATGTAGCGCTACTTTCAACTGTTCGTTTAGTTACTCTTAGCCAGAAGAAGCGTTTATAACTGCACAGTGTCTTTGCGGCCGGATTGTGTATTAAAGGTTACGAAACATCAAACTCCATAAATTTAACGCAAAAACAGTTTCCCTACAGTTTACTAGTGCAGCATAGACCATATTCACACTAACAATTATTTAGTAGAATGTCTCAAATGAGAATAAACTCTAGATGTAATGAAAATAATGTTTATACGATCGTATCTTTACATGCTGACAATTTACAAGTTTGTAATCGATCAATTATTTCTATTTACGAATTCCTCTGTGGTACTGAAGCAGTTGCTTAGGCACAACAATATGTAATAGTGATAATGGGGAAATGTGTGATCTACATAGAAAGTGATTACCAAAGATAAGCTATTTTCTGTGTGACTTATGTCTCGGGAGGGCTGCGGACAGTAAAAAGCTTCTAGTGAGCATCCAAAACGTTCACTGCACCGTTTGGTGTAGAAGACAGCCATCTACTAGACCACCCCTTTTTGATCGAATACAATCTGCTCCTACAAAGTCATCACCATTTGCAATATTTAAAGAACGTACATCAGAATCTACGATATAGCATACATACACGCACACGCACACACACACACACACACACACACACACACACACACACACACACACACAAACAATGAGAGAACGAGAGGGAGAGAGAGAAAGAGAGAGAGAGAGAGATGGGGTGCATTGCAGAGAACGATAGCTGTTGACCAGTTTAGTTTAGAAGGTTGTTTTCCTTTGCAGTACGGCTCGGGATTACAAATGATTTGCTTGAGGATACGCATAGTAATTTTTTACGTCATGACCGCTTAAATTATGCAGTGTTCACATTACCGGTTCTCATGCTAGATTAGTTTGTTCAGGTGTGACACATCCGATAAAATGCATCGTCACGGTAGGTAACAACTGCAGTTAGGCAATGTGAACGTCATGAATTCTAAAATGTATATCAGTGAATGTACATCATATCGTCACATAGACCGGTGATGCGAATATTACCTATTTTAAGCGATCGTGATGTAAATTCGGAGTGGCCGCGCGGATAGAGGCGTCCTGTTACTGACTGGACGGCGCCCCCTTAACCCCCCCCCCCCAGAGGTTCGAGTGCTCCTTCGGGCATGGGTGTGTGTGGTGTTCTCAGCATAAGTTAGGGTGTTAGTTAGTTTAAGTAGTGTTTAAGTCTAGGGACCGACGACCTCAGCAGTTTGATCCCTTAACAGTTCGCACACATTTGAACTTTATTTTTCAGTTCGTGAAACCGAAATTTCATCGAAAACACACATGGCTACTCATTATGAGAAAAATTAACTCTCGTTCTTAATTCATATCACGCCATTTTAAGGTAGCGTTTAGACTGAAGGGAATGTATTTTTTATATTTTCGCTTTACTTCCTTGTCCTGATAATCCAAGTCATCTTGACTACGTTCTTGTGTCCTACGTCTATTTAAACTATTACACAATCAGTTTTGGCGGATTTTCGTACAATTACAAAGGAGAAACACAAAAATGTGGATGCTGTATAGCATACAACAGTATTGCAGAACAGTAATATACACTCCTGGAAATTGAAATAAGAACACCGTGAATTCATTGTCCCAGGAAGGGGAAACTTTATTGACACATTCCTGGGGTCAGATACATCACATGATCACACTGACAGAACCACAGGCACATAGACACAGGCAACAGAGCATGCACAATGTCGGCACTAGTACAGTGTATATCCACCTTTCGCAGCAATGCAGGCTGCTATTCTCCCATGGAGACGATCGTAGAGATGCTGGATGTAGTCCTGTGGAACGGCTTGCCATGCCATTTCCACCTGGCGCCTCAGTTGGACCAGCGTTCGTGCTGGACGTGCAGACCGCGTGAGACGACGCTTCATCCAGTCCCAAACATGCTCAATGGGGGACAGATCCGGAGATCTTGCTGGCCAGGGTAGTTGACTTACACCTTCTAGAGCACGTTGGGTGGCACGGGATACATGCGGACGTGCATTGTCCTGTTGGAACAGCAAGTTCCCTTGCCGGTCTAGGAATGGTAGAACGATGGGTTCGATGACGGTTTGGATGTACCGTGCACCATTCAGTGTCCCCTCGACGATCACCAGTGGTGTACGGCCAGTGTAGGAGATCGCTCCCCACACCATGATGCCGGGTGTTGGCCCTGTGTGCCTCGGTCGTATGCAGTCCTGATTGTGGCGCTCACCTGCACGGCGCCAAACACGCATACGACCATCATTGGCACCAAGGCAGAAGCGACTCTCATCGCTGAAGACGACACGTCTCCATTCGTCCCTCCATTCACGCCTGTCGCGACACCACTGGAGGCGGGCTGCACGATGTTGGGGCGTGAGCGGAAGACGGCCTAACGGTGTGCGGGACCGTAGCCCAGCTTCATGGAGACGGTTGCGAATGGTCCTCGCCGACACCCCAGGAGCAACAGTGTCCCTAATTTGCTGGGAAGTGGCGGTGCGGTTCCCTACGGCACTGCGTAGGATCCTACGGTCTTGGCGTGCATCCGTGCGTCGCTGCGGTCCGGTCCCAGGTCGACGGGCACGTGCACCTTCCGCCGACCACTGGCGACAACATCGATGTACTGTGGAGACCTCACGCCCCACGTGTTGAGCAATTCGGCGGTACGTCCACCCGGCCTCCCGCATGCCCACTATACGCCCTCGCTCAAAGTCTTCTGCCGGCACGGTAGCTCAGCGTGTTCGGTCAGAGGGTTACGTGCCCTCTGTAATAAAAAAACTGAGTTAATTGATCATCAACGAACTTAAACGGATGTCTTACGACGTCCGCCCCGAGCAGATGCAACGAACAAAAGCGAGCAGATTGAAAAAAAAAAAAAAATATGCCACGGCAAACTGGCTGACACTGACGGCGGCGGTGCACAAATGCTGCGCAGCTAGCGCCATTCGACGGCCAACACCGCGGTTCCTGGTGTGTCCGCTGTGCCGTGCGTGTGATCATTGCTTGTACAGCCCTCTCGCAGTGTGCGGAGCAATTATGGTGGGTCTGACACACCGGTGTCAATGTGTTCTTTTTTCGATTTCCAGGAGTGTATTTAAGCCGCGTCTTTGAAGGAAAAAACTACATATGTTATTGAGACGTCTCCCTTGCGTCCTCTAGACAAAGTGCAGATGAAATTAGGCAAAATCAGCTTGCACAGAAGCTTGAAGGCAGTCGTTCTTCCCAACTTCTGTCCGTTAACTGGACAGGAAAGCAGTATGCAGTGCAGTGGAACGTACACACCGTCGCGCACTTGTCAGTACTTCTCTAGTGTAGTTCTGATTTTAGACATATCAGAGTATTTAATTTATGGTTTTTTGTGTGATAAGGATGTTTATCTGATGCAGTATTAGCTTCCGTTACCCGTCGGGTATAGACGCAGGCACATAAAATAAAGTGTTTCGGAAACGCGGATGAGCGTGTTACATGACTGTATGCAGTCGATTCTGTAGGAGTCAATAAACAGATTCTTTACACGCAGTGTTGATGACAGGAGGAGGAAAGTGCTTCGACTTCACTCGTGGGACACACACAAACATATGAAGGAACACACATTGCGTGGCACTCTGCCTTCGGTGCAAAAGCTCTGAATAGTGTAAGACAGAGGGTAGAGATTAATGTGGTTTACACCGATGTGTCTGAGGATACGCTGACAGAAATATGCGACGGGATCGCAGAATTGATGGCTGCTCGCTCGGATGGCGTCCCGCAATTTATTCGCGTCCCTCTTGGCAGATACAGAGTGGGAACCTCTCGCTTTACTTTTCTCCCGCACCCTTTAAGTCATCAACATGGTCCACTATATTTCTATCTTTAGAGAGAAGAGCTTTGCTGCAGCAAAATATTATTAACAAGTTCCTATCCTCTTGCCCTATTCTTATTTTTCATTTTTACTCTTTGTTTTTCGCATTGTTCTTCGACCCTCACTGAATAAGTACGTATTTCTTGTTATATTAGTTTGAGGAACAGTCTTTCCCACTTTTCTTATGTAAATAGATGGTTATGAAAAGCGCAACAGACAACAGAGGCACCTAAATGTCACCATAATGCCTTACTGTGAACTGTAAGCTATAATTATTCTTTTCGCTGTTAACTACTAAATGTAGATACAGTTTCTGAGTTCTTTCATTGCTGATATGTGCTTCTGAGAACAACTCATATATCCACATCTGTACCTCACTCCGAAAGCCATGTTAGATGTGTGACGGAGGGTACTTCTGTCGTCAATATCATTCTCCCTTCCCTGTTCCATTTGCGAAGGCTGCGTGGAAAGAATGAATATTAATGAACCTCCGTATGAGACGTAATTTCTCTTCTCTCTCTTTCCCGTCACTAATTCGACTCAAGTGACAACCTCCTCATCTTAGAGCAGCACGTGTAAAATATGTCCCCAATTATTTGCTTGGTGTATTCGAATCTCTGTCTCCCGCTACAGTTTCTACCCTCTACAGCTCATCTAGTATCATGAAAGTTATTTTGTGATTTCTTAGAAAATGTCCTACCATCTTGTCCCTTCTTCTTGTCAGTGTATTCCATATATTCCTTTCCTCGCCAATTGTCCAGAGAAAATCCTCGTTTCTTACCTTATCAGTTCACCTAATTTTCAACATTCTTCTGTAGAACCACATCTCTAATTCATCGGTTATTATCTTTTCCTGTTTTTGCACTGTCAATGTCTCAAAAATTTTCAAATGTGCGTGGATTCCTAAGGGACGAAACTGCTGAGGTCTTCGGTCTCTAGACTTACACACTACGGAAACTAACTTATGCTAAGAACAACACACGCGCACATGGCCGAGGGAGGACTCGAACCCCGGAGGGAGGAGCCGCGCCATTCGTGAAATGGCGCCGCAAACCACGCGGCCACTCCGCGTTCCTCCATGTTTCAGTACTATACGATGCTGTACTCCAAACGTACATTCTCAGAAGGATCTTCCTGAAATTAAGGTCTATGTTCGATACCAGTAGACTTCTATTGGCCAGGCATGACCTTTTTGCCAATGCTAGTCTGCTTTTTCTGTCCTCCGTGCTCCGTACGTCAGGGGTTATTTTTCTGCCTAGATGACAAAATACCTTAACTTCCTCTAATTCGTGATCACAAACTATGATGTTAAGTTTCTCGCTGTTCTGATTTCTGTTGCTTTTTATTATATTCGTCTTTCTTCAGTTTTCTGTGATTCGATTATAACACATCGGTACCTAAAACGACGCGTTTTCGTAAGATCCTCATTGTGCTGATGGTTTGAAATAGCACATGTTCGGGTCAGGAAATGTGAAACAAGAATAAAACAGGAAATGCGGATACAATGAATCGTACAGCCAACCAGCTGCACGTCAAAAGTTTATTGAAACCTGTGTGATGCACATCTACCTTGGCCGAGGACGGTCTCTTGTGCCCCAAATGAGGCGTGCAAGATCTGTGTGATGCGATCCCACAGCGTTTGTGAACTCAAGAATGCTTATTAAATGACAGCGTTCATGGTAGTGCAGCAATGTACTTGATCTATCTGGTGTACTTTGCGGTGTGTAGATACGTACCGTACACATACACATTCCATACCCATGACGTCACCATCATTCCTCTCCAATCTCTAATGCCACGTACCTTTCTTGGAAATGGACCAGTCAGAGAGCTTTTAATACAACAAAAATTTAGATCTTCTAATCACAACTCAGTACCTTAGCGACTATTTATTATTTTTCGAAGTCTTGTTAATCTGCGCCCTTTTCACCAATCAGAAAGAGTCTATGACAATCATATATATTCCTAATCACAGACCATTATCCTAGAGACCAGTCGTGTCACTTGGGTAATCACAGGTCTCCTAGGGGGAGATACACATCTTTTGCTCTCTTTCAATCACAGCTCAGTACCTGACAGTCCTTAGAATGAGTCAGAGAGCTTCCTACATCAAAGATGATGTAATTCTCGTCGGCAACTGCGTAACGTCCACTCGTGATTGTCGAAAGCAGACTGAGGCAGGTAGAGACGAGGAGAGCAGTGGCATATTTTTTCCCATACAGATTTGTCAGGTCTGGACTGGTATGGCTTCACAGAAGCTGGTTGCACGTACATTGAGCAACGTCTGCACGACATTGTCTGTGGTTTCGTTTGAAAAAAAAAAGGATTCTGCCTCCTCAGTAAATTTAACCACGCTTTCTTTCTCTTTCACACACACACACGCACACACACACACACACACACACACACACACTCACACACACACACCACACTCAACCATATATTTTACCAATCATTAAAACAGCAATATAAGTTTCCACGCCTGAACAATATATAAAGACATTGACATTACTGGCGTAATTAATTTAATTTGTGATAATGTCTTGCGGGACCAAACTGCTGAGGTCATCGGTCCCTAAGCCTACACACTACTTAATCTAACTTAAACTAACTTATGCTATAGGCAAAACACACACCCATGCCCGAGGGAGGACTCGAACCTCCGACGTGGGAGCCGCACGGACCGTGACAGGGCGCCCTAGACGACGCGGCTACTCCGCGCGGTTTTACAGAAGTAACTTATAGTGTTTTAATATGTAAAATGTCTGTCAAAATGTCCGTGATACTACTATTCGGGTTTAGCTGTACTGGACTGGACTGTACTGGACAATGAGCAAACTTCGCACTTTGTACCACGCTTGCTGCAAGGCACGAAGTATCTCCAGATTAAATATTTCTACATCTGAATTGTTTGTACTGTTGCCAGTAACATAAACGTATGTCAATGACAAAGTGTCAGCTATTACTGCATTTCCTGCCTGACGTGTAACTTTTGCCCACATGTTTTGGCACTGTTATAGAACAACATAAAAACAAGCCATTAGCAATGTGGCACCTTATTTGAGAGTCCAAATTCATATTTTAACGTTATATGTTTCTAACACTTTAGTTGATCAATTGTTTCACTCTTCTAGTGGCTGACATATTATATCAGCTAACGTGTGCTTTGTGCAGTTATGAAAAATAATGTAAATAATTTAGATATTGAAAATTTTGAATTGAAGACGCCGTTTTCCTTGCCCCAAGTGTGGAACAAAGGCCGAAGTTTGCTCGTTATCCGCTACAGCTTTACCTGTAAGTTAGACAAGTAGTATGACATGTATTTTGATAGACATTTCAGACGCAGAGTTACTGTATGTTACATCAGTGTTGTCAATATTCTTACACATTTTTGGCTGGGTGTGGTAATAACAACGACATATGTATTGTATTTAGCTAATGCAGCCTATGTGTTTCTGACAGATAATGTAGACATTTTATAAGTGGAAATTGTGATGATACAGTGGTTTATGGGCCGTAACGTGGATCAATTTCACCACACTATACATGGCAGGTAGGTATTTATAAATTTTATAATATTAATGGAAGTTATATATGCTTCAGGATGAATATGTGACGCTTTAAAACAGTGTTTTATTTCGTATGTTTCATGTCCCTCATACGTGTCTTTACGGAGGCGGAACGATCAATCTTCATGTTCAGACGTAAAGACCGTAACAGGATCCCACTGGAAACCGACTCGACAACCGTCTGCCACGGAAGACACCCTGAAGAAACACTACAGCCCCTGCGTTAGCAAGTAAATAAAATGTACTAAGAACTCAAAAATTATGGAAAATGCTCAGTTCATGTTCATTTTTAGTCACGCTTGGATGAAAACTATTGAGATACTGAAGTAATGCTTTACATGGAGCAATCTTATCAGTGTGTCGAAAAAAGTCTGTGCAGAAAATATTTTAAAAAATTTAAAAAGTATTCAGGTGATTTAACTTTCTGCTTGAGGACCATTTTCCGAATAACTGTATTAGGTTACCTACTCTCAAATGAAATTTAAAATACTACATGACAGGGCTCTGTCTTCAGAATAGTATCTCTGAAATTACACGGAAAGAACTTTACAAAATTATGTTTGATATTATTCCTTACATTTTGATCAAAACGTTTATTGAGGTGATTTTTCATACTAGATGATGATTTTCTATAGCTTTTGCACTAAGTGATGTTTCATTAACTGTGGAAAGAGTAATGAAGTGGCAGTTACGATTTAAAACAATAGGGATTATCATTGTCGTGCAGAGCTGAGATCAAGTCAGCAAGGATAACAATATTGCTATCTGTTGCATGCTTCAGTAAATGGGCTTTTAATGTTGAATGTTGTAGAGCATACGGAAGAACGGTGATATAGCAGTTTGCACCTGACATTCAAGTTAGTTATTACAATTATCATAACGCGAAAGCTCGTCAACGTCAGTGTATCACATTCCAGAGTGGTGATTTACATATGTACACTATTTACACTATGGTAATGGGTCATTCTTTCGACTCATCAGTCTTTTGACTGCTTTGATGCAGCCCACCCCGAAGTTCTCTCCTACGACAAATCTCTACCTCTTAGAGTACCATCTGCAACCTACATGCTCGGTTATTTGCTGAATGTATCACAATCTCTGTCTTCCAGTACAGTTTTACTCTCTACAGCTTCCTCTAGCAGCGTGGAAGATTGTGGTGTCACCGCCAGACACCATACTTGCTAGGTGGTAGCCTTTAAATTGGCCGCGGTCCGTTAGTATACGTCGGACCCGCGTGTCGCCACTGTCAGTGATTGCAGACCGAGCGTCGCCACACGGCAGGTCTAGAGAGACATCCTAGCACTCGCCCCAGTTGTACAGCCGACATTGCTAGCGATGGTTCACTGACAAATTACGCTCTCATTTGCCGAGACGATAGTTAGCATAGCCTTCAGCTACGTCATTTGCTACGACCTAGCAAGGCGCCATTATCATTTGCTATTTATCTTGTGATGCAAGTACCGTCAGACCAATGTTCACCAATTATGAATTAAAGTTAAGTATTCCAGTAGTTTCTTACGTTCTTTGCTACTATAAATTCCCTAACTGTTCCAGACCTCACGCGTCATGCACTCTGCCTCGCCTTCCGTATACGCCTCCCGTACCCCACACGGATCCTCTATGATCTCATTCCTTTCCCCCATCTGCCCCTATTCCTCGAACATATCCGCATCCTCTACACCTCCTGCCGTCTTGAACCCCCTCACCCCCTGGTTGCCCCTCTCCTTTCCCATCCCTGCCCCCTGCCACGTCTTCACCGTTGTGTCCCCCCTACCCTCCATCTCTACATCCTACATCTCCTTTCCCAAGATGGCTTCCATCAGCTCCCCCTCCCGGATGATGCCCTCTCTCCCTCCATTTATCCTTCCTATCAACTCTGATCCTCACCCCCCCTCCTTTCCCTGGGCTCCCTCTTCCTCCCCCCTTCACTCCCGAGTTTTTTCCCCACCTATCATCTCCTTTCTCCCCCCCCCCCCGAGTCCTTTTGTACTCCCCTCCTCTGCCTTCCCCAATACCTGGCACGTCTGCTCAGCACCCCCCACCCCTCTTCTGGATCCTCCTCTTCCATTGGCTCCTTTCCCCCCCTCCCCCTTCACTTTTCCTCTCCTCCCCCCCTCCCTTTTTCCCGTCATCTGAATAGTTTCCCCCCACCTGCTCTCGGGTGTGGTATGTCGTATTTGTGCCAACTTTTAGCGCAGTGTTTAAGTGAGTGTTCGGTGTTGTGCATCCTTCCACAGTGTTGCAAACAGAAATCCTACTGACGCTGGGTGTGTTCTTTTAACTGTCTGTCTATTGTTTTTCTGCTTCCTGTGTGTTTTATTAGCTTCATCGACCCTGTGTTTTATGTTTTACCCTCCAGAATTTTCTGCCATTTTTACCTTTAAGTCACCGATTTTATAGCCAACTGTTATCATTTTTTATTATCTTCATATTTTTAAAACAAATTCTGTAGGCTGAAGAGCGGCGTAATAAGCTTCTGCCAGCCCGCCCCCTTTAGGGGGAATCGAAACCCAATAAAGGAGAAAAAAAAAAAACAGACCTCACGCCAGCCTGCGTGAGCTTAAACGCGTGCCTTTCGGCTTCCTTCTAGTGGCTTGGCTGTCTTGCCAAGTCACAACAAAGATATTGTCTGATGTCTGAACAGACGCCCTATCATCCTTACCCTCCTTGTCAGTGTTTTCCATATATTCCTGTCCTCTAAGATTCTGCGCAGAACCTCCTCATTCCTTATCTTACCAGCCCAGCTACTTTCCAACATTCTTCAGTACCACCATTTCTCAACTGTTTTGATTCTCTTTTCTTCCGATTCTCTCGCAGTGCATGTTTCTCTACAATACAATGCTGTGCTCAAAACGTATATTCGCAGAAAATTCATCCTCAAATTATAGTCTGTGTTAGGTACTAGTAGACTTCTCTTATCCAGGATTGTCCTTTTTCCAATGACAGTCTGCTTGTGATGTCCTTTCTGCTGGGTCCGTGATTGGCTGTTTTGCTTAATAGGTAGCAGAATTTCTTAACTTCATCTACTTCTTGATCATCGGTCCTGACGTTAAACTTCTCTCTATTCACATTTCTGCTCCTTCCCATTCCTTCCGTCTTTCTTTGATTTACTCTCAATTCATATTCTGTACTCATTAGACTGTTCATTCCAATCAGCCTCTCCGTAGAGTTTACCCCAATTTACAACCGGATTTCGGACATTTTGCACCATTTGATATTTTCGAATGCTTTTTCCAGGTCGACAGATCCTAAGTATGTGTGTTGATTTTTCTTTAGTCTTGCTTCCATTATCAACGGCAACGTTAGAACTGCATCTCGGGTGCCTTTACCTTTCCGAAAGCCAAACTGACGATTATCCAACACACTACCAACTGTCTTTTCCATTCTTCTATGTATAATTCCTGCCAACAACTTGGATGCATGAGCTGTTTAGCTGATTATGCGGCAGTTGTCGGCTATCAGTCTTCGGAATTGTGTGGATGACATTTTTCCGAAAGTCAGATGGTGTATCGGTTTCATAGACTCTATACACTAACATGAATAATCGTTTTGTTACCAGTTCTCCCAATGATTTTAGGAATTTCCATGGAATATTACCTATCCCTTCGGCCTGATTTGATCTTAAGCTCTTTTTAATTCTGATTCTAGTACAGGATCCCATATCTTTTCAATATCCGTTCCTTTTTCTTCTTCTATCATAACAGAAAGATCTTCCCTGCATGCAGGCCTTCAGTGTACTGTTTCCACCTATCCGCTCTCTCCTCTTCATTTAACTGTGGAATTCCCATTGCACTTTTAATGTAACCACCCTTGTTTTAATTTCAGCGATGGTTGTTTTTACTTTTCTACGTGTTGATTCAGACCGTCCGACAATCGTTTCTTTTTGGATTTCTTTACATTTTGTATAGTCATTTCGTCTTAGCTTTCCTTTACTTCCTCTTTATTTATTCCCCAGCGACTTTTATTTCTGGGCCCCTGAATTTACCTTTTGTTTTGTTCTTCCTTCTTCCATCGATACTGAAGTATTTCTCCTGTTACCTATGGTTTCTTCGCACTTATTTTCTTTGTACCTTTGGTTTTCTTGTCAACTTCCGTGACTGCCCTTTTTAGAGATGTCCATTTTTCTCGAACCCCACAGCCTACTGGGCTAGTCTCTATCGAAGTATCTATAGACTCAGATAACTTCAAGCACAACTTAGTATTTGTGATCTGAGTCTATATATGCTCCTGGGTAAGCTTTACAGTTAGGTATCTGATTTCGGAATCTCTGTCTGAGTCTGAGGTAATCTGAAATCTTGCCATTTCTCCCAGCCCCTTCCAAGTGTATCTCTTCCTCTTGTGAATAATCTTTCACTTCTCTTATTCCTAGTATCAACCCCATATTCTCCCGTAACCCTTTCTTCTATTCCTTCCCCTACAACAGCATTCAAGACCCAATGTGGGATAAAATGCTGGTAGTACTTCAAGTGCCCCAACACCGACTTCAATTGAGGTATTTTTTGAGGTATTAACAATTTTTGGATCGCTCCCGTGTCTTGAGGAATAGGATGAATGCCTGAAGCACTGAGAAAATGTACCATACGTTAATTACCCACTTTCCTTCTCGTTATCTTCAGCATGCGACGTCAGCATGTATACCTGGTCGTCATAGGTGCGGATTTGCTGTCGATTCTGATGAGAACAACCTCACCACTGAACTGTTCACAGTAACACACTCTCTGTCCTACCTTCCAACTCATAAGAAATCCTATCTACTCCCGTTATACTACTACCTGCTGCTGCAGTTGATACTACCCTGTACTCATCTAAATAGAAATCTTTGTCTTCTTTCTTTTTCATAACACTGATCCTCACATTACTGAGATTAAGCCTTAGGATTTCCTAAGGATTTTAGATTTTCTAGCTTCCGTACGAATTTCAAACTTACGACTTTCCACGTATCGACTTTTGGGACGTTATTCGTTGGCTGGTTATTCAGCCTTTTTCCTATGGTCATCCCCCACTTGGAAATCCTCTCCCGGACATCCAAATGGCGGACTAGTCCAGAATCTTTTGCCAATGCAAATATCGTCACAACTCTTTTCAATTACAGGACACATGTCCTATGTGTCTTTAATGCAGTGGTTTCCATTGCCTTCTATATTCTCATGCCATAGATCACTGGTGATTTTTCCGCTTTTCTACATTAAAGGGTAGTTTACTACCTCAAGGGCAAGAGATTACTCTGAACCTCTGTCTGCTATTCCGCCATCTTTGACAAGGCAGTTGGCTGAATGATGGTACCTTCTTATGCAGGAAGTCTTCGGGTGCCATAGCTGATGATTTTTATTGAAAATTTATGCAGTTTACTCCAACCAAAGAAGCTATCCCTAGACCACGGGTTCATACAACGTTTTATTTTCCCATGACCAACTCACAGATCACAGATTGATACAATATTTTGTTTTCCTATGAGATGGCCATAGGAATGTCAGTAACCAGCCATGTTGGAGGATTTTCCTAGAAGTACCGTCCAAGTGATTAGAAGCAGTACGAACACGTAACCTGATAATTTGCCACGTTTGTAACATGTTATTTGAGGGTGATATGGGAAGCCATGGGATCACTCTTACAGGGTGCAACAGATGGGAGAAAGTACTTGAAGATGGTATATACATCAAGTGGTAAGCCACCCTGCCGGGGAAATTTCTTAAATTTTAAGATGACATGCACCTTGGTAGACATTTCTACATGTACTAGGTCCTGTGTAGAGAAGTACAGCAGATGCTATGGTAACAACTTGTCCATATTAAATGAGTTCAGGCATCTGGGACAAATATGCCACGACTGATCGTGAGAATTTAATTGGAACTAAATAAGGTAAGATCTGTTCTTGATCCAGCAGTGGTGTTAAAGGATCCCCTAAAGAGAACAACAACAAATCTGCATGTTTCTGGGCTGACCAGTAAAACCGGAGAAACTAAGGTGTTAACATTTTTGCACTTGCCAGGCTCACTTTTGTAATCGCTCAGCCCATGTACATGGATAGATACTTGGGGATTCTGCCTCACCAATTTAACAATATCATATAGTTTTATAGGGAATTCAATGCTAGCGTGGTTGTAATACCCACAAATATCATGCATATGGTAACGAGTCATATATTGTGCATATTACTTGTACAGTAATTTCTCTCACAAGCCAAAAGTAACCATATCAAGCAGACGTTGTTATATCGGACATTAATAATACCCTTCATAGCAGCTACACTATGTGATTAAAAGTATCCGGACACCCTCCAAAAACATACTTTTTCATATTAGGTGTATTGTGCAGTTGCCTACTGCCAGGTACTCCATATTATAAGCCACACATCACGCAGGTAAATGCTAAACGACGCCTCGCTTAGTGTAAGGAGCATAAACATTGGACGATTGAACAATGGGAAAACGTTGTGTGGAGTGACAAATCACGGTACATTGTGTGGCGATCGGATGGCAGGGTGTGGCTATGGTTAATGCCCGGTGAACGTTATCTGCCAGCACATGTAGTGCCAACAGTGAAATTCGGAGGCGGTTGTGTTATTGTGTTATTGTGTTTTTCATGGAGAGGTCTCGCACCCCTTGTTTTACTTGGCACTATCACAGCACCTGCTGACATTGATGTTTTAAGTACCTTCTTGCTTCCCGCTGTTGAAGAACAATTCGGGGATGGCGATTGCATCTTTCAACACGATCTAACACCTGTTCATAATTCACTGCCTACGGCGGAGTGGTTACACAACAATAACATCCTTGTAATGGACTGGCCTGCGCAGAGTCGTGACCTGAATCCTACAGAGTAGCTTTGGGATGTTTTGGAACGCCGCCTTCGTGCCAAGCGTCACCGACCGACATCGATACATCTCCTCAGAGCAGCACTCCGTGAAGAATGGGCTGCCATTCCCGAAGGAACCTTCCACCACCTAATTGAACGTATGCCTGCGAGAGTGAAAGCTGCCATCAAGGCTAAGGGTGGGCAAACACCATATTGAATTCTAGCATTACCGATGGAGGGCGCAACGAATTTTTAAATCATTTTCAGCTTCGTTTCTGGATACTTTTGATCATATAGTGTACGTCCCCTGGAAGAGGGGTATACAAGGATCCTCATTTAATGGAGCAAACACACTTGGGTTAAAGTCCAAATACAGCACTCTGTTGGGAGTTTCCCCAAATTCTCTTTCTACCATTTCGAATTTTGATGGATGTGTGAGCTCAGCATAATAATGTACTACACTACACTTAATGGTGGTATACTGCGCATCATTTACTATTATAGGAAGTATCTTTTCAAAACTAGTAGGCGCATGTTTAGGAAAAGAATAGTATCTGACTATCCGAACATACTACAGTCGATGTCGGTAATCATTATCCTACCCCTAAATGCACCTCATACCCCTGAGTAAGAGGGTATAGAGGTATGACATAGCTGATCCTCACAGACAATAACAGGGCAGCCCTAGAAGCTGCTGCTAGCCAACAGGTGATTGTTATCATTAGAGCTACCAGATGTTTGGTGTCTGGGTGACTCTGACATCGCCCGTCGCGGCTCGAGTGATCGTGACGGTCCTCGCTTGTGTGGAGAAGATGATAATGATGATATCAATACTGCCGGCTGTGATGATTGCGATAGCCCTGGAGTTCATGCAAGATACTTTCCTGACGATTCCGGATTTTCTACGGAAAAAACGCAGTAGAGAAGTATTAGACGATAAGAATCATGTGCAATCATAAGCTATTTGTACATGAACTGTTTATAGTGCAAGCGATCATCTGCATATGGATGTCATTTCATCACGAAGTCTTTGAAGATATAACTGGGCCAGCTTATTAAATGCTGCCTTAAACCATTATCAGGGTGGCGCAGGACGAATGGTCAATATTCAGGGATATGATAGAGACGATCACTCAAATGGGCTTTAAAATGCATACCTTAAGAGCTGTGAGCAGGTCTTCATCTTCGATACTACGACACTAAACGTGGTCTTTGCTTTCCATACTTTGAGAGGTTTTTGTATGGACCAAAACAAGAACATAATTTCCAGTAAATGAGGACTCTAAAGTGCATACCTTAAGAGTTAAGAGCATTTGTACTTCGTTAATTTGTAACACATACTTCTACTGAACAACTGTTCATAGCTCTTAAGACATGCTTTTTAGAGCCCATGTATATTAGATAATTTTTTCTTGTTACAGTCCAAACTTCATCCTTCTAAAACATGCAAAACAAAGAGATTCCAGTAGAAGAAACTTGATTCACTGCGTCAACGAAATGCTGATAGCTCTTAAGGTACGCATTTAGGACTCACGCTTTTTTTAAAATTTTTTTTTGCTTCAAATGGTCATTCCTATCATACCCCTGTATACTGACATTCTTCCTGGGACTTCCTGTATTACCCTGTATTTGTGTCGGCATCCAACATTCGTGGTATGCAAAGCTGCTATGATTCGATTGATACCACAGCCTCCTCCTCCTTATTACCTTTATCATAGATCTGGCTGTCTTTTATGCAGTGCCTCATGACATGTTGCCAATCTTGTGATTTAGGAGAAAATGGGCTCGGTAGTTCTAAAACCTAAAACAAAGAAAAGTACTTATAAGCATCAACTGTAGAGGTACGCATGCGCGGGTACACACACACACACACACACACACACACACACGCGCGCGCGCGCGCACGCGCGCGCACACACACACACAAAGTAGCATTGTCATGAGTGGCAGCATCAGCAACGTATTTCGTTGTCATCGTCTGTAATATAATGGAAAATTATTAGATCGCATCTTTAAACAAAGACAAACACACAAATAAAATTTTATTGCTCTTTATGTGAAATTTTAGAGCATAGAGGCGAGTCTGCCAGTGGCCTTCCTCCCCTTGTTCGGAGCTATTGCAGTTATGTTTCATTGTATAAGTCATATTAACACTGATGTGGATTCAAGCTATAACTTATACAGAGCCAGTAAGGGCCGAGTGGGGGTTGGAAGTGTGTGCATGCCTAGCTGTGTGAGCTGGTGGTGGACTATCCTCTTAGGTATTCTTGTAATGCTGGCAGAAGGGAGGAGGGCCGTTCAGTCTGAAAGGCGGTGGGGCCTCTCAGCCTGTCAAGCACTTCCTGTACTTGTACTGGTATCCAGTTGTCTCACAAAAGTGGGACAGGAGAGTTGTTGTTACAGGCACATCCAAGTTACAGTCACATCCTGTGCATAGACCTGAATGGGCACATGGTAGACACATGGGGTAGTGGGTCATGAACACGGCAGTGGATAATAAGTGCATTACAGAAGTTCAGGATGTGTGTTTCACAGACTCGCCACCGTCAGAGCGAGAGGATGCACTGCGTCTTTGTAGAGTGGAAGCTGCCTGTACTCAGCTGTCAAGATGCACTGTGCAACGCTGACGATGTATTACATAACCTGCCGAGTCTTTGTAACGTCCCGATGATTAAATACTACTACAGATGCGTCTGGGGAAAACAAAATGTTCCTAAATGTTTGCCGGCCGGAGTGGCCGAGCGGTTCTAGGCGCTACAGTGTGGAACCGCTCGACCGCTACGGTCGAAGGTTCGAATACTGCTTCGGGTATGGATGTGTGTGATGTCCTTAGGTTAGTTAGGTTTAAGTAGTTTTAAGTTCTAGGGGACTGATGACCTCAGAAGTTAAGTCCCATAGTACTCAGAGCTATTTGAACCTAAATGTTAAAATAAATGTACCCTGCAACATGAAGCTGTTTAAAATACGGCGATTAATTTATCTGTCCATTTTAAACTTCTATTCTTTTTATTTATTTATTCTTTTTTTCATTTCCCACTTGCACTCAGCATACTGCTGTTGATGTCTTGTGCAACCTACAGCATGTTTGTAAACTCCAAATAGCTAAACATTGCTACAAACATGCCCAAAACGATTTCCTTGACCTTGAGGATAAATGTAAAAATTATCCTTGATCATATATTAAACCTTTTAATAAATTAATTGAGGGTGACTAGGACTGGGAAGAATTATCCCTGTTGTCTTGTTCTCATACCTGCATCCTGTCCCCATCTTGCAAAACATCTTGTAACCATACAGATTGAGCCAGTATCCTCGAATAATAGGATAACTACCCTTGAATTTTCCCCAATATGGAAGTGCCTTAGATGACGGAGAAGAGAGGAAGGGAAGGTGAGGAGCTCTGACAACAATGTAAACCGCACCAAACTGGCAAAACCGCCCGATTCTTACTGTATTCATCCGTTTGCCACCTTGTGTAATTTTCTCCTCTATATTTCCCTCCATTAGCAAATTAATAGTTGATTCAATCGGTTCGTTCCTTTAATCAAAATGTGCCGTAATTTTTGAGTACCTCCTCATTAGTTGCTTGATCTTCCATATAATGTTTCGCATTCTTCTGTAATACTACATTTCTACAGCTTCTGTTCTCTTGTTCTCAGCACTGCATCTCGTTCACTGTTATATTTACGTTAGATGTTAATAAACTACTCTTTTTTTTAGAAATCCTTTTCGTGCCAGAGCTCCTCTACATTTCAAACTTTCTCTACGTCAGCTATCATTAGTTATTTTTTTGTCTGAATTTCATAATCAGATTCCTTCAGCGTCACTTGATGTAATGCTCCTACATTTCGTTACACTTGTTTTACTTTCGTTGGCGTTCAGCTTCTAACTTCTTTTGAAGAGAGTGTCCATTCATTAAAATGATGCCATGTATGACAGAATTACTGTATCATCAAAGAACCTCCTCATTTTTTATTTCTTCTCCCTGAACCATAATTCCGTCCCCAAATAACTACTTCGTTCGTCTACTCTTTACTAAATGTAGAGACTGAATAATTTCTGGAATAGACTAGAACCCCGTCTCATTCACTTTTGCACATATGATTCCCTTTCATGTCTTTCGTCTCGTAATTACAGTCTCATTTTTGTTTTATCCCTACTTCATTCGGAGTTTCAATCGACACTGTCAGGAACTTTCATTAAGTTTACAAACATTGTTAACGTAAGTTTAACCTGTCTTGTAAGATACCACGGACATCACATTTCTAGGCTGGGTTTTCCGATTGAAAAAAGATTAAATCTCCCTATCAAACGACAAGATGATCATTACCGATATTTTTTTCCTTTTTTTTGTTACACACTGTATTAACTGGGCATCATGACAGTAAATAGTTAAAAACTGGTTATATACAATAAATAAATAAATATCAACGGAGTCAGGATGCAGAGGCACTGGAAAGCACTGCATTAAAGAAACATAACGTGTATCCATAGGACACGTGGGCTGTAACTCAAAAAGAGTGTCATAAGGATCTCTCCACTGGCAAAAGATTCCGGAATAATCGCCTATTTGGATCTCCTGGAGGGAACTGCCAAGGGGGAGGTGACCGTGAGAAAAGGATTCAATAACCAACGAAAGGATAACGTTCCACGAGTCGGGGCGTGGAACGTCAGAAGCTTGAACGTGGTACGGTAACTAGAAAATCTGAAAAGGGAAATGCAAAGGCTCAATCTAGATGTAATAGGGGTCAGTGCAGTGAAATGAAAAGAAGACAATGATTTCTGGTGAGATGAGTGCAGGGTAATATCAACAGCAGCAGAAAATGATATAACGGGAGAAGGATTCGTTATGAATAGGAAGGTAGGGCAGAGAGTGCGTTACTGTGAACAGTTAAGTGATAGGGTTGTTCTTATCCGAATCGACAAAAAACCAACACCGACAACGACGGTTCCGGTATGCATACCGACGTCGCAAGTTGAAGATGAAGAGATAGAGAAAATATACGAGGATACTGAAAGGGTAATACAGAACGTAAAGGGAGATGAAATTCTAATGATCATGGAGGACAGGAATGCAGTTTAAGGGGAAGAGTAGAAGAAAAGGCTACAGGAGAATACGGGCTGGAACAAGATATGAGAGAGGAGAAAGACTAATTGAGTTCTGTTCAAGAATGACAAGAGGAGGAGGTACACTTGGAAAAGGCTGGGTGATATGGGAAGATTTCAGTTACATTACATCATGGTCAGAGAGTTAGTCCGATATCAGATACCGGATTGTAAGGCGTACCCAGGAGCAGTATAGACTCAGACCTTAATACAGTAATAATAAAAGTAGGCTGAAGTTTAAGAGATTAGTCAGGAAGAGCCAATAGGCAAAGAAATGGGATACGAAAGTTAAAAGGAATGACGAGATACGCTTGAAGTTCTCTAAGGCGATGGATACAGTAATAAGGTATAGCTTAGTAAGCAATAACACCTGAATTCGAATGGATCCCAAAAAGGGCAATCACAGAAGTTGGAAACAAAAACATAGGCACAAAGAAGGTAGCTGTGAAGAAACCATGGGTAACAGAAGAAGTACTTCAATTGATCGATGAAAGAAAAAAGTAGAAAAGTGTTCAGGAAAATTCAGGAATACGGAAATACAGGTTACTTAGGCAGGAAATAAAGATAAAATGCAGGGGAGCTGAGGTGAAATGGGTCCATGCAAAATGTGAAGAAATCGGAAAGCGCGAGAATTATCGCACAATCAACTTAACACCTCGTGCATCAAAGCTGCTGACGAGAGTAATGTACAGAAAAGTAAACGAAAATTGACGACGTGTTAGATGACGATCAATTTGGCCTTAAGAAAGGTAAAGGTAGCTGAGAGGCAGTTTTGAAGCTGAGGTTGATAATGGAAGCAAGACTAAAGAAAAATCAACACACATTCATAGATTTGTCGACCGAAAAACTGCGTTCGACATTGTAAAATGGTGTAAGATGTTCGAAATTCTGAGAAAAACAAAGGTAAGCTGTAGAGAGAGAGAGGGATGATATAGAATATGCACAAGAGCCAGGAGTGGCATACAAGAGTGAATGACCAAGAACGAAGAGCTCAGATGAAAAAGAGTGTAAGACAGCGATGTAGTCTTTCGCCCCTATTGTTAAATCTGTAAATCGAATTAATGACGGAAATAAAAGAAAGGTTCTGGTGTAGAATTAAAATTCAAGGTGAAACGATATCAATGATACGATTCGCTTATCACATTGTTATCCTGAGAGAAAGTGAAGAAGAATTACATGACCCGCTGAATGGAATGAACAGTCTAGAGAGTACAAAATATGGAATGAGAATAAATTGAAGAAAGACGAATGTAATGAGAAATAACAGAAACGAGAACAGCGAGAAATTTAACACCAGAATTGTCACAAAGTAGATAAAATTAAGGAATTCTACTACCTAGACAGCAAAATAACCAGCGACGAAAGGGGCAAGGACATCAAAATCAGTCTAGCACTGGTAAAAAGTCTACTCGTATCAATTACAGGCCTTCATTTGATAAATTAATTTTTGAGTATGTACGTTTGGAGCACAGTATTGTATGGTAGTGAAACATGGACCGTGAGAAAACCGAAACAGGAGAGAATCGAAGCATTTGAGATGTGGTGCTACAGACGAATGTTAAAAGTAAGGTGGACTGATGAGGTATGTAATGAGGAGGCTCTACGCAGAATCTGAGAGGAAAGGAATATGTGGAAAACACTGACAAGGAGAAGGGATAGGATGATAAGGACATTTGTTAAGACATCAGCGAACGACTTCCATGGTAATAGAGGGAAAGGCAGAGTGCTACTCTGAGATGGAGAGGTTGGCGCTGGAGAGAAATTCGTGGAGGGCCGCTTCATGTCAGTCGGAAGACTCATAACTTAAAATAAATATTAATTTCCTACATATATCTTATCGAATTGTCAAGAATAATACATGTCTGCTGCCACACCGTTGGCAACTTCGCTGTCAACGATCTTAAAAATTAAATTTTAATTACGCAAGCAGATATGGCGTCCTTCTAAACAAAAGTATGAATTGATGCGTTCACTTCTCAATATGGTATCATTATGAAAATATGATCAAAGGGACGAAAACATTTCGGATGAGGAATTGGAAGCTCTTGTCGTGTAAAGTGTGTTAGCAAAGAACAGGGTTACAGAGAGGGCCAAATTGTAATGGTCGCGAAAATATCAGATTGCGTACCCTCCATATGACACATAATAGATGGGAGTGTTGAATTAAGGCCGACCCGGGTGGCCGAGCGGTTATAGACGCTACAGTCTGGAACCGCGCGACCGCTACGGTCGGAGGTTCGAATCCTGCATCGGGAATGGATGTGTGTGATGTCCTTAGGTTACTTAGGTTTAACTAGTTGTAAGTTCTAGGGAACTGATGACCTAAGAAGTTAAGTCCCATAGTGTTCAGAGCCATTTGAACCACATTTTTTTGTTGAATTAAGAAAGCAGACTGCACAGGAATATTATTAACAGTATTTACAAGGCTAAGATTTTATAGAGAGTGAAGTTATTAGCTGTTACTGTATCTCGGGAGGCAAATAAAAGCAAAAAAATTAAAAGCCAATAATATTCGTTTCATTCCCTGCGTATTTTGTTTCAAATTAGCCTTTGTTAATCAATAACGCTTTTATTTTAGCATACTAATAATGCGAAAAAAAGAAATCTTGGAAGTTACGCTCTGCATTTTAGTGAATGTAATCACCAGAAGGGAGTCATAGAGAAGAATTTAAAGTGCCGAGAGGCTGATAAAAATTCAGATTAAGGATTAAAATAGACCGTAATCACGCTGAGGGTACGGACTGGAGATAAGAGGGTGTAAACAACAAGAAAAATGTTTCCCTCTTAAATTTAATTGCAGAGCTCGCCGGCGGAGCGGGCTAGTAACTGCTATTACCTCCGTTGGCGAGAAAATGTTGGAATTTCCTGAATAACAGCGTATAATTGCCTAAACGAGGTCTAGAGACGCTTTATCAGTGGTATATAAACTAAAGGCTAACTATTAAATTGTATATAACGACACTCAGGGATTATGCAGCATACTGAAAAAAAAACAAGCATATCGCCCGAAATGTACAGTGAAGGAAGTTTTGTACCTAAGAATATCTTATTTATCAGAAACTATCAGATAGCGCTATTAGGTTGATACCAAACTAAATGGGTAATGTGAGTCTGATGTCTTATATGACGTGTGGTACGCTCACGTTTACAGTGCTCTCGCCATTCTTATGTTAAAAGCTGCTTTATTATACGGCCAGGGGAACCAAGAAATATGCGCAGCTATTGTAATATATGTTTGTTATGAGTTTTTATAACGATATATTCCTAGTAGAATGCGTTGTTGTGTTAAAAATGTAATCGGTGACAAACTAGAGTAGCTGTTACTTTTCTGAGTATGTTTAAACTATGTCTCTTGTTGTATTTTGTGATTCAGAGGTGAAGTTAGTGTATTGTTTCCTCTGTTACCATTCCCATAGTGAACGGAATTTTGTTGTATGTGTTACATTTCTGCATCTGTAAACTGTATATATATTCTTGTGGCGTGCAAATGATGCACACGATAACATCTACACATATGTCTCAGGATAAGACTATAAGTTTTTCCTATTATTCCTGCATAAATTTTGTTTTCAGTATGATTCATTAAGAAATCTGTTAGTATGTATGAGAATGGACTCCTATTCGAAAGTTTTTCTTTGTACCTAGATGAATTACTACAATTAATGTAGATTTTTTCACTGATTATGTTTTCTACTGGTTTCATTTCTTCTATAGACGGATTTGAAGTTTCTGGGACTCCTACCAGTTGTTCTTTTACAATGTTGGTAGTACCAACAAGCAGAATTACAGTGTACATATCTTGAACACCAAATGAAATCTTATATGCTGTTCGTGGGATATGTGCATCTTTATTTTCTGGATAATTCTAAGCTGTTTCATATAATTCTGTTGTTCTCTAGTTTGTAAGTTCATATAAACATTAGTGGAACGACTTTTCAATGTGGTGTGTGAGAGAATTCTTGAAACTGGTAACTGATCTGAAGACCTTATTGTTATATATTTTTGGCTGTTTTTTGTATTGTTCTGTTATGCTTTGTTGCTATGTTTTTGTAAGTTTTTTACGTTTTAAGCAGTGTTTAAGGTGAATTTGGACTCCAATATTTGCATCAGACATTAGTTCTTCAACATTATATTTTTAAAAATTCTCTGTTTTATTCATATATTCCAGTATATAAGTGTGCGCTACAGTGTTACTTTTGCCTGTTTTCGCATTTTCTTTGTTTATTGAGTTAATGCTTCTTTGTTATCTTCTTGTATGTTTCAATGACTTCTCTTGCTTTTGATGAAGCCATTCACTAGTCTTACTATCAGTTCCTTGATCAATTCTGTATTTACATCACTGTTTTTCCTTCTCACGCTAGAGCATGTTCTGTTTTGTATTATGATGACAATCTCTCTGTTTTTGTCAGTTTGTTCTAGTTAGTATAATATTTAAGACTTTTCTGTAAGAATTGAGTTTGTGCAGCTATAGGTTGTAAGTAAGATTCATTACTATTGGTTAAAATTTGTGTTGTAAATCTTGACTCTCTGTGTGTGTGTGGTGTCAGAACGAATTTAATTTATTTTTGTGTTTTCTGCAGATATTTTTTAGCTATTTTTTCTCCTTTTTTATGAGCCATAAAACTGTAGGACTGTTCAGGTAAATTGCTATCAGTAGGTGCACATCGTATAGTTTAGGTAACCATACGTTTAAAGAATCATCTTTAGATGACTTCAATCAGCAGAGAAAGGGAAAAAGCTTAATCAATTAGAAGCACTTGAGACAAGTAAGGATTAAGCTCAGAACATCTTGTTCAAAATGATCAAGTACTACTGAGCCAATCTCCACTCTTCAGCCTCAAGTAATCCAATTGACCATTCAACCCTTCTCAGGCCCCAGTCTCAATAATCACATTCATCTCATTACAGAACTTTCATTATGTCTTACCTTACTTTTCCTTCAACCTTCAATACCACATTCACACAACACGTATACTTTAGTTTTGTGTCTTACGTTATTTACTTTTTGACTATATCCATCTTGTTTACTGTATTTTAACGCTGCCATTTGAAATATTTAGTATACAACATGAGTAATGAGCGCTCGATTTGAAATTTATCACCAAATATCATGACCAAAAATTTCTATACTCCCGCGTCTTTTGTAGACGCTTGTCAGCTTCTTCTACTAATCCGAAAACCGGCTCGAAATAAACAAATATTTGTAGAACAAAAGCGCAGTCAGTTTAGGTAACTGTGAAAACATATATAATTACAAGTCATTAATGTATGGGATTATATGGTACATTTTAGTTATCAAAATTATTTGAAACAAAATTTATATACTCATTACGTCGTTGAAGGTGAAAGAAATATAAAGTGAGCCTGTTAAATCAGTTCACTGTGCCTTCCATTCAGATAATTTAACATAGCGCGTGTGATGTGAACTGAGTTCTCCGGACCCTTTCTAATTTCTCACGCTTAATCTTTTCAAATCTGATGTGAAGATGGTATTTCCACCGTTAACAATACCTGAAAGTACGCTTGCGGTGAAAGCTGTTAACGAAAACTGTCGTCATTCCGAAGGGTGGATTAATATCGCAGATCTTTACTAGACTACTAGGCTTTCTCCTACTATAGGTGGGGTATGCTCTTGCCTTCCTCTGATTTTTATGTGACTTATCCAGCCAACTATAGAAACACGGTAGAAAAGTGCGTTTTTCGCATTAAAGTGAATAAGTGATAATACAACGAACGAAACGCTAGTATCGATTGAATTTTGTATCTTTGGACCAACAGTTGGGGGACTTGGTTCCTGTTATCGCTCCATCAAAAACAATATGTGTTTGTAGAATCTATTCATCAGCTTTTCGAAAAAATCCTACGTAAGAAACGAGGAAGTTCGGAGAACTCTCCGCGCTTCGAAAAGAAAACGGATCACATTTAGCCCCAAAATTTTTTTTTAGATGAAGTGCTTGCGTTATGTTATGGTTCGGGTCACGTACTGGCTGAGCGAATGTGGGAACGGGACGCCGAGTTTCCAATTTCTCTAGGGCCGATGTTGTGGTGTCGCCGCCAGACACCACACTAGTAGGGTAGCTTTTAAATCGGCCGCGGTCCGCTAGTATACGACGGACCCGCGTGTCGCCACTGTCCGTAATGGCAGACCGAGCGCCGCCACACGGCAGGTCTAGTGAGACGTACTAGCACTCGCCCCAGTTGTACAGCCGACTTTGCAAGGAACGGTTCACTGACAACTACGCTCTCATTTGCCGAGACGATAGTTAGCATAGCCTTCAGCTACATTTGCTACGACCTAGCAAGGCGCCGTATTCAATTGATATTGAGGTTCTATTAATGCATCATCAAGAGCGATGTTCTACAAATGTGGATTAAAGTTAAGTATTCCAGAAACTACGTACTTTTCTTTATAGCATTCATTACGTATCCTGTTTCAGACCTCACGCCAGCCTGCGTGAGTTTAAGCGCGTGCCTTTCGGCTTCCTCTCATTGTGTCTAGGCTGTCTTGTCTAGACACAACATATTTGGCGACGAGTCTCCAAAAGGGTCTTCTTCTTCTTCTTTCTACTTGCTTTGCCCTAATTTACTTGTCATGGCTTCGCCACAATCTCCAGATGTACTGCCGAATTTTATCGCTTGCAGAATCAGCAGACGCAGGCCTTATTGGATGCCCTTGGACAGCTCGTCCAGGGTCAACGTGCACTGCAAAACGATGCGGCCGCCACCGCTTCATCGCTACCGCAGCCACAACACGCAGTTGCACCACCTTTTCGGCCTTTCGATCCGGAAGTGGACAGCTGGACGGAGTGGTCACGCCAATTTGGATTCCATCTCGCCGCCTACAGAATTCAAAGTAACGAGCGGCAGCCTCATCTCCTTTCTTGTGTCGGTGTGTCCACCTACCGTGTGATAGTGAAATTGTTTCCCCGACGCGACGTAGCAACTCTGTCCTACGAAGAAATTTTGTCTGCATTGGATGCCTATTTCAAAGAGTCAGTCAATGTCGTTGCAAAAAGGTATACTTTCTTTCGTGCAAAACGTACGGCCGGTCAAACTAATAGGGAGTGGGTTGCAACTTTGCAGGGCCTTACTCGGGATTGTGCTTTTGAGTGTGAATGTGGACTCCCTTATTCAGATACTATGGTGCGTGATGCAATTGCACAGAACGTTTCTGATGTTCGTATACGGGAGCAAATTTTGAAACTAGTCAATCCCTCCCTTCAACAAGTGATAGACATATTGGATCGGCAAGACACACTTGACTTCGCTCAGGAGTCATTTGCAACTTCGCCAGCCGTGTGTCACATTAACCGGCCCGCCAGGCGAGCTGCACGGAATGGTAAACAGCCCTCGTGCCCATCCGCGCAGCTGCCGCCTAGCCCTCCGCCACGTGTCCCGCGCCAGCATGCACATGCAGTGAAATCATGCCCGCGGTGTGCTACTCGACATTCGCGTGAGAATTGCCCGTCACGCCAGGCTGTTTGCTTTTTCTGTAATAAAGAGGGCCATGTTCAAAGTGTTTGCCAGAAAAAGCTCAAATCGGACACTCACAACCATTCCAGGCCCTTTGCTTCGCGCCGGAATCGATCCAAGAATACACGGGCTCGTGAACATTCGCCCATGGACATTCATGTAGTTAATGCCACTCCGCCCAGTGCCACTCTCTCTAACAGTGACTGTGTTCGTCCCACAAAAAGTGTGCGTCGACATCGACTGAAATCCCGTCAAGTCGCAAGTGATTCTGTATCAGTGTCAGTTCACGTTGCACGAGACAGTCGCTCTTGTCGTCAGCAGGACAATAAACTTTTTGTAGATTTGGACTTTGACGGACAAGTGATACCGTTCCAGCTCGATACCGGAGCTGCAGTTTCATTGATCAATCACGACACGTACAAACAGCTGGGCAAACCTCTGTTGCGTGCCGCAACTGTTAAGCTAACTGCATATTCAGGACAGCAGATACCTGTGTTAGGACAGTGCAGCCTTCTTGCTACATACAAGGGACAAACAAAACTTGTGTCTTTTTACGTCCTTCGTTCTTCTGCTGTAGTGAACTTGTTTTGTTTAGATTTATTTCAGTTGTTTAACTTGTCTATAGTCAATCAGGTCCTATCAGTGAACCAGGCTGTGCCTTCAGCCAGTGTTTCTCGTCTATGTGAAGAATTTGCAGACATTTTTGCACCGGGCCTTGGTTGCGCTAAGAACTATGAAGCACATTTGGAACTAAATGTAAACGCGCAACCGAAATTTTTCAGAGCGCGCAATGTTCCCCACGCATTGCGTGATAGGTCGCAAGAACGTTAAACGATTTGGAATCACAAGGTGTCATTGAACGTGTGCAGGCTTCTCTCTGGGCATCACCCTTAGTAATTTTGCAAAAACCTTCGGGAAAATTGAGACTTTGCGTGGACTTCAAGGCAACAGTGAATCCACAACTAGTGACAGCAACTTTTCCTTTACCCCGCCCGGAAGATCTTTTTGACAAACTGTGCCCGGGTAAATATTTTTCGAAGTTGGACCTAGCAGATGCGTACTTGCAAATACCGGTGGACGAAGAATCCCAGCGCGTATTGGTGGTTAACACGCATCTTGGTTTGTACCGATTCAAACGACTGCCATTCGGGTGTGCATCCGCCCCTGCATTGTTTCAGCAATATTTACGAACTGTTTGTGCGTCGGTCTCTACTGCAGCAAACTATCTGGACGATATTGTGATCTCCGGAAAGACGGAAGACCAACATTTAGTCAATCTCCGAACATTATTTCAGGTCTTGCGACAAAATGGTCTTCGCTTGCGGAAGGACAAATGTGTGTTTTTTGCTCGTGAATTGCCATATCTGGGACATGTACTCAATGCCCAAGGCATACATCGCAGTCCAGAGCACCTCCGTGCCATACAAGACTTGCCTTCGCCGCAGAATTTGAAGCAGCTACAGAGTGTCCTGGGTAAAATAAATTATTACCATCGCTATATCCCCCATGCCTCTTCCTTTTCAGCTCCGCTTCATCGCTTACGCCGTAAAGGTATTCCGTTCGTCTGGACGACGGAGTGCGAACGCGCCTTTCGCGAGTTGAAATCGGCGTTGCTTTCTAATACTTGCCTTACGCCTTTCGATCCCCAGAAGCCCCTTTTGTTGATGGTCGATGCATCGGATTTTGGGATCGGTGCTGTGCTTGCGCACAAAGATGGCTCGCATGATCGCCCTATTGTCTTTGCGTCCAAATTGCTCTCGTCAGCGCAAAGAAATTATTCACAGATAGAGAAAGAAGCTTTGGCTCTCGTGTTTGGTGTTACTAAGTTTCATGATTTCTTATATGGTCGTCACTTTACCATCATCACAGACCACAAACCTTTGACATCGCTTTTTCATCCGAACAAGCCTGTATCTCCACGTACAGCGCAGAAATTCATTCGCTGGTCTATTTTCCTCTCGCAGTTCCGCTACGACATCTTGTATCGGTCCACTGCTAAGCACGGAAACGCCGATCCGTTGTCCCGTTTGCCTGTTGCCGAGGATAGAGCATTCGATTCCTCCGAACTAGCTTGCATGTTCATTGATGCGGAAACCGATGACGTGGTCGAATCGTTTCCGATTGATTTTCGTCGTGTAGCTGCAGCCACAGCTGCTGACCCTGTCCTTGCTAACGTTTTGCGTTTTGTTGCTACGCAATGGCCTTTGTCAAAGTCACGGATCGAGGATCCGTTGGTTCGCCGATTTTTTGCTCACAAGGAGAGACTTTTTGTACGACGTGGTGTTTTGCTGTTGCATTCTGATAATGATCAGTCCAGGGTCGTGGTCACACGTTCGTTACACTCCTCTGTCTTAAAGCTTCTCCACCAAGGACATTGTGGTATAGTGAGAACGAAACAACTTGCTCTTCAGCACTGTACTTGGTTCGGAATTGATGCTGCGATCACGAATATGTGCTCTTCCTGCATGGCGTGTGCCGAACAATAATCCGCACCACCACGGAAATTCTTTGCATGGCCGACAGCCATTTCCCCTTGGCAACGCTTACACATTGATTTTGCTGTTCCATTCTGGAATGCTCGATGGTTGGTTGTTGTCGATTCCTTCAGTAATTTTCCTTTTGTTGTCAGGATGTCTTCCACGACGTCTTCTGCCACCATCCAAGCGTTGTCCGCTATCTTTTGCATTGAAGGTCTTCCGCAGACTATTGTTTCCGACAATGGCCCACAATTCATGTCCGCAGAATTTCAGTCATTCTGCAAGGCCAATGGTATTCAACATCTGACATCCGCGCCGTTTTCGCCTCAGTCCAACGGTGCCGCTGAACGTATGGTCCGGACTTTCAAGTCACAGATGTTGAAGTTGGAAGAGTCGCATTCTCGGGAGGACGCGTTATTGCTCTTTTTGTCTTCGTATCGCTCTCAGCCCCGAGATGGTCGTTCGCCGGCTGAGTTGCTCCACGGTCGTCCTCATCGAACCTTGATGTCTTTGCTGCATCCGCCGCATCAGGTTCCTGTGCAGCGGCAGACACTTGCTTTTGCTCCCGGCGACGTTGTATACTATCGCAACTATCGCGGTTCACGGCGATGGCTCGCAGGGCGCATTCTTCGCTGCCTCGGCCGCGCTATGTATCTGGTTTTGGGGGCCTCTGGTGAGGTGCGTCGGCATCTCAATCAGCTGCGCCTCTGTCGTCGCACGGGTTCTGCCGCTCCCCGTCTGCTTTCAGCGACGGTGCCGTCCGGTCAGCGCCCTGGGGACCCATCTACTGGCTCACCTCATCCCCAGGTGTTACCGACGCTGCCTTCCATTTTGCCCCATGGCGACGCGCCGCCGCCGCCGCCTGTTCTCTCGTCGGCGCCGCCCGCAGTGGACGCGTCGCTGCAACCGCCGGGCGCCCCCCTGGGTCACGCGCCGCCGATCACTTCCCGTGACCAGTTGTCCTCAGCCATGGAACTCTTGCCCGCTCTGGACCATCTGTCGTCTTCGCCAGTCGGGTGCTCCGACTCGATGGAGGTCGACCCTTCGGCCCCTCCTGACTATCTACGGGCGCATACACCGCATGTTGGCGTGCACCCTGGACTAGGTTTTCAGGCGTTCCCTAGCTCCCCTCGGACCGAATGGCCGGGTGCGGGTGGCACAGCCTCGCCTGTTGTTAGGCTCCCCACCTCGTCGCATACGTCAACATGGGGTCCACCCCACGGCGGGCGGAAGCCTTATAATACAACCGTACGCCGATTTGCTGGGGAGGAATGTGGTGTCACCGCCAGACACCACACTTGCTAGGGTAGCTTTTAAATCGGCCGCGGTCCGCTAGTATACGACGGACCCGCGTGTCGCCACTGTCCGTGATGGCAGACCGAGCGCCGCAAAAACGGCAGGTCTAGTGAGACGTACTAGCACTCGCCCCAGTTGTATAGCCGACTTTGCAAGGAACGGTTCACTGACAACTACGCTCTCATTTGCCGAGACGATAGTTAGCATAGCCTTCAGCTACATTTGCTACGACCTAGCAAGGCGCCGTATTCAATTGATATTGAGATTCTATTAATGTATCATCAAGAGCGATGTTCTACAAACGTGGATTAAAGTTAAGTATTCCAGAAGCTACGTACTTTTCTTTATAGCATTCATTACGTATCCTGTTTCAGACCTCACGCCAGCCTGCGTGAGTTTAAGCGCGTGCCTTTCGGCTTCCTCTCATTGTGTCTAGGCTGTCTTGTCTAGACACAACAGATGTACCGTCCACAGTGTCTTGTGTCTTTACAAAATTTGATTCAGGCCCATACGTGTTCCTGAACCAGTCTTTAGGAGTAATCCGAGAAAAGTACTCTAACAGGTACTGATATCATTTAGTCCCTCTGTAACACTAGTGATCTTAGTGAATTTTATCTCTGCTCGATCAAGTAGTTTAGTCAATGTTACAGTGGATGGTCTTTTGCAGCATTTACTCTATTTCAGAGAATTTGGTCCTTGACTGTTCACTTCCATAATTCATTTCGTACCTTACATATTCACTTAATGCTTGCAACTCTTGAGCAGCATCACATCTGAAATATTTACAGTTCTCACAATTAATATGCAGGTTCAAGTGGGGCTGAGCTCATATGCTACTGTGGACTGTGCTGGCGATCACTGTTGTCTATTGATCTGATAATCTGCGTCAACGACCTATCAATATGAAGTTGAAATGTTGGTAAACCCTTTCCTAGTCTCTTTGTTATTAAATACTCCCTTGTACATCGATCGATGAGATTTCAGTTTAGTTTCCTCCATATCGATGATGATGAGATGTTGAGCTCGCAGCAAAGAAAGTTGTAAGGTGTAGACATTTCTTTCATTACAACAGTTCCCTTGTTTACGACCAGTTCTGTAACACATGTTGTAATTTTCAAATGTGCATAAGCACTTGTTTGTTGGAAACGAGTACATACCATCTTCGTCCATCCCAAACAACACAGCGATGTTCAGTCCTAATGGTCTCAAGTTTCTGATCCGTTTTTACTGTGTTATTCACTCGGAAGACCGTTTAATGCTACTTTCCACACTAGTCTATCCGGTGCAGCCTACCTCAGTTTTAACCTGGTTTCTGTAGTGAAATGCTGGTATCGCTCTGCAACCATTTCTCACCACACTTCCGTCCTTTACCGATTTGAAGATTCCTTGCTGCTTCAAGAGGCCACCTATCAAACTGTCTCTTCTCGTCAACGTTTTTCAGAAACTAATTCTTTCCCATTGCTGTTCTGCATATTATGACCCCTCTACTTGATGGACCATACATGTGGAGCAACCCTAGTAAAACAAAAACTTGCTGATACCACAAATTAAAATTCAAACCGTGTGAGATGGGCCTACTTGATGATCATTTAGAAAGCCGGCATCTTGAGTGAAACTTGTAAATCTCAGATGGTTCAAATGGTTCAATTGGCTCTGAGCACTATGGGACTCAACTTCTGAGGTCATTAGTCCCCTAGAACTTAGAACTAGTTAAACCTAACTAACCTAAGGACATCACACACATCCATGCCCGAGTCAGGATTCGAACCAGCGACCGTAGCGGTCTCGCGGTTCCAGACTGCAGCGCCAGAACCGCACGGCCACTTCGGCCGGCTCTCAGATGGAATGGGGTCAATTTTACACATCAGACAGATAGTGAATTACACGAGAGAAACAATGGCAACTTTTATTTGAGAAAAACTTTATTCACTGCGGAATAATAACTGTGTTTTCATCCTAACTGTTGACGTGAAAGCTCTGTAGAGCCCGAATGCATTGAAACTACCGTGGTATCAGGAGAGATAATCCCAACCACTGCCACCCAGACAGATCACACAATGCGTATAGTTGAGTGAGAGTCAAATGCTCAGCACTACCATTGTCTCGCAGGAAACTGTCGTCAGCCGTACATCAGACTGTTTATGACGGTGCTCACATTTCAGTACGTGTCCTTGAGGATAGGTGAAGCGGATAACGACAACCTCACGAACAGCTGCACAATATGTCGAGCTTAATTTGTATGTTTGTGTGGTCACCAGGATTTGCCTTGTCCTGTACAAAATGCTGTATAACTCTAAAGTGATTAAAGGTATCTTAAATGAAAGACACGGTTTTTCTCGTGTATTTCAGTATCTGTTGGATATGTTGCATGCTCGCCTTTGCATTTGATAATTACGAGCCTTATCCTACATGGTGGCTTTCAAGATGTGTTCCCGGAGTCTTTCCATTAAAGCTTCTCCGTTCACAAGTCGCGTCAGTTCGAATAAAACTCTCGATCCTGCGTTAACTGTCTCAGCCATCGCCATCAGGAGTTGAAATCACTGACTCCCGGGACTGACACGGTGTTCTGCTTAGTCGGCAGAGACAGATTTCGAAAGTTCGAATGTTTTACTCGAAATAACGCCGCTGGCTTCCAGAAAGGCTGCTACGTTGATAACTTGGCCTCACGGGTTTTGATGGTTCCTGGCTTCTGTACTTCTCTCTGTTTATCCACCTGTTTGTAGAATTCCATACGTCAGTCGGTAAGAAAGGTACCTTTATGGGATCACTTTATTGCCCATCAGTTTGTCCGTTTGTTCAGACCTCGTTTTCTCAGGATGTAAATGTAAAAATATTTAAGTTCCTCAATCAATGCAAACAGAAGACACGGCCATTTATGTCACATATTTTGATACTCGCGAACTCACTCGTCACAGCCTATAGGGTACATCCCACTGACCTAGAATCATGGCAAGAAACATTTTCACAGCACCAATAAAGGAAAAAAATCCGAGATTTAGTAATATGTAATTGTGCCTTGTAATTAGTATTTTTGCCATCTACTGTCCATCTGTCTGTCAGTCTGCTGAGACTCCTTTTCCTCAATAAATAATAGAGATCAGTTGAAATTCATGTAAAAAATAAAAATTTACGGTCTCTTGACATTGTAATAAATTCAAGCTAACAGAAATAACTCAATGTAAATCAAAATAATCGACTGATTGTTAAGGTTCCCTCAGACCCATTCAGAAGATGCGGCCATTCACGTCAGATATTTTGATACTTGCATACACACTCGTCAAAACCCAGCGAGTTCTACCCACACTTGTTCGGTTTTTGTTCTACAACGATGGTTCCATCTACCAACCTGTCATTTATTTTCCTGTTTAAGCAGCGAAGCTCATCTGCTACTTAAGTGTCTTATTCCATCTGCATCGCCTGATTTAATTCAGGTGCATTCCATTAGCTATGTTTTACATTTGTTAGCATTCATTTTTTCAAGGCATTATCCTTTCCATTCAGTTGGTCTCATAAGTTCTTTGCCATGTATTGCGGATGATACACTGCCGATGAAATGGACAGGTAGTATTTAGAAATAATTCGAATGCTTTAACCGAAAATTGTCTTCATTAGGTAATTCTAAAGTTCACACGCTACAAAATATTAATAGCTACCAACAGGCTTGGTTTTATCGACAGTGTCAGTAAAGAAACAGGGATTAACTATCACAGAGTCGTTATATGTACGGTGGTTTACTTAAGTCACTAAAATCGTCAAGTACCCAAATTTTAAAGCATGGTATAACAGATAAGCAATTGTCAGCAGACTAGTTACAAAACCAATGGATACCATCTTGTTCGAATACGGTATAGCTGAACTGAGGACAGGGCGTAAACCAGTCTTGCGTCGTGATGTGGGCAAGTGCCAGCAGTCTGTGTCAGATACTGATTCTAACATTTAAAAATCGCTCTTAAAAAAGGAGTTGTTGAGGGAGAGGGGAGGGGGGATGGACTCAGGTATATCTAATGAAAAAAGTTCGTCCTGCTATGGATGAGGTTGACGTTGGACATTTGAAACATTGCAGTGATAACAGAAAAGTTTAATACATCGTGCGGCCTTTACTAATATCCCACATTTGTTTCTACTTCTCTCAGTATTTTACCTCGATCTGATTTATTGCTCAAGGCACTGCTATTCAGGTAGTGTGTAATTGCAAGGTTAGACGTGCCAGAATTACGTCTAGTTTGGCTGGCAAAGACAGCGCTGCGACTAAACAGTGTATCACCAGTAAACCCAATACTCTTTAAAGAATTTAACATCTACATACACAGCTTCAACCGTCAGGTTATTGTACAGACGAGTTTGTGTTAAATATTTGCCTTCAAGCATGTAAACGAGAAAAAGTTAAAGAATGGTTTGAAATTGTGCTTACAGTTTGCTGGAAGTCGCTAAGTAGTCTCATCATGAAGTACTGATTGAATGTGACTTGGGTTAGTTTTTCATGTATCTCAATACTTATGGCTTCACATCTATTGAACTATATGTCGTACAATGACATACATTTGCAAGTACATTAAGCAATATACAGGGTGTTTCAAAAATGACCGGTATATTTGAAACGGCAATAAAAGCTAAACGAGCAGCGATAGAAATACACCGTTTGTTGCAATATGCTTGGGACAACAGTACATTTTCAGGAGGACAAACTTTCGAAATTACAGTAGTTACAATTTTCAACAACAGATGGCGCTGCAAGTGATGTGAAAGATATAGAAGACAACGAGGTCTGTGGGTGCGCCATTCTGTACGTCGTCTTTCTGCTGTAAGCGTGTGCTGTTCACAACGTGCAAGTGTGCTGTGGACAACATGGTTTATTCCTTAGAACAGAGGATTTTTCTGGTGTTGGAATTCCACCGCCTAGAACACAGTGTTGTTGCAACAAGACGAAGTTTTCAACGGAGGTTTAATGTAACCAAAGGACCGAAAAACGATACAATAAAGGATCTGTTTGAAAAATTTCAACGGACTGGGAACGTGACGGATGAACGTGCTGGAAAGGTAGGGCGACCACGTACGGCAACCACAGAGGGCAACGCGCAGCTAGTGCAGCAGGTGATCCGACAGCGGCCTCGCGTTTCCGTTCGCCGTGTTGCAGCTGCGGTCCAAATGACGCCAACGTCCACGTATCGTCTCGTGCGCCAGAGTTTACACCTCTATCCATACAAAATTCAAACGCGGCAACCCCTCAGCGCCGCTACCATTGCTGCACGAGAGACATTCGCTAACGATATAGTGCACAGGATTGATGACGGCGATATGCATGTGGGCAGCATTTGGTTTACTGACGAAGCTTATTTTTACCTGGACGGCTTCGTCAGTAAACAGAACTGGAGCATATGGGGAACCGAAAAGCCCCATGTTGCAGTCCCATCGTCCCTGCATCCTCAAAAAGTACTGGTCTGGGCAGCCATTTCTTCCAAAGGAATCATTGGTCCATTTTTCAGATCCGTAACGATTACTGCATCTCGCTATATGGACATTCTTCGTGAAGTTGTGGCGGTACAAACTGCCTTAGACGACACTGCGAACACCTCGTGGTTTATGCAAGATGGTGCCCGGCCACATCGCACGGCCGACGTCTTTAATTTCCTGAATGAATATTTCGATGATCGTGTGATTGCTTTGGGCTATCCGAAACATACAGGAGGCGGCGTGGATTGGCCTCCCTATTCGCCAGACATGAACCCCTGTGACTTCTTTCTGTGGGGACACTTGAAAGACCAGGTGTACCGCCAGAATCCAGAAACAATTGAACAGCTGAAGCAGTACATCTCATCTGCATGTGAAGCAATTCCGCCAGACACGTTGTCAAAGGTTTCGGGTAATTTCATTCAGAGACTACGCCATATTATTGCTAAGCATGGTGGATATGTGGAAAATATTGTACTATAGATTTTCCCAGATCGCAGCGCCATCTGTTGTTGAAAATTGTAACTACTGTAATTTCGAAAGTTTGTCTGCCTGAAAATGTACTGTTGTCCCAAGCATATTGCAACAAACGGTGTATTTCTATCGCTGCTCGTTTAGTTTTTATTGCCGTTTCAAATATACCGGTCATTTTTGAAACACCTTGTACGTAGATACTGTATGCAACGAGTTATTAGTAGAGAAGTAAGAAATTAAATCATCGTGCCTGATGAAGTTTTACTGAGCTCAGTTATAAGAAAAAGGTAGTTTTTCATCCATCTAAACATTTATGGCGTCATATCTTCTGAACTGCGTGTCGTGCGCCTCGGTGGCGGTGGGGTCACTGCGACAGATTGATAGCCGAAGGGGCCCAGGATCGATTCTCGGGCGTGTAGGAGAGTTTCTCCTCTCGGGTATTGTGTGTTATGTGGCCCTCACGTGCGTATCGTCGTAACTGACAACGTCTCCATCACACGTTTGTATCGCCCTTGCATTACTAAGGTGACTGAATGGACAAGAACCGAAAGCCAATAAACTGAAATAAAAAAAATAAGAAATCAAGAAATAAGTACGGCTATGTGTAATGCACCGAAAAACTTTATGCCTGATGCTGAAATATTTGATGCGCTCCGTTTTAAGTAAAATCTAGTTTTTCACGCATCAGAATGTTTGTGACGTCATGTCTCCAATCTATGTGACATACTGTGATATCATTTTACAAGAACATTTAGTGGTATATGTGGACACTGTCTGGAAACTACGTTGCTAATAGAGTTTGCACTAGTACAGATGCATAAATGATTTTCCCTTTTTGTCATTTTGGGGAGGAGGGGGGGGGGGGAACTTTCAGCCAGAAAGGTTTCGTAAAGGTTTGAAATTATTTGTAAACTTCGTTTGAGCTCGCTAAGTGCTCTCATTCACAAAAAAAGGTAAGTTCGTGTATTTGCCTGCCGTTAGGTACACTACCTCAAGGCAAGCACGGATTTGGTAACTGTAATTCTTGTTTTACTGCGTTTAGCTTTTAACATAAGGTTATACCTCTTAACGAGAAGATTATGACAGCATTTTAAAAATTTGAAATTCGGCTAATAATTATGCAAAACATTGAAAATTAAAATTTTGATAACGCCGCGACTGGCACCCGGTACCGTGTTGCGGGACAGCATTTCCGGTAATACAGCTTCCACTATCCTAGGCGGCAGGTTTCCTTTTGTCACATGAGGCGGAGGTGATAAGTAAATACAATGTCCTCGAATGTAACGACCGAGACCATAATTTCGCTGTGATACCTTCTCCACGTATGCAGTGCCATTCAAATTTAATACGGCTTTTATAATTCACGTTGGCTGTATCTAGCGGACTGTGCTGCAGCATTTACGATACCACCATTAACGCCTAGACGTCACGCAACACGCAGTAGCTGTTTGCAGCACAGCCGATACGCGTCACGTGCAGCGCATGGGGGCCGCGCGATATGCTGCGCTGCCACCTATAGCGGCACATGTGAAAACCGCCGACACGAGAAAGCACTTATCCAGGGCCGCCCTACACCGTTACTCGGAGGTACTGGCACCACTACAGAAATGACAAACGTGCAATCGAGTTTTAGAAGGTACTAATTTATTCATCAAGGAAACTAAACCTTCTACACTACTGGCCATTAAAATTGCTACACCACGAAGATGACGTGCTACAGACGCGAAATTTAACTGACAGAAAGAAGATGCTGTGATATGCAAATGATTAGCTTTTCAGAGCATTCACACAAGGTTGCCGCCGCTGGCGACACCCACAACGTGCTGACATGAGGAAAGTTTCCAACCGATTTCTCATACACAAACAGCAATTGACCGGCTTTGCCTAGTGAACGTTGTTGTGATGCCTCGTACAAGGAGGAGACATGCATACCATCACGTTACCGACTTTGATAAAGTTCGGATTATAGCCTATCGCAATTGCGGTTTATCGTATCACAACATTGCTGCTCGCGTTGGTCGAGATCCAATGACTGGTAGCAATCGGTGGGTTCAGGAGGGTAATACGGAACGTCGTGCTGGATCCCAACGGCCTCGTATCACTAGCAGTCGAGATGACAGGCATTTTATCCGCATGGCTGTAACGGATCGTGCAGCCACGTCTCGATCCCTGAGTCAATAGATGGGGACGTTTGCAAGACAACAACCATCTGCACCAACAGTTCGACGACGTTTGCAGCAGCAAGGATTATCAGCTCGGAGACCATGGCTGCAGTTACCCTTCACACTGCATCACAGACAGCAGCGCCTGCGGTGGTGTACTCAACAACGAACCTGGGTTCTGTTTACAGCATCATGATGGTCGCATCCGTGTTTGGCGACTTCGCGGTGAACACACATTGGAAGCGTGTATTCGTCATCGCCATACTGACGTATCACCCGGCGTGATGGTATGGGATGCCATTGGTTACACGTCTCGGTTACCTCTTGTTCGCATTGACGGCGCTTTGAACAGTGGACGTTGCATTTCAGATGTGTTACGACCCGTGGCTCTACCCTTCATTCGATCCTTGCGAAACTCTACATTTCGCAGGATAATGCACGAACGCATGTTGCAGGTCCTGTACGGGCCATTCTGGATACAGAAAATGTTCGACTGCTGGTCTGGCCAGCACATTCTCCAGATCTCTCACCAATTGAAAACGTCTGGTCAATGGTGCCCGAGCAACTGGCTCGTCACAATACGTCTTGATGAACTGTGGTATCGTGTTGAAGCTGCATGGGCAGCTGTTCCTGTACACGCCATCCAAGCTCTGTTTGACTCAATGCCCAGGCGTATCATAGCCGTTATTACAGCCAGAGGTGGTTGTTCTGCGTACTGATTTCTCAGATTAGATGCACCCAAATTGCGTGTAAATGTAATCACATGTCAGTTCTAGTACAATATATTTGTCCAATGAATACCCGTTTATCATGTGCATTTCTTCTTGGTGCAGCAATTTTAATGGCCAGTATTGTAACTGCGGTAACAGGGAGAAGGTCGGTAATAAATTGTTATACAAGGTTTTTCAAAATGAATATGAAATCGGAGTGCTCGAATTTTTCTTCACATTGAATTTCAGTAGGTTAACGTTTTCCTCATCTAGATACGACTTTATTGCTTTAATAGTCCCAATAGGAACTAGCAACGACATTATGAAATTTGTTTTGTGGATAAATCTAAAGTGTTATTTCAGATCAAGTGTCCTTTCACTGTATGATTGTACTGTACGAGTGTGTGGATAGGACGTACAAACGTGTACAACACCTAGGACATAATTACTCAACATAATTCTGTACTGGAGAGCCTTTCCGCATACAATTAGGTGATCACAAGCACACGGTCATATAGTAATTGTGCAGTAGTACAACTGAAATACAGATAAACAATCAACAAACTCATATAACAGTAAGGACAATACATATGTCTGTAAGCACTGGTTCCGTGCGCAAGGCTGAGAGGAGCCGTCAGCATCTGATAACATGAGATTTCCCAGAGTGCGGGATTGGAATACAGTTCCTGCTAGTTCACTGTCTTTTTTTTTTTGTTTATACTTAATCTGAATATTATGTGTTCAGTTAGTTATCAAAGCAATGCAATAATACTTGCGAGGATGGTGGATATTTGTTGAGATTTCTATTTCAGCATGTAGAGACGCGCGGAGAAGGCATTTTATTGTTGCAGATTAGTGCATGAAACGTGGATTGAGGCATGTCATGGCTATTGTGCATATTAGAATTTAAGGGTAATTTAAGATCATTCGGGTATAAAAAGTTAGGTACTAGCACACTTTTTTTGTTTACATTCGAATGTATTCGTGCAGCTCGTTTTAGCGTGGAAGATTATTTTACATGTTAGAAGTAAAGGGTAATCTAAGATCGCCCCCATATGCGAAGTTTGGTACATGCACTTTTTATTTTTGTTACATTTGAGTGGAGTCAGTTCACGCACTTGCGGAAATGACATTATGAATCTTAGTAAATAAAAAGGAGTCCTCCCAAAGACTAGTGATGCATACATGATATTATTTATAATAACAGTAGGATCTGAGGTAGAAAAGAAGGCACTGCATACGTTGATGTCATGCATATATCGTTCGATGGGAACCAAATTCTCTGAGGAGAAACGTAGAGCACTGTTCGTAAAACGTTAACGTGTTACCCATCCCACCCTATCTGGCTTGGCCCATGGCAGACCAATAGTATATGTCATCAAAAACTTATTGTTTCACGTCACTGTTTGAACTGACAGTCGTTTTCTATGCAATTTATAGAGCTCTTTAATGAGCATTACTACAGGGTAACGTAAAGTTTTTTTGTGACTTGTCTTAATTCTAAGCATATTGTGTGTTTTTCGTGTTGCCCTTTGAAACACTTAACTCTGTGATAAACATCATTGCAGTGTAAAGCTAAGTTTCGCATCGCATGTCTTAATTCTAGGTGTAGTGTGTGTTCATCATGCCGACAGTTGTGACATATAATTCTTTGATGAATACAGTATTATTGCGGTGCAAGCTTCATTTTTTCGCCTGTTTTAACTCCATGTGTTTTGTTTGTGTATTTTATTTTTGTTTCTAACATATATCTCTGTGATGAACAATATTAGTGTGTACGGTTTATTTTTGATTTTCACACGTCCTGGTTACACGTTTACTTTGCATATGACGTATGTACACCCAAGACGTTAACGCCACGTTCAGTTGGATTTGTGAATCTCAGGCACTGTTCACGGGTTTTGATCTTACTTTATTTGTGCCTGTCTTGTATCTCTTTATCAAGGGAAACCATTTGTGTAAATAGTCGACTGAACTTGAGTCGCTAGGGCACAGCTGAAAACGTAATATCCCCACAAAACCTCACATTAGGGAATGAAGTGTTAGTATTGCTATTAGGGAGTGAAGATTTTTGTTTTCTAAGTGTGTGTGCGGTGGCCCAAGTCAAAATCGACGGGAAAATTTGACATGTCTTTCAACCTTCTGTATCAAAAGCTTAAAAGTAATAACAATAATCTAGTGTCTGCTTTCGCAGACTCACAGCGCCAGCAGCTCACGACGAGGGGAAGTTCGAACGCCGTAGAGCAAACACGCAGGGAGTTTTCTCGCAGATGCTCTCGTCTCGCTTAATAGACACAGTACGAAGGGCTTGGTTGGCAATCAGAAGTGTGCAGGTAACTGTGGAACCCTTCAGGCACTAAGATAAAACAGACACAGAAGCAACAAGAATGCAGACGTAGAAGTGTGTGGCACTCATGGCTGGCAGCAGTTACTATCGCAGAGGGCATGGACCATCCAAAATGGCCCGTGAATCAACAGAAACATCGTACCTAGATGGATGAATCACTTGTCTTTATACACCAGATAGATCGTCGTGTCGTGATACGCCGTTATCCGCACGAAGGCTGCTGCATTCAAGCATCGAGTTCCAGACACAGGCCAATAGGGTCAGTATTTGCTACAGCAGATATTCACCTCCATTTCCATAGAACGTGTAGTAGTAACCAAAGGCACCGTGACAGTTGAGGACTGCGTGAACATTAAAGCGGACCACCTGCTTCCTTCAGGTCTGATATCTTCCTCGATGGTGATGGCGACTTCCAGCATGGTAACTGACCGCGATACGAGGACAAAATCGTGCTGCAGTGCTTTATGGAGCATGATAGTAACCTCAGGCTGATTTCTTGGCCACCGCCTTCGGCCTATCTGAATGCGATGGAATTCATGTCGGACGCTATCGAGCGCTAGGTCCACAACCACAAACCACCAGATTTCGGTTTAGGGGAGTAGGTAGCTTGTGCGTACACATCTGCTGATATATACCTCCGGAAACTTACGGAATTGTCAAATCAATGTCACACAGAACTGCTGCAGTATTTCTTTTATCATGAAACCAAGAGCAGCTAAATACTGTGTGTGTGTGTGTGTGTGTGTGTGTGTGTGTGTGTGTGTGTGTGTGTCTGTAGGCTTTCGGGTTAACATCTCACGTGTACCACGACGGTTACCACACCCACGACGATCCCATCTAGAAGCGCATGGGCCAAGAAATAATGAATGGTTCTGTGACGCTTCCATCTGATGATGAGTCTACAGTTGCTCAAAAACTGGCAAATGGTACAATAAATGGTATCAAATGCAAAAAGCCAGGGGTTTCATATAACTTACACAAGCCGCCGCAGTAATTCGCACATCTCTGTCAGGAAATATGCGATATGATTCCGATATCCTCACAGTCAGTTAAATCTCTATTTTCTTCCACTTTTTTCGTCTAAAGCACCATTAAAATGAAATGTTCGTTTAAATTTTATAAGCAATTCGTCCACAGCAGTGATAAGGTTGAGATTTAACGTGTGTTCTTCCTCTCGGTCGCCCCTCGCCCAGCTGCAACGCAAAGCGCCTCCACTCCAGTCCAGACGCTGAGATATCGACTCGCCGAAGTAGTGCTCCGCCACCGAATGCTGATGAAGCGAATCCTAAAGAAACTCGTCGTGAAAGCGATGCTGGATCCGCCGAAGGGTGGGGAGTTGATTGATGGACGATGATGGAAGTCGGAGTGGCAGAAGGCACTTCTCAGCTACGGGCCGGCCTTCGCTGATGTTCCCAAAAGCCTGCATACTCGGCTAGAGTCTAGAGTTCAACAGACTGCATCAGGTAAAAGATAACAAACTACTGAAATGTCCTTCCTACACTACTTCTATAGTAATTACGCCAATTTCAAACCTCTAAATAAATGATCGTTCCTTTTATCGATGTCCCCGAAAAAATGAAGCGAACAAAAAAAAATCAGGTTACCTGCCACCTGTGCAAGGTGTGAACATATATGGAAGGCCTCGTTCTTATAGTGGCGCAGAGAAATGCGATCGACCTTTCACTGCATGCTCGTACTGCCCTCTCCCTGTCACGACTGTCCCATAAATATGGAACCTTTATGACTAGCTGTTGAAATGAGCAGGCATAGGACTGAACTTTTGTCTCACCCATAATGTAGCGTTGAAGAAATTTATTGGTCTTTGAGTACTTGCATCCAAATAATTCTATGGACAACACTGGCGTAATTCTTCATCCGCCTTCTTAGAACTCCTTGCACACATTAACGTACAACTTAGTACAGAACTCAATACCTCTCCGACAGAACTCAACTCACTCTCCGTCCACAGCAAGATCAATCTGATACTCATGTATCAATATTTAACCATAAACCTACTGCGTAATACAAACATGGCGTGGGGAGTCTATAACAGTACATTTCCAACGTTGTTTGTACTCTCCTCGGCAAGTAGTGATTAATATGAAGGTTCGTTTTATATGAATGTGTACAGTAGTAGCCGGCCCTTAGTTGCCGAGCGGTTCTGGGCGCTACAGTCTGGAACCGCGTGACCGCTACGGTCGCAGGTTCGAATCCTGCCTCGGACATGGATGTGCGTGATGTCCTTAGGTTAGTTAGGTTTAAGTAGTTCTAAGTTCTAGGGGGCTGATGACCTCAGTATTTAAGTCCCATAGTGCTCAGAGCCATTTGTACGGTAGTACAGTATGGTCACAAAAGGAGATAATATACTGCAATAATTAAAAGCAGAGCGGAAAAACAATATATTTATGTATCTTAGTAGCTGCTGCTGTTTTCAGTGCCTTTTATTAAACGAAAATATTCCGCAGCCTTATTATCGACTCGAGCGCAGTGGTACTGTACCATCGGTGCTAAGTTTATACAGACAGGGCATTAATGGAATGGAAAACCAGAGACTTGTGATCGGTTGAGTATAGAGTAATACCAACAGAATCATTGACTGGTGTAACAAGGTTTGGCGTCGTTGTCAATAAACATGTAGATAGAAGGGTGTGTTATTATGAGCAACGCAGTGACAGATCTGCTTGTTTATGTATCCTTGCAAGATTCGGATTATCACGCTCCCTCTTACATGTAACCAGGTATTCGATTTATTTTACATTCGCATAATAACACAGATGTTATAAAAAGACTTACATTTAATATGAGATAAAGACTTAGAGTTAGCTGTAGCATAACAAGTGGAAAACAAAGCGTAATTAAAGCTGAGTAAACAGTGTTTATATTACTTCTTGAAAATTAAAACAAAGAAAGTATGTCAAAGTCAGGTAGCTTTAAACTGACTGCACTGCCGCCATTGACCGTGGGGGAAGGGATTGGAAATGAAGAGAAAGAGAAGCATAGCAGAAACATAGGTAATGAAGAGATGGGAGTAGAAAACATCACGACTGATTCAGAACCCAAGAGAGAAGGAAGCGTAGCTGCGAGAAAAAAAATTGCTTAAGGACAAATGTTTTAGGGAAAAGTTACGTTGTTGGAAAAAGGTAGTGGTTCAGATTTTTCCCAAATGCAACATGGTATTGAATTTTGCTTGTAAGAGTGTCAGGTAGTACCAACAAGAAGCAGATAGCGAATTTTTTATGAATAAGAAGAGCTAGAATACTTGCTAAGTCATCCCTTGTGGTGGGATTATGAAATGTCGGTTACCTTATCTTTGATGTGAAGAATTGGGATATTGAATATAAGCCAACATCAACTACCACAGCAAAATTTTACCTGCCCACATCACATCTGTTATTCGTTGCTGATCGGAACACGACTGTAGGAGACGGAATGAAAGGTAGTGTTGCCATAGTATAAGGAAGTTCACTCGAATAATAGTCAGTGCATTATGGGTCGCGGGAACGATCCCAGTCCCTGCTTAAGTTTTGAACTAAATCATCAGCAATGGCTGGCGGTCTCGCTGTATTAGGTATTACCAAAGACTTTGGCGTAGAGGGTGGAAGAGATCTAGGGAAGCATACCGTTTACCTTGCCTAGGAACGTTCCACGATGGGTTTCCGTGGAAGGTGATCCTTAGAAAAGTCTTTAGTAATCAACAAAACATCTTAGGGGGTGGAGAGTGCAATGTAAGAATTCTTAATGTGGTAGGGAAGCTAGAAAAATCTAAAAAGGGAAATGAAAACTACTGTGTAGTTATAGTGGTGTCAGTGAAATAAAGAATGTGGATTCATGGTCAGACGAATATAGTGTAATGTCCACAGCAGCAGAGAAGGGTGTAACGGGCAGAGATTGGGTTAATATGAACAGTTCGTTGACAGGATTATTGTCCCAGAAGCGACTGCAGTGCCATGTCAATAACAACAGTTAAGACATATATGCCGACGTCAAAAGCAGAGGATTGAATCCCGTCTGCATCTTTCATGCTATGTATTCAAACGTCTATGGACAAGCACTTGCATGTCTCAAAGTACACACAGTCAGTCTTCCGTTTCCTGTCGTAGCTTCATCTTAGATTGAGAACCGGAAATCTATGCTTTAAGCAGGCTACATAATCTCCGAATCTATCCTGTCAGTAGTATTGCTTGGTGCGGAGATCAGTTACCGCGCCATGGGTTGGGAGAGAAATGGTACTCCTCATTTCTACCTGCTGCCGTTCTGCTCTCCTGTTGGATGGCTGTACCGAACTTCCTAGTATAGACGTTTGTCTTGTGCTGTTGAGATGAATCCCAATATGCTGCACTGACCAGGATTGCAGAGAGAACCTTGCTTGCAGATCCTTTGTACAATTATCCGCTAAATTATTTTTAGATTTATTCACATGAAAAACATTTGAATTGCACTTCATGTGACCTATCTCAGTTCATTTGTTCAGTTTCACAACTTGATTGGAGAATATGGGAGTCGAAATCCGTTTCCTGTTCAATCATCCGAGTATGCAACTAGTTTATCGCATTGCATTTCCACACATTAAGTAATATTATGGCTGCTACTATGACTGTAGGGTTGTTTTCTGGTTTTGGAAGTATAGTGGTAAGCCACTTGGTCCATCGAAGGAAGTTTATGTATAAAACATGAAATTCTGTATTACTTTTCTGCATTATATATGAATTTTTATCCCGCGTTCACCTATCTCGCGACCCTTATGAAACTATTTTCCGGTCCACTGATCTTTGTAACCCTTTGAGTCTCAACAATGTAAAAAAAACTGATTTTTAAAATTTTTACAAAATTGATTTCTGTCATTACAGTTAGCAAAGAATACAAGAGGAAAGTGACCAAAAGTAATAAATGTTTTTAAAGTCGTGGTTCCACTTTGAAGCCACTACGACATATAGTTTTCAATCAATCATCATTCCATGAGATACATCTCAAGGTAATTCCGGTCTTCTCCTAATCACAATCCCACATTCCGAAACGTATTTGAACTCACAATGGTTAAAACAAGTTACAGACCTAAATAAGAAACAACACAAGGTCTAAAAATTTCCAGCAAAAGAACGTACTGCTCCAGTATTTTCATTTCGAAACTACTCATAACGGCAGTAGTACAAACTCAAATTTACGTTACAATAACATTAGCTGTAACTACTTTCACTGTCGATGATCTCAATATGATTCCTATTCAAAAAACATCTCATAGTCATCTGCAATCAGGTAATGCAATCTCCGCGCCGACTGTTGCTTTGAACGCTGTAAGTGAGTCTTACAGTTCACTAAATTCGTAGAAATACCTCAGTGTACGACAAGGTGTCTGTCTCTAGTCAAGTGGAAGGTAAAAAAGAACGGTATTTTCAATTGAAAGTACTGCTGCTTGAAAGATTACGTCCTCACTTGCGCTCCATTATGGAACCCCGTTCACGAGAGAATATGATTTAGTCTTCTAACGTTCCACGAAAAAAGTGAATGAACTACCTTCAGCCGAGCAACTATTTTACTTTTCAGTAGAACTTTTGGCTAACATAGTAAGTGTTTATTTCAGTCGAACTTCAACGAACGTGTTTGCGGTGACGATGACGTCTATTTTTAGCTACCATTCAAGCTAAATAAAAATGGCTCTGAGCACTATGGGACTCAACATCTTAGGTCGTAAGTCCCCTAGAACTCAGAACTACTTAAACCTAACTAACCTAAGGACATCACACACACCCATGCCCGAGGCAGGATTCGAACCTGCGACCGTAGCAGTCCCGCGGTTCCGGACTGCAGCGCCAGAACCGCACGGCCACCGCGGCCGGCATTCAAGCTCATTTCAGTTTATTAGGTATTGTTATATGAAGAGGGAACACACAGGTGAATTGTATGAATTACACCTAAGGTGTGATTCACGTACTCTGGTAGCGAGAACATAAATTACATTCGTTGAGAAGTTTGAGCTGTCAAGTTATTTTGGTTCATCTTACGTTAAATTCCCCTTTCATTATTTCGTAGCCCATTGAGAAAGTTCCTAATCTCTACAGCTGAAATTTCCCCTTCAAAAATTAAGCATGACTGTTCTGGTAAACTTCTACATTATTTGATTTTCAAACAGCTGAGCAAAACTGAACGTACTCAGACATTTCTCTCTTTACTTATTCTGATCGTCACTAAACTGACACACAATATTTTTTAGCACAACGCAATCTAACTTTCAATATTCCCTACAAAGAATGGCCCTGACTATCAATAAACTGTACCTTTCATGAATCACTTACCTCACAAAAATCTTCGTTACTCGAACTTCTGCAATACAGCGAGCGCCAATACTGCCAGCTAAATAAAAGATTCTAACTGCTGAAGGCACTAACTACTGATAGGCATAGTTAGCAACCGAAAGATTTTGACAGAGAACAAACAATGTATTTACCATAATAGTGTTCAAAAGTCATTATATATATATATATATATATATATATATATATATATATATATATATATATATATATACACACACACATATATATATATATATATCAGTTCATGACATCCAGTCTTACAAATTTCCTTTTTCTGGCGTACAGATCGTCCGCTCTCAAAACTCTGGCATCTCTCCCTCCACATCTACCACTGCTGGCGGCTCACCTCCAACTGCCCAACGCTACGCGCTGTTCACATCCAATTGCCAAACACCACACAAGCGAATGTTCCAACAATCATTCCAGCCAGCCACAGCCTGCACACAGCGCTGTCAGCGATTTTCAGAGCACTACGTGGTGTTACCAACATAAAAACCTAAACAGCCTGCTTACATAGCCACAATGCTCCCCACAAAAAATTTACAAATTGTTTGGGGCAGTGGGCAGTACAGATTTGACAAAACTTTTCATAATCACGATAACAAAGATATAAAATGCACACACTTATTGATACAACGTTGGTCAAAACCAAAAACTGTCCTCACAGTCTATAAAGACAGTCCTGATCATTCATCACAGTAAATGATAGTTTTATCCACAAGTCTGAGCAGTAAGTGCACACAGAAGTATTGGATTTCCATGCACTGTTGAGGAAGTAATGTTGTCCTTCCAACGGAAAGGCAACGGAGGAAAGACATGCAGACAGGTAATGGCCCACAACAGAGCAAACCCACAGCAGAGCGTCGAAGTTTTGAAGAATATTGGTAGGTAGGTCATCACAGAGCAGATCCACAGTATTTCTTGTAGAGATGATGGTATTAGTGGGCCACCACAGGTGCAGACCCACTGTAATCCTTGTAGAGATGGCCAGCAGCCATCCGTTGCGACTGTGTGGGTGCAAAATAACCACTGAAGAGTCTTGCGGATAATATAGCAAGTCCATGAATCACAACTTGTGCACTAACAAAAAGTCTTTTGAAATGTCCTTAGAACCAGCAATGCTGTTAACCAGTCCTTTGCTGAAATATCAACATACATGAGAGCACTAACAGTCCCTTTTTTTTTTTTTTAACTTCTCACATGTTGTACATATACTATGACCAACAGAAACGTTTGCAGTGAAATGAAACCCTACTATATACTTAATCTGAAGAACTGGTGTCAAATTTTATGACATGAGAATACAATTACAAAGCTATAAAATACATCATAAAAGGACATCATAATACAGATAACATTTGTAGTAACACAGGCTTTACAAAAGAATAGAAATAAACATATACTTCAGTGTTATAGGAATTATGACATAGGTAAATAAGAAAAAAATTAATAGCTTTCGAAACATTAACTTCACACATGAGCATTAAAACTGACCAGAATAAATGTCTAAACATCTTTACAAAGTAAAGAACGTATTATTAATGCAAATTAGATTCGAGGATAACAGTATTCCTCATCACAGTGAATGTAGCTTAGTATTAGAAAAATTCTACAACATAACTTTTATCAGATAAATACATAAAGAGAGGAAGAACATAGTCACACAAGGATACACATAAACACATAGCGGATCACAAAAAAGGAAAGGACAGGGTTTGTTTTCATTATAGCATTTGGTACTGCAGTATTTATAGTATTTGATTTGCAAACAAAACTTTCTTTATTTCTTGGAGATCTCCCTTACTTCATCATTATTCCCAAAAAGTCCTGCCTACGCCTGCTTTATGTATTCTGTTCATATCCTCTTTCAAAATAATTTTTCTTCATTGTACACTACATTTTTGGCCAAACCTTTTTCTTTTAACTTCTCAATGCCATCTTTCCCCATTCTTCACAGTTAGTTTCTTATACAGTATCCCCCCTCATAAGCTAACTTAAGTCTACTGAGCTCAGATACATAGACTAAGAGCCCGCATCACGTGGTCGTGCGGTAGCGTTCTCGCTTCCCACGCCCGGGTTCCCGGGTTCGATTCCCGGCGGGGTCAGGGATTTTCTCTGCCTCGTGATGGCTGGGTGTTGTGTGCTGTCCTTAGGTTAGTTAGGTTTAAGTAGTTCTAAGTTCCAGAGGACTGATGACCATAGATGTTAAGTCCCATAGTGCTCAGAGCCATTTGAACCATTTGAACCATAAACTAAGAGACGAGGCAATACAGTAGCAGCGCAAGAGCGTTAACACAATCAAGAACGAGGAAAAAAAATGCAAAGTGGCATAGACAGCAGCAACAAATATAAATTAGCAAAGCAAATGCAAAATTACAACTAATATGAACCAATGTGCGGCAACAAGAAAAATAAATCGGTAGTAAAACTGGCAGTAATATAATAATTATTTTTTTTGTGACTCCTTTTCTTTGCTATCAGTGTAATGTGATAGAATGAATATGAACCGTGACTTATATAAAAAAGAAGCACACATTAATTCAACGGCTCAGCATAAAAGATAAATAACTAATGTAGGAATATTATTGACAGTGTAATATATTTAAGTTAGCCTGACGTGTACAAGCACTCAGTAAACTAGCTCAGTTCTCAGGGTAGTTACGCAATCGTCATTAGTTAATTGTCGTTTTCTTATTTCCCGCTCGTGAGAAGTCGTGTGCTTATTGCACCAGAGAATATTTGCCAAGTCTGTTCGATGTACACTATTGTAATACGTAACTTATCGTGGTTTCGACTCGATTCCCCAATATAAGATAACAAGAGTAGCTTCTACAAGTGAAATCTTATGATGGAACTGGAATTCTGTGTCCAGACCTTATCTGCCTGGGATGTTATCTAGTTATATAAAGAAAATCAGTAAATAAAATTGTTAAACTATTAGTAGCTGCTTCCATTCTCGACGGATCTCAAATAAAGTTAATTTTCCTATCCGATGGCACGTCTCGTAGTGAGCTAAAAGAAAAATATTAAAGATTTTTCTAAGATGGCGCCTAACAATGAAAATTCCCTGTTAAGGCCCACATCTGCTTAAGGCAATATAGGTATCAGACTAACAATAGATTGACCACATACACAAATTCTTTTGACAAAATGACCACTATATTTTTCGGGTTTTAAGTACAACGTACATCATCAGCTGGTACAGCAAGATGAGCTTTACACAAGAACGTCCTCTTAGGTCCGAATCCAAGCAGATAAGATAAGCGAAAGGCAGAGGAAAGATAGTTGATGCATAGAAGCACAAGAATCCATGGAATAACATGTCCATTGTAGTTCTACCTCTTCTTCTTCAGCGTACTTGTCGATTATTTATAAAATATATCGTAATATTTAGTTTACATTTTTTTAAATCCAAGTCCACCCAGGAAAAACAGTACATGGCTTATCAGAGTAATACAAAGTAAAATTTAGTAGGACAATGCCTCACAAACAGCAGCAGCAAATGCAATAACTTATGCCTAAACATGACAACACTCAAGCAGAAAAAAATGTAACAGTGAAGATAGGAAATGACAAATGTGATCGTATGTCTTCAAGTATGAGTGTGTCATATTTGCGATGCTTTCTACAAAGATATGTCAATAGCGAGGTTAATGGCCTCTTTTTCCAACACCTGAGCTCTGAAAGGCACACACTAATGGCATTTTCCCAGGCAAATGTCATGCAGCTGGGCACTCACAGTGCATTACGTCAAGGTCACTTACCTTCCTTACTGAAATATTCGAGACAGCAGTTTCCGGTACAGTGTCCGTTTGGTTCAAATAAAATTTCACAGGTTGAAAATTTACGTTAGAAGTGTTTAGAAACGATATCTCATAAATAGCAGTGTCTAAAAATTTCTGTCAGCGTAGTGGTACTCACATTCACGCACACATTCACCCTTCATAATGATCACAACCACACCTCGACATCACAAACACATCGTTGTCGCAATAATATCATTACACCCCAGTCAAATCTAAAAAACGTCGTAGATTTCTTCAATAACCTCAAAACCTTAAAAAAATACACTCTTAGTATCACAGTAGTTTCTCAAATAAACATGGACAGTTCCCAAAATGCAGAAAAGATACTATTTTATAGGTGTGAAATAATCTATGTAATTACGTAAATACACTACTGGCCATTAAAATTGCTTCACCATGAAGATGACGTGCTACATACGCGAAATTTAACCGACAAGAAGATGCTGTGATATGCAAATGATTAGCTTTTCAGAGCATTCACGCAAGGTTGGCGCCAGTGGCGACACCTACAACATGCTGACATGCGGAAAGTTTCCAACAGATTTCTCATACACAAACAGCAGTTGACCGGCATTGCCTGGTGTAACGTTGTTGTGATGCCTCGTGTAAGGAGGATAAATGTGTACCATAACGTTTCCGACTCTGATAAAGGTTGGATTGTAGCCTATCGCGATTGCGGTTTATCGTAACGGATCGTGCAGCCACGTCTCGATCCCGAGTCAACAGATGGGAACGTTTGCAAAACAACAACCATCTGCACGAACAGTTCGACGACGTTTGCAGCAGCATGGACTATCAGCTGGGACACCGTGGCTGCAGTTATCCTTGACGCTGCATCACAGACAGGAGCGCCTGCGATGGTGTACTCAACGACAAACCTGGGTGCACGAATGGCAAAACGTCGGTTTTTTGGACGAATACAGGTTCTGTTTACAGCATCAAGATGGTCGCATCCGTGGTTGGCGACATCGTGGTGAACGCACATTGGAAGCATGTATTCGTCATCGCCATACTGGCGTATCACCTGGCGTGATGGTATCTGGTGCCATTGGTTACACGTCTCGGTAACCTCTTGTTAGCATTTACGCCACTTTGAACAGTGGACGCTACATTTCAGATGTGTTACGACCCGTGGTTCTACCGTTAATTGGATCCCTGCGAAACCCTACATTTCAGCAGGATAATGCACGACCGCATGTTGCAGGTCCTGTACGGGCCTTTCTGGATACAGCAAATGTTCGACTGCTGCCCTGGCGAGCACTTTCTCCAGATCTCTCACCAATTGAAAACGTCCGCTCAGTGGTGGCCGAACAACTGGACAATACGCTAGTCACTACTCCTCATGAACTGTGGTATCGTGTTGAAGCTGCATGGGCAGCTGTACCTGTACACACCATCCAGGCTCTGTTTGAGTCAATGCCCAGGCGTATCAAGACCGTTATTACGGCCAGAGGTGGTTGTTCTGGGTACTGATTTCTCAAGATTATGCACCCAAACTGCGTGAAAATGTAATCATATGTCAGTTCTAGTATAATATATTTGTCGAATGAATACCCATTTACCATCTGCATTTCATCTTGGCGTAGCAACTTAAATGGCCAATAGTGTTGTCAGTGATATAGTAAAAAAATGTTTGTCTCTCTGTTAATCAGATAGCTGTGTAGTTCTGTGTTAGAGAATTATGGTACCGATGTGGAAAGTTGTATAAGCAAATGCATTATTAGCTAGAGCTCCTAGCGCTTGCCACATGCATGGTACACAAACTAGACGTGTACCACCTGGGGTTTAATGTAATTGTACCCTCAGGTGTTACAGATTACAGCATGGAATAAAATGTGTCACTGAAGTCCTTCTTTGTGTCTTTGTAATTCAAGAGTCTGTTCCAAGTACAAAAATTAATTACGCAGATACGTGTACTGTAGCGCTAAACTGTCTGTCTTGTTGAAAGATAATCTCTGTCATTACTTGACGGTAAAAATGTGCCAAGTGTCGTAGTTATCGTCCTCCATAAACAAAGTTCTGCAGAAGTCAATGTACTTACCTCGTCATAAACAGAAGTGAAACGCTATGCATACAGATATTGCAGTTATCACGTGCATTACCATGACAAAGAAAGTACTGTACTATAATGTATTTTGTTACGAAAAATACCTATCTCATTGTAGCTATGTCACAAAAGTCATTACCAAAATAGTTTTACTTTCCAGAAGAATGTAGAAAAACTGTGCAGGTATGAAACAGATACAGCGCAAAAGCAACAATGTAAATTGTGTCACCCATTAGTGGCGTCGTGATATAATCGTGTAGCTTTAGTGATAACTTTCTGATCAATTTTATAGTTTCTTTACATTTGCTTTACCATGTAGTTTCCTCCATTTGTCTGCAGCAGAATTTATATTTTTAACAGCCAAATCAATTATGTCTTTGTGTCGAAATTTGCGTGTATTCGGAAAAGGTACAAGCTTTCTGATTCTGTTCGGTGGTTCCTCATTCTTCAGTACAAGAATAGGTGGTAAAGCAGTGGACTCAGGAGGCATTCCATTCAGCATGTTTTGAAATAAGTGTAAATATATGTACCAATACTGATGCTTTCTGTGACAATAAAGTCTGTAAAGCTTATTGATTTCTTTCATAATCCGTTCAGACGGGTTACAATGTGGTGAGTACAATGAAATAAAAACAGGTTTGATTTTATGGTTCCGAAGCAAGTGTGACCACACAGCAGATCTGAATTGCGGTCCATTATCTGAAATGACTTTAGCAACGTGTCCAACTTCACGTAAGAAATTTTTTACAAAGGCGTTGGATACAGACCGTCCAGTGGCTTTACGTAACGGAGTGAAAGAAACAAATTTTGAAGTAAGTTCAACAGCAACTAAAACGTACGAAAATCCATTCGATGTTTTGACAAGGGGTCCATAGAGATTAACAGCAGCGAATTCTTTTAATTTAGAAAGAATGATAGGAAACAAAGGGGCACGATGTGAGATGGTATAGCTTTATGAGAAAGTTTACAAATAGACATGACTCCGAATTTTCTTTTCCATATTGTTAAAATAACTAGTCGTCCGACGAATATGATAATATTTTCGAGGACCAAAATGCGCTGAAATGAACGTACCAGATTAGCTTATTAACAAAATCGTCAGGAATGCAAAGTACCCATAGATTGCCATTAACAGTGCAACGTTTGAAGAGCATGTTGTTTCTAACCAGATAATAAAGCCGAATCTGTGTGTGTGCCTTTCCATGTCATTTAATTTTGATGTCTTTCCAAATCGGATCTTTATCTTGTTCATGAGCAATGTCCTTTAAAGATTGGGTGATGAAGTTTTCAAAGGCGACTTTCTGAATATAAAGAATACGGAAATTTTTCTCTAGGTTGCCTTCTTTATTACTTTTCTCAAGCCCAGCCGGTGCGCTTGATAGTACGTCCGCAACAATGTTCTCCTTGCTGGGAATGTAGACTATTGTGAAGTGGAATTATTGCAGAAACAATGCCCAAAGTTTTAGCCTGTCATGATTTAATTTTGAAGACATAAGAAATTGCAATGCACGATGATCACTGTATACTTTTATGTGTCTACCAGAAAGAAATTAACGGGATTTGTTAAATGGCCAAATGATAGCTAAAGCTTCTAATTCAGTAACGGAATAATTTTTTTCAGATTTTATTAGCACACGGCAAGCAAAAGCAATGGTTTTCTGAGCAGTAGTGTTATTTTCTATGGCTTCTTGAAGTAAATGGGCACCAAGACCCACTTAAGAAGAATCCATACTAAGGCAGAAATCTTGTGACAGATCTGGATGAGCTAGCATTGGTGTGTTAAGTAGCGCTTCTTTCAAAGAGTTGAATTCCTACCGTACCTGTTCGTCCCAGTTCCAAATAGTATTTCTTACAGTGAGAGAACAAAGTTTTAGTATGCTTAGAATTTGCATAATCAGAAAACGACGGTAAAAATTTACGAGACCTAGAAAACTGCGGACTTGTCTTTTTGTGGATGAACTGGAATGGCTCTGATTGCTTCTAACTTTTCAGGATCCGGCTGAATGCCTTCGGAAGAAATAATGTGTCTCAAAAACTTCACCTTTGACCTGCCGAATTTAGACTTTTCCAAGTGAACTGTAATTCCATATTCTGCAAAAATACGTAACACTGTTGAGGATGCGATTATGTTGTTCCCATGAGGTTTCTGCTGTTAGAATATCATCTACATATAAGGTGATGTGACGTTTTAAGAACTCAGGTAATATGGAAATTAGCCGCTTTTCACGAAAATATTGCTCCGATGAAGTTGAAACTTGTAACTATTAGCTGCGACATACATACTCACACTCTGAACAATTTTTGGTTTTCTAGCTTTGTTATTTAGCGCCACTTGTTTTTTGTTTAGGGAAACGCATTCATCTCATCACTGAGATTTAACAGTTTAAACATTGATATACTGAAGCATATGTTGAGAAAGTCTGGGAAAGCTACTATGATTTTTAATTTCATCCTTAGGTTACGGTGCAATACTCTGTATGCTAGCCACAGCAGCGGTAAAGATGACGTGGCACTAGTAGCTGTGAACTGGGGTAAGTCCTGGCACAATCGCTCGCCTTTGTGTCCCTCAAAAGATACAGAGCTCGTTTCGCCACAAGCTCTCGGTATTTCAAATCTAACAATTAGAATTCTGTCATTTACAAAAGTGTAAAATTCCATATTAAAAAAAAAATAGCCCATCCCCTATTAGTAATCACTGCAACTAGTACAGATCTTTGTTGTTTAATGACTCCACTGCAAATCAAGGTGTAGTCCCCTATACATGGAGTTCCTTTGAATTTAGTTTCCGTTTCTGTTCTTTTCTCTATATCTTTAATAATTTCTGTTTCGTTATTGGCTAAATCACAAATATTCCATGTTCCCGAGAGTACTTTCTCCTACGTTCCAAACTTTGTATCCTTTATCTCAAATAATAGGCTCAGTGGTCATCCGTCCGGCTTATTTTTATTAAACTTTTTAGTAAGAAAACCTTATTTGATAGTGTTACGGACCCTATGCAAGCACACTCTGATGATGGAGCTGCCACCTTCCAGGCATGAAGGATTTTTAACTGAGGTTTCCTTCGCTACACAATTTGCCTTCAGTGAGCCTATGAACTTTCTCTGTAGGTTTAGATAAGAAAGAAAAGAAAGAAAGACACCCTCGGGACTTCTAACACCGTCGAAGTCGAAAAAGTAAGAGATAGACAAAGGAGACTGAGAGAAAAGTATGCAGTAGTAACCTAACGCAAGTAAGTGGAAGTAATGTCAGCTAAAGGAACATGCATTTGCAATCCACATACTGCCAAGATGGGAGCCTCGTAGGGGGATGTTGCATGTCATGATAGGAAAACTCAGGATCGTATAAAGGAAATGATGGCATGTCATGAGAAACTCTCTGTCTGTCTCCTCTGTGAAAAGCCTGCCCGACATGGGAGGCCCTGCCAGTACCTACACTACTACCGGTATAGCCCCTTCTTCACTCAAACATGCAAACCCTTTTTCTCGTGACAAAAGTGCTACGTTAAGTTGGTGTCTCCTTGTGAGGTAAATTTTTATATCTTCTCAATAACTATATGAAATACTGAAAATCACATTCTTGTTTCGATGGAAGCAGTTAGATACGCAACCCGCTACGGACTATGCGACCTTGCTAGTCATGCAGTAGGTGTAATATAGATAACGCAATGAATGATTTGTGAGTCATGAGCAAAATCATAGTACGGAGAAATAATAAGGGCTAAAAGTTTTCCCGGCATTCATAGATTTTGAAAATTATTTTTATCATAATTTAAATAAATTTTTGCTATGAGCCCTTCTGATATAAGGAGGTGATGCAGCCTGTTTTAGAATACGGAGAAACATATAAATGAATTACTGCTACAGTAGTATTAAACTTCACCCACGCAGTATGATATTCAGAAGTGAAAGAAAAGTTGGACAAGGAAAGGTATGGTATCACCAAACATATCACGTCTCTGTAGCCCTGGAGGAGGTCCCCTATCCCAGAAAAAAGAAGCAATGGGAGTTATTAGGAAATACAGACACTACGCCCGATTTGCCAGACATTGCGCTTTTTCCTCTACTGCAGCTAAACATCAACAAAGAAGAGAAGCACGTAATTAACCAAGTTTAATAGAAATTGTGTTTAATACATAGAAAGGGGAAACGCTACAATTCAGTAATGAAGTAATAGGGTTAGTTTAGGACTCCTTGTATTTCGAGTAGTCCAGGGGAAACATCTGGAACTCAAATGGAAAGTTTACAGTCACTACGTTATCGATAGTAATGCAATCAATCGGCGTTAGCATGATTTCCACTTCAATCAAAATTGTCCGTGTTTTATGTAAGATTATTTCACATGACAGAGTTTTGAATAACTATTAACAATAACGTGGCTACGTGTACAATTGCTACGCGCTATGTCGAAACAATTACACAGCACTATTATAGACAAGGTATTACAACAGACTTCTCTGTTTTGGCTTCTCTGTTAGGTAAGTAGTGCTTCATTTCTCACTGGTGATATTTTATTACACCAGCGGGCATACAGTGTGCAGTTTATATACCTATATATACGTATTTTAATATAAAAATTTTAACCACAGGAACATATTTAAGCCAAAGATGAAACATAATACTGCTTCTGCCGACTAGTGCGTTTTTAGATAACACTTTCATGAAGTAATAACAGTTTAAACGGCCAACATCAGATTCATTCCCAATGGGCTCCTAGGAAATAAATGGTGTACTAATAATAATGAAAATTTCGTGCGGCCAGTGGCTGGGTGCAAGCCTCTCAATTGGACGCCACTTGGGCTACTTGCGTGTCCCTAACATAGGCGAGTTTATCTATAATTTGAAGTGGATTCCAAACCATGTGTGTGATTCCTCAAATCGTTGAGAAGTAGAGGCTACAGTAAAGTCTGACAGAAAATTTCCAGGTTTCGACCGGGATTCGAGCCTGCGACTTTCTCGGTCACGCGTTTACCTCTACACTATCAAGTCCAACAATAAATGATATTATAAAGATGTAAGATATAAACAGTTGTACAATATGGAACTTCGTTTCATGTTTATGTAATTGGCTTTGAGATAGAACAAACTCCGGCCCCTGCATCCGCGTAACACAACTACCGAAATTCGAGTACATAACGGTGTTTTTAAAATTTCGTGTTGTCGAAGTATGATTCATCTCACTTTCGAGCCTCCATGAGTAACAAGTAAAACATATTTTACCGTCTGCACATTATGAGCATGGGATGTAAGAATATAACGTGTAAATTTTATGTTTGATAATCGATTTACAGCAGTTAAAGATCATAACACTGATTGTAAAGATATATTACTCCGTATCTCTTTTCCGTAGACATAAAGTAAAACAGAAATGTAGGCTCAGTGGAAGCAGGAAGCACAAACAGAAGTGCCTTCCAACGTAAACACCCACCAGTGCCAGCAGACTTCATTAGTCATAGCCTCTGTGGAATGGTGCCAGTAGGGCATGTGAACACGAATGACTCTCTTAAAAAATGAGGAAAGGTGAGTGATCTGTTCTGCAGCTGCGTAACTGCAGAAAATTTGAAACTAATTAACGTTTTGCTGGAGTTCGTTTTATAACAAAAGAAAAAAACCGTTTGACTTACGGAATAGAGAGACAGAGTTACCTGCCTACCAACCGGATCAGATTTACTGATATCTAATACGATACCGTGCACAATGCAATTTCTAAACTAAAACTTCCGAAGACTGCTCAAAATATTGTGACGACTTATTAATCACATACGGTACAAGACGTTGCAGACAAAGGGTTGAGCACTGATACAAATTACTCTCTACATCTAAAAAAGCAGAGGAAAGTCCTTATAACAATGTTTATCGAGATGACTTCATTGTACCAATTACTCTCTGTATTTTTACCACATCCGATTAGGATAAAAATTCGAGATTCGTCGGTGACTTTCGTCGTCTTCGCTAGCAGCAAGTGATGTAAACAATTTGTTGCATTAGAAATACAGGCAGTATTTCAGCCACAGAAAGCCTTTCATTTGGTAGTTAATACGGCAGTGTTGCCAGTGTTTTTGATGTAACAAATCGACTTTCCGATGAAATCTTCCATCGTTTTCATCCAGTCCTAAAGCTTCAATGGCTGTCCCGTTCTATTATGTGTTCAGACAAGTATTACACTCAGTCTTTTACTTAAAATAATCTCGGTGGATGGGGTTAAGTTAGGTGTGAACAGGGGGACTTTGTTAGTATGTGCAACTCTGTGGTATTACAAGGAGGCATAATGCTTTCAGGAACAAATTTGTAGTACTGACGCATTAGGTTTACGAAAAAGTGCTCATAGGAACCGTTAGTTCCTTCGGCCTGAAGGAAAGGAAGATCAGCTTCGGGTTGAACGGTAAGTCACACAGCCTCCAGATTGAGAGGGACCCAACTCTGGTGGGACGAAAGGTATCCTAAACGCACAGCATTCACTGCTATTAAAGTATCTATAGGTAATGCTGGAATTCCACTGCCTGGAAGATATCACTGTTTATCCACTCTGTATCTCTGTAACTTACTATTTTTCACTAATAAATTCTCCGTTTGATTGAACAGACTAATTAGTATGCATAACTACCGCGACAGTACTGGAATATTTATTAAGAATAATCAGTATTCGAGCTCTTTTCGGCACTCAGCTACCAAAAAGTAAAAAACCGTTTATAAACGCTAATCTCGCAAAACTAGAGCGGATAAACATCGGAACACTTTGGTAGATGATTATATTAATGTACTTTAGAGTATAAGAATACGGACTGGGAAAAGGAATGGAAGAAGGAGCCACATGGTAGAATTCTGCACAGAGCATAATTTAAACTTTGCTAACACTTAGTTTAAGAATCGTGAAAGAAGGCTGTGTAAGTGTAAGAGAGTTGGAACGTCTGGAAGGTTTCAGAGTGATTATATGACAGGAAGACAGAGATTTAAGATCCAAATTTTAAACTGGAAGACATTTCTAGAGGCGGATGTGGATTTCGATGACAATTTATTGATTATGAACTGTAAATTAAAACTGAAGAAATTTCAAAAAAAATGGAACTTAAGGGTATGGGATCCGGATAAGTCGAAATACTCACAGATTGAGAGTTTCAGAGGGAGCAATAGGCAACGATAGACTGAATCATGGGAAATGATTAGAGTAGAATATGAATGGGTAGCTTTGAAAGATGAAAGAGTGAAGGCAGCTGAGGATCAAGTAGGTAAAAAAGACAAGGCCAAGTAGAAATCTTAGGAGATACTGAATTCACTTGATTAAAGGATAAAATACAAAACTGCACTAAATGAACCAAGATAAAGAGAACACAAACGTCTAAAAAATGAGATGTACAGAAAGTGCAAAGTGGCTAACCAGAATGGGTACAACATAGATGTAAGTCTGTAGAAATACAACTAGCGGAAAAGTAGGTACCGCCAAAAGGAAAATTAAAGGGGTTATAGGAAAAAAGAGAAGTGGTTGTATGAATATCTAGAGCTCAGGTGCAAAATCAGTAATAGGCAAAGAAGGAAAAGATGAAATTCGGAAGGGTATACAAGAAAAATGGAGTTTAAGAAAGTGTTATAGAAAGGGAAATTGAAGCAGATGAATATGAAATTTTGAAGAATTTGACATAGCAATGAGAAACAAAAGTCGAAACGAGGCCCCTGGAGTAGACATTTCCTCACAATTGTTGTCATCAGAGGGACAGCCAACACTGACAAAACTGTTCCTGACCTCAAGAAGAAATAACGTGCAGAGAGGTGTGAATGTTACAAAACTATCCGTTTAGTAAATAACAATCAAAGTTGTATTTATCATGGAAATTAGTTTGTTTTTACGTTTGCCACTATAAGCATCTTTGCATGCCTGAACACGTAAGTTGAAAGTATTATTTGGCTACCAAAACTTATGTTACTGAATAGAACTCAGACGAGCAACGGAATCAGTTGCAGTGAGAGAGAGAGAGAGAGAGAGAGAGAGAGAGAGAGAGAGAGAGGTAGAGTTTGGGTGGCATATGTGCCACACAGGGAATTAATTTTACGTTAGATGCTCCCTGAATGGTAACTGAGGATTAATGATAAAGGATGATTTTGAAGTGGCTTTTATAGAGAGACTGCTCAATTGGAAAAACCAAATTTGCCTTTAGCTCTACTTATTGTAATCGCTTGGCGAGTAAGTACTGTAGTGTAAGTGTTTAATAATATCTACGTGTTGGTATTCAGAGTAAAACATCAGTCACGTGTTCAGCATTCTAATTATCTTTCTTCCACCACCGTTAGTTAAAAGTATTTCATTAGGAAAGCAAACAGTAAATCTTAGGTAATTTAAGTATTGTGTATAGATTTAATTTTTGTGGTGTAGAACAATACAGAGGAAAATTTATAGTTGATGTTAATTCGAATCACTTTTACTTCATTAAAAGAATTTGATGTAATTTCAAAATACCGTTTCATTCATTTACAAACATTCATTTGAGGCTAATCCTCATTGTTAAATGAAAAATAAATTTGGTTCAAGTTGCGCTGCCACGCCTTGCATTCCTGCGTAGATAGTGAGCTGCATTTGTAAAGAGGGTTAAAAAATGTATAATTTATGGAAGCAGTCGCAAATAAGAAAAAGATAAGGCAGTTTGCCGCGAAGTGGTTTATTTCAGGTAGATGGAGTTGAGGAATTCATATTTCTGCAATAAACAGACAGAGAAGGGCCGAGTTATCTGTTGCAAGGTAAGAAACAATTGTAGGGCCAAAAGAACTTCCTGAGATAAAATCAGGAACTGAATTTATTTGCCAAATTTGATATAAATTCAGTAGATGCGTCTTTTTTAATAGGGCATGTTTTTTTATGTACAACAGTTAGGAACTGCGTGCAATTGTTTCATAACAAAACCATTATGAGTTATTGATAGCCATTATTTATATTTAGTCTCATTTACAGATAGTAAGGTTCAGATTAGATTTACTGGTATCACATACATTAAAAGTAATTTACAAATTTAATTCCTGTGTTCACAAGTATAGTAGCGAAGGTTGTTCTAGATCAGAAAATGTAATCGGAATTTCGAAGTCAGACCATCTGCAAGTAAAACGTAATAGTTGCACTATTTTCACTCATTTACAATAATATAATTATAATAAGGACTTTTAATGGTTGCAAAATACTGACATGATTCATTTACATAGCAATGGAAAAACTGATAAAAACAGACCTCGAGGACTATCAAATTGGGTTCCAGAGAATTGTTACAGTACTAGAGGCAATACTGATCCCACGACTTAGAAAAGTTTTTAAAAAACGCAAATATACTTTTATAGCTTTTTTAGACTTAGAGAAAGCTATTGTCAAAGTTGAATGCCATTCACTATTTGAAACAAGAGAAATATGTTAACATCCAATGTAAATTAAAGTGTCAGGAAGTCATTTATGAAGGAATTTGTCTGGGGCGTAGCCTTGTATAAAACTGAAAAAACGAGAATAGAAGTTTGGAAATGTGGTACTACAGAAGAATGCTGAAGACAAATGGATAGATCGTGTAACTGTTAAGGGAGAGTTGGGGAGAGTGAAATTTATGGCAAACTTGACTAAAAGAAGGGAACGTTAAATATGACACATTCTGAGACATCCAGGTTCCGTCATTTTAGTGCTTTTCCCATTAGAAATTATAAATCGTTATGTAACGATAAAAAAATTACGATAAAGTAACTCGTTTCCATGTAAATTTACATCTACATAGGTATTCCGAAACCATGGTATAGTATGTGGCGGAGGTTACCCTGTACTATTACGTCATTTCCTTTCTTGTTCCAGTCACAAATATACAGAGAGAAGGTAAAGTAACTGTCTATATGCCTCTGCCTGAGCCCTAATTTCTCGCACTTTATCTTCGCGGTCCTTACGCGTAATTTATGATGGCGGCAGCAGAATCTTTCGGCAGTATTACTCTAAAAGAATACAGAAAGTGGCTACAATATGCTGTTGTCAAAGTTGGCGGAATCCTAAACTGGTGAATTAAGCTATTAGTCATGCATTTTATGATTATACTATCACTAACATTAGGTAATTTCAAAGCATGTGCTAGGAAGGGGGTGGGGGGGTGGAAGGGAGGGCGCTACCAGTTCGTACGAAAGAAATTTCTCTACGTTTTTTCTTGGCAAGCACAGAAAGAAGGAACAAAGCAACGTTCAGAAGATAATTAGAAATTCTTAGCTTTTCCCGTTTCAATTTCTGACAGTATTGTTCACGAGGGTACTGCAGGTCATCAGTGCCCAACGGACACATTTTTTTTTCAGCACACCGAAATATTGTGGCCGTTGTATTCTGAGAACCGGCAGTACAACCACTAACTGTACTGTCAACAATACCCCGAGAGGAGCTAAATGAATTCCTTTATTTGGATGTTTCGCAACATCTAAACATAAATGTCTGTGGTCCCGCTGCTGTTTGGAAATATTTGTTGATTCTTCCGTAACTTTTTGTGGAGCTTCTTACCTAAAATAATGAAGTTCCACAGTTGCAAGATTTGAGAGTCTTAGCTGATTTGTTGGATGATTTTCGTAAATATGAAGCAGTACAAAACTTCATTTTACGTAAGAGGCTGCACAGAGCACATATTATCAAACACTAAGGGTAGAACTTAAATACGTAACGGTGATGCTTATAAAACCACTTGCGCTGACTGTCACAAATTGTCTATAGTTCAAACAGGCAGGCCTATAGCTTCTAGACTGAGTAAACACAAAGGCAACTGGAGATTAGAGGAAGACAGACCTCAGTTTTGCTGGACAAGTTCTGAAACAAGATCATAAGTACAGTTTCAACACAAATGTGATACTTACGTACAATCAATGAAGGTAAAATGTAACCTCTTAGAAACACTTGAAGTAAATAAGTTTTAACCCGAAGCTCCCACCTGGCTCTAAATGGTGAGTTACATCTGGGAACTTCCCACTCTTAAGCTTCAAATGATCCAATCAACCGGCCACACTCTCTTAGACTTCAGCGTTAATGATTAAAGTTCTTTCCGCGAACTTGTATAGCACTAAAAATTTCATTACACTTCATTTTGTTTTTATCGTTCCTGTCCTTCGTACCGAATCCATACAACTTGTACATTTTAGTTTTGTGTCTTTATTTTCTGTGCTTGACACTACCCTTCCTGGAAATTGTACTTTATCATAGTAAATCAACGTGTTTGGTGCATTGTCCGAGTGATCAGCTCTAGATTTGAAATATCTCATGTAATGTCATGATCAAACATTACATATGTGTTGATAGCGTCTTTGTTTCGTTTGTTTGTTTTCATAAACTCTAATTTCCCTTATGGACGCCATTCACTCCTAACCTTACGATGTCCCAATAATCAGATATTAATAGAAATATAACACAGTTCGTTTGTTTCCCAACAAGTTTAAATATCCTGTTCCGTCAAGACATAATTTTTATCGGTTTCAAAAATCAGTTAGAGGAACAGTCTCAAATTTATATTTACGTGTAGAACTTGTTTTATTAATCTGATAATGAAATAAAATGAAAGCGAGCAGAATTAACAACAGCTTGTGGAAAGTAAGTTGCTTTCGTAATCACACTCATGTTTGGATTATGTTGAAGTTAAGACGACAGTAATTTCCTAAAAATGGCACCAATAGTCTGCATACGTGGAGAAGAGTGTAACTTTTCACATATTTCCGTTCATCTGTGAAAGGCGACATTCTCTTTCTATGACTTCGCTGCAATTTCTGTAACCAACGTCATAACACTCTAATGTATTGTAGCCGGCCCTAGATGACACGTGACTTTTTTAGAGTTCCATAGTTTGTGGAAAGGACTATATAATTTGGCATACCAGTTGATCTTCTGGTACTCTAAGAAACAGCCTCTGCCATGTACATCACATCATTTTCCTGAAGACAGATGTAAATAATTGAAAACACGTAAATTCAAGGTTAGTAATGGAATAATTATCGTGTTGATTAAGACACCAGTATCAGGAAGGAGTATGGCTCGAATTACCCATAGGCCAATTTGGCTTAGGTTCTCTACCGTTTTCTTAAATCACTGCAGGAGGACACCTCTGCACGCGTTACCCATACATTTCACTTCGCGTCAGTGCTCCGCTTCCAGTGATCCCTACGAGGACGAGGTCTTAAACAGTAAACATATTCTCTCCGATGGTAGGAATAATCATATAGTAGTTTTGGATTTCCGGTAAAAAATGTCACCAGTTGGCGCCAAAATAGGCTGTTATTATATTTAAAGACAGAATTTACTGTTACAATAATATTCACAGAACGTAGGCAGCATTTGTAATTGTGATAAGAGAATACCATACACACTGATGACGACGAACGCTATGGCCACCTGCTTAATAGCATGTTCGTCCATCTTTCGAACATAATACGACAGAGGTTTTGGGTGTCACAAATTCGACATGTCTTTGTTAGGTTTCCGTAGATGTTTGGCACCTGATATCTAACCACATGTCACTTAGGTCCAGTAAACTGAGGGCGCGAAGTTGGCACACGATAGCATCGCATATGTGTTCCACTGAATTATTGATCAGGCGAACCTGGAGGCCAGGACATCAACGTGAATTCACAATTATGTTCCTCAGCAACGGTTCATCTGGATTCCACGGCCATCGACCTGGTGTAATAATAAATGTGATTCATTCGATTATATGACACTTTTCCATTGATCGATGAAGTACTCATGGTGATCCAGTCGCTGATGCAATCTTAGTTGGGTCAACATGGGAAAATGTAGATGTCGTCTGCGGCGAAATCCCATGCCAACAATTCGCGCTGAACTGTGTTCCCTGAAACACTTTTACCTACACCAGCATTGTAATCTGTAGTCAGATCTCCGGCAGATTGCTAATTGTCCTGCTTTACGTGACGAGAAAGTCTCCGACCCCATGTTACGTGACGAGGCGTGGACCGGGTGAATTCTAGTTTCCGATTCCACCCGTCGGCTTTGACCACTGACTACGCCAAACCTAAACAGAGGATATCTTTGAAAGCAACGAAACTTATTCGCAAATAAAGCAATGTATTCCAGAGAAGAAGGTGAAACAAATGTATAAGATAAATTAAAATCACAGTTCACACGATTAATTAGGTAGCCACGAACTATATCGCAAAGAAATGGAAGTAACACAAAAGAAAAGAACAACATAATAAAGGAAAATGCGTGGGATACATTATTATCATAATTTACGCGAGTAAGAGAAAGAAACACTGACGACCTTCGAAGTCCAGTACAATATCATGCATAGTAAACTCGTAATATTATGGACTAACGGCAATTCTTAGTAATAAAAACTGAATGTAATGGGAAAACTGTGGAGAAGTGGGGTTTTGGATGGATACAAACTACGATCTCACACAACAACAGCTAAATGAAATAAATACTAACATACAGAAAAGTAAAACTTAACGGGGAATAAGGAGAAAGCAACACAGAAATCCTAAAGGGAAAGACACTACACAAGTAATGAAAATTGCGAAAAAATAAAAAAATTTAGAATCGTTGACTAAAATTGAGCCATATAGGTCAGTACTTGTACCGGACCCAAGGTTAATTATTTTGAGCGTTTTTTCAGTAGGTGTAGACCGGTCTCTTTATAGGATTTCTGTTTTATGTGTTCCTTTGTCTAATATTACGGAAAATAACAAATGTTCGGTCATTAACCAGAACTGACCTATATAGGTTCGTACTTCTTGTCGATTCCAAGGGTTGTTATTCATCGCTTTTTTCAGTTGTACATGAAGCGATAACATACAGTTTAATCCTTAACGAAGTAGCAGTCAATCCCTTAAATGACATAAGGAAGGAAAGTGCAATTGCCAGTTAGAGTGATACCACATACAAAGTTGTTGTATGTGTGTACTGTGCATTCTTTGAGATTTTTCGTTAGGTGTCGATTGCTAATTCATTAGGGATTTAACCGTATG